>NC_090926.1:1228811290-1231425040 GCF_040938575.1 Ambystoma mexicanum
TTTTTTGTTGTCTGATGGAAGGGATTTGTAGATTGCTGTGTGTGCATGGATGTAGGTAAGTTTATGGCACAGTGCAGTGTTCTGTTTTTTGTTGTCTGATGGAAGGGATTTGTAGATTGCTGTGTGTGCATGGATGCAGGTAAGTTTATTGTAGAGTGCAGTGTTCTATTTTTTGTTGTCTGATGGAAGGGATTTGAGGATTGCTGTGTGTGCAGAGCTGTAGGTAAGTTTATTGTAGAGTGCAGTGTTCTGTTTTTCGTTGTCTGATGGAAGGGATTTGAGGATTGCTGTGTGTGCAGGGCTGTAGGTAGGTTTAATGTAGAGTGCAGTGTTCTGTTTTTTGTTGTCTGGGGGAAGGGATTTGAGGATTGCTTTGTGTGCAGGGCTGTAGGTAAGTTTATTGTAGAGTACACTGTTGTGTTTTTTGTTGTCTGATGGAAGGGATTTGTAGATTGCCGTGTGTGCAGAGCTGTAGGTAAGTTTATGGCACAGTGCAGTGTTCTGTTCTTTGTTATCTGATGGAAGGGATTTGTAGATTGCTGTGTGTGCCGGGCTGTAGGTAAGTTTATTGTAGAGTGCAGTGTTTTGTTTTTTGTTGTCTGATGGAAGGGATTTGAGGATTGCTGTGTGTACAGGGCTGTAGGTAAGTTTATTGCAGAGTGCAGTTTTCTGTTTTTTGTTGTCTGATGGAAGGGATTTGAGGATTGCTGTGTGTGCAGGGCTGTAGGTGAGTTTATTGTAGAGTGCAGTGTTTTCATTTTTTGTTGTCTGATGGAATGGATTTGAGGATTGCTGTGTGTGCAGGGCTGTAGGAAAGTTTATTGCAGAGTGCAGTGTTCTGTTTTTTGTTGTCTGATGGAAGGGATTTGTAGATTGCTGTGTGTGCAGGGCTGTAGGTAATTTTATTGTAGAGTGCAGTGTTGTGTTTTTTGTTGTCTGATGGAAGGGATTTGTAGATTGCTGTGTGTGTAGGGCTGTAGGTAAGTTTATTTTAGAGTGCAGAGTTCTGTTTTTTGTTGTTTGATGGAAGGGATTTGTAGATTGCTGTGTGTGTAGGGCTGTAGGTAAGTTTATTTTAGAGTGCAGTGTTCTGTTTTTTGTTGTCTGATGGAAGGTATTTGAGGATTGCTGTGTGTGCAGGGCTGTAGGTAAGTTTATTGCAGAGTGCAGTGTTCTGTTTTTTGTTGTCTGATGGAAGGGATTTGTAGATTGCTGTGTGTGCAGGGCTGTAGGTAAGTTTATTGTAGAGTGCAGTGTTGTGTTTTTTGTTGTCTGATGGAAGGGATTTGAGGATTGCTGTGTGTGCAGGGCTGTAGGTAAATTTATTGTAGAGTGCAGTGTTCTGTTTTCTGTTGTCTGATGGAAGGGATTTGTAGATTGCTGTGTGTGCAGGGCTGTAGGTAAGTTTATTGTAGAGTGCAGTGTTCTTTTTTTTGTTGTCTGATGGAAGGGATTTGAGGATTGCTGTGTGTGCATGGCTGTAGGTAAGTTTATTGCAGAGTGCAGTGTTCTGTTTTTTGTTGTCTGATGGAAGGGATTTGTAGATTGCTGGGTGTGCAGGGCGCTAGGTAAGTTTACAGCACAGTGCAGTGTTCTGTTTTTTGTTGTCTGATGGAAGGGATTTGAGGATTGCTGTGTGTGCAGGGCTGTAGGTAAGTTTATTGTAGAGTGCAGTGTTGTGTTTTTTGTTGTCTGATGGAAGGGATTTGTACATTGCTGTGTGTGCAGGGCTGTAGGTAAGTTTATGGCACAGTGCAGTGTTCTGTTTTTTGTTGTCTGATGGAAGGGATTTGTAGATTGCTGTGTGTGCAGGGCTGTAGGTAAGTTTATAGCAGAGTGCAGTGTTCTGTTTTTTGTTGTCTGATGGAAGGGATTTGTAAATTGCTGTGTGTGCAGGGCTGTAGGTAGGTTTATTGTAGAGTGCAGTGTTGTGTTTTTTGTTGTCTGATGGAAGGGATTTGCAGATTGCTCTGTGTGCAGGACGGTAGGTAGGTTTATGGCACAGTGCAGTGTTCTGTTTTTTGTTGTATGATGGAAGGGATTTGAGGATTGCTGTGTGTGCAGGGCTGTAGGTAAGTTTATTGTAGAGTGCAGTGTTGTGTTTTTTGTTGTCTGATGGAATGGATTTGTAGATTGCTGTGTGTGCAGGGCTGTAGGTAAGTGTATGACAAAGTGCAGTGTTCTGTTTTTTGTTGTCTGATGGAAGGGATTTGTAGATTGCTGTGTGTGCATGGCTGTAGGTAACTTTATTGTAGAGTGCAGTGTTCCGTTTTTTGCTGTCTGATGGAAGGGATTTGAGGATTGCTGTGTGTGCAGAGCTGTAGGTAAGTTTATTGTAGAGTGCAGTGTTCTGTTTTTCGTTGTCTGATGGAAGGGATTTGAGGATTGCTGTGTGTGCAGGGCTGTAGGTAGGTTTAATGTAGAGTGCAGTGTTCTGTTTTTTGTTGTCTGGGGGAAGGGATTTGAGGATTGCTTTGTGTGCAGGGCTGTAGGTAAGTTTATTGTAGAGTACACTGTTGTGTTTTTTGTTGTCTGATGGAAGGGATTTGTAGATTGCCGTGTGTGCAGAGCTGTAGGTAAGTTTATGGCACAGTGCAGTGTTCTGTTCTTTGTTATCTGATGGAAGGGATTTGTAGATTGCTGTGTGTGCCGGGCTGTAGGTAAGTTTATTGTAGAGTGCAGTGTTTTGTTTTTTGTTGTCTGATGGAAGGGATTTGAGGATTGCTGTGTGTACAGGGCTGTAGGTAAGTTTATTGCAGAGTGCAGTTTTCTGTTTTTTGTTGTCTGATGGAAGGGATTTGAGGATTGCTGTGTGTGCAGGGCTGTAGGTGAGTTTATTGTAGAGTGCAGTGTTTTCATTTTTTGTTGTCTGATGGAATGGATTTGAGGATTGCTGTGTGTGCAGGGCTGTAGGAAAGTTTATTGCAGAGTGCAGTGTTCTGTTTTTTGTTGTCTGATGGAAGGGATTTGTAGATTGCTGTGTGTGCAGGGCTGTAGGTAATTTTATTGTAGAGTGCAGTGTTGTGTTTTTTGTTGTCTGATGGAAGGGATTTGTAGATTGCTGTGTGTGTAGGGCTGTAGGTAAGTTTATTTTAGAGTGCAGAGTTCTGTTTTTTGTTGTTTGATGGAAGGGATTTGTAGATTGCTGTGTGTGTAGGGCTGTAGGTAAGTTTATTTTAGAGTGCAGTGTTCTGTTTTTTGTTGTCTGATGGAAGGTATTTGAGGATTGCTGTGTGTGCAGGGCTGTAGGTAAGTTTATTGCAGAGTGCAGTGTTCTGTTTTTTGTTGTCTGATGGAAGGGATTTGTAGATTGCTGTGTGTGCAGGGCTGTAGGTAAGTTTATTGTAGAGTGCAGTGTTGTGTTTTTTGTTGTCTGATGGAAGGGATTTGAGGATTGCTGTGTGTGCAGGGCTGTAGGTAAATTTATTGTAGAGTGCAGTGTTCTGTTTTCTGTTGTCTGATGGAAGGGATTTGTAGATTGCTATGTGTGCAGGGCTGTAGGTAAGTTTATTGTAGAGTGCAGTGTTCTTTTTTTTGTTGTCTGATGGAAGGGATTTGAGGATTGCTGTGTGTGCATGGCTGTAGGTAAGTTTATTGCAGAGTGCAGTGTTCTGTTTTTTGTTGTCTGATGGAAGGGATTTGTAGATTGCTGGGTGTGCAGGGCGCTACGTAAGTTTACAGCACAGTGCAGTGTTCTGTTTTTTGTTGTCTGATGGAAGGGATTTGAGGATTGCTGTGTGTGCAGGGCTGTAGGTAAGTTTATTTTAGAGTGCAGTGTTGTGTTTTTTGTTGTCTGATGGAAGGGATTTGTACATTGCTGTGTGTGCAGGGCTGTAGGTAAGTTTATGGCACAGTGCAGTGTTCTGTTTTTTGTTGTCTGATGGAAGGGATTTGTAGATTGCTGTGTGTGCAGGGCTGTAGGTAAGTTTATAGCAGAGTGCAGTGTTCTGTTTTTTGTTGTCTGATGGAAGGGATTTGTAAATTGCTGTGTGTGCAGGGCTGTAGGTAGGTTTATTGTAGAGTGCAGTGTTGTGTTTTTTGTTGTCTGATGGAAGGGATTTGCAGATTGCTCTGTGTGCAGGACGGTAGGTAGGTTTATGGCACAGTGCAGTGTTCTGTTTTTTGTTGTATGATGGAAGGGATTTGAGGATTGCTGTGTGTGCAGGGCTGTAGGTAAGTTTATTGTAGAGTGCAGTGTTGTGTATTTTGTTGTCTGATGGAATGGATTTGTAGATTGCTGTGTGTGCAGGGCTGTAGGTAAGTGTATGACAAAGTGCAGTGTTCTGTTTTTTGTTGTCTGATGGAAGGGATTTGTAGATTGCTGTGTGTGCATGGCTGTAGGTAACTTTATTGTAGAGTGCAGTGTTCCGTTTTTTGCTGTCTGATGGAAGGGATTTGAGGATTGCTGTGTGTGCAAGGCTGTAGGTAAGTTTATTGCAGAGTGCAGTGTTCTGTTTTTTGTTGTCTGATGGAAGGGATTTGTAGATTGCTGGATGTGCAGGGCGCTAGGTAAGTTTACAGCACAGTGCAGTGTTCTGTTTTTTGTTGTCTGATGGGAGGGATTTGAGGATTGCTGTGTGTGCTGGGCTGTAGGTAAGTTTATTGTAGAGTGCAGTGTTGTGTTTTTGTTGTCTGATGGAAGGGATTTGAGGATTGCTGTGTGTGCAGGGCTGTAGGTAAGTTTATTTTAGATTGCAGTGTTCTGTTCTTTGTTGTCTGATGGAAGGGATTTGTAGATTGCTGTGTGTGCCGGGCTGTAGGTAAGTTTATTGTAGAGTGCAGTGTTGTGTTTTTTGTTGTCTGATGGAAGGGATTTGTAGATTGCTGTGTGTGCCGGGCTGTAGGTAAGTTTATTGTAGAGTGCAGTGTTGTGTTTTTTGTTGTCTGATGGAAGGGATTTGAGGATTGCGGTGTGTGCAGGGCTGTAGGTAAGTTTATTGAAGAGTGCAGTGTTCTGTTTTTTATTGTCTGATGGAAGGGATTTGTAGATTGCTGTGTGTGCAGGGCTGTAGGTAAGTTTATTGTAGAGTGCAGTGTTCTATTTTTTGTTGTCTGATGGTAGGGATTTGAGGATTGCTGTGTGTGCAGGGCTGTAGGTAAGTTTATTGTAGAGTGCAGTGTTGTGTTTTTTGTTGTCTGGTGGAAGGGGATTGTAGATTGCTGTGTGTGCAGGGCTGTAGGTAAGTTTATTGTAGAGTGCAGTGTTGTGTTTTTTGTTGTCTGATGAAAGGGATTTGTAGATTGCTGTGTGTGCAGGGCTGTAGATAAGTTTATTTTAGAGTGCAGTGTTCTGTTTTTTGTTGTCTGATGGAAGGGATTTGTAGATTGCTGTGTGTGCAGGGCTGTAGGTAAGTTTATTTTAGAGTGCAGTGTTCTGTTTTCTTTTGTCTGATGGAAGGGAATTGTAGATCGCTGTGTGTGCAGGGCTGTAGGTAGGTTTATTGTAGAGTGCAGTGTTGTGTTTTTTGTTGTTTGATGGAAGAGATTTGTAGATTGCTGTGTGTGCAGGGCGGTAGGTAAGTTTATGGCAGAGTGCAGTGTTCTGTTTTTTGTTGTCTGATGGAAGGGATTTGTAGATTGCTGTGTGTGCAGGGCTGTAGGTAAGTTTATTTTAGAGTGCAGTGTTCTGTTTTTTGTTGTCTGATCGAAGGGATTTGTAGATTGCTGTGTGTGCAGGGTGGTAGGTAAGTTAATGGCAGAGTGCAGTATTCTGTTTTTTGTTGTCTGATGGAAGGGATTTGAGGATTGCTGTGTGTGCAGGGCTGTAGGTAAGTCCATTGCAGAGTGCAGTGTTCTGTTTTTTGTTGTCTGATGGAAGGGATTTGTAGATTGCTGTGTGTGCAGGGCTGTAGGTAAGTTTATTGTAGAGTGCAGTGTTGTGTTATTTGTTGTCTGATGGAAGGGATTTGAGGATTGCTGTGTGTGCAGGGCTGTAGGTAAGTTTATTTTAGAGTGCAGTGTTCTGTTTTCTGTTGTCTGATGGAAGGGATTTGAGGATTGCTGTGTGTGCAGGGCTGTAGGTAAGTTTATTGTAGAGTGCAGTGTTCTGTTCTTCGTTGTCTGTTGGAAGGGATTTGTAGATTGCTGTGTGTGCAGGGGTGTAAGTAAGTTTATTGTAGAGTGCAGTGTTGTGTTTTTTATTGTCTGATGGAAGGGAGTTGTAGATTGCTGTGTGTGCAGGGCTGTAGGTAAGTTTATGGCACAGTGCAGTGTTCTGTTCTTTGTTGTCTGATGGAAGGGATTTGTAGATTACTGTGTGTGCAGGGCTGTAGGTAAGTTTATTGTAGAGTGCAGTGTTCTGTTTTTTGTTGTGTGATGGTAGGGATTTGAGGATTGCTGTGTGTGCAGGGTTGTAGGTAAGTTTATTGTAGAGTGCAGTGTTGTGTTTTTTGCTGTCTGGTGGAAGGGAATTGTAGATTGCTGTGTGTGCAGGGCTGTAGGTAAGTTTATTTTAGAGTGCAGTGTTCTGTTTTTTGTTGTCTGATGGAAGGGATTTGTGGATTGCTGTGTGTGCAGGGCTGTAGGTAAGTTTATTTTAGAGTGCAGTGTTCTATTTTTTGTTGTCGGATGGAAGGGATTTGAGGATTGCTGTATGTGCAGGGATGTATGTAATTTTATTTTAGAGTGCAGTGTTCTGTTTTTTGTTGTCTGATGGAAGGGATTTGTAGATTGCTGTGTGTGCAGGGCGGTAGGTAAGTTTATGGCAGAGTGCAGTGTTCTGTTTTTTGTTGTCTGATGGAAGGGATTTGAGGATTGCTGTGTGTGCAGGGCTGTAGGTAAGTTTATTGCAGGGTGCAGTGTTCTGTTTTTTGTTGTCTGATGGAAGGGATTTGAGGATTGCTGTGTGTGCAGGGCTGTAGGTAAGTTTATTTTAGAGTGCAGTGTTCTGTTTTTTGTTGTCTGATGGAAGGGATTTGTAGATTGCTGTGTGTGCAGGGCGGTAGGTAAGTTTATGGCAGAGTGCAGTGTTCTGTTTTTTGTTGTCTGATGGAAGGGATTTGAGGATAGCTGTGTGTGCAGGGCTGTAGGTAAGTTTATTGTAGAGTGCAGTGTTCTGTTTTTTGTTGTCTGATGGAAGGGATTCGAGGATTGCTGTGTGTGCAGGGCTGTAGGTAAGTTTATTTTAGAGTGCAGTGTTCTGTTTTTTGTTGTCTGATGGAAGGGATTTGTAGATTGCTGTGTGTGCAGGGCTGTAGGTAAGTTTATTGTAGAGTGCAGTGTTCTGTTTTTTGTTGTCTGATGGAAGGGATTTGAGGATTGCTGTGTGTGCAGGGCTGTAGGTAAGTTTATTGTAGAGTTCAGTGTTGTGTTTTTTGTTGTCTGATGGAAGGGATTTGAGGATTGATGTGTGTGCAGGGCTGTAGGTAAGTTTATTTTAGAGTGCAGTGTTCTGTTCTTTGTTGTCTGATGGAAGGGATTTGTAGATTGCTGTGTGTGCCGGGCTGTAGGTAAGTTTATTTTAGAGTGCAGTGTTCTGTTTTCTGTTGTCTGATGGAAGGGATTTGTAGATTGCTGTGTGTGCAGGGCTGTAGGTAAGTTTATGGCAGAGTGCAGTGTTCTGTTTTTTGTTGTCTGATGGAAGGGATTTGAGGATTCCTGTGTGTGCAGGGCTGTAGGTAAGTTTATTGCAGGGTGCAGTGTTGTGTTTTTTGTTGTCTGATGGAAGGGATTTGTAGATTGCTGTGTGTGCCGGGCTGTAGGTAAGTTTATTGTAGATTGCAGTGTTCTGTTTTTTGTTGTCTGATGGAAGGGATTTGAGGATTGCTGTGTGTGCAGGGCTGTAGGTAAGTTTATTGTAGAGTGCATTGTTGTGTTTTTTGTTGTCTGATGTAAGGGTTTCGTAGATTGCTGTGTGTGCAGGGCTGTAGGTAAGTTTATGGCACAGTACAGTGTTCTGTTCTTTGTTGTCTGATGGAAGGGATTTGTATATTGCTGTGTGTGCAGGGCTGTAGGTAAATTTATTGTAGAGTGCAGTGTTGTGTTTTTTGTTGTCTGATGGAAGGGATTTGTAGGTTGCTGTGTGTGCAGGGCTGTATGTAAGTCTATGGCACAGTGCAGTGTTCTGTTCTTTGTTGTCTGATGGAAGGGATTTGTAGATTGCTGTGTGTGCCGGGCTGTAGGTAAGTTTATGGCAGAGTGCAGTGTTCTGTTTTTTGTTGTCTGATGGAAGGGATTTGAGGATTCCTGTGTGTGCAGGGCTGTAGGTAAGTTTATTGTAGAGTGCAGTGTTGTGTTTTTTGTTGTCTGATGGAAGGGATTTGAGGATTACTGTGTGTACAGGGCTGTAGGTAGGTTTATTGCAGAGTGCAGTGTTCTGTTTTTTGTTGTCTGATGGAAGGGATTTGTAGATTGCTGTGTGTGCATGGATGTAGGTAAGTTTATGGCACAGTGCAGTGTTCTGTTTTTTGTTGTCTGATGGAAGGGATTTGTAGATTGCTGTGTGTGCATGGATGTAGGTAAGTTTATTGTAGAGTGCAGTGTTCTATTTTTTGTTGTCTGATGGAAGGGATTTGAGGATTGCTGTGTGTGCAGAGCTGTAGGTAAGTTTATTGTAGAGTGCAGTGTTCTGTTTTTCGTTGTCTGATGGAAGGGATTTGAGGATTGCTGTGTGTGCAGGGCTGTAGGTAGGTTTAATGTAGAGTGCAGTGTTCTGTTTTTTGTTGTCTGGGGGAAGGGATTTGAGGATTGCTTTGTGTGCAGGGCTGTAGGTAAGTTTATTGTAGAGTACACTGTTGTGTTTTTTGTTGTCTGATGGAAGGGATTTGTAGATTGCCGTGTGTGCAGAGCTGTAGGTAAGTTTATGGCACAGTGCAGTGTTCTGTTCTTTGTTATCTGATGGAAGGGATTTGTAGATTGCTGTGTGTGCCGGGCTGTAGGTAAGTTTATTGTAGAGTGCAGTGTTTTGTTTTTTGTTGTCTGATGGAATGGATTTGAGGATTGCTGTGTGTGCAGGGCTGTAGGAAAGTTTATTGCAGAGTGCAGTGTTGTGTTTTTTGTTGTCTGATGGAAGGGATTTGTAGATTGCTGTGTGTGTAGGGCTGTAGGTAAGTTTATTTTAGAGTGCAGAGTTCTGTTTTTTGTTGTTTGATGGAAGGGATTTGTAGATTGCTGTGTGTGTAGGGCTGTAGGTAAGTTTATTTTAGAGTGCAGTGTTCTGTTTTTTGTTGTCTGATGGAAGGTATTTGAGGATTGCTGTGTGTGCAGGGCTGTAGGTAAGTTTATTGCAGAGTGCAGTGTTCTGTTTTTTGTTGTCTGATGGAAGGGATTTGTAGATTGCTGTGTGTGCAGGGCTGTAGGTAAGTTTATTGTCGAGTGCAGTGTTGTGTTTTTTGTTGTCTGATGGAAGGGATTTGAGGATTGCTGTGTGTGCAGGGCTGTAGGTAAATTTATTGTAGAGTGCAGTGTTCTGTTTTCTGTTGTCTGATGGAAGGGATTTGTAGATTGCTGTGTGTGCAGGGCTGTAGGTAAGTTTATTGTAGAGTGCAGTGTTCTTTTTTTTGTTGTCTGATGGAAGGGATTTGAGGATTGCTGTGTGTGCATGGCTGTAGGTAAGTTTATTGCAGAGTGCAGTGTTCTGTTTTTTGTTGTCTGATGGAAGGGATTTGTAGATTGCTGGGTGTGCAGGGCGCTACGTAAGTTTACAGCACAGTGCAGTGTTCTGTTTTTTGTTGTCTGATGGAAGGGATTTGAGGATTGCTGTGTGTGCAGGGCTGTAGGTAAGTTTATTGTAGAGTGCAGTGTTGTGTTTTTTGTTGTCTGATGGAAGGGATTTGTACATTGCTGTGTGTGCAGGGCTGTAGGTAAGTTTATGGCACAGTGCAGTGTTCTGTTTTTTGTTGTCTGATGGAAGGGATTTGTAGATTCCTGTGTGTGCAGGGCTGTAGGTAAGTTTATAGCAGAGTGCAGTGTTCTGTTTTTTGTTGTCTGATGGAAGGGATTTGTAAATTGCTGTGTGTGCAGGGCTGTAGGTAGGTTTATTGTAGAGTGCAGTGTTGTGTTTTTTGTTGTCTGATGGAAGGGATTTGCAGATTGCTCTGTGTGCAGGACGGTAGGTAGGTTTATGGCACAGTGCAGTGTTCTGTTTTTTGTTGTATGATGGAAGGGATTTGAGGATTGCTGTGTGTGCAGGGCTGTAGGTAAGTTTATTGTAGAGTGCAGTGTTGTGTTTTTTGTTGTCTGATGGAATGGATTTGTAGATTGCTGTGTGTGCAGGGCTGTAGGTAAGTGTATGACAAAGTGCAGAGTTCTGTTTTTTGTTGTCTGATGGAAGGGATTTGTAGATTGCTGTGTGTGCATGGCTGTAGGTAACTTTATTGTAGAGTGCAGTGTTCCGTTTTTTGCTGTCTGATGGAAGGGATTTGAGGATTGCTGTGTGTGCAAGGCTGTAGGTAAGTTTATTGCAGAGTGCAGTGTTCTGTTTTTTGTTGTCTGATGGAAGGGATTTGTAGATTGCTGGATGTGCAGGGCGCTAGGTAAGTTTACAGCACAGTGCAGTGTTCTGTTTTTTGTTGTCTGATGGGAGGGATTTGAGGATTGCTGTGTGTGCCGGGCTGTAGGTAAGTTTATTGTAGAGTGCAGTGTTGTGTTTTTGTTGTCTGATGGAAGGGATTTGAGGATTGCTGTGTGTGCAGGGCTGTAGGTAAGTTTATTTTAGATTGCAGTGTTCTGTTCTTTGTTGTCTGATGGAAGGGATTTGTAGATTGCTGTGTGTGCCGGGCTGTAGGTAAGTTTATTGTAGAGTGCAGTGTTGTGTTTTTTGTTGTCTGATGGAAGGGATTTGTAGATTGCTGTGTGTGCCGGGCTGTAGGTAAGTTTATTGTAGAGTGCAGTGTTGTGTTTTTTGTTGTCTGATGGAAGGGATTTGAGGATTGCGGTGTGTGCAGGGCTGTAGGTAAGTTTATTGAAGAGTGCAGTGTTCTGTTTTTTATTGTCTGATGGAAGGGATTTGTAGATTGCTGTGTGTGCAGGGCTGTAGGTAAGTTTATTGTAGAGTGCAGTGTTCTATTTTTTGTTGTCTGATGGTAGGGATTTGAGGATTGCTGTGTGTGCAGGGCTGTAGGTAAGTTTATTGTAGAGTGCAGTGTTGTGTTTTTTGTTGTCTGGTGGAAGGGGATTGTAGATTGCTGTGTGTGCAGGGCTGTAGGTAAGTTTATTGTAGAGTGCAGTGTTGTGTTTTTTGTTGTCTGATGGAAGGGATTTGTAGATTGCTGTGTGTGCAGGGCTGTAGATAAGTTTATTTTAGAGTGCAGTGTTCTGTTTTTTGTTGTCTGATGGAAGGGATTTGTAGATTGCTGTGTGTGCAGGGCTGTAGGTAAGTTTATTTTAGAGTGCAGTGTTCTGTTTTCTTTTGTCTGATGGAAGGGAATTGTAGATCGCTGTGTGTGCAGGGCTGTAGGTAGATTTATTGTAGAGTGCAGTGTTGTGTTTTTTGTTGTTTGATGGAAGAGATTTGTAGATTGCTGTGTGTGCAGGGCGGTAGGTAAGTTTATGGCAGAGTGCAGTGTTCTGTTTTTTGTTGTCTGATGGAAGGGATTTGTAGATTGCTGTGTGTGCAGGGCTGTAGGTAAGTTTATTTTAGAGTGCAGTGTTCTGTTTTTTGTTGTCTGATCGAAGGGATTTGTAGATTGCTGTGTGTGCAGGGTGGTAGGTAAGTTAATGGCAGAGTGCAGTATTCTGTTTTTTGTTGTCTGATGGAAGGGATTTGAGGATTGCTGTGTGTGCAGGGCTGTAGGTAAGTCCATTGCAGAGTGCAGTGTTCTGTTTTTTGTTGTCTGATGGAAGGGATCTGTAGATTGCTGTGTGTGCAGGGCTGTAGGTAAGTTTATTGTAGAGTGCAGTGTTGTGTTATTTGTTGTCTGATGGAAGGGATTTGAGGATTGCTGTGTGTGCAGGGCTGTAGGTAAGTTTATTTTAGAGTGCAGTGTTCTGTTTTCTGTTGTCTGATGGAAGGGATTTGAGGATTGCTGTGTGTGCAGGGCTGTAGGTAAGTTTATTGTAGAGTGCAGTGTTCTGTTCTTCGTTGTCTGTTGGAAGGGATTTGTAGATTGCTGTGTGTGCAGGGCTGTAAGTAAGTTTATTGTAGAGTGCAGTGTTGTGTTTTTTATTGTCTGATGGAAGGGAGTTGTAGATTGCTGTGTGTGCAGGGCTGTAGGTAAGTTTATGGCACAGTGCAGTGTTCTGTTCTTTGTTGTCTGATGGAAGGGATTTGTAGATTACTGTGTGTGCAGGGCTGTAGGTAAGTTTATTGTAGAGTGCAGTGTTCTGTTTTTTGTTGTGTGATGGTAGGGATTTGAGGATTGCTGTGTGTGCAGGGTTGTAGGTAAGTTTATTGTAGAGTGCAGTGTTGTGTTTTTTGCTGTCTGGTGGAAGGGAATTGTAGATTGCTGTGTGTGCAGGGCTGTAGGTAAGTTTATTTTAGAGTGCAGTGTTCTGTTTTTTGTTGTCTGATGGAAGGGATTTGTGGATTGCTGTGTGTGCAGGGCTGTAGGTAAGTTTATTTTAGAGTGCAGTGTTCTATTTTTTGTTGTCGGATGGAAGGGATTTGAGGATTGCTGTATGTGCAGGGATGTATGTAATTTTATTTTAGAGTGCAGTGTTCTGTTTTTTGTTGTCTGATGGAAGGGATTTGTAGATTGCTGTGTGTGCAGGGCGGTAGGTAAGTTTATGGCAGAGTGCAGTGTTCTGTTTTTTGTTGTCTGATGGAAGGGATTTGAGGATTGCTGTGTGTGCAGGGCTGTAGGTAAGTTTATTGCAGGGTGCAGTGTTCTGTTTTTTGTTGTCTGATGGAAGGGATTTGAGGATTGCTGTGTGTGCAGGGCTGTAGGTAAGTTTATTTTAGAGTGCAGTGTTCTGTTTTTTGTTGTCTGATGGAAGGGATTTGTAGATTGCTGTGTGTGCAGGGCGGTAGGTAAGTTTATGGCAGAGTGCAGTGTTCTGTTTTTTGTTGTCTGATGGAAGGGATTTGAGGATAGCTGTGTGTGCAGGGCTGTAGGTAAGTTTATTGTAGAGTGCAGTGTTCTGTTTTTTGTTGTCTGATGGAAGGGATTCGAGGATTGCTGTGTGTGCAGGGCTGTAGGTAAGTTTATTTTAGAGTGCAGTGTTCTGTTTTTTGTTGTCTGATGGAAGGGATTTGTAGATTGCTGTGTGTGCAGGGCTGTAGGTAAGTTTATTGTAGAGTGCAGTGTTCTGTTTTTTGTTGTCTGATGGAAGGGATTTGAGGATTGCTGTGTGTGCAGGGCTGTAGGTAAGTTTATTGTAGAGTTCAGTGTTGTGTTTTTTGTTGTCTGATGGAAGGGATTTGAGGATTGATGTGTGTGCAGGGCTGTAGGTAAGTTTATTTTAGAGTGCAGTGTTCTGTTCTTTGTTGTCTGATGGAAGGGATTTGTAGATTGCTGTGTGTGCCGGGCTGTAGGTAAGTTTATTTTAGAGTGCAGTGTTCTGTTTTTTGTTGTCTGATGGAAGGGATTTGTAGATTGCTGTGTGTGCAGGGCTGTAGGTAAGTTTATGGCAGAGTGCAGTGTTCTGTTTTTTGTTGTCTGATGGAAGGGATTTGAGGATTCCTGTGTGTGCAGGGCTGTAGGTAAGTTTATTGCAGGGTGCAGTGTTGTGTTTTTTGTTGTCTGATGGAAGGGATTTGTAGATTGCTGTGTGTGCAGGGCTGTAGGTAAGTTTATTGTAGATTGCAGTGTTCTGTTTTTTGTTGTCTGATGGAAGGGATTTGAGGATTGCTGTGTGTGCAGGGCTGTAGGTAAGTTTATTGTAGAGTGCATTGTTGTGTTTTTTGTTGTCTGATGTAAGGGTTTCGTAGATTGCTGTGTGTGCAGGGCTGTAGGTAAGTTTATGGCACAGTACAGTGTTCTGTTCTTTGTTGTCTGATGGAAGGGATTTGTATATTGCTGTGTGTGCAGGGCTGTAGGTAAATTTATTGTAGAGTGCAGTGTTGTGTTTTTTGTTGTCTGATGGAAGGGATTTGTAGGTTGCTGTGTGTGCAGGGCTGTGTGTAAGTCTATGGCACAGTGCAGTGTTCTGTTCTTTGTTGTCTGATGGAAGGGATTTGTAGATTGCTGTGTGTGCCGGGCTGTAGGTAAGTTTATGGCAGAGTGCAGTGTTCTGTTTTTTGTTGTCTGATGGAAGGGATTTGAGGATTCCTGTGTGTGCAGGGCTGTAGGTAAGTTTATTGTAGAGTGCAGTGTTGTGTTTTTTGTTGTCTGATGGAAGGGATTTGAGGATTACTGTGTGTACAGGGCTGTAGGTAGGTTTATTGCAGAGTGCAGTGTTCTGTTTTTTGTTGTCTGATGGAAGGGATTTGTAGATTGCTGTGTGTGCAGGGCGGTAGGTAAGTTTATGGCAGAGTGCAGTGTTCTGTTTTTTGTTGTCTGATGGAAGGGATTTGAGGATAGCTGTGTGTGCAGGGCTGTAGGTAAGTTTATTGTAGAGTGCAGTGTTCTGTTTTTTGTTGTCTGATGGAAGGGATTCGAGGATTGCTGTGTGTGCAGGGCTGTAGGTAAGTTTATTTTAGAGTGCAGTGTTCTGTTTTTTGTTGTCTGATGGAAGGGATTTGTAGATTGCTGTGTGTGCAGGGCTGTAGGTAAGTTTATTGTAGAGTGCAGTGTTCTGTTTTTTGTTGTCTGATGGAAGGGATTTGAGGATTGCTGTGTGTGCAGGGCTGTAGGTAAGTTTATTGTAGAGTTCAGTGTTGTGTTTTTTGTTGTCTGATGGAAGGGATTTGAGGATTGATGTGTGTGCAGGGCTGTAGGTAAGTTTATTTTAGAGTGCAGTGTTCTGTTCTTTGTTGTCTGATGGAAGGGATTTGTAGATTGCTGTGTGTGCCGGGCTGTAGGTAAGTTTATTTTAGAGTGCAGTGTTCTGTTTTTTGTTGTCTGATGGAAGGGATTTGTAGATTGCTGTGTGTGCAGGGCTGTAGGTAAGTTTATGGCAGAGTGCAGTGTTCTGTTTTTTGTTGTCTGATGGAAGGGATTTGAGGATTCCTGTGTGTGCAGGGCTGTAGGTAAGTTTATTGCAGGGTGCAGTGTTGTGTTTTTTGTTGTCTGATGGAAGGGATTTGTATATTGCTGTGTGTGCAGGGCTGTAGGTAAATTTATTGTAGAGTGCAGTGTTGTGTTTTTTGTTGTCTGATGGAAGGGATTTGTAGGTTGCTGTGTGTGCAGGGCTGTATGTAAGTCTATGGCACAGTGCAGTGTTCTGTTCTTTGTTGTCTGATGGAAGGGATTTGTAGATTGCTGTGTGTGCCGGGCTGTAGGTAAGTTTATTGTAGAGTGCAGTGTTGTGTTTTTGTTGTCTGATGGAAGGGATTTGAGGATTACTGTGTGTACAGGGCTGTAGGTAGGTTTATTGCAGAGTGCAGTGTTCTGTTTTTTGTTGTCTGATGGAAGGGATTTGTAGATTGCTGTGTGTGCAGGGCTGTAGGTAAGTTTATTGCAGAGTGCAGTGAACTGTTTTCTGTTGTCGGATGGAAGGGATTTGAGGATTGCTGTTTGTGCAGGGCTGTATGTAAGTTTATTTTAGAGTGCAGTGTTCTGTTTTTTGTTGTCTGATGGAAGGGATTTGTAGATTGCTGTGTGTGCAGGGCGGTAGGTAAGTTTATGGCAGAGTGCAGTGTTCTGTTTTTTGTTGTCTGATGGAAGGGATTTGAGGATTGCTGTGTGTGCAGGGCTGTAGGTAAGTTTATTGCAGGGTGCAGTGTTGTGTTTTTTGTTGTCTGATGGAAGGGATTTGTAGATTGCTGTGTGTGCAGGGCTGTAGGTAAGTTTATTGTAGATTGCAGTGTTCTGTTTTTTTGTTGTCTGATGGAAGGGATTTGAGGATTGCTGTGTGTGCAGGGCTGTAGGTAAGTTTATTGTAGAGTGCATTGTTGTGTTTTTTGTTGTCTGATGTAAGGGTTTCGTAGATTGCTGTGTGTGCAGGGCTGTAGGTAAGTTTATGGCACAGTGCAGTGTTCTGTTCTTTGTTGTCTGATGGAAGGGATTTGTAGATTGCTGTGTGTGCCGGTCTGTAGGTAAGTTTATTTTAGAGTGCAGTGATGTGTTTTTTGTTGTCTGATGGAAGAAATTTGTAGATTGCTGTGTGTGCAGGGCTGTAGGTAAGTTTATTGCAGAGTGCAGTGAACTGTTTTCTGTTGTCTGATGGAAGGGATTTGTGGATTGCTGTGTGTGCAGGGCTGTAGGTAAGTTTATTTTAGAGTGCAGTGTTCTGTTTTTTGTTGTCGGATGGAAGGGATTTGAGGATTGCTGTTTGTGCAGGGCTGTATGTAAGTTTATTTTAGAGTGCAGTGTTCTGTTTTTTGTTGTCTGATGGAAGGGATTTGTAGATTGCTGTGTGTGCAGGGCGGTAGGTATGTTTATGGCAGAGTGCAGTGTTCTGTTTTTTGTTGTCTGATGGAAGGGATTTGAGGATTGCTGTGTGTGCAGGGCTGTAGGTAAGTTTATTGCAGGGTGCAGTGTTCTGTTTTTTGTTGTCTGATGGAAGGGATTTGAGGATTGCTGTGTGAGCAGGGCTGTAGGTCAGTTTATTTTAGAGTGCAGTGTTCTGTTTTTTGTTGTCTGATGGAAGGGATTTGTAGATTGCTGTGTGTGCAGGGCTGTAGGTAAGTTTATTGTAGAGTGCAGTGTTCTGTTTTTTGTTGTCTGATGGAAGGGATTTGAGGATTGCTGTGTGTGCAGGGCTGTAGGTAAGTTTATTGTAGAGTGCAGTGTTGTGTTTTTTGTTGTCTGGTGGAAGGGAATTGTAGATTGCTGTGTGTGCAGGGCTGTAGGTAAGTTTATTGTAGAGTGCAGTGTTCTGTTTTATGTTGTCTGATGGAAGGGATTTGAGGATTGCTGTGCGTGCAGGGCTGTAGGTAAGTTTATTGTACAGTGCAGTGTTGTGTTTTTTGTTGACTGATGGAAGGGATTTGAGGATTGCTGTGTGTGCAGGGCTGTAGGTAAGTTTATTGTAGAGTGCAGTGTTCTGTTTTTTGTTGTCTGATGGAAGGGATTTGTAGATTGCTGTGTGTGCAGGGCTGTAGGTAAGTTTATTGTAGAGTGCAGTGTTCTGTTTTTTGTTGTCTGGTGGAAGGGAATTGTAGATTGCTGTGTGTGCAGGGCTGTAGGTAAGTTTATTGTAGAGTGCAGTGTTCTGTTTTTTGTTGTCGGATGGAAGGGATTTGAGGATTGCTGTTTGTGCAGGGCTGTATGTAAGTTTATTTTAGAGTGCAGTGTTCTGTTTTTTGTTGTCTGATGGAAGGGATTTGAGGATTGCTGTGTGTGCAGGGCTGTAGGTAAGTTTATTGTAGAGTGCAGTGTTGTGTTTTTTGTTGTCTGGTGGAAGGGAATTGTAGATTGCTGTGTGTGCAGGGCTGTAGGTAAGTTTATTGTAGAGTGCAGTGTTCTGTTTTATGTTGTCTGATGGAAGGGATTTGAGGATTGCTGTGCGTGCAGGGCTGTAGGTAAGTTTATTGTACAGTGCAGTGTTGTGTTTTTTGTTGACTGATGGAAGGGATTTGAGGATTGCTGTGTGTGCAGGGCTGGAGGTAAGTTTATTGTAGAGTGCAGTGTTCTGTTTTTTGTTGTCTGATGGAAGGGATTTGTAGATTGCTGTGTGTGCAGGGCTGTAGGTAACTTTATTGTAGAGTGCAGTGTTCTGTTTTTTGCTGTCTGATGGAAGGGATTTGTAGATTGCTGTGTGTGCAGGGCTGTAGGTAAGTTTATTTTAGAGTGCAGTGTTCTGTTTTTTGTTGTCGGATGGAAGGGATTTGAGGATTGCTGTTTGTGCAGGGCTGTATGTAAGTTTATTTTAGAGTGCAGTGTTCTGTTTTTTGTTGTCTGATGGAAGGGATTTGTAGATTGCTGTGTGTTCAGGGCGGTAGGTAAGTTTATGGCAGAGTGCAGTGTTCTGTTTTTTGTTGTCTGATGGAAGGGATTTGAGGATTGCTGTGTGTGCAGGGCTGTAGGTAAGTTTATTGCAGGGTGCAGTGTTCTGTTTTTTGTTGTCTGATGGAAGGGATTTGAGGATTGCTGTGTGAGCAGGGCTGTAGGTCAGTTTATTTTAGAGTGCAGTGTTCTGTTTTTTGTTGTCTGATGGAAGGGATTTGTAGATTGCTGTGTGTGCAGGGCTGTAGGTAAGTTTATTGTAGAGTGCAGTGTTCTGTTTTTTGTTGTCTGATGGAAGGGATTTGAGGATTGCTGTGTGTGCAGGGCTGTAGGTAAGTTTATTGTAGAGTGCAGTGTTGTGTTTTTTGTTGTCTGGTGGAAGGGAATTGTAGATTGCTGTGTGTGCAGGGCTGTAGGTAAGTTTATTGTAGAGTGCAGTGTTCTGTTTTATGTTGTCTGATGGAAGGGATTTGAGGATTGCTGTGCGTGCAGGGCTGTAGGTAAGTTTATTGTACAGTGCAGTGTTGTGTTTTTTGTTGACTGATGGAAGGGATTTGAGGATTGCTGTGTGTGCAGGGCTGTAGGTAAGTTTATTGTAGAGTGCAGTGTTCTGTTTTTTGTTGTCTGATGGAAGGGATTTGTAGATTGCTGTGTGTGCAGGGCTGTAGGTAAGTTTATTGTAGAGTGCAGTGTTCTGTTTTTTGTTGTCTGGTGGAAGGGAATTGTAGATTGCTGTGTGTGCAGGGCTGTAGGTAACTTTATTGTAGAGTGCAGTGTTCTGTTTTTTGCTGTCTGATGGAAGGGATTTGTAGATTGCTGTGTGTGTAGGGCTGTAGGTAACTTTATTGTAGAGTGCAGTGTTCTGTTTTTTGCTGTCTGATGGAAGGGATTTAAGGATTGCTGTGTGTGCAAGGCTGTAGGTAAGTTTATTGCAGAGTGCAGTGTTCTGTTTTTTGTTGTCTGATGGAAGGGATTTGTAGATTGCTGGGTGTGCGGGCGCTAGGTAAATTTACAGCACAGTGCAGTGTTCTGTTTTTTGTTGTCTGATGGAAGGGATTTGAGGATTGCTGTGTGTGCAGGGCTGTAGGTAAGTTTATTGTAGAGTGCAGTGTTGTGTTTTTTGTTGTCTGATGGAATGGATTTGTACATTGCTGTGTGTGCAGGGCTGTAGGTAAGTTTATGGCACAGTGCAGTGTTCTGTTTTTTGTTGTCTGATGGAAGGGATTTGTAGATTGCTGTGTGTGTAGGGCTGTAGGTAAGTTTATTGTAGAGTGCAGTGTTCTGTTATTTGTTGTCTGATGGAAGGGATCTGAGGATTGCTGTGTGTGCAGGGCTGTAGGTAAGTTTATGGCAGAGTGCAGTGTTCTGTTTTTTGTTGTCTGATGGAAGGGATTTGTAGATTGCTGTGTGTGCATGGATGTAGGTAAGTTTATTGTAGAGTGCAGTGTTCTGTTTTTTGTTGTCTGATGGAAGGGATTTGAGGATTGCTGTGTGTGCAGGGCTATAGGTAAGTTTATTGTAGAGTGCAGTGTTGTGTTTTTTGTTGTCTGATGGAAGGGATTTGTGGATTGCTCTGTGTGCAGGGCGGTAGGTAAGTTTATTTTAGAGTGCAGTGTTCTGTTTTTTGTTGTCTGATGGAAGTGATTTGAGGATTGCTGTGTGTGCAGGGCTGTAGGTAAGTTTATTTTAGAGTGCAGTGTTCTGTTTATTATTGTCTGATGGAAGGGATTTGTAGATTGCTGTGTGTGCAGGGCGGTAGGTAAGTTTATGGCAGAGTGCAGTGTTGTGTTTTTTTTTGTCTGATGGAATGGATTTGTACATTGCTGTGTGTGCAGGGCTGTAGGTAAGTTTATGGCAGAGTGCAGTGTTGTGTTTTTTGTTGTCTGATGGAAGGGATTTGAGTATTGCTGTGTGTGCGGGGCTGTAGGTAAGTTTATTGTAGAGTGCAGTGTTGTGTTTTTTGTTGTCTGATGGAAGGGATTTGAGGATTGCTGTGTGTGCAGGGCTGTAGGTAAGTTTATGGCAGAGTGCAGTGTTGTGTTTTTTGTTGTCTGATGGAAGGGATTTGAGGATTGCTGTGTGTGCAGGACGGTAGGTAAGTTTATTTTAGAGTGCAGTGTTCTGTTTTTTGTTGTCTGATAGAAGGGATTTGAGGATTGCTGTGTGTGCAGGGCTGTAGGTAAGTTTATTGTAGAGTGCAGTGTTGTGTTTTTTGTTGTCTGATGGAATGGATTTGTACATTGCTGTGTGTGCAGGGCTGTAGGAAAGTTTATGGCAGAGTGCAGTGTTCTGTTTTTTGTTGTCTGATGGAAGGGATTTGTAGATTGCTGTGTGTGCATGGATGTAGGTAAGTTTATGGCACAGTGCAGTGTTCTGTTTTTTGTTGTCTGATGGAAGGGATTTGTAGATTGCTGTGTGTGCATGGATGTAGGTAAGTTTATTGTAGAGTGCAGTGTTCTATTTTTTGTTGTCTGATGGAAGGGATTTGAGGATTGCTGTGTGTGCAGAGCTGTAGGTAAGTTTATTGTAGAGTGCAGTGTTCTGTTTTTCGTTGTCTGATGGAAGGGATTTGAGGATTGCTGTGTGTGCAGGGCTGTAGGTAGGTTTAATGTAGAGTGCAGTGTTCTGTTTTTTGTTGTCTGGGGGAAGGGATTTGAGGATTGCTTTGTGTGCAGGGCTGTAGGTAAGTTTATTGTAGAGTACACTGTTGTGTTTTTTGTTGTCTGATGGAAGGGATTTGTAGATTGCCGTGTGTGCAGAGCTGTTTATGGCACAGTGCAGTGTTCTGTTCTTTGTTATCTGATGGAAGGGATTTGTAGATTGCTGTGTGTGCCGGGCTGTAGGTAAGTTTATTGTAGAGTGCAGTGTTTTGTTTTTTGTTGTCTGATGGAAGGGATTTGAGGATTGCTGTGTGTACAGGGCTGTAGGTAAGTTTATTGCAGAGTGCAGTTTTCTGTTTTTTGTTGTCTGATGGAAGGGATTTGAGGATTGCTGTGTGTGCAGGGCTGTAGGTGAGTTTATTGTAGAGTGCAGTGTTTTCATTTTTTGTTGTCTGATGGAATGGATTTGAGGATTGCTGTGTGTGCAGGGCTGTAGGAAAGTTTATTGCAGAGTGCAGTGTTCTGTTTTTTGTTGTCTGATGGAAGGGATTTGTAGATTGCTGTGTGTGCAGGGCTGTAGGTAATTTTATTGTAGAGTGCAGTGTTGTGTTTTTTGTTGTCTGATGGAAGGGATTTGTAGATTGCTGTGTGTGTAGGGCTGTAGGTAAGTTTATTTTAGAGTGCAGAGTTCTGTTTTTTGTTGTTTGATGGAAGGGATTTGTAGATTGCTGTGTGTGTAGGGCTGTAGGTAAGTTTATTTTAGAGTGCAGTGTTCTGTTTTTTGTTGTCTGATGGAAGGTATTTGAGGATTGCTGTGTGTGCAGGGCTGTAGGTAAGTTTATTGCAGAGTGCAGTGTTCTGTTTTTTGTTGTCTGATGGAAGGGATTTGTAGATTGCTGTGTGTGCAGGGCTGTAGGTAAGTTTATTGTAGAGTGCAGTGTTGTGTTTTTTGTTGTCTGATGGAAGGGATTTGAGGATTGCTGTGTGTGCAGGGCTGTAGGTAAATTTATTGTAGAGTGCAGTGTTCTGTTTTCTGTTGTCTGATGGAAGGGATTTGTAGATTGCTGTGTGTGCAGGGCTGTAGGTAAGTTTATTGTAGAGTGCAGTGTTCTTTTTTTGTTGTCTGATGGAAGGGATTTGAGGATTGCTGTGTGTGCATGGCTGTAGGTAAGTTTATTGCAGAGTGCAGTGTTCTGTTTTTTGTTGTCTGATGGAAGGGATTTGTAGATTGCTGGGTGTGCAGGGCGCTACGTAAGTTTACAGCACAGTGCAGTGTTCTGTTTTTTGTTGTCTGATGGAAGGGATTTGAGGATTGCTGTGTGTGCAGGGCTGTAGGTAAGTTTATTTTAGAGTGCAGTTTTCTGTTTTTTGTTGTCTGATGGAAGGGATTTGTGGATTGCTGTGTGTGCAGGCTGTAGGTAAGTTTATTGTAGAGTACAGTGTTCTGTTTTTTGTTGTCTGATGGAAGGGATTTGAGGATTGCTCAGTGTGCAGGGCTGTAGGCAAGTTTATTTTAGAGTGCAGTGTTCTGTTTTTTGTTGTCTGATGGAAGGCATTTGTAGATTGCTGTGTGTGCAGGGCGGTAGGTAAGTTTATGGCAGAGTGCAGTATTCTGTTTTTTGTTGTCTGATGGAAGGGATTTGAGGATTGCTGTGTGTGCAGGGCTGTAGGTAAATTTATTGCAGAGTGCAGTGTTGTGTTTTTTGTTGTCTGATGGAAGGGATTTCAGGATTGCTGTGTGTGCAGGGCTGTAGGTAAGTTTATTGTAGAGTGCAGTGTTCTGTTTTTTGTTGTCTGATGGAAGGGATTTGAGGATTGCTGTGTGTGCAGGGCTGTAGGTAAGTTTATTGTAGAGTGCAGTGTTCTGTTTTTTGTTGTCTTATGGAAGGGATTTGTGGATTGCTGTGTGTGCAGGGCTGTAGGTAAGTTTATTGTAGAGTGCAGTGTTGTGTTTTTTGTTGTCTGATAGAAGGGATTTGTAGATTGCTGTGTGTGCAGGGCTGTAGGTAAGTTTATGGCACAGTGCAGTGTTCTGTTCTTTGTTGTCTGATGGAAGGGATTTGTAGATTGCTGCGTGTGCAGGGCTGTAGGTAAGTTTATTTTAGAGTGCAGTGTTCTGTTTTTTGTTGTCTGATGGAAGGGATTTGAGGATTGCTGCGTGTGCAGGGCTGTAGGTAAGCTTATTGTAGAGTGCAGTGTTCTGTTTTTTGTTGTCTGATGGAAGGGATTTGTGGATTGCTGTGTGTGCAGGGCTGTAGGTAAGTTTATTGTAGAGTGCAGTGTTGTGTTTTTTGTTGTCTGATGGAAGGGATGTGAGGATTGCTGTGTGTGCAGGGCTGTAGGTAAGTTTATTTTAGAGTGCAATGTTCTGTTTGTTTTTGTCTGATGGAAGGGATTTGTAGATTGCTGTGTGTGCAGGGCTGTAGGTAAGTTTATTTTAGAGTGCAGTGTTCTGTTTTTTGTTGTCTGATGGAAGGCATTTGTAGATTGATGTGTGTGTAGGGCGGTAGGTAAGTTTATGGCAGAGTGCAGTATTCTGTTTTTTGTTGTCTGATGGAAGGGATTTGAGGATTGCTGTGTGTGCAGGGCTGTAGGTAAGTTTATTGCAGAGTGCAGTGTTGTGTTTTTTGTTGTCTGATGGAAGGGATTTGAGGATTGCTGTGTGTGCAGGGCTGTAGGTAAGTTTATTGTAGAGTGCAGTGTTCTGTTTTTTGTTGTCTGATAGAAGGGATTTGTAGATTGCTGTGTGTGCAGGGCTGTAGGTAAGTTTATGGCACAGTACAGTGTTCTGTTCTTTGTTGTCTGATGGAAGGGATTTGTAGATTGCTGCGTGTGCAGGGCTGTAGGTAAGTTTATTTTAGAGTGCAGTGTTCTGTTTTTTGTTGTCTGATGGAAGGGATTTGAGGATTGCTGCGTGTGCAGGGCTGTAGGTAAGTTTATTGTAGAGTGCAGTGTTCTGTTTTTTGTTGTCTGATGGAAGGGATTTGTGGATTGCTGTGTGTGCAGGGCTGTAGGTAAGTTTATTGTAGAGTGCAGTGTTGTGTTTTTTGTTGTCTGATGGAAGGGATGTGAGGATTGCTGTGTGTGCAGGGCTGTAGGTAATTTTATTGTAGAGTGCAGTGTTCTGTTTTTTGTTGTCTGATGGAAGGCAATTGTAGATTTCTGCGTGTGCAGGGCTGTAGGTAGATTTATTGTAGAGTGCAGTGTTGTGTTTTTTGTTGTCTGATGGAAGGGATTTGTAGATTGCTGGGTGTTCAGGGCGGTAGGTAAGTTTATGGCAGAGTGCAGTGTTCTGTTTTTTGTTGTCTGATGGAAGAGATTTGAGGATTGCTGTGTGTGCAGGGCTGTAGGTAAGTTTATTGCAGAGTGCAGTTTTGTGTTTTTTGTTGTCTGATGGAAGGGATTTGTAGATTGCTGTGTGTGCAGGGCTGTAGGTAAGTTTATGGCACAGTACAGTGTTCTGTTCTTTGTTGTCTGATGGAAGGGATTTGAGGATTGCTGTGTGTGCAGGGCGGTAGGTAAGTTTATTTTGGAGTGCAGTGTTCTGTTTTTTGTTGTCTGATGGAAGGGATTTGTAGATTGCTGTGTGTGCAGGGCGGTAGGTAAGTTTATGGCAGAGTGCAGTGTTGTGTTTTTTGTTGTCTGATGGAAGGGATTTGTAGATTGCTGTGTGTGCAGGGCTGTAGGTAAGTTTATGGCACAGTACAGTGTTCTGTTCTTTGTTGTCTGATGGAAGGGATTTGTAGATTGCTGCGTGTGCAGGGCTGTAGGTAAGTTTATTTTAGAGTGCAGTGTTCTGTTTTTTGTTGTCTGATGGAAGGGATTTGAGGATTGCTGTGTGTGCAGGGCGGTAGGTAAGTTTATTGTAGAGTGCAGTGTTCTGTTTTTTGTTGTCTGATAGAAGGGATTTGTAGATTGCTGTGTGTGCAGGGCTGTAGGTAAGTTTATGGCACAGTACAGTGTTCTGTTCTTTGTTGTCTGATGGAAGGGATTTGTAGATTGCTGCGTGTGCAGGGCTGTAGGTAAGTTTATTTTAGAGTGCAGTGTTCTGTTTTTTGTTGTCTGATGGAAGGGATTTGAGGATTGCTGCGTGTGCAGGGCTGTAGGTAAGTTTATTGTAGAGTGCAGTGTTCTGTTTTTTGTTGTCTGATGGAAGGGATTTGTGGATTGCTGTGTGTGCAGGGCTGTAGGTAAGTTTATTGTAGAGTGCAGTGTTGTGTTTTTTGTTGTCTGATGGAAGGGATGTGAGGATTGCTGTGTGTGCAGGGCTGTAGGTAAGTTTATTCTAGAGTGCATTGTTGTGTTTTTTGTTGTCTGATGTAAGGGTTTCGTAGATTGCTGTGTGTGCAGGGCTGTAGGTAAGTTTATGGCACAGTGCAGTGTTCTGTTCTTTGTTGTCTGATGGAAGGGATTTGTATATTGCTGTGTGTGCAGGGCTGTAGGTAAATTTATTGTAGAGTGCAGTGTTGTGTTTTTTGTTGTCTGATGGAAGGGATTTGTAGGTTGCTGTGTGTGCAGGGCTGTATGTAAGTCTATGGCACAGTGCAGTGTTCTGTTCTTTGTTGTCTGATGGAAGGGATTTGTAGATTGCTGTGTGTGCCGGGCTGTAGGTAAGTTTATTGTAGAGTGCAGTGTTGTGTTTTTGTTGTCTGATGGAAGGGATTTGAGGATTACTGTGTGTACAGGGCTGTAGGTAGGTTTATTGCAGAGTGCAGTGTTCTGTTTTTTGTTGTCTGATGGAAGGGATTTGTAGATTGCTGTGTGTGCAGGGCTGTAGGTAAGTTTATTGCAGAGTGCAGTGAACTGTTTTCTGTTGTCGGATGGAAGGCATTTGAGGATTGCTGTTTGTGTAGGGCTGTATGTAAGTTTATTTAAGAGTGCAGTGTTCTGTTTTTTGTTGTCTGATGGAAGGGATTTGTAGATTGCTGTGTGTGCAGGGCGGTAGGTAAGTTTATGGCAGAGTGCAGTGTTCTGTTTTTTGTTGTCTGATGGAAGGGATTTGAGGATTGCTGTGTGTGCAGGGCTGTAGGTAAGTTTATTGCAGGGTGCAGTGTTGTGTTTTTTGTTGTCTGATGGAAGGGATTTGTAGATTGCTGTGTGTGCAGGGCTGTAGGTAAGTTTATTGTAGATTGCAGTGTTCTGTTTTTTTGTTGTCTGATGGAAGGGATTTGAGGATTGCTGTGTGTGCAGGGCTGTAGGTAAGTTTATTGTAGAGTGCATTGTTGTGTTTTTTGTTGTCTGATGTAAGGGTTTCGTAGATTGCTGTGTGTGCAGGGCTGTAGGTAAGTTTATGGCACAGTGCAGTGTTCTGTTCTTTGTTGTCTGATGGAAGGGATTTGTAGATTGCTGTGTGTGCCGGTCTGTAGGTAAGTTTATTTTAGAGTGCAGTGATGTGTTTTTTGTTGTCTGATGGAAGAAATTTGTAGATTGCTGTGTGTGCAGGGCTGTAGGTAAGTTTATTGCAGAGTGCAGTGAACTGTTTTCTGTTGTCTGATGGAAGGGATTTGTGGATTGCTGTGTGTGCAGGGCTGTAGGTAAGTTTATTTTAGAGTGCAGTGTTCTGTTTTTTGTTGTCGGATGGAAGGGATTTGAGGATTGCTGTTTGTGCAGGGCTGTATGTAAGTTTATTTTAGAGTGCAGTGTTCTGTTTTTTGTTGTCTGATGGAAGGGATTTGTAGATTGCTGTGTGTGCAGGGCGGTAGGTATGTTTATGGCAGAGTGCAGTGTTCTGTTTTTTGTTGTCTGATGGAAGGGATTTGAGGATTGCTGTGTGTGCAGGGCTGTAGGTAAGTTTATTGCAGGGTGCAGTGTTCTGTTTTTTGTTGTCTGATGGAAGGGATTTGAGGATTGCTGTGTGAGCAGGGCTGTAGGTCAGTTTATTTTAGAGTGCAGTGTTCTGTTTTTTGTTGTCTGATGGAAGGGATTTGTAGATTGCTGTGTGTGCAGGGCTGTAGGTAAGTTTATTGTAGAGTGCAGTGTTCTGTTTTTTGTTGTCTGATGGAAGGGATTTGAGGATTGCTGTGTGTGCAGGGCTGTAGGTAAGTTTATTGTAGAGTGCAGTGTTGTGTTTTTTGTTGTCTGGTGGAAGGGAATTGTAGATTGCTGTGTGTGCAGGGCTGTAGGTAAGTTTATTGTAGAGTGCAGTGTTCTGTTTTATGTTGTCTGATGGAAGGGATTTGAGGATTGCTGTGCGTGCAGGGCTGTAGGTAAGTTTATTGTACAGTGCAGTGTTGTGTTTTTTGTTGACTGATGGAAGGGATTTGAGGATTGCTGTGTGTGCAGGGCTGTAGGTAAGTTTATTGTAGAGTGCAGTGTTCTGTTTTTTGTTGTCTGATGGAAGGGATTTGTAGATTGCTGTGTGTGCAGGGCTGTAGGTAAGTTTATTGTAGAGTGCAGTGTTCTGTTTTTTGTTGTCTGGTGGAAGGGAATTGTAGATTGCTGTGTGTGCAGGGCTGTAGGTAAGTTTATTGTAGAGTGCAGTGTTCTGTTTTTTGTTGTCGGATGGAAGGGATTTGAGGATTGCTGTTTGTGCAGGGCTGTATGTAAGTTTATTTTAGAGTGCAGTGTTCTGTTTTTTGTTGTCTGATGGAAGGGATTTGAGGATTGCTGTGTGTGCAGGGCTGTAGGTAAGTTTATTGTAGAGTGCAGTGTTGTGTTTTTTGTTGTCTGGTGGAAGGGAATTGTAGATTGCTGTGTGTGCAGGGCTGTAGGTAAGTTTATTGTAGAGTGCAGTGTTCTGTTTTATGTTGTCTGATGGAAGGGATTTGAGGATTGCTGTGCGTGCAGGGCTGTAGGTAAGTTTATTGTACAGTGCAGTGTTGTGTTTTTTGTTGACTGATGGAAGGGATTTGAGGATTGCTGTGTGTGCAGGGCTGGAGGTAAGTTTATTGTAGAGTGCAGTGTTCTGTTTTTTGTTGTCTGATGGAAGGGATTTGTAGATTGCTGTGTGTGCAGGGCTGTAGGTAACTTTATTGTAGAGTGCAGTGTTCTGTTTTTTGCTGTCTGATGGAAGGGATTTGAGGATTGCTGTGCGTGCAGGGCTGTAGGTAAGTTTATTGTACAGTGCAGTGTTGTGTTTTTTGTTGACTGATGGAAGGGATTTGAGGATTGCTGTGTGTGCAGGGCTGGAGGTAAGTTTATTGTAGAGTGCAGTGTTCTGTTTTTTGTTGTCTGATGGAAGGGATTTGTAGATTGCTGTGTGTGCAGGGCTGTAGGTAAGTTTATTTTAGAGTGCAGTGTTCTGTTTTTTGTTGTCGGATGGAAGGGATTTGAGGATTGCTGTTTGTGCAGGGCTGTATGTAAGTTTATTTTAGAGTGCAGTGTTCTGTTTTTTGTTGTCTGATGGAAGGGATTTGTAGATTGCTGTGTGTTCAGGGCGGTAGGTAAGTTTATGGCAGAGTGCAGTGTTCTGTTTTTTGTTGTCTGATGGAAGGGATTTGAGGATTGCTGTGTGTGCAGGGCTGTAGGTAAGTTTATTGCAGGGTGCAGTGTTCTGTTTTTTGTTGTCTGATGGAAGGGATTTGAGGATTGCTGTGTGAGCAGGGCTGTAGGTCAGTTTATTTTAGAGTGCAGTGTTCTGTTTTTTGTTGTCTGATGGAAGGGATTTGTAGATTGCTGTGTGTGCAGGGCTGTAGGTAAGTTTATTGTAGAGTGCAGTGTTCTGTTTTTTGTTGTCTGATGGAAGGGATTTGAGGATTGCTGTGTGTGCAGGGCTGTAGGTAAGTTTATTGTAGAGTGCAGTGTTGTGTTTTTTGTTGTCTGGTGGAAGGGAATTGTAGATTGCTGTGTGTGCAGGGCTGTAGGTAAGTTTATTGTAGAGTGCAGTGTTCTGTTTTATGTTGTCTGATGGAAGGGATTTGAGGATTGCTGTGCGTGCAGGGCTGTAGGTAAGTTTATTGTACAGTGCAGTGTTGTGTTTTTTGTTGACTGATGGAAGGGATTTGAGGATTGCTGTGTGTGCAGGGCTGTAGGTAAGTTTATTGTAGAGTGCAGTGTTCTGTTTTTTGTTGTCTGATGGAAGGGATTTGTAGATTGCTGTGTGTGCAGGGCTGTAGGTAAGTTTATTGTAGAGTGCAGTGTTCTGTTTTTTGTTGTCTGGTGGAAGGGAATTGTAGATTGCTGTGTGTGCAGGGCTGTAGGTAACTTTATTGTAGAGTGCAGTGTTCTGTTTTTTGCTGTCTGATGGAAGGGATTTGTAGATTGCTGTGTGTGTAGGGCTGTAGGTAACTTTATTGTAGAGTGCAGTGTTCTGTTTTTGCTGTCTGATGGAAGGGATTTAAGGATTGCTGTGTGTGCAAGGCTGTAGGTAAGTTTATTGCAGAGTGCAGTGTTCTGTTTTTTGTTGTCTGATGGAAGGGATTTGTAGATTGCTGGGTGTGCGGGCGCTAGGTAAATTTACAGCACAGTGCAGTGTTCTGTTTTTTGTTGTCTGATGGAAGGGATTTGAGGATTGCTGTGTGTGCAGGGCTGTAGGTAAGTTTATTGTAGAGTGCAGTGTTGTGTTTTTTGTTGTCTGATGGAATGGATTTGTACATTGCTGTGTGTGCAGGGCTGTAGGTAAGTTTATGGCACAGTGCAGTGTTCTGTTTTTTGTTGTCTGATGGAAGGGATTTGTAGATTGCTGTGTGTGTAGGGCTGTAGGTAAGTTTATTGTAGAGTGCAGTGTTCTGTTATTTGTTGTCTGATGGAAGGGATCTGAGGATTGCTGTGTGTGCAGGGCTGTAGGTAAGTTTATGGCAGAGTGCAGTGTTCTGTTTTTTGTTGTCTGATGGAAGGGATTTGTAGATTGCTGTGTGTGCATGGATGTAGGTAAGTTTATTGTAGAGTGCAGTGTTCTGTTTTTTGTTGTCTGATGGAAGGGATTTGAGGATTGCTGTGTGTGCAGGGCTATAGGTAAGTTTATTGTAGAGTGCAGTGTTGTGTTTTTTGTTGTCTGATGGAAGGGATTTGTGGATTGCTCTGTGTGCAGGGCGGTAGGTAAGTTTATTTTAGAGTGCAGTGTTCTGTTTTTTGTTGTCTGATGGAAGGGATTTGAGGATTGCTGTGTGTGCAGGGCTGTAGGTAAGTTTATTTTAGAGTGCAGTGTTCTGTTTATTATTGTCTGATGGAAGGGATTTGTAGATTGCTGTGTGTGCAGGGCGGTAGGTAAGTTTATGGCAGAGTGCAGTGTTGTGTTTTTTTTTGTCTGATGGAATGGATTTGTACATTGCTGTGTGTGCAGGGCTGTAGGTAAGTTTATGGCAGAGTGCAGTGTTGTGTTTTTTGTTGTCTGATGGAAGGGATTTGAGTATTGCTGTGTGTGCGGGGCTGTAGGTAAGTTTATTGTAGAGTGCAGTGTTGTGTTTTTTGTTGTCTGATGGAAGGGATTTGAGGATTGCTGTGTGTGCAGGGCTGTAGGTAAGTTTATGGCAGAGTGCAGTGTTGTGTTTTTTGTTGTCTGATGGAAGGGATTTGAGGATTGCTGTGTGTGCAGGACGGTAGGTAAGTTTATTTTAGAGTGCAGTGTTCTGTTTTTTGTTGTCTGATAGAAGGGATTTGAGGATTGCTGTGTGTGCAGGGCTGTAGGTAAGTTTATTGTAGAGTGCAGTGTTGTGTTTTTTGTTGTCTGATGGAATGGATTTGTACATTGCTGTGTGTGCAGGGCTGTAGGAAAGTTTATGGCAGAGTGCAGTGTTCTGTTTTTTGTTGTCTGATGGAAGGGATTTGTAGATTGCTGTGTGTGCATGGATGTAGGTAAGTTTATGGCACAGTGCAGTGTTCTGTTTTTTGTTGTCTGATGGAAGGGATTTGTAGATTGCTGTGTGTGCATGGATGTAGGTAAGTTTATTGTAGAGTGCAGTGTTCTATTTTTTGTTGTCTGATGGAAGGGATTTGAGGATTGCTGTGTGTGCAGAGCTGTAGGTAAGTTTATTGTAGAGTGCAGTGTTCTGTTTTTCGTTGTCTGATGGAAGGGATTTGAGGATTGCTGTGTGTGCAGGGCTGTAGGTAGGTTTAATGTAGAGTGCAGTGTTCTGTTTTTTGTTGTCTGGGGGAAGGGATTTGAGGATTGCTTTGTGTGCAGGGCTGTAGGTAAGTTTATTGTAGAGTACACTGTTGTGTTTTTTGTTGTCTGATGGAAGGGATTTGTAGATTGCCGTGTGTGCAGAGCTGTAGGTAAGTTTATGGCACAGTGCAGTGTTCTGTTCTTTGTTATCTGATGGAAGGGATTTGTAGATTGCTGTGTGTGCCGGGCTGTAGGTAAGTTTATTGTAGAGTGCAGTGTTTTGTTTTTTGTTGTCTGATGGAAGGGATTTGAGGATTGCTGTGTGTACAGGGCTGTAGGTAAGTTTATTGCAGAGTGCAGTTTTCTGTTTTTTGTTGTCTGATGGAAGGGATTTGAGGATTGCTGTGTGTGCAGGGCTGTAGGTGAGTTTATTGTAGAGTGCAGTGTTTTCATTTTTTGTTGTCTGATGGAATGGATTTGAGGATTGCTGTGTGTGCAGGGCTGTAGGAAAGTTTATTGCAGAGTGCAGTGTTCTGTTTTTTGTTGTCTGATGGAAGGGATTTGTAGATTGCTGTGTGTGCAGGGCTGTAGGTAATTTTATTGTAGAGTGCAGTGTTGTGTTTTTTGTTGTCTGATGGAAGGGATTTGTAGATTGCTGTGTGTGTAGGGCTGTAGGTAAGTTTATTTTAGAGTGCAGAGTTCTGTTTTTTGTTGTTTGATGGAAGGGATTTGTAGATTGCTGTGTGTGTAGGGCTGTAGGTAAGTTTATTTTAGAGTGCAGTGTTCTGTTTTTTGTTGTCTGATGGAAGGTATTTGAGGATTGCTGTGTGTGCAGGGCTGTAGGTAAGTTTATTGCAGAGTGCAGTGTTCTGTTTTTTGTTGTCTGATGGAAGGGATTTGTAGATTGCTGTGTGTGCAGGGCTGTAGGTAAGTTTATTGTAGAGTGCAGTGTTGTGTTTTTTGTTGTCTGATGGAAGGGATTTGAGGATTGCTGTGTGTGCAGGGCTGTAGGTAAATTTATTGTAGAGTGCAGTGTTCTGTTTTCTGTTGTCTGATGGAAGGGATTTGTAGATTGCTGTGTGTGCAGGGCTGTAGGTAAGTTTATTGTAGAGTGCAGTGTTCTTTTTTTTGTTGTCTGATGGAAGGGATTTGAGGATTGCTGTGTGTGCATGGCTGTAGGTAAGTTTATTGCAGAGTGCAGTGTTCTGTTTTTTGTTGTCTGATGGAAGGGATTTGTAGATTGCTGGGTGTGCAGGGCGCTACGTAAGTTTACAGCACAGTGCAGTGTTCTGTTTTTTGTTGTCTGATGGAAGGGATTTGAGGATTGCTGTGTGTGCAGGGCTGTAGGTAAGTTTATTGTAGAGTGCAGTGTTGTGTTTTTTGTTGTCTGATGGAAGGGATTTGTACATTGCTGTGTGTGCAGGGCTGTAGGTAAGTTTATGGCACAGTGCAGTGTTCTGTTTTTTGTTGTCTGATGGAAGGGATTTGTAGATTGCTGTGTGTGCAGGGCTGTAGGTAAGTTTATAGCAGAGTGCAGTGTTCTGTTTTTTGTTGTCTGATGGAAGGGATTTGTAAATTGCTGTGTGTGCAGGGCTGTAGGTAGGTTTATTGTAGAGTGCAGTGTTGTGTTTTTTGTTGTCTGATGGAAGGGATTTGCAGATTGCTCTGTGTGCAGGACGGTAGGTAGGTTTATGGCACAGTGCAGTGTTCTGTTTTTTGTTGTATGATGGAAGGGATTTGAGGATTGCTGTGTGTGCAGGGCTGTAGGTAAGTTTATTGTAGAGTGCAGTGTTCTGTTTTATGTTGTCTGATGGAAGGGATTTGAGGATTGCTGTGCGTGCAGGGCTGTAGGTAAGTTTATTGTACAGTGCAGTGTTGTGTTTTTTGTTGACTGATGGAAGGGATTTGAGGATTGCTGTGTGTGCAGGGCTGTAGGTAAGTTTATTGTAGAGTGCAGTGTTCTGTTTTTTGTTGTCTGATGGAAGGGATTTGTAGATTGCTGTGTGTGCAGGGCTGTAGGTAAGTTTATTGTAGAGTGCAGTGTTCTGTTTTTTGTTGTCTGGTGGAAGGGAATTGTAGATTGCTGTGTGTGCAGGGCTGTAGGTAACTTTATTGTAGAGTGCAGTGTTCTGTTTTTTGCTGTCTGATGGAAGGGATTTGTAGATTGCTGTGTGTGTAGGGCTGTAGGTAACTTTATTGTAGAGTGCAGTGTTCTGTTTTTTGCTGTCTGATGGAAGGGATTTGAGGATTGCTGTGTGTGCAAGGCTGTAGGTAAGTTTATTGCAGAGTGCAGTGTTCTGTTTTTTGTTGTCTGATGGAAGGGATTTGTAGATTGCTGGGTGTGCGGGCGCTAGGTAAATTTACAGCACAGTGCAGTGTTCTGTTTTTTGTTGTCTGATGGAAGGGATTTGAGGATTGCTGTGTGTGCAGGGCTGTAGGTAAGTTTATTGTAGAGTGCAGTGTTGTGTTTTTTGTTGTCTGATGGAATGGATTTGTACATTGCTGTGTGTGCAGGGCTGTAGGTAAGTTTATGGCACAGTGCAGTGTTCTGTTTTTTGTTGTCTGATGGAAGGGATTTGTAGATTGCTGTGTGTGTAGGGCTGTAGGTAAGTTTATTGTAGAGTGCAGTGTTCTGTTATTTGTTGTCTGATGGAAGGGATCTGAGGATTGCTGTGTGTGCAGGGCTGTAGGTAAGTTTATGGCAGAGTGCAGTGTTCTGTTTTTTGTTGTCTGATGGAAGGGATTTGTAGATTGCTGTGTGTGCATGGATGTAGGTAAGTTTATTGTAGAGTGCAGTGTTCTGTTTTTTGTTGTCTGATGGAAGGGATTTGAGGATTGCTGTGTGTGCAGGGCTATAGGTAAGTTTATTGTAGAGTGCAGTGTTGTGTTTTTTGTTGTCTGATGGAAGGGATTTGTGGATTGCTCTGTGTGCAGGGCGGTAGGTAAGTTTATTTTAGAGTGCAGTGTTCTGTTTTTTGTTGTCTGATGGAAGGGATTTGAGGATTGCTGTGTGTGCAGGACTGTAGGTAAGTTTATTTTAGAGTGCAGTGTTCTGTTTATTATTGTCTGATGGAAGGGATTTGTAGATTGCTGTGTGTGCAGGGCGGTAGGTAAGTTTATGGCAGAGTGCAGTGTTGTGTTTTTTTTTGTCTGATGGAATGGATTTGTACATTGCTGTGTGTGCAGGGCTGTAGGTAAGTTTATGGCAGAGTGCAGTGTTGTGTTTTTTGTTGTCTGATGGAAGGGATTTGAGTATTGCTGTGTGTGCGGGGCTGTAGGTAAGTTTATTGTAGAGTGCAGTGTTGTGTTTTTTGTTGTCTGATGGAAGGGATTTGAGGATTGCTGTGTGTGCAGGGCTGTAGGTAAGTTTATGGCAGAGTGCAGTGTTGTGTTTTTTGTTGTCTGATGGAAGGGATTTGAGGATTGCTGTGTGTGCAGGACGGTAGGTAAGTTTATTTTAGAGTGCAGTGTTCTGTTTTTTGTTGTCTGATAGAAGGGATTTGAGGATTGCTGTGTGTGCAGGGCTGTAGGTAAGTTTATTGTAGAGTGCAGTGTTGTGTTTTTTGTTGTCTGATGGAATGGATTTGTACATTGCTGTGTGTGCAGGGCTGTAGGAAAGTTTATGGCAGAGTGCAGTGTTCTGTTTTTTGTTGTCTGATGGAAGGGATTTGTAGATTGCTGTGTGTGCATGGATGTAGGTAAGTTTATGGCACAGTGCAGTGTTCTGTTTTTTGTTGTCTGATGGAAGGGATTTGTAGATTGCTGTGTGTGCATGGATGCAGGTAAGTTTATTGTAGAGTGCAGTGTTCTATTTTTTGTTGTCTGATGGAAGGGATTTGAGGATTGCTGTGTGTGCAGAGCTGTAGGTAAGTTTATTGTAGAGTGCAGTGTTCTGTTTTTCGTTGTCTGATGGAAGGGATTTGAGGATTGCTGTGTGTGCAGGGCTGTAGGTAGGTTTAATGTAGAGTGCAGTGTTCTGTTTTTTGTTGTCTGGGGGAAGGGATTTGAGGATTGCTTTGTGTGCAGGGCTGTAGGTAAGTTTATTGTAGAGTACACTGTTGTGTTTTTTGTTGTCTGATGGAAGGGATTTGTAGATTGCCGTGTGTGCAGAGCTGTAGGTAAGTTTATGGCACAGTGCAGTGTTCTGTTCTTTGTTATCTGATGGAAGGGATTTGTAGATTGCTGTGTGTGCCGGGCTGTAGGTAAGTTTATTGTAGAGTGCAGTGTTTTGTTTTTTGTTGTCTGATGGAAGGGATTTGAGGATTGCTGTGTGTACAGGGCTGTAGGTAAGTTTATTGCAGAGTGCAGTTTTCTGTTTTTTGTTGTCTGATGGAAGGGATTTGAGGATTGCTGTGTGTGCAGGGCTGTAGGTGAGTTTATTGTAGAGTGCAGTGTTTTCATTTTTTGTTGTCTGATGGAATGGATTTGAGGATTGCTGTGTGTGCAGGGCTGTAGGAAAGTTTATTGCAGAGTGCAGTGTTCTGTTTTTTGTTGTCTGATGGAAGGGATTTGTAGATTGCTGTGTGTGCAGGGCTGTAGGTAATTTTATTGTAGAGTGCAGTGTTGTGTTTTTTGTTGTCTGATGGAAGGGATTTGTAGATTGCTGTGTGTGTAGGGCTGTAGGTAAGTTTATTTTAGAGTGCAGAGTTCTGTTTTTTGTTGTTTGATGGAAGGGATTTGTAGATTGCTGTGTGTGTAGGGCTGTAGGTAAGTTTATTTTAGAGTGCAGTGTTCTGTTTTTTGTTGTCTGATGGAAGGTATTTGAGGATTGCTGTGTGTGCAGGGCTGTAGGTAAGTTTATTGCAGAGTGGAGTGTTCTGTTTTTTGTTGTCTGATGGAAGGGATTTGTAGATTGCTGTGTGTGCAGGGCTGTAGGTAAGTTTATTGTAGAGTGCAGTGTTGTGTTTTTTGTTGTCTGATGGAAGGGATTTGAGGATTGCTGTGTGTGCAGGGCTGTAGGTAAATTTATTGTAGAGTGCAGTGTTCTGTTTTCTGTTGTCTGATGGAAGGGATTTGTAGATTGCTGTGTGTGCAGGGCTGTAGGTAAGTTTATTGTAGAGTGCAGTGTTCTTTTTTTTGTTGTCTGATGGAAGGGATTTGAGGATTGCTGTGTGTGCATGGCTGTAGGTAAGTTTATTGCAGAGTGCAGTGTTCTGTTTTTTGTTGTCTGATGGAAGGGATTTGTAGATTGCTGGGTGTGCAGGGCGCTAGGTAAGTTTACAGCACAGTGCAGTGTTCTGTTTTTTGTTGTCTGATGGAAGGGATTTGAGGATTGCTGTGTGTGCAGGGCTGTAGGTAAGTTTATTGTAGAGTGCAGTGTTGTGTTTTTTGTTGTCTGATGGAAGGGATTTGTACATTGCTGTGTGTGCAGGGCTGTAGGTAAGTTTATGGCACAGTGCAGTGTTCTGTTTTTTGTTGTCTGATGGAAGGGATTTGTAGATTGCTGTGTGTGCAGGGCTGTAGGTAAGTTTATAGCAGAGTGCAGTGTTCTGTTTTTTGTTGTCTGATGGAAGGGATTTGTAAATTGCTGTGTGTGCAGGGCTGTAGGTAGGTTTATTGTAGAGTGCAGTGTTGTGTTTTTTGTTGTCTGATGGAAGGGATTTGCAGATTGCTCTGTGTGCAGGACGGTAGGTAGGTTTATGGCACAGTGCAGTGTTCTGTTTTTTGTTGTATGATGGAAGGGATTTGAGGATTGCTGTGTGTGCAGGGCTGTAGGTAAGTTTATTGTAGAGTGCAGTGTTGTGTTTTTTGTTGTCTGATGGAATGGATTTGTAGATTGCTGTGTGTGCAGGGCTGTAGGTAAGTGTATGACAAAGTGCAGTGTTCTGTTTTTTGTTGTCTGATGGAAGGGATTTGTAGATTGCTGTGTGTGCATGGCTGTAGGTAACTTTATTGTAGAGTGCAGTGTTCCGTTTTTTGCTGTCTGATGGAAGGGATTTGAGGATTGCTGTGTGTGCAGAGCTGTAGGTAAGTTTATTGTAGAGTGCAGTGTTCTGTTTTTCGTTGTCTGATGGAAGGGATTTGAGGATTGCTGTGTGTGCAGGGCTGTAGGTAGGTTTAATGTAGAGTGCAGTGTTCTGTTTTTTGTTGTCTGGGGGAAGGGATTTGAGGATTGCTTTGTGTGCAGGGCTGTAGGTAAGTTTATTGTAGAGTACACTGTTGTGTTTTTTGTTGTCTGATGGAAGGGATTTGTAGATTGCCGTGTGTGCAGAGCTGTAGGTAAGTTTATGGCACAGTGCAGTGTTCTGTTCTTTGTTATCTGATGGAAGGGATTTGTAGATTGCTGTGTGTGCCGGGCTGTAGGTAAGTTTATTGTAGAGTGCAGTGTTTTGTTTTTTGTTGTCTGATGGAAGGGATTTGAGGATTGCTGTGTGTACAGGGCTGTAGGTAAGTTTATTGCAGAGTGCAGTTTTCTGTTTTTTGTTGTCTGATGGAAGGGATTTGAGGATTGCTGTGTGTGCAGGGCTGTAGGTGAGTTTATTGTAGAGTGCAGTGTTTTCATTTTTTGTTGTCTGATGGAATGGATTTGAGGATTGCTGTGTGTGCAGGGCTGTAGGAAAGTTTATTGCAGAGTGCAGTGTTCTGTTTTTTGTTGTCTGATGGAAGGGATTTGTAGATTGCTGTGTGTGCAGGGCTGTAGGTAATTTTATTGTAGAGTGCAGTGTTGTGTTTTTTGTTGTCTGATGGAAGGGATTTGTAGATTGCTGTGTGTGTAGGGCTGTAGGTAAGTTTATTTTAGAGTGCAGAGTTCTGTTTTTTGTTGTTTGATGGAAGGGATTTGTAGATTGCTGTGTGTGTAGGGCTGTAGGTAAGTTTATTTTAGAGTGCAGTGTTCTGTTTTTTGTTGTCTGATGGAAGGTATTTGAGGATTGCTGTGTGTGCAGGGCTGTAGGTAAGTTTATTGCAGAGTGCAGTGTTCTGTTTTTTGTTGTCTGATGGAAGGGATTTGTAGATTGCTGTGTGTGCAGGGCTGTAGGTAAGTTTATTGTAGAGTGCAGTGTTGTGTTTTTTGTTGTCTGATGGAAGGGATTTGAGGATTGCTGTGTGTGCAGGGCTGTAGGTAAATTTATTGTAGAGTGCAGTGTTCTGTTTTCTGTTGTCTGATGGAAGGGATTTGTAGATTGCTATGTGTGCAGGGCTGTAGGTAAGTTTATTGTAGAGTGCAGTGTTCTTTTTTTTGTTGTCTGATGGAAGGGATTTGAGGATTGCTGTGTGTGCATGGCTGTAGGTAAGTTTATTGCAGAGTGCAGTGTTCTGTTTTTTGTTGTCTGATGGAAGGGATTTGTAGATTGCTGGGTGTGCAGGGCGCTACGTAAGTTTACAGCACAGTGCAGTGTTCTGTTTTTTGTTGTCTGATGGAAGGGATTTGAGGATTGCTGTGTGTGCAGGGCTGTAGGTAAGTTTATTTTAGAGTGCAGTGTTGTGTTTTTTGTTGTCTGATGGAAGGGATTTGTACATTGCTGTGTGTGCAGGGCTGTAGGTAAGTTTATGGCACAGTGCAGTGTTCTGTTTTTTGTTGTCTGATGGAAGGGATTTGTAGATTGCTGTGTGTGCAGGGCTGTAGGTAAGTTTATAGCAGAGTGCAGTGTTCTGTTTTTTGTTGTCTGATGGAAGGGATTTGTAAATTGCTGTGTGTGCAGGGCTGTAGGTAGGTTTATTGTAGAGTGCAGTGTTGTGTTTTTTGTTGTCTGATGGAAGGGATTTGCAGATTGCTCTGTGTGCAGGACGGTAGGTAGGTTTATGGCACAGTGCAGTGTTCTGTTTTTTGTTGTATGATGGAAGGGATTTGAGGATTGCTGTGTGTGCAGGGCTGTAGGTAAGTTTATTGTAGAGTGCAGTGTTGTGTATTTTGTTGTCTGATGGAATGGATTTGTAGATTGCTGTGTGTGCAGGGCTGTAGGTAAGTGTATGACAAAGTGCAGTGTTCTGTTTTTTGTTGTCTGATGGAAGGGATTTGTAGATTGCTGTGTGTGCATGGCTGTAGGTAACTTTATTGTAGAGTGCAGTGTTCCGTTTTTTGCTGTCTGATGGAAGGGATTTGAGGATTGCTGTGTGTGCAAGGCTGTAGGTAAGTTTATTGCAGAGTGCAGTGTTCTGTTTTTTGTTGTCTGATGGAAGGGATTTGTAGATTGCTGGATGTGCAGGGCGCTAGGTAAGTTTACAGCACAGTGCAGTGTTCTGTTTTTTGTTGTCTGATGGGAGGGATTTGAGGATTGCTGTGTGTGCTGGGCTGTAGGTAAGTTTATTGTAGAGTGCAGTGTTGTGTTTTTGTTGTCTGATGGAAGGGATTTGAGGATTGCTGTGTGTGCAGGGCTGTAGGTAAGTTTATTTTAGATTGCAGTGTTCTGTTCTTTGTTGTCTGATGGAAGGGATTTGTAGATTGCTGTGTGTGCCGGGCTGTAGGTAAGTTTATTGTAGAGTGCAGTGTTGTGTTTTTTGTTGTCTGATGGAAGGGATTTGTAGATTGCTGTGTGTGCCGGGCTGTAGGTAAGTTTATTGTAGAGTGCAGTGTTGTGTTTTTTGTTGTCTGATGGAAGGGATTTGAGGATTGCGGTGTGTGCAGGGCTGTAGGTAAGTTTATTGAAGAGTGCAGTGTTCTGTTTTTTATTGTCTGATGGAAGGGATTTGTAGATTGCTGTGTGTGCAGGGCTGTAGGTAAGTTTATTGTAGAGTGCAGTGTTCTATTTTTTGTTGTCTGATGGTAGGGATTTGAGGATTGCTGTGTGTGCAGGGCTGTAGGTAAGTTTATTGTAGAGTGCAGTGTTGTGTTTTTTGTTGTCTGGTGGAAGGGGATTGTAGATTGCTGTGTGTGCAGGGCTGTAGGTAAGTTTATTGTAGAGTGCAGTGTTGTGTTTTTTGTTGTCTGATGGAAGGGATTTGTAGATTGCTGTGTGTGCAGGGCTGTAGATAAGTTTATTTTAGAGTGCAGTGTTCTGTTTTTTGTTGTCTGATGGAAGGGATTTGTAGATTGCTGTGTGTGCAGGGCTGTAGGTAAGTTTATTTTAGAGTGCAGTGTTCTGTTTTCTTTTGTCTGATGGAAGGGAATTGTAGATCGCTGTGTGTGCAGGGCTGTAGGTAGGTTTATTGTAGAGTGCAGTGTTGTGTTTTTTGTTGTTTGATGGAAGAGATTTGTAGATTGCTGTGTGTGCAGGGCGGTAGGTAAGTTTATGGCAGAGTGCAGTGTTCTGTTTTTTGTTGTCTGATGGAAGGGATTTGTAGATTGCTGTGTGTGCAGGGCTGTAGGTAAGTTTATTTTAGAGTGCAGTGTTCTGTTTTTTGTTGTCTGATCGAAGGGATTTGTAGATTGCTGTGTGTGCAGGGTGGTAGGTAAGTTAATGGCAGAGTGCAGTATTCTGTTTTTTGTTGTCTGATGGAAGGGATTTGAGGATTGCTGTGTGTGCAGGGCTGTAGGTAAGTCCATTGCAGAGTGCAGTGTTCTGTTTTTTGTTGTCTGATGGAAGGGATTTGTAGATTGCTGTGTGTGCAGGGCTGTAGGTAAGTTTATTGTAGAGTGCAGTGTTGTGTTATTTGTTGTCTGATGGAAGGGATTTGAGGATTGCTGTGTGTGCAGGGCTGTAGGTAAGTTTATTTTAGAGTGCAGTGTTCTGTTTTCTGTTGTCTGATGGAAGGGATTTGAGGATTGCTGTGTGTGCAGGGCTGTAGGTAAGTTTATTGTAGAGTGCAGTGTTCTGTTCTTCGTTGTCTGTTGGAAGGGATTTGTAGATTGCTGTGTGTGCAGGGCTGTAAGTAAGTTTATTGTAGAGTGCAGTGTTGTGTTTTTTATTGTCTGATGGAAGGGAGTTGTAGATTGCTGTGTGTGCAGGGCTGTAGGTAAGTTTATGGCACAGTGCAGTGTTCTGTTCTTTGTTGTCTGATGGAAGGGATTTGTAGATTACTGTGTGTGCAGGGCTGTAGGTAAGTTTATTGTAGAGTGCAGTGTTCTGTTTTTTGTTGTGTGATGGTAGGGATTTGAGGATTGCTGTGTGTGCAGGGTTGTAGGTAAGTTTATTGTAGAGTGCAGTGTTGTGTTTTTTGCTGTCTGGTGGAAGGGAATTGTAGATTGCTGTGTGTGCAGGGCTGTAGGTAAGTTTATTTTAGAGTGCAGTGTTCTGTTTTTTGTTGTCTGATGGAAGGGATTTGTGGATTGCTGTGTGTGCAGGGCTGTAGGTAAGTTTATTTTAGAGTGCAGTGTTCTATTTTTTGTTGTCGGATGGAAGGGATTTGAGGATTGCTGTATGTGCAGGGATGTATGTAATTTTATTTTAGAGTGCAGTGTTCTGTTTTTTGTTGTCTGATGGAAGGGATTTGTAGATTGCTGTGTGTGCAGGGCGGTAGGTAAGTTTATGGCAGAGTGCAGTGTTCTGTTTTTTGTTGTCTGATGGAAGGGATTTGAGGATTGCTGTGTGTGCAGGGCTGTAGGTAAGTTTATTGCAGGGTGCAGTGTTCTGTTTTTTGTTGTCTGATGGAAGGGATTTGAGGATTGCTGTGTGTGCAGGGCTGTAGGTAAGTTTATTTTAGAGTGCAGTGTTCTGTTTTTTGTTGTCTGATGGAAGGGATTTGTAGATTGCTGTGTGTGCAGGGCGGTAGGTAAGTTTATGGCAGAGTGCAGTGTTCTGTTTTTTGTTGTCTGATGGAAGGGATTTGAGGATAGCTGTGTGTGCAGGGCTGTAGGTAAGTTTATTGTAGAGTGCAGTGTTCTGTTTTTTGTTGTCTGATGGAAGGGATTCGAGGATTGCTGTGTGTGCAGGGCTGTAGGTAAGTTTATTTTAGAGTGCAGTGTTCTGTTTTTTGTTGTCTGATGGAAGGGATTTGTAGATTGCTGTGTGTGCAGGGCTGTAGGTAAGTTTATTGTAGAGTGCAGTGTTCTGTTTTTTGTTGTCTGATGGAAGGGATTTGAGGATTGCTGTGTGTGCAGGGCTGTAGGTAAGTTTATTGTAGAGTTCAGTGTTGTGTTTTTTGTTGTCTGATGGAAGGGATTTGAGGATTGATGTGTGTGCAGGGCTGTAGGTAAGTTTATTTTAGAGTGCAGTGTTCTGTTCTTTGTTGTCTGATGGAAGGGATTTGTAGATTGCTGTGTGTGCCGGGCTGTAGGTAAGTTTATTTTAGAGTGCAGTGTTCTGTTTTCTGTTGTCTGATGGAAGGGATTTGTAGATTGCTGTGTGTGCAGGGCTGTAGGTAAGTTTATGGCAGAGTGCAGTGTTCTGTTTTTTGTTGTCTGATGGAAGGGATTTGAGGATTCCTGTGTGTGCAGGGCTGTAGGTAAGTTTATTGCAGGGTGCAGTGTTGTGTTTTTTGTTGTCTGATGGAAGGGATTTGTAGATTGCTGTGTGTGCCGGGCTGTAGGTAAGTTTATTGTAGATTGCAGTGTTCTGTTTTTTGTTGTCTGATGGAAGGGATTTGAGGATTGCTGTGTGTGCAGGGCTGTAGGTAAGTTTATTGTAGAGTGCATTGTTGTGTTTTTTGTTGTCTGATGTAAGGGTTTCGTAGATTGCTGTGTGTGCAGGGCTGTAGGTAAGTTTATGGCACAGTACAGTGTTCTGTTCTTTGTTGTCTGATGGAAGGGATTTGTATATTGCTGTGTGTGCAGGGCTGTAGGTAAATTTATTGTAGAGTGCAGTGTTGTGTTTTTTGTTGTCTGATGGAAGGGATTTGTAGGTTGCTGTGTGTGCAGGGCTGTATGTAAGTCTATGGCACAGTGCAGTGTTCTGTTCTTTGTTGTCTGATGGAAGGGATTTGTAGATTGCTGTGTGTGCCGGGCTGTAGGTAAGTTTATGGCAGAGTGCAGTGTTCTGTTTTTTGTTGTCTGATGGAAGGGATTTGAGGATTCCTGTGTGTGCAGGGCTGTAGGTAAGTTTATTGTAGAGTGCAGTGTTGTGTTTTTTGTTGTCTGATGGAAGGGATTTGAGGATTACTGTGTGTACAGGGCTGTAGGTAGGTTTATTGCAGAGTGCAGTGTTCTGTTTTTTGTTGTCTGATGGAAGGGATTTGTAGATTGCTGTGTGTGCATGGATGTAGGTAAGTTTATGGCACAGTGCAGTGTTCTGTTTTTTGTTGTCTGATGGAAGGGATTTGTAGATTGCTGTGTGTGCATGGATGTAGGTAAGTTTATTGTAGAGTGCAGTGTTCTATTTTTTGTTGTCTGATGGAAGGGATTTGAGGATTGCTGTGTGTGCAGAGCTGTAGGTAAGTTTATTGTAGAGTGCAGTGTTCTGTTTTTCGTTGTCTGATGGAAGGGATTTGAGGATTGCTGTGTGTGCAGGGCTGTAGGTAGGTTTAATGTAGAGTGCAGTGTTCTGTTTTTTGTTGTCTGGGGGAAGGGATTTGAGGATTGCTTTGTGTGCAGGGCTGTAGGTAAGTTTATTGTAGAGTACACTGTTGTGTTTTTTGTTGTCTGATGGAAGGGATTTGTAGATTGCCGTGTGTGCAGAGCTGTAGGTAAGTTTATGGCACAGTGCAGTGTTCTGTTCTTTGTTATCTGATGGAAGGGATTTGTAGATTGCTGTGTGTGCCGGGCTGTAGGTAAGTTTATTGTAGAGTGCAGTGTTTTGTTTTTTGTTGTCTGATGGAAGGGATTTGAGGATTGCTGTGTGTACAGGGCTGTCGGTAAGTTTATTGCAGAGTGCAGTTTTCTGTTTTTTGTTGTCTGATGGAAGGGATTTGAGGATTGCTGTGTGTGCAGGGCTGTAGGTGAGTTTATTGTAGAGTGCAGTGTTTTCATTTTTTGTTGTCTGATGGAATGGATTTGAGGATTGCTGTGTGTGCAGGGCTGTAGGAAAGTTTATTGCAGAGTGCAGTGTTCTGTTTTTTGTTGTCTGATGGAAGGGATTTGTAGATTGCTGTGTGTGCAGGGCTGTAGGTAATTTTATTGTAGAGTGCAGTGTTGTGTTTTTTGTTGTCTGATGGAAGGGATTTGTAGATTGCTGTGTGTGTAGGGCTGTAGGTAAGTTTATTTTAGAGTGCAGAGTTCTGTTTTTTGTTGTTTGATGGAAGGGATTTGTAGATTGCTGTGTGTGTAGGGCTGTAGGTAAGTTTATTTTAGAGTGCAGTGTTCTGTTTTTTGTTGTCTGATGGAAGGTATTTGAGGATTGCTGTGTGTGCAGGGCTGTAGGTAAGTTTATTGCAGAGTGCAGTGTTCTGTTTTTTGTTGTCTGATGGAAGGGATTTGTAGATTGCTGTGTGTGCAGGGCTGTAGGTAAGTTTATTGTCGAGTGCAGTGTTGTGTTTTTTGTTGTCTGATGGAAGGGATTTGAGGATTGCTGTGTGTGCAGGGCTGTAGGTAAATTTATTGTAGAGTGCAGTGTTCTGTTTTCTGTTGTCTGATGGAAGGGATTTGTAGATTGCTGTGTGTGCAGGGCTGTAGGTAAGTTTATTGTAGAGTGCAGTGTTCTTTTTTTTGTTGTCTGATGGAAGGGATTTGAGGATTGCTGTGTGTGCATGGCTGTAGGTAAGTTTATTGCAGAGTGCAGTGTTCTGTTTTTTGTTGTCTGATGGAAGGGATTTGTAGATTGCTGGGTGTGCAGGGCGCTACGTAAGTTTACAGCACAGTGCAGTGTTCTGTTTTTTGTTGTCTGATGGAAGGGATTTGAGGATTGCTGTGTGTGCAGGGCTGTAGGTAAGTTTATTGTAGAGTGCAGTGTTGTGTTTTTTGTTGTCTGATGGAAGGGATTTGTACATTGCTGTGTGTGCAGGGCTGTAGGTAAGTTTATGGCACAGTGCAGTGTTCTGTTTTTTGTTGTCTGATGGAAGGGATTTGTAGATTCCTGTGTGTGCAGGGCTGTAGGTAAGTTTATAGCAGAGTGCAGTGTTCTGTTTTTTGTTGTCTGATGGAAGGGATTTGTAAATTGCTGTGTGTGCAGGGCTGTAGGTAGGTTTATTGTAGAGTGCAGTGTTGTGTTTTTTGTTGTCTGATGGAAGGGATTTGCAGATTGCTCTGTGTGCAGGACGGTAGGTAGGTTTATGGCACAGTGCAGTGTTCTGTTTTTTGTTGTATGATGGAAGGGATTTGAGGATTGCTGTGTGTGCAGGGCTGTAGGTAAGTTTATTGTAGAGTGCAGTGTTGTGTTTTTTGTTGTCTGATGGAATGGATTTGTAGATTGCTGTGTGTGCAGGGCTGTAGGTAAGTGTATGACAAAGTGCAGAGTTCTGTTTTTTGTTGTCTGATGGAAGGGATTTGTAGATTGCTGTGTGTGCATGGCTGTAGGTAACTTTATTGTAGAGTGCAGTGTTCCGTTTTTTGCTGTCTGATGGAAGGGATTTGAGGATTGCTGTGTGTGCAAGGCTGTAGGTAAGTTTATTGCAGAGTGCAGTGTTCTGTTTTTTGTTGTCTGATGGAAGGGATTTGTAGATTGCTGGATGTGCAGGGCGCTAGGTAAGTTTACAGCACAGTGCAGTGTTCTGTTTTTTGTTGTCTGATGGGAGGGATTTGAGGATTGCTGTGTGTGCCGGGCTGTAGGTAAGTTTATTGTAGAGTGCAGTGTTGTGTTTTTGTTGTCTGATGGAAGGGATTTGAGGATTGCTGTGTGTGCAGGGCTGTAGGTAAGTTTATTTTAGATTGCAGTGTTCTGTTCTTTGTTGTCTGATGGAAGGGATTTGTAGATTGCTGTGTGTGCCGGGCTGTAGGTAAGTTTATTGTAGAGTGCAGTGTTGTGTTTTTTGTTGTCTGATGGAAGGGATTTGTAGATTGCTGTGTGTGCCGGGCTGTAGGTAAGTTTATTGTAGAGTGCAGTGTTGTGTTTTTTGTTGTCTGATGGAAGGGATTTGAGGATTGCGGTGTGTGCAGGGCTGTAGGTAAGTTTATTGAAGAGTGCAGTGTTCTGTTTTTTATTGTCTGATGGAAGGGATTTGTAGATTGCTGTGTGTGCAGGGCTGTAGGTAAGTTTATTGTAGAGTGCAGTGTTCTATTTCTTGTTGTCTGATGGTAGGGATTTGAGGATTGCTGTGTGTGCAGGGCTGTAGGTAAGTTTATTGTAGAGTGCAGTGTTGTGTTTTTTGTTGTCTGGTGGAAGGGGATTGTAGATTGCTGTGTGTGCAGGGCTGTAGGTAAGTTTATTGTAGAGTGCAGTGTTGTGTTTTTTGTTGTCTGATGGAAGGGATTTGTAGATTGCTGTGTGTGCAGGGCTGTAGATAAGTTTATTTTAGAGTGCAGTGTTCTGTTTTTTGTTGTCTGATGGAAGGGATTTGTAGATTGCTGTGTGTGCAGGGCTGTAGGTAAGTTTATTTTAGAGTGCAGTGTTCTGTTTTCTTTTGTCTGATGGAAGGGAATTGTAGATCGCTGTGTGTGCAGGGCTGTAGGTAGGTTTATTGTAGAGTGCAGTGTTGTGTTTTTTGTTGTTTGATGGAAGAGATTTGTAGATTGCTGTGTGTGCAGGGCGGTAGGTAAGTTTATGGCAGAGTGCAGTGTTCTGTTTTTTGTTGTCTGATGGAAGGGATTTGTAGATTGCTGTGTGTGCAGGGCTGTAGGTAAGTTTATTTTAGAGTGCAGTGTTCTGTTTTTTGTTGTCTGATCGAAGGGATTTGTAGATTGCTGTGTGTGCAGGGTGGTAGGTAAGTTAATGGCAGAGTGCAGTATTCTGTTTTTTGTTGTCTGATGGAAGGGATTTGAGGATTGCTGTGTGTGCAGGGCTGTAGGTAAGTCCATTGCAGAGTGCAGTGTTCTGTTTTTTGTTGTCTGATGGAAGGGATTTGTAGATTGCTGTGTGTGCAGGGCTGTAGGTAAGTTTATTGTAGAGTGCAGTGTTGTGTTATTTGTTGTCTGATGGAAGGGATTTGAGGATTGCTGTGTGTGCAGGGCTGTAGGTAAGTTTATTTTAGAGTGCAGTGTTCTGTTTTCTGTTGTCTGATGGAAGGGATTTGAGGATTGCTGTGTGTGCAGGGCTGTAGGTAAGTTTATTGTAGAGTGCAGTGTTCTGTTCTTCGTTGTCTGTTGGAAGGGATTTGTAGATTGCTGTGTGTGCAGGGCTGTAAGTAAGTTTATTGTAGAGTGCAGTGTTGTGTTTTTTATTGTCTGATGGAAGGGAGTTGTAGATTGCTGTGTGTGCAGGGCTGTAGGTAAGTTTATGGCACAGTGCAGTGTTCTGTTCTTTGTTGTCTGATGGAAGGGATTTGTAGATTACTGTGTGTGCAGGGCTGTAGGTAAGTTTATTGTAGAGTGCAGTGTTCTGTTTTTTGTTGTGTGATGGTAGGGATTTGAGGATTGCTGTGTGTGCAGGGTTGTAGGTAAGTTTATTGTAGAGTGCAGTGTTGTGTTTTTTGCTGTCTGGTGGAAGGGAATTGTAGATTGCTGTGTGTGCAGGGCGGTAGGTAAGTTTATGGCAGAGTGCAGTGTTCTGTTTTTTGTTGTCTGATGGAAGGGATTTGAGGATTGCTGTGTGTGCAGGGCTGTAGGTAAGTTTATTGCAGGGTGCAGTGTTCTGTTTTTTGTTGTCTGATGGAAGGGATTTGAGGATTGCTGTATGTGCAGGGATGTATGTAATTTTATTTTAGAGTGCAGTGTTCTGTTTTTTGTTGTCTGATGGAAGGGAATTGTAGATTGCTGTGTGTGCAGGGCGGTAGGTAAGTTTATGGCAGAGTGCAGTGTTCTGTTTTTTGTTGTCTGATGGAAGGGATTTGAGGATTGCTGTGTGTGCAGGGCTGTAGGTAAGTTTATTTTAGAGTGCAGTGTTCTATTTTTTGTTGTCGGATGGAAGGGATTTGAGGATTGCTGTATGTGCAGGGATGTATGTAATTTTATTTTAGAGTGCAGTGTTCTGTTTTTTGTTGTCTGATGGAAGGGATTTGTAGATTGCTGTGTGTGCAGGGCGGTAGGTAAGTTTATGGCAGAGTGCAGTGTTCTGTTTTTTGTTGTCTGATGGAAGGGATTTGAGGATTGCTGTGTGTGCAGGGCTGTAGGTAAGTTTATTGCAGGGTGCAGTGTTCTGTTTTTTGTTGTCTGATGGAAGGGATTTGAGGATTGCTGTGTGTGCAGGGCTGTAGGTAAGTTTATTTTAGAGTGCAGTGTTCTGTTTTTTGTTGTCTGATGGAAGGGATTTGTAGATTGCTGTGTGTGCAGGGCGGTAGGTAAGTTTATGGCAGAGTGCAGTGTTCTGTTTTTTGTTGTCTGATGGAAGGGATTTGAGGATAGCTGTGTGTGCAGGGCTGTAGGTAAGTTTATTGTAGAGTGCAGTGTTCTGTTTTTTGTTGTCTGATGGAAGGGATTCGAGGATTGCTGTGTGTGCAGGGCTGTAGGTAAGTTTATTTTAGAGTGCAGTGTTCTGTTTTTTGTTGTCTGATGGAAGGGATTTGTAGATTGCTGTGTGTGCAGGGCTGTAGGTAAGTTTATTGTAGAGTGCAGTGTTCTGTTTTTTGTTGTCTGATGGAAGGGATTTGAGGATTGCTGTGTGTGCAGGGCTGTAGGTAAGTTTATTGTAGAGTTCAGTGTTGTGTTTTTTGTTGTCTGATGGAAGGGATTTGAGGATTGATGTGTGTGCAGGGCTGTAGGTAAGTTTATTTTAGAGTGCAGTGTTCTGTTCTTTGTTGTCTGATGGAAGGGATTTGTAGATTGCTGTGTGTGCCGGGCTGTAGGTAAGTTTATTTTAGAGTGCAGTGTTCTGTTTTCTGTTGTCTGATGGAAGGGATTTGTAGATTGCTGTGTGTGCAGGGCTGTAGGTAAGTTTATGGCAGAGTGCAGTGTTCTGTTTTTTGTTGTCTGATGGAAGGGATTTGAGGATTCCTGTGTGTGCAGGGCTGTAGGTAAGTTTATTGCAGGGTGCAGTGTTGTGTTTTTTGTTGTCTGATGGAAGGGATTTGTAGATTGCTGTGTGTGCCGGGCTGTAGGTAAGTTTATTGTAGATTGCAGTGTTCTGTTTTTTGTTGTCTGATGGAAGGGATTTGAGGATTGCTGTGTGTGCAGGGCTGTAGGTAAGTTTATTGTAGAGTGCATTGTTGTGTTTTTTGTTGTCTGATGTAAGGGTTTCGTAGATTGCTGTGTGTGCAGGGCTGTAGGTAAGTTTATGGCACAGTACAGTGTTCTGTTCTTTGTTGTCTGATGGAAGGGATTTGTATATTGCTGTGTGTGCAGGGCTGTAGGTAAATTTATTGTAGAGTGCAGTGTTGTGTTTTTTGTTGTCTGATGGAAGGGATTTGTAGGTTGCTGTGTGTGCAGGGCTGTATGTAAGTCTATGGCACAGTGCAGTGTTCTGTTCTTTGTTGTCTGATGGAAGGGATTTGTAGATTGCTGTGTGTGCCGGGCTGTAGGTAAGTTTATGGCAGAGTGCAGTGTTCTGTTTTTTGTTGTCTGATGGAAGGGATTTGAGGATTCCTGTGTGTGCAGGGCTGTAGGTAAGTTTATTGTAGAGTGCAGTGTTGTGTTTTTTGTTGTCTGATGGAAGGGATTTGAGGATTACTGTGTGTACAGGGCTGTAGGTAGGTTTATTGCAGAGTGCAGTGTTCTGTTTTTTGTTGTCTGATGGAAGGGATTTGTAGATTGCTGTGTGTGCATGGATGTAGGTAAGTTTATGGCACAGTGCAGTGTTCTGTTTTTTGTTGTCTGATGGAAGGGATTTGTAGATTGCTGTGTGTGCATGGATGTAGGTAAGTTTATTGTAGAGTGCAGTGTTCTATTTTTTGTTGTCTGATGGAAGGGATTTGAGGATTGCTGTGTGTGCAGAGCTGTAGGTAAGTTTATTGTAGAGTGCAGTGTTCTGTTTTTCGTTGTCTGATGGAAGGGATTTGAGGATTGCTGTGTGTGCAGGGCTGTAGGTAGGTTTAATGTAGAGTGCAGTGTTCTGTTTTTTGTTGTCTGGGGGAAGGGATTTGAGGATTGCTTTGTGTGCAGGGCTGTAGGTAAGTTTATTGTAGAGTACACTGTTGTGTTTTTTGTTGTCTGATGGAAGGGATTTGTAGATTGCCGTGTGTGCAGAGCTGTAGGTAAGTTTATGGCACAGTGCAGTGTTCTGTTCTTTGTTATCTGATGGAAGGGATTTGTAGATTGCTGTGTGTGCCGGGCTGTAGGTAAGTTTATTGTAGAGTGCAGTGTTTTGTTTTTTGTTGTCTGATGGAAGGGATTTGAGGATTGCTGTGTGTACAGGGCTGTCGGTAAGTTTATTGCAGAGTGCAGTTTTCTGTTTTTTGTTGTCTGATGGAAGGGATTTGAGGATTGCTGTGTGTGCAGGGCTGTAGGTGAGTTTATTGTAGAGTGCAGTGTTTTCATTTTTTGTTGTCTGATGGAATGGATTTGAGGATTGCTGTGTGTGCAGGGCTGTAGGAAAGTTTATTGCAGAGTGCAGTGTTCTGTTTTTTGTTGTCTGATGGAAGGGATTTGTAGATTGCTGTGTGTGCAGGGCTGTAGGTAATTTTATTGTAGAGTGCAGTGTTGTGTTTTTTGTTGTCTGATGGAAGGGATTTGTAGATTGCTGTGTGTGTAGGGCTGTAGGTAAGTTTATTTTAGAGTGCAGAGTTCTGTTTTTTGTTGTTTGATGGAAGGGATTTGTAGATTGCTGTGTGTGTAGGGCTGTAGGTAAGTTTATTTTAGAGTGCAGTGTTCTGTTTTTTGTTGTCTGATGGAAGGTATTTGAGGATTGCTGTGTGTGCAGGGCTGTAGGTAAGTTTATTGCAGAGTGCAGTGTTCTGTTTTTTGTTGTCTGATGGAAGGGATTTGTAGATTGCTGTGTGTGCAGGGCTGTAGGTAAGTTTATTGTCGAGTGCAGTGTTGTGTTTTTTGTTGTCTGATGGAAGGGATTTGAGGATTGCTGTGTGTGCAGGGCTGTAGGTAAATTTATTGTAGAGTGCAGTGTTCTGTTTTCTGTTGTCTGATGGAAGGGATTTGTAGATTGCTGTGTGTGCAGGGCTGTAGGTAAGTTTATTGTAGAGTGCAGTGTTCTTTTTTTTGTTGTCTGATGGAAGGGATTTGAGGATTGCTGTGTGTGCATGGCTGTAGGTAAGTTTATTGCAGAGTGCAGTGTTCTGTTTTTTGTTGTCTGATGGAAGGGATTTGTAGATTGCTGGGTGTGCAGGGCGCTACGTAAGTTTACAGCACAGTGCAGTGTTCTGTTTTTTGTTGTCTGATGGAAGGGATTTGAGGATTGCTGTGTGTGCAGGGCTGTAGGTAAGTTTATTGTAGAGTGCAGTGTTGTGTTTTTTGTTGTCTGATGGAAGGGATTTGTACATTGCTGTGTGTGCAGGGCTGTAGGTAAGTTTATGGCACAGTGCAGTGTTCTGTTTTTTGTTGTCTGATGGAAGGGATTTGTAGATTCCTGTGTGTGCAGGGCTGTAGGTAAGTTTATAGCAGAGTGCAGTGTTCTGTTTTTTGTTGTCTGATGGAAGGGATTTGTAAATTGCTGTGTGTGCAGGGCTGTAGGTAGGTTTATTGTAGAGTGCAGTGTTGTGTTTTTTGTTGTCTGATGGAAGGGATTTGCAGATTGCTCTGTGTGCAGGACGGTAGGTAGGTTTATGGCACAGTGCAGTGTTCTGTTTTTTGTTGTATGATGGAAGGGATTTGAGGATTGCTGTGTGTGCAGGGCTGTAGGTAAGTTTATTGTAGAGTGCAGTGTTGTGTTTTTTGTTGTCTGATGGAATGGATTTGTAGATTGCTGTGTGTGCAGGGCTGTAGGTAAGTGTATGACAAAGTGCAGAGTTCTGTTTTTTGTTGTCTGATGGAAGGGATTTGTAGATTGCTGTGTGTGCATGGCTGTAGGTAACTTTATTGTAGAGTGCAGTGTTCCGTTTTTTGCTGTCTGATGGAAGGGATTTGAGGATTGCTGTGTGTGCAAGGCTGTAGGTAAGTTTATTGCAGAGTGCAGTGTTCTGTTTTTTGTTGTCTGATGGAAGGGATTTGTAGATTGCTGGATGTGCAGGGCGCTAGGTAAGTTTACAGCACAGTGCAGTGTTCTGTTTTTTGTTGTCTGATGGGAGGGATTTGAGGATTGCTGTGTGTGCCGGGCTGTAGGTAAGTTTATTGTAGAGTGCAGTGTTGTGTTTTTGTTGTCTGATGGAAGGGATTTGAGGATTGCTGTGTGTGCAGGGCTGTAGGTAAGTTTATTTTAGATTGCAGTGTTCTGTTCTTTGTTGTCTGATGGAAGGGATTTGTAGATTGCTGTGTGTGCCGGGCTGTAGGTAAGTTTATTGTAGAGTGCAGTGTTGTGTTTTTTGTTGTCTGATGGAAGGGATTTGTAGATTGCTGTGTGTGCCGGGCTGTAGGTAAGTTTATTGTAGAGTGCAGTGTTGTGTTTTTTGTTGTCTGATGGAAGGGATTTGAGGATTGCGGTGTGTGCAGGGCTGTAGGTAAGTTTATTGAAGAGTGCAGTGTTCTGTTTTTTATTGTCTGATGGAAGGGATTTGTAGATTGCTGTGTGTGCAGGGCTGTAGGTAAGTTTATTGTAGAGTGCAGTGTTCTATTTCTTGTTGTCTGATGGTAGGGATTTGAGGATTGCTGTGTGTGCAGGGCTGTAGGTAAGTTTATTGTAGAGTGCAGTGTTGTGTTTTTTGTTGTCTGGTGGAAGGGGATTGTAGATTGCTGTGTGTGCAGGGCTGTAGGTAAGTTTATTGTAGAGTGCAGTGTTGTGTTTTTTGTTGTCTGATGGAAGGGATTTGTAGATTGCTGTGTGTGCAGGGCTGTAGATAAGTTTATTTTAGAGTGCAGTGTTCTGTTTTTTGTTGTCTGATGGAAGGGATTTGTAGATTGCTGTGTGTGCAGGGCTGTAGGTAAGTTTATTTTAGAGTGCAGTGTTCTGTTTTCTTTTGTCTGATGGAAGGGAATTGTAGATCGCTGTGTGTGCAGGGCTGTAGGTAGGTTTATTGTAGAGTGCAGTGTTGTGTTTTTTGTTGTTTGATGGAAGAGATTTGTAGATTGCTGTGTGTGCAGGGCGGTAGGTAAGTTTATGGCAGAGTGCAGTGTTCTGTTTTTTGTTGTCTGATGGAAGGGATTTGTAGATTGCTGTGTGTGCAGGGCTGTAGGTAAGTTTATTTTAGAGTGCAGTGTTCTGTTTTTTGTTGTCTGATCGAAGGGATTTGTAGATTGCTGTGTGTGCAGGGTGGTAGGTAAGTTAATGGCAGAGTGCAGTATTCTGTTTTTTGTTGTCTGATGGAAGGGATTTGAGGATTGCTGTGTGTGCAGGGCTGTAGGTAAGTCCATTGCAGAGTGCAGTGTTCTGTTTTTTGTTGTCTGATGGAAGGGATTTGTAGATTGCTGTGTGTGCAGGGCTGTAGGTAAGTTTATTGTAGAGTGCAGTGTTGTGTTATTTGTTGTCTGATGGAAGGGATTTGAGGATTGCTGTGTGTGCAGGGCTGTAGGTAAGTTTATTTTAGAGTGCAGTGTTCTGTTTTCTGTTGTCTGATGGAAGGGATTTGAGGATTGCTGTGTGTGCAGGGCTGTAGGTAAGTTTATTGTAGAGTGCAGTGTTCTGTTCTTCGTTGTCTGTTGGAAGGGATTTGTAGATTGCTGTGTGTGCAGGGCTGTAAGTAAGTTTATTGTAGAGTGCAGTGTTGTGTTTTTTATTGTCTGATGGAAGGGAGTTGTAGATTGCTGTGTGTGCAGGGCTGTAGGTAAGTTTATGGCACAGTGCAGTGTTCTGTTCTTTGTTGTCTGATGGAAGGGATTTGTAGATTACTGTGTGTGCAGGGCTGTAGGTAAGTTTATTGTAGAGTGCAGTGTTCTGTTTTTTGTTGTGTGATGGTAGGGATTTGAGGATTGCTGTGTGTGCAGGGTTGTAGGTAAGTTTATTGTAGAGTGCAGTGTTGTGTTTTTTGCTGTCTGGTGGAAGGGAATTGTAGATTGCTGTGTGTGCAGGGCTGTAGGTAAGTTTATTTTAGAGTGCAGTGTTCTGTTTTTTGTTGTCTGATGGAAGGGATTTGTGGATTGCTGTGTGTGCAGGGCTGTAGGTAAGTTTATTTTAGAGTGCAGTGTTCTATTTTTTGTTGTCGGATGGAAGGGATTTGAGGATTGCTGTATGTGCAGGGATGTATGTAATTTTATTTTAGAGTGCAGTGTTCTGTTTTTTGTTGTCTGATGGAAGGGATTTGTAGATTGCTGTGTGTGCAGGGCGGTAGGTAAGTTTATGGCAGAGTGCAGTGTTCTGTTTTTTGTTGTCTGATGGAAGGGATTTGAGGATTGCTGTGTGTGCAGGGCTGTAGGTAAGTTTATTGCAGGGTGCAGTGTTCTGTTTTTTGTTGTCTGATGGAAGGGATTTGAGGATTGCTGTGTGTGCAGGGCTGTAGGTAAGTTTATTTTAGAGTGCAGTGTTCTGTTTTTTGTTGTCTGATGGAAGGGATTTGTAGATTGCTGTGTGTGCAGGGCGGTAGGTAAGTTTATGGCAGAGTGCAGTGTTCTGTTTTTTGTTGTCTGATGGAAGGGATTTGAGGATAGCTGTGTGTGCAGGGCTGTAGGTAAGTTTATTGTAGAGTGCAGTGTTCTGTTTTTTGTTGTCTGATGGAAGGGATTCGAGGATTGCTGTGTGTGCAGGGCTGTAGGTAAGTTTATTTTAGAGTGCAGTGTTCTGTTTTTTGTTGTCTGATGGAAGGGATTTGTAGATTGCTGTGTGTGCAGGGCTGTAGGTAAGTTTATTGTAGAGTGCAGTGTTCTGTTTTTTGTTGTCTGATGGAAGGGATTTGAGGATTGCTGTGTGTGCAGGGCTGTAGGTAAGTTTATTGTAGAGTTCAGTGTTGTGTTTTTTGTTGTCTGATGGAAGGGATTTGAGGATTGATGTGTGTGCAGGGCTGTAGGTAAGTTTATTTTAGAGTGCAGTGTTCTGTTCTTTGTTGTCTGATGGAAGGGATTTGTAGATTGCTGTGTGTGCCGGGCTGTAGGTAAGTTTATTTTAGAGTGCAGTGTTCTGTTTTTTGTTGTCTGATGGAAGGGATTTGTAGATTGCTGTGTGTGCAGGGCTGTAGGTAAGTTTATGGCAGAGTGCAGTGTTCTGTTTTTTGTTGTCTGATGGAAGGGATTTGAGGATTCCTGTGTGTGCAGGGCTGTAGGTAAGTTTATTGCAGGGTGCAGTGTTGTGTTTTTTGTTGTCTGATGGAAGGGATTTGTAGATTGCTGTGTGTGCAGGGCTGTAGGTAAGTTTATTGTAGATTGCAGTGTTCTGTTTTTTGTTGTCTGATGGAAGGGATTTGAGGATTGCTGTGTGTGCAGGGCTGTAGGTAAGTTTATTGTAGAGTGCATTGTTGTGTTTTTTGTTGTCTGATGTAAGGGTTTCGTAGATTGCTGTGTGTGCAGGGCTGTAGGTAAGTTTATGGCACAGTACAGTGTTCTGTTCTTTGTTGTCTGATGGAAGGGATTTGTATATTGCTGTGTGTGCAGGGCTGTAGGTAAATTTATTGTAGAGTGCAGTGTTGTGTTTTTTGTTGTCTGATGGAAGGGATTTGTAGGTTGCTGTGTGTGCAGGGCTGTGTGTAAGTCTATGGCACAGTGCAGTGTTCTGTTCTTTGTTGTCTGATGGAAGGGATTTGTAGATTGCTGTGTGTGCCGGGCTGTAGGTAAGTTTATGGCAGAGTGCAGTGTTCTGTTTTTTGTTGTCTGATGGAAGGGATTTGAGGATTCCTGTGTGTGCAGGGCTGTAGGTAAGTTTATTTTAGAGTGCAGTGTTCTGTTTTTTGTTGTCTGATGGAAGGGATTTGTAGATTGCTGTGTGTGCAGGGCGGTAGGTAAGTTTATGGCAGAGTGCAGTGTTCTGTTTTTTGTTGTCTGATGGAAGGGATTTGAGGATAGCTGTGTGTGCAGGGCTGTAGGTAAGTTTATTGTAGAGTGCAGTGTTCTGTTTTTTGTTGTCTGATGGAAGGGATTCGAGGATTGCTGTGTGTGCAGGGCTGTAGGTAAGTTTATTTTAGAGTGCAGTGTTCTGTTTTTTGTTGTCTGATGGAAGGGATTTGTAGATTGCTGTGTGTGCAGGGCTGTAGGTAAGTTTATTGTAGAGTGCAGTGTTCTGTTTTTTGTTGTCTGATGGAAGGGATTTGAGGATTGCTGTGTGTGCAGGGCTGTAGGTAAGTTTATTGTAGAGTTCAGTGTTGTGTTTTTTGTTGTCTGATGGAAGGGATTTGAGGATTGATGTGTGTGCAGGGCTGTAGGTAAGTTTATTTTAGAGTGCAGTGTTCTGTTCTTTGTTGTCTGATGGAAGGGATTTGTAGATTGCTGTGTGTGCCGGGCTGTAGGTAAGTTTATTTTAGAGTGCAGTGTTCTGTTTTTTGTTGTCTGATGGAAGGGATTTGTAGATTGCTGTGTGTGCAGGGCTGTAGGTAAGTTTATGGCAGAGTGCAGTGTTCTGTTTTTTGTTGTCTGATGGAAGGGATTTGAGGATTCCTGTGTGTGCAGGGCTGTAGGTAAGTTTATTGCAGGGTGCAGTGTTGTGTTTTTTGTTGTCTGATGGAAGGGATTTGTAGATTGCTGTGTGTGCAGGGCTGTAGGTAAGTTTATTGTAGATTGCAGTGTTCTGTTTTTTGTTGTCTGATGGAAGGGATTTGAGGATTGCTGTGTGTGCAGGGCTGTAGGTAAGTTTATTGTAGAGTGCATTGTTGTGTTTTTTGTTGTCTGATGTAAGGGTTTCGTAGATTGCTGTGTGTGCAGGGCTGTAGGTAAGTTTATGGCACAGTACAGTGTTCTGTTCTTTGTTGTCTGATGGAAGGGATTTGTATATTGCTGTGTGTGCAGGGCTGTAGGTAAATTTATTGTAGAGTGCAGTGTTGTGTTTTTTGTTGTCTGATGGAAGGGATTTGTAGGTTGCTGTGTGTGCAGGGCTGTGTGTAAGTCTATGGCACAGTGCAGTGTTCTGTTCTTTGTTGTCTGATGGAAGGGATTTGTAGATTGCTGTGTGTGCCGGGCTGTAGGTAAGTTTATGGCAGAGTGCAGTGTTCTGTTTTTTGTTGTCTGATGGAAGGGATTTGAGGATTCCTGTGTGTGCAGGGCTGTAGGTAAGTTTATTGTAGAGTGCAGTGTTGTGTTTTTTGTTGTCTGATGGAAGGGATTTGAGGATTACTGTGTGTACAGGGCTGTAGGTAGGTTTATTGCAGAGTGCAGTGTTCTGTTTTTTGTTGTCTGATGGAAGGGATTTGTAGATTGCTGTGTGTGCAGGGCGGTAGGTAAGTTTATGGCAGAGTGCAGTGTTCTGTTTTTTGTTGTCTGATGGAAGGGATTTGAGGATAGCTGTGTGTGCAGGGCTGTAGGTAAGTTTATTGTAGAGTGCAGTGTTCTGTTTTTTGTTGTCTGATGGAAGGGATTCGAGGATTGCTGTGTGTGCAGGGCTGTAGGTAAGTTTATTTTAGAGTGCAGTGTTCTGTTTTTTGTTGTCTGATGGAAGGGATTTGTAGATTGCTGTGTGTGCAGGGCTGTAGGTAAGTTTATTGTAGAGTGCAGTGTTCTGTTTTTTGTTGTCTGATGGAAGGGATTTGAGGATTGCTGTGTGTGCAGGGCTGTAGGTAAGTTTATTGTAGAGTTCAGTGTTGTGTTTTTTGTTGTCTGATGGAAGGGATTTGAGGATTGATGTGTGTGCAGGGCTGTAGGTAAGTTTATTTTAGAGTGCAGTGTTCTGTTCTTTGTTGTCTGATGGAAGGGATTTGTAGATTGCTGTGTGTGCCGGGCTGTAGGTAAGTTTATTTTAGAGTGCAGTGTTCTGTTTTTTGTTGTCTGATGGAAGGGATTTGTAGATTACTGTGTGTGCAGGGCTGTAGGTAAGTTTATGGCAGAGTGCAGTGTTCTGTTTTTTGTTGTCTGATGGAAGGGATTTGAGGATTCCTGTGTGTGCAGGGCTGTAGGTAAGTTTATTGCAGGGTGCAGTGTTGTGTTTTTTGTTGTCTGATGGAAGGGATTTGTAGATTGCTGTGTGTGCAGGGCTGTAGGTAAGTTTATTGTAGATTGCAGTGTTCTGTTTTTTGTTGTCTGATGGAAGGGATTTGAGGATTGCTGTGTGTGCAGGGCTGTAGGTAAGTTTATTGTAGAGTGCATTGTTGTGTTTTTTGTTGTCTGATGTAAGGGTTTCGTAGATTGCTGTGTGTGCAGGGCTGTAGGTAAGTTTATGGCACAGTACAGTGTTCTGTTCTTTGTTGTCTGATGGAAGGGATTTGTATATTGCTGTGTGTGCAGGGCTGTAGGTAAATTTATTGTAGAGTGCAGTGTTGTGTTTTTTGTTGTCTGATGGAAGGGATTTGTAGGTTGCTGTGTGTGCAGGGCTGTGTGTAAGTCTATGGCACAGTGCAGTGTTCTGTTCTTTGTTGTCTGATGGAAGGGATTTGTAGATTGCTGTGTGTGCCGGGCTGTAGGTAAGTTTATGGCAGAGTGCAGTGTTCTGTTTTTTGTTGTCTGATGGAAGGGATTTGAGGATTCCTGTGTGTGCAGGGCTGTAGGTAAGTTTATTTTAGAGTGCAGTGTTCTGTTTTCTGTTGTCTGATGGAAGGGATTTGAGGATTGCTGTGTGTGCAGGGCTGTAGGTAAGTTTATTGTAGAGTGCAGTGTTCTGTTCTTCGTTGTCTGTTGGAAGGGATTTGTAGATTGCTGTGTGTGCAGGGCTGTAAGTAAGTTTATTGTAGAGTGCAGTGTTGTGTTTTTTATTGTCTGATGGAAGGGAGTTGTAGATTGCTGTGTGTGCAGGGCTGTAGGTAAGTTTATGGCACAGTGCAGTGTTCTGTTCTTTGTTGTCTGATGGAAGGGATTTGTAGATTACTGTGTGTGCAGGGCTGTAGGTAAGTTTATTGTAGAGTGCAGTGTTCTGTTTTTTGTTGTGTGATGGTAGGGATTTGAGGATTGCTGTGTGTGCAGGGTTGTAGGTAAGTTTATTGTAGAGTGCAGTGTTGTGTTTTTTGCTGTCTGGTGGAAGGGAATTGTAGATTGCTGTGTGTGCAGGGCTGTAGGTAAGTTTATTTTAGAGTGCAGTGTTCTGTTTTTTGTTGTCTGATGGAAGGGATTTGTGGATTGCTGTGTGTGCAGGGCTGTAGGTAAGTTTATTTTAGAGTGCAGTGTTCTATTTTTTGTTGTCGGATGGAAGGGATTTGAGGATTGCTGTATGTGCAGGGATGTATGTAATTTTATTTTAGAGTGCAGTGTTCTGTTTTTTGTTGTCTGATGGAAGGGATTTGTAGATTGCTGTGTGTGCAGGGCGGTAGGTAAGTTTATGGCAGAGTGCAGTGTTCTGTTTTTTGTTGTCTGATGGAAGGGATTTGAGGATTGCTGTGTGTGCAGGGCTGTAGGTAAGTTTATTGCAGGGTGCAGTGTTCTGTTTTTTGTTGTCTGATGGAAGGGATTTGAGGATTGCTGTGTGTGCAGGGCTGTAGGTAAGTTTATTTTAGAGTGCAGTGTTCTGTTTTTTGTTGTCTGATGGAAGGGATTTGTAGATTGCTGTGTGTGCAGGGCGGTAGGTAAGTTTATGGCAGAGTGCAGTGTTCTGTTTTTTGTTGTCTGATGGAAGGGATTTGAGGATAGCTGTGTGTGCAGGGCTGTAGGTAAGTTTATTGTAGAGTGCAGTGTTCTGTTTTTTGTTGTCTGATGGAAGGGATTCGAGGATTGCTGTGTGTGCAGGGCTGTAGGTAAGTTTATTTTAGAGTGCAGTGTTCTGTTTTTTGTTGTCTGATGGAAGGGATTTGTAGATTGCTGTGTGTGCAGGGCTGTAGGTAAGTTTATTGTAGAGTGCAGTGTTCTGTTTTTTGTTGTCTGATGGAAGGGATTTGAGGATTGCTGTGTGTGCAGGGCTGTAGGTAAGTTTATTGTAGAGTTCAGTGTTGTGTTTTTTGTTGTCTGATGGAAGGGATTTGAGGATTGATGTGTGTGCAGGGCTGTAGGTAAGTTTATTTTAGAGTGCAGTGTTCTGTTCTTTGTTGTCTGATGGAAGGGATTTGTAGATTGCTGTGTGTGCCGGGCTGTAGGTAAGTTTATTTTAGAGTGCAGTGTTCTGTTTTTTGTTGTCTGATGGAAGGGATTTGTAGATTGCTGTGTGTGCAGGGCTGTAGGTAAGTTTATGGCAGAGTGCAGTGTTCTGTTTTTTGTTGTCTGATGGAAGGGATTTGAGGATTCCTGTGTGTGCAGGGCTGTAGGTAAGTTTATTGCAGGGTGCAGTGTTGTGTTTTTTGTTGTCTGATGGAAGGGATTTGTAGATTGCTGTGTGTGCAGGGCTGTAGGTAAGTTTATTGTAGATTGCAGTGTTCTGTTTTTTGTTGTCTGATGGAAGGGATTTGAGGATTGCTGTGTGTGCAGGGCTGTAGGTAAGTTTATTGTAGAGTGCATTGTTGTGTTTTTTGTTGTCTGATGTAAGGGTTTCGTAGATTGCTGTGTGTGCAGGGCTGTAGGTAAGTTTATGGCACAGTACAGTGTTCTGTTCTTTGTTGTCTGATGGAAGGGATTTGTATATTGCTGTGTGTGCAGGGCTGTAGGTAAATTTATTGTAGAGTGCAGTGTTGTGTTTTTTGTTGTCTGATGGAAGGGATTTGTAGGTTGCTGTGTGTGCAGGGCTGTGTGTAAGTCTATGGCACAGTGCAGTGTTCTGTTCTTTGTTGTCTGATGGAAGGGATTTGTAGATTGCTGTGTGTGCCGGGCTGTAGGTAAGTTTATGGCAGAGTGCAGTGTTCTGTTTTTTGTTGTCTGATGGAAGGGATTTGAGGATTCCTGTGTGTGCAGGGCTGTAGGTAAGTTTATTGTAGAGTGCAGTGTTGTGTTTTTTGTTGTCTGATGGAAGGGATTTGAGGATTACTGTGTGTACAGGGCTGTAGGTAGGTTTATTGCAGAGTGCAGTGTTCTGTTTTTTGTTGTCTGATGGAAGGGATTTGTAGATTGCTGTGTGTGCAGGGCGGTAGGTAAGTTTATGGCAGAGTGCAGTGTTCTGTTTTTTGTTGTCTGATGGAAGGGATTTGAGGATAGCTGTGTGTGCAGGGCTGTAGGTAAGTTTATTGTAGAGTGCAGTGTTCTGTTTTTTGTTGTCTGATGGAAGGGATTCGAGGATTGCTGTGTGTGCAGGGCTGTAGGTAAGTTTATTTTAGAGTGCAGTGTTCTGTTTTTTGTTGTCTGATGGAAGGGATTTGTAGATTGCTGTGTGTGCAGGGCTGTAGGTAAGTTTATTGTAGAGTGCAGTGTTCTGTTTTTTGTTGTCTGATGGAAGGGATTTGAGGATTGCTGTGTGTGCAGGGCTGTAGGTAAGTTTATTGTAGAGTTCAGTGTTGTGTTTTTTGTTGTCTGATGGAAGGGATTTGAGGATTGATGTGTGTGCAGGGCTGTAGGTAAGTTTATTTTAGAGTGCAGTGTTCTGTTCTTTGTTGTCTGATGGAAGGGATTTGTAGATTGCTGTGTGTGCCGGGCTGTAGGTAAGTTTATTTTAGAGTGCAGTGTTCTGTTTTTTGTTGTCTGATGGAAGGGATTTGTAGATTACTGTGTGTGCAGGGCTGTAGGTAAGTTTATGGCAGAGTGCAGTGTTCTGTTTTTTGTTGTCTGATGGAAGGGATTTGAGGATTCCTGTGTGTGCAGGGCTGTAGGTAAGTTTATTGCAGGGTGCAGTGTTGTGTTTTTTGTTGTCTGATGGAAGGGATTTGTAGATTGCTGTGTGTGCAGGGCTGTAGGTAAGTTTATTGTAGATTGCAGTGTTCTGTTTTTTGTTGTCTGATGGAAGGGATTTGAGGATTGCTGTGTGTGCAGGGCTGTAGGTAAGTTTATTGTAGAGTGCATTGTTGTGTTTTTTGTTGTCTGATGTAAGGGTTTCGTAGATTGCTGTGTGTGCAGGGCTGTAGGTAAGTTTATGGCACAGTACAGTGTTCTGTTCTTTGTTGTCTGATGGAAGGGATTTGTATATTGCTGTGTGTGCAGGGCTGTAGGTAAATTTATTGTAGAGTGCAGTGTTGTGTTTTTTGTTGTCTGATGGAAGGGATTTGTAGGTTGCTGTGTGTGCAGGGCTGTGTGTAAGTCTATGGCACAGTGCAGTGTTCTGTTCTTTGTTGTCTGATGGAAGGGATTTGTAGATTGCTGTGTGTGCCGGGCTGTAGGTAAGTTTATGGCAGAGTGCAGTGTTCTGTTTTTTGTTGTCTGATGGAAGGGATTTGAGGATTCCTGTGTGTGCAGGGCTGTAGGTAAGTTTATTGTAGAGTGCAGTGTTGTGTTTTTTGTTGTCTGATGGAAGGGATTTGAGGATTACTGTGTGTACAGGGCTGTAGGTAGGTTTATTGCAGAGTGCAGTGTTCTGTTTTTTGTTGTCTGATGGAAGGGATTTGTAGATTGCTGTGTGTGCATGGATGTAGGTAAGTTTATGGCACAGTGCAGTGTTCTGTTTTTTGTTGTCTGATGGAAGGGATTTGTAGATTGCTGTGTGTGCATGGATGTAGGTAAGTTTATTGTAGAGTGCAGTGTTCTATTTTTTGTTGTCTGATGGAAGGGATTTGAGGATTGCTGTGTGTGCAGAGCTGTAGGTAAGTTTATTGTAGAGTGCAGTGTTCTGTTTTTCGTTGTCTGATGGAAGGGATTTGAGGATTGCTGTGTGTGCAGGGCTGTAGGTAGGTTTAATGTAGAGTGCAGTGTTCTGTTTTTTGTTGTCTGGGGGAAGGGATTTGAGGATTGCTTTGTGTGCAGGGCTGTAGGTAAGTTTATTGTAGAGTACACTGTTGTGTTTTTTGTTGTCTGATGGAAGGGATTTGTAGATTGCCGTGTGTGCAGAGCTGTAGGTAAGTTTATGGCACAGTGCAGTGTTCTGTTCTTTGTTATCTGATGGAAGGGATTTGTAGATTGCTGTGTGTGCCGGGCTGTAGGTAAGTTTATTGTAGAGTGCAGTGTTTTGTTTTTTGTTGTCTGATGGAAGGGATTTGAGGATTGCTGTGTGTACAGGGCTGTAGGTAAGTTTATTGCAGAGTGCAGTTTTCTGTTTTTTGTTGTCTGATGGAAGGGATTTGAGGATTGCTGTGTGTGCAGGGCTGTAGGTGAGTTTATTGTAGAGTGCAGTGTTTTCATTTTTTGTTGTCTGATGGAATGGATTTGAGGATTGCTGTGTGTGCAGGGCTGTAGGAAAGTTTATTGCAGAGTGCAGTGTTCTGTTTTTTGTTGTCTGATGGAATGGATTTGTAGATTGCTGTGTGTGCAGGGCTGTAGGTAATTTTATTGTAGAGTGCAGTGTTGTGTTTTTTGTTGTCTGATGGAAGGGATTTGTAGATTGCTGTGTGTGTAGGGCTGTAGGTAAGTTTATTTTAGAGTGCAGAGTTCTGTTTTTTGTTGTTTGATGGAAGGGATTTGTAGATTGCTGTGTGTGTAGGGCTGTAGGTAAGTTTATTTTAGAGTGCAGTGTTCTGTTTTTTGTTGTCTGATGGAAGGTATTTGAGGATTGCTGTGTGTGCAGGGCTGTAGGTAAGTTTATTGCAGAGTGCAGTGTTCTGTTTTTTGTTGTCTGATGGAAGGGATTTGTAGATTGCTGTGTGTGCAGGGCTGTAGGTAAGTTTATTGTCGAGTGCAGTGTTGTGTTTTTTGTTGTCTGATGGAAGGGATTTGAGGATTGCTGTGTGTGCAGGGCTGTAGGTAAATTTATTGTAGAGTGCAGTGTTCTGTTTTCTGTTGTCTGATGGAAGGGATTTGTAGATTGCTGTGTGTGCAGGGCTGTAGGTAAGTTTATTGTACAGTGCAGTGTTCTTTTTTTTGTTGTCTGATTTAAGGGATTTGAGGATTGCTGTGTGTGCATGGCTGTAGGTAAGTTTATTGCAGAGTGCAGTGTTCTGTTTTTTGTTGTCTGATGGAAGGGATTTGTAGATTGCTGGGTGTGCAGGGCGCTACGTAAGTTTACAGCACAGTGCAGTGTTCTGTTTTTTGTTGTCTGATGGAAGGGATTTGAGGATTGCTGTGTGTGCAGGGCTGTAGGTAAGTTTATTGTAGAGTGCAGTGTTGTGTTTTTTGTTGTCTGATGGAAGGGATTTGTACATTGCTGTGTGTGCAGGGCTGTAGGTAAGTTTATGGCACAGTGCAGTGTTCTGTTTTTTGTTGTCTGATGGAAGGGATTTGTAGATTGCTGTGTGTGCAGGGCTGTAGGTAATTTTATTGTAGAGTGCAGTGTTGTGTTTTTTGTTGTCTGATGGAAGGGATTTGTAGATTGCTGTGTGTGTAGGGCTGTAGGTAAGTTTATTTTAGAGTGCAGAGTTCTGTTTTTTGTTGTTTGATGGAAGGGATTTGTAGATTGCTGTGTGTGTAGGGCTGTAGGTAAGTTTATTTTAGAGTGCAGTGTTCTGTTTTTTGTTGTCTGATGGAAGGTATTTGAGGATTGCTGTGTGTGCAGGGCTGTAGGTAAGTTTATTGCAGAGTGCAGTGTTCTGTTTTTTGTTGTCTGATGGAAGGGATTTGTAGATTGCTGTGTGTGCAGGGCTGTAGGTAAGTTTATTGTCGAGTGCAGTGTTGTGTTTTTTGTTGTCTGATGGAAGGGATTTGAGGATTGCTGTGTGTGCAGGGCTGTAGGTAAATTTATTGTAGAGTGCAGTGTTCTGTTTTCTGTTGTCTGATGGAAGGGATTTGTAGATTGCTGTGTGTGCAGGGCTGTAGGTAAGTTTATTGTAGAGTGCAGTGTTCTTTTTTTTGTTGTCTGATTTAAGGGATTTGAGGATTGCTGTGTGTGCATGGCTGTAGGTAAGTTTATTGCAGAGTGCAGTGTTCTGTTTTTTGTTGTCTGATGGAAGGGATTTGTAGATTGCTGGGTGTGCAGGGCGCTACGTAAGTTTACAGCACAGTGCAGTGTTCTGTTTTTTGTTGTCTGATGGAAGGGATTTGAGGATTGCTGTGTGTGCAGGGCTGTAGGTAAGTTTATTGTAGAGTGCAGTGTTGTGTTTTTTGTTGTCTGATGGAAGGGATTTGTACATTGCTGTGTGTGCAGGGCTGTAGGTAAGTTTATGGCACAGTGCAGTGTTCTGTTTTTTGTTGTCTGATGGAAGGGATTTGTAGATTGCTGTGTGTGCAGGGCTGTAGGTAAGTTTATAGCAGAGTGCAGTGTTCTGTTTTTTGTTGTCTGATGGAAGGGATTTGTAAATTGCTGTGTGTGCAGGGCTGTAGGTAGGTTTATTGTAGAGTGCAGTGTTGTGTTTTTTGTTGTCTGATGGAAGGGATTTGCAGATTGCTCTGTGTGCAGGACGGTAGGTAGGTTTATGGCACAGTGCAGTGTTCTGTTTTTTGTTGTATGATGGAAGGGATTTGAGGATTGCTGTGTGTGCAGGGCTGTAGGTAAGTTTATTGTAGAGTGCAGTGTTGTGTTTTTTGTTGTCTGATGGAATGGATTTGTAGATTGCTGTGTGTGCAGGGCTGTAGGTAAGTGTATGACAAAGTGCAGTGTTCTGTTTTTTGTTGTCTGATGGAAGGGATTTGTAGATTGCTGTGTGTGCATGGCTGTAGGTAACTTTATTGTAGAGTGCAGTGTTCTGTTTTTTGCTGTCTGATGGAAGGGATTTGAGGATTGCTGTGTGTGCAAGGCTGTAGGTAAGTTTATTGCAGAGTGCAGTGTTCTGTTTTTTGTTGTCTGATGGAAGGGATTTGTAGATTGCTGGATGTGCAGGGCGCTAGGTAAGTTTACAGCACAGTGCAGTGTTCTGTTTTTTGTTGTCTGATGGGAGGGATTTGATGTTTGCTGTGTGTGCCGGGCTGTAGGTAAGTTTATTGTAGAGTGCAGTGTTGTGTTTTTGTTGTCTGATGGAAGGGATTTGAGGATTGCTGTGTGTGCAGGGCTGTAGGTAAGTTTATTTTAGATTGCAGTGTTCTGTTCTTTGTTGTCTGATGGAAGGGATTTGTAGATTGCTGTGTGTGCCGGGCTGTAGGTAAGTTTATTGTAGAGTGCAGTGTTGTGTTTTTTGTTGTCTGATGGAAGGGATTTGTAGATTGCTGTGTGTGCCGGGCTGTAGGTAAGTTTATTGTAGAGTGCAGTGTTGTGTTTTTTGTTGTCTGATGGAAGGGATTTGAGGATTGCGGTGTGTGCAGGGCTGTAGGTAAGTTTATTGAAGAGTGCAGTGTTCTGTTTTTTATTGTCTGATGGAAGGGATTTGTAGATTGCTGTGTGTGCAGGGCTGTAGGTAAGTTTATTGTAGAGTGCAGTGTTCTATTTTTTGTTGTCTGATGGTAGGGATTTGAGGATTGCTGTGTGTGCAGGGCTGTAGGTAAGTTTATTGTAGAGTGCAGTGTTGTGTTTTCTGTTGTCCGGTGGAAGGGGATTGTAGATTGCTGTGTGTGCAGGGCTGTAGGTAAGTTTATTGTAGAGTGCAGTGTTGTGTTTTTTGTTGTCTGATGGAAGGGATTTGTAGATTGCTGTGTGTGCAGGGCTGTAGATAAGTTTATTTTAGAGTGCAGTGTTCTGTTTTTTGTTGTCTGATGGAAGGGATTTGTAGATTGCTGTGTGTGCAGGGCTGTAGGTAAGTTTATTTTAGAGTGCAGTGTTCTGTTTTCTTTTGTCTGATGGAAGGGAATTGTAGATCGCTGTGTGTGCAGGGCTGTAGGTAGGTTTATTGTAGAGTGCAGTGTTGTGTTTTTTGTTGTTTGATGGAAGAGATTTGTAGATTGCTGTGTGTGCAGGGCGGTAGGTAAGTTTATGGCAGAGTGCAGTGTTCTGTTTTTTGTTGTCTGATGGAAGGGATTTGTAGATTGCTGTGTGTGCAGGGCTGTAGGTAAGTTTATTTTAGAGTGCAGTGTTCTGTTTTTTGTTGTCTGATCGAAGGGATTTGTAGATTGCTGTGTGTGCAGGGCGGTAGGTAAGTTAATGGCAGAGTGCAGTATTCTGTTTTTTGTTGTCTGATGGAAGGGATTTGAGGATTGCTGTGTGTGCAGGGCTGTAGGTAAGTCCATTGCAGAGTGCAGTGTTCTGTTTTTGTTGTCTGATGGAAGGGATTTGTAGATTGCTGTGTGTGCAGGGCTGTAGGTAAGTTTATTGTAGAGTGCAGTGTTGTGTTATTTGTTGTCTGATGGAAGGGATTTGAGGATTGCTGTGTGTGCAGGGCTGTAGGTAAGTTTATTTTAGAGTGCAGTGTTCTGTTTTCTGTTGTCTGATGGAAGGGATTTGAGGATTGCTGTGTGTGCAGGGCTGTAGGTAAGTTTATTGTAGAGTGCAGTGTTCTGTTCTTCGTTGTCTGTTGGAAGGGATTTGTAGATTGCTGTGTGTGCAGGGCTGTAAGTAAGTTTATTGTAGAGTGCAGTGTTGTGTTTTTTATTGTCTGATGGAAGGGAGTTGTAGATTGCTGTGTGTGCAGGGCTGTAGGTAAGTTTATGGCACAGTGCAGTGTTCTGTTCTTTGTTGTCTGATGGAAGGGATTTGTGGATTGCTGTGTGTGCAGGGCTGTAGGTAAGTTTATTTTAGAGTGCAGTGTTCTATTTTTTGTTGTCGGATGGAAGGGATTTGAGGATTGCTGTATGTGCAGGGATGTATGTAATTTTATTTTAGAGTGCAGTGTTCTGTTTTTTGTTGTCTGATGGAAGGGATTTGTAGATTGCTGTGTGTGCAGGGCGGTAGGTAAGTTTATGGCAGAGTGCAGTGTTCTGTTTTTTGTTGTCTGATGGAAGGGATTTGAGGATTGCTGTGTGTGCAGGGCTGTAGGTAAGTTTATTGCAGGGTGCAGTGTTTCGTTTTTTGTTGTCTGATGGAAGGGATTTGAGGATTGCTGTGTGTGCAGGGCTGTAGGTAAGTTTATTTTAGAGTGCAGTGTTCTGTTTTTTGTTGTCTGATGGAAGGGATTTGTAGATTGCTGTGTGTGCAGGGCGGTAGGTAAGTTTATGGCAGAGTGCAGTGTTCTGTTTTTTGTTGTCTGATGGAAGGGATTTGAGGATAGCTGTGTGTGCAGGGCTGTAGGTAAGTTTATTGTAGAGTGCAGTGTTCTGTTTTTTGTTGTCTGATGGAAGGGATTCGAGGATTGCTGTGTGTGCAGGGCTGTAGGTAAGTTTATTTTAGAGTGCAGTGTTCTGTTTTTTGTTGTCTGATGGAAGGGATTTGTAGATTGCTGTGTGTGCAGGGCTGTAGGTAAGTTTATTGTAGAGTGCAGTGTTCTGTTTTTTGTTGTCTGATGGAAGGGATTTGAGGATTGCTGTGTGTGCAGGGCTGTAGGTAAGTTTATTGTAGAGTTCAGTGTTGTGTTTTTTGTTGTCTGATGGAAGGGATTTGAGGATTGATGTGTGTGCAGGGCTGTAGGTAAGTTTATTTTAGAGTGCAGTGTTCTGTTCTTTGTTGTCTGATGGAAGGGATTTGTAGATTGCTGTGTGTGCCGGGCTGTAGGTAAGTTTATTTTAGAGTGCAGTGTTCTGTTTTTTGTTGTCTGATGGAAGGGATTTGGAGATTGCTGTGTGTGCAGGGCTGTAGGTAAGTTTATGGCAGAGTGCAGTGTTCTGTTTTTTGTTGTCTGATGGAAGGGATTTGAGGATTCCTGTGTGTGCAGGGCTGTAGGTAAGTTTATTGCAGGGTGCAGTGTTGTGTTTTTTGTTGTCTGATGGAAGGGATTTGTAGATTGCTGTGTGTGCAGGGCTGTAGGTAAGTTTATTGTAGATTGCAGTGTTCTGTTTTTTGTTGTCTGATGGAAGGGATTTGAGGATTGCTGTGTGTGCAGGGCTGTAGGTAAGTTTATTGTAGAGTGCATTGTTGTGTTTTTTGTTGTCTGATGTAAGGGTTTCGTAGATTGCTGTGTGTGCAGGGCTGTAGGTAAGTTTATGGCACAGTGCAGTGTTCTGTTCTTTGTTGTCTGATGGAAGGGATTTGTAGATTGCTGGATGTGCAGGGCGCTAGGTAAGTTTACAGCACAGTGCAGTGTTCTGTTTTTTGTTGTCTGATGGGAGGGATTTGAGGATTGCTGTGTGTGCCGGGCTGTAGGTAAGTTTATTGTAGAGTGCAGTGTTGTGTTTTTGTTGTCTGATGGAAGGGATTTGAGGATTGCTGTGTGTGCAGGGCTGTAGGTAAGTTTATTTTAGATTGCAGTGTTCTGTTCTTTGTTGTCTGATGGAAGGGATTTGTAGATTGCTGTGTGTGCCGGGCTGTAGGTAAGTTTATTGTAGAGTGCAGTGTTGTGTTTTTTGTTGTCTGATGGAAGGGATTTGTAGATTGATATGTGTGCAGGGCTGTAGGTAAGTTTATGGCACAGTGCAGTGTTCTGTTTTTTGTTGTCTGATGGAAGGGATTTGTAGATTGCTGTGTGTGCAGGGCTGTAGGTAAGTTTATTGTCGAGTGCAGTGTTGTGTTTTTTGTTGTCTGATGGAAGGGATTTGAGGATTGCTGTGTGTGCAGGGCTGTAGGTAAATTTATTGTAGAGTGCAGTGTTCTGTTTTCTGTTGTCTGATGGAAGGGATTTGTAGATTGCTGTGTGTGCAGGGCTGTAGGTAAGTTTATTGTAGAGTGCAGTGTTCTTTTTTTTGTTGTCTGATGGAAGGGATTTGAGGATTGCTGTGTGTGCATGGCTGTAGGTAAGTTTATTGCAGAGTGCAGTGTTCTGTTTTTTGTTGTCTGATGGAAGGGATTTGTAGATTGCTGGGTGTGCAGGGCGCTACGTAAGTTTACAGCACAGTGCAGTGTTCTGTTTTTTGTTGTCTGATGGAAGGGATTTGAGGATTGCTGTGTGTGCAGGGCTGTAGGTAAGTTTATTGTAGAGTGCAGTGTTGTGTTTTTTGTTGTCTGATGGAAGGGATTTGTACATTGCTGTGTGTGCAGGGCTGTAGGTAAGTTTATGGCACAGTGCAGTGTTCTGTTTTTTGTTGTCTGATGGAAGGGATTTGTAGATTCCTGTGTGTGCAGGGCTGTAGGTAAGTTTATAGCAGAGTGCAGTGTTCTGTTTTTTGTTGTCTGATGGAAGGGATTTGTAAATTGCTGTGTGTGCAGGGCTGTAGGTAGGTTTATTGTAGAGTGCAGTGTTGTGTTTTTTGTTGTCTGATGGAAGGGATTTGCAGATTGCTCTGTGTGCAGGACGGTAGGTAGGTTTATGGCACAGTGCAGTGTTCTGTTTTTTGTTGTATGATGGAAGGGATTTGTAGATTGCTGTGTGTGCAGGGCTGTAGGTAAGTTTATTGTAGATTGCAGTGTTCTGTTTTTTGTTGTCTGATGGAAGGGATTTGAGGATTGCTGTGTGTGCAGGGCTGTAGGTAAGTTTATTGTAGAGTGCATTGTTGTGTTTTTTGTTGTCTGATGTAAGGGTTTCGTAGATTGCTGTGTGTGCAGGGCTGTAGGTAAGTTTATGGCACAGTGCAGTGTTCTGTTCTTTGTTGTCTGATGGAAGGGATTTGTAGATTGCTGGATGTGCAGGGCGCTAGGTAAGTTTACAGCACAGTGCAGTGTTCTGTTTTTTGTTGTCTGATGGGAGGGATTTGAGGATTGCTGTGTGTGCCGGGCTGTAGGTAAGTTTATTGTAGAGTGCAGTGTTGTGTTTTTGTTGTCTGATGGAAGGGATTTGAGGATTGCTGTGTGTGCAGGGCTGTAGGTAAGTTTATTTTAGATTGCAGTGTTCTGTTCTTTGTTGTCTGATGGAAGGGATTTGTAGATTGCTGTGTGTGCCGGGCTGTAGGTAAGTTTATTGTAGAGTGCAGTGTTGTGTTTTTTGTTGTCTGATGGAAGGGATTTGTAGATTGATATGTGTGCAGGGCTGTAGGTAAGTTTATGGCACAGTGCAGTGTTCTGTTTTTTGTTGTCTGATGGAAGGGATTTGTAGATTGCTGTGTGTGCAGGGCTGTAGGTAAGTTTATTGTCGAGTGCAGTGTTGTGTTTTTTGTTGTCTGATGGAAGGGATTTGAGGATTGCTGTGTGTGCAGGGCTGTAGGTAAATTTATTGTAGAGTGCAGTGTTCTGTTTTCTGTTGTCTGATGGAAGGGATTTGTAGATTGCTGTGTGTGCAGGGCTGTAGGTAAGTTTATTGTAGAGTGCAGTGTTCTTTTTTTTGTTGTCTGATGGAAGGGATTTGAGGATTGCTGTGTGTGCATGGCTGTAGGTAAGTTTATTGCAGAGTGCAGTGTTCTGTTTTTTGTTGTCTGATGGAAGGGATTTGTAGATTGCTGGGTGTGCAGGGCGCTACGTAAGTTTACAGCACAGTGCAGTGTTCTGTTTTTTGTTGTCTGATGGAAGGGATTTGAGGATTGCTGTGTGTGCAGGGCTGTAGGTAAGTTTATTGTAGAGTGCAGTGTTGTGTTTTTTGTTGTCTGATGGAAGGGATTTGTACATTGCTGTGTGTGCAGGGCTGTAGGTAAGTTTATGGCACAGTGCAGTGTTCTGTTTTTTGTTGTCTGATGGAAGGGATTTGTAGATTCCTGTGTGTGCAGGGCTGTAGGTAAGTTTATAGCAGAGTGCAGTGTTCTGTTTTTTGTTGTCTGATGGAAGGGATTTGTAAATTGCTGTGTGTGCAGGGCTGTAGGTAGGTTTATTGTAGAGTGCAGTGTTGTGTTTTTTGTTGTCTGATGGAAGGGATTTGCAGATTGCTCTGTGTGCAGGACGGTAGGTAGGTTTATGGCACAGTGCAGTGTTCTGTTTTTTGTTGTATGATGGAAGGGATTTGAGGATTGCTGTGTGTGCAGGGCTGTAGGTAAGTTTATTGTAGAGTGCAGTGTTGTGTTTTTTGTTGTCTGATGGAATGGATTTGTAGATTGCTGTGTGTGCAGGGCTGTAGGTAAGTGTATGACAAAGTGCAGAGTTCTGTTTTTTGTTGTCTGATGGAAGGGATTTGTAGATTGCTGTGTGTGCATGGCTGTAGGTAACTTTATTGTAGAGTGCAGTGTTCCGTTTTTTGCTGTCTGATGGAAGGGATTTGAGGATTGCTGTGTGTGCAAGGCTGTAGGTAAGTTTATTGCAGAGTGCAGTGTTCTGTTTTTTGTTGTCTGATGGAAGGGATTTGTAGATTGCTGGATGTGCAGGGCGCTAGGTAAGTTTACAGCACAGTGCAGTGTTCTGTTTTTTGTTGTCTGATGGGAGGGATTTGAGGATTGCTGTGTGTGCCGGGCTGTAGGTAAGTTTATTGTAGAGTGCAGTGTTGTGTTTTTGTTGTCTGATGGAAGGGATTTGAGGATTGCTGTGTGTGCAGGGCTGTAGGTAAGTTTATTTTAGATTGCAGTGTTCTGTTCTTTGTTGTCTGATGGAAGGGATTTGTAGATTGCTGTGTGTGCCGGGCTGTAGGTAAGTTTATTGTAGAGTGCAGTGTTGTGTTTTTTGTTGTCTGATGGAAGGGATTTGTAGATTGCTGTGTGTGCCGGGCTGTAGGTAAGTTTATTGTAGAGTGCAGTGTTGTGTTTTTTGTTGTCTGATGGAAGGGATTTGAGGATTGCGGTGTGTGCAGGGCTGTAGGTAAGTTTATTGAAGAGTGCAGTGTTCTGTTTTTTATTGTCTGATGGAAGGGATTTGTAGATTGCTGTGTGTGCAGGGCTGTAGGTAAGTTTATTGTAGAGTGCAGTGTTCTATTTTTTGTTGTCTGATGGTAGGGATTTGAGGATTGCTGTGTGTGCAGGGCTGTAGGTAAGTTTATTGTAGAGTGCAGTGTTGTGTTTTTTGTTGTCTGGTGGAAGGGGATTGTAGATTGCTGTGTGTGCAGGGCTGTAGGTAAGTTTATTGTAGAGTGCAGTGTTGTGTTTTTTGTTGTCTGATGGAAGGGATTTGTAGATTGCTGTGTGTGCAGGGCTGTAGATAAGTTTATTTTAGAGTGCAGTGTTCTGTTTTTTGTTGTCTGATGGAAGGGATTTGTAGATTGCTGTGTGTGCAGGGCTGTAGGTAAGTTTATTTTAGAGTGCAGTGTTCTGTTTTCTTTTGTCTGATGGAAGGGAATTGTAGATCGCTGTGTGTGCAGGGCTGTAGGTAGGTTTATTGTAGAGTGCAGTGTTGTGTTTTTTGTTGTTTGATGGAAGAGATTTGTAGATTGCTGTGTGTGCAGGGCGGTAGGTAAGTTTATGGCAGAGTGCAGTGTTCTGTTTTTTGTTGTCTGATGGAAGGGATTTGTAGATTGCTGTGTGTGCAGGGCTGTAGGTAAGTTTATTTTAGAGTGCAGTGTTCTGTTTTTTGTTGTCTGATCGAAGGGATTTGTAGATTGCTGTGTGTGCAGGGTGGTAGGTAAGTTAATGGCAGAGTGCAGTATTCTGTTTTTTGTTGTCTGATGGAAGGGATTTGAGGATTGCTGTGTGTGCAGGGCTGTAGGTAAGTCCATTGCAGAGTGCAGTGTTCTGTTTTTTGTTGTCTGATGGAAGGGATTTGTAGATTGCTGTGTGTGCAGGGCTGTAGGTAAGTTTATTGTAGAGTGCAGTGTTGTGTTATTTGTTGTCTGATGGAAGGGATTTGAGGATTGCTGTGTGTGCAGGGCTGTAGGTAAGTTTATTTTAGAGTGCAGTGTTCTGTTTTCTGTTGTCTGATGGAAGGGATTTGAGGATTGCTGTGTGTGCAGGGCTGTAGGTAAGTTTATTGTAGAGTGCAGTGTTCTGTTCTTCGTTGTCTGTTGGAAGGGATTTGTAGATTGCTGTGTGTGCAGGGCTGTAAGTAAGTTTATTGTAGAGTGCAGTGTTGTGTTTTTTATTGTCTGATGGAAGGGAGTTGTAGATTGCTGTGTGTGCAGGGCTGTAGGTAAGTTTATGGCACAGTGCAGTGTTCTGTTCTTTGTTGTCTGATGGAAGGGATTTGTAGATTACTGTGTGTGCAGGGCTGTAGGTAAGTTTATTGTAGAGTGCAGTGTTCTGTTTTTTGTTGTGTGATGGTAGGGATTTGAGGATTGCTGTGTGTGCAGGGTTGTAGGTAAGTTTATTGTAGAGTGCAGTGTTGTGTTTTTTGCTGTCTGGTGGAAGGGAATTGTAGATTGCTGTGTGTGCAGGGCTGTAGGTAAGTTTATTTTAGAGTGCAGTGTTCTGTTTTTTGTTGTCTGATGGAAGGGATTTGTGGATTGCTGTGTGTGCAGGGCTGTAGGTAAGTTTATTTTAGAGTGCAGTGTTCTATTTTTTGTTGTCGGATGGAAGGGATTTGAGGATTGCTGTATGTGCAGGGATGTATGTAATTTTATTTTAGAGTGCAGTGTTCTGTTTTTTGTTGTCTGATGGAAGGGATTTGTAGATTGCTGTGTGTGCAGGGCGGTAGGTAAGTTTATGGCAGAGTGCAGTGTTCTGTTTTTTGTTGTCTGATGGAAGGGATTTGAGGATTGCTGTGTGTGCAGGGCTGTAGGTAAGTTTATTGCAGGGTGCAGTGTTCTGTTTTTTGTTGTCTGATGGAAGGGATTTGAGGATTGCTGTGTGTGCAGGGCTGTAGGTAAGTTTATTTTAGAGTGCAGTGTTCTGTTTTTTGTTGTCTGATGGAAGGGATTTGTAGATTGCTGTGTGTGCAGGGCGGTAGGTAAGTTTATGGCAGAGTGCAGTGTTCTGTTTTTTGTTGTCTGATGGAAGGGATTTGAGGATAGCTGTGTGTGCAGGGCTGTAGGTAAGTTTATTGTAGAGTGCAGTGTTCTGTTTTTTGTTGTCTGATGGAAGGGATTCGAGGATTGCTGTGTGTGCAGGGCTGTAGGTAAGTTTATTTTAGAGTGCAGTGTTCTGTTTTTTGTTGTCTGATGGAAGGGATTTTGTAGATTGCTGTGTGTGCAGGGCTGTAGGTAAGTTTATTGTAGAGTGCAGTGTTCTGTTTTTTGTTGTCTGATGGAAGGGATTTGAGGATTGCTGTGTGTGCAGGGCTGTAGGTAAGTTTATTGTAGAGTTCAGTGTTGTGTTTTTTGTTGTCTGATGGAAGGGATTTGAGGATTGATGTGTGTGCAGGGCTGTAGGTAAGTTTATTTTAGAGTGCAGTGTTCTGTTCTTTGTTGTCTGATGGAAGGGATTTGTAGATTGCTGTGTGTGCCGGGCTGTAGGTAAGTTTATTTTAGAGTGCAGTGTTCTGTTTTTTGTTGTCTGATGGAAGGGATTTGTAGATTGCTGTGTGTGCAGGGCTGTAGGTAAGTTTATGGCAGAGTGCAGTGTTCTGTTTTTTGTTGTCTGATGGAAGGGATTTGAGGATTCCTGTGTGTGCAGGGCTGTAGGTAAGTTTATTGCAGGGTGCAGTGTTGTGTTTTTTGTTGTCTGATGGAAGGGATTTGTAGATTGCTGTGTGTGCAGGGCTGTAGGTAAGTTTATTGTAGATTGCAGTGTTCTGTTTTTTGTTGTCTGATGGAAGGGATTTGAGGATTGCTGTGTGTGCAGGGCTGTAGGTAAGTTTATTGTAGAGTGCATTGTTGTGTTTTTTGTTGTCTGATGTAAGGGTTTCGTAGATTGCTGTGTGTGCAGGGCTGTAGGTAAGTTTATGGCACAGTACAGTGTTCTGTTCTTTGTTGTCTGATGGAAGGGATTTGTATATTGCTGTGTGTGCAGGGCTGTAGGTAAATTTATTGTAGAGTGCAGTGTTGTGTTTTTTGTTGTCTGATGGAAGGGATTTGTAGGTTGCTGTGTGTGCAGGGCTGTGTGTAAGTCTATGGCACAGTGCAGTGTTCTGTTCTTTGTTGTCTGATGGAAGGGATTTGTAGATTGCTGTGTGTGCCGGGCTGTAGGTAAGTTTATGGCAGAGTGCAGTGTTCTGTTTTTTGTTGTCTGATGGAAGGGATTTGAGGATTCCTGTGTGTGCAGGGCTGTAGGTAAGTTTATTGTAGAGTGCAGTGTTGTGTTTTTTGTTGTCTGATGGAAGGGATTTGAGGATTACTGTGTGTACAGGGCTGTAGGTAGGTTTATTGCAGAGTGCAGTGTTCTGTTTTTTGTTGTCTGATGGAAGGGATTTGTAGATTGCTGTGTGTGCAGGGCGGTAGGTAAGTTTATGGCAGAGTGCAGTGTTCTGTTTTTTGTTGTCTGATGGAAGGGATTTGAGGATAGCTGTGTGTGCAGGGCTGTAGGTAAGTTTATTGTAGAGTGCAGTGTTCTGTTTTTTGTTGTCTGATGGAAGGGATTCGAGGATTGCTGTGTGTGCAGGGCTGTAGGTAAGTTTATTTTAGAGTGCAGTGTTCTGTTTTTTGTTGTCTGATGGAAGGGATTTGTAGATTGCTGTGTGTGCAGGGCTGTAGGTAAGTTTATTGTAGAGTGCAGTGTTCTGTTTTTTGTTGTCTGATGGAAGGGATTTGAGGATTGCTGTGTGTGCAGGGCTGTAGGTAAGTTTATTGTAGAGTTCAGTGTTGTGTTTTTTGTTGTCTGATGGAAGGGATTTGAGGATTGATGTGTGTGCAGGGCTGTAGGTAAGTTTATTTTAGAGTGCAGTGTTCTGTTCTTTGTTGTCTGATGGAAGGGATTTGTAGATTGCTGTGTGTGCCGGGCTGTAGGTAAGTTTATTTTAGAGTGCAGTGTTCTGTTTTTTGTTGTCTGATGGAAGGGATTTGTAGATTGCTGTGTGTGCAGGGCTGTAGGTAAGTTTATGGCAGAGTGCAGTGTTCTGTTTTTTGTTGTCTGATGGAAGGGATTTGAGGATTCCTGTGTGTGCAGGGCTGTAGGTAAGTTTATTGCAGGGCGCAGTGTTGTGTTTTTTGTTGTCTGATGGAAGGGATTTGTAGATTGCTGTGTGTGCAGGGCTGTAGGTAAGTTTATTGTAGATTGCAGTGTTCTGTTTTTTGTTGTCTGATGGAAGGGATTTGAGGATTGCTGTGTGTGCAGGGCTGTAGGTAAGTTTATTGTAGAGTGCATTGTTGTGTTTTTTGTTGTCTGATGTAAGGGTTTCGTAGATTGCTGTGTGTGCAGGGCTGTAGGTAAGTTTATGGCACAGTACAGTGTTCTGTTCTTTGTTGTCTGATGGAAGGGATTTGTATATTGCTGTGTGTGCAGGGCTGTAGGTAAATTTATTGTAGAGTGCAGTGTTGTGTTTTTTGTTGTCTGATGGAAGGGATTTGTAGGTTGCTGTGTGTGCAGGGCTGTGTGTAAGTCTATGGCACAGTGCAGTGTTCTGTTCTTTGTTGTCTGATGGAAGGGATTTGTAGATTGCTGTGTGTGCCGGGCTGTAGGTAAGTTTATGGCAGAGTGCAGTGTTCTGTTTTTTGTTGTCTGATGGAAGGGATTTGAGGATTCCTGTGTGTGCAGGGCTGTAGGTAAGTTTATTGTAGAGTGCAGTGTTGTGTTTTTTGTTGTCTGATGGAAGGGATTTGAGGATTACTGTGTGTACAGGGCTGTAGGTAGGTTTATTGCAGAGTGCAGTGTTCTGTTTTTTGTTGTCTGATGGAAGGGATTTGTAGATTGCTGTGTGTGCATGGATGTAGGTAAGTTTATGGCACAGTGCAGTGTTCTGTTTTTTGTTGTCTGATGGAAGGGATTTGTAGATTGCTGTGTGTGCATGGATGTAGGTAAGTTTATTGTAGAGTGCAGTGTTCTATTTTTTGTTGTCTGATGGAAGGGATTTGAGGATTGCTGTGTGTGCAGAGCTGTAGGTAAGTTTATTGTAGAGTGCAGTGTTCTGTTTTTCGTTGTCTGATGGAAGGGATTTGAGGATTGCTGTGTGTGCAGGGCTGTAGGTAGGTTTAATGTAGAGTGCAGTGTTCTGTTTTTTGTTGTCTGGGGGAAGGGATTTGAGGATTGCTTTGTGTGCAGGGCTGTAGGTAAGTTTATTGTAGAGTACACTGTTGTGTTTTTTGTTGTCTGATGGAAGGGATTTGTAGATTGCCGTGTGTGCAGAGCTGTAGGTAAGTTTATGGCACAGTGCAGTGTTCTGTTCTTTGTTATCTGATGGAAGGGATTTGTAGATTGCTGTGTGTGCCGGGCTGTAGGTAAGTTTATTGTAGAGTGCAGTGTTTTGTTTTTTGTTGTCTGATGGAAGGGATTTGAGGATTGCTGTGTGTACAGGGCTGTAGGTAAGTTTATTGCAGAGTGCAGTTTTCTGTTTTTTGTTGTCTGATGGAAGGGATTTGAGGATTGCTGTGTGTGCAGGGCTGTAGGTGAGTTTATTGTAGAGTGCAGTGTTTTCATTTTTTGTTGTCTGATGGAATGGATTTGAGGATTGCTGTGTGTGCAGGGCTGTAGGAAAGTTTATTGCAGAGTGCAGTGTTCTGTTTTTTGTTGTCTGATGGAATGGATTTGTAGATTGCTGTGTGTGCAGGGCTGTAGGTAATTTTATTGTAGAGTGCAGTGTTGTGTTTTTTGTTGTCTGATGGAAGGGATTTGTAGATTGCTGTGTGTGTAGGGCTGTAGGTAAGTTTATTTTAGAGTGCAGAGTTCTGTTTTTTGTTGTTTGATGGAAGGGATTTGTAGATTGCTGTGTGTGTAGGGCTGTAGGTAAGTTTATTTTAGAGTGCAGTGTTCTGTTTTTTGTTGTCTGATGGAAGGTATTTGAGGATTGCTGTGTGTGCAGGGCTGTAGGTAAGTTTATTGCAGAGTGCAGTGTTCTGTTTTTTGTTGTCTGATGGAAGGGATTTGTAGATTGCTGTGTGTGCAGGGCTGTAGGTAAGTTTATTGTCGAGTGCAGTGTTGTGTTTTTTGTTGTCTGATGGAAGGGATTTGAGGATTGCTGTGTGTGCAGGGCTGTAGGTAAATTTATTGTAGAGTGCAGTGTTCTGTTTTCTGTTGTCTGATGGAAGGGATTTGTAGATTGCTGTGTGTGCAGGGCTGTAGGTAAGTTTATTGTAGAGTGCAGTGTTCTTTTTTTTGTTGTCTGATTTAAGGGATTTGAGGATTGCTGTGTGTGCATGGCTGTAGGTAAGTTTATTGCAGAGTGCAGTGTTCTGTTTTTTGTTGTCTGATGGAAGGGATTTGTAGATTGCTGGGTGTGCAGGGCGCTACGTAAGTTTACAGCACAGTGCAGTGTTCTGTTTTTTGTTGTCTGATGGAAGGGATTTGAGGATTGCTGTGTGTGCAGGGCTGTAGGTAAGTTTATTGTAGAGTGCAGTGTTGTGTTTTTTGTTGTCTGATGGAAGGGATTTGTACATTGCTGTGTGTGCAGGGCTGTAGGTAAGTTTATGGCACAGTGCAGTGTTCTGTTTTTTGTTGTCTGATGGAAGGGATTTGTAGATTGCTGTGTGTGCAGGGCTGTAGGTAATTTTATTGTAGAGTGCAGTGTTGTGTTTTTTGTTGTCTGATGGAAGGGATTTGTAGATTGCTGTGTGTGTAGGGCTGTAGGTAAGTTTATTTTATAGTGCAGAGTTCTGTTTTTTGTTGTTTGATGGAAGGGATTTGTAGATTGCTGTGTGTGTAGGGCTGTAGGTAAGTTTATTTTAGAGTGCAGTGTTCTGTTTTTTGTTGTCTGATGGAAGGTATTTGAGGATTGCTGTGTGTGCAGGGCTGTAGGTAAGTTTATTGCAGAGTGCAGTGTTCTGTTTTTTGTTGTCTGATGGAAGGGATTTGTAGATTGCTGTGTGTGCAGGGCTGTAGGTAAGTTTATTGTCGAGTGCAGTGTTGTGTTTTTTGTTGTCTGATGGAAGGGATTTGAGGATTGCTGTGTGTGCAGGGCTGTAGGTAAATTTATTGTAGAGTGCAGTGTTCTGTTTTCTGTTGTCTGATGGAAGGGATTTGTAGATTGCTGTGTGTGCAGGGCTGTAGGTAAGTTTATTGTAGAGTGCAGTGTTCTTTTTTTTGTTGTCTGATTTAAGGGATTTGAGGATTGCTGTGTGTGCATGGCTGTAGGTAAGTTTATTGCAGAGTGCAGTGTTCTGTTTTTTGTTGTCTGATGGAAGGGATTTGTAGATTGCTGGGTGTGCAGGGCGCTACGTAAGTTTACAGCACAGTGCAGTGTTCTGTTTTTTGTTGTCTGATGGAAGGGATTTGAGGATTGCTGTGTGTGCAGGGCTGTAGGTAAGTTTATTGTAGAGTGCAGTGTTGTGTTTTTTGTTGTCTGATGGAAGGGATTTGTACATTGCTGTGTGTGCAGGGCTGTAGGTAAGTTTATGGCACAGTGCAGTGTTCTGTTTTTTGTTGTCTGATGGAAGGGATTTGTAGATTGCTGTGTGTGCAGGGCTGTAGGTAAGTTTATAGCAGAGTGCAGTGTTCTGTTTTTTGTTGTCTGATGGAAGGGATTTGTAAATTGCTGTGTGTGCAGGGCTGTAGGTAGGTTTATTGTAGAGTGCAGTGTTGTGTTTTTTGTTGTCTGATGGAAGGGATTTGCAGATTGCTCTGTGTGCAGGACGGTAGGTAGGTTTATGGCACAGTGCAGTGTTCTGTTTTTTGTTGTATGATGGAAGGGATTTGAGGATTGCTGTGTGTGCAGGGCTGTAGGTAAGTTTATTGTAGAGTGCAGTGTTGTGTTTTTTGTTGTCTGATGGAATGGATTTGTAGATTGCTGTGTGTGCAGGGCTGTAGGTAAGTGTATGACAAAGTGCAGTGTTCTGTTTTTTGTTGTCTGATGGAAGGGATTTGTAGATTGCTGTGTGTGCATGGCTGTAGGTAACTTTATTGTAGAGTGCAGTGTTCTGTTTTTTGCTGTCTGATGGAAGGGATTTGAGGATTGCTGTGTGTGCAAGGCTGTAGGTAAGTTTATTGCAGAGTGCAGTGTTCTGTTTTTTGTTGTCTGATGGAAGGGATTTGTAGATTGCTGGATGTGCAGGGCGCTAGGTAAGTTTACAGCACAGTGCAGTGTTCTGTTTTTTGTTGTCTGATGGGAGGGATTTGATGTTTGCTGTGTGTGCCGGGCTGTAGGTAAGTTTATTGTAGAGTGCAGTGTTGTGTTTTTGTTGTCTGATGGAAGGGATTTGAGGATTGCTGTGTGTGCAGGGCTGTAGGTAAGTTTATTTTAGATTGCAGTGTTCTGTTCTTTGTTGTCTGATGGAAGGGATTTGTAGATTGCTGTGTGTGCCGGGCTGTAGGTAAGTTTATTGTAGAGTGCAGTGTTGTGTTTTTTGTTGTCTGATGGAAGGGATTTGTAGATTGCTGTGTGTGCCGGGCTGTAGGTAAGTTTATTGTAGAGTGCAGTGTTGTGTTTTTTGTTGTCTGATGGAAGGGATTTGAGGATTGCGGTGTGTGCAGGGCTGTAGGTAAGTTTATTGAAGAGTGCAGTGTTCTGTTTTTTATTGTCTGATGGAAGGGATTTGTAGATTGCTGTGTGTGCAGGGCTGTAGGTAAGTTTATTGTAGAGTGCAGTGTTCTATTTTTTGTTGTCTGATGGTAGGGATTTGAGGATTGCTGTGTGTGCAGGGCTGTAGGTAAGTTTATTGTAGAGTGCAGTGTTGTGTTTTTTGTTGTCCGGTGGAAGGGGATTGTAGATTGCTGTGTGTGCAGGGCTGTAGGTAAGTTTATTGTAGAGTGCAGTGTTGTGTTTTTTGTTGTCTGATGGAAGGGATTTGTAGATTGCTGTGTGTGCAGGGCTGTAGATAAGTTTATTTTAGAGTGCAGTGTTCTGTTTTTTGTTGTCTGATGGAAGGGATTTGTAGATTGCTGTGTGTGCAGGGCTGTAGGTAAGTTTATTTTAGAGTGCAGTGTTCTGTTTTCTTTTGTCTGATGGAAGGGAATTGTAGATCGCTGTGTGTGCAGGGCTGTAGGTAGGTTTATTGTAGAGTGCAGTGTTGTGTTTTTTGTTGTTTGATGGAAGAGATTTGTAGATTGCTGTGTGTGCAGGGCGGTAGGTAAGTTTATGGCAGAGTGCAGTGTTCTGTTTTTTGTTGTCTGATGGAAGGGATTTGTAGATTGCTGTGTGTGCAGGGCTGTAGGTAAGTTTATTTTAGAGTGCAGTGTTCTGTTTTTTGTTGTCTGATCGAAGGGATTTGTAGATTGCTGTGTGTGCAGGGCGGTAGGTAAGTTAATGGCAGAGTGCAGTATTCTGTTTTTTGTTGTCTGATGGAAGGGATTTGAGGATTGCTGTGTGTGCAGGGCTGTAGGTAAGTCCATTGCAGAGTGCAGTGTTCTGTTTTTGTTGTCTGATGGAAGGGATTTGTAGATTGCTGTGTGTGCAGGGCTGTAGGTAAGTTTATTGTAGAGTGCAGTGTTGTGTTATTTGTTGTCTGATGGAAGGGATTTGAGGATTGCTGTGTGTGCAGGGCTGTAGGTAAGTTTATTTTAGAGTGCAGTGTTCTGTTTTCTGTTGTCTGATGGAAGGGATTTGAGGATTGCTGTGTGTGCAGGGCTGTAGGTAAGTTTATTGTAGAGTGCAGTGTTCTGTTCTTCGTTGTCTGTTGGAAGGGATTTGTAGATTGCTGTGTGTGCAGGGCTGTAAGTAAGTTTATTGTAGAGTGCAGTGTTGTGTTTTTTATTGTCTGATGGAAGGGAGTTGTAGATTGCTGTGTGTGCAGGGCTGTAGGTAAGTTTATGGCACAGTGCAGTGTTCTGTTCTTTGTTGTCTGATGGAAGGGATTTGTGGATTGCTGTGTGTGCAGGGCTGTAGGTAAGTTTATTTTAGAGTGCAGTGTTCTATTTTTTGTTGTCGGATGGAAGGGATTTGAGGATTGCTGTATGTGCAGGGATGTATGTAATTTTATTTTAGAGTGCAGTGTTCTGTTTTTTGTTGTCTGATGGAAGGGATTTGTAGATTGCTGTGTGTGCAGGGCGGTAGGTAAGTTTATGGCAGAGTGCAGTGTTCTGTTTTTTGTTGTCTGATGGAAGGGATTTGAGGATTGCTGTGTGTGCAGGGCTGTAGGTAAGTTTATTGCAGGGTGCAGTGTTTCGTTTTTTGTTGTCTGATGGAAGGGATTTGAGGATTGCTGTGTGTGCAGGGCTGTAGGTAAGTTTATTTTAGAGTGCAGTGTTCTGTTTTTTGTTGTCTGATGGAAGGGATTTGTAGATTGCTGTGTGTGCAGGGCGGTAGGTAAGTTTATGGCAGAGTGCAGTGTTCTGTTTTTTGTTGTCTGATGGAAGGGATTTGAGGATAGCTGTGTGTGCAGGGCTGTAGGTAAGTTTATTGTAGAGTGCAGTGTTCTGTTTTTTGTTGTCTGATGGAAGGGATTCGAGGATTGCTGTGTGTGCAGGGCTGTAGGTAAGTTTATTTTAGAGTGCAGTGTTCTGTTTTTTGTTGTCTGATGGAAGGGATTTGTAGATTGCTGTGTGTGCAGGGCTGTAGGTAAGTTTATTGTAGAGTGCAGTGTTCTGTTTTTTGTTGTCTGATGGAAGGGATTTGAGGATTGCTGTGTGTGCAGGGCTGTAGGTAAGTTTATTGTAGAGTTCAGTGTTGTGTTTTTTGTTGTCTGATGGAAGGGATTTGAGGATTGATGTGTGTGCAGGGCTGTAGGTAAGTTTATTTTAGAGTGCAGTGTTCTGTTCTTTGTTGTCTGATGGAAGGGATTTGTAGATTGCTGTGTGTGCCGGGCTGTAGGTAAGTTTATTTTAGAGTGCAGTGTTCTGTTTTTTGTTGTCTGATGGAAGGGATTTGGAGATTGCTGTGTGTGCAGGGCTGTAGGTAAGTTTATGGCAGAGTGCAGTGTTCTGTTTTTTGTTGTCTGATGGAAGGGATTTGAGGATTCCTGTGTGTGCAGGGCTGTAGGTAAGTTTATTGCAGGGTGCAGTGTTGTGTTTTTTGTTGTCTGATGGAAGGGATTTGTAGATTGCTGTGTGTGCAGGGCTGTAGGTAAGTTTATTGTAGATTGCAGTGTTCTGTTTTTTGTTGTCTGATGGAAGGGATTTGAGGATTGCTGTGTGTGCAGGGCTGTAGGTAAGTTTATTGTAGAGTGCATTGTTGTGTTTTTTGTTGTCTGATGTAAGGGTTTCGTAGATTGCTGTGTGTGCAGGGCTGTAGGTAAGTTTATGGCACAGTGCAGTGTTCTGTTCTTTGTTGTCTGATGGAAGGGATTTGTAGATTGCTGGATGTGCAGGGCGCTAGGTAAGTTTACAGCACAGTGCAGTGTTCTGTTTTTTGTTGTCTGATGGGAGGGATTTGAGGATTGCTGTGTGTGCCGGGCTGTAGGTAAGTTTATTGTAGAGTGCAGTGTTGTGTTTTTGTTGTCTGATGGAAGGGATTTGAGGATTGCTGTGTGTGCAGGGCTGTAGGTAAGTTTATTTTAGATTGCAGTGTTCTGTTCTTTGTTGTCTGATGGAAGGGATTTGTAGATTGCTGTGTGTGCCGGGCTGTAGGTAAGTTTATTGTAGAGTGCAGTGTTGTGTTTTTTGTTGTCTGATGGAAGGGATTTGTAGATTGCTGTGTGTGCCGGGCTGTAGGTAAGTTTATTGTAGAGTGCAGTGTTGTGTTTTTTGTTGTCTGATGGAAGGGATTTGAGGATTGCGGTGTGTGCAGGGCTGTAGGTAAGTTTATTGAAGAGTGCAGTGTTCTGTTTTTTATTGTCTGATGGAAGGGATTTGTAGATTGCTGTGTGTGCAGGGCTGTAGGTAAGTTTATTGTAGAGTGCAGTGTTCTATTTTTTGTTGTCTGATGGTAGGGATTTGAGGATTGCTGTGTGTGCAGGGCTGTAGGTAAGTTTATTGTAGAGTGCAGTGTTGTGTTTTTTGTTGTCCGGTGGAAGGGGATTGTAGATTGCTGTGTGTGCAGGGCTGTAGGTAAGTTTATTGTAGAGTGCAGTGTTGTGTTTTTTGTTGTCTGATGGAAGGGATTTGTAGATTGCTGTGTGTGCAGGGCTGTAGATAAGTTTATTTTAGAGTGCAGTGTTCTGTTTTTTGTTGTCTGATGGAAGGGATTTGTAGATTGCTGTGTGTGCAGGGCTGTAGGTAAGTTTATTTTAGAGTGCAGTGTTCTGTTTTCTTTTGTCTGATGGAAGGGAATTGTAGATCGCTGTGTGTGCAGGGCTGTAGGTAGGTTTATTGTAGAGTGCAGTGTTGTGTTTTTTGTTGTTTGATGGAAGAGATTTGTAGATTGCTGTGTGTGCAGGGCGATAGGTAAGTTTATGGCAGAGTGCAGTGTTCTGTTTTTTGTTGTCTGATGGAAGGGATTTGTAGATTGCTGTGTGTGCAGGGCTGTAGGTAAGTTTATTTTAGAGTGCAGTGTTCTGTTTTTTGTTGTCTGATCGAAGGGATTTGTAGATTGCTGTGTGTGCAGGGCGGTAGGTAAGTTAATGGCAGAGTGCAGTATTCTGTTTTTTGTTGTCTGATGGAAGGGATTTGAGGATTGCTGTGTGTGCAGGGCTGTAGGTAAGTCCATTGCAGAGTGCAGTGTTCTGTTTTTGTTGTCTGATGGAAGGGATTTGTAGATTGCTGTGTGTGCAGGGCTGTAGGTAAGTTTATTGTAGAGTGCAGTGTTGTGTTATTTGTTGTCTGATGGAAGGGATTTGAGGATTGCTGTGTGTGCAGGGCTGTAGGTAAGTTTATTTTAGAGTGCAGTGTTCTGTTTTCTGTTGTCTGATGGAAGGGATTTGAGGATTGCTGTGTGTGCAGGGCTGTAGGTAAGTTTATTGTAGAGTGCAGTGTTCTGTTCTTCGTTGTCTGTTGGAAGGGATTTGTAGATTGCTGTGTGTGCAGGGCTGTAAGTAAGTTTATTGTAGAGTGCAGTGTTGTGTTTTTTATTGTCTGATGGAAGGGAGTTGTAGATTGCTGTGTGTGCAGGGCTGTAGGTAAGTTTATGGCACAGTGCAGTGTTCTGTTCTTTGTTGTCTGATGGAAGGGATTTGTGGATTGCTGTGTGTGCAGGGCTGTAGGTAAGTTTATTTTAGAATGCAGTGTTCTATTTTTTGTTGTCGGATGGAAGGGATTTGAGGATTGCTGTATGTGCAGGGATGTATGTAATTTTATTTTAGAGTGCAGTGTTCTGTTTTTTGTTGTCTGATGGAAGGGATTTGTAGATTGCTGTGTGTGCAGGGCGGTAGGTAAGTTTATGGCAGAGTGCAGTGTTCTGTTTTTTGTTGTCTGATGGAAGGGATTTGAGGATTGCTGTGTGTGCAGGGCTGTAGGTAAGTTTATTGCAGGGTGCAGTGTTTCGTTTTTTGTTGTCTGATGGAAGGGATTTGAGGATTGCTGTGTGTGCAGGGCTGTAGGTAAGTTTATTTTAGAGTGCAGTGTTCTGTTTTTTGTTGTCTGATGGAAGGGATTTGTAGATTGCTGTGTGTGCAGGGCGGTAGGTAAGTTTATGGCAGAGTGCAGTGTTCTGTTTTTTGTTGTCTGATGGAAGGGATTTGAGGATAGCTGTGTGTGCAGGGCTGTAGGTAAGTTTATTGTAGAGTGCAGTGTTCTGTTTTTTGTTGTCTGATGGAAGGGATTCGAGGATTGCTGTGTGTGCAGGGCTGTAGGTAAGTTTATTTTAGAGTGCAGTGTTCTGTTTTTTGTTGTCTGATGGAAGGGATTTGTAGATTGCTGTGTGTGCAGGGCTGTAGGTAAGTTTATTGTAGAGTGCAGTGTTCTGTTTTTTGTTGTCTGATGGAAGGGATTTGAGGATTGCTGTGTGTGCAGGGCTGTAGGTAAGTTTATTGTAGAGTTCAGTGTTGTGTTTTTTGTTGTCTGATGGAAGGGATTTGAGGATTGATGTGTGTGCAGGGCTGTAGGTAAGTTTATTTTAGAGTGCAGTGTTCTGTTCTTTGTTGTCTGATGGAAGGGATTTGTAGATTGCTGTGTGTGCCGGGCTGTAGGTAAGTTTATTTTAGAGTGCAGTGTTCTGTTTTTTGTTGTCTGATGGAAGGGATTTGAGGATTCCTGTGTGTGCAGGGCTGTAGGTAAGTTTATTGCAGGGTGCAGTGTTGTGTTTTTTGTTGTCTGATGGAAGGGATTTGTAGATTGCTGTGTGTGCAGGGCTGTAGGTAAGTTTATTGTAGATTGCAGTGTTCTGTTTTTTGTTGTCTGATGGAAGGGATTTGAGGATTGCTGTGTGTGCAGGGCTGTAGGTAAGTTTATTGTAGAGTGCATTGTTGTGTTTTTTGTTGTCTGATGTAAGGGTTTCGTAGATTGCTGTGTGTGCAGGGCTGTAGGTAAGTTTATGGCACAGTGCAGTGTTCTGTTCTTTGTTGTCTGATGGAAGGGATTTGTATATTGCTGTGTGTGCAGGGCTGTAGGTAAATTTATTGTAGAGTGCAGTGTTGTGTTTTTTGTTGTCTGATGGAAGGGATTTGTAGGTTGCTGTGTGTGCAGGGCTGTATGTAAGTCTATGGCACACTGCAGTGTTCTGTTCTTTGTTGTCTGATGGAAGGGATTTGTAGATTGCTGTGTGTGCCGGGCTGTAGGTAAGTTTATTGTAGAGTGCAGTGTTGTGTTTTTTGTTGTCTGATGGAAGGGATTTGAGGATTACTGTGTGTACAGGGCTGTAGGTAGGTTTATTGCAGAGTGCAGTGTTCTGTTTTTTGTTGTCTGATGGAAGGGATTTGTAGATTGCTGTGTGTGCCGGTCTGTAGGTAAGTTTATTGTAGAGTGCAGTGTTGTGTTTTTTATTGTCTGATGGAAGGGAGTTGTAGATTGCTGTGTGTGCAGGGCTGTAGGTAAGTTTATGGCACAGTGCAGTGTTCTGTTCTTTGTTGTCTGATGGAAGGGATTTGTAGATTACTGTGTGTGCAGGGCTGTAGGTAAGTTTATTGTAGAGTGCAGTGTTCTGTTTTTTGTTGTGTGATGGTAGGGATTTGAGGATTGCTGTGTGTGCAGGGTTGTAGGTAAGTTTATTGTAGAGTGCAGTGTTGTGTTTTTTGCTGTCTGGTGGAAGGGAATTGTAGATTGCTGTGGGTGCAGTGCTGTAGGTAAGTTTATTTTAGAGTGCAGTGTTCTGTTTTTTGTTGTCTGTTGGAAGGGATTTGTGGATTGCTGTGTGTGCAGGGCTGTAGGTAAGTTTATTTTAGAGTGCAGTGTTCTATTTTTTGTTGTCGGATGGAAGGGATTTGAGGATTGCTGTATGTGCAGGGATGTATGTAATTTTATTTAAGAGTGCAGTGTTCTGTTTTTTGTTGTCTGATGGAAGGGATTTGTAGATTGCTGTGTGTGCAGGGCGGTAGGTAAGTTTATGGCAGAGTGCAGTGTTCTGTTTTTTGTTGTCTGATGGAAGGGATTTGAGGATTGCTGTGTGTGCAGGGCTGTAGGTAAGTTTATTGCAGGGTGCAGTGTTCTGTTTTTTGTTGTCTGATGGAAGGGATTTGAGGATTGCTGTGTGTGCAGGGCTGTAGGTAAGTTTATTTTAGAGTGCAGTGTTCTGTTTTTTGTTGTCTGATGGAAGGGATTTGTAGATTGCTGTGTGTGCAGGGCGGTAGGTAAGTTTATGGCAGAGTGCAGTGTTCTGTTTTTTGTTGTCTGATGGAAGGGATTTGAGGATTGCTGTGTGTGCAGGGCTGTAGGTCAGTTTATTGTAGAGTGCAGTGTTCTGTTTTTTGTTGTCTGATGGAAGGGATTCGAGGATTGCTGTGTGTGCAGGGCTGTAGGTAAGTTTATTTTAGAGTGCAGTGTTCTGTTTTTTGTTGTCTGATGGAAGGGATTTGTAGATTGCTGTGTGTGCAGGGCTGTAGGTAAGTTTATTGTAGAGTGCAGTGTTCTGTTTTTTGTTGTCTGATGGAAGGGATTTGAGGATTGCTGTGTGTGCAGGGCTGTAGGTAAGTTTATTGTAGAGTTCAGTGTTGTGTTTTTTGTTGTCTGATGGAAGGGATTTGAGGATTGATGTGTGTGCAGGGCTGTAGGTAAGTTTATTTTAGAGTGCAGTGTTCTGTTCTTTGTTGTCTGATGGAAGGGATTTGTAGATTGCTGTGTGTGCCGGGCTGTAGGTAAGTTTATTTTAGAGTGCAGTGTTCTGTTTTTTGTTGTCTGATGGAAGGGATTTGTAGATTGCTGTGTGTGCAGGGCTGTAGGTAAGTGTATGGCAGAGTGCAGTGTTGTGTTTTTTGTTGTCTGATGGAAGGGATTTGAGGATTCCTGTGTGTGCAGGGCTGTAGGTAAGTTTATTGTAGATTGCAGTGTTCTGTTTTTTGTTGTCTGATGGAAGGGATTTGAGGATTGCTGCGTGTGCAGGGCTGTAGGTAAGTTTATTGTAGAGTGCATTGTTGTGTTTTTTGTTGTCTGATGTAAGGGTTTCGTAGATTGCTGTGTGTGCAGGGCTGTAGGTAAGTTTATGGCACAGTGCAGTGTTCTGTTCTTTGTTGTCTGATGGAAGGGATTTGTATATTGCTGTGTGTGCAGGGCTGTAGGTAAATTTATTGTAGAGTGCAGTGTTGTGTTTTTTGTTGTCTGATGGAAGGGATTTGTAGGTTGCTGTGTGTGCAGGGCTGTATGTAAGTCTATGGCACAGTGCAGTGTTCTGTTCTTTGTTGTCTGATGGAAGGGATTTGTAGATTGCTGTGTGTGCCGGGCTGTAGGTAAGTTTATTGTAGAGTGCAGTGTTGTGTTTTTTGTTGTCTGATGGAAGGGATTTGAGGATTACCGTGTGTACAGGGCTGTAGGTAGGTTTATTGCAGAGTGCAGTGTTCTGTTTTTTGTTGTCTGATGGAAGGGATTTGTAGATTGCTGTGTGTGCCGGTCTGTAGGTAAGTTTATTGTAGAGTGCAGTGTTGTGTTTTTTGTTGTCTGATGGAAGAAATTTGTAGATTGCTGTGTGTGCAGGGCTGTAGGTAAGTTTATTGCAGAGTGCAGTGAACTGTTTTCTGTTGTCTGATGGAAGGGATTTGTGGATTGCTGTGTGTGCAGGGCTGTAGGTAAGTTTATTTTAGAGTGCAGTGTTCTGTTTTTTGTTGTCGGATGGAAGCGATTTGAGGATTGCTGTTTGTGCAGGGCTGTATGTAAGTTTATTTTAGAGTGCAGTGTTCTGTTTTTTGTTGTCTGATGGAAGGGATTTGTAGATTGCTGTGTGTGCAGGGCGGTAGGTAAGTTTATGGCAGAGTGCAGTGTTCTGTTTTTTGTTGTCTGATGGAAGGGATTTGAGGATTGCTGTGTGTGCAGGGCTGTAGGTAAGTTTATTGCAGGGTGCAGTGTTCTGTTTTTTGTTGTCTGATGGAAGGGATTTGAGGATTGCTGTCTGAGCAGGGCTGTAGGTCAGTTTATTTTAGAGTGCAGTGTTCTGTTTTTTGTTGTCTGATGGAAGGGATTTGTAGATTGCTGTGTGTGCAGGGCTGTAGGTAAGTTTATTGTAGAGTGCAGTGTTCTGTTTTTTGTTGTCTGATGGAAGGGATTTGAGGATTGCTGTGTGTGCAGGGCTGTAGGTAAGTTTATTGTAGAGTGCAGTGTTGTGTTTTTTGTTGTCTGGTGGAAGGGAATTGTAGATTGCTGTGCGTGCAGGGCTGTCGGTAAGTTTATTGTAGAGTGCAGTGTTCTGTTTTATGTTGTCTGATGGAAGGGATTTGAGGATTGCTGTGCGTGCAGGGCTGTAGGTAAGTTTATGGCACAGTGCAGTGTTCTGTTCTTTGTTGTCTGATGGAAGGGATTTGTATATTGCTGTGTGTGCAGGGCTGTAGGTAAATTTATTGTAGAGTGCAGTGTTGTGTTTTTTGTTGTTTGATGGAAGGGATTTGTAGGTTGCTGTGTGTGCAGGGCTGTATGTAAGTCTATGGCACAGTGCAGTGTTCTGTTCTTTGTTGTCTGATGGAAGGGATTTGTAGATTGCTGTGTGTGCCGGGCTGTAGGTAAGTTTATTGTAGAGTGCAGTGTTGTGTTTTTTGTTGTCTGATGGAAGGGATTTGAGGATTACTGTGTGTACAGGGCTGTAGGTAGGTTTATTGCAGAGTGCAGTGTTCTGTTTTTTGTTGTCTGATGGAAGGGATTTGTAGATTGCTGTGTGTGCCGGTCTGTAGGTAAGTTTATTGTAGAGTGCAGTGTTGTGTTTTTTGTTGTCTGATGGAAGAAATTTGTAGATTGCTGTGTGTGCAGGGCTGTAGGTAAGTTTATTGCAGAGTGCAGTGAACTGTTTTCTGTTGTCTGATGGAAGGGATTTGTGGATTGCTGTGTGTGCAGGGCTGTAGGTAAGTTTATTTTAGAGTGCAGTGTTCTGTTTTTTGTTGTCGGATGGAAGGGATTTGAGGATTGCTGTTTGTGCAGGGCTGTATGTAAGTTTATTTTAGAGTGCAGTGTTCTGTTTTTTGTTGTCTGATGGAAGGGATTTGTAGATTGCTGTGTGTGCAGGGCGGTAGGTAAGTTTATGGCAGAGTGCAGTGTTCTGTTTTTTGTTGTCTGATGGAAGGGATTTGAGGATTGATGTGTGTGCAGGCCTGTAGGTAAGTTTATTGCAGGGTGCAGTGTTCTGTTTTTTGTTGTCTGATGGAAGGGATTTGAGGATTGCTGTCTGAGCAGGGCTGTAGGTCAGTTTATTTTAGAGTGCAGTGTTCTGTTTTTTGTTGTCTGATGGAAGGGATTTGTAGATTGCTGTGTGTGCAGGGCTGTAGGTAAGTTTATTGTAGAGTGCAGTGTTCTGTTTTTTGTTGTCTGATGGAAGGGATTTGAGGATTGCTGTGTGTGCAGGGCTGTAGGTAAGTTTATTGTAGAGTGCAGTGTTGTGTTTTTTGTTGTCTGGTGGAAGGGAATTGTAGATTGCTGTGCGTGCAGGGCTGTCGGTAAGTTTATTGTAGAGTGCAGTGTTCTGTTTTATGTTGTCTGATGGAAGGGATTTGAGGATTGCTGTGCGCGCAGGGCTGTAGGTAAGTTTATTGTACAGTGCAGTGTTGTGTTTTTTGTTGACTGATGGAAGGGATTTGAGGATTGCTGTGTGTGCAGGGCTGTAGGTAAGTTTATTGTAGAGTGCAGTGTTCTGTTTTTTGTTGTCTGATGGAAGGGATCTGTAGATTGCTGTGTGTGCAGGGCTGTAGGTAAGTTTATTGTAGAGTGCAGTGTTCTGTTTTTTGTTGTCTGGTGGAAGGGAATTGTAGATTGCTGTGTGTGCAGGGCTGTAGGTAACTTTATTGTAGAGTGCAGTGTTCTGTTTTCTGCTGTCTGATGGAAGGGATTTGTAGATTGCTGTGTGTGTAGGGCTGTAGGTAACTTTATTGTAGAGTGCAGTGTTCTGTTTTTTGCTGTCTGATGGAAGGGATTTGAGGATTGCTGTGTGTGCAAGGCTGTAGGTAAGTTTATTGCAGAGTGCAGTGTTCTGTTTTTTGTTGTCTGATGGAAGGGATTTGTAGATTGCTGGGTGTGCGGGCGCTAGGTAAATTTACAGCACAGTGCAGTGTTCTGTTTTTTGTTGTCTGATGGAAGGGATTTGAGGATTGCTGTGTGTGCAGGGCTGTAGGTAAGTTTATTGTAGAGTGCAGTGTTGTGTTTTTTGTTGTCTGATGGAATGGATTTGTACATTGCTGTGTGTGCAGGGCTGTAGGTAAGTTTATGGCACAGTGCAGTGTCCTGTTTTTTGTTGTCTGATGGAAGGGATTTGTAGATTGCTGTGTGTGTAGGGCTGTAGGTAAGTTTATTGTAGAGTGCAGTGTTCTGTTTTTTGTTGTCTGATGGAAGGGATCTGAGGATTGCTGTGTGTGCAGGGCTGTAGGTAAGTTTATGGCAGAGTGCAGTGTTCTGTTTTTTGTTGTCTGATGGAAGGGATTTGTAGATTGCTGTGTGTGCATGGATGTAGGTAAGTTTATTGTAGAGTGCAGTGTTCTGTTTTTTGTTGTCTGATGGAAGGGATTTGAGGATTGCTGTGTGTGCAGGGCTGTAGGTAAGTTTATTTTAGAGTGCAGTGTTCTGTTTTTTATTGTCTGATGGAAGGGATTTGTAGATTGCTCTGTGTGCAGGGCGGTAGGTAAGTTTATGGCAGAGTGCAGTGTTGTGTTTTTTGTTGTCTGATGGAATGGATTTGTACATTGCTGTGTGTGCAGGGCTGTAGGTAAGTTTATGGCAGAGTGCAGTGTTGTGTTTTTTGTTGTCTGATGGAAGGGATTTGAGTATTGCTGTGTGTGCGGGGCTGTAGGTAAGTTTATTGTAGAGTGCAGTGTTGTGTTTTTTGTTGTCTGATGGAAGGGATTTGAGGATTGCTGTGTGTGCAGGGCTGTAGGTAAGTTTATGGCAGAGTGCAGTGTTGTGTTTTTTGTTGTCTGATGGAAGGGATTTGAGGATTGCTGTGTGTGCAGGGCGGTAGGTAAGTTTATTTTAGAGTGCAGTGTTCTGTTTTTTGTTGTCTGATAGAAGGGATTTGAGGATTGCTGTGTGTGCAGGGCTGTAGGTAAGTTTATTGTAGAGTGCAGTGTTGTGTTTTTTGTTGTCTGATGGAATGGATTTGTACATTGCTGTGTGTGCAGGGCTGTAGGAAAGTTTATGGCAGAGTGCAGTGTTCTGTTTTTTGTTGTCTGATGGAAGGGATTTGTAGATTGCTGTGTGTGCATGGATGTAGGTAAGTTTATGGCACAGTGCAGTGTTCTGTTTTTTGTTGTCTGATGGAAGGGATTTGTAGATTGCTGTGTGTGCATGGATGTAGGTAAGTTTATTGTAGAGTGCAGTGTTCTATTTTTTGTTGTCTGATGGAAGGGATTTGAGGATTGCTGTGTGTGCAGAGCTGTAGGTAAGTTTATTGTAGAGTGCAGTGTTCTGTTTTTCGTTGTCTGATGGAAGGGATTTGAGGATTGCTGTGTGTGCAGGGCTGTAGGTAGGCTTAATGTAGAGTGCAGTGTTCTGTTTTTTGTTGTCTGGGGGAAGGGATTTGAGGATTGCTTTGTGTGCAGGGCTGTAGGTAAGTTTATTGTAGAGTACACTGTTGTGTTGTTTGTTGTCTGATGGAAGGGATTTGTAGATTGCCGTGTGTGCAGAGCTGTAGGTAAGTTTATGGCACAGTGCAGTGTTCTGTTCTTTGTTATCTGATGGAAGGGATTTGTAGATTGCTGTGTGTGCCGGGCTGTAGGTAAGTTTATTGTAGAGTGCAGTGTTTTGTTTTTTGTTGTCAGATGGAAGGGATTTGAGGATTGCTGTGTGTACAGGGCTGTAGGTAAGTTTATTGCAGAGTGCAGTTTTCTGTTTTTTGTTGTCTGATGGAAGGGATTTGAGGATTGCTGTGTGTGCAGGGCTGTAGGTGAGTTTATTGTAGAGTGCAGTGTTTTGTTTTTTGTTGTCTGATGGAATGGATTTGAGGATTGCTGTGTGTGCAGGGCTGTAGGAAAGTTTATTGCAGAGTGCAGTGTTCTGTTTTTTGTTGTCTGATGGAAGGGATTTGTAGATTGCTGTGTGTGCAGGGCTGTAGGTAATTTTATTGTAGAGTGCAGTGTTGTGTTTTTTGTTGTCTGATGGAAGGGATTTGTAGATTGCTGTGTGTGTAGGGCTGTAGGTAAGTTTATTTTAGAGTGCAGAGTTCTGTTTTTTGTTGTCTGATGGAAGGGATTTGTAGATTGCTGTGTGTGTAGGGCTGTAGGTAAGTTTATTTTAGAGTGCAGTGTTCTGTTTTTTGTTGTCTGATGGAAGGTATTTGAGGATTGCTGTGTGTGCAGGGCTGTAGGTAAGTTTATTGCAGAGTGCAGTGTTCTGTTTTTTGTTATCTGATGGAAGGGATTTGTAGATTGCTGTGTGTGCAGGGCTGTAGGTAAGTTTATTGTAGAGTGCAGTGTTGTGTTTTTTGTTGTCTGATGGAAGGGATTTGAGGATTGCTGTATGTGCAGGGCTGTAGGTAAATTTATTGTAGAGTGCAGTGTTCTGTTTTCTGTTGTCTGATGGAAGGGATTTGTAGATTGCTGTGTGTGCAGGGCTGTAGGTAAGTTTATTGTAGAGTGCAGTGTTCTTTTTTTTGTTGTCTGATGGAAGGGATTTGAGGATTGCTGTGTGTGCATGGCTGTAGGTAAGTTTATTGCAGAGTGCAGTGTTCTGTTTTTTGTTGTCTGATGGAAGGGATTTGTAGATTGCTGGGTGTGCAGGGCGCTACGTAAGTTTACAGCACAGTGCAGTGTTCTGTTTTTTGTTGTCTGATGGAAGGGATTTGAGGATTGCTGTGTGTGCAGGGCTGTAGGTAAGTTTATTGTAGAGTGCAGTGTTGTGTTTTTTGTTGTCTGATGGAAGGGATTTGTACATTGCTGTGTGTGCAGGGCTGTAGGTAAGTTTATGGCACAGTGCAGTGTTCTGTTTTTTGTTGTCTGATTGAAGGGATTTGTAGATTGCTGTGTGTGCAGGGCTGTAGGTAAGTTTATAGCAGAGTGCAGTGTTCTGTTTTTTGTTGTCTGATGGAAGGGATTTGTAAATTGCTGTGTGTGCAGGGCTGTAGGTAGGTTTATTGTAGAGTGCAGTGTTGTGTTTTTTGTTGTCTGATGGAAGGGATTTGCAGATTGCTCTGTGTGCAGGACGGTAGGTAGGTTTATGGCACAGTGCAGTGTTCTGTTTTTTGTTGTATGATGGAAGGGATTTGAGGATTGCTGTGTGTGCAGGGCTGTAGGTAAGTTTATTGTAGAGTGCAGTGTTGTGTTTTTTGTTGTCTGATGGAATGGATTTGTAGATTGCTGTGTGTGCAGGGCTGTAGGTAAGTGTATGACAAAGTGCAGTGTTCTGTTTTTTGTTGTCTGATGGAAGGGATTTGTAGATTGCTGTGTGTGCATGGCTGTAGGTAACTTTATTGTAGAGTGCAGTGTTCTGTTTTTTGCTGTCTGATGGAAGGGATTTGAGGATTGCTGTGTGTGCAAGGCTGTAGGTAAGTTTATTGCAGAGTGCAGTGTTCTGTTTTTTGTTGTCTGATGGAAGGGATTTGTAGATTGCTGGATGTGCAGGGCGCTAGGTAAGTTTACAGCACAGTGCAGTGTTCTGTTTTTTGTTGTCTGATGGGAGGGATTTGAGGATTGCTGTGTGTGCCGGGCTGTAGGTAAGTTTATTGTAGAGTGCAGTGTTGTGTTTTTGTTGTCTGATGGAAGGGATTTGAGGATTGCTGTGTGTGCAGGGCTGTAGGTAAGTTTATTTTAGATTGCAGTGTTCTGTTCTTTGTTGTCTGATGGAAGGGATTTGTAGATTGCTGTGTGTGCCGGGCTGTAGGTAAGTTTATTGTAGAGTGCAGTGTTGTGTTTTTTGTTGTCTGATGGAAGGGATTTGTAGATTGCTGTGTGTGCCGGGCTGTAGGTAAGTTTATTGTAGAGTGCAGTGTTGTGTTTTTTGTTGTCTGATGGAAGGGATTTGAGGATTGCGGTGTGTGCAGGGCTGTAGGTAAGTTTATTGAAGAGTGCAGTGTTCTGTTTTTTATTGTCTGATGGAAGGGATTTGTAGATTGCTGTGTGTGCAGGGCTGTAGGTAAGTTTATTGTAGAGTGCAGTGTTCTATTTTTTGTTGTCTGATGGTAGGGATTTGAGGATTGCTGTGTGTGCAGGGCTGTAGGTAAGTTTATTGTAGAGTGCAGTGTTGTGTTTTTTGTTGTCTGGTGGAAGGGGATTGTAGATTGCTGTGTGTGCAGGGCTGTAGGTAAGTTTATTGTAGAGTGCAGTGTTGTGTTTTTTGTTGTCTGATGGAAGGGATTTGTAGATTGCTGTGTGTGCAGGGCTGTAGATAAGTTTATTTTAGAGTGCAGTGTTCTGTTTTTTGTTGTCTGATGGAAGGGATTTGTAGATTGCTGTGTGTGCAGGGCTGTAGGTAAGTTTATTTTAGAGTGCAGTGTTCTGTTTTCTTTTGTCTGATGGAAGGGAATTGTAGATCGCTGTGTGTGCAGGGCTGTAGGTAGGTTTATTGTAGAGTGCAGTGTTGTGTTTTTTGTTGTTTGATGGAAGAGATTTGTAGATTGCTGTGTGTGCAGGGCGGTAGGTAAGTTTATGGCAGAGTGCAGTGTTCTGTTTTTTGTTGTCTGATGGAAGGGATTTGTAGATTGCTGTGTGTGCAGGGCTGTAGGTAAGTTTATTTTAGAGTGCAGTGTTCTGTTTTTTGTTGTCTGATCGAAGGGATTTGTAGATTGCTGTGTGTGCAGGGCGGTAGGTAAGTTAATGGCAGAGTGCAGTATTCTGTTTTTTGTTGTCTGATGGAAGGGATTTGAGGATTGCTGTGTGTGCAGGGCTGTAGGTAAGTCCATTGCAGAGTGCAGTGTTCTGTTTTTTGTTGTCTGATGGAAGGGATTTGTAGATTGCTGTGTGTGCAGGGCTGTAGGTAAGTTTATTGTAGAGTGCAGTGTTGTGTTATTTGTTGTCTGATGGAAGGGATTTGAGGATTGCTGTGTGTGCAGGGCTGTAGGTAAGTTTATTTTAGAGTGCAGTGTTCTGTTTTCTGTTGTCTGATGGAAGGGATTTGAGGATTGCTGTGTGTGCAGGGCTGTAGGTAAGTTTATTGTAGAGTGCAGTGTTCTGTTCTTCGTTGTCTGTTGGAAGGGATTTGTAGATTGCTGTGTGTGCAGGGCTGTAAGTAAGTTTATTGTAGAGTGCAGTGTTGTGTTTTTTATTGTCTGATGGAAGGGAGTTGTAGATTGCTGTGTGTGCAGGGCTGTAGGTAAGTTTATGGCACAGTGCAGTGTTCTGTTCTTTGTTGTCTGATGGAAGGGATTTGTAGATTACTGTGTGTGCAGGGCTGTAGGTAAGTTTATTGTAGAGTGCAGTGTTCTGTTTTTTGTTGTGTGATGGTAGGGATTTGAGGATTGCTGTGTGTGCAGGGTTGTAGGTAAGTTTATTGTAGAGTGCAGTGTTGTGTTTTTTATTGTCTGATGGAAGGGAGTTGTAGATTGCTGTGTGTGCAGGGCTGTAGGTAAGTTTATGGCACAGTGCAGTGTTCTGTTTTTTGTTGTGTGATGGTAGGGATTTGAGGATTGCTGTGTGTGCAGGGCTGTAAGTAAGTTTATTGTAGAGTGCAGTGTTGTGTTTTTTATTGTCTGATGGAAGGGAGTTGTAGATTGCTGTGTGTGCAGGGCTGTAGGTAAGTTTATGGCACAGTGCAGTGTTCTGTTCTTTGTTGTCTGATGGAAGGGATTTGTAGATTACTGTGTGTGCAGGGCTGTAGGTAAGTTTATTGTAGAGTGCAGTGTTCTGTTTTTTGTTGTGTGATGGTAGGGATTTGAGGATTGCTGTGTGTGCAGGGTTGTAGGTAAGTTTATTGTAGAGTGCAGTGTTGTGTCTTTTGCTGTCTGGTGGAAGGGAATTGTAGATTGCTGTGTGTGCAGGGCTGTAGGTAAGTTTATTTTAGAGTGCAGTGTTCTGTTTTTTGTTGTCTGATGGAAGGGATTTGTGGATTGCTGTGTGTGCAGGGCTGTAGGTAAGTTTATTTTAGAGTGCAGTGTTCTATTTTTTGTTGTCGGATGGAAGGGATTTGAGGATTGCTGTATGTGCAGGGATGTATGTAATTTTATTTTAGAGTGCAGTGTTCTGTTTTTTGTTGTCTGATGGAAGGGATTTGTAGATTGCTGTGTGTGCAGGGCGGTAGGTAAGTTTATGGCAGAGTGCAGTGTTCTGTTTTTTGTTGTCTGATGGAAGGGATTTGAGGATTGCTGTGTGTGCAGGGCTGTAGGTAAGTTTATTGCAGGGTGCAGTGTTCTGTTTTTTGTTGTCTGATGGAAGGGATTTGAGGATTGCTGTGTGTGCAGGGCTGTAGGTAAGTTTATTTTAGAGTGCAGTGTTCTGTTTTTTGTTGTCTGATGGAAGGGATTTGTAGATTGCTGTGTGTGCAGGGCGGTAGGTAAGTTTATGGCAGAGTGCAGTGTTCTGTTTTTTGTTGTCTGATGGAAGGGATTTGAGGATTGCTGTGTGTGCAGGGCTGTAGGTAAGTTTATTGTAGAGTGCAGTGTTCTGTTTTTTGTTGTCTGATGGAAGGGATTCGAGGATTGCTGTGTGTGCAGGGCTGTAGGTAAGTTTATTTTAGAGTGCAGTGTTCTGTTTTTTGTTGTCTGATGGAAGGGATTTGTAGATTGCTGTGTGTGCAGGGCTGTAGGTAAGTTTATTGTAGAGTGCAGTGTTCTGTTTTTTGTTGTCTGATGGAAGGGATTTGAGGATTGCTGTGTGTGCAGGGCTGTAGGTAGGTTTATTGTAGAGTTCAGTGTTGTGTTTTTTGTTGTCTGATGGAAGGGATTTGAGGATTGATGTGTGTGCAGGGCTGTAGGTAAGTTTATTTTAGAGTGCAGTGTTCTGTTCTTTGTTGTCTGATGGAAGGGATTTGTAGATTGCTGTGTGTGCCGGGCTGTAGGTAAGTTTATTTTAGAGTGCAGTGTTCTGTTTTTTGTTGTCTGATGGAAGGGATTTGTAGATTGCTGTGTGTGCAGGGCTGTAGGTAAGTTTATGGCAGAGTGCAGTGTTCTGTTTTTTGTTGTCTGATGGAAGGGATTTGAGGATTCCTCTGTGTGCAGGGCTGTAGGTAAGTTTATTGCAGGGTGCAGTGTTGTGTTTTTTGTTGTCTGATGGAAGGGATTTGTAGATTGCTGTGTGTGCAGGGCTGTAGGTAAGTTTATTGTAGATTGCAGTGTTCTGTTTTTTGTTGTCTGATGGAACGGATTTGAGGATTGCTGTGTGTGCAGGGCTGTAGGTAAGTTTATTGTAGAGTGCATTGTTGTGTTTTTTGTTGTCTGATGTAAGGGTTTCATAGATTGCTGTGTGTGCAGGGCTGTAGGTAAGTTTATGGCACAGTGCAGTGTTCTGTTCTTTGTTGTCTGATGGAAGGGATTTGTATATTGCTCTGTGTGCAGGGCTGTAGGTAAATTTATTGTAGAGTGCAGTGTTGTGTTTTTTGTTGTCTGATGGAAGGGATTTGTAGGTTGCTGTGTGTGCAGGGCTGTATGTAAGTCTATGGCACAGTGCAGTGTTCTGTTCTTTGTTGTCTGATGGAAGGGATTTGTAGATTGCTGTGTGTGCCGGGCTGTAGGTAAGTTTATTGCAGAGTGCAGTGTTCTGTTTTTTGTTGTCTGATGGAAGGGATTTGTAGATTGCTGTGTGTGCCGGTCTGTAGGTAAGTTTATTGTAGAGTGCAGTGTTGTGTTTTTTGTTGTCTGATGGAAGAAATTTGTAGATTGCTGTGTGTGCAGGGCTGTAGGTAAGTTTATTGCAGAGTGCAGTGAACTGTTTTCTGTTTTCTGATGGAAGGGATTTGTGGATTGCTGTGTGTGCAGGGCTGTAGGTAAGTTTATTTTAGAGTGCAGTGTTCTGTTTTTTGTTGTCGGATGGAAGGGATTTGAGGATTGCTGTTTGTGCAGGGCTGTATGTAAGTTTATTTTAGAGTGCAGTGTTCTGTTTTTTGTTGTCTGATGGAAGGGATTTGTAGATTGCTGTGTGTGCAGGGCGGTAGGTAAGTTTATGGCAGAGTGCAGTGTTCTGTTTTTTGTTGTCTGATGGAAGGGATTTGAGGATTGCTGTGTGTGCAGGGCTGTAGGTAAGTTTATTGTAGAGTGCAGTGTTGTGTTTTTTGTTGTCTGGTGGAAGGGAATTGTAGATTGCTGTGCGTGCAGGGCTGAAGGTAAGTTTATTGTAGAGTGCAGTGTTCTGTTTTATGTTGTCTGATGGAAGGGATTTGAGGATTGCTGTGCGTGCAGGGCTGTAGGTAAGTTTATTGTACAGTGCAGTGTTGTGTTTTTTGTTGACTGATGGAAGGGATTTGAGGATTGCTGTGTGTGCAGGGCTGTAGGTAAGTTTATTGTAGAGTGCAGTGTTCTGTTTTTTGTTGTCTGATGGAAGGGATTTGTAGATTGCTGTGGGTGCAGGGCTGTAGGTAAGTTTATTGTAGAGTGCAGTGTTCTGTTTTTTGTTGTCTGGTGGAAGGGAATTGTAGATTGCTGTGTGTGCAGGGCTGTAGGTAACTTTATTGTAGAGTGCAGTGTTCTGTTTTTTGCTGTCTGATGGAAGGGATTTGTAGATTGCTGTGTGTGTAGGGCTGTAGGTAACTTTATTGTAGAGTGCAGTGTTCTGTTTTTTGCTGTCTGATGGAAGGGATTTGAGGATTGCTGTGTGTGCAAGGCTGTAGGTAAGTTTATTGCAGAGTGCAGTGTTCTGTTTTTTGTTGTCTGATGGAAGGGATTTGTAGATTGCTGGGTGTGCGGGCGCTAGGTAAATTTACAGCACAGTGCAGTGTTCTGTTTTTTGTTGTCTGATGGAAGGGATTTGAGGATTGCTGTGTGTGCAGGGCTGTAGGTAAGTTTATTGTAGAGTGCAGTGTTGTGTTTTTTGTTGTCTGATGGAATGGATTTGTACATTGCTGTGTGTGCAGGGCTGTAGGTAAGTTTATTGCAGGGTGCAGTGTTCTGTTTTTTGTTGTCTGATGGAAGGGATTTGAGGATTGCTGTGTGTGCAGGGCTGTAGGTAAGTTTATTTTAGAGTGCAGTGTTCTGTTTTTTGTTGTCTGATGGAAGGGATTTGTAGATTGCTGTGTGTGCAGGGCGGTAGGTAAGTTTATGGCAGAGTGCAGTGTTCTGTTTTTTGTTGTCTGATGGAAGGGATTTGAGGATTGCTGTGTGTGCAGGGCTGTAGGTAAGTTTATTGTAGAGTGCAGTGTTCTGTTTTTTGTTGTCTGATGGAAGGGATTCGAGGATTGCTGTGTGTGCAGGGCTGTAGGTAAGTTTATTTTAGAGTGCAGTGTTCTGTTTTTTGTTGTCTGATGGAAGGGATTTGTAGATTGCTGTGTGTGCAGGGCTGTAGGTAAGTTTATTGTAGAGTGCAGTGTTCTGTTTTTTGTTGTCTGATGGAAGGGATTTGAGGATTGCTGTGTGTGCAGGGCTGTAGGTAAGTTTATTGTAGAGTTCAGTGTTGTGTTTTTTGTTGTCTGATGGAAGGGATTTGAGGATTGATGTGTGTGCAGGGCTGTAGGTAAGTTTATTTTAGAGTGCAGTGTTCTGTTCTTTGTTGTCTGATGGAAGGGATTTGTAGATTGCTGTGTGTGCCGGGCTGTAGGTAAGTTTATTTTAGAGTGCAGTGTTCTGTTTTTTGTTGTCTGATGGAAGGGATTTGTAGATTGCTGTGTGTGCAGGGCTGTAGGTAAGTGTATGGCAGAGTGCAGTGTTCTGTTTTTTGTTGTCTGATGGAAGGGATTTGAGGATTCCTGTGTGTGCAGGGCTGTAGGTAAGTTTAACGCAGGGTGCAGTGTTGTGTTTTTTGTTGTCTGATGGAAGGGATTTGTAGATTGCTGTGTGGGCAGGGCTGTAGGTAAGTTTATTGTAGATTGCAGTGTTCTGTTTTTTGTTGTCTGATGGAAGGGATTTGAGGATTGCTGTGTGTGCAGGGCTGTAGGTAAGTTTATTGTAGAGTGCATTGTTGTGTTTTTTGTTGTCTGATGTAAGGGTTTCGTAGATTGCTGTGTGTGCAGGGCTGTAGGTAAGTTTATGGCACAGTGCAGTGTTCTGTTCTTTGTTGTCTGATGGAAGGGATTTGTATATTGCTGTGTGTGCAGGGCTGTAGGTAAATTTATTGTAGAGTGCAGTGTTGTGTTTTTTGTTGTCTGATGGAAGGGATTTGTAGGTTGCTGTGTGTGCAGGGCTGTATGTAAGTCTATGGCACAGTGCAGTGTTCTGTTCTTTGTTGTCTGATGGAAGGGATTTGTAGATTGCTGTGTGTGCCGGGCTGTAGGTAAGTTTATTGTAGAGTGCAGTGTTGTGTTTTTTGTTGTCTGATGGAAGGGATTTGAGGATTACTGTGCGTACAGGATTGTAGGTAGGTTTATTGCAGAGTGCAGTGTTCTGTTTTTTGTTGTCTGATGGAAGGGATTTGTAGATTGCTGTGTGTGCCGGTCTGTAGGTAAGTTTATTGTAGAGTGCAGTGTTGTGTTTTTTGTTGTCTGATGGAAGAAATTTGTAGATTGCTGTGTGTGCAGGGCTGTAGGTAAGTTTATTGCAGAGTGCAGTGAACTGTTTTCTGTTGTCTGATGGAAGGGATTTGTGGATTGCTGTGTGTGCAGGGCTGTAGGTAAGTTTATTTTAGAGTGCAGTGTTCTGTTTTTTGTTGTCGGATGGAAGGGATTTGAGGATTGCTGTTTGTGCAGGGCTGTATGTAAGTTTATTTTAGAGTGCAGTGTTCTGTTTTTTGTTGTCTGATGGAAGGGATTTGTAGATTGCTGTGTGTGCAGGGCGGTAGGTAAGTTTATGGCAGAGTGCAGTGTTCTGTTTTTTGTTGTCTGATGGAAGGGATTTGAGGATTGCTGTGTGTGCAGGGCTGTAGGTAAGTTTATTGCAGGGTGCAGTGTTCTGTTTTTTGTTGTCTGATGGAAGGGATTTGAGGATTGCTGTCTGAGCAGGGCTGTAGGTCAGTTTATTTTAGAGTGCAGTGTTCTGTTTTTTGTTGTCTGATGGAAGGGATTTGTAGATTGCTGTGTGTGCAGGGCTGTAGGTAAGTTTATTGTAGAGTGCAGTGTTCTGTTTTTTGTTGTCTGATGGAAGGGATTTGAGGATTGCTGTGTGTGCAGGGCTGTAGGTAAGTTTATTGTAGAGTGCAGTGTTGTGTTTTTTGTTGTCTGGTGGAAGGGAATTGTAGATTGCTGTGCGTGCAGGGCTGTCGGTAAGTTTATTGTAGAGTGCAGTGTTCTGTTTTATGTTGTCTGATGGAAGGGATTTGAGGATTGCTGTGCGTGCAGGGCTGTAGGTAAGTTTATGGCACAGTGCAGTGTTCTGTTCTTTGTTGTCTGATGGAAGGGATTTGTATATTGCTGTGTGTGCAGGGCTGTAGGTAAATTTATTGTAGAGTGCAGTGTTGTGTTTTTTGTTGTCTGATGGAAGGGATTTGTAGGTTGCTGTTTGTGCAGGGCTGTATGTAAGTCTATGGCACAGTGCAGTGTTCTGTTCTTTGTTGTCTGATGGAAGGGATTTGTAGATTGCTGTGTGTGCCGGGCTGTAGGTAAGTTTATTGTAGAGTGCAGTGTTGTGTTTTTTGTTGTCTGATGGAAGGGATTTGAGGATTACTGTGTGTACAGGGCTGTAGGTAGGTTTATTGCAGAGTGCAGTGTTCTGTTTTTTGTTGTCTGATGGAAGGGATTTGTAGATTGCTGTGTGTGCCGGTCTGTAGGTAAGTTTATTGTAGAGTGCAGTGTTGTGTTTTTTGTTGTCTGATGGAAGAAATGTGTAGATTGCTGTGTGTGCAGGGCTGTAGGTAAGTTTATTGCAGAGTGCAGTGAACTGTTTTCTGTTGTCTGATGGAAGGGATTTGTGGATTGCTGTGTGTGCAGGGCTGTAGGTAAGTTTATTTTAGAGTGCAGTGTTCTGTTTTTTGTTGTCGGATGGAAGGGATTTGAGGATTGCTGTTTGTGCAGGGCTGTATGTAAGTTTATTTTAGAGTGCAGTGTTCTGTTTTTTGTTGTCTGATGGAAGGGATTTGTAGATTGCTGTGTGTGCAGGGCGGTAGGTAAGTTTATGGCAGAGTGCAATGTTCTGTTTTTTGTTGTCTGATGGAAGGGATTTGAGGATTGCTGTGTGTGCAGGGCTGTAGGTAAGTTTATTGCAGGGTGCAGTGTTCTGTTTTTTGTTGTCTGATGGAAGGGATTTGAGGATTGCTGTCTGAGCAGGGCTGTAGGTCAGTTTATTTTAGAGTGCAGTGTTCTGTTTTTTGTTGTCTGATGGAAGGGATTTGTAGATTGCTGTGTGTGCAGGGCTGTAGGTAAGTTTATTGTAGAGTGCAGTGCTCTGTTTTTTGTTGTCTGATGGAAGGGATTTGAGGATTGCTGTGTGTGCAGGGCTGTAGGTAAGTTTATTGTAGAGTGCAGTGTTGTGTTTTTTGTTGTCTGGTGGAAGGGAATTGTAGATTGCTGTGCGTGCAGGGCTGTCGGTAAGTTTATTGTAGAGTGCAGTGTTCTGTTTTATGTTGTCTGATGGAAGGGATTTGAGGATTGCTGTGCGTGCAGGGCTGTAGGTAAGTTTATTGTACAGTGCAGTGTTGTGTTTTTTGTTGACTGATGGAAGGGATTTGAGGATTGCTGTGTGTGCAGGGCTGTGGGTAAGTTTATTGTAGAGTGCAGTGTTCTGTTTTTTGTTGTCTGATGGAAGGGATTTGTAGATTGGTGTGTGTGTAGGGCTGTAGGTAACTTTATTGTAGAGTGCAGTGTTCTGTTTTTTGCTGTCTGATGGAAGGGATTTGAGGATTGCTGTTTGTGCAGGGCTGTAGATAAGTTTATTGTAGAGTGCAGTGTTGTGTTTTTTGTTGTCTGATGGAAGAAATGTGTAGATTGCTGTGTGTGCAGGGCTGTAGGTAAGTTTATTGCAGAGTGCAGTGAACTGTTTTCTGTTGTCTGATGGAAGGGATTTGTGGATTGCTGTGTGTGCAGGGCTGTAGGTAAGTTTATTTTAGAGTGCAGTGTTCTGTTTTTTGTTGTCGGATGGAAGGGATTTGAGGATTGCTGTTTGTGCAGGGCTGTATGTAAGTTTATTTTAGAGTGCAGTGTTCTGTTTTTTGTTGTCTGATGGAAGGGATTTGTAGATTGCTGTGTGTGCAGGGCGGTAGGTAAGTTTATGGCAGAGTGCAATGTTCTGTTTTTTGTTGTCTGATGGAAGGGATTTGAGGATTGCTGTGTGTGCAGGGCTGTAGGTAAGTTTATTGCAGGGTGCAGTGTTCTGTTTTTTGTTGTCTGATGGAAGGGATTTGAGGATTGCTGTCTGAGCAGGGCTGTAGGTCAGTTTATTTTAGAGTGCAGTGTTCTGTTTTTTGTTGTCTGATGGAAGGGATTTGTAGATTGCTGTGTGTGCAGGGCTGTAGGTAAGTTTATTGTAGAGTGCAGTGCTCTGTTTTTTGTTGTCTGATGGAAGGGATTTGAGGATTGCTGTGTGTGCAGGGCTGTAGGTAAGTTTATTGTAGAGTGCAGTGTTGTGTTTTTTGTTGTCTGGTGGAAGGGAATTGTAGATTGCTGTGCGTGCAGGGCTGTCGGTAAGTTTATTGTAGAGTGCAGTGTTCTGTTTTATGTTGTCTGATGGAAGGGATTTGAGGATTGCTGTGCGTGCAGGGCTGTAGGTAAGTTTATTGTACAGTGCAGTGTTGTGTTTTTTGTTGACTGATGGAAGGGATTTGAGGATTGCTGTGTGTGCAGGGCTGTAGGTAAGTTTATTGTAGAGTGCAGTGTTCTGTTTTTTGTTGTCTGATGGAAGGGATTTGTAGATTGGTGTGTGTGTAGGGCTGTAGGTAACTTTATTGTAGAGTGCAGTGTTCTGTTTTTTGCTGTCTGATGGAAGGGATTTGAGGATTGCTGTTTGTGCAGGGCTGTATGTAAGTTTATTTTAGAGTGCAGTGTTCTGTTTTTTGTTGTCTGATGGAAGGGATTTGTAGATTGCTGTGTGTGCAGGGCGGTAGGTAAGTTTATGGCAGAGTGCAGTGTTCTGTTTTTTGTTGTCTGATGGAAGGGATTTGAGGATTGCTGTGTGTGCAGGGCTGTAGGTAAGTTTATTGCAGGGTGCAGTGTTCTGTTTTTTGTTGTCTGATGGAAGGGATTTGAGGATTGCTGTCTGAGCAGGGCTGTAGGTCAGTTTATTTTAGAGTGCAGTGTTCTGTTTTTTGTTGTCTGATGGAAGGGATTTGTAGATTGCTGTGTGTGCAGGGCTGTAGGTAAGTTTATTGTAGAGTGCAGTGTTCTGTTTTTTGTTGTCTGATGGAAGGGATTTGAGGATTGCTGTGTGTGCAGGGCTGTAGGTAAGTTTATTGTAGAGTGCAGTGTTGTGTTTTTTGTTGTCTGGTGGAAGGGAATTGTAGATTGCTGTGCGTGCAGGGCTGTCGGTAAGTTTATTGTAGAGTGCAGTGTTCTGTTTTATGTTGTCTGATGGAAGGGATTTGAGGATTGCTGTGCGTGCAGGGCTGTAGGTAAGTTTATTGTACAGTGCAGTGTTGTGTTTTTTGTTGACTGATGGAAGGGATTTGAGGATTGCTGTGTGTGCAGGGCTGTAGGTAAGTTTATTGTAGAGTGCAGTGTTCTGTTTTTTGTTGTCTGATGGAAGGGATTTGTAGATTGCTGTGTGTGCAGGGCTGTAGGTAAGTTTATTGTAGAGTGCAGTGTTCTGTTTTTTGTTGTCTGGTGGAACGGAATTGTAGATTGCTGTGTGTGCAGGGCTGTAGGTAACTTTATTGTAGAGTGCAGTGTTCTGTTTTCTGCTGTCTGATGGAAGGGATTTGTAGATTGCTGTGTGTGTAGGGCTGTAGGTAACTTTATTGTAGAGTGCAGTGTTCTGTTTTTTGCTGTCTGATGGAAGGGATTTGAGGATTGCTGTGTGTGCAAGGCTGTAGGTAAGTTTATTGCAGAGTGCAGTGTTCTGTTTTTTGTTGTCTGATGGAAGGGATTTGTAGATTGCTGGGTGTGCGGGCGCTAGGTAAATTTACAGCACAGTGCAGTGTTCTGTTTTTTGTTGTCTGATGGAAGGGATTTGAGGATTGCTGTGTGTGCAGGGCTGTAGGTAAGTTTATTGTAGAGTGCAGTGTTGTGTTTTTTGTTGTCTGATGGAATGGATTTGTACATTGCTGTGTGTGCAGGGCTGTAGGTAAGTTTATGGCACAGTGCAGTGTTCTGTTTTTTGTTGTCTGATGGAAGGGATTTGTAGATTGCTGTGTGTGTAGGGCTGTAGGTAAGTTTATTGTAGAGTGCAGTGTTCTGTTTTTTGTTGTCTGATGGAAGGGATCTGAGGATTGCTGTGTGTGCAGGGCTGTAGGTAAGTTTATGGCAGAGTGCAGTGTTCTGTTTTTTGTTGTCTGATGGAAGGGATTTGTAGATTGCTGTGTGTGCATGGATGTAGGTAAGTTTATTGTAGAGTGCAGTGTTCTGTTTTTTGTTGTCTGATGGAAGGGATTTGAGGATTGCTGTGTGTGCAGGGCTATAGGTAAGTTTATTGTAGAGTGCAGTGTTGTGTTTTTTGTTGTCTGATGGAAGGGATTTGTGGATTGCTCTGTGTGCAGGGCGGTAGGTAAGTTTATTTTAGAGTGCAGTGTTCTGTTTTTTGTTGACTGATGGAAGGGATTTGAGGATTGCTGTGTGTGCAGGGCTGTAGGTAAGTTTATTTTAGAGTGCAGTGTTCTGTTTTTTATTGTCTGATGGAAGGGATTTGTAGATTGCTGTGTGTGCAGGGCGGCAGGTACGTTTATGGCAGAGTGCAGTGTTGTGTTTTTTGTTGTCTGATGGAATGGATTTGTACATTGCTGTGTGTGCAGGGCTGTAGGTAAGTTTATGGCAGAGTGCAGTGTTGTGTTTTTTGTTGTCTGATGGAAGGGATTTGAGTATTGCTGTGTGTGCGGGGCTGTAGGTAAGTTTATTGTAGAGTGCAGTGTTGTGTTTTTTGTTGTCTGATGGAAGGGATTTGAGGATTGCTGTGTGTGCAGGGCTGTAGGTAAGTTTATGGCAGAGTGCAGTGTTGTGTTTTTTGTTGTCTGATGGAAGGGATTTGAGGATTGCTGTGTGTGCAGGGCGGTAGGTAAGTTTATTTTAGAGTGCAGTGTTCTGTTTTTTGTTGTCTGATAGAAGGGATTTGAGGATTGCTGTGTGTGCAGGGCTGTAGGTAAGTTTATTGTAGAGTGCAGTGTTGTGTTTTTTGTTGTCTGATGGAATGGATTTGTACATTGCTGTGTGTGCAGGGCTGTAGGAAAGTTTATGGCAGAGTGCAGTGTTCTGTTTTTTGTTGTCTGATGGAAGGGATTTGTAGATTGCTGTGTGTGCATGGATGTAGGTAAGTTTATGGCACAGTGCAGTGTTCTGTTTTTTGTTGTCTGATGGAAGGGATTTGTAGATTGCTGTGTGTGCATGGATGTAGGTAAGTTTATTGTAGAGTGCAGTGTTCTATTTTTTGTTGTCTGATGGAAGGGATTTGAGGATTGCTGTGTGTGCAGAGCTGTAGGTAAGTTTATTGTAGAGTGCAGTGTTCTGTTTTTCGTTGTCTGATGGAAGGGATTTGAGGATTGCTGTGTGTGCAGGGCTGTAGGTAGGCTTAATGTAGAGTGCAGTGTTCTGTTTTTTGTTGTCTGGGGGAAGGGATTTGAGGATTGCTTTGTGTGCAGGGCTGTAGGTAAGTTTATTGTAGAGTACACTGTTGTGTTTTTTGTTGTCTGATGGAAGGGATTTGTAGATTGCCGTGTGTGCAGAGCTGTAGGTAAGTTTATGGCACAGTGCAGTGTTCTGTTCTTTGTTATCTGATGGAAGGGATTTGTAGATTGCTGTGTGTGCATGGATGTAGGTAAGTTTATTGTAGAGTGCAGTGTTCTGTTTTTTGTTGTCTGATGGAAGGGATTTGAGGATTGCTGTGTGTGCAGGGCTATAGGTAAGTTTATTGTAGAGTGCAGTGTTGTGTTTTTTGTTGTCTGATGGAAGGGATTTGTGGATTGCTCTGTGTGCAGGGCGGTAGGTAAGTTTATTTTAGAGTGCAGTGTTCTGTTTTTTGTTGACTGATGGAAGGGATTTGAGGATTGCTGTGTGTGCAGGGCTGTAGGTAAGTTTATTTTAGAGTGCAGTGTTCTGTTTTTTATTGTCTGATGGAAGGGATTTGTAGATTGCTGTGTGTGCAGGGCGGCAGGTACGTTTATGGCAGAGTGCAGTGTTGTGTTTTTTGTTGTCTGATGGAATGGATTTGTACATTGCTGTGTGTGCAGGGCTGTAGGTAAGTTTATGGCAGAGTGCAGTGTTGTGTTTTTTGTTGTCTGATGGAAGGGATTTGAGTATTGCTGTGTGTGCGGGGCTGTAGGTAAGTTTATTGTAGAGTGCAGTGTTGTGTTTTTTGTTGTCTGATGGAAGGGATTTGAGGATTGCTGTGTGTGCAGGGCTGTAGGTAAGTTTATGGCAGAGTGCAGTGTTGTGTTTTTTGTTGTCTGATGGAAGGGATTTGAGGATTGCTGTGTGTGCAGGGCGGTAGGTAAGTTTATTTTAGAGTGCAGTGTTCTGTTTTTTGTTGTCTGATAGAAGGGATTTGAGGATTGCTGTGTGTGCAGGGCTGTAGGTAAGTTTATTGTAGAGTGCAGTGTTGTGTTTTTTGTTGTCTGATGGAATGGATTTGTACATTGCTGTGTGTGCAGGGCTGTAGGAAAGTTTATGGCAGAGTGCAGTGTTCTGTTTTTTGTTGTCTGATGGAAGGGATTTGTAGATTGCTGTGTGTGCATGGATGTAGGTAAGTTTATGGCACAGTGCAGTGTTCTGTTTTTTGTTGTCTGATGGAAGGGATTTGTAGATTGCTGTGTGTGCATGGATGTAGGTAAGTTTATTGTAGAGTGCAGTGTTCTATTTTTTGTTGTCTGATGGAAGGGATTTGAGGATTGCTGTGTGTGCAGAGCTGTAGGTAAGTTTATTGTAGAGTGCAGTGTTCTGTTTTTCGTTGTCTGATGGAAGGGATTTGAGGATTGCTGTGTGTGCAGGGCTGTAGGTAGGCTTAATGTAGAGTGCAGTGTTCTGTTTTTTGTTGTCTGGGGGAAGGGATTTGAGGATTGCTTTGTGTGCAGGGCTGTAGGTAAGTTTATTGTAGAGTACACTGTTGTGTTTTTTGTTGTCTGATGGAAGGGATTTGTAGATTGCCGTGTGTGCAGAGCTGTAGGTAAGTTTATGGCACAGTGCAGTGTTCTGTTCTTTGTTATCTGATGGAAGGGATTTGTAGATTGCTGTGTGTGCCGGGCTGTAGGTAAGTTTATTGTAGAGTGCAGTGTTTTGTTTTTTGTTGTCAGATGGAAGGGATTTGAGGATTGCTGTGTGTACAGGGCTGTAGGTAAGTTTATTGCAGAGTGCAGTTTTCTGTTTTTTGTTGTCTGATGGAAGGGATTTGAGGATTGTTGTGTGTGCAGGGCTGTAGGTGAGTTTATTGTAGAGTGCAGTGTTTTGTTTTTTGTTGTCTGATGGAATGGATTTGAGGATTGCTGTGTGTGCAGGGCTGTAGGAAAGTTTATTGCAGAGTGCAGTGTTCTGTTTTTTGTTGTCTGATGGAAGGGATTTGTAGATTGCTGTGTGTGCAGGGCTGTAGGTAATTTTATTGTAGAGTGCAGTGTTGTGTTTTTTGTTGTCTGATGGAAGGGATTTGTAGATTGCTGTGTGTGTAGGGCTGTAGGTAAGTTTATTTTAGAGTGCAGAGTTCTGTTTTTTGTTGTCTGATGGAAGGGATTTGTAGATTGCTGTGTGTGTAGGGCTGTAGGTAAGTTTATTTTAGAGTGCAGTGTTCTGTTTTTTGTTGTCTGATGGAAGGTATTTGAGGATTGCTGTGTGTGCAGGGCTGTAGGTAAGTTTATTGCAGAGTGCAGTGTTCTGTTTTTTGTTATCTGATGGAAGGGATTTGTAGATTGCTGTGTGTGCAGGGCTGTAGGTAAGTTTATTGTAGAGTGCAGTGTTGTGTTTTTTGTTGTCTGATGGAAGGGATTTGAGGATTGCTGTGTGTGCAGGGCTGTAGGTAAATTTATTGTAGAGTGCAGTGTTCTGTTTTCTGTTGTCTGATGGAAGGGATTTGTAGATTGCTGTGTGTGCAGGGCTGTAGGTAAGTTTATTGTAGAGTGCAGTGTTCTTTTTTTTGTTGTCTGATGGAAGGGATTTGAGGATTGCTGTGTGTGCATGGCTGTAGGTAAGTTTATTGCAGAGTGCAGTGTTCTGTTTTTTGTTGTCTGATGGAAGGGATTTGTAGATTGCTGGGTGTGCAGGGCGCTACGTACGTTTACAGCACAGTGCAGTGTTCTGTTTTTTGTTGTCTGATGGAAGGGATTTGAGGATTGCTGTGTGTGCAGGGCTGTAGGTAAGTTTATTGTAGAGTGCAGTGTTGTGTTTTTTGTTGTCTGATGGAAGGGATTTGTACATTGCTGTGTGTGCAGGGTTGTAGGTAAGTTTATGGCACAGTGCAGTGTTCTGTTTTTTGTTGTCTGATTGAAGGGATTTGTAGATTGCTGTGTGTGCAGGGCTGTAGGTAAGTTTATAGCAGAGTGCAGTGTTCTGTTTTTTGTTGTCTGATGGAAGGGATTTGTAAATTGCTGTGTGTGCAGGGCTGTAGGTAGGTTTATTGTAGAGTGCAGTGTTGTGTTTTTTGTTGTCTGATGGAAGGGATTTGCAGATTGCTCTGTGTGCAGGACGGTAGGTAGGTTTATGGCACAGTGCAGTGTTCTGTTTTTTGTTGTATGATGGAAGGGATTTGAGGATTGCCGTGTGTGCAGGGCTGTAGGTAAGTTTATTGTAGAGTGCAGTGTTGTGTTTTTTGTTGTCTGATGGAATGGATTTGTAGATTGCTGTGTGTGCAGGGCTGTAGGTAAGTGTATGACAAAGTGCAGTGTTCTGTTTTTTGTTGTCTGATGGAAGGGATTTGTAGATTGCTGTGTGTGCATGGCTGTAGGTAACTTTATTGTAGAGTGCAGTGTTCTGTTTTTTGCTGTCTGATGGAAGGGATTTGAGGATTGCTGTGTGTGCAAGGCTGTAGGTAAGTTTATTGCAGAGTGCAGTGTTCTGTTTTTTGTTGTCTGATGGAAGGGATTTGTAGATTGCTGGATGTGCAGGGCGCTAGGTAAGTTTACAGCACAGTGCAGTGTTCTGTTTTTTGTTGTCTGATGGGAGGGATTTGAGGATTGCTGTGTGTGCCGGGCTGTAGGTAAGTTTATTGTAGAGTGCAGTGTTGTGTTTTTGTTGTCTGATGGAAGGGATTTGAGGATTGCTGTGTGTGCAGGGCTGTAGGTAAGTTTATTTTAGATTGCAGTGTTCTGTTCTTTGTTGTCTGATGGAAGGGATTTGTAGATTGCTGTGTGTGCCGGGCTGTAGGTAAGTTTATTGTAGAGTGCAGTGTTGTGTTTTTTGTTGTCTGATGGAAGGGATTTGTAGATTGCTGTGTGTGCCGGGCTGTAGGTAAGTTTATTGTAGAGTGCAGTGTTGTGTTTTTTGTTGTCTGATGGAAGGGATTTGAGGATTGCGGTGTGTGCAGGGCTGTAGGTAAGTTTATTTTAGAGTGCAGTGTTCTGTTTTTTATTGTCTGATGGAAGGGATTTGTAGATTGCTGTGTGTGTAGGGCTGTAGGTAAGTTTATTGTAGAGTGCAGTGTTCTATTTTTTGTTGTCTGATGGTAGGGATTTGAGGATTGCTGTGTGTGCAGGGCTGTAGGTAAGTTTATTGTAGAGTGCAGTGTTGTGTTTTTTGTTGTCTGGTGGAAGGGGATTGTAGATTGCTGTGTGTGCAGGGCTGTAGGTAAGTTTATTGTAGAGTGCAGTGTTGTGTTTTTTGTTGTCTGATGGAAGGGATTTGTAGATTGCTGTGTGTGCAGGGCTGTAGATAAGTTTATTTTAGAGTGCAGTGTTCTGTTTTTTGTTGTCTGATGGAAGGGATTTGTAGATTGCTGTGTGTGCAGGGCTGTAGGTAAGTTAATTTTAGAGTGCAGTGTTCTGTTTTCTTTTGTCTGATGGAAGGGAATTGTAGATCGCTGTGTGTGCAGGGCTGTAGGTAGGTTTATTGTAGAGTGCAGTGTTGTGTTTTTTGTTGTTTGATGGAAGAGATTTGTAGATTGCTGTGTGTGCAGGGCGGTAGGTAAGTTTATGGCAGAGTGCAGTGTTCTGTTTTTTGTTGTCTGATGGAAGGGATTTGTAGATTGCTGTGTGTGCAGGGCTGTAGGTAAGTTTATTTTAGAGTGCAGTGTTCTGTTTTTTGTTGTCTGATCGAAGGGATTTGTAGATTGCTGTGTGTGCAGGGCGGTAGGTAAGTTAATGGCAGAGTGCAGTATTCTGTTTTTTGTTGTCTGATGGAAGGGATTTGAGGATTGCTGTGTGTGCAGGGCTGTAGGTAAGTCCATTGCAGAGTGCAGTGTTCTGTTTTTTGTTGTCTGATGGAAGGGATTTGTAGATTGCTGTGTGTGCAGGGCTGTAGGTAAGTTTATTGTAGAGTGCAGTGTTGTGTTATTTGTTGTCTGATGGAAGGGATTTGAGGATTGCTGTGTGTGCAGGGCTGTAGGTAAGTTTATTTTAGAGTGCAGTGTTCTGTTTTCTGTTGTCTGATGGAAGGGATTTGAGGATTGCTGTGTGTGCAGGGCTGTAGGTAAGTTTATTGTAGAGTGCAGTGTTCTGTTCTTCGTTGTCTGTTGGAAGGGATTTGTAGATTGCTGTGTGTGCAGGGCTGTAAGTAAGTTTATTGTAGAGTGCAGTGTTGTGTTTTTTATTGTCTGATGGAAGGGAGTTGTAGATTGCTGTGTGTGCAGGGCTGTAGGTAAGTTTATGGCACAGTGCAGTGTTCTGTTCTTTGTTGTCTGATGGAAGGGATTTGTAGATTACTGTGTGTGCAGGGCTGTAGGTAAGTTTATTGTAGAGTGCAGTGTTCTGTTTTTTGTTGTGTGATGGTAGGGATTTGAGGATTGCTGTGTGTGCAGGGTTGTAGGTAAGTTTATTGTAGAGTGCAGTGTTGTGTTTTTTATTGTCTGATGGAAGGGAGTTGTAGATTGCTGTGTGTGCAGGGCTGTAGGTAAGTTTATGGCACAGTGCAGTGTTCTGTTTTTTGTTGTGTGATGGTAGGGATTTGAGGATTGCTGTGTGTGCAGGGCTGTAAGTAAGTTTATTGTAGAGTGCAGTGTTCTGTTTTTTGTTGTGTGATGGTAGGGATTTGAGGATTGCTGTGTGTGCAGGGTTGTAGGTAAGTTTATTGTAGAGTGCAGTGTTGTGTTTTTGCTGTCTGGTGGAAGGGAATTGTAGATTGCTGTGTGTGCAGGGCTGTAGGTAAGTTTATTTTAGAGTGCAGTGTTCTGTTTTTTGTTGTCTGATGGAAGGGATTTGTGGATTGCTGTGTGTGCAGGGCTGTAGGTAAGTTTATTTTAGAGTGCAGTGTTCTATTTTTTGTTGTCGGATGGAAGGGATTTGAGGATTGCTGTATGTGCAGGGATGTATGTAATTTTATTTTAGAGTGCAGTGTTCTGTTTTTTGTTGTCTGATGGAAGGGATTTGTAGATTGCTGTGTGTGCAGGGCGGTAGGTACGTTTATGGCAGAGTGCAGTGTTCTGTTTTTTGTTGTCTGATGGAAGGGATTTGAGGATTGCTGTGTGTGCAGGGCTGTAGGTAAGTTTATTGCAGGGTGCAGTGTTCTGTTTTTTGTTGTCTGATGGAAGGGATTTGAGGATTGCTGTGTGTGCAGGGCTGTAGGTAAGTTTATTTTAGAGTGCAGTGTTCTGTTTTTTGTTGTCTGATGGAAGGGATTTGTAGATTGCTGTGTGTGCAGGGCGGTAGGTAAGTTTATGGCAGAGTGCAGTGTTCTGTTTTTTGTTGTCTGATGGAAGGGATTTGAGGATTGCTGTGTGTGCAGGGCTGTAGGTAAGTTTATTGTAGAGTGCAGTGTTCTGTTTTTTGTTGTCTGATGGAAGGGATTCGAGGATTGCTGTGTGTGCAGGGCTGTAGGTAAGTTTATTTTAGAGTGCAGTGTTCTGTTTTTTGTTGTCTGATGGAAGGGATTTGTAGATTGCTGTGTGTGCAGGGCTGTAGGTAAGTTTATTGTAGAGTGCAGTGTTCTGTTTTTTGTTGTCTGATGGAAGGGATTTGAGGATTGCTGTGTGTGCAGGGCTGTAGGTAGGTTTATTGTAGAGTTCAGTGTTGTGTTTTTTGTTGTCTGATGGAAGGGATTTGAGGATTGATGTGTGTGCAGGGCTGTAGGTAAGTTTATTTTAGAGTGCAGTGTTCTGTTCTTTGTTGTCTGATGGAAGGGATTTGTAGATTGCTGTGTGTGCCGGGCTGTAGGTAAGTTTATTTTAGAGTGCAGTTTTCTGTTTTTTGTTGTCTGATGGAAGGGATTTGTAGATTGCTGTGTGTGCAGGGCTGTAGGTAAGTTTATGGCAGAGTGCAGTGTTCTGTTTTTTGTTGTCTGATGGAAGGGATTTGAGGATTCCTGTGTGTGCAGGGCTGTAGGTAAGTTTATTGCAGGGTGCAGTGTTGTGTTTTTTGTTGTCTGATGGAAGGGATTTGTAGATTGCTGTGTGTGCAGGGCTGTAGGTAAGTTTATTGTAGATTGCAGTGTTCTGTTTTTTGTTGTCTGATGGAAGGGATTTGGGGATTGCTGTGTGTGCAGGGCTGTAGGTAAGTTTATTGTAGAGTGCATTGTTGTGTTTTTTGTTGTCTGATGTAAGGGTTTCGTAGATTGCTGTGTGTGCAGGGCTGTAGGTAAGTTTATGGCACAGTGCAGTGTTCTGTTCTTTGTTGTCTGATGGAAGGGATTTGTATATTGCTGTGTGTGCAGGGCTGTAGGTAAATTTATTGTAGAGTGCAGTGTTGTGTTTTTTGTTGTCTGATGGAAGGGATTTGTAGGTTGCTGTGTGTGCAGGGCTGTATGTAAGTCTATGGCACAGTGCAGTGTTCTGTTCTTTGTTGTCTGATGGAAGGGATTTGTAGATTGCTGTGTGTGCCGGGCTGTAGGTAAGTTTATTGTAGAGTGCAGTGTTGTGTTTTTTGTTGTCTGATGGAAGGGATTTGAGGATTACTGTGTGTACAGGGCTGTAGGTAGGTTTATTGCAGAGTGCAGTGTTCTGTTTTTTGTTGTCTGATGGAAGGGATTTGTAGATTGCTGTGTGTGCCGGTCTGTAGGTAAGTTTATTGTAGAGTGCAGTGTTGTGTTTTTTGTTGTCTGATGGAAGAAATTTGTAGATTGCTGTGTGTGCAGGGCTGTAGGTAAGTTTATTGCAGAGTGCAGTGAACTGTTTTCTGTTTTCTGATGGAAGGGATTTGTGGATTGCTGTGTGTGCAGGGCTGTAGGTAAGTTTATTTTAGAGTGCAGTGTTCTGTTTTTTGTTGTCGGATGGAAGGGATTTGAGGATTGCTGTTTGTGCAGGGCTGTATGTAAGTTTATTTTAGAGTGCAGTGTTCTGTTTTTTGTTGTCTGATGGAAGGGATTTGTAGATTGCTGTGTGTGCAGGGCGGTAGGTAAGTTTATGGCAGAGTGCAGTGTTCTGTTTTTTGTTGTCTGATGGAAGGGATTTGAGGATTGCTGTGTGTGCAGGGCTGTAGGTAAGTTTATTGCAGGGTGCAGTGTTCTGTTTTTTGTTGTCTGATGGAAGGGATTTGAGGATTGCTGTCTGAGCAGGGCTGTAGGTCAGTTTATTTTAGAGTGCAGTGTTCTGTTTTTTGTTGTCTGATGGAAGGGATTTGTAGATTGCTGTGTGTGCAGGGCTGTAGGTAAGTTTATTGTAGAGTGCAGTGTTCTGTTTTTTGTTGTCTGATGGAAGGGATTTGAGGATTGCTGTGTGTGCAGGGCTGTAGGTAAGTTTATTGTAGAGTGCAGTGTTGTTTTTTTGTTGTCTGGTGGAAGGGAATTGTAGATTGCTGTGCGTGCAGGGCTGAAGGTAAGTTTATTGTAGAGTGCAGTGTTCTGTTTTATGTTGTCTGATGGAAGGGATTTGAGGATTGCTGTGCGTGCAGGGCTGTAGGTAAGTTTATTGTACAGTGCAGTGTTGTGTTTTTTGTTGACTGATGGAAGGGATTTGAGGATTGCTGTGTGTGCAGGGCTGTAGGTAAGTTTATTGTAGAGTGCAGTGTTCTGTTTTTTGTTGTCTGATGGAAGGGATTTGTAGATTGCTGTGTGTGCAGGGCTGTAGGTAAGTTTATTGTAGAGTGCAGTGTTCTGTTTTTTGCTGTCTGATGGAAGGGATTTGAGGATTGCTGTGTGTGCAAGGCTGTAGGTAAGTTTATTGCAGAGTGCAGTGTTCTGTTTTTTGTTGTCTGATGGAAGGGATTTGTAGATTGCTGGATGTGCAGGGCGCTAGGTAAGTTTACAGCACAGTGCAGTGTTCTGTTTTTTGTTGTCTGATGGGAGGGATTTGAGGATTGCTGTGTGTGCCGGGCTGTAGGTAAGTTTATTGTAGAGTGCAGTGTTGTGTTTTTGTTGTCTGATGGAAGGGATTTGAGGATTGCTGTGTGTGCAGGGCTGTAGGTAAGTTTATTTTAGATTGCAGTGTTCTGTTCTTTGTTGTCTGATGGAAGGGATTTGTAGATTGCTGTGTGTGCCGGGCTGTAGGTAAGTTTATTGTAGAGTGCAGTGTTGTGTTTTTTGTTGTCTGATGGAAGGGATTTGTAGATTGCTGTGTGTGCCGGGCTGTAGGTAAGTTTATTGTAGAGTGCAGTGTTGTGTTTTTTGTTGTCTGATGGAAGGGATTTGAGGATTGCGGTGTGTGCAGGGCTGTAGGTAAGTTTATTGAAGAGTGCAGTGTTCTGTTTTTTATTGTCTGATGGAAGGGATTTGTAGATTGCTGTGTGTGCAGGGCTGTAGGTAAGTTTATTGTAGAGTGCAGTGTTCTATTTTTTGCTGTCTGATGGTAGGGATTTGAGGATTGCTGTGTGTGCAGGGCTGTAGGTAAGTTTATTGTAGAGTGCAGTGTTGTGTTTTTTGTTGTCTGGTGGAAGGGGATTGTAGATTGCTGTGTGTGCAGGGCTGTAGGTAAGTTTATTGTAGAGTGCAGTGTTGTGTTTTTTGTTGTCTGATGGAAGGGATTTGTAGATTGCTGTGTGTGCAGGGCTGTAGATAAGTTTATTTTAGAGTGCAGTGTTCTGTTTTTTGTTGTCTGATGGAAGAGATTTGTAGATTGCTGTGTGTGCAGGGCTGTAGGTAAGTTTATTTTAGAGTGCAGTGTTCTGTTTTCTTTTGTCTGATGGAAGGGAATTGTAGATCGCTCTGTGTGCAGGGCTGTAGGTAGGTTTATTGTAGAGTGCAGTGTTGTGTTTTTTGTTGTTTGATGGAAGAGATTTGTAGATTGCTGTGTGTGCAGGGCGGTAGGTAAGTTTATGGCAGAGTGCAGTGTTCTGTTCTTCGTTGTCTGTTGGAAGGGATTTGTAGATTGCTGTGTGTGCAGGGCTGTAAGTAAGTTTATTGTAGAGTGCAGTGTTGTGTTTTTTATTGTCTGATGGAAGGGAGTTGTAGATTGCTGTGTGTGCAGGGCTGTAGGTAAGTTTATGGCACAGTGCAGTGTTCTGTTCTTTGTTGTCTGATGGAAGGGATTTGTAGATTACTGTGTGTGCAGGGCTGTAGGTAAGTTTATTGTAGAGTGCAGTGTTCTGTTTTTTGTTGTGTGATGGTAGGGATTTGAGAATTGCTGTGTGTGCAGGGTTGTAGGTAAGTTTATTGTAGAGTGCAGTGTTGTGTTTTTTATTGTCTGATGGAAGGGAGTTGTAGATTGCTGTGTGTGCAGGGCTGTAGGTAAGTTTATGGCACAGTGCAGTGTTCTGTTTTTTGTTGTGTGATGGTAGGGATTTGAGGATTGCTGTGTGTGCAGGGCTGTAAGTAAGTTTATTGTAGAGTGCAGTGTTGTGTTTTTTATTGTCTGATGGAAGGGAGTTGTAGATTGCTGTGTGTGCAGGGCTGTAGGTAAGTTTATGGCACAGTGCAGTGTTCTGTTCTTTGTTGTCTGATGGAAGGGATTTGTAGATTACTGTGTGTGCAGGGCTGTAGGTAAGTTTATTGTAGAGTGCAGTGTTCTGTTTTTTGTTGTGTGATGGTAGGGATTTGAGGATTGCTGTGTGTGCAGGGTTGTAGGTAAGTTTATTGTAGAGTGCAGTGTTGTGTTTTTTGCTGTCTGGTGGAAGGGAATTGTAGATTGCTGTGTGTGCAGGGCTGTAGGTAAGTTTATTTTAGAGTGCAGTGTTCTGTTTTTTGTTGTCTGATGGAAGGGATTTGTGGATTGCTGTGTGTGCAGGGCTGTAGGTAAGTTTATTTTAGAGTGCAGTGTTCTATTTTTTGTTGTCGGATGGAAGGGATTTGAGGATTGCTGTATGTGCAGGGATGTATGTAATTTTATTTTAGAGTGCAGTGTTCTGTTTTTTGTTGTCTGATGGAAGGGATTTGTAGATTGCTGTGTGTGCAGGGCGGTAGGTAAGTTTATGGCAGAGTGCAGTGTTCTGTTTTTTGTTGTCTGATGGAAGGGATTTGAGGATTGCTGTGTGTGCAGGGCTGTAGGTAAGTTTATTGCAGGGTGCAGTGTTCTGTTTTTTGTTGTCTGATGGAAGGGATTTGAGGATTGCTGTGTGTGCAGGGCTGTAGGTAAGTTTATTTTAGAGTGCAGTGTTCTGTTTTTTGTTGTCTGATGGAAGGGATTTGTAGATTGCTGTGTGTGCAGGGCGGTAGGTAAGTTTATGGCAGAGTGCAGTGTTCTGTTTTTTGTTGTCTGATGGAAGGGATTTGAGGATTGCTGTGTGTGCAGGGCTGTAGGTAAGTTTATTGTAGAGTGCAGTGTTCTGTTTTTTGTTGTCTGATGGAAGGGATTCGAGGATTGCTGTGTGTGCAGGGCTGTAGGTAAGTTTATTTTAGAGTGCAGTGTTCTGTTTTTTGTTGTCTGATGGAAGGGATTTGTAGATTGCTGTGTGTGCAGGGCTGTAGGTAAGTTTATTGTAGAGTGCAGTGTTCTGTTTTTTGTTGTCTGATGGAAGGGATTTGAGGATTGCTGTGTGTGCAGGGCTGTAGGTAGGTTTATTGTAGAGTTCAGTGTTGTGTTTTTTGTTGTCTGATGGAAGGGATTTGAGGATTGATGTGTGTGCAGGGCTGTAGGTAAGTTTATTTTAGAGTGCAGTGTTCTGTTCTTTGTTGTCTGATGGAAGGGATTTGTAGATTGCTGTGTGTGCCGGGCTGTAGGTAAGTTTATTTTAGAGTGCAGTGTTCTGTTTTTTGTTGTCTGATGAAAGGGATTTGTAGATTGCTGTGTGTGCAGGGCTGTAGGTAAGTTTATGGCAGAGTGCAGTGTTCTGTTTTTTGTTGTCTGATGGAAGGGATTTGAGGATTCCTGTGTGTGCAGGGCTGTAGGTAAGTTTATTGCAGGGTGCAGTGTTGTGTTTTTTGTTGTCTGATGGAAGGGATTTGTAGATTGCTGTGTGTGCAGGGCTGTAGGTAAGTTTATTGTAGATTGCAGTGTTCTGTTTTTTGTTGTCTGATGGAAGGGATTTGAGGATTGCTGTGTGTGCAGGGCTGTAGGTAAGTTTATTGTAGAGTGCATTGTTGTGTTTTTTGTTGTCTGATGTAAGGGTTTCGTAGATTGCTGTGTGTGCAGGGCTGTAGGTAAGTTTATGGCACAGTGCAGTGTTCTGTTCTTTGTTGTCTGATGGAAGGGATTTGTATATTGCTGTGTGTGCAGGGCTGTAGGTAAATTTATTGTAGAGTGCAGTGTTGTGTTTTTTGTTGTCTGATGGAAGGGATTTGTAGGTTGCTGTGTGTGCAGGGCTGTATGTAAGTCTATGGCACAGTGCAGTGTTCTGTTCTTTGTTGTCTGATGGAAGGGATTTGTAGATTGCTGTGTGTGCCGGGCTGTAGGTAAGTTTATTGTAGAGTGCAGTGTTGTGTTTTTTGTTGTCTGATGGAAGGGATTTGAGGATTACTGTGTGTACAGGGCTGTAGGTAGGTTTATTGCAGAGTGCAGTGTTCTGTTTTTTGTTGTCTGATGGAAGGGATTTGTAGATTGCTGTGTGTGCCGGTCTGTAGGTAAGTTTATTGTAGAGTGCAGTGTTGTGTTTTTTGTTGTCTGATGGAAGAAATTTGTAGATTGCTGTGTGTGCAGGGCTGTAGGTAAGTTTATTGCAGAGTGCAGTGAACTGTTTTCTGTTTTCTGATGGAAGGGATTTGTGGATTGCTGTGTGTGTAGGGCTGTAGGTAAGTTTATTTTAGAGTGCAGTGTTCTGTTTTTTGTTGTCGGATGGAAGGGATTTGAGGATTGCTGTTTGTGCAGGGCTGTATGAAAGTTTATTTTAGAGTGCAGTGTTCTGTTTTTTGTTGTCTGATGGAAGGGATTTGTAGATTGCTGTGTGTGCAGGGCGGTAGGTAAGTTTATGGCAGAGTGCAGTGTTCTGTTTTTTGTTGTCTGATGGAAGGGATTTGAGGATTGCTGTGTGTGCAGGGCTGTAGGTAAGTTTATTTCAGGGTGCAGTGTTCTGTTTTTTGTTGTCTGATGGAAGGGATTTGAGGATTGCTGTCTGAGCAGGGCTGTAGGTCAGTTTATTTTAGAGTGCAGTGTTCTGTTTTTGTTGTCTGATGGAAGGGATTTGTAGATTGCTGTGTGTGCAGGGCTGTAGGTAAGTTTATTATAGAGTGCAGTGTTCTGTTTTTTGTTGTCTGATGGAAGGGATTTGAGGATTGCTGTGTGTGCAGGGCTGTAGGTAAGTTTATTGTAGAGTGCAGTGTTGTGTTTTTTGTTGTCTGGTGGAAGGGAATTGTAGATTGCTGTGCGTGCAGGGCTGAAGGTAAGTTTATTGTAGAGTGCAGTGTTCTGTTTTATGTTGTCTGATGGAAGGGATTTGAGGATTGCTGTGCGTGCAGGGCTGTAGGTAAGTTTATTGTACAGTGCAGTGTTGTGTTTTTTGTTGACTGATGGAAGGGATTTGAGGATTGCTGTGTGTGCAGGGCTGTAGGTAAGTTTATTGTAGAGTGCAGTGTTCTGTTTTTTGTTGTCTGATGGAAGGGATTTGTAGATTGCTGTGTGTGCAGGGCTGTAGGTAAGTTTATTGTAGAGTGCAGTGTTCTGTTTTTTGTTGTCTGGTGGAAGGGAATTGTAGATTGCTGTGTGTGCAGGGCTGTAGGTAACTTTATTGTAGAGTGCAGTGTTCTGTTTTTTGCTGTCTGATGGAAGGGATTTGTAGATTGCTGTGTGTGTAGGGCTGTAGGTAACTTTATTGTAGAGTGCAGTGTTCTGTTTTTTGCTGTCTGATGGAAGGGATTTGAGGATTGCTGTGTGTGCAAGGCTGTAGGTAAGTTTATTGCAGAGTGCAGTGTTCTGTTTTTTGTTGTCTGATGGAAGGGATTTGTAGATTGCTGGGTGTGCGGGCGCTAGGTAAATTTACAGCACAGTGCAGTGTTCTGTTTTTTGTTGTCTGATGGAAGGGATTTGAGGATTGCTGTGTGTGCAGGGCTGTAGGTAAGTTTATTGTAGAGTGCAGTGTTGTGTTTTTTGTTGTCTGATGGAATGGATTTGTACATTGCTGTGTGTGCAGGGCTGTAGGTAAGTTTATTGCAGGGTGCAGTGTTCTGTTTTTTGTTGTCTGATGGAAGGGATTTGAGGATTGCTGTGTGTGCAGGGCTGTAGGTAAGTTTATTTTAGAGTGCAGTGTTCTGTTTTTTGTTGTCTGATGGAAGGGATTTGTAGATTGCTGTGTGTGCAGGGCGGTAGGTAAGTTTATGGCAGAGTGCAGTGTTCTGTTTTTTGTTGTCTGATGGAAGGGATTTGAGGATTGCTGTGTGTGCAGGGCTGTAGGTAAGTTTATTGTAGAGTGCAGTGTTCTGTTTTTTGTTGTCTGATGGAAGGGATTCGAGGATTGCTGTGTGTGCAGGGCTGTAGGTAAGTTTATTTTAGAGTGCAGTGTTCTGTTTTTTGTTGTCTGATGGAAGGGATTTGTAGATTGCTGTGTGTGCAGGGCTGTAGGTAAGTTTATTGTAGAGTGCAGTGTTCTGTTTTTTGTTGTCTGATGGAAGGGATTTGAGGATTGCTGTGTGTGCAGGGCTGTAGGTAAGTTTATTGTAGAGTTCAGTGTTGTGTTTTTTGTTGTCTGATGGAAGGGATTTGAGGATTGATGTGTGTGCAGGGCTGTAGGTAAGTTTATTTTAGAGTGCAGTGTTCTGTTCTTTGTTGTCTGATGGAATCGATTTGTAGATTGCTGTGTGTGCCGGGCTGTAGGTAAGTTTATTTTAGAGTGCAGTGTTCTGTTTTTTGTTGTCTGATGGAAGGGATTTGTAGATTGCTGTGTGTGCAGGGCTGTAGGTAAGTTTATGGCAGAGTGCAGTGTTCTGTTTTTTATTGTCTGATGGAAGGGATTTGAGGATTCCTGTGTGTGCAGGGCTGTAGGTAAGTTTATTGCAGGGTGCAGTGTTGTGTTTTTTGTTGTCTGATGGAAGGGATTTGTAGATTGCTGTGTGTGCAGGGCTGTAGGTAAGTTTATTGTAGATTGCAGTGTTCTGTTTTTTGTTGTCTGATGGAAGGGATTTGAGGATTGCTGTGTGTGCAGGGCTGTAGGTAAGTTTATTGTAGAGTGCATTGTTGTGTTTTTTGTTGTCTGATGTAAGGGTTTCGTAGATTGCTGTGTGTGCAGGGCTGTAGGTAAGTTTATGGCACAGTGCAGTGTTCTGTTCTTTGTTGTCTGATGGAAGGGATTTGTATATTGCTGTGTGTGCAGGGCTGTAGGTAAATTTATTGTAGAGTGCAGTGTTGTGTTTTTTGTTGTCTGATGGAAGGGATTTGTAGGTTGCTGTGTGTGCAGGGCTGTATGTAAGTCTATGGCACAGTGCAGTGTTCTGTTCTTTGTTGTCTGATGGAAGGGATTTGTAGATTGCTGTGTGTGCCGGGCTGTAGGTAAGTTTATTGTAGAGTGCAGTGTTGTGTTTTTTGTTGTCTGATGGAAGGGATTTGAGGATTACTGTGTGTACAGGGCTCTAGGTAGGTTTATTGCAGAGTGCAGTGTTCTGTTTTTTGTTGTCTGATGGAAGGGATTTGTAGATTGCTGTGTGTGCCGGTCTGTAGGTAAGTTTATTGTAGAGTGCAGTGTTGTGTTTTTTGTTGTCTGATGGAAGAAATTTGTAGATTGCTGTGTGTGCAGGGCTGTAGGTAAGTTTATTGCAGAGTGCAGTGAACTGTTTTCTGTTTTCTGATGGAAGGGATTTGTGGATTGCTGTGTGTGCAGGGCTGTAGGTAAGTTTATTTTAGAGTGCAGTGTTCTGTTTTTTGTTGTCGGATGGAAGGGATTTGAGGATTGCTGTTTGTGCAGGGCTGTATGTAAGTTTATTTTAGAGTGCAGTGTTCTGTTTTTTGTTGTCTGATGGAAGGGATTTGTAGATTGCTGTGTGTGCAGGGCGGTAGGTAAGTTTATGGCAGAGTGCAGTGTTCTGTTTTTTGTTGTCTGATGGAAGGGATTTGTAGATTGCTGTGTGTGCAGGGCGGTAGGTAAGTTTATGGCAGAGTGCAGTGTTCTGTTTTTTGTTGTCTGATGGAAGGGATTTGAGGATTGCTGTCTGAGCAGGGCTGTAGGTCAGTTTATTTTAGAGTGCAGCGTTCTGTTTTTTGTTGTCTGATGGAAGGGATTTGTAGATTGCTGTGTGTGCAGGGCTGTAGGTAAGTTTATTGTAGAGTGCAGTGTTCTGTTTTTTGTTGTCTGATGGAAGGGATTTGAGGATTGCTGTGTGTGCAGGGCTGTAGGTAAGTTTATTGTAGAGTGCAGTGTTGTGTTTTTTGTTGTCTGGTGGAAGGGAATTGTAGATTGCTGTGCGTGCAGGGCTGTAGGTAAGTTTATTGTAGAGTGCAGTGTTCTGTTTTATGTTGTCTGATGGAAGGGATTTGAGGATTGCTGTGCGTGCAGGGCTGTAGGTAAGTTTATTGTACAGTGCAGTGTTGTGTTTTTTGTTGACTGATGGAAGGGATTTGAGGATTGCTGTGTGTGCAGGGCTGTAGGTAAGTTTATTGTAGAGTGCAGTGTTCTGTTTTTTGTTGTCTGATGGAAGGGTTTTGTAGATTGCTGTGTGTGCAGGGCTGTAGGTAAGTTTATTGTAGAGTGCAGTGTTCTGTTTTTTGTTGTCTGGTGGAAGGGAATTGTAGATTGCTGTGTGTGCAGGGCTGTAGGTAACTTTATTGTAGAGTGCAGTGTTCTGTTTTTTGCTGTCTGATGGAAGGGATGTGTAGATTGCTGTGTGTGTAGGGCTGTAGGTAACTTTATTGTAGAGTGCAGTGTTCTGTTTTTTGCTGTCTGTTGGAAGGGATTTGAGGATTGCTGTGTGTGCAAGGCTGTAGGTAAGTTTATTGCAGAGTGCAGTGTTCTGTTTTTTGTTGTCTGATGGAAGGGATTTGTAGATTGCTGGGTGTGCGGGCGCTAGGTAAATTTACAGCACAGTGCAGTGTTCTGTTTTTTGTTGTCTGATGGAAGGGATTTGAGGATTGCTGTGTGTGCAGGGCTGTAGGTAAGTTTATTGTAGAGTGCAGTGTTGTGTTTTTTGTTGTCTGATGGAATGGATTTGTACATTGCTGTGTGTGCAGGGCTGTAGGTAAGTTTATGGCACAGTGCAGTGTTCTGTTTTTTGTTGTCTGATGGAAGGGATTTGTAGATTGCTGTGTGTGTAGGGCTGTAGGTAAGTTTATTGTAGAGTGCAGTGTTCTGTTTTTTGTTGTCTGATGGAAGGGATCTGAGGATTGCTGTGTGTGCAGGGCTGTAGGTAAGTTTATGGCAGAGTGCAGTGTTCTGTTTTTTGTTGTCTGATGGAAGGGATTTGTAGATTGCTGTGTGTGCATGGATGTAGGTAAGTTTATTGTAGAGTGCAGTGTTCTGTTTTTTGTTGTCTGATGGAAGGGATTTGAGGATTGCTGTGTGTGCAGGGATATAGGTAAGTTTATTGTAGAGTGCAGTGTTGTGTTTTTTGTTGTCTGATGGAAGGGATTTGTGGATAGCTCTGTGTGCAGGGCGGTAGGTAAGTTTATTTTAGAGTGCAGTGTTCTGTTTTTTGTTGTCTGATGGAAGGGATTTGAGGATTGCTGTGTGTGCAGGGCTGTAGGTAAGTTTATTTTAGAGTGCAGTGTTCTGTTTTTTATTGTCTGATGGAAGGGATTTGTAGATTGCTGTGTGTGCAGGGCGGTAGGTAAGTTTATGGCAGAGTGCAGTGTTGTGTTTTTTGTTGTCTGATGGAATGGATTTGTACATTGCTGTGTGTGCAGGGCTGTAGGTAAGTTTATGGCAGAGTGCAGTGTTGTGTTTTTTGTTGTCTGATGGAAGGGATTTGAGTATTGCTGTGTGTGCGGGGCTGTAGGTAAGTTTATTGTAGAGTGCAGTGTTGTGTTTTTTGTTGTCTGATGGAAGGGATTTGAGGATTGCTGTGTGTGCAGGGCTGTAGGTAAGTTTATGGCAGAGTGCAGTGTTGTGTTTTTTGTTGTCTGATGGAAGGGATTTGAGGATTGCTGTGTGTGCAGGGCGGTAGGTAAGTTCATTTTAGAGTGCAGTGTTCTGTTTTTTGTTGTCTGATAGAAGGGATTTGAGGATTGCTGTGTGTGCAGGGCTGTAGGTAAGTTTATTGTAGAGTGCAGTGTTGTGTTTTTTGTTGTCTGATGGAATGGATTTGTACATTGCTGTGTGTGCAGGGCTGTGGGAAAGTTTATGGCAGAGTGCAGTGTTCTGTTTTTTGTTGTCTGATGGAAGGGATTTGTAGATTGCTGTGTGTGCATGGATGTAGGTAAGTTTATGGCACAGTGCAGTGTTCTGTTTTTTGTTGTCTGATGGAAGGGATTTGTAGATTGCTGTGTGTGCATGGATGTAGGTAAGTTTATTGTAGAGTGCAGTGTTCTATTTTTTGTTGTCTGATGGAAGGGATTTGAGGATTGCTGTGTGTGCAGAGCTGTAGGTAAGTTTATTGTAGAGTGCAGTGTTCTGTTTTTCGTTGTCTGATGGAAGGGATTTGAGGATTGCTGTGTGTGCAGGGCTGTAGGTAGGTTTAATGTAGAGTGCAGTGTTCTGTTTTTGTTGTCTGGGGGAAGGGATTTGAGGATTGCTTTGTGTTCAGGGCTGTAGGTAAGTTTATTGTAGAGTACACTGTTGTGTTTTTTGTTGTCTGATGGAAGGGATTTGTAGATTGCCGTGTGTGCAGAGCTGTAGGTAAGTTTATGGCACAGTGCAGTGTTCTGTTCTTTGTTATCTGATGGAAGGGATTTGTAGATTGCTGTGTGTGCCGGGCTGTAGGTAAGTTTATTGTAGAGTGCAGTGTTTTGTTTTTTGTTGTCAGATGGAAGGGATTTGAGGATTGCTGTGTGTACAGGGTTGTAGGTGAGTTTATTGTAGAGTGCAGTGTTCTGTTTTTTGTTGTCTGATGGAAGGGATTTGTAGATTGCTGTGTGTGCCGGGCTGTAGGTAAGTTTATTGTAGAGTGCAGTGTTTTGTTTTTTGTTGTCTGATGGAATGGATTTGAGGATTGCTGTGTGTGCAGGGCTGTAGGAAAGTTTATTGCAGAGTGCAGTGTTCTGTTTTTTGTTGTCTGATGGAAGGGATTTGTAGATTGCTGTGTGTGCAGGGCTGTAGGTAATTTTATTGTAGAGTGCAGTGTTGTGTTTTTTGTTGTCTGATGGAAGGGATTTGTAGATTGCTGTGTGTGTAGGGCTGTAGGTAAGTTTATTTTAGAGTGCAGAGTTCTGTTTTTTGTTGTCTGATGGAAGGGATTTGTAGATTGCTGTGTGTGTAGGGCTGTAGGTAAGTTTATTTTAGAGTGCAGTGTTCTGTTTTTTGTTGTCTGATGGAAGGTATTTGAGGATTGCTGTGTGTGCAGGGCTGTAGGTAAGTTTATTGCAGAGTGCAGTGTTCTGTTTTTTGTTATCTGATGGAAGGGATTTGTAGATTGCTGTGTGTGCAGGGCTGTAGGTAAGTTTATTGTAGAGTGCAGTGTTGTGTTTTTTGTTGTCTGATGGAAGGGATTTGAGGATTGCTGTGTGTGCAGGGCTGTAGGTAAATTTATTGTAGAGTGCAGTGTTCTGTTTTCTGTTGTCTGATGGAAGGGATTTGTAGATTGCTGTGTGTGCAGGGCTGTAGGTAAGTTTATTGTAGAGTGCAGTGTTCTTTTTTTTGTTGTCTGATGGAAGGGATTTGAGGATTGCTGTGTGTGCATTGCTGTAGGTAAGTTTATTGCAGAGTGCAGTGTTCTGTTTTTTGTTGTCTGATGGAAGGGATTTGTAGATTGCTGGGTGTGCAGGGCGCTACGTAAGTTTACAGCACAGTGCAGTGTTCTGTTTTTTGTTGTCTGATGGAAGGGATTTGAGGATTGCTGTGTGTGCAGGGCTGTAGGTAAGTTTATTGTAGAGTGCAGTGTTGTGTTTTTTGTTGTCTGATGGAAGGGATTTGTACATTGCTGTGTGTGCAGGGCTGTAGGTAAGTTTATGGCACAGTGCAGTGTTCTGTTTTTTGTTGTCTGATTGAAGGGATTTGTAGATTGCTGTGTGTGCAGGGCTGTAGGTAAGTTTATAGCAGAGTGCAGTGTTCTGTTTTTTGTTGTCTGATTGAAGGGATTTGTAGATTGCTGTGTGTGCAGGGCTGTAGGTAAGTGTATGACAAAGTGCAGTGTTCTGTTTTTTGTTGTCTGATGGAAGGGATTTGTAGATTGCTGTGTGTGCATGGCTGTAGGTAACTTTATTGTAGAGTGCAGTGTTCTGTTTTTTGCTGTCTGATGGAAGGGATTTGAGGATTGCTGTGTGTGCAAGGCTGTAGGTAAGTTTATTGCAGAGTGCAGTGTTCTGTTTTTTGTTGTCTGATGGAAGGGATTTGTAGATTGCTGGATGTGCAGGGCGCTAGGTAAGTTTACAGCACAGTGCAGTGTTCTGTTTTTTGTTGTCTGATGGAAGGGATTTGAGGATTGCTGTGTGTGCAGGGCTGTAGGTAAGTTTATTGTAGAGTGCAGTGTTGTGTTTTTTGTTGTCTGATGGAAGGGATTTGTAGATTGCTGTGTGTGCAGGGCTGTAGGTAAGTTTATGGCACAGTGCAGTGTTGTGTTTTTTGTTCTCTGATGGAAGGGATTTGAGGATTGCTGTGTGTACAGGGCTGTAGGTAAGTTTATTGCAGAGTGCAGTGTTCTGTTTTTTCTTGTCTGATGGAAGGGATTTGTAGATTGCTGTGTGTGCAGGACTGTGGGTAGGTTTATTGTAGACTGCAGTGTTGTGTTTTTTTGTTGTCTGATGGAAGGGATTTGTAGATTGCTGTGTGTGTAGGGCTGTAGGTAAGTTTACTGTAGAGTGCAGTGTTCTGTTTTTTGTTGTCTGATGGAAGGGATTTGAGGATTGCTCTTTGTGCAGGGCTGTAGGTAAGTTTATTGCAGACTGCAGTGTTCTGTTTTTTCTTGTCTGATGGAAGGGATTTGTAGATTGCTGTGTGTGCAGGGCTGTGGGAAAGTTTATTGTAGAGTGCAGTTTTGTGTTTTTTTGTTGTCTGATAGAAGGGATTTGTAGATTGCTGTGTGTGTAGTGCTGTAGGTAAGTTTATTTTAGAGTGCAGTGTTCTGTTTTTTGTTGTCTGATGGAAGGGATTTGTAGATTGCTGTGTGTGTAGGGCTGTAGGTAAGTTTATTTTAAAGTGCAGTGTTCTGTTTTTTGTTGTCTGATGGAAGGGATTTGAGGATTGCTGTGTGTGCAGGGCTGTAGGTAAGTTTATGGCAGAGTGCAGTGTTGTGTTTTTTGTTGTCTGATGGAAGGGATTTGAGGATTGCTGTGTGTGCAGGGCGGTAGGTAAGTTTATTTTAGAGTGCAGTGTTCTGTTTTTTGTTGTCTGATAGAAGGGATTTGAGGATTGCTGTGTGTGCAGGGCTGTAGGTAAGTTTATTGTAGAGTGCAGTGTTGTGTTATTTGTTGTCTGATGGAAGGGATTTGTAGATTGCTGTGTGTGCAGGGCTGTAGGTAAGTTTATTGCAGAGTGCAGTGTTCTGTTTTTTGTTGTCTGATGGAAGGGATTTGTAAATTGCTGTGTGTGCATGGATGTAGGTAAGTTTATTGTAGAGTGCAGTGTTCTATTTTTTGTTGTCTGATGGAAGGGATTTGAGGATTGCTGTGTGTGCAGAGCTGTAGGTAAGTTTATTGTAGAGTGCAGTGTTCTGTTTTTCGTTGTCTGATGGAAGGGATTTGAGGATTGCTGTGTGTGCAGGGCTGTAGGTAGGTTTAATGTAGAGTGCAGTGTTCTGTTTTTTGTTGTCTGGTGGAAGGGATTTGAGCATTGCTTTGTGTGCAGGGCTGTAGGTAAGTTTATTGTAGAGTACACTGTTGTGGTTTTTGTTGTCTGATGGAAGGGATTTGTAGATTGCCGTGTGTGCAGAGCTGTAGATAAGTTTATGGCACAGTGCAGTGTTCTGTTTTTTGTTATCTGATGGAAGGGATTTGTAGATTGCTGTGTGTGCCAGGCTGTAGGTAAGTTTGTTGTAGAGTGCAGTGTTTTGTGTTTTGTTGTCTGATGGAAGGGATTTGAGGATTGCTGTGTGTACAGGGCTGTAGGTAAGTTTATTGCAGAGTGCAGTTTTCTGTTTTTTGTTGTCTGATGGAAGGGATTTGTAGATTGCTGTGTGTGCAGGGCTGTAGGTAATTTTATTGTAGAGTGCAGTGTTGTGTTTTTTGTTGTCTGATGGAAGGGATTTGTAGATTGCTGTGTGTGTAGGGCTGTAGGTAAGTTTATTTTAGAGTGCAGAGTTCTGTTTTTTGTTGTCTGATGGAAGGGATTTGTAGATTGCTGTGTGTGTAGGGCTGTAGGTAAGTTTATTTTAGAGTGCAGTGTTCTGTTTTTTGTTGTCTGATGGAAGGTATTTGAGGATTGCTGTGTGTGCAGGGCTGTAGGTAAGTTTATTGCAGAGTGCAGTGTTCTGTTTTTTGTTATCTGATGGAAGGGATTTGTAGATTGCTGTGTGTGCAGGGCTGTAGGTAAGTTTATTGTAGAGTGCAGTGTTGTGTTTTTTGTTGTCTGATGGAAGGGATTTGAGGATTGCTGTGTGTGCAGGGCTGTAGGTAAATTTATTGTAGAGTGCAGTGTTCTGTTTTCTGTTGTCTGATGGAAGGGATTTGTAGATTGCTGTGTGTGCAGGGCTGTAGGTAAGTTTATTGTAGAGTGCAGTGTTCTTTTTTTTGTTGTCTGATGGAAGGGATTTGAGGATTGCTGTGTGTGCATTGCTGTAGGTAAGTTTATTGCAGAGTGCAGTGTTCTGTTTTTTGTTGTCTGATGGAAGGGATTTGTAGATTGCTGGGTGTGCAGGGCGCTACGTAAGTTTACAGCACAGTGCAGTGTTCTGTTTTTTGTTGTCTGATGGAAGGGATTTGAGGATTGCTGTGTGTGCAGGGCTGTAGGTAAGTTTATTGTAGAGTGCAGTGTTGTGTTTTTTGTTGTCTGATGGAAGGGATTTGTACATTGCTGTGTGTGCAGGGCTGTAGGTAAGTTTATGGCACAGTGCAGTGTTCTGTTTTTTGTTGTCTGATTGAAGGGATTTGTAGATTGCTGTGTGTGCAGGGCTGTAGGTAAGTTTATAGCAGAGTGCAGTGTTCTGTTTTTTGTTGTCTGATTGAAGGGATTTGTAGATTGCTGTGTGTGCAGGGCTGTAGGTAAGTGTATGACAAAGTGCAGTGTTCTGTTTTTTGTTGTCTGATGGAAGGGATTTGTAGATTGCTGTGTGTGCATGGCTGTAGGTAACTTTATTGTAGAGTGCAGTGTTCTGTTTTTTGCTGTCTGATGGAAGGGATTTGAGGATTGCTGTGTGTGCAAGGCTGTAGGTAAGTTTATTGCAGAGTGCAGTGTTCTGTTTTTTGTTGTCTGATGGAAGGGATTTGTAGATTGCTGGATGTGCAGGGCGCTAGGTAAGTTTACAGCACAGTGCAGTGTTCTGTTTTTTGTTGTCTGATGGAAGGGATTTGAGGATTGCTGTGTGTGCAGGGCTGTAGGTAAGTTTATTGTAGAGTGCAGTGTTGTGTTTTTTGTTGTCTGATGGAAGGGATTTGTAGATTGCTGTGTGTGCAGGGCTGTAGGTAAGTTTATGGCACAGTGCAGTGTTGTGTTTTTTGTTCTCTGATGGAAGGGATTTGAGGATTGCTGTGTGTACAGGGCTGTAGGTAAGTTTATTGCAGAGTGCAGTGTTCTGTTTTTTCTTGTCTGATGGAAGGGATTTGTAGATTGCTGTGTGTGCAGGACTGTGGGTAGGTTTATTGTAGACTGCAGTGTTGTGTTTTTTTGTTGTCTGATGGAAGGGATTTGTAGATTGCTGTGTGTGTAGGGCTGTAGGTAAGTTTACTGTAGAGTGCAGTGTTCTGTTTTTTGTTGTCTGATGGAAGGGATTTGAGGATTGCTCTTTGTGCAGGGCTGTAGGTAAGTTTATTGCAGACTGCAGTGTTCTGTTTTTTCTTGTCTGATGGAAGGGATTTGTAGATTGCTGTGTGTGCAGGGCTGTGGGAAAGTTTATTGTAGAGTGCAGTTTTGTGTTTTTTTGTTGTCTGATAGAAGGGATTTGTAGATTGCTGTGTGTGTAGTGCTGTAGGTAAGTTTATTTTAGAGTGCAGTGTTCTGTTTTTTGTTGTCTGATGGAAGGGATTTGTAGATTGCTGTGTGTGTAGGGCTGTAGGTAAGTTTATTTTAAAGTGCAGTGTTCTGTTTTTTGTTGTCTGATGGAAGGGATTTGAGGATTGCTGTGTGTGCAGGGCTGTAGGTAAGTTTATGGCAGAGTGCAGTGTTGTGTTTTTTGTTGTCTGATGGAAGGGATTTGAGGATTGCTGTGTGTGCAGGGCGGTAGGTAAGTTTATTTTAGAGTGCAGTGTTCTGTTTTTTGTTGTCTGATAGAAGGGATTTGAGGATTGCTGTGTGTGCAGGGCTGTAGGTAAGTTTATTGTAGAGTGCAGTGTTGTGTTATTTGTTGTCTGATGGAAGGGATTTGTAGATTGCTGTGTGTGCAGGGCTGTAGGTAAGTTTATTGCAGAGTGCAGTGTTCTGTTTTTTGTTGTCTGATGGAAGGGATTTGTAAATTGCTGTGTGTGCATGGATGTAGGTAAGTTTATTGTAGAGTGCAGTGTTCTATTTTTTGTTGTCTGATGGAAGGGATTTGAGGATTGCTGTGTGTGCAGAGCTGTAGGTAAGTTTATTGTAGAGTGCAGTGTTCTGTTTTTCGTTGTCTGATGGAAGGGATTTGAGGATTGCTGTGTGTGCAGGGCTGTAGGTAGGTTTAATGTAGAGTGCAGTGTTCTGTTTTTTGTTGTCTGGTGGAAGGGATTTGAGCATTGCTTTGTGTGCAGGGCTGTAGGTAAGTTTATTGTAGAGTACACTGTTGTGGTTTTTGTTGTCTGATGGAAGGGATTTGTAGATTGCCGTGTGTGCAGAGCTGTAGATAAGTTTATGGCACAGTGCAGTGTTCTGTTTTTTGTTATCTGATGGAAGGGATTTGTAGATTGCTGTGTGTGCCAGGCTGTAGGTAAGTTTGTTGTAGAGTGCAGTGTTTTGTGTTTTGTTGTCTGATGGAAGGGATTTGAGGATTGCTGTGTGTACAGGGCTGTAGGTAAGTTTATTGCAGAGTGCAGTTTTCTGTTTTTTGTTGTCTGATGGAAGGGATTTGAGGATTGCTGTGTGTGCAGGGCTGTAGGTAAGTTTATTGTAGAGTGCAGTGTTTTGGTTTTTGTTGTCTGATGGAATGGATTTGAGGATTGCTGTGTGTGCAGGGCTGTAGGAAAGTTTATTGCTGAGTGCAGTGTTCTGTTTTTTGTTGTCTGATGGAAGGGATTTGTAGATTGCTGTGTGTGCAGGGCTGTAGGTAATTTTATTGTAGAGTGCACTGTTGTGTTTTTTGTTGTCTGATGGAAGGGATTTGTAGATTGCTGTGTGTGTAGGGCTGTAGGTAAGTTTATTTTAGAGTGCAGAGTTCTGTTTTTTGTTGTCTGATGGAAGGGATTTGTAGATTGCTGTGTGTGTAGGGCTGTAGGTAAGTTTATTTTAGAGTGCAATGTTCTGTTTTTTGTTGTCTGATGGAAGGGATTTGTAGATTGCTGTGTGTGCAGGGCTGTAGGTAAGTTTATTGCAGAGTGCAGTGTTCTGTTTTTTGTTGTCTGATGGAAGGGATTTGAGGACTGCTGTGTGTGCAGGGCTGTAGGTAAGTTTATTGCAGAGTGCAGTGTTCTGTTTTTTGTTGTCTGATGGAAGGGATTTGTAGATTGCTGTGTGTGCAGGGCTGTAGGTAAGTTTATTGTAGAGTGCAGTGTTGTGTTTTTTGTTGTCTGATGGAAGGGATTTGAGGATTGCTGTGTGTGCAGGGCTGTAGGTAAATTTATTGTAGAGTGCAGTGTTCTGTTTTCTGTTGTCTGTTGGAAGGGATTTGTAGATTGCTGTTTGTGCAGGGCTGTAGGTAAGTTTATTGTAGAGTGCAGTGTTCTTTTCTTTGTTGTCTGATGGAAGGGATTTGAGGATTGCTGTGTGTGCAGGGCTGTAGGTAAGTTTATTGCAGAGTGCAGTGTTCTGTTTTTTGTTGTCTGATGGAAGGGATTTGTAGATTGCTGGGTGTGCAGGGCGCTAGGTAAGTTTACAGCACAGTGCAGTGTTCTGTTTTTTGTTGTCTGATGGAAGGGATTTGTACATTGCTGTGTGTGCAGGGCTGTAGGTAAGTTTATGGCACAGTGCAGTGTTCTGTTTTTTGTTGTCTGATGGAAGGGATTTGTAGATTGCTGTGTGTGCAGGGCTGTAGGTAAGTTTATTGCAGAGTGCAGTGTTCTGTTTTTTGTGTTCTGATGGAAGGGATTTGAGGATTACTGTGTGTACAGGGCTCTAGGTAGGTTTATTGCAGAGTGCAGTGTTCTGTTTTTTGTTGTCTGATGGAAGGGATTTGTAGATTGCTGTGTGTGCCGGTCTGTAGGTAAGTTTATTGTAGAGTGCAGTGTTGTGTTTTTTGTTGTCTGATGGAAGAAATTTGTAGATTGCTGTGTGTGCAGGGCTGTAGGTAAGTTTATTGCAGAGTGCAGTGAACTGTTTTCTGTTTTCTGATGGAAGGGATTTGTGGATTGCTGTGTGTGCAGGGCTGTAGGTAAGTTTATTTTAGAGTGCAGTGTTCTGTTTTTTGTTGTCGGATGGAAGGGATTTGAGGATTGCTGTTTGTGCAGGGCTGTATGTAAGTTTATTTTAGAGTGCAGTGTTCTGTTTTTTGTTGTCTGATGGAAGGGATTTGTAGATTGCTGTGTGTGCAGGGCGGTAGGTAAGTTTATGGCAGAGTGCAGTGTTCTGTTTTTTGTTGTCTGATGGAAGGGATTTGTAGATTGCTGTGTGTGCAGGGCGGTAGGTAAGTTTATGGCAGAGTGCAGTGTTCTGTTTTTTGTTGTCTGATGGAAGGGATTTGAGGATTGCTGTCTGAGCAGGGCTGTAGGTCAGTTTATTTTAGAGTGCAGCGTTCTGTTTTTTGTTGTCTGATGGAAGGGATTTGTAGATTGCTGTGTGTGCAGGGCTGTAGGTAAGTTTATTGTAGAGTGCAGTGTTCTGTTTTTTGTTGTCTGATGGAAGGGATTTGAGGATTGCTGTGTGTGCAGGGCTGTAGGTAAGTTTATTGTAGAGTGCAGTGTTGTGTTTTTTGTTGTCTGGTGGAAGGGAATTGTAGATTGCTGTGCGTGCAGGGCTGTAGGTAAGTTTATTGTAGAGTGCAGTGTTCTGTTTTATGTTGTCTGATGGAAGGGATTTGAGGATTGCTGTGCGTGCAGGGCTGTAGGTAAGTTTATTGTACAGTGCAGTGTTGTGTTTTTTGTTGACTGATGGAAGGGATTTGAGGATTGCTGTGTGTGCAGGGCTGTAGGTAAGTTTATTGTAGAGTGCAGTGTTCTGTTTTTTGTTGTCTGATGGAAGGGATTTGTAGATTGCTGTGTGTGCAGGGCTGTAGGTAAGTTTATTGTAGAGTGCAGTGTTCTGTTTTTTGTTGTCTGGTGGAAGGGAATTGTAGATTGCTGTGTGTGCAGGGCTGTAGGTAACTTTATTGTAGAGTGCAGTGTTCTGTTTTTTGCTGTCTGATGGAAGGGATTTGTAGATTGCTGTGTGTGTAGGGCTGTAGGTAACTTTATTGTAGAGTGCAGTGTTCTGTTTTTTGCTGTCTGTTGGAAGGGATTTGAGGATTGCTGTGTGTGCAAGGCTGTAGGTAAGTTTATTGCAGAGTGCAGTGTTCTGTTTTTTGTTGTCTGATGGAAGGGATTTGTAGATTGCTGGGTGTGCGGGCGCTAGGTAAATTTACAGCACAGTGCAGTGTTCTGTTTTTTGTTGTCTGATGGAAGGGATTTGAGGATTGCTGTGTGTGCAGGGCTGTAGGTAAGTTTATTGTAGAGTGCAGTGTTGTGTTTTTTGTTGTCTGATGGAATGGATTTGTACATTGCTGTGTGTGCAGGGCTGTAGGTAAGTTTATGGCACAGTGCAGTGTTCTGTTTTTTGTTGTCTGATGGAAGGGATTTGTAGATTGCTGTGTGTGTAGGGCTGTAGGTAAGTTTATTGTAGAGTGCAGTGTTCTGTTTTTTGTTGTCTGATGGAAGGGATCTGAGGATTGCTGTGTGTGCAGGGCTGTAGGTAAGTTTATGGCAGAGTGCAGTGTTCTGTTTTTTGTTGTCTGATGGAAGGGATTTGTAGATTGCTGTGTGTGCATGGATGTAGGTAAGTTTATTGTAGAGTGCAGTGTTCTGTTTTTTGTTGTCTGATGGAAGGGATTTGAGGATTGCTGTGTGTGCAGGGATATAGGTAAGTTTATTGTAGAGTGCAGTGTTGTGTTTTTTGTTGTCTGATGGAAGGGATTTGTGGATAGCTCTGTGTGCAGGGCGGTAGGTAAGTTTATTTTAGAGTGCAGTGTTCTGTTTTTTGTTGTCTGATGGAAGGGATTTGAGGATTGCTGTGTGTGCAGGGCTGTAGGTAAGTTTATTTTAGAGTGCAGTGTTCTGTTTTTTATTGTCTGATGGAAGGGATTTGTAGATTGCTGTGTGTGCAGGGCGGTAGGTAAGTTTATGGCAGAGTGCAGTGTTGTGTTTTTTGTTGTCTGATGGAATGGATTTGTACATTGCTGTGTGTGCAGGGCTGTAGGTAAGTTTATGGCAGAGTGCAGTGTTGTGTTTTTTGTTGTCTGATGGAAGGGATTTGAGTATTGCTGTGTGTGCGGGGCTGTAGGTAAGTTTATTGTAGAGTGCAGTGTTGTGTTTTTTGTTGTCTGATGGAAGGGATTTGAGGATTGCTGTGTGTGCAGGGCTGTAGGTAAGTTTATGGCAGAGTGCAGTGTTGTGTTTTTTGTTGTCTGATGGAAGGGATTTGAGGATTGCTGTGTGTGCAGGGCGGTAGGTAAGTTCATTTTAGAGTGCAGTGTTCTGTTTTTTGTTGTCTGATAGAAGGGATTTGAGGATTGCTGTGTGTGCAGGGCTGTAGGTAAGTTTATTGTAGAGTGCAGTGTTGTGTTTTTTGTTGTCTGATGGAATGGATTTGTACATTGCTGTGTGTGCAGGGCTGTGGGAAAGTTTATGGCAGAGTGCAGTGTTCTGTTTTTTGTTGTCTGATGGAAGGGATTTGTAGATTGCTGTGTGTGCATGGATGTAGGTAAGTTTATGGCACAGTGCAGTGTTCTGTTTTTTGTTGTCTGATGGAAGGGATTTGTAGATTGCTGTGTGTGCATGGATGTAGGTAAGTTTATTGTAGAGTGCAGTGTTCTATTTTTTGTTGTCTGATGGAAGGGATTTGAGGATTGCTGTGTGTGCAGAGCTGTAGGTAAGTTTATTGTAGAGTGCAGTGTTCTGTTTTTCGTTGTCTGATGGAAGGGATTTGAGGATTGCTGTGTGTGCAGGGCTGTAGGTAGGTTTAATGTAGAGTGCAGTGTTCTGTTTTTGTTGTCTGGGGGAAGGGATTTGAGGATTGCTTTGTGTTCAGGGCTGTAGGTAAGTTTATTGTAGAGTACACTGTTGTGTTTTTTGTTGTCTGATGGAAGGGATTTGTAGATTGCCGTGTGTGCAGAGCTGTAGGTAAGTTTATGGCACAGTGCAGTGTTCTGTTCTTTGTTATCTGATGGAAGGGATTTGTAGATTGCTGTGTGTGCCGGGCTGTAGGTAAGTTTATTGTAGAGTGCAGTGTTTTGTTTTTTGTTGTCAGATGGAAGGGATTTGAGGATTGCTGTGTGTACAGGGCTGTAGGTGAGTTTATTGTAGAGTGCAGTGTTCTGTTTTTTGTTGTCTGATGGAAGGGATTTGTAGATTGCTGTGTGTGCCGGGCTGTAGGTAAGTTTATTGTAGAGTGCAGTGTTTTGTTTTTTGTTGTCTGATGGAATGGATTTGAGGATTGCTGTGTGTGCAGGGCTGTAGGAAAGTTTATTGCAGAGTGCAGTGTTCTGTTTTTTGTTGTCTGATGGAAGGGATTTGTAGATTGCTGTGTGTGCAGGGCTGTAGGTAATTTTATTGTAGAGTGCAGTGTTGTGTTTTTTGTTGTCTGATGGAAGGGATTTGTAGATTGCTGTGTGTGTAGGGCTGTAGGTAAGTTTATTTTAGAGTGCAGAGTTCTGTTTTTTGTTGTCTGATGGAAGGGATTTGTAGATTGCTGTGTGTGTAGGGCTGTAGGTAAGTTTATTTTAGAGTGCAGTGTTCTGTTTTTTGTTGTCTGATGGAAGGTATTTGAGGATTGCTGTGTGTGCAGGGCTGTAGGTAAGTTTATTGCAGAGTGCAGTGTTCTGTTTTTTGTTATCTGATGGAAGGGATTTGTAGATTGCTGTGTGTGCAGGGCTGTAGGTAAGTTTATTGTAGAGTGCAGTGTTGTGTTTTTTGTTGTCTGATGGAAGGGATTTGAGGATTGCTGTGTGTGCAGGGCTGTAGGTAAATTTATTGTAGAGTGCAGTGTTCTGTTTTCTGTTGTCTGATGGAAGGGATTTGTAGATTGCTGTGTGTGCAGGGCTGTAGGTAAGTTTATTGTAGAGTGCAGTGTTCTTTTTTTTGTTGTCTGATGGAAGGGATTTGAGGATTGCTGTGTGTGCATTGCTGTAGGTAAGTTTATTGCAGAGTGCAGTGTTCTGTTTTTTGTTGTCTGATGGAAGGGATTTGTAGATTGCTGGGTGTGCAGGGCGCTACGTAAGTTTACAGCACAGTGCAGTGTTCTGTTTTTTGTTGTCTGATGGAAGGGATTTGAGGATTGCTGTGTGTGCAGGGCTGTAGGTAAGTTTATTGTAGAGTGCAGTGTTGTGTTTTTTGTTGTCTGATGGAAGGGATTTGTACATTGCTGTGTGTGCAGGGCTGTAGGTAAGTTTATGGCACAGTGCAGTGTTCTGTTTTTTGTTGTCTGATTGAAGGGATTTGTAGATTGCTGTGTGTGCAGGGCTGTAGGTAAGTTTATAGCAGAGTGCAGTGTTCTGTTTTTTGTTGTCTGATTGAAGGGATTTGTAGATTGCTGTGTGTGCAGGGCTGTAGGTAAGTGTATGACAAAGTGCAGTGTTCTGTTTTTTGTTGTCTGATGGAAGGGATTTGTAGATTGCTGTGTGTGCATGGCTGTAGGTAACTTTATTGTAGAGTGCAGTGTTCTGTTTTTTGCTGTCTGATGGAAGGGATTTGAGGATTGCTGTGTGTGCAAGGCTGTAGGTAAGTTTATTGCAGAGTGCAGTGTTCTGTTTTTTGTTGTCTGATGGAAGGGATTTGTAGATTGCTGGATGTGCAGGGCGCTAGGTAAGTTTACAGCACAGTGCAGTGTTCTGTTTTTTGTTGTCTGATGGAAGGGATTTGAGGATTGCTGTGTGTGCAGGGCTGTAGGTAAGTTTATTGTAGAGTGCAGTGTTGTGTTTTTTGTTGTCTGATGGAAGGGATTTGTAGATTGCTGTGTGTGCAGGGCTGTAGGTAAGTTTATGGCACAGTGCAGTGTTGTGTTTTTTGTTCTCTGATGGAAGGGATTTGAGGATTGCTGTGTGTACAGGGCTGTAGGTAAGTTTATTGCAGAGTGCAGTGTTCTGTTTTTTCTTGTCTGATGGAAGGGATTTGTAGATTGCTGTGTGTGCAGGACTGTGGGTAGGTTTATTGTAGACTGCAGTGTTGTGTTTTTTTGTTGTCTGATGGAAGGGATTTGTAGATTGCTGTGTGTGTAGGGCTGTAGGTAAGTTTACTGTAGAGTGCAGTGTTCTGTTTTTTGTTGTCTGATGGAAGGGATTTGAGGATTGCTCTTTGTGCAGGGCTGTAGGTAAGTTTATTGCAGACTGCAGTGTTCTGTTTTTTCTTGTCTGATGGAAGGGATTTGTAGATTGCTGTGTGTGCAGGGCTGTGGGAAAGTTTATTGTAGAGTGCAGTTTTGTGTTTTTTTGTTGTCTGATAGAAGGGATTTGTAGATTGCTGTGTGTGTAGTGCTGTAGGTAAGTTTATTTTAGAGTGCAGTGTTCTGTTTTTTGTTGTCTGATGGAAGGGGTTTGTAGATTGCTGTGTGTGTAGGGCTGTAGGTAAGTTTATTTTAAAGTGCAGTGTTCTGTTTTTTGTTGTCTGATGGAAGGGATTTGAGGATTGCTGTGTGTGCAGGGCTGTAGGTAAGTTTATGGCAGAGTGCAGTGTTGTGTTTTTTGTTGTCTGATGGAAGGGATTTGAGGATTGCTGTGTGTGCAGGGCGGTAGGTAAGTTTATTTTAGAGTGCAGTGTTCTGTTTTTTGTTGTCTGATAGAAGGGATTTGAGGATTGCTGTGTGTGCAGGGCTGTAGGTAAGTTTATTGTAGAGTGCAGTGTTGTGTTATTTGTTGTCTGATGGAAGGGATTTGTAGATTGCTGTGTGTGCAGGGCTGTAGGTAAGTTTATTGCAGAGTGCAGTGTTCTGTTTTTTGTTGTCTGATGGAAGGGATTTGTAAATTGCTGTGTGTGCATGGATGTAGGTAAGTTTATTGTAGAGTGCAGTGTTCTATTTTTTGTTGTCTGATGGAAGGGATTTGAGGATTGCTGTGTGTGCAGAGCTGTAGGTAAGTTTATTGTAGAGTGCAGTGTTCTGTTTTTCGTTGTCTGATGGAAGGGATTTGAGGATTGCTGTGTGTGCAGGGCTGTAGGTAGGTTTAATGTAGAGTGCAGTGTTCTGTTTTTTGTTGTCTGGTGGAAGGGATTTGAGCATTGCTTTGTGTGCAGGGCTGTAGGTAAGTTTATTGTAGAGTACACTGTTGTGGTTTTTGTTGTCTGATGGAAGGGATTTGTAGATTGCCGTGTGTGCAGAGCTGTAGATAAGTTTATGGCACAGTGCAGTGTTCTGTTTTTTGTTATCTGATGGAAGGGATTTGTAGATTGCTGTGTGTGCCAGGCTGTAGGTAAGTTTGTTGTAGAGTGCAGTGTTTTGTGTTTTGTTGTCTGATGGAAGGGATTTGAGGATTGCTGTGTGTACAGGGCTGTAGGTAAGTTTATTGCAGAGTGCAGTTTTCTGTTTTTTGTTGTCTGATGGAAGGGATTTGAGGATTGCTGTGTGTGCAGGGCTGTAGGTAAGTTTATTGTAGAGTGCAGTGTTTTGGTTTTTGTTGTCTGATGGAATGGATTTGAGGATTGCTGTGTGTGCAGGGCTGTAGGAAAGTTTATTGCTGAGTGCAGTGTTCTGTTTTTTGTTGTCTGATGGAAGGGATTTGTAGATTGCTGTGTGTGCAGGGCTGTAGGTAATTTTATTGTAGAGTGCACTGTTGTGTTTTTTGTTGTCTGATGGAAGGGATTTGTAGATTGCTGTGTGTGTAGGGCTGTAGGTAAGTTTATTTTAGAGTGCAGAGTTCTGTTTTTTGTTGTCTGATGGAAGGGATTTGTAGATTGCTGTGTGTGTAGGGCTGTAGGTAAGTTTATTTTAGAGTGCAATGTTCTGTTTTTTGTTGTCTGATGGAAGGGATTTGTAGATTGCTGTGTGTGCAGGGCTGTAGGTAAGTTTATTGCAGAGTGCAGTGTTCTGTTTTTTGTTGTCTGATGGAAGGGATTTGAGGACTGCTGTGTGTGCAGGGCTGTAGGTAAGTTTATTGCAGAGTGCAGTGTTCTGTTTTTTGTTGTCTGATGGAAGGGATTTGTAGATTGCTGTGTGTGCAGGGCTGTAGGTAAGTTTATTGTAGAGTGCAGTGTTGTGTTTTTTGTTGTCTGATGGAAGGGATTTGAGGATTGCTGTGTGTGCAGGGCTGTAGGTAAATTTATTGTAGAGTGCAGTGTTCTGTTTTCTGTTGTCTGTTGGAAGGGATTTGTAGATTGCTGTTTGTGCAGGGCTGTAGGTAAGTTTATTGTAGAGTGCAGTGTTCTTTTTTTTGTTGTCTGATGGAAGGGATTTGAGGATTGCTGTGTGTGCAGGGCTGTAGGTAAGTTTATTGCAGAGTGCAGTGTTCTGTTTTTTGTTGTCTGATGGAAGGGATTTGTAGATTGCTGGGTGTGCAGGGCGCTAGGTAAGTTTACAGCACAGTGCAGTGTTCTGTTTTTTGTTGTCTGATGGAAGGGATTTGTACATTGCTGTGTGTGCAGGGCTGTAGGTAAGTTTATGGCACAGTGCAGTGTTCTGTTTTTTGTTGTCTGATGGAAGGGATTTGTAGATTGCTGTGTGTGCAGGGCTGTAGGTAAGTTTATTGCAGAGTGCAGTGTTCTGTTTTTTGTGTTCTGATGGAAGGGATTTGTAAATTGCTGTGTGTGCAGGGCTGTAGGTAGGTTTATGGCACAGTGCAGTGTTCTGTTTTTTGTTGTATGATGGAAGGGATTTGAGGATTGCTGTGTGTGCAGGGCTGTAGGTAAGTTTATTGTAGAGTGCAGTGTTGTGTTTTTTGTTGTCTGATGGAATGGATTTGTAGATTGCTGTGTGTGCAGGGCTGTAGGTAAGTGTATGACAAAGTGCAGTGTGTTCTGTTTTTTGTTGTCTGATGGAAGGGATTTGTAGATTGCTGTGTGTGCATGGCTGTAGGTAACTTTATTGTAGAGTGCAGTGTTCTGTTTTTTGCTGTCTGATGGAAGGGATTTGAGGATTGCTGTGTGTGCAAGGCTGTAGGTAAGTTTATTGCAGAGTGCAGTGTTCTGTTTTTTGTTGTCTGATGGAAGGGATTTGTAGATTGCTGGATGTGCAGGGCGCTAGGTAAGTTTACAGCACAGTGCAGTGTTGTGTTTTTTGTTCTCTGATGGAAGGGATTTGAGGATTGCTGTGTGTACAGGGCTGTAGGTAAGTTTATTGCAGAGTGCAGTGTTCTGCTTTTTCTTGTCTGATGGAAGGGATTTGTAGATTGCTGTGTGTGCAGGGCTGTGGCTAGGTTTATTGTAGAGTGCAGTGTTGTGTTTTTTTGTTGTCTGATGGAAGGGATTTGAGGATTGCTGTGTGTACAGGGCTGTAGGTAAGTTTATTGCAGAGTGCAGTGTTCTGCTTTTTCTTGTCTGATGGAAGGGATTTGTAGATTGCTGTGTGTGCAGGGCTGTGGCTAGGTTTATTGTAGAGTGCAGTTTTGTGTTTTTTTGTTGTCTGATGGAAGGGATTTGTAGATTGCTGTGTGTGTAGGGCTGTAGGTAAGTTTATTTTAGAGTGCAGTGTTCTGTTTTTTGTTGTCTGATGGAAGGGATTTGAGGATTGCTGTGTGTGCAGGGCTGTAGGTAAGTTTATTGCAGAGTGCAGTGTTCTGTTTTTTCTTGTCTGATGGAAGGGATTTGTAGATCGCTGTGTGTGCAGGGCTGTGGGTAAATTTATTGTAGAGTGCAGTGTTCTGTTTTTTGTTGTCTGGTGGAAGGGATTTGAGCATTGCTTTGTGTGCAGGGCTGTAGGTAAGTTTATTGTAGAGTACACTGTTGTGGTTTTTGTTGTCTGATGGAAGGGATTTGTAGATTGCCGTGTGTGCAGAGCTGTAGATAAGTTTATGGCACAGTGCAGTGTTCTGTTTTTTGTTATCTGATGGAAGGGATTTGTAGATTGCTGTGTGTGCCAGGCTGTAGGTAAGTTTGTTGTAGAGTGCAGTGTTTTGTGTTTTGTTGTCTGATGGAAGGGATTTGAGGATTGCTGTGTGTACAGGGCTGTAGGTAAGTTTATTGCAGAGTGCAGTTTTCTGTTTTTTGTTGTCTGATGGAAGGGATTTGAGGATTGCTGTGTGTGCAGGGCTGTAGGTAAGTTTATTGTAGAGTGCAGTGTTTTGGTTTTTGTTGTCTGATGGAATGGATTTGAGGATTGCTGTGTGTGCAGGGCTGTAGGAAAGTTTATTGCTGAGTGCAGTGTTCTGTTTTTTGTTGTCTGATGGAAGGGATTTGTAGATTGCTGTGTGTGCAGGGCTGTAGGTAATTTTATTGTAGAGTGCACTGTTGTGTTTTTTGTTGTCTGATGGAAGGGATTTGTAGATTGCTGTGTGTGTAGGGCTGTAGGTAAGTTTATTTTAGAGTGCAGAGTTCTGTTTTTTGTTGTCTGATGGAAGGGATTTGTAGATTGCTGTGTGTGTAGGGCTGTAGGTAAGTTTATTTTAGAGTGCAATGTTCTGTTATTTGTTGTCTGATGGAAGGGATTTGTAGATTGCTGTGTGTGCAGGGCTGTAGGTAAGTTTATTGCAGAGTGCAGTGTTCTGTTTTTTGTTGTCTGATGGAAGGGATTTGAGGACTGCTGTGTGTGCAGGGCTGTAGGTAAGTTTATTGCAGAGTGCAGTGTTCTGTTTTTTGTTGTCTGATGGAAGGGATTTGTAGATTGCTGTGTGTGCAGGGCTGTAGGTAAGTTTATTGTAGAGTGCAGTGTTGTGTTTTTTGTTGTCTGATGGAAGGGATTTGAGGATTGCTGTGTGTGCAGGGCTGTAGGTAAATTTATTGTAGAGTGCAGTGTTCTGTTTTCTGTTGTCTGTTGGAAGGGATTTGTAGATTGCTGTTTGTGCAGGGCTGTAGGTAAGTTTATTGTAGAGTGCAGTGTTCTTTTTTTTGTTGTCTGATGGAAGGGATTTGAGGATTGCTGTGTGTGCAGGGCTGTAGGTAAGTTTATTGCAGAGTGCAGTGTTCTGTTTTTTGTTGTCTGATGGAAGGGATTTGTAGATTGCTGGGTGTGCAGGGCGCTAGGTAAGTTTACAGCACAGTGCAGTGTTCTGTTTTTTGTTGTCTGATGGAAGGGATTTGTACATTGCTGTGTGTGCAGGGCTGTAGGTAAGTTTATGGCACAGTGCAGTGTTCTGTTTTTTGTTGTCTGATGGAAGGGATTTGTAGATTGCTGTGTGTGCAGGGCTGTAGGTAAGTTTATTGCAGAGTGCAGTGTTCTGTTTTTTGTTGTCTGATGGAAGGGATTTGAGGATTGCTGTGTGTGCAGGGCTGTAGGTAAGTTTATTGTAGAGTGCATTGTTGTGTTTTTTGTTGTCTGATGTAAGGGTTTCGTAGATTGCTGTGTGTGCAGGGCTGTAGGTAAGTTTATGGCACAGTGCAGTGTTCTGTTCTTTGTTGTCTGATGGAAGGGATTTGTATATTGCTGTGTGTGCAGGGCTGTAGGTAAATTTATTGTAGAGTGCAGTGTTGTGTTTTCTGTTGTCTGATGGAAGGGATTTGTAGGTTGCTGTGTGTGCAGGGCTGTATGTAAGTCTATGGCACAGTGCAGTGTTCTGTTCTTTGTTGTCTGATGGAAGGGATTTGTAGATTGCTGTGTGTGCCGGGCTGTAGGTAAGTTTATTGTAGAGTGCAGTGTTGTTTTTTTTGTTGTCTGATGGAAGGGATTTGAGGATTACTGTGTGTACAGGGCTCTAGGTAGGTTTATTGCAGAGTGCAGTGTTCTGTTTTTTGTTGTCTGATGGAAGGGATTTGTAGATTGCTGTGTGTGCCGGTCTGTAGGTAAGTTTATTGTAGAGTGCAGTGTTGTGTTTTTTGTTGTCTGATGGAAGAAATTTGTAGATTGCTGTGTGTGCAGGGCTGTAGGTAAGTTTATTGCAGAGTGCAGTGAACTGTTTTCTGTTTTCTGATGGAAGGGATTTGTGGATTGCTGTGTGTGCAGGGCTGTAGGTAAGTTTATTTTAGAGTGCAGTGTTCTGTTTTTTGTTGTCGGATGGAAGGGATTTGAGGATTGCTGTTTGTGCAGGGCTGTATGTAAGTTTATTTTAGAGTGCAGTGTTCTGTTTTTTGTTGTCTGATGGAAGGGATTTGTAGATTGCTGTGTGTGCAGGGCGGTAGGTAAGTTTATGGCAGAGTGCAGTGTTCTGTTTTTTGTTGTCTGATGGAAGGGATTTGTAGATTGCTGTGTGTGCAGGGCGGTAGGTAAGTTTATGGCAGAGTGCAGTGTTCTGTTTTTTGTTGTCTGATGGAAGGGATTTGAGGATTGCTGTCTGAGCAGGGCTGTAGGTCAGTTTATTTTAGAGTGCAGCGTTCTGTTTTTTGTTGTCTGATGGAAGGGATTTGTAGATTGCTGTGTGTGCAGGGCTGTAGGTAAGTTTATTGTAGAGTGCAGTGTTCTGTTTTTTGTTGTCTGATGGAAGGGATTTGAGGATTGCTGTGTGTGCAGGGCTGTAGGTAAGTTTATTGTAGAGTGCAGTGTTGTGTTTTTTGTTGTCTGGTGGAAGGGAATTGTAGATTGCTGTGCGTGCAGGGCTGTAGGTAAGTTTATTGTAGAGTGCAGTGTTCTGTTTTATGTTGTCTGATGGAAGGGATTTGAGGATTGCTGTGCGTGCAGGGCTGTAGGTAAGTTTATTGTACAGTGCAGTGTTGTGTTTTTTGTTGACTGATGGAAGGGATTTGAGGATTGCTGTGTGTGCAGGGCTGTAGGTAAGTTTATTGTAGAGTGCAGTGTTCTGTTTTTTGTTGTCTGATGGAAGGGATTTGTAGATTGCTGTGTGTGCAGGGCTGTAGGTAAGTTTATTGTAGAGTGCAGTGTTCTGTTTTTTGTTGTCTGATGGAAGGGATTTGTAGATTGCTGTGTGTGTAGGGCTGTAGGTAACTTTATTGTAGAGTGCAGTGTTCTGTTTTTTGCTGTCTGTTGGAAGGGATTTGAGGATTGCTGTGTGTGCAAGGCTGTAGGTAAGTTTATTGCAGAGTGCAGTGTTCTGTTTTTTGTTGTCTGATGGAAGGGATTTGTAGATTGCTGGGTGTGCGGGCGCTAGGTAAATTTACAGCACAGTGCAGTGTTCTGTTTTTTGTTGTCTGATGGAAGGGATTTGAGGATTGCTGTGTGTGCAGGGCTGTAGGTAAGTTTATTGTAGAGTGCAGTGTTGTGTTTTTTGTTGTCTGATGGAATGGATTTGTACATTGCTGTGTGTGCAGGGCTGTAGGTAAGTTTATGGCACAGTGCAGTGTTCTGTTTTTTGTTGTCTGATGGAAGGGATTTGTAGATTGCTGTGTGTGTAGGGCTGTAGGTAAGTTTATTGTAGAGTGCAGTGTTCTGTTTTTTGTTGTCTGATGGAAGGGATCTGAGGATTGCTGTGTGTGCAGGGCTGTAGGTAAGTTTATGGCAGAGTGCAGTGTTCTGTTTTTTGTTGTCTGATGGAAGGGATTTGTAGATTGCTGTGTGTGCATGGATGTAGGTAAGTTTATTGTAGAGTGCAGTGTTCTGTTTTTTGTTGTCTGATGGAAGGGATTTGAGGATTGCTGTGTGTGCAGGGATATAGGTAAGTTTATTGTAGAGTGCAGTGTTGTGTTTTTTGTTGTCTGATGGAAGGGATTTGTGGATAGCTCTGTGTGCAGGGCGGTAGGTAAGTTTATTTTAGAGTGCAGTGTTCTGTTTTTTGTTGTCTGATGGAAGGGATTTGAGGATTGCTGTGTGTGCAGGGCTGTAGGTAAGTTTATTTTAGAGTGCAGTGTTCTGTTTTTTATTGTCTGATGGAAGGGATTTGTAGATTGCTGTGTGTGCAGGGCGGTAGGTAAGTTTATGGCAGAGTGCAGTGTTGTGTTTTTTGTTGTCTGATGGAATGGATTTGTACATTGCTGTGTGTGCAGGGCTGTAGGTAAGTTTATGGCAGAGTGCAGTGTTGTGTTTTTTGTTGTCTGATGGAAGGGATTTGAGTATTGCTGTGTGTGCGGGGCTGTAGGTAAGTTTATTGTAGAGTGCAGTGTTGTGTTTTTTGTTGTCTGATGGAAGGGATTTGAGGATTGCTGTGTGTGCAGGGCTGTAGGTAAGTTTATGGCAGAGTGCATTGTTGTGTTTTTTGTTGTCTGATGGAAGGGATTTGAGGATTGCTGTGTGTGCAGGGCGGTAGGTAAGTTCATTTTAGAGTGCAGTGTTCTGTTTTTTGTTGTCTGATAGAAGGGATTTGAGGATTGCTGTGTGTGCAGGGCTGTAGGTAAGTTTATTGTAGAGTGCAGTGTTGTGTTTTTTGTTGTCTGATGGAATGGATTTGTACATTGCTGTGTGTGCAGGGCTGTGGGAAAGTTTATGGCAGAGTGCAGTGTTCTGTTTTTTGTTGTCTGATGGAAGGGATTTGTAGATTGCTGTGTGTGCATGGATGTAGGTAAGTTTATGGCACAGTGCAGTGTTCTGTTTTTTGTTGTCTGATGGAAGGGATTTGTAGATTGCTGTGTGTGCATGGATGTAGGTAAGTTTATTGTAGAGTGCAGTGTTCTATTTTTTGTTGTCTGATGGAAGGGATTTGAGGATTGCTGTGTGTGCAGAGCTGTAGGTAAGTTTATTGTAGAGTGCAGTGTTCTGTTTTTCGTTGTCTGATGGAAGGGATTTGAGGATTGCTGTGTGTGCAGGGCTGTAGGTAGGTTTAATGTAGAGTGCAGTGTTCTGTTTTTGTTGTCTGGGGGAAGGGATTTGAGGATTGCTTTGTGTTCAGGGCTGTAGGTAAGTTTATTGTAGAGTACACTGTTGTGTTTTTTGTTGTCTGATGGAAGGGATTTGTAGATTGCCGTGTGTGCAGAGCTGTAGGTAAGTTTATGGCACAGTGCAGTGTTCTGTTCTTTGTTATCTGATGGAAGGGATTTGTAGATTGCTGTGTGTGCCGGGCTGTAGGTAAGTTTATTGTAGAGTGCAGTGTTTTGTTTTTTGTTGTCAGATGGAAGGGATTTGAGGATTGCTGTGTGTACAGGGCTGTAGGTGAGTTTATTGTAGAGTGCAGTGTTCTGTTTTTTGTTGTCTGATGGAAGGGATTTGTAGATTGCTGTGTGTGCCGGGCTGTAGGTAAGTTTATTGTAGAGTGCAGTGTTTTGTTTTTTGTTGTCTGATGGAATGGATTTGAGGATTGCTGTGTGTGCAGGGCTGTAGGAAAGTTTATTGCAGAGTGCAGTGTTCTGTTTTTTGTTGTCTGATGGAAGGGATTTGTAGATTGCTGTGTGTGCAGGGCTGTAGGTAATTTTATTGTAGAGTGCAGTGTTGTGTTTTTTGTTGTCTGATGGAAGGGATTTGTAGATTGCTGTGTGTGTAGGGCTGTAGGTAAGTTTATTTTAGAGTGCAGAGTTCTGTTTTTTGTTGTCTGATGGAAGGGATTTGTAGATTGCTGTGTGTGTAGGGCTGTAGGTAAGTTTATTTTAGAGTGCAGTGTTCTGTTTTTTGTTGTCTGATGGAAGGTATTTGAGGATTGCTGTGTGTGCAGGGCTGTAGGTAAGTTTATTGCAGAGTGCAGTGTTCTGTTTTTTGTTATCTGATGGAAGGGATTTGTAGATTGCTGTGTGTGCAGGGCTGTAGGTAAGTTTATTGTAGAGTGCAGTGTTGTGTTTTTTGTTGTCTGATGGAAGGGATTTGAGGATTGCTGTGTGTGCAGGGCTGTAGGTAAATTTATTGTAGAGTGCAGTGTTCTGTTTTCTGTTGTCTGATGGAAGGGATTTGTAGATTGCTGTGTGTGCAGGGCTGTAGGTAAGTTTATTGTAGAGTGCAGTGTTCTTTTTTTTGTTGTCTGATGGAAGGGATTTGAGGATTGCTGTGTGTGCAGGGCTGTAGGTAAATTTATTGTAGAGTGCAGTGTTCTGTTTTCTGTTGTCTGATGGAAGGGATTTGTAGATTGCTGGGTGTGCAGGGCGCTACGTAAGTTTACAGCACAGTGCAGTGTTCTGTTTTTTGTTGTCTGATGGAAGGGATTTGAGGATTGCTGTGTGTGCAGGGCTGTAGGTAAGTTTATTGTAGAGTGCAGTGTTGTGTTTTTTGTTGTCTGATGGAAGGGATTTGTACATTGCTGTGTGTGCAGGGCTGTAGGTAAGTTTATGGCACAGTGCAGTGTTCTGTTTTTTGTTGTCTGATTGAAGGGATTTGTAGATTGCTGTGTGTGCAGGGCTGTAGGTAAGTTTATAGCAGAGTGCAGTGTTCTGTTTTTTGTTGTCTGATTGAAGGGATTTGTAGATTGCTGTGTGTGCAGGGCTGTAGGTAAGTGTATGACAAAGTGCAGTGTTCTGTTTTTTGTTGTCTGATGGAAGGGATTTGTAGATTGCTGTGTGTGCATGGCTGTAGGTAACTTTATTGTAGAGTGCAGTGTTCTGTTTTTTGCTGTCTGATGGAAGGGATTTGAGGATTGCTGTGTGTGCAAGGCTGTAGGTAAGTTTATTGCAGAGTGCAGTGTTCTGTTTTTTGTTGTCTGATGGAAGGGATTTGTAGATTGCTGGATGTGCAGGGCGCTAGGTAAGTTTACAGCACAGTGCAGTGTTCTGTTTTTTGTTGTCTGATGGAAGGGATTTGAGGATTGCTGTGTGTGCAGGGCTGTAGGTAAGTTTATTGTAGAGTGCAGTGTTGTGTTTTTTGTTGTCTGATGGAAGGGATTTGTAGATTGCTGTGTGTGCAGGGCTGTAGGTAAGTTTATGGCACAGTGCAGTGTTGTGTTTTTTGTTCTCTGATGGAAGGGATTTGAGGATTGCTGTGTGTACAGGGCTGTAGGTAAGTTTATTGCAGAGTGCAGTGTTCTGTTTTTTCTTGTCTGATGGAAGGGATTTGTAGATTGCTGTGTGTGCAGGACTGTGGGTAGGTTTATTGTAGACTGCAGTGTTGTGTTTTTTTGTTGTCTGATGGAAGGGATTTGTAGATTGCTGTGTGTGTAGGGCTGTAGGTAAGTTTACTGTAGAGTGCAGTGTTCTGTTTTTTGTTGTCTGATGGAAGGGATTTGAGGATTGCTCTTTGTGCAGGGCTGTAGGTAAGTTTATTGCAGACTGCAGTGTTCTGTTTTTTCTTGTCTGATGGAAGGGATTTGTAGATTGCTGTGTGTGCAGGGCTGTGGGAAAGTTTATTGTAGAGTGCAGTTTTGTGTTTTTTTGTTGTCTGATAGAAGGGATTTGTAGATTGCTGTGTGTGTAGTGCTGTAGGTAAGTTTATTTTAGAGTGCAGTGTTCTGTTTTTTGTTGTCTGATGGAAGGGATTTGTAGATTGCTGTGTGTGTAGGGCTGTAGGTAAGTTTATTTTAAAGTGCAGTGTTCTGTTTTTTGTTGTCTGATGGAAGGGATTTGAGGATTGCTGTGTGTGCAGGGCTGTAGGTAAGTTTATGGCAGAGTGCAGTGTTGTGTTTTTTGTTGTCTGATGGAAGGGATTTGAGGATTGCTGTGTGTGCAGGGCGGTAGGTAAGTTTATTTTAGAGTGCAGTGTTCTGTTTTTTGTTGTCTGATAGAAGGGATTTGAGGATTGCTGTGTGTGCAGGGCTGTAGGTAAGTTTATTGTAGAGTGCAGTGTTGTGTTATTTGTTGTCTGATGGAAGGGATTTGTAGATTGCTGTGTGTGCAGGGCTGTAGGTAAGTTTATTGCAGAGTGCAGTGTTCTGTTTTTTGTTGTCTGATGGAAGGGATTTGTAAATTGCTGTGTGTGCATGGATGTAGGTAAGTTTATTGTAGAGTGCAGTGTTCTATTTTTTGTTGTCTGATGGAAGGGATTTGAGGATTGCTGTGTGTGCAGAGCTGTAGGTAAGTTTATTGTAGAGTGCAGTGTTCTGTTTTTCGTTGTCTGATGGAAGGGATTTGAGGATTGCTGTGTGTGCAGGGCTGTAGGTAGGTTTAATGTAGAGTGCAGTGTTCTGTTTTTTGTTGTCTGGTGGAAGGGATTTGAGCATTGCTTTGTGTGCAGGGCTGTAGGTAAGTTTATTGTAGAGTACACTGTTGTGGTTTTTGTTGTCTGATGGAAGGGATTTGTAGATTGCCGTGTGTGCAGAGCTGTAGATAAGTTTATGGCACAGTGCAGTGTTCTGTTTTTTGTTATCTGATGGAAGGGATTTGTAGATTGCTGTGTGTGCCAGGCTGTAGGTAAGTTTGTTGTAGAGTGCAGTGTTTTGTGTTTTGTTGTCTGATGGAAGGGATTTGAGGATTGCTGTGTGTACAGGGCTGTAGGTAAGTTTATTGCAGAGTGCAGTTTTCTGTTTTTTGTTGTCTGATGGAAGGGATTTGAGGATTGCTGTGTGTGCAGGGCTGTAGGTAAGTTTATTGTAGAGTGCAGTGTTTTGGTTTTTGTTGTCTGATGGAATGGATTTGAGGATTGCTGTGTGTGCAGGGCTGTAGGAAATTTTATTGCTGAGTGCAGTTTTCTGTTTTTTGTTGTCTGATGGAAGGGATTTGTAGATTGCTGTGTGTGCAGGGCTGTAGGTAATTTTATTGTAGAGTGCAGTGTTCTGTTTTTTGTTGTCTGATGGAAGGGATCTGAGGATTGCTGTGTGTGCAGGGCTGTAGGTAAGTTTATGGCAGAGTGCAGTGTTCTGTTTTTTGTTGTCTGATGGAAGGGATTTGTAGATTGCTGTGTGTGCATGGATGTAGGTAAGTTTATTGTAGAGTGCAGTGTTCTGTTTTTTGTTGTCTGATGGAAGGGATTTGAGGATTGCTGTGTGTGCAGGGATCTAGGTAAGTTTATTGTAGAGTGCAGTGTTGTGTTTTTTGTTGTCTGATGGAAGGGATTTGTGGATAGCTCTGTGTGCAGGGCGGTAGGTAAGTTTATTTTAGAGTGCAGTGTTCTGTTTTTTGTTGTCTGATGGAAGGGATTTGAGGATTGCTGTGTGTGCAGGGCTGTAGGTAAGTTTATTTTAGAGTGCAGTGTTCTGTTTTTTATTGTCTGATGGAAGGGATTTGTAGATTGCTGTGTGTGCAGGGCGGTAGGTAAGTTTATGGCAGAGTGCAGTGTTGTGTTTTTTGTTGTCTGATGGAATGGATTTGTACATTGCTGTGTGTGCAGGGCTGTAGGTAAGTTTATGGCAGAGTGCAGTGTTGTGTTTTTTGTTGTCTGATGGAAGGGATTTGAGTATTGCTGTGTGTGCGGGGCTGTAGGTAAGTTTATTGTAGAGTGCAGTGTTGTGTTTTTTGTTGTCTGATGGAAGGGATTTGAGGATTGCTGTGTGTGCAGGGCTGTAGGTAAGTTTATGGCAGAGTGCAGTGTTGTGTTTTTTGTTGTCTGATGGAAGGGATTTGAGGATTGCTGTGTGTGCAGGGCGGTAGGTAAGTTCATTTTAGAGTGCAGTGTTCTGTTTTTTGTTGTCTGATAGAAGGGATTTGAGGATTGCTGTGTGTGCAGGGCTGTAGGTAAGTTTATTGTAGAGTGCAGTGTTGTGTTTTTTGTTGTCTGATGGAATGGATTTGTACATTGCTGTGTGTGCAGGGCTGTGGGAAAGTTTATGGCAGAGTGCAGTGTTCTGTTTTTTGTTGTCTGATGGAAGGGATTTGTAGATTGCTGTGTGTGCATGGATGTAGGTAAGTTTATGGCACAGTGCAGTGTTCTGTTTTTTGTTGTCTGATGGAAGGGATTTGTAGATTGCTGTGTGTGCATGGATGTAGGTAAGTTTATTGTAGAGTGCAGTGTTCTATTTTTTGTTGTCTGATGGAAGGGATTTGAGGATTGCTGTGTGTGCAGAGCTGTAGGTAAGTTTATTGTAGAGTGCAGTGTTCTGTTTTTCGTTGTCTGATGGAAGGGATTTGAGGATTGCTGTGTGTGCAGGGCTGTAGGTAGGTTTAATGTAGAGTGCAGTGTTCTGTTTTTGTTGTCTGGGGGAAGGGATTTGAGGATTGCTTTGTGTTCAGGGCTGTAGGTAAGTTTATTGTAGAGTACACTGTTGTGTTTTTTGTTGTCTGATGGAAGGGATTTGTAGATTGCCGTGTGTGCAGAGCTGTAGGTAAGTTTATGGCACAGTGCAGTGTTCTGTTCTTTGTTATCTGATGGAAGGGATTTGTAGATTGCTGTGTGTGCCGGGCTGTAGGTAAGTTTATTGTAGAGTGCAGTGTTTTGTTTTTTGTTGTCAGATGGAAGGGATTTGAGGATTGCTGTGTGTACAGGGCTGTAGGTGAGTTTATTGTAGAGTGCAGTGTTCTGTTTTTTGTTGTCTGATGGAAGGGATTTGTAGATTGCTGTGTGTGCCGGGCTGTAGGTAAGTTTATTGTAGAGTGCAGTGTTTTGTTTTTTGTTGTCTGATGGAATGGATTTGAGGATTGCTGTGTGTGCAGGGCTGTAGGAAAGTTTATTGCAGAGTGCAGTGTTCTGTTTTTTGTTGTCTGATGGAAGGGATTTGTAGATTGCTGTGTGTGCAGGGCTGTAGGTAATTTTATTGTAGAATGCAGTGTTGTGTTTTTTGTTGTCTGATGGAAGGGATTTGTAGATTGCTGTGTGTGTAGGGCTGTAGGTAAGTTTATTTTAGAGTGCAGAGTTCTGTTTTTTGTTGTCTGATGGAAGGGATTTGTAGATTGCTGTGTGTGTAGGGCTGTAGGTAAGTTTATTTTAGAGTGCAGTGTTCTGTTTTTTGTTGTCTGATGGAAGGTATTTGAGGATTGCTGTGTGTGCAGGGCTGTAGGTAAGTTTATTGCAGAGTGCAGTGTTCTGTTTTTTGTTATCTGATGGAAGGGATTTGTAGATTGCTGTGTGTGCAGGGCTGTAGGTAAGTTTATTGTAGAGTGCAGTGTTGTGTTTTTTGTTGTCTGATGGAAGGGATTTGAGGATTGCTGTGTGTGCAGGGCTGTAGGTAAATTTATTGTAGAGTGCAGTGTTCTGTTTTCTGTTGTCTGATGGAAGGGATTTGTAGATTGCTGTGTGTGCAGGGCTGTAGGTAAGTTTATTGTAGAGTGCAGTGTTCTTTTTTTTGTTGTCTGATGGAAGGGATTTGAGGATTGCTGTGTGTGCATTGCTGTAGGTAAGTTTATTGCAGAGTGCAGTGTTCTGTTTTTTGTTGTCTGATGGAAGGGATTTGTAGATTGCTGGGTGTGCAGGGCGCTACGTAAGTTTACAGCACAGTGCAGTGTTCTGTTTTTTGTTGTCTGATGGAAGGGATTTGAGGATTGCTGTGTGTGCAGGGCTGTAGGTAAGTTTATTGTAGAGTGCAGTGTTGTGTTTTTTGTTGTCTGATGGAAGGGATTTGTACATTGCTGTGTGTGCAGGGCTGTAGGTAAGTTTATGGCACAGTGCAGTGTTCTGTTTTTTGTTGTCTGATTGAAGGGATTTGTAGATTGCTGTGTGTGCAGGGCTGTAGGTAAGTTTATAGCAGAGTGCAGTGTTCTGTTTTTTGTTGTCTGATTGAAGGGATTTGTAGATTGCTGTGTGTGCAGGGCTGTAGGTAAGTGTATGACAAAGTGCAGTGTTCTGTTTTTTGTTGTCTGATGGAAGGGATTTGTAGATTGCTGTGTGTGCATGGCTGTAGGTAACTTTATTGTAGAGTGCAGTGTTCTGTTTTTTGCTGTCTGATGGAAGGGATTTGAGGATTGCTGTGTGTGCAAGGCTGTAGGTAAGTTTATTGCAGAGTGCAGTGTTCTGTTTTTTGTTGTCTGATGGAAGGGATTTGTAGATTGCTGGATGTGCAGGGCGCTAGGTAAGTTTACAGCACAGTGCAGTGTTCTGTTTTTTGTTGTCTGATGGAAGGGATTTGAGGATTGCTGTGTGTGCAGGGCTGTAGGTAAGTTTATTGTAGAGTGCAGTGTTGTGTTTTTTGTTGTCTGATGGAAGGGATTTGTAGATTGCTGTGTGTGCAGGGCTGTAGGTAAGTTTATGGCACAGTGCAGTGTTGTGTTTTTTGTTCTCTGATGGAAGGGATTTGAGGATTGCTGTGTGTACAGGGCTGTAGGTAAGTTTATTGCAGAGTGCAGTGTTCTGTTTTTTCTTGTCTGATGGAAGGGATTTGTAGATTGCTGTGTGTGCAGGACTGTGGGTAGGTTTATTGTAGACTGCAGTGTTGTGTTTTTTTGTTGTCTGATGGAAGGGATTTGTAGATTGCTGTGTGTGTAGGGCTGTAGGTAAGTTTACTGTAGAGTGCAGTGTTCTGTTTTTTGTTGTCTGATGGAAGGGATTTGAGGATTGCTCTTTGTGCAGGGCTGTAGGTAAGTTTATTGCAGACTGCAGTGTTCTGTTTTTTCTTGTCTGATGGAAGGGATTTGTAGATTGCTGTGTGTGCAGGGCTGTGGGAAAGTTTATTGTAGAGTGCAGTTTTGTGTTTTTTTGTTGTCTGATAGAAGGGATTTGTAGATTGCTGTGTGTGTAGTGCTGTAGGTAAGTTTATTTTAGAGTGCAGTGTTCTGTTTTTTGTTGTCTGATGGAAGGGGTTTGTAGATTGCTGTGTGTGTAGGGCTGTAGGTAAGTTTATTTTAAAGTGCAGTGTTCTGTTTTTTGTTGTCTGATGGAAGGGATTTGAGGATTGCTGTGTGTGCAGGGCTGTAGGTAGGTTTATGGCAGAGTGCAGTGTTGTGTTTTTTGTTGTCTGATGGAAGGGATTTGAGGATTGCTGTGTGTGCAGGGCGGTAGGTAAGTTTATTTTAGAGTGCAGTGTTCTGTTTTTTGTTGTCTGATAGAAGGGATTTGAGGATTGCTGTGTGTGCAGGGCGGTAGGTAAGTTTATTGTAGAGTGCAGTGTTGTGTTATTTGTTGTCTGATGGAAGGGATTTGTAGATTGCTGTGTGTGCAGGGCTGTAGGTAAGTTTATTGCAGAGTGCAGTGTTCTGTTTTTTGTTGTCTGATGGAAGGGATTTGTAAATTGCTGTGTGTGCATGGATGTAGGTAAGTTTATTGTAGAGTGCAGTGTTCTATTTTTTGTTGTCTGATGGAAGGGATTTGAGGATTGCTGTGTGTGCAGAGCTGTAGGTAAGTTTATTGTAGAGTGCAGTGTTCTGTTTTTCGTTGTCTGATGGAAGGGATTTGAGGATTGCTGTGTGTGCAGGGCTGTAGGTAGGTTTAATGTAGAGTGCAGTGTTCAGTTTTTTGTTGTCTGGTGGAAGGGATTTGAGCATTGCTTTGTGTGCAGGGCTGTAGGTAAGTTTATTGTAGAGTACACTGTTGTGGTTTTTGTTGTCTGATGGAAGGGATTTGTAGATTGCCGTGTGTGCAGAGCTGTAGATAAGTTTATGGCACAGTGCAGTGTTCTGTTTTTTGTTATCTGATGGAAGGGATTTGTAGATTGCTGTGTGTGCCAGGCTGTAGGTAAGTTTGTTGTAGAGTGCAGTGTTTTGTGTTTTGTTGTCTGATGGAAGGGATTTGAGGATTGCTGTGTGTACAGGGCTGTAGGTAAGTTTATTGCAGAGTGCAGTTTTCTGTTTTTTGTTGTCTGATGGAAGGGATTTGAGGATTGCTGTGTGTGCAGGGCTGTAGGTAAGTTTATTGTAGAGTGCAGTGTTTTGGTTTTTGTTGTCTGATGGAATGGATTTGAGGATTGCTGTGTGTGCAGGGCTGTAGGAAAGTTTATTGCTGAGTGCAGTGTTCTGTTTTTTGTTGTCTGATGGAAGGGATTTGTAGATTGCTGTGTGTGCAGGGCTGTAGGTAATTTTATTGTAGAGTGCACTGTTGTGTTTTTTGTTGTCTGATGGAAGGGATTTGTAGATTGCTGTGTGTGTAGGGCTGTAGGTAAGTTTATTTTAGAGTGCAGAGTTCTGTTTTTTGTTGTCTGATGGAAGGGATTTGTAGATTGCTGTGTGTGTAGGGCTGTAGGTAAGTTTATTTTAGAGTGCAATGTTCTGTTTTTTGTTGTCTGATGGAAGGGATTTGTAGATTGCTGTGTGTGCAGGGCTGTAGGTAATTTTATTGTAGAGTGCAGTGTTCTGTTTTTTGTTGTCTGATGGAAGGGATCTGAGGATTGCTGTGTGTGCAGGGCTGTAGGTAAGTTTATGGCAGAGTGCAGTGTTCTGTTTTTTGTTGTCTGATGGAAGGGATTTGTAGATTGCTGTGTGTGCATGGATGTAGGTAAGTTTATTGTAGAGTGCAGTGTTCTGTTTTTTGTTGTCTGATGGAAGGGATTTGAGGATTGCTGTGTGTGCAGGGATATAGGTAAGTTTATTGTAGAGTGCAGTGTTGTGTTTTTTGTTGTCTGATGGAAGGGATTTGTGGATAGCTCTGTGTGCAGGGCGGTAGGTAAGTTTATTTTAGAGTGCAGTGTTCTGTTTTTTGTTGTCTGATGGAAGGGATTTGAGGATTGCTGTGTGTGCAGGGCTGTAGGTAAGTTTATTTTAGAGTGCAGTGTTCTGTTTTTTATTGTCTGATGGAAGGGATTTGTAGATTGCTGTGTGTGCAGGGCGGTAGGTAAGTTTATGGCAGAGTGCAGTGTTGTGTTTTTTGTTGTCTGATGGAATGGATTTGTACATTGCTGTGTGTGCAGGGCTGTAGGTAAGTTTATGGCAGAGTGCAGTGTTGTGTTTTTTGTTGTCTGATGGAAGGGATTTGAGTATTGCTGTGTGTGCGGGGCTGTAGGTAAGTTTATTGTAGAGTGCAGTGTTGTGTTTTTTGTTGTCTGATGGAAGGGATTTGAGGATTGCTGTGTGTGCAGGGCTGTAGGTAAGTTTATGGCAGAGTGCAGTGTTGTGTTTTTTGTTGTCTGATGGAAGGGATTTGAGGATTGCTGTGTGTGCAGGGCGGTAGGTAAGTTCATTTTAGAGTGCAGTGTTCTGTTTTTTGTTGTCTGATAGAAGGGATTTGAGGATTGCTGTGTGTGCAGGGCTGTAGGTAAGTTTATTGTAGAGTGCAGTGTTGTGTTTTTTGTTGTCTGATGGAATGGATTTGTACATTGCTGTGTGTGCAGGGCTGTGGGAAAGTTTATGGCAGAGTGCAGTGTTCTGTTTTTTGTTGTCTGATGGAAGGGATTTGTAGATTGCTGTGTGTGCATGGATGTAGGTAAGTTTATGGCACAGTGCAGTGTTCTGTTTTTTGTTGTCTGATGGAAGGGATTTGTAGATTGCTGTGTGTGCATGGATGTAGGTAAGTTTATTGTAGAGTGCAGTGTTCTATTTTTTGTTGTCTGATGGAAGGGATTTGAGGATTGCTGTGTGTGCAGAGCTGTAGGTAAGTTTATTGTAGAGTGCAGTGTTCTGTTTTTCGTTGTCTGATGGAAGGGATTTGAGGATTGCTGTGTGTGCAGGGCTGTAGGTAGGTTTAATGTAGAGTGCAGTGTTCTGTTTTTGTTGTCTGGGGGAAGGGATTTGAGGATTGCTTTGTGTTCAGGGCTGTAGGTAAGTTTATTGTAGAGTACACTGTTGTGTTTTTTGTTGTCTGATGGAAGGGATTTGTAGATTGCCGTGTGTGCAGAGCTGTAGGTAAGTTTATGGCACAGTGCAGTGTTCTGTTCTTTGTTATCTGATGGAAGGGATTTGTAGATTGCTGTGTGTGCCGGGCTGTAGGTAAGTTTATTGTAGAGTGCAGTGTTTTGTTTTTTGTTGTCAGATGGAAGGGATTTGAGGATTGCTGTGTGTACAGGGCTGTAGGTGAGTTTATTGTAGAGTGCAGTGTTCTGTTTTTTGTTGTCTGATGGAAGGGATTTGTAGATTGCTGTGTGTGCCGGGCTGTAGGTAAGTTTATTGTAGAGTGCAGTGTTTTGTTTTTTGTTGTCTGATGGAATGGATTTGAGGATTGCTGTGTGTGCAGGGCTGTAGGAAAGTTTATTGCAGAGTGCAGTGTTCTGTTTTTTGTTGTCTGATGGAAGGGATTTGTAGATTGCTGTGTGTGCAGGGCTGTAGGTAATTTTATTGTAGAATGCAGTGTTGTGTTTTTTGTTGTCTGATGGAAGGGATTTGTAGATTGCTGTGTGTGTAGGGCTGTAGGTAAGTTTATTTTAGAGTGCAGAGTTCTGTTTTTTGTTGTCTGATGGAAGGGATTTGTAGATTGCTGTGTGTGTAGGGCTGTAGGTAAGTTTATTTTAGAGTGCAGTGTTCTGTTTTTTGTTGTCTGATGGAAGGTATTTGAGGATTGCTGTGTGTGCAGGGCTGTAGGTAAGTTTATTGCAGAGTGCAGTGTTCTGTTTTTTGTTATCTGATGGAAGGGATTTGTAGATTGCTGTGTGTGCAGGGCTGTAGGTAAGTTTATTGTAGAGTGCAGTGTTGTGTTTTTTGTTGTCTGATGGAAGGGATTTGAGGATTGCTGTGTGTGCAGGGCTGTAGGTAAATTTATTGTAGAGTGCAGTGTTCTGTTTTCTGTTGTCTGATGGAAGGGATTTGTAGATTGCTGTGTGTGCAGGGCTGTAGGTAAGTTTATTGTAGAGTGCAGTGTTCTTTTTTTTGTTGTCTGATGGAAGGGATTTGAGGATTGCTGTGTGTGCATTGCTGTAGGTAAGTTTATTGCAGAGTGCAGTGTTCTGTTTTTTGTTGTCTGATGGAAGGGATTTGTAGATTGCTGGGTGTGCAGGGCGCTACGTAAGTTTACAGCACAGTGCAGTGTTCTGTTTTTTGTTGTCTGATGGAAGGGATTTGAGGATTGCTGTGTGTGCAGGGCTGTAGGTAAGTTTATTGTAGAGTGCAGTGTTTTGTGTTTTGTTGTCTGATGGAAGGGATTTGTAGATTGCTGTGTGTGCATGGATGTAGGTAAGTTTATTGTAGAGTGCAGTGTTCTGTTTTTTGTTGTCTGATGGAAGGGATTTGAGGATTGCTGTGTGTGCAGGGATATAGGTAAGTTTATTGTAGAGTGCAGTGTTGTGTTTTTTGTTGTCTGATGGAAGGGATTTGTGGATAGCTCTGTGTGCAGGGCGGTAGGTAAGTTTATTTTAGAGTGCAGTGTTCTGTTTTTTGTTGTCTGATGGAAGGGATTTGAGGATTGCTGTGTGTGCAGGGCTGTAGGTAAGTTTATTTTAGAGTGCAGTGTTCTGTTTTTTATTGTCTGATGGAAGGGATTTGTAGATTGCTGTGTGTGCAGGGCGGTAGGTAAGTTTATGGCAGAGTGCAGTGTTGTGTTTTTTGTTGTCTGATGGAATGGATTTGTACATTGCTGTGTGTGCAGGGCTGTAGGTAAGTTTATGGCAGAGTGCAGTGTTGTGTTTTTTGTTGTCTGATGGAAGGGATTTGAGTATTGCTGTGTGTGCGGGGCTGTAGGTAAGTTTATTGTAGAGTGCAGTGTTGTGTTTTTTGTTGTCTGATGGAAGGGATTTGAGGATTGCTGTGTGTGCAGGGCTGTAGGTAAGTTTATGGCAGAGTGCAGTGTTGTGTTTTTTGTTGTCTGATGGAAGGGATTTGAGGATTGCTGTGTGTGCAGGGCGGTAGGTAAGTTCATTTTAGAGTGCAGTGTTCTGTTTTTTGTTGTCTGATAGAAGGGATTTGAGGATTGCTGTGTGTGCAGGGCTGTAGGTAAGTTTATTGTAGAGTGCAGTGTTGTGTTTTTTGTTGTCTGATGGAATGGATTTGTACATTGCTGTGTGTGCAGGGCTGTGGGAAAGTTTATGGCAGAGTGCAGTGTTCTGTTTTTTGTTGTCTGATGGAAGGGATTTGTAGATTGCTGTGTGTGCATGGATGTAGGTAAGTTTATGGCACAGTGCAGTGTTCTGTTTTTTGTTGTCTGATGGAAGGGATTTGTAGATTGCTGTGTGTGCATGGATGTAGGTAAGTTTATTGTAGAGTGCAGTGTTCTATTTTTTGTTGTCTGATGGAAGGGATTTGAGGATTGCTGTGTGTGCAGAGCTGTAGGTAAGTTTATTGTAGAGTGCAGTGTTCTGTTTTTCGTTGTCTGATGGAAGGGATTTGAGGATTGCTGTGTGTGCAGGGCTGTAGGTAGGTTTAATGTAGAGTGCAGTGTTCTGTTTTTGTTGTCTGGGGGAAGGGATTTGAGGATTGCTTTGTGTTCAGGGCTGTAGGTAAGTTTATTGTAGAGTACACTGTTGTGTTTTTTGTTGTCTGATGGAAGGGATTTGTAGATTGCCGTGTGTGCAGAGCTGTAGGTAAGTTTATGGCACAGTGCAGTGTTCTGTTCTTTGTTATCTGATGGAAGGGATTTGTAGATTGCTGTGTGTGCCGGGCTGTAGGTAAGTTTATTGTAGAGTGCAGTGTTTTGTTTTTTGTTGTCAGATGGAAGGGATTTGAGGATTGCTGTGTGTACAGGGCTGTAGGTGAGTTTATTGTAGAGTGCAGTGTTCTGTTTTTTGTTGTCTGATGGAAGGGATTTGTAGATTGCTGTGTGTGCCGGGCTGTAGGTAAGTTTATTGTAGAGTGCAGTGTTTTGTTTTTTGTTGTCTGATGGAATGGATTTGAGGATTGCTGTGTGTGCAGGGCTGTAGGAAAGTTTATTGCAGAGTGCAGTGTTCTGTTTTTTGTTGTCTGATGGAAGGGATTTGTAGATTGCTGTGTGTGCAGGGCTGTAGGTAATTTTATTGTAGAATGCAGTGTTGTGTTTTTTGTTGTCTGATGGAAGGGATTTGTAGATTGCTGTGTGTGTAGGGCTGTAGGTAAGTTTATTTTAGAGTGCAGAGTTCTGTTTTTTGTTGTCTGATGGAAGGGATTTGTAGATTGCTGTGTGTGTAGGGCTGTAGGTAAGTTTATTTTAGAGTGCAGTGTTCTGTTTTTTGTTGTCTGATGGAAGGTATTTGAGGATTGCTGTGTGTGCAGGGCTGTAGGTAAGTTTATTGCAGAGTGCAGTGTTCTGTTTTTTGTTATCTGATGGAAGGGATTTGTAGATTGCTGTGTGTGCAGGGCTGTAGGTAAGTTTATTGTAGAGTGCAGTGTTGTGTTTTTTGTTGTCTGATGGAAGGGATTTGAGGATTGCTGTGTGTGCAGGGCTGTAGGTAAATTTATTGTAGAGTGCAGTGTTCTGTTTTCTGTTGTCTGATGGAAGGGATTTGTAGATTGCTGTGTGTGCAGGGCTGTAGGTAAGTTTATTGTAGAGTGCAGTGTTCTTTTTTTTGTTGTCTGATGGAAGGGATTTGAGGATTGCTGTGTGTGCATTGCTGTAGGTAAGTTTATTGCAGAGTGCAGTGTTCTGTTTTTTGTTGTCTGATGGAAGGGATTTGTAGATTGCTGGGTGTGCAGGGCGCTACGTAAGTTTACAGCACAGTGCAGTGTTCTGTTTTTTGTTGTCTGATGGAAGGGATTTGAGGATTGCTGTGTGTGCAGGGCTGTAGGTAAGTTTATTGTAGAGTGCAGTGTTGTGTTTTTTGTTGTCTGATGGAAGGGATTTGTACATTGCTGTGTGTGCAGGGCTGTAGGTAAGTTTATGGCACAGTGCAGTGTTCTGTTTTTTGTTGTCTGATTGAAGGGATTTGTAGATTGCTGTGTGTGCAGGGCTGTAGGTAAGTTTATAGCAGAGTGCAGTGTTCTGTTTTTTGTTGTCTGATTGAAGGGATTTGTAGATTGCTGTGTGTGCAGGGCTGTAGGTAAGTGTATGACAAAGTGCAGTGTTCTGTTTTTTGTTGTCTGATGGAAGGGATTTGTAGATTGCTGTGTGTGCATGGCTGTAGGTAACTTTATTGTAGAGTGCAGTGTTCTGTTTTTTGCTGTCTGATGGAAGGGATTTGAGGATTGCTGTGTGTGCAAGGCTGTAGGTAAGTTTATTGCAGAGTGCAGTGTTCTGTTTTTTGTTGTCTGATGGAAGGGATTTGTAGATTGCTGGATGTGCAGGGCGCTAGGTAAGTTTACAGCACAGTGCAGTGTTCTGTTTTTTGTTGTCTGATGGAAGGGATTTGAGGATTGCTGTGTGTGCAGGGCTGTAGGTAAGTTTATTGTAGAGTGCAGTGTTGTGTTTTTTGTTGTCTGATGGAAGGGATTTGTAGATTGCTGTGTGTGCAGGGCTGTAGGTAAGTTTATGGCACAGTGCAGTGTTGTGTTTTTTGTTCTCTGATGGAAGGGATTTGAGGATTGCTGTGTGTACAGGGCTGTAGGTAAGTTTATTGCAGAGTGCAGTGTTCTGTTTTTTCTTGTCTGATGGAAGGGATTTGTAGATTGCTGTGTGTGCAGGACTGTGGGTAGGTTTATTGTAGACTGCAGTGTTGTGTTTTTTTGTTGTCTGATGGAAGGGATTTGTAGATTGCTGTGTGTGTAGGGCTGTAGGTAAGTTTACTGTAGAGTGCAGTGTTCTGTTTTTTGTTGTCTGATGGAAGGGATTTGAGGATTGCTCTTTGTGCAGGGCTGTAGGTAAGTTTATTGCAGACTGCAGTGTTCTGTTTTTTCTTGTCTGATGGAAGGGATTTGTAGATTGCTGTGTGTGCAGGGCTGTGGGAAAGTTTATTGTAGAGTGCAGTTTTGTGTTTTTTTGTTGTCTGATAGAAGGGATTTGTAGATTGCTGTGTGTGTAGTGCTGTAGGTAAGTTTATTTTAGAGTGCAGTGTTCTGTTTTTTGTTGTCTGATGGAAGGGGTTTGTAGATTGCTGTGTGTGTAGGGCTGTAGGTAAGTTTATTTTAAAGTGCAGTGTTCTGTTTTTTGTTGTCTGATGGAAGGGATTTGAGGATTGCTGTGTGTGCAGGGCTGTAGGTAGGTTTATGGCAGAGTGCAGTGTTGTGTTTTTTGTTGTCTGATGGAAGGGATTTGAGGATTGCTGTGTGTGCAGGGCGGTAGGTAAGTTTATTTTAGAGTGCAGTGTTCTGTTTTTTGTTGTCTGATAGAAGGGATTTGAGGATTGCTGTGTGTGCAGGGCGGTAGGTAAGTTTATTGTAGAGTGCAGTGTTGTGTTATTTGTTGTCTGATGGAAGGGATTTGTAGATTGCTGTGTGTGCAGGGCTGTAGGTAAGTTTATTGCAGAGTGCAGTGTTCTGTTTTTTGTTGTCTGATGGAAGGGATTTGTAAATTGCTGTGTGTGCATGGATGTAGGTAAGTTTATTGTAGAGTGCAGTGTTCTATTTTTTGTTGTCTGATGGAAGGGATTTGAGGATTGCTGTGTGTGCAGAGCTGTAGGTAAGTTTATTGTAGAGTGCAGTGTTCTGTTTTTCGTTGTCTGATGGAAGGGATTTGAGGATTGCTGTGTGTGCAGGGCTGTAGGTAGGTTTAATGTAGAGTGCAGTGTTCAGTTTTTTGTTGTCTGGTGGAAGGGATTTGAGCATTGCTTTGTGTGCAGGGCTGTAGGTAAGTTTATTGTAGAGTACACTGTTGTGGTTTTTGTTGTCTGATGGAAGGGATTTGTAGATTGCCGTGTGTGCAGAGCTGTAGATAAGTTTATGGCACAGTGCAGTGTTCTGTTTTTTGTTATCTGATGGAAGGGATTTGTAGATTGCTGTGTGTGCCAGGCTGTAGGTAAGTTTGTTGTAGAGTGCAGTGTTTTGTGTTTTGTTGTCTGATGGAAGGGATTTGAGGATTGCTGTGTGTACAGGGCTGTAGGTAAGTTTATTGCAGAGTGCAGTTTTCTGTTTTTTGTTGTCTGATGGAAGGGATTTGAGGATTGCTGTGTGTGCAGGGCTGTAGGTAAGTTTATTGTAGAGTGCAGTGTTTTGGTTTTTGTTGTCTGATGGAATGGATTTGAGGATTGCTGTGTGTGCAGGGCTGTAGGAAAGTTTATTGCTGAGTGCAGTGTTCTGTTTTTTGTTGTCTGATGGAAGGGATTTGTAGATTGCTGTGTGTGCAGGGCTGTAGGTAATTTTATTGTAGAGTGCACTGTTGTGTTTTTTGTTGTCTGATGGAAGGGATTTGTAGATTGCTGTGTGTGTAGGGCTGTAGGTAAGTTTATTTTAGAGTGCAGAGTTCTGTTTTTTGTTGTCTGATGGAAGGGATTTGTAGATTGCTGTGTGTGTAGGGCTGTAGGTAAGTTTATTTTAGAGTGCAATGTTCTGTTTTTTGTTGTCTGATGGAAGGGATTTGTAGATTGCTGTGTGTGCAGGGCTGTAGGTAATTTTATTGTAGAGTGCAGTGTTCTGTTTTTTGTTGTCTGATGGAAGGGATCTGAGGATTGCTGTGTGTGCAGGGCTGTAGGTAAGTTTATGGCAGAGTGCAGTGTTCTGTTTTTTGTTGTCTGATGGAAGGGATTTGTAGATTGCTGTGTGTGCATGGATGTAGGTAAGTTTATTGTAGAGTGCAGTGTTCTGTTTTTTGTTGTCTGATGGAAGGGATTTGAGGATTGCTGTGTGTGCAGGGATATAGGTAAGTTTATTGTAGAGTGCAGTGTTGTGTTTTTTGTTGTCTGATGGAAGGGATTTGTGGATAGCTCTGTGTGCAGGGCGGTAGGTAAGTTTATTTTAGAGTGCAGTGTTCTGTTTTTTGTTGTCTGATGGAAGGGATTTGAGGATTGCTGTGTGTGCAGGGCTGTAGGTAAGTTTATTTTAGAGTGCAGTGTTCTGTTTTTTATTGTCTGATGGAAGGGATTTGTAGATTGCTGTGTGTGCAGGGCGGTAGGTAAGTTTATGGCAGAGTGCAGTGTTGTGTTTTTTGTTGTCTGATGGAATGGATTTGTACATTGCTGTGTGTGCAGGGCTGTAGGTAAGTTTATGGCAGAGTGCAGTGTTGTGTTTTTTGTTGTCTGATGGAAGGGATTTGAGTATTGCTGTGTGTGCGGGGCTGTAGGTAAGTTTATTGTAGAGTGCAGTGTTGTGTTTTTTGTTGTCTGATGGAAGGGATTTGAGGATTGCTGTGTGTGCAGGGCTGTAGGTAAGTTTATGGCAGAGTGCAGTGTTGTGTTTTTTGTTGTCTGATGGAAGGGATTTGAGGATTGCTGTGTGTGCAGGGCGGTAGGTAAGTTCATTTTAGAGTGCAGTGTTCTGTTTTTTGTTGTCTGATAGAAGGGATTTGAGGATTGCTGTGTGTGCAGGGCTGTAGGTAAGTTTATTGTAGAGTGCAGTGTTGTGTTTTTTGTTGTCTGATGGAATGGATTTGTACATTGCTGTGTGTGCAGGGCTGTGGGAAAGTTTATGGCAGAGTGCAGTGTTCTGTTTTTTGTTGTCTGATGGAAGGGATTTGTAGATTGCTGTGTGTGCATGGATGTAGGTAAGTTTATGGCACAGTGCAGTGTTCTGTTTTTTGTTGTCTGATGGAAGGGATTTGTAGATTGCTGTGTGTGCATGGATGTAGGTAAGTTTATTGTAGAGTGCAGTGTTCTATTTTTTGTTGTCTGATGGAAGGGATTTGAGGATTGCTGTGTGTGCAGAGCTGTAGGTAAGTTTATTGTAGAGTGCAGTGTTCTGTTTTTCGTTGTCTGATGGAAGGGATTTGAGGATTGCTGTGTGTGCAGGGCTGTAGGTAGGTTTAATGTAGAGTGCAGTGTTCTGTTTTTGTTGTCTGGGGGAAGGGATTTGAGGATTGCTTTGTGTTCAGGGCTGTAGGTAAGTTTATTGTAGAGTACACTGTTGTGTTTTTTGTTGTCTGATGGAAGGGATTTGTAGATTGCCGTGTGTGCAGAGCTGTAGGTAAGTTTATGGCACAGTGCAGTGTTCTGTTCTTTGTTATCTGATGGAAGGGATTTGTAGATTGCTGTGTGTGCCGGGCTGTAGGTAAGTTTATTGTAGAGTGCAGTGTTTTGTTTTTTGTTGTCAGATGGAAGGGATTTGAGGATTGCTGTGTGTACAGGGCTGTAGGTGAGTTTATTGTAGAGTGCAGTGTTCTGTTTTTTGTTGTCTGATGGAAGGGATTTGTAGATTGCTGTGTGTGCCGGGCTGTAGGTAAGTTTATTGTAGAGTGCAGTGTTTTGTTTTTTGTTGTCTGATGGAATGGATTTGAGGATTGCTGTGTGTGCAGGGCTGTAGGAAAGTTTATTGCAGAGTGCAGTGTTCTGTTTTTTGTTGTCTGATGGAAGGGATTTGTAGATTGCTGTGTGTGCAGGGCTGTAGGTAATTTTATTGTAGAATGCAGTGTTGTGTTTTTTGTTGTCTGATGGAAGGGATTTGTAGATTGCTGTGTGTGTAGGGCTGTAGGTAAGTTTATTTTAGAGTGCAGAGTTCTGTTTTTTGTTGTCTGATGGAAGGGATTTGTAGATTGCTGTGTGTGTAGGGCTGTAGGTAAGTTTATTTTAGAGTGCAGTGTTCTGTTTTTTGTTGTCTGATGGAAGGTATTTGAGGATTGCTGTGTGTGCAGGGCTGTAGGTAAGTTTATTGCAGAGTGCAGTGTTCTGTTTTTTGTTATCTGATGGAAGGGATTTGTAGATTGCTGTGTGTGCAGGGCTGTAGGTAAGTTTATTGTAGAGTGCAGTGTTGTGTTTTTTGTTGTCTGATGGAAGGGATTTGAGGATTGCTGTGTGTGCAGGGCTGTAGGTAAATTTATTGTAGAGTGCAGTGTTCTGTTTTCTGTTGTCTGATGGAAGGGATTTGTAGATTGCTGTGTGTGCAGGGCTGTAGGTAAGTTTATTGTAGAGTGCAGTGTTCTTTTTTTTGTTGTCTGATGGAAGGGATTTGAGGATTGCTGTGTGTGCATTGCTGTAGGTAAGTTTATTGCAGAGTGCAGTGTTCTGTTTTTTGTTGTCTGATGGAAGGGATTTGTAGATTGCTGGGTGTGCAGGGCGCTACGTAAGTTTACAGCACAGTGCAGTGTTCTGTTTTTTGTTGTCTGATGGAAGGGATTTGAGGATTGCTGTGTGTGCAGGGCTGTAGGTAAGTTTATTGTAGAGTGCAGTGTTGTGTTTTTTGTTGTCTGATGGAAGGGATTTGTACATTGCTGTGTGTGCAGGGCTGTAGGTAAGTTTATGGCACAGTGCAGTGTTCTGTTTTTTGTTGTCTGATTGAAGGGATTTGTAGATTGCTGTGTGTGCAGGGCTGTAGGTAAGTTTATAGCAGAGTGCAGTGCTCTGTTTTTTGTTGTCTGATTGAAGGGATTTGTAGATTGCTGTGTGTGCAGGGCTGTAGGTAAGTGTATGACAAAGTGCAGTGTTCTGTTTTTTGTTGTCTGATGGAAGGGATTTGTAGATTGCTGTGTGTGCATGGCTGTAGGTAACTTTATTGTAGAGTGCAGTGTTCTGTTTTTTGCTGTCTGATGGAAGGGATTTGAGGATTTCTGTGTGTGCAAGGCTGTAGGTAAGTTTATTGCAGAGTGCAGTGTTCTGTTTTTTGTTGTCTGATGGAAGGGATTTGTAGATTGCTGGATGTGCAGGGCGCTAGGTAAGTTTACAGCACAGTGCAGTGTTCTGTTTTTTGTTGTCTGATGGAAGGGATTTGAGGATTGCTGTGTGTGCAGGGCTGTAGGTAAGTTTATTGTAGAGTGCAGTGTTGTGTTTTTTGTTGTCTGATGGAAGGGATTTGTAGATTGCTGTGTGTGCAGGGCTGTAGGTAAGTTTATGGCACAGTGCAGTGTTGTGTTTTTTGTTCTCTGATGGAAGGGATTTGAGGATTGCTGTGTGTACAGGGCTGTAGGTAAGTTTATTGCAGAGTGCAGTGTTCTGTTTTTTCTTGTCTGATGGAAGGGATTTGTAGATTGCTGTGTGTGCAGGACTGTGGGTAGGTTTATTGTAGACTGCAGTGTTGTGTTTTTTTGTTGTCTGATGGAAGGGATTTGTAGATTGCTGTGTGTGTAGGGCTGTAGGTAAGTTTACTGTAGAGTGCAGTGTTCTGTTTTTTGTTGTCTGATGGAAGGGATTTGAGGATTGCTCTTTGTGCAGGGCTGTAGGTAAGTTTATTGCAGACTGCAGTGTTCTGTTTTTTCTTGTCTGATGGAAGGGATTTGTAGATTGCTGTGTGTGCAGGGCTGTGGGAAAGTTTATTGTAGAGTGCAGTTTTGTGTTTTTTTGTTGTCTGATAGAAGGGATTTGTAGATTGCTGTGTGTGTAGTGCTGTAGGTAAGTTTATTTTAGAGTGCAGTGTTCTGTTTTTTGTTGTCTGATGGAAGGGGTTTGTAGATTGCTGTGTGTGTAGGGCTGTAGGTAAGTTTATTTTAAAGTGCAGTGTTCTGTTTTTTGTTGTCTGATGGAAGGGATTTGAGGATTGCTGTGTGTGCAGGGCTGTAGGTAAGTTTATGGCAGAGTGCAGTGTTGTGTTTTTTGTTGTCTGATGGAAGGGATTTGAGGATTGCTGTGTGTGCAGGGCGGTAGGTAAGTTTATTTTAGAGTGCAGTGTTCTGTTTTTTGTTGTCTGATAGAAGGGATTTGAGGATTGCTGTGTGTGCAGGGCTGTAGGTAAGTTTATTGTAGAGTGCAGTGTTGTGTTATTTGTTGTCTGATGGAAGGGATTTGTAGATTGCTGTGTGTGCAGGGCTGTAGGTAAGTTTATTGCAGAGTGCAGTGTTCTGTTTTTTGTTGTCTGATGGAAGGGATTTGTAAATTGCTGTGTGTGCATGGATGTAGGTAAGTTTATTGTAGAGTGCAGTGTTCTATTTTTTGTTGTCTGATGGAAGGGATTTGAGGATTGCTGTGTGTGCAGAGCTGTAGGTAAGTTTATTGTAGAGTACACTGTTGTGGTTTTTGTTGTCTGATGGAAGGGATTTGTAGATTGCCGTGTGTGCAGAGCTGTAGATAAGTTTATGGCACAGTGCAGTGTTCTGTTTTTTGTTATCTGATGGAAGGGATTTGTAGATTGCTGTGTGTGCCAGGCTGTAGGTAAGTTTGTTGTAGAGTGCAGTGTTTTGTGTTTTGTTGTCTGATGGAAGGGATTTGAGGATTGCTGTGTGTACAGGGCTGTAGGTAAGTTTATTGCAGAGTGCAGTTTTCTGTTTTTTGTTGTCTGATGGAAGGGATTTGAGGATTGCTGTGTGTGCAGGGCTGTAGGTAAGTTTATTGTAGAGTGCAGTGTTTTGGTTTTTGTTGTCTGATGGAATGGATTTGAGGATTGCTGTGTGTGCAGGGCTGTAGGAAAGTTTATTGCTGAGTGCAGTGTTCTGTTTTTTGTTGTCTGATGGAAGGGATTTGTAGATTGCTGTGTGTGCAGGGCTGTAGGTAATTTTATTGTAGAGTGCACTGTTGTGTTTTTTGTTGTCTGATGGAAGGGATTTGTAGATTGCTGTGTGTGTAAGGCTGTAGGTAAGTTTATTTTAGAGTGCAGAGTTCTGTTTTTTGTTGTCTGATGGAAGGGATTTGTAGATTGCTGTGTGTGTAGGGCTGTAGGTAAGTTTATTTTAGAGTGCAATGTTCTGTTTTTTGTTGTCTGATGGAAGGGATTTGTAGATTGCTGTGTGTGCAGGGCTGTAGGTAAGTTTATTGCAGAGTGCAGTGTTCTGTTTTTTGTTGTCTGATGGAAGGGATTTGAGGACTGCTGTGTGTGCAGGGCTGTAGGTAAGTTTATTGCAGAGTGCAGTGTTCTGTTTTTTGTTGTCTGATGGAAGGGATTTGTAGATTGCTGTGTGTGCAGGGCTGTAGGTAAGTTTATTGTAGAGTGCAGTGTTGTGTTTTTTGTTGTCTGATGGAAGGGATTTGAGGATTGCTGTGTGTGCAGGGCTGTAGGTAAATTTATTGTAGAGTGCAGTGTTCTGTTTTCTGTTGTCTGTTGGAAGGGATTTGTAGATTGCTGTTTGTGCAGGGCTGTAGGTAAGTTTATTGTAGAGTGCAGTGTTCTTTTTTTTGTTGTCTGATGGAAGGGATTTGAGGATTGCTGTGTGTGCAGGGCTGTAGGTAAGTTTATTGCAGAGTGCAGTGTTCTGTTTTTTGTTGTCTGATGGAAGGGATTTGTAGATTGCTGGGTGTGCAGGGCGCTAGGTAAGTTTACAGCACAGTGCAGTGTTCTGTTTTTTGTTGTCTGATGGAAGGGATTTGTACATTGCTGTGTGTGCAGGGCTGTAGGTAAGTTTATGGCACAGTGCAGTGTTCTGTTTTTTGTTGTCTGATGGAAGGGATTTGTAGATTGCTGTGTGTCCAGGGCTGTAGGTAAGTTTATTGCAGAGTGCAGTGTTCTGTTTTTTGTGTTCTGATGGAAGGGATTTGTAAATTGCTGTGTGTGCAGGGCTGTAGGTAGGTTTATGGCACAGTGCAGTGTTCTGTTTTTTGTTGTATGATGGAAGGGATTTGAGGATTGCTGTGTGTGCAGGGCTGTAGGTAAGTTTATTGTAGAGTGCAGTGTTGTGTTTTTTGTTGTCTGATGGAATGGATTTGTAGATTGCTGTGTGTGCAGGGCTGTAGGTAAGTGTATGACAAAGTGCAGTGTGTTCTGTTTTTTGTTGTCTGATGGAAGGGATTTGTAGATTGCTGTGTGTGCATGGCTGTAGGTAACTTTATTGTAGAGTGCAGTGTTCTGTTTTTTGCTGTCTGATGGAAGGGATTTGAGGATTGCTGTGTGTGCAAGGCTGTAGGTAAGTTTATTGCAGAGTGCAGTGTTCTGTTTTTTGTTGTCTGATGGAAGGGATTTGTAGATTGCTGGATGTGCAGGGCGCTAGGTAAGTTTACAGCACAGTGCAGTGTTGTGTTTTTTGTTCTCTGATGGAAGGGATTTGAGGATTGCTGTGTGTACAGGGCTGTAGGTAAGTTTATTGCAGAGTGCAGTGTTCTGCTTTTTCTTGTCTGATGGAAGGGATTTGTAGATTGCTGTGTGTGCAGGGCTGTGGCTAGGTTTATTGTAGAGTGCAGTGTTGTGTTTTTTTGTTGTCTGATGGAAGGGATTCATAGATTGCTGTGTGTGTAGGGCTGTAGGTAAGTTTACTGTATAGTGCAGTGTTCTGTTTTTTGTTGTCTGATGGAAGGGATTTGAGGATTGCTGTTTGTGCAGGGCTGTAGGTAAGTTTATTGCAGAGTGCAGTGTTCTGTTTTTTCTTGTCTGATGGAAGGGATTTGTAGATTGCTGTGTGTGCAGGGCTGTGGGTAAGTTTATTGTAGAGTGCAGTTTTGTGTTTTTTTGTTGTCTGATGGAAGGGATTTGTAGATTGCTGTGTGTGTAGGGCTGTAGGTAAGTTTATTTTAGAGTGCAGTGTTCTGTTTTTTGTTGTCTGATGGAAGGGATTTGAGGATTGCTGTGTGTGCAGGGCTGTAGGTAAGTTTATTGCAGAGTGCAGTGTTCTGTTTTTTCTTGTCTGATGGAAGGGATTTGTAGATCGCTGTGTGTGCAGGGCTGTGGGTAAATTTATTGTAGAGTGCAGTGTTCTGTTTTTTGTTGTCTGGTGGAAGGGATTTGAGCATTGCTTTGTGTGCAGGGCTGTAGGTAAGTTTATTGTAGAGTACACTGTTGTGGTTTTTGTTGTCTGATGGAAGGGATTTGTAGATTGCCGTGTGTGCAGAGCTGTAGATAAGTTTATGGCACAGTGCAGTGTTCTGTTTTTTGTTATCTGATGGAAGGGATTTGTAGATTGCTGTGTGTGCCAGGCTGTAGGTAAGTTTGTTGTAGAGTGCAGTGTTTTGTGTTTTGTTGTCTGATGGAAGGGATTTGAGGATTGCTGTGTGTACAGGGCTGTAGGTAAGTTTATTGCAGAGTGCAGTTTTCTGTTTTTTGTTGTCTGATGGAAGGGATTTGAGGATTGCTGTGTGTGCAGGGCTGTAGGTAAGTTTATTGTAGAGTGCAGTGTTTTGGTTTTTGTTGTCTGATGGAATGGATTTGAGGATTGCTGTGTGTGCAGGGCTGTAGGAAAGTTTATTGCTGAGTGCAGTGTTCTGTTTTTTGTTGTCTGATGGAAGGGATTTGTAGATTGCTGTGTGTGCAGGGCTGTAGGTAATTTTATTGTAGAGTGCACTGTTGTGTTTTTTGTTGTCTGATGGAAGGGATTTGTAGATTGCTGTGTGTGTAGGGCTGTAGGTAAGTTTATTTTAGAGTGCAGAGTTCTGTTTTTTGTTGTCTGATGGAAGGGATTTGTAGATTGCTGTGTGTGTAGGGCTGTAGGTAAGTTTATTTTAGAGTGCAATGTTCTGTTATTTGTTGTCTGATGGAAGGGATTTGTAGATTGCTGTGTGTGCAGGGCTGTAGGTAAGTTTATTGCAGAGTGCAGTGTTCTGTTTTTTGTTGTCTGATGGAAGGGATTTGAGGACTGCTGTGTGTGCAGGGCTGTAGGTAAGTTTATTGCAGAGTGCAGTGTTCTGTTTTTTGTTGTCTGATGGAAGGGATTTGTAGATTGCTGTGTGTGCAGGGCTGTAGGTAAGTTTATTGTAGAGTGCAGTGTTGTGTTTTTTGTTGTCTGATGGAAGGGATTTGAGGATTGCTGTGTGTGCAGGGCTGTAGGTAAATTTATTGTAGAGTGCAGTGTTCTGTTTTCTGTTGTCTGTTGGAAGGGATTTGTAGATTGCTGTTTGTGCAGGGCTGTAGGTAAGTTTATTGTAGAGTGCAGTGTTCTTTTTTTTGTTGTCTGATGGAAGGGATTTGAGGATTGCTGTGTGTGCAGGGCTGTAGGTAAGTTTATTGCAGAGTGCAGTGTTCTGTTTTTTGTTGTCTGATGGAAGGGATTTGTAGATTGCTGGGTGTGCAGGGCGCTAGGTAAGTTTACAGCACAGTGCAGTGTTCTGTTTTTTGTTGTCTGATGGAAGGGATTTGTACATTGCTGTGTGTGCAGGGCTGTAGGTAAGTTTATGGCACAGTGCAGTGTTCTGTTTTTTGTTGTCTGATGGAAGGGATTTGTAGATTGCTGTGTGTGCAGGGCTGTAGGTAAGTTTATTGCAGAGTGCAGTGTTCTGTTTTTTGTTGTCTGATGGAAGGGATTTGAGGATTGCTGTGTGTGCAGGGCTGTAGGTAAGTTTATTGTAGAGTGCATTGTTGTGTTTTTTGTTGTCTGATGTAAGGGTTTCGTAGATTGCTGTGTGTGCAGGGCTGTAGGTAAGTTTATGGCACAGTGCAGTGTTCTGTTCTTTGTTGTCTGATGGAAGGGATTTGTATATTGCTGTGTGTGCAGGGCTGTAGGTAAATTTATTGTAGAGTGCAGTGTTGTGTTTTTTGTTGTCTGATGGAAGGGATTTGTAGGTTGCTGTGTGTGCAGGGCTGTATGTAAGTCTATGGCACAGTGCAGTGTTCTGTTCTTTGTTGTCTGATGGAAGGGATTTGTAGATTGCTGTGTGTGCCGGGCTGTAGGTAAGTTTATTGTAGAGTGCAGTGTTGTGTTTTTTGTTGTCTGATGGAAGGGATTTGAGGATTACTGTGTGTACAGGGCTCTAGGTAGGTTTATTGCAGAGTGCAGTGTTCTGTTTTTTGTTGTCTGATGGAAGGGATTTGTAGATTGCTGTGTGTGCCGGTCTGTAGGTAAGTTTATTGTAGAGTGCAGTGTTGTGTTTTTTGTTGTCTGATGGAAGAAATTTGTAGATTGCTGTGTGTGCAGGGCTGTAGGTAAGTTTATTGCAGAGTGCAGTGAACTGTTTTCTGTTTTCTGATGGAAGGGATTTGTGGATTGCTGTGTGTGCAGGGCTGTAGGTAAGTTTATTTTAGAGTGCAGTGTTCTGTTTTTTGTTGTCGGATGGAAGGGATTTGAGGATTGCTGTTTGTGCAGGGCTGTATGTAAGTTTATTTTAGAGTGCAGTGTTCTGTTTTTTGTTGTCTGATGGAAGGGATTTGTAGATTGCTGTGTGTGCAGGGCGGTAGGTAAGTTTATGGCAGAGTGCAGTGTTCTGTTTTTTGTTGTCTGATGGAAGGGATTTGTAGATTGCTGTGTGTGCAGGGCGGTAGGTAAGTTTATGGCAGAGTGCAGTGTTCTGTTTTATGTTGTCTGATGGAAGGGATTTGAGGATTGCTGTCTGAGCAGGGCTGTAGGTCAGTTTATTTTAGAGTGCAGCGTTCTGTTTTTTGTTGTCTGATGGAAGGGATTTGTAGATTGCTGTGTGTGCAGGGCTGTAGGTAAGTTTATTGTAGAGTGCAGTGTTCTGTTTTTTGTTGTCTGATGGAAGGGATTTGAGGATTGCTGTGTGTGCAGGGCTGTAGGTAAGTTTATTGTAGAGTGCAGTGTTGTGTTTTTTGTTGTCTGGTGGAAGGGAATTGTAGATTGCTGTGCGTGCAGGGCTGTAGGTAAGTTTATTGTAGAGTGCAGTGTTCTGTTTTATGTTGTCTGATGGAAGGGATTTGAGGATTGCTGTGCGTGCAGGGCTGTAGGTAAGTTTATTGTACAGTGCAGTGTTGTGTTTTTTGTTGACTGATGGAAGGGATTTGAGGATTGCTGTGTGTGCAGGGCTGTAGGTAAGTTTATTGTAGAGTGCAGTGTTCTGTTTTTTGTTGTCTGATGGAAGGGATTTGTAGATTGCTGTGTGTGCAGGGCTGTAGGTAAGTTTATTGTAGAGTGCAGTGTTCTGTTTTTTGTTGTCTGATGGAAGGGATTTGTAGATTGCTGTGTGTGTAGGGCTGTAGGTAACTTTATTGTAGAGTGCAGTGTTCTGTTTTTTGCTGTCTGTTGGAAGGGATTTGAGGATTGCTGTGTGTGCAAGGCTGTAGGTAAGTTTATTGCAGAGTGCAGTGTTCTGTTTTTTGTTGTCTGATGGAAGGGATTTGTAGATTGCTGGGTGTGCGGGCGCTAGGTAAATTTACAGCACAGTGCAGTGTTCTGTTTTTTGTTGTCTGATGGAAGGGATTTGAGGATTGCTGTGTGTGCAGGGCTGTAGGTAAGTTTATTGTAGAGTGCAGTGTTGTGTTTTTTGTTGTCTGATGGAATGGATTTGTACATTGCTGTGTGTGCAGGGCTGTAGGTAAGTTTATGGCACAGTGCAGTGTTCTGTTTTTTGTTGTCTGATGGAAGGGATTTGTAGATTGCTGTGTGTGTAGGGCTGTAGGTAAGTTTATTGTAGAGTGCAGTGTTCTGTTTTTTGTTGTCTGATGGAAGGGATCTGAGGATTGCTGTGTGTGCAGGGCTGTAGGTAAGTTTATGGCAGAGTGCAGTGTTCTGTTTTTTGTTGTCTGATGGAAGGGATTTGTAGATTGCTGTGTGTGCATGGATGTAGGTAAGTTTATTGTAGAGTGCAGTGTTCTGTTTTTTGTTGTCTGATGGAAGGGATTTGAGGATTGCTGTGTGTGCAGGGATATAGGTAAGTTTATTGTAGAGTGCAGTGTTGTGTTTTTTGTTGTCTGATGGAAGGGATTTGTGGATAGCTCTGTGTGCAGGGCGGTAGGTAAGTTTATTTTAGAGTGCAGTGTTCTGTTTTTTGTTGTCTGATGGAAGGGATTTGAGGATTGCTGTGTGTGCAGGGCTGTAGGTAAGTTTATTTTAGAGTGCAGTGTTCTGTTTTTTATTGTCTGATGGAAGGGATTTGTAGATTGCTGTGTGTGCAGGGCGGTAGGTAAGTTTATGGCAGAGTGCACTGTTGTGTTTTTTGTTGTCTGATGGAATGGATTTGTACATTGCTGTGTGTGCAGGGCTGTAGGTAAGTTTATGGCAGAGTGCAGTGTTGTGTTTTTTGTTGTCTGATGGAAGGGATTTGAGTATTGCTGTGTGTGCGGGGCTGTAGGTAAGTTTATTGTAGAGTGCAGTGTTGTGTTTTTTGTTGTCTGATGGAAGGGATTTGAGGATTGCTGTGTGTGCAGGGCTGTAGGTAAGTTTATGGCAGAGTGCAGTGTTGTGTTTTTTGTTGTCTGATGGAAGGGATTTGAGGATTGCTGTGTGTGCAGGGCGGTAGGTAAGTTCATTTTAGAGTGCAGTGTTCTGTTTTTTGTTGTCTGATAGAAGGGATTTGAGGATTGCTGTGTGTGCAGGGCTGTAGGTAAGTTTATTGTAGAGTGCAGTGTTGTGTTTTTTGTTGTCTGATGGAATGGATTTGTACATTGCTGTGTGTGCAGGGCTGTGGGAAAGTTTATGGCAGAGTGCAGTGTTCTGTTTTTTGTTGTCTGATGGAAGGGATTTGTAGATTGCTGTGTGTGCATGGATGTAGGTAAGTTTATGGCACAGTGCAGTGTTCTGTTTTTTGTTGTCTGATGGAAGGGATTTGTAGATTGCTGTGTGTGCATGGATGTAGGTAAGTTTATTGTAGAGTGCAGTGTTCTATTTTTTGTTGTCTGATGGAAGGGATTTGAGGATTGCTGTGTGTGCAGAGCTGTAGGTAAGTTTATTGTAGAGTGCAGTGTTCTGTTTTTCGTTGTCTGATGGAAGGGATTTGAGGATTGCTGTGTGTGCAGGGCTGTAGGTAGGTTTAATGTAGAGTGCAGTGTTCTGTTTTTGTTGTCTGGGGGAAGGGATTTGAGGATTGCTTTGTGTTCAGGGCTGTAGGTAAGTTTATTGTAGAGTACACTGTTGTGTTTTTTGTTGTCTGATGGAAGGGATTTGTAGATTGCCGTGTGTGCAGAGCTGTAGGTAAGTTTATGGCACAGTGCAGTGTTCTGTTCTTTGTTATCTGATGGAAGGGATTTGTAGATTGCTGTGTGTGCCGGGCTGTAGGTAAGTTTATTGTAGAGTGCAGTGTTTTGTTTTTTGTTGTCAGATGGAAGGGATTTGAGGATTGCTGTGTGTACAGGGCTGTAGGTGAGTTTATTGTAGAGTGCAGTGTTCTGTTTTTTGTTGTCTGATGGAAGGGATTTGTAGATTGCTGTGTGTGCCGGGCTGTAGGTAAGTTTATTGTAGAGTGCAGTGTTTTGTTTTTTGTTGTCTGATGGAATGGATTTGAGGATTGCTGTGTGTGCAGGGCTGTAGGAAAGTTTATTGCAGAGTGCAGTGTTCTGTTTTTTGTTGTCTGATGGAAGGGATTTGTAGATTGCTGTGTGTGCAGGGCTGTAGGTAATTTTATTGTAGAGTGCAGTGTTGTGTTTTTTGTTGTCTGATGGAAGGGATTTGTAGATTGCTGTGTGTGTAGGGCTGTAGGTAAGTTTATTTTAGAGTGCAGAGTTCTGTTTTTTGTTGTCTGATGGAAGGGATTTGTAGATTGCTGTGTGTGTAGGGCTGTAGGTAAGTTTATTTTAGAGTGCAGTGTTCTGTTTTTTGTTGTCTGATGGAAGGTATTTGAGGATTGCTGTGTGTGTAGGGCTGTAGGTAAGTTTATTGCAGAGTGCAGTGTTCTGTTTTTTGTTATCTGATGGAAGGGATTTGTAGATTGCTGTGTGTGCAGGGCTGTAGGTAAGTTTATTGTAGAGTGCAGTGTTGTGTTTTTTGTTGTCTGATGGAAGGGATTTGAGGATTGCTGTGTGTGCAGGGCTGTAGGTAAATTTATTGTAGAGTGCAGTGTCCTGTTTTCTGTTGTCTGATGGAAGGGATTTGTAGATTGCTGTGTGTGCAGGGCTGTAGGTAAGTTTATTGTAGAGTGCAGTGTTCTTTTTTTTGTTGTCTGATGGAAGGGATTTGAGGATTGCTGTGTGTGCAGGGCTGTAGGTAAATTTATTGTAGAGTGCAGTGTTCTGTTTTCTGTTGTCTGATGGAAGGGATTTGTAGATTGCTGGGTGTGCAGGGCGCTACGTAAGTTTACAGCACAGTGCAGTGTTCTGTTTTTTGTTGTCTGATGGAAGGGATTTGAGGATTGCTGTGTGTGCAGGGCTGTAGGTAAGTTTATTGTAGAGTGCAGTGTTGTGTTTTTTGTTGTCTGATGGAAGGGATTTGTACATTGCTGTGTGTGCAGGGCTGTAGGTAAGTTTATGGCACAGTGCAGTGTTCTGTTTTTTGTTGTCTGATTGAAGGGATTTGTAGATTGCTGTGTGTGCAGGGCTGTAGGTAAGTTTATAGCAGAGTGCAGTGTTCTGTTTTTTGTTGTCTGATTGAAGGGATTTGTAGATTCCTGTGTGTGCAGGGCTGTAGGTAAGTGTATGACAAAGTGCAGTGTTCTGTTTTTTGTTGTCTGATGGAAGGGATTTGTAGATTGCTGTGTGTGCATGGCTGTAGGTAACTTTATTGTAGAGTGCAGTGTTCTGTTTTTTGCTGTCTGATGGAAGGGATTTGAGGATTGCTGTGTGTGCAAGGCTGTAGGTAAGTTTATTGCAGAGTGCAGTGTTCTGTTTTTTGTTGTCTGATGGAAGGGATTTGTAGATTGCTGGATGTGCAGGGCGCTAGGTAAGTTTACAGCACAGTGCAGTGTTCTGTTTTTTGTTGTCTGATGGAAGGGATTTGAGGATTGCTGTGTGTGCAGGGCTGTAGGTAAGTTTATTGTAGAGTGCAGTGTTGTGTTTTTTGTTGTCTGATGGAAGGGATTTGTAGATTGCTGTGTGTGCAGGGCTGTAGGTAAGTTTATGGCACAGTGCAGTGTTGTGTTTTTTGTTCTCTGATGGAAGGGATTTGAGGATTGCTGTGTGTACAGGGCTGTAGGTAAGTTTATTGCAGAGTGCAGTGTTCTGTTTTTTCTTGTCTGATGGAAGGGATTTGTAGATTGCTGTGTGTGCAGGACTGTGGGTAGGTTTATTGTAGACTGCAGTGTTGTGTTTTTTTGTTGTCTGATGGAAGGGATTTGTAGATTGCTGTGTGTGTAGGGCTGTAGGTAAGTTTACTGTAGAGTGCAGTGTTCTGTTTTTTGTTGTCTGATGGAAGGGATTTGAGGATTGCTCTTTGTGCAGGGCTGTAGGTAAGTTTATTGCAGACTGCAGTGTTCTGTTTTTTCTTGTCTGATGGAAGGGATTTGTAGATTGCTGTGTGTGCAGGGCTGTGGGAAAGTTTATTGTAGAGTGCAGTTTTGTGTTTTTTTGTTGTCTGATAGAAGGGATTTGTAGATTGCTGTGTGTGTAGTGCTGTAGGTAAGTTTATTTTAGAGTGCAGTGTTCTGTTTTTTGTTGTCTGATGGAAGGGATTTGTAGATTGCTGTGTGTGTAGGGCTGTAGGTAAGTTTATTTTAAAGTGCAGTGTTCTGTTTTTTGTTGTCTGATGGAAGGGATTTGAGGATTGCTGTGTGTGCAGGGCTGTAGGTAAGTTTATGGCAGAGTGCAGTGTTGTGTTTTTTGTTGTCTGATGGAAGGGATTTGAGGATTGCTGTGTGTGCAGGGCGGTAGGTAAGTTTATTTTAGAGTGCAGTGTTGTGTTTTTTGTTGTCTGATGGAAGGGATTTGTAGATTGCTGTGTGTGCCGGGCTGTAGGTAAGTTTATTGTAGAGTGCAGTGTTTTGTTTTTTGTTGTCTGATGGAATGGATTTGAGGATTGCTGTGTGTGCAGGGCTGTAGGAAAGTTTATTGCAGAGTGCAGTGTTCTGTTTTTTGTTGTCTGATGGAAGGGATTTGTAGATTGCTGTGTGTGCAGGGCTGTAGGTAATTTTATTGTAGAGTGCAGTGTTGTGTTTTTTGTTGTCTGATGGAAGGGATTTGTAGATTGCTGTGTGTGTAGGGCTGTAGGTAAGTTTATTTTAGAGTGCAGAGTTCTGTTTTTTGTTGTCTGATGGAAGGGATTTGTAGATTGCTGTGTGTGTAGGGCTGTAGGTAAGTTTATTTTAGAGTGCAGTGTTCTGTTTTTTGTTGTCTGATGGAAGGTATTTGAGGATTGCTGTGTGTGTAGGGCTGTAGGTAAGTTTATTGCAGAGTGCAGTGTTCTGTTTTTTGTTATCTGATGGAAGGGATTTGTAGATTGCTGTGTGTGCAGGGCTGTAGGTAAGTTTATTGTAGAGTGCAGTGTTGTGTTTTTTGTTGTCTGATGGAAGGGATTTGAGGATTGCTGTGTGTGCAGGGCTGTAGGTAAATTTATTGTAGAGTGCAGTGTCCTGTTTTCTGTTGTCTGATGGAAGGGATTTGTAGATTGCTGTGTGTGCAGGGCTGTAGGTAAGTTTATTGTAGAGTGCAGTGTTCTTTTTTTTGTTGTCTGATGGAAGGGATTTGAGGATTGCTGTGTGTGCAGGGCTGTAGGTAAATTTATTGTAGAGTGCAGTGTTCTGTTTTCTGTTGTCTGATGGAAGGGATTTGTAGATTGCTGGGTGTGCAGGGCGCTACGTAAGTTTACAGCACAGTGCAGTGTTCTGTTTTTTGTTGTCTGATGGAAGGGATTTGAGGATTGCTGTGTGTGCAGGGCTGTAGGTAAGTTTATTGTAGAGTGCAGTGTTGTGTTTTTTGTTGTCTGATGGAAGGGATTTGTACATTGCTGTGTGTGCAGGGCTGTAGGTAAGTTTATGGCACAGTGCAGTGTTCTGTTTTTTGTTGTCTGATTGAAGGGATTTGTAGATTGCTGTGTGTGCAGGGCTGTAGGTAAGTTTATAGCAGAGTGCAGTGTTCTGTTTTTTGTTGTCTGATTGAAGGGATTTGTAGATTCCTGTGTGTGCAGGGCTGTAGGTAAGTGTATGACAAAGTGCAGTGTTCTGTTTTTTGTTGTCTGATGGAAGGGATTTGTAGATTGCTGTGTGTGCATGGCTGTAGGTAACTTTATTGTAGAGTGCAGTGTTCTGTTTTTTGCTGTCTGATGGAAGGGATTTGAGGATTGCTGTGTGTGCAAGGCTGTAGGTAAGTTTATTGCAGAGTGCAGTGTTCTGTTTTTTGTTGTCTGATGGAAGGGATTTGTAGATTGCTGGATGTGCAGGGCGCTAGGTAAGTTTACAGCACAGTGCAGTGTTCTGTTTTTTGTTGTCTGATGGAAGGGATTTGAGGATTGCTGTGTGTGCAGGGCTGTAGGTAAGTTTATTGTAGAGTGCAGTGTTGTGTTTTTTGTTGTCTGATGGAAGGGATTTGTAGATTGCTGTGTGTGCAGGGCTGTAGGTAAGTTTATGGCACAGTGCAGTGTTGTGTTTTTTGTTCTCTGATGGAAGGGATTTGAGGATTGCTGTGTGTACAGGGCTGTAGGTAAGTTTATTGCAGAGTGCAGTGTTCTGTTTTTTCTTGTCTGATGGAAGGGATTTGTAGATTGCTGTGTGTGCAGGACTGTGGGTAGGTTTATTGTAGACTGCAGTGTTGTGTTTTTTTGTTGTCTGATGGAAGGGATTTGTAGATTGCTGTGTGTGTAGGGCTGTAGGTAAGTTTACTGTAGAGTGCAGTGTTCTGTTTTTTGTTGTCTGATGGAAGGGATTTGAGGATTGCTCTTTGTGCAGGGCTGTAGGTAAGTTTATTGCAGACTGCAGTGTTCTGTTTTTTCTTGTCTGATGGAAGGGATTTGTAGATTGCTGTGTGTGCAGGGCTGTGGGAAAGTTTATTGTAGAGTGCAGTTTTGTGTTTTTTTGTTGTCTGATAGAAGGGATTTGTAGATTGCTGTGTGTGTAGTGCTGTAGGTAAGTTTATTTTAGAGTGCAGTGTTCTGTTTTTTGTTGTCTGATGGAAGGGATTTGTAGATTGCTGTGTGTGTAGGGCTGTAGGTAAGTTTATTTTAAAGTGCAGTGTTCTGTTTTTTGTTGTCTGATGGAAGGGATTTGAGGATTGCTGTGTGTGCAGGGCTGTAGGTAAGTTTATGGCAGAGTGCAGTGTTGTGTTTTTTGTTGTCTGATGGAAGGGATTTGAGGATTGCTGTGTGTGCAGGGCGGTAGGTAAGTTTATTTTAGAGTGCAGTGTTCTGTTTTTTGTTGTCTGATAGAAGGGATTTGAGGATTGCTGTGTGTGCACGGCTGTAGGTAAGTTTATTGTAGAGTGCAGTGTTGTGTTATTTGTTGTCTGATGGAAGGGATTTGTAGATTGCTGTGTGTGCAGGGCTGTAGGTAAGTTTATTGCAGAGTGCAGTGTTCTGTTTTTTGTTGTCTGATGGAAGGGATTTGTAAATTGCTGTGTGTGCATGGATGTAGGTAAGTTTATTGTAGAGTGCAGTGTTCTATTTTTTGTTGTCTGATGGAAGGGATTTGAGGATTGCTGTGTGTGCAGAGCTGTAGGTAAGTTTATTGTAGAGTGCAGTGTTCTGTTTTTCGTTGTCTGATGGAAGGGATTTGAGGATTGCTGTGTGTGCAGGGCTGTAGGTAGGTTTAATGTAGAGTGCAGTGTTCTGTTTTTTGTTGTCTGGTGGAAGGGATTTGAGCATTGCTTTGTGTGCAGGGCTGTAGGTAAGTTTATTGTAGAGTACACTGTTGTGGTTTTTGTTGTCTGATGGAAGGGATTTGTAGATTGCCGTGTGTGCAGAGCTGTAGATAAGTTTATGGCACAGTGCAGTGTTCTGTTTTTTGTTATCTGATGGAAGGGATTTGTAGATTGCTGTGTGTGCCAGGCTGTAGGTAAGTTTGTTGTAGAGTGCAGTGTTTTGTGTTTTGTTGTCTGATGGAAGGGATTTGAGGATTGCTGTGTGTACAGGGCTGTAGGTAAGTTTATTGCAGAGTGCAGTTTTCTGTTTTTTGTTGTCTGATGGAAGGGATTTGAGGATTGCTGTGTGTGCAGGGCTGTAGGTAAGTTTATTGTAGAGTGCAGTGTTTTGGTTTTTGTTGTCTGATGGAATGGATTTGAGGATTGCTGTGTGTGCAGGGCTGTAGGAAAGTTTATTGCTGAGTGCAGTTTTCTGTTTTTTGTTGTCTGATGGAAGGGATTTGTAGATTGCTGTGTGTGCAGGGCTGTAGGTAATTTTATTGTAGAGTGCACTGTTGTGTTTTTTGTTGTCTGATGGAAGGGATTTGTAGATTGCTGTGTGTGTAGGGCTGTAGGTAAGTTTATTTTAGAGTGCAGAGTTCTGTTTTTTGTTGTCTGATGGAAGGGATTTGTAGATTGCTGTGTGTGTAGGGCTGTAGGTAAGTTTATTTTAGAGTGCAATGTTCTGTTTTTTGTTGTCTGATGGAAGGGATTTGTAGATTGCTGTGTGTGCAGGGCTGTAGGTAAGTTTATTGCAGAGTGCAGTGTTCTGTTTTTTGTTGTCTGATGGAAGGGATTTGAGGACTGCTGTGTGTGCAGGGCTGTAGGTAAGTTTATTGCAGAGTGCAGTGTTCTGTTTTTTGTTGTCTGATGGAAGGGATTTGTAGATTGCTGTGTGTGCAGGGCTGTAGGTAAGTTTATTGTAGAGTGCAGTGTTGTGTTTTTTGTTGTCTGATGGAAGGGATTTGAGGATTGCTGTGTGTGCAGGGCTGTAGGTAAATTTATTGTAGAGTGCAGTGTTCTGTTTTCTGTTGTCTGTTGGAAGGGATTTGTAGATTGCTGTTTGTGCAGGGCTGTAGGTAAGTTTATTGTAGAGTGCAGTGTTCTTTTTTTGTTGTCTGATGGAAGGGATTTGAGGATTGCTGTGTGTGCAGGGCTGTAGGTAAGTTTATTGCAGAGTGCAGTGTTCTGTTTTTTGTTGTCTGATGGAAGGGATTTGTAGATTGCTGGGTGTGCAGGGCGCTAGGTAAGTTTACAGCACAGTGCAGTGTTCTGTTTTTTGTTGTCTGATGGAAGGGATTTGTACATTGCTGTGTGTGCAGGGCTGTAGGTAAGTTTATGGCACAGTGCAGTGTTCTGTTTTTTGTTGTCTGATGGAAGGGATTTGTAGATTGCTGTGTGTGCAGGGCTGTAGGTAAGTTTATTGCAGAGTGCAGTGTTCTGTTTTTTGTGTTCTGATGGAAGGGATTTGTAAATTGCTGTGTGTGCAGGGCTGTAGGTAGGTTTATGGCACAGTGCAGTGTTCTGTTTTTTGTTGTATGATGGAAGGGATTTGAGGATTGCTGTGTGTGCAGGGCTGTAGGTAAGTTTATTGTAGAGTGCAGTGTTGTGTTTTTTGTTGTCTGATGGAATGGATTTGTAGATTGCTGTGTGTGCAGGGCTGTAGGTAAGTGTATGACAAAGTGCAGTGTGTTCTGTTTTTTGTTGTCTGATGGAAGGGATTTGTAGATTGCTGTGTGTGCATGGCTGTAGGTAACTTTATTGTAGAGTGCAGTGTTCTGTTTTTTGCTGTCTGATGGAAGGGATTTGAGGATTGCTGTGTGTGCAAGGCTGTAGGTAAGTTTATTGCAGAGTGCAGTGTTCTGTTTTTTGTTGTCTGATGGAAGGGATTTGTAGATTGCTGGATGTGCAGGGCGCTAGGTAAGTTTACAGCACAGTGCAGTGTTGTGTTTTTTGTTCTCTGATGGAAGGGATTTGAGGATTGCTGTGTGTACAGGGCTGTAGGTAAGTTTATTGCAGAGTGCAGTGTTCTGCTTTTTCTTGTCTGATGGAAGGGATTTGTAGATTGCTGTGTGTGCAGGGCTGTGGCTAGGTTTATTGTAGAGTGCAGTGTTGTGTTTTTTTGTTGTCTGATGGAAGGGATTCATAGATTGCTGTGTGTGTAGGGCTGTAGGTAAGTTTACTGTATAGTGCAGTGTTCTGTTTTTTGTTGTCTGATGGAAGGGATTTGAGGATTGCTGTTTGTGCAGGGCTGTAGGTAAGTTTATTGCAGAGTGCAGTGTTCTGTTTTTTCTTGTCTGATGGAAGGGATTTGTAGATTGCTGTGTGTGCAGGGCTGTGGGTAAGTTTATTGTAGAGTGCAGTTTTGTGTTTTTTTGTTGTCTGATGGAAGGGATTTGTAGATTGCTGTGTGTGTAGGGCTGTAGGTAAGTTTATTTTAGAGTGCAGTGTTCTGTTTTTTGTTGTCTGATGGAAGGGATTTGAGGATTGCTGTGTGTGCAGGGCTGTAGGTAAGTTTATTGCAGAGTGCAGTGTTCTGTTTTTTCTTGTCTGATGGAAGGGATTTGTAGATCGCTGTGTGTGCAGGGCTGTGGGTAAATTTATTGTAGAGTGCAGTGTTCTGTTTTTTGTTGTCTGGTGGAAGGGATTTGAGCATTGCTTTGTGTGCAGGGCTGTAGGTAAGTTTATTGTAGAGTACACTGTTGTGGTTTTTGTTGTCTGATGGAAGGGATTTGTAGATTGCCGTGTGTGCAGAGCTGTAGATAAGTTTATGGCACAGTGCAGTGTTCTGTTTTTTGTTATCTGATGGAAGGGATTTGTAGATTGCTGTGTGTGCCAGGCTGTAGGTAAGTTTGTTGTAGAGTGCAGTGTTTTGTGTTTTGTTGTCTGATGGAAGGGATTTGAGGATTGCTGTGTGTACAGGGCTGTAGGTAAGTTTATTGCAGAGTGCAGTTTTCTGTTTTTTGTTGTCTGATGGAAGGGATTTGAGGATTGCTGTGTGTGCAGGGCTGTAGGTAAGTTTATTGTAGAGTGCAGTGTTTTGGATTTTGTTGTCTGATGGAATGGATTTGAGGATTGCTGTGTGTGCAGGGCTGTAGGAAAGTTTATTGCTGAGTGCAGTGTTCTGTTTTTTGTTGTCTGATGGAAGGGATTTGTAGATTGCTGTGTGTGCAGGGCTGTAGGTAATTTTATTGTAGAGTGCACTGTTGTGTTTTTTGTTGTCTGATGGAAGGGATTTGTAGATTGCTGTGTGTGTAGGGCTGTAGGTAAGTTTATTTTAGAGTGCAGAGTTCTGTTTTTTGTTGTCTGATGGAAGGGATTTGAGGATTGCTGTGTGTGCAGGGCTGTAGGTAAGTTTATTGCAGAGTGCAGTGTTCTGTTTTTTCTTGTCTGATGGAAGGGATTTGTAGATCGCTGTGTGTGCAGGGCTGTGGGTAAATTTATTGTAGAGTGCAGTGTTCTGTTTTTTGTTGTCTGGTGGAAGGGATTTGAGCATTGCTTTGTGTGCAGGGCTGTAGGTAAGTTTATTGTAGAGTACACTGTTGTGGTTTTTGTTGTCTGATGGAAGGGATTTGTAGATTGCCGTGTGTGCAGAGCTGTAGATAAGTTTATGGCACAGTGCAGTGTTCTGTTTTTTGTTATCTGATGGAAGGGATTTGTAGATTGCTGTGTGTGCCAGGCTGTAGGTAAGTTTGTTGTAGAGTGCAGTGTTTTGTGTTTTGTTGTCTGATGGAAGGGATTTGAGGATTGCTGTGTGTACAGGGCTGTAGGTAAGTTTATTGCAGAGTGCAGTTTTCTGTTTTTTGTTGTCTGATGGAAGGGATTTGAGGATTGCTGTGTGTGCAGGGCTGTAGGTAAGTTTATTGTAGAGTGCAGTGTTTTGGTTTTTGTTGTCTGATGGAATGGATTTGAGGATTGCTGTGTGTGCAGGGCTGTAGGAAAGTTTATTGCTGAGTGCAGTGTTCTGTTTTTTGTTGTCTGATGGAAGGGATTTGTAGATTGCTGTGTGTGCAGGGCTGTAGGTAATTTTATTGTAGAGTGCACTGTTGTGTTTTTTGTTGTCTGATGGAAGGGATTTGTAGATTGCTGTGTGTGTAGGGCTGTAGGTAAGTTTATTTTAGAGTGCAGAGTTCTGTTTTTTGTTGTCTGATGGAAGGGATTTGTAGATTGCTGTGTGTGTAGGGCTGTAGGTAAGTTTATTTTAGAGTGCAATGTTCTGTTATTTGTTGTCTGATGGAAGGGATTTGTAGATTGCTGTGTGTGCAGGGCTGTAGGTAAGTTTATTGCAGAGTGCAGTGTTCTGTTTTTTGTTGTCTGATGGAAGGGATTTGAGGACTGCTGTGTGTGCAGGGCTGTAGGTAAGTTTATTGCAGAGTGCAGTGTTCTGTTTTTTGTTGTCTGATGGAAGGGATTTGTAGATTGCTGTGTGTGCAGGGCTGTAGGTAAGTTTATTGTAGAGTGCAGTGTTGTGTTTTTTGTTGTCTGATGGAAGGGATTTGAGGATTGCTGTGTGTGCAGGGCTGTAGGTAAATTTATTGTAGAGTGCAGTGTTCTGTTTTCTGTTGTCTGTTGGAAGGGATTTGTAGATTGCTGTTTGTGCAGGGCTGTAGGTAAGTTTATTGTAGAGTGCAGTGTTCTTTTTTTTGTTGTCTGATGGAAGGGATTTGAGGATTGCTGTGTGTGCAGGGCTGTAGGTAAGTTTATTGCAGAGTGCAGTGTTCTGTTTTTTGTTGTCTGATGGAAGGGATTTGTAGATTGCTGGGTGTGCAGGGCGCTAGGTAAGTTTACAGCACAGTGCAGTGTTCTGTTTTTTGTTGTCTGATGGAAGGGATTTGTACATTGCTGTGTGTGCAGGGCTGTAGGTAAGTTTATGGCACAGTGCAGTGTTCTGTTTTTTGTTGTCTGATGGAAGGGATTTGTAGATTGCTGTGTGTGCAGGGCTGTAGGTAAGTTTATTGCAGAGTGCAGTGTTCTGTTTTTTGTTGTCTGATGGAAGGGATTTGAGGATTGCTGTGTGTGCAGGGCTGTAGGTAAGTTTATTGTAGAGTGCATTGTTGTGTTTTTTGTTGTCTGATGTAAGGGTTTCGTAGATTGCTGTGTGTGCAGGGCTGTAGGTAAGTTTATGGCACAGTGCAGTGTTCTGTTCTTTGTTGTCTGATGGAAGGGATTTGTATATTGCTGTGTGTGCAGGGCTGTAGGTAAATTTATTGTAGAGTGCAGTGTTGTGTTTTTTGTTGTCTGATGGAAGGGATTTGTAGGTTGCTGTGTGTGCAGGGCTGTATGTAAGTCTATGGCACAGTGCAGTGTTCTGTTCTTTGTTGTCTGATGGAAGGGATTTGTAGATTGCTGTGTGTGCCGGGCTGTAGGTAAGTTTATTGTAGAGTGCAGTGTTGTGTTTTTTGTTGTCTGATGGAAGGGATTTGAGGATTACTGTGTGTACAGGGCTCTAGGTAGGTTTATTGCAGAGTGCAGTGTTCTGTTTTTTGTTGTCTGATGGAAGGGATTTGTAGATTGCTGTGTGTGCCGGTCTGTAGGTAAGTTTATTGTAGAGTGCAGTGTTGTGTTTTTTGTTGTCTGATGGAAGAAATTTGTAGATTGCTGTGTGTGCAGGGCTGTAGGTAAGTTTATTGCAGAGTGCAGTGAACTGTTTTCTGTTTTCTGATGGAAGGGATTTGTGGATTGCTGTGTGTGCAGGGCTGTAGGTAAGTTTATTTTAGAGTGCAGTGTTCTGTTTTTTGTTGTCGGATGGAAGGGATTTGAGGATTGCTGTTTGTGCAGGGCTGTATGTAAGTTTATTTTAGAGTGCAGTGTTCTGTTTTTTGTTGTCTGATGGAAGGGATTTGTAGATTGCTGTGTGTGCAGGGCGGTAGGTAAGTTTATGGCAGAGTGCAGTGTTCTGTTTTTTGTTGTCTGATGGAAGGGATTTGTAGATTGCTGTGTGTGCAGGGCGGTAGGTAAGTTTATGGCAGAGTGCAGTGTTCTGTTTTTTGTTGTCTGATGGAAGGGATTTGAGGATTGCTGTCTGAGCAGGGCTGTAGGTCAGTTTATTTTAGAGTGCAGCGTTCTGTTTTTTGTTGTCTGATGGAAGGGATTTGTAGATTGCTGTGTGTGCAGGGCTGTAGGTAAGTTTATTGTAGAGTGCAGTGTTCTGTTTTTTGTTGTCTGATGGAAGGGATTTGAGGATTGCTGTGTGTGCAGGGCTGTAGGTAAGTTTATTGTAGAGTGCAGTGTTGTGTTTTTTGTTGTCTGGTGGAAGGGAATTGTAGATTGCTGTGCGTGCAGGGCTGTAGGTAAGTTTATTGTAGAGTGCAGTGTTCTGTTTTATGTTGTCTGATGGAAGGGATTTGAGGATTGCTGTGCGTGCAGGGCTGTAGGTAAGTTTATTGTACAGTGCAGTGTTGTGTTTTTTGTTGACTGATGGAAGGGATTTGAGGATTGCTGTGTGTGCAGGGCTGTAGGTAAGTTTATTGTAGAGTGCAGTGTTCTGTTTTTTGTTGTCTGATGGAAGGGATTTGTAGATTGCTGTGTGTGCAGGGCTGTAGGTAAGTTTATTGTAGAGTGCAGTGTTCTGTTTTTTGTTGTCTGGTGGAAGGGAATTGTAGATTGCTGTGTGTGCAGGGCTGTAGGTAACTTTATTGTAGAGTGCAGTGTTCTGTTTTTTGCTGTCTGATGGAAGGGATTTGTAGATTGCTGTGTGTGTAGGGCTGTAGGTAACTTTATTGTAGAGTGCAGTGTTCTGTTTTTTGCTGTCTGTTGGAAGGGATTTGAGGATTGCTGTGTGTGCAAGGCTGTAGGTAAGTTTATTGCAGAGTGCAGTGTTCTGTTTTTTGTTGTCTGATGGAAGGGATTTGTAGATTGCTGGGTGTGCGGGCGCTAGGTAAATTTACAGCACAGTGCAGTGTTCTGTTTTTTGTTGTCTGATGGAAGGGATTTGAGGATTGCTGTGTGTGCAGGGCTGTAGGTAAGTTTATTGTAGAGTGCAGTGTTGTGTTTTTTGTTGTCTGATGGAATGGATTTGTACATTGCTGTGCGTGCAGGGCTGTAGGTAAGTTTATGGCACAGTGCAGTGTTCTGTTTTTTGTTGTCTGATGGAAGGGATTTGTAGATTGCTGTGTGTGTAGGGCTGTAGGTAAGTTTATTGTAGAGTGCAGTGTTCTGTTTTTTGTTGTCTGATGGAAGGGATCTGAGGATTGCTGTGTGTGCAGGGCTGTAGGTAAGTTTATGGCAGAGTGCAGTGTTCTGTTTTTTGTTGTCTGATGGAAGGGATTTGTAGATTGCTGTGTGTGCATGGATGTAGGTAAGTTTATTGTAGAGTGCAGTGTTCTGTTTTTTGTTGTCTGATGGAAGGGATTTGAGGATTGCTGTGTGTGCAGGGATATAGGTAAGTTTATTGTAGAGTGCAGTGTTGTGTTTTTTGTTGTCTGATGGAAGGGATTTGTGGATAGCTCTGTGTGCAGGGCGGTAGGTAAGTTTATTTTAGAGTGCAGTGTTCTGTTTTTTGTTGTCTGATGGAAGGGATTTGAGGATTGCTGTGTGTGCAGGGCTGTAGGTAAGTTTATTTTAGAGTGCAGTGTTCTGTTTTTTATTGTCTGATGGAAGGGATTTGTAGATTGCTGTGTGTGCAGGGCGGTAGGTAAGTTTATGGCAGAGTGCAGTGTTGTGTTTTTTGTTGTCTGATGGAATGGATTTGTACATTGCTGTGTGTGCAGGGCTGTAGGTAAGTTTATGGCAGAGTGCAGTGTTGTGTTTTTTGTTGTCTGATGGAAGGGATTTGAGTATTGCTGTGTGTGCGGGGCTGTAGGTAAGTTTATTGTAGAGTGCAGTGTTGTGTTTTTTGTTGTCTGATGGAAGGGATTTGAGGATTGCTGTGTGTGCAGGGCTGTAGGTAAGTTTATGACAGAGTGCAGTGTTGTGTTTTTTGTTGTCTGATGGAAGGGATTTGAGGATTTCTGTGTGTGCAGGGCGGTAGGTAAGTTCATTTTAGAGTGCAGTGTTCTGTTTTTTGTTGTCTGATAGAAGGGATTTGAGGATTGCTGTGTGTGCAGGGCTGTAGGTAAGTTTATTGTAGAGTGCAGTGTTGTGTTTTTTGTTGTCTGATGGAATGGATTTGTACATTGCTGTGTGTGCAGGGCTGTGGGAAAGTTTATGGCAGAGTGCAGTGTTCTGTTTTTTGTTGTCTGATGGAAGGGATTTGTAGATTGCTGTGTGTGCATGGATGTAGGTAAGTTTATGGCACAGTGCAGTGTTCTGTTTTTTGTTGTCTGATGGAAGGGATTTGTAGATTGCTGTGTGTGCATGGATGTAGGTAAGTTTATTGTAGAGTGCAGTGTTCTATTTTTTGTTGTCTGATGGAAGGGATTTGAGGATTGCTGTGTGTGCAGAGCTGTAGGTAAGTTTATTGTAGAGTGCAGTGTTCTGTTTTTCGTTGTCTGATGGAAGGGATTTGAGGATTGCTGTGTGTGCAGGGCTGTAGGTAGGTTTAATGTAGAGTGCAGTGTTCTGTTTTTGTTGTCTGGGGGAAGGGATTTGAGGATTGCTTTGTGTTCAGGGCTGTAGGTAAGTTTATTGTAGAGTACACTGTTGTGTTTTTTGTTGTCTGATGGAAGGGATTTGTAGATTGCCGTGTGTGCAGAGCTGTAGGTAAGTTTATGGCACAGTGCAGTGTTCTGTTCTTTGTTATCTGATGGAAGGGATTTGTAGATTGCTGTGTGTGCCGGGCTGTAGGTAAGTTTATTGTAGAGTGCAGTGTTTTGTTTTTTGTTGTCAGATGGAAGGGATTTGAGGATTGCTGTGTGTACAGGGCTGTAGGTGAGTTTATTGTAGAGTGCAGTGTTCTGTTTTTTGTTGTCTGATGGAAGGGATTTGTAGATTGCTGTGTGTGCCGGGCTGTAGGTAAGTTTATTGTAGAGTGCAGTGTTTTGTTTTTTGTTGTCTGATGGAATGGATTTGAGGATTGCTGTGTGTGCAGGGCTGTAGGAAAGTTTATTGCAGAGTGCAGTGTTCTGTTTTTTGTTGTCTGATGGAAGGGATTTGTAGATTGCTGTGTGTGCAGGGCTGTAGGTAATTTTATTGTAGAGTGCAGTGTTGTGTTTTTTGTTGTCTGATGGAAGGGATTTGTAGATTGCTGTGTGTGTAGGGCTGTAGGTAAGTTTATTTTAGAGTGCAGAGTTCTGTTTTTTGTTGTCTGATGGAAGGGATTTGTAGATTGCTGTGTGTGTAGGGCTGTAGGTAAGTTTATTTTAGAGTGCAGTGTTCTGTTTTTTGTTGTCTGATGGAAGGTATTTGAGGATTGCTGTGTGTGCAGGGCTGTAGGTAAGTTTATTGCAGAGTGCAGTGTTCTGTTTTTTGTTATCTGATGGAAGGGATTTGTAGATTGCTGTGTGTGCAGGGCTGTAGGTAAGTTTATTGTAGAGTGCAGTGTTGTGTTTTTTGTTGTCTGATGGAAGGGATTTGAGGATTGCTGTGTGTGCAGGGCTGTAGGTAAATTTATTGTAGAGTGCAGTGTTCTGTTTTCTGTTGTCTGATGGAAGGGATTTGTAGATTGCTGTGTGTGCAGGGCTGTAGGTAAGTTTATTGTAGAGTGCAGTGTTCTTTTTTTTGTTGTCTGATGGAAGGGATTTGAGGATTGCTGTGTGTGCATTGCTGTAGGTAAGTTTATTGCAGAGTGCAGTGTTCTGTTTTTTGTTTTCTGATGGAAGGGATTTGTAGATTGCTGGGTGTGCAGGGCGCTACGTAAGTTTACAGCACAGTGCAGTGTTCTGTTTTTTGTTGTCTGATGGAAGGGATTTGTACATTGCTGTGTGTGCAGGGCTGTAGGTAAGTTTATGGCACAGTGCAGTGTTCTGTTTTTTGTTGTCTGATTGAAGGGATTTTTAGATTGCTGTGTGTGCAGGGCTGTAGGTAAGTTTATAGCAGAGTGCAGTGTTCTGTTTTTTGTTGTCTGATTGAAGGGATTTGTAGATTGCTGTGTGTGCAGGGCTGTAGGTAAGTGTATGACAAAGTGCAGTGTTCTGTTTTTTGTTGTCTGATGGAAGGGATTTGTAGATTGCTGTGTGTGCATGGCTGTAGGTAACTTTATTGTAGAGTGCAGTGTTCTGTTTTTTGCTGTCTGATGGAAGGGATTTGAGGATTGCTGTGTGTGCAAGGCTGTAGGTAAGTTTATTGCAGAGTGCAGTGTTCTGTTTTTTGTTGTCTGATGGAAGGGATTTGTAGATTGCTGGATGTGCAGGGCGCTAGGTAAGTTTACAGCACAGTGCAGTGTTCTGTTTTTTGTTGTCTGATGGAAGGGATTTGAGGATTGCTGTGTGTGCAGGGCTGTAGGTAAGTTTATTGTAGAGTGCAGTGTTGTGTTTTTTGTTGTCTGATGGAAGGGATTTGTAGATTGCTGTGTGTGCAGGGCTGTAGGTAAGTTTATGGCACAGTGCAGTGTTGTGTTTTTTGTTCTCTGATGGAAGGGATTTGAGGATTGCTGTGTGTACAGGGCTGTAGGTAAGTTTATTGCAGAGTGCAGTGTTCTGTTTTTTCTTGTCTGATGGAAGGGATTTGTAGATTGCTGTGTGTGCAGGACTGTGGGTAGGTTTATTGTAGACTGCAGTGTTGTGTTTTTTTGTTGTCTGATGGAAGGGATTTGTAGATTGCTGTGTGTGTAGGGCTGTAGGTAAGTTTACTGTAGAGTGCAGTGTTCTGTTTTTTGTTGTCTGATGGAAGGGATTTGAGGATTGCTCTTTGTGCAGGGCTGTAGGTAAGTTTATTGCAGACTGCAGTGTTCTGTTTTTTCTTGTCTGATGGAAGGGATTTGTAGATTGCTGTGTGTGCAGGGCTGTGGGAAAGTTTATTGTAGAGTGCAGTTTTGTGTTTTTTTGTTGTCTGATGGAAGGGATTTGTAGATTGCTGTGTGTGTAGTGCTGTAGGTAAGTTTATTTTAGAGTGCAGTGTTCTGTTTTTTGTTGTCTGATGGAAGGGATTTGTAGATTGCTGTGTGTGTAGGGCTGTAGGTAAGTTTATTTTAAAGTGCAGTGTTCTGTTTTTTGTTGTCTGATGGAAGGGATTTGAGGATTGCTGTGTGTGCAGGGCTGTAGGTAAGTTTATGGCAGAGTGCAGTGTTGTGTTTTTTGTTGTCTGATGGAAGGGATTTGAGGATTGCTGTGTGTGCAGGGCGGTAGGTAAGTTTATTTTAGAGTGCAGTGTTCTGTTTTTTGTTGTCTGATAGAAGGGATTTGAGGATTGCTGTGTGTGCAGGGCTGTAGGTAAGTTTATTGTAGAGTGCAGTGTTGTGTTATTTGTTGTCTGATGGAAGGGATTTGTAGATTGCTGTGTGTGCAGGGCTGTAGGTAAGTTTATTGCAGAGTGCAGTGTTCTGTTTTTTGTTGTCTGATGGAAGGGATTTGTAAATTGCTGTGTGTGCATGGATGTAGGTAAGTTTATTGTAGAGTGCAGTGTTCTATTTTTTGTTGTCTGATGGAAGGGATTTGAGGATTGCTGTGTGTGCAGAGCTGTAGGTAAGTTTATTGTAGAGTGCAGTGTTCTGTTTTTCGTTGTCTGATGGAAGGGATTTGAGGATTGCTGTGTGTGCAGGGCTGTAGGTAGGTTTAATGTAGAGTGCAGTGTTCTGTTTTTTGTTGTCTGGTGGAAGGGATTTGAGCATTGCTTTGTGTGCAGGGCTGTAGGTAAGTTTATTGTAGAGTACACTGTTGTGGTTTTTGTTGTCTGATGGAAGGGATTTGTAGATTGCCGTGTGTGCAGAGCTGTAGATAAGTTTATGGCACAGTGCAGTGTTCTGTTTTTTGTTATCTGATGGAAGGGATTTGTAGATTGCTGTGTGTGCCAGGCTGTAGGTAAGTTTGTTGTAGAGTGCAGTGTTTTGTGTTTTGTTGTCTGATGGAAGGGATTTGAGGATTGCTGTGTGTACAGGGCTGTAGGTAAGTTTATTGCAGAGTGCAGTTTTCTGTTTTTTGTTGTCTGATGGAAGGGATTTGAGGATTGCTGTGTGTGCAGGGCTGTAGGTAAGTTTATTGTAGAGTGCAGTGTTTTGGTTTTTGTTGTCTGATGGAATGGATTTGAGGATTGCTGTGTGTGCAGGGCTGTAGGAAAGTTTATTGCTGAGTGCAGTGTTCTGTTTTTTGTTGTCTGATGGAAGGGATTTGTAGATTGCTGTGTGTGCAGGGCTGTAGGTAATTTTATTGTAGAGTGCACTGTTGTGTTTTTTGTTGTCTGATGGAAGGGATTTGTAGATTGCTGTGTGTGTAGGGCTGTAGGTAAGTTTATTTTAGAGTGCAGAGTTCTGTTTTTTGTTGTCTGATGGAAGGGATTTGTAGATTGCTGTGTGTGTAGGGCTGTAGGTAAGTTTATTTTAGAGTGCAATGTTCTGTTTTTTGTTGTCTGATGGAAGGGATTTGTAGATTGCTGTGTGTGCAGGGCTGTAGGTAAGTTTATTGCAGAGTGCAGTGTTCTGTTTTTTGTTGTCTGATGGAAGGGATTTGAGGACTGCTGTGTGTGCAGGGCTGTAGGTAAGTTTATTGCAGAGTGCAGTGTTCTGTTTTTTGTTGTCTGATGGAAGGGATTTGTAGATTGCTGTGTGTGCAGGGCTGTAGGTAAGTTTATTGTAGAGTGCAGTGTTGTGTTTTTTGTTGTCTGATGGAAGGGATTTGAGGATTGCTGTGTGTGCAGGGCTGTAGGTAAATTTATTGTAGAGTGCAGTGTTCTGTTTTCTGTTGTCTGTTGGAAGGGATTTGTAGATTGCTGTTTGTGCAGGGCTGTAGGTAAGTTTATTGTAGAGTGCAGTGTTCTTTTTTTGTTGTCTGATGGAAGGGATTTGAGGATTGCTGTGTGTGCAGGGCTGTAGGTAAGTTTATTGCAGAGTGCAGTGTTCTGTTTTTTGTTGTCTGATGGAAGGGATTTGTAGATTGCTGGGTGTGCAGGGCGCTAGGTAAGTTTACAGCACAGTGCAGTGTTCTGTTTTTTGTTGTCTGATGGAAGGGATTTGTACATTGCTGTGTGTGCAGGGCTGTAGGTAAGTTTATGGCACAGTGCAGTGTTCTGTTTTTTGTTGTCTGATGGAAGGGATTTGTAGATTGCTGTGTGTGCAGGGCTGTAGGTAAGTTTATTGCAGAGTGCAGTGTTCTGTTTTTTGTGTTCTGATGGAAGGGATTTGTAAATTGCTGTGTGTGCAGGGCTGTAGGTAGGTTTATGGCACAGTGCAGTGTTCTGTTTTTTGTTGTATGATGGAAGGGATTTGAGGATTGCTGTGTGTGCAGGGCTGTAGGTAAGTTTATTGTAGAGTGCAGTGTTGTGTTTTTTGTTGTCTGATGGAATGGATTTGTAGATTGCTGTGTGTGCAGGGCTGTAGGTAAGTGTATGACAAAGTGCAGTGTGTTCTGTTTTTTGTTGTCTGATGGAAGGGATTTGTAGATTGCTGTGTGTGCATGGCTGTAGGTAACTTTATTGTAGAGTGCAGTGTTCTGTTTTTTGCTGTCTGATGGAAGGGATTTGAGGATTGCTGTGTGTGCAAGGCTGTAGGTAAGTTTATTGCAGAGTGCAGTGTTCTGTTTTTTGTTGTCTGATGGAAGGGATTTGTAGATTGCTGGATGTGCAGGGCGCTAGGTAAGTTTACAGCATAGTGCAGTGTTGTGTTTTTTGTTCTCTGATGGAAGGGATTTGAGGATTGCTGTGTGTACAGGGCTGTAGGTAAGTTTATTGCAGAGTGCAGTGTTCTGCTTTTTCTTGTCTGATGGAAGGGATTTGTAGATTGCTGTGTGTGCAGGGCTGTGGCTAGGTTTATTGTAGAGTGCAGTGTTGTGTTTTTTTGTTGTCTGATGGAAGGGATTCATAGATTGCTGTGTGTGTAGGGCTGTAGGTAAGTTTACTGTATAGTGCAGTGTTCTGTTTTTTGTTGTCTGATGGAAGGGATTTGAGGATTGCTGTTTGTGCAGGGCTGTAGGTAAGTTTATTGCAGAGTGCAGTGTTCTGTTTTTTCTTGTCTGATGGAAGGGATTTGTAGATTGCTGTGTGTGCAGGGCTGTGGGTAAGTTTATTGTAGAGTGCAGTTTTGTGTTTTTTTGTTGTCTGATGGAAGGGATTTGTAGATTGCTGTGTGTGTAGGGCTGTAGGTAAGTTTATTTTAGAGTGCAGTGTTCTGTTTTTTGTTGTCTGATGGAAGGGATTTGAGGATTGCTGTGTGTGCAGGGCTGTAGGTAAGTTTATTGCAGAGTGCAGTGTTCTGTTTTTTCTTGTCTGATGGAAGGGATTTGTAGATCGCTGTGTGTGCAGGGCTGTGGGTAAATTTATTGTAGAGTGCAGTGTTCTGTTTTTTGTTGTCTGGTGGAAGGGATTTGAGCATTGCTTTGTGTGCAGGGCTGTAGGTAAGTTTATTGTAGAGTACACTGTTGTGGTTTTTGTTGTCTGATGGAAGGGATTTGTAGATTGCCGTGTGTGCAGAGCTGTAGATAAGTTTATGGCACAGTGCAGTGTTCTGTTTTTTGTTATCTGATGGAAGGGATTTGTAGATTGCTGTGTGTGCCAGGCTGTAGGTAAGTTTGTTGTAGAGTGCAGTGTTTTGTGTTTTGTTGTCTGATGGAAGGGATTTGAGGATTGCTGTGTGTACAGGGCTGTAGGTAAGTTTATTGCAGAGTGCAGTTTTCTGTTTTTTGTTGTCTGATGGAAGGGATTTGAGGATTGCTGTGTGTGCAGGGCTGTAGGTAAGTTTATTGTAGAGTGCAGTGTTTTGGTTTTTGTTGTCTGATGGAATGGATTTGAGGATTGCTGTGTGTGCAGGGCTGTAGGAAAGTTTATTGCTGAGTGCAGTGTTCTGTTTTTTGTTGTCTGATGGAAGGGATTTGTAGATTGCTGTGTGTGCAGGGCTGTAGGTAATTTTATTGTAGAGTGCACTGTTGTGTTTTTTGTTGTCTGATGGAAGGGATTTGTAGATTGCTGTGTGTGTAGGGCTGTAGGTAAGTTTATTTTAGAGTGCAGAGTTCTGTTTTTTGTTGTCTGATGGAAGGGATTTGTAGATTGCTGTGTGTGTAGGGCTGTAGGTAAGTTTATTTTAGAGTGCAATGTTCTGTTATTTGTTGTCTGATGGAAGGGATTTGTAGATTGCTGTGTGTGCAGGGCTGTAGGTAAGTTTATTGCAGAGTGCAGTGTTCTGTTTTTTGTTGTCTGATGGAAGGGATTTGAGGACTGCTGTGTGTGCAGGGCTGTAGGTAAGTTTATTGCAGAGTGCAGTGTTCTGTTTTTTGTTGTCTGATGGAAGGGATTTGTAGATTGCTGTGTGTGCAGGGCTGTAGGTAAGTTTATTGTAGAGTGCAGTGTTGTGTTTTTTGTTGTCTGATGGAAGGGATTTGAGGATTGCTGTGTGTGCAGGGCTGTAGGTAAATTTATTGTAGAGTGCAGTGTTCTGTTTTCTGTTGTCTGTTGGAAGGGATTTGTAGATTGCTGTTTGTGCAGGGCTGTAGGTAAGTTTATTGTAGAGTGCAGTGTTCTTTTTTTTGTTGTCTGATGGAAGGGATTTGAGGATTGCTGTGTGTGCAGGGCTGTAGGTAAGTTTATTGCAGAGTGCAGTGTTCTGTTTTTTGTTGTCTGATGGAAGGGATTTGTAGATTGCTGGGTGTGCAGGGCGCTAGGTAAGTTTACAGCACAGTGCAGTGTTCTGTTTTTTGTTGTCTGATGGAAGGGATTTGTACATTGCTGTGTGTGCAGGGCTGTAGGTAAGTTTATGGCACAGTGTAGTGTTCTGTTTTTTGTTGTCTGATGGAAGGGATTTGTAGATTGCTGTGTGTGCAGGGCTGTAGGTAAGTTTATTGCAGAGTGCAGTGTTCTGTTTTTTGTGTTCTGATGGAAGGGATTTGAAAATTGCTGTGTGTGCAGGGCTGTAGGTAGGTTTATGGCACAGTGCAGTGTTCTGTTTTTTGTTGTATGATGGAAGGGATTTGAGGATTGCTGTGTGTGCAGGGCTGTAGGTAAGTTTATTGTAGAGTGCAGTGTTGTGTTTTTTGTTGTCTGATGGAATGGATTTGTAGATTGCTGTGTGTGCAGGGCTGTAGGTAAGTGTATGACAAAGTGCAGTGTGTTCTGTTTTTTGTTGTCTGATGGAAGGGATTTGTAGATTGCTATGTGTGCATGGCTGTAGGTAACTTTATTGTAGAGTGCAGTGTTCTGTTTTTTGCTGTCTGATGGAAGGGATTTGAGGATTGCTGTGTGTGCAAGGCTGTAGGTAAGTTTATTGCAGAGTGCAGTGTTCTGTTTTTTGTTGTCTGATGGAAGGGATTTGTAGATTGCTGGATGTGCAGGGCGCTAGGTAAGTTTACAGCACAGTGCAGTGTTGTGTTTTTTGTTCTCTGATGGAAGGGATTTGAGGATTGCTGTGTGTACAGGGCTGTAGGTAAGTTTATTGCAGAGTGCAGTGTTCTGCTTTTTCTTGTCTGATGGAAGGGATTTGTAGATTGCTGTGTGTGCAGGGCTGTGGCTAGGTTTATTGTAGAGTGCAGTGTTGTGTTTTTTTGTTGTCTGATGGAAGGGATTCATAGATTGCTGTGTGTGTAGGGCTGTAGGTAAGTTTACTGTATAGTGCAGTGTTCTGTTTTTTGTTGTCTGATGGAAGGGATTTGAGGATTGCTGTTTGTGCAGGGCTGTAGGTAAGTTTATTGCAGAGTGCAGTGTTCTGTTTTTTCTTGTCTGATGGAAGGGATTTGTAGATTGCTGTGTGTGCAGGGCTGTGGGTAAGTTTATTGTAGAGTGCAGTTTTGTGTTTTTTTGTTGTCTGATGGAAGGGATTTGTAGATTGCTGTGTGTGTAGGGCTGTAGGTAAGTTTATTTTAGAGTGCAGTGTTCTGTTTTTTGTTGTCTGATGGAAGGGATTTGAGGATTGCTGTGTGTGCAGGGCTGTAGGTAAGTTTATTACAGAGTGCAGTGTTCTGTTTTTTCTTGTCTGATGGAAGGGATTTGTAGATCGCTGTGTGTGCAGGGCTGTGGGTAAATTTATTGTAGAGTGCAGTGTTGTGTTTTTTTTGTTGTCTGATGGAAGGGATTTGTAGATTGCTGTGTGTGTAGGGCTGTAGGTAAGTTTATTTTAGAGTGCAGTGTTCTGTTTTTTGTTGTCTGATGGAAGGGATTTGTAGATTGCTGTGTGTGTAGGGCTGTAGGTAAGTTTATTTTAAAGTGCAGTGTTCTGTTTTTTGTTGTCTGATGGAAGGGATTTGAGGATTGCTGTGTGTGCAGGGTTGTAGTTAAGTTTATTGTAGAGTGCAGTGTTCTGTTTTTCGTTGTCTGATGGAAGGGATTTGAGGATTGCTGTGTGTGCAGGGCTGTAGGTAGGTTTAATGTAGAGTGCAGTGTTCTGTTTTTTGTTGTCTGGTGGAAGGGATTTGAGGATTGCTTTGTGTGCAGGGCTGTAGGTAAGTTTATTGTAGAGTACACTGTTGTGTTTTTTGTTGTCTGATGGAAGGGATTTGTAGATTGCCGTGTGTGCAGAGCTGTAGGTAAGTTTATGGCACAGTGCAGTGTTCTGTTCTTTGTTATCTGATGGAAGGGATTTGTAGATTGCCGTGTGTGCCGGGCTGTAGGTAAGTTTATTGTAGAGTGCAGTGTTTTGTTTTTTGTTGTCTGATGGAATGGATTTGAGGATTGCTGTGTGTGCAGGGCTGTAGGAAAGTTTATTGCAGAGTGCAGTGTTCTGTTTTTTGTTGTCTGATGGAAGGGATTTGTAGATTGCTGTGTGTGCAGGGCTGTAGGTAATTTTATTGTAGACTGCAGTGTTGTGTTTTTTGATGTCTGATGGAAGGGATTTGTAGATTGCTGTGTGTGTAGGGCTGTAGGTAAGTTTATTTTAGAGTGCAGAGTTCTGTTTTTTGTTGTCTGATGGAAGGGATTTGTAGATTGCTGTGTGTGTAGGGCTGTAGGTAAGTTTATTTTAGAGTGCAGTGTTCTGTTTTTTGTTGTCTGATGGAAGGTATTTGAGGATTGCTGTGTGTGCAGGGCTGTAGGTAAGTTTATTGCAGAGTGCAGTGTTCTGTTTTTTGTTGTCTGATGGAAGGGATTTGTAGATTGCTGTGTGTGCAGGGCTGTAGGTAAGTTTATTGTAGAGTGCAGTGTTGTGTTTTTTGCTGTCTGATGGAAGGGATTTGAGGATTGCTGTGTGTGCAGGGCTGTAGGTAAATTTATTGTACAGTGCAGTGTTCTGTTTTCTGTTGTCTGATGGAAGGGATTTGTAGATTGCTGTGTGTGCAGGGCTGTAGGTAAGTTTATTGTAGAGTGCAGTGTTCTTTTTTTGTTGTCTGATGGAAGGGATTTGAGGATTGCTGTGTGTGCATGGCTGTAGGTAAGTTTATTGCAGAGTGCAGTGTTCTGTTTTTTGTTGTCTGATGGAAGGGATTTGTAGATTGCTGGGTGTGCAGGGCGCTACGTAAGTTTACAGCACAGTGCAGTGTTCTGTTTTTTGTTGTCTGATGGAAGGGATTTGAGGATTGCTGTGTGTGCAGGGCTGTAGGTAAGTTTATTGTAGAGTGCAGTGTTGTGTTTTCTGTTGTCTGATGGAAGGGATTTGTACATTGCTGTGTGTGCAGGGCTGTAGGTAAGTTTATGGCACAGTGCAGTGTTCTGTTTTTTGTTGTCTGATGGAAGGGATTTGTAGATTGCTGTGTGTGCAGGGCTGTAGGTAAGTTTATAGCAGAGTGCAGTGTTCTGTTTTTTGTTGTCTGATGGAAGGGATTTGTAAATTGCTGTGTGTGCAGGGCTGTAGGTAGGTTTATTGTAGAGTGCAGTGTTGTGTTTTTTGTTGTCTGATGGAAGGGATTTGCAGATTGCTCTGTGTGCAGGACGGTAGGTAGGTTTATGGCACAGTGCAGTGTTCTGTTTTTTGTTTGATGGAAGGGATTTGAGGATTGCTGTGTGTGCAGGGCTGTAGGTAAGTTTATTGTAGAGTGCAGTGTTGTGTTTTTTGTTGTCTGATGGAATGGATTTGTAGATTGCTGTGTGTGCAGGGCTGTAGGTAAATGTATGACAAAGTGCAGTGTTCTGTTTTTTGTTGTCTGATGGAAGGGATTTGTAGATTGCTGTGTGTGCATGGCTGTAGGTAACTTTATTGTAGAGTGCAGTGTTCTGTTTTTTGCTGTCTGATGGAAGGGATTTGAGGATTGCTGTGTGTGCAAGGCTGTAGGTAAGTTTATTGCAGAGTGCAGTGTTCTGTTTTTTGTTGTCTGATGGAAGGGATTTGTAGATTGCTGGATGTGCAGGGCGCTAGGTAAGTTTACAGCACAGTGCAGTGTTCTGTTTTTTGTTGTCTGATGGAAGGGATTTGAGGATTGCTGTGTGTGCAGGGCTGTAGGTAAGTTTATTGTAGAGTGCAGTGTTGTGTTTTTTGTTGTCTGATGGAAGGGATTTGTAGATTGCTGTGTGTGCAGGGCTGTAGGTAAGTTTATGGCACAGTGCAGTGTTGTGTTTTTTGTTCTCTGATGGAAGGGATTTGAGGATTGCTGTGTGTACAGGGCTGTAGGTAAGTTTATTGCAGAGTGCAGTGTTCTGTTTTTTCTTGTCTGATGGAAGGGATTTGTAGATTGCTGTGTGTGCAGGACTGTGGGTAGGTTTATTGTAGACTGCAGTGTTGTGTTTATTTGTTGTCTGATGGAAGCGATTTGTAGATTGCTGTGTGTGTAGGGCTGTAGGTAAGTTTACTGTAGAGTGCAGTGTTCTGTTTTTTGTTGTCTGATGGAAGGGATTTGAGGATTGCTGTTTGTGCAGGGCTGTAGGTAATTTTATTGCAGAGTGCAGTGTTCTGTTTTTTCTTGTCTGATGGAAGGGATTTGTAGATTGCTGTGTGTGCAGGGCTGTGGGAAAGTTTATTGTAGAGTGCAGTTTTGTGTTTTTTTTGTTGTCTGATTTGATGGAAGGGATTTGTAGATTGCTGTGTGTGTAGTGCTGTAGGTAAGTTTATTTTAGAGTGCAGTGTTCTGTTTTTTGTTGTCTGATGGAAGGGATTTGTAGATTGCTGTGTGTGTAGGGCTGTAGGTAAGTTTATTTTAAAGTGCAGTGTTCTGTTTTTTGTTGTCTGATGGAAGGGATTTGAGGATTGCTGTGTGTGCAGGGCTGTAGGTAAGTTTATGGCAGAGTGCAGTGTTGTGTTTTTTGTTGTCTGATGGAAGGGATTTGAGGATTGCTGTGTGTGCAGGGTGGTAGGTAAGTTTATTTTCGAGTGCAGTGTTCTGTTTTTTGTTGTCTGATAGAAGGGATTTGAGGATTGCTGTGTGTGCAGGGCTGTAGGTAAGTTTATTGTAGAGTGCAGTGTTGTGTTATTTGTTGTCTGATGGAAGGGATTTGTAGATTGCTGTGTGTGCAGGGCTGTAGGTAAGTTTATTGCAGAGTGCAGTGTTCTGTTTTTTGTTGTCTGATGGAAGGGATTTGTAAATTGCTGTGTGTGCATGGATGTAGGTAAGTTTATTGTAGAGTGCAGTGTTCTATTTTTTGTTGTCTGATGGAAGGGATTTGAGGATTGCTGTGTGTGCAGAGCTGTAGGTAAGTTTATTGTAGAGTGCAGTGTTCTGTTTTTCGTTGTCTGATGGAAGGGATTTGAGGATTGCTGTGTGTGCAGGGCTGTAGGTAGGTTTAATGTAGAGTGCAGTGTTCTGTTTTTTGTTGTCTGGTGGAAGGGATTTGAGCATTGCTTTGTGTGCAGGGCTGTAGGTAAGTTTATTGTAGAGTACACTGTTGTGGTTTTTGTTGTCTGATGGAAGGGATTTGTAGATTGCCGTGTGTGCAGAGCTGTAGGTAAGTTTATGGCACAGTGCAGTGTTCTGTTCTTTGTTATCTGATGGAAGGGATTTGTAGATTGCTGTGTGTGCCGGGCTGTAGGTAAGTTTATTGTAGAGTGCAGTGTTTTGTTTTTTGTTGTCTGATGGAAGGGATTTGAGGATTGCTGTGTGTACAGGGCTGTAGGTAAGTTTATTGCAGAGTGCAGTTTTCTGTTTTTTGTTGTCTGATGGAAGGGATTTGAGGATTGCTGTGTGTGCAGGGCTGTAGGTAAGTTTATTGTAGAGTGCAGTGTTTTGGTTTTTGTTGTCTGATGGAATGGATTTGAGGATTGCTGTGTGTGCAGGGCTGTAGGAAAGTTTATTGCAGAGTGCAGTGTTCTGTTTTTTGTTGTCTGATGGAAGGGATTTGTAGATTGCTGTGTGTGCAGGGCTGGAGGTAATTTTATTGTAGAGTGCACTGTTGTGTTTTTTGTTGTCTGATGGAAGGGATTTGTAGATTGCTGTGTGTGTAGGGCTGTAGGTAAGTTTATTTTAGAGTGCAGAGTTCTGTTTTTTGTTGTCTGATGGAAGGGATTTGTAGATTGCTGTGTGTGTAGGGCTGTAGGTAAGTTTATTTTAGAGTGCAATGTTCTATTTTTTGTTGTCTGATGGAAGGGATTTGTAGATTGCTGTGTGTGCAGGGCTGTAGGTAAGTTTATTGCAGAGTGCAGTGTTCTGTTTTTTGTTGTCTGATGGAAGGGATTTGAGGATTGCTGTGTGTGCAGGGCTGTAGGTAAGTTTATTGCAGAGTGCAGTGTTCTGTTTTTTGTTGTCTGATGGAAGGGATTTGTAGATTGCTGTGTGTGCAGGGCTGTAGGTAAGTTTATTGTAGAGTGCAGTGTTGTGTTTTTTGTTGTCTGATGGAAGGGATTTGAGAATTGCTGTGTGTGCAGGGCTGTAGGTAAATTTATTGTAGAGTGCAGTGTTCTGTTTTCTGTTGTCTGTTGGAAGGGATTTGTTGATTGCTGTTTGTGCAGGGCTGTAGGTAAGTTTATTGTAGAGTGCAGTGTTCTTTTTTTTGTTGTCTGATGGAAGGGATTTGAGGATTGCTGTGTGTGCAGGGCTGTAGGTAAGTTTATTGCAGAGTGCAGTGTTCTGTTTTTTGTTGTCTGATGGAAGGGATTTGTAGATTGCTGGGTGTGCAGGGCGCTAGGTAAGTTTACAGCACAGTGCAGTGTTCTGTTTTTTGTTGTCTGATGGAAGGGATTTGAGGATTGCTGTGTGTGCAGGGCTGTAGGTAAGTTTATTGTAGAGTGCAGTGTTGTGTTTTTTGTTGTCTGATGGAAGGGATTTGTACATTGCTGTGTGTGCAGGGCTGTAAGTAAGTTTATGGCACAGTGCAGTGTTCTGTTTTTTGTTGTCTGATGGAAGGGATTTGTAGATTGCTGTGTGTGCAGGGCTGTAGGTAAGTTTATTGCAGAGTGCAGTGTTCTGTTTTTTGTGTTCTGATGGAAGGGATTTGTAAATTGCTGTGTGTGCAGGGCTGTAGGTAGGTTTATTGTAGAGTGCAGTGTTGTGTTTTTTGTTGTCTGATGGAAGGGATTTGCAGATTGCTCTGTGTGCAGGACGGTAGGTAGGTTTATGGCACAGTGCAGTGTTCTGTTTTTTGTTGTATGATGGAAGGGATTTGAGGATTGCTGTGTGTGCAGGGCTGTAGGTAAGTTTATTGTAGAGTGCAGTGTTGTGTTTTTTGTTGTCTGATGGAATGGATTTGTAGATTGCTGTGTGTGCAGGGCTGTAGGTAAGTGTATGACAAAGTGCAGTGTGTTCTGTTTTTTGTTGTCTGATGGAAGGGATTTGTAGATTGCTGTGTGTGCATGGCTGTAGGTAACTTTATTGTAGAGTGCAGTGTTCTGTTTTTTGCTGTCTGATGGAAGGGATTTGAGGATTGCTGTGTGTGCAAGGCTGTAGGTAAGTTTATTGCAGAGTGCAGTGTTCTGTTTTTTGTTGTCTGATGGAAGGGATTTGTAGATTGCTGGATGTGCAGGGCGCTAGGTAAGTTTACAGCACAGTGCAGTGTTCTGTTTTTTGTTGTCTGATGGAAGGGATTTGAGGATTGCTGTGTGTGCAGGGCTGTAGGTAAGTTTATTGTAAAGTACAGTGTTGTGTTTTTTGTTGTCTGATGGAAGGGATTTGTAGATTGCTGTGTGTGCAGGGCTCTAGGTAAGTTTATGGCACAGTGCAGTGTTGTGTTTTTTGTTCTCTGATGGAAGGGATTTGAGGATTGCTGTGTGTACAGGGCTGTAGGTAAGTTTATTGCAGAGTGCAGTGTTCTGTTTTTTGTTGTCTGATGGAAGGGATTTGTAGATTGCTGTGTGTGCAGGGCTGTGGGTAGGTTTATTGTAGAGTGCAGTGTTGTGTTTTTTTGTTGTCTGATGGAAGGGATTTATAGATTGCTGTGTGTGTAGGGCTGTAGGTAAGTTTATTTTAAAGTGCAGTGTTCTGTTTTTTGTTGTCTGATGGAAGGGATTTGGGGATTGCTGTGTGTGCAGGGTTGTAGGTAAGTTTATTGCAGAGTGCAGTGTTCTGTTTTTCGTTGTCTGATGGAAGGGATTTGTAGATTGCTGTGTGTGCATGGATGTAGGTAAGTCTATTGTAGAGTGCAGTGTTCTATTTTTTGTTGTCTGATGGAAGGGATTTGAGGATTGCTGTGTGTGCAGAGCTGTAGGTAAGTTTATTGTAGAGTGCAGTGTTCTGTTTTTCGTTGTCTGATGGAAGGGATTTGAGGATTGCTGTGTGTGCAGGGCTGTAGGTAGGTTTAATGTAGAGTGCAGTGTTCTGTTTTTTGTTGTCTGGTGGAAGGGATTTGAGGATTGCTTTGTGTGCAGGGCTGTAGGTAAGTTTATTGTAGAGTACACTGTTGTGTTTTTTGTTGTCTGATGGAAGGGATTTGTAGATTGCTGTGTGTGCATGGCTGTAGGTAACTTTATTGTAGAGTGCAGTGTTCTGTTTTTTGCTGTCTGATGGAAGGGATTTGAGGATTGCTGTGTGTGCAAGGCTGTAGGTAAGTTTATTGCAGAGTGCAGTGTTCTGTTTTTTGTTGTCTGATGGAAGGGATTTGTAGATTGCTGGATGTGCAGGGCGCTAGGTAAGTTTACAGCACAGTGCAGTGTTCTGTTTTTTGTTGTCTGATGGAAGGGATTTGAGGATTGCTGTGTGTGCAGGGCTGTAGGTAAGTTTATTGTAAAGTACAGTGTTGTGTTTTTTGTTGTCTGATGGAAGGGATTTGTAGATTGCTGTGTGTGCAGGGCTCTAGGTAAGTTTATGGCACAGTGCAGTGTGTTCTGTTTTTTGTTGTCTGATGGAAGGGATTTGTAGATTGCTGTGTGTGCATGGCTGTAGGTAACTTTATTGTAGAGTGCAGTGTTCTGTTTTTTGCTGTCTGATGGAAGGGATTTGAGGATTGCTGTGTGTGCAAGGCTGTAGGTAAGTTTATTGCAGAGTGCAGTGTTCTGTTTTTTGTTGTCTGATGGAAGGGATTTGTAGATTGCTGGATGTGCAGGGCGCTAGGTAAGTTTACAGCACAGTGCAGTGTTCTGTTTTTTGTTGTCTGATGGAAGGGATTTGAGGATTGCTGTGTGTGCAGGGCTGTAGGTAAGTTTATTGTAAAGTACAGTGTTGTGTTTTTTGTTGTCTGATGGAAGGGATTTGTAGATTGCTGTGTGTGCAGGGCTCTAGGTAAGTTCATGGCACAGTGCAGTGTTCTGTTTTTTGTGTTCTGATGGAAGGGATTTGTAAATTGCTGTGTGTGCAGGGCTGTAGGTAGGTTTATTGTAGAGTGCAGTGTTGTGTTTTTTGTTGTCTGATGGAAGGGATTTGCAGATTGCTCTGTGTGCAGGACGGTAGGTAGGTTTATGGCACAGTGCAGTGTTCTGTTTTTTGTTGTATGATGGAAGGGATTTGAGGATTGCTGTGTGTGCAGGGCTGTAGGTAAGTTTATTGTAGAGTGCAGTGTTGTGTTTTTTGTTGTCTGATGGAATGGATTTGTAGATTGCTGTGTGTGCAGGGCTGTAGGTAAGTGTATGACAAAGTGCAGTGTGTTCTGTTTTTTGTTGTCTGATGGAAGGGATTTGTAGATTGCTGTGTGTGCATGGCTGTAGGTAACTTTATTGTAGAGTGCAGTGTTCTGTTTTTTGCTGTCTGATGGAAGGGATTTGAGGATTGCTGTGTGTGCAAGGCTGTAGGTAAGTTTATTGCAGAGTGCAGTGTTCTGTTTTTTGTTGTCTGATGGAAGGGATTTGTAGATTGCTGGATGTGCAGGGCGCTAGGTAAGTTTACAGCACAGTGCAGTGTTCTGTTTTTTGTTGTCTGATGGAAGGGATTTGAGGATTGCTGTGTGTGCAGGGCTGTAGGTAAGTTTATTGTAAAGTACAGTGTTGTGTTTTTTGTTGTCTGATGGAAGGGATTTGTAGATTGCTGTGTGTGCAGGGCTCTAGGTAAGTTTATGGCACAGTGCAGTGTTGTGTTTTTTGTTCTCTGATGGAAGGGATTTGAGGATTGCTGTGTGTACAGGGCTGTAGGTAAGTTTATTGCAGAGTGCAGTGTTCTGTTTTTTCTTGTCTGATGGAAGGGATTTGTAGATTGCTGTGTGTGCAGGGCTGTGGGTAGGTTTATTGTAGAGTGCAGTGTTGTGTTTTTTTGTTGTCTGATGGAAGGGATTTATAGATTGCTGTGTGTGTAGGGCTGTAGGTAAGTTTGTTTTAAAGTGCAGTGTTCTGTTTTTTGTTGTCTGATGGAAGGGATTTGGGGATTGCTGTGTGTGCAGGGTTGTAGGTAAGTTTATTGCAGAGTGCAGTGTTCTGTTTTTTGTTGTCTGATGGAAGGGATTTGTAGATTGCTGTGTGTGCATGGATGTAGGTAAGTCTATTGTAGAGTGCAGTGTTCTATTTTTTGTTGTCTGATGGAAGGGACTTGAGGATTGCTGTGTGTGCAGAGCTGTAGGTAAGTTTATTGTAGAGTGCAGTGTTCTGTTTTTCGTTGTCTGATGGAAGGGATTTGAGGATTGCTGTGTGTGCAGGGCTGTAGGTAGGTTTAATGTAGAGTGCAGTGTTCTGTTTTTTGTTGTCTGGTGGAAGGGATTTGAGGATTGCTTTGTGTGCAGGGCTGTAGGTAAGTTTATTGTAGAGTACACTGTTGTGTTTTTTGTTGTCTGATGGAAGGGATTTGTAGATTGCCGTGTGTGCAGAGCTGTAGGTAAGTTTATGGCACAGTGCAGTGTTCTGTTCTTTGTTATCTGATGGAAGGGATTTGTAGATTGCCGTGTGTGCCGGGCTGTAGGTAAGTTTATTGTAGAGTGCAGTGTTTTGTTTTTTGTTGTCTGATGGAAGGGATTTGAGGATTGCTGTGTGTACAGGGCTGTAGGTAAGTTTATTGCAGAGTGCAGTTTTCTGTTTTTTGTTGTCTGATGGAAGGGATTTGAGGATTGCTGTGTGTGCAGGGCTGTAGGTAAGTTTATTGTAGAGTGCAGTGTTTTGTTTTTTGTTGTCTGATGGAATGGATTTGAGGATTGCTGTGTGTGCAGGGCTGTAGGAAAGTTTATTGCAGAGTGCAGTGTTCTGTTTTTTGTTGTCTGATGGAAGGGATTTGTAGATTGCTGTGTGTGCAGGGCTGTAGGTAATTTTATTGCAGAGTGCAGTGTTGTGTTTTTTGTTGTCTGATGGAAGGGATTTGTAGATTGCTGTGTGTGCAGGGCTGTAGGTAAGTTTATTTTAGAGTGCAGAGTTCTGTTTTTTGTTGTCTGATGGAAGGGATTTGTAGATTGCTGTGTGTGTAGGGCTGTAGGTAAGTTTATTTTAGAGTGCAGTGTTCTGTTTTTTGTTGTCTGATGGAAGGTATTTGAGGATTGCTGTGTGTGCAGGGCTGTAGGTAAGTTTATTGCAGAGTGCAGTGTTCTGTTTTTTGTTGTCTGATGGAAGGGATTTGTAGATTGCTGTGTGTGCAGGGCTGTAGGTAAGTTTATTGCAGAGTGCAGTGTTGTGTTTTTTGTTGTCTGATGGAAGGGATGTGAGGATTGCTGTGTGTGCAGGGCTGTAGGTAAATTTATTGTAGAGTGCAGTGTTCTGTTTTCTGTTGTCTGATGGAAGGGATTTGTAGATTGCTGTGTGTGCAGGGCTGTAGGTAAGTTTATTGTAGAGTGCAGTGTTCTGTTTTTTGTTGTCTGATGGAAGGGATTTGTAGATTGCTGGGTGTGCAGGGCGCTACGTAAGTTTACAGCACAGTGCAGTGTTCTGTTTTTTGTTGTCTGATGGAAGGGATTTGAGGATTGCTGTGTGTGCAGGGCTGTAGGTAAGTTTATTGTAGAGTGCAGTGTTGTGTTTTTTGTTGTCTGATGGAAGGGATTTGTACATTGCTGTGTGTGCAGGGCTGTAGGTAAGTTTATGGCACAGTGCAGTGTTCTGTTTTTTGTTGTCTGATGGAAGGGATTTGTAGATTGCTGTGTGTGCAGGGCTGTAGGTAAGTTTATTGCAGAGTGCAGTGTTCTGTTTTTTGTTGTCTGATGGAAGGGATTTGTAAATTGCTGTGTGTGCAGGGCTGTAGGTAGGTTTATTGTAGAGTGCAGTGTTGTGTTTTTTGTTGTCTGATGGAAGGGATTTGCAGATTGCTCTGTGTGCAGGACGGTAGGTAGGTTTATGGCACAGTGCAGTGTTCTGTTTTTTGTTGTATGATGGAAGGGATTTGAGGATTGCTGTGTGTGCAGGGCTGTAGGTAAGTTTATTGTAGAGTGCAGTGTTGTGTTTTTTGTTGTCTGATGGAATGGATTTGTAGATTGCTGTGTGTGCAGGGCTGTAGGTAAGTGTATGACAAAGTGCAGTGTTCTGTTTTTTGTTGTCTGATGGAAGGGATTTGTAGATTGCTGTGTGTGCATGGCTGTAGGTAACTTTATTGTAGAGTGCAGTGTTCTGTTTTTTGCAGTCTGATGGAAGGGATTTGAGGATTACTGTGTGTGCAAGGCTGTAGGTAAGTTTATTGCAGAGTGCAGTGTTCTGTTTTTTGTTGTCTGATGGAAGGGATTTGTAGATTGCTGGATGTGCAGGGCGCTAGGTAAGTTTACAGCACAGTGCAGTGTTCTGTTTTTTGTTGTCTGATGGAAGGGATTTGAGGATTGCTGTGTGTGCAGGGCTTTAGGTAAGTTTATTGTAGAGTGCAGTGTTGTGTTTTTTGTTGTCTGATGGAAGGGATTTGTAGATTGCTGTGTGTGCAGGGCTGTAGGTAAGTTTATGGCACAGTGCAGTGTTGTGTTGTTTGTTCTCTGGTGGAAGGGATTTGAGGATTGCTGTGTGTACAGGGCTGTAGGTAAGTTTATTGCAGAGTGCAGTGTTCTGTTTTTTCTTGTCTGATGGAAGGGATTTGTAGATTGCTGTGTGTGCAGGGCTGTGGGTAGGTTTATTGTAGACTGCAGTGTTGTGTTTTTTTGTTGTCTGATGGAAGGGATTTGTAGATTGCTGTGTGTGTAGGGCTGTAGGTAAGTTTACTGTAGAGTGCAGTGTTCTGTTTTTTGGTGTCTGATGGAAGGGATTTGAGGATTGCTGTTTGTGCAGGGCTGTAGGTAAGTTTATTGCAGAGTGCAGTGTTCTGTTTTTTCTTGTCTGATGGAAGGGATTTGTAGATTGCTGTGTGTGCAGGGCTGTGGGTAAGTTTATTATAGAGTGCAGTTTTGTGTTTTTTTTGTTGTCTGATGGAAGGGATTTGTAGATTGCTGTGTGTGTAGTGCTGTAGGTAAGTTTATTTTAGAGTGCAGTGTTCTGTTTTTTGTTGTCTGATGGAAGGGACTTGTAGATTGCTGTGTGTGTAGGGCTGTAGGTAAGTTTATTTTAAAGTGCAGAGTTCATTTTTTTGTTGTCTGATGGAAGGGATTTGAGGATTGCTGTGTGTGCAGGGCTGTAGGTAAGTTTATGGCAGAGTGCAGCGTTGTGTTTTTTGTTGTCTGATGGAAGGGATTTGAGGATTGCTGTGTGTGCAGGGCGGTAGGTAAGTTTATTTTAGAGTGCAGTGTTCTGTTTTTTGTTGTCTGATAGAAGGGATTTGAGGATTGCTGTGTGTGCAGGGCTGTAGGTAAGTTTATTGTAGAGTACACTGTTGTGGTTTTTGTTGTCTGATGGAAGGGATTTGTAGATTGCCGTGTGTGCAGAGCTGTAGATAAGTTTATGGCACAGTGCAGTGTTCTGTTTTTTGTTATCTGATGGAAGGGATTTGTAGATTGCTGTGTGTGCCAGGCTGTAGGTAAGTTTGTTGTAGAGTGCAGTGTTTTGTGTTTTGTTGTCTGATGGAAGGGATTTGAGGATTGCTGTGTGTACAGGGCTGTAGGTAAGTTTATTGCAGAGTGCAGTTTTCTGTTTTTTGTTGTCTGATGGAAGGGATTTGAGGATTGCTGTGTGTGCAGGGCTGTAGGTAAGTTTATTGCAGAGTGCAGTGTTTTGGTTTTTGTTGTCTGATGGAATGGATTTGAGGATTGCTGTGTGTGCAGGGCTGTAGGAAAGTTTATTGCTGAGTGCAGTGTTCTGTTTTTTGTTGTCTGATGGAAGGGATTTGTAGATTGCTGTGTGTGCAGGGCTGTAGGTAATTTTATTGTAGAGTGCACTGTTGTGTTTTTTGTTGTCTGATGGAAGGGATTTGTAGATTGCTGTGTGTGTAGGGCTGTAGGTAAGTTTATTTTAGAGTGCAGAGTTCTGTTTTTTGTTGTCTGATGGAAGGGATTTGTAGATTGCTGTGTGTGTAGGGCTGTAGGTAAGTTTATTTTAGAGTGCAATGTTCTGTTTTTTGTTGTCTGATGGAAGGGATTTGTAGATTGCTGTGTGTGCAGGGCTGTAGGTAAGTTTATTGCAGAGTGCAGTGTTCTGTTTTTTGTTGTCTGATGGAAGGGATTTGAGGACTGCTGTGTGTGCAGGGCTGTAGGTAAGTTTATTGCAGAGTGCAGTGTTCTGTTTTTTGTTGTCTGATGGAAGGGATTTGTAGATTGCTGTGTGTGCAGGGCTGTAGGTAAGTTTATTGTAGAGTGCAGTGTTGTGTTTTTTGTTGTCTGATGGAAGGGATTTGAGGATTGCTGTGTGTGCAGGGCTGTAGGTAAATTTATTGTAGAGTGCAGTGTTCTGTTTTCTGTTGTCTGTTGGAAGGGATTTGTAGATTGCTGTTTGTGCAGGGCTGTAGGTAAGTTTATTGTAGAGTGCAGTGTTCTTTTTTTTGTTGTCTGATGAAAGGGATTTGAGGATTGCTGTGTGTGCAGGGCTGTAGGTAAGTTTATTGCAGAGTGCAGTGTTCTGTTTTTTGTTGTCTGATGGAAGGGATTTGTAGATTGCTGGGTGTGCAGGGCGCTAGGTAAGTTTACAGCACAGTGCAGTGTTCTGTTTTTTGTTGTCTGATGGAAGGGATTTGTACATTGCTGTGTGTGCAGGGCTGTAGGTAAGTTTATGGCACAGTGCAGTGTTCTGTTTTTTGTTGTCTGATGGAAGGGATTTGTAGATTGCTGTGTGTGCAGGGCTGTAGGTAAGTTTATTGCAGAGTGCAGTGTTCTGTTTTTTGTGTTCTGATGGAAGGGATTTGTAAATTGCTGTGTGTGCAGGGCTGTAGGTAGGTTTATGGCACAGTGCAGTGTTCTGTTTTTTGTTGTATGATGGAAGGGATTTGAGGATTGCTGTGTGTGCAGGGCTGTAGGTAAGTTTATTGTAGAGTGCAGTGTTGTGTTTTTTGTTGTCTGATGGAATGGATTTGTAGATTGCTGTGTGTGCAGGGCTGTAGGTAAGTGTATGACAAAGTGCAGTGTGTTCTGTTTTTTGTTGTCTGATGGAAGGGATTTGTAGATTGCTGTGTGTGCATGGCTGTAGGTAACTTTATTGTAGAGTGCAGTGTTCTGTTTTTTGCTGTCTGATGGAAGGGATTTGAGGATTGCTGTGTGTGCAAGGCTGTAGGTAAGTTTATTGCAGAGTGCAGTGTTCTGTTTTTTGTTGTCTGATGGAAGGGATTTGTAGATTGCTGGATGTGCAGGGCGCTAGGTAAGTTTACAGCACAGTGCAGTGTTGTGTTTTTTGTTCTCTGATGGAAGGGATTTGAGGATTGCTGTGTGTACAGGGCTGTAGGTAAGTTTATTGCAGAGTGCAGTGTTCTGCTTTTTCTTGTCTGATGGAAGGGATTTGTAGATTGCTGTGTGTGCAGGGCTGTGGCTAGGTTTATTGTAGAGTGCAGTGTTGTGTTTTTTTGTTGTCTGATGGAAGGGATTCATAGATTGCTGTGTGTGTAGGGCTGTAGGTAAGTTTACTGTATAGTGCAGTGTTCTGTTTTTTGTTGTCTGATGGAAGGGATTTGAGGATTGCTGTTTGTGCAGGGCTGTAGGTAAGTTTATTGCAGAGTGCAGTGTTCTGTTTTTTCTTGTCTGATGGAAGGGATTTGTAGATTGCTGTGTGTGCAGGGCTGTGGGTAAGTTTATTGTAGAGTGCAGTTTTGTGTTTTTTTGTTGTCTGATGGAAGGGATTTGTAGATTGCTGTGTGTGTAGGGCTGTAGGTAAGTTCATTTTAGAGTGCAGTGTTCTGTTTTTTGTTGTCTGATGGAAGGGATTTGAGGATTGCTGTGTGTGCAGGGCTGTAGGTAAGTTTATTGCAGAGTGCAGTGTTCTGTTTTTTCTTGTCTGATGGAAGGGATTTGTAGATCGCTGTGTGTGCAGGGCTGTGGGTAAATTTATTGTAGAGTGCAGTGTTCTGTTTTCTGTTGTCTGTTGGAAGGGATTTGTAGATTGCTGTTTGTGCAGGGCTGTAGGTAAGTTTATTGTAGAGTGCAGTGTTCTTTTTTTTGTTGTCTGATGAAAGGGATTTGAGGATTGCTGTGTGTGCAGGGCTGTAGGTAAGTTTATTGCAGAGTGCAGTGTTCTGTTTTTTGTTGTCTGATGGAAGGGATTTGTAGATTGCTGGGTGTGCAGGGCGCTAGGTAAGTTTACAGCACAGTGCAGTGTTCTGTTTTTTGTTGTCTGATGGAAGGGATTTGTACATTGCTGTGTGTGCAGGGCTGTAGGTAAGTTTATGGCACAGTGCAGTGTTCTGTTTTTTGTTGTCTGATGGAAGGGATTTGTAGATTGCTGTGTGTGCAGGGCTGTAGGTAAGTTTATTGCAGAGTGCAGTGTTCTGTTTTTTGTGTTCTGATGGAAGGGATTTGTAAATTGCTGTGTGTGCAGGGCTGTAGGTAGGTTTATGGCACAGTGCAGTGTTCTGTTTTTTGTTGTATGATGGAAGGGATTTGAGGATTGCTGTGTGTGCAGGGCTGTAGGTAAGTTTATTGTAGAGTGCAGTGTTGTGTTTTTTGTTGTCTGATGGAATGGATTTGTAGATTGCTGTGTGTGCAGGGCTGTAGGTAAGTGTATGACAAAGTGCAGTGTGTTCTGTTTTTTGTTGTCTGATGGAAGGGATTTGTAGATTGCTGTGTGTGCATGGCTGTAGGTAACTTTATTGTAGAGTGCAGTGTTCTGTTTTTTGCTGTCTGATGGAAGGGATTTGAGGATTGCTGTGTGTGCAAGGCTGTAGGTAAGTTTATTGCAGAGTGCAGTGTTCTGTTTTTTGTTGTCTGATGGAAGGGATTTGTAGATTGCTGGATGTGCAGAGCGCTAGGTAAGTTTACAGCACAGTGCAGTGTTGTGTTTTTTGTTCTCTGATGGAAGGGATTTGAGGATTGCTGTGTGTACAGGGCTGTAGGTAAGTTTATTGCAGAGTGCAGTGTTCTGCTTTTTCTTGTCTGATGGAAGGGATTTGTAGATTGCTGTGTGTGCAGGGCTGTGGCTAGGTTTATTGTAGAGTGCAGTGTTGTGTTTTTTTGTTGTCTGATGGAAGGGATTCATAGATTGCTGTGTGTGTAGGGCTGTAGGTAAGTTTACTGTATAGTGCAGTGTTCTGTTTTTTGTTGTCTGATGGAAGGGATTTGAGGATTGCTGTTTGTGCAGGGCTGTAGGTAAGTTTATTGCAGAGTGCAGTGTTCTGTTTTTTCTTGTCTGATGGAAGGGATTTGTAGATTGCTGTGTGTGCAGGGCTGTGGGTAAGTTTATTGTAGAGTGCAGTTTTGTGTTTTTTTGTTGTCTGATGGAAGGGATTTGTAGATTGCTGTGTGTGTAGGGCTGTAGGTAAGTTTATTTTAGAGTGCAGTGTTCTGTTTTTTGTTGTCTGATGGAAGGGATTTGAGGATTGCTGTGTGTGCAGGGCTGTAGGTAAGTTTATTGCAGAGTGCAGTGTTCTGTTTTTTCTTGTCTGATGGAAGGGATTTGTAGATCGCTGTGTGTGCAGGGCTGTGGGTAAATTTATTGTAGAGTGCAGTGTTGTGTTTTTTTTGTTGTCTGATGGAAGGGATTTGTAGATTGCTGTGTGTGTAGGGCTGTAGGTAAGTTTATTTTAGAGTGCAGTGTTCTGTTTTTTGTTGTCTGATGGAAGGGATTTGTAGATTGCTGTGTGTGTAGGGCTGTAGGTAAGTTTATTTTAAAGTGCAGTGTTCTGTTTTTTGTTGTCTGATGGAAGGGATTTGAGGATTGCTGTGTGTGCAGGGTTGTAGTTAAGTTTATTGTAGAGTGCAGTGTTCTGTTTTTCGTTGTCTGATGGAAGGGATTTGAGGATTGCTGTGTGTGCAGGGCTGTAGGTAGGTTTAATGTAGAGTGCAGTGTTCTGTTTTTTGTTGTCTGGTGGAAGGGATTTGAGGATTGCTTTGTGTGCAGGGCTGTAGGTAAGTTTATTGTAGAGTACACTGTTGTGTTTTTTGTTGTCTGATGGAAGGGATTTGTAGATTGCCGTGTGTGCAGAGCTGTAGGTAAGTTTATGGCACAGTGCAGTGTTCTGTTCTTTGTTATCTGATGGAAGGGATTTGTAGATTGCCGTGTGTGCCGGGCTGTAGGTAAGTTTATTGTAGAGTGCAGTGTTTTGTTTTTTGTTGTCTGATGGAATGGATTTGAGGATTGCTGTGTGTGCAGGGCTGTAGGAAAGTTTATTGCAGAGTGCAGTGTTCTGTTTTTTGTTGTCTGATGGAAGGGATTTGTAGATTGCTGTGTGTGCAGGGCTGTAGGTAATTTTATTGTAGACTGCAGTGTTGTGTTTTTTGTTGTCTGATGGAAGGGATTTGTAGATTGCTGTGTGTGTAGGGCTGTAGGTAAGTTTATTTTAGAGTGCAGAGTTCTGTTTTTTGTTGTCTGATGGAAGGGATTTGTAGATTGCTGTGTGTGTAGGGCTGTAGGTAAGTTTATTTTAGAGTGCAGTGTTCTGTTTTTTGTTGTCTGATGGAAGGTATTTGAGGATTGCTGTGTGTGCAGGGCTGTAGGTAAGTTTATTGCAGAGTGCAGTGTTCTGTTTTTTGTTGTCTGATGGAAGGGATTTGTAGATTGCTGTGTGTGCAGGGCTGTAGGTAAGTTTATTGTAGAGTGCAGTGTTGTGTTTTTTGCTGTCTGATGGAAGGGATTTGAGGATTGCTGTGTGTGCAGGGCTGTAGGTAAATTTATTGTACAGTGCAGTGTTCTGTTTTCTGTTGTCTGATGGAAGGGATTTGTAGATTGCTGTGTGTGCAGGGCTGTAGGTAAGTTTATTGTAGAGTGCAGTGTTCTTTTTTTGTTGTCTGATGGAAGGGATTTGAGGATTGCTGTGTGTGCATGGCTGTAGGTAAGTTTATTGCAGAGTGCAGTGTTCTGTTTTTTGTTGTCTGATGGAAGGGATTTGTAGATTGCTGGGTGTGCAGGGCGCTACGTAAGTTTACAGCACAGTGCAGTGTTCTGTTTTTTGTTGTCTGATGGAAGGGATTTGAGGATTGCTGTGTGTGCAGGGCTGTAGGTAAGTTTATTGTAGAGTGCAGTGTTGTGTTTTTTGTTGTCTGATGGAAGGGATTTGTACATTGCTGTGTGTGCAGGGCTGTAGGTAAGTTTATGGCACAGTGCAGTGTTCTGTTTTTTGTTGTCTGATGGAAGGGATTTGTAGATTGCTGTGTGTGCAGGGCTGTAGGTAAGTTTATAGCAGAGTGCAGTGTTCTGTTTTTTGTTGTCTGATGGAAGGGATTTGTAAATTGCTGTGTGTGCAGGGCTGTAGGTAGGTTTATTGTAGAGTGCAGTGTTGTGTTTTTTGTTGTCTGATGGAAGGGATTTGCAGATTGCTCTGTGTGCAGGACGGTAGGTAGGTTTATGGCACAGTGCAGTGTTCTGTTTTTTGTTTGATGGAAGGGATTTGAGGATTGCTGTGTGTGCAGGGCTGTAGGTAAGTTTATTGTAGAGTGCAGTGTTGTGTTTTTTGTTGTCTGATGGAATGGATTTGTAGATTGCTGTGTGTGCAGGGCTGTAGGTAAATGTATGACAAAGTGCAGTGTTCTGTTTTTTGTTGTCTGATGGAAGGGATTTGTAGATTGCTGTGTGTGCATGGCTGTAGGTAACTTTATTGTAGAGTGCAGTGTTCTGTTTTTTGCTGTCTGATGGAAGGGATTTGAGGATTGCTGTGTGTGCAAGGCTGTAGGTAAGTTTATTGGAGAGTGCAGTGTTCTGTTTTTTGTTGTCTGATGGAAGGGATTTGTAGATTGCTGGATGTGCAGGGCGCTAGGTAAGTTTACAGCACAGTGCAGTGTTCTGTTTTTTGTTGTCTGATGGAAGGGATTTGAGGATTGCTGTGTGTGCAGGGCTGTAGGTAAGTTTATTGTAGAGTGCAGTGTTGTGTTTTTTGTTGTCTGATGGAAGGGATTTGTAGATTGCTGTGTGTGCAGGGCTGTAGGTAAGTTTATGGCACAGTGCAGTGTTGTGTTTTTTGTTCTCTGATGGAAGGGATTTGAGGATTGCTGTGTGTACAGGGCTGTAGGTAAGTTTATTGCAGAGTGCAGTGTTCTGTTTTTTCTTGTCTGATGGAAGGGATTTGTAGATTGCTGTGTGTGCAGGGCTGTGGGAAAGTTTATTGTAGAGTGCAGTTTTGTGTTTTTTTGTTGTCTGATAGAAGGGATTTGTAGATTGCTGTGTGTGTAGTGCTGTAGGTAAGTTTATTTTAGAGTGCAGTGTTCTGTTTTTTGTTGTCTGATGGAAGGGATTTGTAGATTGCTGTGTGTGTAGGGCTGTAGGTAAGTTTATTTTAAAGTGCAGTGTTCTGTTTTTTGTTGTCTGATGGAAGGGATTTGAGGATTGCTGTGTGTGCAGGGCTGTAGGTAAGTTTATGGCAGAGTGCAGTGTTGTGTTTTTTGTTGTCTGATGGAAGGGATTTGAGGATTGCTGTGTGTGCAGGGCGGTAGGTAAGTTTATTTTAGAGTGCAGTGTTCTGTTTTTTGTTGTCTGATGGAAGGGATTTGAGGATTGCTGTGTGTGCAGGGCTGTAGGTAAGTTTATGGCAGAGTGCAGTGTTGTGTTTTTTTGTTGTCTGATGGAAGCGATTTGTAGATTGCTGTGTGTGTAGGGCTGTAGGTAAGTTTACTGTAGAGTGCAGTGTTCTGTTTTTTGTTGTCTGATGGAAGGGATTTGAGGATTGCTGTTTGTGCAGGGCTGTAGGTAATTTTATTGCAGAGTGCAGTGTTCTGTTTTTTCTTGTCTGATGGAAGGGATTTGTAGATTGCTGTGTGTGCAGGGCTGTGGGAAAGTTTATTGTAGAGTGCAGTTTTGTGTTTTTTTTGTTGTCTGATTTGATGGAAGGGATTTGTAGATTGCTGTGTGTGTAGTGCTGTAGGTAAGTTTATTTTAGAGTGCAGTGTTCTGTTTTTTGTTGTCTGATGGAAGGGATTTGTAGATTGCTGTGTGTGTAGGGCTGTAGGTAAGTTTATTTTAAAGTGCAGTGTTCTGTTTTTTGTTGTCTGATGGAAGGGATTTGAGGATTGCTGTGTGTGCAGGGCTGTAGGTAAGTTTATGGCAGAGTGCAGTGTTGTGTTTTTTGTTGTCTGATGGAAGGGATTTGAGGATTGCTGTGTGTGCAGGGTGGTAGGTAAGTTTATTTTCGAGTGCAGTGTTCTGTTTTTTGTTGTCTGATAGAAGGGATTTGAGGATTGCTGTGTGTGCAGGGCTGTAGGTAAGTTTATTGTAGAGTGCAGTGTTGTGTTATTTGTTGTCTGATGGAAGGGATTTGTAGATTGCTGTGTGTGCAGGGCTGTAGGTAAGTTTATTGCAGAGTGCAGTGTTCTGTTTTTTGTTGTCTGATGGAAGGGATTTGTAAATTGCTGTGTGTGCATGGATGTAGGTAAGTTTATTGTAGAGTGCAGTGTTCTATTTTTTGTTGTCTGATGGAAGGGATTTGAGGATTGCTGTGTGTGCAGAGCTGTAGGTAAGTTTATTGTAGAGTGCAGTGTTCTGTTTTTCGTTGTCTGATGGAAGGGATTTGAGGATTGCTGTGTGTGCAGGGCTGTAGGTAGGTTTAATGTAGAGTGCAGTGTTCTGTTTTTTGTTGTCTGGTGGAAGGGATTTGAGCATTGCTTTGTGTGCAGGGCTGTAGGTAAGTTTATTGTAGAGTACACTGTTGTGGTTTTTGTTGTCTGATGGAAGGGATTTGTAGATTGCCGTGTGTGCAGAGCTGTAGGTAAGTTTATGGCACAGTGCAGTGTTCTGTTCTTTGTTATCTGATGGAAGGGATTTGTAGATTGCTGTGTGTGCCGGGCTGTAGGTAAGTTTATTGTAGAGTGCAGTGTTTTGTTTTTTGTTGTCTGATGGAAGGGATTTGAGGATTGCTGTGTGTACAGGGCTGTAGGTAAGTTTATTGCAGAGTGCAGTTTTCTGTTTTTTGTTGTCTGATGGAAGGGATTTGAGGATTGCTGTGTGTGCAGGGCTGTAGGTAAGTTTATTGTAGAGTGCAGTGTTTTGGTTTTTGTTGTCTGATGGAATGGATTTGAGGATTGCTGTGTGTGCAGGGCTGTAGGAAAGTTTATTGCAGAGTGCAGTGTTCTGTTTTTTGTTGTCTGATGGAAGGGATTTGTAGATTGCTGTGTGTGCAGGGCTGTAGGTAATTTTATTGTAGAGTGCACTGTTGTGTTTTTTGTTGTCTGATGGAAGGGATTTGTAGATTGCTGTGTGTGTAGGGCTGTAGGTAAGTTTATTTTAGAGTGCAGAGTTCTGTTTTTTGTTGTCTGATGGAAGGGATTTGTAGATTGCTGTGTGTGTAGGGCTGTAGGTAAGTTTATTTTAGAGTGCAATGTTCTATTTTTTGTTGTCTGATGGAAGGGATTTGTAGATTGCTGTGTGTGCAGGGCTGTAGGTAAGTTTATTGCAGAGTGCAGTGTTCTGTTTTTTGTTGTCTGATGGAAGGGATTTGAGGATTGCTGTGTGTGCAGGGCTGTAGGTAAGTTTATTGCAGAGTGCAGTGTTCTGTTTTTTGTTGTCTGATGGAAGGGATTTGTAGATTGCTGTGTGTGCAGGGCTGTAGGTAAGTTTATTGTAGAGTGCAGTGTTGTGTTTTTTGTTGTCTGATGGAAGGGATTTGAGAATTGCTGTGTGTGCAGGGCTGTAGGTAAATTTATTGTAGAGTGCAGTGTTCTGTTTTCTGTTGTCTGTTGGAAGGGATTTGTTGATTGCTGTTTGTGCAGGGCTGTAGGTAAGTTTATTGTAGAGTGCAGTGTTCTTTTTTTTGTTGTCTGATGGAAGGGATTTGAGGATTGCTGTGTGTGCAGGGCTGTAGGTAAGTTTATTGCAGAGTGCAGTGTTCTGTTTTTTGTTGTCTGATGGAAGGGATTTGTAGATTGCTGGGTGTGCAGGGCGCTAGGTAAGTTTACAGCACAGTGCAGTGTTCTGTTTTTTGTTGTCTGATGGAAGGGATTTGAGGATTGCTGTGTGTGCAGGGCTGTAGGTAAGTTTATTGTAGAGTGCAGTGTTGTGTTTTTTGTTGTCTGATGGAAGGGATTTGTACATTGCTGTGTGTGCAGGGCTGTAAGTAAGTTTATGGCACAGTGCAGTGTTCTGTTTTTTGTTGTCTGATGGAAGGGATTTGTAGATTGCTGTGTGTGCAGGGCTGTAGGTAAGTTTATTGCAGAGTGCAGTGTTCTGTTTTTTGTGTTCTGATGGAAGGGATTTGTAAATTGCTGTGTGTGCAGGGCTGTAGGTAGGTTTATTGTAGAGTGCAGTGTTGTGTTTTTTGTTGTCTGATGGAAGGGATTTGCAGATTGCTCTGTGTGCAGGACGGTAGGTAGGTTTATGGCACAGTGCAGTGTTCTGTTTTTTGTTATATGATGGAAGGGATTTGAGGATTGCTGTGTGTGCAGGGCTGTAGGTAAGTTTATTGTAGAGTGCAGTGTTGTGTTTTTTGTTGTCTGATGGAATGGATTTGTAGATTGCTGTGTGTGCAGGGCTGTAGGTAAGTGTATGACAAAGTGCAGTGTGTTCTGTTTTTTGTTGTCTGATGGAAGGGATTTGTAGATTGCTGTGTGTGCATGGCTGTAGGTAACTTTATTGTAGAGTGCAGTGTTCTGTTATTTGCTGTCTGATGGAAGGGATTTGAGGATTGCTGTGTGTGCAAGGCTGTAGGTAAGTTTATTGCAGAGTGCAGTGTTCTGTTTTTTGTTGTCTGATGGAAGGGATTTGTAGATTGCTGGATGTGCAGGGCGCTAGGTAAGTTTACAGCACAGTGCAGTGTTCTGTTTTTTGTTGTCTGATGGAAGGGATTTGAGGATTGCTGTGTGTGCAGGGCTGTAGGTAAGTTTATTGTAAAGTACAGTGTTGTGTTTTTTGTTGTCTGATGGAAGGGATTTGTAGATTGCTGTGTGTGCAGGGCTCTAGGTAAGTTTATGGCACAGTGCAGTGTTGTGTTTTTTGTTCTCTGATGGAAGGTATTTGAGGATTGCTGTGTGTACAGGGCTGTAGGTAAGTTTATTGCAGAGTGCAGTGTTCTGTTTTTTCTTGTCTGATGGAAGGGATTTGTAGATTGCTGTGTGTGCAGGGCTGTGGGTAGGTTTATTGTAGAGTGCAGTGTTGTGTTTTTTTGTTGTCTGATGGAAGGGATTTATAGATTGCTGTGTGTGTAGGGCTGTAGGTAAGTTTATTTTAAAGTGCAGTGTTCTGTTTTTTGTTGTCTGATGGAAGGGATTTGGGGATTGCTGTGTGTGCAGGGTTGTAGGTAAGTTTATTGCAGAGTGCAGTGTTCTGTTTTTTGTTGTCTGATGGAAGGGATTTGTAGATTGCTGTGTGTGCATGGATGTAGGTAAGTCTATTGTAGAGTGCAGTGTTCTATTTTTTGTTGTCTGATGGAAGGGATTTGAGGATTGCTGTGTGTGCAGAGCTGTAGGTAAGTTTATTGTAGAGTGCAGTGTTCTGTTTTTCGTTGTCTGATGGAAGGGATTTGAGGATTGCTGTGTGTGCAGGGCTGTAGGTAGGTTTAATGTAGAGTGCAGTGTTCTGTTTTTTGTTGTCTGGTGGAAGGGATTTGAGGATTGCTTTGTGTGCAGGGCTGTAGGTAAGTTTATTGTAGAGTACACTGTTGTGTTTTTTGTTGTCTGATGGAAGGGATTTGTAGATTGCTGTGTGTGCATGGCTGTAGGTAACTTTATTGTAGAGTGCAGTGTTCTGTTTTTTGCTGTCTGATGGAAGTGATTTGAGGATTGCTGTGTGTGCAAGGCTGTAGGTAAGTTTATTGCAGAGTGCAGTGTTCTGTTTTTTGTTGTCTGATGGAAGGGATTTGTAGATTGCTGGATGTGCAGGGCGCTAGGTAAGTTTACAGCACAGTGCAGTGTTCTGTTTTTTGTTGTCTGATGGAAGGGATTTGAGGATTGCTGTGTGTGCAGGGCTGTAGGTAAGTTTATTGTAAAGTACAGTGTTGTGTTTTTTGTTGTCTGATGGAAGGGATTTGTAGATTGCTGTGTGTGCAGGGCTCTAGGTAAGTTTATGGCACAGTGCAGTGTGTTCTGTTTTTTGTTGTCTGATGGAAGGGATTTGTAGATTGCTGTGTGTGCATGGCTGTAGGTAACTTTATTGTAGAGTGCAGTGTTCTGTTTTTTGCTGTCTGATGGAAGGGATTTGAGGATTGCTGTGTGTGCAAGGCTGTAGGTAAGTTTATTGCAGAGTGCAGTGTTCTGTTTTTTGTTGTCTGATGGAAGGGATTTGTAGATTGCTGGATGTGCAGGGCGCTAGGTAAGTTTACAGCACAGTGCAGTGTTCTGTTTTTTGTTGTCTGATGGAAGGGATTTGAGGATTGCTGTGTGTGCAGGGCTGTAGGTAAGTTTATTGTAAAGTACAGTGTTGTGTTTTTTGTTGTCTGATGGAAGGGATTTGTAGATTGCTGTGTGTGCAGGGCTCTAGGTAAGTTTATGGCACAGTGCAGTGTTCTGTTTTTTGTGTTCTGATGGAAGGGATTTGTAAATTGCTGTGTGTGCAGGGCTGTAGGTAGGTTTATTGTAGAGTGCAGTGTTGTGTTTTTTGTTGTCTGATGGAAGGGATTTGCAGATTGCTCTGTGTGCAGGACGGTAGGTAGGTTTATGGCACAGTGCAGTGTTCTGTTTTTTGTTGTATGATGGAAGGGATTTGAGGATTGCTGTGTGTGCAGGGCTGTAGGTAAGTTTATTGTAGAGTGCAGTGTTGTGTTTTTTGTTGTCTGATGGAATGGATTTGTAGATTGCTGTGTGTGCAGGGCTGTAGGTAACTTTATTGTAGAGTGCAGTGTTCTGTTTTTTGCTGTCTGATGGAAGGGATTTGAGGATTGCTGTGTGTGCAAGGCTGTAGGTAAGTTTATTGCAGAGTGCAGTGTTCTGTTTTTTGTTGTCTGATGGAAGGGATTTGTAGATTGCTGGATGTGCAGGGCGCTAGGTAAGTTTACAGCACAGTGCAGTGTTCTGTTTTTTGTTGTCTGATGGAAGGGATTTGAGGATTGCTGTGTGTGCAGGGCTGTAGGTAAGTTTATTGTAAAGTACAGTGTTGTGTTTTTTGTTGTCTGATGGAAGGGATTTGTAGATTGCTGTGTGTGCAGGGCTCTAGGTAAGTTTATGGCACAGTGCAGTGTTGTGTTTTTTGTTCTCTGATGGAAGGGATTTGAGGATTGCTGTGTGTACAGGGCTGTAGGTAAGTTTATTGCAGAGTGCAGTGTTCTGTTTTTTCTTGTCTGATGGAAGGGATTTGTAGATTGCTGTGTGTGCAGGGCTGTGGGTAGGTTTATTGTAGAGTGCAGTGTTGTGTTTTTTTGTTGTCTGATGGAAGGGATTTATAGATTGCTGTGTGTGTAGGGCTGTAGGTAAGTTTATTTTAAAGTGCAGTGTTCTGTTTTTTGTTGTCTGATGGAAGGGATTTGGGGATTGCTGTGTGTGCAGGGTTGTAGGTAAGTTTATTGCAGAGTGCAGTGTTCTGTTTTTTGTTGTCTGATGGAAGGGATTTGTAGATTGCTGTGTGTGCATGGATGTAGGTAAGTCTATTGTAGAGTGCAGTGTTCTATTTTTTGTTGTCTGATGGAAGGGATTTGAGGATTGCTGTGTGTGCAGAGCTGTAGGTAAGTTTATTGTAGAGTGCAGTGTTCTGTTTTTCGTTGTCTGATGGAAGGGATTTGAGGATTGCTGTGTGTGCAGGGCTGTAGGTAGGTTTAATGTAGAGTGCAGTGTTCTGTTTTTTGTTGTCTGGTGGAAGGGATTTGAGGATTGCTTTGTGTGCAGGGCTGTAGGTAAGTTTATTGTAGAGTACACTGTTGTGTTTTTTGTTGTCTGATGGAAGGGATTTGTAGATTGCCGTGTGTGCAGAGCTGTAGGTAAGTTTATGGCACAGTGCAGTGTTCTGTTCTTTGTTATCTGATGGAAGGGATTTGTAGATTGCCGTGTGTGCCGGGCTGTAGGTAAGTTTATTGTAGAGTGCAGTGTTTTGTTTTTTGTTGTCTGATGGAAGGGATTTGAGGATTGCTGTGTGTACAGGGCTGTAGGTAAGTTTATTGCAGAGTGCAGTTTTCTGTTTTTTGTTGTCTGATGGAAGGGATTTGAGGATTGCTGTGTGTGCAGGGCTGTAGGTAAGTTTATTGTAGAGTGCAGTGTTTTGTTTTTTGTTGTCTGATGGAATGGATTTGAGGATTGCTGTGTGTGCAGGGCTGTAGGAAAGTTTATTGCAGAGTGCAGTGTTCTGTTTTTTGTTGTCTGATGGAAGGGATTTGTAGATTGCTGTGTGTGCAGGGCTGTAGGTAATTTTATTGCAGAGTGCAGTGTTGTGTTTTTTGTTGTCTGATGGAAGGGATTTGTAGATTGCTGTGTGTGCAGGGCTGAAGGTAAGTTTATTTTAGAGTGCAGAGTTCTGTTTTTTGTTGTCTGATGGAAGGGATTTGTAGATTGCTGTGTGTGTAGGGCTGTAGGTAAGTTTATTTTAGAGTGCAGTGTTCTGTTTTTTGTTGTCTGATGGAAGGTATTTGAGGATTGCTGTGTGTGCAGGGCTGTAGGTAAGTTTATTGCAGAGTGCAGTGTTCTGTTTTTTGTTGTCTGATGGAAGGGATTTGTAGATTGCTGTGTGTGCAGGGCTGTAGGTAAGTTTATTGCAGAGTGCAGTGTTGTGTTTTTTGTTGTCTGATGGAAGGGATGTGAGGATTGCTGTGTGTGCAGGGCTGTAGGTAAATTTATTGTAGAGTGCAGTGTTCTGTTTTCTGTTGTCTGATGGAAGGGATTTGTAGATTGCTGTGTGTGCAGGGCTGTAGGTAAGTTTATTGTAGAGTGCAGTGTTCTGTTTTTTGTTGTCTGATGGAAGGGATTTGTAGATTGCTGGGTGTGCAGGGCGCTACGTAAGTTTACAGCACAGTGCAGTGTTCTGTTTTTTGTTGTCTGATGGAAGGGATTTGAGGATTGCTGTGTGTGCAGGGCTGTAGGTAAGTTTATTGTAGAGTGCAGTGTTGTGTTTTTTGTTGTCTGATGGAAGGGATTTGTACATTGCTGTGTGTGCAGGGCTGTAGGTAAGTTTATGGCACAGTGCAGTGTTCTGTTTTTTGTTGTCTGATGGAAGGGATTTGTAGATTGCTGTGTGTGCAGGGCTGTAGGTAAGTTTATTGCAGAGTGCAGTGTTCTGTTTTTTGTTGTCTGATGGAAGGGATTTGTAAATTGCTGTGTGTGCAGGGCTGTAGGTAGGTTTATTGTAGAGTGCAGTGTTGTGTTTTTTGTTGTCTGATGGAAGGGATTTGCAGATTGCTCTGTGTGCAGGACGGTAGGTAGGTTTATGGCACAGTGCAGTGTTCTGTTTTTTGTTGTATGATGGAAGGGATTTGAGGATTGCTGTGTGTGCAGGGCTGTAGGTAAGTTTATTGTAGAGTGCAGTGTTGTGTTTTTTGTTGTCTGATGGAATGGATTTGTAGATTGCTGTGTGTGCAGGGCTGTAGGTAAGTGTATGACAAAGTGCAGTGTTCTGTTTTTTGTTGTCTGATGGAAGGGATTTGTAGATTGCTGTGTGTGCATGGCTGTAGGTAACTTTATTGTAGAGTGCAGTGTTCTGTTTTTTGCAGTCTGATGGAAAGGATTTGAGGATTACTGTGTGTGCAAGGCTGTAGGTAAGTTTATTGCAGAGTGCAGTGTTCTGTTTTTTGTTGTCTGATGGAAGGGATTTGTAGATTGCTGGATGTGCAGGGCGCTAGGTAAGTTTACAGCACAGTGCAGTGTTCTGTTTTTTGTTGTCTGATGGAAGGGATTTGAGGATTGCTGTGTGTGCAGGGCTGTAGGTAAGTTTATTGTAGAGTGCAGTGTTGTGTTTTTTGTTGTCTGATGGAAGGGATTTGTAGATTGCTGTGTGTGCAGGGCTGTAGGTAAGTTTATGGCACAGTGCAGTGTTGTGTTGTTTGTTCTCTGGTGGAAGGGATTTGAGGATTGCTGTGTGTACAGGGCTGTAGGTAAGTTTATTGCAGAGTGCAGTGTTCTGTTTTTTCTTGTCTGATGGAAGGGATTTGTAGATTGCTGTGTGTGCAGGGCTGTGGGTAGGTTTATTGTAGACTGCAGTGTTGTGTTTTTTTGTTGTCTGATGGAAGGGATTTGTAGATTGCTGTGTGTGTAGGGCTGTAGGTAAGTTTACTGTAGAGTGCAGTGTTCTGTTTTTTGGTGTCTGATGGAAGGGATTTGAGGATTGCTGTTTGTGCAGGGCTGTAGGTAAGTTTATTGCAGAGTGCAGTGTTCTGTTTTTTCTTGTCTGATGGAAGGGATTTGTAGATTGCTGTGTGTGCAGGGCTGTGGGTAAGTTTATTATAGAGTGCAGTTTTGTGTTTTTTTTGTTGTCTGATGGAAGGGATTTGTAGATTGCTGTGTGTGTAGTGCTGTAGGTAAGTTTATTTTAGAGTGCAGTGTTCTGTTTTTTGTTGTCTGATGGAAGGGATTTGTAGATTGCTGTGTGTGTAGGGCTGTAGGTAAGTTTATTTTAAAGTGCAGAGTTCATTTTTTTGTTGTCTGATGGAAGGGATTTGAGGATTGCTGTGTGTGCAGGGCTGTAGGTAAGTTTATGGCAGAGTGCAGCGTTGTGTTTTTTGTTGTCTGATGGAAGGGATTTGAGGATTGCTGTGTGTGCAGGGCGGTAGGTAAGTTTATTTTAGAGTGCAGTGTTCTGTTTTTTGTTGTCTGATAGAAGGGATTTGAGGATTGCTGTGTGTGCAGGGCTGTAGGTAAGTTTATTGTAGAGTGCAGTGTTGTGTTTTTTGTTGTCTGATGGAATGGATTTGTACATTGCTGTGTGTGCAGGGCTGTAGGAAAGTTTATGGCAGAGTGCAGTGTTCTGTTTTTTGTTGTCTGATGGAAGGGATTTGTAGATTGCTGTGTGTGCATGGATGTAGGTAAGTTTATTGTAGAGTGCAGTGTTCTGTTTTTTGTTGTCTGATGGAAGGGATTTGAGGATTGCTGTGTGTGCAGGGCTGTAGGTAAGTTTATTGTAGAGTGCAGTGTGGTGTTATTTGTTGTCTGATGGAAGGGATTTGTAGATTGCTGTGTGTGCAGGGCTGTAGGTAAGTTTATGGCACAGTGCAGTGTTCTGTGTTTTGTTGTCTGATGGAAGTGATTTGTAGATTGCTGTGTGTGCATGGATGTAGGTAAGTTTATTGTAGAGTGCAGTGTTCTATTTTTTGTTGTCTGATGGAAGGGATTTGAGGATTGCTGTGTGTGCAGAGCTGTAGGTAAGTTTATTGTAGAGTGCAGTGTTCTGTTTTTTGTTGTCTGATGGAAGGGATTTGAGGATTGCTGTGTGTGCAGGGCTGTAGGTAGGTTTAATGTAGAGTGCAGTGTTCTGTTTTTTGTTGTCTGGTGGAAGGGATTTGAGCATTGCTTTGTGTGCAGGGCTGTAGGTAAGTTTATTGTAGAGTACACTGTTGTGTTTTTTGTTGTCTGATGGAAGGGATTTGTAGATTGCCGTGTGTGCAGAGCTGTAGGTAAGTTTATGGCACAGTGCAGTGTTCTGTTCTTTGTTATCTGATGGAAGGGATTTGTAGATTGCTGTGTGTGCCGGGCTGTAGGTAAGTTTATTGTAGAGTGCAGTGTTTTGTTTTTTGTTGTCTGATGGAAGGGATTTGTAGATTGCTGTGTGTGCAGGGCTGTAGGTAAGTTTATTGCAGAGTGCAGTGTTCTGTTTTTTGTTGTCTGATGGAAGGGATTTGAGGATTGCTGTGTGTGCAGGGCTGTAGGTAAGTTTATTGCAGAGTGCAGTGTTCTGTTTTTTGTTGTCTGATGGAAGGGATTTGTAGATTGCTGTGTGTGCAGGGCTGTAGGTAAGCTTATTGTAGAGTGCAGTGTTGTGTTTTTTGTTGTCTGATGGAAGGGATTTGAGGATTGCTGTGTGTGCAGGGCTGTAGGTAAATTTATTGTAGAGTGCAGTGTTCTGTTTTTTGTTGTCTGATGGAAGGGATTTGTAGATTGCTGTGTGTGCAGGACTGTAGGTAATTTTATTGTAGAGTGCACTGTTGTGTTTTTTGTTGTCTGATGGAAGGGTTTTGTAGATTGCTGTGTGTGTAGGGCTGTAGGTAAGTTTATTTTAGAGTGCAGAGTTCTGTTTTTTGTTGTCTGATGGAAGGGATTTGTAGATTGCTGTGTGTGTAGGGCTGTAGGTAAGTTTATTTTAGAGTGCAATGTTCTGTTTTTTGTTGTCTGATGGAAGGGATTTGTAGATTGCTGTGTGTGCAGGGCTGTAGGTAAGTTTATTGCAGAGTGCAGTGTTCTGTTTTTTGTTGTCTGATGGAAGGGATTTGTAGATTGCTGTGTGTGCAGGGCTGTAGGTAAGCTTATTGTAGAGTGCAGTGTTGTGTTTTTTGTTGTCTGATGGAAGGGATTTGAGGATTGCTGTGTGTGCAGGGCTGTAGGTAAATTTATTGTAGAGTGCAGTGTTCTGTTTTCTGTTGTCTGTTGGAAGGGATTTGTAGATTGCTGTGTGTGCAGGGCTGTAGGTAAGTTTATTGTAGAGTGCAGTGTTCTTTTTTTTGTTGTCTGATGGAAGGGATTTGAGGATTGCTGTGTGTGCAGGGCTGTAGGTAAGTTTATTGCAGAGTGCAGTGTTCTGTTTTTTGTTGTCTGATGGAAGGGATTTGTAGATTGCTGGGTGTGCAGGGCTCTAGGTAAGTTTACAGCACAGTGCAGTGTTCTGTTTTTTGTTGTCTGATGGAAGGGATTTGAGGATTGCTGTGTGTGCAGGGCTGTAGGTAAGTTTATTGTTGAGTGCAGTGTTGTGTTTTTTGTTGTCTGATGGAAGGGATTTGTACATTGCTGTGTGTGCAGGGCTGTAGGTAAGTGTATGACAAAGTGCAGTGTGTTCTGTTTTTTGTTGTCTGATGAAAGGGATTTGTAGATTGCTGTGTGTGCATGGCTGTAGGTAACTTTATTGTAGAGTGCAGTGTTCTGTTTTTTGCTGTCTGATGGAAGGGATTTGAGGATTGCTGTGTGTGCAAGGCTGTAGGTAAGTTTATTGCAGAGTGCAGTGTTCTGTTTTTTGTTGTCTGATGGAAGGGATTTGTAGATTGCTGGATGTGCGGGCGCTAGGTAAATTTACAGCACAGTGCAGTGTTCTGTTTTTTGTTGTCTGATGGAAGGGATTTGAGGATTGCTGTGTGTGCAGGGCTGTAGGTAAGTTTATTGTAGAGTGCAGTGTTGTGTTTTTTGTTGTCTGATGGAATGGATTTGTACATTGCTGTGTGTGCAGGGCTGTAGGTAAGTTTATGGCACAGTGCAGTGTTCTGTTTTTTGTTGTCTGATGGAAGGGATTTGTAGATTGCTGTGTGTGTAGGGCTGTAGGTAAGTTTATTGTAGAGTGCAGTGTTCTGTTTTTTGTTGTCTGATGGAAGGGATCTGAGGATTGCTGTGTGTGCAGGGCTGTAGGTAAGTTTATGGCAGAGTGCAGTGTTCTGTTTTTTGTTGTCTGATGGAAGGGATTTGTAGATTGCTGTGTGTGCATGGATGTAGGTAAGTTTATTGTAGAGTGCAGTGTTCTGTTTTTTGTTGTCTGATGGAAGGGATTTGAGGATTGCTGTGTGTGCAGGGATATAGGTAAGTTTATTGTAGAGTGCAGTGTTGTGTTTTTTGTTGTCTGATGGAAGGGATTTGTGGATAGCTCTGTGTGCAGGGCGGTAGGTAAGTTTATTTTAGAGTGCAGTGTTCTGTTTTTTGTTGTCTGATGGAAGGGATTTGAGGATTGCTGTGTGTGCAGGGCTGTAGGTAAGTTTATTTTAGAGTGCAGTGTTCTGTTTTTTATTGTCTGATGGAAGGGATTTGTAGATTGCTGTGTGTGCAGGGCGGTAGGTAAGTTTATGGCAGAGTGCAGTGTGTTCTGTTTTTTGTTGTCTGATGAAAGGGATTTGTAGATTGCTGTGTGTGCATGGCTGTAGGTAACTTTATTGTAGAGTGCAGTGTTCTGTTTTTGCTGTCTGATGGAAGGGATTTGAGGATTGCTGTGTGTGCAAGGCTGTAGGTAAGTTTATTGCAGAGTGCAGTGTTCTGTTTTTTGTTGTCTGATGGAAGGGATTTGTAGATTGCTGGATGTGCGGGCGCTAGGTAAATTTACAGCACAGTGCAGTGTTCTGTTTTTTGTTGTCTGATGGAAGGGATTTGAGGATTGCTGTGTGTGCAGGGCTGTAGGTAAGTTTATTGTAGAGTGCAGTGTTGTGTTTTTTGTTGTCTGATGGAATGGATTTGTACATTGCTGTGTGTGCAGGGCTGTAGGTAAGTTTATGGCACAGTGCAGTGTTCTGTTTTTTGTTGTCTGGTGGAAGGGATTTGTAGATTGCTGTGTGTGTAGGGCTGTAGGTAAGTTTATTGTAGAGTGCAGTGTTCTGTTTTTTGTTGTCTGATGGAAGGGATCTGAGGATTGCTGTGTGTGCAGGGCTGTAGGTAAGTTTATGGCAGAGTGCAGTGTTCTGTTTTTTGTTGTCTGATGGAAGGGATTTGTAGATTGCTGTGTGTGCATGGATGTAGGTAAGTTTATTGTAGAGTGCAGTGTTCTGTTTTTTGTTGTCTGATGGAAGGGATTTGAGGATTGCTGTGTGTGCAGGGATATAGGTAAGTTTATTGTAGAGTGCAGTGTTGTGTTTTTTGTTGTCTGATGGAAGGGATTTGTGGATAGCTCTGTGTGCAGGGCGGTAGGTAAGTTTATTTTAGAGTGCAGTGTTCTGTTTTTTGTTGTCTGATGGAAGGGATTTGAGGATTGCTGTGTGTGCAGGGCTGTAGGTAAGTTTATTTTAGAGTGCAGTGTTCTGTTTTTTATTGTCTGATGGAAGGGATTTGTAGATTGCTGTGTGTGCAGGGCGGTAGGTAAGTTTATGGCAGAGTGCAGTGTTGTGTTTTATGTTGTCTGATGGAATGGATTTGTACATTGCTGTGTGTGCAGGGCTGTAGGTAAGTTTATGGCAGAGTGCAGTGTTGTGTTTTTTGTTGTCTGATGGAAGGGATTTGAGTATTGCTGTGTGTGCGGGGCTGTAGGTAAGTTTATTGTAGAGTGCAGTGTTGTGTTTTTTGTTGTCTGATGGAAGGGATTTGAGGATTGCTGTGTGTGCAGGGCTATAGGTAAGTTTATGGCAGAGTGCAGTGTTGTGTTTTTTGTTGTCTGATGGAAGGGATTTGAGGATTGCTGTGTGTGCAGGGCGGTAGGTAAGTTCATTTTAGAGTGCAGTGTTCTGTTTTTTGTTTTCTGATAGAAGGGATTTGAGGATTGCTGTGTGTGCAGGGCTGTAGGTAAGTTTATTGTAGAGTGCAGTGTTGTGTTTTTTGTTGTCTGATGGAATGGATTTGTACATTGCTGTGTGTGCAGGGCTGTAGGAAAGTTTATGGCAGAGTGCAGTGTTCTGTTTTTTGTTGTCTGATGGAAGGGATTTGTAGATTGCTGTGTGTGCATGGATGTAGGTAAGTTTATGGCACAGTGCAGTGTTCTGTTTTTTGTTGTCTGATGGAAGGGATTTGTAGATTGCTGTGTGTGCATGGATGTAGGTAAGTTTATTGTAGAGTGCAGTGTTCTATTTTTTGTTGTCTGATGGAAGGGATTTGAGGATTGCTGTGTGTGCAGAGCTGTAGGTAAGTTTATTGTAGAGTGCAGTGTTCTGTTTTTCGTTGTCTGATGGAAGGGATTTGAGGATTGCTGTGTGTGCAGGGCTGTAGGTAGGTTTAATGTAGAGTGCAGTGTTCTGTTTTTTGTTGTCTGGGGGAAGGGATTTGAGGATTGCTTTGTGTGCAGGGCTGTAGGTAAGTTTATTGTAGAGTACACTGTTGTGTTTTTTGTTGTCTGATGGAAGGGATTTGTAGATTGCCGTGTGTGCAGAGCTGTAGGTAAGTTTATGGCACAGTGCAGTGTTCTGTTCTTTGTTATCTGATGGAAGGGATTTGTAGATTGCTGTGTGTGCCGGGCTGTAGGTAAGTTTATTGTAGAGTGCAGTGTTTTGTTTTTTGTTGTCAGATGGAAGGGATTTGAGGATTGCTGTGTGTACAGGGCTGTAGGTAAGTTTTTTGCAGAGTGCAGTTTTCTGTTTTTTGTTGTCTGATGGAAGGGATTTGAGGATTGCTGTGTGTGCAGGGCTGTAGGTGAGTTTATTGTAGAGTGCAGTGTTTTGTTTTTTGTTGTCTGATGGAATGGATTTGAGGATTGCTGTGTGTGCAGGGCTGTAGGAAAGTTTATTGCAGAGTGCAGTGTTCTGTTTTTTGTTGTCTGATGGAAGGGATTTGTAGATTGCTGTGTGTGCAGGGCTGTAGGTAATTTTATTGTAGAGTGCAGTGTTGTGTTTTTTGTTGTCTGATGGAAGGGATTTGTAGATTGCTGTGTGTGTTGGGCTGTAGGTAAGTTTATTTTAGAGTGCAGAGTTCTGTTTTTTGTTGTCTGATGGAAGGGATTTGTAGATTGCTGTGTGTGTAGGGCTGTAGGTAAGTTTATTTTAGAGTGCAGTGTTCTGTTTTTTGTTGTCTGATGGAAGGTATTTGAGGATTGCTGTGTGTGCAGGGCTGTAGGTAAGTTTATTGCAGAGTGCAGTGTTCTGTTTTTTGTTATCTGATGGAAGGGATTTGTAGATTGCTGTGTGTGCAGGGCTGTAGGTAAGTTTATTGTAGAGTGCAGTGTTGTGTTTTTTGTTGTCTGATGGAAGGGATTTGAGGATTGCTGTGTGTGCAGGGCTGTAGGTAAATTTATTGTAGAGTGCAGTGTTCTGTTTTCTGTTGTCTGATGGAAGGGATTTGTAGATTGCTGTGTGTGCAGGGCTGTAGGTAAGTTTATTGTGGAGTGCAGTGTTCTTTTTTTTGTTGTCTGATGGAAGGGATTTGAGGATTGCTGTGTGTGCATTGCTGTAGGTAAGTTTATTGCAGAGTGCAGTGTTCTGTTTTTTGTTGTCTGATGGAAGGGATTTGTAGATTGCTGGGTGTGCAGGGCGCTACGTAAGTTTACAGCACAGTGCAGTGTTCTGTTTTATGTTGTCTGATGGAAGGGATTTGAGGATTGCTGTGTGTGCAGGGCTGTAGGTAAGTTTATTGTAGAGTGCAGTGTTGTGTTTTTTGTTGTCTGATGGAAGGGATTTGTACATTGCTGTGTGTGCAGGGCTGTAGGTAAGTTTATGGCACAGTGCAGTGTTCTGTTTTTTGTTGTCTGATTGAAGGGATTTGTAGATTGCTGTGTGTGCAGGGCTGTAGGTAAGTTTATAGCAGAGTGCAGTGTTCTGTTTTTTGTTGTCTGATGGAAGGGATTTGTAAATTGCTGTGTGTGCAGGGCTGTAGGTAGGTTTATTGTAGAGTGCAGTGTTGTGTTTTTTGTTGTCTGATGGAAGGGATTTGCAGATTGCTCTGTGTGCAGGACGGTAGGTAGGTTTATGGCACAGTGCAGTGTTCTGTTTTTTGTTGTATGATGGAAGGGATTTGAGGATTGCTGTGTGTGCAGGGCTGTAGGTAAGTTTATTGTAGAGTGCAGTGTTGTGTTTTTTGTTGTCTGATGGAATGGATTTGTAGATTGCTGTGTGTGCAGGGCTGTAGGTAAGTGTATGACAAAGTGCAGTGTTCTGTTTTTTGTTGTCTGATGGAAGGGATTTGTAGATTGCTGTGTGTGCATGGCTGTAGGTAACTTTATTGTAGAGTGCAGTGTTCTGTTTTTTGCTGTCTGATGGAAGGGATTTGAGGATTGCTGTGTGTGCAAGGCTGTAGGTAAGTTTATTGCAGAGTGCAGTGTTCTGTTTTTTGTTGTCTGATGGAAGGGATTTGTAGATTGCTGGATGTGCAGGGCGCTAGGTAAGTTTACAGCACAGTGCAGTGTTCTGTTTTTTGTTGTCTGATGGAAGGGATTTGAGGATTGCTGTGTGTGCAGGGCTGTAGGTAAGTTTATTGTAGAGTGCAGTGTTGTGTTTTTTGTTGTCTGATGGAAGGGATTTGTAGATTGCTGTGTGTGCAGGGCTGTAGGTAAGTTTATGGCACAGTGCAGTGTTGTGTTTTTTGTTCTCTGATGGAATTGATTTGAGGATTGCTGTGTGTACAGGGCTGTAGGTAAGTTTATTGCAGAGTGCAGTGTTCTGTTTTTTCTTGTCTGATGGAAGGGATTTGTAGATTGCTGTGTGTGCAGGACTGTGGGTAGGTTTATTGTAGACTGCAGTGTTGTGTTTTTTTGTTGTCTGATGGAAGGGATTTGTAGATTGCTGTGTGTGTAGGGCTGTAGGTAAGTTTACTGTAGAGTGCAGTGTTCTGTTTTTTGTTGTCTGATGGAAGGGATTTGAGGATTGCTCTTTGTGCAGGGCTGTAGGTAAGTTTATTGCAGAGTGCAGTGTTCTGTTTTTTCTTGTCTGATGAAAGGGATTTGTAGATTGCTGTGTGTGCAGGGCTGTGGGAAAGTTTATTGTAGAGTGCAGTTTTGTGTTTTTTTTGTTGTCTGATGGAAGGGATTTGTAGATTGCTGTGTGTGTAGTGCTGTAGGTAAGTTTATTTTAGAGTGCAGTGTTCTGTTTTTTGTTGTCTGATGGAAGGGATTTGTAGATTGCTGTGTGTGTAGGGCTGTAGGTAAGTTTATTTTAAAGTGCAGTGTTCTGTTTTTTGTTGTCTGATGGAAGGGATTTGAGGATTGCTGTGTGTGCAGGGCTGTAGGTAAGTTTATGGCAGAGTGCAGTGTTGTGTTTTTTGTTGTCTGATGGAAGGGATTTGAGGATTGCTGTGTGTGCAGGGCGGTAGGTAAGTTTATTTTAGAGTGCAGTGTTCTGTTTTTTGTTGTCTGATAGAAGGGATTTGAGGATTGCTGTGTGTGCAGGGCTGTAGGTAAGTTTATTGTAGAGTGCAGTGTTGTGTTATTTGTTGTCTGATGGAAGGGATTTGTAGATTGCTGTGTGTGCAGGGCTGTAGGTAAGTTTATTGCAGAGTGCAGTGTTCTGTTTTTTGTTGTCTGGTGGAAGGGATTTGTAAATTGCTGTGTGTGCATGGATGTAGGTAAGTTTATTGTAGAGTGCAGTGTTCTATTTTTTGTTGTCTGATGGAAGGGATTTGAGGATTGCTGTGTGTGCAGAGCTGTAGGTAAGTTTATTGTAGAGTGCAGTGTTCTGTTTTTCGTTGTCTGATGGAAGGGATTTGAGGATTGCTGTGTGTGCAGGGCTGTAGGTAGGTTTAATGTAGAGTGCAGTGTTCTGTTTTTTGTTGTCTGGTGGAAGGGATTTGAGCATTGCTTTGTGTGCAGGGCTGTAGGTAAGTTTATTGTAGAGTACACTGTTGTGGTTTTTGTTGTCTGATGGAAGGGATTTGTAGATTGCCGTGTGTGCAGAGCTGTAGATAAGTTTATGGCACAGTGCAGTGTTCTGTTTTTTGTTATCTGATGGAAGGGATTTGTAGATTGCTGTGTGTGCCGGGCTGTAGGTAAGTTTGTTGTAGAGTGCAGTGTTTTGTTTTTTGTTGTCTGATGGAAGGGATTTGAGGATTGCTGTGTGTACAGGGCTGTAGGTAAGTTTATTGCAGAGTGCAGTTTTCTGTTTTTTGTTGTCTGATGGAAGGGATTTGAGGATTGCTGTGTGTGCAGGGCTGTAGGTAAGTTTATTGTAGAGTGCAGTGTTTTGGTTTTTGTTGTCTGATGGAATGGATTTGAGGATTGCTGTGTGTGCAGGGCTGTAGGAAAGTTTATTGCAGAGTGCAGTGTTCTGTTTTTTGTTGTCTGATGGAAGGGATTTGTAGATTGCTGTGTGTGTAGGGCTGTAGGTAAGTTTATTTTAGAGTGCAGAGTTCTGTTTTTTGTTGTCTGATGGAAGGGATTTGTAGATTGCTGTGTGTGTAGGGCTGTAGGTAAGTTTATTTTAGAGTGCAAAGTTCTGTTTTTTGTTGTCTGATGGAAGGGATTTGTAGATTGCTGTGTGTGCAGGGCTGTAGGTAAGTTTATTGCAGAGTGCAGTGTTCTGTTTTTTGTTGTCTGATGGAAGGGATTTGAGGATTGCTGTGTGTGCAGGGCTGTAGGTAAGTTTATTGCAGAGTGCAGTGTTCTGTTTTTTGTTGTCTGATGGAAGGGATTTGTAGATTGCTGTGTGTGCAGGGCTGTAGGTAAGTTTATTGTAGAGTGCAGTGTTGTGTTTTTTGTTGTCTGATGGAAGGGATTTGAGGATTGCTGTGTGTGCAGGGCTGTAGGTAAATTTATTGTAGAGTGCAGTGTTCTGTTTTCTGTTGTCTGTTGGAAGGGATTTGTAGATTGCTGTTTGTGCAGGGCTGTAGGTAAGTTTATTGTAGAGTGCAGTGTTCTTTTTTTTGTTGTCTGATGGAAGGGATTTGAGGATTGCTGTGTGTGCAGGGCTGTAGGTAAGTTTATTGCAGAGTGCAGTGTTCTGTTTTTTGTTGTCTGATGGAAGGGATTTGTAGATTGCTGGGTGTGCAGGGCGCTAGGTAAGTTTACAGCACAGTGCAGTGTTCTGTTTTTTGTTGTCTGATCGAAGGGATTTGTACATTGCTGTGTGTGCAGGGCTGTAGGTAAGTTTATGGCACAGTGCAGTGTTCTGTTTTTTGTTGTCTGATGGAAGGGATTTGTAGATTGCTGTGTGTGCAGGGCTGTAGGTAAGTTTATTGCAGAGTGCAGTGTTCTGTTTTTTGTGTTCTGATGGAAGGGATTTGTAAATTGCTGTGTGTGCAGGGCTGTAGGTAGGTTTATGGCACAGTGCAGTGTTCTGTTTTTTGTTGTATGATGGAAGGGATTTGAGGATTGCTGTGTGTGCAGGGCTGTAGGTAAGTTTATTGTAGAGTGCAGTGTTGTGTTTTTTGTTGTCTGATGGAATGGATTTGTAGATTGCTGTGTGTGCAGGGCTGTAGGTAAGTGTATGACAAAGTGCAGTGTGTTCTGTTTTTTGTTGTCTGATGGAAGGGATTTGTAGATTGCTGTGTGTGCATGGCTGTAGGTAACTTTATTGTAGAGTGCAGTGTTCTGTTTTTTGCTGTCTGATGGAAGGGATTTGAGGATTGCTGTGTGTGCAAGGCTGTAGGTAAGTTTATTGCAGAGTGCAGTGTTCTGTTTTTTGTTGTCTGATGGAAGGGATTTGTAGATTGCTGGATGTGCAGGGCGCTAGGTAAGTTTACAGCACAGTGCAGTGTTCTGTTTTTTGTTGTCTGATGGAAGGGATTTGAGGATTGCTGTGTGTGCAGGGCTGTAGGTAAGTTTATTGTAAAGTACAGTGTTGTGTTTTTTGTTGTCTGATGGAAGGGATTTGTAGATTGCTGTGTGTGCAGGGATGTAGGTAAGTTTATGGCACAGTGCAGTGTTGTGTTTTTTGTTCTCTGATGGAAGGGATTTGAGGATTGCTGTGTGTACAGGGCTGTAGGTAAGTTTATTGCAGAGTGCAGTGTTCTGCTTTTTCTTGTCTGATGGAAGGGATTTGTAGATTGCTGTGTGTGCAGGGCTGTGGCTAGGTTTATTGTAGAGTGCAGTGTTGTGTTTTTTTGTTGTCTGATGGAAGGGATTTATAGATTGCTGTGTGTGTAGGGCTGTAGGTAAGTTTACTGTATAGTGCAGTGTTCTGTTTTTTGTTGTCTGATGGAAGGGATTTGAGGATTGCTGTTTGTGCAGGGCTGTAGGTAAGTTTATTGCAGAGTGCAGTGTTCTGTTTTTTCTTGTCTGATGGAAGGGATTTGTAGATTGCTGTGTGTGCAGGGCTGTGGGTAAGTTTATTGTAGAGTGCAGTTTTGTGTTTTTTTGTTGTCTGATGGAAGGGTTTTGTAGATTTCTGTGTGTGTAGGGCTGTAGGTAAGTTTATTTTAGAGTGCACTGTTCTGTTTTTTGTTGTCTGATGGAAGGGATTTGAGGATTGCTGTGTGTGCAGGGCTGTAGGTAAGTTTATTGCAGAGTGCAGTGTTCTGTTTTTTCTTGTCTGATGGAAGGGATTTGTAGATCGCTGTGTGTGCAGGGCTGTGGGTAAATTTATTGTAGAGTGCAGTGTTGTGTTTTTTTTGTTGTCTGATGGAAGGGATTTGTAGATTGCTGTGTGTGTAGGGCTGTAGGTAAGTTTATTTTAGAGTGCAGTGTTCTGTTTTTTGTTGTCTGATGGAAGGGATTTGTAGATTGCTGTGTGTGTAGGGCTGTAGGTAAGTTTATTTTAAAGTGCAGTGTTCTGTTTTTTGTTGTCTGATGGAAGGGATTTGAGGATTGCTGTGTGTGCAGGGTTGTAGGTAAGTTTATTGTAGAGTGCAGTGTTCTCTTTTTCGTTGTCTGATGGAAGGGATTTGAGGATTGCTGTGTGTGCAGGGCTGTAGGTAGGTTTAATGTAGAGTGCAGTGTTCTGTTTTTTGTTGTCTGGTGGAAGGGATTTGAGGATTGCTTTGTGTGCAGGGCTGTAGGTAAGTTTATTGTAGAGTACACTGTTGTGTTTTTTGTTGTCTGATGGAAGGGATTTGTAGATTGCCGTGTGTGCAGAGCTGTAGGTAAGTTTATGGCACAGTGCAGTGTTCTGTTCTTTGTTATCTGATGGAAGGGATTTGTAGATTGCCGTGTGTGCCGGGCTGTAGGTAAGTTTATTGTAGAGTGCAGTGTTTTGTTTTTTGTTGTCTGATGGAATGGATTTGAGGATTGCTGTGTGTGCAGGGCTGTAGGAAAGTTTATTGCAGAGTGCAGTGTTCTGTTTTTTGTTGTCTGATGGAAGGGATTTGTAGATTGCTGTGTGTGCAGGGCTGTAGGTAATTTTATTGTAGAGTGCAGTGTTGTGTTTTTTGTTGTCTGATGGAAGGGATTTGTAGATTGCTGTGTGTGTAGGGCTGTAGGTAAGTTTATTTTAGAGTGCAGAGTTCTGTTTTTTGTTGTCTGATGGAAGGGATTTGTAGATTGCTGTGTGTGTAGGGCTGTAGGTAAGTTTATTTTAGAGTGCAGTGTTCTGTTTTTTGTTGTCTGATGGAAGGTATTTGAGGATTGCTGTGTGTGCAGGGCTGTAGGTAAGTTTATTGCAGAGTGCAGTGTTCTGTTTTTTGTTGTCTGATGGAAGGGATTTGTAGATTGCTGTGTGTGCAGGGCTGTAGGTAAGTTTATTGTAGAGTGCAGTGTTGTGTTTTTTGCTGTCTGATGGAAGGGATTTGAGGATTGCTGTGTGTGCAGGGCTGTAGGTAAATTTATTGTACAGTGCAGTGTTCTGTTTTCTGTTGTCTGATGGAAGGGATTTGTAGATTGCTGTGTGTGCAGGGCTGTAGGTAAGTTTATTGTAGAGTGCAGTGTTCTTTTTTTGTTGTCTGATGGAAGGGATTTGAGGATTGCTGTGTGTGCATGGCTGTAGGTAAGTTTATTGCAGAGTGCAGTGTTCTGTTTTTTGTTGTCTGATGGAAGGGATTTGTAGATTGCTGGGTGTGCAGGGCGCTACGTAAGTTTACAGCACAGTGCAGTGTTCTGTTTTTTGTTGTCTGATGGAAGGGATTTGAGGATTGCTGTGTGTGCACGGCTGTAGGTAAGTTTATTGTAGAGTGCAGTGTTGTGTTTTTTGTTGTCTGATGGAAGGGATTTGTACATTGCTGTGTGTGCAGGGCTGTAGGTAAGTTTATGGCACAGTGCAGTGTTCTGTTTTTTGTTGTCTGATGGAAGGGATTTGTAGATTGCTGTGTGTGCAGGGCTGTAGGTAAGTTTATTGCAGAGTGCAGTGTTCTGTTTTTTGTGTTCTGATGGAAGGGATTTGTAAATTGCTGTGTGTGCAGGGCTGTAGGTAGGTTTATGGCACAGTGCAGTGTTCTGTTTTTTGTTGTATGATGGAAGGGATTTGAGGATTGCTGTGTGTGCAGGGCTGTAGGTAAGTTTATTGTAGAGTGCAGTGTTGTGTTTTTTGTTGTCTGATGGAATGGATTTGTAGATTGCTGTGTGTGCAGGGCTGTAGGTAAGTGTATGACAAAGTGCAGTGTGTTCTGTTTTTTGTTGTCTGATGGAAGGGATTTGTAGATTGCTGTGTGTGCATGGCTGTAGGTAACTTTATTGTAGAGTGCAGTGTTCTGTTTTTTGCTGTCTGATGGAAGGGATTTGAGGATTGCTGTGTGTGCAAGGCTGTAGGTAAGTTTATTGCAGAGTGCAGTGTTCTGTTTTTTGTTGTCTGATGGAAGGGATTTGTAGATTGCTGGATGTGCAGGGCGCTAGGTAAGTTTACAGCACAGTGCAGTGTTCTGTTTTTTGTTGTCTGATGGAAGGGATTTGAGGATTGCTGTGTGTGCAGGGCTGTAGGTAAGTTTATTGTAAAGTACAGTGTTGTGTTTTTTGTTGTCTGATGGAAGGGATTTGTAGATTGCTGTGTGTGCAGGGATGTAGGTAAGTTTATGGCACAGTGCAGTGTTGTGTTTTTTGTTCTCTGATGGAAGGGATTTGAGGATTGCTGTGTGTACAGGGCTGTAGGTAAGTTTATTGCAGAGTGCAGTGTTCTGCTTTTTCTTGTCTGATGGAAGGGATTTGTAGATTGCTGTGTGTGCAGGGCTGTGGCTAGGTTTATTGTAGAGTGCAGTGTTGTGTTTTTTTGTTGTCTGATGGAAGGGATTTATAGATTGCTGTGTGTGTAGGGCTGTAGGTAAGTTTACTGTATAGTGCAGTGTTCTGTTTTTTGTTGTCTGATGGAAGGGATTTGAGGATTGCTGTTTGTGCAGGGCTGTAGGTAAGTTTATTGCAGAGTGCAGTGTTCTGTTTTTTCTTGTCTGATGGAAGGGATTTGTAGATTGCTGTGTGTGCAGGGCTGTGGGTAAGTTTATTGTAGAGTGCAGTTTTGTGTTTTTTTGTTGTCTGATGGAAGGGTTTTGTAGATTTCTGTGTGTGTAGGGCTGTAGGTAAGTTTATTTTAGAGTGCACTGTTCTGTTTTTTGTTGTCTGATGGAAGGGATTTGAGGATTGCTGTGTGTGCAGGGCTGTAGGTAAGTTTATTGCAGAGTGCAGTGTTCTGTTTTTTCTTGTCTGATGGAAGGGATTTGTAGATCGCTGTGTGTGCAGGGCTGTGGGTAAATTTATTGTAGAGTGCAGTGTTGTGTTTTTTTTGTTGTCTGATGGAAGGGATTTGTAGATTGCTGTGTGTGTAGGGCTGTAGGTAAGTTTATTTTAGAGTGCAGTGTTCTGTTTTTTGTTGTCTGATGGAAGGGATTTGTAGATTGCTGTGTGTGTAGGGCTGTAGGTAAGTTTATTTTAAAGTGCAGTGTTCTGTTTTTTGTTGTCTGATGGAAGGGATTTGAGGATTGCTGTGTGTGCAGGGTTGTAGGTAAGTTTATTGTAGAGTGCAGTGTTCTCTTTTTCGTTGTCTGATGGAAGGGATTTGAGGATTGCTGTGTGTGCAGGGCTGTAGGTAGGTTTAATGTAGAGTGCAGTGTTCTGTTTTTTGTTGTCTGGTGGAAGGGATTTGAGGATTGCTTTGTGTGCAGGGCTGTAGGTAAGTTTATTGTAGAGTACACTGTTGTGTTTTTTGTTGTCTGATGGAAGGGATTTGTAGATTGCCGTGTGTGCTGAGCTGTAGGTAAGTTTATGGCACAGTGCAGTGTTCTGTTCTTTGTTATCTGATGGAAGGGATTTGTAGATTGCCGTGTGTGCCGGGCTGTAGGTAAGTTTATTGTAGAGTGCAGTGTTTTGTTTTTTGTTGTCTGATGGAATGGATTTGAGGATTGCTGTGTGTGCAGGGCTGTAGGAAAGTTTATTGCAGAGTGCAGTGTTCTGTTTTTTGTTGTCTGATGGAAGGGATTTGTAGATTGCTGTGTGTGCAGGGCTGTAGGTAATTTTATTGTAGAGTGCAGTGTTGTGTTTTTTGTTGTCTGATGGAAGGGATTTGTAGATTGCTGTGTGTGTAGGGCTGTAGGTAAGTTTATTTTAGAGTGCAGAGTTCTGTTTTTTGTTGTCTGATGGAAGGGATTTGTAGATTGCTGTGTGTGTAGGGCTGTAGGTAAGTTTATTTTAGAGTGCAGTGTTCTGTTTTTTGTTGTCTGATGGAAGGTATTTGAGGATTGCTGTGTGTGCAGGGCTGTAGGTAAGTTTATTGCAGAGTGCAGTGTTCTGTTTTTTGTTGTCTGATGGAAGGGATTTGTAGATTGCTGTGTGTGCAGGGCTGTAGGTAAGTTTATTGTAGAGTGCAGTGTTGTGTTTTTTGCTGTCTGATGGAAGGGATTTGAGGATTGCTGTGTGTGCAGGGCTGTAGGTAAATTTATTGTACAGTGCAGTGTTCTGTTTTCTGTTGTCTGATGGAAGGGATTTGTAGATTGCTGTGTGTGCAGGGCTGTAGGTAAGTTTATTGTAGAGTGCAGTGTTCTTTTTTTGTTGTCTGATGGAAGGGATTTGAGGATTGCTGTGTGTGCATGGCTGTAGGTAAGTTTATTGCAGAGTGCAGTGTTCTGTTTTTTGTTGTCTGATGGAAGGGATTTGTAGATTGCTGGGTGTGCAGGGCGCTACGTAAGTTTACAGCACAGTGCAGTGTTCTGTTTTTTGTTGTCTGATGGAAGGGATTTGAGGATTGCTGTGTGTGCACGGCTGTAGGTAAGTTTATTGTAGAGTGCAGTGTTGTGTTTTTTGTTGTCTGATGGAAGGGATTTGTACATTGCTGTGTGTGCAGGGCTGTAGGTAAGTTTATGGCACAGTGCAGTGTTCTGGTTTTTGTTGTCTGATGGAAGGGATTTGTAGATTGCTGTGTGTGCAGGGCTGTAGGTAGGTTTATTGTAGAGTGCAGTGTTGTGTTTTTTGTTGTCTGATGGAAGGGATTTGCAGATTGCTCTGTGTGCAGGACGGTAGGTAGGTTTATGGCACAGTGCAGTGTTCTGTTTTTTGTTTGATGGAAGGGATTTGAGGATTGCTGTGTGTGCAGGGCTGTAGGTAAGTTTATTGTAGAGTGCAGTGTTGTGTTTTTTGTTGTCTGATGGAATGGATTTGTAGATTGCTGTGTGTGCAGGGCTGTAGGTAAGTGTATGACAAAGTGCAGTGTTCTGTTTTTTGTTGTCTGATGGAAGGGATTTGTAGATTGCTGTGTGTGCATGGCTGTAGGTAACTTTATTGTAGAGTGCAGTGTTCTCTTTTTTGCTGTCTGATGGAAGGGATTTGAGGATTGCTGTGTGTGCAAGGCTGTAGGTAAGTTTATTGTAGAGTGCAGTGTTCTGTTTTTTGTTGTCTGATGGAAGGGATTTGTAGATTGCTGGATGTGCAGGGCGCTAGGTAAGTTTACAGCACAGTGCAGTGTTCTGTTTTTTGTTGTCTGATGGAAGGGATTTGAGGATTGCTGTGTGTGCAGGGCTGTAGGTAAGTTTATTGTAGAGTGCAGTGTTGTGTTTTTTGTTGTCTGATGGAAGGGATTTGTAGATTGCTGTGTGTGCAGGGCTGTAGGTAAGTTTATGGCACAGTGCAGTGTTGTGTTTTTTGTTCTCTGATGGAAGGGATTTGAGGATTGCTGTGTGTACAGGGCTGTAGGTAAGTTTATTGCAGAGTGCAGTGTTCTGTTTTTCTTGTCTGATGGAAGGGATTTGTAGATTGCTGTGTGTGCAGGACTGTGGGTAGGTTTATTGTAGACTGCAGTGTTGTGTTTTTTTGTTGTCTGATGGAAGCGATTTGTAGATTGCTGTGTGTGTAGGGCTGTAGGTAAGTTTACTGTAGAGTGCAGTGTTCTGTTTTTTGTTGTCTGATGGAAGGGATTTGAGGATTGCTGTTTGTGCAGGGCTGTAGGTAATTTTATTGCAGAGTGCAGTGTTCTGTTTTTTGTTGTCTGATGGAAGGGATTTGAGGATTGCTGTGTGTGCAGGGCTGTAGGTAAGTTTATGGCAGAGTGCAGTGTTGTGTTTTTTGTTGTCTGATGGAAGGGATTTGAGGATTGCTGTGTGTGCAGGGCGGTAGGTAAGTTTATTTTAGAGTGCAGTGTTCTGTTTTCTGTTGTCTGATAGAAGGGATTTGAGGATTGCTGTGTGTGCAGGGCTGTAGGTAAGTTTATTGTAGAGTACACTGTTGTGGTTTTTGTTGTCTGATGGAAGGGATTTGTAGACTGCCGTGTGTGCAGAGCTGTAGGTAAGTTTATGGCACAGTGCAGTGTTCTGTTCTTTGTTATCTGATGGAAGGGATTTGTAGATTGCTGTGTGTGCCGGGCTGTAGGTAAGTTTATTGTAGAGTGCAGTGTTTTGTTTTTTGTTGTCTGATGGAAGGGATTTGAGGATTGCTGTGTGTACAGGGCTGTAGGTAAGTTTATTGCAGAGTGCAGTTTTCTGTTTTTTGTTGTCTGATGGAAGGGATTTGAGGATTGCTGTGTGTGCAGGGCTGTAGGTAAGTTTATTGTAGAGTGCAGTGTTTTGGTTTTTGTTGTCTGATGGAATGGATTTGAGGATTGCTGTGTGTGCAGGGCTGTAGGAAAGTTTATTGCAGAGTGCAGTGTTCTGTTTTTTGTTGTCTGATGGAAGGGATTTGTAGATTGCTGTGTGTGCAGGGCTGTAGGTAATTTTATTGTAGAGTGCACTGTTGTGTTTTTTGTTGTCTGATGGAAGGGATTTGTAGATTGCTGTGTGTGTAGGGCTGTAGGTAAGTTTATTTTAGAGTGCAGAGTTCTGTTTTTTGTTGTCTGATGGAAGGGATTTGTAGATTGCTGTGTGTGTAGGGCTGTAGGTAAGTTTATTTTAGAGTGCAATGTTCTGTTTTTTGTTGTCTGATGGAAGGGATTTGTAGATTGCTGTGTGTGCAGGGCTGTAGGTAAGTTTATTGCAGAGTGCAGTGTTCTGTTTTTTGTTGTCTGATGGAAGGGATTTGAGGATTGCTGTGTGTGCAGGGCTGTAGGTAAGTTTATTGCAGAGTGCAGTGTTCTGTTTTTTGTTGTCTGATGGAAGGGATTTGTAGATTGCTGTGTGTGCAGGGCTGTAGGTAAGTTTATTGTAGAGTGCAGTGTTGTGTTTTTTGTTGTCTGATGGAAGGGATTTGAGGATTGCTGTGTGTGCAGGGCTGTAGGTAAATTTATTGTAGAGTGCAGTGTTCTGTTTTCTGTTGTCTGTTGGAAGGGATTTGTTGATTGCTGTTTGTGCAGGGCTGTAGGTAAGTTTATTGTAGAGTGCAGTGTTCTTTTTTTTGTTGTCTGATGGAAGGGATTTGAGGATTGCTGTGTGTGCAGGGCTGTAGGTAAGTTTATTGCAGAGTGCAGTGTTCTGTTTTTTGTTGTCTGATGGAAGGGATTTGTAGATTGCTGGGTGTGCAGGGCGCTAGGTAAGTTTACAGCACAGTGCAGTGTTCTGTTTTTTGTTGTCTGATGGAAGGGATTTGAGGATTGCTGTGTGTGCAGGGCTGTAGGTAAGTTTATTGTAGAGTGCAGTGTTGTGTTTTTTGTTGTCTGATGGAAGGGATTTGTACATTGCTGTGTGTGCAGGGCTGTAGGTAAGTTTATGGCACAGTGCAGTGTTCTGTTTTTTGTTGTCTGATGGAAGGGATTTGTAGATTGCTGTGTGTGCAGGGCTGTAGGTAAGTTTATTGCAGAGTGCAGTGTTCTGTTTTTTGTGTTCTGATGGAAGGGATTTGTAAATTGCTGTGTGTGCAGGGCTGTAGGTAGGTTTATTGTAGAGTGCAGTGTTGTGTTTTTTGTTGTCTGATGGAAGGGATTTGCAGATTGCTCTGTGTGCAGGACGGTAGGTAGGTTTATGGCACAGTGCAGTGTTCTGTTTTTTGTTGTATGATGGAAGGGATTTGAGGATTGCTGTGTGTGCAGGGCTGTAGGTAAGTTTATTGTAGAGTGCAGTGTTGTGTTTTTTGTTGTCTGATGGAATGGATTTGTAGATTGCTGTGTGTGCAGGGCTGTAGGTAAGTGTATGACAAAGTGCAGTGTGTTCTGTTTTTTGTTGTCTGATGGAAGGGATTTGTAGATTGCTGTGTGTGCATGGCTGTAGGTAACTTTATTGTAGAGTGCAGTGTTCTGTTTTTTGCTGTCTGATGGAAGGGATTTGAGGATTGCTGTGTGTGCAAGGCTGTAGGTAAGTTTATTGCAGAGTGCAGTGTTCTGTTTTTGGTTGTCTGATGGAAGGGATTTGTAGATTGCTGGATGTGCAGGGCGCTAGGTAAGTTTACAGCACAGTGCAGTGTTCTGTTTTTTGTTGTCTGATGGAAGGGATTTGAGGATTGCTGTGTGTGCAGGGCTGTTGGTAAGTTTATTGTAAAGTACAGTGTTGTGTTTTTTGTTGTCTGATGGAAGGGATTTGTAGATTGCTGTGTGTGCAGGGCTCTAGGTAAGTTTATGGCACAGTGCAGTGTTGTGTTTTTTGTTCTCTGATGGAAGGGATTTGAGGATTGCTGTGTGTACAGGGCTGTAGGTAAGTTTATTGCAGAGTGCAGTGTTCTGTTTTTTCTTGTCTGATGGAAGGGATTTGTAGATTGCTGTGTGTGCAGGGCTGTGGGTAGGTTTATTGTAGAGTGCAGTGTTGTGTTTTTTTGTTGTCTGATGGAAGGGATTTATAGATTGCTGTGTGTGTAGGGCTGTAGGTAAGTTTATTTTAAAGTGCAGTGTTCTGTTTTTTGTTGTCTGATGGAAGAGATTTGGGGATTGCTGTGTGTGCAGGGTTGTAGGTAAGTTTATTGCAGAGTGCAGTGTTCTGTTTTTTGTTGTCTGATGGAAGGGATTTGTAGATTGCTGTGTGTGCATGGATGTAGGTAAGTCTATTGTAGAGTGCAGTGTTCTATTTTTTGTTGTCTGATGGAAGGGATTTGAGGATTGCTGTGTGTGCAGAGCTGTAGGTAAGTTTATTGTAGAGTGCAGTGTTCTGTTTTTCGTTGTCTGATGGAAGGGATTTGAGGATTGCTGTGTGTGCAGGGCTGTAGGTAGGTTTAATGTAGAGTGCAGTGTTCTGTTTTTTGTTGTCTGGTGGAAGGGATTTGAGGATTGCTTTGTGTGCAGGGCTGTAGGTAAGTTTATTGTAGAGTACACTGTTGTGTTTTTTGTTGTCTGATGGAAGGCATTTGTAGATTGCCGTGTGTGCAGAGCTGTAGGTAAGTTTATGGCACAGTGCAGTGTTCTGTTCTTTGTTATCTGATGGAAGGGATTTGTAGATTGCCGTGTGTGCCGGGCTGTAGGTAAGTTTATTGTAGAGTGCAGTGTTTTGTTTTTTGTTGTCTGATGGAAGGGATTTGAGGATTGCTGTGTGTACAGGGCTGTAGGTAAGTTTATTGCAGAGTGCAGTTTTCTGTTTTTTGTTGTCTGATGGAAGGGATTTGAGGATTGCTGTGTGTGCAGGGCTGTAGGTAAGTTTATTGTAGAGTGCAGTGTTTTGTTTTTTGTTGTCTGATGGAATGGATTTGAGGATTGCTGTGTGTGCAGGGCTGTAGGAAAGTTTATTGCAGAGTGCAGTGTTCTGTTTTTTGTTGTCTGATGGAAGGGATTTGTAGATTGCTGTGTGTGCAGGGCTGTAGGTAATTTTATTGCAGAGTGCAGTGTTGTGTTTTTTGTTGTCTGATGGAAGGGATTTGTAGATTGCTGTGTGTGCAGGGCTGTAGGTAAGTTTATTTTAGAGTGCAGAGTTCTGTTTTTTGTTGTCTAATGGAAGGGATTTGTAGATTGCTGTGTGTGTAGGGCTGTAGGTAAGTTTATTTTAGAGTGCAGTGTTCTGTTTTTTGTTGTCTGATGGAAGGTATTTGAGGATTGCTGTGTGTGCAGGGCTGTAGGTAAGTTTATTGCAGAGTGCAGTGTTCTGTTTTTTGTTGTCTGATGGAAGGGATTTGTAGATTGCTGTGTGTGCAGGGCTGTAGGTAAGTTTATTGCAGAGTGCAGTGTTGTGTTTTTTGTTGTCTGATGGAAGGGATGTGAGGATTGCTGTGTGTGCAGGGCTGTAGGTAAATTTATTGTAGAGTGCAGTGTTCTGTTTTCTGTTGTCTGATGGAAGGGATTTGTAGATTGCTGTGTGTGCAGGGCTGTAGGTAAGTTTATTGTAGAGTGCAGTGTTCTGTTTTTTGTTGTCTGATGGAAGGGATTTGTAGATTGCTGGGTGTGCAGGGCGCTACGTAAGTTTACAGCACAGTGCAGTGTTCTGTTTTTTGTTGTCTGATGGAAGGGATTTGAGGATTGCTGTGTGTGCAGGGCTGTAGGTAAGTTTATTGTAGAGTGCAGTGTTGTGTTTTTTGTTGTCTGATGGAAGGGATTTGTACATTGCTGTGTGTGTAGTGCTGTAGGTAAGTTTATTTTAGAGTGCAGTGTTCTGTTTTTTGTTGTCTGATGGAAGGGATTTGTAGATTGCTGTGTGTGTAGGGCTGTAGGTAAGTTTATTTTAAAGTGCAGAGTTCTGTTTTTTGTTGTCTGATGGAAGGGATTTGAGGATTGCTGTGTGTGCAGGGCTGTAGGTAAGTTTATGGCAGAGTGCAGCGTTGTGTTTTGTGTTGTCTGATGGAAGTGATTTGAGGATTGCTGTGTGTGCAGGGCGGTAGGTAAGTTTATTTTAGAGTGCAGTGTTCTGTTTTTTGTTGTCTGATAGAAGGGATTTGAGGATTGCTGTGTGTGCAGGGCTGTAGGTAAGTTTATTGTAGAGTGCAGTGTTGTGTTTTTTGTTGTCTGATGGAATGGATTTGTACATTGCTGTGTGTGCAGGGCTGTAGGAAAGTTTATGGCAGAGTGCAGTGTTCTGTTTTTTGTTGTCTGATGGAAGGGATTTGTAGATTGCTGTGTGTGCATGGATGTAGGTAAGTTTATTGTAGAGTGCAGTGTTCTGTTTTTTGTTGTCTGATGGAAGGGATTTGAGGATTGCTGTGTGTGCAGGGCTGTAGGTAAGTTTATTGTAGAGTGCAGTGTGGTGTTATTTGTTGTCTGATGGAAGGGATTTGTAGATTGCTGTGTGTGCAGGGCTGTAGGTAAGTTTATGGCACAGTGCAGTGTTCTGTGTTTTGTTGTCTGATGGAAGTGATTTGTAGATTGCTGTGTGTGCATGGATGTAGGTAAGTTTATTGTAGAGTGCAGTGTTCTATTTTTTGTTGTCTGATGGAAGGGATTTGAGGATTGCTGTGTGTGCAGAGCTGTAGGTAAGTTTATTGTAGAGTGCAGTGTTCTGTTTTTCGTTGTCTGATGGAAGGGATTTGAGTATTGCTGTGTGTGCAGGGCTGTAGGTAGGTTTAATGTAGAGTGCAGTGTTCTGTTTTTTGTTGTCTGGTGGAAGGGATTTGAGCATTGCTTTGTGTGCAGGGCTGTAGGTAAGTTTATTGTAGAGTACACTGTTGTGTTTTTTGTTGTCTGATGGAAGGGATTTGTAGATTGCCGTGTGTGCAGAGCTGTAGGTAAGTTTATGGCACAGTGCAGTGTTCTGTTCTTTGTTATCTGATGGAAGGGATTTGTAGATTGCTGTGTGTGCCGGGCTGTAGGTAAGTTTATTGTAGAGTGCAGTGTTTTGTTTTTTGTTGTCTGATGGAAGGGATTTGTAGATTGCTGTGTGTGCAGGGCTGTAGGTAAGTTTATTGCAGAGTGCAGTGTTCTGTTTTTTGTTGTCTGATGGAAGGGATTTGAGGATTGCTGTGTGTGCAGGGCTGTAGGTAAGTTTATTGCAGAGTGCAGTGTTCTGTTTTTTGTTGTCTGATGGAAGGGATTTGTAGATTGCTGTGTGTGCAGGGCTGTAGGTAAGCTTATTGTAGAGTGCAGTGTTGTGTTTTTTGTTGTCTGATGGAAGGGATTTGAGGATTGCTGTGTGTGCAGGGCTGTAGGTAAATTTATTGTAGAGTGCAGTGTTCTGTTTTTTGTTGTCTGATGGAAGGGATTTGTAGATTGCTGTGTGTGCAGGACTGTAGGTAATTTTATTGTAGAGTGCACTGTTGTGTTTTTTGTTGTCTGATGGAAGGGTTTTGTAGATTGCTGTGTGTGTAGGGCTGTAGGTAAGTTTATTTTAGAGTGCAGAGTTCTGTTTTTTGTTGTCTGATGGAAGGGATTTGTAGATTGCTGTGTGTGTAGGGCTGTAGGTAAGTTTATTTTAGAGTGCAATGTTCTGTTTTTTGTTGTCTGATGGAAGGGATTTGTAGATTGCTGTGTGTGCAGGGCTGTAGGTAAGTTTATTGCAGAGTGCAGTGTTCTGTTTTTTGTTGTCTGATGGAAGGGATTTGTAGATTGCTGTGTGTGCAGGGCTGTAGGTAAGCTTATTGTAGAGTGCAGTGTTGTGTTTTTTGTTGTCTGATGGAAGGGATGTGAGGATTGCTGTGTGTGCAGGGCTGTAGGTAATTTTATTGTAGAGTGCAGTGTTCTGTTTTCTGTTGTCTGTTGGAAGGGATTTGTAGATTGCTGTGTGTGCAGGGCTGTAGGTAAGTTTATTGTAGAGTGCAGTGTTCTTTTTTTTGTTGTCTGATGGAAGGGATTTGAGGATTGCTGTGTGTGCAGGGCTGTAGGTAAGTTTATTGCAGAGTGCAGTGTTCTGTTTTTTGTTGTCTGATGGAAGGGATTTGTAGATTGCTGGGTGTGCAGGGCGCTAGGTAAGTTTACAGCACAGTGCAGTGTTCTGTTTTTTGTTGTCTGATGGAAGGGATTTGAGGATTGCTGTGTGTGCAGGGCTGTAGGTAAGTTTATTGTAGAGTGCAGTGTTGTGTTTTTTGTTGTCTGATGGAAGGGATTTGTACATTGCTGTGTGTGCAGGGCTGTAGGTAAGTGTATGACAAAGTGCAGTGTGTTCTGTTTTTTGTTGTCTGATGAAAGGGATTTGTAGATTGCTGTGTGTGCATGGCTGTAGGTAAGTTTATTGCAGAGTGCAGTGTTCTGTTTTTTGTTGTCTGATGGAAGGGATTTGTAGATTGCTGGATGTGCAGGGCGCTAGGTAAGTTTACAGCACAGTGCAGTGTTCTGTTTTTTTTTTTCTGATGGAAGGGATTTGAGGATTGCTGTGTGTGCAGGGCTGTAGGTAAGTTTATTGTAGAGTACAGTGTTGTGTTTTTTGTTGTCTGATGGAAGGGATTTGTAGATTGCTGTGTGTGCAGGGCTGTAGGTAAGTTTATGGCACAGTGCAGTGTTGTGTTTTTTGTTCTCTGATGGAAGGGATTTGAGGATTGCTGTGTGTACAGGGCTGTAGGTAAGTTTATTGCAGAGTGCAGTGTTCTGTTTTTTCTTGTCTGATGGAAGGGATTTGTAGATTGCTGTGTGTGCAGGGCTGTGGGTAGGTTTATTGTAGAGTGCAGTGTTGTGTTTTTTTGTTGTCTGATGGAAGGGATTTGTAGATTGCTGTGTGTGTAGGGCTGTAGGTAAGTTTACTGTATAGTGCAGTGTTCTGTTTTTTGTTGTCTGATGGAAGGGATGTGAGGATTGCTTTTTGTGCAGGGCTGTAGGTAAGTTTATTGCAGAGTGCAGTGTTCTGTTTTTTCTTGTCTGATGGAAGGGATTTGTAGATTGCTGTGTGTGCCGGTCTGTAGGTAAGTTTATTGTAGAGTGCAGTGTTGTGTTTTTTGTTGTCTGATGGAAGAAATGTGTAGATTGCTGTGTGTGCAGGGCTGTAGGTAAGTTTATTGCAGAGTGCAGTGAACTGTTTTCTGTTGTCTGATGGAAGGGATTTGTGGATTGCTGTGTGTGCAGGGCTGTAGGTAAGTTTATTTTAGAGTGCAGTGTTCTGTTTTTTGTTGTCGGATGGAAGGGATTTGAGGATTGCTGTTTGTGCAGGGCTGTATGTAAGTTTATTTTAGAGTGCAGTGTTCTGTTTTTTGTTGTCTGATGGAAGGGATTTGTAGATTGCTGTGTGTGCAGGGCTGTAGGTAAGTTTATTTTAGAGTGCAGTGTTCTGTTTTTTGTTGTCGGATGGAAGGGATTTGAGGATTGCTGTTTGTGCAGGGCTGTATGTAAGTTTATTTTAGAGTGCAGTGTTCTGTTTTTTGTTGTCTGATGGAAGGGATTTGTAGATTGCTGTGTGTGCAGGGCGGTAGGTAAGTTTATGGCAGAGTGCAGTGTTCTGTTTTTTGTTGTCTGATGGAAGGGATTTGAGGATTGCTGTGTGTTCAGGGCTGTAGGTAAGTTTATTGCAGGGTGCAGTGTTCTGTTTTTTGTTGTCTGATGGAAGGGATTTGAGGATTGCTGTGTGAGCAGGGCTGTAGGTCAGTTTATTTTAGAGTGCAGTGTTCTGTTTTTTGTTGTCTGATGGAAGGGATTTGTAGATTGCTGTGTGTGCAGGGCTGTAGGTAAGTTTATTGTAGAGTGCAGTGTTCTGTTTTTTGTTGTCTGATGGAAGGGATTTGAGGATTGCTGTGTGTGCAGGGCTTTAGGTAAGTCTATTGTAGAGTGCAGTGTTGTGTTTTTTGTTGTCTGGTGGAAGGGAATTGTAGTTTGCTGTGTGTGCAGGGCTGTAGGTAAGTTTATTGTAGAGTGCAGTGTTCTGTTTTATGTTGTCTGATGGAAGGGATTTGAGGATTGCTGTGCGTGCAGGGCTGTAGGTAAGTTTATTGTACAGTGCAGTGTTGTGTTTTTTGTTGACTGATGGATGGGATTTGAGGATTGCTGTGTGTGCAGGGCTGTAGGTAAGTTTATTGTAGAGTGCAGTGTTCTGTTTTTTGTTGTCTGATGGAAGGGATTTGTAGATTGCTGTGTGTGCAGGGCTGTAGGTAAGTTTATTGTAGAGTGCAGTGTTCTGTTTTTTGTTGTCTGGTGGAAGGGAATTGTAGATTGCTGTGTGTGCAGGGCTGTAGGTAACTTTATTGTAGAGTGCAGTGTTCTGTTTTTTGCTGTCTGATGGAAGGGATTTGTAGATTGCTGTGTGTGTAGGGCTGTAGGTAACTTTATTGTAGAGTGCAGTGTTCTGTTTTTTGCTGTCTGATGGAAGGGATTTGAGGATTGCTGTGTGTGCAAGGCTGTAGGTAAGTTTATTGCAGAGTGCAGTGTTCTGTTTTTTGTTGTCTGATGGAAGGGATTTGTAGATTGCTGGGTGTGCGGGCGCTAGGTAAATTTACAGCACAGTGCAGTGTTCTGTTTTTTGTTGTCTGATGGAAGGGATTTGAGGATTGCTGTGTGTGCAGGGCTGTAGGTAAGTTTATTGTAGAGTGCAGTGTTGTGTTTTTTGTTGTCTGATGGAATGGATTTGTACATTGCTGTGTGTGCAGGGCTGTAGGTAAGTTTATGGCACAGTGCAGTGTTCTGTTTTTTGTTGTCTGATGGAAGGGATTTGTAGATTGCTGTGTGTTTAGGGCTGTAGGTAAGTTTATTGTAGAGTGCAGTGTTCTGTTTTTTGTTGTCTGATGGAAGGGATCTGAGGATTGCTGTGTGTGCAGGGCTGTAGGTAAGTTTATGGCCGAGTGCAGTGTTGTGTTTTTTGTTGTCTGATGGAAGGGATTTGTAGATTGCTGTGTGTGCATGGATGTAGGTAAGTTTATTGTAGAGTGCAGTGTTCTGTTTTTTGTTGTCTGATGGAAGGGATTTGTGGATTGCTCTGTGTGCAGGGTGGTAGGTAAGTTTATTTTAGAGTGCAGTGTTCTGTTTTTTGTTGTCTGATGGAAGGGATTTGAGGATTGCTGTGTGTGCAGGGCTGTAGGTAAGTTTATTTTAGAGTGCAGTGTTCTGTTTTTTATTGTCTGATGGAAGGGATTTGTAGATTGCTGTGTGTGCAGGGCGGTATGTAAGTTTATGGCAGAGTGCAGTGTTGTGTTTTTTGTTGTCTGATGGAATGGATTTGTACATTGCTGTGTGTGCAGGGCTGTAGGTAAGTTTATGGCAGAGTGCAGTGTTGTGTTTTTTGTTGTCTGATGGAAGGGATTTGAGTATTGCTGTGTGTGCGGGGCTGTAGGTAAGTTTATTGTAGAGTGCAGTGTTGTGTTTTTTGTTGTCTGATGGAAGGGATTTGAGGATTGCTGTGTGTGCAGGGCTGTAGGTAAGTTTATGGCAGAGTGCAGTGTTGTGTTTTTTGTTGTCTGATGGAAGGGATTTGAGGATTGCTGTGTGTGCAGGGCGGTAGGTAAGTTTATTTTAGAGTGCAGTGTTCTGTTTTTTGTTGTCTGATAGAAGGGATTTGAGGATTGCTGTGTGTGCAGGGCTGTAGGTAAGTTTATTGTAGAGTGCAGTGTTGTGTTTTTTGTTGTCTGATGGAAGGGATTTGTAGATTGCTGTGTGTGCATGGATGTAGGTAAGTTTATGGCACAGTGCAGTGTTCTGTTTTTTGTTGTCTGATGGAAGGGATTTGTAGATTGCTGTGTGTGCATGGATGTAGGTAAGTTTATTGTAGAGTGCAGTGTTCTATTTTTTGTTGTCTGATGGAAGGGATTTGAGGATTGATGTGTGTGCAGAGCTGTAGGTAAGTTTATTGTAGAGTGCAGTGTTCTGTTTTTCGTTGTCTGATGGAAGGGATTTGAGGATTGCTGTGTGTGCAGGGCTGTAGGTAGGTTTAATGTAGAGTGCAGTGTTCTGTTTTTTGTTGTCTGGGGGAAGGGATTTGAGGATTGCTTTGTGTGCAGGGCTGTAGGTAAGTTTATTGTAGAGTACACTGTTGTGTTTTTTGTTGTCTGATGGAAGGGATTTGTAGATTGCCGTGTGTGCAGAGCTGTAGGTAAGTTTATGGCACAGTGCAGTGTTCTGTTCTTTGTTATCTGATGGAAGGGATTTGTAGATTGCTGTGTGTGCCGGGCTGTAGGTAAGTTTATTGTAGAGTGCAGTGTTTTGTTTTTTGTTGTCTGATGGAAGGGATTTGAGGATTGCTGTGTGTACAGGGCTGTAGGTAAGTTTATTGCAGAGTGCAGTTTTCTGTTTTTTGTTGTCTGATGGAAGGGATTTGAGGATTGCTGTGTGTGCAGGGCTGTAGGTGAGTTTATTGTAGAGTGCAGTGTTTTGTTTTTTGTTGTCTGATGGAATGGATTTGAGGATTGCTGTGTGTGCAGGGCTGTAGGAAAGTTTATTGCAGAGTGCAGTGTTCTGTTTTTTGTTGTCTGATGGAAGGGATTTGTAGATTGCTGTGTGTGCAGGGCTGTAGGTAATTTTATTGTAGAGTGCAGTGTTGTGTTTTTTGTTGTCTGATGGAAGGGATTTGTAGATTGCTGTGTGTGTAGGGCTGTAGGTAAGTTTATTTTAGAGTGCAGAGTTCTGTTTTTTGTTGTCTGGTGGAAGGGATTTGTAGATTGCTGTGTGTGTAGGGCTGTAGGTAAGTTTATTTTAGAGTGCAGTGTTCTGTTTTTTGTTGTCTGATGGAAGGTATTTGAGGATTGCTGTGTGTGCAGGGCTGTAGGTAAGTTTATTGCAGAGTGCAGTGTTCTGTTTTTTGTTGTCTGATGGAAGGGATTTGTAGATTGCTGTGTGTGCAGGGCTGTAGGTAAGTTTATTGTAGAGTGCAGTGTTGTGTTTTTTGTTGTCTGATGGAAGGGATTTGAGGATTGCTGTGTGTGCAGGGCTGTAGGTAAATTTATTGTAGAGTGCAGTGTTCTGTTTTCTGTTGTCTGATGGAAGGGATTTGTAGATTGCTGTGTGTGCATGGCTGTAGGTAAGTTTATTGTAGAGTGCAGTGTTCTTTTTTTTGTTGTCTGATGGAAGGGATTTGAGGATTGCTGTGTGTGCATGGCTGTAGGTAAGTTTATTGTAGAGTGCAGTGTTCTTTTTTTTGTTGTCTGATGGAAGGGATTTGAGGATTGCTGTGTGTGCATGGCTGTAGGTAAGTTTATTGCAGAGTGCAGTGTTCTGTTTTTTGTTGTCTGATGGAAGGGATTTGTAGATTGCTGGGTGTGCAGGGCACTACGTAAGTTTACAGCACAGTGCAGTGTTCTGTTTTTTGTTGTCTGATGGAAGGGATTTGAGGATTGCTGTGTGTGCAGGGCTGTAGGTAAGTTTATTGTAGAGTGCAGTGTTGTGTTTTTTGTTGTCTGATGGAAGGGATTTGTACATTGCTGTGTGTGCAGGGCTGTAGGTAAGTTTATGGCACAGTGCAGTGTTCTGTTTTTTGTTGTCTGATGGAAGGGATTTGTAGATTGCTGTGTGTGCAGGGCTGTAGGTAAGTTTATAGCAGAGTGCAGTGTTCTGTTTTTTGTTGTCTGATGGAAGGGATTTGTAAATTGCTGTGTGTGCAGGGCTGTAGGTAGGTTTATTGTAGAGTGCAGTGTTGTGTTTTTTGTTGTCTGATGGAAGGGATTTGCAGATTGCTCTGTGTGCAGGACGGTAGGTAGGTTTATGGCACAGTGCAGTGTTCTGTTTTTTGTTGTATGATGGAAGGGATTTGAGGATTGCTGTGTGTGCAGGGCTGTAGGTAAGTTTATTGTAGAGTGCAGTGTTGTGTTTTTTGTTGTCTGATGGAATGGATTTGTAGATTGCTGTGTGTGCAGGGCTGTAGGTAAGTGTATGACAAAGTGCAGTGTTCTGTTTTTTGTTGTCTGATGGAAGGGATTTGTAGATTGCTGTGTGTGCATGGCTGTAGGTAACTTTATTGTAGAGTGCAGTGTTCTGTTTTTTGCTGTCCTATGGAAGGGATTTGAGGATTGCTGTGTGTGCAAGGCTGTAGGTAAGTTTATTGCAGAGTGCAGTGTTCTGTTTTTTGTTGTCTGATGGAAGGGATTTGTAGATTGCTGGATGTGCAGGGCGCTAGGTAAGTTTACAGCACAGTGCAGTGTTCTCGTTTTTGTTGTCTGATGGGAGGGATTTGAGGATTGCTGTGTGTGCCGGGCTGTAGGTAAGTTTATTGTAGAGTGCAGTGTTGTGTTTTTGTTGTCTGATGGAAGTGATTTGAGGATTGCTGTGTGTGCAGGGCTGTAGGTAAGTTTATTTTAGATTGCAGTGTTCTGTTCTTTGTTGTCTGATGGAAGGGATTTGTAGATTGCTGTGTGTGCCGGGCTGTAGGTAAGTTTATTGTAGAGTGCAGTGTTGTGTTTTTTGTTGTCTGATGGAAGGGATTTGTAGATTGCTGTGTGTGCCGGGCTGTAGGTAAGTTTATTGTAGAGTGCAGTGTTGTGTTTTTTGTTGTCTGATGGAAGGGATTTGAGGATTGCGGTGTGTGCAGGGCTGTAGGTAAGTTTATTGAAGAGTGCAGTGTTCTGTTTTTTATTGTCTGATGGAAGGGATTTGTAGATTGCTGTGTGTGCAGGGCTGTAGGTAAGTTTATTGTAGAGTGCAGTGTTCTATTTTTTGTTGTCTGATGGTAGGGATTTGAGGATTGCTGTGTGTGCAGGGCTGTAGGTAAGTTTATTGTAGAGTGCAGTGTTGTGTTTTTTGTTGTCTGGTGGAAGGGGATTGTAGATTGCTGTGTGTGCAGGGCTGTAGGTAAGTTTATTGTAGAGTGCAGTGTTGTGTTTTTTGTTGTCTGATGGAAGGGATTTGTAGATTGCTGTGTGTGCAGGGCTGTAGATAAGTTTATTTTAGAGTGCAGTGTTCTGTTTTTTGTTGTCTGATGGAAGGGATTTGTAGATTGCTGTGTGTGCAGGGCTGTAGGTAAGTTTATTTTAGAGTGCAGTGTTCTGTTTTCTTTTGTCTGATGGAAGGGAATTGTAGATCGCTGTGCGTGCAGGGCTGTAGGTAGGTTTATTGTAGAGTGCAGTGTTGTGTTTTTTGTTGTTTGATGGAAGGGATTTGTAGATTGCTGTGTGTGCAGGGCGGTAGGTAAGTTTATGGCAGAGTGCAGTGTTCTGTTTTTTGTTGTCTGATGGAAGGGATTTGTAGATTGCTGTGTGTGCAGGGCTGTAGGTAAGTTTATTTTAGAGTGCAGTGTTCTGTTTTTTGTTGTCTGATCGAAGGGATTTGTAGATTGCTGTGTGTGCAGGGCGGTAGGTAAGTTAATGGCAGAGTGCAGTATTCTGTTTTTTGTTGTCTGATGGAAGGGATTTGAGGATTGCTGTGTGTGCAGGGCTGTAGGTAAGTCCATTGCAGAGTGCAGTGTTCTGTTTTTTGTTGTCTGATGGAAGGGATTTGTAGATTGCTGTGTGTGCAGGGCTGTAGGTAAGTTTATTGTAGAGTGCAGTGTTCTGTTCTTCGTTGTCTGTTGGAAGGGATTTGTAGATTGCTGTGTGTGCAGGGCTGTAGGTAAGTTTATTGTAGAGTGCAGTGTTGTGTTTTTTATTGTCTGATGGAAGGGATTTGTAGATTGCTGTGTGTACAGGGCTGTAGGTAAGTTTATGGCACAGTGCAGTGTTCTGTTCTTTGTTGTCTGATGGAAGGGATTTGTAGATTACTGTGTGTGCAGGGCTGTAGGTAAGTTTATTGTAGAGTGCAGTGTTCTGTTTTTTGTTGTGTGATGGTAGGGATTTGAGGATTGCTGTGTGTGCAGGGTTGTAGGTAAGTTTATTGTAGAGTGCAGTGTTGTGTTTTTTGCTGTCTGGTGGAAGGGAAGTGTAGATTGCTGTGTGTGCAGAGCTGTAGGTAAGTTTATTTTAGAGTGCAGTGTTCTGTTTTTTGTTGTCTGATGGAAGGGATTTGTGGATTGCTGTGTGTGCAGGGCTGTAGGTAAGTTTATTTTAGAGTGCAGTGTTCTATTTTTTGTTGTCGGATGGAAGGGATTTGAGGATTGCTGTATGTGCAGGGATGTATGTAATTTCATTTTAGAATGCAGTGTTCTGTTTTTTGTTGTCTGATGGAAGGGATTTGTAGATTGCTGTGTGTGCAGGGCGGTAGGTAAGTTTATGGCAGAGTGCAGTGTTCTGTTTTTTGTTGTCTGATGGAAGGGATTTGAGGATTGCTGTGTGTGCAGGGCTGTAGGTAAGTTTATTGCAGGGTGCAGTGTTCTGTTTTTTGTTGTCTGATGGAAGGGATTTGAGGATTGCTGTGTGTGCAGGGCTGTAGGTAAGTTTATTTTAGAGTGCAGTGTTCTGTTTTTTGTTGTCTGATGGAAGGGATTTGTAGATTGCTGTGTGTGCAGGGCGGTAGGTAAGTTTATGGCAGAGTGCAGTGTTCTGTTTTTTGTTGTCTGATGGAAGGGATTTGAGGATTGCTGTGTGTGCAGGGCTGTAGGTAAGTTTATGGCACAGTGCAGTGTTCTGTTTTTTGTTGTCTGATGGAAGGGATTTGTAGATTGCTCTGTGTGCAGGGCTGTAGGTAAGTTTATACCAGAGTGCAGTGTTCTGTTTTTTGTTGTCTGATGGAAGGGATTTGTAAATTGCTGTGTGTGCAGGGCTGTAGGTAGGTTTATTGTAGAGTGCAGTGTTGTGTTTTTTGTTGTCTGATGGAAGGGATTTGCAGATTGCTCTGTGTGCAGGACGGTAGGTAGGTTTATGGCACAGTGCAGTGTTCTGTTTTTTGTTGTATGATGGAAGGGATTTGAGGATTGCTGTGTGTGCAGGGCTGTAGGTAAGTTTATTGTAGAGTGCAGTGTTGTGTTTTTTGTTGTCTGATGGAATGGATTTGTAGATTGCTGTGTGTGCAGGGCTGTAGGTAAGTGTATGACAAAGTGCAGTGTTCTGTTTTTTGTTGTCTGATGGAAGGGATTTGTAGATTGCTGTGTGTGCATGGCTGTAGGTAACTTTATTGTAGAGTGCAGTGTTCTGTTTTTTGCTGTCTGATGGAAGGGATTTGAGGATTGCTGTGTGTGCAAGGCTGTAGGTAAGTTTATTGCAGAGTGCAGTGTTCTGTTTTTTGTTGTCTGATGGAAGGGATTTGTAGATTGCTGGATGTGCAGGGCGCTAGGTAAGTTTACAGCACAGTGCAGTGTTCTGTTTTTTGTTGTCTGATGGAAGAGATTTGAGGATTGCTGTGTGTGCAGGGCTGTAGGTAAGTTTATTGTAGAGTGCAGTGTTGTGTTTTTTGTTGTCTGATGGAAGGGATTTGTAGATTGCTGTGTGTGCAGGGCTGTAGGTAAGTTTATGGCACAGTGCAGTGTTGTGTTTTTTGTTCTCTGATGGAAGGGATTTGAGGATTGCTGTGTGTACAGGGCTGTAGGTAAGTTTATTGCAGAGTGCAGTGTTCTGTTTTTTCTTGTCTGATGGAAGGGATTTGTAGATTGCTGTGTGTGCAGGACTGTGGGTAGGTTTATTGTAGACTGCAGTGTTGTGTTTTTTTGTTGTCTGATGGAAGGGATTTGTAGATTGCTGTGTGTGCATGGCTGTAGGTAGCTTTATTGTAGAGTGCAGTGTTCTGTTTTTTGCTGTCTGATGGAAGGGATTTGAGGATTGCTGTGTGTGCAAGGCTGTAGGTAAGTTTATTGCAGAGTGCAGTGTTCTGTTTTTTGTTGTCTGATGGAAGGGATTTGTAGATTGCTGGATGTGCAGGGCGCTAGGTAAGTTTACAGCACAGTGCAGTGTTCTGTTTTTTGTTGTCTGATGGAAGGGATTTGAGGATTGCTGTGTGTGCAGGGCTGTAGGTAAGTTTATTGTAGAGTGCAGTGTTGTGTTTTTTGTTGTCTGATGGAAGGGATTTGTAGATTGCTGTGTGTGCAGGGCTGTAGGTAAGTTTATGGCACAGTGCAGTGTTATGTTTTTTGTTCTCTGATGGAAGGGATTTGAGGATTGCTGTGTGTACAGGGCTGTAGGTAAGTTTATTGCAGAGTGCAGTGTTCTGTTTTTTCTTGTCTGATGGAAGGGATTTGTAGATTGCTGTGTGTGCAGGACTGTGGGTAGGTTTATTGTAGACTGCAGTGTTGTGTTTTTTTGTTGTCTGATGGAAGGGATTTGTAGATTGCTGTGTGTGTAGGGCTGTAGGTAAGTTTACTGTAGAGTGCAGTGTTCTGTTTTTTGTTGTCTGATGGAAGGGATTTGAGGATTGCTGTTTGTGCAGGGCTGTAGGTAAGTTTATTGCAGTGTGCAGTGTTCTGTTTTTTCTTGTCTGATGGAAGGGATTTGTAGATTGCTGTGTGTGCAGGGCTGTGGGAAAGTTTATTGTAGAGTGCAGTTTTGTGTTTTTTTTGTTGTCTGATGGAAGGGATTTGTAGATTGCTGTGTGTGTAGTGCTGTAGGTAAGTTTATTTTAGAGTGCAGTGTTCTGTTTTTTGTTGTCTGATGGAAGGGAATTGTAGATTGCTGTGTGTGTAGGGCTGTAGGTAAGTTTATTTTAAAGTGCAGTGTTCTGTTTTTTGTTGTCTGATGGAAGGGATTTGAGGATTGCTGTGTGTGCAGGGCTGTAGGTAAGTTTATGGCAGAGTGCAGTGTTGTGTTTTTTGTTGTCTGATGGAAGGGATTTGAGGATTGCTGTGTGTGCAGGGCGGTAGATAAGTTTATTGTAGAGTGCAGTGTTCTGTTTTTTGTTGTCTGATAGAAGGGATTTGAGGATTGCTGTGTGTGCCGGGCTGTAGGTAAGTTTATTGTAGAGTGCAGTGTTGTGTTATTTGTTGTCTGATGGAAGGGATTTGTGGATTGCTGTGTGTGCAGGGCTGTAGGTAAGTTTATTGCAGAGTGCAGTGTTCTGTTTTTTGTTGTCTGATGGAAGGGATTTGTAAATTGCTGTGTGTGCATGGATGTAGGTAAGTTTATTGTAGAGTGCAGTGTTCTATTTTTTGTTGTCTGATGGAAGGGATTTGAGGATTGCTGTGTGTGCAGAGCTGTAGGTAAGTTTATTGGAGAGTGCAGTGTTCTGTTTTTCGTTGTCTGATGGAAGGGATTTGAGGATTGCTGTGTGTGCAGGGCTGTAGGTAGGTTTAATGTAGAGTGCAGTGTTCTGTTTTTTGTTGTCTGGTGGAAGGGATTTGAACATTGCTTTGTGTGCAGGGCTGTAGGTAAGTTTATTGTAGAGTACACTGTTGTGGTTTTTGTTGTCTGATGGAAGGGATTTGTAGATTGCCGTGTGTGCAGAGCTGTAGGTAAGTTTATGGCACAGTGCAGTGTTCTGTTCTTTGTTATCTGATGGAAGGGATTTGTAGATTGCTGTGTGTGCCGGGCTGTAGGTAAGTTTATTGTAGAGTGCAGTGTTTTGTTTTTTGTTGTCTGATGGAAGGGATTTGAGGATTGCTGTGTGTACAGGGCTGTAGGTAAGTTTATTGCAGAGTGCAGTTTTCTGTTTTTTGTTGTCTGATGGAAGGGATTTGAGGATTGCTGTGTGTGCAGGGCTGTAGGTAAGTTTATTGTAGAGTGCAGTGTTTTGGTTTTTGTTGTCTGATGGAAAGGATTTGAGGATTGCTGTGTGTGCAGGGCTGTAGGAAAGTTTATTGCAGAGTGCAGTGTTCTGTTTTTTGTTGTCTGATGGAAGGGATTTGTAGATTGCTGTGTGTGCAGGGCTGTAGGTAATTTTATTGCAGAGTGCAGTGTTGTGTTTTTTGTTGTCTGATGGAAGGGATGTGAGGATTGCTGTGTGTGCAGGGCTGTAGGTAAATTTATTGTAGAGTGCAGTGTTCTGTTTTCTGTTGTCTGATGGAAGGGATTTGTAGATTGCTGTGTGTGTAGGGCTGTAGGTAAGTTTATTTTAGAGTGCAATGTTCTGTTTTTTGTTGTCTGATGGAAGGGATTTGTAGATTGCTGTGTGTGCAGGGCTGTAGGTACGTTTATTGCAGAGTGCAGTGTTCTGTTTTTTGTTGTCTGATGGAAGGGATTTGAGGATTGCTGTGTGTGCAGGGCTGTAGGTAAGTTTATTGCAGAGTGCAGTGTTCTGTTTTTTGTTGTCTGATGGAAGGGATTTGTAGATTGCTGTGTGTGCAGGGCTGTAGGTAAGTTTATTGTAGAGTGCAGTGTTGTGTTTTTTGTTGTCTGATGGAAGGGATTTGAGGATTGCTGTGTGTGCAGGGCTGTAGGTAAATTTATTGTAGAGTGCAGTGTTCTGTTTTCTGTTGTCTGTTGGAAGGGATTTGTAGATTGCTGTTTGTGCAGGGCTGTAGGTAAGTTTATTGTAGAGTGCAGTGTTCTTTTTTTTGTTGTCTGATGGAAGGGATTTGAGGATTGCTGTGTGTGCAGGGCTGTAGGTAAGTTTATTGCAGAGTGCAGTGTTTTGTTTTTTGTTGTCTGATGGAAGGGATTTGTAGATTGCTGGGTGTGCAGGGCGCTAGGTAAGTTTACAGCACAGTGCAGTGTTCTGTTTTTTGTTGTCTGATGGAAGGGATTTGAGGATTGCTGTGTGTGCAGGGCTGTAGGTAAGTTTATTGTAGAGTGCAGTGTTGTGTTTTTTGTTGTCTGATGGAAGGGATTTGTACATTGCTGTGTGTGCAGGGCTGTAGGTAAGTTTATGGCACAGTGCAGTCTTCTGTTTTTTGTTGTCTGATGGAAGGGATTTGTAGATTGCTGTGTGTGCAGGGCTGTAGGTAAGTTTATTGCAGAGTGCAGTGTTCTGTTTTTTGTGTTCTGATGGAAGGGATTTGTAAATTGCTGTGTGTGCAGGGCTGTAGGTAGGTTTATTGTAGAGTGCAGTGTTGTGTTTTCTGTTGTCTGATGGAAGGGATTTGCAGATTGCTCTGTGTGCAGGACGGTAGGTAGGTTTATGGCACAGTGCAGTGTTCTGTTTTTTGTTGTATGATGGAAGGGATTTGAGGATTGCTGTGTGTGCAGGGCTGTAGGTAAGTTTATTGTAGAGTGCAGTGTTGTGTTTTTTGTTGTCTGATGGAATGGATTTGTAGATTGCTGTGTGTGCAGGGCTGTAGGTAAGTGTATGACAAAGTGCAGTGTGTTCTGTTTTTTGTTGTCTGATGGAAGGGATTTGTAGATTGCTGTGTGTGCATGGCTGTAGGTAACTTTATTGTAGAGTGCAGTGTTCTGTTTTTTGCTGTCTGATGGAAGGGATTTGAGGATTGCTGTGTGTGCAAGGCTGTAGGTAAGTTTATTGCAGAGTGCAGTGTTCTGTTTTTGGTTGACTGATGGAAGGGATTTGTAGATTGCTGGATGTGCAGGGCGCTAGGTAAGTTTACAGCACAGTGCAGTGTTCTGTTTTTTGTTGTCTGATGGAAGGGATTTGAGGATTGCTGTGTGTGCAGGGCTGTAGGTAAGTTTATTGTAAAGTACAGTGTTGTGTTTTTTGTTGTCTGATGGAAGGGATTTGTAGATTGCTGTGTGTGCAGGGCTGTAGGTAAGTTTATGGCACAGTGCAGTGTTGTGTTTTTTGTTCTCTGATGGAAGGGATTTGAGGATTGCTGTGTGTACAGGGCTGTAGGTAAGTTTATTGCAGAGTGCAGTGTTCTGTTTTTTCTTGTCTGATGGAAGGGATTTGTAGATTGCTGTGTGTGCAGGGCTGTGGGTAAGTTTATTGTAGAGTGCAGTTTTGTGTTTTTTTTGTTGTCTGATGGAAGGGATTTGTAGATTGCTGTGTGTGTAGGGCTGTAGGTAAGTTTATTTTAGAGTGCAGTGTTCTGTTTTTTGCTGTCTGATGGAAGGGATTTGAGGATTGCTGTGTGTGCAGGGCTGTAGGTAAGTTTATTGCAGAGTGCAGTGTTCTGTTTTTTCTTGTCTGATGGAAGGGATTTGTAGATCGCTGTGTGTGCAGGGCTGTGGGTAAGTTTATTGTAGAGTGCAGTGTTGTGTTTTTTTTGTTGTCTGATGGAAGGGATTTGTAGATTGCTGTGTGTGTAGGGCTGTAGGTAAGTTTATTTTAAAGTGCAGTGTTCTGTTTTTTGTTGTCTGATGGAAGGGATTTGAGGATTGCTGTGTGTGCAGGGTTGTAGGTAAGTTTATTGCAGAGTGCAGTGTTCTGATTTTTGTTGTCTGATGGAAGGGATTTGTAGATTGCTGTGTGTGCATGGATGTAGGTAAGTTTATTGTAGAGTGCAGGGTTCTATTTTTTGTTGTCTGATGGAAGGGATTTGAGGATTGCTGTGTGTGCAGAGCTGTAGGTAAGTTTATTGTAGAGTGCAATGTTCTGTTTTTCGTTGTCTGATGGAAGGGATTTGAGGATTGCTGTGTGTGCAGGGCTGTAGGTAGGTTTAATGTAGAGTGCAGTGTTCTGTTTTTTGTTGTCTGGTGGAAGGGATTTGAGGATTGCTTTGTGTGCAGGGCTGTAGGTAAGTTTATTGTAGAGTACACTGTTGTGTTTTTTGTTGTCTGATGGAAGGGATTTGTAGATTGCCGTGTGTGCAGAGCTGTAGGTAAGTTTATGGCACAGTGCAGTGTTCTGTTCTTTGTTATCTGATGGAAGGGATTTGTAGATTGCCGTGTGTGCCGGGCTGTAGGTAAGTTTATTGTAGAGTGCAGTGTTTTGTTTTTTGTTGTCTGATGGAAGGGATTTGAGGATTGCTGTGTGTACAGGGCTGTAGGTAAGTTTATTGCAGAGTGCAGTTTTCTGTTTTTTGTTGTCTGATGGAAGGGATTTGAGGATTGCTGTGTGTGCAGGGCTGTAGGTAAGTTTATTGTAGAGTGCAGTGTTTTGTTTTTTGTTGTCTGATGGAATGGATTTGAGGATTGCTGTGTGTGCAGGGCTGTAGGAAAGTTTATTGCAGAGTGCAGTGTTCTGTTTTTTGTTGTCTGATGGAAGGGATTTGTAGATTGCTGTGTGTGCAGGGCTGTAGGTAATTTTATTGCAGAGTGCAGTGTTGTGTTTTTTGTTGTCTGATGGAAGGGATTTGTAGATTGCTGTGTGTGCAGGGCGGTAGGTAAGTTTATTTTAGAGTCCAGTGTTCTGTTTTTTGTGTTGTCTGATAGAAGGGATTTGAGGATTGCTGTGTGTGCAGGGCTGTAGGTAAGTTTATTGTAGAGTGCAGTGTTGTGTTTTTTGTTGTCTGATGGAATGGATTTGTACATTGCTGTGTGTGCAGGGCTGTAGGAAAGTTTATGGCAGAGTGCAGTGTTCTGTTTTTTGTTGTCTGATGGAAGGGATTTGTAGATTGCTGTGTGTGCATGGATGTAGGTAAGTTTATTGTAGAGTGCAGTGTTCTGTTTTTTGTTGTCTGATGGAAGGGATTTGAGGATTGCTGTGTGTGCAGGGCTGTAGGTAAGTTTATTGTAGAGTGCAGTGTGGTGTTATTTGTTGTCTGATGGAAGGGATTTGTAGATTGCTGTGTGTGCAGGGCTGTAGGTAAGTTTATGGCACAGTGCAGTGTTCTGTGTTTTGTTGTCTGATGGAAGTGATTTGTAGATTGCTGTGTGTGCATGGATGTAGGTAAGTTTATTGTAGAGTGCAGTGTTCTATTTTTTGTTGTCTGATGGAAGGGATTTGAGGATTGCTGTGTGTGCAGAGCTGTAGGTAAGTTTATTGTAGAGTGCAGTGTTCTGTTTTTCGTTGTCTGATGGAAGGGATTTGAGGATTGCTGTGTGTGCAGGGCTGTAGGTAGGTTTAATGTAGAGTGCAGTGTTCTGTTTTTTGTTGTCTGGTGGAAGGGATTTGAACATTGCTTTGTGTGCAGGGCTGTAGGTAAGTTTATTGTAGAGTACACTGTTGTGGTTTTTGTTGTCTGATGGAAGGGATTTGTAGATTGCCGTGTGTGCAGAGCTGTAGGTAAGTTTATGGCACAGTGCAGTGTTCTGTTCTTTGTTATCTGATGGAAGGGATTTGTAGATTGCTGTGTGTGCCGGGCTGTAGGTAAGTTTATTGTAGAGTGCAGTGTTTTGTTTTTTGTTGTCTGATGGAAGGGATTTGAGGATTGCTGTGTGTACAGGGCTGTAGGTAAGTTTATTGCAGAGTGCAGTTTTCTGTTTTTTGTTGTCTGATGGAAGGGATTTGAGGATTGCTGTGTGTGCAGGGCTGTAGGTAAGTTTATTGTAGAGTGCAGTGTTTTGGTTTTTGTTGTCTGATGGAATGGATTTGAGGATTGCTGTGTGTGCAGGGCTGTAGGAAAGTTTATTGCAGAGTGCAGTGTTCTGTTTTTTGTTGTCTGATGGAAGGGATTTGTAGATTGCTGTGTGTGCAGGGCTGTAGGTAAATTTTATTGCAGAGTGCACTGTTGTGTTTTTTGTTGTCTGATGGAAGGGATTTGTAGATTGCTGTGTGTGTAGGGCTGTAGGTAAGTTTATTTTAGAGTGCAGAGTTCTGTTTTTTGTTGTCTGATGGAAGGGATTTGTAGATTGCTGTGTGTGTAGGGCTGTAGGTAAGTTTATTTTAGAGTGCAGTGTTCTGTTTTTTGTTGTCTGATGGAAGGGATTTGTGGATTGCTGTGTGTGCAGGGCTGTAGGTAAGTTTATTGCAGAGTGCAGTGTTCTGTTTTTTGTTGTCTGATGGAAGGGATTTGAGGATTGCTGTGTGTGCAGGGCTGTAGGTAAGTTTATTGCAGAGTGCAGTGTTCTGTTTTTTGTTGTCTGATGGAAGGGATTTGTAGATTGCTGTGTGTGCAGGGCTGTAGGTAATTTTATTGCAGAGTGCAGTGTTGTGTTTTTTGTTGTCTGATGGAAGGGATTTGTAGATTGCTGTGTGTGCAGGGCTGTAGGTAAGTTTATTTTAGAGTGCAGAGTTCTGTTTTTTGTTGTCTGATGGAAGGGATTTGTAGATTGCTGTGTGTGTAGGGCTGTAGGTAAGTTTATTTTAGAGAGCAGTGTTCTGTTTTTTGTTGTCTGATGGAATGGATTTGTACATTGCTGTGTGTGCAGGGCTGTAGGTAAGTGTATGACAAAGTGCAGAGTTCTGTTTTTTGTTGTCTGATGGAAGGGATTTGTAGATTGCTGTGTGTGTAGGGCTGTAGGTAAGTTTATTTTAGAGTGCAATGTTCTGTTTTTTGTTGTCTGATGGAAGGGATTTGAGGATTGCTGTGTGTGCAGGGCTGTAGGTAAATTTATTGTAGAGTGCAGTGTTCTGTTTTCTGTTGTCTGTTGGAAGGGATTTGTAGATTGCTGTTTGTGCAGGGCTGTAGGTAAGTTTATTGTAGAGTGCAGTGTTCTTTTTTTTGTTGTCTGATGGAAGGGATTTGAGGATTGCTGTGTGTGCAGGGCTGTAGGTAAGTTTATTGCAGAGTGCAGTGTTCTGTTTTTTGTTGGCTGATGGAAGGGATTTGTAGATTGCTGGGTGTGCAGGGCGCTAGGTAAGTTTACAGCACAGTGCAGTGTTCTGTTTTTTGTTGTCTGATGGAAGGGATTTGAGGATTGCTGTGTGTGCAGGGCTGTAGGTAAGTTTATTGTAGAGTGCAGTGTTGTGTTTTTTGTTGTCTGATGGAAGGGATTTGTACATTGCTGTGTGTGCAGGGCTGTAGGTAAGTTTATGGCACAGTGCAGTGTTCTGTTTTTTGTTGTCTGATGGAAGGGATTTGTAGATTGCTGTGTGTGCAGGGCTGTAGGTAAGTTTATTGCAGAGTGCAGTGTTCTGTTTTTTGTGTTCTGATGGAAGGGATTTGTAAATTGCTGTGTGTGCAGGGCTGTAGGTAGGTTTATTGTAGAGTGCAGTGTTGTGTTTTTTGTTGTCTGATGGAAGGGATTTGCAGATTGCTCTGTGTGCAGGACGGTAGGTAGGTTTATGGCACAGTGCAGTGTTCGGTTTTTTGTTGTATGATGGAAGGGATTTGAGGATTGCTGTGTGTGCAGGGCTGTAGGTAAGTTTATTGTAGAGTGCAGTGTTGTGTTTTTTGTTGTCTGATGGAATGGATTTGTAGATTGCTGTGTGTGCAGGGCTGTAGGTAAGTGTATGACAAAGTGCAGTGTGTTCTGTTTTTTGTTGTCTGATGGAAGGGATTTGTAGATTGCTGTGTGTGCATGGCTGTAGGTAACTTTATTGTAGAGTGCAGTGTTCTGTTTTTTGCTGTCTGATGGAAGGGATTTGAGGATTGCTGTGTGTGCAAGGCTGTAGGTAAGTTTATTGCAGAGTGCAGTGTTCTGTTTTTGGTTGTCTGATGGAAGGGATTTGTAGATTGCTGGATGTGCAGGGCGCTAGGTAAGTTTACAGCACAGTGCAGTGTTCTGTTTTTTGTTGTCTGATGGAAGGGATTTGAGGATTGCTGTGTGTGCAGGGCTGTAGGTAAGTTTATTGTAAAGTACAGTGTTGTGTTTTTTGTTGTCTGATGGAAGGGATTTGTAGATTGCTGTGTGTGCAGGGCTGTAGGTAAGTTTATGGCACAGTGCAGTGTTGTGTTTTTTGTTCTCTGATGGAAGGGATTTGAGGATTGCTGTGTGTACAGGGCTGTAGGTAAGTTTATTGCAGAGTGCAGTGTTCTGTTTTTTCTTGTCTGATGGAAGGGATTTGTAGATTGCTGTGTGTGCAGGGCTGTGGGTAGGTTTATTGTAGAGTGCAGTGTTGTGTTTTTTTGTTGTCTGATGGAAGGGATTTATAGATTGCTGTGTGTGTAGGGCTGTAGGTAAGTTTACTGTATAGTGCAGTGTTCTGTTTTTTGTTGTCTGATGGAAGGGATTTGAGGATTGCTGTTTGTGCAGGGCTGTAGGTAAGTTTATTGCAGAGTGCAGTGTTCTGTTTTTTCTTGTCTGATGAAAGGGATTTGTAGATTGCTGTGTGTGCAGGGCTGTGGGTAAGTTTATTGTAGAGTGCAGTTTTGTGTTTTTTTTGTTGTCTGATGGAAGGGATTTGTAGATTGCTGTGTGTGTAGGGCTGTAGGTAAGTTTATTTTAGAGTGCAGTGTTCTGTTTTTTGTTGTCTGATGGAAGGGATTTGTAGATTGCTGTGTGTGTAGGGCTGTAGGTAAGTTTATTTTAAAGTGCAGTGTTCTGTTTTTTGTTGTCTGATGGAAGGGATTTGAGGATTGCTGTATGTGCAGGGTTGTAGGTAAGTTTATTGCAGAGTGCAGTGTTCTGTTTTTTGTTGTCTGATGGAAGGGATTTGTAGATTGCTGTGTGTGCATGGATGTAGGTAAGTTTATTGTAGAGTGCAGGGTTCTATTTTTTGTTGTCTGATGGAAGGGATTTGAGGATTGCTGTGTGTGCAGAGCTGTAGGTAAGTTTATTGTAGAGTGCAGTGTTCTGTTTTTCGTTGTCTGATGGAAGGGATTTGAGGATTGCTGTGTGTGCAGGGCTGTAGGTAGGTTTAATGTAGAGTGCAGTGTTCTGTTTTTTGTTGTCTGGTGGAAGGGATTTGAGGATTGCTTTGTGTGCAGGGCTGTAGGTAAGTTTATTGTAGAGTACACTGTTGTGTTTTTTGTTGTCTGATGGAAGGGATTTGTAGATTGCCGTGTGTGCAGAGCTGTAGGTAAGTTTATGGCACAGTGCAGTGTTCTGTTCTTTGTTATCTGATGGAAGGGATTTGTAGATTGCCGTGTGTGCCGGGCTGTAGGTAAGTTTATTGTAGAGTGCAGTGTTTTGTTTTTTGTTGTCTGATGGAAGGGATTTGAGGATTGCTGTGTGTACAGGGCTGTAGGTAAGTTTATTGCAGAGTGCAGTTTTCTGTTTTTTGTTGTCTGATGGAAGGGATTTGAGGATTGCTGTGTGTGCAGGGCTGTAGGTAAGTTTATTGTAGAGTGCAGTGTTTTGGTTTTTGTTGTCTGATGGAATGGATTTGAGGATTGCTGTGTGTGCAGGGCTGTAGGAAAGTTTATTGCAGCGTGCAGTGTTCTGTTTTTTGTTGTCTGATGGAAGGGATTTGTAGATTGCTGTGTGTGCAGGGCTGTAGGTAATTTTATTGCAGAGTGCAGTGTTGTGTTTTTTGTTGTCTGATGGAAGGGATTTGTAGATTGCTGTGTGTGCAGGGCTGTAGGTAAGTTTATTGCAGAGTGCAGAGTTCTATTTTTTGTTGTCTGATGGAAGGGATTTGTAGATTGCTGTGTGTGTAGGGCTGTAGGTAAGTTTATTTTAGAGTGCAGTGTTCTGTTTTTTGTTGTCTGATGGAAGGTATTTGAGGATTGCTGTGTGTGCAGGGCTGTAGGTAAGTTTATTGCAGAGTGCAGTGTTCTGTTTTTTGTTGTCTGATGGAAGGGATTTGTAGATTGCTGTGTGTGCAGGGCTGTAGGTAAGTTTATTGCAGAGTGCAGTGTTGTGTTTTTTGTTGTCTGATGGAAGGGATGTGAGGATTGCTGTGTGTGCAGGGCTGTAGGTAAATTTATTGTAGAGTGCAGTGTTCTGTTTTCTGTTGTCTGATGGAAGGGATTTGTAGATTGCTGTGTGTGCAGGGCTGTAGGTAAGTTTATTGTAGAGTGCAGTGTTCTTTTTTTGTTGTCTGATGGAACGGATTTGAGGATTGCTGTGTGTGCAGGGCTGTAGGTAAGTTTATTGCAGAGTGCAGTGTTCTGTTTTTTGTTGTCTGATGGAAGGGATTTGTAGATTGCTGGGTGTACAGGGTGCTACGTAAGTTTACAGCACAGTGCAGTGTTCTGTTTTTTGTTGTCTGATGGAAGGGATTTGAGGATTGCTGTGTGTGCAGGGCTGTAGGTAAGTTTATTGTAGAGTGCAGTGTTGTGTTTTTTGTTGTCTGATGGAAGGGATTTGTACTTTGCTGTATGTGCAGGGCTGTAGGTAAGTTTATGGCACAGTGCAGTGTTCTGTTTTTTGTTGTCTGATGGAAGGGATTTGTAGATTGCTGTGTGTGCAGGGCTGTAGGTAAGTTTATTGCAGAGTGCAGTGTTCTGTTTTTTGTTGTCTGATGGAAGGGATTTGTAAATTGCTGTGTGTGCAGGGCTGTAGGTAGGTTTATTGTAGAGTGCAGTGTTGTGTTTTTTGTTGTCTGATGGAAGGGATTTGCAGATTGCTCTGTGTGCAGGACGGTAGGTAGGTTTATGGCACAGTGCAGTGTTCTGTTTTTTGTTGTATGATGGAAGGGATTTGAGGATTGCTGTGTGTGCAGGGCTGTAGGTAAGTTTATTGTAGAGTGCAGTGTTGTGTTTTTTGTTGTCTGATGGAATGGATTTGTAGATTGCTGTGTGTGCAGGGCTGTAGGTAAGTGTATGACAAAGTGCAGTGTTCTGTTTTTTGTTGTCTGATGGAAGGGATTTGTAGATTGCTGTGTGTGCATGGCTGTAGGTAACTTTATTGTAGAGTGCAGTGTTCTGTTTTTTGCAGTCTGATGGAAGGGATTTGAGGATTGCTGTGTGTGCAAGGCTGTAGGTAAGTTTATTGCAGAGTGCAGTGTTCTGTTTTTTGTTGTCTGATGGAAGGGATTTATAGATTGCTGGATGTGCAGGGCGCTAGGTAAGTTTACAGCACAGTGCAGTGTTCTGTTTTTTGTTGTCTGATGGAAGGGATTTGAGGATTGCTGTGTGTGCAGGGCTGTAGGTAAGTTTATTGTAGAGTGCAGTGTTGTGTTTTTTGTTGTCTGATGGAAGGGATTTGTAGATTGCTGTGTGTGCAGGGCTGTAGGTAAGTTTATGGCACAGTGCAGTGTTGTGTTGTTTGTTCTCTGATGGAAGGGATTTGAGGATTGCTGTGTGTACAGGGCTGTAGGTAAGTTTATTGCAGAGTGCAGTGTTCTGTTTTTTCTTGTCTGATGGAAGGGATTTGTAGATTGCTGTGTGTGCAGGGCTGTGGGTAGGTTTATTGTAGACTGCAGTGTTGTGTTTTTTTGTTGTCTGATGGAAGGGATTTGTAGATTGCTGTGTGTGTAGGGCTGTAGGTAAGTTTACTGTGGAGTGCAGTGTTCTGTTTTTTGTTGTCTGATGGAAGGGATTTGAGGATTGCTGTTTGTGCAGGGCTGTAGGTAAGTTTATTGCAGAGTGCAGTGTTCTGTTTTTTCTTGTCTGATGGAAGGGATTTGTAGATTGCTGTGTGTGCAGGGCTGTGGGTAAGTTTATTATAGAGTGCAGTTTTGTGTTTTTTTTGTTGTCTGATGGAAGGGATTTGTAGATTGCTGTGTGTGTAGTGCTGTAGGTAAGTTTATTTTAGAATGCAGTGTTCTGTTTTTTGTTGTCTGATGGAAGGGATTTGTAGATTGCTGTGTGTGTAGGGCTGTAGGTAAGTTTATTTTAAAGTGCAGTGTTCTGTTTTTTGTTGTCTGATGGAAGGGATTTGAGGATTGCTGTGTGTGCAGGGCTGTAGGTAAGTTTATGGCAGAGTGCAGCGTTGTGTTTTTTGTTGTCTGATGGAAGGGATTTGAGGATTGCTGTGTGTGCAGGGTGGTAGGTAAGTTTATTTTAGAGTGCAGTGTTCTGTTTTTTGTTGTCTGATAGAAGGGATTTGAGGATTGCTGTGTGTGCAGGGCTGTAGGTAAGTTTATTGTAGAGTGCAGTGTTGTGTTTTTTGTTGTCTGATGGAATGGATTTGTACATTGCTGTGTGTGCAGGGCTGTAGGAAAGTTTATGGCAGAGTGCAGTGTTCTGTTTTTTGTTGTCTGATGGAAGGGATTTGTAGATTGCTGTGTGTGCATGGATGTAGGTAAGTTTATTGTAGAGTGCAGTGTTCTGTTTTTTGTTGTCTGATGGAAGGGATTTGAGGATTGCTGTGTGTGCAGGGCTGTAGGTAAGTTTATTGTAGAGTGCAGTGTGGTGTTATTTGTTGTCTGATGGAAGGGATTTGTAGATTGCTGTGTGTGCAGGGCTGTAGGTAAGTTTATGGCACAGTGCAGTGTTCTGTGTTTTGTTGTCTGATGGAAGTTATTTGTAGATTGCTGTGTGTGCATGGATGTAGGTAAGTTTATTGTAGAGTGCAGTGTTCTATTTTTTGTTGTCTGATGGAAGGGATTTGAGGATTGCTGTGTGTGCAGAGCTGTAGGTAAGTTTATTGTAGAGTGCAGTGTTCTGTTTTTCGTTGTCTGATGGAAGGGATTTGAGGATTGCTGTGTGTGCAGGGCTGTAGGTAGGTTTAATGTAGAGTGCAGTGTTCTGTTTTTTGTTGTCTGGTGGAAGGGATTTGAGCATTGCTTTGTGTGCAGGGCTGTAGGTAAGTTTATTGTAGAGTTTTTTTGTTGTCTGATGGAAGGGATTTGTAGATTGCCGTGTGTGCAGAGCTGTAGGTAAGTTTATGGCACAGTGCAGTGTTCTGTTCTTTGTTATCTGATGGAAGGGATTTGTAGATTGCTGTGTGTGCCGGGCTGTAGGTAAGTTTATTGTAGAGTGTAGTGTTTTGTTTTTTGTTGTCTGATGGAAGGGATTTGAGGATTGCTGTGTGTACAGGGCTGTAGGTAAGTTTATTGCAGAGTGCAGTTTTCTGTTTTTTGTTGTCTGATGGAAGGGATTTGAGGATTGCTGTGTGTGCAGGGCTGTAGGTAAGTTTATTGTAGAGTGCAGTGTTTTGTTTTATGTTGTCTGATGGAATGGATTTGAGGATTGCTGTGTGTGCAGGGCTGTAGGAAAGTTTATTGCAGAGTGCAGTGTTCTGTTTTTTGTTGTCTGATGGAAGGGATTTGTAGATTGCTGTGTGTGCAGGGCTGTAGGTAATTTTATTGTAGAGTGCACTGTTGTGTTTTTTGTTGTCTGATGGAAGGGTTTTGTAGATTGCTGTGTGTGTAGGGCTGTAGGTAAGTTTATTTTAGAGTGCAGAGTTCTGTTTTTTGTTGTCTGATGGAAGGGATTTGTAGATTGCTGTGTGTGTAGGGCTGTAGGTAAGTTTATTTTAGAGTGCAATGTTCTGTTTTTTGTTGTCTGATGGAAGGGATTTGTGGATTGCTGTGTGTGCAGGGCTGTAGGTAAGTTTATTGCAGAGTGAAGTGTTCTGTTTTTTGTTGTCTGATGGAAGGGATTTGAGGATTGCTGTGTGTGCAGGGCTGTAGGTAAGTTTATTGCAGAGTGCAGTGTTCTGTTTTTTGTTGTCTGATGGAAGGGATTTGTAGATTGCTGTGTGTGCAGGGCTGTAGGTAAGCTTATTGTAGAGTGCAGTGTTGTGTATTTTGTTGTCTGATGGAAGGGATTTGAGGATTGCTGTGTGTGCAGGGCTGTAGGTAAATTTATTGTAGAGTGCAGTGTTCTGTTTTCTGTTGTCTGTTGGAAGGGATTTGTAGATTGCTGTGTGTGCAGGGCTGTAGGTAAGTTTATTGTAGAGTGCAGTGTTCTTTTTTTTGTTGTCTGATGGTAGGGATTTGAGGATTGCTGTGTGTGCAGGGCTGTAGGTAAGTTTATTGCAGAGTGCAGTGTTCTGTTTTTTGTTGTCTGATGGAAGGGATTTGTAGATTGCTGGGTGTGCAGGGCGCTAGGTAAGTTTACAGCACAGTGCAGTGTTCTGTTTTTTGTTGTCTGATGGAAGGGATTTGAGGATTGCTGTGTGTGCAGGGTTGTAGGTAAGTTTATTTTAGAGTGCAGTGTTCTGTTTTTTGTTGTCTGATGGAAGGGATTTGTAGATTGCTGTGTGTGTAGGGCTGTAGGTAAGTTTATTTTAGAGTGCAATGTTCTGTTTTTTGTTGTCTGATGGAAGGGATTTGTGGATTGCTGTGTGTGCAGGGCTGTAGGTAAGTTTATTGCAGAGTGAAGTGTTCTGTTTTTTGTTGTCTGATGGAAGGGATTTGAGGATTGCTGTGTGTGCAGGGCTGTAGGTAAGTTTATTGCAGAGTGCAGTGTTCTGTTTTTTGTTGTCTGATGGAAGGGATTTGTAGATTGCTGTGTGTGCAGGGCTGTAGGTAAGCTTATTGTAGAGTGCAGTGTTGTGTATTTTGTTGTCTGATGGAAGGGATTTGAGGATTGCTGTGTGTGCAGGGCTGTAGGTAAATTTATTGTAGAGTGCAGTGTTCTGTTTTCTGTTGTCTGTTGGAAGGGATTTGTAGATTGCTGTGTGTGCAGGGCTGTAGGTAAGTTTATTGTAGAGTGCAGTGTTCTTTTTTTTGTTGTCTGATGGAAGGGATTTGAGGATTGCTGTGTGTGCAGGGCTGTAGGTAAGTTTATTGCAGAGTGCAGTGTTCTGTTTTTTGTTGTCTGATGGAAGGGATTTGTAGATTGCTGGGTGTGCAGGGCGCTAGGTAAGTTTACAGCACAGTGCAGTGTTCTGTTTTTTGTTGTCTGATGGAAGGGATTTGAGGATTGCTGTGTGTGCAGGGTTGTAGGTAAGTTTATTTTAGAGTGCAGTGTTCTGTTTTTTGTTGTCTGATGGAAGGGATTTGTAGATTGCTGTGTGTGTAGGGCTGTAGGTAAGTTTATTTTAAAGTGCAGTGTTCTGTTTTTTGTTGTCTGATGGAAGGGATTTGAGGATTGCTGTGTGTGCAGGGCTGTAGGTAAGTTTATTGCAGAGTGCAGTGTTCTGTTTTTTGTTGTCTGATGGAAGGGATTTGTAGATTGCTGTGTGTGCAGGGCTGTAGGTAAGCTTATTGTAGAGTGCAGTGTTGTGTTTTTTGTTGTCTGATGGAAGGGATTTGAGGATTGCTGTGTGTGCAGGGCTGTAGGCAAATTTATTGTAGAGTGCAGTATTCTGTTTTCTGTTGTCTGTTGGAAGGGATTTGTAGATTGCTGTGTGTGCAGGGCTGTAGGTAAGTTTATTGTAGAGTGCAGTGTTCTTTTTTTTGTTGTCTGATGGAAGGGATTTGAGGATTGCTCTGTGTGCAGGGCTGTAGGTAAGTTTATTGCAGAGTGCAGTGTTCTGTTTTTTGTTGTCTGATGGAAGGGATTTGTAGATTGCTGGGTGTGCAGGGCGCTAGGTAAGTTTACGGCACAGTGCAGTGTTCTGTTTTTTGTTGTCTGATGGAAGGGATTTGAGGATTGCTGTGTGTGCAGGGCTGTAGGCAAGTTTATGGCACAGTGCAGTGTTCTGTTTTTTGTTGTCTGATGGAAGGGATTTGTAGATTGCTGTGTGTGCAGGGCTGTAGGTATGTTTATTGCAGAGTGCAGTGTTCTGTTTTTTGTGTTCTGATGGAAGGGATTTGTAAATTGCTGTGTGTGCAGGGCTGTAGGTAGGTTTATTGTAGAGTGCAGTGTTGTGTTTTTTGTTGTCTGATGGAAGGGATTTGCAGATTGCTCTGTGTGCAGGGCGGTAGGTAGGTTTATGGCACAGTGCACTATTCTGTTTTTTGTTGTATGATGGAAGGGATTTGAGGATTGCTGTGTGTGCAGGGCTGTAGGTAAGTTTATTGTAGAGTGCAGTGTTGTGTTTTTTGTTGTCTGATGGAATGGATTTGTAGATTTCTGTGTGTGCAGGGCTGTAGGTAAGTGTATGACAAAGTGCAGTGTGTTCTGTTTTTTGTTGTCTGATGAAAGGGATTTGTAGATTGCTGTGTGTGCATGGCTGTAGGTAACTTTATTGTAGAGTGCAGTGTTCTGTTTTTTGCTGTCTGATGGAAGGGATTTGAGGATTGCTGTGTGTGCAAGGCTGTAGGTAAGTTTATTGCAGAGTGCAGTGTTCTGTTTTTTGTTGTCTGATGGAAGGGATTTGTAGATTGCTGGATGTGCAGGGCACTAGGTAAGTTTACAGCACAGTGCAGTGTTCTGTTTCTTGTTGTCTGATGGAAGGGATTTGAGGATTGCTGTGTGTGCAGGGCTGTAGGTAAGTTTATTGTAGAGTACAGTGTTGTGTTTTTTGTTGTCTGATGGAAGGGATTTGTAGATTGCTGTGTGTGCAGGGCTGTAGGTAAGATTATGGCACAGTGCAGTGTTGTGTTTTTCTGTTGTCTGATGGAAGGGATTTGTAGATTGCTGTGTGTGTAGGGCTGTAGGTAAGTTTACTGTATAGTGCAGTGTTCTGTTTTTTGTTGTCTGATGGAAGGGATGTGAGGATTGCTTTTTGTGCAGGGCTGTAGGTAAGTTTATTGCAGAGTGCAGTGTTCTGTTTTTTCTTGTCTGATGGAAGGGATTTGTAGATTGCTGTGTGTGCAGGGCTGTGGGTAAGTTTATTGTAGAGTGCAGTTTTGTGTTTTTTTTGTTGTCTGATGGAAGGGATTTGTAGATTGCCGTGTGTGTAGGGCTGTAGGTAAGTTTATTTTAGAGTGCAGTGTTCTGTTTTTTGTTGTCTGATGGAAGGGATTTGAGGATTGCCGTGTGTGCAGGGTTGTAGGTAAGTTTATTTTAGAGTGCAGTGTTCTGTTTTTTGTTGTCTGATGGAAGGGATTTGTAGATTGCTGTGTGTGTAGGGCTGTAGGTAAGTTTATTTTAAAGTGCAGTGTTCTGTTTTTTGTTGTCTGATGGAAGGGATTTGAGGATTGCTGTGTGTGCAGGGCTGTAGGTAAGTTTATGGCAGAGTGCAGCGTTGTGTTTTTTGTTGTCTGATGGAAGGGATTTGTAGATTGCTGTGTGTGCAGGGCTGTAGGTAAGTTTATTGTAGAGTGCAGTGTTGTGTTTTTTGTTGTCTGATGGAAGGGATTCGAGGATTGCTGTGTGTGCAGGGCTGTAGGTAAGTTTATTGTAGAGTGCAGTATTGTGTTTTTTGTTGTCTGTTGGAAGGGAATTGTAGATTGCTGTGTGTGCAGGGCTGTAGGTAAGTTTATTGTAGAGTGCAGTGTTGTGTTCTTTGTTGTCTGGTGGAAGGGAATTGTAGATTGCTGTGCGTGCAGGGCTGTAGGTAAGTTTATTGTAGAGTGCAGTGTTGTGATTTTTGTTTTCTGATGGAAGGGATTTGTAGATTGCTGTGCGTGCAGGGCTGTAGGTAGGTTTATTGTAGAGTGCAGTGTTGTGTTATTTTGTTTTCTGATGGAAGGGATTTGTAGATTGCTGTGCGTGCAGGGCTGTAGGTAAGTTTATTGTAGAGTGCAGTGTTGTGTTTTTGTTGTCTGATGGAAGGGATTTGAGGATTGCTGTGTGTGCAGGGCTGTAGGTAAGTTTATTGTAGAGTGCAGTGTTGTGTTTTTTGTTGTCTGATGGAAGGGATTTGTAGATTGCTGTGTGTGCAGGGCTGTAGGTAAGTTTATTGTAGAGTGCAGTGTTGTGTTTTTTGTTGTCTGGCAGAAGGGAATTGCAGATTGCTGTGTGTACAGGGCTGTAGGTAGGTTTATTGCAGAGTGCAGTGTTCTGTTTTTTGTTGGCTGATGGAAGGGATTTGTAGATTGCTGTGTGTGCAGGGCTGTAGGTAGGTTTACTGTAGAGTGCAGTGTTGTGTTTTTGTTGCCTGATGGAAGGGATTTGCAGATTGCTCTGTGTGCAGGATGGTAGGTAAGTTTGTGGCACAGTGCAGTGTTCTGTTTTTTGTTGTATGATGGAAGGGATTTGAGGATTGCTGTGTGTGCAGGGCTGTAGGTAAGTTTATTGTAGAGTGCAGTGTTGTGTTTTTTGTTGTCTGATGGAAGGGATTTATAGATTGCTGTGTGTGCAGGGCTGAAGGTAAGTTTATTTTAGAGTGCAGTGTTCTGTTTTTTGTTGTCTGATGGAAGGGATTTGAGGATTGCTGTGTGTGCAGGGTTGTAGGTAAGTTTATTTTAGAGTGCAGTGTTCTGTTTTTTTTGTCTGATGGAAGGGATTTGTAGATTGCTGTGTGTGTAGGGCTGTAGGTAAGTTTATTTTAAAGTGCAGTGTTCTGTTTTTTGTTGTCTGATGGAAGGGATTTGAGGATTGCTGTGTGTGCAGGGCTGTAGGTAAGTTTATGGCAGAGTGCAGCGTTGTGTTTTTTGTTGTCTGATGGAAGGGATTTGTAGATTGCTGTGTGTGCAGGGCTGTAGGTAAGTTTATTGTAGAGTGCAGTGTTGTGTTTTTTGTTGTCTGATGGAAGGGATTCGAGGATTGCTGTGTGTGCAGGGCTGTAGGTAAGTTTATTGTAGAGTGCAGTATTGTGTTTTTTGTTGTCTGTTGGAAGGGAATTGTAGATTGCTGTGTGTGCAGGGCTGTAGGTAAGTTTATTGTAGAGTGCAGTGTTGTGTTTTTTGTTGTCTGGTGGAAGGGAATTGTAGATTGCTGTGCGTGCAGGGCTGTAGGTAAGTTTATTGTAGAGTGCAGTGTTGTGATTTTTGTTTTCTGATGGAAGGGATTTGTAGATTGCTGTGCGTGCAGGGCTGTAGGTAGGTTTATTGTAGAGTGCAGTGTTGTGTTATTTTGTTTTCTGATGGAAGGGATTTGTAGATTGCTGTGCGTGCAGGGCTGTAGGTAAGTTTATTGTAGAGTGCAGTGTTGTGTTTTTGTTGTCTGATGGAAGGGATTTGAGGATTGCTGTGTGTGCAGGGCTGTAGGTAAGTTTATTGTAGAGTGCAGTGTTGTGTTTTTTGTTGTCTGATGGAAGGGATTTGTAGATTGCTGTGTGTGCAGGGCTGTAGGTAAGTTTATTGTAGAGTGCAGTGTTGTGTTTTTTGTTGTCTGGCAGAAGGGAATTGCAGATTGCTGTGTGTACAGGGCTGTAGGTAGGTTTATTGCAGAGTGCAGTGTTCTGTTTTTTGTTGGCTGATGGAAGGGATTTGTAGATTGCTGTGTGTGCAGGGCTGTAGGTAGGTTTACTGTAGAGTGCAGTGTTGTGTTTTTGTTGCCTGATGGAAGGGATTTGCAGATTGCTCTGTGTGCAGGATGGTAGGTAAGTTTGTGGCACAGTGCAGTGTTCTGTTTTTTGTTGTATGATGGAAGGGATTTGAGGATTGCTGTGTGTGCAGGGCTGTAGGTAAGTTTATTGTAGAGTGCAGTGTTGTGTTTTTTGTTGTCTGATGGAAGGGATTTATAGATTGCTGTGTGTGCAGGGCTGTAGGTAAGTTTATGGCGCAGTGCAGTGTTCTGTTTTTTGTTGTCTGATGGAAGGGATTTGTAGATTGCTGTGTGTGCAGGGCTGTAGGTAACTTTATTGTAGAGTGCAGTGTTCTGTTTTTTGCTGTCTGACGGAAGGGATTTGAGGATTGCTGTGTGTGCAAGGATGTAGGTAAGTTTATTGCAGAGTGCAGTGTTCTGTTTTTTGTTGTCTGATGGAAGGGATTTGTAGATTGCTGGGTGTGCAGGGCGGTAGGTATGTTTACAGCACAGTGCAGTGTTCTGTTTTTTGTTGTCTGATGGAAGGGATTTGAGGATTGCTGTGTGTGCAGGGCTGTAGGTAAGTTTATTGTAGAGTGCAGTGTTGTGTTTTTTGTTGTCTGATGGAAGGGATTCGAGGATTGCTGTGTGTGCAGGGCTGTAGGTAAGTTTATTGTAGAGTGCAGTGTTGTGTTTTTTGTTGTCTGGTGGAAGGGAATTCTAGATTGCTGTGCGTGCAGGGCTGTAGGTAAGTTTATTGTAGAGTGCAGTGTTGTGATTTTTGTTTTCTGATGGAAGGGATTTGTAGATTGCTGTGTGTGCAGGGCTGTAGGTAAGTTTATTGTAGAGTGCAGTGTTGTGTTTTTTGTTGTCTGATGGAATGGATTTGTACATTGCTGTGTGTGCAGGGCTGTAGGAAAGTTTATGGCAGAGTGCAGTGTTCTGTTTTTTGTTGTCTGATGGAAGGGATTTGTAGATTGCTGTGTGTGCATGGATGTAGGTAAGTTTATTGTAGAGTGCAGTGTTCTGTTTTTTGTTGTGTGATGGAAGGGATTCGAGGATTGCTGTGTGTGCAGGGCTGTAGGTAAGTTTATTGTAGAGTGCAGTGTGGTGTTATTTGTTGTCTGATGGAAGGGATTTGTAGATTGCTGTGTGTGCAGGGCTGTAGGTAAGTTTATGGCACAGTGCAGTGTTCTGTGTTTTGTTGTCTGATGGAAGTGATTTGTAGATTGCTGTGTGTGCATGGATGTAGGTAAGTTTATTGTAGAGTGCAGTGTTCTATTTTTTGTTGTCTGATGGAAGGGATTTGAGGATTGCTGTGTGTGCAGAGCTGTAGGTAAGTTTATTGTAGAGTGCAGTGTTCTGTTTTTCGTTGTCTGATGGAAGGGATTTGAGGATTGCTGTGTGTGCAGGGCTGTAGGTAGGTTTAATGTAGAGTGCAGTGTTCTGTTTTTTGTTGTCTGGTGGAAGGGATTTGAACATTGCTTTGTGTGCAGGGCTGTAGGTAAGTTTATTGTAGAGTACACTGTTGTGGTTTTTGTTGTCTGATGGAAGGGATTTGTAGATTGCCGTGTGTGCAGAGCTGTAGGTAAGTTTATGGCACAGTGCAGTGTTCTGTTCTTTGTTATCTGATGGAAGGGATTTGTAGATTGCTGTGTGTGCCGGGCTGTAGGTAAGTTTATTGTAGAGTGCAGTGTTTTGTTTTTTGTTGTCTGATGGAAGGGATTTGAGGATTGCTGTGTGTACAGGGCTGTAGGTAAGTTTATTGCAGAGTGCAGTTTTCTGTTTTTTGTTGTCTGATGGAAGGGATTTGAGGATTGCTGTGTGTGCAGGGCTGTAGGTAAGTTTATTGTAGAGTGCAGTGTTTTGGTTTTTGTTGTCTGATGGAATGGATTTGAGGATTGCTGTGTGTGCAGGGCTGTAGGAAAGTTTATTGCAGAGTGCAGTGTTCTGTTTTTTGTTGTCTGATGGAAGGGATTTGTAGATTGCTGTGTCTGCAGGGCTGTAGGTAATTTTATTGTAGAGTGCACTGTTGTGTTTTTTGTTGTCTGATGGAAGGGATTTGTAGATTGCTGTGTGTGTAGGGCTGTAGGTAAGTTTACTTTAGAGTGCAGAGTTCTGTTTTTTGTTGTCTGATGGAAGGGATTTGTAGATTGCTGTGTGTGTAGGGCTGTAGGTAAGTTTATTTTAGAGTGCAATGTTCTGTTTTTTGTTGTCTGATGGAATTGATTTGTAGATTGCTGTGTGTGCAGGGCTGTAGGTAAGTTTATGGCACAGTGCAGTGTTCTGTTCTTTGTTATCTGATGGAAGGGATTTGTAGATTGCTGTGTGTGCCGGGCTGTAGGTAAGTTTATTGTAGAGTGCAGTGTTTTGTTTTTTGTTGTCTGATGGAAGGGATTTGAGGATTGCTGTGTGTACAGGGCTGTAGGTAAGTTTATTGCAGAGTGCAGTTTTCTGTTTTTTGTTGTCTGATGGAAGGGATTTGAGGATTGCTGTGTGTGCAGGGCTGTAGGTAAGTTTATTGTAGAGTGCAGTGTTTTGGTTTTTGTTGTCTGATGGAATGGATTTGAGGATTGCTGTGTGTGCAGGGCTGTAGGAAAGTTTATTGCAGAGTGCAGTGTTCTGTTTTTTGTTGTCTGATGGAAGGGATTTGTAGATTGCTGTGTGTGCAGGGCTGTAGGTAATTTTATTGTAGAGTGCACTGTTGTGTTTTTTGTTGTCTGATGGAAGGGATTTGTAGATTGCTGTGTGTGTAGGGCTGTAGGTAAGTTTACTTTAGAGTGCAGAGTTCTGTTTTTTGTTGTCTGATGGAAGGGATTTGTAGATTGCTGTGTGTGTAGGGCTGTAGGTAAGTTTATTTTAGAGTGCAATGTTCTGTTTTTTGTTGTCTGATGGAATTGATTTGTAGATTGCTGTGTGTGCAGGGCTGTAGGTAAGTTTATTGCAGAGTGCAGTGTTCTGTTTTTTGTTGTCTGATGGAAGGGATTTGAGGATTGCTGTGTGTGCAGGGCTGTAGGTAAGTTTATTGCAGAGTGCAGTGTTCTGTTTTTTGTTGTCTGATGGAAGGGATTTGTAGATTGCTGTGTGTGCAGGGCTGTAGGTAAGTTTATTGTAGAGTGCAGTGTTGTGTTTTTTGTTGTCTGATGGAAGGGATTTGAGGATTGCTGTGTGTGCAGGGCTGTAGGTAAATTTATTGTAGAGTGCAGTGTTCTGTTTTCTGTTGTCTGTTGGAAGGGATTTGTAGATTGCTGTTTGTGCAGGGCTGTAGGTAAGTTTATTGTAGAGTGCAGTGTTCTTTTTTTTGTTGTCTGATGGAAGGGATTTGAGGATTGCTGTGTGTGCAGGGCTGTAGGTAAGTTTATTGCAGAGTGCAGTGTTCTGTTTTTTGTTGTCTGATGGAAGGGATTTGTAGATTGCTGGGTGTGCAGGGCGCTAGGTAAGTTTACAGCACAGTGCAGTGTTCTGTGTTTTGTTGTCTGATGGAAGGGATTTGAGGATTGCTGTGTGTGCAGGGCTGTAGGTAAGTTTATTGTAGAGTGCAGTGTTGTGTTATTTGTTGTCTGATGGAAGGGATTTGTACATTGCTGTGTGTGCAGGGCTGTAGGTAAGTTTATGGCACAGTGCAGTGTTCTGTTTTTTGTTGTCTGATGGAAGGGATTTGTAGATTGCTGTGTGTGCAGGGCTGTAGGTAAGTTTATTGCAGAGTGCAGTGTTCTGTTTTTTGTGTTCTGATGGAAGGGATTTGTAAATTGCTGTGTGTGCAGGGCAGTAGGTAGGTTTATTGTAGAGTGCAGTGTTGTGTTTTTTGTTGTCTGATGGAAGGGATTTGCAGATTGCTCTGTGTGCAGGACGGTAGGTAGGTTTATGGCACAGTGCAGTGTTCTGTTTTTTGTTGTATGATGGAAGGGATTTGAGGATTGCTGTGTGTGCAGGGCTGTAGGTAAGTTTATTGTAGAGTGCAGTGTTGTGTTTTTTGTTGTCTGATGGAAGGGATTTATAGATTGCTGTGTGTGCAGGGCTGTAGGTAAGTTTATGGCGCAGTGCAGTGTTCTGTTTTTTGTTGTCTGATGGAAGGGATTTGTAGATTGCTGTGTGTGCAGGGCTGTAGGTAACTTTATTGTAGAGTGCAGTGTTCTGTTTTTTGCTGTCTGACGGAAGGGATTTGAGGATTGCTGTGTGTGCAAGGATGTAGGTAAGTTTATTGCAGAGTGCAGTGTTCTGTTTTTTGTTGTCTGATGGAAGGGATTTGTAGATTGCTGGGTGTGCAGGGCGGTAGGTATGTTTACAGCACAGTGCAGTGTTCTGTTTTTTGTTGTCTGATGGAAGGGATTTGAGGATTGCTGTGTGTGCAGGGCTGTAGGTAAGTTTATTGTAGAGTGCAGTGTTGTGTTTTTTGTTGTCTGATGGAAGGGATTCGAGGATTGCTGTGTGTGCAGGGCTGTAGGTAAATTTATTGTAGAGTGCAGTATTGTGTTTTTTGTTGTCTGGTGGAAGGGAATTGTAGATTGCTGTGTGTGCAGGGCTGTAGGTAAGTTTATTGTAGAGTGCAGTGTTGTGTTTTTTGTTGTCTGGTGGAAGGGAATTCTAGATTGCTGTGCGTGCAGGGCTGTAGGTAAGTTTATTGTAGAGTGCAGTGTTGTGATTTTTGTTTTCTGATGGAAGGGATTTGTAGATTGCTGTGTGTGCAGGGCTGTAGGTAAGTTTATTGTAGAGTGCAGTGTTGTGTTTTTTGTTGTCTGATGGAATGGATTTGTACATTGCTGTGTGTGCAGGGCTGTAGGAAAGTTTATGGCAGAGTGCAGTGTTCTGTTTTTTGTTGTCTGATGGAAGGGATTTGTAGATTGCTGTGTGTGCATGGATGTAGGTAAGTTTATTGTAGAGTGCAGTGTTCTGTTTTTTGTTGTGTGATGGAAGGGATTCGAGGATTGCTGTGTGTGCAGGGCTGTAGGTAAGTTTATTGTAGAGTGCAGTGTGGTGTTATTTGTTGTCTGATGGAAGGGATTTGTAGATTGCTGTGTGTGCAGGGCTGTAGGTAAGTTTATGGCACAGTGCAGTGTTCTGTGTTTTGTTGTCTGATGGAAGTGATTTGTAGATTGCTGTGTGTGCATGGATGTAGGTAAGTTTATTGTAGAGTGCAGTGTTCTATTTTTTGTTGTCTGATGGAAGGGATTTGAGGATTGCTGTGTGTGCAGAGCTGTAGGTAAGTTTATTGTAGAGTGCAGTGTTCTGTTTTTCGTTGTCTGATGGAAGGGATTTGAGGATTGCTGTGTGTGCAGGGCTGTAGGTAGGTTTAATGTAGAGTGCAGTGTTCTGTTTTTTGTTGTCTGGTGGAAGGGATTTGAACATTGCTTTGTGTGCAGGGCTGTAGGTAAGTTTATTGTAGAGTACACTGTTGTGGTTTTTGTTGTCTGATGGAAGGGATTTGTAGATTGCCGTGTGTGCAGAGCTGTAGGTAAGTTTATGGCACAGTGCAGTGTTCTGTTCTTTGTTATCTGATGGAAGGGATTTGTAGATTGCTGTGTGTGCCGGGCTGTAGGTAAGTTTATTGTAGAGTGCAGTGTTTTGTTTTTTGTTGTCTGATGGAAGGGATTTGAGGATTGCTGTGTGTACAGGGCTGTAGGTAAGTTTATTGCAGAGTGCAGTTTTCTGTTTTTTGTTGTCTGATGGAAGGGATTTGAGGATTGCTGTGTGTGCAGGGCTGTAGGTAAGTTTATTGTAGAGTGCAGTGTTTTGGTTTTTGTTGTCTGATGGAATGGATTTGAGGATTGCTGTGTGTGCAGGGCTGTAGGAAAGTTTATTGCAGAGTGCAGTGTTCTGTTTTTTGTTGTCTGATGGAAGGGATTTGTAGATTGCTGTGTGTGCAGGGCTGTAGGTAATTTTATTGTAGAGTGCACTGTTGTGTTTTTTGTTGTCTGATGGAAGGGATTTGTAGATTGCTGTGTGTGTAGGGCTGTAGGTAAGTTTACTTTAGAGTGCAGAGTTCTGTTTTTTGTTGTCTGATGGAAGGGATTTGTAGATTGCTGTGTGTGTAGGGCTGTAGGTAAGTTTATTTTAGAGTGCAATGTTCTGTTTTTTGTTGTCTGATGGAATTGATTTGTAGATTGCTGTGTGTGCAGGGCTGTAGGTAAGTTTATGGCACAGTGCAGTGTTCTGTTCTTTGTTATCTGATGGAAGGGATTTGTAGATTGCTGTGTGTGCCGGGCTGTAGGTAAGTTTATTGTAGAGTGCAGTGTTTTGTTTTTTGTTGTCTGATGGAAGGGATTTGAGGATTGCTGTGTGTACAGGGCTGTAGGTAAGTTTATTGCAGAGTGCAGTTTTCTGTTTTTTGTTGTCTGATGGAAGGGATTTGAGGATTGCTGTGTGTGCAGGGCTGTAGGTAAGTTTATTGTAGAGTGCAGTGTTTTGGTTTTTGTTGTCTGATGGAATGGATTTGAGGATTGCTGTGTGTGCAGGGCTGTAGGAAAGTTTATTGCAGAGTGCAGTGTTCTGTTTTTTGTTGTCTGATGGAAGGGATTTGTAGATTGCTGTGTGTGCAGGGCTGTAGGTAATTTTATTGTAGAGTGCACTGTTGTGTTTTTTGTTGTCTGATGGAAGGGATTTGTAGATTGCTGTGTGTGTAGGGCTGTAGGTAAGTTTACTTTAGAGTGCAGAGTTCTGTTTTTTGTTGTCTGATGGAAGGGATTTGTAGATTGCTGTGTGTGTAGGGCTGTAGGTAAGTTTATTTTAGAGTGCAATGTTCTGTTTTTTGTTGTCTGATGGAATTGATTTGTAGATTGCTGTGTGTGCAGGGCTGTAGGTAAGTTTATTGCAGAGTGCAGTGTTCTGTTTTTTGTTGTCTGATGGAAGGGATTTGAGGATTGCTGTGTGTGCAGGGCTGTAGGTAAGTTTATTGCAGAGTGCAGTGTTCTGTTTTTTGTTGTCTGATGGAAGGGATTTGTAGATTGCTGTGTGTGCAGGGCTGTAGGTAAGTTTATTGTAGAGTGCAGTGTTGTGTTTTTTGTTGTCTGATGGAAGGGATTTGAGGATTGCTGTGTGTGCAGGGCTGTAGGTAAATTTATTGTAGAGTGCAGTGTTCTGTTTTCTGTTGTCTGTTGGAAGGGATTTGTAGATTGCTGTTTGTGCAGGGCTGTAGGTAAGTTTATTGTAGAGTGCAGTGTTCTTTTTTTTGTTGTCTGATGGAAGGGATTTGAGGATTGCTGTGTGTGCAGGGCTGTAGGTAAGTTTATTGCAGAGTGCAGTGTTCTGTTTTTTGTTGTCTGATGGAAGGGATTTGTAGATTGCTGGGTGTGCAGGGCGCTAGGTAAGTTTACAGCACAGTGCAGTGTTCTGTGTTTTGTTGTCTGATGGAAGGGATTTGAGGATTGCTGTGTGTGCAGGGCTGTAGGTAAGTTTATTGTAGAGTGCAGTGTTGTGTTATTTGTTGTCTGATGGAAGGGATTTGTACATTGCTGTGTGTGCAGGGCTGTAGGTAAGTTTATGGCACAGTGCAGTGTTCTGTTTTTTGTTGTCTGATGGAAGGGATTTGTAGATTGCTGTGTGTGCAGGGCTGTAGGTAAGTTTATTGCAGAGTGCAGTGTTCTGTTTTTTGTGTTCTGATGGAAGGGATTTGTAAATTGCTGTGTGTGCAGGGCAGTAGGTAGGTTTATTGTAGAGTGCAGTGTTGTGTTTTTTGTTGTCTGATGGAAGGGATTTGCAGATTGCTCTGTGTGCAGGACGGTAGGTAGGTTTATGGCACAGTGCAGTGTTCTGTTTTTTGTTGTATGATGGAAGGGATTTGAGGATTGCTGTGTGTGCAGGGCTGTAGGTAAGTTTATTGTAGAGTGCAGTGTTGTGTTTTTTGTTGTCTGATGGAATGGATTTGTAGATTGCTGTGTGTGCAGGGCTGTAGGTAAGTGTATGACAAAGTGCAGTGTGTTCTGTTTTTTGTTGTCTGATGGAAGGGATTTGTAGATTGCTGTGTGTGCATGGCTGTAGGTAACTTTATTGTAGAGTGCAGTGTTCTGTTTTTTGTTGTCTGATGGAAGGCATTTGAGGATTGCTGTGTGTGCAAGGCTGTAGGTAAGTTTATTGCAGAGTGCAGTGTTCTGTTTTTGGTTGTCTGATGGAAGGGATTTGTAGATTGCTGGATGTGCAGGGCGCTAGGTAAGTTTACAGCACAGTGCAGTGTTCTGTTTTTTGTTGTCTGATGGAAGGGATTTGAGGATTGCTGTGTGTGCAGGGCTGTAGGTAAGTTTATTGTAAAGTACAGTGTTGTGTTTTTTGTTGTCTGATGGAAGGGATTTGTAGATTGCTGTGTGTGCAGGGCTGTAGGTAAGTTTATGGCACAGTGCAGTGTTGTGTTTTTTGTTCTCTGATGGAAGGGATTTGAGGATTGCTGTGTGTACAGGGCTGTAGGTAAGTTTATTGCAGAGTGCAGTGTTCTGTTTTTTCTTGTCTGATGGAAGGGATTTGTAGATTGCTGTGTGTGCAGGGCTGTGGGTAGGTTTATTGTAGAGTGCAGTGTTGTGTTTTTTTGTTGTCTGATGGAAGGGATTTATAGATTGCTGTGTGTGTAGGGCTGTAGGTAAGTTTACTGTATAGTGCAGTGTTCTGTTTTTTGTTGTCTGATGGAAGGGATTTGAGGATTGCTGTTTGTGCAGGGCTGTAGGTAAGTTTATTGCAGAGTGCAGTGTTCTGTTTTTTCTTGTCTGATGGAAGGGATTTGTAGATTGCTGTGTGTGCAGGGCTGTGGGTAAGTTTATTGTAGAGTGCAGTTTTGTGGTTTTTTTGTTGTCTGATGGAAGGGATTTGTAGATTGCTGTGTGTGTAGGGCTGTAGGTAAGTTTATTTTAGAGTGCAGTGTTCTGTTTTTTGTTGTCTGATGGAAGGGATTTGAGGATTGCTGTGTGTGCAGGGCTGTAGGTAAGTTTATTGCAGAGTGCAGTGTTCTGTTTTTTCTTGTCTGATGGAAGGGATTTGTAGATCGCTGTGTGTGCAGGGCTGTGGGTAAGTTTATTGTAGAGTGCAGTGTTGTGTTTTTTTTGTTGTCTGATGGAAGGGATTTGTAGATTGCTGTGTGTGTAGGGCTGTAGGTAAGTTTATTTTAAAGTGCAGTGTTCTGTTTTTTGTTGTCTGATGGAAGGGATTTGAGGATGTCTGTGTGTGCAGGGTTGTAGGTAAGTTTATTGCAGAGTGCAGTGTTCTGTTTTTTGTTGTCTGATGGAAGGGATTTGTAGATTGCTGTGTGTGCATGGATGTAGGTAAGTTTATTGTAGAGTGCAGGGTTCTATTTTTCGTTGTCTGATGGAAGGGATTTGAGGATTGCTGTGTGTGCAGGGCTGTAGGTAGGTTTAATGTAGAGTGCAGTGTTCTGTTTTTTGTTGTCTGGTGGAAGGGATTTGAGGATTGCTTTGTGTGCAGGGCTGTAGGTAAGTTTATTGTAGAGTACACTGTTGTGTTTTTTGTTGTCTGATGGAAGGGATTTGTAGATTGCCGTGTGTGCAGAGCTGTAGGTAAGTTTATGGCACAGTGCAGTGTTCTGTTCTTTGTTATCTGATGGAAGGGATTTGTAGATTGCCGTGTGTGCCGGGCTGTAGGTAAGTTTATTGTAGAGTGCAGTGTTTTGTTTTTTGTTGTCTGATGGAAGGGATTTGAGGATTGCTGTGTGTGCAGGGCTGTAGGTAAGTTTATTGCAGAGTGCAGTGTTCTGTTTTTTGTTGTCTGATGGAAGGGATTTGTAGATTGCTGGGTGTGCAGGGCGCTAGGTAAGTTTACAGCACAGTGCAGTGTTCTGTTTTTTGTTGTCTGATGGAAGGGATTTGAGGATTGCTGTGTGTGCAGGGCTGTAGGTAAGTTTATTGTAGAGTGCAGTGTTGTGTTTTTTGTTGGCTGATGGAAGGGATTTGTACATTGCTGTGTGTGCAGGGCTGTAGGCAAGTTTATGGCACAGTGCAGTGTTCTGTTTGTTGTTGTCTGATGGAAGGGATTTGTAGATTGCTGTGTGTGCAGGGCTGTAGGTAAGTTTATTGCAGAGTGCAGTGTTCTGTTTTTTGTGTTCTGATGGAAGGGATTTTTAAATTGCTGTGTGTGCAGGGCTGTAGGTAGGTTTATTGTAGAGTGCAGTGTTGTGTTTTTTGTTGTCTGATGGAAGGGATTTGCAGATTGCTCTGTGTGCAGGGCGGTAGGTAGGTTTATGGCACAGTGCACTATTCTGTTTTTTGTTGTATGATGGAAGGGATTTGAGGATTGCTGTGTGTGCAGGGCTGTAGGTAAGTTTATTGTAGAGTGCAGTGTTGTGTTTTTTGTTGTCTGATGGAATGGATTTGTAGATTTCTGTGTGTGCAGGGCTGTAGGTAAGTGTGTGACAAAGTGCAGTGTGTTCTGTTTTTTGTTGTCTGATGAAAGGGATTTGTAGATTGCTGTGTGTGCATGGCTGTAGGTAACTTTATTGTAGAGTGCAGTGTTCTGTTTTTTGCTGTCTGATGGAAGGGATTTGAGGATTGCTGTGTGTGCAAGGCTGTAGGTAAGTTTATTGCAGAGTGCAGTGTTCTGTTTTTTGTTGTCTGATGGAAGGGATTTGTAGATTGCTGGATGTGCAGGGCACTAGGTAAGTTTACAGCACAGTGCAGTGTTCTGTTTTTTGTTGTCTGATGGAAGGGATTTGTAGATTGCTGTGTGTGCAGGGCTGTGGGTAAGTTTATTGTAGAGTGCAGTTTTGTGTTTTTTTTGTTGTCTGATGGAAGGGATTTGTAGATTGCCGTGTGTGTAGGGCTGTAGGTAAGTTTATTGTAGAGTGCAGTGTTGTGTTTTTTGTTGTCTGGCGGAAGGGAATTGCAGATTGCTGTGTGTACAGGGCTGTAGGTAGGTTTATTGCAGAGTGCAGTGTTCTGTTTTTTGTTGGCTGATGGAAGGGATTTGTAGATTGCTGTGTGTGCAGGGCTGTAGGTAGGTTTACTGTAGAGTGCAGTGTTGTGTTTCTGTTGCCTGATGGAAGGGATTTGCAGATTGCTCTGTGTGCAGGATGGTAGGTAAGTTTGTGGCACAGTGCAGTGTTCTGTTTTTTGTTGTATGATGGAAGGGATTTGAGGATTGCTGTGTGTGCAGGGCTGTAGGTAAGTTTATTGTAGAGTGCAGTGTTGTGTTTTTTGTTGTCTGATGGAAGGGATTTATAGATTGCTGTGTGTGCAGGGCTGTAGGTAAGTTTATGGCGCAGTGCAGTGTTCTGTTTTTTGTTGTCTGATGGAAGGGATTTGTAGATTGCTGTGTGTGCAGGGCTGTAGGTAACTTTATTGTAGAGTGCAGTGTTCTGTTTTTTGCTGTCTGATGGAAGGGATTTGAGGATTGCTGTGTGTGCAAGGATGTAGGTAAGTTTATTGCAGAGTGCAGTGTTCTGTTTTTTGTTGTCTGATGGAAGGGATTTGTAGATTGCTGGGTGTGCAGGGCGGTAGGTATGTTTACAGCACAGTGCAGTGTTCTGTTTTTTGTTGTCTGATGGAAGGGATTTGAGGATTGCTGTGTGTGCAGGGCTGTAGGTAAGTTTATTGTAAAGTGCAGTGTTGTGTTTTTTGTTGTCTGATGGAAGGGATTCGAGGATTGCTGTGTGTGCAGGGCTGTATGTAAATTTATTGTAGAGTGCAGTATTGTGTTTTTTGTTGTCTGGTGGAAGGGAATTGTAGATTGCTGTGTGTGCAGGGCTGTAGGTAAGTTTATTGTAGAGTGCAGTGTTGTGTTTTTTGTTGTCTGGTGGAAGGGAATTCTAGATTGCTGTGCGTGCAGGGCTGTAGGTAAGTTTATTGTAGAGTGCAGTGTTGTGATTTTTGTTTTCTGATGGAAGGGATTTGTAGATTGCTGTGTGTGCAGGGCTGTAGGTAAGTTTATTGTAGAGTGCAGTGTTGTGTTTTTTGTTGTCTGATGGAATGGATTTGTACATTGCTGTGTGTGCAGGGCTGTAGGAAAGTTTATGGCAGAGTGCAGTGTTCTGTTATTTGTTGTCTGATGGAAGGGATTTGTAGATTGCTGTGTGTGCATGGATGTAGGTAAGTTTATTGTAGAGTGCAGTGTTCTGTTTTTTGTTGTCTGATGGAAGGGATTTGAGGATTGCTGTGTGTGCAGGGCTGTAGGTAAGTTTATTGTAGAGTGCAGTGTGGTGTTATTTGTTGTCTGATGGAAGGGATTTGTAGATTGCTGTGTGTGCAGGGCTGTAGGTAAGTTTATGGCACAGTGCAGTGTTCTGTGTTTTGTTGTCTGATGGAAGTGATTTGTAGATTGCTGTGTGTGCATGGATGTAGGTAAGTTTATTGTAGAGTGCAGTGTTCTATTTTTTGTTGTCTGATGGAAGGGATTTGAGGATTGCTGTGTGTGCAGAGCTGTAGGTAAGTTTATTGTAGAGTGCAGTGTTCTGTTTTTCGTTGTCTGATGGAAGGGATTTGAGGATTGCTGTGTGTGCAGGGCTGTAGGTAGGTTTAATGTAGAGTGCAGTGTTCTGTTTTTTGTTGTCTGGTGGAAGGGATTTGAACATTGCTTTGTGTGCAGGGCTGTAGGTAAGTTTATTGTAGAGTACACTGTTGTGGTTTTTGTTGTCTGATGGAAGGGATTTGTAGATTGCCGTGTGTGCAGAGCTGTAGGTAAGTTTATGGCACAGTGCAGTGTTCTGTTCTTTGTTATCTGATGGAAGGGATTTGTAGATTGCTGTGTGTGCCGGGCTGTAGGTAAGTTTATTGTAGAGTGCAGTGTTTTGTTTTTGGTTGTCTGATGGAAGGGATTTGAGGATTGCTGTGTGTACAGGGCTGTAGGTAAGTTTATTGCAGAGTGCAGTTTTCTGTTTTTTGTTGTCTGATGGAAGGGATTTGAGGATTGCTGTGTGTGCAGGGCTGTAGGTAAGTTTATTGTAGAGTGCAGTGTTTTGGTTTTTGTTGTCTGGTGGAATGGATTTGAGGATTGCTGTGTGTGCAGGGCTGTAGGAAAGTTTATTGCAGAGTGCAGTGTTCTGTTTTTTGTTGTCTGATGGAAGGGATTTGTAGATTGCTGTGTGTGCAGGGCTGTAGGTAATTTTATTGTAGAGTGCACTGTTGTGTTTTTTGTTGTCTGATGGAAGGGATTTGTAGATTGCTGTGTGTGTAGGGCTGTAGGTAAGTTTATTTTAGAGTGCAGAGTTCTGTTTTTTGTTGTCTGATGGAAGGGATTTGTAGATTGCTGTGTGTGTAGGGCTGTAGGTAAGTTTATTTTAGAGTGCAATGTTCTGTTTTTTGTTGTCTGATGGAAGGGATTTGTGGATTGCTGTGTGTGCAGGGCTGTAGGTAAGTTTATTGCAGAGTGCAGTGTTCTGTTTTTTGTTGTCTGATGGAAGGGATTTGAGGATTGCTGTGTGTGCAGGGCTGTAGGTAAGTTTATTGCAGAGTGCAGTGTTCTGTTTTTTGTTGTCTGATGGAAGGGATTTGTAGATTGCTGTGTGTGCAGGGCTGTAGGTAAGTTTATTGTAGAGTGCAGTGTTGTGTTTTTTGTTGTCTGATGGAAGGGATTTGAGGATTGCTGTGTGTGCAGGGCTGTAGGTAAATTTATTGTAGAGTGCAGTGTTCTGTTTTCTGTTGTCTGTTGGAAGGGATTTGTAGATTGCTGTTTGTGCAGGGCTGTAGGTAAGTTTATTGTAGAGTGCAGTGTTCTTTTTTTTGTTGTCTGATGGAAGGGATTTGAGGATTGCTGTGTGTGCAGGGCTGTAGGTAAGTTTATTGCAGAGTGCAGTGTTCTGTTTTTTGTTGTCTGATGGAAGGGATTTGTAGATTGCTGGGTGTGCAGGGCGCTAGGTAAGTTTACAGCACAGTGCAGTGTTCTGTGTTTTGTTGTCTGATGGAAGGGATTTGAGGATTGCTGTGTGTGCAGGGCTGTAGGTAAGTTTATTGTAGAGTGCAGAGTTGTGTTTTTTGTTGTCTGATGGAAGGGATTTGTACATTGCTGTGTGTGCAGGGCTGTAGGTAAGTTTATGGCACAGTGCAGTGTTCTGTTTTTTGTTGTCTGATGGAAGGGATTTGTAGATTGCTGTGTGTGCAGGGCTGTAGGTAAGTTTATTGCAGAGTGCAGTGTTCTGTTTTTTGTGTTCTGATGGAAGGGATTTGTAAATTGCTGTGTGTGCAGGGCTGTAGGTAGGTTTATTGTAGAGTGCAGTGTTGTGTTTTTTGTTGTCTGATGGAAGGGATTTGCAGATTGCTCTGTGTGCAGGACGGTAGGTAGGTTTATGGCACAGTGCAGTGTTCTGTTTTTTGTTGTATGATGGAAGGGATTTGAGGATTGCTGTGTGTGCAGGGCTGTAGGTAAGTTTATTGTAGAGTGCAGTGTTGTGTTTTTTGTTGTCTGATGGAATGGATTTGTAGATTGCTGTGTGTGCAGGGCTGTAGGTAAGTGTATGACAAAGTGCAGTGTGTTCTGTTTTTTGTTGTCTGATGGAAGGGATTTGTAGATTGCTGTGTGTGCATGGCTGTAGGTAACTTTATTGTAGAGTGCAGTGTTCTGTTTTTTGCTGTCTGATGGAAGGGATTTGAGGATTGCTGTGTGTGCAAGGCTGTAGGTAAGTTTATTGCAGAGTGCAGTGTTCTGTTTTTGGTTGTCTGATGGAAGGGATTTGTAGATTGCTGGATGTGCAGGGCGCTAGGTAAGTTTACAGCACAGTGCAGTGTTCTGTTTTTTGTTGTCTGATGGAAGGGATTTGAGGATTGCTGTGTGTGCAGGGCTGTAGGTAAGTTTATTGTAAAGTACAGTGTTGTGTTTTTTGTTGTCTGATGGAAGAGATTTGTAGATTGCTGTGTGTGCAGGGCTGTAGGTAAGTTTATGGCACAGTGCAGTGTTGTGTTTTTGTTCTCTGATGGAAGGGATTTGAGGATTGCTGTGTGTACAGGGCTGTAGGTAAGTTTATTGCAGAGTGCAGTGTTCTGTTTTTTCTTGTCTGATGGAAGGGATTTGTAGATTGCTGTGTGTGCAGGGCTGTGGGTAGGTTTATTGTAGAGTGCAGTGTTGTGTTTTTTTGTTGTCTGATGGAAGGGATTTATAGATTGCTGTGTGTGTAGGGCTGTAGGTAAGTTTACTGTATAGTGCAGTGTTCTGTTTTTTGTTGTCTGATGGAAGGGATTTGAGGATTGCTGTTTGTGCAGGGCTGTAGGTAAGTTTATTGCAGAGTGCAGTGTTCTGTTTTTTCTTGTCTGATGGAAGGGATTTGTAGATTGCTGTGTGTGCAGGGCTGTGGGTAAGTTTATTGTAGAGTGCAGTTTTGTGGTTTTTTTGTTGTCTGATGGAAGGGATTTGTAGATTGCTGTGTGTGTAGGGCTGTAGGTAAGTTTATTTTAGAGTGCAGTGTTCTGTTTTTTGTTGTCTGATGGAAGGGATTTGAGGATTGCTGTGTGTGCAGGGCTGTAGGTAAGTTTATTGCAGAGTGCAGTGTTCTGTTTTTTCTTGTCTGATGGAAGGGATTTGTAGATCGCTGTGTGTGCAGGGCTGTGGGTAAGTTTATTGTAGAGTGCAGTGTTGTGTTTTTTTTGTTGTCTGATGGAAGGGATTTGTAGATTGCTGTGTGTATAGGGCTGTAGGTAAGTTTATTTTAAAGTGCAGTGTTCTGTTTTTTGTTGTCTGATGGAAGGGATTTGAGGATGGCTGTGTGTGCAGGGTTGTAGGTAAGTTTATTGCAGAGTGCAGTGTTCTGTTTTTTGTTGTCTGATGGAAGGGATTTGTAGATTGCTGTGTGTGCATGGATGTAGGTAAGTTTATTGTAGAGTGCAGGGTTCTATTTTTTGTTGTCTGATGGAAGGGATTTGAGGATTGCTGTGTGTGCAGAGCTCTAGGTAAGTTTATTGTAGAGTGCAGTGTTCTGTTTTTCGTTGTCTGATGGAAGGGATTTGAGGATTGCTGTGTGTGCAGGGCTGTAGGTAGGTTTAATGTAGAGTGCAGTGTTCTGTTTTTTGTTGTCTGGTGGAAGGGATTTGAGGATTGCTTTGTGTGCAGGGCTGTAGGTAAGTTTATTGTAGAGTAAACTGTTGTGTTTTTTGTTGTCTGATGGAAGGGATTTGTAGATTGCCGTGTGTGCAGAGCTGTAGGTAAGTTTATGGCACAGTGCAGTGTTCTGTTCTTTGTTATCTGATGGAAGGGATTTGTAGATTGCCGTGTGTGCCGGGCTGTAGGTAAGTTTATTGTAGAGTGCAGTGTTTTGTTTTTTGTTGTCTGATGGAAGGGATTTGAGGATTGCTGTGTGTGCAGGGCTGTAGGTAAGTTTATTGCAGAGTGCAGTGTTGTGTTTTTTGTTGTCTGATGGAATGGATTTGTAGATTTCTGTGTGTGCAGGGCTGTAGGTAAGTGTGTGACAAAGTGCAGTGTGTTCTGTTTTTTGTTGTCTGATGAAAGGGATTTGTAGATTGCTGTGTGTGCATGGCTGTAGGTAACTTTATTGTAGAGTGCAGTGTTCTGTTTTTTGCTGTCTGATGGAAGGGATTTGAGGATTGCTGTGTGTGCAAGGCTGTAGGTAAGTTTATTGCAGAGTGCAGTGTTCTGTTTTTTGTTGTCTGATGGAAGGGATTTGTAGATTGCTGGATGTGCAGGGCACTAGGTAAGTTTACAGCACAGTGCAGTGTTCTGTTTTTTGTTGTCTGATGGAAGGGATTTGAGGATTGCTGTGTGTGCAGGGCTGTAGGTAAGTTTATTGTAGAGTACAGTGTTGTTATTTTTGTTGTCTGATGGAAGGGATTTGTAGATTGCTGTGTGTGCAGGGCTGTAGGTAAGTTTATGGCACAGTGCAGTGTTGTGTTTTTTTGTTGTCTGATGGAAGGGATTTGTAGATTGCTGTGTGTGTAGGGCTGTAGGTAAGTTTACTGTATAGTGCAGTGTTCTGTTTTTTGTTGTCTGATGGAAGGGATGTGTGGATTGCTTTTTGTGCAGGGCTGTAGGTGAGTTTATTGCAGAGTGCAGTGTTCTGTTTTTTCTTGTCTGATGGAAGGGATTTGTAGATTGCTGTGTGTGCAGGGCTGTTGGTAAGTTTATTGTAGAGTGCAGTTTTGTGTTTTTTTGTTGTCTGATGGAAGGGATTTGTAGATTGCCGTGTGTGTAGGGCTGTATGTAAGTTTATTGTAGAGTGCAGTGTTGTGTTTTTTGTTGTCTGGCGGAAGGGAATTGCAGATTGCTGTGTGTACAGGGCTGTAGGTAGGTTTATTGCAGAGTGCAGTGTTCTGTTTTTTGTTGGCTGATGGAAGGGATTTGTAGATTGCTGTGTGTGCAGGGCTGTAGGTAGGTTTACTGTAGAGTGCAGTGTTGTGTTTTTGTTGCCTGATGGAAGGGATTTGCAGATTGCTCTGTGTGCAGGATGGTAGGTAAGTTTGTGGCACAGTGCAGTGTTCTGTTTTTTGTTGTATGATGGAAGGGATTTGAGGATTGCTGTGTGTGCAGGGCTGTAGGTAAGTTTATTGTAGAGTGCAGTGTTGTGTTTTTTGTTGTCTGATGGAAGGGATTTATAGATTGCTGTGTGTGCAGGGCTGTAGGTAAGTTTATGGCGCAGTGCAGTGTTCTGTTTTTTGTTGTCTGATGGAAGGGATTTGTAGATTGCTGTGTGTGCAGGGCTGTAGGTAACTTTATTGTAGAGTGCAGTGTTCTGTTTTTTGCTGTCTGATGGAAGGGATTTGAGGATTGCTGTGTGTGCAAGGATGTAGGTAAGTTTATTGCAGAGTGCAGTGTTCTGTTTTTTGTTGTCTGATGGAAGGGATTTGTAGATTGCTGGGTGTGCAGGGCGGTAGGTATGTTTACAGCACAGTGCAGTGTTCTGTTTTTTGTTGTCTGATGGAAGGGATTTGAGGATTGCTGTGTGTGCAGGGCTGTAGGTAAGTTTATTGTAGAGTGCAGTGTTGTGTTTTTTGTTGTCTGATGGAAGGGATTCGAGGATTGCTGTGTGTGCAGGGCTGTAGGTAAATTTATTGTAGAGTGCAGTATTGTGTTTTTTGTTGTCTGGTGGAAGGGAATTGTAGATTGCTGTGTGTGCAGGGCTGTAGGTAAGTTTATTGTAGAGTGCAGTGTTGTGTTTTTTGTTGTCTGGTGGAAGGGAATTCTAGATTGCTGTGCGTGCAGGGCTGTAGGTAAGTTTATTGTAGAGTGCAGTGTTGTGATTTTTGTTTTCTGATGGAAGGGATTTGTAGATTGCTGTGTGTGCAGGGCTGTAGGTAAGTTTATTGTAGAGTGCAGTGTTGTGTTTTTTGTTGTCTGATGGAATGGATTTGTACATTGCTGTGTGTGCAGGGCTGTAGGAAAGTTTATGGCAGAGTGCAGTGTTCTGTTTTTTGTTGTCTGATGGAAGGGATTTGTAGATTGCTGTGTGTGCATGGATGTAGGTAAGTTTATTGTAGAGTGCAGTGTTCTGTTTTTTATTGTCTGATGGAAGGGATTTGAGGATTGCTGTGTGTGCATGGCTGTAGGTAAGTTTATTGCAGAGTGCAGTGTTCTGTTTTTTGTTGTCTGATGGAAGGGATTTGTAGATTGCTGTGTGTGCATGGATGTAGGTAAGTTTATTGTAGAGTGCAGGGTTCTATTTTTCGTTGTCTGATGGAAGGGATTTGAGGATTGCTGTGTGTGCAGGGCTGTAGGTAGGTTTAATGTAGAGTGCAGTGTTCTGTTTTTTGTTGTCTGGTGGAAGGGATTTGAGGATTGCTTTGTGTGCAGGGCTGTAGGTAAGTTTATTGTAGAGTACACTGTTGTGTTTTTTGTTGTCTGATGGAAGGGATTTGTAGATTGCCGTGTGTGCAGAGCTGTAGGTAAGTTTATGGCACAGTGCAGTGTTCTGTTCTTTGTTATCTGATGGAAGGGATTTGTAGATTGCCGTGTGTGCCGGGCTGTAGGTAAGTTTATTGTAGAGTGCAGTGTTTTGTTTTTTGTTGTCTGATGGAAGGGATTTGAGGATTGCTGTGTGTGCAGGGCTGTAGGTAAGTTTATTGCAGAGTGCAGTGTTCTGTTTTTTGTTGTCTGATGGAAGGGATTTGTAGATTGCTGGGTGTGCAGGGCGCTAGGTAAGTTTACAGCACAGTGCAGTGTTCTGTTTTTTGTTGTCTGATGGAAGGGATTTGAGGATTGCTGTGTGTGCAGGGCTGTAGGTAAGTTTATTGTAGAGTGCAGTGTTGTGTTTTTTGTTGGCTGATGGAAGGGATTTGTACATTGCTGTGTGTGCAGGGCTGTAGGCAAGTTTATGGCACAGTGCAGTGTTCTGTTTGTTGTTGTCTGATGGAAGGGATTTGTAGATTGCTGTGTGTGCAGGGCTGTAGGTAAGTTTATTGCAGAGTGCAGTGTTCTGTTTTTTGTGTTCTGATGGAAGGGATTTGTAAATTGCTGTGTGTGCAGGGCTGTAGGTAGGTTTATTGTAGAGTGCAGTGTTGTGTTTTTTGTTGTCTGATGGAAGGGATTTGCAGATTGCTCTGTGTGCAGGGCGGTAGGTAGGTTTATGGCACAGTGCACTATTCTGTTTTTTGTTGTATGATGGAAGGGATTTGAGGATTGCTGTGTGTGCAGGGCTGTAGGTAAGTTTATTGTAGAGTGCAGTGTTGTGTTTTTTGTTGTCTGATGGAATGGATTTGTAGATTTCTGTGTGTGCAGGGCTGTAGGTAAGTGTGTGACAAAGTGCAGTGTGTTCTGTTTTTTGTTGTCTGATGAAAGGGATTTGTAGATTGCTGTGTGTGCATGGCTGTAGGTAACTTTATTGTAGAGTGCAGTGTTCTGTTTTTTGCTGTCTGATGGAAGGGATTTGAGGATTGCTGTGTGTGCAAGGCTGTAGGTAAGTTTATTGCAGAGTGCAGTGTTCTGTTTTTTGTTGTCTGATGGAAGGGATTTGTAGATTGCTGGATGTGCAGGGCACTAGGTAAGTTTACAGCACAGTGCAGTGTTCTGTTTTTTGTTGTCTGATGGAAGGGATTTGTAGATTGCTGTGTGTGCAGGGCTGTGGGTAAGTTTATTGTAGAGTGCAGTTTTGTGTTTTTTTTGTTGTCTGATGGAAGGGATTTGTAGATTGCCGTGTGTGTAGGGCTGTAGGTAAGTTTATTGTAGAGTGCAGTGTTGTGTTTTTTGTTGTCTGGCGGAAGGGAATTGCAGATTGCTGTGTGTACAGGGCTGTAGGTAGGTTTATTGCAGAGTGCAGTGTTCTGTTTTTTGTTGGCTGATGGAAGGGATTTGTAGATTGCTGTGTGTGCAGGGCTGTAGGTAGGTTTACTGTAGAGTGCAGTGTTGTGTTTCTGTTGCCTGATGGAAGGGATTTGCAGATTGCTCTGTGTGCAGGATGGTAGGTAAGTTTGTGGCACAGTGCAGTGTTCTGTTTTTTGTTGTATGATGGAAGGGATTTGAGGATTGCTGTGTGTGCAGGGCTGTAGGTAAGTTTATTGTAGAGTGCAGTGTTGTGTTTTTTGTTGTCTGATGGAAGGGATTTATAGATTGCTGTGTGTGCAGGGCTGTAGGTAAGTTTATGGCGCAGTGCAGTGTTCTGTTTTTTGTTGTCTGATGGAAGGGATTTGTAGATTGCTGTGTGTGCAGGGCTGTAGGTAACTTTATTGTAGAGTGCAGTGTTCTGTTTTTTGCTGTCTGATGGAAGGGATTTGAGGATTGCTGTGTGTGCAAGGATGTAGGTAAGTTTATTGCAGAGTGCAGTGTTCTGTTTTTTGTTGTCTGATGGAAGGGATTTGTAGATTGCTGGGTGTGCAGGGCGGTAGGTATGTTTACAGCACAGTGCAGTGTTCTGTTTTTTGTTGTCTGATGGAAGGGATTTGAGGATTGCTGTGTGTGCAGGGCTGTAGGTAAGTTTATTGTAAAGTGCAGTGTTGTGTTTTTTGTTGTCTGATGGAAGGGATTCGAGGATTGCTGTGTGTGCAGGGCTGTAGGTAAATTTATTGTAGAGTGCAGTATTGTGTTTTTTGTTGTCTGGTGGAAGGGAATTGTAGATTGCTGTGTGTGCAGGGCTGTAGGTAAGTTTATTGTAGAGTGCAGTGTTGTGTTTTTTGTTGTCTGGTGGAAGGGAATTCTAGATTGCTGTGCGTGCAGGGCTGTAGGTAAGTTTATTATAGAGTGCAGTGTTGTGATTTTTGTTTTCTGATGGAAGGGATTTGTAGATTGCTGTGTGTGCAGGGCTGTAGGTAAGTTTATTGTAGAGTGCAGTGTTGTGTTTTTTGTTGTCTGATGGAATGGATTTGTACATTGCTGTGTGTGCAGGGCTGTAGGAAAGTTTATGGCAGAGTGCAGTGTTCTGTTATTTGTTGTCTGATGGAAGGGATTTGTAGATTGCTGTGTGTGCATGGATGTAGGTAAGTTTATTGTAGAGTGCAGTGTTCTGTTTTTTGTTGTCTGATGGAAGGGATTTGAGGATTGCTGTGTGTGCAGGGCTGTAGGTAAGTTTATTGTAGAGTGCAGTGTGGTGTTATTTGTTGTCTGATGGAAGGGATTTGTAGATTGCTGTGTGTGCAGGGCTGTAGGTAAGTTTATGGCACAGTGCAGTGTTCTGTGTTTTGTTGTCTGATGGAAGTGATTTGTAGATTGCTGTGTGTGCATGGATGTAGGTAAGTTTATTGTAGAGTGCAGTGTTCTATTTTTTGTTGTCTGATGGAAGGGATTTGAGGATTGCTGTGTGTGCAGAGCTGTAGGTAAGTTTATTGTAGAGTGCAGTGTTCTGTTTTTCGTTGTCTGATGGAAGGGATTTGAGGATTGCTGTGTGTGCAGGGCTGTAGGTAGGTTTAATGTAGAGTGCAGTGTTCTGTTTTTTGTTGTCTGGTGGAAGGGATTTGAACATTGCTTTGTGTGCAGGGCTGTAGGTAAGTTTATTGTAGAGTACACTGTTGTGGTTTTTGTTGTCTGATGGAAGGGATTTGTAGATTGCCGTGTGTGCAGAGCTGTAGGTAAGTTTATGGCACAGTGCAGTGTTCTGTTCTTTGTTATCTGATGGAAGGGATTTGTAGATTGCTGTGTGTGCCGGGCTGTAGGTAAGTTTATTGTAGAGTGCAGTGTTTTGTTTTTTGTTGTCTGATGGAAGGGATTTGAGGATTGCTGTGTGTACAGGGCTGTAGGTAAGTTTATTGCAGAGTGCAGTTTTCTGTTTTTTGTTGTCTGATGGAAGGGATTTGAGGATTGCTGTGTGTGCAGGGCTGTAGGTAAGTTTATTGTAGAGTGCAGTGTTTTGGTTTTTGTTGTCTGGTGGAATGGATTTGAGGATTGCTGTGTGTGCAGGGCTGTAGGAAAGTTTATTGCAGAGTGCAGTGTTCTGTTTTTTGTTGTCTGATGGAAGGGATTTGTAGATTGCTGTGTGTGCAGGGCTGTAGGTAATTTTATTGTAGAGTGCACTGTTGTGTTTTTTGTTGTCTGATGGAAGGGATTTGTAGATTGCTGTGTGTGTAGGGCTGTAGGTAAGTTTATTTTAGAGTGCAGAGTTCTGTTTTTTGTTGTCTGATGGAAGGGATTTGTAGATTGCTGTGTGTGTAGGGCTGTAGGTAAGTTTATTTTAGAGTGCAATGTTCTGTTTTTTGTTGTCTGATGGAAGGGATTTGTGGATTGCTGTGTGTGCAGGGCTGTAGGTAAGTTTATTGCAGAGTGCAGTGTTCTGTTTTTTGTTGTCTGATGGAAGGGATTTGAGGATTGCTGTGTGTGCAGGGCTGTAGGTAAGTTTATTGCAGAGTGCAGTGTTCTGTTTTTTGTTGTCTGATGGAAGGGATTTGTAGATTGCTGTGTGTGCAGGGCTGTAGGTAAGTTTATTGTAGAGTGCAGTGTTGTGTTTTTTGTTGTCTGATGGAAGGGATTTGAGGATTGCTGTGTGTGCAGGGCTGTAGGTAAATTTATTGTAGAGTGCAGTGTTCTGTTTTCTGTTGTCTGTTGGAAGGGATTTGTAGATTGCTGTTTGTGCAGGGCTGTAGGTAAGTTTATTGTAGAGTGCAGTGTTCTTTTTTTTGTTGTCTGATGGAAGGGATTTGAGGATTGCTGTGTGTGCAGGGCTGTAGGTAAGTTTATTGCAGAGTGCAGTGTTCTGTTTTTTGTTGTCTGATGGAAGGGATTTGTAGATTGCTGGGTGTGCAGGGCGCTAGGTAAGTTTACAGCACAGTGCAGTGTTCTGTGTTTTGTTGTCTGATGGAAGGGATTTGAGGATTGCTGTGTGTGCAGGGCTGTAGGTAAGTTTATTGTAGAGTGCAGAGTTGTGTTTTTTGTTGTCTGATGGAAGGGATTTGTACATTGCTGTGTGTGCAGGGCTGTAGGTAAGTTTATGGCACAGTGCAGTGTTCTGTTTTTTGTTGTCTGATGGAAGGGATTTGTAGATTGCTGTGTGTGCAGGGCTGTAGGTAAGTTTATTGCAGAGTGCAGTGTTCTGTTTTTTGTGTTCTGATGGAAGGGATTTGTAAATTGCTGTGTGTGCAGGGCTGTAGGTAGGTTTATTGTAGAGTGCAGTGTTGTGTTTTTTGTTGTCTGATGGAAGGGATTTGCAGATTGCTCTGTGTGCAGGACGGTAGGTAGGTTTATGGCACAGTGCAGTGTTCTGTTTTTTGTTGTATGATGGAAGGGATTTGAGGATTGCTGTGTGTGCAGGGCTGTAGGTAAGTTTATTGTAGAGTGCAGTGTTGTGTTTTTTGTTGTCTGATGGAATGGATTTGTAGATTGCTGTGTGTGCAGGGCTGTAGGTAAGTGTATGACAAAGTGCAGTGTGTTCTGTTTTTTGTTGTCTGATGGAAGGGATTTGTAGATTGCTGTGTGTGCATGGCTGTAGGTAACTTTATTGTAGAGTGCAGTGTTCTGTTTTTTGCTGTCTGATGGAAGGGATTTGAGGATTGCTGTGTGTGCAAGGCTGTAGGTAAGTTTATTGCAGAGTGCAGTGTTCTGTTTTTGGTTGTCTGATGGAAGGGATTTGTAGATTGCTGGATGTGCAGGGCGCTAGGTAAGTTTACAGCACAGTGCAGTGTTCTGTTTTTTGTTGTCTGATGGAAGGGATTTGAGGATTGCTGTGTGTGCAGGGCTGTAGGTAAGTTTATTGTAAAGTACAGTGTTGTGTTTTTTGTTGTCTGATGGAAGGGATTTGTAGATTGCTGTGTGTGCAGGGCTGTAGGTAAGTTTATGGCACAGTGCAGTGTTGTGTTTTTGTTCTCTGATGGAAGGGATTTGAGGATTGCTGTGTGTACAGGGCTGTAGGTAAGTTTATTGCAGAGTGCAGTGTTCTGTTTTTTCTTGTCTGATGGAAGGGATTTGTAGATTGCTGTGTGTGCAGGGCTGTGGGTAGGTTTATTGTAGAGTGCAGTGTTGTGTTTTTTTGTTGTCTGATGGAAGGGATTTATAGATTGCTGTGTGTGTAGGGCTGTAGGTAAGTTTACTGTATAGTGCAGTGTTCTGTTTTTTGTTGTCTGATGGAAGGGATTTGAGGATTGCTGTTTGTGCAGGGCTGTAGGTAAGTTTATTGCAGAGTGCAGTGTTCTGTTTTTTCTTGTCTGATGGAAGGGATTTGTAGATTGCTGTGTGTGCAGGGCTGTGGGTAAGTTTATTGTAGAGTGCAGTTTTGTGGTTTTTTTGTTGTCTGATGGAAGGGATTTGTAGATTGCTGTGTGTGTAGGGCTGTAGGTAAGTTTATTTTAGAGTGCAGTGTTCTGTTTTTTGTTGTCTGATGGAAGGGATTTGAGGATTGCTGTGTGTGCAGGGCTGTAGGTAAGTTTATTGCAGAGTGCAGTGTTCTGTTTTTTCTTGTCTGATGGAAGGGATTTGTAGATTGCTGTGTGTGCATGGATGTAGGTAAGTTTATTGTAGAGTGCAGGGTTCTATTTTTTGTTGTCTGATGGAAGGGATTTGAGGATTGCTGTGTGTGCAGAGCTCTAGGTAAGTTTATTGTAGAGTGCAGTGTTCTGTTTTTCGTTGTCTGATGGAAGGGATTTGAGGATTGCTGTGTGTGCAGGGCTGTAGGTAGGTTTAATGTAGAGTGCAGTGTTCTGTTTTTTGTTGTCTGGTGGAAGGGATTTGAGGATTGCTTTGTGTGCAGGGCTGTAGGTAAGTTTATTGTAGAGTAAACTGTTGTGTTTTTTGTTGTCTGATGGAAGGGATTTGTAGATTGCCGTGTGTGCAGAGCTGTAGGTAAGTTTATGGCACAGTGCAGTGTTCTGTTCTTTGTTATCTGATGGAAGGGATTTGTAGATTGCCGTGTGTGCCGGGCTGTAGGTAAGTTTATTGTAGAGTGCAGTGTTTTGTTTTTTGTTGTCTGATGGAAGGGATTTGAGGATTGCTGTGTGTGCAGGGCTGTAGGTAAGTTTATTGCAGAGTGCAGTGTTGTGTTTTTTGTTGTCTGATGGAATGGATTTGTAGATTTCTGTGTGTGCAGGGCTGTAGGTAAGTGTGTGACAAAGTGCAGTGTGTTCTGTTTTTTGTTGTCTGATGAAAGGGATTTGTAGATTGCTGTGTGTGCATGGCTGTAGGTAACTTTATTGTAGAGTGCAGTGTTCTGTTTTTTGCTGTCTGATGGAAGGGATTTGAGGATTGCTGTGTGTGCAAGGCTGTAGGTAAGTTTATTGCAGAGTGCAGTGTTCTGTTTTTTGTTGTCTGATGGAAGGGATTTGTAGATTGCTGGATGTGCAGGGCACTAGGTAAGTTTACAGCACAGTGCAGTGTTCTGTTTTTTGTTGTCTGATGGAAGGGATTTGAGGATTGCTGTGTGTGCAGGGCTGTAGGTAAGTTTATTGTAGAGTACAGTGTTGTTATTTTTGTTGTCTGATGGAAGGGATTTGTAGATTGCTGTGTGTGCAGGGCTGTAGGTAAGTTTATGGCACAGTGCAGTGTTGTGTTTTTTTGTTGTCTGATGGAAGGGATTTGTAGATTGCTGTGTGTGTAGGGCTGTAGGTAAGTTTACTGTATAGTGCAGTGTTCTGTTTTTTGTTGTCTGATGGAAGGGATGTGTGGATTGCTTTTTGTGCAGGGCTGTAGGTGAGTTTATTGCAGAGTGCAGTGTTCTGTTTTTTCTTGTCTGATGGAAGGGATTTGTAGATTGCTGTGTGTGCAGGGCTGTGGGTAAGTTTATTGTAGAGTGCAGTTTTGTGTTTTTTTGTTGTCTGATGGAAGGGATTTGTAGATTGCCGTGTGTGTAGGGCTGTATGTAAGTTTATTGTAGAGTGCAGTGTTGTGTTTTTTGTTGTCTGGCGGAAGGGAATTGCAGATTGCTGTGTGTACAGGGCTGTAGGTAGGTTTATTGCAGAGTGCAGTGTTCTGTTTTTTGTTGGCTGATGGAAGGGATTTGTAGATTGCTGTGTGTGCAGGGCTGTAGGTAGGTTTACTGTAGAGTGCAGTGTTGTGTTTTTGTTGCCTGATGGAAGGGATTTGCAGATTGCTCTGTGTGCAGGATGGTAGGTAAGTTTGTGGCACAGTGCAGTGTTCTGTTTTTTGTTGTATGATGGAAGGGATTTGAGGATTGCTGTGTGTGCAGGGCTGTAGGTAAGTTTATTGTAGAGTGCAGTGTTGTGTTTTTTGTTGTCTGATGGAAGGGATTTATAGATTGCTGTGTGTGCAGGGCTGTAGGTAAGTTTATGGCGCAGTGCAGTGTTCTGTTTTTTGTTGTCTGATGGAAGGGATTTGTAGATTGCTGTGTGTGCAGGGCTGTAGGTAACTTTATTGTAGAGTGCAGTGTTCTGTTTTTTGCTGTCTGATGGAAGGGATTTGAGGATTGCTGTGTGTGCAAGGATGTAGGTAAGTTTATTGCAGAGTGCAGTGTTCTGTTTTTTGTTGTCTGATGGAAGGGATTTGTAGATTGCTGGGTGTGCAGGGCGGTAGGTATGTTTACAGCACAGTGCAGTGTTCTGTTTTTTGTTGTCTGATGGAAGGGATTTGAGGATTGCTGTGTGTGCAGGGCTGTAGGTAAGTTTATTGTAGAGTGCAGTGTTGTGTTTTTTGTTGTCTGATGGAAGGGATTCGAGGATTGCTGTGTGTGCAGGGCTGTAGGTAAATTTATTGTAGAGTGCAGTATTGTGTTTTTTGTTGTCTGGTGGAAGGGAATTGTAGATTGCTGTGTGTGCAGGGCTGTAGGTAAGTTTATTGTAGAGTGCAGTGTTGTGTTTTTTGTTGTCTGGTGGAAGGGAATTCTAGATTGCTGTGCGTGCAGGGCTGTAGGTAAGTTTATTGTAGAGTGCAGTGTTGTGATTTTTGTTTTCTGATGGAAGGGATTTGTAGATTGCTGTGTGTGCAGGGCTGTAGGTAAGTTTATTGTAGAGTGCAGTGTTGTGTTTTTTGTTGTCTGATGGAATGGATTTGTACATTGCTGTGTGTGCAGGGCTGTAGGAAAGTTTATGGCAGAGTGCAGTGTTCTGTTTTTTGTTGTCTGATGGAAGGGATTTGTAGATTGCTGTGTGTGCATGGATGTAGGTAAGTTTATTGTAGAGTGCAGTGTTCTGTTTTTTATTGTCTGATGGAAGGGATTTGAGGATTGCTGTGTGTGCAGGGCTGTAGGTAAGTTTATTGTAGAGTGCAGTGTGGTGTTATTTGTTGTCTGATGGAAGGGATTTGTAGATTGCTGTGTGTGCAGGGCTGTAGGTAAGTTTATGGCACAGTGCAGTGTTCTGTGTTTTGTTGTCTGATGGAAGTGATTTGTAGATTGCTGTGTGTGCATGGATGTAGGTAAGTTTATTGTAGAGTGCAGTGTTCTATTTTTTGTTGTCTGATGGAAGGGATTTGAGAATTGCTGTGTGTGCAGAGCTGTAGGTAAGTTTATTGTAGAGTGCAGTGTTCTGTTTTTCGTTGTCTGATGGAAGGGATTTGAGGATTGCTGTGTGTGCAGGGCTGTAGGTAGGTTTAATGTAGAGTGCAGTGTTCTGTTTTTTGTTGTCTGGTGGAAGGGATTTGAACATTGCTTTGTGTGCAGGGCTGTAGGTAAGTTTATTGTAGAGTACACTGTTGTGGTTTTTGTTGTCTGATGGAAGGGATTTGTAGATTGCCGTGTGTGCAGAGCTGTAGGTAAGTTTATGGCACAGTGCAGTGTTCTGTTCTTTGTTATCTGATGGAAGGGATTTGTAGATTGCTGTGTGTGCCGGGCTGTAGGTAAGTTTATTGTAGAGTGCAGTGTTTTGTTTTTTGTTGTCTGATGGAAGGGATTTGAGGATTGCTGTGTGTACAGGGCTGTAGGTAAGTTTATTGCAGAGTGCAGTTTTCTGTTTTTTGTTGTCTGATGGAAGGGATTTGAGGATTGCTGTGTGTGCAGGGCTGTAGGTAAGTTTATTGTAGAGTGCAGTGTTTTGGTTTTTGTTGTCTGATGGAATGGATTTGAGGATTGCTGTGTGTGCAGGGCTGTAGGAAAGTTTATTGCAGAGTGCAGTGTTCTGTTTTTTGTTGTCTGATGGAAGGGATTTGTAGATTGCTGTGTGTGCAGGGCTGTAGGTAATTTTATTGTAGAGTGCACTGTTGTGTTTTTTGTTGTCTGATGGAAGGGATTTGTAGATTGCTGTGTGTGTAGGGCTGTAGGTAAGTTTATTTTAGAGTGCAGAGTTCTGTTTTTTGTTGTCTGATGGAAGGGATTTGTAGATTGCTGTGTGTGTAGGGCTGTAGGTAAGTTTATTTTAGAGTGCAATGTTCTGTTTTTTGTTGTCTGATGGAAGGGATTTGTGGATTGCTGTGTGTGCAGGGCTGTAGGTAAGTTTATTGAAGAGTGCAGTGTTCTGTTTTTTGTTGTCTGATGGAAGGGATTTGAGGATTGCTGTGTGTGCAGGGCTGTAGGTAAGTTTATTGCAGAGTGCAGTGTTCTGTTTTTTGTTGTCTGATGGAAGGGATTTGTAGATTGCTGTGTGTGCAGGGCTGTAGGTAAGTTTATTGTAGAGTGCAGTGTTGTGTTTTTTGTTGTCTGATGGAAGGGATTTGAGGATTGCTGTGTGTGCAGGGCTGTAGGTAAATTTATTGTAGAGTGCAGTGTTCTGTTTTCTGTTGTCTGTTGGAAGGGATTTGTAGATTGCTGTTTGTGCAGGGCTGTAGGTAAGTTTATTGTAGAGTGCAGTGTTCTTTTTTTTGTTGTCTGATGGAAGGGATTTGAGGATTGCTGTGTGTGCAGGGCTGTAGGTAGGTTTATTGCAGAGTGCAGTGTTCTGTTTTTTGTTGTCTGATGGAAGGGATTTGTAGATTGCTGGGTGTGCAGGGCGCTAGGTAAGTTTACAGCACAGTGCAGTGTTCTGTGTTTTGTTGTCTGATGGAAGGGATTTGAGGATTGCTGTGTGTGCAGGGCTGTAGGTAAGTTTATTGTAGAGTGCAGAGTTGTGTTTTTTGTTGTCTGATGGAAGGGATTTGTACATTGCTGTGTGTGCAGGGCTGTAGGTAAGTTTATGGCACAGTGCAGTGTTCTGTTTTTTGTTGTCTGATGGAAGGGATTTGTAGATTGCTGTGTGTGCAGGGCTGTAGGTAAGTTTATTGCAGAGTGCGGTGTTCTGTTTTTTGTGTTCTGATGGAAGGGATTTGTAAATTGCTGTGTGTGCAGGGCTGTAGGTAGGTTTATTGTAGAGTGCAGTGTTGTGTTTTTTGTTGTCTGATGGAAGGGATTTGCAGATTGCTCTGTGTGCAGGACGGTAGGTAGGTTTATGGCACAGTGCAGTGTTCTGTTTTTTGTTGTATGATGGAAGGGATTTGAGGATCGCTGTGTGTGCAGGGCTGTAGGTAAGTTTATTGTAGAGTGCAGTGTTGTGTTTTTTGTTGTCTGATGGAATGGATTTGTAGATTGCTGTGTGTGCAGGGCTGTAGGTAAGTGTATGACAAAGTGCAGTGTGTTCTGTTTTTTGTTGTCTGATGGAAGGGATTTGTAGATTGCTGTGTGTGCATGGCTGTAGGTAACTTTATTGTAGAGTGCAGTGTTCTGTTTTTTGCTGTCTGATGGAAGGGATTTGAGGATTGCTGTGTGTGCAAGGCTGTAGGTAAGTTTATTGCAGAGTGCAGTGTTCTGTTTTTGGTTGTCTGATGGAAGGGATTTGTAGATTGCTGGATGTGCAGGGCGCTAGGTAAGTTTACAGCACAGTGCAGTGTTCTGTTTTTTGTTGTCTGATGGAAGGGATTTGAGGATTGCTGTGTGTGCAGGGCTGTAGGTAAGTTTATTGTAAAGTACAGTGTTGTGTTTTTTGTTGTCTGATGGAAGGGATTTGTAGATTGCTGTGTGTGCAGGGCTGTAGGTAAGTTTATGGCACAGTGCAGTGTTGTGTTTTTGTTCTCTGATGGAAGGGATTTGAGGATTGCTGTGTGTACAGGGCTGTAGGTAAGTTTATTGCAGAGTGCAGTGTTCTGTTTTTTCTTGTCTGATGGAAGGGATTTGTAGATTGCTGTGTGTGCAGGGCTGTGGGTAGGTTTATTGTAGAGTGCAGTGTTGTGTTTTTTTGTTGTCTGATGGAAGGGATTTATAGATTGCTGTGTGTGTAGGGCTGTAGGTAAGTTTACTGTATAGTGCAGTGTTCTGTTTTTTGTTGTCTGATGGAAGGGATTTGAGGATTGCTGTTTGTGCAGGGCTGTAGGTAAGTTTATTGCAGAGTGCAGTGTTCTGTTTTTTCTTGTCTGATGGAAGGGATTTGTAGATTGCTGTGTGTGCAGGGCTGTGGGTAAGTTTATTGTAGAGTGCAGTTTTGTGTTTTTTTTGTTGTCTGATGGAAGGGATTTGTAGATTGCTGTGTGTGTAGGGCTGTAGGTAAGTTTATTTTAGAGTGCAGTGTTCTGTTTTTTGTTGTCTGATGGAAGGGATTTGAGGATTGCTGTGTGTGCAGGGCTGTAGGTAAGTTTATTGCAGAGTGCAGTGTTCTGGTTTTTCTTGTCTGATGGAAGGGATTTGTAGATCGCTGTGTGTGCAGGGCTGTGGGTAAGTTTATTGTAGAGTGCAGTGTTGTGTTTTTTTTGTTGTCTGATGGAAGGGATTTGTAGATTGCTGTGTGTGTAGGGCTGTAGGTAAGTTTATTTTAAAGTGCAGTGTTCTGTTTTTTGTTGTCTGATGGAAGGGATTTGAGGATTGCTGTGTGTGCAGGGTTGTAGGTAAGTTTATTGCAGAGTGCAGTGTTCTGTTTTTTGTTGTCTGATGGAAGGGATTTGTAGATTGCTGTGTGTGCATGGATGTAGGTAAGTTTATTGTAGAGTGCAGGGTTCTATTTTTTGTTGTCTGATGGAAGGGATTTGAGGATTGCTGTGTGTGCAGAGCTGTAGGTAAGTTTATTGTAGAGTGCAGTGTTCTGTTTTTCGTTGTCTGATGGAAGGGATTTGAGGATTGCTGTGTGTGCAGGGCTGTAGGTAGGTTTAATGTAGAGTGCAGTGTTCTGTTTTTTGTTGTCTGGTGGAAGGGATTTGAGGATTGCTTTGTGTGCAGGGCTGTAGGTAAGTTTATTGTAGAGTACACTGTTGTGTTTTTTGTTGTCTGATGGAAGGGATTTGTAGATTGCCGTGTGTGCAGAGCTGTAGGTAAGTTTATGGCACAGTGCAGTGTTCTGTTCTTTGTTATCTGATGGAAGGGATTTGTAGATTGCCGTGTGTGCCGGGCTGTAGGTAAGTTTATTGTAGAGTGCAGTGTTTTGTTTTTTGTTGTCTGATGGAAGGGATTTGAGGATTGCTGTGTGTACAGGGCTGTAGGTAAGTTTATTGCAGAGTGCAGTTTTCTGTTTTTTGTTGTCTGATGGAAGGGATTTGAGGATTGCTGTGTGTGCAGGGCTGTAGGTAAGTTTATTGTAGAGTGCAGTGTTTTGTTTTTTGTTGTCTGATGGAATGGATTTGAGGATTGCTGTGTGTGCAGGGCTGTAGGAAAGTTTATTGCAGAGTGCAGTGTTCTGTTTTTTGTTGTCTGATGGAAGGGATTTGTAGATTGCTGTGTGTGCAGGGCTGTAGGTAATTTTATTGCAGAGTGCAGTGTTGTGTTTTTTGTTGTCTGATGGAAGGTATTTGTAGATTGCTGTGTGTGCAGGGCTGTAGGTAAGTTTATTTTAGAGTGCAGAGTTGTGTTTTTTGTTGTCTGATGGAAGGGATTTGTAGATTGCTGTGTGTGCAGGGCTGTAGGTAAGTTTATTTTAGAGTGCAGTGTTCTGTTTTTTGTTGTCTGATGGAAGGTATTTGAGGATTGCTGTGTGTGCAGGGCTGTAGGTAAGTTTATTGCAGAGTGCAGTGTTCTGTTTTTTGTTGTCTGATGGAAGGGATTTGTAGATTGCTGTGTGTGCAGGGCTGTAGGTAAGTTTATTGCAGAGTGCAGTGTTGTGTTTTTTGTTGTCTGATGGAAGGGATGTGATGATTGCTGTGTGTGCAGGGCTGTAGGTAAATTTATTGTAGAGTGCAGTGTTCTGTTTTCTGTTGTCTGATGGAAGGGATTTGTAGATTGCTGTGTGTGCAGGGCTGTAGGTAAGTTTATTGTAGAGTGCAGTGTTCTTTTTTTGTTGTCTGATGGAAGGGATTTGAGGATTGCTGTGTGTGCAGGGCTGTAGGTAAGTTTATTGCAGAGTGCAGTGTTCTGTTTTTTGTTGTCTGATGGAAGGGATTTGTAGATTGCTGGGTGTGCAGGGTGCTACGTAAGTTTACAGCACAGTGCAGTGTTCTGTTTTTTGTTGTCTGATGGAAGGGATTTGAGGATTGCTGTGTGTGCAGGGCTGTAGGTAAGTTTATTGTAGAGTGCAGTGTTGTGTTTTTTGTTGTCTGATGGAAGGGATTTGTACTTTGCTGTGTGTGCAGGGCTGTAGGTAAGTTTATGGCACAGTGCAGTGTTCTGTTTTTTGTTGTCTGATGGAAGGGATTTGTAGATTGCTGTGTGTGCAGGGCTGTAGGTAAGTTTATTGCAGAGTGCAGTGTTCTGTTTTTTGTTGTCTGATGGAAGGGATTTGTAAATTGCTGTGTGTGCAGGGCTGTAGGTAGGTTTATTGTAGAGTGCAGTGTTGTGTTTTTTGTTGTCTGATCTAAGGGATTTGCAGATTGCTCTGTGTGCAGGACGGTAGGTAGGTTTATGGCACAGTGCAGTGTTCTGTTTTTTGTTGTATGATGGAAGGGATTTGAGGATTGCTGTGTGTGCAGGGCTGTAGGTAAGTTTATTGTAGAGTGCAGTGTTGTGTTTTTTGTTGTCTGATGGAATGGATTTGTAGATTGCTGTGTGTGCAGGGCTGTAGGTAAGTGTATGACAAAGTGCAGTGTTCTGTTTTTTGTTGTCTGATGGAATGGATTTGTAGATTGCTGTGTGTGCATGGCTGTAGGTAACTTTATTGTAGAGTGCAGTGTTCTGTTTTTTGCAGTCTGATGGAAGGGATTTGAGGATTGCTGTGTGTGCAAGGCTGTAGGTAAGTTTATTGCAGAGTGCAGTGTTCTGTTTTTTGTTGTCTGATGGAAGGGATTTATAGATTGCTGGATGTGCAGGGCGCTAGGTAAGTTTACAGCACAGTGCAGTGTTCTGTTTTTTGTTGTCTGATGGAAGGGATTTGAGGATTGCTGTGTGTGCAGGGCTGTAGGTAAGTTTATTGTAGAGTGCAGTGTTGTGTTTTTTGTTGTCTGATGGAAGGGATTTGTAGATTGCTGTGTGTGCAGGGCTGTAGGTAAGTTTATGGCACAGTGCAGTGTTGTGTTGTTTGTTCTCTGATGGAAGGGATTTGAGGATTGCTGTGTGTACAGGGCTGTAGGTAAGTTTATTGCAGAGTGCAGTGTTCTGTTTTTTCTTGTCTGATGGAAGGGATTTGTAGATTGCTGTGTGTGCAGGGCTGTGGGTAGGTTTATTGTAGACTGCAGTGTTGTGTTTTTTTGTTGTCTGATGGAAGGTATTTGTAGATTGCTGTGTGTGTAGGGCTGTAGGTAAGTTTACTGTGGAGTGCAGTGTTCTGTTTTTTGTTGTCTGATGGAAGGGATTTGAGGATTGCTGTTTGTGCAGGGCTGTAGGTAAGTTTATTGCAGAGTGCAGTGTTCTGTTTTTCTTGTCTGATGGAAGGGATTTGTAGATTGCTGTGTGTGCAGGGCTGTGGGTAAGTTTATTATAGAGTGCAGTTTTGTGTTTTTTTTGTTGTCTGATGGAAGGGATTTGTAGATTGCTGTGTGTGTAGTGCTGTAGGTAAGTTTATTTTAGAGTGCAGTGTTCTGTTTTTTGTTGTCTGATGGAAGGGATTTGTAGATTGCTGTGTGTGTATGGCTGTAGGTAAGTTTATTTTAAAGTGCAGTGTTCTGTTTTTTGTTGTCTGATGGAAGGGATTTGAGGATTGCTGTGTGTGCAGGGCTGTAGGTAAGTTTATGGCAGAGTGCAGCGTTGTGTTTTTTGTTGTCTGATGGAAGGGATTTGAGGATTGCTGTGTGTGCAGGGCGGTAGGTAAGTTTATTTTAGAGTGCAGTGTTCTGTTTTTTGTTGTCTGATAGAAGGGATTTGAGGATTGCTGTGTGTGCAGGGCTGTAGGTAAGTTTATTGTAGAGTGCAGTGTTGTGTTTTTTGTTGTCTGATGGAATGGATTTGTACATTGCTTTGTGTGCAGGGCTGTAGGAAAGTTTATGGCAGAGTGCAGTGTTCTGTTTTTTGTTGTCTGATGGAAGGGATTTGTAGATTGCTGTGTGTGCATGGATGTAGGTAAGTTTATTGTAGAGTGCAGTGTTCTGTTTTTTGTTGTCTGATGGAAGGGATTTGAGGATTGCTGTGTGTGCAGGGCTGTAGGTAAGTTTATTGTAGAGTGCAGTGTGGTGTTATTTGTTGTCTGATGGAAGGGATTTGAGGATTGCTGTGTGTGCAGGGCTGTAGGTAGGTTTATGGCACAGTGCAGTGTTCTGTGTTTTGTTGTCTGATGGAAGTGATGTGTAGATTGCTGTGTGTGCATGGATGTAGGTAAGTTTATTGTAGAGTGCAGTGTTCTATTTTTTGTTGTCTGATGGAAGGGATTTGAGAATTGTTGTGTGTGCAGAGCTGTAGGTAAGTTTATTGTAGAGTGCAGTGTTCTGTTTTTCGTTGTCTGATGGAAGGGATTTGAGGATTGCTGTGTGTGCAGGGCTGTAGGTAGGTTTAATGTAGAGTGCAGTGTTCTGTTTTTTGTTGTCTGGTGGAAGGGATTTGAGCATTGCTTTGTGTGCAGGGCTGTAGGTAAGTTTATTGTAGAGTACACTGTTGTGTTTTTTGTTGTCTGATGGAAGGGATTTGTAGATTGCCGTGTGTGCAGAGCTGTAGGTAAGTTTATGGCACAGTGCAGTGTTCTGTTCTTTGTTATCTGATGGAAGGGATTTGTAGATTGCTGTGTGTGCCGGGCTGTAGGTAAGTTTATTGTAGAGTGTAGTGTTTTGTTTTTTGTTGTCTGATGGAAGGGATTTGAGGATTGCTGTGTGTACTGGGCTGTAGGTAAGTTTATTGCAGAGTGCAGTTTTCTGTTTTTTGTTGTCTGATGGAAGGGATTTGAGGATTGCTGTGTGTGCAGGGCTGTAGGTAAGTTTATTGTAGAGTGCAGTGTTTTGTTTTATGTTGTCTGATGGAATGGATTTGAGGATTGCTGTGTGTGCAGGACTGTAGGAAAGTTTATTGCAGAGTGCAGTGTTCTGTTTTTTGTTGTCTGATGGAAGGGATTTGTAGATTGCTGTGTGTGCAGGGCTGTAGGTAATTTTATTGTAGAGTGCACTGTTGTGTTTTTTGTTGTCTGATGGGAGGGTTTTGTAGATTGCTGTGTGTGTAGGGCTGTAGGTAAGTTTATTTTAGAGTGCAGAGTTCTGTTTTTTGTTGTCTGATGGAAGGGATTTGTAGATTGCTGTGTGTGTAGGGCTGTAGGTAAGTTTATTTTAGAGTGCAATGTTCTGTTTTTTGTTGTCTGATGGAAGGGATTTGTAGATTGCTGTGTGTGCAGGGCTGTAGGTAAGTTTATTGCAGAGTGCAGTGTTCTGTTTTTTGTTGTCTGATGGAAGGGATTTGAGGATTGCTGTGTGTGCAGGGCTGTAGGTAAGTTTATTGCAGAGTGCAGTGTTCTGTTTTTTGTTGTCTGATGGAAGGGATTTGTAGATTGCTGTGTGTGCAGGGCTGTAGGTAAGCTTATTGTAGAGTGCAGTGTTGTGTTTTTTGTTGTCTGATGGAAGGGATTTGAGGATTGCTGTGTGTGCAGGGCTGTAGGTAAATTTATTGTAGAGTGCAGTGTTCTGTTTTCTGTTGTCTGTTGGAAGGGATTTGTAGATTGCTGTGTGTGCAGGGCTGTAGGTAAGTTTATTGTAGAGTGCAGTGTTCTTTTTTTTGTTGTCTGATGGAAGGGATTTGAGGATTGCTGTGTGTGCAGGGCTGTAGGTAAGTTTATTGCAGAGTGCAGTGTTGTGTTTTTTGTTGTCTGATGGAAGGGATTTGTAGATTGCTGTGTGTGCAGGGCTGTAGGTAAGTTTATTGTAGAGTGCAGTGTTGTGTTTTTTGTTGTCTGGCAGAAGGGAATTGCAGATTGCTGTGTGTACAGGGCTGTAGGTAGGTTTATTGCAGAGTGCAGTGTTCTGTTTTTTGTTGGCTGATGGAAGGGATTTGTAGATTGCTGTGTGTGCAGGGCTGTAGGTAGGTTTACTGTAGAGTGCAGTGTTGTGTTTTTGTTGCCTGATGGAAGGGATTTGCAGATTGCTCTGTGTGCAGGATGGTAGGTAAGTTTGTGGCACAGTGCAGTGTTCTGTTATTTGTTGTATGATGGAAGGGATTTGAGGATTGCTGTGTGTGCAGGGCTGTAGGTAAGTTTATTGTAGAGTGCAGTGTTGTGTTTTTTGTTGTCTGATGGAAGGGATTTATAGATTGCTGTGTGTGCAGGGCTGAAGGTAAGTTTATTTTAGAGTGCAGTGTTCTGTTTTTTGTTGTCTGATGGAAGGGATTTGAGGATTGCTGTGTGTGCAGGGTTGTAGGTAAGTTTATTTTAGAGTGCAGTGTTGTGTTTTTTGTTGTCTGATGGAAGGGATTTGTAGATTGCTGTGTGTGTAGGGCTGTAGGTAAGTTTATTTTAAAGTGCAGTGTTCTGTTTTTTGTTGTCTGATGGAAGGGATTTGAGGATTGCTGTGTGTGCAGGGCTGTAGGTAAGTTTATGGCAGAGTGCAGCGTTGTGTTTTTTGTTGTCTGATGGAAGGGATTTGTAGATTGCTGTGTGTGCAGGGCTGTAGGTAAGTTTATTGTAGAGTGCAGTGTTGTGTTTTTTGTTGTCTGATGGAAGGGATTCGAGGATTGCTGTGTGTGCAGGGCTGTAGGTAAGTTTATTGTAGAGTGCAGTATTGTGTTTTTTGTTGTCTGTTGGAAGGGAATTGTAGATTGCTGTGTGTGCAGGGCTGTAGGTAAGTTTATTGTAGAGTGCAGTGTTGTGTTTTTTGTTGTCTGGTGGAAGGGAATTGTAGATTGCTGTGCGTGCAGGGCTGTAGGTAAGTTTATTGTAGAGTGCAGTGTTGTGATTTTTGTTTTCTGATGGAAGGGATTTGTAGATTGCTGTGCGTGCAGGGCTGTAGGTAGGTTTATTGTAGAGTGCAGTGTTGTGTTATTTTGTTTTCTGATGGAAGGGATTTGTAGATTGCTGTGCGTGCAGGGCTGTAGGTAAGTTTATTGTAGAGTGCAGTGTTGTGTTTTTGTTGTCTGATGGAAGGGATTTGAGGATTGCTGTGTGTGCAGGGCTGTAGGTAAGTTTATTGTAGAGTGCAGTGTTGTGTTTTTTGTTGTCTGATGGAAGGGATTTGTAGATTGCTGTGTGTGCAGGGCTGTAGGTAAGTTTATTGTAGAGTGCAGTGTTGTGTTTTTTGTTGTCTGGCAGAAGGGAATTGCAGATTGCTGTGTGTACAGGGCTGTAGGTAGGTTTATTGCAGAGTGCAGTGTTCTGTTTTTTGTTGGCTGATGGAAGGGATTTGTAGATTGCTGTGTGTGCAGGGCTGTAGGTAGGTTTACTGTAGAGTGCAGTGTTGTGTTTTTGTTGCCTGATGGAAGGGATTTGCAGATTGCTCTGTGTGCAGGATGGTAGGTAAGTTTGTGGCACAGTGCAGTGTTCTGTTTTTTGTTGTATGATGGAAGGGATTTGAGGATTGCTGTGTGTGCAGGGCTGTAGGTAAGTTTATTGTAGAGTGCAGTGTTGTGTTTTTTGTTGTCTGATGGAAGGGATTTATAGATTGCTGTGTGTGCAGGGCTGTAGGTAAGTTTATGGCGCAGTGCAGTGTTCTGTTTTTTGTTGTCTGATGGAAGGGATTTGTAGATTGCTGTGTGTGCAGGGCTGTAGGTAACTTTATTGTAGAGTGCAGTGTTCTGTTTTTTGCTGTCTGATGGAAGGGATTTGAGGATTGCTGTGTGTGCAAGGATGTAGGTAAGTTTATTGCAGAGTGCAGTGTTCTGTTTTTTGTTGTCTGATGGAAGGGATTTGTAGATTGCTGGGTGTGCAGGGCGGTAGGTATGTTTACAGCACAGTGCAGTGTTCTGTTTTTTGTTGTCTGATGGAAGGGATTTGAGGATTGCTGTGTGTGCAGGGCTGTAGGTAAGTTTATTGTAGAGTGCAGTGTTGTGTTTTTTGTTGTCTGATGGAAGGGATTCGAGGATTGCTGTGTGTGCAGGGCTGTAGGTAAATTTATTGTAGAGTGCAGTATTGTGTTTTTTGTTGTCTGGTGGAAGGGAATTGTAGATTGCTGTGTGTGCAGGGCTGTAGGTAAGTTTATTGTAGAGTGCAGTGTTGTGTTTTTTGTTGTCTGGTGGAAGGGAATTCTAGATTGCTGTGCGTGCAGGGCTGTAGGTAAGTTTATTGTAGAGTGCAGTGTTGTGATTTTTGTTTTCTGATGGAAGGGATTTGTAGATTGCTGTGTGTGCAGGGCTGTAGGTAAGTTTATTGTAGAGTGCAGTGTTGTGTTTTTTGTTGTCTGATGGAATGGATTTGTACATTGCTGTGTGTGCAGGGCTGTAGGAAAGTTTATGGCAGAGTGCAGTGTTCTGTTTTTTGTTGTCTGATGGAAGGGATTTGTAGATTGCTGTGTGTGCATGGATGTAGGTAAGTTTATTGTAGAGTGCAGTGTTCTGTTTTTTGTTGTCTGATGGAAGGGATTTGAGGATTGCTGTGTGTGCAGGGCTGTAGGTAAGTTTATTGTAGAGTGCAGTGTGGTGTTATTTGTTGTCTGATGGAAGGGATTTGTAGATTGCTGTGTGTGCAGGGCTGTAGGTAAGTTTATGGCACAGTGCAGTGTTCTGTGTTTTGTTGTCTGATGGAAGTGATTTGTAGATTGCTGTGTGTGCATGGATGTAGGTAAGTTTATTGTAGAGTGCAGTGTTCTATTTTTTGTTGTCTGATGGAAGGGATTTGAGGATTGCTGTGTGTGCAGAGCTGTAGGTAAGTTTATTGTAGAGTGCAGTGTTCTGTTTTTCGTTGTCTGATGGAAGGGATTTGAGGATTGCTGTGTGTGCAGGGCTGTAGGTAGGTTTAATGTAGAGTGCAGTGTTCTGTTTTTTGTTGTCTGGTGGAAGGGATTTGAACATTGCTTTGTGTGCAGGGCTGTAGGTAAGTTTATTGTAGAGTACACTGTTGTGGTTTTTGTTGTCTGATGGAAGGGATTTGTAGATTGCCGTGTGTGCAGAGCTGTAGGTAAGTTTATGGCACAGTGCAGTGTTCTGTTCTTTGTTATCTGATGGAAGGGATTTGTAGATTGCTGTGTGTGCCGGGCTGTAGGTAAGTTTATTGTAGAGTGCAGTGTTTTGTTTTTTGTTGTCTGATGGAAGGGATTTGAGGATTGCTGTGTGTACAGGGCTGTAGGTAAGTTTATTGCAGAGTGCAGTTTTCTGTTTTTTGTTGTCTGATGGAAGGGATTTGAGGATTGCTGTGTGTGCAGGGCTGTAGGTAAGTTTATTGTAGAGTGCAGTGTTTTGGTTTTTGTTGTCTGATGGAATGGATTTGAGGATTGCTGTGTGTGCAGGGCTGTAGGAAAGTTTATTGCAGAGTGCAGTGTTCTGTTTTTTGTTGTCTGATGGAAGGGATTTGTAGATTGCTGTGTGTGCAGGGCTGTAGGTAATTTTATTGTAGAGTGCACTGTTGTGTTTTTTGTTGTCTGATGGAAGGGATTTGTAGATTGCTGTGTGTGTAGGGCTGTAGGTAAGTTTACTTTAGAGTGCAGAGTTCTGTTTTTTGTTGTCTGATGGAAGGGATTTGTAGATTGCTGTGTGTGTAGGGCTGTAGGTAAGTTTATTTTAGAGTGCAATGTTCTGTTTTTTGTTGTCTGATGGAATTGATTTGTAGATTGCTGTGTGTGCAGGGCTGTAGGTAAGTTTATTGCAGAGTGCAGTGTTCTGTTTTTTGTTGTCTGATGGAAGGGATTTGAGGATTGCTGTGTGTGCAGGGTTGTAGGTAAGTTTATTGCAGAGTGCAGTGTTCTGTTTTTTGTTGTCTGATGGAAGGGATTTGTAGATTGCTGTGTGTGCAGGGCTGTAGGTAAGTTTATTGTAGAGTGCAGTGTTGTGTTTTTTGTTGTCTGATGGAAGGGATTTGAGGATTGCTGTGTGTGCAGGGCTGTAGGTAAATTTATTGTAGAGTGCAGTGTTCTGTTTTCTGTTGTCTGTTGGAAGGGATTTGTAGATTGCTGTTTGTGCAGGGCTGTAGGTAAGTTTATTGTAGAGTGCAGTGTTCTTTTTTTTGTTGTCTGATGGAAGGGATGTGAGGATTGCTGTGTGTGCAGGGCTGTAGGTAAGTTTATTGCAGAGTGCAGTGTTCTGTTTTTTGTTGTCTGATGGAAGGGATTTGTAGATTGCTGGGTGTGCAGGGCGCTAGGTAAGTTTACAGCACAGTGCAGTGTTCTGTGTTTTGTTGTCTGATGGAAGGGATTTGAGGATTGCTGTGTGTGCAGGGCTGTAGGTAAGTTTATTGTAGAGTGCAGTGTTGTGTTTTTTGTTGTCTGATGGAAGGGATTTGTACATTGCTGTGTGTGCAGGGCTGTAGGTAAGTTTATGGCACAGTGCAGTGTTCTGTTTTTTGTTGTCTGATGGAAGGGATTTGTAGATTGCTGTGTGTGCAGGGCTGTAGGTAAGTTTATTGCAGAGTGCAGTGTTCTGTTTTTTGTGTTCTGATGGAAGGGATTTGTAAATTGCTGTGTGTGCAGGGCTGTAGGTAGGTTTATTGTAGAGTGCAGTGTTGTGTTTTTTGTTGTCTGATGGAAGGGATTTGCAGATTGCTCTGTGTGCAGGACGGTAGGTAGGTTTATGGCACAGTGCAGTGTTCTGTTTTTTGTTGTATGATGGAAGGGATTTGAGGATTGCTGTGTGTGCAGGGCTGTAGGTAAGTTTATTGTAGAGTGCAGTGTTGTGTTTTTTGTTGTCTGATGGAATGGATTTGTAGATTGCTGTGTGTGCAGGGCTGTAGGTAAGTGTATGACAAAGTGCAGTGTGTTCTGTTTTTTGTTGTCTGATGGAAGGGATTTGTAGATTGCTGTGTGTGCATGGCTGTAGGTAACTTTATTGTAGAGTGCAGTGTTCTGTTTTTTGCTGTCTGATGGAAGGGATTTGAGGATTGCTGTGTGTGCAAGGCTGTAGGTAAGTTTATTGCAGAGTGCAGTGTTCTGTTTTTGGTTGTCTGATGGAAGGGATTTGTAGATTGCTGGATGTGCAGGGCGCTAGGTAAGTTTACAGCACAGTGCAGTGTTCTGTTTTTTGTTGTCTGATGGAAGGGATTTGAGGATTGCTGTGTGTGCAGGGCTGTAGGTAAGTTTATTGTAAAGTACAGTGTTGTGTTTTTTGTTGTCTGATGGAAGGGATTTGTAGATTGCTGTGTGTGCAGGGCTGTAGGTAAGTTTATGGCACAGTGCAGTGTTGTGTTTTTTGTTCTCTGATGGAAGGGATTTGAGGATTGCTGTGTGTACAGGGCTGTAGGTAAGTTTATTGCAGAGTGCAGTGTTCTGTTTTTTCTTGTCTGATGGAAGGGATTTGTAGATTGCTGTGTGTGCAGGGCTGTGGGTAGGTTTATTGTAGAGTGCAGTGTTGTGTTTTTTTGTTGTCTGATGGAAGGGATTTATAGATTGCTGTGTGTGTAGGGCTGTAGGTAAGTTTACTGTATAGTGCAGTGTTCTGTTTTTTGTTGTCTGATGGAAGCGATTTGAGGATTGCTGTTTGTGCAGGGCTGTAGGTAAGTTTATTGCAGAGTGCAGTGTTCTGTTTTTTCTTGTCTGATGGAAGGGATTTGTAGATTGCTGTGTGTGCAGGGCTGTGGGTAAGTTTATTGTAGAGTGCAGTTTTGTGGTTTTTTTGTTGTCTGATGGAAGGGATTTGTAGATTGCTGTGTGTGTAGGGCTGTAGGTAAGTTTATTTTAGAGTGCAGTGTTCTGTTTTTTGTTGTCTGATGGAAGGGATTTGAGGATTGCTGTGTGTGCAGGGCTGTAGGTAAGTTTATTGCAGAGTGCAGTGTTCTGTTTTTTCTTGTCTGATGGAAGGGATTTGTAGATCGCTGTGTGTGCAGGGCTGTGGGTAAGTTTATTGTAGAGTGCAGTGTTGTGTTTTTTTTGTTGTCTGATGGAAGGGATTTGTAGATTGCTGTGTGTGTAGGGCTGTAGGTAAGTTTATTTTAAAGTGCAGTGTTCTGTTTTTTGTTGTCTGATGGAAGGGATTTGAGGATGGCTGTGTGTGCAGGGTTGTAGGTAAGTTTATTGCAGAGTGCAGTGTTCTGTTTTTTGTTGTCTGATGGAAGGGATTTGTAGATTGCTGTGTGTGCATGGATGTAGGTAAGTTTATTGTAGAGTGCAGGGTTCTATTTTTTGTTGTCTGATGGAAGGGATTTGAGGATTGCTGTGTGTGCAGAGCTGTAGGTAAGTTTATTGTAGAGTGCAGTGTTCTGTTTTTCGTTGTCTGATGGAAGGGATTTGAGGATTGCTGTGTGTGCAGGGCTGTAGGTAGGTTTAATGTAGAGTGCAGTGTTCTGTTTTTTGTTGTCTGGTGGAAGGGATTTGAGGATTGCTTTGTGTGCAGGGCTGTAGGTAAGTTTATTGTAGAGTACACTGTTGTGTTTTTTGTTGTCTGATGGAAGGGATTTGTAGATTGCCGTGTGTGCAGAGCTGTAGGTAAGTTTATGGCACAGTGCAGTGTTCTGTTCTTTGTTATCTGATGGAAGGGATTTGTAGATTGCCGTGTGTGCCGGGCTGTAGGTAAGTTTATTGTAGAGTGCAGTGTTTTGTTTTTTGTTGTCTGATGGAAGGGATTTGAGGATTGCTGTGTGTGCAGGGCTGTAGGTAAGTTTATTGCAGAGTGCAGTGTTCTGTTTTTTGTTGTCTGATGGAAGGGATTTGTAGATTGCTGGGTGTGCAGGGCGCTAGGTAAGTTTACAGCACAGTGCAGTGTTCTGTTTTTTGTTGTCTGATGGAAGGGATTTGAGGATTGCTGTGTGTGCAGGGCTGTAGGTAAGTTTATTGTAGAGTGCAGTGTTCTGTTTTTTGTTGTCTGATGGAAGGGATTTGTACATTGCTGTGTGTGCAGGGCTGTAGGCAAGTTTATGGCACAGTGCAGTGTTCTGTTTTTTGTTGTCTGATGGAAGGGATTTGTAGATTGCTGTGTGTGCAGGGCTGTAGGTAAGTTTATTGCAGAGTGCAGTGTTCTGTTTTTTGTGTTCTGATGGAAGGGATTTGTAAATTGCTGTGTGTGCAGGGCTGTAGGTAGGTTTATTGTAGAGTGCAGTGTTGTGTTTTTTGTTGTCTGATGGAAGGGATTTGCAGATTGCTCTGTGTGCAGGGCGGTAGGTAGGTTTATGGCACAGTGCACTATTCTGTTTTTTGTTGTATGATGGAAGGGATTTGAGGATTGCTGTGTGTGCAGGGCTGTAGGTAAGTTTATTGTAGAGTGCAGTGTTGTGTTTTTTGTTGTCTGATGGAATGGATTTGTAGATTTCTGTGTGTGCAGGGCTGTAGGTAAGTGTGTGACAAAGTGCAGTGTGTTCTGTTTTTTGTTGTCTGATGAAAGGGATTTGTAGATTGCTGTGTGTGTGTGTGCATGGCTGTAGGTAACTTTATTGTAGAGTGCAGTGTTCTGTTTTTTGCTGTCTGATGGAAGGGATGTGTGGATTGCTTTTTGTGCAGGGCTGTAGGTGAGTTTATTGCAGAGTGCAGTGTTCTGTTTTTTCTTGTCTGATGGAAGGGATTTGTAGATTGCTGTGTGTGCAGGGCTGTGGGTAAGTTTATTGTAGAGTGCAGTTTTGTGTTTTTTTTGTTGTCTGATGGAAGGGATTTGTAGATTGCCGTGTGTGTAGGGCTGTAGGTAAGTTTATTGTAGAGTGCAGTGTTGTGTTTTTTGTTGTCTGGCGGAAGGGAATTGCAGATTGCTGTGTGTACAGGGCTGTAGGTAGGTTTATTGCAGAGTGCAGTGTTCTGTTTTTTGTTGGCTGATGGAAGGGATTTGTAGATTGCTGTGTGTGCAGGGCTGTAGGTAGGTTTACTGTAGAGTGCAGTGTTGTGTTTTTGTTGCCTGATGGAAGGGATTTGCAGATTGCTCTGTGTGCAGGATGGTAGGTAAGTTTGTGGCACAGTGCAGTGTTCTGTTTTTTGTTGTATGATGGAAGGGATTTGAGGATTGCTGTGTGTGCAGGGCTGTAGGTAAGTTTATTGTAGAGTGCAGTGTTGTGTTTTTTGATGTCTGATGGAAGGGATTTATAGATTGCTGTGTGTGCAGGGCTGTAGGTAAGTTTATGGCGCAGTGCAGTGTTCTGTTTTTTGTTGTCTGATGGAAGGGATTTGTAGATTGCTGTGTGTGCAGGGCTGTAGGTAACTTTATTGTAGAGTGCAGTGTTCTGTTTTTTGCTGTCTGATGGAAGGGATTTGAGGATTGCTGTGTGTGCAAGGATGTAGGTAAGTTTATTGCAGAGTGCAGTGTTCTGTTTTTTGTTGTCTGTTGGAAGGGATTTGTAGATTGCTGGGTGTGCAGGGCGGTAGGTATGTTTACAGCACAGTGCAGTGTTCTGTTTTTTGTTGTCTGATGGAAGGGATTTGAGGATTGCTGTGTGTGCAGGGCTGTAGGTAAGTTTATTGTAGAGTGCAGTGTTGTGTTTTTTGTTGTCTGATGGAAGGGATTCGAGGATTGCTGTGTGTGCAGGGCTGTAGGTAAATTTATTGTAGAGTGCAGTATTGTGTTTTTGTTGTCTGGTGGAAGGGAATTGTAGATTGCTGTGTGTGCAGGGCTGTAGGTAAGTTTATTGTAGAGTGCAGTGTTGTGTTTTTTGTTGTCTGGTGGAAGGGAATTCTAGATTGCTGTGCGTGCAGGGCTGTAGGTAAGTTTATTGTAGAGTGCAGTGTTGTGATTTTTGTTTTCTGATGGAAGGGATTTGTAGATTGCTGTGTGTGCAGGGCTGTAGGTAAGTTTATTGTAGAGTGCAGTGTTGTGTTTTTTGTTGTCTGATGGAATGGATTTGTACATTGCTGTGTGTGCAGGGCTGTAGGAAAGTTTATGGCAGAGTGCAGTGTTCTGTTTTTTGTTGTCTGATGGAAGGGATTTGAGGATTGCTGTGTGTGCAGGGCTGTAGGTAAGTTTATTGTAGAGTGCAGTGTGGTGTTATTTGTTGTCTGATGGAAGGGATTTGTAGATTGCTGTGTGTGCAGGGCTGTAGGTAAGTTTATGGCACAGTGCAGTGTTCTGTTTTTTGTTGTCTGATGGAAGGGATTTGAGGATTGCTGTGTGTACAGGGCTGTAGGTAAGTTTATTGCAGAGTGCAGTTTTCTGTTTTTTGTTGTCTGATGGAAGGGATTTGAGGATTGCTGTGTGTGCAGGGCTGTAGGTAAGTTTATTGTAGAGTGCAGTGTTTTGGTTTTTGTTGTCTGATGGAATGGATTTGAGGATTGCTGTGTGTGCAGGGCTGTAGGAAAGTTTATTGCAGAGTGCAGTGTTCTGTTTTTTGTTGTCTGATGGAAGGGATTTGTAGATTGCTGTGTGTGCAGGGCTGTAGGTAATTTTATTGTAGAGTGCACTGTTGTGTTTTTTGTTGTCTGATGGAAGGGATTTGTAGATTGCTGTGTGTGTAGGGCTGTAGGTAAGTTTATTTTAGAGTGCAGAGTTCTGTTTTTTGTTGTCTGATGGAAGGGATTTGTAGATTGCTGTGTGTGTAGGGCTGTAGGTAAGTTTATTTTAGAGTGCAATGTTCTGTTTTTTGTTGTCTGATGGAAGGGATTTGTGGATTGCTGTGTGTGCAGGGCTGTAGGTAAGTTTATTGCAGAGTGCAGTGTTCTGTTTTTTGTTGTCTGATGGAAGGGATTTGAGGATTGCTGTGTGTGCAGGGCTGTAGGTAAGTTTATTGCAGAGTGCAGTGTTCTGTTTTTTGTTGTCTGATGGAAGGGATTTGTAGATTGCTGTGTGTGCAGGGCTGTAGGTAAGTTTATTGTAGAGTGCAGTGTTGTGTTTTTTGTTGTCTGATGGAAGGGATTTGAGGATTGCTGTGTGTGCAGGGCTGTAGGTAAATTTATTGTAGAGTGCAGTGTTCTGTTTTCTGTTGTCTGTTGGAAGGGATTTGTAGATTGCTGTTTGTGCAGGGCTGTAGGTAAGTTTATTGTAGAGTGCAGTGTTCTTTTTTTTGTTGTCTGATGGAAGGGATTTGAGGATTGCTGTGTGTGCAGGGCTGTAGGTAAGTTTATTGCAGAGTGCAGTGTTCTGTTTTTTGTTGTCTGATGGAAGGGATTTGTAGATTGCTGGGTGTGCAGGGCGCTAGGTAAGTTTACAGCACAGTGCAGTGTTCTGTGTTTTGTTGTCTGATGGAAGGGATTTGAGGATTGCTGTGTGTGCAGGGCTGTAGGTAAGTTTATTGTAGAGTGCAGAGTTGTGTTTTTTGTTGTCTGATGGAAGGGATTTGTACATTGCTGTGTGTGCAGGGCTGTAGGTAAGTTTATGGCACAGTGCAGTGTTCTGTTTTTTGTTGTCTGATGGAAGGGATTTGAGGATTGCTGTGTGTGCAGGGCTGTAGGTAAGTTTATTGTAGAGTGCAGTGTTGTGTTTTTTGTTGTCTGATGGAATGGATTTGTAGATTGCTGTGTGTGCAGGGCTGTAGGTAAGTGTATGACAAAGTGCAGTGTGTTCTGTTTTTTGTTGTCTGATGGAAGGGATTTGTAGATTGCTGTGTGTGCATGGCTGTAGGTAACTTTATTGTAGAGTGCAGTGTTCTGTTTTTTGCTGTCTGATGGAAGGGATTTGAGGATTGCTGTGTGTGCAAGGCTGTAGGTAAGTTTATTGCAGAGTGCAGTGTTCTGTTTTTGGTTGTCTGATGGAAGGGATTTGTAGATTGCTGGATGTGCAGGGCGCTAGGTAAGTTTACAGCACAGTGCAGTGTTCTGTTTTTTGTTGTCTGATGGAAGGGATTTGAGGATTGCTGTGTGTGCAGGGCTGTAGGTAAGTTTATTGTAAAGTACAGTGTTGTGTTTTTTGTTGTCTGATGGAAGGGATTTGTAGATTGCTGTGTGTGCAGGGCTGTAGGTAAGTTTATGGCACAGTGCAGTGTTGTGTTTTTGTTCTCTGATGGAAGGGATTTGAGGATTGCTGTGTGTACAGGGCTGTAGGTAAGTTTATTGCAGAGTGCAGTGTTCTGTTTTTTCTTGTCTGATGGAAGGGATTTGTAGATTGCTGTGTGTGCAGGGCTGTGGGTAGGTTTATTGTAGAGTGCAGTGTTGTGTTTTTTTGTTGTCTGATGGAAGGGATTTATAGATTGCTGTGTGTAGGGCTGTAGGTAAGTTTACTGTATAGTGCAGTGTTCTGTTTTTTGTTGTCTGATGGAAGGGATTTGAGGATTGCTGTTTGTGCAGGGCTGTAGGTAAGTTTATTGCAGAGTGCAGTGTTCTGTGTTTTCTTGTCTGATGGAAGGGATTTGTAGATTGCTGTGTGTGCAGGGCTGTGGGTAAGTTTATTGTAGAGTGCAGTTTTGTGTTTTTTTTGTTGTCTGATGGAAGGGATTTGTAGATTGCTGTGTGTGTAGGGCTGTAGGTAAGTTTATTTTAGAGTGCAGTGTTCTGTTTTTTGTTGTCTGATGGAAGGGATTTGAGGATTGCTGTGTGTGCAGGGCTGTAGGTAAGTTTATTGCAGAGTGCAGTGTTCTGTTTTTTCTTGTCTGATGGAAGGGATTTGTAGATCGCTGTGTGTGCAGGGCTGTGGGTAAGTTTATTGTAGAGTGCAGTGTTGTGTTTTTTTTGTTGTCTGATGGAAGGGATTTGTAGATTGCTGTGTGTGTAGGGCTGTAGGTAAGTTTATTTTAAAGTGCAGTGTTCTGTTTTTTGTTGTCTGATGGAAGGGATTTGAGGATTGCTGTGTGTGCAGGGTTGTAGGTAAGTTTATTGCAGAGTGCAGTGTTCTGTTTTTTGTTGTCTGATGGAAGGGATTTGTAGATTGCTGTGTGTGCATGGATGTAGGTAAGTTTATTGTAGAGTGCAGGGTTCTATTTTTTGTTGTCTGATGGAAGGGATTTGAGGATTGCTGTGTGTGCAGAGCTGTAGGTAAGTTTATTGTAGAGTGCAGTGTTCTGTTTTTCGTTGTCTGATGGAAGGGATTTGAGGATTGCTGTGTGTGCAGGGCTGTAGGTAGGTTTAATGTAGAGTGCAGTGTTCTGTTTTTTGTTGTCTGGTGGAAGGGATTTGAGGATTGCTTTGTGTGCAGGGCTGTAGGTAAGTTTATTGTAGAGTACACTGTTGTGTTTTTTGTTGTCTGATGGAAGGGATTTGTAGATTGCCGTGTGTGCAGAGCTGTAGGTAAGTTTATGGCACAGTGCAGTGTTCTGTTCTTTGTTATCTGATGGAAGGGATTTGTAGATTGCCGTGTGTGCCGGGCTGTAGGTAAGTTTATTGTAGAGTGCAGTGTTTTGTTTTTTGTTGTCTGATGGAAGGGATTTGAGGATTGCTGTGTGTACAGGGCTGTAGGTAAGTTTATTGCAGAGTGCAGTTTTCTGTTTTTTGTTGTCTGATGGAAGGGATTTGAGGATTGCTGTGTGTGCAGGGCTGTAGGTAAGTTTATTGTAGAGTGCAGTGTTTTGTTTTTTGTTGTCTGATGGAATGGATTTGAGGATTGCTGTGTGTGCAGGGCTGTAGGAAAGTTTATTGCAGAGTGCAGTGTTCTGTTTTTTGTTGTCTGATGGAAGGGATTTGTAGATTGCTGTGTGTGCAGGGCTGTAGGTAATTTTATTGCAGAGTGCAGTGTTGTGTTTTTTGTTGTCTGATGGAAGGGATTTGTAGATTGCTGTGTGTGCAGGGCTGTAGGTAAGTTTATTTTAGAGTGCAGAGTTCTGTTTTTTGTTGTCTGATGGAAGGGATTTGTAGATTGCTGTGTGTGCAGGGCTGTAGGTAAGTTTATTTTAGAGTGCAGTGTTCTGTTTTTTGTTGTCTGATGGAAGGTATTTGAGGATTGCTGTGTGTGCAGGGCTGTAGGTAAGTTTATTGCAGAGTGCAGTGTTCTGTTTTTTATTGTCTGATGGAAGGGATTTGTAGATTGCTGTGTGTGCAGGGCTGTAGGTAAGTTTATTGCAGAGTGCAGTGTTGTGTTTTTTGTTGTCTGATGGAAGGGATGTGAGGATTGCTGTGTGTGCAGGGCTGTAGGTAAATTTATTGTAGAGTGCAGTGTTCTGTTTTCTGTTGTCTGATGGAAGGGATTTGTAGATTGCTGTGTGTGCAGGGCTGTAGGTAAGTTTATTGTAGAGTGCAGTGTTCTTTTTTTGTTGTCTGATGGAAGGGATTTGAGGATTGCTGTGTGTGCAGGGCTGTAGGTAAGTTTATTGCAGAGTGCAGTGTTCTGTTTTTTGTTGTCTGATGGAAGGGATTTGTAGATTGCTGGGTGTGCAGGGTGCTACGTAAGTTTACAGCACAGTGCAGTGTTCTGTTTTTTGTTGTCTGATGGAAGGGATTTGAGGATTGCTGTGTGTGCAGGGCTGTAGGTAAGTTTATTGTAGAGTGCAGTGTTGTGTTTTTTGTTGTCTGATGGAAGGGATTTGTACTTTGCTGTGTGTGCAGGGCTGTAGGTAAGTTTATGGCACAGTGCAGTGTTCTGTTTTTTGTTGTCTGATGGAAGGGATTTGTAGATTGCTGTGTGTGCAGGGCTGTAGGTAAGTTTATTGCAGAGTGCAGTGTTCTGTTTTTTGTTGTCTGATGGAAGGGATTTGTAAATTGCTGTGTGTGCAGGGCTGTAGGTAGGTTTATTGTAGAGTGCAGTGTTGTGTTTTTTGTTGTCTGATGGAAGGGATTTGCAGATTGCTCTGTGTGCAGGACGGTAGGTAGGTTTATGGCACAGTGCAGTGTTCTGTTTTTTGTTGTATGATGGAAGGGATTTGAGGATTGCTGTGTGTGCAGGGCTGTAGGTAAGTTTATTGTAGAGTGCAGTGTTGTGTTTTTTGTTGTCTGATGGAATGGATTTGTAGATTGCTGTGTGTGCAGGGCTGTAGGTAAGTGTATGACAAAGTGCAGTGTTCTGTTTTTTGTTGTCTGATGGAATGGATTTGTAGATTGCTGTGTGTGCATGGCTGTAGGTAACTTTATTGTAGAGTGCAGTGTTCTGTTTTTTGCAGTCTGATGGAAGGGATTTATAGATTGCTGGATGTGCAGGGCGCTAGGTAAGTTTACAGCACAGTGCAGTGTTCTGTTTTTTGTTGTCTGATGGAAGGGATTTGAGGATTGCTGTGTGTGCAGGGCTGTAGGTAAGTTTATTGTAGAGTGCAGTGTGTTTTTTGTTGTCTGATGGAAGGGATTTGTAGATTGCTGTGTGTGCAGGGCTGTAGGTAAGTTTATGGCACAGTGCAGTGTTGTGTTGTTTGTTCTCTGATGGAAGGGATTTGAGGATTGCTGTGTGTGCAGGGCTGTAGGTAAATTTATTGTAGAGTGCAGTGTTCTGTTTTCTGTTGTCTGTTGGAAGGGATTTGTAGATTGCTGTTTGTGCAGGGCTGTAGGTAAGTTTATTGTAGAGTGCAGTGTTCTTTTTTTTGTTGTCTGATGGAAGGGATTTGAGGATTGCTGTGTGTGCAGGGCTGTAGGTAAGTTTATTGCAGAGTGCAGTGTTCTGTTTTTTGTTGTCTGATGGAAGGGATTTGTAGATTGCTGGGTGTGCAGGGCGCTAGGTAAGTTTACAGCACAGTGCAGTGTTCTGTGTTTTGTTGTCTGATGGAAGGGATTTGAGGATTGCTGTGTGTGCAGGGCTGTAGGTAAGTTTATTGTAGAGTGCAGAGTTGTGTTTTTTGTTGTCTGATGGAAGGGATTTGTACATTGCTGTGTGTGCAGGGCTGTAGGTAAGTTTATGGCACAGTGCAGTGTTCTGTTTTTTGTTGTCTGATGGAAGGGATTTGAGGATTGCTGTGTGTGCAGGGCTGTAGGTAAGTTTATTGTAGAGTGCAGTGTTGTGTTTTTTGTTGTCTGATGGAATGGATTTGTAGATTGCTGTGTGTGCAGGGCTGTAGGTAAGTGTATGACAAAGTGCAGTGTGTTCTGTTTTTTGTTGTCTGATGGAAGGGATTTGTAGATTGCTGTGTGTGCATGGCTGTAGGTAACTTTATTGTAGAGTGCAGTGTTCTGTTTTTTGCTGTCTGATGGAAGGGATTTGAGGATTGCTGTGTGTGCAAGGCTGTAGGTAAGTTTATTGCAGAGTGCAGTGTTCTGTTTTTGGTTGTCTGATGGAAGGGATTTGTAGATTGCTGGATGTGCAGGGCGCTAGGTAAGTTTACAGCACAGTGCAGTGTTCTGTTTTTTGTTGTCTGATGGAAGGGATTTGAGGATTGCTGTGTGTGCAGGGCTGTAGGTAAGTTTATTGTAAAGTACAGTGTTGTGTTTTTTGTTGTCTGATGGAAGGGATTTGTAGATTGCTGTGTGTGCAGGGCTGTAGGTAAGTTTATGGCACAGTGCAGTGTTGTGTTTTTGTTCTCTGATGGAAGGGATTTGAGGATTGCTGTGTGTACAGGGCTGTAGGTAAGTTTATTGCAGAGTGCAGTGTTCTGTTTTTTCTTGTCTGATGGAAGGGATTTGTAGATTGCTGTGTGTGCAGGGCTGTGGGTAGGTTTATTGTAGAGTGCAGTGTTGTGTTTTTTTGTTGTCTGATGGAAGGGATTTATAGATTGCTGTGTGTAGGGCTGTAGGTAAGTTTACTGTATAGTGCAGTGTTCTGTTTTTTGTTGTCTGATGGAAGGGATTTGAGGATTGCTGTTTGTGCAGGGCTGTAGGTAAGTTTATTGCAGAGTGCAGTGTTCTGTGTTTTCTTGTCTGATGGAAGGGATTTGTAGATTGCTGTGTGTGCAGGGCTGTGGGTAAGTTTATTGTAGAGTGCAGTTTTGTGTTTTTTTTGTTGTCTGATGGAAGGGATTTGTAGATTGCTGTGTGTGTAGGGCTGTAGGTAAGTTTATTTTAGAGTGCAGTGTTCTGTTTTTTGTTGTCTGATGGAAGGGATTTGAGGATTGCTGTGTGTGCAGGGCTGTAGGTAAGTTTATTGCAGAGTGCAGTGTTCTGTTTTTTCTTGTCTGATGGAAGGGATTTGTAGATCGCTGTGTGTGCAGGGCTGTGGGTAAGTTTATTGTAGAGTGCAGTGTTGTGTTTTTTTTGTTGTCTGATGGAAGGGATTTGTAGATTGCTGTGTGTGTAGGGCTGTAGGTAAGTTTATTTTAAAGTGCAGTGTTCTGTTTTTTGTTGTCTGATGGAAGGGATTTGAGGATTGCTGTGTGTGCAGGGTTGTAGGTAAGTTTATTGCAGAGTGCAGTGTTCTGTTTTTTGTTGTCTGATGGAAGGGATTTGTAGATTGCTGTGTGTGCATGGATGTAGGTAAGTTTATTGTAGAGTGCAGGGTTCTATTTTTTGTTGTCTGATGGAAGGGATTTGAGGATTGCTGTGTGTGCAGAGCTGTAGGTAAGTTTATTGTAGAGTGCAGTGTTCTGTTTTTCGTTGTCTGATGGAAGGGATTTGAGGATTGCTGTGTGTGCAGGGCTGTAGGTAGGTTTAATGTAGAGTGCAGTGTTCTGTTTTTTGTTGTCTGGTGGAAGGGATTTGAGGATTGCTTTGTGTGCAGGGCTGTAGGTAAGTTTATTGTAGAGTACACTGTTGTGTTTTTTGTTGTCTGATGGAAGGGATTTGTAGATTGCCGTGTGTGCAGAGCTGTAGGTAAGTTTATGGCACAGTGCAGTGTTCTGTTCTTTGTTATCTGATGGAAGGGATTTGTAGATTGCCGTGTGTGCCGGGCTGTAGGTAAGTTTATTGTAGAGTGCAGTGTTTTGTTTTTTGTTGTCTGATGGAAGGGATTTGAGGATTGCTGTGTGTACAGGGCTGTAGGTAAGTTTATTGCAGAGTGCAGTTTTCTGTTTTTTGTTGTCTGATGGAAGGGATTTGAGGATTGCTGTGTGTGCAGGGCTGTAGGTAAGTTTATTGTAGAGTGCAGTGTTTTGTTTTTTGTTGTCTGATGGAATGGATTTGAGGATTGCTGTGTGTGCAGGGCTGTAGGAAAGTTTATTGCAGAGTGCAGTGTTCTGTTTTTTGTTGTCTGATGGAAGGGATTTGTAGATTGCTGTGTGTGCAGGGCTGTAGGTAATTTTATTGCAGAGTGCAGTGTTGTGTTTTTTGTTGTCTGATGGAAGGGATTTGTAGATTGCTGTGTGTGCAGGGCTGTAGGTAAGTTTATTTTAGAGTGCAGAGTTCTGTTTTTTGTTGTCTGATGGAAGGGATTTGTAGATTGCTGTGTGTGCAGGGCTGTAGGTAAGTTTATTTTAGAGTGCAGTGTTCTGTTTTTTGTTGTCTGATGGAAGGTATTTGAGGATTGCTGTGTGTGCAGGGCTGTAGGTAAGTTTATTGCAGAGTGCAGTGTTCTGTTTTTTATTGTCTGATGGAAGGGATTTGTAGATTGCTGTGTGTGCAGGGCTGTAGGTAAGTTTATTGCAGAGTGCAGTGTTGTGTTTTTTGTTGTCTGATGGAAGGGATGTGAGGATTGCTGTGTGTGCAGGGCTGTAGGTAAATTTATTGTAGAGTGCAGTGTTCTGTTTTCTGTTGTCTGATGGAAGGGATTTGTAGATTGCTGTGTGTGCAGGGCTGTAGGTAAGTTTATTGTAGAGTGCAGTGTTCTTTTTTTGTTGTCTGATGGAAGGGATTTGAGGATTGCTGTGTGTGCAGGGCTGTAGGTAAGTTTATTGCAGAGTGCAGTGTTCTGTTTTTTGTTGTCTGATGGAAGGGATTTGTAGATTGCTGGGTGTGCAGGGTGCTACGTAAGTTTACAGCACAGTGCAGTGTTCTGTTTTTTGTTGTCTGATGGAAGGGATTTGAGGATTGCTGTGTGTGCAGGGCTGTAGGTAAGTTTATTGTAGAGTGCAGTGTTGTGTTTTTTGTTGTCTGATGGAAGGGATTTGTACTTTGCTGTGTGTGCAGGGCTGTAGGTAAGTTTATGGCACAGTGCAGTGTTCTGTTTTTTGTTGTCTGATGGAAGGGATTTGTAGATTGCTGTGTGTGCAGGGCTGTAGGTAAGTTTATTGCAGAGTGCAGTGTTCTGTTTTTTGTTGTCTGATGGAAGGGATTTGTAAATTGCTGTGTGTGCAGGGCTGTAGGTAGGTTTATTGTAGAGTGCAGTGTTGTGTTTTTTGTTGTCTGATGGAAGGGATTTGCAGATTGCTCTGTGTGCAGGACGGTAGGTAGGTTTATGGCACAGTGCAGTGTTCTGTTTTTTGTTGTATGATGGAAGGGATTTGAGGATTGCTGTGTGTGCAGGGCTGTAGGTAAGTTTATTGTAGAGTGCAGTGTTGTGTTTTTTGTTGTCTGATGGAATGGATTTGTAGATTGCTGTGTGTGCAGGGCTGTAGGTAAGTGTATGACAAAGTGCAGTGTTCTGTTTTTTGTTGTCTGATGGAATGGATTTGTAGATTGCTGTGTGTGCATGGCTGTAGGTAACTTTATTGTAGAGTGCAGTGTTCTGTTTTTTGCAGTCTGATGGAAGGGATTTATAGATTGCTGGATGTGCAGGGCGCTAGGTAAGTTTACAGCACAGTGCAGTGTTCTGTTTTTTGTTGTCTGATGGAAGGGATTTGAGGATTGCTGTGTGTGCAGGGCTGTAGGTAAGTTTATTGTAGAGTGCAGTGTGTTTTTTGTTGTCTGATGGAAGGGATTTGTAGATTGCTGTGTGTGCAGGGCTGTAGGTAAGTTTATGGCACAGTGCAGTGTTGTGTTGTTTGTTCTCTGATGGAAGGGATTTGAGGATTGCTGTGTGTACAGGGCTGTAGGTAAGTTTATTGCAGAGTGCAGTGTTCTGTTTTTTCTTGTCTGATGGAAGGGATTTGTAGATTGCTGTGTGTGCAGGGCTGTGGGTAGGTTTATTGTAGACTGCAGTGTTGTGTTTTTTTGTTGTCTGATGGAAGGGATTTGTAGATTGCTGTGTGTGTAGGGCTGTAGGTAAGTTTACTGTGGAGTGCAGTGTTCTGTTTTTTGTTGTCTGATGGAAGGGATTTGAGGATTGCTGTTTGTGCAGGGCTGTAGGTAAGTTTATTGCAGAGTGCAGTGTTCTGTTTTTCTTGTCTGATGGAAGGGATTTGTAGATTGCTGTGTGTGCAGGGCTGTGGGTAAGTTTATTATAGAGTGCAGTTTTGTGTTTTTTTTGTTGTCTGATGGAAGGGATTTGTAGATTGCTGTGTGTGTAGTGCTGTAGGTAAGTTTATTTTAGAGTGCAGTGTTCTGTTTTTTGTTGTCTGATGGAAGGGATTTGTAGATTGCTGTGTGTGTAGGGCTGTAGGTAAGTTTATTTTAAAGTGCAGTGTTCTGTTTTTTGTTGTCTGATGGAAGGGATTTGAGGATTGCTGTGTGTGCAGGGCTGTAGGTATGGCAGAGTGCAGCGTTGTGTTTTTTGTTGTCTGATGGAAGGGATTTGAGGATTGCTGTGTGTGCAGGGCTGTAGGTAAGTTTATTGTAGAGTGCAGTGTTGTGTTTTTTGTTGTCTGATGGAATGGATTTGTACATTGCTTTGTGTGCAGGGCTGTAGGAAAGTTTATGGCAGAGTGCAGTGTTCTGTTTTTTGTTGTCTGATGGAAGGGATTTGTAGATTGCTGTGTGTGCATGGATGTAGGTAAGTTTATTGTAGAGTGCAGTGTTCTGTTTTTTGTTGTCTGATGGAAGGGATTTGAGGATTGCTGTGTGTGCAGGGCTGTAGGTAAGTTTATTGTAGAGTGCAGTGTGGTGTTATTTGTTGTCTGATGGAAGGGATTTGAGGATTGCTGTGTGTGCAGGGCTGTAGGTAAGTTTATGGCACAGTGCAGTGTTCTGTGTTTTGTTGTCTGATGGAAGTGATTTGTAGATTGCTGTGTGTGCATGGATGTAGGTAAGTTTATTGTAGAGTGCAGTGTTCTATTTTCTGTTGTCTGATGGAAGGGATTTGAGAATTGCTGTGTGTGCAGAGCTGTAGGTAAGTTTATTGTAGAGTGCAGTGTTCTGTTTTTCGTTGTCTGATGGAAGGGATTTGAGGATTGCTGTGTGTGCAGGGCTGTAGGTAGGTTTAATGTAGAGTGCAGTGTTCTGTTTTTTGTTGTCTGGTGGAAGGGATTTGAGCATTGCTTTGTGTGCAGGGCTGTAGGTAAGTTTATTGTAGAGTACACTGTTGTGTTTTTTGTTGTCTGATGGAAGGGATTTGTAGATTGCCGTGTGTGCAGAGCTGTAGGTAAGTTTATGGCACAGTGCAGTGTTCTGTTCTTTGTTATCTGATGGAAGGGATTTGTAGATTGCTGTGTGTGCCGGGCTGTAGGTAAGTTTATTGTAGAGTGTAGTGTTTTGTTTTTTGTTGTCTGATGGAAGGGATTTGAGGATTGCTGTGTGTACTGGGCTGTAGGTAAGTTTATTGCAGAGTGCAGTTTTCTGTTTTTTGTTGTCTGATGGAAGGGATTTGAGGATTGCTGTGTGTGCAGGGCTGTAGGTAAGTTTATTGTAGAGTGCAGTGTTTTGTTTTATGTTGTCTGATGGAATGGATTTGAGGATTGCTGTGTGTGCAGGGCTGTAGGAAAGTTTATTGCAGAGTGCAGTGTTCTGTTTTTTGTTGTCTGATGGAAGGGATTTGTAGATTGCTGTGTGTGCAGGGCTGTAGGTAATTTTATTGTAGAGTGCACTGTTGTGTTTTTTGTTGTCTGATGGAAGGGTTTTGTAGATTGCTGTGTGTGTAGGGCTGTAGGTAAGTTTATTTTAGAGTGCAGAGTTCTGTTTTTTGTTGTCTGATGGAAGGGATTTGTAGATTGCTGTGTGTGTAGGGCTGTAGGTAAGTTTATTTTAGAGTGCAATGTTCTGTTTTTTGTTGTCTGATGGAAGGGATTTGTAGATTGCTGTGTTTGCAGGGCTGTAGGTAAGTTTATTGCAGAGTGCAGTGTTCTGTTTTTTGTTGTCTGATGGAAGGGATTTGAGGATTGCTGTGTGTGCAGGGCTGTAGGTAAGTTTATTGCAGAGTGCAGTGTTCTGTTTTTTGTTGTCTGATGGAAGGGATTTGTAGATTGCTGTGTGTGCAGGGCTGTAGGTAAGCTTATTGTAGAGTGCAGTGTTGTGTTTTTTGTTGTCTGATGGAAGGGATTTGAGGATTGCTGTGTGTGCAGGGCTGTAGGTAAATTTATTGTAGAGTGCAGTGTTCTGTTTTCTGTTGTCTGTTGGAAGGGATTTGTAGATTGCTGTGTGTGCAGGGCTGTAGGCAAGTTTATTGTAGAGTGCAGTGTTCTTTTTTTTGTTGTCTGATGGAAGGGATTTGAGGATTGCTGTGTGTGCAGGGCTGTAGGTAAGTTTATTGCAGAGTGCAGTGTTCTGTTTTTTGTTGTCTGATGGAAGGGATTTGTAGATTGCTGGGTGTGCAGGGCGCTAGGTAAGTTTACAGCACAGTGCAGTGTTCTGTTTTTTGTTGTCTGATGGAAGGGATTTGAGGATTGCTGTGTGTGCAGGGCTGTAGGTAAGTTTATTGTAGAGTGCAGTGTTGTGTTTTTTGTTGTCTGATGGAAGGGATTTGTACATTGCTGTGTGTGCAGGGCTGTAGGCAAGTTTATGGCACAGTGCAGTGTTCTGTTTTTTGTTGTCTGATGGAAGGGATTTGTAGATTGCTGTGTGTGCAGGGCTGTAGGTAAGTTTATTGCAGAGTGCAGTGTTCTGTTTTTTGTGTTCTGATGGAAGGGATTTGTAAATTGCTGTGTGTGCAGGGCTGTAGGTAGGTTTATTGTAGAGTGCAGTGTTGTGTTTTTTGTTGTCTGATGGAAGGGATTTGCAGATTGCTCTGTGTGCAGGGCGGTAGGTAGGTTTATGGCACAGTGCACTATTCTGTTTTTTGTTGTATGATGGAAGGGATTTGAGGATTGCTGTGTGTGCAGGGCTGTAGGTAAGTTTATTGTAGAGTGCAGTGTTGTGTTTTTTGTTGTCTGATGGAATGGATTTGTAGATTTCTGTATGTGCAGGGCTGTAGGTAAGTGTATGACAAAGTGCAGTGTGTTCTGTTTTTTGTTGTCTGATGAAAGGGATTTGTAGATTGCTGTGTGTGCATGGCTGTAGGTAACTTTATTGTAGAGTGCAGTGTTCTGTTTTTTGCTGTCTGATGGAAGGGATTTGAGGATTGCTGTGTGTGCAAGGCTGTAGGTAAGTTTATTGCAGAGTGCAGTGTTCTGTTTTTTGTTGTCTGATGGAAGGGATTTGTAGATTGCTGGATGTGCAGGGCACTAGGTAAGTTTACAGCACAGTGCAGTGTTCTGTTTTTTGTTGTCTGATGGAAGGGATTTGAGGATTGCTGTGTGTGCAGGGCTGTAGGTAAGTTTATTGTAGAGTACAGTGTTGTGTTTTTTGTTGTCTGATGGAAGGGATTTGTAGATTGCTGTGTGTGCAGGGCTGTAGGTAAGTTTATGGCACAGTGCAGTGTTGTGTTTTTTTGTTGTCTGATGGAAGGGATTTGTAGATTGCTGTGTGTGTAGGGCTGTAGGTAAGTTTACTGTATAGTGCAGTGTTCTGTTTTTTGTTGTCTGATGGAAGGGATGTGAGGATTGCTTTTTGTGCAGGGCTGTAGGTAAGTTTATTGCAGAGTGCAGTGTTCTGTTTTTTCTTGTCTGATGGAAGGGATTTGTAGATTGCTGTGTGTGCAGGGCTGTGGGTAAGTTTATTGTAGAGTGCAGTTTTGTGTTTTTTTTGTTGTCTGATGGAAGGGATTTGTAGATTGCCGTGTGTGTAGGGCTGTAGGTAAGTTTATTTTAGAGTGCAGTGTTCTGTTTTTTGTTGTCTGATGGAAGGGATTTGAGGATTGCTGTGTGTGCAGGGTTGTAGGTAAGTTTATTTTAGAGTGCAGTGTTCTGTTTTTTGTTGTCTGATGGAAGGGATTTGTAGATTGCTGTGTGTGTAGGGCTGTAGGTAAGTTTATTTTAAAGTGCAGTGTTCTGTTTTTTGTTGTCTGATGGAAGGGATTTGAGGATTGCTGTGTGTGCAGGGCTGTAGGTAAGTTTATGGCAGAGTGCAGCGTTGTGTTTTTTGTTGTCTGATGGAAGGGATTTGTAGATTGCTGTGTGTGCAGGGCTGTAGGTAAGTTTATTGTAGAGTGCAGTGTTGTGTTTTTTGTTGTCTGATGGAAGGGATTCGAGGATTGCTGTGTGTGCAGGGCTGTAGGTAAGTTTATTGTAGAGTGCAGTATTGTGTTTTTTGTTGTCTGTTGGAAGGGAATTGTAGATTGCTGTGTGTGCAGGGCTGTAGGTAAGTTTATTGTAGAGTGCAGTGTTGTGTTTTTTGTTGTCTGGTGGAAGGGAATTGTAGATTGCTGTGCGTGCAGGGCTGTAGGTAAGTTTATTGTAGAGTGCAGTGTTGTGATTTTTGTTTTCTGATGGAAGGGATTTGTAGATTGCTGTGCGTGCAGGGCTGTAGGTAGGTTTATTGTAGAGTGCAGTGTTGTGTTATTTTGTTTTCTGATGGAAGGGATTTGTAGATTGCTGTGCGTGCAGGGCTGTAGGTAAGTTTATTGTAGAGTGCAGTGTTGTGTTTTTGTTGTCTGATGGAAGGGATTTGAGGATTGCTGTGTGTGCAGGGCTGTAGGTAAGTTTATTGTAGAGTGCAGTGTTGTGTTTTTTGTTGTCTGATGGAAGGGATTTGTAGATTGCTGTGTGTGCAGGGCTGTAGGTAAGTTTATTGTAGAGTGCAGTGTTGTGTTTTTTGTTGTCTGGCGGAAGGGAATTGCAGATTGCTGTGTGTACAGGGCTGTAGGTAGGTTTATTGCAGAGTGCAGTGTTCTGTTTTTTGTTGGCTGATGGAAGGGATTTGTAGATTGCTGTGTGTGCAGGGCTGTAGGTAGGTTTACTGTAGAGTGCAGTGTTGTGTTTTTGTTGCCTGATGGAAGGGATTTGCAGATTGCTCTGTGTGCAGGATGGTAGGTAAGTTTGTGGCACAGTGCAGTGTTCTGTTTTTTGTTGTATGATGAAGGGATTTGAGGATTGCTGTGTGTGCAGGGCTGTAGGTAAGTTTATTGTAGAGTGCAGTGTTGTGTTTTTTGTTGTCTGATGGAAGGGATTTATAGATTGCTGTGTTTGCAGGGCTGTAGGTAAGTTTATGGCGCAGTGCAGTGTTCTGTTTTTTGTTGTCTGATGGAAGGGATTTGTAGATTGCTGTGTGTGCAGGGCTGTAGGTAACTTTATTGTAGAGTGCAGTGTTCTGTTTTTTGCTGTCTGATGGAAGGGATTTGAGGATTGCTGTGTGTGCAAGGATGTAGGTAAGTTTATTGCAGAGTGCAGTGTTCTGTTTTTTGTTGTCTGATGGAAGGGATTTGTAGATTGCTGGGTGTGCAGGGCGGTAGGTATGTTTACAGCACAGTGCAGTGTTCTGTTTTTTGTTGTCTGATGGAAGGGATTTGAGGATTGCTGTGTGTGCAGGGCTGTAGGTAAGTTTATTGTAGAGTGCAGTGTTGTGTTTTTTGTTGTCTGATGGAAGGGATTCGAGGATTGCTGTGTGTGCAGGGCTGTAGGTAAATTTATTGTAGAGTGCAGTATTGTGTTTTTTGTTGTCTGGTGGAAGGGAATTGTAGATTGCTGTGTGTGCAGGGCTGTAGGTAAGTTTATTGTAGAGTGCAGTGTTGTGTTTTTTGTTGTCTGGTGGAAGGGAATTCTAGATTGCTGTGCGTGCAGGGCTGTAGGTAAGTTTATTGTAGAGTGCAGTTTTGTGATTTTTGTTTTCTGATGGAAGGGATTTGTAGATTGCTGTGCGTGCAGGGCTGTAGGTAGGTTTATTGTAGAGTGCAGTGTTGTGTTTTTTGTTGTCTGGCGGAAGGGAATTGCAGATTGCTGTGTGTACAGGGCTGTAGGTAGGTTTATTGCAGAGTGCAGTGTTGTGTTTTTTGTTGTCTGATGGAAGGGATTTGCAGATTGCTCTGTGTGCAGGACGGTAGGTAAGTTTGTGGCACAGTGCAGTGTTCTGTTTTTTGTTGTATGATGGAAGGGATTTGAGGATTGCTGTGTGTGCAGGGCTGTAGGTAAGTTTATTGTAGAGTGCAGTGTTGTGTTTTTTGTTGTCTGATGGAAGGGATTTGTAGATTGCTGTGTGTGCAGGGCTGCAGGTAAGTTTATGGCACAGTGCAGTGTTCTGTTTTTTGTTGTCTGATGGAAGGGATTTGTAGATTGCTGTGTGTGCAGGGCTGTAGGTAACTTTATTGTAGAGTGCAGTGTTCTGTTTTTTGCTGTCTGATGGAAGGGATTTGAGGATTGCTGTGTGTGCAAGGCTGTAGGTAAATTTATTGCAGAGTGCAGTGTTCTGTTTTTTGTTGTCTGGTGGAAGGGACTTGTAGATTGCTGGGTGTGCAGGGCGGTAGGTAGGTTTACAGCACAGTGCAGTGTTCTGTTTTTTGTTGTCTGATGGAAGGGATTTGAGGATTGCTGTGTGTGCAGGGCTGTAGGTAAGTTTATTGTAGAGTGCAGTGTTGTGTTTTTTGTTGTCTGGTGGAAGGGATTTGTAGATTGCTGTGTGTGCAGGGCTGTAGGTAAGTTTATGGCACAGTGCAGTGTTCTGTTTTTTGTTGTCTGATGGAAGGGATTTGTAGATTGCTGTGTGTGTAGGGCTGTAGGTAAGTTTATTGTAGAGTGCAGTGTTCTGTTTTTTGTTGTCTGATGGAAGGGATTTGAGGATTGCTGTGTGTGCAGGGCTGTAGGTAAGTTTACTGTAGAGTGCAGTGTTCTGTTTTTTGTTGTCTGATGGAAGGGATTTGAGGATTGCTGTTTGTGCAGGGCTGTAGGTAAGTTTATTGCAGAGTGCAGTGTTCTGTTTTTTCTTGTCTGATGGAAGGGATTTGTACATTGCTGTGTGTACAGGGCTGTAGGTAAGTTTATGGCACAGTGCAGTGTTCTGTTTTTTGTTGTCTGATGGAAGGGATTTGTAGATTGCTGTGTGTGTAGGGCTGTAGGTAAGTTTATTGTAGAGTGCAGTGTTCTGTTTTTTGTTGTCTGATGGAAGGGATAAGAGGATTGCTGTGTGTGCATGGCTGTAGGTAAGTTTATGGCAGAGTGCAGTGTTCTGTTTTTTGTTGTCTGATGGAAGGGATTTGTAGATTGCTGTGTGTGCATGGATGTAGGTAAGTTTATTGTAGAGTGCAGTGTTCTGTTTTTTGTTGTCTGATGGAAGGGATTTGTAGATTGCTGTGTGTGCAGGGCTGTAGGTAAGTTTATTGTAGAGTGCAGTGTTGTGTTTTTTGTTGTCTGGCGGAAGGGAATTGCAGATTGCTGTGTGTACAGGGCTGTAGGTAGGTTTATTGCAGAGTGAAGTGTTCTGTTTTTTGTTGGCTGATGGAAGGGATTTGTGGATTGCTGTGTGTGCAGGGCTGTAGGTAGGTTTACTGTAGAGTGCAGTGTTGTGTTTTTGTTGTCTGATGGAAGGGATTTGCAGATTGCTCTGTGTGCAGGGCGGTAGGTAGGTTTATGGCACAGTGCACTATTCTGTTTTTTGTTGTATGATGGAAGGGATTTGAGGATTGCTGTGTGTGCAGGGCTGTAGGTAAGTTTATTGTAGAGTGCAGTGTTGTGTTTTTTGTTGTCTGATGGAATGGATTTGTAGATTTCTGTATGTGCAGGGCTGTAGGTAAGTGTATGACAAAGTGCAGTGTGTTCTGTTTTTTGTTGTCTGATGAAAGGGATTTGTAGATTGCTGTGTGTGCATGGCTGTAGGTAACTTTATTGTAGAGTGCAGTGTTCTGTTTTTTGCTGTCTGATGGAAGGGATTTGAGGATTGCTGTGTGTGCAAGGCTGTAGGTAAGTTTATTGCAGAGTGCAGTGTTCTGTTTTTTGTTGTCTGATGGAAGGGATTTGTAGATTGCTGGATGTGCAGGGCACTAGGTAAGTTTACAGCACAGTGCAGTGTTCTGTTTTTTGTTGTCTGATGGAAGGGATTTGAGGATTGCTGTGTGTGCAGGGCTGTAGGTAAGTTTATTGTAGAGTACAGTGTTGTGTTTTTTTGTTGTCTGATGGAAGGGATTTGTAGATTGCTGTGTGTGTAGGGCTGTAGGTAAGTTTACTGTATAGTGCAGTGTTCTGTTTTTTGTTGTCTGATGAAAGGGATTTGTAGATTGCTGTGTGTGCATGGCTGTAGGTAACTTTATTGTAGAGTGCAGTGTTCTGTTTTTTGCTGTCTGATGGAAGGGATTTGAGGATTGCTGTGTGTGCAGGGCTGTAGGTAAGTTTATTGTAGAGTACAGTGTTGTGTTTTTTTGTTGTCTGATGGAAGGGATTTGTAGATTTCTGTATGTGCAGGGCTGTAGGTAAGTGTATGACAAAGTGCAGTGTGTTCTGTTTTTTGTTGTCTGATGAAAGGGATTTGTAGATTGCTGGGTGTGCAGGGCTGTAGGTAAGTGTATGACAAAGTGCAGTGTGTTCTGTTTTTTGTTGTCTGATGGAAGGGATTTGTAGATTGCTGGGTGTGCAGGGCGGTAGGTATGTTTACAGCACAGTGCAGTGTTCTGTTTTTTGTTGTCTGATGGAAGGGATTTGAGGATTGCTGTGTGTGCAGGGCTGTAGGTAAGTTTATTGTAGAGTACAGTGTTGTGTTTTTTTGTTGTCTGATGGAAGGGATTTGTAGATTTCTGTATGTGCAGGGCTGTAGGTAAGTGTATGACAAAGTGCAGTGTGTTCTGTTTTTTGTTGTCTGATGGAAGGGATTTGTAGATTGCTGGGTGTGCAGGGCGGTAGGTATGTTTACAGCACAGTGCAGTGTTCTGTTTTTTGTTGTCTGATGGAAGGGATTTGAGGATTGCTGTGTGTGCAGGGCTGTAGGTAAGTTTATTGTAGAGTGCAGTGTTGTGTTTTTTGTTGTCTGATGGAAGGGATTCGAGGATTGCTGTGTGTGCAGGGCTGTAGGTAAATTTATTGTAGAGTGCAGTATTGTGTTTTTTGTTGTCTGGTGGAAGGGAATTGTAGATTGCTGTGTGTGCAGGGCTGTAGGTAAGTTTATTGTAGAGTGCAGTGTTGTGTTTTTTGTTGTCTGGTGGAAGGGAATTCTAGATTGCTGTGCGTGCAGGGCTGTAGGTAAGTTTATTGTAGAGTGCAGTTTTGTGATTTTTGTTTTCTGATGGAAGGGATTTGTAGATTGCTGTGCGTGCAGGGCTGTAGGTAGGTTTATTGTAGAGTGCAGTGTTGTGTTTTTTGTTGTCTGGCGGAAGGGAATTGCAGATTGCTGTGTGTACAGGGCTGTAGGTAGGTTTATTGCAGAGTGCAGTGTTGTGTTTTTTGTTGTCTGATGGAAGGGATTTGCAGATTGCTCTGTGTGCAGGACGGTAGGTAAGTTTGTGGCACAGTGCAGTGTTCTGTTTTTTGTTGTATGATGGAAGGGATTTGAGGATTGCTGTGTGTGCAGGGCTGTAGGTAAGTTTATTGTAGAGTGCAGTGTTGTGTTTTTTGTTGTCTGATGGAAGGGATTTGTAGATTGCTGTGTGTGCAGGGCTGCAGGTAAGTTTATGGCACAGTGCAGTGTTCTGTTTTTTGTTGTCTGATGGAAGGGATTTGTAGATTGCTGTGTGTGCAGGGCTGTAGGTAACTTTATTGTAGAGTGCAGTGTTCTGTTTTTTGCTGTCTGATGGAAGGGATTTGAGGATTGCTGTGTGTGCAAGGCTGTAGGTAAATTTATTGCAGAGTGCAGTGTTCTGTTTTTTGTTGTCTGGTGGAAGGGACTTGTAGATTGCTGGGTGTGCAGGGCGGTAGGTAGGTTTACAGCACAGTGCAGTGTTCTGTTTTTTGTTGTCTGATGGAAGGGATTTGAGGATTGCTGTGTGTGCAGGGCTGTAGGTAAGTTTATTGTAGAGTGCAGTGTTGTGTTTTTTGTTGTCTGGTGGAAGGGATTTGTAGATTGCTGTGTGTGCAGGGCTGTAGGTAAGTTTATGGCACAGTGCAGTGTTCTGTTTTTTGTTGTCTGATGGAAGGGATTTGTAGATTGCTGTGTGTGTAGGGCTGTAGGTAAGTTTATTGTAGAGTGCAGTGTTCTGTTTTTTGTTGTCTGATGGAAGGGATTTGAGGATTGCTGTGTGTGCAGGGCTGTAGGTAAGTTTACTGTAGAGTGCAGTGTTCTGTTTTTTGTTGTCTGATGGAAGGGATTTGAGGATTGCTGTTTGTGCAGGGCTGTAGGTAAGTTTATTGCAGAGTGCAGTGTTCTGTTTTTTCTTGTCTGATGGAAGGGATTTGTACATTGCTGTGTGTACAGGGCTGTAGGTAAGTTTATGGCACAGTGCAGTGTTCTGTTTTTTGTTGTCTGATGGAAGGGATTTGTAGATTGCTGTGTGTGTAGGGCTGTAGGTAAGTTTATTGTAGAGTGCAGTGTTCTGTTTTTTGTTGTCTGATGGAAGGGATAAGAGGATTGCTGTGTGTGCATGGCTGTAGGTAAGTTTATGGCAGAGTGCAGTGTTCTGTTTTTTGTTGTCTGATGGAAGGGATTTGTAGATTGCTGTGTGTGCATGGATGTAGGTAAGTTTATTGTAGAGTGCAGTGTTCTGTTTTTTGTTGTCTGATGGAAGGGATTTGTAGATTGCTGTGTGTGCAGGGCTGTAGGTAAGTTTATTGTAGAGTGCAGTGTTGTGTTTTTTGTTGTCTGGCGGAAGGGAATTGCAGATTGCTGTGTGTACAGGGCTGTAGGTAGGTTTATTGCAGAGTGAAGTGTTCTGTTTTTTGTTGGCTGATGGAAGGGATTTGTGGATTGCTGTGTGTGCAGGGCTGTAGGTAGGTTTACTGTAGAGTGCAGTGTTGTGTTTTTGTTGTCTGATGGAAGGGATTTGCAGATTGCTCTGTGTGCAGGGCGGTAGGTAGGTTTATGGCACAGTGCACTATTCTGTTTTTTGTTGTATGATGGAAGGGATTTGAGGATTGCTGTGTGTGCAGGGCTGTAGGTAAGTTTATTGTAGAGTGCAGTGTTGTGTTTTTTGTTGTCTGATGGAATGGATTTGTAGATTTCTGTATGTGCAGGGCTGTAGGTAAGTGTATGACAAAGTGCAGTGTGTTCTGTTTTTTGTTGTCTGATGAAAGGGATTTGTAGATTGCTGTGTGTGCATGGCTGTAGGTAACTTTATTGTAGAGTGCAGTGTTCTGTTTTTTGCTGTCTGATGGAAGGGATTTGAGGATTGCTGTGTGTGCAAGGCTGTAGGTAAGTTTATTGCAGAGTGCAGTGTTCTGTTTTTTGTTGTCTGATGGAAGGGATTTGTAGATTGCTGGATGTGCAGGGCACTAGGTAAGTTTACAGCACAGTGCAGTGTTCTGTTTTTTGTTGTCTGATGGAAGGGATTTGAGGATTGCTGTGTGTGCAGGGCTGTAGGTAAGTTTATTGTAGAGTACAGTGTTGTGTTTTTTTGTTGTCTGATGGAAGGGATTTGTAGATTGCTGTGTGTGTAGGGCTGTAGGTAAGTTTACTGTATAGTGCAGTGTTCTGTTTTTTGTTGTCTGATGAAAGGGATTTGTAGATTGCTGTGTGTGCATGGCTGTAGGTAACTTTATTGTAGAGTGCAGTGTTCTGTTTTTTGCTGTCTGATGGAAGGGATTTGAGGATTGCTGTGTGTGCAGGGCTGTAGGTAAGTTTATTGTAGAGTACAGTGTTGTGTTTTTTTGTTGTCTGATGGAAGGGATTTGTAGATTTCTGTATGTGCAGGGCTGTAGGTAAGTGTATGACAAAGTGCAGTGTGTTCTGTTTTTTGTTGTCTGATGAAAGGGATTTGTAGATTGCTGTGTGTGCATGGCTGTAGGTAACTTTATTGTAGAGTGCAGTGTTCTGTTTTTTGCTGTCTGATGGAAGGGATTTGAGGATTGCTGTGTGTGCAAGGCTGTAGGTAAGTTTATTGCAGAGTGCAGTGTTCTGTTTTTTGTTGTCTGATGGAAGGGATTTGTAGATTGCTGGATGTGCAGGGCACTAGGTAAGTTTACAGCACAGTGCAGTGTTCTGTTTTTTGTTGTCTGATGGAAGGGATTTGTAGATTGCTGTGTGTGCAGGGCTGTAGGTAAGTTTATGGCACAGTGCAGTGTTGTGTTTTTTTGTTGTCTGATGGAAGGGATTTGTAGATTGCTGTGTGTGTAGGGCTGTAGGTAAGTTTACTGTATAGTGCAGTGTTCTGTTTTTTGTTGTCTGATGGAAGGGATGTGAGGATTGCTTTTTGTGCAGGGCTGTAGGTAAGTTTATTGCAGAGTGCAGTGTTCTGTTTTTTCTTGTCTGATGGAAGGGATTTGTAGATTGCTGTGTGTGCAGGGCTGTGGGTAAGTTTATTGTAGAGTGCAGTTTTGTGTTTTTTTTGTTGTCTGATGGAAGGGATTTGTAGATTGCCGTGTGTGTAGGGCTGTAGGTAAGTTTATTTTAGAGTGCAGTGTTCTGTTTTTTGTTGTCTGATGGAAGGGATTTGAGGATTGCTGTGTGTGCAGGGTTGTAGGTAAGTTTATTTTAGAGTGCAGTGTTCTGTTTTTTGTTGTCTGATGGAAGGGATTTGTAGATTGCTGTGTGTGTAGGGCTGTAGGTAAGTTTATTTTAAAGTGCAGTGTTCTGTTTTTTGTTGTCTGATGGAAGGGATTTGAGGATTGCTGTGTGTGCAGGGCTGTAGGTAAGTTTATTGTAGAGTGCAGTATTGTGTTTTTTGTTGTCTGTTGGAAGGGAATTGTAGATTGCTGTGTGTGCAGGGCTGTAGGTAAGTTTATTGTAGAGTGCAGTGTTGTGTTTTTTGTTGTCTGGTGGAAGGGAATTGTAGATTGCTGTGCGTGCAGGGCTGTAGGTAAGTTTATTGTAGAGTGCAGTGTTGTGATTTTTGTTTTCTGATGGAAGGGATTTGTAGATTGCTGTGCGTGCAGGGCTGTAGGTAGGTTTATTGTAGAGTGCAGTGTTGTGTTATTTTGTTTTCTGATGGAAGGGATTTGTAGATTGCTGTGCGTGCAGGGCTGTAGGTAAGTTTATTGTAGAGTGCAGTGTTGTGTTTTTGTTGTCTGATGGAAGGGATTTGAGGATTGCTGTGTGTGCAGGGCTGTAGGTAAGTTTATTGTAGAGTGCAGTGTTGTGTTTTTTGTTGTCTGATGGAAGGGATTTGTAGATTGCTGTGTGTGCAGGGCTGTAGGTAAGTTTATTGTAGAGTGCAGTGTTGTGTTTTTTGTTGTCTGGCGGAAGGGAATTGCAGATTGCTGTGTGTACAGGGCTGTAGGTAGGTTTATTGCAGAGTGCAGTGTTCTGTTTTTTGTTGGCTGATGGAAGGGATTTGTAGATTGCTGTGTGTGCAGGGCTGTAGGTAGGTTTACTGTAGAGTGCAGTGTTGTGTTTTTGTTGCCTGATGGAAGGGATTTGCAGATTGCTCTGTGTGCAGGATGGTAGGTAAGTTTGTGGCACAGTGCAGTGTTCTGTTTTTTGTTGTATGATGAAGGGATTTGAGGATTGCTGTGTGTGCAGGGCTGTAGGTAAGTTTATTGTAGAGTGCAGTGTTGTGTTTTTTGTTGTCTGATGGAAGGGATTTATAGATTGCTGTGTTTGCAGGGCTGTAGGTAAGTTTATGGCGCAGTGCAGTGTTCTGTTTTTTGTTGTCTGATGGAAGGGATTTGTAGATTGCTGTGTGTGCAGGGCTGTAGGTAACTTTATTGTAGAGTGCAGTGTTCTGTTTTTTGCTGTCTGATGGAAGGGATTTGAGGATTGCTGTGTGTGCAAGGATGTAGGTAAGTTTATTGCAGAGTGCAGTGTTCTGTTTTTTGTTGTCTGATGGAAGGGATTTGTAGATTGCTGGGTGTGCAGGGCGGTAGGTATGTTTACAGCACAGTGCAGTGTTCTGTTTTTTGTTGTCTGATGGAAGGGATTTGAGGATTGCTGTGTGTGCAGGGCTGTAGGTAAGTTTATTGTAGAGTGCAGTGTTGTGTTTTTTGTTGTCTGATGGAAGGGATTCGAGGATTGCTGTGTGTGCAGGGCTGTAGGTAAATTTATTGTAGAGTGCAGTATTGTGTTTTTTGTTGTCTGGTGGAAGGGAATTGTAGATTGCTGTGTGTGCAGGGCTGTAGGTAAGTTTATTGTAGAGTGCAGTGTTGTGTTTTTTGTTGTCTGGTGGAAGGGAATTCTAGATTGCTGTGCGTGCAGGGCTGTAGGTAAGTTTATTGTAGAGTGCAGTTTTGTGATTTTTGTTTTCTGATGGAAGGGATTTGTAGATTGCTGTGCGTGCAGGGCTGTAGGTAGGTTTATTGTAGAGTGCAGTGTTGTGTTTTTTGTTGTCTGGCGGAAGGGAATTGCAGATTGCTGTGTGTACAGGGCTGTAGGTAGGTTTATTGCAGAGTGCAGTGTTGTGTTTTTTGTTGTCTGATGGAAGGGATTTGCAGATTGCTCTGTGTGCAGGACGGTAGGTAAGTTTGTGGCACAGTGCAGTGTTCTGTTTTTTGTTGTATGATGGAAGGGATTTGAGGATTGCTGTGTGTGCAGGGCTGTAGGTAAGTTTATTGTAGAGTGCAGTGTTGTGTTTTTTGTTGTCTGATGGAAGGGATTTGTAGATTGCTGTGTGTGCAGGGCTGTAGGTAAGTTTATGGCACAGTGCAGTGTTCTGTTTTTTGTTGTCTGATGGAAGGGATTTGTAGATTGCTGTGTGTGCAGGGCTGTAGGTAACTTTATTGTAGAGTGCAGTGTTCTGTTTTTTGCTGTCTGATGGAAGGGATTTGAGGATTGCTGTGTGTGCAAGGCTGTAGGTAAATTTATTGCAGAGTGCAGTGTTCTGTTTTTTGTTGTCTGGTGGAAGGGACTTGTAGATTGCTGGGTGTGCAGGGCGGTAGGTAGGTTTACAGCACAGTGCAGTGTTCTGTTTTTTGTTGTCTGATGGAAGGGATTTGAGGATTGCTGTGTGTGCAGGGCTGTAGGTAAGTTTATTGTAGAGTGCAGTGTTGTGTTTTTTGTTGTCTGGTGGAAGGGATTTGTAGATTGCTGTGTGTGCAGGGCTGTAGGTAAGTTTATGGCACAGTGCAGTGTTCTGTTTTTTGTTGTCTGATGGAAGGGATTTGTAGATTGCTGTGTGTGTAGGGCTGTAGGTAAGTTTATTGTAGAGTGCAGTGTTCTGTTTTTTGTTGTCTGATGGAAGGGATTTGAGGATTGCTGTGTGTGCAGGGCTGTAGGTAAGTTTACTGTAGAGTGCAGTGTTCTGTTTTTTGTTGTCTGATGGAAGGGATTTGAGGATTGCTGTTTGTGCAGGGCTGTAGGTAAGTTTATTGCAGAGTGCAGTGTTCTGTTTTTTCTTGTCTGATGGAAGGGATTTGTACATTGCTGTGTGTACAGGGCTGTAGGTAAGTTTATGGCACAGTGCAGTGTTCTGTTTTTTGTTGTCTGATGGAAGGGATTTGTAGATTGCTGTGTGTGTAGGGCTGTAGGTAAGTTTATTGTAGAGTGCAGTGTTCTGTTTTTTGTTGTCTGATGGAAGGGATAAGAGGATTGCTGTGTGTGCATGGCTGTAGGTAAGTTTATGGCAGAGTGCAGTGTTCTGTTTTTTGTTGTCTGATGGAAGGGATTTGTAGATTGCTGTGTGTGCATGGATGTAGGTAAGTTTATTGTAGAGTGCAGTGTTCTGTTTTTTGTTGTCTGATGGAAGGGATTTGTAGATTGCTGTGTGTGCAGGGCTGTAGGTAAGTTTATTGTAGAGTGCAGTGTTGTGTTTTTTGTTGTCTGGCGGAAGGGAATTGCAGATTGCTGTGTGTACAGGGCTGTAGGTAGGTTTATTGCAGAGTGAAGTGTTCTGTTTTTTGTTGGCTGATGGAAGGGATTTGTGGATTGCTGTGTGTGCAGGGCTGTAGGTAGGTTTACTGTAGAGTGCAGTGTTGTGTTTTTGTTGCCTGATGGAAGGGATTTGCAGATTGCTCTGTGTGCAGGATGGTAGGTAAGTTTGTGGCACAGTGCAGTGTTCTGTTTTTTGTTGTATGATGGAAGGGATTTGAGGATTGCTGTGTGTGCAGGGCTGTAGGTAAGTTTATTGTAGAGTGCAGTGTTGTGTTTTTTGTTGTCTGATGGAAGGGATTTGTAGATTGCTGTGTGTGCAGGGCTGTAGGTAAGTTTATGGCGCAGTGCAGTGTTCTGTTTTTTGTTGTCTGATGGAAGGGATTTGTAGATTGCTGTGTGTGCAGGGCTGTAGGTAACTTTATTGTAGAGTGCAGTGTTCTGTTTTTTGCTGTCTGATGGAAGGGATTTGAGGATTGCTGTGTGTGCAAGGATGTAGGTAAGTTTATTGCAGAGTGCAGTGTTCTGTTTTTTGTTGTCTGATGGAAGGGATTTGTAGATTGCTGGGTGTGCAGGGCGGTAGGTATGTTTACAGCACAGTGCAGTGTTCTGTTTTTTGTTGTCTGATGGAAGGGATTTGAGGATTGCTGTGTGTGCAGGGCTGTAGGTAAGTTTATTGTAGAGTGCAGTGTTGTGTTTTTTGTTGTCTGATGGAAGGGATTCGAGGATTGCTGTGTGTGCAGGGCTGTAGGTAAATTTATTGTAGAGTGCAGTGTTGTGTTTTTTGTTGTCTGGTGGAAGGGAATTGTAGATTGCTGTGTGTGCAGGGCTGTAGGTAAGTTTATTGTAGAGTGCAGTGTTGTGTTTTTTGTTGTCTGGTGGAAGGGAATTCTAGATTGCTGTGCGTGCAGGGCTGTAGGTAAGTTTATTGTAGAGTGCAGTGTTGTGATTTTTGTTTTCTGATGGAAGGGATTTGTAGATTGCTGTGCGTGCAGGGCTGTAGGTAGGTTTATTGTAGAGTGCAGTGTTGTGTTTTTTGTTGTCTGGCAGAAGGGAATTGCAGATTCCTGTGTGTACAGGGCTGTAGGTAGGTTTATTGCAGAGTGCAGTGTTCTGTTTTTTATTGTCTGAAGGAAGGGATTTGTAGATTGCTGTGTGTGCAGGGCTGTAGGTAGGTTTACTGTAGAGTGCAGTGTTGTGTTTTTTGTTGTCTGATGGAAGGGATTTGCAGATTGCTCTGTGTGCAGGACGGTAGGTAAGTTTGTGGCACAGTGCAGTGTTCTGTTTTTTGTTGTATGATGGAAGGGATTTGAGGATTGCTGTGTGTGCAGGGCTGTAGGTAAGTTTATTGTAGAGTGCAGTGTTGTGTTTTTTGTTGTCTGATGGAAGGGATTTGTAGATTGATATGTGTGCAGGGCTGTAGGTAAGTTTATGGCACAGTGCAGTGTTCTGTTTTTTGTTGTCTGATGGAAGGGATTTGTAGATTGCTGTGTGTGCAGGGCTGTAGGTAACTTTATTGTAGAGTGCAGTGTTCTGTTTTTTGCTGTCTGATGGAAGGGATTTGAGGATTGCTGTGTGTGCAAGGCTGTAGGTAAGTTTATTGCAGAGTGCAGTGTTCTGTTTTTTGTTGTCTGGTGGAAGGGATTTGTAGATTGCTGGATGTGCAGGGCGGTAGGTAGGTTTACAGCACAGTGCAGTGTTCTGTTTTTTGTTGTCTGATGGAAGGGATTTGAGGATTGCTGTGTGTGCAGGGCTGTAGGTAAGTTTATTGTAGAGTGCAGTGTTGTGTTTTTTGTTGTCTGGTGGAAGGGATTTGTAGATTGCTGTGTGTGCAGGGCTGTAGGTAAGTTTATGGCACAGTGCAGTGTTCTGTTTTTTGTTGTCTGATGGAAGGGATTTGTAGATTGCTGTGTGTGTAGGGCTGTAGGTAAGTTTATTGTAGAGTGCAGTGTTCTGTTTTTTGTTGTCTGATGGAAGGGATTTGAGGATTGCTGTGTGTGCAGGGCTGTAGGTAAGTTTATGGCAGAGTGAAGTGTTCTGTTTTTCATTGTCTGATGGAAGGGATTTGTAGATTGCTGTGTGTGCATGGATGTAGGTAAGTTTATTGTAGAGTGCAGTGTTCTGTTTTCTGTTGTCTGATGGAAGGGATTTGAGGATTGCTGTGTGTGCAGGGCTGCAGGTAAGTTTATTGTAGAGTGCAGTGTTGTGTTTTTGTTGTCTGATGGAAGGGATTTGTAGATTGCTGTGTGTGCAGGGCTGTAGGTAGGTTTATGGCACAGTGAAGTGTTCTGTTTTTTGTTGTCTGATTGAAGGGATTTGTAGATTGCTGTGTGTGCAGGGCTGTAGGTAAGTTTACTGTAGAGTGCAGTGTTCTGTTTTTTGTTGTCTGATGGAAGGGATTTGAGGATTGCTGTTTGTGCAGGGCTGTAGGTAAGTTTATTGCAGAGTGCAGTATTCTGTTTTTTCTTGTCTGATGGAAGGGATTTGTACATTGCTGTGTGTACAGGGCTGTAGGTAAGTTTATGGCACAGTGCAATGTTCTGTTTTTTGTTGTCTGATGGAAGGGATTTGTAGATTGCTGTGTGTGTAGGGCTGTAGGTAAGTTTATTGTAGAGTGCAGTGTTCTGTTTTTTGTTTTCTGATGGAAGGGATAAGAGGATTGCTGTGTGTGCAGGGCTGTAGGTAAGTTTATGGCAGAGTGCAGTGTTCTGTTTTTTGTTGTCTGATGGAAGGGATTTGTAGATTGCTGTGTGTGCATGGATGTAGGTAAGTTTATTGTAGAGTGCAGTGTTCTGTTTTTTGTTGTCTGATGGAAGGGATTTGAGGATTGCTGTGTGTGCAGGGCTGTAGGTAAGTTTATTGCAGAGTGCAGTGTTTTGTTTTTTGTTGTCTGATGGAAGGGATTTGTAGATTGCTGTGTGTGCAGGGCTGTAGGTAAGTTTATTGCAGAGTGCAGTGTTCTGTTTTTTGTTGTCTGATGGAAGGGATTTGTAGATTGCTGTGTGTGCAGGGCTGTAGGTAAGTTTATTGTAGAGTGCAGTGTTGTGTTTTTTGTTGTCTGAAGGAAGGGATTTGTGGATTGCTGTGTGTGCAGGGCTGTAGGTAAGTTTATTGCAGAGTGCAGTGTTTTGTTTTTTGTTGTCTGATGGAAGGGAATTGTAGATTGCTGTGTGTGCAGGGCTGTAGGTAAGTTTATTGTAGAGTGCAGTGTTCTGTTTTTTGTTGTCTGATGGAAGGGAATTGTAGATTGCTGTGTGTGCATGGCATAGTTGATCTGCCTGTTTGAGCATAGAAGTTGAGGGTGTTAGTGAGGGAGTTTACATGAGTGCACGGGAGTCAGTTTAGAGCGCTCATCCGATGTATCCGCGGTGATCTCAGTGGAGGATCGATCACGTCTTGAAGAGTGCTTTACATGGAAAAAAAGAAACGCAGGTACCCACCAACCTACGAAGCCAAACATTCCAGTGCAGCGCTTTCCACGCCATCTGTTTCAGACTGGCATCTTGGGCACAGGCCCCTTTTAGCCACACCTTGTTCTTTGCAGGCAATGCCCAGTGAGATTAAATTATGTGCCAAGGATCACACGCTTCCAGTTTGTTGTAATGCATTGTGTTAAGAAAGTTTGAATACCTATATAAAATGAGACTTTCTTTTTAGGTATCAAACTAGCAGATATAGCTGTAAACTAAGCTTTAGAAGGGGAGTATGGTTATTTCTCGCTTTCATTGCCTAATGAGAAATCCGTTAGGTAACTGGAGCTGTGTGGGAGTTTCCCGTCAAAAACGTTCCAGCACAACTCCAATTACTTAAACATTTACATATTACAATAGGCATTGCTAATACCAAATGAACAACTTGAAAAAGTAATGTCCCAGGCTTTCCAAATTAATCCCTGCTCCGTCAAGTAAAGGTGAAGCCTAGTTTGGGAAACAGTGTTCTGCGCCTGGTGTTAGGAGAGCACAGTGGATGCATGTTTGTCCCACTTAGTGAAACACTTAGTGAAACAGTGTTCACCGCCAGGTGTGCTGGGAGCACCATAGATGCGTGTTTCTCGCACTTAGTGAAACAGTGTTCCACGCCCGGTGTGCTGGGAGCAGCATAGATGCATGTTTTCTCCCACTTAGTGAAACAGTGCTCCGCGCCTGGTGTGCTGGGAGCACCATAGATGCGTGTTTGTCCCACTTAGTGAAACAGTGCTCCGCGCCTGGTGTGCTGGGAGCACCATAGATGCGTGTTTGTCCCACTTAGTGAAACAGTGCTCCGCGCCTGGTGTGCTGGGAGCACCATAGATGCGTGTTTCTCCCACTTAGTGAAACAGTGCTCCGCGCCTGGTGTGCTGGGAGCACCATAGATGCGTGTTTCTCCCACTTAGTGAAACAGTGCTCCGCGCCTGGTGTGCTGGGAGCACCATAGATGCGTGTTTGTCCCACTTAGTGAAACAGTGCTCCGCGCCTGGTGCTCTGGGAGCACCATAGATGCGTGTTTGTCCCACTTAGTGAAACAGTGTTCCGCGCCCGGTGTGCTCGGAGCACCATAGATGCGTGTTTCTCCCACTTTGTGAAACAGTGTTCCGCGCCCGGTGTGCTGGGAGCACCATAGATGCATTTTTCTCCCACTTAGTGAAACAGTGCTCCGCGCTCGGTGTGCTGGGAGCACCATAGATGCGTGTTTGTCACACTTAGTGAAACAGTGTTCCGCGCCTGGTGTGCTGGGAGCACAATGGATACATATTTGTCTCTCCTTATGGTCTGCAGGGCGGGCCCTGAAGGAGACATTATGGGCACTGTGGGTGGTGGAGAGAGGAGGAAGGAGAGGGCGCTGCTTTCCCCAGCAAAGGCTGCAGAAGCGTAGTCCTTTAAGTTGCGATAACGTGAAATTATTATTATTACTATTATTATTATTATGGTATTTAATGAGCGTGGACCTAGCTTCGAAAAGCTTTCATTCTCACCTTGCAGCATAGTTGAGTACCGGTACTCTATTTCAGTTGTTGAGAAGTGCAGGTACTCAAATGCTCAAAAATAAGAAGTGCAGGTACTGAGGGCCGGGTAGGACCGGCCCATCTAAAGCACTGGATTTGAAGTAACGCAGTGTGAGTCCCCTTTCATGAGCTTTTGGCTCATGTACCGCGGGTGGCAATTCCGCTCGTGGTAAATCGTCAATGTTTTGGCCGCAACGTTGAGGTAAAACCTCCAGCCAAGTCCTGAAGGTTTGTCTTCCACATTGCAGCCAATCGCAGAATTTGGTGGTATGGTGAATGTGGTTGTAATCGCATTCCAGCTATTTTATCCCGCACCGTCAAACTTGTAATGAAGCCCAACGGTGCTTTCCGCTTGGGCGGCTCCTGGCAGTAACGGAGATGAGGCGACACAAGGCCGTTTAATTATTGTATTTGCAACATAAAAAAGCAATCATGATAAAGTTAAGACCATGCCTGGGTGAGCAAAGTAGAGCTCTCCCCCACGCCGACAAAAGAACAAAGGACGCAGTTCCCCCTGTGTACTTGGATCACATGCCCTATGTGAACATAAGGGTGCTGAGGCCGGGGCTGAGGCTGAATTAAGTGCCGGCCGTGCTGCATTAAATGTCGGCCGCGAGGCTGAATTGACTGTCAGCTGTGAGGCCGGGACCGCATTAACCGGCCGCGAGGCGGAGGCTGCAATTAACGCCAGCCGCGAGCCGGGCGAGGAAATGTGGGATGGCCGCCAGGCAGGGCTGTTGTTTAGTGAAACCTCGAACGAGCCAGGGAAACATAGCGGACACAAAACGGGACAGAGCCCGGCCACAACTACATGGGGAGGAAAGCAGAATTCCGAGGGAGTTAGCCGGGGTCTCTGGCGTCCCATTGTTTACAGCAATGAAGGCATAGGACCAGACGCTGAGCAAGCCCAACACAACATGAGTTTAACAATGCCCGCTCCCCGCTCACGTATTCTAACAGTAAACTCACCTGTCACTCAGGTCAACAGCAGCACGTGGAGGGGGAAAATAGCTGAAACAGGGAAGGAGACATCTTGGCTACCTTCGTTCAGAGAGGAAGGGGGTCTGGCGTATGGGGATATTTATAGACATAACCACCAAGTGCTTCCTGATTGGTCAAGGGCCCTCTGTCGCCTATTTAAGGATGAAACTGACAAAGGACTGTGTGTGCTTCATCTGATTTCTTTCAGAACATCCGAGCTGAGAGAGAGCCACACCGGAGGCGCTCTGGGCCTATGAGGACTAACCTAAGAAGGCTACAAGTACATCCATACCAAGAAGGAAAATTGAACTAAAGACATTTTTTTTCCTGAATAAAGGCTGTTTAATTTCGAATTTCCTGTCTTCCTGCCTCACCCTAAACCTCACTGGTTCACCTTTGCTAGTGAGGTCAACTGATGAAGCGGGTGATTTTCAGGATGTGCTTAGATAGGGTGACGATGTCAAGTTCCCCACCAGGAGGTCATTGTTTTCTGTAACTGCCAACCATTGTAGGTTGGCTGCTAGCCGTCCGCCTATTCTGTCCCCAGAGTGTGACCTACAAACCCTTCCTATTTGAAAGTGCCAACCCCTTGTGTAATCCTGTTGTATTCCCAAAGTTCATTGGGATCCTTCAACCTTTCTTATTTCTTTCTAGTCTGGAAAAAACCAGGAACGCATAATATATGTGCGTGCTGTGGCTAGTGTCAACACCCCCTGCTAACTTGTTATGGTAAGGAATTGCTGACAACTGAGCTGCTGCCCAATACTTTTCCCTTGTCCTTTTGAACGCCCAAATTTAGTAGGCCCTTACTGCAGAGCTTGGCTGCACTCTTGGCCAACGTGTTTTTGCCAGGCCTATTATATCTGAGGGCTCTTCTGCTGGGTCTGATCCTGGGCACTCCCTGCAGCCCCCGTAAATTTAGTAGGCACTTAATGCAAAGCTTGGCTGTACACCAGGCCAACGCTTTTCTGCCAGGCCCATTAAATATACTCGAGGGCACTTGTGCTCCTGTGCTATTCTGGGAACTCATGCAGCCCCCATCAATTAGGTGCTGTTATTTGCAGTACTGTCCTCAATTTCTTTACGCACAATGCCATGTGTGTGGAAAATCCATCAGCAGCATTCGTTTTGCTGGCAATCAGCCTGGCCTTTAGCGCCATGTTGTATTGCAATGCCCATCTTGGTATTACCCTCAAATATTATCAACACCAACTGGCATGATGGCTGTAACGCTTGACCACTTTCTTGTTCACTCATTGGCTTCTGCCAAATCACAGCGCCATTAAGACCCCAGGTCTATCATTATACGTGAGGGCTCTTCTGATGGGGGGCGATCCTGGGCACTCCCTGCAGCCCATGTCAGTTTAGTGTGCACTTACTGCAAAGCTTGCCCGTACTCTTGGTCAACGTTTCTTGGCCAAGGTTTTTTTGCCAGAACCATTAAATATACTCGAGGGCACTTCTGCAAAGCTTAGCTGTACTCTTGGCCAAAGTTTTTCTGCCAGGACCATTAAATATATTCGAGGGCACTTCTGCAGAGCTTGGCCGTACTCTTGGCCAAGGTTTTTCTGCCAGGACCATTAAATATACTCGAGGGCACTTCTGCAAAGCTTGGCCATAGTCTTGGCCAAGGTTTTTCTGCCAGGACCATTAAATATACTCGAGGGCACTTCTGCAAAGCTTGGCCGTACTCTTGGCCAAGGTTTTTCTGCCAGGACCATTAAATATACTCGAGGGCACTTCTACAAAGCTTGGCCATAGTCTTGGCCAAGGTTTTTCTACAAGGACCATTAAATATACTCGAGGGCACTTCTGCAAAGCTTGGCCGTTCTCTTATTTTATTTATTTGTTATTTATTTGCATTTATAAAGCACACAAAAGGCCCTGGGGCATCGTGGCGCTGTTACAGCGAGCTTGAACTTAACATAGGTAAAATGAAGCATAGTCGGTTGCAGTAATATACACAGGATTAAGTACTTGGAGTGCAGTAGTAAAGATAGGAATGACATGTTGTAGGTGAAAGATGCGAGTCAAGTGTTATGCTTTGCTATGGTTACAGTGCAATAGCATAACTATACAGGCTAGTTTTATACATTTTTGGAACAGTAAGGTTTTTAGGTTTTTGCGGAAGGTGGTGTATGATTTTTCATTCCTTAATGAGGTTGGCAATGCATTCCAATTTTTGGGTGCGAGGTATTGGAAGCTAGACCCTCCGGCTTTGGTTCTTTTGAAGGTAGGTTCATAGATCTGATTGGCGCGGTGGGATCTAGTAGGTCTGTTAGAGGAATTGAGGGCGATTCTTTCGAGATGTAGGGTGGGGCATCTGATGAGACATCTGTGTGTGATGGCCATGGCTTTAAAGAGTATACATTCCTTTACCGGTAGCCAATGGGCCTCTTTCCTTGCTTGAGAGATGTGTTCCCTTTTGGGAATGGTCAGCGTTGCCCGGAGCGAGTTGTTTTGAGTGACTTGGAGCTTTTTTAGATTGTTGACAGAGGTGCCTAGGAATAGGGCATTGCAGTAGACCAATTCGGTACCTATTGTGGCTCTAGCGATGGATAGGCAGTTTTTGGTGGAAAGAAAGGGCTTGACTGCCTTGATCACCTTGGTGGTGAGTGCTGCGAAGGAGGCTATGGCGTTGACCTGGCGGGACATGGAGGCATCTAGGTCGACACCTAGGGTTTTGACAGTCTGAGAAACTGTGATGGTGGAGTTGTCGATGTTGAAGGTTTTATATTGTGTGGAGAGTTTATTGAGTGTTTCGCTAGTACCTACTAGGAGGAGCTCAGTTGTGTCCCCGTTTAGGCAGAGGCCGTTGACAGCCATCCAGGTTTGGATAGCTGTGTACATTTTAGTTAGGGCTGGCGCATCTTCTTCATAGGTCCCAGTTAGTGGGAGTAGTACCTGCGTGTCGTCATCGTAGTTGGTGTATGCTATGTTGCGACAGTCGAGATCATTGAAGAGCGGAAGGGTGAATAGATTGTAGAGTGTGGGGGCGGTGCAGGAGCCCTGAGGAACGCTGCAGTGGATGATGGTAGGGGATGCAGATGCTGTGCCTGAGAAGACTTTCATGAGTCTTCCATTTATAAAGGAGTCCACCCAGGCGATAGCTTCTGGGGAGAAGTGAGCTTCATTTTTTAGGTGCATGCCTAAGATATCATAGTTGACAAGATCAAAGACGGCGGACAAATCCAGTAGGAGAAGAAGTGCCGGTTTGCCTTTGTCCATGATGTCCCCAAGTTGTATTTTAAAGTCGAGTAGGGCTGACTCAGTCCCGTGTCCTGGTCGGAAGCCTGACTGTCTTTTGCCTAAGATGTGGTTGGTTTCAAGATATTCCTGGATTTGCGTGTAGGCAACTTTGTCCAGGATCTTGAGCAAAAATGGCACGGTGGTGATGGGCCTATAATTATTAGCAATTTCTGGGTCGAGAGTAGGTTTTTTTTAGAGGGGGTTGTACCCAAGCTTCTTTTAGACTGTCTGGGACTGTGTTGGAGTTGAAGGAGGCGTTGATGAAGGATTTGAGAAATGGGGCGAGTAGTTCAGTGCAGTCTTTAATAAGACTAGCTGGGCAAGTGGCTCCTTTGCAGTTGGATGGTTCAATCCTATTCATTATCTCAATGACTTCACGTTCAGTTACTTCCCTGAAATTGAAAGGCGTTATGGGGGCTTTGACAGACGGGGGCACTGGGCTAGAGGTGGGCATGTGGTCAGTGCTATTGGTTGATTTAATGTGCTGTGACAGATTCTTGTGATGCTCCTTAATTTTTTCTTGTAGAAGTTCGATTTTATTCAATAGGGCAGATTGTATAGAGATACACCAGGTTTGGTCTTTAACAATATCTTGTGATTGGTAGCTGGTGTGGTGAGTTCTTTGAAAATGGCGAAGAGTTCTTTGGATTCGGAGCTAGCATTCATAATTCTTTCATTGTAAGATGCTGACTTGGCTGTAATTATAGCTTTTTTGTATTGAGAGGTGATTTTATTTTTTTGTAGGAGGATAACGTGTCTGGGGAGGGTAGTTTTTGCCAGGTGTTCCGCGCTTTTCTTTTCTGAGAGCGGAGCTCTTTTAGTTCCGAGGAGAATCAGGTGTTTGAATGTTTCACTGTTTAGCTTTTTTGTTCTGTAGAGGGGCAATCATATCTATAGCAGTGCGTATGGTGCGTTTGTAAATATCTGCTAGCACTGATGGGTCGGAGGACTTGAGATCTGTTGTGAGGGTGCTGAGGTGTGGTATGATCTTATCTTTGGTAAGATTTTTGGCACATCTTGCCAGGGCTAGGGGAATAGAGTTAGGCTTTTTGACCTTGGAGGCGGTGGGGATGAGGAAATGAATGAGGTGATGGTCTGACCAGGGAGTGGGGATGATGGAGCTAATGTCAACCTCACAGTTGTGGTAGGCTATCCAATCAAGGATGCAGCCTTTGTTGTGTGTGGGTGAGATTATTTTTTGGTCAAAGCCTAGTTCCTTTAGGGCTAGTGTGAGAGATTTGGCTGGTTTGTCCTTTTTGTCGTTGAAACCGAGATTGAGATCACCTAAAAGAATGCTTTTGGAGGTGATTTTTAGGTTTTCTGCTGGGCGCTGTAGGAGGTTCTCCTGGAACTCCAATAGTGAGCCAGGTGGGCGGTAAACAAGGTTGATGGTGGAATTGGGGGAGAGGATGATTTTTATAGCAAGAGAGTCTGTCTTCTGGCCAATGTTTTTCTGCCAGGACCATCATTATACTCGAGGGCACTTCTGCAAAGCTTAGCCGTACTCTTGTCGAACGTTTTTCTGCCAGTCCCATTAAATATACACAAGCTGCAAAACTTGGCCTTACATCAATTTCCTTCCGCCCACCGTCCGGTGTGCTTAACCGAGTACCAAATTAAGCTCCTTTCTTCACATTTATCCTTTATTTATTTATTCATTCAATTGCAACCACTCTTTTCTGTTGCACCTTCTCCAGGTCCTTGATCCATTTCTTTCTTTTTTTTTATCCAACTGACCTCCCACCTAGCACCCCCATTCTATTGTGTTATTACGTTTTTTGACCATCTCCTACCTATAAAGGCTCCTGAGACATAGCCATTGGATGCCAGTTGTGAAACCAAGGAGGGGAGTCACCCCAAGCCTGTCGGTGTCCCGCCCACACCCCGGGAAGACCTATTTCTACTCTTTGTAATGTCTTTCCCTATGTTTCACTTACAAACTTTACCCTGCTCCCTTTTAAACTTCCTCCTATTGACCCGATTATAACCCAGGCTATAAATTAGCCTGACATGACATAACCTAAAATAAGAACGCATCTGAACTCTGCGTAGTAAAACCTTTCAGCTATTCTGTCGTCTTCCCAACCTTGTCTCAAATAGTTACATTCTAAGGTTTATAGTAATAGTGTCGTATAGCGTTTATTTACCCACGCCCAAATTGCATAATAAGGCCAAAACCAAACGAATATCATTGTGGCATTAATGTTCACTTCCCACCTGTAAACTATAAGTCTCAGAATGCAAGATAATGCCACCCTGACAAGTCTTGTTAACCTCACTGTACTTTCTGTGATTTAATACCTGTAATACCTGATTTGTGCCAGGGTATCCGCCGAGCAACGTGAGGCCTGGGTGGTCTCTGCCTTAGCCGTGGCACACAACTGGCCATGGGAAGACCCTGCCCCCAAGCAGTTTGGGACATCAGAGGCAGACAGGGGGGTGCCAGCTAACAGGAAAGGGCAGGAGAGGGGGGACCCAAGGTGAGAAAAGGACAGGAAATGGGAAGGCAGAGCAGTTGGCGTGTCCTTTGTGGAGTGTTGCTGCTGGCCATGTGTTGTAGTTCAAGACCAGTGCACTTTATTTGACCCAATTGGATACAGACAGGTGTATTCTACAGGATGCAGTTTTCGTCAGGGCCGAGACAACGCGCCCTGTACAATCACAGTGCTTATGTACAATAGCAGGAATGTGGCGGGAGGGGTAAAGGAATGTAACCCTGCGCCCATTGTGAGGGCCATGTGTTTTGTCTGGACACCCATTATGTTGCCTGAAGTCCTGGGAGCCGTAAAGGCGATGCCGTGGTGCCTCGGGTCCACCATTCTGCAAGAAAGTACAATCGCTGAGGAGTAACGTGACGATTCATTGAAATAAACGAAAGGAGTCAGTATAGTGCCTGTCTACTTCCCCCTGTTCCCAACCACCCTGGCGGATGTGGGCTGTCGCACCCACATTCCTGGGATGCTCCCCGTGGAAGCAACAGCTGCTCGCTTTAGTGGTTGAAAGGGGGCGGGAAACAGCCATGTTCCCGATTCCGCTTCCATATTTGCCACCAAAACCCAGCAGAGTCCGGAAAAGTCCCAGGAAAGGTGGTTTGCTCCCCAGTGTGCGCTGGAGAAACTACCTCACTCACTCAGTCAAAAAGGCGCCATTCACATGTATTCAAGTCCACGTAATTGCTTAGTGTCGCGACCAGCAATAGGGTATAGAGGTTACACCAGGTTACACCAAAAGTGGGGCACTGGACTTTTGAAGTGCTTAGTAAGAGAAGTCAAGCTGCAAGGAAGAGGAGGGGTACACTGGGAAAGGATGTCTCGCTATCCCAGAGAGCGCGGCCAGCTCGGAACAGTCCACATGATCAGGCTGTGCTTCAGCGAAACACAGAACCAAAGTAAAAGGGCTAGTGAGCTACGCAAAAAGGTGTATGCCAATCACAGTGTCATGCCCTGGCGCGGTGGCAAAAAGAGGTGAGGGACGCCCTAAATTGCATAAATAGTGACGTCACAATGCTTCATTTTTGTCTATTTTTAATTGCACCAATCAAAGTTGGTTCCATGGCCTGTTACTCATGGGCAAGTCATTAAAGCAATGCTTATATATACCCTGCAGAACAACATTTGGTAGAAAATTGTAATCTATATTATGGCGCCTTAAACTCATCTCGGGTGTTCGCGTAACCTCTATGACCCCCTTGTCGTTCTGATTTGGGGTTGTTTTACCACGACTGAATGTTTACGATGGAAATGACCGAATAAGAAATGTACGTAATGCAAAATTTTTCGTATATTTCCCAATCAGTCAAACAAAAGGTAAAATAAGCCCAAATCCATAGAAACCCCAACCCCCTCCCGCATCCCCCTACTTACCTATCCTTCCGTCTCGCTGGTCCCTGCAATGTCAGATCCCTTTCACTTCTGTGATCGGGAACCAGCGCCACAGGGTCCTTTTTTTTTTGTTGGTCGGAACAACTGTGGGTTGTCCCCTGCTAACTATACTGTATAGTATAGTGAGTGGGGTGTTGCGGGGGACACCTGCGCAGCTGACCCGACTTTAAAACAAAAAAAATGACCTACACCACCAAATAGATGCTACTAAATGTCCTACGAACATTTAGTCAGTAGGACATTTAGTAGTATCTATTTTCGGTAATTTGGTGGTGTAGGTCATTTGGATTTGGTCATTTTGACCGACTCAGTCTTTTTAGTAAGTAGGAAAAAATTCCATGTTGTTTTCAGTCGATACTGCTAATCTCTTGCTGAGCGCAGCTTTCCCGACAGACAAATCTACATAATATATGCCAACAGCGGGGGTTACCCACTACTCCTGTGGGCGCCCCTATCCTCGATCCACTCCTTACAGTATTTTTGTTTGCATTTTGCTCTTACATGATGTAATTTCCGGGAAGGACACCGTTAATACAGCGTGACGAGCAACCTCGTCACACTGAACTGGGATCAATGAGAATGCGCAAAGTTGCGCATGCGCGTTAGGGATTTTGCTGCATTTGTCGGCAGTGACAAAAGAAATGGAATAAAAGCAGACTACTTTCTCTTGTCTCGATGCCCCTCATTTTGGCGCCAAGCTGCGCAGCAACAGTTGGAGAGAGCGCTGGTCCCATAAAAGGTGGGACACAAAATCTGGCGACGAGGATGGGATATTTGCACTTCCTCAGATGAGAGAGAAAAAAAAAGGAAAATATCAATGTATAAAGCTGCCGAGCACCACACTTTCCTAGAGAGCAAGGTCTTCAACCAACATGTCCGGATGTGAAGAGAGAGCAGGCCAGAGGCCGGCAAGAGAAACGTCAGAGGATGAGGGGCCCAGCGTAGCTGCATTCCGCCTGCCAGGCCCTTTGACATAGGTGACCAGCAAGCCTTGGGACAGCAACGGGAATGATGGATGCGAAGGTTCGAGAACTACATGGCTGCATACGATGAGAAGGTGCCAGATAAGTTAGTGTGAGATGAAGTTGAATACCTCATCCGTATATTCCCATCTGAAGAAATAAAGACATACAAGGGACTCAAGGAGGCACTGTGTACATATTATGACCCTCAGTCCAACGTAGACCATGAGAGACATACATTCAACACAATGGGCCTCATTAGGACCCAGGCGGTAAGGGGTTTACGGCGGCGTAAACAGCGCCGACCCTTACCGCCTGATTCCGAGGTCCCTTAGCGCCATGGAGGTTTTAACACCTGCTTTTAGCAGGTGTTAAAATCCATGGCGCTAAGGGACCTTGTTGTTAATTACGCCACCGTAATTTACGGTGGCGTAATTAACGCCTTCCCCACTCCCATTATGCCCTATGGGGCAAAAATGGGAATGGGGAAGGGTAAATGGGTTAATGGGGACTTACCGCCCCACTCACCTCGGAATGGGGCGGTAAGTCCGCCAACCACCATGGTGTAAACTTTACGCCATGGTAGTAAAGGTACGACCCAGGCGGTAACTTACCGTCTGGGTCGTAATGAGGCCCATGTCAAATGACGGGTGTGTTCATGGATGCGTTTGCACAAACTGGTGGCGCACTGTGTCTTTGACACATTTTTAAATAAAGAAGCCATTAGACTGAGAATCTTTGGATGGTGCCTATCGTCCATGTTCAGGAAGAAACTACACTGCGAAACCTCTTCCCCTTGCTACCATCTTGCAAATGGCAAGGACCGAAGTGAATGCCGATTCAGGCCACGCGGATCGAGACAAGCAAGGAACAAGGAACAGAGCAGGCATATTACATCAGTCAAGGAGGAAGAGGTAACAACTCTAGCAATGCCCCAGCCACAAGGTATAGCTCAACTGGAAAATGTTGTAGGTGTGGTCTACCATTCCCACACGAGGAAGGCACGCAGTGCCCTGCATTTGGACAAAAATGCACCAACTGTGGAAGGGAAAATCACATGGCAAGAGTATGTGGGGCCAGACTAGCACATACTATGCGGGGCCCAGAAGAGACATCCATGCGAGAAGAGATCTAGTTAGTCATGTCCAGCAAATAACTGGGAGGTCTCCATCACCCCCTGCAGTGCAGGAAATAGGACCGCATGAGTATGCGTATATAATGAATGATATGGTGACTGTCCAGAAGGAGACATCGATATCCAAGTAGGTCAACACCCTGCAAAGTTTGTCTTTGACACGGGAGCGACGCTAAACATAATGTGGATCTCAGAATTTCGCAAAATGCTGAATCTGCCCAAGTTGATACCATCAGAGTTGAAAGTATTCCAGGGGGCCGCCAATGGGTCCAGTCCAAAACCATGGAAAGTTCTTGATGCAACTAATCTACAAAAGGCGAGAATCCATAGCAGAGTTGCATGTCCTCCAAGGAGAAGTGCCGGGAAATAATCTTCTGGGGAGACCCACAGCCCTTGGAATTCCAGAGTTCCAGGAGGTCATTTCACAGAGAGTCTTTTTTACAAAAAATGAGAACTTGTACCTGCATGGCAATGTCTGATGATTGTAGGACTGATGGAAGCCAGGACTAGTCCATTAGATTCAGAAAAAACATGTCCCACACAATTGTGGATGGTATATCAATTGAAAATCGCTGCAGTGATGTATACCATGCAACATGGAGTGACAATAACGCAGCGATTTCCAGAATTGTTCAAGGGAATTGGATGTTTGAAAGGAGACCCAGTTACCCTCCTAATACATGGGACAGTACCTCCGGTAGCGTAGCATTCTCAACGAATACCCATTCGCATACAACTGTAGGTAGAGAAGGATATTGAATGCCTATTGAGAGAAGGCATCATAGAACCTGCCTGCGGCCCCATGTGGTGCCGTGCCCAAGCAAGGATCATTTGATAAAATTCAGCTGTGTGTGGACATGCGTCAAGCCAATAAAGCAATCGAACGTAACAACACCCTGGTATGCATCCGGACGACATGATTAGCATGCTAAATGGAACAAGAATATTCACTAAGCTTGATCTATACAAAGGGTACCACAAGATACTATTGGTAACAATCGTGTTACATAACTACATTTGCAACTCACAAGGGCTTATTTTGGTACAAGAGATTAAGCTTTGGGATATCGTCGGCTGCCAAAATCTTCCAGGAGAGCATCAGGAGAGTTATTAGACACATCAAGAACTGCTTCAATTACAGTGACGATATTTTAGTTTTTGGTGTGGATCTCGAACAACACAATCGAACACTACATCAGGTGTGTCTGGCGCTCTCTCAAGCGAGGATGACACTGAATGCTGAAAAGTGTTCATTTAAAAAGAAACACCTCAAGTTCTTTGGACATGTGTTCTCGCAAGATGGAATAAGGCCTGATCCCAGCAAAGTGGCCGCAATTGCAGACATCTCATCCCCACAAGATGTAAGTGAAGTGAGGTAGTTTCTGGGTATGGCCAGTTACTGAAGCAGATACTTGAAGGATTTTGCTACAGTCAGTGTGCCTTTAGAGATCTCACCAAACAGGGAAAGGAATATCAGTGGGACCGATCTTGTCAAGAGGCCTTCGCACAAATAAAGAAAGGCAACGGATTGGCTGAGTGCATGGCCTATTTTGCTCAAGCCAAGTGCACTAAACTAATGGTGGATGCTAGCCCCGTTGGTCTGGGTGCTATCCTTGCCCAACATAGACCGAGGAGAGACAGCCCAAGAGCCATTGTCACCTACACCTCCAAAAGTCTAACGGATGTCGAAAGAAAGTACTCACAACCAGAAAAAGAAGGGCTAGCGTCTGGGCATGTGAACTCTTTCAAATGTTTTTGCTAAAAAAGCCATTCACAGTGGTTACTGATCACCAAGCCCTAGTCACTATCTATGGGAACCCTCACTGCAAAATGCCTCCCAGAATTGAGAGGTGGGGCTAAGGCTGCTGGACTTTAACTTCACAATCATTCACAAGCCAGGAAAAGAGTACAATCTGGCATAAAGTCTGCCAGCACCTGCTTGGGAAACAAAGCAGACACTTGTCCATGGCGGAGGAATACATCAATTTTCTTGCACAGCAGGTACTGCCGAAACCACTTACAACAAGGATGGTGAGAGATCACACCCTGAATGACAGAACATTGAGAAAAGACAAAGAGCTCATAGCAACTCGCAGGTGTAGCGACAGTGATCTAGAGTACGCACGGGGAAATCAAGTGACCCCGAAACAAGTAATGCAAGCGTTCAGAAATGTGAAGGATGAGCTGTCTGCTGTAGAAGAATTGGTGATGCGTGGGTGGCGCATAATAAAACCTATGGCTCTCGTCCAGCAGGTAGTAGACTTGGCACACGAAGGACAATGTGGCATGGTGGCCACTACGAGACAGATAAGAGATATCATGTGGTTCCCAGGAATTGATTCAATGGTGGAAAACACAGTAAAAAGAGGATACCTGTGTGAATGCACGTCAAAGCCGAACAACCCAGAACCACTCAGGATGTCAGAGTTGCCAGAAGCTCCGTGGACACATGTAGCGGTCGATTTCTTTGGACCGTTTAGAGGTGGAAAATACTGGATGATGGTTATGGAGGAGTTCTCTCGTTTCCCTCTTGTTCGAATGATCACGTCCATGGCAGCCAGCATTGTTATTCCCGAATTGGACAATATTTTCTTGGCATGGGGCATTCCTGAAATATTGAAATCGGACAATGGAGCACCATTCAGCAGTCTGGAATTTGCACAGTTTATGGGCTACATGGGTATACATCACCAGACAATCACACTGGTATGGCCTCAAGCCAACGGAATGAATGAGAAATTCATGGGGAGTTTCAAGAAACTGATTCAACAAAATTAGCTGATCCAGACGTCATTAAATCAAGCGTTATGCAACATGCTCTGGGACTATGGAAATTCCCTGAACGGGATGACGGGAGGGTGCCCATCCGAGCTGGTGTTTCAAAGAAAAGTGAGAACACGTCTTCCTCAAAGAGAAGAGGTTCAGGAGAATGACCTCATGACACTACAGGCAAAGAAAGCAGCCAAGAATTGTGAGATGAAAAGATATACTGATGAGAAACAGCAAAGTCTTCTACATTTCAAACGGGTGACACAGTGTTTGTGTGTCGAAAACAAGAACGAAAATCAGAGTCAAAGTTTGATCCAGAGGATTTAGTAACTACACAGATCAAGGGATCCATGGTGACTGCCCGTCTCCATGCAGGGTGGTCATCCGGAATGTGTTACAATTCAAGCTCTATCGTGGGTGAGAGAAGTCACATGACAGGGAAAAGAACAGTGAAGAAGGTGAGCAAGACAGGTCAAGAAATGATGATGGAGGCTCAACAGAGCCTGGGCCTGCTGTGGAGATCTCGGCAAGTTCCAAACGATTTATCACAGGACCCTGTAATTCCCCCTTCCCCTATTGCCCTTCCCCATTCCCATTTTTGCCCCATAGGGCATAATGGGAATGGGGAAGGTGCTAATTCCGGTACCGCAAATTGCGGTACCGTAATTAGCACCCTGGTCCCTTTGCGGGTTGGTTTTTAACGCCTGCTAAACAGCAGGCGTTAAAAGTACCTACCCGCAAAGGGACCTCGTAGTAAGGCGGTAAGGGTTAACGGTCCCCGGTAGCATTACCGGTGACCGTTAACCCTTACCGCCTTCCGTGTAATGAGGCCCTTAGACATTTTAGAGATGTCTGAAATGTGAGAGGAGAAGGAGAGAGTGGAGTCAAAAATGACCCCAAGGTTTCCACCTTTGACTGCTAATGTTCCACTTGAAATGCTACTTGTTTATCATTATGATTACAGAAATAATGAAGAGGGTAAGGTGGCTGAAGGGAGGTTTGCCATGCTTATTTTGATCTCTGCAAACAGCATACCAACCTATGGGTTTTGATCAAAACAGACGTGGGGTGGGGGCAACAAGAATGTTCTATATCCCTTAATTACTTTGGTCCAGTGGAGGGGGGCCCAATGGTGTCCATGCCCCGGGCCCCTAAAGTGCTTAAGATGGCCCTGCCTGCAGTGAGAGCGGGGTGAGCCGGGTTCCTGGCTTCAGTGAGTACATTTCGGGCTGGCTCAGCTACGGTCCCGCCGGAGGAGCACATTTACATGCAGACCAGCGCTAAGGTAATAATAATGCAATATCAAAAGAAAATGTATAAGAGAAGAATATGTTTATCCTGTGAGATAGGTCAGTGCTCAGTTACGAGTCTCATGTTTTGTGTCCCACCTTTTATGGGGTCTGTGGTCTCTCCAACTGTCGCTTTGCGTCAAAATGAGGGACACAGAGACAAGAGAAAGTAGTCTGCCTTTATTCACTTTCTTTTTCTCACTGCCGACATACGTGGCTAAACCCCTAATGCGCATGCGTCATTGGTGTCAGTTCAACATGACAAGGCTCCTCGTCATCTGCATTAACTGTGTACTTCCAGGACACAACATCTTCCCCTCCCTGGCAAAACAAACCACTGTACTCATAGTTTGAATTAAATCTCTTCAATCAACCTCACATAACACACTTATGGGGCGCATACGCCCAAAATTGACCCCCTCCCCTTGTGTTTTAAGACCTGTTCAACATGGCTTGTCCTTTTTGTTGGTCCTCCCTCTTTCCTTGCCAGGTGGAGGAGGGCCCCCTTTCTTCTTGCACTTTGGTGGGCTTCTCGAAAGAGGCCTGCAAAGTCTCTCCTTTGCACTTGTGCTGGCAGGAAGCGGGTAGGGAGGCTGTCTGTCCACAATCCATATTCCTCCGTGGGCTTGGATGTTGCTTGCCCATTCTGGAAGGCTGGTAATCCACTACTGGACATCAAACTCCAAGCTTGAATTTTGCAAAGTGTCCTTATTGGAGGGCTAGGTTTGCCCCAAGCCTTTTTACTACTTAAAATCAGGATTTTCGTCCCTGGAATCCCCTTTCCCGTTGCCTGGGACTGTTCTTGACTTTCTAGGGTCTCGGTGGCCGGAGATCCCTTATATCTCTTGACCCATCACCCATTCCCACTGGGTTTGCAATGGGCACAAGTCCTGCTATTCTTAGCCCTTTTCAGGGCTGGCCCAGGACGGGGATGTGTGTGGATCATCCTGGAGAACCCCAGCAGTGGTAGCTGCTCCTCTTTCTCAGTGAAATCGTCTTAAGACATGCACGTCCTTATTTCCCATGTTGCATTTGCCCCCCACTAACTTCCTTACCTTTCCTGCACTAGCGGAGTGGGACCTTCTGGACTATTCACCTTTCACCTGAGAATCCTTTAGGGACACAAACTTCCACAGACTTTGTACCGGCTAGGGATGGGCCTCTGAAGTTTCAGTAACTGGTGCTGGCACCCAGAAGAACATTCAAGTACTGTTTACTGAGGCGGCAGGTTATTTTCAGCAGGCGCTCCGGTGAAGCATCGTGATCCTCTTCTCCACATGGCGACTTGAGGGAAATTTGTTTGAAATTCGTCTGGAGGACGTCTTTCCTTGTTGCACTTGGCAGCCTGGACCTAACAACACAGAAAAAGAGGACTGTTGGCACTCGCGTGCACGTTTGGAAACAATCTTGTGCACGTTTGGAACTATCTAACTCGTGCACGTTTGGGACTGTCTCTGAGACATAGTTTATATTGTTTATGGTCCTGACACTGTCTTTTCTTTTTGCATCTTATTTTGATAGGTCAGGCACTGCGGTCTTGGCTCCGCCCCCTGGGTGTCTACGCCGTCCTTTTGCATGGACATAAGCCCACTGACCAGCGCACCCGCGCGCGCACCCAGAACTACATTCAAGTACTGTTTACTGTTCACGGTGCGTGGCGCGGGTTGCGGGGGCCTCCTACATGGGGGAAACTTCCAGGGCAATACTGGTATAGCGCAAGCCTTGATTGAGAGGCTTCGGGGGTAGTCATTGGAGCTCGCCCCAACCTGGAAGAGAAAAGTTTTTTTAGGGGTGAGTGCCGTATTGATGGCTATACCTTCAGTATCATTTTATGTGCATAATGGGGCACATTTGACTCACTTCCAGCATTTTTTCTTCCAGTCCAACTTCCCATACGTCCTCCATATTGAATCAGTCCTTTGGAACCAATGATCCCCTTATAGGACCGTTATTTGATGGCATCAATCAAGAGGACACGCCCACGACATATGCCACGTTTCCTGTATTAACCAGGATTCTGAATCTTCTGGATAAGGGCCACGAACGAACCCACTTAGATATTCAGGAACTCAGATCCATATTACTGGTTAATACAGAAAAGACCTGTAAGCTGGAGGGCTGTCTTTTGGCAATGGAAAGATGTGCACTGATGGGGTGGCACGTCAAACCCCAAATTCATATAGTCTCCCACGACCAGACGGTGCAGACTGATTGTGAGATGGAGGTATGTCCTAAATCCTATGCAGAAGCCCTCACCCAAGGAAACAAGGACTCGCTGGCTGCCCTGTTGAGTGGTCTGGCAGAACTTAAAGTTCTGGTGTCCACTAATGGTACTCAGATTATGAGTATAAGGGAGAAGATCGAACTGGTTCACACAAACTTTACAAGATTGGATGAGAAGCTAAAAACTAGTGTAAGCATCTCAGAGGCTCCGTTGAATGCTCCCGAAACGGATAGTCCATCTGCATTACTAAGGGCTCTAGAGGAGGGAGGAGAGCCGGACGGTGAGAAGGGGGGAGTCAGAGAAAGGGATTCCTCCTCAGAATGTCCAACTAACCATAATCCACATCTATCTCAACGAGAGAAAAAAATGAGGGCTAGGGCCATTAGGCGCAGGGCGGCTAGGACAAATAGCTGTGCAAAAAACTAAGAATTTACCGGCACTAAAAATTCCCAATACCAACGCCAACCTGAAAGATATATGTGGATTGGCTGTTGAAGGTTGTATTGACCTGTCTCAACTTGATGATGCAAGCATAAAAGCCCTCGAATTGAAAGAATTGGGGACCCCAAAAAAGCTAATCAGGGAGAGCCTGCCATTCAAACTCAGAGTCCTTCAAGTTCATTAGAAACTGTAGAAGGCGATTATGGGGAAGCATCTGATACCTTGAATGATGCTATGACCCATAAGGGAAAGGCAAAGGCTTGCAAACAACCAATAAAGAAAAAGAAGCATATAAAAATGAACAAGCACTTGATCAGAAACAAGCTGGGGGGACATTTGTCCAAGGCACTACAAATGGCCATAATGTGTTGTCCACTACAAAAAAGGCCACAAAGAAAACAAACTGTAATAAAAAAGCAATGGTTGCAAATGATAAGATGGACATTAGGCTCTTTTTCACTCCAAAAATTTAAAACGGCTCTTTTAGCAGTGAGGAGATTAAGAGTTCTTCAACAGCTCCCAAAATCACTCCTTTAAAGCAAGTAATTACAAATCCTCCCCCTGTAGCGCAAGAGAAGACGAACATTGGGAATGTAACCAGGGAAGTGCTGAGAGGAGTGGGGCACTCCGCTAGTACTGGGGGGGGGGGGAATTCTGGGAGGAGAAGCCCACACATCAGAAAATATGATGGGAAGGATTGCTGTGGAGGAATCGTTGCAGTCCTTGACACCTAGCATGGTTCCAAGTGAGGATATTAAAATTTTGGTTAAACAGGCCTTACAGAACTTGCTAGAAGACTCTAGGAGGGCAAGTGCCTCAGCCTCAGCTACCCATAATTGGAAGGAAGCAACGCTCCAAAGTAGTGGAAAAAAGGATAATTCAGAAGGAGTGACAGGGGACAATAGTGCAATTGGACCCACTTATGATAGTGACACCAAAGGCATATACCCATCTAAGCCACCAACCGATACAGGGCTGGGCCGAGATAAAAGTATCTTGACTCAGAACTCGGGAGGCCTTATAGGGCATGGGGAGGAGGTGAAGGTTCAACCTTCTCACCATGCATTTGTAACCCAACCCTGCCAGGAATCCGCCAAAGTGCAACAAAACGAGAGGTGTGAGCAGCTGGAATTGAGACACAGCTCTGAAAGAAATTCGTATGATCAGCTGCCCAAAGCATGGATGAATCTGGTACAAGCTGCACATCATTACGAGGGGGGAAACAGTAAGACGCATTTGGCAGAGGCACGGGTACCCGGTAATGAACTGCAGAAAGAGCTGGAGAACAAAACCAGCTCTGAATACCTGTCGGGGGGGGGGGGAAGTACAATCCTCATAAATCCACTAAACAAACCTCAAACAACAGGTGGCCAAATAGAATGGATTGGAGACCTCCTGCCTGCACCGATTGCCCTAGCAGTATGCTTTACTCCATATTCCCGCAAAGGGGACCCACCTCACTGAATTACCATAGAATCCTAACTTTATTCAGCGAAATCCCAATGCTTTTTTCAGTTATATCTTGGAATTCTCGAGGTAATAAAACTTTGAGGACGGAATCTGACTCTTTATGCTACCTTATGGAGGCTAGCATTCTCTGTCTTCAGGAAACTTGGGCACTCTCTTCACTGGTGCTAGATGGGTACAGCTTGCATCAAGCTACAGCGGTACAAAAGGCAATGGGAAGGCCTTCGGGGGGTTTGCTTATTGCGGTACGTAACACCATGCCCTTCAAGTGCCTCAAGGTCTTCTCTCCTCATAAGGGTTGCATTGCTATGTTATTACACTTCATTTCACCTGTTCCCCTCGGATACCTGTTGATAGTTAATGTCTATTGGAGTCCCGAGCTAGATCTGAAGGAATTTATTAACATGGTGGATGAAATTATTCAAATAGCATGTCAAACTCTGAATGTCATGGTCATGGGTGATTTCAATGCAGATGCGGGCATATGCTCTAACAACCTTGGCTCGTCAAGGAAACAAGCACAGTGTCATCAGTGGAATGTTTTTCTGAGGAATTGGGGCCTAATGTGCGTAAACGATTACCTGAGTAAGGACATGATTGATTATACTTGGACTAATGGAATTGAATTTTCTACTATAGATTTTATGTTTGTAAGCACGTCTTTACGCAACTTTTTACATGATTTTAAAATTATTCCATAATTGGTCAGTGATCATAGTATCCTTAAATTGACCCTACAGGTACAAACCACCCCTGTGTCCTCTGAAGTATTTCCACTGATGATGGAGCTCAATTGCGCTGGGAATAGAATTAATTGGCACGGGGATAATGTTGAAAAAGTGAACAAGGTCTTTTTAGAGGACTACGAAAAAATATGCATGTGAAAAAAAGATCTTGATGTATGCACATGGGGAATTTAACGGCTATATCAAGGATATCATCCTTGGGCTGAAAGAGATTGGGAGACCCAAGAAAATGGGTACTATCCATACACATGTATTCGACCCGACTTTACATCAGCTAAAAAGGGAGAGGAACTGTGAGATTCGGAGATTACTGAAGCTCCCTTTTACCCGACTTTTGGGAGAAACGATCAAAAAAGTAAAACCTAAATGGAGATCCAGAGTACGTGCATTGAAAGCAAACATGGTGCAGAGGGATGCAGAAAATATATTGGAGGCTTTGTCAAAAACCAACACAAGACATTTTTGGTCCCTCGTAAACAGAAGAGGAGATGCGTATGCAAGAGAACAAGGAGTGTGCATATCCTCGGCTGTTTGGGAGGGGCATTTTGGTTCTTTATATGGACCATCGGTTTCTAATTGGGTGGTTCCGGATGAGATTTCATCATGCCAGTGGAACTTCCCTTTTTGTTTGCAGGATGTCCAAAGACTGATCTCTAGATGCTCGTCTTCTTGTGCTCCAGGTCCAAATATGCTTGCCAATGTGGTCTTTAAAGGTAATACGTCTCTGTGGGCCAAAATTTTGTTTCTATTGTTTAAGGACATTGCTATATCTAGGGTTTTCCCAATTACTTGGCACATGTCTTATGTTGTCCCAATTTACAAAAAGGGCGATAGATCCTTACCGACTAGTTATAGACCTATCGCCCTGCTTGACGCTGACTCTAAGATCTTTGCATCTTTTAGTCCTTGAACACATCCACGTTTGGATGGAGGAAGAGGCAGTATTGTCACCACAACAATTTGGCTTCAGGAAAACGGTGGGAACCGATGCAGGGGGTCTTCTATTAACCATCATGCAGCAACAGACCAGGCAAAGAGGTAGCCAACCAATATACTTGGCGTCAATTGACCTTTGTTCCGCTTTTGACTTAGTCGACAGATCCACGCTGTGGAGTAAAATGCTTGCCCTGGATATGCCTGCACAGCTCCTAGCTATCCTATATAATCTCCATGCAGAATCTAAGATAAGGGTACTTCTTAATACTGAGGGAACTCTTTCAGAGGAAATCCTCACAGGAAACGGTCTTAGCCAGGGGTGCATATTTATGCCTACTGTCTTTAATTTGTACTTGTCAGATGTTGGCCCGTATCTGGAAGAGACATCCTTTGCCGCCCCAAAAGTGGAGGGTACTAGGATTGTGTGGACTGCATACGCGGATGACGTATTATTGTTTGACTTAACGCCTTTGGGCCTGCAACAAGTCCTGTCTTCTTTTAAGAAATACACGGTGGAAAATGCACTAGCCATAAATCAATCAAAAACTTTTATCATGCAATTGAGCTACAGGAAGAGGCTAACTAAATTCGCGTGGTTCTTGGATCATGCTAAACTCACCATATGTCATGCTTTCGGGTACCTTGGCTATCCTATTTTTGAGACTGTAACCAGGGCTAATCTGTGCAACTATCTGGATAAAAAAATAACTCCATTGATCTCCCAACTATTAAAAATTGATAACAAATACGGGAAAGTCTCGATGCTACCATGTTTACAAATGTACTGTAGCAAAACCATTGCCCAGTTTTGCTACGGGATGGAACTGGTTCCGTCTTGGTTTAGGAGTGAATTTCTGAAATATTAGGCACGTTTGCTAAGGTCCCTGATCTGGTATCTCCCGAAGTGTGTTCCACTCGCGGCAATACGCTTCGAACTTGGGCTATATTCTCTTTCCAGTGTAATCCTAGGGCGTAGAGTATCGCTGTTTAGGAAACTGCTTTTGGGTAAGGAATCCACCATGTATGGAATCCTAGGACGGTGCCTGGTTGCTGGTAAGGAATCTTCTCTGGTATTGCGGGATCTGGAAAAGGAGGTTCATGAACTACTGGCATTTGTAGGGGTCTCCAAAAAACTGCTTATTAGCAATCCAACTAAGGTGAAGATACTTCTGCAATATGCAGACTGGAATCTGACAGTCAACTTAATACAAAGCAAAAAACTATATGTGCATCTGGTTGGTAATTATAAAAAAAATTGCTACAACAGAACCCTACCTCAGAAGATTTCCCAGCAAAGGGCACAAACAGGAATTCATGCGCTTTCGCTTTAATGTACTTGCAACGGGCCAAATTATGAGCATAAGGCAATGTTTGTCTACTCCCATGGCTAAATGTTTATTTTGTGATCTAGACATCAGGGAAGTAACTCTCCAACACTTGATGACACAATGTACAGGATTAAGACTAGCACGCATTGAATATTTTATTAAGTATGTGCCCAATCCAGAGTGTGTTGATTTAGAAGCCCTATGGAACAATATGTTGCACGGCTCAAGGGTTAAACCGCAATTGGCGGTACTACGCTTTTTAAAAGCTAAATGTGAATTATAGGGAGGTAGCATGGATAGAAATGATGGGTTTTTTTCATTAGATATCCAGTATTGTGGTTTAGTTTGTGTACAAGTCATTTTTTTGTTTTGTTTTGTATGTATTGGATTTTATGTAATGAAATTTCATGTCATGTAATTTTATGATCTTTTATTATCTGACTTCTATATTTTGTAAAGGTTACTGTGTAGCCAAAACAAATAATAAAAAAAAGTAACTGGTGCTGGGTGCCATATAAGGCATTTGTCTTGATATTTGCTTAACATTCGTTCTCCCTACTTTGCATTTATTGTTTAGATAGCATGTGATTCCAAAGTGGTGTGCAACCCATAGTGGGTCATCTACCTAGGAGTTGTATATGTGACTTACTTACCTTGAAATATTTAAAGAGTCTAGTATGTAATGACTGGTATTTTGTTAGACCTGTGTGGGTCTTTTTCCTCATCAGTACTGCTAAATGTTAACTGTCCTACCGGACAGTGCCCTCTTCCTCCTTCATTCAGCTCTTCTCAGTCAGTCAATTCTACTTAAATGAGTGTCTCTGCTCAGCTGGGGCTGTGACTGTGAATAACCTGCTAACCCTAGGTTGGCATTTCCAAGTCCTACTCCAGGAAGAGACTGTGTAAAACCTTCTTAACAGCATGAAAAGGTTTAAGCCAGCTAGACAGCATAAGTTATTTTGAAAGAGTTCTCCCTATTAAAAAAAAGAAAAAAGACATCCCACAGATAGGCTGGGAAAGTCAGGGTTTATGAAGATAAATGACAGTCTAAAAACAGATTTCATCATGACGTCACCTTGTTATGTTGGCATGTCAAAAAAGAACATACAATACCACAAACATCCTCCAGATCGTGCAACAGCATGTTCAATTCTTAGAGTTTCCATGTTGCTGTTTCAAAGTGATAGGCTAAATAGGTGACGGGGAAGGTCATAGCCCTAGTGTGCACAACACTTCAACAGACTGCGCAATACTGATGTTCCCACATTTTTAGGTGCCAACAGCAAACCTGTTCTCCCCTCATGGGATCATACATAGTTTTTTGTCCCTGGTATTTGGAAAGCCTCATCTTGGTATGATGGATCAAGAGGCTCATTACACTTCACACTCTCGAAGTCATGCTGGCTTCTTCTCGCCATCGTGCTATCCCCTCTTCCCCATCAAGGTATGGCTTCACCCATTGCTTCTATTCTAAAACTGAAAATATTTGAGACACCCTCTTGTGCTGTTTCTTTCTCCCAGCTTAAACCCAGGTGTACCACCTCCTTCTAGGGTGCCTTCTCCGCAACCCCTCCCAGTGAACTGGCAACTATCTTAAGGAATGCCAACCCCTCCCTGCTGATCGATTTACAAAAGGCTATGCAGAATCAGGCACCACCCACCTGCTTTTGTCTCTTTCCTCTTAAACTTCTGACTCTCCCTTGGAACATTTCCTGCCTGAATTAAGGAAGCAACTGTCCCATGCTACTTTAAAATCACTGAATGTCTTGCTTTTAATGGGATCTCTTCCCATCTGGTCACTACAGACCTCTAGCACCCTCATCAATCTTGGTTTTGCTGACCGCATTCTACTGAATCAGCCAACGTGGCATCTCCAACTTCCTGAACTCTGCTCGCCACTATAAACTATCCACCATCTTAGTCCTACTGGACCCTTCAAGCGCCTTTGAGAGGAAGGGGGGTCAATTTTCACTTTGTACCCACGTTGATTTTGGAATCCAGGACAATGCCCTCACTGTGTTGCCCCTTACCTTTCTCATCGGTCCATCTCTTGGAGCACTGCTACTTCTGATGTAATCTCCCTTAAGGCGCCATCCCCTTACCCTCAGCACCTCCTCCATCAGTCACCTGATCGCCTCCTATGGATTCTCCTACCACCTCTTTGCAGTTCACCTTCTCCTTTGCTACCTTTACTCCTGAACTCCCTGCTGTGAAGGCATCATCAAGGAGACATAGACAACTGAAAAGATTTTGCGATATACACTTTTATTAACTAAAATGGAGGGTTGGTAAAAGCCTAACTTGCCCTATGCTAAGATGGGATTCCCCTACCTAAATAAAACTAATGATAGTTTGCGTCAGGAAGTCCAAAGCAAATGTCTCCATGTGTCCAAAACCTATACTTGCTCTCACATCTAATTGGATACAATGTGTAGGGATGTCAGTATCAAATGAGAAGTGTTCCAAATAAAAGTTCAGAGCTTCTTCCAGCTCTCAGGTGGAAAAGGGGTTTCCATTCCCCAAGATTCAAATCGTTCACATTACAAAAGAGGTGTTCCCTTCCCCAAGCTTTCAAGTCTTCCAATGTTCCAAAATAACACAATTCCTTGGGCTACTTCCCAGCACTTCTGGTTTGGTTACCTTTCACCAATTTATGAAGTTCAGTTCCTCAATTTCAGTTCACACAGGCTTTCCTTTATTCAATCACAAAGGGGCTTTTCCTTAGGTGGGTGTTCTCGGTCTAGGTGCAGTTGTCGGACCACACAGTCCACCCATTACAGGTCACGCAACTGACACACCTTACTTGTATCTGCTTCATAGGTATCTTGCCACAGTTGCAGCTTCACAGTGAGGCTTGACTTTGTATCCTTTCACATGGCCTTGTATGAGAAACCTGAGGGTATCCTTACACCTACTTCCTTTGGATCCTCTTCTCAGGGGACCAAGGAAAACCATCGCTTTTGTATCCTGACCCTGGGAGTGGAAAAGCGAGGGAGGATCACCTTGGTGGAGAGTCCTTGGGGATTGGGGAGAGGATATCCACAGGCGAGATACACTATGGTACTGGGACATGGAAGAGACAACGCAGAGTGATGAACACATGTAGGTCATTTCACCACTCTAGTACTGAGACAAGGAAGAGGCCTCCAGAGTATTGTAAGGATCAGGCTTGTCCCTCTAATTATGGTCAGGCAATTGGACTAAGTGACCAGCACCTGTGGCCACTTAGAAAGCCCAACGGATATAAAAATGTGGGCTTTCAGTTGGAAGAGGTCACATTGCAGGCTGGAACGTGGAGCCAGCTGGAACTGGACGCTAGCGAGCTGGATAGACAGGAGCAGGACATGCGAGTGGGCGAAACCGTGTCAGGCGCAGACGAGAGACACAGGGGCCAATGCAGGCTCAGAGAAGGTCGAGATGTCCTTTGTACCCTCTGTGTCGGGCGCAAGCCGGAGCTGTGGGCGCCGAAGAACTCCAGTCCTCATGGACCAGAGGGAAAGCCAGCAACACTCCCCCTGAACTCCACGAGAGAGAAGCAGAGGCTGTGGAAGCAGGAAATACACTGCAGGGACGGGCAAAAGGGCGCTGTAGTGTGAAGCCGGTGAGTGCCAATGGGAAGCACTCATACTGGAACGCTCCAGAAACCATCAAAAAACCGTTCTTGAATATCGAACATTGTGTAAACAGTCCTAAGTACTTTTAAACGCTGAAGTAAGTGTTTATTAGTCTGAAAGGAAGTGAAGATATTATCAAGGGTGAACCAGATATCTTTTTGAATACCGAACAAACTGAAAGCATTATTGAATACTGTACAGATTTAAGGCAACATGAAAGTATGATTCAATAAGCATTTCTGAATGCTACAAAGAGATGAAGCAAATATGAGAATGCTTTGAATGAAACAAGAGCAACGTGGTACAAGAGGCGAATACCACAGAGCAAGTTGATTGAAATACAAGAGTAGGCAAAGCAAATAAGGGTTGAGAAGAGAAACAAGTATTGAACAAGCCAAGTGGTCAAGGAACTAGAGGTTAAATGAAAACCTGTATTGACAAGGGCCAAAGAAGTTACCCAGCATAACCAAGTGAATGGTGTACAAGCTAACCACAATAAAGTGTTGGAAGAGGATCATTCTGATGCACCAAGTACTTTTCACTGTCAAGGTAAAGCAGTAGAAAACTGTTGCAAAAGCTGATGAAGAGGGGTATCGGTTGTGTGACTTGTGCTGGGTGGAACCTGTGGTCCGTTAACTGTGCCTTGAGCGAGTGCCCTGCAAGTAAAGAGAATAGTGAATATCCAGGAGTAAGTTAATGAAAATATAGAAAGACTTGTGTTGTACCAGACGTGCATTGGTGAACTAGGCAAATCACTCTTGGTAAGAAGATTGAGGAGGACCTGTTAAGTGTGAACTGTGAACTTTCTTTCTTGAACTCGGGGAAGGGAACTCCAATACTTTGTGGAACTGTCTTAAACTTGGGAAGGGAAGCCTGAGAGTTTTGTGGAACTATTTTAAACTTGGGGAAGGTGATCTGAAAAGTAAGCCAGTAGCTGGAAGAAGCTCAGAACTTTGTTTGGAACACTATTTCTTTTATTATTGGCATCCCTACACCTTGTTTGGCTTTAGTTGTTGAGGGCAAGCATAGGTTTTGGACACAGACAGACTTTTATGTTGAATTCTTTGACTCAGACTGTCCTTAGTTTCTTTTGATAGGGAAACCTTAGCATAGGGAAAGTTAGACCTTCATCCATCCATAAAGTATGTTTATTTGAACTTTGAATCTGTTGTCCGTGTCTTCCTTCAGGATGCCTTTACACTTGATGCTTGATTATTACTTCTATTCTAACACGTGTGTGGGCCTCAGAGTGCTCACAAGACGAAACAAACGAGAAAACGCGTAAGTGGGGCACTAAAGCAGTAGTATAAAGTCAGTAGAAAGAAAAGGGATTTCCAAATTCCACCTCCATCAAACAGATACGTTTTCAGGGCTTCCTTGAACTGGCCAGTTGACGGCATCTGTCTGATGGAGTGAGGAAGGTAATTCCAGACCCTTGGAGCCCAAGCGTTAAAGGTCAGGCCTCAAAATATCTTTAGTGTGAAACGCGGCTGCATCAGCAGGTCCTTCTTGTTGGACCGTAGGTTACGTCTATGCGGCAGTCTTGTAATTCGCGAGCTAAGGTTAACCAGGGGCATCGCCTGCAAGACATTTATAAACCAGACAGGATGCTTTAAAATGAATCCTCTGATGAACAGGGAGACAATGCAGCTTCCTGCGGGCAGCAGTGACATGGTCTCTGCGCCTCATGCCACAGACAGCTCTGACTGCCCCATTCTGAATGGTCTGCAATTTATTCACATTGGCTTGCGAGGTACCTACTAATAGCCCATTACAATAATCCGACCTAGTGTTTATTATGGTTGTGACTATCAGAGCCCTATTTTCCTCTTAAAGGTATGGTTACATCTGCCACAGCAGTTGTGTCATGTAAGTGCAGCTGGAGCTCAAAATAGACACAGGTTTACTAAAGTTTAAATTACAATCAAAGACAACTCCCAGGGCTTTGACATAATTGGAGACCTGTATTCTAGCACCCCCTACTAGAAAGGCCTCATACTGGGTGTCTAGTTTCTTTAACTTGGCCGTGCTTCCAATGATCAGAATGTCAGTTTTGTCATTATGGGCCAAAGAGTTATTCTCCATCCATACCTTGACTGCATCAAAAACCTTACTGACCATCAACGAGTTGGCTTCATAGGATCCCGAGAATTCCAGCATGATCTGAGTGTCGTCAGCATAATGAGCGAACCCCTCACCCATGCCTTCTAAAAGCTCAAATAAGGGCTTTGAAAAAATTTCATACAGGAAGGGAGAGACACAGGATCGCTGTGGTACTTCACAGAAAAGTTGTTTTTCTAACACTAACTTGTTTAATAACTTTCACTTGCAAAGACCAACCTGGGCTTCTCAGTACACTCTCCTGCTAGGAAACTCAGTGTTATAGTTCTCTTGACCAAAGCATTTGGCACCTTTTGCAAGACTTCTCTTGCATACAGGTTTTCTTTTCAAAACCATTCATTTCTTTCAACAATGCTTAAAAATATTTTGGCAATGCTCGTTTACCTCTGGACAATGTTCATCACAACTCATTACTTTCAGTGATACTTAACGATATTTACTTAACTCTTGGCAATGCATGACTCTTGGCAATGCTTATTTGCCTCTTTAAAAGTTCTCGGTCCCCTTTTCTCAGACCTTTAATATATTAAAGTGTTCTTAACTTCTTTTGTGCAGTCCATACGGCCCGGTGTCCCCCTGCCTTCTGGGCAGAGCCACCAGCTTCCAGTTGCGTGTCTGTCGGCTTTGGTGTGGCGCTGGAATAACTCCTTCCATTCCCACTGTTTCGTGCCTCCTTTCCACGGTCTCGGATTCCCTTCTAAAGGACTTCACTTCACCTTGCTGCCTTCCCTGGAGCATCAGTAAGCATGGTCCTTGCAATCTTGCCACTGCGAATGCCCAGGAAGCTTCTCTCTGCTTCCGGCGTCTCCACAGCATTTCACAATACTGGTTCAGCTCCACCCGGCTCACTCGTGAGTGTCGACCTGGCTTCTCTCTGGTTCCCGCTCCTCTGCTACTGCAACTTCTCTAGGTCTCTGTGTCTCATTCCATGTCCCGTCGTGTTCTACCAAGGACGAAGTTGATCCTCTTGCCATTGTTTCCTCATTTTAAAGATCCTGGCATCAATTAAGGTTTCAGAAAGACTAGACCACTCTGTGCCAAACCAAAAGTCTTTCTCCCGTCTTTGATGCCTCTGCCTCATCTCAGTACCAAAGTGATGTTCGTGTGTATAAGAATCAATACAGAGAGGATGTATGGCTCTGGTGTGTCTCTTCCTCATCCCAGTACATGACTGGTGATTACTGGGAGATGTTTTATGGGAAAGATAGGGAAGGGACCAGTAATAACCTACACAGGCCTGTGGGATATTAGACTCATTAGAAAAGGGAGTCTAGAAAAGTCTCCCCCCCCCCCCCCCCCCCGAGGTGATCCTCCCTCGCATATGCATTCCCAGGGTCAGGATCCAATAGCGACAGCCTTTCCTGGCCACCTGGGAGGAGGATATATTGAGGACTGAAGTGTGGACGCCCTCCGATTCCTCACACTGTCCACTTACCTGCCCATCCCTCCGTGATCATCAATGGATGGCACTTCATTGTCTTATGCTCAACTCCTCTAACATGAAAGTATCGTGCCCCCCCCAACTCATGTTCACATAACTTACTCTCCCCTTCTCCAAAGCATGCTACCTTGTGTTCCATTTTGACAGTGACATTAACCTCAAATGTGGCTAGTATTCATTTGCTGAGTATCATGAGCATCTGTCCCCTCCTTATTACCACCAACATGCTCATACATACCTAGCTACCTGGACTAGTTGTCCCAGACTTACACTTAGCCTCCACATCTACTCCTTCTCGACACTTGTAAAAGTACTCCTAGTGGTCCCACAGATTCACCCCCTACAATCTTCCCTGCTCTTCTCCCACGTAAAGCTGGATGGCTTTCCAGGAAGAACCAGTCCATCTAAACAACTTCTTGTTTTCAAACACCTGCATGAATTTGCACCCACCTACATAGCTAATACTATATCCCACTATCATGCTCCATTTACTCTAGGCCATCTCTTAATTCCCCGATTACACAGAACTTTTTCTCCTGCTTCCATGCCGACCACTGGAGCGAACGTCGTCTTCATATTGAAAGCGTTGCTACTATTCTCCACTTACTCAACCAAGAGGGAGCAGCGCCCACATTCCCCCACCCTCAAAATGACCTACACTGTACACATTCAGTCACATAGGACTAATATAATGACTGTCATGCCCAGTCGCTGCTCCATGTAAACCCAACTATTCACCAGTCATCTGTTCACTGCATCTCCCACTTATCCAGGGGTACCTTACTTAGTACCTCGTGGATTGTTTCCTTGTTGTAAGTGTTTTGGTCCCTGTACCCTAAAAACGAATACAGTTTGCTATTGTGTTCTATGGTATGTGCTGTCCATTTTCATGCAGAAGTGGATATGGAGAATCTGCCAAATGGAAGCCTCCTGTAATCTACATGATATTTAGGGCTGACTAAGGAATGGTTTTAAGTGCTATTTGTGGCTATAGAGCCATCTAAATAATCAGATTTATGCCAGTTTTAGCACTGGTGCAAATAAACTAAGTGCACACATTGAGGTTTGAGAAAGGACCACACGTGCACTGGTATCAGTTCTAATGCTGGTGAAAATGTTGTCACTGCACAAGGCCGAAGACCATCCATACTTATGGCCTCATCACGACTTTGGCGGTAACCCTTAAATCTGGCAGTCGCGCTATTACCGCTGGATTTAAGGGTCCGCCAAATCAGGATTTCGCCCTAGCTCTGAGCTGAGGGGAAATCTGGCAAAAGATTTGCGCTATTACCGCCGGCGGGAAATCCGCCGGCGGTAAGAGCGCAAATTTTCCCCATTGAGCCCAATGGGGAATGGGGCATTCCCGAATGGGCTCAATGGGGAATGGGGATTAACATTACCGCCAAACTCGTGATCCGGCGCTAATAGCACCGGGGAGTTCGGCAGTAGGGCTAATACCGCCAAAGTTGTGATCAGGCTATTAGTGTTTGTACTAGTCTACAATGAGCAACCCTGGTGCAATAGCACGGTTTGCACTGGTGCAAAGACTGGAATGGTGTTTCTATTGGTGCAAATCCTCACATTGCACCAGATAAAAAAAAAATCATTACCAGTGCAACCAGTCACTGCTTCAGCACGGAGACCAGTCTAAAGACTGGCATTGCTGCAATGATACAGCAAGTAATGTACATGTGTCTTGAAGAAATGGGCAAAGAAAGTGCTCTTAGAGGCTCCAGCCACACCAGTCTAGTGGCAGGTAGGGTGGGACTGGAAAATTCAGCCCACTCCTGCTAGCCGGCAAGCCAATAGCAGTCACATCCTGAGGAGGTCGGATTCTTTACTGCAGATTTCCGCGCTGGTCGGAGTCTTGCTGCTCCGCAAGGCCCAGAAATACATGGGGAGCATCCCTTCTTTCAGGCATCAAGAAGAGAAGGTCACATCTGCAGGAAGAAGGGAATTAAGGACAGGTAATGATGGGTTAAGTGAACATAATGGCAGCCAACAATAATGTAGGGCCTAGCAAAACCTGCAAATGACAAGTCGCCACAAGGTAATTTGAGAACTGGAAATACTCTAAACTGGCAATTATGTGCCAAGTACGTTTGATAGAAACGGGGAAAGATGTGCTGACTAGTCATAACTTAATTTGACGATGTGCTATCAACGTTCTAAAAGACATGCATACAAATAAAGAGATTATTTATTCATCAAAATTATTGGTATAGTAACACAGGTACCTTGATGTATTTTTAGGAACATACATTGTAGGTTTAAATCTTATTAACAATTGTTCCGATACCCCCATGAGAAAGGGCGGACCTGCACAAAACAAGGAATGACGGAGCAAAAGAATCATTGGGAATGTTTGCAATCCTTTGCAATGTGACATTTCACATGGACACAGAGCCTGAGGATTGATTGAAAAGTCACTGGGAGACAGTGATGAGGTTTCAGAATAGGAGAGACTTATTTGGCCTAGGAGAGCTCAACCACAGGCTTGAGATGCCAGCCAGCCACCATTGAGAATGTAGTGGGTTTTCACCAGCTGTTGCCAAATGTATCAGGTTAGAAACAGAAAACTACTGACCACACACAGAGCAGGAAGGAGCAACATCTTCTTACAGACTGAATGCATCACTTGGGGCAGGGGCAGTAGACTCTGAACTCTAGATAAGTAGGTCAGCACGGGGTCGCCTTCAGCCACAAAGCTGTACAACAGGCTTGGGATCTTACCCAGAGGTAACAAGAGCAGGGCGGGATCAGGAGGCAACCCAGAGGCTGTGCATCAGGCTGAGGCAAGGCTTCTTACCACAGGTAACCAGAGCAGGAAGGGACTTGCAGTAGGAGGCTTCCAGCCACAGGTAACTAGACTAGAATGTGCTCTACCAACCGCCGGAAAGCTGTAGGCCAGGCCGTAACAGGTCACTTCCAACAACAGGTAACCAGCATAGGGAGGGTTCTGCCAACAGCCAAAGAGCTGCACATGAGGCCTACAGACCAGCCAGCTGCAGCCCAGTGTATGCCAGGTTCACCCCGTTGCACACAAGGCAGGTCAAGTTGCAGAGCGAGGAGAGGCCATGGTAGCGGAAGAACTTGTGCCGCAACGCCTTATACTTGGGATCCTTTTCCCGCAGCATCTTGTAGGCCTCCTGCTTTTCCTTCCGCCCGACTTCATCACCCAAGCTGTGTTCCCGCTCAATCGCCTGCATCTTCAGCATGGTCTTGGTGGTGCTTTGCGAGAGCCACTGCGCGTTTATCGCCGCGAGAATCAGACATATGAAGAAGAGGGAGATCTAGAAGAGAGGAGGTAGAAAATGACAATGGATAAATATAAATATGTCAACATGATCCACTGCATACATCCATTCACCCCACAAAGCCTAGCACAGGGGACTGCAACCTGTGGCTCTCTTTGGACTACACCACCCATGATCCCTCACCCTTTAATATGCTGGCTGAGGTCGATGGGATTTGCACTCCAAAACATCTGGCGAGTCAAAGGGTTGCCGACCAATGATCTTGCATGGCAATTTCAATAATTCAACACACACATTTCTGCCACAAAGACCCATTGCAACAACAACATTGCTCCAAGGTACACATATGCACACGCCAAAAATCTCTGACATGATAATAACAATGCTCCATCACAAAGCTTCATCAGGCAATTAGACTGACCACCACGCTGGGCCACAGAATCAGATTTAGCATGATCCTCTTCACCACACACATGTCCTTTCAATGATCCTAGGAAGCGTATCTGTTTTGGAATGCATCATAGACTGGAGTGCCGCATCTCAGCAGCTGCCACGGATCATAGTGGGGGAGTGGGGAGGCACGGGGGTCCTACCTTCCCTCTCTCTGCAAGTAAATATTCTCCTCCACCTGCCAAAGACCTTCTTAGCTTGCTTTCCTGCCATTTTCCCTTCACTTAAACGCTTCCTAATCAAAGGCTTCCCAGCTTCAATTCAAGCCGCCCTGCGTCCCAGATGAGTTTGCAGCCAGGCTACCGACCACACTCCTAGCACTCTTGCCCTCCTTACCCAGTAACTTCAGGGTTTACCATTTCATCCCATGCCCTTGTAACAGCCATTATTTGAGGGTGGGGTCGTATTCAGAAAAAGACAGATACCAAAGACCACTTTCCCTTGAATAATACAGAACGTTTGAAGCCATCACTTTGACCTTTTAGGATGTACTGACCAACACCCAGGAAACTCTGGGTAATTGAGTAGACGTGTCTCCCAGAGCAGCCAGGAACCTCACAAACACAGATATGGCAGTCTGTTTCATGCATAGCCCCCTTACTTTTTTTAACTCCAAATACAGGTTTTTCTTTGTGCTTTCTTTAACTATGCCACTGGAATCTCCTCTAAATATTTATTTCACATTTGGCAGGGTTTTTTTTTCAATGAACAAATGTCATTTACGGGTCAACAGGGTTCACAACTGCTTTCCCTCCATCAACTCCACATTATTCACTGTAATCGTATTTCTGATGCTTGTATCTGCTTAGATTCACATTGTATGCATAGGCCGACATTTAGTGGTAGTCGCAGAGTATTACATGATTTGTTTCCGAAACTCAAAAAGGGACGTCGACTGGGCATGTCAGTAATACTATCCCTAGTGTGACGTCAGCTGTACCACATGGTCCTTCGAGCGTCGAGGGCCCTCGGATTGTTTTGTTTCTGATATTAGGATGCATGAAGTGCAGCGTGAGTACAGATGTAATAAAGCAGAAGAAAAAGCGATAGGGCAAGAAACATCTATGCACCTTCGACTGCAGGAGGGGAGGAAGGGTGGGTGTATGTAAAACTAAGCAGATACGGTGAGTAATGTATGCCTTCTGAGGCTTGTGGATGGTACAGCGGCAAATAGATGTTTTAGCACCGCTTGTTCCACCTGTGAATCTGCTTTAGAATGTGTGTCAATGCAGTAGTGCGGAGTAAAAGTACGTATGTAACTCCAAGTAGCGTCTAGAGGGAGGTTTGCAATAAATACTAAAGTAGCTCCTGTACCTGTGGCAGAGTGAGCTCTCGGTGTTAAAGGTAAGGTCTTCTTTGTGAATTGCACAGCTGTATGCACTTGACTATCCGTTTGGAGATGGCGTTTTTTGAAATGTGATCACCTTCACTACCAGGTGCTATGGAAACAAAGGGTTGTTCTGTTTTGTTTATGTAATTCAAGACCACCCTCCTTACATCTAATGTATGGAGGCTTCTTTCAGCTGAGTTAGATGGATTTTGGAAAAAAGTAGGTAGTTCAATGGATTTGTTGACATGGAACTTGGAGATGAATTTTGGTGAAAACCTAGGATATGTTCTAAGGACACCTTGTGGATTTCAAAGAAAGGGTCTTGTACGGATCATGCTCGTAGTTCACGACTCGTCATTATTGAGGTGATGGCTACCAGAAAAACGGTTTTGAATGTTAAGTGTTTTAGGCTGGCCTTGTGCATAAGCTCAAATGGCGGACCCATGAGTTTTGAGAAGACAACATTAAGTTCCCAACCTGGTGGAGGGTTCGTAATGGGAGGGCACAGTCTCTTTACTCCCTCCATGAAAGCCTTGATAACAGGAACTTTCCACCAAGACAACTTATTCTGCGAAGTGGTGTACGCGGACAGAGTCGCTAGGTGTACCTTGATGAAGTTAAATGCTAGGCCAGAGTCTAGTAGATACAGCATGTAGTGTAGACTGTTGGATGGTGAACATTGAATTGGATTTAAGGATTGTGATCGGCACCATATTACAAACCTTTTCCATTTGTTGAAATAGCAGTGCTTGGTGCTGGTTTTGCTAAATCTGATTCTGTGGCCCAGCGTGGTGGTCAGTCTAATTGCCTGATGAAGCTTTGTGATGCTTCCTTTAGGATATCCATACATGTTTGAGGAAGTACCCAAACTATAATTTCAGGAGCCAGGCTGTCAAGTTCATAGACTGAGGATGTGGATGGATTGTTGTCCCCTCGTGCTGGGACAGCATGTTGTAGGAGCCCGGAAGTTTGATTGGTTTGCACATCACCAGTTTGAGCAGATGTGGAAACCAAGGTTGTCTCGCCCACATAGGAGCAACCAGGATTAGAGGTACTTGTTCCTGGTGCATCTTGTGCACTATTTTGCTCAGGAGAGGTATAAGGGAAAAGCGTAAGCAAATTTCCCTTACCAGTTCATCCACAGGGCGCTCCCCTTGGATCTGGGTTGGGGAAACCTGAATGCGAAGTCTGGGCATTGTGCGTTTAGGCTTGTTGCGAACAAGTTGAATGTAGGGGGTGACCCCATTGTGAGAATATTCTGTCTAGGATATCTCTGTTGAATTGCCACTCGTGCTCTTCTGGAAGAGGGTATCTGCTTAGCGTGTCTGCTAGAGAACTGAGATCCCCTGGAACACGTTGAGAGGTTAGGAACATGTTCTGCTTGAGAGCCCAGTTCCATATTTCTTGGGATAGCTTGGACAGACTTTGAGAGTGTGTGCCTCCCTACTTGTTTAGGTAGAAGATGGCAGTGGCATCTGCACGATGTTGCTGAAATGCTTAAAGTGCCTTGAAGACTGCCAATAGTTCCTGGAAGTTGATATGTCTTGGATTTGTCGTTGGGCTGGGTAGTAGCACTTGTCCACTGGCCGTGGGCTGTGTGGTGAAGGAAGTGAGCCCCGATCCTCCTCCATCCGGCGAGTGAGGAGTCTGTAGTTAGGATCGCTTGTGCTAGTGGAACACGGAAAAGGTTTTGCTTTTTAGCAGGTTTTCCCTGGATCACAAGAAAAGAGCCTGTACCAGGGTTAGGAAAACAACCACTAGATCGTCCCACTGACTGCTTGCCCGAGACCATTGTTGCGCTAACCATTCCTGCATTGGGCGCTTGTGCAGGCACGCCTATGGGACCAAGTGGATGCATGAAGCCATCATCCCGAGCAAGAGCATTGCTTTGCGTACAGTTATCTGGAAAACGGTCTTGTAGCGAGGTACTTGCAACAGGTGTTGTACTCTCTTGTTCGACGGGAAAGACAGCTCCTCCTTTGTCTTTAGAATCGCCCCATGAAATTATTTTGTTTGGCTGGGGACTAGGCTTGATTTCTTTTCGCTGATGGAGAAGCCAGATTGAAAAGAAGGTTTATTGTCTTTTGTGCATTTTGTTTGCAAATTAGAGGACATTCCCCGCTAATTTGCCAGTCGTCCAGATAAGGGTATACTGGGATTGACTTTCTGCGCAGATGTGCTGCCACTACCGCGAGCATGTTTGTGAATACTCTTGGCGCTGAGGCGATGCCAAAGGGGAGTACCTTGAACTGGTAGTGAACTCCCGCTATCTTGAAACGCAGATATTTTCTGTGCACAGGGAGCATTGAAATATGAAAGTATGCATCTTGCCATGTAGTCCCCCCGTTTTAGGAGGGAAATTACCTCTTGGAGTGTAGTCATGCATATTTGTTCCCAGGGCGCAGATCTAGTACTGAGCGCATGGAAAGGTCTTTCTTTGGCACAAGGAAGTACGTAGAATAAATACCCTTGTTTACCAGATTTGCTGGGACAATCTCTATGGCGTCCTTTTCCAGCAGTGCCTTTACTTCTTCCAACAGTATGCGTTTTTCTTCTGGCGAAATTTTCCTTTGTCTTGGTGGGCGGTTGGGTGGTTTTTGTAACAGTTTGATACAATCCCCGCCTGCCACTGTGGACAACACCCACTTGTCTGATGTTATCCCCTCCCATGCATGGGTGACGTGTGAAATTCGGCCTCCTGCTGGAGGTTCTCCCAGGTGAGCTTCTGCCTCTTCCTCTGGCCCTTTTATTTCCTCTTTGAAAACTGGAAGTTTATCCTTGTGATGGGCCCCAAGATTAAGACTGTCCGCCCCGAGTATAGCCAGAAGAACGTTGAGCACCCCGGCCCAGAAACCTTTTGGAGGTTGAGGAGCCCCGTTGTGCATAGGGCTCGTTTGTCATCTGGCCAAGGGATTTAACAGTGTCAGATTCCTCCTTAGCACTCTTCAGGGAGTCTTCGACATCCTTACCGAAAAGTACATTAGGCTCCACCGGCATGATAAGTAGGGTGGGCTCATTATCCAACTTAAACCCAGAATGTCTAAGCCAGGCATGGCGCTTGATGAGCGTGCCTTCTGTAATGATGCGTCCTGCATTGTCTGCTGCAGCAAGATATTTTTGAGGATACGGTATTGCAGAGGGCAAACAGGTGTTAGGGGTTCTGGAACAGCTTCAATTTGACATTCCAGGTCATCCCATTTGTGGCGGCCGTAACGAGCTATAAGCTTCTTGTTGGTGGTGATTCTGGCTTGGTGGCTTGGTATGCTGCTGAGCAGGAAATCTCTCTCTAGAGTATAGATTTTCTTGCTTTCTTTGTCTACTGGGCCCTTAGCCGATGCCTGGGGAGTGCCTATCCTTTTTCTGGTAGTGGTGACCACTAGAGAATCAGGGCTAAGCTGACCCCTAATATACAAAGGGTTGGTGGGTGCTGGCCTGAGGTTTCTCTATTCTGGGGTTACCCGCCCTTGTGAGACTAGACACAAGTAGGGAGGGCTATATGCAGAAGCGGAATAAACTGGGTGGCAGACATTTTGTCTCCCAGATCGTCCTGCACAAAGTCCTTATTGACTTGTGCCTCTTGAGTGTCGACGTTAAAGTGTTGTGCAGCCTTCAGCAGCAGTTCATTGTATTGTAGTTGGTTGTGAACGGGAGAATCTGCTACCGGCTAGTTCTGGTGTTCTGGCGACTGGATTATGTAGATATCGTCATCACTGTCGTCATAGAATTGGTCTGGACTATAAAGGCCCCCTTGAAATCCCGGTTCTTGTGACCCTGAGAGATCGTCATAGTACATCGGAAAAGCAGAGAATTTGGGCAGAAAATGAAGCAAAATAGCACAGTTCAAGATAGTACATGGGGCATTGTAAGTATAAGCAATGGACATGTCAAGTGGTAAATATCAGTTAGATAAGGCACAACAAGGCATATGCAATGTGAACAGGTAAAACACGGTGAGCTAGTCCAAAATAACACATAAGTATGGCCACAGAGTACGGTAGGCGCAGATTAAGAGGGTAGGCTAGTCCAAGATGGCGCGAGGGTTGATGGCGCGTAGGTCTGATCACAAGTGTATTCCCTGGTCAGTTGGGAAAAAATAAATAGTATGAGCATGTGCGGTAGATGCAGAGTAAACGAGATAGGCTAGTTCAAAATGGCGCGAGGCTCTGAACACAGGATGCAACAGGCAGAGATTAGGATAAGGTATGCTAGCCCAAAGTGGTATAAGAGTCTAAACACAAAGTGTGTGCACTAGTCAGCTCGGCAAGGCAATACAGACATATGCGGTAGACACAGAATAAGACAGGTATATTGGACAAAAGTAGTACGTGGATTTCAGCACAGAGTATGGTTCCAGCTCAGTTGGCCAAAACAGTACGAGTTTATACAATAGGTACAGGATAAAGGCTAAATAGGCATGTACCGAATATCGCATACATTTGAGCACAGAGGCAAATGCACTGCTCAGTCAGATAAAGCAATAGAGCCATGTGCGGGGGGCAGTGGTTTAGATTAAAAGGTGGGCTGGTTCTCAGCAGCGCACGGGGCTAGGGCATGATATATATACACATGAAGTCAAAGCACTAGGTCAGAACAACGCCGTATTAGACAGACTTATCAGAGAATAGACATATGCGTGAGCAAATTTCGTAGTTAGGAACGCTGCGAGAGGCTTTCAATGTTAAATTCTGGGGTGGTAGGTACTCACTGGTGACTTGAATGATAATAGGATGTCCAATGGATTACGGCAGTGGCAGCTCAGCGGCCACGGACAGGCACAGACAGGCTTTGTGCCTTATATCGGGTGCCTTAGTGCAGGGTGCCGGCTCACGCCTTTCGACGTGGTCATGTGTGAAGGCATCATGAAGCACACCACAGACAAATACTTAAAGTTCAAACAAAAGATATTTATTACATTGGTTGAAGCCCTAACTTGTCCTATGCTAAGGAGGGATTTGCCTACTCGAACAGAACTAAGGAAAGTCAGAGTCAAATAATTCAACTTAATAGTCCGTCTGTGTCCAAGACCTATTCTTGTCCTCACAACTAGAACAAGTAAACGTGTAGGTCAAAATAAAAAGTGTTGAACATAATGTTCTGAGCTTCTTCCAGCTCACAGCTTTCTCTCAGCTCCCCTTCCCCAAGCACAAGAAAGTTACATGAAAATGAGTGTTCAGGTATACCTTTCGCCATTTCAAAAGTGATAATTCAAAGTTACTCCTGGGTGTCCCTTCTCCAGGTTTCAAACACAATAATCCAAAGAACAGATGGTATTAGGATCTCAATCCCAAGACAATATGATTCAAAGTCACTCCTGGATTTCCCTTCTCCTGTTTTCAAATATAACAATCCAAAGACAAGACAGAGTCTTGAGATTCCAATCCCAAGACAACATAGATAAACTTGCTAGGCCTCAGGGTTCCCTTCCCCAAGGGGTCAATGTCTCACACAGGATCATTAACACTTACTCCTGTGCGTCAAGTTACTTTCACTTGCTTCCCTTTATTGTTTCCCGGGTTAGGGTGCGCTCTTTGGGCTTTTCTGGTTTCTCCTTAGCTGCCCTGTGACTGTCACCATGTGGCACACACCATTTTCCAAATGGCAGACTATTCAATTGTAGTTCATACTTTTAATGCAGTCTTTTAATGTATTTTTATACTGCTTAATTATTTTCAGTTTCAAAATTTGGATCGGTTTGTTGTGCAAAAAACAATTTGCATTTGTTGTTGTACTCGTTTGTTGCACAGTTACATTTCCTTTTTCAGTTAAATATTCAATTATGCTTTCACTCCTAAGTTCATTTCATGTGTAACCGGCCTTCAGCATCTTATTGTTGTCTTTGAATGTTAAAGTTCTTTTTGAGTTAAGCCTGCAATAGGCATTCACTTCCTTTATATTTCCTTTTCGTTTGGTATTCAATAACCGTTGGTTTCTGTACTTTTATTCTATTACTGAAGACTTTCGAAAACGTTCCAGCAAGGCTTGTAACCACTTCAGCAAACTTTAATTGATTCACAAATCATGGATTCCCAACGTTCAGAGGCTTTCCAAACCGTGCTTGCCCCTTGAACAAGGCACGTGACCACTCTGCTACATTCTATCAGTTTCAGACTCCTAGACAATATCGCTTCACCCGCAGTTCTAGTAACACAGGGTTTCTCGTTCTGAAAATCTCACTGGCTCACTTTGGAGTCTTCTTTTGCATTGCGCAGGCCACCAACTGGACGGCATCAGCATAGGGGAATCACTCTACCCCTCAGACACTGCCGTGCTCTTGCAGTATCACGGGAGATTGAGCAGTCTCGTAATTGAAACAAAAGATTAATCTCTGAAATCCGGTTCACATAGGGAAAAGCAGTCTTTCTTTACGCCTTCCGCTGCACAACCTCTGCACTTCAGATTTAGTGGGAGGAGGGGACAGGACCCTCTCAGGACAGGCAGTTGAAATCTGCTTAATCAAAGTTCTGGCATCCCTTCTTCTCACCCTCTTCTGCTTGGATTGCCAACACTGTGAGCTGCTTCTGCTGCTGCTACTGATGCAACCCTTCCAGCTACAGCGCCATCTCCTTCTACATCTAATGGCCTGCACCCGAGGGGGCCTTTTAGGCCTCTGTGCTTCCCTCAGATGTGAGTCATTGGGCTTAACAGACTGACTACTCCTGCAACTTTGCTCTTCAGTCCTCTTCCTCGTCCCAGTACTTAGGGAGTTATGGGACTTGAATTAGGCTTTCTTGTGTGTTTTCTCATTCTAAATGAAGATGTATTCCTCTTATCTGCATTTAAGAAAAATGCAGGAGAATTTACGTGGAAAGAAGAAGGCAGTTTATTCACGCCATTAGTCATAGGTTTCATGTCACTATACCTCGGGAAGAAAGGTGGATTTTTTACTTTAGAAGTCTCAAATCAAATTTCCTTCCTTGGGATATTTAAAGACGTTGCACCAGCTTTACCCACATCTACAGGTTTAATGTGTGCTTCTGCTACATCAGAGCGACAATGAGCCATTACATAGCTTGGTATCTTTAAAAGGTTCTTCCCCCAATACCGTCTCCTCACCACCCTGGGCCTGGTCTCCTCCCATGTGATTTTCCTGCAGCACACCACCCCCAAGGTCAGGAAGCATCTGGCCTTTGCCTAGCCACCTGGGAGGAGACTTTAGGCAGGGTTTAGTGAAGGATTTGCAGGAGTCACAGCATCAACAGGCACAGAAAGCAAGAGGGATCTCAAAACAGCTGTGTTTACTTTCTGCAATTCCCAACTCGGGTCCTACGTTAGCTGCAAAATGAAATGCTATTGAGGAGCCCAGTGAGGGAACAGGCAGAGGGCAGAACCAGTGCGGGTCCCTACACCATGCCTTTACCAGCCTCCTAACTGCTGATCATGGCGCCATACCCACCCAGGAGAGTGCCCATTCATGAGAAAACAGTATTATAAGGCAGGCCACCTTAAGGTACTGCCTTCCCAGACTCCCAATTGTTTGTATTTGTATTTTGTATTTTATTACTTTTATTGCGCTCCAGACCCGTAGGTATAAGGGCGCATTGCAGAAGAAGACTTACAGCTTAGTTACACATCATCATCATGTTAACAATTTACACAACGTAACAGGGTTAGAATGACATAGTATCGTACAATTACCACTCATCTACGCAGTAGACAGGGTAGTATACTTATATACAGGTTAAATACACATTTAACAGGATCATAGAGTCATATATGACAATTTAGATAGTATGCTACTATTACAGAGTGGTTCATAGATCGCAATGGTTGGTCAGGAAGGGAGTGACAGAGTCATTATTTGTCAGAGTTTTTGAGCCATGTTATGAAATTCTTCTGGAATTTCAAGTAAGTTTGATCCGCGCGCAGAAACGGAGGTAGAGAATTCCAGAGTGATGCTGCTTTAACCTGGAAACATTGACCCCCTACTCTGGATAATTTGAATCTCGGTACAGAGACACTGTTCGAGCAGGGTGATCTGGTGTACTTAGTGGGGATAGTTTTGATGAATCTGTCAACAAGGTAGCAGGGTGCTGCATTGTTCAGGCATTTGAATGTGAGTGAGGCAACCTTAAGTTGGATTTTTTCATAAGTAGAGAGCCAGTTGTTTAGTTTGCTAATTTGCGACATGTGCTCTCTTCTGGAAATACCAAGAGCTGCTCCCAAGGCATTATCCTGGAGGATCTGGATTCTTTTAATGGTAGCCTTATTTGCTCCAATGTATAGCGCATTACAATAATCCAACTTTGACAGAACAAGCGCTCTTGCCAAACTAATACAGCTGTTATTAGAAAGGAAAGGTTTGCCTGCTCTGATTAGTTTACAGGTGTATGCGGTGGAAGATGCCATCGAATTGACCCGTTTATTAAAAGGTAAGAGTAGTGTCCAAGTATACGCCCAGAGTTTTCACCTCATTGGCGGTCTTGATAAGGTTGTTGTCTATGTTGAAAGAAGAGTTGCTGGGTCCAAGTTTCTTAAGAGTAGAGGGGGTACCCAAGATGATGATCTCTGTCTTGTCATCATTCAGGCATAGTCCATGAGTGGCCATCCAGTCCTGGATGATGAGGTACACACCGTTCACCAAGGCCAAATCCTTTTCATAATCACCAGTAAGAGGTAGGAGAATCTGGGTATCATCAGCATAGTTCGTGTAGGTGATACCAAGATGGTCCAGAGCATCGAAAAGGGGCTTTGTGAAAATGTTGTATAGTGTAGGAGAGACATGTGAACCCTGGGGAACCCCACAGGTAATGGGAATGGGGTGTGCTGAGGCTGTAGGGGAGAAGACTCTCATAGTCCTGTTGTTAAGAAAGGATTGGATCCATGTTATAGCTTCGTCAGAGAAGTAGGCTGCCGTGACTAAGTGGCTACATAGGACCTTATGATCCACAAGGTCCAATAGGAGGAGTAAGGCCGATTTGCCCATGTTCCTAAGCTCATCAATTTGGGCCTTGAGGTCGATTAAAGCTGTTTCAGTTCAGTAACGGTGTGGGAGAACCCCATAGCGGAGGACCGCTCTCCCGCTTGTGCATCCCTGCTCTCCCGCTTGTGCATCCCCGCTTTCCTTGTTCAATGGGGAAGACTCAGGAAAGGACCCTGGGCTCAGAGGCGTTTCTAGAAAACCCCAGTGCCTACTGCGTATTGTGCTCTATACCGAGGGTGGGCGCGTTTGCGCTGTTGTGAGTGAGAATAGGGAGCTACACTGAGATCACCCATGCTTAGAACGGCAGATGATATTCTTGAAAGAAATAGACAGTGATTTTTGTGAGAAAGTATTTTGTTTAAAGAAAACATTTGGTTTTAAAAACATTTGTTTGAAAACAAGACCGAATTTAAACAGGAGGATGTGGGAGTGAACCCCACCTCCCTAGAAATGTTTAAAGTAGCGATTGATTTTGTAAAATGACAGCCCTTTCAATCGTTCCATACGGGGTGACACCGTCCAATGATGGAGGATGAAGGAGGCGTATGGCCCCGAGGTTCACCCCTGACCCACCGCCCATTCTGTGATATAGGCCTTTTATAAGGTACGCAGCCCCACCCCCACTCACCAGCCTCTGGGGAATCCAGCATGGAGTCTGCCAGCCTCAAAACCACTCCAATTAGCCAGAGCCCAGCACCACGAGTCACCTGTATTCTAGGGGACAGGTGAGGGCACTAACTGAGGTCCCACCACTTAACTGGCAGCTGGGGAGAGGAAAGAAGAGACATAACTCAGCAGAACCCCAGAGAAAATATGCCATGGAGCGCGCCGCTACACATCGGCCGACCTGGTCGTTATACGAGACTAGCCCTCCTTAAAATGCCGGCTGACAGGTTACAACATAGCAGTACTGAGTTTGGCAGTACAGGGTGGTTTCCAGCATGCATGTGCAGGAGGGAACAATGCAGCAGGTCGACGCAAGCCGCACAAGATTGTACACTAGGGGTGTACTGGAATTCTGCTTCGAGTAAGTCTTCCACCAAATTTTGGCTGGAGAAAAAAAACGATTTGGATTCGGACAAATAATTTTTACTCGAGGCCGAATAGTTTCGCGTTCTAGAGACATTAGGTTTTCCTGGAAACTTTCAGACCAGGCATGGCATTTTCGGCCGCTAAAAAGGTTAAGTAAACAAAGGCTGCCGTCAGTTTTTTTTAATGAAGACAGGCAAATATTTAGCTGAAGCAATCGTTTAGGAAGTCCCTAGAAACTGAAAAATACTGTTGCTATTACATCATATTGAGTTGCTGATGAACTGTGTGAGTAATCTCTAAATTACAAATGTCAATCCCACCAGGGCCCAGTCCAATGGCAGTAAAATAGCTCCGTAGGTGGTGCGCCTGACCCAAAGAGCTGCAATCAGCCTGCAGGCCCGAGGTAGGAAAGCAAGTGAGAGGGCAATGCGCAAAGTGCGCCTGTGGTAGAGATCGGTTTGCAACAGCACAACAAAGATTGCAATTCCCGCAGGGCCAACTTTCACCCTTTTTGTGTTGCCAAAACATGTACCAGTCATAGAACCTGGCTATCCAGTTGTTTGCGACTTTTAAAAAATAAATATAAATTTTCTTTAAACTGCAATGTCCCACCCTAACATGGGAAAACACCCTTCCCAACATAAGACAGCAAAGAGTGGGATATTTGCATAATAAAAAAGGCATGGAGGAACAGATTGGATTTTTAAAACATTGGACCAAACGGATGTACAATAAAAAGAAATGAGTAAAATATACATTCACGCGCTCCCTCCCAATGGAGGGCTCAGTATTCCCTGCGTGCTTCCTTTCCTGGAGCCCTTTTCCACGCCTCGAGGCACCTCAAGAGCGACAGCTTTTATAAGCATCCAATTCCCTGGGCACAGGTGGGAAAGCTAGACTTCGCCTCCAAGAGGGTCGCCTCCGGAAGCACTTCAGCAGTCAGCAGGGCGCCTGGTGCGTTTCCCTGCCGTGCTGCAGCCAGAGGGCACGGGATGGGCAGGCCCAAAAGGAACATTTGAAAGGATGAGTGACTAGGCCCCGGCCCGGTCCATGCTCTCCCGCGGATGGCGCGCCTGCCTGCGCTACTTTTGTGCATAGTCCAGGTTGCTCGGGCCTTGCCCAAAAATAGACAGCGCACTGCTACTGCACGTTTCTATCCTTTACATGCATTAAACAAACATGTTCTGTAGACAACACAAAGTGAAATAAATAAAGAGACATACAGATTTCAAAGTGTTTTTTTTTTAACTTACAACGTGTGTGTGTGCGCGCAACTCATAGGCAACAATTATTCGTCTCCCAACTTTGAAAAGGCAACAACTATTCGTCTCCATCCGAATACCTTAACCAACTACCCCGCCGAATACTAACAGGCCGATTCATGTAATTCCCCTCAAAAGTGTTGCACGCGGCTGCCGCACAGCGTGCCCGTGCGAATGTCTGCGCCAGCCGCGTGCGATAAAACCAATTCCCGCGCACCGCGTATTCATGGATTCTCGCCTCCAAAAGCAGACGTGGCGCAGCGACCCTGCAGCAGCGCCAGTTACGCCCCCAAGAACGCCCTAGCGCAAGGAAAAGCCATCAAGATCGCAAAACCATCGCAAAGGGCTGTGCCAACACTGTACCAGTTTACCGGACTGGCAAAAGCGGGGAACGCGTATTACGGGTGTCAGGAACACGCGTGCGCGAGAAGATTCACACGCGATCGGGCCAGGGGGAGCGTGTGCGTGTATTTCAGGGGTGCGCGAGAAGTCCTACATGCGAATGACCTGGGTGCGTGTATTTCAGGGGTGCGCGAGAAGTTCCACACGCGATTGGCCTGGGCGCGTGTATTTCAGGGGTGCGCGGGAAGTTCCACACGCGAATGGCCTGGGTGCGTGTATTTCAGGGGTGCGCGAGAAGTTCTACACGTGAATGGCCTGGGTGCGTGTATTTCAGGGGTGTGCGGGAAGTTCCACACGCGATTGGGCTGCGTGCGTGTATTTCAGGGGTGAGTGGGAAGTTCTACACGCGAATGGCCTGGGTGCGTGTATTTCAGGGGTGCGCGGGAAGTTCCACACGCGATTGGGCTGCGCGCGTGTATTTCAGGGGTGCGCGGGAAGTTCCACACGCGATTGGCCTGGGCGCGTGTATTTCAGGGGTGCGCGGGAAGTTTCACACACGATTGGGCTGCGTGCGTGTATTACAGGGGTGCGCGGGAAGTTTCACACGCGATTGCCCTGGGCACGTGTATTTCAGGGGTGCGCGGGAAGTTCCACACGCGATTGGGCTGGGCGCGTGTATTACAGGGGCTCGCGGGTGGTTTCACACGCGATCGGGCCTGGGGGAGCGTGTGCGTGTATTTCAGGGGTGCCCGGGAAGTTCCACACGCGATTGGCCTGGGCGCGTGTATTTCAGGGGTGCGCGGGAAGTTCCACACGCGATTGGCCTGGGCGCGTGTATTTCAGGGGTGCGCGGGAAGTTCCACGCGCGATTGGGCTGCGTGCGTGTATTTCAGGGGTGCGTGGGAAGTTCCACACGCGATTGGGCTGCGTGCGTGTATTTCAGGGGTGCGCGGGAAGTTTCACACACGATTGGGCTGCGTGCGTGTATTACAGGGGTGCGCGGGAAGTTTCACACACGATTGCCCTGGGCACGTGTATTTCAGGGGTGCGCGGGAAGTTCCACACGCGATTGGGCTGCGTGCGTGTATTTCAGGGGTGCGCGGGAAGTTCCACACGCGATTGGGCTGGGCGCGTGTATTACAGGGGCTCGCGGGTGGTTTCACACGCGATCGGGCCTGGGGGAGCGTGTGCGTGTATTTCAGGGGTGCGCGAGAAGTTCCACACGCGATTGGCCTGGGCGCGTGTATTTCAGGGGTGCGCAGGAAGTTCCACACGCGAATGGCCTGGGTACGCGAATGGCCTGGGTGCGTGTATTTCAGGGGTGCGTGAGAAGTTCCACACGCGATTGGCCTGGGCGCATGTATTACAGGGACTCGCGGGTGGTTTCACACGCGATCGGGCCTGGGGGAGCGTGTGCGTGTATTTCAGGGGTGCGCGAGAAGTTCCACACGCGATTGGCCTGGGCGCGTGTATTTCAGGGGTGCGCGGGAAGTTCCACACGCGAATGGCCTGGGTGCGTGTATTTCAGGGGTGCGCGAGAAGTTCCACACGCGATTGCCCTGGGCGCGTGTATTTCAGGGGTGTGCGGGAAGTTCCACACGCGATTGGGCTGCGTGCGTGTATTTCAGGGGTGAGTGGGAAGTTCTACACGCGAATGGCCTGGGTGCGCGAATGGCCTGGGTGCGTGTATTTCAGGGGTGCGCGAGAAGTTCCACACGCGATTAGCCTGGGCGCGTGTATTACAGGGGCTCGCGGGTGGTTTCACACGCGATCGAGCCTAGGGGAGCGTGTGCGTGTATACCAGTGGTGCGCGGAAAGTTTTACACGCAATTTCAGCAGGGTATGTGTATTTCAGGGTTGCCGGGGAGTCCTACATGTGATTTGCCAGTCTGGGTCCTCCCAGGTGTTCCCTGTACACCCTCCACGGCCCCTGCAGGCAGCCCACACCACAGGGGACTACCCTGCATCCCTGGTCATGTCCCGCAGGCAGCCACCCAACATGGGCATGCCCCCCAGCAAAGGCACATGTCTCCTTGCACTAATGATCACCAACTCATGTCCCCTTGCAACCCCACCCCCAGAATTGCGGGGCACCTGCCAGCAGGCCCCCACCAATGTCCAACTCAGGTTCCCCACCACCCCCACCCCCCAGCAGTGCAGGGGCACCCTCCACCAGGCACCCACCCATGTCTCCCACCACCCCCACCCCCAGCATTGCGGGGCACCTGCCAGCAGGCCCCCACCCATGTCCAACTCATGTTCCCCACCACCCCCACCCCCCAGCAGTGCAGGGGCAGCCTCCACCAGGCCCCCACTCATGTCTCCCACCACCCCCCACCCAGCCACCAGGGGCACCCTCCACCAGGCCCCCACCCATGTCTCCCACCACCCCCACCCCCCAGCACTGTGGGGCACCTGCCAGCAGGCCCCACCCATGTCCAACTCATGTTCCCCACCACCCCCACCCCCCAGCACTGTGGGGCACCTGCCAGCAGGCCCTCACCCATGTGCAACTCATGTTCCCCAGCCAACATGTCATCACAATCTAGATCCCTGGTCCCTATGGTCAGCCTCCAAATGCAAAATCACGAATTGCAAGTTCCGAAACAAACACATCTCCCTCACATACACCCAATGGGTGTCAGTGAATCTCAAAACACATATCATGAAATGCATGAAACCAATGAGATACCACACATTGAAGTTCACCAAAATAAATATGTATTAAAGGAAACATAAATAGAATAAAAAATGAAGAAACAGAAATGTGAATGTACAAAAATTAAAAGAAGCATGTCCGTGAAAAAAAGCAAAACCAAAAATAAAAATCCAAAGTAATGTTGTCCAAAGTCAATGTCCACAAAACAAAATCCAATGGGAAATAAAAAAGAAAGCCATTGCTCCATGGTTGAAAAGTGAAAAAGTGAAAAAAAATACAATCCAACAGTGAACTATGTACATGGGAACAAGCCAGGGTCCATTATCCCAACAAAAGAAAGGAAACCTATCTAACTACACTAACTAATAAAATAAACTATATACAAAAATGTGGCCAATGTCCGAAAGTTCCAAATAAAATCAAAACAAAAATGAAACCTAACACTACCTACATAACTATGTACAAGGGCAGCGGGCTAGTTTGACGGCTCACTTGTGGATGTCCCGGGCCAGGGCGTCATCAAACTCCTCCTCAATGTCCCGGAGGCGGTCCTCCTCCATGTCCCCGAGGGTCCGCAGGGCCGTCAACGTCTCCACCTCCAAACCCCTGCGGATTGCCTCGAGGCACTCGGCCCGCCTCAGGGCCCTCCGCATGGAGTTCTCCGCCCTGACCATTGTGAGCCGTGCCTCTTCCGCCCGCTGCCGCTCCGCATCTATGGCGTGGCCCAACCGCTGCCACACGGAAGACACTCTCTGTCCTGGGTCCTCCTGCCCTCCGGCCGATGCCTGCCCCTCCGATGTTGAAGGCCCCGAGCCTTCATGGCTCCCACCACGTTGCTGCTGCTGCTGTGCCTCTGCCCGTGCACTGCCTCCTGCTGCCTGCACATCCTCCGCCGGCTGGGGTGCAGTCGTAGATGTGGCCACCCCTGCTGGACGTCCGACTCCCGACTGTGGCAGGGATGCCTCCTCCACCAGCCTGGCCGCACCGTCAGAGGCAGCTCCACAGGGCACCCAGGTGACTGATGGGTGGGAAGATGGCACAGAGGACGTCTGGCGCGTAGTGGGTCCAGTTGAGGAGGGGGTCGTAGCAAGCCCCATCAGACGGAGGAATCCGGCCTGGGTGACCTGTCCCAGCAGGATGACGTGGTCAACGAGCCATTCGAGATGATGTGCAGTCTCTTCATGAAAAGACTGCAAGTCACCTCGCATGGCCCGTTGACGCAACGCCACACCAGCCAGGACAGGCTCAACCCGGACCCGGATAGCCACGTCCGCAGGCAGAGGAAGGCAAGTTGACGTGAGCTCATCCCCTGCCTGAAAACGGGTCTGGACGTAGGCATCCCTGCTGGTGCAAGATGATGCAGGGACAGGATCAGGGACAGGATTGCACACAGGCTCCTCCGCGGCGGCCTGTGCTGCCTCCTGTCCCTGGTCCTGCACTGCACCACTAGCACCAGTGGGATCCCCACCTCCAGACCCCGCCTCTGGTGCTTGCACGGCCTCCTCCTCCACCAAACCCCCCACCAACCTGGATGACTCCGTGCCATCTTCCCCTGTTGGGCCCTGTGGGGTCCCAGCTGCCCCTTCTGCTGCCGAGGAGTCCAACTCCAACCTCCGCCTCTTGGACCTTCCCCCCTGGCAGCTGCAGCCTGGGAGGCGGCACCGGACTCCTCACTCCCCGACGAGATCACAACATGGGAGGGGAGCCGGGCCTTGCGTCTCCGGCTGGCAGTGGGATCCCCGCCGCTGTGCTCTACAGCACCTTCTCCGCCCTCTTCATCAGTTGACGCTGCAGACAGGGAGAAACATAACACAGGCATCAGGGCACTGTACAATGGACACATACACACATGACAGTTGTACATGAGTGGCATTGGCAAACCCCAGACATGTCATCACAATCCCCAACACTACAACTCGCACTACAACTCGCACACATGAGCCATACCACAGCCATATCGCAACTGCCACCACCATCCATACACATACAACAGCATGAACAGCCAAAGGTGAGCCAGACATCACATGCAACACAGGAAGTGCACCACACATGTACACACGCCACCACACTTGCATGCATGTGTACACCTCTGCCAAGTGTTGCAGTGTTCAGACGGGCATCCATGTCACATCTGCCAATCAGGCTTCCACATACCGCTGTCACATGCATCCATGTTGCATCACTGTTGCACCCTTGTCAAATACACACACATGTACATGTACACAGTGCTGATACATGCAGCCAAAAACAACATACATGCGTGGCATCACGGACATGTCTACTTACATACACATTCATCCATACATGTGTGCCCACACAACTGCATTTGGCATGCAAGCCTACACACACAAGCACCATCCATGTCTCACACATTCCAGCCCTCGCATGTGTCAGCCCCATGGCCCTGTACACCCCCACCCATACTCGACCCCAAACAAACAGATGTGCAACCTGCACACTACTGAATAATCACCACACGCACTGCTCACAATCAGGATACATGTACACTCACCGCTCGACTCCAGACGGGTCTGCCTCTCAAGGACCTGGACGTGGAGCGCTGGGGATATGCGTTCCAGGACCCTTATCTGTTCTTCCGACAAGTGGCCCCGGTGCCCCTTGGCATCCGCTGCCTTGTTCAGGGTCCTGGACCTGAAGTCCTCCCAGCGCTTCTTGACATGTTGTAAGTCGCGGACTGCGAGCCCCTCTGCGTTGATGGCAGTCACGATGTCAGTCCAGAACAGAGTCCGTCCTTCCTTGTCGGCGCGGGAACTTCCGAAGAGGGCATCATACTGCCCCAGGACTTGCTCCACCAGGACACCAACTTCGGTGGCACTGAAGCTGGTGCCCCTCTGCCTCTCTGGCCGGGGGTTGTCAGTGGTCTCAGATGGTGTTTGCCCTGACATGACAACCCCAGAGGCAGGAGTGGGTGGGCAACTGGGTCCTGGGGCTGGGCTGTGGAGCGATAGAATCCCAGTCGGGAGTCTTCGGTTCCAGCAGGGGTGGTCACAGCAACAGCACCCCTGGCTGATGTGCAAGCAGCAAATGGCAGGGCACGTGGGCAGCAGGCAGTCAGGCAGCAGCAGATGGCAGGTGGGAGCGTGCTCGGGGCTCTGGGGGGCAGTAGTTCGGCCTTCTGGGCAGGAGCGTGGTCTTCCGTGTGCTTACACGTGGCCAGCTTGATACGGAGTGATTTGGCACGCGAAAATTCTGCACGTCAGCGTGTGAATCGAGGAAAGGCCCTTAGCGCGTAAGCACGCATACGCGATTCAATTGGACCAAAGGCCCTTAGCGCGTATGCGTGTCTGTGACGTATAGCGCACGGGCGTTGCTTTTCGTGGGGTGCGGTGCGTGTGTCTTGCAGGCGTTGGGGTTCACACGCTATTACTTCACAGCGGGTGGGTGTTGGCTACGCGTTCTTCTACACGCAAGGCAGACGGTGAGTGGTACCCTGCTCCCCTAGGCCCGATCGCGTGTGATACCACCCGCGAGCCCCTGCAATACACGCGCCCAGGCCAATCGCGTGGGGAACTTCTCGCGCACCCCTGAAATACACGCACACGCTCCCCCAGGCCCGATCGCGTGTGAAACCACCCGCAAGCCCCTGCAATACACGCGCCCAGGCCAATCGCATGTGGAACTTCACGCGCACCCCTGTAATACACGCACACGCTCCCCAGGCCAGATCGCGTGTAAAACTTCGCGTGCACCCCTGAAATACACACGCACAGGCCAATCGCGTGTGAGTAACTTCTCGCGCACCCCTGAAATAGACGCGCCCAGGTCAATCACGTGTGGAACTTCACGCGCACCCCTGTAATACACGCACACGCTCCCCCAGGCCAGATTGCGTGTAAAACTTCGCGCGCACCCCTGTAATACACGCGCGCAGGCCAATCGCGTGTGAGTAACTTCTCGCACACCCCTGAAATACACGTGCCCAGGCCAATCGCGTGTGGAACTTCACACGCACCCCTGTAATACATGCACACGCTCCCCCAGGCCAGATTGCGTGTAAAACTTCGCGCGCACCCCTGAAATACACGCGCACAGGCCAATCGCGTGTGAGTTACTTCTCGCGCACCCCTGAAATACACGCGCCCAGGCCAATCACGTGTGGAACTTCACGTGCACCCGTGTAATACACGCACACGCTCCCCCAGGCCCGATCGCGTGTGGGCCTTCTCGCGCGTGTAGGACTTTGGCGCACATTTTTTTCCTGCGCAGGGACGCTACCGCCTGCTTTCGTGTGGCGGACATGTATGGGCCTGTGCGCGTCTTTGGCCGTGCGCTGTTTTTCCCTATTCGATTCCATGAATACGTGTTGTAGGCGAGCGTGTGGGCGTTCTGTGCACTTGCCTCCTGTACTTCCCCCGTGACGCCCACATTTTCACGAGTTGTTCCCCATTCTGCGTGTGACGCCCCGTGTTACGCCTACTTTTGTTATGTGCGCCGTGCTATGTGCGAATTCGCTGTGGCCTTATCGCACAGCTTTCGATGACCTGTGCGCCAGCGTGCGCCGCGCACTTTCTCAGCGCAAATCCCACATTTCGCGCGTGCACGGGCTTCCATGAATTGATGTGCAATGTTTTCTGTGCGATAATCGCACATGCACTGCGATTTTCGCTGTTTCTCTGCGAATCGCACGTTTTTGTACGCGTGCGCCGTTTTTTCGGCGCACGTTGATTCCATGAATCGGCCTGTAAATCTACTATTCGCTACACCGTCTGCGCAGAGACAGTCTGCCTTCATTGGCAGCAGTTTACGGGACCAGAGGCAGCTCAGTATGTGAATGCAAATGCTTACTCACGAAAGAGTTAATCGAGAACAAAAACAAGAGCTTCAAGGGCAGTCCGAGTCACAGAAGCCGAAAGAGCGAAACAAAGATTGCAGCCCTCCCTCACAAAATGAACAACGGAGCCACGTTATCGCATACACAAGGATTATAATCATTTGGGGAGGGGGGTTGGAATGATTCGTCAATTATCCAATCATAAGGGTCACATGAGACGAAACAATACTGAATACTTTACACACTCGTGATGTCAGCAGGCTCACCCACTAGATTAGGAACAGGCCTAGAAGAGTGGGGGCGAGCCTCTCTCTCTCTCTCTCTCTCTCTCTCTCTCTCTCTCTCTCTCTCTCTCTCTCTCTTCTCTGTCTCTCTGTCTCTCTCTTTATCTCTCTCTCTGTCTCTCTCTCTCTCTCTCTCTCTCTCTCTGTCTCTCTTTCTCTCTCTCTGTCTCTCTCTTTCTCTCTCGCTCGCTCGCTCTCTCTGACATGAGGTCTTGGAGAGGAAGAGTGGGCTTGAAGGAGAGACGACCTATCGGGTAGAGACCAAAAAAAGAGAAGGCCGTGGTAGTGACCAAAAAAAGAGAAGGCCGTTAGGAGAATAAGGAGCAGAGATGAGGTAAAGGAGGGTGAGAGGAACTACGAGTAAGAGAACGAAAGAAGAACAGGATTTATTGGCGGAAAAGGGTTAAAAGAGAAAACGAGGAGGCAGGGACAACAGCTAAGGTGTGTGTGCGGGAAAAGAGACCATCAATGAGGTGTGTGATGATTTAAGAAAGGACAGTCATTTCGAACAGATAGAGCTCTAGAGAAAGGTGTATTACAGAGGATTGCATTCAACGATGAGGTGGAACACATAGGGAGGACAGAGATTAGAGGACATCATATTTTTAACATGGTCAGCCTGAGGCCAGCATTTAGGAGTTACACAAGAAACTTAAAAGAGGAGTTCCCTCCTCTTAAGCGATGGTTACAAGGAGGAGAGGCTGAGAAGAGTAAAGCCAAGAGGGCAGGAGGAGAGGAGCGGGGCGGGGCGAGGCATTGAGGCGGGAAGGAGCTCCACAAGGCCTGAAAGAAGCAGAGTCAAGGCACAGACACGTAGATCGCTACAAAGGAGGAGATGCCCAAGTCAAAGGGTAAAAAGCCAGGACCATGAACGAGATCCTAAAGCAGGGAGGGAATGTGGCAGAGGTTATGCCAGCACCATTACGGTTATGCGGCAAAATCCCTGGGTCCACCGCAATCTTGCCTACATGCCAAAGACGTCTAACATCTACCCATATCCAGGCAATCCAGAGCAAGAGAGGGGTCTGCATCCATAGAAGAAGGATACCCTGACAACCTCCTCGACAGCCAAGCATGCAACCACATGGGCCAAAAGAGAAGCCTGGTAGCCCTTAAACCCTAAAGACATGGCCTCAGCCTCAAAGACATGGCCTCAGCTTCAATCTGCCTAATGATCACCCGGAGTGGTGAAATATTGGAGTATCTACAGCACCCATCACAGACCCACACACGGAATATCCCAGGACTAATGACTTCCATTTACACACCTAGAGCCAGAACACATGGCTGCTGAACGGTTAGCATATCTTTACTCCGCACTACCCCCACCTCCAACCCTACACACAGCCTACCCTGCCTGGATATATGTACCGGTACGTGCCCTCAATACCACCCCAACATCCACCTCCTACAGCCACCCATGCGTGGCATAGACACCATTTATGCTCTTGTCCAAATATCCATCAGAGCCACAATCATCTATTGCATCACTTACCACACTATACTACATGCTACCCACAACCACCCTGGGACACCTAACCCTGCCTAAAGCCTGCAGATGGCAACCCAGCATAACCAATACGAAGTGCTTCCACTGCCATCGCCCCACCAACGGGGAACCCCCAGGCACTGCAGACACCAGAAAGACTCAAGCTGCCACCCCAATCCTGCATTACCCGCCACACGCATCCCCGCTCCAGCACATGGAAAACCCAACTCACACACCTGTGACCTGCAATCAAATGCACGCATACATGCCACACAAAGTATACAAAACAGGCCTCATTGCAAATTCCTGGCTGGACTGACTGCACAGAAATTCACACACCAAAGCCTATGGGACTTCAAACGGCCACTATCTGCATCTTGAACACAAAAAGCATGAACTGGACATCCCCACACTGCAGCATTTGGCAAACCACAACCTTAATACTAGCCTAAACGTATCGTGTCGCGCCGCCAAATTATGCTTTTGAGCAAAAGGAGCTAGATTGTGTGATTTAATCAAGCTTAATGGTCCAATGTAGTGATTTCCTGTGATGCCATAGAGTCAACCATTGTATGACAGCACACCCTGTGGTTCTCTTAAGATTGGACTATTGCAACATCCTCTTTATAAATCTACCTGCTTCTACTCTCCGGCACTTTGCAACTTATCCAGAACAGGACTGCAAGCCTTGTCCTTGGCCTCAAGCCCTGGGATCGTAGCTCTCCAGCACTGAAATCTCTCCACAGGCTCCCAGTGGCTGCAAGGATTACATTCAAGACCCTCTGCATTGTCCACAAGGGTTTCTGGGGCCTGGATCCAAAATACATTCAGCTGTCCCTCCGTAAATACCTTCCCTCTCAAGCCCTTCACTCCTCCACCTCTAACTCTCTCAGGGTCAGCTGTTTTTCTAAGAGAACGAGCTGGGGGTAAATCTCCATCTTCGGCTGGGACCCAATCTCTGGAACAGCCTCCCTGACACTCTAAAACATGAGGAGAACCATCTCCCATTCTGGAAGCACCTCAAGACCTTCCTCTTTGCTTCTGCCTTCTATCCTCCTCTCCCCTGTTGATCTGTTCTGTATCAGCATCGTGCACCTGGTCTCCCTCTGTCTTTAGGCCCAGGTACCTGCTCACCCTGCCACCCACCTGCACTGCCTCTGGGCAATCTCTTGCACTGGGGTCTGTATCTGTAACCCTACAGTCCCCCCTCCCCCTTTTATCTTTTTCTGCACTTATTCAGACACACCCTGTCTGTCTGTTGCCTTAATCCTAGCCCTTGCCACTTGCTGGCTGCACTACCAATGTTTGTTGATTTTGTTATTTATTTATTTATTCGTGTTATTTACTTTTTGCTCAGCTCTTTCCACCCCTCCCCCCTCCCTTGCACTTACCCCTCTTCCTCTCCCATGCACTTGCGCATTCTAAATGTCACTGGGCCTAGTAAGATCGTTGTTTTTGTTCTCCCTTATTCCCCTCCCGTGCCTCGCCGTGCTCAGAAACAGTTGTGTATGAGCGCGATACAAATCAAATATCAATATCAATATCAATTTAGGTGTGGAAGGGACGGCTCGATAGGCACTTTAAGGCTCCAAAGAGTGATGCCTTGGAGAGGAAGGAGGTCAAATAGTGGCTGTTTTGATGTGAAATTTTAGTGGCCCAACATACACAAGCACCAGGAGTTTAATCACCCTGTGCTCTTTGGTTGACCTCCAACCCTTCTCTTCCCATTCTTCTTGAGGGAGTTAAAATTGGGTCTGTATTTTAGAAATATGCAGATGATTAAGCATTTGTAGGGGTTTGAAACTACAAGTGCTGAACCATGGAGTGGCGAGAGCTGGGAGTTTTATCCCAGCCAAGGCCTTCTGAAGTCTCTATGGCTTCCCGAATGTATCAAAATGTTCCCCCTCTTTTCCTACCAAGAGCTAGTCTTCCCCCTTTGGTCCGAGCCCCACTTTGGGATCCGGGATGCGATTGGCTGGAGTCCCCATCCCTTTTTATGCTTTGGCTTTAGATATCAGTGTCTTGCTACAGCAGGGTAAAAGGCCTTACCCCCACCCCCCCACCCGCCTCCATTCTCTGTGTTCACTCACCCTGGGTTTGGAAGAGCATCTCTCTCCTCAAAGGGTGTGTTTAGATTTGGCTGAAAGGTAGCCACACTAATACAGGGAGGTTTATGATTTTGTGGAAAGAGAGAGCACTTTGGCAGCATTCTACAACCCGAGACCCAGTTTACTGAGTATCCCAGGCATTTAGAAACTGGCTGATCCTAGCCAGACTAATGCAACTTTGCTCAATGCTCAGGGAGCTGAAACTGGTTCCTTGTGTTGCACTTCCCCTATTTAAATTTCTCAGCTGGTTTAGCGTGAGACAGAGAGAGGGCCACGTGCCATTGCTTTTCTGGTCACAGAGGGCACACAGAGCAGCTTCCCAGTTTAGGAGCGAGTACTTCTGCTGCCATTTATGACATTTCCCTAAGTCACCTGACAAACTTGTAAAAGTTGTAAACCTAAGAGTACCATTTGTCGACATTCTCCTTCCCCTCTTGTGTAAATAGCTGTGTCAGGATGCAGAAGCTACCTTCCCTGGCTCCAGGAGACCCACTGCACAGCTGTCACCATGTGCATGTGCTAATCCAAGACAGTCCCTCCCCTACCCCTCGAAAGACATCCCTTGGAATCTGGATGAATAAAGCATGGCTGTTTTGCACTGGTCCCATCATTTACCTGTGGCACATGTTTTGATATCTCCAGAAAAGCTCTTAGCTAGCAAGGGGCCAGAGACTGATATTCAAGATTGTAGCCTTACTGGAAAGTCCATCATATCCCCCCCCCCACCCCACTCCCAAATATCTGGCATGTCACTGCCAACACACTGCTCCACACCATCCTGCAGCTGTATCAACTCCTGGTGTCCTTTTTTTAGGCTGAGGTGCTGCTCATTTGTTTTTTTTTACAAATCCACAATCCAGCTTTCCATCATGAAGTCTCCCCTACATGGTTGCAGCATCGCTGGCATGGAAGACAAGGTGCTTCGTCAAAACCTGGTTGTGGCTGTTGGTATAGGGGGTTCCTTTTGGACTATGTGAGATGAGTTAGGGGCTTATGGGAGACAGCAAGGCAGGCCTGTAGACAAAACAACTAGGGAGAGAAAAGTTCGTTTTTTCTGGATTAAAAAAAAAACAAATTTAAGATTTTACTGACGTGAGTTTTGTAAATTGATTGAAGCAGTTTAGTTTTATTATTCTGTAAAAGTGTTAAAAGTCAAATGTTGGCTATTGCACAATAAATAAAAAAAGTAGACAAAACAACCTGGGATTCTGCCCATTCCCTGACCATTCCCCTGACGAACTCCTGACAAACGCCTTGGCCTGCCCTCAACAGGCAAAAGTCCCAGCAGGCCACCGAGCACAACACCTGTCAGAGTAAGGGTTGAGGTGTCTCAGCCTGCTAAGCAAGGAAGGTGAAATGGGTGACTGCGTTACTCACATTTTAAGGTGCCTTTCCACTGTACCTAAAGTAGTTGGATCGGATAAACCTTAGCAGATTATGGTAATGTCTGAGTATCCACACCACCCTTTGCCCTCATCTGCCAACTCGCATGATGCTAGTGTAGTTCCTCATGGGGCACAATGTATAGGGCCTCTCCTGCCTTTCCCCCACTAACCGGCTCCCCTCTATGACCTACTACCACCTTATACTACACACACACATACAACCCTCCCCCCCAAAGAAAGCCACCACAAGCCCATCCATGAGCACATCAACACTAACCAACTGAGCTCTCCTCTTTAGCTAGGTTGCATTCTCCCAAATGAGCAGCTAACCAGACCCAAGGTGCTGTGGCCCATCAGATCTATGGATAACTTACTCCCAAGTTGCTTCTGGCAAACCCATAGAAAGCAGATGGGCACTCAGCAATCAATATTTCCAACCTGCACCAATCAACACCACAGATTGTGAATCCGTTTTTCCCACTGTCTCACTAATTAACCCCACCCTCATTTTGTCTTACGAAGCCAAGCGCATCAACGCCACCAATAGTGGCAGACATAGACATGCACTATACAAGACCACTTACATTGCATAGTGCTTAACAGGAAGGAAACGTCAAGCCAATCAGGTTCTCCCTGAAATTCATCACCTCTGGTCCTCTCCCTCCCAGTCCAAGCCTGATAAAACCCGAATTCATACAATGTAATTTCACTCTGAAACACATTGTAAACACACAGAACCAGGCTAAGAAATTAAACAACTTTTTGGAAAACGTATGTGAAAGGCACAACAATATTGTTTTTAAAAATCTGGCAGGATTTCTACAACTGCAGACAAGATTGAAATAAACACCAGAGAGAAGAGGAATAAGTAAGCAATCACTTGCACTGTACTCAACAAACACACACACCTGTCATTGTTGTTCCAATTGCACTAATGGAAGCCTGCACAGCTGTGCTAAATTCTCATAATGGATCCCGGCACTGCTTTGCTAACGGGGTATAATGATATCTGGCAATTCTATGCAAAATCGGGCCTAGTGGAATCGGTCACTATTATGTGCAACGTGCATATCATCGACAATGGTGAGAGTACCTGGGCATTGGATGCAACAGTGCAAGTGTCTGGGATTGGGAGCACGTTTCTTGATGCATAAGAGAAATGCCTGCCATTTGATGCTGAAAGTAGTGCAGATTAACATACTACCTGAGAGTTCTGATGGTAATAGCAAGCAAATTATGAGAATGAAGGGGATACAAGGCCAATGCCTATACATCAGCCAAAACTATGGCCCTTACGTTTAGCTTCCCAATGTTGGTTGAAAATTCTGCCGTAACGGCTATACAGATGTGGCAGTCAACCTTTTTCAGTGGCCCGCCCAAGGCTATGGAATTCTCTCCCTCTATTTTTATGTAAGATTCAGGACTTCGGTCTTATTAAAGGCGCAGTTGAAGACCTATTTGTTTGCCAGAGTTTCTTTTTCCTCGTTTCAGCTTTTTTTTTCTTTTTTATCTAGCGTCATGAGGCCTCTGTTGAAGGCTTTTGCGCTTTCTGAGTGTTGTTTGATGGTCTCCGTCAATGCTTGTTTTATTAGGGATATCAAGGTAATGCAATTGCTGCCACAAAACCCCCAACTTGGGTTTAACCCCAAGCAATGTCGTAACAAACTTTGGTGGGTCCCCCTGCGAGCCATTCTGAGGGTCCTACCCCACCTGCCAAGCGTGCCAACAGAGTATGGGACGCGCCAAACTCTGGGCCTGCCTGAACCACCATGATTGTGCAATGTACATGGTGCAGAGACATGCAGGTGAAAGATGTATGTTTTTAAATCAAAGCTTAAATCTTTCACCCAGCGTAGGAACAAGGGGGCAGTGCCTCCCACCCAAATGTATCAGCGACCAGTGGTGGCTGGTGATTTCTTTTAAAGGAGGGCCATCAATATTTGCCACAAGCATGCAAGAGCGATCAAGCGTAGTGAGGGAGCCTGAACCCACAAAATGGGAAGCACAGGCTATTTTTGGCAGCACCCCCGTAAATCATGGAGCTCACTGGTGACAGCCTGGCTAGCAGTAGCTTGAAAATCCTTTACTTTAGTAATCGACACAGTCCCTTGAAAGAAGCAACTGGCCCGTTTTATCTTTTTAACTCTCTCTTCTGTTAATGATTTTATCAAGATAATACTTTCTGAGTAATGTAAAAGGGAATTTGTGTTTTGTTCACTTTGTTCAACTGCCTGCATTTTGTAGGTTACAGGGTTAAAGCATCTTGAATCATGAACCAGCTTTTCACTTTGCTTTGGGACACAGGTAGTATTGGGTAAAATTAAAATTGTCTTAAACAAGGGCTGCATTTCTGCGTAATTGGCTTTAATGGAGCCAGCGCAGTTGCAGCAGCATGGACATTTCATACTTTGTTTTCTTTTCATCAGAGAAGCACATCAATTGCATAGCTAGGCATGTTATCAGAACTTTAACTCCCTTTCTGAACACCCACCACGAGCAGGTTTAATGGATACAGGTAGAAGCAGGAATGTATATATTGTCAGTGAAACAGATTGTACCTATACCACTCAAAAGGACTGCTGTATATTCAGGCAAAGTGGCCTAATTTATCAACAGAGCTGCTATACCGTACACATGTCATCACACAATGCCAAATATTCAAAGCAGGACTGATTGCATCACACCCACATTTCTTAGTAGGACTGATATGTTTTGGGACAGTACCCACATTTCTTAACAGAGCTGCTGTTAAGAAAGAACAAAAATGTGATGGCATTTTCTGCAGCGAGCTAAGGTACAGAGCAGGAACAGTGTCTGAGCTCTTCCCACCAACCTCTGACAGTATGAGAAGATGGCATTGCTGTCATACACTTCAATCCCTTCTACTCGGTCTTGCACTTTTCAAAACATCTGCTTCTCCCATGTCCGATTACGGAGTCCCACTGCTATCCAGCACATTTCAAAGCCTCATTATGAATCTCTGGACTAATGCAGGATATTACAAACAGGCTTAGAGCTTTTGACAAGCCATTTATGTCAGGCAAGCCTCACATGGAACTGCCAGTGCCCTAACCTTATGTGTCCTTCAGTGTAAACAGCCTGTTGGGAAAGGCAGCTCAGTGGGTCAATAACCCTACTGCAGGGATTGTGTAACCTGTTAGTTCAAATCCTGTTAATAGGAGAGTTAATGAGTCTGCATCAGAGATATGCATTTAAGATGCAGGTAAATTTCGATTGCAACACAGTTGACTTAACATTCGATTTAAAAGGACTACTAAATAAATGTTCAGTGATTCAGAACACACACATTTCATCCGGGATGCTCTACTTGTAATGGCTCATAACACAACTCATCAGGGCTGCTATACCTGTGATTGCTCAGAACACAACTCTTCACGGTTGCTGTGCTTGTAATGGCTCAGAACACACACCTCATTGGGCCTGCTATACCTGTGATGGCTCAGAACAGACACGTCTCATTTGGGCTGCTATACCTGTAATGGCTCAGAAGAAGCACATCCCATGAGGACGGCTCGGCACACCTCATCAGGACTGCTATACATGTGATGGCTCAGAAGTACAACACACACATCCGATAAGGACCACTATACTTGTAATGGCTCAGAACAGACATCTCATTTGGGCCGCTATACTTGCAATGGCTCAGAACACACAACTCATCAGGGCTGCTATACTTTTAATGGCTCAGAATACCCATCTCATATGGGCTCTTGTACTTGTAATGGCATACAGTGCTGGTAAATCATCTGCATTCAAGCAAGTGCTGCATCTGGTCAGACAAACCTTACTCTATAATTCCCAGCCTAATGGCCAAAAGAAGGTTTGCACACATCTAAAAAGGAGCACCCAATGGTAAAGCTGCACTAGATTATTAAACAGAAAAGGCATTTCCAGCTTTTTGGATATTTATTTGTGCTATGTTAAAAGACAAACTGAAAAACAGGAGAAGAAGAGCAACTCTGAACCTAAGCAATACAGAACAACAACGGTGTGGTGGGGAGGAGTGGGGCGAAGTGACAGAACATACTACACAATACAAAACAGGAATTCGAGCAACAGGAAGCGAGAGCAATGAGCTACATGATAGGGCAACAAAGAAAGTGAGAAGGGAAACAGTTAATAATAGGACAAACACACAATAGGAGTGAGGGATAGAAGCAGAGCAAAAAAGACATTTGGAGACAGTAACATAAAACACAGATCAACAGCAGGTCGGGAGACATGGAAATAGACAAGCAAGACTAGAGAAGGGCAGGCCAATAGCATAAGAGACAGTGCAAGAAAGATTATCAAAAGGAGTAGCAACCACAACCGAGAAAATGAAAAAACAGATATAGCCAGAGTAATGACATGTGAAAGGAAGAGGAGTTATATCAGCCGACACAGAGCAATATAGGAGGGAAAAAGCATATGGGAGAGGCAGAGTGACAGAGAAACAGGCTGCAAAATTTGGCATTGCAACACTTAAGGGTGAGAGGCAGAGCGTCAGAGCGTGAGAGACATGGGAAACAAAGTAGCAAAGGGAAGGAAAGATGGAACTACAACATGGAGTGGCTGTCAAGCAGGTAGTGGCAGGCAGCAACAGTAGACCCGAGAGGCAGAGAAGTGATGCTGGTGGAGTGAGGGACTTGATTTATGAATCACCTGATGTAACTAGCTGGCCTCTGTAGTAACTCTTAACAGATTTTGTGCCCCAGTATCATGAAGATGAAGCTGGGTAGTATGCATCTACAAGGTTCTTGTGTGGGGAAAATGTTTTCCACAGGTGCAACAAATTATTTAGAACAACTTTGAAATACAGCTGTTTTCGAACAAAGTTTTAATTTTACGCACAAATTGGATAGTTGTCAGACACTTTTTACTCTCTTGCAAAGGAGGCAAATCATTTTTACTCACTTGAAATTGGACTTACTCTCTAAATTAAAAAAATTGGGAGTAAAATACTCTCACTCCAAAATCCTATCTGGAGCACTGGATGCAGGAGTAGTCAGCTTGTTAAACATAATGACCTACAGCTGAGGGAAGCAGAGAGGCTTAAAAGGCCCCCTCAGGTGAAGACCATTAAATGGAGATGGCGGTGTGACTGGAATAGTTTCAGCAGTAGAGCAAGAACATGTTGTTGGCAATCTAAACAGAAGCTGGTGGAAAGAAGTGACGCCAGGACTTTGAACAAGCAGATTCCAGCTGCCTGTTAGAGAGGATCTGGTTCCCCCTAAATCTGAAGTGCAGAGGTTGCACAGCAGAAGGAAGATTGCTTTCCCTCATGTGAACCTGATGGAGATTGCACAGCCGGAAGCGTGCCGGAGACCGTGGATGAAAGGTGTTGTGCGGTCAACGGTCTCAGGAGCAAGAGGAGCTCCATGACTGCGTCGCAGAGATGAAGATGCCTTCAAAGAGGAAGGGTGCGTCTCCAAAAGAAGCCAGAAGCAGTCCAAATCCAGCAATACACGAAGGTAGCAAGACAGACGGCGGTGAGTGTTACCGAGCTTTCTGAACACTTGCGCGAACAAAGGCAGGCAACTGTAGCCAAGCAAAATCACTTGTGTATGAGTGAAAGCAGAAATAACCTGACCATAGATTGTCGTACAATGGAAAGTTACAAAAGTAGCTCTCGTGTATGAACAAACATCTTCCATAACACTCGCGTAACAGTAAAACACTCTGAATCAAGTTAATTGAATCATTTTTTAATTATTTATTGTATTTTAGCCATTTAAAAAAGAAAAACAAAATTATGACTTTTAACACATCTACAGCATAAAAATCTCATACATTACAAAATCATGAAAATGCTCAGAACTGATAGTAAATAAAAATAAAATAATATAGTACCATCTTATTACACAGACCATATATATATATACATATATACATATGTATATATATATATATACACACACATACACATATACACTTGAGAGAATTTTGAGAGAATGTCTCAATAGAATCAGTAAAATTATTCTCATAGAAGAAAAGAAAAAATCATCTTAACATCAAAAAACATAATAAAATACAAAAAAAATCACAAAGGCAAAAAGCAGTAACTATAAATAAATTAGGCATTGAAAAGCACATCAAGCATTTGATCTGATCGAGAGAAAAGAAAACTCAGTTAGAGCTATTTGGGGCAACAGAGGAGAGTTGTGCATTTGATTTCACTTCTTACTATATTGGATTTCACCTCTCCCCCGCCTCCAAGTTCAAATTCTTCAGAAGAGTAACAACTTTAGCCGTCAGGAAAGTTTTGTTTCCTGATATCAATCTGTTCCAAAAGATATCCGAATTCAGCCAACATACCTCATGAACAAATCGCGGAAATCTTGCCACTCAAGTTCCAGGTCACTGGACATTTCGACAGTAGGTGTTGGAGCGTCTGCCTTTCCTTTTCATCACATGTATGACATATGTTGGTGGGGTATTCCTCATTGTCTCTAATAGACAAGATTTCTAAAGTTGGATGCAGATTTAATCTACATCTCAGAAATTCTGATCTTGAAACTGGATCGGACTATTTATTTAAATAGGAGGGTAGTAATGACCTACGTTCATCAATTTGTGTGAGTGATGATGATATCTTAGTCAACCTCATTTTGTCAATCGTCCGTATCCAATCCATACGTTTAATACGTTCTTTTACTTTACAGGGATTTTGGATAAGGAGATCAATTGTGCAATCTGAGTTAGCTAATATTTCACAACACTTTGATCTAACGTTATTAAGGAACGTGTTGTCAGTTCTTTGCATTAATAAAGCCACATCTTCATAGAGGGAGCCCAATGGTGGAACTATGATCAACCTAAACATAGAGATCTATTTCCATTCCATCCAGGCTGTTAGGGAGGTCAATCCCAATTCGTATTTTAGGCACACTATGGGGACGCAGTTGGGAAGATTCAGGGTTCTCTTACATAGCTTAGCCTCAATTTTGTCCCAGTCTATGTCCGCGGATAATGAATTCGAATCTAACCCAAATAAAATAATGGGAACCACTTTTCCTATGTAAAACCTCATCAACAACCGGATGGAGAATTTACAGAATTTGACACAAATTGTTTTCATTTGTGACCCCAAGTTAATAGCCTTTAAGTCAAGGGTTGAAAGAAGATGATTTTTTGTCAGGGAGGCTTTAATTACGGAACCCAAATAGGTCACCTCAGTGACTATTTCAATTGCCTGTTTCTCCAGTTCCAAGGTATAAGACTTAATGGCCTTTTTTGGATGTTCAAAAATTAACACCTTGGCCTTCTTTGGGTTAATTTCTAAATTGTTTTTTTGAGCATAGTCCACCAATGCGGACAGTAGACGTTGCAACCCGACTTGAGAGTGGTCTAGTACCACAACATTGTTGGCGTACGCCAACCAATTTATTTTGGGGTTTCCAATTCTTGGGGTAATTAGGCCTATCCCTTGCAACCATTGACATAGGTGTAACGCTCACCTGGTATGAACGGGGACGTCACTCAGCCGGTTCTGACCTCTTACGACCTCAAACCCTTCCCTGGAGTCTACTTGACTGGGGACTGGGCCTGAAACACAGGATTGGTAGAGTTTAACTCTCTATTGTCTCTGTCTGCTTGAACCCCTTCTTCCCCGGGGTCCCACCCTTCCCTTTGATCCACAGCTCACCTTGTTTTCTTGGAAAGTGTGCTCTCGGTCCTGCTTTCAGCGCAGGGGCGCGTCGATTGATGCAGACTCGTTGCTGTCTAGTTACTTCACTGGCAAGAGTCTGAAAAGTAAGTATAATGAGTCTTTTGAACAGTTCTCTAACTTTGTTCCTTTCCTTCCTTAGATGATGGCCGGCGTCTGGGGATGGCGAAGTGCTGCTGAGATGAGTAGCAATGAAGGTGAGTGGTTGCGAGATGCAACCCTTTCGTATTTGTATTGAACGGAGTTCTTTTTCTGTCTCTTTTAGGTGCCGCAACGTTTTCAGCGTGGATGCCAGTTATGAAGAAGAAATGCAGTGAGTAAGCGCGGTATGCAGCGCCTCTAGATGTTTCCACGCTAACTTGGAGTGTCTTTTCCCTCTTGCAGATGGATGAGAAGTTCCGGAGACAGAGTTCCTCCAGAGCGGCTGGGATTCAGGTAAGCGTTTGAAGCTCGTACAGTCTTTAAAAATAAGCAAAGATTTTCTGAATGCTTACTAATGCCTTTTTCTGTTCTTTTCCCTTTTCCTTAGGAAGTGGTGTGCCGGGATGAGAATGACACCGCCGAAGATGCCCGCAGAACAGAAGAAGCGATGAATGATGGGCAGAAGCGCCGCAAGGTAAGGCTGTTCCTAACGGTCTTCTTGTTCTTGCAGGAGCTGAGCGCAGAGGAAAGATGCAGGTCTACTGGAGACCGATCCGAACACGGTAAGTGTCACGCTGCAGGTGCAGAAAACACAAAGCATGTTTCTCAGCCTGGGCGTGGCTTAAATAGTCTCTGGGTATCCCAGGTGTCTCTGGGCTGAACCACACCCAAAAGACTAGACTGCACATGCAGTTCTGGGAACCCAAATATGTGGGGGCATCCATCTTGTCCCCATCAATGCACTACAAGTCCAATCCCCAATGTTATCCTATGGGAGTGAGCGAGTCTGGCTCCAAGTGGGTCTTTGGAGGGAAGGAGGCCCTTGAGGGCCATGTAGGTGATCGTGGCCTGGCTCCAGCCTGACATCTTGGAGGGCTGGAGACATGAGGGGCAGGAATCATGACAATAGGTCGGTCATAAAAAAGAATAAAGAGAAAAGGCTCAATCAAGCGCCCTTGTGCGCACTCCTCCTTCGATCTTAATAGGACCCGATGTTACACGTATTGGCCGCGAGTCACTTTGGCATTGCAGTCGCCTATGTGGATCGACTAGTATGAACACGTCCAATATGGCGGGCTGCCTGGTGGATTGTGCGGATTGCAGCGGTACAGCCTTTTCACGTTCGCAAGAGACGCCGGCGACTGCCCACGTGATTCCATATACGGAACAAGGATCGGCTCTCCAATGCGTCGCTACTGTTGATACTGGCGCTCCGTGAGTTCGCTTCTAGGGCACTTCTAATCTCTACCTATTCCTGGGACTTTCTTTACTGCCTATAACCGTATCTCTGTGCTTCCCTTCTGACCAGGTCTTCACAGCGCTCTCTCCCCTCGCCCCTACCTCTCTGTTTTCCACTTCGGCTATCCATCAATCAAACCATTCTACTCATCTTCGCTCTCATTTGGCATTGCATAACTCTTTCTGTGAGCTTCCTAAAGTAAGTTTCGTCATCCGATCGCTAGGAAAGTCTTCCATTTCCTGGTATCATTACTTTCCTAGATTTATATCCTCTCTGTTTGTTATAGGAATCCTTTCTTCCAAACCTTGTCGGCTCCGGTTAGCACAATTCCTGGGCTTTGAGCTTGTTCCCTCATCATAATTAAAGTCAGTTACTCCCAGTAGGTGAGGATTTCCCTTCCTAGCTTGCTTGTCACCCGATCCCATCTCTCTTTCTCTCTTGTGAAGTGTTCTCACTATTCTTTGTTTATTCGTTCTTAGAGGAAGGTTCCCGACTACCATCCTCGCCTCATTCAACCTGTGGAAACCGTCCTCAAGACTTGATTCAGAAGTTCCATTACCTACCTCAACACAGGGCTTTCTTCCCCAGAGGGTTTCCCTGGCTGTCGTGTCCTTTCTCCCTGGTCTGTATTTTCCGGGTGAGGAGGGATAGGTCGGTCCGGGAGGTCCTTATTGCTGCATCTGTTTCTCCATTGGAAGTCCAGCTGTCTGCCCAGGTGAGAGTACACTTGAATCCAATCCTACTTGTCCAGAAGTTGTCTGAACGTTTATAACCCTTAACACCTGAGTTATAACACCTGACAGCACTCCTGATCTGGAGATCCTGACTCGCATTGTGAATTGTGATGGAGTTCCATCAGGATAGACAGCAAATTAGGCGGGACCCCCAGGCATTCAATTTTTGCCGTAAAAGATTTATGTAGTGTGGAACGGCTGAGCTAGGTCAATCGATGCTCCAAAAAGGGGTGTACCGCCCTTCATGAGGAATTCGGCACTAATGCAGCTTAGGACTAGCCCATTTAAAGATGTTGATAGGCCCCTCCTGAAACCAGTTTGCTGTTTTGGTATAATGCCTTTTGATTTTGCCCTGGTCTCCAACTCACGTAGTAGCAAATCAGCAAAAACTTTGCAGTCTGCATCTAAGAACGAGATCAGGGTTACAATGGACAATCTCCAGGACTCTGGTATTTTCTTTGTCAGGATTATATCGTCAAAGAGAGTTTTTAACACTCTCGCCCAAACGGCCAGGTTCATTTTTAAGATTGTGTTACTAAGACCATTTGGTACCACCGCTCTGGAGGAGGATGATATTTTAATCAAAATTTCAATATCCTCACAGGAAAAGGTTAAGGACCACTTGGAGATCAATTCTATTTTGGAGACCACCGTTATATCTCTTCCTGTAAAATGGCTTCCTGATTTGGTTTAGGTGAATTGCTCATAGACCCAACAATTGTCCAGCAATTTCTGGAATTTCTCAAACACAGTGCACTTAACATTTTTCCACAACTTGCTGGAGTATCATGTACCTATGCGGGCAAATCCAGTTTCTGTACTTATGATTTAGGCTTCCGAGTTCGTCTTTGTAATCTTTTGGATCATTTACCACTTTTTTTAATTGGGCCCTTTGTTGTTGTTTTTGACTCTTTTTTGTAGAATTAGTGCATCAAAGGAGTGTTTATGGGCCGGATGATGTTTCTGAGTAGAGTTATTTCGGGGATTCAAATCCCATAGGAAAGAGAGGAAGCTGTCTGGCTCACAACATACTGAAATTTGTTGATCAGATAGTTGTTGATTCATTCAGTTTATTTTTTAAGTGTTCGGCCCCCTCTGTCAAACTTCCCCAATTGATTGCCAGCAGGATTGAGATATAAATCCGGGGTCTAGAGGGGTACCTTATGGTTAGAGTCAAAACCCAGGAGACATTCCAACATGGCATGATCATCTTGATTACCCTCACCAATATTGAATTTAAGACAACTATCAAAAATCCTTCTGGTAACAAATAAGTAGTCGATCGTTGAAAAGGAGGAACCCCTACGCCAAGTAGGAGCGCTCGGAATGTCCCACAAAACATTACCATTGAGCATCCATAGGTCCCACTCCCTCATAAAATGTATCCAAACGTTTCAATTTTTTGTTTTAAATTTAGTTTTCCCAGAGCTCAGATCTTTTGTTGTAACGCACTGTGAATTCAGATCTCCCGCTACTATTTCATCTGAGGGGAAAAGAGACCGAGTATTCTACTAAACAGTCGGACACATTTTGCAAAAACGAAATTAAGGAAGAGACCTGGGGGTTCCAATACACATTGGGCCTCATTAGGACCCAGGCGGTAAGGGGTTCACGGCGGCATAAACAGCGCCGACCCTTACCGCCTGATTCCGAGGTCCCTTAGCGCCATGGAGGATTAAACACCTGCTTTTAGCAGGTGTTAAAATCCATGGCGCTAAGGGACCTTGTTGTTAATTACGCCACCGTAATTTACGGTGGCGTAATTAACGCCTTCCCCACTCCCATTATGCCCTATGGGGCAAAAATGGGAATGGGGAAGGGTAAATGGGGATTGGGGACTTACCGCCCCGCCAACCTCGGAATGGGGCGGTAAGTCCGCCAACCACCATGGCGTAAACGTAGTTTACGCCATGGTGGTAAAGGTACGACCCAGGCGGTAACTTACCGCCTGGGTCGTAATGAGGCCCATTGACTGCTATCCAGCTCGATCCAGACTTAGGCCCATTTTCACCACCAAAATACAGTGTTTTTCATTTGAGAGCAATTTTGAGGATCAAAAAACATCATTTTTACAGGCAATTAGCAGTCCACCCGTTGGTCTACCCCCTCCCGAACCAAGTGGCAACTGCTGGTCCATCGAAAAACCATTAATTGAATCTTAAACCCTCTGAAAACAGATGAAAGACTGGTCGCGTGTGCTTAAATAGTAACTCTGGGGTAAAGGTTAACCGAAGAGTCATCTGTGAAGTTATTAACGTTGAAGTAGCACTGAAGTGAAGTAACATTGAATTGTGAGTTTGAGGGAACAAGCATTTCCCAAGCCAAGAATGGAATAAGCATTGCCCAAGCTCAGAGTGAAACAGACATTTTCTAGAGCCAAGCATTGCCCTAGGCCAGAGGTATTCAAACTGTGTGGTTGCCCCCACATCCCTCCAGGGGACGCAGCTGCATTCCGGAGGGTGGGGGAGGGGAATGGGGAAAGAGACCCCAGCCTGAAATGTAAAAAAAGAAGGAACGAAAAAGGACATGGGGAGCTTTAGGCATGTTTGCCATTATGGGGGGCGGGGTGTCAGCCCAGTGGCCCCCTCACCCATTATGGCGGAGCCGAGGAGACAGCCCAGTGAAACACTGAGCACTCCTTCAACAACTTTTTCCAGCTGAGGGAGTGCTCCTGGCCTGGCTGAACTGTCAAAGGGAAACACCATTTTGCTTTGGCAGTTCAGTTCCCCAGTCGCACATGCTCAATGAGCCATGCAAGGCTGGGCCAGCCTTGCTTCGCCCTCCTTGCATAGCTCATTAGAAATGCTGGCTGGGGAACTGCATGTCTCATTTGTGAGGCAAAAGTCCTGCACCGCCTCGCACATACAGACAGAGCAAGCTGGAGCATGGCATTTCAGCACCACACTCTGGTCCCTGCACGCATGTGCAGGAACCTGGAAGCTCCTGCTTCCGGATTCCTATTCATGATGCAGGAGCTGTAGTGCTGGGCAGGAACTTCAGGGCAGGGGCAGAAGGTATGTTTAAGTTCATTTATTTATGTGTATGCTTGTATTAGGAGTGAGTGTATGATAATGGGTGCTCGTGTGAATGATAGTGCTTGCTGTGTGAATGTGTGTGTGCTTGTGTTGGTCCGTGGATCTGATTTTGGCGAGTGTGGGGGCAGCAGGGTTGTACAGCAAAGGCATTTTTGCACAATCCACTACCCACCTGCCAATATCGGCTCTCCTTCTGAGGCGCTTTGGAACCGGACATCTATCACAGATGTCCAGTAAAAAATACCATTCCTGCTTCATAGGCCCCCCAGCGCCAATTGCAAACTGTTTGGCTTTTTACCCAATGTTTGTGGCTTGTGCTAATGCCACTTTTTGTTCGCTTTTTATTCCTCTTGACGAAACAGCCCAGTGTGGCTGGTGTTCCTCGGTGGCCACGAACACCTTCAACATGGCTGTCGCCATTACCCACAATGGTGTTCCTCCCCTGCCCGCCTGGACTCTGCTGTGATTGGCCATCAGAAAAGCCTTTAGGCCAATCAGATAGCCGGCAGGCTAGCTGGCCCACCTCCCAAGGCCCACCACTAAGGCCTCTGTCTGTCCCTGTCCAGGCCTTTGCGTGCCTCCACAAACAATGCTGCTCCTGCATTAATCTGGTCCACAGCACCTCCAGACTCCCTTGCAACTGAATTCTGAGTGATGGCTCAACTGTCCTATTGCCTCCTCCACCTATCTCCTTAACCATATTCTGTGCCTATCCTATTCTGTCCTTTGCTCCCTCGACCACCTATTTTCTTCCCTGCACTCTGTGTCACAAAGGTTCATTCATTTCAAGTTGTGATCCTCTTTTTTTATCCATCCTGCATCCCTGTTCTGCACTGCATTCATTTATGATCCATTTAAAAAAAAAAAATATCTAGGTGTGTGTGCTTTACATCCTGCATCCATTTTGTACACTGCATTGTGATCCTTTTAAAATTGAATCCTGCACCCCACCTATTGCTCTGCATTTGTACTTGTGCCCTAACTACTAGGCCGCCATTGGAGTAAGTGCCAGGACTGTGCAGTGCAGCCTCCCTTCTTTCATTCTCTCATCTACCCTCTCCCTCTGAGATGGCGCTCACCATCTCCCCCATCTTCTCTAACTACTACACTATCACCTATCCTCCCTCTCTCACGAAGCCTGGATGAAAAAAGAAAAGAGACATACTGGTGTCAGGATCCGTCCCTGGAAGCTGTGGCATAATTGGAAAGTATCGTCACGGAGAACCTTCAGTTAACGGGCCAGTCCTCATCCAATATGGCTGACATTGTTATTTAAGCAAGCCCCGCCCACTTTCCTGCGCGTTGTATCTGTGTTTGTCTCTTCGATACCAACGCTCCGGCTAAACCCCCGTTTGGCTTTTCCTGTGCCTTCTGCAGCTTATTTTCCTACCCGCCTGTGCTCGCTAGCCTCCACCCTTAGCTCATTCTCGGCTCTCTGCCGTTTTGTATTTTCCACCTTTTCCTTTCTCTTTCGGCGCTTTTCCGCTCCAACTCGCGGCTTGTCCGGCTTCCTCGCGAATCTTCGTGTTCCTCCCTGTGCCTTTCGTGGATCTGACATTATCTGGTATGTAGGGGCTGTTACTAAACCTTCCCTTTCATTTCTAACCACTTTGTTTCGGTACGGGACGTCTCTCCGTTCCGTACAATCCTCCTCTTCTTCATTACCTCCCGTATCCCTTTACATTTACTGGATCCTGTTATCCTCCTCCTCTGCTTCATGTCTTCTTCGCCGTTGCTCCACGGAACAGACTTTCCATAAACCGCTGCTTTCTTGTATTTACTCCGGATTACAAACATCGGCCCCAGCCACTGAAGAAGCCATCTCCAAGATCTAACTCCTGAAGATTCCACAGGGTTTTTTGCCGTCCCTCTGCCTTTTCCCTGTCGCGGGGGCTTGGCTCCTCGGGGCCCCCCAAGACAGGTTCCACTTCCTGTCGAAGTGGCCTCCGAGGGAGCCAGGCCCCATTTACATGACAGGAAGTCCAGAGAAAGGTCCACCAAGGAAGATACTAAGACTCTCCGAAAGCATTCCAAGCACACCAAGGATAGACAAGAGGAAGCAACAGGTGCGGAGCAGGGTGGTGAAGGGGAACAGCCTGACAACTGGGTACAAATCCTGACCTTCCCATTGCAGACACCTACGTCAGCACATCTTCCAGAGAGATCTTTATCAATATCCTTTTCTCTGTCCCCTCTCCAGATCTATGGACTCATCTCACCTCTATTCTCTCCCCTTTCCCATCATCTTACATTAATGGTGACACTAAGTGGGAAGTCCTCTTGGCGGGCTTCTTCTCATTACGCTGCATCATTAATGTCAACCACAGGCACTATCCTGGTTCAGGGTCCTCAAGCCAACCTCCACCTTTGACCGGATCCTGCCGTCCCTCATTAACTTTCTTCCTTCTTCTGCCTCTCCCCCTACCACTCTCTGTCCCCTTCTCCCACTACCACTTTCTCTGCCCCCCTCCTCTGTCTGGAGTACCACGACCCTGTACACCACCTCAGAAAACCTTTAAAAGGCAGAGACCATCTCCGCCAAGGGACTCTTAATGCCCGCTCAGCCAACAAACACTCTGCTGACAAGTGCCTCCTTCTCGAAGACACCAACCTCAATATTTTCACTCTTACCGAGACATGGTTCAATGCCAGCTCAGTCACTGCTTTGGACTCCCTCCTATCTGATGGCTTCAAGATAATTTCCAAGCCTTGACCTCACAGTGCTGGCAGTGGGGGTTCCTTAATCTTCCCTGAGCGGGTTACTTCTTTCATCTTACCCACCCAGCTCTACTCTTCCTTTGAGAGCCTGGTCATCTCTCCCTCCTCCACCTTGACCATTGCTACCATTTACCAGCTACCATTTACCGGCCTCCAGGCGCCACCTCCCTGCTCCTCTCTAAATGGGCCGATTTCTGCTCCTCCTTACTTTCAACCTCCTCCAATCTACTCCACTTGGGGGATTTCAACATCCAATTGGACTCTCCTGGCACAGCATCCACTCTTTTCATTGACCTATGCACCTCTCTATCCCTCTCCATTCTGGTCCCACCCACTTCGCTGGTCACACACTCATCTACTCTGACTTCTCTCTCTCTCTCTCTCTCTCTCTCGCATGAGGTCTTGGAGAAGAAGAGTGGGCTTGAAGGAGAGACGACCTATCGGGTAGAGACCAAAAAAAGAGAAGGCCGTTAGGAGAATAAGGAGCAGAGATGAGGTAAAGGAGGGTGAGAGGAACTACGAGTAAGAGAACGAAAGAAGAACAGGATTTATTGGCGGAAAAGGGTGAAAAGAGAAAACGAGGAGGCAGGGACAACAGCTAAGGTGTGTGTGCGGGAAAAGAGACCATCAATTAGGTGTGTGATGGTTTAAGAAAGGACAGTCATTTCGAACAGATAGAGCTCTAGAGAAAGGTGTATTACAGAGGATTGCATTCAACGATGAGGTGGAACACATAGGGAGGACAGAGATTAGAGGACATCATATTTTTAACATGGTCAGCCTGAGGCCAGCATTTAGGAATTACACAAGAAACTTAAAAGAGGAGTTCCCTCCTCTTAAGCGATGGTGACAAGGAGGAGAGGCTGAGAAGAGTAAAGCCAAGAGGGCAGGAGGAGAGGAGCGGGGCGGGGCGAGGCATTGAGGCGGGAAGGAGCTCCACAAGGCCTGAAAGAAGCAGAGTCAAGGCACAGACACGTAGATCACTACAAAGGAGGAGATGCCCAAGTCAAAGGGTAAAAAGCCAGGACCATGAACGAGATCCTAAAGCAGGGAGGGAATGTGGCAGAGGTTTTGCCAGCACCATTACGGTTATGCCGCAAAATCCCAGGGTCCACCGCAATCTTGCCTACATGCCAAAGACGTCTAACATCTACCCATATCCAGGCAATCCAGAGCAAGAGAGGGGTCTGCATCCAGAGAAGGAGGATACCCTGACAACCTCCTCGACAGCCAAGCATGCAACCACATGGGCCAAAAGAGAAGCCTGGTAGCCCTTAAACCCCAAAGACATGGCCTCAGCCTCAATCTGCCTAATGATCACCCCCAGTGGTGAAATATTGGAGTATCTACAGCACCCATCACAGACCCACACACGGAATATCCCAGGACTAATGACTTCCATTTACACACCTAGAGCCAGAACACATGGCTGCTGAACGGTTAGCATATCTTTACTCCGCACTACCCCCACCTCCAACCCCACACACAGCCTACCCTGCCTGGATATATGTACCGGTACGTGCCCTCAATACCACCCCAACATCCACCTCCTACAGCCACCCATGCGTGGCATAGACACCATCTATGCTCTTGTCCAAATATCCATCAGAGCCACAATCATCTATTGCATCACTTACCACACTATACTACATGCTACCCACAACCACCCTGGGAAACCTAACCTTGCCTAAAGCCTGCAGATGGCAACCCAGCATAACCAATACGAGGTGCTTCCACTGCCAGCGCCCCACCAACGGGGAACTCCCATGCACTGCAGGCACCAGAAAGCCTCAAGCTGCCACCCCAATCCTGCATTACCCGCCACACGCATCCCCGCTCCAGCACATGGAAAACCCGACTCACACACCTGTGACCTGCAATCAAATGCACGCATACATGCCACACAAAGTATACAAAACAGGCCTCATTGCAAATTCCTGGCTGGACTGACTGCACAGAAATTCACACACCCAAGCCTATGGGACTTCAAACGGCCACTATCTGCATCTTGAACACAAAAAGCATGAACTGGACATCCCCACACTGCAGCATTTGGCAAACCACAACCTTAATACTAGCCTAAACGTATCGTGTTGCGCCGCCAAATTATGCTTTTGAGCAAAAGGAGCTAGATTGTGTGATTTAATCAAGCTTAATGGTCCAATGTAGTGATTTTCTGTGATGCCATAGAGTCAACCATTGTATGACAGCACACCCTGTGGTTCTCTTAAGATTGGACTATTGCAACATCCTCTTTATAAATCTACCTGCTTCTACACTCTGGCACTTTGAAACTTATCCAGAACAGGACTGCAAGCCTTGTCCTTGGCCTCAAGCCCTGGGATCGTAGCTCTCCAGCACTGAAATCTCTCCACAGGCTCCCAGTGGCTGCAAGGATTAAATTCAAGACCCTCTGCATTGTCCACAAGGGTTTCTGGGGCCTGGGTCCAAAATACATTCAGCTGTCCCTCCGTAAATACCTTCCCTCTCAAGCCCTTCACTCCTCCACCTCTAACTCCCTCAGGGTCAGCTGTTTTTCTAAGAGAACGAGCTGGGGGTAAATCTCCGTCTTCGGCTGGGGCCCAATCTCTGGAACAGCCTCCCTGCCACTCTAAAACATGAGGAGAACCATCTCCCATTCTGGAAGCACCTCAAGACCTTCCTCTTTGCTTCTGCCTTCTATCCTCCTCTCCCCTGTTGATCTGTTCTATATCAGCATCGTGCACCTGGTCTCCCTCTGTCTTTAGGGCCCAGGTACCTACTCACCCTGCCACCCACCTGCACTGCCTCTGGGCAATCCCTTGCACTGGGGTCTGTATCTGTAACCCTACAGTCCCCCTCCCCCTTTTATCTTTTTCTGCACTTATTCAGACACACCCTGTCTGTCTGTTGCCTTAATCCTAGCCCTTGCCACTTGCTGGCTGCACTACCAATGTTTGTTGACTTTGTTATTTATTTATTTATTCGTGTTATTTACTTTTTGCTCAGCTCTTTCCACCTCTCCCCCCTCCCTTGCACTTACCCCTCTTCCTCTCCCATGCACTTGCGCGTTCTCAATGTCACTGGGCCTAGTAAGATCGTTGTTTTTGTTCTCCCTTATTCCCCTCCCGTGCCTCGCCGTGCTCAGAAACAGTTGTGTATGAGCGCGATACAAATCAAATATCAATATCAATTTAGGTGTGGAAGGGACGGCTCAATAGGCACTTTAAGGCTCCAAAGAGTGATGCCTTGGAGAGGAAGGAGGTCAAATAGTGGCTGTTTTGATGTGAAATTTTAGTGGCCCAACAACCACAAGCACCAGGTGTTTAATCACCCTGTGCTCTTTTGTTGACCTCCAACCCTTCTCTTCCCATTCTTCTTGAGGGAGTTAAAATTGGGTCTGTATTTTAGAAATAAGCAGATGATTAAGCATTTGTAGGGTTTTGAAACTACAAGTGCTGAACCATGGAGTGGCGAGAGCTGGGAATTTTATCCCAGCCAAGGCCTTCTGAAGTCTCTATGGCTTCCCGAATGTATCAAAATGTTCCCCCTCTTTTCCTACCACGAGCTAGTCTTCCCCCTTTGGTCCGAGCCCCAGTTTGGGATCCGGGATGCGATTGGCTGGAGTCCCCATCCCTTTTTATGCTTTGGCTTTAGATATCAGTGTCTTGCTACAGCAGGGTAAAAGGCCTTACCCCCACCCCTCCACCCGACTCCATTCTCTGTGTTCACTCACCCTGGGTTTGGAAGCGCATCTCTCTCCTCAAAGGGTGTGTTTAGATTTAGCTGAAAGGTAGCCATACTAATACTGGGAGGTTTATGATTTTGTGGAAAGAGAGAGCACTTTGGCAGCATTCTACAACCCGAGACCCAGTTTACTGAGTATCCCAGGCATTTAGAAATTGGCTGATACTAGCCAGACTAATGCAACTTTGTTCAATGCTCAGGGAGCTGAAACTGGTTCCTTGTGTTGCACTTCCCCTATTTAAATTTCTCAGCTGGTTTAGCGTGAGACAGAGAGAGGGCCACGTGCCATTGCTTTTCTGGTCACAGAGGGCACACAGAGCAGCTTCCCAGTTTAGGAGCGAGTACTTCTGCTGCCATTTATGACATTTCCCTAAGTCACCTGACAAACTTGTAAAAGTTGTAAACCTAAGAGTACCATTTGTCGACATTCTCCTTCCCCTCTTGTGTAAATAGCTGTGTCAGGATGCGGACGCTACCTTCCCTGGCTCCAGGAGACCCACTGCACAGCTGTCACCATGTGCATGTGCTAATCCAAGACAGTCCCTCCCCTACCCCTCGAAAGACATCCCTTGAAATCTGGATGAATAAAGCATGGCTGTTTTGCACTGGTCCCATCATTTACCTGTGGCACATGTTTTGATATCTCCAGAAAAGCTCTTAGCTAGCAAGGGGCCAGAGACTGATATTCAAGATTGTAGCCTTACTGGAAAGTCCATCATATCCCCCCCCCCCCGCCCCACTCCCAAATCTCTGGTATGTCACTGCCAACACACTGCTCTACACACTGCTCTACACCATCCTGCAGCTGTATCAACTCCTGGTGTCCTTTTTTTTAGGCTAAGGTGCTGCTCATTTGTTTTTTTTTTACAAATCCACAAGCTTTCCATCATGAAGTCTCCCCTACATGGTTGCAGCATCGCTGGCATGGAAGACAAGGTGCTTCGTCAAAACCTGGTTGTGGCTGTTGGTATAGGGGGTTCCTTTTGGACTATGTGAGATGAGTTAGGGGCTTATGGGAGACAGCAAGGCAGGCCTGTAGACAAAACAACCAGGGAGAGAAAAGTTCGTTTTTTCTGGATTTAAAAAAAAAAAATGTAAGATTTTACTGACGTGAGTTTTGTAAATTGATTGAAGCAGTTTAGTTCTATTATTCTGCTGAATTGTAAAAGTGTTAAAAGTCAAATGTTGGCTATTGCACAATAAATAAAAAAATAAAACAAGTAGACAAAACAACCCGGGATTCTGCCCATTCCCCGACCATTCCCCTGACGAACTCCTGACAAACGCCTTGGCCTGCCCTCAACAGGCAAAAGTCCCAGCAGGCCACCGAGCACAACACCTGTCAGAGTAAGGTTTGAGGTGTCTCAGCCTGCTAAGCAAGGAAGGTGAAATGGGTGACTGCGTTACTCACATTTTAAGGTGCCTTTCCACTGTACCTAAAGTTGTTGGATCGGATAAACCTTAGCAGATTATGGTAATGTCTGAGTATCCACACCACCCTTTGCCCTCATCTGCCAACTCGCATGATGCTAGTTTAGTTCCTCATGGGGCACAATGTATAGGGCCTCTCCTGCCTTTCCCCCACTAACCGACTCCCCTCTATGACCTACTACCACCTTATACTACACACACACACACACATACAACCCTCCCCCCCAAAGAAAGCCACCACAAGCCCATCCATGAGCACATCAACACTAACCAACTGAGCTCTCCTCTTTAGCTAGGTTGCATTCTCCCAAATGAGCAGCTAACCAGACCCAAGGTGCTGTGGCCCATCAGATCTATGGATAACTTACTCCCAAGTTGCTTCTGGCAAACCCATAGAAAGCAGATGGGCACTCAGCAATCGATATTTCCAACCTGCACCAATCAACACCACAGATTTTGAATCCGTCTTTCCCACTGTCTCACTAATTAACCCCACCCTCATTTTGTCTTACGAAGCCAAGCGCATCAACGCCACCAATAGTGGCAGACATAGACATGCACTATACAAGACCACTTACATTGCATAGTGCTTAACAGGAAGGAAACGTCAAGCCAATCAGGTTCTCCCTGAAATTCATCACCTCTGGTCCTCTCCCTCCCAGTCCAAGCCTGATAAAACCCGAATTCATACAATGTAATTTCACTCTGAAACACATTGTAAACACACAGAACCAGGCTAAGAAATTAAACAACTTTTTGGAAAACGTATGTGAAAGGCACAACAATATTGTTTTTAAAAATCTGGCAGGATTTCTACAACTGCAGACAAGATTGAAATAAAAATCTTTGGGATGACGTTGGACACTTGTGCAACTAAACACCAGAGAGAAGAGGAATAAGTAAGCAATCACTTGCACTGTACTCAACAAACACACACACCTGTCATTGTTGTTCCAATTGCACTAATGGAAGCCTGCACAGCTGTGCTAAATTCTCATAATGGATCCCGGCACTGCTTTGCTAACTGGGTATAATGATATCTGGCAATTCTATGCAAAATCGGGCCTAGTGGAATCGGTCACTATTATGTGCAACGTGCATATCATCGACAATGGTGAGAGTACCTGGGCATTGGATGCAACAGTGCAAGTGTCTGGGATTGGGAGCACGTTTCTTGATGCATAAGAGAAATGCCTGCCATTTGATGCTGAAAGTAGTGCAGATTAACATACTACCTGAGAGTTCTGATGGTAATAGCAAGCAAATTATGAGAAAGAAGGGGATACAAGGCCAATGCCTATACATCGGCCAAAACTATGGCCCTTACGTTTAGCTTCCCAATGTTGGTTGAAAATTCTGCCGTAACGGCTATACAGATGTGGCAGTCAAGCTTTTTCAGTGGCCCGCCCAAGGCTATGGAATTCTCTCCCTCTATTTTTATGTAAGATTCAGGACTTCGGTCTTATTAAAGGCGCAGTTGAAGACCTATTTGTTTGCCAGAGTTTCTTTTTCCTCGTTTCAGCTTTTTTTTTCTTTTTTATCTAGCGTCATGAGGCCTCTGTTGAAGGCTTTTGCGCTTTCTGAGTGTTGTTTGATGGTCTCCGTCAATGCTTGTTTTATTAGGGATATCAAGGTAATGCAATTGCTGCCACAAAACCCCCAACTTGGGTTTAACCCCAAGCAATGTCGTAACAAACTTTGGTGGGTCCCCCTGCGAGCCATTCTGAGGGTCCTACCCCACCTGCCAAGCATGCCAACAGAGTATGGGACGCGCCATACTCTGGGCCTGCCTGAACCACCATGATTGTGCAATGTACATGGTGCAGAGACATGCAGGTGAAAGATGTATGTTTTTAAATCAAAGCTTAAATCTTTCACCCAGCGTAGGAACAAGGGGGCAGTGCCTCCCACCCAAATGTATCAGCGACCAGTGGTGGCTGGTGATTTCTTTTAAAGGAGGGCCATCAATATTTGCCACAAGCATGCAAGAGCGATCAAGTGTAGTGAGGGAGTCTGAACCCACAAAATGGGAAGCACAGGCTATTTTTGGCAGCACCCCCGTAAATCATGGAGCTCACTGGTGACAGCCTGGCTAGCAGTAGCTTGAAAATCCACTCTTTACTTTAGTAATCGACACAGTCCCTTGAAAGAAGCAACTGGCCCGTTTTATCTTTTTAACTCTCTCTTCTGTTAATGATTTTATCAAGATAATACTTTCTGAGTAATGTAAAAGGGAATTTGTGTTTTGTTCACTTTGTTCAACTGCCTGCATTTTGTAGGTTACAGGGTTAAAGCATCTTGAATCATGAACCAGCTTTTCACTTTGCTTTGGGACACAGGTAGTATTGGGTAAAATGAAAATTGTCTTAAACAAGGGCTGCATTTCTGCGTAATTGGCTTTAATGGAGCCAGCGCAGTTGCAGCAGCATGGACATTTCATACTTTGTTTTCTTTTCATCAGAGAAGCACATCAATTGCATAGCTAGGAATGTTATCAGAACTTTAACTCCCTTTCTGAACACCCACTGCGAGCAGGTTTAATGGATACAGGTAGAAGCAGGAATGTATATATTTTCAGTGAAACAGATTGTACCTATACCACTCAAAAGGACTGCTGTATATTCAGGCAAAGTGGCCTAATTTATCAACAGAGCTGCTATACCGTACACATGTCATCACACAATGCCAAATATTCAAAGCAGGGCTGATTGCATCACACCCACATTTCTTAGTAGGACTGATATGTTTTGGGACAGTACCCACATTTCTTAACAGAGCTGCTGTTAAGAAAGAACAAAAATGTGATGGCATTTTCTGCAGAGAGCTAAAGTACAGAGCAGGAACAGTGTCTGAGCTCTTCCCACCAACCTCTGACAGTGTGAGAAGATGGCATTGCTGTCATACACTTCAATCCCTTCTATTCGGTCTTGCACTTTTCAAAACATCTGCTTCTCCCATGTCCGATTACGGAGTCCCACTGCTATCCAGCACATTTCAAAGCCTCATTATGAATCTCTGGACTAATGCAGGATATTACAAACAGGCTTAGAGCTTTTGACAAGCCATTTATGTCAGGCAAGCCTCACATGGAACTGCCAGTGCCCTACCTTATGTGCCCTTCAGTGTAAACAGCCTGTTGGGAAAGGCAGCTCAGTGGGTCAATAACCCTACTGCAGGGATTGTGTAACCTGTTAGTTCAAATCCTGTTAATAGGAGAGTTAATGAGTCTGCATCAGAGATATGCATTTAAGATGCAGGTAAATTTCGATTGCAACACAGTTGACTTAACATTCGATTTAAAAGGACTACTAAATAAATGTTCAGTGATTCAGAACACACACATTTCATCCGGGATGCTCTACTTATAATGGCTCATAACACAACTCATCAGGGCTGCTATACCTGTGATTGCTCAGAACACAACTCTTCACGGTTGCTGTGCTTGTAATGGCTCAGAACACACACCTCATTGGGCCTGCTATACCTGTGATGGCTCAGAACAGACACATCTCATTTGGGCTGCTATACCTGTAATGGCTCAGAAGAAGCACATCCCATGAGGACGGCTCGGCACACCTCATCAGGACTGCTATACCTGTGATGGCTCAGAAGTACAACACACACATCCCATAAGGACCACTATACTTGTAATGGCTCAGAACAGACATCTCATTTGGGCTGCTATACTTGCAATGGCTCAGAACACACAACTCATCAGGGCTGCTATACTTTTAATGGCTCAGAATACCCATCTCATATGGGCTCTTGTACTTGTAATGGCATACAGTGCTGGTAAATCATCTGCATTCAAGCAAGTGCTGCATCTGGTCAGACAAACCTTACTCTATAATTTCCAGCCTAATGGCCAAAAGAAGGTTTGCACACATCTAAAAAGGAGCACCCAATGGTAAAGCTGCACTAGATTATTAAACAGAAAAGGCATTTTCAGCTTTTTGGATATTTATTTGTGCTATCTTAAAAGACAAACTGAAAAACAGGAGAAGAAGAGCAACTCTGAACATAAGCAATACAGAACAACAACGGTGTGGTGGGGAGGAGTGGGGCGAAGTGACAGAACATACTACACAATACAAAACAGGAATTCGAGCAACAGGAAGCGAGAGCAATGAGCTACATGATAGGGCAACAAAGAAAGTGAGAAGGGAAACAGTTAATAATAGGACAAACACACAATAGGAGTGAGGGATAGAAGCAGAGCAAAAAAGACATTTGGAGACAGTAACATAAAACACAGATCAACAGCAGGTCGGGAGAGATGGAAATAGACAAGCAAGACTAGAGAAGGGCAGGCCAATAGCATAAGAGACAGTGCAAGAAAGATTATCAAAATGAGTAGCAACCACAACCGAGAAAATGAAAAAACAGATATAGCCAGAGTAATGACATGTGAAAGGAAGAGGAGTTATATCAGCCGATACAGAGCAATATAGGAGGGAAAAAGCATATGGGAGAGGCAGAGTGACAGAGAAACAGGCTGCAAAATTTGGCATTGCAACACTTAAGGGTGAGAGGCAGAGCGCCAGAACGTGAGAGACATGGGAAACAAAGTAGCAAAGGGAAGGAAAGATGGAACTACAACATGGAGTGGCTGTCAAGCAGGTAGTGCCAGGCAGCAACAGTAGACCCGAGAGGCAGAGAAGTGATGCTGGTGGAGTGAGGGACTTGTTTTATGAATCACCTGATGTAACTAGCTGGCCTCTGTAGTAACTCTTAACAGATTTTGTGCCCAAGTATCATGAAGATGAAGCTGGGTAGTATGCATCTACAAGGTTCTTGTGTGGGGAAAATGTTTTCCACAGGTGCAACAAATTATTTAGAACAACTTTGAAATACAGCTGTTTTCGAACAAAGTTTTAATTTTACGCACAAATTGGATAGTTGTCAGACACTTTTTACTCTCTTGCAAAGGAGGCAAATCATTTTTACTCACTTGAAATTGGACTTACTCTCTAAATTAAAAAAATTGGGAGTAAAATACTCTCACTCCAAAATCCTATCTGGAGCACTGGAAGCAGGAGTAGTCAGCTTGTTAAACATAATGACCCACAGCTGAGGGAAGCAGAGAGGCTTAAAAGGCCCCCTCAGGTGCAGACCATTAAATGGAGATGGCGGTGTGACTGGAATAGTTGCAGCAGTAGAGCAAGAACATGTTGTTGGCAATCTAAACAGAAGCTGGTGGAAAGAAGTGACGCCAGGACTTTGAACAAGCAGATTCCAGCTGCCTGTTAGAGAGGATCTGGTTCCCCCTAAATCTGAAGTGCAGAGGTTGCACAGCAGAAGGAAGATTGCTTTCCCTCATGTGAACCTGATGGAGATTGCACAGCCTGAAGCGTGCCGGAGACCGTGGATGAAAGGTGTTGTGCGGTCAACGGTCTCAGGAGCAAGAGGAGCTCCATGACTGCGTCGCAGAGATGAAGATGCCTTCAAAGAGGAAGGGTGCGTCTCCAAAAGAAGCCAGAAGCAGTCCAAATCCAGCAATACACGAAGGTAGCAAGACAGACGGCGGTGAGTGTTACCGAGCTTTCTGAACACTTGCGCGAACAAAGGCAGGCAACTGTAGCCAAGCAAAATCACTTGTGTATGAGTGAAAGCAGAAATAACCTGACCATAGATTGTCGTACAATGGAAAGTTACAAAAGTAGCTCTCGTGTATGAACAAACATCTTCCATAACACTCGCGTAACAGTAAAACACTCTGAATCAAGTTAATTGAATCTTTTTTTTAAATTATTTATTGTATTTTAGCCATTTAAAAAAGAAAATCAAAATTATGACTTTTAACACATCTACAGTATAAAAATCTCATACATTACAAAATCATGAAAATGCTCAGAACTGATAGTAAATAAAAATAAAATAATATAGTACCATCTTATTACACAGACCATATATATATATATACATATATACATACATATATATATATATATACACATACACATATACACTTGAGAGAATGTTGAGAGAATGTCTCAATAGAATCAGTAAAATTATTCTCATAGAAGAAAAGAAAAAATCATCTTAACATCAAAAAACATAATAAAATACAAAAAAAATCACAAAGGCAAAAAGCAGTAACTATAAATAAATTAGGCATTGAAAAGCACATCAAGCATTTGATCTGATCGAGAGAAAAGAAAACCCAGTTAGAGCTATTTGGGGCAACAGAGGAGAGTCGTGCATTTGATTTCACTTCTTACTATATTGGATTTCACCTCTCCCCCGCCTCCTAGTTCAAATTCTTCAGAAGAGTAACAACTTTAGCCGTCAGGAAAGTTTTGTTTCCTGATATCAATCTGTTCCAAAAGATATCCGAATTCAGCCAACATACCTCATGAACAAATCGCGGAAATCTTGCCACTCAAGTTCCAGGTCACTGGACATTTCGACAGTAGGTGTTGGAGTGTCTGCCTTTCCTTTTCATCACATATGTTGGTGGGGTATTCCTCATTGTCTCTAATAGACAAGATTTCTAAAGTTGGATGCAGATTTAATCTACATCTCGGAAATTCTGATCTTGAAACTGGATCGGACAATTTATTTAAATAGGAGGGTAGTAATGACCTACGTTCATCAATTTGTGTGAGTGATGATGATATCTTAGCCAACCTCATTTTGTCAATCGCCCGTATCCAATCCATACGTTTAATACGTTCTTTTACTTTACAGGGACTTTGGATAAGGAGATCAATTGTGCAATCTGAGTTAGCTAATATTTCACAACACTTTGATCTAACGTTATTAAGGAACGTGTTGTCAGTTCTTTGCATTAATAAAGCCACATCTTCATAGAGGGAGCACAATGGTGGAACTATGATCAACCTAAACATAGAGATCTATTTCCATTCCATCCAGGCTGTTAGGGAGGTCAATCCCAATTCGTATTTTAGGCACACTATGGGGACGCAGTTGGGAAGATTCAGGGTTCTCTTACATAGCTTAGCCTCAATTTTGTCCCAGTCTATGTCCGCGGATAATGAATTCGAATCTAACCCAAATAAAATAATGGGAACCACTTTTCCTATGTAAAACCTCATCAACGACCGAATAGAGAATTTACAGAATTTGACACAAATTGTTTTCATTTGTGACCCCAAGTTAATAGCCTTTAAGTCAAGGGTTGAAAGAAGATGATTGTTTGTCAGGGAGGCTTTAATTACGGCACCCAAATAGGTCACCTCAGTGACTATTTCAATTGCCTGTTTCTCCAGTTCCCAGGTATAAGACTTAATGGCCTTCTTTGGATGTTCAAAAATTAACACCTTGGCCTTCTTTGGGTTAATTTCTAAATTGTTTTTTTGAGCATAGTCCACCAATGCGGACAGTAGACGTTGCAACCCGACTTGAGAGTGGTCTAGTACCACAACATTGTTGGCGTACGCCAACCAATTTATTTTGGTGTTTCCAATTCTTGGGGTATTTAGGCCTATCCCTTGCAACCATTGACATAGGTGTAACGCTCACCTGGTATGAACGGGGACGTCACTCAGCCGGTTCTGACCTCTTACGACCTCAAACCCTTCCCTGGAGTTTACATGACTGGGGACTGGACCTGAAACACAGGATTGGTAGAGTTTAACTCTCTATTGTCTCTGTCTGCTTGAACCCCTTCTTCCCCGGGGTCGCACCCTTCCCTTTGATCCACAGCTCACATTGTTTTCTTGGAAAGTGTGCTCTCCGTCCTGCTTTCAGCACAGGGGCGCGTCGATTGATGCAGACTCGTTGCTGTCTAGTTACTTCACTGGCAAGAGTCTGACAAGTAAGTATAATGAGTCTTTTGAACAGTTCTCTAACTTTGTTCCTTTCCTTCCTTAGATGATGGCCGGCGTCTGGGGATGGCGAAGTGCTGCTGAGATGAGTAGCAATGAAGGTGAGTGGTTGAGAGATGCAACCCTTTCGTATTTGTATTGAACTGAGTTCTTTTTCTGTCTCTTTTAGGTGCCGCAACGTTTTCAGCGTGGATGCCGGTTACGAAGAAGAAATGCGGTGAGTAAGCGCGGTATGCGGCGCCTCTAGATGTTTCCACGCTAACTTGGAGTGTCTTTTCCCTCTTGCAGATGGATGAGACGTTCCGGAGACAGAGTTCCCCCAGAGCGGCTGGGATTCAGGTAAGCGTTTGAAGCTCGTACAGTCTTTAAAAATAAGCAAAGATTTTCTGAATGCTTACTAATGCCTTTTTCTGTACTTTTCCCTTTTCCTTAGGAAGCGGTGTGCCGGGATGAGAATGACACCGCCGAAGATGCCCGCAGAACAGAAGAAGCGATGAATGATGGGCAGAAGCGCCGCAAGGTAAGGCTGTTCCTAACGGTCTTCTTGTTCTTGCAGGAGCTGAGCGCAGAGGAAAGATGCAGGTCTACTGGAGACCGATCCGAACACGGTAAGTGTCACGCTGCAGGTGCAGAAAAGACAAAGCATGTTTCTCAGCCTGGGCGTAGCTTAAATAGTCTCTGGGTATCCCAGGTGTCTCTGGGCTGAACCACACCCAATAGACTAGACTGCACATGCAGTTCTGGGAACCCAAATATGTGGGGGCATCCATCTTGTCCCCATCAATGCACTACAAGTCCAATCCCCAATGTTATCCTATGGGAGTGAGCGAGTCTGGCTCCAAGTGGGTCTTTGGAGGGAAGGAGGCCCTTGAGGGCCATGTAGGTGATCGTGGCCTGGCTCCAGCCTGACATCTTGGAGGGCTGGAGACATGAGGGGCAGGAATCATGACAATAGGTCGGTCATAAAAAAGAATAAAGAGAAAAGGCTCAATTAAGCACCCTTGGCGCACTCCTCCTTCGATCTTAATAGGACCCGATGTTACACGTATTGGCCGCTAGTCACTTTGGCATCGCAGTCGCCTATGTGGATCGACTAGTATGAACACGTCCAATATGGCGGGCTGCCTGGTGGATTGTGCGGATTGCAGCGGTACAGCCTTTTCACGCTCGCAAGAGACACCGGCGACTGCCCACGTGATTCCATATACGGAACGAGGATCGGCTCTCCAATGCGTCGCTACTGTTGATACTGGCGCTCCGTGAGTTCGCTTCTAGGGGCACTTCTAATCTCTACCTATTCCTGGGACTTTCTTTACTGCCTATAACCGTATCTCTGTGCTTCCCTTCTGACCAGGTCTTCACAGCGCTCTCTCCCCTCGCCCCTACCTCTCTGTTGTTTTCCACATCGGCTATCCATCAATCAAACCATTCTACTCATCTTCGCTCTCATTTGGCATTGCATAACTCTTTCTGTGAGCTTCCTAAAGTAAGTTTCGTCATCCGATCGCTAGGAAAGTCTTCCATTTCCTGGTAGCATTACTTTCCTAGATTTATATCCTCTCTGTTTGTTATAGGAATCCTTTCTTCCAAACCTTGTCGGCTCCGGTTAGCCAATTCCTGGGCTTGGAGCTTGTTCCCTCATCATAATTAAAGTCAGTTACTCCCAGTAGGTGAGGATTTCCCTTCCTAGCTTGCTTGTCACCCGATCCCATCTCTCTTTCTCTCTTGTGAAGTGTTCTCACTATTCTTTGTTTATTCGTTCTTAGAGGAAGGTTCCCGACTACCATCATCGCCTCATTCAACCTGTGGAAACCGTCCTGAAGACTTGATTCAGAAGTTCCATTACCTACCTCAACACAGGGCTTTCTTCCCCAGAGGGTTTCCCTGGCTGTCGTGTCCTTTCTCCCTGGTCTGTATTTTCCGGGTGAGGAGGGATAGGTCGGTCCGGGAGGTCCTTATTGCTGCATCTGTTTCTCCATTGGAAATCCAGCTGTCTGCCCAGGTGAGAGTACACTTTATCCCATCCTACTTGTCCAGAAAATGTCTGAACGTTTATAAACCTTAACACCTGAGTTATAAAACCTGCCAGCACTCCTGATCTGGAGATCCTGACTCGCATTGTGAATTGTGATGGAGTTCCATCAGGATAGACAGCAAATTAGGCGGGACCCTCAGGCATTCAATTTTTGCCGTAAAAGATTTATGTTGATAGTGTGGAACGGCTGAGCTAGGTCAATCGATGCTCCAAAAAGGGGTGTACCGCCCTTCATGAGGAATTCCCCAATAATGCAGCTTAGGACTAGCCCATTTAAAGATGTTGATAGGCCCCTCCTGAAACCAGTTTGCTGTTTTGGTATAATGCCTTTTGATTTTGCCCTGGTCTCCAACTCACTTAGTAGCAAATCCACACAAACTTTGCAGTCTGCATCTAAGAACGAGATGGGGCGATAATTTGATGCTGCTAGTCAATCCCCCCTTTTGTGGATCAGGGTTACAATGGACAATCTCCAGGACTCTGGTATTTTCTTTGTCAGGATTATATCGTCAAAGAGTTTTTAACACTCTCGCCCAAACGGCCGGGTTCATTTTTAAGATTGTGTTACTAAGACCATTTGGTACCACCGCTCTGGAGGAGGATGATATTTTAATCAAAAGTTCAATATCCTCACAGGAAAAGGTTAAGGACCACTTGGAGATCAATTCTATTTTGGAGACCACTGTTTCTGATGGTCCATAGACCTCAGAAAATTGGTCAACCTATATCTCTTCCTGTAAAATGGCTTCCTGATTTGGGTTAGGTGAATTGCTCATAGACCCAACAATTGTCCAGCAATTTCTGGAATTTCTCAAACACAGTGCACTTAACATTTTTCCACAACTTGCTGGAGTATCATGTACCTATGCGGGCAAATCCAGTTTCTGTACTTATGATTTAGGCTTCCGAGTTCGTCTTTGTAATCTTTTGGATCATTTACCACTTTTTTTAATTGGGCCCTTTGTTGTCGTTTTTGACTCTTTTTTGTAGAATTAGTGCATCAAAGGAGTGTTTATGGGCCGGATGATGTTTCTGAGTAGTTATTTGGGGGATTCAAATCCCATAGGAAAGAGAGGAAGCTGTCTGGCTCACAACATACTGAAAGTTGTTGATCGGATAGTTGTTGATTCATTCAGTTTATTTTTTAAGTGTTCGACCCCCTCTGTCAAACTTCCCCAATTGATTGCCAGCAGGATTGAGATATAAATCCGGGGTCTAGAGGGGTACCTTATGGTTAGAGTCAAAACCCAGGAGACATTCCAACATGGCATAATCATCTTGATTACCCTCACCAATATTGAATTTAAGACAACTATCAAAAATCCTTCTGGTAACAAATAAGTAGTCGATCGTTGAAAAGGAGGAACCCCTACGCCAAGTAGGAGCGCTCGGAATGTCCCACAAAACATTACCATTGAGCATCCATAGGTCCCACTCCCTCATAAAATGTATCCAAACGTTTCAATTTTTTGTTTTAAATTTAGTTTTCCCAGAGCTCAGATCTTTTGTTGTAACGCACTGTGAATTCAGATCTCCCGCTACTATGTCATCTGAGGGGAAAAGAGACCGAGTATTCTACTAAACAGTCGGACACATTTTGCAAAAACGAAATTAAGGAAGAGACCTGGGGGTTCCAATACACATTGGGCCTCATTAGGACCCAGGCGGTAAGGGGTTCACGGCGGTGTAAACAGCGCCGACCCTTACCGCCTGATTCCGAGGTCCCTCAGCGCCATGGAGGATTAAACACCTGCTTTTAGCAGGTGTTAAAATCCATGGCGCTAAGGGACCTTGTTGTTAATTACGCCACCGTAATTTACGGTGGCGTAATTAACGCCTTCCCCACTCCCATTATGCCCTATGGGGCAAAAATGGGAATGGGGAAGGGTAAATGGGGATTGGGGACTTACCGCCCCGCCAACCTCGGAATGGGGCGGTAAGTCCGCCAACCACCATGGCGTAAACGTAGTTTACCCCATGGTGGTAAAGGTACGACCCAGGCGGTAACTTACCGCCTGGGTCGTAATGAGGCCCATTGACTGCTATCCAGCTCGATCCAGACTTAGGCCCATTTTCACCACCAAAATACAGTGTTTTTCATTTGAGAGCAATTTTGAGGATCAAAAAACATCATTTTTACAGGCAATTAGCAGTCCACCCGTTGGTCTACCCCCTCCCGAACCAAGTGGCAACTGCTGGTCCATCGAAAAACCATTAATTGAATCTTAAACCCTCTGAAAACAGATGAAAGACTGGTCGCGTGTGCTTAAATAGTAACTCTGGGGTAAAGGTTAACAGAAGAGTCAACTGTGAAGTTATTAACGTTGAAGTAGCACTGAAGTGAAGTAACATTGAATTGTGAGTTTGAGGGAACAAGCATTTCCCAAGCCAAGAATGGAATAAGCATTGCCCAAGCTCAGAGTGAAACAGACATTTTCTAGAGCCAAGCATTGCCCTAGGCCAGAGGTATTCAAACTGTGTGGTTGCCCCCACATCCCTCCAGGGGACGCAGCTGCATTCCGGAGGGTGGGGGAGGGGAATGGGGAAAGAGACCCCAGCCTGAAATGTAAAAAAAGAAGGAACGAAAAAGGACATGGGGAGCTTTAGGCATGTTTGCCATTATGGGGGGCGGGGTGTCAGCCCAGTGGCCCCCTCACCCATTATGGCGGAGCCGAGGAGACAGCCCAGTGAAACACTGAGCACTCCAACAACTTTTTCCAGCTGAGGGAGTGCTCCTGGCCTGGCTGAACTGTCAAAGGGAAACACCATTTTCCTTTGGCAGTTCAGTTCCCCAGTCGCACATGCTCAATGAGCAATGCAAGGCTGGGCCAGCCTTGCTTCGCCCTCCTTGCATAGCTCATTAGAAATGCTGGCTGGGGAACTGCATGTCTCATTTGTGAGGCAAAAGTCCTGCACCTCCTCGCACATACAGACAGAGCAAGCTGGAGCATGGCATTTCAGCACCCCACTCTGGTCCCTGCACGCATGTGCAGGAACCTGGAAGCTCCTGCTTCCGGATTCCTATTCATGATGCAGGAGCTGTAGTGCTGGGGAGGAACTTCAGGGCAGGGGCAGATGGTATGTTTAAGTTCATTTATTTATGTGTATGCTTGTATTAGGAGTGAGTGTATGATAATGGGTGCTCGTGTGAATGATAGTGCTTGCTGTGTGAATGTGTGTGTGCTTGTGTTGGTCCGTGGATCTGATTTTGGCGAGTGTGGGGGCAGCAGGGTTGTACAGCAAAGGCATTTTTGCACAATCCACTACCCACCTGCCAAAATCGGCTCTCCTTCTGAGGCGCTTTGGAACCGGACATCTATCACAGATGTCCAGTAATAAATACCATTCCTGCTTCATAGGCCCCCCAGCGCCAATTGCAAACTGTTTGGCTTTTTACCCAATGTTTGTGGCTTGTGCTAATGCCACTTTTTGTTCGCTTTTTATTCCTCTTGACGAAACAGCCCAGTGTGGCTGGTGTTCCTCGGTGGCCACAAACACCTTCAACATGGCTGTCGCCATTACCCACAATGGTGTTCCTCCCCTGCCCGCCTGGACTCTGCTGTGATTGGCCATCAGAAAAGCCTTTAGGCCAATCAGATAGCCGGCAGGCTAGCTGGCCCACCTCCCAAGGCCCACCACTAAGGCCTCTGTCTGTCCCTGTCCAGGCCTTTGCGTGCCTCCACAAACAATGCTGCTCCTGCATTAATCTGGTCCACAGCACCTCCAGACTCCCTTGCAACTGAATTCTGAGTGATGGCTCAACTGTCCTATTGCCTCCTCCACCTATCTCCTTAACCATATTCTGTGCCTATCCTATTCTGTCCTTTGCTCCCTCGACCACCTATTTTCTTCCCTGCACTCTGTGTCACAAAGGTTCATTCATTTCAAGTTGTGATCCTCTTTTTTTATCCATCCTGCATCCCTGTTCTGCACTGCATTCATTTATGATCCATTTAAAAAAAAAAAATATCTAGGTGTGTGTGCTTTACATCCTGCATCCATTTTGTACACTGCATTGTGATCCTTTTAAAATTGAATCCTGCACCCCACCTATTGCTCTGCATTTGTACTTGTGCCCTAACTACTAGGCCGCCATTGGAGTAAGTGCCAGGACTGTGCAGTGCAGCCTCCCTTCTTTCATTCTCTCATCTACCCTCTCCCTCTGAGATGGCGCTCACCATCTCCCCCATCTTCTCTAACTACTACACTATCACCTATCCTCCCTCTCTCACGAAGCCTGGATGAAAAAAGAAAAGAGACATACTGGTGTCAGGATCCGTCCCTGGAAGCTGTGGCATAATTGGAAAGTATTGTCACGGAGAACCTTCAGTTAACGGGCCAGTCCTCATCCAATATGGCTGACATTGTTATTTAAGCAAGCCCCGCCCACTTTCCTGCGCGTTGTATCTGTGTTTGTCTCTTCGATACCAACGCTCCGGCTAAACCCCCGTTTGGCTTTTCCTGTGCCTTCTGCAGCTTATTTTCCTACCCGCCTGTGCTCGCTAGCCTCCACCCTTAGCTCGTTCTCGGCTCTCTGCCGTTTTGTATTTTCCACCTTTTCCTTTCTCTTTCGGCGCTTTTCCGCTCCAACTCGCGGCTTGTCCGGCTTCCTCGCGAATCTTCGTGTTCCTCCCTGTGCCTTTCGTGGATCTGACATTATCTGGTATGTAGGGGCTGTTACTAAACCTTCCCTTTCATTTCTAACCACTTTGTTTCGGTACGGGACGTCTCTCCGTTCCGTACAATCCTCCTCTTCTTCATTACCTCCCGTATCCCTTTACATTTACTGGATCCTGTTATCCTCCTCCTCTGCTTCATGTCTTCTTCGCCGTTGCTCCACGGAACAGACTTTCCATAAACCGCTGCTTTCTTGTATTTACTCCGGATTACAAACATCGGCCCCAGCCACTGAAGAAGCCATCTCCAAGATCTACCTCCTGAAGATTCCACAGGGTTTTTTGCCGTCCCTCTGCCTTTTCCCTGTCGCGGGGGCTTGGCTCCTCGGGGCCCCCCAAGACAGGTTCCACTTCCTGTCGAAGTGGCCTCCGAGGGAGCCAGGCCCCATTTACATGACAGGAAGTCCAGAGAAAGGTCCACCAAGGAAGATACTAAGACTCTCCGAAAGCATTCCAAGCACACCAAGGATAGACAAGAGGAAGCAACAGGTGCGGAGCAGGGTGGTGAAGGGGAACAGCCTGACAACTGGGTGCAAATCCTGACCTTCCCATTGCAGACACCTACGTCAGCACATCTTCCAGAGAGATCTTTATCAATATCCTTTTCTCTGTCCCCTCTCCAGATCTATGGACTCATCTCACCTCTATTCGATCCCCTTTCCCATCATCTTACATTAATGGTGACACTAAGTGGGAAGTCCTCTTGGCGGGCTTCTTCTCATTACGCTGCATCATTAATGTCAACCACAGGCACTATCCTGGTTCAGGGTCCTCAAGCCAACCTCCACCTTTGACCGGATCCTGCCGTCCCTCATTAACTTTCTTCCTTCTTCTGCCTCTCCCCCTACCACTCTCTGTCCCCTTCTCCCACTACCACTTTCTCTGCCCCCCCCCCTCTGTCTGGAGTACCACGACCCTGTACACCACCTCAGAAAACCTTTAAAAGGCAGAGACCATCTCCGCCAAGGGACTCTTAATGCCCGCTCAGCCAACAAACACTCTGCTGACCAGTGCCTCCTTCTCGAAGACACCAACCTCAATATTTTCACTCTTACCGAGACATGGTTCAATGCCAGCTCAGTCACTGCTTTGGACTCCCTCCTATCTGATGGCTTCAAGATAATTTCCCAGCCTTGACCTCACAGTGCTGGCAGTGGGGGTTCCTTAATCTTCCCTGAGCGGGTTACTTCTTTCATCTTACCCACCCAGCTCTACTCTTCCTTTGAGAGCCTGGTCATCTCTCCCTCCTCCACCTTGACCATTGCTACCATTTACCAGCTACCATTTACCGGCCTCCAGGCGCCACCTCCCTGCTCCTCTCTAAATGGGCCGATTTCTGCTCCTCCTTACTTTCAACCTCCTCCAATCTACTCCACTTGGGGGATTTCAACATCCAATTGGACTCTCCTGGCACAGCATCCACTCTTTTCATTGACCTATGCACCTCTCTATCCCTCTCCATTCTGGTCCCACCCACTTCGCTGGTCACACACTCATCTACTCTGACTTCTCTCTCTCTCTCTCTCTCATCTCCTCTGGACACTCCTCTCTCTTGGTCAGACCACTCTCTTCTCTTCTCCCACCTGGGTCTCTTTGGCCCGCTGCCGCACCCCCAAAAGCCCTGCCAAACTCGTTCATGAAAATTCGTCCGATGAAACGAGTGTCAGCTGCTAACTTCAATTCCACCTTTTACCCTGTGGCCCCTAACTCAGATTCTACCACTGACACCGCTCTCAGCAACTTCCACCTGTCCATTACCGACACTCTTGACATTCTTGCCCCAGTCATGAGGATCGGCCCGAAACCCGCCTCAACACCTGGTACGACTTGCAGCCCTGAAACGAAAGTGCAGAGCAGCGGAATGGAAGTGACAAACTTCATGTTCACCCTCTGACAAGAAAAGGTCCCACATTCAGGGAACTGGTATTTAGAGTATCACGGCTGAACTTTCCAAAATCTGCAGCAAACTAGCTAACCCATCTGCAGTCTCCTCCTCCTCTCTTCCTTCCCAGGCCATCTACAACGCTCTGGCCACCCACTTTGCCACCAAAATGCAGACTATCCCGAACAGCCCTTTTACTCTCCCTTCCCACACTCCTTTGCCTCAATTGGCCCGTCACCCTCCTTCCTCCTTTGAATCTGTCACACCTGATGAAGTCACCAGAGTTGTCCACTGTCCACTGCATGAAGGTCTCTTCTAAACAGATTTCCCCTTGCTCATCCTGAACCATCAAGGACAAAATTGGCTCTCTTGACCCCACGCTCGCCGACCTCTACAACCACTCTTTTGCCTCTGGTTCTTTCCCCTTCTCCCTCAAGCACTCCCTTGTGCGCCCCTTCAAAAGAAATCTCAGCAGACCCTATCTGTCCAGTCAACTACCGCCCTATCTCCATCACCCCCTTCCTCGGAAACTGCTGGAAAAGATGGCCTTGCCCCAACTCAACTTTCACACTGAACTTGTTGGTGGTCTTCACGACCATCAATCTGGATTCTGAGCATCCAGAGTCACGGAAACCGCTCTTCTGAACACCTGTGACAAACTGCTTGCATCCCTCGATTCCAACTCCCCAGCTGTCTTCAACCTACTTGATCTCTCCTCTGCCTTCGACACGGTCAACCACTCCGTCCTCATACAAAGGCTCCATGACACCCTTGGTATCTCGGAACAGGCACTGGACTGGCTGACCTGCTTCCTAACTGACCGCTCCTCCCAAGTAATCCTGGGCACCTTCTCTCCTACTTCCTTCGCCTCATGTGGGGTCCCTGAAGGCTCTATCTTCTCCCCTGGCTCTTTAACATGTACCTTATTCATCTCTTCCTTCTCTCCCAACTTCCAGTGTTATGCAGATGACGCACAACCCTTTTTCAAACTTCCTGCTGACCCGCTTGCACCTTCGTTCATCCCTAACTGCCAATCTGCCATCCAGGCCTGATGCACTTCCAATGATCTCTGCCTCAATCTCAGCAAAATGGAGATGCTTCCCATTGGGTCCCATGCCCCAACCTTCTTCCCTTCTCTCTGGCCTTCCTCCATGAAATCACCTCCTTCTTCTGAAGCCACAAACCTTGCAGTCATCTTCGACCCCTCTCTCGCCTTCATCCCTCACACTTCAGACATTGCCAAGAAGTCCCACTTTCAGCTCTTCCTTCTCAAAGGAATTCTACCTTTTCTCACCTTCCCCAAGGAGCTCAATGTTACCCGACCACTTGTTCTACCTAAGTTTGACTATTGCAATAGCCTCCTCCTGAATCTACCTACTTCCACTCTGCGACCCTCCAGCAAATCTAGAATGGGGCAGTGAGACTTATCCTGGCCTCAAGCCCAGATGCAGCATCTCTCCTGCCCTAAAAAGTCTTCACTGACTCCCAGTTGTTTCACGGATTAAATTAAAATCCCTCTGTATCATTCACAAGGCTGTCTGGGGCCGGGGTCCACACTACCTGCAACTTCCTCTTACTAAATATTCTCCCTCTAGACCTCTCCGTTCCTCTGGCACCAACTCTGTGTGTAAAGTGGTTCGTTAAAGAGAGGACGGGAGGCCGTTCACTTTCCTCTGCTGGCTCCCTTCTATGGAACAGCCTCCCACTATCTCTGCGTCTTGATCAGGATTTTCCTAACTTCCGGTAGCTCCTCAACACTTTCCTCTTTATCCCCTCCCTCTGCCCCCTCTTCTCTCCTCTCCTAATTTTATAGTTACTTTGATTGGTGACCTGATTGGTGACCAGGGTCCTCATGCATCCTCTGAGCCCTGACCTCCCACACCGAATCCCCCCCAGCTTCTGTCCATCCTCAGCACTTGGCTCTGCACACCCTCCGTCCTGGAGGCTCGCACTTACCATACCTTGCACTTCCTCTGTTGCTCACCCAGGAGCACGGGCTTCCTAGCACTTACCCCTACTGCCCCCTCCCTTACGGATTAGCATGTTCTGAATAATCAAAAGGCGTAGTAGGTTTGTCCTGTTGCCCTCCCACTGTATTTAATATCTGCATGTATTTAATGGGTCTCATTCCCATGTCCCCTCCCTGATGCCCTGTGAGCGCTTTCAAACAGTATTTACTTCCTGTATAATGGCATAACAAGCGAACAGTAAACACATAAATAAATATTTTATTAAAGTATGCTCTAAAATGCAACATTCTAACACATTTTGTAAAAGGAATTACTGGGGGAGACCCACTAGAACCCCCTTTGTTTGGCCCTAGCTCCCTCTTTATGCTCAGTTGCTGTGGCATATCTGAGATAAATAATGAAGGCCCTCCACTTAAAAAATAAACCACAAGCCGACAATGGCCCTGGGACTGTGCTGGGAGCGGGGTGGGGTGAGCCCACGGTCTGTTGTGGAAGCAGAATGGGGTGTAGGAGGGGTGCCATGGCATAGTGGTAGGAGCAGGATGGTGGGAGCACAGGGTCATTGGTGGGCTGGGAAGAGCCCAGGGACTGGGCTAGGAGTGGTATGAGCGAGCACACAGACGGTGATGGGAGCAGGTGGGGGAGCCCAGGCACTATACTGGGTGTAGGGTGCAGACTGTTCAGAAGAAGAATGCCTTGCTTACTTGGAGGCATTGAGGGGCACTTAAGTAGATCTCGTCTTTTCTGAAAAGTTGTTCAAAGTCATAAAAGTGCCAACTGCTGAATCTGTGGTAAATATTAATGTTGCAGAAAGACAAGTGGCAAAGAGGCTGTCCTTCTGACAGGTGAATGGTCAGAGGAAGGGAGCCTTGCCTACATGAGGGTGTTGAAGAACACTGATGTGAATAATGTCTTTTCAGAAAACTTATTCAAAGTCACAAAGTTGCAAATTGTTGAAGCTGTGATAGAACATTTGGTTGTAGATTTAAAACTTCAGAAGCCCAGTTGAATGCGGAACACTGTGGGGCAGTAGAGGAGACCTGCATGGTGAACCCTTGCAGAAGTTAACCTGGTGTGAGAGTTGCCCAGGTAGTAGCAGTGGTGCTCTGAAGTCATCCTTACAAAAATGTAAACTGTGATCCATAAAGCTGCACAGCGAAACTTGAGAAGTGCTACCAAGAAGCTGTGTTTGTTTTACCTTGCTAGAAGTTGGGTTTCGTTGAATTCGACAAGGAACTGCATTTCTTCTATGACATTTTGAAGTTGTGGGAAAGCATTGTGACCCAGAATATCAATGATGCTATTTGATGAAGTTAAAAGTATTATTTTAGGAAGAAGAAGAAAGATGTGTTGATTGAACATTGTTTAATGGAACTTTCTTTTGACTAAGGGAAGGAGTCAAAAAACTGAGTTGGAACTTTGTTGCAAACCAGGATTTCCTTGTTTCTTTATGTTGATCATTGAAACTTAACCTAACTTGAAACCTGGGAAAGGGGAGCTCGCCCAGGTTATAAAGAGAGACTTGGACTATATGAGAAATACCATTGTGTAGTCCAGATATCCTTTGTCAGGATGTTTTATTTAGTTTTTGACAGGCAGTGAAATCCTCGTCAGAGTAGGGATAGTGAGGCATTTGATGAAACGTACGATTGAATAAAATTGCATATTTTGAGGAATCATCCAGAAGTTGTCCACCTCACATTTCTGACCCCTCACACTCACGCTCCCAAATACTCACTCGAGTAGGGATACATCTTGCACCGAGTTCTGACACCCACTAATGCCGTCCCTTCATATTAGTCCTCCTTCCTTATTTAGTCCATTTAACGTGGTGAAATTGACCAACACAAGAGGGCAAAGGGGAAGGAGAAAAATAGATACACAATCAGTTACCAGATGGTGCATCTAGCTAAGTGTGACTAACTTTGACTCACTAACAGGGGTGTGGGTGTAAAAAGTAGATGCCAATCTGTCTTAATTCCCAGGGGTAGAAATTGAGGGGAGCTGGGAGCTATTTAGCTCCTGCTTGTAGCCTAGAAGAGTGTGGTTATCCTGATACAAACTACCACAAGAAGCTACTTCAGCTCCCCAGACCAAATGATACTGAACAAAAACAACTAGGTGAATTTAACTCTGTGTGTTTTGTCCAATCTACAAATGAACATCAGTACACATTAGGATACTTCTCTACAACATTTAAAGCATATGTGGTTATAAATAATGGACACAATCATATGTGTGCATCTTATGTGGAACTGAGATTTGTGTAATGCTTTGTACTAGCTACTTGCTCCCAAGCGTTAGCTCCTGATTAATGCCGGATACCCAGGATCTGCTTTTAGCTCCTGCTTGCCCAATCCTAATTTTAAACCCTGAATTCCAGACGCTTTCTCTAGTTTAACATCTTCCAGAAATGGAAGGTTACGATATGTGTATGTGTATGTTTGTGTGCCACTGTAGCAGTGACGCTGATACCAGACAGTTCTTGCTTGAGCTCAGAATCTCCCAGGAGGGTAGCCCGCAAAGCTCACTTTTTCATATAGTGATGTATTCAGTCTAATCCCTGAAGACCTTTGCTCAGCGTTAATAGCTACTTCGAATTGGAGGCAGTGCATCTGACTTTCTCAATAGACATGTAGCTCTCTGGCCGCATAGAGTGGACAGTTAACATTCTGTGTGATACCTGCAGGCTCTCGCTCGGACTCAGCAGCTCCCGGGGATGGTAGACTGCGTAGATGGACAAGTTCAGGAAGGCACAGCCCAGCACGGAGTAGAAGTAGAACGGAAACAGCTTGCTCTGAACAAGGCCAAAGGTGTGCCGACTCACTCCCCGGAACAGCACAAACCCTGGGAGGGGATAAACCAACAGGATTAGTACTGGAATTCTAAGGGCAGAGGTGGAATGCTTACCCATCAGCTCACCTGACCTAATGCAAGGATATCACTTACTGTGCTACATTAATGCTTTCATTCACCTGGACCCTCTTCTGGTTTTACTTTTGCAGGAAACATTGGTTTTCAAATATCACCAATAAATCTAATACAGCTTGGCTTACCCAAGAGATTAACAAACTCCCCATACATCTTTTTGATAGTGTTTCATTGATAAATATGATATATCACACAAAATATGTATACGCTTTTTTAAATATCCCAGACTACTGGTTTCCTTTTTTTCATCCCTGTGTTCCATTTTGATAAGGCTGATCTGGACAGAAGGACATCCCTGGCTCAAGTAGGAGAAGCTCACTCTAGAGAAAGAGGTCAGATGTTTTGGACTACAACTCCCTATAGTCCTAGTCGCCATAATCAGTAGTGAAGAATCATGGTAGTTGACGTCCAAAACACTTGCAGGGTCACATAACGAGTAGCCATGTTTAAAGAGCAGTGGTTTAGAATTATCCGGCATGGAAAGATGCTACCTTGTTGGCCAGTCATAACACTATATACAATGGCATAGTCTTTCACTGGGTGTGCAGCATGTTCAACACGAAAGACAACCTTGAAACAGTACTCTTGAACACACCTACATTTCGTAGAGACAAATGAGGTCCTGGAATCACAGCAGTTTGGGCTTGCTCCACATTGCGTGCTAGATTTCACCCACCTTAATATTATGTAGACAGGATCCCTGGGCTACCCGTTACCTATGAGCCGACTCCAATTTTAAAAAATGAGGCATTGGGCCTGGTGATGCTGCATGATGAGAATGAGGAATAGCTCACCAAGACATTTCATACCCAGGAAAGGGCTGTTGCTTGACTGTAGGTTGCTGAGTTTCTGTTGGTTCAGTGTGGGCTGTTTGGTTTTGGACATGGTATCCTTTATAACTTTAGTCTAAGCGTTGCCACCCTCTTGTCTGTACTTACGTTTGCTTTGTCGCGAATGGTGGCATGGTGTGGCGTTTGTCCTGCTGTCCTCTGGGGCGGGTGCAGAGGCATGGGCGGCGGCACATCTATTTCCTAGAAGCATGTTGCCCATTGAACCTCTGGTACCTGCACCTCTCCCCTAGTGGAAGTTGGACATTTTGACTGCTCACCAATGGAGATAGATTGCGGCCCGCATGGTTCATGTAGTGAAGTTTCGGTTGGAGAGGGTATGTTCTATACTGAGAAAGTACTATTCTGATACTGTAACTGATGATTAAATAAGCTTTCCTGTTCTACATGTGGCTCCTGGCCATCTTGTCAAGGTTCAACAAAACCTTTCTCTTGCAAATTCTAATGCCGATTCAGGATTGCCCACTATTTAGACCATATGTGTGTTTTGATATTCTATGTAACGTTTGAGAAATGTACATGCCGGACTTCTTGTTGTATGCCACTGGATCGTGTGTGTTGCTATGCCATCCTCTGTGTATGTTTCACGGCACTATAGTTGAGAATCAAGTTCCATAGGAAACCCGAAAATTCAATTACTAATAACTTTTGACACGCATGATGGATGTTGCTGATATACTGCAAACATAACATGTGTCATGTCAACCCCAACCCCCAAACTGGAAATTCTGCGAACGATTCATTAGAAAATGAAAAAGTTATTAGGAACGCAAAAAAAACACTGTTTTCGTACAACTCCCATTCATTTCCCCATAGAGAAAAGGTCAAAATGTCTGTGCAGCGCACAGCAAAAACCACTGGATGGAATTGGACCATGTTCGCAACAGGGGTGGGGGGGATTAAGGGGAGTTGCTTCAAATGAGAGTACTGAATTTCAAGGGTTTCATTATACTATAGTTTCTTTGGGGCCCACTAGCTATGGTCAGTTACACAAAGACCCATTACCCCCTGCCTAGTAGATGTAATCACTGTAGGTGTAAAATCTGCTTTTTTTCTTTCGATTCCCCAGATATTGGCAATGAACTATGCATACAGCCAAAATGTATTACTCTTGCCCGTGGTATTCCCCTATCCCCCCCCCCCCCCTAAAATCCGAAAACGTTGGAAAATCAAAAACTCTTCGCAGTCCTTTTAGGCACTCACCTTTTTGGTCCACCCCCGCTCCCCTCAGCTGCTTTTTCCCCTCCCTGGCCTTCTCCCATTACCCCCTTTCACTCTTCTGCTCATGTGATGCATTTTCTTTTCCGAGCGACTTCCATTGTCGTTGCGAGAATCTCGCGAGATTCCCCTGATAATCTGAAAAGGTTCATACTGTACCTGGTCCGTAGACCATCCAATTTCACATGGTATCCTCGTCACCCTTCCCAACCTGTAGCCTAATGCAAATGCATCCGTTCCCCTCCACCAAATAGCTTTTTAAGTACTTTTCGTTTTAGCATTAGCCTGGTATAGCCTGGTAATTACGCACATCAAGCTCAAAAAACCCCACAAAAAAGCCCCTCTGCTGCAAAGCACAATGGGAGATATAGCTATATATTTGGGAGCAGGGTAAATCCTCTTCCCCGTCACATATTTTAAAAACTCCCAAATGGAATAACCCCAATCCTTTCCAAGAAATTAAGTCAACGCTGCATGCTTACGTTGTTTCTTATTTGGTACAAATCCATCCAGCAGTTTTTGCGCTTCGGCTTAACGAAATCTGGACTGTTTATTTATGGGGAAATGACTGGGAGTAGACCGAAAATCGCATGCGTTTGCTTTCTTATTAACTTGTTCATGTTTTAATAAATCCTTCCCAAACTTTCCATTCGGGAGGGGGAATCGGTGCATGTGACAAAACGTTTGTTTGGAAAATATAAGCCATATCCATCCTGCAAGTCAAAAGTTATTAGCAATAGAATTTTTGGATTTCCAATGACTCAAGGCTATCACCTCAACTATAGGGTGGCGACTGACGCCCTATAAGTTATCTTATTGCATATTATTTTGTATCTACTGTTAAAAGCTAAAATCTCAATGAAAAGCTAAAGAAATATAAAACTGCTTGATCGCAAACATTCCATGAGGCCAGGGACCACTGCTCATGCCCTCTGGTGCCTTGTTCTCCCTTCTTCCCAACTGGTTTGGCCTATGTGAGAAACCTGAGGTTATCCTCCCACACCTACTCCCCTTGGATCCTCTTCTCAGGAGGCTAGGGAAATGCCTTCGCTTTTCGATCCTGACCCTGGGGGTGGAGATACGAGGGAGGATCACCTGGGTGGAGGGTCTGTGGGGAGTTGGGGTGGGGGGAGGGAATGCCCAAAGGCGAGGCATAGTATTCCGCTTTTGTTTGTGAAACACAATCTTACCCTCCCCCGCCTTTATAGGCTTTTGCCAATCATTTCCCTCCATTTCCCCTCATTCATGCCACTATAGTACTGGTACAAGGAAGAGGCGACTAGGAGTGGTATACACTAACATGCCACTTCATCACTCTGGTACTGAGACGATGAAGAGGCCGAAGACCGTTGTGAGGGTCAGGGATGTCCCCAGCATTAGGGAACTAGACTTGAGGACTCACAACCGCAACCTGTTAAATGGTTGCTGGTTCATAAAAGGAGAGGCTAGCAGAGAGACGAGGAGGAGAGAAGGCGGGCTGAGCGTTTCGGGCTTGCAAGCGGAGAAATTCTGTTGAAGAGGAGGTTGCCGAGGAGGGTCATGCCTGGAGGCCGGCATATACCCCGGGGAGACTGCACGCTGCGACCGGAGCGTACCCAAATGTACATTCTGCGATTTCCCGCTGAATCCAGGGCATTTTTCTCATTTGACCTTGTATTCATCTTGATGTTTGAGAGGAAAACTTTGCAGTCATGACAGCAGAGAGAAATATGAAAATGCTACAAGAGTAAGAAGCTCAGAATTTGACATTATTGCAATGAAAGATCAATTATTTTTGGGCCTCCATTGACATGGGTCCATTGTGAATTATTTAACTGCAACGGGTGTTCTGGTTGTCCCATGCAGGGCGACTCATCGGCTATGGGTGTTAACATTAGTAGGCTGGACAAGTATTGTTCGTGGAGTAGTAACATGATTAAGCCCCATTTTGCAGGAATGCTTTGAATGCATCCACTTTTCCAGGAGCTCTGGCACTGATTTAAATGGTTTACACTCACAGCTTAATGTGATCTCTCAATCTGTTGGCCTTGAAAACTGTTTTTCCATAAGCCTTTGCATCGCCAAGAAGAATGGTCTAACTAAAAGGTTATTCCTCCAAAGAACCTGATTTGACTTTTCAGGCGCCTATCGTCATGCTCAGCATAGTTACTTCCTCTGTGCCACAGATTTGTTGGGTTTATACTTCAATAAGGATATATTTCATCCTATAATTCACCGTAGACCTCATACTACTTCAGCTCATGACATAATCTGGATGTTTCCAGATCCTTCACATTTTATATAAACTAGGAATTAAATGTTTTTGATCATCTTCTGGTAGACGTTTCTTCTAGTAACAAGACAATGGGCCTCATGCCGAGTGTGCGGGTCCGGACATAAGCATGCCGGTAAGCTCACCAGCACTCTTGTTTCCGGACCGGCAAACTACGGGTTTGCCTGCCGGAGCCGCTTACCGGCTGCGCCAGACGTTTAACAGCCCAGAGGCACCGGGAAGCCAGGCGGCAGTAATTCTTTACGGGTCCAGCGACAACCTGGCGGAAGCACTGGCAGTGTTAGCGCCAGACCCGTAATGAGGCCCAATGTGTGAGTATAGGTTTCCTATGCAAATGAAACCAAGGGTTCTACGTTATTTCGCCGAATGATTTTACATCGTAGGACTTTTCATCGCCACCCTTTCATCGCCAAAAACTCCTTTTTAAATTTTTTTTATTTATGGGGGGGCTTCGCCCCCCAAACCCTCCCTTACTTAAATAATCATACCCCAAACCGCACCAAACACCCCCGCCCATAAAAAAGTTTTAAAAAAAAAGTTTTTGCCGATGAAAAGTCCCACGATGTAAAATCATTCCACGAAATGCGTGTATACTAAACCAAGAAGGCACCTCAAGCTACCATCCTTAAGTGGATTCTCCACTGCCTTTCCACACGCTAGGACATTTGAGGGATCACCATTCTGCAGACACTACATGCTCATTCCACTAAAACAGCTAACCTTTGGCTTCACAGATGTTTTGGACTACAACTCCCATCAGCCCTCTGCAGCATTGTCAATGGTGAGAGATTATCAAAGACATGGTCCAAAACAGCGGGAGAGTCATAGGTTGACAGGAGTCAAACTTAGAATTCATGGTCCAGAGGCTGGAATGCGCTCTAGGGTGTCGCCAGGATTTTCCACTGACCAAGAGTTACTCATTGAGACCTAGGTGCTGTTAAAGTGAAGTCTTGTGAATGACTTGTTAGGATGGGGTACGTTTAATGAATAGCTTAAAATAAAATGATAACAAGAAAATCAAATGACTAGCATAAGAATATTAAAATAATTTCAGATATTTGAAAACGACTTGTATGCTACTAATTCAATATTGAGATATACTAATTCAATACTGAGATATGCACACATCAGAATAGCCACTATGGAGTGCCTGAAAAATTATACTGGTAAGATAGCTCTGCGAGTTAAGCACTCGCAGCTGTGATCTATGTGGGATCTGAAGGCTTGAGGTGCAAGGCAAACTCAGCCTTTCATCCTCCTTCCGAGGTCCGAGTACCAACTTCAGTTGGGTGATAGTGTATGTAAATATGTTCTATGTAAAGTGCTTTGGCGAAAGTGCTATATAAATAACACAAAATTATCATACCACTTGGCTGTTTTTTTTTTTTTTCAAACTTTGGTATGCACCCAAAAATGCCATTAACCTCTTCCTATTGCTGTGCTGCTCGGTCTTTGGCACTATTACCGACTATTCCTATTGATTCTTCTCAGCCTCTCTCCAACTTTCTTTCCATTTCTGTCCCTTTGATTCCCTCTTTACAGTTTTTCTGTCTTGCTACCTGTTGTGATGTGCGTTACGTGTATGTAGTGTCTTTGGACGAAAGGGAGATGTGTTGTGTTGTGCTTGTGATGTAAACCAAGGGAGTCTGTGAGGAATCCCGGTTCACACTAAGCCAACCTGGGTTGGGAGTGTGAACACTATCTAGGTCCGGGGTTGGTAGACACTTTAGAATAAAAGAGAGAGTAAGGCGTAACTGGTAGTAGTTCAGAATTGGTGAGTTAACATACAATTCAAAAATAGAAATATTTTAATAAATCTGAAACAACAGTTAAAAAGAATATTAAATAGATATGTGTGGGTTGATGCTAAAATATTTCTATTTTTGAATTGCTTGTGAACTCACCAATTCTGTTAATTACCACTACTACCTTTTACGCCTTTCTCTATCTCATTTATTCTAAAGTGCTTGTGAGAATGTTGATGTGCTGCAGTGGAATGTTTGGGTGTGAGTGTCTGTCAAGGTTCCAGCCTGAGTCCTTTGAGAGAAGTCCGCCTGGGTGATGGGACCCAGTGGTTCGCTCTGTAACCTCTTGAAGAGACTTAAAATAAAGCTTAACTTAAGGAACCTACCAGAGTGTCCAAGAAGGCTGCTTTGTGACACTACCCAGTTAGTTATTGCCCATCTGTGCCCCTACACGCCTCAATCTCCAATGCCCTATCTCTTTTTCTGTGATGCCACCTTGCTTGCTCTGCTGCTGCAGAATGAGAAACGAATACATAGCGTTCAACACATCCAACCTCCACATAAGCTTCTAATGAAACCTTTCTGTCCATTATTATTCTTTCAATGTCTTCCTGGCATTATACACAGTCTCAAACAGGCATTACATGTCACATGTATATGTTTCCATGGCACCAGTTAACTTGGGGGTCCATCTCCTGGTAGTTCTGTGTGAAGCTAACCAGGCTCTTCTAGGCTCTATCCAGGCACCAAACAGCTCCCAGCTATTTCGAACCCAGGGTTGGTGGACGCGGCACTAGAGCAAAGGCTGTTTCTGTGGCGTGCTTCCGTTTCAGAAATGTCTAGGGGTGCTCCATGAGCTTCTGCATACATTCTTTTCAGGCAATCTTAAAAGAATGCCTCCTTTGGCCAAGAAGTGCTTTGCAACTGGTTTGCTCGAGACCAACTATGGCTAGGCAGCCTCTATAACCAGAGGCAAACCAGGTCTGTGAGGTCTCATTGAAACCAATTGGAAAAAGGGGAGATAAAGACGAAGACAATACAGAAATTAAGAAGTACCTTCACTTAATGCTTGCTCTCCAGCCTGAACAGCCACCATCCTTCCATCTCGAGTGCTGTCCTACAACCACCCAAGGAGGAGAAAAACCAGCTCGGCTTTGCAGTTGACAATGTACGGACAGTGAAGGCGTACAGAGTGATGCATGCATGCATGCAGACCTTGCACTATAAAGTTTTTAACCGGTTCACCGCTGGCACCTGAATGCTTTTTTATGGAAATGAGAAATGTATACATGGGCATCCACAGCACCTTAGCTGCTTACCTGCTATAAAGGTCATCCAGAGCTGCATGCCCCAGGAGAAGGACAGAATCATCAGGTGGAGGACCCTCACCAGGGCACTCGGGTCTCCTTCAGTCACCATCTTGCCAGCTACTGGACAGGACGAGCTAGGCATGAAACAGAAACTTGTTTTAGGAGAGGCAGGTTAAGTTTAGGAAAGAGACTGGATGTAGGCATGGGGCTTTCAGCCTGGCATGAGACAGACTAGTTTTAGGGGTGGAAGCTCTGAACTATTTAAGACCATTCATCAGAGATGCAAATTGCAGGCATGTGAGGCATGGCCTCCAAGGCACGTTACAAACACAGGCTTTTAGGGACATAAGGCACCAAAGAACAAAAGACTGCTTCCTAAAGAGGCAAAATGGGGGACCGTGACACAGACCTTGTCAACACTGCACGAGACACCAGGCTGGGCACAAAGCCAGCTTTTTGGGACACCATGGACAAAATGAGGTCCTCAAAGACAATCAAAAAGAAGCCCAATTTAAATACAGCTTTTTAAGTAAGTCAGGTACAAAACACGGATGCATGTCTGGTCAAGATGAGCCGGAGCCCGGCAAGCCGATGCCATGTTGGGTGTCCAGCAGGAGGTCTTTTTAGGGGTATCCTGCACAAAAAGTAGTACGTGAGAACTAGGCAGAAGACAAAAACAGCTTCCTAAAGATGCCATGCGCATAAAAAGACCTTTGAGACGAGCTAAGTTCCGACAGAGACAAAGATAACTTCTACGGGTCAAAAAACAGGGTTCTACGAGACAGAATGAGCCAAGCAGAAGTAAACTGCTTCTATCATCAGCTGAAGGCCACAAGAGGCTCCTCTGGGAACACCAATCAGGAAGCTATCGCCTCATCCCAGCAACACCAGGGATAATATCAGAAAGACCAATCACTGATGGAGTAGGCAATCAGGTGACGAGAGCTTTTGCCATCCCTTCTGGTTTTTGGCTTCACTTTCTGTCTGGAACTTCGCTTTCTATAAGCTCCTCTGGGAGCACCAATGAGTGAGATATTGCCTCATCCCAGCAACACCAGGGATAATATCAAAGAGACCGACAACTGATCAGGTGATGAGAGCATGTGTCATCACCTGATCATCACCAAAACTATCAAGGACCACATTGACTCCCTTGCTCCTGCCCTGGCTGATTTCTGCAATCATTCCTTCGCCACTGGAGTCTTCCCATCCGCCCTGAAGCACTCCCCTGTGCATCCTCTTCTTAAGAAACCCTCTGCCGATCCCTCCTGCAGGGCCAACTATCGCCCAATCTCCATCACTCCATTCCTGGGCGAGCTCCTGGAGAAACTGGCCATCTCCCACTGAATCTGTTGGTTGTTTACATGACCACCGGTTTACTTTCATAGCTGCTAGAAGCATGGAAACTGCTCTCCTGAACATCCGTGAAGACCTGCTCTCCAACCTGGACTCCAACACCCCCTGTGTCCTCATCTTGCTTGATCTCTCTTCTGCCTTTGACACGGTCAACCATGCCATCCTGCTCAACCGTCTCCGTGATAACCTGTGTATCACAGGTCAGGCTCTGGCTTGGCTGACTTCTTTCCTCTCTGACCAACCCTCCCAGGTCCAACTTGGGTCCTTCCTCTCTGCTATCTTTTTCTTTACCTGTGATGTCCCCCAGGGGTCTAACCTCTCTCCCTGGCTGTTCAACCAATACCTGGCACTCCTCGCCCACCGCATCACCGCTCTCTGCCCCAACTTTCAGTGCTATGCTGATGACACCCAGCTCATTTTCAGGCTACCCTCGGCTTCCTCCTCCCCCTCCCTCATCTCTGACTGTTTGTCTGCTATCCAGGAGTGGGTAGCCGCCAATTACCTCTCCCTTAATGCCAGTAAGACTGAGATTCTCCTCATCGGCACATGCACTCCCTCCTTCCCTGCAGCTCTCTGGCCGGCCTCTCTTGGCCCTCTTCCTGCTCCCACCTGCAAGGCTAAGAACCTTGGGGTCATCTTCGACTCCACACTCTCCTTCTCTCCTCACATCTCTGACGTCTCTAAGAAGTCACACTACCAGCTGCACCTCCTTAGAGGTATTCTTCCTTTCTTCTCCTTCCCCCAGAAGCTCAGTGTTTCCAGAGCTCTGGTTCTCTCTAGGCTGGACTATTGCAACAGCCTCTTTCTAAATCTGCCTGCTTCCACTCTCCGACCTCTGAAACTTATCCAGAACAGGACTGCAAGACTTGTCCTTGGCCTCAAGCCCAGGGATCGTATCTCTCCACGACTGAAATCTCTGCACTGGCTCCCAGTGGCTGCGAGGATTACGTTGAAAACCTTCTGCATCATCCACAAGACCTGCTGGGGTCTGGGGCCTCAATACCTTCAACTCTCTCTTCCGAAATACCTCCCTTCTCAAACTCTTCGCTCATCCGCCTCCAACTCCCTCGGGGTCAGTTGCTTCTCTAAGCAACAAGTTGGTGGTAGATCTCTTTCTTCGGCTGGTGCCTCCCTTTGGAACAGCCTCCATGCCTCCCTTAAACTCGAGGAGAACCATCTCCAGTTCCGGAAGTTCCTCAAAACCTTTCTCTTTGCTTCTGCTTTTTCTCCTTCCCTCCTCTGCTGACCTCCTAATGCAAATGGAAACTGGACCGGCTACCTGGACACCTTCTGATCTCGGGACCAGGTCCTCCCCGCCAGCGTTTCACTCCTGCACTGCCTACCTGGCAACCCCCGCACTTGGGGACTGTCTCTGTATCCCAACAGTCCCCCTTCCAGCCCTGACACCTGATGTCCGCACTTACTCATGCACTTGCCACTTGCTGGCAGCTACTTACTTATTATTATCATCTTGCCATGTACTGCACTTTCCCTGCCCCTTTTCCCACGCACTTGCGCGGTCTGAATGACACCTGGCCTAGTAGGATCGTTATCCGCCCTCCCTATATTCCCCTCCTTTGCCTCGTCGCGCCTTGAAACACTTGTGTATAGACGTGTTATAAATGCCATATCATATCCCTTCTAAACTCCCTAGGGGTGTCCAGGTTCAGGGTATAACCGTGAAGGGTGAAGACCAGCCGTTGACCAGCCTCTTTGTCTATGAGCCTTTGCTTTATTCTGTTACTTGTCTGCAAGTACCCATGATTTGGTTTCTGCAGAAGTACAAGGATGAGTAGGGGCTAAAGCCGGGGTCGAGCTGAAGTTTTTTGCCGTTGGGAGATGTGCAGATCGTGAGGAGCACTAGAGTCAGTTCGTTAGTTAAGTGGCTGGTGACTGGAATGAACCGTTCAAGTCGAACCACTATAGTGCGGTGTTCGGAGATCATGGTTCGAAGGCTCCTCAAGGGTCTGGCAGGCTGCTGATGAAGATCTACAGCAAAGATGCTGGTGGTTCAAAGAGGCTATTCGTAGATGGTGGGTGCACTGATGAACTTCAGGTTTAAGCCTGGGCAACGACAAATTGATTTAAAGTTGCAGTTCAGAGGTTTGGGAGGAGCAGTCACATTATGCTAGTTGGGGAGCAGTATCAAGTTGGGTATAAACAAGGGCTTGAACACGATGCTTGAGAAGGGTGAATCGGTTCAACCGTTGGTTTGAATGAAGATGCTCGAGACTGGATGCGCTATTCCGCTGGATTGGTTTGATTGAGTGCCTGAGGAGCAGAGGATCAGAAGTGCCATCAGGGCCAGCAGTTCGACAGCGAAGATGCTGTAGACTGGAAATGCAGTTTGGTTGGGTCGAGGCAGTGCTAGATGATCGGTGCTCAATGGACCACCATGGTCGGTTCGACTGGCGATGGCAATTGGCAGCAAAGATGCTGGTGGTTCGAAGGCCGCAGATGCAATGCTGAGCGTGTAGTTCGAGCCGAAGCAATGATGCAGTAGGCTACCGCGGTGCGACTTCAAACTGGTTCAAACATGCAGGACGGCGGTTCAAGGAGGTAGCGTGCCAACAGCAGCTCCGAAGGGTCCTGATGATTCAAAGGCGTTGAATGGGCTCTAATCATGGCTCCAATTGTTCGGCAGTTGGAACGCAGCTTTCCTGGCTGTCTTGGTCCTCTAGTTGCTGCAAGTCCAAATCCAGGATAGGTTTTGGTCCTTGTTCTCATTCTCCCAAGAACTAGGGAGAGGTGGCCCACAAGTCCTACAACGTAGCAAGGTCCTGTGTACTGTTGTGACTGGCAGAGAGGCAGGTCTTGTCCCAGCAGCAGGTCACCCCCAATGGTCCCTGGGGATGGTTAGGAGACGGAGCTCACCTGTGCCTTGGACACTCTTCTGGCAGGGTACTTTGGAGAGATTAACTCTCACAACAGAGGTCCAATGAAATGTTCTTGAAAGGTTGAAGTTCAGAAGATGATCCAAAGAAGTGGTTTGAGACCCCTTCTTTTAAAAGTAAAAAAGTCCATAGGTGATTGGACTAAAGCTAGCCTCCTTTAGGGGTCAAAACCCTGTTCTTTAAAAAAATTGACTTTGCTCTTCTGTCATCACTCTCAGTGCTTTGTGCTAAAGGATGTTGAGGGGACAGGAAGGAGAAGCAAAGTGAAACAAGATGGTGGAAAACTTCAGCTTTGCAGAGCTCTCCCTGTCTACATTAACCCTGCCCTTCTCAATAGGACCAAAGGCCTTTATATATGCAACAATCTGATGTGAGGCCAAGACTTTTGTGGATCAGTGTGCCCTTTGATTCCTGTTCCCAGGCCAGCTTCCTGTGAAGTGGCTTTCCCTGGGAAAGGGTATTACCTGCCCTTACAAAGGAACAAGGAGCCAATCCGACTCACCCCAAGCTAGATTCCTGCTAGTAGGGCAAGGTCCAGCCTGTCCGGGGAGAATACACATAACCCGTCCACAGTTAAAATGGGACTACAGGGCTGAGACGTGCAATATCAAATTGGATGTGGCTGCAAGGATTAGAATAGTGCCATGCACTATGCCCTAACTCAGGCATGGCTAATATTTAGAGTATACCCTGCCACCAGCATGGGCTACTTATATTACAATTTGGAACAGGGGTGCATATCTTAAATGTAGCTCCTTTGCTGCAGAGACTTGGCTGTCACTGCAGTTGACAAGAGGGCACCTGTGACCTCTAAACCTGCACTGTGCCACTTGTAGAGCATGCGCTGCAGATCAGAATCCTGATACAGCAAGGCACATATACACAATATGCTTTTGCCGTGGAGCTTGTGAAAGGGGAATCTGATCAGCAGATTTCCCTTTCAAAAATGGAATTGCCCACATCATTTTATTAAATTAATTAAAATTTAAAAAAAGCATGAGCTTGTACACCCTTGCCAAATAGTTATCCGTCACAGGGGCATACTGTATCAAGCACTGCTTAAGTGACATGGCACCAGTATCTCTCTACTGTGGTCCAGCGGTTCTATACTTTCGACAATTTTCTGATAAGCCAGAGAGGATTTAGTAAAGCCAAGAAATAGTCACGTTAGACCTGACCTCTAAAGTATTGCAACAGATGGGAAAAAATTGCAAGCTACTAGCCTGCCACAAGTCAAATATCACTAGCCAATGGTTAGTGGCAAGTGCAAAATGTGCACCCCGATTGCAATATCTTCTGTGCTCATTTACAGAATTGCCTGTAAATCCTCTGGTTATCCAATTTCTGTTGGAAAATCATGTGCAATTCACCATCTTAACGCATTAGTAGTGTGGGTATTAGGTGGCATTATCATCAAACTTTGCACTGAAGTGCCTGCCAGTGTTTTTCAAAGCATTTTTCTGAGAATAAATGACTTAATTGGAGCTGTAAACTAGCTACCGGTGCAATACAAATGTCTTAACCATGTCTGCTTTCAGCCACTCGATTTATGAGCACTATGCGTGTCCTTCACTGAAGCCCTGTTAAAAACTAGCATTTGCAAAGCCAACAGTTTTGGTCTGTGTATAAGGCATTTGCCAGGCACTGTTATTAGATGCCCAGGTACTCGCTTAATGTTGCACCTGCTACAATCAATGGCCAGTTATTACCACTACGGTTGTGCCTGGCAAGTACCTTTCCCATGCCTACACAAAAGCCCAAACTGTTGGCATTGCAGATTGAGGAGAAAAGTATTGGTAGCAAGGGCATGGGAGAGCAGTGTTTAGGGCAGGGTGGGAAGTGATATAGGGCCTCATTACGAGGTGGGCAGAATGGGTTTAACTGCGCCGGTAATGGTGCCGGCCCGGTAATGGTGCCGGTGCCAGTAAACCCATTCGCCCTTTTACGAGGTTCCCTTGCGGGACCCGCTCAGAACGTCTAGTCAGACCAGACGTCCTTTGCGGGTCCCGCAAGGGGACCAGGGAGCTAATAACGGGCCCGTTGCTAACGGCCCATTATTAGCTCCATCCCCATTTTCATTGAGCCCAATGGGGGCTCAAATGAGAATGGGTTTTCTGAATGAGGAAGACCCGGTAATTCCTCATTCAAGGAACCCGGGCGCGCGTTTGGAGGCAGCCATGCCCTTTCTAAGAGCTGGCTGCCTCCAAACTCGTAATGAGGCCCAGGATTTCTTGGCATACGGACAGCAATGCAGTATTAGGAGTAGTTGGGTGAGAGGGGCAGTGGTAGAGAAGAGGGGGGCAGGTTGAGAGTATAGAAAAGCAGTTCAAGTTGGCATGTTATCAAGTAATAAGAAAGGGAGGCAGGTCACTAATGTACAGGGGAGGGAAGGGCACGCCTTGCACACACTGGACAACTTACCACACCACGCATTCCATTCTCCACACCTACCTACCTACCTTCCCAGGCGGCTACCGAGGGGCAAGAAGTGTGTGCTCACCCTGGCTGGCGTGAGTGAAAGTTGGAGTCAGGCGGAGAAGAGGCGGGGACAGGATGCCCAGAGCTGCAAACCGATGACTCAGCACGGAGTCTGCCAAGTCACGTCAAAGCACCGCCCTGGGCAACTCTGCCTCTTTCAGGGGGAGTCTCTCCTCTAGCACAGTGGCGCGTCGCCTTGTGTGCAATCGCGTATGATGTGCCAATACATGTCAAGGGGCAGCTGCAGAGAGGGAAGGAGGTATTGGTTCCGCCCTCGCCACAGTCCGGCCGTTGCCATTTGCTACTGCCTGCGTGTGGGGCCGTTCTCATTGGCTGCCTTTGATGCCACTCTGACATCATGAGCCATGCTCACTTGTGGAGTTATCAGTAAATGCAGAAGGCGGGCCATGGGTCGAGTAACAGAGCTGCAAAATCGCGTGGTGCAGTGGAATGAGTGCATTGGCAAAGTGCATAGAAAAAGAATGATCGTACATACAAAGGGTACCTATTTAGCTCATGTTCAACAAACACTCATGGTCATGGCAATTTTCATTCATGGTGCTGCTTAGAAAATGCACTTTAACATGGTACTTGTGTTTATAATCTATTTGATTTTTTATTAGGCAAGCTTGCATTGAATAATATTGTTGATTATCATTGATTTTTTTTATAAACTGACCCTATATTATAGCATTATATAGATTTTTGGCAGCCTCCAATTTAAATAAAAACTTTTTTATTTTTATTTTTTTATTTATTTAAAGTGCATTAGCCAAAGTTTGACTTTTAACACATTTCACACACAATATATTACGTAAACAATAAAAACAAACATTTGCAGTTTTTAAGTACACATATCTCATATAAAAGCATACACGCTTGTAAAATGTTACCTTTCATTAAAAAAAAAAGCATTTTTGATGTTGCATGGAAGCGGCGTTTACATCATGTAAAGGACAATCAAAGCCTCGTGATTTGGCAGTGAGTTTAAAGATAAGACGATATGGGTGATCTCTGTTAAGTGAAAAGAAAGCATGAATTGTATCTTACTGAGCAGAGCATGGTGTTTTAACTAGAAATGGGTGCAAACAGGAGCAGCACAGGGCACTTTCCCGAGCGGGGCCCGGCAAAGGTCCTCTTGCAATCGAACATGAGCCAAGTGTTTGAACGTGAGATGGGACATGAACAAGAAGGCACAGGCACGCAAAGGAACGCCAGTGTAATTCACAGGGCTGTGTGATGGTGGTGGCAGTGTGATGGTGTTGCGCACATACTATAAAATAAAGTGGGTGTGCCCGGGCAAGAGAGTTTGCGCCGGGAGCCCGAGGAATGCAGTCCTGTGTCCCGTGTCTTATTTCAGGTATGGTGGGCAAGGCCTGATCACGCAAATCCCAGGGGCTAACAAGAGGCATCACATTGGCGACGAGGACGCTACTGGGCAGGGAGTGAAGGTGACGACGGAAATACAGAAAGAAAATGGAGGAGGCACCCCGATAACCGGGGCAGGGGCCTTCCTCCTTCCGCTCTCTCGCCCCTCTCGGGGGCAGGGGAGAGGGCGGCAAGAGTTCCAAAAGAGCGCCAAGCGCAACCGTAAGCCCGCGAAGGGCAACAATGGAAAGGGGAGGGGCAAGGGCTTCATATGCAGCAGACGCCCAGCACAGGAGCACTTGGAGCTCTTCCAGCAGCCGGGCGCCCGTCAACCAGGAGAGGATTTCGTTTTGGAGAGGATTTCGTTTTCAGCTCCTTGTTCGTGTGGATGGAAATCCTGGTGTCTGGGGTCCCGGCGTGGAGGTTCCAGTGTTCGTGTTGAGAAGCCTCGTGTTCCGGCATGGAGGTGCGGTTCCTGTCGGGTAAGCAGCGTCAGGTCACGGCACATTAGGGAGATGGGGAACGGCGAGGGAGAGAGCCAGGCAGATAGCACAGCGAGGAGAGTGCTAGCTGTGACTTATGTTTAGTTGGCAGTATCAGAGTTATTTAAGCGGGCTAGACTAAACAGCAAGTGCTGGCATTTTAGCAATAGCTCGGTGCAGGACGTACGACAGCATAATGCTTTTCAGAATGCCACCTGTTTTGAACGGGGGGATTATCACGATTTGGGACGCATTACCGAAAGCGGCCGCTTAAATGTAACCATGTTAGCTTATCCCTATGAGTGGGCGTCAGGGGAAGGCCTAAAGGTCTATTGAATGGGGGATGTTAACATGTTTTGCAGTACGCAGGCGTTAGATAGTGGGGTGAATCAAAGGACATGGACCGCAATGGGCTCGGGATGAAGGGAGGTGCAACAGGCGGCGCAAGGGATGAGTAATGTAAATAGCGATCTGGGTGTGTTTCGCGGTGATGCAGCTACTGTTGTTGGAGGCGGGCCAGGAGCATATCCGATCCCTAGACACATGTTGTAATCGCGCAGTACATATGTCCGTGAAATGCAGTTTTACATCTTGCACAAACATTTTAAAGAGAATGGCTTGCGGACAATGGGCCTTATGAGTGAACTCTGGTGTGGAATGGGTTTATACTTGAGTGCACAACGTGGGCCTTGAATGCCGCCTTGGCAGCATGCAGTAAAAAGGTTTGGTTTACATCGAGGTATTTCGATGTCTCGGCAACGGACGTAGGAACATTTTAGCCATGGCTCGGTGCCACACGTTCATTATGGTACACACTGCAGTTAAGGGTTTCTGGGGTTGAGGTTAATTAGGGCCTTAGGTGTTTATGGTCTTGGCGCCGCGTGTGCATTATGATACAAGTGGCAAGGGAGTGTTGCTGGCGATAGGTTTTTACCAATGGCCCTGGCGCCACATGTTTGGTATGGTAGACGTTGCCTTTGAGTGTTTCTTGCTTTGGATTGATTCATGGCCTTGGCTCCGCGCGACCATTGGTTGGTGAGGTATTTGGGGCTCGCCATGGCCGCTGCGCCGCATGTTTTGATTGATGGCGGTTATACAATTCACACAGGCTTGTGAGACTATGGTTTGTAGTTGCCACGCTTCCATGGGGCCGGTATTGTTCATGACCCGCACGGGCCGCGCCTCATTTTGCTTGTAAATGTCAGCATTTTCTCATGTCCATTTCGCTGGGGATTAACAAGAGTAGCGGGCTCACAACAAGGAAAGTGGTTGTAGGGACCTCCATTTTTGCAAGCATGGTGTTTTGGGCATAACCTCAGTGGGTTATGCGCGCGCGCATAACAAGGCAAGTTTACCACAGAGGGCAATTTTGCCATTGCGTGCACACGGCTGGCAAACCGCGTGGGAGCCATGATCGGGCATCGATTTAGCAGGTCGATAGTGTGGATGGAGGATATGTTATATGGTTCAGTCGCGTTGGTGCCGATGGCCCTCATGCTCTTTATTTTCATATTGGCGAGGTGCTTTGAAGAAAAATAAATAAATAAATAAATAAATAAATAAATAAATAAAAATGGAGGGTACACTGCTGTTTGGGTTTCAAGGGAGCCTTTTACTAAGATTCGAAGGTCGATTGAGCGCTGTTAATGGATGGAAGTCTTAATTTGTGGCAAGCGGTGGGGTTTAAATCCTGTAGGACGCGGCACCGCCCCTTGTTTCTTGGTCCTATTGTTAGACTATTGCATTTTCTCTGGTCGGCCCAGTGTACGGTTTTCTACTGCTAAATTTTGATTGCGGGGCGGCAAACTCCAGCCAGGATGCCTTTGCTTCGGGAATCCTTACTGGTGAGAGTTCACGGTGTGGGGCGCTGTGCGTCCAAGGCTCGTTTTTCGAAAGTGGATCTACTCACCGCAGTAACATGAGGAGAGGGGCGTGATTCCACATTGGTGGTGGGGGACAAATAAGGGCAGCTTGCTGACAACTCTGGTTCACCAAGGTGGCAGAGAAGGTTGCATGGGGAGATGGGGTGAAAAGATTGGTGTATTTATTTCAGATGCAAAGACCCGTGTGATGGGACATATAATGGGGTCTTGGTTACAGTCAGCGGGGCATGGGCTCCCGGGAATTAATAATCGCCCTGGGGAAGCAGTTAGCAGGCTTTGGTAAACAAGGGGGGTAGCTATGATTGAGTTGTACGGTTTATTGCGCCATGGTTTGCAGCAGGGGCTTAAGAAGTGTATTGGTAAACAACAGTGGCGGGCAACTCCAACCATATGAGGCAATGGGAAAAAATGGGTAGCGAAAGCCTCGGGTTGTGGGGATTTTAATATCACCCATCCGGCTGGAACGGTAGCGGCAGAACATATCCCCCTTTTTGATGGTTCGGAACATTGGGGGTTCTCCCCTTCTTTACTGTTGTTCTACGGCTGATTAAGAGCTTGGGAGGGCCTGCACATCGTCCCCTATGGGCTGGATAGGCCCAGGACAGGGAACTTAAGGGGCATGTTTGTGTAATAGATGGTACCCACGGGGACTGCAAAGTATTCATTGCTGCGAGCCGATGGTGCGGTTTCCGTTGGTAGCCGCATTTCTTAACTAAGGAGGGGTGAAGAGCAGAGTGCAGGTTGGGCCCGCAGTGGGCCTAAGGTAAGCGGGGCTTGGGGATGGTCTGCTGGGGGGGGGGAATTCAGCGTTGTAGCGCAAGGCTAATTGGACAAACTGCGCTCCCAGATCACTCGGGTGTAGATAGGCAAGGCACCAATACTCGGAATCTCTTGACATCTGGAAGGAGGGTCGATCCTCACATTGCCCTGCCAGTATGGGGGCAGGTGAGGGTAGCACATTGCCCTGCCAGTATGGGAACAGGGGTGGGTAGCAGGACACCTCAACTACCGTTCTTGGCCTCCCGATTCTCGAAAGTGGCAAGTATAGGACACGGGCAGGTTATCAGGGTTCCTAGGTTTAGGAACGCACTTCACAATTGATTGGGGCACATTGTAGCGGTAAGGGGCCTGGGCTCGGCGGCGACATTATCACCTTTTGAGCGAGAGGAGACGGAACAGCACGGATGCAGGCACCGAATACGCTCGGTGAAACTTCTGGGTATTAAGCATGTTATAAAAGACGCATCATAGCAGATACCAATGGAATTCAATTAGTGCGGTTAGTGCTTTGGCTTTCAGGGCCCGCCCCCCCCTTCGCTCCACCCACACCCGGGGAGGTAATAAGGACACAGAGGTAGATGGATACCCCTATGGGCTACCATATCTGAGCAGAACTAGGGTTCTCGTTATGGGGCATACCTGAATTGGCCGGGGGGTGAAGGTTGCTGGGGCACTCAGGTCAGTTGCTGATCCACCGAGGTGGATGCACAAGAGGGCATACCCTACCAGGCAGGTTGTCCAGTTGGGGCATGGTGGGGTACCTTATCACTGCATGGCCTGGTAGTTGCAAGGGCACCAAAGCGGGGGAGAGGGCTCAGGCTACCCTCTGGGCTGCAGAGGTGGCCACGAAGGATACTATTACACGACGCAATTTATTGGGAATTGTGCACGTGGGTCAGTTAAGTGGAACAATATAACACTGGTAGTATGAAGCAAAAGGTGGGATAAGTTTCGATGCGGAATACAAGTCAGTGGGTACAGTAGCCTCGTGTTTAGACTCCACTTACTCATGAGGAATGCCAGGGGCAGAGTGGTGTGCGGAGGCTGATTAAAGGTGGTAGGGGCTGATGTATTCCCCAGAGCAGGCCCGCCCGGGTTAAGGCGGAGCCCCAAGCAGACAAAGCAAGGAAGGGAGTTTGACCAGCGCTTCTTGGGAGCCTAACACGTGAAGGCAAGCGTCCCCAACCAGCACGATCCTCCCCTCAATGAGAGACAATGAAGGACTCTCCCAGGATGGGAATAAGGCCAAGACAAAGTGCGGGTGAGCGTAAATGGGAGTTTATCAATCAGAATAGGGCATGCAAAGAACTCTGCAAACTCCGAGAGCGCTCTGTCTGACAATAGCAAAGACAGGCGTATATATTTACAAAAAACGTCATCAGAACCTACATACTATAGGGGGCACAAGTTCAATGGGATTGGGTGGCGACCACTAGCTATAGGTGCTGCTGTGATGTGGTTGGTCTTGGCCAGAGGACGTCACTGGTCAGCCTCGTGGGTTGGGCTGGGCCTGGCGGGTCAGCTGGGTTCATCCGGGCGGTGTTGTTGTGCCACTGTGGCCAGTGTCAGAGATGAAGGTCTTTCCCTGACTTCTTTGCCCTAGGCCATGCACACCGCAGTCATTCAGTTATTGCAATATTATCTTCTTCAGTAAATCTTCCAATAGGTTATTCTACAGGTTAATGCAACACAGGAGGAATGCACCTTGAGAGGGGTTTGATGGCGATTCATCAGTACATGGTTACCAGTGTCCTGTTGACCGGGTACCATAGGTCGTGGGGCTAGGTCTCAGGGCATGGGACAGGCGGTACATGTCTTTCTGTCTTGTTAGAAGTCGTTATGAATGTGCTGCTGTATGTTGCCATAGTATTGGGTGTCCTAATTGTACAGGGGCCATAAGCCTAAGGTGATCCGGTGGGTTGTGGGGTTTAAGAGAGGGCGCCTCTGGATTTGTGTATTCAGGCGGAGGTTTACTGCTGGGCTGTAAATAATGCAGGTGGCGGGCCGTGGCCTTGGGTGCTGCAGAGGGGACTACAAATCTTTGAAGCGGCTCCAGCCTAGTTGGGGGAGGTGGAGCAGCGCGGCGCGGGCCTCTGCTCTCTTGTTTGGCAGGCTTTGCAGGGAGGGAGGGGGAATGGCCTTGCACATATTCACAAAGGTATCTTCCTCGTGTGTTGCCGATTTTAGGTGAAAGCATCATAAACATTCGAATACTATACAATACTCATTTGAATCATTCCAAAACATACATTTTAACTTTGCTAAATGTCTCTCAAATATAGCCAGTCTGAGCACATTATTTGTACACTATGTTTTAACAACTACAACATTTAGTTATATGCAAATACATTTGCAGTAAGTGAGGTAGTAGTGAGGTTGGTGGAGCACATGGAAAACGACTCGCCACCGTACGTGACGGTAGTGGCACATAAGGGGCTTAGACATACACACATGAAGGGTGCATTCTCGCGCGTCCTTCGCATGAGCCCTCTGTATGGTTACATTTGTCTTTCCTTGCACTCTAGCAGCATAAGTTCGGTTATGGCGCGGGACCGTGGGGTGTAAGCTTTTCAATGATACACATAACGAATATTCCCCCGGAACGCTTTTTATTATTTGCACACAACTGCAGTGGTGTGGGTGCTTCATTGCTAATGTCATGTAAACATGCATTCTACCATATTTATACATTTTACAGGTTTCCTTAATAGAAGAAGTTTTGTGGAGAAAATGCGCGCATTGCAAGTAGTTTTGGCATTAGTATTTGGGAACTTTTGCTTTTATCCGAGGGCCATTTTACAGTTCTCTTTTTCACCCAGGCTTCGCTGGCCGGGTCATGCTGGGAGCAGTGATGCACTGCGGAAGGTGAAATGTTACAGTGTTGGTATCTTACACTAGCTCATGTCCGTCTTGGTCGTGGGAACGGGCTTACAGCGGATCTGCCAGGGAGCTGCGGCCACAGGGATAATTGAAACTCTCCAAAGGTGGGGGCCGCGCTACAGTGCGCCGAGCTCACACCATCTTTATTAGACAAAATGGTTTCTGGGGCCTAGCTAAATTCAATACGTTTGGGCAATGTCTTCAGCAGGTGAGCCCTCCACCACCTGGGCCCTGGTGGTAATGAGGGGACGCCCGATGAGCCATGGGCCTCACCTGGGGAAGAGATGTAGGCAAGGGGGGACTTTTGGACCAATCCTCCCCTACACACGGCAGGGGCGTCTGGTGGTGGCCACGATGGCTCCGCTTCCTCAAACCAGTGGCACTCTCTCAGCCCAAAAACACCTGCAGGGGGGTATCAGCCACGGGGGTTGAGAGAGTGGTGTCCACGAGGGAGATGGTTGGACAAGGCAAGGAACGGAGTCAGACCAGCGCCGCTTGGGAGCCTAAAAACGGCAGGGGCGTCTGGTGGTGGCAACGAGGGCTCCGCTTCCCCGAACAAATTGCGCTCTCTCAGCCCAAAACACCTGCAGGGGCAGGGGGGTATCAGGCATGGAGGGTTGAGAGAGTCGTGTCTACAAAGGAGATGGTTGGAAGAAAGGGGAGGCAGTTGGCCTCAAAGCAGTGTTAGAAAAAGGACCCGGTTGTGCAGGTAAAAGGAGAACGGAAAGGTGGAAGGGGACTGAAGTACCGCCAGATCAGGCACGACCAGTAAAGGTGACACCCCTGGTCAAAGAAGGATAGAAGGACTGGCACTGGGCAGCAAGGTGTACACAGAACTTCTAGAGCGACAAAATAGGAAAGGAGGGAGCCACGGTGGGCGGTAACCCACCTTTGGCGTGGCAGTGTTGTGGCGACCAATGAGAAGAGAAAGACTCCGAATGAGCCATTGCTAAACCGGAAGGGGCTTCGCCCATTCTGGACAGCGCCTCCTGGGAGCCTAAACGGCGGGGGTGTCTGGCGGTAGCAATTGGGGCTCAGCTTACCCCCAACAAACGGCGCTCCCCCAGTCCGCAAATACCTGCAGGGGCAGGCGGTTCTCAGACTCAAAGGTCTTGGGGGTGTTAGGCCTGCAATGGACAGGGATAAAAAGGGGGAAGCAGGACAAGGAGCAGTCGCTACATCTTTGGAACGATTTTCAAGATCTGTTTGCTGTTATTGTATATATGTGAAAATAAATCCACGGCCTTGTTACGCCAAACCAAAAGAAAATGTCTCATTCAACACCTTACTAGAGGGGAAAGGAAAGGGACTGGCAAGAATGAGAAATGGGTGATACACATGGCCTAACTAATGGACAAATGCCCAGGTTATTAACCATCCAACAATTTATTTTGCATCGGTTCCGACGTCTGCCAGGAGCATTATCCCTCGCGGGGACGTTTCCACCGCCATTTTGCGAAGCCTATGCTAGGGCTCCACATGTGAAGTGCTTGTGTGCAATAAGGTACATTTTTGGAGCCCATGAGGGTAGAACTTCCTAAGAAGGCCACAGGGGCCATAAAGGGGGCCAGTGTGGCCCTCCCTTTCACAAAAAAAAATGTTTTCTTAAACAAAAATGTTTTCTTCTTTTTCTCAAGAGAGAAAGGATCTCCTCCTATGAGGACACCATTTATCATCCTGAGGTGGGAACCTGGGAAAAGACCATGTTACCCCAGAGATACACCCTGAGGGTTACACGACGTCCCTTGCGAGGGTGTCTGTGCGATTGCACCACCACGGCGGTCTATTGGAAGAAGCAGATTTCAGCCTGTGTGATCTGTTTCATGAATGACGCCGATTATGCTGTCCAAGGTGCAGAAGAGGCCCCTCAAGGGAGAAGAACGCCCCGTCATCAAGGCACATTGGCCCCGATGCCTGAGTTTGACACATCGAGAACCCCCTCGAAGCTGGTGCCAAAATGTCTGCTGTGGGTTGAAAAACTCGACATGTACTTAAAGCAACAGGGGAGACAGACGATGAAGCCAAAGTGGCGACACTCTTCTACGCAGCTGGGTCCGAAGTGCATCGCATTTTAAAATCTCTTATTCCTGCCGATAACTCATACCAGGCTGTGAAAGACTGTCTCAAGGAACATTTTATGCCGCTGGCGAATTAAGATTTTGAAAGATTTGTCAGGTGCAGCAAAAAGCAGAGGGACGATGAATCTCTCGATCAATTTTGTGGAAGGCTCCGTCAATTAGCGGGCATGTGCCAATGGGAGAAGGAAAAGGTCATGTTCTGCAACCAACTGCTGCAGGGGTGCAGTTTAGGAAAACTACACAGACAAGTTCTCCGCGAGCCAGGACTGATGCTAACTCGCATCCTCGAGATTGGGAGGTCCTACGAACTTGCAGACAGCCGTGCCACTAAAATGGACGCTGCGGTCAAGTCTTTGAAAGGGGAAGACACCTGTGCGATTGGGTGGTAATCGAACGTCGGCCCATCAAGACCCAGAGGGCCCCTGAGGAGAGCCAAGATGCCGCAGCCATGCCCCAAATGTGGCTATGATCTCCCACATGCAAGTGACTGTCTGGCAAAAGGGAGAGTGTGTGGGCGCTGTGGAGCAGCAGGGCACTTTGCGAGAATGTGCCTGGCCGCTGCTCCAGTTGCCATTCCCAGAGGGCTGAGCAGAATGACCAATGACATGCCTCGGCAACAAAGACAAGTGGCAGTGGTTGAACAGGAGATGCAGGGTCTGGAAATAGCTAAAGAAGAGGAAGAAAAGGAAGAGGAGGAAGAGGTCTTCTTCATTTCGAGCATTGACACCTTCAAAAAGAAAAGAAGACAACCACGTGCACAGTGACGGTATGTGAACATTGACTCTGGTGCTTGTGGACACAGGTGCATCAGTGTGCATCCTAGCGACCCGCCACTATGAGTCACTCCCAGGGCCTCTAGCGCTAAAGAAGGCACACGCCAACATATTTTCGTTTGGAGGGACCCAACCACTGCCCCTCAGGGGCACGTTTGTGGCTCAGGTGGCCCACGAAGACTAAGTGATCCGAGCAAAATTCTTTGGGACAGACATCAGCACACACTCCCTCTTGAGCTGTGCTGCCTCGGAAGCGCTGGGGATTGTACATTTTGCGCTCAACTTGTACGTGGAGGACATCAACAAAATCTTGGCGAGGTTCACCGAAGTGTTCAGAAGAGTCGGAAAGCTCAAGGGCGAGCCCATTAAATTACACATTGATGAAACGGTGCACCCAACGGCACTGAAACACCGGCGCATACCATTCCACCTGAGAGAACAAGTGGAGAAGGAACTACAATACTTGGTTGACCTAGACATAATTGAGAGAATAGAAGTCCCCGCCCCGTGGGTGTCCCCCATCGTGGTAGCAGCCAAACCGAAACAACCAGGATCTGTCCTCATCTGTGTGGATATGAGGCTGCCAAACCTAGCCATCAAACATAAGCGACATATCACGCTGACACTGGATGACATGGTGAGGGAGCTACAAGGGGCAAAGGTGTTGACCAAACTTGATCTGCTGTCCGGGTACCACCAGTTAGAACTACACCCGGACTCGCGCTACATAATGGGCCTCATTACGACCCAGGTGCTAATGGATTAACGGTGCCATAAAAGGCTGCGGCGCCGTTAACCTATTAGCGCCTAATTACGAGGTCCCTTTGCGGGACCCGAACTTAACGGCTGGTGTAGACCAGCCGTTAAAGTAGGGACCCGCAAAGGGACCTTGGTGCTAATTACGGTGTCGCAAACCTATTAACCTATTTACCTATGGGGCAAAAATGGGAATGGGGAAGGGCCATGGAGGAAGGGGGAATTACCACCCTGCCAACCTTGTAATGGGGTGGTAATTCCCCCTTTCTCCATGGCGGAGTCGGTAACTTACCGGCATGGACCATGGTGCTAATAGCACCATGGTCTTCCACTAGGGTTGTCATGAGGCCCAATGACTTTCACAACTCATCATGGGTTATATCAATACAAGCGACTGAGCTTCGGTGTCGCCTCGGCGGCCAAGGTTTTTGAAAATGTCATCAGGGGAGCTCTGGCTCGCCTGGAGGGTGTGATAAACATAAGCAATGACATCTTGGTCTATGCCACATCAGAAACTGAACATATGACTCGCCTGGAGAAGACGCTGGAGAGGATTAGAAGTCTAGGGTTGACACTGCACCGTGAAAAGTGTGAATTCCTTAAAGACAATATCACATTTTTTGGTTTCGTCTTTCATGCCAACGGGATCTCCCCGAATCCACAAAAGGTCAGAGACATTCAGGAGGCGAAACCTCCAGAAAACATCTCGGAGATAAGGAGTTTCCTAGGCATGGTGACCTATTGCAAAAGATTCATTCCGAATCTGGCAACCCTCTCAGAGGGTCTCCGGACCCTAACCAGGAAAGACACCGCCTGTGAGTGGGTGGAAGCTGAACAAAAGGCTTTCGACACTATCAAGAAGTCGCTCATGGGAGATGAAACAATGGCCTTCTTTGATCCAGGAAAAGAGTCTGAAATCATTGTGGATGCCAGTCCGGTCGGACTAGGGGCAGTGATCCTCCAGCCAGACACCCAAGAGAAAATGAAGCCGATCGCCTATGTCAGCAAGGCGCTTACCGCCACAGAACAAAGATACTCACAGATTGAGAGAGAGCCGCTAGCAGTTTTGTGGGGTTTCCGATACTTCCGCATCTACATTCTGGGAAAACCTGTCACAGTAATTACTGATCACAAGCCATTGATCCCCATCCTGGTGGGATCCTCATCCAAACCACTCCCCAGGATAGAGCTGTGGATGCTAGCTCTCATGGAGTATGGAGTCAAACTAAACGACAGGCTAGGAACCTACAATCCTGTGGACTACTTGTCGCGACATCCCAGGAACTGCAGTGACCAGGAAGTGACCACAACAGTGGACAGTGAAGAGCATGTCCACTTGGTGGTAGACGCGGCAAAGCCTGTGGCCCTTACGCTGGAGCAGGTAGCAGAGACCTAGAAAGAGGATGAGTGTTTTTGACTAATGCAAGAGGCAATGTTCAGTGGCGAGTGGAGGTCGGTGCTGTCCAGTACCAATCGCAGAAGCTGGGAGACTCAACGAGACCTTGAACAGCTGTGGCGAGTCCGACATGAACTCTCTGTGACCGGAGATGAGTGCTGCTACGTGGCCACCAGATAGTAGTTCCAAGGACACTAGTAGAGAGAGTGGAGGAACTGGCACACTGGGGCCACCAAGGCATGGTGAAAACTAAGGTGAGGTAATGCCCCAAAGTGTAGTTCCCAGTTCTCGAGACAAGGGTAGTTGAGTACGTCGGCAGGTGTGTCTGGTGCCAGGCAACAGCCCCTGTAAATCAGGAGCCAGGTATTGAGTCCATGGCCAGAAGCAACACCCCATGGGACACATTACATGTGGACTTCGGGTCGACAGGAAGAGTTATGTACTTTCTCGTAATGATCGACCAGTGGTCAAGATACCCGGAGGTAGAGCTGGTAGAGTCAACATCCTGCAAACAGATCATCCCAATGATGGAAAAGGTGTTTGCCACCCATGGGTTCCTACTAGTGATATGCTCCGATAATGGCTCGCCATTTCAGGGAGGAAACTTTGCAGAGTTCATGGCAGACTGCGGTATAGTGCATAGGAAAGTGGCGCCTGATTGGCCGAGGGCAAATGGTGAGGCTGAGCGCTTCATTCGAACGCTCAACAAAGTGTTCTGAATAACCCAAGGTCAGGGAGGAGAACTGAAAAGAATCCTATACCAGTTCCTGAGGGAATACCGAACCACCCCTCACCAATCCACGGGGGTACCTCCAGCTGATGCCCTTTTCAACCGATGCCCACAAGAGCTCATTCCAGAGATGGAAAGCCGACTGCCAGGCATTATCGATGACCACAGGACATCCGAGGATCGACTGGCAAACAACGAGGGAGAAAATGTCAGGTGTCGCCTTAGACCACCGGACATTGAGGCGGGTGACACTGTTCTGGTGAGGAACCACCATCCTGAAGGAAAACTGTCCCTTAATTATGAACATACTCCCATGGGGGTAACCAAAGTAAAAGGCTCCATGGTGACCGCTGCTGATCAGAAAGGAGCGGTGACAAGGAACTCCAGTTTCTTTCGGAAGATTGGAGGTGTAGAGAAGCAGAGAGAACAACGAAGAGAAGCCTCCCCGGCTCGGACTGTGGAAAGAGAACAACCCCCTGTCACAACCCACTCTACGGGAAACGTACCACGAGGTGGGGGACAAGGTCCAGGAAACTGAAGCAGTAGCCGAAGAATTCTTCCTACTGTTGTACCTCTCTGCTGTTTAACAATACAGACAGAGAGATCTAACAGTCGGAAGAGGAGACATGCCCAGGACTCTCCGGCTGTAAGAACAGAAGACAACAGGTCAGTACCTCTGATACGAATACTGTGCCCTCCCCGCTCTCTGTGTATGAGGACCAACCTGAAGATATCCAGAAAAATAGGTCAGTCTAGGCGATGTTACAGGTCCCCATGGTCCCCATGATCCCCAAGGCCCCAGTGCGGAATCTGAGAAAGGACAACCCAAGGTATGAGAGGCCACGGAGAGCAAAATAAACACTAGGATGCAAGGATACAGTAGTCAATCACAATACCTGAGAAGAGAGGATGAGGTGCTTTCGCCAACAGTAGCTGTAGTCTTCTGTGAGCAGGTAGTTCAAGGTGATGGAGGTAAGTTGCCAGAACCTATCCCCGATGGAACGAGGACGCCTAATTCCAGGCCAATTCTGAACACCTACCCCGCCGGCACGAGGACGCCTAATAAGAGCACCTGGCAGCAAGTGTCTCTAGTCTAGACCTTGTGCTAGCTAAATACAGAAGTCGTTGAAATGCAGCCACTTGCAGTACGTTTCAGTCCGTATCTGGTAACGTGCGGGCAAGGTAAAATACAATACGTGTGGCAAAAGAGGTCTGGTATGCAATCCAAGTCCTGGCAACTTGCGGGCAAACCAAGGATACACACATGAGGCAGAAGGAAGACTGAAGCACGATCCGAGTCCTGGCAACTTGCGGGCAAACCAATGATACAAATTTGAGGCAGAAGGAAGTCCGTGTAGCAATCCAGGTTCTGTCAGTAGTTCGGAAGGTGCAGACTAAGAAATCAAACGAAGGGGTCGGAAGGAGACAAAAGGGGAAGGGAAAGGAGTAAACAGGTAGCGAAGCAAGAGCGGGTCAGAACTTCAACCCGAAGCGCCCGCCGGGGTAAGGGGGCGTGTTTTAACCGTTCTGTGTGCATCTCTGCACACTACGGCGATCGGCTGTTGATCTGCTTTCGGGTAACTGCCGCGAGCGAGGAAGCACAGACCGTCGCCATGGCAATCTGTACTTCCACAGGAACGGCGAACGGCGCAGGAATTAGGAGCGTATGTCATTCCTGACTGGGTGTCCTAACGTGTTCTTGCTTTGTGTGTGGATGGAACAGCACCGGTTCCTAACACCCCCAGAAGAAGGTGATGGGTATCCAGAACTTGCACCAGGCGACCGTGACAGAGAAAGGGGAGAGGCAGCGGCAGAAGAGCGCTCCCTCTGAGGAGAAGGCCGCCACAGTCCCGTCTGGTTCAAAAGTTACATAATGGGCAACACGTGAAGACAAGTTGAGCTTCCCCTATATTGCCCACGTTGGGCCCGTCACGTGTTCATGTGTTGACAGCAGTTTGTGCCTAATGGCTTTGTTTAAATTTTGTAATAAAAAAGGAGTGTGATGGTGTCACGTGAGCGCGACAGCAATGTTCGCTGTTGCGTGCATCCTATAAAATAAAGTGGGCGTGCCTAGGCGCGAGAGTGCACGTCCTGTGTCTTATTTCACGTACAGTGAGCAAGGCCTGATCACGGTGGTCCCGTGGGCTAACAAAAGGCCTCACAGGCAGGTCGTGCTTTCTTCAATTTGCAGTTATTCCATCAAATGCACCGGCCAGAGAAAGGTCTAGTCTTACAGCAGCGCTAGTCAATGGGCTGGCTCTTGCCGGTCCGAGATCTGGCATCAGATGTCTCACTAGATCTCGGGCCCGGCCTGCCTCAGCCCTAACAATGCTTCACTGAGGGAAGCAGGCAGCTCAGTGATATAATCTGCTCGGTGCTCCTGTCACTGATCATTCTCGCGTTTGCAGGTCCCATTTGCTCGCCCCGTTTCTTTCTTCTGTCCTGAAAGGGGCTCGACGGTTATCAAAGGGCCATGACTATCACTGGTGATTTCTGTGCCCCTTCCTTTGTGTTTCATCACAGGTTATAATAATAAAGATGTTATATGCTTGTCGAACTGCTTACATCACAAATAAATGCTTCTGTTGTGCTGACAGCAGTTATTAGGAAATTAAACTGGGTTCATGGGTGCCAACTTTTGATTTTCACTACAGATGAAGACTATCGCACTTGTGTTTTAAAAGGAATTGCAAAAAGTCATACGATTAATAAACCCGTTTTTAATATATAACATCTCAGCAATGGTATCTCAACCTGCGGGGCTACCCTGGTAGCCTTCTACTGTAGAGCATGTCTATGGATTCCTCAATAGACCAAAAATCCCTGCATTACCAACAACAGTATATCGGGTGCACCACTGCCATGGAAGTGATTTAAAATGGAAGTGATGTACAGTGTGGAGTTTGGAAAGAAGTAGCATGAAAAAAGTTACACTGTTTTAATACTATTATTTTGAACATTTGAGTGGAGTCCAAAGCTCCGCCTCTTCAGAAGTCGCCCCTCCTCCAAACTCCACCCCCACCGAAGCCCTTGTGGGATCCTCCTTTCCATTCCCACCACTGGCTCATAGGCCTGCAAGCATTATCGATTAGGGGAAGGTCGGCGGGGGAAATCTGGATAACATCCTGGATGCGGCGATCTGGGACCGCTGCCCACCACAGCAGTCGTGAGGTTGGGGAGACACTGTGCAGGTGGATGCTCTAATCTTATAGATGTGATGGCCACAAGCAATCAAAAGACTTTTAATAAAATGGGGCTATGAGGAGCGCACGATTTGCTCGCTTAGCCTTATGCAATCTACGGAAGGGAACGTTGGCGTCGTCATCATCATCTCGGACCAGGAATCCGTTAATTAACCAGCTTTTATTTACGTTACCCATGAAACAGCACCATGACTTACACTAGCAACAAAAGAAAACATCCGATTGCTTGGTCGTGTAATGGGCAAAGGTGGCACCCCGGAAGGCCTTAACATATGGCTCAACTTCAGGGCATTAGACTCAAATTAGACGAAACATTACATACAAGTTATGCAATGTAATTTCCAACTTGTATAGTGCCTGTTCCCATTAGTATGGTCTCAAAGCGCTGTAGGTGAACGCCCTCAAGGTATGGGAAATTTGTCAGGAGTTTAGAATGTGTGTGTGCATTTTAGCCAATATGAAGGTGGGTAGGGGTGTCCAAGTCCCTTCTGGCTACCCATATCGAGCTGGCGTGTGGATGAGTGCTACAAGGTCGTCTGGAGAGTGTGTGACTGCAGGAGACTCACTAGGCTACCTCAAGGAAAGTAGTGCCTGCCTAAACGTGGAATCAGGAAGCATCTAACTACTGTAGAAGGCCAAGTCCCCGTTTCTGATGGGTTGCATCTCTCAACGAACGAGGCAGAGAGTACCTAAATGGAGGCATTTCAACACCCCAGTCTTGAGGATTCCATTGTCAGTACACAGCATTTTACCCCTTATTGAAAGAGGCTAGTTCTACAATGACGCCCAGGCCAGATATAAAAGCCCTGGTCCAGCTATATTCAAGAGCCACTCAGACATTTGGGGACCAATACTCACAAATGTATGTAAAGCATTGGTTGGTTTTATTCAATTCCTATCGACCTGTAACGAGACCATGGGTGTTCCTATGTTTAGAAAGAATAGGGTAGTACTAATTACGTATAATATTATGATCGTGTGGGGACCTTTAGGACTCCCCTCTGGGCTATTAGAGATCTTCCAATGGGGCTCGCCTCACCCTAAAGCACCTGGGGGGGGGGGTAGGTTTTCTCCCTTCCCAACATCATCTTGCTTTGAATGTTTATGTTGTTTAGTGTGAGTTGTGTATGCTAAGAGGTTTTCCCTTAGATCCTATGCTAGGTATAGAACCCCTCCCACCCCCTGTAGAGTAGGTTTAGTTAGGGATTATTTACTGTTTTTGTTTAAAATAAAATGTCAAACCTTGATAAAACTAAACACAGTTATAAGCCTCACATTACTGACCCCTCACAGAGAGGAGAAGTTAAACTTGCACAGAAAGTCTCAATGCTGCCCCTACGGGCGGCCACCTGAAAGGGAGTTGTTAAACACTGGGTTAAACAGTAACTCAGCATGTGTCGGGTAAAGATGAAAAATGCACAATACCTTTCCTTCTACAAAAAGGTATGAAACAAAGAGGCTAGGTGACTTGAAGGACATTTCTATTTTAAGTCTGTTGGCCAAAGGCTTGGACAGCAAGCCTGGGAGTTCCTTTATTGCATCAAACTGAAATGTATGACTAATCCCCACATCGCCTTTATGTGTGCCTTGGCAAGATTATTAATTAAAATTGAAAATGAACTTATGCAGCAAATGAAGGGTTATGAAAATTACGTAATTTGAACACCATGTGCCTCATTACAACCCTGGCGTTAAGGGGTTAACGGCGCAGTAAAAGGCTGCGGCGCTGTTAAACCCTTAACGCCAGATTCCCACTTTAACGCCTGCTTTTTGCAGGCGTTAAAGTCAAAGGCGCTAAGCGACCTTGGTGCTAATTACGGCACCGTAATTTACGGTGCCGTAATTAGCGCCTTCCCCATTCCCATTGAGCCCTATGGGCCAAAAATGGGAAGGGGCCATGGTGAATGGGGATTTACCGCCCCGCCAACCTTGGAATGGGGTGGTAAATCCGCCATCCACCATGGCGGAATCCGGCATGGACCATGGTGCTAGTAGCACCATGGTCCAACGCCAGGGTTGTAATGAGGCCCCATGTGTAGTAAAACTTTGAGAATGAAAACATCTTTGCTCTTATAAGACGTTGATTAGACGTGTTATTAACATTTCGATTTTGGTGTCTACTGTGTTGGTTAGTTGGAATTATTTGTGTAAAACAAACTATTATGAGAACTAGCTTGTTTTAAATGTTTAGTTTTTCCATCTCTATGTTTCATTATGTCTGTCGATCTGATTTTTCTGATTTGTTTTTATGTAATTGGAAGCTAAAGAATTGTAGAGTTCCTTTTACTGTAATATGTTAACTTGAATTTGAATGTGTAAGTGTAAAAGTTTGTTTTATAACTATAACACACTATATAAAAAAAAAAGATGCACGAGTGAGGTTTGGTGTTGCAACATGTGCACATGTCAAACTATACCCTAGTGTGTTACGGTGGGACCTCTGGCCATTAACTTTCCCCTGGAAGAGTTCAGGGGACAGCAGGACAGGATTGGGGTGCACTGGCAGAGATATGTGGGCAAAGCGCACTGACTGCGGCCCATCGAAACAGCTGTTGCATGTTAGCAAAGATCCACACTAGAGTAGCAAAGTGTGCTGAGGGACAGGGGCGAGGTTCATGGTTAGAGCTCTATAGCCGGGTCTGGTTAGTGGAATAGTAGGAGATTAAGGTGCATTGCCAATGGGCAGGGCTCGACATTTCTGGGAGCTATTTAGCTCCTGCTTCTAGGAGCTTGAAACCAACAGCTGCCAGGAGCTACTTCAGGCTTCCAATGTTAACTGGTGCGGTCATACATACAGCTGGGACATTAACTGTGAGTACTTGAGACGGTTAATAAAGAAGAATTGTGACACATCTGGGGCAAATGCAAAGACAATGATTCATCACAAATGGCAACAAGTTAAAGTTTGCCTTTCATGCAGAAGATAGCTTTTCAGTGCACTGCATACTCACATTATGGAGTTCCGTGAGGACTCGAGGATTGAAACAGTCATATATTACATGAAAAAAATCAAGAAATGACGGAACAAGGACACTGCCGCTTCCGGAAGTGGATGTCAGAACTAGACCTAACTGGCATGTCAGCTGGAGCACTCCTAGAAGATCTGTACTCTCAGTCTCAAGAAGCCCACGGAAAGATGAAGTCAACACAGCTCACGAGGGCCATCAAGGAATATGCAGCAGAAAGCGCCAGCTCAGGGTCCGACCTTGGTTCCCATAGCATACAGGATGACCTAGCGGAAGAGAATGGACAGCGCATAGCTACCCTCCCCCCCCCTCCCACAACCACTCCACTCACTGAACCGGGAGACCACATGTAGCACAAAGATGCTCCCTTCAGGTGTCCCATGTACCATTCGTGATCGAGGAATATCAAAGACAGCCCCACAGATGAGGGGTGTATTGCCCCTTTTACTGACTAAAAATAAAAGAAAAATGGGCAGTAAAAAAAACTAGGAGCCTGTCCCCCTGCTTTCATTCATGCAGTCAATGCATTTGCCAGGAAAGGAAACTACTATTACTACATTTTCTGAAGAGGTAAAAATATATATTTTAATGTGTATGAATACAAAACATTTCTGCTTTACAGTTGAAACATTTCTACACACTTATTAAATACTCACATTGGAAATGCCACTTACTTTTTTACTTACTACAAAATAATTTTGCTCCCAACTTTAAACAATAGGAAGTAAAATATCCCCCCGGACCCCCCTCCACCCTTCAAAATGTCATCTGGAACATTGATTAAAGATGCCCGGTTATGAGGATTTCACCTGTGGCGGAAATACTGGAGGAGATGTTTGGGGCATTCCACACTTTGGGAATTCTGATAATTGACCGGCAACAGCAAGGACCTTAAGCGACTGGCTGTGAGCCTGGGATACCACCACAAAAAGATCCCAGCGCGTGTGACTGAAGGACAACGGCATGCCTGAAAAGTACATGCCAGCAGTAAAGCCAACGGTCCAAAGAGCACAACCAGATGGCATAGGACGAAAATGCCAAATCCCATTACTAAAAATGGACCAGAGATTGCAACACCGGTCTTGCGTGCTCTTCACTGGCTGCCGGTGGGAAAACAAATCAAGTTTAAGACGTGTGCATTGTGCGCTGTATGGCAAATTAGCCAACTTTATCAATTCTAAACTCTGCCGCTATATCCCAGGGAAATGTTTGTGCTCTGCTTCCACCAATCTACTTCTGGTACCCCCTTTAGATGGGTAAATTGGGGAGGCCGCTCTTTCTATGTTCAGGCAGCACAGTTTTGGAACTCTTACCCATGAGTCTTCAGGGGACTGAAGGGCATCTGGATTTCCACCACAAACTAGAGACATTCCTAATCCCTCCATGAGTCGTAAAATGGTGGGCTTCGTGGGGGTGGGTTACTTTGTTTCTCTGTCTGCTTCTGGGTCCTCTAGGACCACTTGTTTCAGCGCAATGATGCTACCTGGTTGAGGTGATATGTTTTGCGCTTAATAAGTGTTGGACCATACCACATCATACCAGAAGACGAGAAGCTGAACCGAACAAGAACTGGAATGGAAAGAAGGTCTCGCTGTGTGGTGTAGACGCTAGTTACGGGGAAAGGTGGTAGACCACAATGGGCAGCGAGAAAGCCATGTATACTTGTGGAAGAAATGTAAAGTCACATATTGAGATGCAAGGGTGCCAGTGAGTTGTTGTGCACTCTAGGAGCTTCCGTAGGCTCACCTCGGCTATGGCCCTCCACGGCCACCATAGAAATGCTTGTGGGAAAAAGCTGTTCCAGACGGCACGGGGAAGAACATGCATATTCTCGGTTCAGCTGGAGGTTTCCATTCCAGAGCAGGAATAAAAGACGTTGCTGCAGGTCAGGACTGATGTTCCTTTGCAGAGCCTTGGGTGGTGATGTGCGGTTTGGACCTTCTGACCCACAGAGGGTCTGGGTTTCGCCACAGTGGACATTTGTGGAGAGCAGGACGAGACAAGAATATCCAGTATCTCCCATCTTATTTTCAATGGCGCTGGAACCATTAGCAAGATATTTTCAGGGAGACAAGAGAGAAGCTGGTTTATTAGTAGGAGGGGTAATGCATAAGGTCTCCCTGTACACGGATGACATTATTATTAAGTGTGTGTGAAACCTGTTGAAGAATATGCTGATACTATTAGAAATACTGGGTCATTTTTTAACATTGTCAGGTTTTTCTATTGTAGGGGTGGACTTCCTATCTCCTTACTTGAAATAGATCCACCTCTCAACAAGTAAGTGCAATATTGTCTATAAAGCAAGTCTATTCTATACCAACGGCCGGGAGGGGATAGACGACTCCTTAGAGACAGAACTAACCCAATTCTTCTTGAACCACACAAAAACTAGACTTTATATACACTGTTGCACTCCAACATATTTCATTACAAAGTCATCCAAATATGATTGGCTAACCCTGTACAAGGAAATCTAATCCCCCTAATATCCCATGCTCTTATTGGGTAGATTCACCTAAGCGCCATCCCTTTTAACATACATTTGCATTAGCTCATATTTGCAGTACAGCCCCTTTTTGGGCTCTATCCATAGTTGGTTGTGATATAATCACATGATTACTTTTCACCTACAACAATCCTAATTTATTACAAGTTCCATCTGAGCAGGGACCTCTTAACCCCGGGTGATGTACATGGCCTTTAAAAGAACACTACATCAATATGTGGAGGGAGAGAAATACACAATTTTCCTTTTAACCAGTGCTAAACATCTTATCCACCCAGACTTACTGGCGTCCTTGGAATTTCTCGTTTCACGCTAATGTATAACGACTACCAGGTGCTCTGAAGCACCTCTTGCACCGGTTTCATTACCTGGCTCCAAGTCGACCCTGCCATGTGGCTGGACTTCCCTGGTCACTGAATAACAAACTCCCATGTTCTCAGGAAGATTACATCTCTTATCAACATCAGCACCAAGTCGTAAACCTATGACCCACTAGCACTTCATTTCGTCCTGACTGTAACTGACCATTTGATATTATCGCAGCTGGTCAAATGCATTTAGCCGCCTTGCCCCATCCTTCGACCTCGGTGAACCAACTCTCCAGGTTGCACAAAGTTTATGTTGCCAACCCGGGTTTCTGCGCCCTACACAAACCCCAACTATAAGGGACCTGTGTTGTGCCACCTTCCCATGCATTCACCATGTACCCCTGTTCCCCTGTGTTTCCCCATCCGCAAATGTATTTTCTCGCGTGCACATATAAAGTTCCTCACTTCCCATCTTTAGGCACTACATTGCACACCACACAACTACATTGTGTTCACACTGTATCTGCATACTTGTCATTATGTTGCTACGTGTATGCAAATAAAAAAATGTATCAACAATACTCAAAACAGCACTTATAGCAACACTCGTCCATTAACTATACTAGATGCATACCAGATTGCAACATGACGCCAATATCACCTCTACCCATCGCCAATATGGCACATGCAACGCAAGCCCTTCTTCCCTTTTCTCCCATTGAAACCACTGTTGACCACCCCAACACTATTAATAAGGAAAAGTCACTGCTATTCCCATTAGGGGGTCTCTGCAAACGGGAAATTTCGACCCTCCCGGATTGGGGGATATGATGGGAAGGGGAATCGTTGCGGTACCTAGGTATCCACATTTTTCACAATATTGAAGAGACTTTGGCCCTCATTACGAGTTCGGCGGTAACCATGCCGCTATTGGCGGCATGGCTTCCGCCGAAATCACGTCGGGGCCCGGGTCCTCGGAATGAGGACTTACCGGGCCATTCCGAGGTCGAAAGGCCCAGTAATTCCTCCGTCCGAGGACCCAGACCTGGTTCTTCCCCATTCCCATTTCAGCCCCCATAGGGCTGAATGGGAATGGGAGAGGGAGCAAACAACGGGCCATTACGAGTTGGCCTGTTGTTTGCTCCCTCTTCCCCTCGCGGGACCCGCTCTGCACGTCTGGTGAGACCAGACGTGTAGATCGGGTCCCGCGAGGGGAACTCGGAATCGGGCGGTACGGGGTTGACGGCACCGGCACCTTTACCGATGCCGTTAACCCTGTACCGCCCGACTCGTAATGAGGGCCTTTGTATACAATACTGCAAAGGCGTTCTTAAAATGGGCAAGCGGTTGAGTTTTGGAAAACATTACCCCTGTCCTTGATGGGAAGGGTGACACTATGCAAAATGGTTATACTTAGACAGTTATAGTTTATTTACTAATATCCCATATAATATAATGAATTTCTTTTTTTCTTCTTTAAATTAGGGTGGAGAATATCTGTGGCAACACTGCCACACCCATACTTGGAGGTGGACTTCATTTACAGGATGAACAGTAGTTTATGGCAGCTCAATTGCAATCAGTACTTGTCTGGAAAGACCCACGAGAGGACATGTTGACTGGATTGCTAGGAGTTATTCCGAAATATCGATAAAGTGATCGATCTGCTATGAGGTATGGTGGGAAGGAAAGCCGCCACTCCTGGGAGAGTATTCCAGAAGGGAAATGCACTAAAATAACGCCCTCAGAATTCCGACTTTTTTTTCGGCCCCCTTACACCACATATATATGTGGAGGGGGGTATAGGATATAATAGTAATATGGGAGGGTGCTGCTGGGGGTCTCCCCCACATATCTATGTGGTGTAAAGGGAGTTGGAGGGGGAAAAAAGTTGGCATTTTTGGCCGTTGAAATTCTAGGGGGTCGTCATGATCACATAGATCCTTCCAGAAGAGCCGAGCACTAGTGAGGTGATGCAGACATTACTGTCACAGGGAGAAGGTAGGGGCAGAATTTCAAGGATATATAAGGCAATACAGGGAGAATACCCTCAGACGGCCCTAGTCATTATGTAAAAAATGGTTAAGGGAAACGGGTTCTCATATGTCTGAAGAGGAATGGGCCAAAATGTAGGAACAGGTCAAAAAGGTATCAAGAAACAAAAGGTTTCAACGTATGCAATTTAATATCCTACACAGGGTATACATGATCCAGTCGAAACTACATGGTAAGAATGATGCATTAACTCAAAACGGCCCCCCCATGTATGGTTGGACCTGCTGGGATCTGGGACGTTATGGGATTTTCCACCTATTACAAATTAATTGCATGCAGAGATGGCTTGTATTAATGGCGTATTACATTCCAGCTATAAATGTGTCCCGGAAGTATGTTTGTGGGGAATTATTCCGGGAAAGAAGAGACATAAAACTAGATGATGACTGGCACAATTTATGTTAATTAGCAAAAAGACAGGTAGTAATTTGCTGGAAGAAACCTCAGGGTCCATCTCTGAAACAATAGATGGAAGATGTCCACAGGTGGGGTCTAGCAGAGCTGGAGATCTCACAAAAAACTCAGGACCCTAACTCGGAAGAAGGGGTGGAAGTTGACTGGGGTCAGATGGTCAAGTCTTCCAAAAGATGTGAAACCTCCCTGAACTGAGAACAGCATTACATAGAAATAGTGTTGATGGGCGGGTAACATGAATGAGGGGTGGGTGATACTGGGTGGAGGCGGAAGTGCCTGGTACGAGGGATCTTTGAACAGAGGTGATGGAAGTATTTCTCTGTTAAGTATATATCCGATCCTGTAACTGATTCTATCAGGACATGATTTCTTTGTGCACTGAAAACTTAAATACAATTTTATTTTTGAGAACCTGGAAAGAGGATTCCTCAGCCACATGACCCAACAGTACAATACCCTGGGGGTAAGACAGAGTTCAAGACACATCTGGCAAGTTCAGGGACAATTCTGACTCCGTGCCCACAAAACAAGTCTAAGGAAAAGGTCACGAGGAACGGATCAGGGCGAGTGCAATCTCAAGAGGTCCACATTCAAAAAGGGGAAAGGGTTTTACTCCATTATTTCCATGATGCTCCACCCATTGGGCAAATTCAGATGATGTTGGACCTAAAATCATCCATCAAGATGGAGATCCTCCAGAAGATCCTGCTTTTGATGAGAAGAGGGGAGTGGCTCACGTTAATAGATCACAGGAACCTTATTACGATATAGTGATTAGATGGTGTCACCGGCAGATCCTCAGATTTGCAGGGGAAGGAGTCCATTTTCAGTTCAGTCTATTTGGGCTGAGAAAGGCTTCCAGGGTATTTACAAAGATACTGGCACCCTTGGTCTCTGGTCTTCTCCTAGATGGGTTACAAATGTTCTCAAACCTAGATGACTGATTGGTCAGGGCAGTACACAAGGAGATTATTATTGTATTTATTGAGCACGGACCTAGCTTCGAGAAGCAACAGAGTGCTTTACAGAGGTATACATCAATACAGATACATTACGGAACGCTTTACAGAGGTGTACAAAATTTCAGATGCATAACAGAGCACTTCAGAGGTACAACAGAAATGATATACAGCTGGGGGTAGGATACAGAGGGGCACAGAGGAGGGGTAGAGCTGTGCAATGTGGCGCAGAGGAGAGGGCGGGCGGCCTCTAGCAAGTCAGGTGGAATGAGGGGCAACGTGATGGCCTAGGTTTGATGAGCAGAGACTCCTTGAGGAGGTGGGTCTTGAGTTCTTTTCTGAATTGTAGGAACGTGGGGCGAGTCTGATGCTGATGGGGAGGCGGTTGCATACTCTTGGGGCGTTGGCAGAGAAGGCTGGTCTTCTGGTCCTTGCCTTTTTGCAGCAGCGGATTTCAAGTATGCACGTGTCTTGGCTTCTGGTGGCTGGTGGTCTACTGTGTCGAAGGCGACCACTTGTATGGTTGCTGTCTCTGTGCTGCATCTGGGAGATTGTTGGTGCTGATGTGTTGCTGCAGTTGTGCAACTACCGCTTTCTTAATGATCTTACCTAGGAAGGGAAGATGGATGTTGGGGCGATAGTTACCTAGGTTGTCGAGATCCAGAGTGTGTTTCTTTAATAAAGAGGATTTGTCCTGTTTTTAGGGACAATTGGATGTACCTTGAGTGGGGGTGCTGTTGATGATCTCTAGGTAGGGAAGGAGAGCTTCTGTGAGGAGGTTCTTGAGGATGGATCTTGGTAGGATGTCGTCTGTATACGTTGAGGCCTTGCAGGCGGCCAGGGTTTCTACCAAGTCCTCTGTCCAGAGTGTCTTGATTGTTATCCAGGTTGTGGAGATTTCAAGAGGAGGGACATGAGATGGGTCTGTGGATGCAGAGCTGGCGTCTATGTGCTGATGAATCTTGCTGATTTTGTCGATGAAGAAGGTGTTGATGGTGGGGGATTTTTTGATGGAGTGTGATATGGCAGGGCTGGGTAGCGGTTGACGCAGTGCTTGACTGCTTTGAGAAGGGCTCTGCTTTTGTTATTGACTTCTGCTATGGTATTCTGAAAGTAGGAGGACTTGGCTGTGTTGATTAGTTGTCGGTGGGTTGCTCGGAGGTCTTTGAGGAGAGCCAGGTCAGATGTGGGCCTGGAGCGTGCCAGGTTTTCCCTTGTTTCCTGATGACTCTTTTGCTGAGGTTGCGTTCTTGCATGTACCAGGGTGCTAGCGGTTTCAGTTTGCAGGTGCAATGTTTCAGAGGCGCGTGCCGGTCGATGGAGGCTGATAGGGTGGCGTTGAGTGCTTCCAGTAGAAAGTCGCAGTTCGGTTGGGGGTGTTCAGTCCATGTAAGGTGGAGGTTGGTGAGGTCTTCTGTGAGCGCTTCCACTTGAAAGTACTTGGAAGAACTTGAAGGTTTGTCTCCTGGGTTTCTGCTGGGAGTGCTTGACTGGGGTGTTGCGCAGGATATTGAAAGGCACGGCTAGGTGGTCAGACCAGTCAAGCGGGTGAGTAGAGCTGTAGTGGAGGGAAGACAGTGCAGTGATGATTAGGTTGAGGATGTTACCTTCCTCGTGTGTTTCATATGCTTTGTGAGGCTGAGGGTGTCGAGAAGGCTGAGGAGAGATTCCTTCATCGGTGTTGCCTGGGAGGTTGAAGTCGCCTTGCAAGGTGTTGTTTGCGTGTGTGAGGGACATGGTGGTGATCAGGTCGGTGAAGTTTCAGATGAAGGCAGTGTTGGGTTTGGGTGGTCTGTAGATGGAAGGTGACCGTGTCCATCGGGGAGAGTGGGAAATGGCAGGAGAGGACTTTGAAGGAGCCAATGTTGTCGATGTCAAGTCTGGTGCAAGGCCATGAGGTCTTGTGTATAACTACAGCCGTCGGGGACAAGGACGTCTAGGGTGTGAGTGGAGGTGGGTCTCAGCCAGGTCTCGGTGATGAAGATGGTGTCAAGGTCGTGTGTAGTGATGAGATCCGCGATGTCTGCTGCATGGGCGATAGCTGAGCGGGCGTTGGCAAGCATCAACCTCTGTGTTGTGGATGGTGAGGGGATGTTTATGGGCTTCAGGCTGATGTGGGCAAGGTTGCTGCATTGCAGAGTCCATGCCTTAGAGTAGGGGCAATGTTGTTGCCGTTACCTGGCAATGGTTGGGATGGCCTGTGGGTACAGAGGTGGAAAACACATGTCGGCACGTGCTTACCTGTTATCTGAGCAAGGGTTCGAACCCTGGGTCTGAACAGGTACAAACAGGAATTTAGTATCTGCCCTTCAGGAGATGGCAGTGATGCATCTACAGAGAACCGGTCAGTGCCTATATATATTTTGAGGGTTTCTCACTGGATTCTCTCTCAAAGACTGATCTTCATCGGAGTGCAGTTCTGCACACAGAAGGAGTCTGTATTCCTTCCAATGGGCCTTGCCACGTATCTACAATCCTAAATCACAAAGAATCATGGGGAAGGACCCCTTATCAGCCAAGATCTTGATGATCATGGGGCTTTTGGCAGCCTGTATTTTTCCTGGTACCATTGGCTAGAGGTCACTTGTAGCCTCTGGTAGGGCGTATTCACCAGTATTCAGATTCACAGAATTTCAAGGCTGGTTTCCCATTACCCAGGGGGAGAGTGCCAATTTTCAGTAGTGATCCAAGTTGTCCAACATTGGGAAAGTTCCACAAGCCACATCTGAAATTACACTTTCAACAGACACAAGTAAGATATGCTGGGGTGTGAATCTGGGGCGGGGGGGGGGGGCACTCCAGGGGCAATGGGTGCAAAGCAGGGTATTATGAAGTTGGGGCCACTCCGAAATGGCTCCAATGACAACTGCAGGAAACAGTTGAAAGGATTTATTTCAGCAGTACAGGTAAGACTGGCTCACCCCACAGGGTCCTCCCGCAACTGTTCTGGAACCCTAAAAACTCAAGCCATATACCTATATTCAATGAATGCCTAGTTAGACACATACAATAAATGTAACATAGTGAAGGTGAACATAACACTGATAAACTGAATAGTGATTAACATCACAACACAGGGCACTCTTCACATTGGTAGGAGCCCCAAGAGCCTTCTCACCGGGGGTAGAGAACCGGGCAGTGCTCAGCAGCCATGCCCTATAACGACTGCCAGGAGGAGGCCTGGTGGGGGCCAAAGTCCAGGCTGTTAGACGCACTGGTGATAGACATCGGGGAGTAAGCAGAACAAACAATTAGACACAGCAAGGTTCAGCAAGGTGTTTCCACAGATTATATGACTTTGCAGAGCCATTTTCTGAGCTCATGTATTTAATGCCCATTACGATACATTTTAAGCCACCTACCTCCTGTTTACCGGTCCCTCCGCTGCATGCTGCCTGTTCTAGCCTTTCTTTTTCAGGGGTAGCCCCATACCCTCTTTCTGGTCCTCCACTCCAAACAATTTCTTTCTTCAGAGGTCCCCTTGAGAGCACTTTCTGGGTCCATCACCGCACCAACGATCCCACACACCCATTCTTCCTCCATGGGTTCTGTGAGAAATCTGTCCCCGGGAATCTGTCATTCAGGTGTCCAGGACACAGCCATCACTTTTGGATCCAGTTCCTGGAGGTGCCCCAGTGCGGGAGGATCACCTGGATGGGGGTCCTTGGGGATTGGGAAGCCGACGGGTGAGACTGGGTATCCCCCTGCTTTGAACACCTTTTCTCCATCCTACCACGTAAGATATTTCAAAACATTGGCACCCCCCCCCTTTGTGACACAAACACTTTTGCACAACACAAAAGAAAACGGAGTAACACCAGAGCTGTTTACCTGACATGTCCCAATACAAGGGTCAGGCAATTGACCACAATCACACACACCTGAAAACCCTTTCCGTGCCCCACAGTGATAAACCGCACAATGTGAGAGATAACTCAGCACAACAGTTCAAGAGGAGGAGAAAGAAGGCACAAGTCGAAAAGATACCAAGGGGAGAAGTGACCTTGCCCTTATCGACAGAGACCCTCAAGAGAAGGAATAGTAAGACTACGAACAATAGTCAGAGTGTGTTTGCAGCAGATGTCAACGGTACCCGGACGCCTCCTCTGCTGACAGCCAAGCTGGAAAGACGCATGGCCCGATGGTACTGGCCTTGCCTCTACAAGACAAGAAAGCAAAAGCAGTTTATCACAGCCGGTGAGTCGAGGGGAGAGCCGATAAAGAATCCGAACTGTGTTGAACGAAAGTAGCAAATGGCTAATTGAACTTTGGATAAACAAGGAACTGTTGATAAGAAAAGGGGAAAGCCAGCATAGCAGAATCAAACACCACATGGGTGTTCACTCGAGAAATGCTAGGTGATTACCCTGCTATTGCACTACAGTAACCAGAAGGCCTTAGGAAAAAGGCAGAAAGGGGTCAAAGTGGTCGTACGGGGGTCTTGTCAAATCCTCTGTACAGTTGAGTCTTTGACCGGCCGATGATTGAGACACTAAGGGAAACGAATCCCGTGTGGTATGAAAAGTACACTAGCAGTACATTGTAAAGGTTGGCAAGTGTGAACCCGGTGGAGGGATGCTAACAAGAGGGTACGAAATCTGAAGTCCCGTGAACATTGTGTTGAAAGGAGTGAACCTGGTGAAGCGATGTCCACAGTGAACTGGCTTTTAACTTTGAACCCGAAAGAGGGAGGTTGGAAATTGAAAAGGGGTCCAAACAAGAAAGAGGGAGATTCAGGGGTGGTAAGTCATCACCTAAACTTCATTTAGAAAGGAACTGTTTAATTGAGTTGTCGAGTAAGACCGTGAGGGTTCTGCACCCAGAAGAGGGGGATTCAGGGGTGAATCCATCACTCAAAGCCATAAGTGGAACAAAACTTTGTGTTTGTTTGTTGAAAATATCAGGCCCTCAAAGGCAAGAGACTTTTTATTGGAAAGAGATTCAACAATCGAAGAACCTGATAGCTGGAACGGAACTGTCGGCTCATGCTGGGAAAAACTTGAGTGTGCGTCGTGCCCAGGAGACCCACCTTGCGGCATGCTGAAAACGTGGGCAAAGGAGACCACTGGCAATCACATCCTGACTTATTATTTGTGAACACTTCTTTCTTTATTGAAATCCCTACCCCACACTCTTTCTGTAATTCGATGTAAGGATTTGTCAATCATTTCTTAGTATAGGCCTTTTTATTTTGACAAGATGCCACGAGGACAGCCTTATTTATCATGTTATGGTCGAAGCTTGCTCCCATCTTAGATTTAGGTTAGGCATTTTTCCATGCTGCATTTGCAGTTTAATAAACACCCTTAAACTGTGATCACTTGTGTCTGTCTTTACTGTTGCCACCATGATCTTGTTGACTGTCTCCACAACCGTCAGTCTGGCTTCAGAGCCCCCAGAAGCATAGAAACTGCTCTCTTGAACATCCGTGAAGACCTGCCCTCCAACCTCGATTCCAGCACCACCTGTGTACTCATCTTACTTGATCTCTCTTCTGCCTTCGACACAGTCAACCATGCCATCCTGCTCAACCGTCTCTGTGACAACCTGGGTATCACTGATCAGGCCCTGTTTTGGCTGACCTCTTTCCTCTCTGATCGTCCCTCCCAGGTCCAACTTGGGTCCTTCCTCTCCTCTATCTCTATCTCTACCTGCGGTGTTCCCCAGGGGTCTAACCTCTCTCCCTGGCTGTTCAACCAATACCTGGCACTTCTTGCCCACCGCATTGCTGCACTCTGCCTCAATTTTCGTTGCTATGCGGATGACACTCAACTCATCTTCAGGCTGCCCTCAGCCACTTCTTCTCCTTTTCTCATCTCTGACTGTCTGTCTGCTAACCAGGAGTGGTTAGCCGCCAATGATCTCTGCCTTAATGCCAGTAAGACTGAGATTCTCCTCATCGGCACACCTGCCCCCTCCTTTCCTATCACTCTCTGGCTGGCCTCTCTTGGCCCTCTTCATGCTCCCACCTGTGAGGCTAAAAACCTTGGGGTCATCTTCGACTCCACACTCTCCTTCTCTCCTCATATCTCTGAAGTCTCACTGCCAGATGCACCTCCGCAGAGGTATTCTTCTTTTCCTCTCCTTCCCCCCAGAAGCTCACTGTCTCCAGAGTTCTGGTTCTCTCTAGTCTGGACTACTGCACCAGCCTCTTTCTAAATCTGCTTGCTTCTACTCTCCGCCCTCTGCAACTCATCCAGAACAGGACTGCAAGACTTGTCCTTGGCCTCAAGCCCAGGGATCGTATCTCTCCAGCCCTGGAATCTCTGCACTATCTCCCAGTGGCTGCGAGGATTAAGTTCAAAACCCTCTGCATTGTCCACAAGGCCTTCTGGGGCCTGAGGCCTCAATACCTTCAAATCTTCTTCCTAAATATCTTCCTTTTGGAGCTCTTCCCTCATCCGCCTCCAACTCCCTCAGAGTCAGTTGCTTCTCCAAGCAACGGGTTGGTGGTAGATCCCTTTCCTCGGCTGGGGCCTCCCTCTGGAACAGCCTCTCTGCCTCCCTGAAACTTGAGGAGAACCGTCTCCGGTTCCGGAAGCCCCTCAAAACCTTCCTCTTTGCTTCTGCTTTCTCTCCTCCTCTCCCCTGCTAACTCCTGGCTGAAACTGAAACTGGGGACTGTTTTCTGCACCCTGCAGTCCCCTTCTAGCACTTGACACCTGATGTACGCACTTACCCTTGCACTTGCCACCAGCTGGCTGCACTTTTTATTATTGCTTTATCCCCACTCCCCTCATAACTGGCAACGGGTTGGGCCACACCCCACTTGCCCACCCATCTCTCTCTACCACATGCCAAGCCTTCGCCAAACAACCATCACACAATAATCAGCCCCACCCTCACTCCTAGAAACCTGCTACAGCCCGCGCCACTCCTGGCAGAAGAAAGCACTGCGTAGTGTGAGAAACCTGAAGATGTCTCACCCGCTAGTCCCCGGGATCTGTCATCCAAGTGGCCAGGACACGGCCATCACATTTGGATCCGGTTCCTGGGGGTGGACCAGTGTGGGAGGATCACCTGGATGAGGGATCTTCGATGAGTGGGACACCAGATGGTGAGACGCAGCATCCCCTTCCAACACCTTGTCCCCATCCTACCAGTAGGATACTAAGAACTCAATTCCCCCCACCTTTCGCGACACAAACACTTTCTCAAGGACAGCTCACCGTGAGCGAAAAAAATGGACTAACACCAGAGCCGTATACCTGACGTGTCCCAAAACAATGATCAGGCAAGGTCAAGCAATTACTGATCATTACGCACACCTGACTTCCATCCCACTTCCCCACACAGACAAAAGACAGAGCATGAAAGCACACTCTGAGCAAGGCAAAGCACACGAGGAAGCAGCAGTTCCATAATGACAGTTACTTTCATAAGCCTTGGAAAATAAGAAACCCAAGACCTGGAATTAAAGCTGAAGAAACCTGCATTGTGTGTCGGAGATACCGTGGGCTCTCCCGCGTAGATAACCAAGGTGGGAGGAGCGATTGCCGCCATGGTACTGTGCTTGGCTCCTACAACAAAGCAGCGTCAGTAAAGTCAGCACAGCCGATGATTCGGGGAGACTGATACCAGACCGGCCTGTGTTAGAACCAAGGTTGCAAGCAGCAACATTGTATGGAGAAATCTGAAGAGAACAGCGTGTGAATCGTATGTGACGAGCGACGCAAATTTAATTGAATAACAGTAGAGTGACTGAACTTTTGAAGCCAAGAAAGATACCGTAAACAGAGTGGTCCGGCACCATGTTGGTGCTCATTCAAAGGTCTCTGCTAGGTATCCAACTGGTTGGCAAATGTGAAAAGGAATTGTGCAATCAAAGAAGTCCTGCAATGGGTCACACTAAAACCGTGCACATTCGAAAGTCTTCGATAGTTAATACGAACTGAAATTGGTCCGATCCGGGCTTAGGGAGACTAATTATGTAAGAGGAAGGCTCTGAGCCCGGATGAGGGGGAGCCGAGGGTGAACCATGAGTCACCGGGGGGCGTGGCTAAATGGCCATGGAGGAGGACGCGATTCCTATGTGCTCCTGCTGATCCTGTAGTGATCCTAAAGAAAAAAGACGCTCTGAGCCAGCCGTGAGATGCCATTCTGGACCTGTGGAACTATGAACATGAGGGGTATGCCATGGTTGAGGGCCCAGTGATAATATCAGCGCGGTTCGTACACCGGGAGCTAATGAAGATTGTGACTGTCGGCCAGCGCACGAAAACAACATGGTGTCCGGCTGAGAACAAAGGGACTTGCTGGAAGATTGTTGTGCCATGGGAAGAAGAGCCGCACTGCAGGTCAAAAGGAGCAGACCTGGGCTGCTGTGTATAGCATCGGAGGAAGGAAGGTGACAACGGCCGTGCGGGAAGCTGCTGGACACGGAGGTGCCGGCCACAACGCAGTGGAGAACTGGCCGGAAGATACATGGCAGTAAGAAGTGTCCAGGAGGGCTCCGTGTGCAAGGTTCACGCGCCGGAGGGAACGAAACTGGACTGTTGACACTGGAGACAGCGGAAGATAAAGGGCTCATGGACATACTGCCTCGCCCTGTGACTTAACCAGGATCGTGGACAGTGCGTGGGCCCCCAGGGCCCTCATAACCCCAACAAGGCCAGTCCGTGGTACAGCACAAGTACGGGCACAAAAGTGGCTCAGGAAAGCAGCTCAATTGTGCTGCTGCCAGAGGAACATCAAGAGGAACCCCTGGCAAGAATCCGAAATAATGTAGCAGATGCTGTGAGTGCAGACGCAGCATGTGCAGAGCTGCAGCATACAAGCTTGTGAAACTGACGTGTAAACAACGAAAGAAGAGCTTCCACCCACAGTGGAAGCAGGGTAGGCGCCCAACATGGGCAGGCTGTTTACCGGTGCACAAGGATGAGGAAACGGTATGTTTGCAGGGAAGCACGGTCACTGGAACAGCACGAAAAGTCACCCTGGTGGCCGAAAAGAGGTATACAGCAGAAGGACCACAGAAAACACTGCAGCTCAACCCACATGCAAACAGAACCTCACAATACAGCCAGGAGAGCGGAAGGTGGTACGCAGTCTCATGATAGGGCTCTGGTAGAGACAACACAAGGGAACAATATTAAATAAATAACTGCCAGTTGACACTGACACAAGGACCTGGAGTTACGTCAAGGCAGCGATCAGGCGCACTGTAGAACTGCTACACTCAAAGGACAAAGGAGGCCCACTGGAATGGCCCTGCTGCAGATTAGGCATTTAAACACTCACGCCCATAGGTGCGCCACAACACGAGCTGCACTCCCATCCATAAAGCTCACTGCTGAGTAAGACACCAACAGAATCCGCAAGTACTAGAGAGCGTCAACTTTCTAAGGTGCAGGTCAACCAATGAGGGTGGGCTCTGTCTGGACAGCAGAGAACATGCAGCACTTGCAGTGGCAGTGCGAGTGCGCAGGAGCATAGGAGTAGGCACTGGACCATCAGGGCATTTCGGGCACTCTGATATCCGCGAACGCACCACACACTCGGAGGGCGCTGCTGGTAGCTCCCAAATAGAACTAAGCACTGGACGGGCTGCAGCTGAATGAAGGACCCGAGAAACTAGCCCCACCCACTGTGATCCGACACGCCAGAGGGTATCGGGATGGCATCCAAGCTGCCCAAAACAAAAGGGAAACAATCAACAATGGAAGAATTCACTAAAATGCCTCAGCCACTCGAGGAAACCAGGAACAGAGAAAAGAACCCGCAAACAGACACTGCATCAGCACAAAATGATCAACAGATCCTAGACGTGATCGCGGACCTGAAACTTGCATGGGAAACGAAACTGGAGGCAGCGATGGTGGAACTCAAAACAACTCTAGACTTCAAAATTGGAGCGGTACAAGAGGATGTGAACCTACTGAGACAAGACGTAAAGAAAATAGCGGAACGCACAGGCGAACTAGAGAAGGAATCAAACACAAACACAGACGCCTGCGCGTCTAAAGCACATCCTGCGGCAACAAGTGAGCAATTTAGAAAACAGAGCGGAGGAAGCGGAAGGACGGGCACGCAGAAACAACATACTCATCGTCGGACTCCCGGAAGGAGCGGAAGGATCAAACCCCACGGATTACATTGAGTCCATGTTGCTACAAGAAATAGAGGGAGGGGCACTCACCCAAGGGTTTGCGGTGGAGAGAGCGCATAGAGCCCTGACAAGGAAGCCACCGCCGGGGGCCCCCCCAAGACTGATAATTGCTAAAATCTTGAACTACCGAGACAGGGAAAAGATCCTGGAATTCTTCCGAAGAGGGGGAACCATACAAAGAGCATCCGTGCCTATCACAGCATACCCTGATTATAGTTTCCTGGTGCAGAGAAGGTGACTGAACTACAGGGCAGTGAAGAACAGGCTGCGAGAGGCGGGTTTTAAGTATATGCTGATGTACCCGGCAAAACTGAAAGTGTTTCATAAAAACAGGGCCCTGTTCCTTGAAACCCCAGAGGATGCTACGGAGTGGCTGGATGGACAGAACTGCCCGGCGGGGACAGACACACAGAAAGAGGACGGAACAGAGAAGTGAAGCAGTGCTCCAGAGACAGAGGTGCTGTATAAACCAGGACACTGGGACTTGAATATAAGACAGGATAAATGTATGCTGTGGATAGAGCTAGGTTTTAAGCAGAAGGCTATGGGCACACACAACACAATGATGCATGATTTCGGGGCGTCACAATGGACGCAACCTCACACCCCAGTAGTTAGGTTAGATAGGTTACTGTAGCGTGGTAACCCCTGCTGAGTTCCTAGCACCGGTAAACCGTGGCAGGACTAAATGTGGGATCGCCTTAAATCCAGGGATGGAGCTGGGTAACTGTTGGGGACAGGAAGGGAGGGCGGTGGGATGGGAGTTGGGGATTTGGTAGTGTTATTTGTTGGGGAACGAACTTACACACATGCGCGCCGGTGCTTAGAGTGGATGACGGGGAGAGACAATGGATGGGACTGGGTATGGCCGAATATGGGGGACCTTAAGCTAGTTACCTGGAACGTCAGGGGGCTCCACAGTTACCTGAAGAGGAACAAGATTATGTTGTATTTAAGAAGGCAGAAAATAGATATAGCCCTAATACAGGAAACATATCTCACGAAGGAGAAACAAGAGGTGATACAGAGAAAATGGAAGGGGACCATCATAGGTGCAACGTACTCGGCCTATGCCAGAGGGGTGATCACTTGGGTAGCACCATATGTCCATTTCCAATTGCTACAGACCACAGTGGAGGCAGATGGAAGGATGGTGGCAGTAAGGGGGCTGATAGAAAACAGAGAAATATGCATTATCAATACATATGCCCCGAATCAAGACACAGTGGCTTACTTCAGGACCCTATATGGCAAAATGAGCCCGTATCTGGCTGGTGCGGTGATATGGGGAGGCGACTTTAACTGTACGTTAGACCCAAGGGTAGACAGGTCAGATAGGAAATCAGACACACCCACCCCCGCTGCCAAAACCCTAAAGACCCTATTGAGAGACCTCCGACTAGAGGATATGTGGAGGTTACACCACCCACACGATAGACAGTACTCGCATTACTCTGCCCCACAGAATTTGTATACACGGTTAGACTATATGTTTGCCTCACAGGAGATGACGGGGGAAATGGTGCGATTAGAGTACATGGCGAGAGTCCTTTCGGACCACTCGCCATTGGTCTTAACATGGCAATACCTAGCTCCGCGGGCCAGGATCCCAACATGCCGACTCAGAGCTGAAGCATTAAAAAAGACACAGTGTTCAGGGATGACCTGAGAGAAGAAATTATAGAATACTTTGAAAATAACATTGGGAGTGTAGAATCAGCCGGCACTCTATGGGAAGCATTAAAAGTGGTGATGAGAGGAGTAGCTATAGCCAAATCCAAAGGGCAACAGGGAGGCATACTAAAGGAGCTGCAGAAGGCAGAGGCGAAATTAGAGACAATTTTGTGTAAGGGGGGTAACTCCAGGGAGGAAGCTGAACTATAAATCGACTGCAGCAGGAATGCATAGGGTGCTAGGAGAGATTGTGCAATTTAAACTATAAGAAATACATAGAGAGGCAACACGCAGGGGGAGACAAGCCAGGGAGATTGCTAGCATGGTTGTACAAAAGGGAGACACCCAGGCCAATGATCAGAGCAGTAGTCGGAGAGAATGGGCAAATACTGGATACCCAAGAGGGCGTGAATGGAGAGTTCCTCGAATAATATAAACGATTGTACTGGGACGTAGGAGGGAGTGAAGGCAGCGAGATAATGGAAACATTGGAAGATATTAGCCTGCCAAAAATAAGCACTGAAGAGTGAGAAGACCTAGAAGCCCCAATCACATTGGAAGAATTAGAAGCGGTGGTTGAGCAACTACCCACCAGCAAAACTCCAGGAGCGGATGGACTCCCCAGTGAGTTTTACAAAATGTATAGGAAAGAGGTGCACCACTCGCTGCTCGCAATGTTAAATGAAGCATTTGAAGCAGGGATATTACCAGAATCCCTGAGGGAGGTGATCATCATCCCACTCCCCAAACCTAACAAGCCAAGTACGGACTGTGGGTCGTACAGACCGTTGTTGATGCTGTACAAGGACAGCAAGATACTTACAGCTGTGCTGGCAAATAGGATGAGACGGGTCATAAGCAGTTTAATACACCCTGGCCAGTCCGGATATGTTCCGTGCAGAAGCATATCAGACAACCTCAGACGACTTCACTGGGTCATAGAGCACACAACAGGAGACTCGAGCGAGATTGCAATTATATCACTAGACGCAGTGAAGGCCTTTGACTCCGTCAAATGGCCTTGGTTAATGGTAGCTCTAAGAGAATATGGGATGAGACCCGGATACCTTAAGTGGGTGAAATTACTATATAGTTCACTGCTAGCCAGAGTCAAAACGGGAGCGATCATCTCGGAGAGGTGGCAACTCAGTAGGGGAACCAGACAGGGATGCCCTTGGTCCCCGATGCTGTACATCCTGGCATTGGAACCTCTGGCGATATATTTGAGACAACAATACAAGGAAGTCGGGATTTACACAAAAGAGGGACCACACTTAATTTCATTATATGCAGATGACATGTTACTTTACTTGAGATACCCTGAGGAAAATCTTCAGTACATTCTAGAAGCAATGGAGCGATTTGCGCTGCTCTCTGGCATTGCAGTATAACCCCAAGAAATCGTGTATATTCCCCCTGGGGAGGTATATAGGGGTCCCGCAGGAACAACTGCCAGTTTTACAAATACCGTGGGAGAGCAGCACGTTCAGATATCTGGGGACTGACATTTATCACAAGGTGGCAGCAGAATATAAACACAACACTGAGAGAGCAGTGGTGAACATTGAAAATATTATGAGGTTCTCGACTAAGCTCCCCTTAGCCATGATGGGGAGGGGGGCACTGTTGAAGATGGTCGTATTGCCTAGGCTACTACACTTTTTTGGGAACATACCATATATGATACCAAAGCGCTTCTTTGTCAAACTCCAGAGTATATGCAGGGGCTTTATTTGGCACAGAACTAGGAACAGGATTGCCCTATGGAAGTTACCGAACACGTATGATAAAGGCGGTATAAAACTGCCTAATTTTGAGATTTATTATTTGGCCGGTCAACTGCAATATGTGGCCAAATGGTTAATGGAAGACTCGACATCAGAGTCCAGACTGTTGAGGACGGAGTGTGCCCCGTTTTTTCTGAAAGAGGTGATATGGCTGCCCACACCTGAGCTAAAAGGGCGCTCGGAGATGTTGGAACTGGGATAGACGACATGGCGTAGGGCTTGTCAGGTCATGGAGAACCCAACTCTGTGTTCTCCGCAAGGCCGCTTGTGTCATTGACCGGAGGAGACATGCAACTGCGGAAGACGATCCGTAGGCACTCGGAACCGGTGGGGATTGCGACAGTGGGTGATATGTGGCAGGAGGGGGAAATAAAGGAATTCGGGGTGCTGGAAGAGGAAACGGGGCTACACGTAGGGCAGTATATTACTTATACTAGAATGGTACGGAGGATAAGAGAGACATGGTCTGATATAATACTGGAAGATCAACCTGACATGGCCATAGAAACGATGTATGATATAGCAGAGGGAGGGCACGAGGTTTCCCCAATCTATGAACTACTGATGTCCACGGTGGGGAAGGAAGCGAGACAAGACTGGGAAGAGGAAGCTGGGGAACTCATGAGTGGCGGGCTGTGGGAGCGGGTTCAAGGATACCATAAAAAAAGTGTCTAGGAACGCAAGGCTACAACAAATACAGCTATATGTAACACACAGGGCATATATGACTCCCCAGAGGATAACTCGGTTTAAGAATGCTGAAAGACAAACATGCCCCAAATGCGGTGAAGAAAATGCAGGAATGATAGACATGTTTTGGGTATGTCCAGAAATTGGGAAATTCTGGGAAGAAGTAGCCCACTGATTAAATGAGAAAGGGATCAGGCTAAACGTTGAATCAGTATGGGTATGTATGGTAGGGGTGTTCCCTAGGCCGCGCCAATTTAAACATGTGAGCAAGCTTAATGACTTGGCATACATACTTGCCAAGCGCAGAATTGCCATGGCGTAGAAAGCATGCAACAGACCGAAGGTAGAAGTTTGGTGGAGTGACCTCCAGAAATGGACTGAAGCCGAAACGGCAGTATGGTATGAAGCGGTCAGCAGGGGAGGGGAGGAGGAAGTAGGAACCCTAACGGCCTGGAAACACTTAGTGGCTACATTGTATGGGTCCACCCAGGACTGCTTGAGCGATCAGGAAACCTTTGAGAATATGAAAGGGCAGGCTCTCCCGGAGGAAAGAGAAGCCGAATGCGAAGTGGAGGAGGCTCGAGTTGGGGGGAGGGCAAGGGGTAAGCGGTGGATATTTAACGATACGTTTATGATGCTAAAGTATTATGATATATACTGCTGGTTTTGTTGATGTTCAGTGTTTGTTGTAAAAACCAATAAAATTGTTTTAAAAAAAAAAACGAGTCACCCGAGAAAGAATATTCTCTGAACATTGTAAAGGGGGATCTGAGCCCAGAAGAGGGGGATCCAGGGTGAAGAGTGAATTATCTGATTTGAGTACTTGTGAGAGGAAAATAAATGTTCATTTGTTTTTGTACATCAGGCCCTCTGAATCAAGAGTCTTTGATAAGTAAAGAAACTTGGTCACAGAAGGCCCTGATGCTGGTAACTGAACTGTGTCCTCATGCCGAAGAGTGTGCTACGCTCGGATGAACCGCCTTGTCCCGTGTAGAACATTTGGGCAAAGGAGGCCAACAGCCCGAACATCCTGACATATCATTTTGAACACTTCTTTCTTTTCAGAACATTATTCCCTGCCCTATTTGTATTTAGAGGTAAGGACTGGAAATATGTTTTTAGAATAGGCCCTTTTATTTTGACAAGGCACTACTAGTACTGTGTTATTATTTGATGGTCGTAGTTGCTCCCATCTGTAGATTTCAGATTAGATAGGTGTTTATCATAGCCTTTGTGAAGTTCAATAAACACCCTTCAACTGTGGTCACTTGTGTCTGTCTTACTGTTGATACCATGCCTTCCTTACAGCAGTGGCTCAGGTGTCCAGTGCCTCACCCAACTTCAGCACTTCACATCTACAATCTGATCTGCTCCACTCCCATCTGGTATTGTGCTGAAACACAGCACAACAGGTCAGGCCCAGTGACAGAGAGCTCTAGGATGTGGGGCTGGCTCCCATGGTGCTCATGCGACACACCTCCATTACACGACCACCACTTCAGGAAGCTGCTCATCCAGTAATCCATGGAGGGCACCAGCTACGATGCGGTGACAATGACATCCAGCCCAAGAGTGTATGACCAAACCGTTACCTGGGCGCATGGACAATTCCAATCGTGCCCAGTACAAGAATTCGATTATTGCGGCTGGCCAGCCACGCTCAGACCCTGTTGGGCCCTCTGAACATAGCTCCTGAGAGGATGATGAGGCTCGCAAATCAATGGTTTTATTTTATGCTGGTTATGAGGTCCATAAACTTCGCAGATGGATCTTATCGCACAACTAAAGATGCTCTTAGGCCTACTTCACACCAATGGTCAACAGAGGCAATGAGCACTTTTAACTGAGAGAGGCTAGCCAAACATCGACTGAAACCTTAGATGCTTTCTCCACACGGCTCAAAAATCTTGCTACCACTTTTTAAGTGCCTGATGAAGAAGGCGAATGAAGATGATGGATCCTTCAGATGTGCTACTCCTTAGTTAAGAAAACATTTTGTAAGAACCCGGTCCATCACTGTAAAGAATCCTGTAGCTAACATGAACCAGCAGTATCTCATCACATGGAAGATACCATATGCAATCTCAAGGTGGAGGAAGTACATGTGGTGCAATCCTGGCGGCAACCATCACAACCAGGCAGAAGATGAGGCCGTACCAGGACAAGCAACCAGTGTCATCCTGACCAGTTAAAATCTCTGCCCCTCGCTCCATCAGACATAGAGAGACGACCATACAGTCTGTGCAACTAAAGCCCTCCCGAATCCCCAAAGATGTCGCACAGCAGGTAAAGAATGGGGCTGATGCGGAAGGAAGAATCATTTCACAAATGTCTTTAAAGCTGGATGGACTACACCAGACTGTCCGGAGCAACCCTGTAAGGGTGGCTGTCTCCACACATGACCAGGCAGAAGAAAAACAGAAATAGGCAGACGCAGCATACAGGGAAAATTTATCCTTCGTGTCAGCCATATGCCAGAGGTATCAAGGTTGCAGACACCTTTTCAATCCGAGTCCTAGTATTGATTGACACCGGCCTGCTTGTAGCCTAGATGATCCCAGTTAGCTTGCCACCAACAGAAGAACATCTGACACATTTACAGAGTTTCTTAATACCATCAATGAGCGAATTCAATTCACAACGACTCACAGTTATAAAGAAGTTAACTTCCTAGATGTTACTGTTATAAACAAACACTCCAAACTCACAACAAGCCTTTACCGCAAACCAAGTGACCGTAACAATTTACTACATCGATTAAGCTTTCATCCTCCAAACACCTTAAAGAGCCTTCCGTACAGTCAATTTCTTCAAGTGAAGAAAATAGTGCAAGATGAGACTGAATGCACAAAACTAATGAAAGAGATGGCCACAAGATTTCTACAAAGAGGATATCCAACAGAAGAAATTGACAGTTCAGTGAACAAAATCGAGACCATTGACGGGAAGACAATATAAGAGAAAGAGAAAACCACCAAAGAAACTCTGCTAATACAGGTGACCAAATACTCCACAGAGAGCAACAGGATAAAGAAAATCGTTGAAAAACACTGGCACTTTCTATCAGAAGTAAGAACTTTGAGGAACCTTTATTCAGCCTTACCAATGTTCGCATACACATGGAGTAAGAACATCAAAGACATGCTAGTACGGCGTGATGCGAAACATTTAAAGAGAAAACCATCAAGAAAAGGCACCTATCCCTGCTTAAATTGCTGACACTGCAACATGGTCCAAAAGGGCGACACCATATTCCATTCAAATACAGGAAGGAAAATGTATCTGAACAACTACGCAACATGTGAAACAGCTAATGTAATTTACAGCATTAAATGCCCATGTGGCAAATATTATGTTGGGCAAACCACAAGAAAGGCGAAATTATGGTGGAATGAACACCGGCTAACATATGAACTGGCAACATCAAAGTCCCCAGTATCCAGACATTTTAATGAAGCAAAACATCAGATTGCACAAATCAAATTGTTGTTAAATTCTTGAGATTCCCCATTAAAGAGCTCATACTTAAAAGAGCTCGTGAATTAAGAGATATAGCATGGGGAGGCAACAAGATCATGATTTTTGTTGATTTAAGCAAAAGGCATTTTGGAGAAAAGGCGAGCTTTTGACAAAGCTAAAATGAAGGCACGTGATAAGAACATGAAATATTATATGATATACTCTGCTATTTTTAGGATAGTTCAAAATGGACGCTTGCCCTCCTTTACAGATCATAAATCAGCTGGAGCATTTTTGACTGATCTTGAAACGGACCGCATGCAAGCCACAACATCAGAACAAAATCTTACAAAAGCTGCAAAGAAAAAAAAAAGACTATTTAATTTCAATGTTTAAATTCTGATGGATTCCTCCGTTATATTTGTTTCCCTCTTTTTTAAGGTATTTATTAGTTTTTTAAAAAATTTTTGTGCCTCTCTCTTTATATAAATATATGGAAAAGATGGCCGCCAAAAAATGTTCGTTAAGTTTAACTTATTTAGAATTTTGCGAGGAGCTAGTGTTGGTTTTCAAGTTACATGGTCCCATTGTGCTGAAAAAAGCACCTGCCGACTCTCGAAAACGTCATGGCAGAAGTTAGGATTACGGGGAGCCGACTGGGGAATCATCAGTAAGGAAGATGGACAGTAGCGGATTGGGGGATTGAAGGAACAGTAGTCATCGGAGCAGCTCCTATCGCGCAGCGTGTCCGAACTGGTATAACTAGTATAACGCTGACTGCGAGCGAAGATAACGTGAAGGTGTCCCTACTTGCCAACATTCTGTGACCAAAAAGATGTAGGATTTTTCAAGTTTCGAAAATAATAATTCCCATAACGATGACATCACAGGAAAATACAAAACATACATTGTTGGCGCCATTTAACCATTCTAAAATACACAACCCATCAAACAGCACAACATGGAAAGATGTTGAAATGTTAAAAATGTATAATTCTGAATGGTAACTTTACACCAAATTCAGTTACCTAACTTCACAGAAGGTAATCACACAGAGCTGGTGGGCAACGTTGGCCACTGCTCTGTAGCAGCAGCCTGGGCAATACGTATTTATTGTAAATTGAACACTACATGGCGACTGATACCCCCCTTAGTCTGATAGGCAGATGCTGTGTGATGGTGTTACACTCTGCCACTTGCCTTCACTGGTGGTTCATCCAAGGGTTGTACCGGCAAGAGTGCAGGACAGAGCGAAGCAGCTGTCAGGTCAGTGGATTGGTCTGAGCCCAATCAAAGTAATCACTCAGCAGCCCACTGTACAGACAGACTAGTGTGTTGCATGCTCTGTCCTGTAGCCCGCCTTAGAGTCACATGCATTACCTGCCACTGTAAAAAGCAGTAGGATCTGTCACCAAAATCTGTAGGCAGTAGGGCTCCTTAAAAAGCATTAGTCTACTGCCTCAATCTGTAGGGTTGGCAAGTATGGGTGTCAGGTATACATATGCTCAAGTATAATGCTATGCGGGCAGTGTTCGTGTGGGTCCTGATGGTAAGGATGTGGTTACGCTCTGGAGTACATTTGAAATATAACTGAAACTAACGGTGGAGAGGGAATTTAGTGACTGCCTATGAGGTAGCTGAAGAGAAGAGGAGGAAGGAAAGGTAAAATGCTACGCTGTTATATATGGGCAAAGACACGGAATATATGGCTCACCGCTTATTGTGCTCCTCATAAAGCAGAAGTATTAATGTGCTGGTACTTGAATACTGATGGAGAATTCTGTTATATGGACCGATTAACTGTTTACTAAATATAAAGGGATCAACAGGAAGAAAAGCTAGTACATTTTGGCGGAAGTGGACGAGCTTACTAAGCAGGGTCTTACAACTGGCAATTGTGGGGCTACTGTTATGCGGCATTCTGACTGTATTTATGGCGTGTTCAGCTTGCTCAAACAGTTAACAGACTGTTGTGCTGTTTGAGGACCAACAGGTGCTTTTGCAAACAATTACACTTGTTGCTTCAGTTAAATTAAATGTGCAACGATGGGGGTGCGAAACTGACGTACAGTGTAGTGCGCACGGAACGGTAACACCGAACGAGCAAGTGCTGCGTGGCTTCCCAGAAGGCAGTGGTGACACTTCGCATGTTGCTGTAGTTTGATATTGTCCATAGCTCTCAACTCACACGCTTTTGGCGGGTGTCACCCGCCTTGTAAAGCGTTGACTCACCCGCCAAACCTCCTGCACGCCCATTCATTTCAATGGGCGTCTCACCCGCCAAAAACAAAATCGGGTGTTTTCACCCGCCTATGCGACACAAATGGTTGAGAGCTATGTATTGTCTGAGAAATGCAGTGCAGCTTATCAATGTCACGTGTGGTGCCACCGTGTCTGCCTGCACGTACAATCATTGTCAGTCTTCCTTCCGCATTTCTCTCATAATATGTTGCCGGTATGGGAACATGTGCAACACGAGCAGAGTTGGACAGTAAAAATATATACACAGTGCCATATTGACTGCTGAGGATTGCATGCTGCAGTGCCAAGTCTTCGTCTTGATTGACAATGGTAGCTTGGTTTATTTTATGGGGCAAATGTGATGTTTGTTAGTGGCTTGTGATGCTTGTCTCTCTTGAAATCAAACACCGGTATACTGATAGTGCCGGAAGCAGCTGACACAGTAATACGTTTGCACGCTGATCGATGTGAGCGAGACGTAAAACTGCACGTTTCTAGCGTGCGCAAGTGCCTTCTTCTAAGCGGCCAGTAGCCATTGGAAAACCACATGCTGGGGTTGTGTGAGACTAGTTAGCTCGGTTGCTGTCCACGCCTCGTTCCAAAGTTGCCAGAGGATAGTGCTGGTAAAGGAAGAAATATGTTTTGTGGCAATGATACATGGAGAGGAGGACAAAGCTACATGAACGGTTGTCATGATGCGGCTCAAGATGAAACAGTGTTTGCATCTATGCCGGACCTGGATGTTGGGTTTTTCAGAGTTTAGTGATATGTTTGGGTTTCTATTGTGCTAGAATACTGATGCCTGGGGATTGATGTATAACTTGTTATGTAATTATATTTACATACAGTGATATAGGGGGTGCGGGGGGTCTAATAATAGAGATGGCTTAATAAGAGATGCTGGAGAGGGCTGTGTTTTGGCATAATTTAGATGAGGTGAGAAGTGTTTTTCTATTTGAGAGTAAAGTAAGTATGGTGTTCGGTACATAGAGAATTCATATGACCTGAAAAGGGAAGGCCAATGACTACTAAGCCGGTCAAGCGCTCGCTTTGACATCTGTGCAGAGCTTGCAAACGCAGGTTCATCCCAATCTCAGCCTTTCATCCTTCCGGTCGATAAATGAGCACCACACACCGTGGGTAATAATAAGCAGCGCTCGGATACCTGAGGGTTCGTATGCGCTATATAAATGCCAAATTATTATTATTATTACTTCAGAATAAAGAGGGTATTTTTAGTAGGTGAGGTGGCTAGATAGAAATAGCTAAGCTATACAGTGTTATATTGGGGAATTGGATGCAAAGGATCTGGTTGCTGTTAATTTCTTGCTTAGAAAGCTCTATCTGTCTGTTGTTTCATTTTCAAGATAGTTTGGTAAATGTATAGATTTAGTTAATATATTTGGTGTTAGGTGGTTTTGGTTATTGGGATTTTAGGTGTAATTTAATAAATGAGATAGGATAGAACACAAATATTCTGGTCAATTAGTAGGTATTAGTTTAGAAGTTAAATAGTGGTTGAGATAGTTCTCTGTGAAGATGGGTTGGGTGCAAGCTATAATAGAATATGTATTACGTGAAGGGAAAACTGTTGATGAAAAGCTTAGAATTTTGGGCATAGGTAACTGGTAGGTATAGTTCGAGACAATGTAAAGTAACTTATAAAATGTCTGATGGATGTCAGATTATGTTGTTGGAACCTTACTTAAGTAATCTGTTGATTGACTGTCTTTTTGTGGTGTACTGTTATGTTTGTCATCTTTTGTTTTTTATGATTTATTTAGTTTTTATGAGGTAGGCTACATATCTATGGGGGCTTAGAATGAAACATGCTCCATTCTTTACTACTAAGCAAGATGATACAAACCAGTAGGCCAAGATCTCGTTGAATGTTATTTAATGGTGTGGATTGTGCATTTATGTCACGCTCACCTGAAAACTCTGCAGGAGCGATGGATTCTCTCGACCTCTGCTCTCCTATCCTCTGAATTCTGTTCTATCTCCATCTCCTGGGGTTCTTCCTGTAAGGGTAGGTAAAGGACGGGTTAAGTACTGTGCCTGGCCCTAATAACAACCCCCCTCCAAACTTTCTGAGTGAGCGCAGTGTTTAGGGGCTCACCTCTTAATTTGGTAAGGCGTGCTCTCCGTCCTGGCTCTGCAGGAGCGCTATGGTGCGGGGCCGGATGGCTGTTGTGCTGTATGTAAGCTGTCCCCACTTGTGTGGTTTGTGGCGGAAGAAAAAACGAGGCCGCCTCCTTGAGTTTTTGGAAAGTTCAGGCGATCCGAAATAAGTTCAGGGACAGTTAATTCACTGACCCTTATATGGTGGATGTGAGAGTTCAATGTCGAAGTGTCCTCGGAGGCCCAGTTACTTCACTAGGCACAGGTAAGGAGAAAAGTATGTCCTTTGGGTATTTGAACCCAGAATTGTCTCTAGCGACTAATCAGCCTTTCTCCTGTCTTTCTCCTAACATGTTTTGTCAAGAAATACCTCTGCAGAAAGGAAATCCAAGCGAGCTGCTGAGGCCAGATGGTCCACGTGATGAAGATTGAGCTGAAAAGACGATCGGACCCGCCAGAAAACAGGTGAGTAGAAAACGAAGTTCGCTAATGCTTTCTGTTGTTTCCTTCTTGCAGATGCGGAGCTCGAAGAAGCGAGGATGCTGTCTGGCCGGGGATCGGGTCTGCAGAAGGTCGTGGAATGGCTCCGGAGACTGAATCGGGTAAGCGCGTGCTCACTGCTACAGAGAAAACACACGAAGCAAGTCTTGCTCTTTGGGCGTGGCTTTTATAGAGAGCCTCGCCCAAAGACTAGAGCATTGCATAAAGTCCAGATTGGCACAAAAGGAAATCCATGTAAATGGAACAGGAAGTCCCTTGCTATTCTATGGGGGGTAGGCGGTTCCTAATGGAGACATGGATATTAACCTGACCTTGCCCTCCAAGCTTTTACCCATAATGCTCCCGACTGATTTCTCCTCATGCTATCATGAACTGGGTATGAAATCGACTGGACAGTTCGACCTAACCTAGTACCCATGACAGTCCTCCCCCTCAAGACCCCTCCCAAGGATGTGTTTCCTGGACCAGGCTTAGTGGGATTGTTCTTATGGAACTTGAGTAATAACCGAGGGGCATGAATGTTCTCACTTGGCTCCCATGACCTGTCTTGAGGACCATATCCCTTCTAGTCCACCAAATAATACAAGGTCTTTCTCACTATCTTGGAATCTAGTATTTGTTTGACCTCAAATTCCGGTTCCTCCCCTTATAATACTAGAGGGGTTGGGGGTGTTAAAGTTCTAGTCCCGGGCTGTACTGGCTTCAACAAGGACACATGAAACACGGGATGCATGCGCATTTGTGAGGGTAGAGTTAACCTCATGGCGATTGGAGTTACTACCTTTTCTATTGTGAATGGCCCTAAGAATTTGGGTTGAAATTTCCTGGCTCCCTTCAATGCTATATACTTGGTTGCTAGCCATACAGGATCTCCGACTTGGTAGTTAGGGGCCTCTTGTCGATGACGGTCAGCAGACTTTTCTGTGTGATCTTAGCTGTCTTAAGGTGTTCTATTGCATCTTTGTTTGCTTGCAAAATCCTCTCATGTAAAGTCTCTATGGCTGGCATTTCGATGGCTTCTGGTGGGTCATATGCTGAGGTTCTAGGGTTGCGGCCATACAGAGTGTAAAATGGTGTCATGCGTGTGGAGGCATTTATTGAATTATTATAAGCGTATTTGGCTATCCACAAGATCTCTTCCCAGGAGCGTTCTGTCTGATGTAATAGACAACGGAGGTACTGCTCTAAAGTCTGGTTGGTACGCTCGGTTTGGCCGTCTGTTTGAGTGTGGTGACTGGTAGACAACCGGATCTCAATTCCGGCCAGAGAACAGAAACGCTTCCAGAACCGAGACACAAATTGGCTCCCCCTATCGGAGATTAATATGGATGGAAACCCATGCAACTTCACGATGTGGTAGAGGAATTCTCTAGCCAAGACGTGAGCTGACGGAATCCCTTTAAGAGCGATAAAGTGGGCCATCTTGGTGAATAAATCTACTACCACAAGGATGGTGTTGAATCCGGAACTGGGAGGCAAGTCTGTGATAAAGTCCATAGAGACTGTATGCCAAGGTGTGGGTGGCGTAACCAGTGGTTGCAATAAACCGGCAGGCCTTTGCTTTGAGGCCTTGTTTTGGGCACATGTCCCGCATGAGTTGACAAAATCTTGAACATCCTGGTGCCAGTTTGGCCACCAGTAGGATCTCTCTATCTTCTCAGTAGTCTTACTCACTCCAGGATGGCCTTCCATTGGTGAATCGTGATCGTTTACAAGTATTTCTTCATGTAGGGTACGTGTTGGAAGGTACAGACAGTCTCGATAGTACGGTAGGCCATCCTTAATGGAAAAGTTGACTCCCTTTGTTTCCCATGTTTCTACTTCCTTTACGGGCAGGATGTCTTTTACCTTCTGCTTGACTTCTTCCCATGAAGAGTCATTTCCGCACAGACCGAGGATCTTGTCTCCAAGGATGATGTCCACCGGATCAGGAATTCTGTAAGCTTGTTCTCCTTTGCCCATGAGCGATAGAGCGTCCGCTTTCCCATTTTTAACTCCAGGCCGATAGGTAATCACAAAATCATACTCTGATAGGAACAGAGGCCAACGAAGCTGTCTAGATGATTGTGCTTTAGCGGAACGCAGGTACTGGAGGTTCCGATGATCTGTTATTATGGTAATGGTATGTTTAGTTCCGAGCAAGTAATGCCTCCATTCCTGGAGGGTTCTTTTATTGCAAGCAGTTCTTTATCCGTAACCGCATAATTTAGTTCTGCTGATGAGAATTTTTTCGACCAGAAAGCCACAGGATGAAGTTGACCAGTATCTGTATTCCGTTGGGACAAGACCGCTCCCAAGGCCACGCTTGATGCATCAGTCTCTACAATGTAAGGGAGATCTGGTTGCGGGTGTTGTAGTACTGGGGCGGATGTGAATTGGCTCTTCAGAGCACAAAATGCTTCCTCAGCTGCGGGGGTCCATTCAAATTTCCGATGCTTGCATAAAAGGGCGGTAATAGGATGCACCAAATGTGAGAAACCAGGTATAAAGCGTCTGTAGAAATTTGCAAAACCCAGGAAGCTGTGCACTCCCTTTAGGGACGAAGGTGATGGCCAAGTGAGAATTGCCTCTACCTTCCTGTTGACCATACGGATGCGTTGTGGCGACAAGATGAATCCTAAAAACTCAACTTCAGTGACGTTGAAGGAGCACTTTTCAAGCTTGGCATAGAGGTGATTGTTGTGCAGCTTGTGAAGAACCGCCTGTACATGAGATACATGCTCTTGTACAGAAGCTGAATAAATGAGGATATTGTCTATGTACACTATGGTACATACGTCTAGCAGTTCTCGTAGGACATCATTCATGAAGTGTTGGAAAGCCGCCGGCGTGTTGCATAACCTGAACGGCATAACCTGGTACTCGTAGAGGCCGTACCTGGTGCAGAACGCGGCCTTCCATTCGTCACCCTCTTTAACACGCACCAGGTGATAGGCCCCTCGAAGATCCAATTTCGTGAATACCTGCGCATGGCGCACTTGATCGAGTAATACGGGTATTAGAGGTAACGGGTACCGGTTTTTCACCGTGACCTGGTTTAACGCGCGATAGTCAATGCACGTCCTTAGATATTTATTTATTTTTATTTATTTATTTATTTATTTGGATTTGTATAGCGCACATCTGCCCATGGGCATCGTGGCGCTGAAAGCATTCTTACTTGTTACAGGCAAACATGGTATGGATATAGATACATTGATGAACATATATGCATGTTTATATACAGTTGTGCTTATTTATATACAGTTGTGAAAAAACAGTTAGGACGGTGGGGTGGAGTTAGTTAAACAGCGTGGTTTTGAGTAGTCTGCGGAAGACATGGTAAGAGTTTTCGTTCCTGAGCGCTGTGGGGAGAGCGTTCCAGTTTTTGGGTGCTAAGTGTTGGAAGCTAGCCCCCCCGGCTTTACTTCTTTTGAATGTCGGTACGTAGGTCTGGTTGGTCATGTGTGACCTTGTGGGTCTAGTAGATGTTTTAAGGGTGATTCTTTCTGAAAGATAGGGCGGAGCCTTGGCTGAGAGGCATCTGTGGGTGATGGCCATGGATTTAAATAGTATCCGCTCTTTTATTGGTAGCCAGTGGGCTTCTTTCCTGGCTTGGGTGATGTGCTCCCTTTTAGGGATGCTTAGGGCTGCTCTTAGAGCATTGCTGTGTGTGACTTGCATTTTTTTTAGGTTTTGTGCAGACGTGCCCAGGAGGAGAGCATTGCAATAGTCCAATTTGGTACCTATTGTGGCTCTAGCTACGGCTAGGCAGTTTTTAGTGGATAGGAAGGGTTTAACAGCGTTGATTATCTTCGTGGTGAGTGCGGCAGAGGAGGCTATGGCATTGACTTGCCGTGTCATGGAGAGAGTGGAGTCAAGGTATACTCCTAGCGTTTTTACTGCAGTGGAGACTGTGATGATAGAGTTATCTATGTTAAAGGATTTGTACTGCGCTGGGAGTTTGTTTAGTGTTTCTTTGGTGCCAACTAGTAGGATTTCTGTTTTGTCCCCGTTTAGGCAGAGGATAACCCTCCTTCTTAGGGACGAAGAAGAGGGGAGACACCGCGGGGGATTTGGAAGGGCGCATAAAACTGTTTGCAAGGTATTGGTCCAGGTAAGCCTTCAGATGAGCGTTTTGCCCTTCCGTCAAAGCATATATGCCGCTACACGGAACCTTTGCCCCTGGTACCAGGTCTATTTGACAGTTATAAGGACGATGCGGGGGCAGAACGTTGACTTGTTCCTTGGCGAATACATCTCGGAATTCCTGGTATTCGGGAGGTAAAACTCCCAACATCCCCAACCCTGGGAGAGTCTTCTGCAATGCTGTTATTGGATGTTCCGATGCCCCACCTGACTCGTAACAGTGTCTGCAATCCCTGGGGAAGGTTAATGATCTACCAAGCCAATCTATGAGTGGGTTATGTTTTCTCGAGCCAAGGTATGCCAAGGATCATCTGGAACTGCGGAGCCGAAATCAGATCGAATGAAATTTCCTCCTTGTGCCCGTCTTGACAGAGCATAATGACCTTGGCGGGGCAACGGGTAACTGGTCCTGATAGTAGCTGAGTTCCGTCAACAGCGGTTACATTGTCCACGGTCTCCTTCGAACAAATTGGTAAGCCGATCTTGTTGGCCATCTCAAGGTCCAGATAGTTCCCTATGGCTCCACAATCCACAAAGGCCTTTAGTGCATTTAAACTGGAGGGTCAGCGCTGGTCCACAATGGTAACTGGGATGGTAAAATGAGAGGTTAGGGGATTTTTTCTTGCGCTCGACAAACCGACCTCTAAGTTTGCCGGGCGTTAGAGTTTTCCACCTCAGTTGTCTCCTTTACCCCATCCATGGCGCCTACAGTCTTTCGGGGCGGTTTGACCAGGCAGTTGCGCAGAAAATGGCCGGATTGACCACAGTATAAACATAATTGTTCTTGACGCCTTTTATCACGTTCAGCCTTAGAGAGGGAACCTCGGACTCCCCAAGTTGCATGGGTTCAGGATGTGTTTCCGTGGACTGACGAACTGATGTCTCCTTGGGCTGCATGTAAAATGTCCTGCTCTCCGTGCGTGAGCGGTCAGCCCTCCGGTTCTGCAAACGATGATCGAGCTGAAGTGCAAGGTCTATGTACTCGGCGCACCCATCGGGGGATTAACTACTTGTGCCAGGACACCTTTAAGCTCTCCTCTTAGCCCACGGTAAAAAAGGGTTGTCCGTTTTTCCTCGGGCCAGTTTGTTTCGGCTACCAGGACGACACGTAAGCCAAAAGATCCTGACCCCTTGTCGCAAAGATAACAACTCGTCGTCCAAGGCCTGCCCTTGTGTGCTACGGGCAAAAAGCTTTTCCAATTCGCGTTGAAAGCCCGCAACATTTCGAAGTAAGGGGTCATCCCGGTTGACTAACGGTACAGACCATTCCGCTGCATGTCCCTCCAAATATGACAACACAAAGGCTACCTTGGACTGGTCTGAGGGAAATAACCCCGGTTTACACAGAAAATGTAGACGGCACTGGTTCATAAATGTGCTAAATTGTTTGCGCTCCCCAGAGAATCTCTCCGGGGGCGCCAGAGGTATATTGCCAGGAAGGACTACTTGTACTGGAGCTGCTATGGGCTGGGGTGGTGCAGTTGGTGTTGCCGTGGCTCCCCCTGGTAATGGGGCCATACCCGCTTGAGTCTGAAGCAATTGGCGAGCTATCTCATCTGTCTTATCTCAGTTCACTGCCAATTCACGGCTCAAGGCGTTTGTCTCCGAACGAGCTGCGTGTACCTCTGCCCTCAGCTCCCCCAATAACTGACAGTTGGTCTACATCCGAGGTCTCCATCGCTCAGGCGGAGGTGTTTTAAGGTCGGCTTTGTGTTCTGTCACGCTCACCTGAAAACTCTGCAGGAGCGATGGATTCTCTCGACCTCTGCTCTCCTATCCTCTGAATTCTGTTCTATCTCCCTCTCCTGGGGTTCTTCCTGTAAGGGTAGGTAAAGGACGGGTTAAGTACTGTGCCTGGCCCTAATAACAACCCCCCTCCCAACTTTCTGAGTGAGCGCGGTGTTTAGGGGCTCACCTCTTAATTTGGTAAGGCGCGCTCTCCGTCCTGGCTCTTCAGGGGCGCTATGGTGCGGGGCCGGATGGCTGTTGTGCTGTATGGAAGCTGTCCCCACTTGTGTGGTTTGTGGCGGAAGAAAAAACGAGGCTGCCTCCTTGAGTTTTTGGAAAGTTCAGGCGATCCGAAATAAGTTCAGGGACAGTTAATTCACTGAACCTTATATGGTGGATCTGAGAGTTCAATGTCCAAGTGTCCTCGGAGGCCCAGTTACTTCACTAGGCGCAGGTAAGGAGAAAAGTATGTCCTTTGGGTATTTGAACTCAGAATTGTCTCTAGCGACTAATCTGCCTTTCTCTTGTGTTTCTCCTAACAGGTTTTGTCAAGAAATACCTCTGCAGAAAGGAAATCCAAACGAGCTGCTGAGGCCAGATGGTCCGTGTGATGAAGATTGAGCTGAAAAGACGATCGGACCCGCCGGAAAATAGGTGAGTAGAAAACGAAGTTCGCTAATGCTTTCTGTTGTTTCCTTCTTGCAGATGCGGAGCTCGAAGAAGCGAGGATGCCGTCCGGCCGGGGATCGGGTCTGCAGAAGGCCGTGGAATGGCTCCGGAGACTGAACCAGGTAAGCGCGTGCTCACTGCTACAGAGAAAACACACGAAGCAAGTCTTGCTCTTTTGGCGTGGCTTTTATAGAGAGCCTCGCCCAAAGACTAGAGCGTTGCATAAAGTCCAGATTGGCACAAAAGGAAATCCATGTAAATGGAACAGGAAGTCTCTTGCTGTTCTATGGGGGGTAGTCGGTTCCTAATGGAGACATGGATATTAACCTGACCTTGCCCTCCAAGCTCTTACCCATAATGCTCCTGACTGATTTCTCCTCGTGCTATCATGAACTGGGTATGAAATCGACTGGACAGTTCGACCTAACCTAGTACCCATGACATTTTAAGAGGAGGAAGGTTTTAGCAAGAATCTGGAGAAGTAATGGGGATGTAGTGTTTCTTCAGGCAACTCATTTGATTAAGCAATCTGAAAAGTTTCTGATTCATTCTAGATATACGCAGGCAATATCTAATTGCTATGACTCGAAATCGAGAGGTGTGAGTATTTTGTTCAGAAGGGGTCAAGTGTAGATATTGTGGTGAAGGCATTAGTAGTGAATTTCAGGGGTTCACGCAAAAATATAATTTGGTTGATATATGGTGGGAAATGCACCAGGTAGATAAATCATACACTTTTTATTCGCCAGTACATGAATCATATTCGCAAATTGATTATATACTTATGACTAACCGATTGGTCAGTAACGTGACCTGCTCAGAAATTACGGAAAGAGTGAGATCTGATCATTCACTTATTGACATGCAGATGGCAATCATGGATCTGAATGGTAAAATGATGAGATGGAGATTACAAGCGGGAATACTGAGAGATTCGACAGTCACTATGCGATTAGAGACGTTTATTAATAAATATTTTGAGGATAATATAGATACGGCTGATATCAAAGTAGTCTGGGATTGTTTTAAAGCACTGATAAGAGGAGAACTGATAAGTTGATCGGCTAGCACTAGAAGAAAGAGTTTTGAAAAAATTCAAAAATGGAAGAAGAAATTAGGGATCTGCAGAGAAAGTGTGCTATTTCTAATACAGAAAAGAATAGAAATGAGTTGAGAATATTAGAAGGGGAGTTGATGAACCATCTGGCGGAGAAGGGAATGTTTTATAGTAAACAAAAATTCTGGGAGTTTGGGGAAAAAAATTGGAGAATCTTAAATAAGTTAAAGAGAATAATAGAGGAATCGTGTTTTACATCACTAATAACGGATGAAGGGAAAATAATGCTTAAGAACACAGAGATGTGTGATCATTTTCAAGAATTTTATTTACGATTATATAGGGAAGACAATTCTCCAAGTAATAAAGATCTGAGGGCATTTTTTGATAAAATTAAACTCCTGAAATTGTCTTCAGACGGAGATGGCAAAGCAGAAGCAGATATCGAAATATGTGAAGTAGTAGAAGCAATAAAACAGCTAAATGGGGGGAAGTCACCAGGGCCTGATGGGTTAATATCAGAATTTCATAAACTATTTGCAGATCAATAAGTTCACATAATAATAAAGAATCAGATGCTCTGTTAGCTTTTTTTGATCCTGAGAAAGCCTTTGATAGGGTCCATTGGAAATATTTAGAATACACATTGTGAGAAATGGGATTTGGTCCTAAATTTATTCAGGCGGTTAACTGTATACATCTGGATATATCTGCAAAGGTGCAAGTTAATGGAATAATATCTGGAGTGTTTTCTTTATCGAAGGGCACGAGGCAGGGTTGTCCACTATCACCATTCCTATTTGATTTAACGCTGGAACCATTGGCTGCGTATATTAGGAAAAATAATGAAATAAAAGGGATTTGAATAGGAAATACTGAGCTGAAGATATTAATTTATGCGGACGACATGAATATACTTCTTTCAAATCCTTTGGAATGTGGCCTTGCTCTGAAAGCAATGATGGAGGAGGTAGGGAAGTTGGTGGGTCATAGGATTAATTGGACAAAGACAGAAATCTTTCCCCTCTCAGCTGTATACGATTGGGGAGTGTTGGAAGCATGGGATTGCAAATGGTCCCCGAATGGAGTGAAATATCTGGGGGTTCATATTGTTAGAGATTTAAAGGAAATTGTGAAGCTGAATGCTGATAAGGTTATAAGAAATGGAAAAGGTTTCAAGGAAAAACATTAAGCTTCAGCCAATTGTGGCGACTAGAAATGCTCTGGTGGCATGGTTTAAGGAAAATAATCAATATTTTGGGTTTAGTCAAGAAGCTTCCATATGGCATAGCCAAGTGCTACAGTTGCAAAACAAGTGCTTGCATTGGCAGAGCTGGATTAAGAGAGGTATTCTTAAAGTAAGGGATGTTTTCAGAGGGGATTCTGAGTTTCGAGGAATTAAGAAGCAAGTATAACTTAAATAGAAGAGATTTGAATCACTTTAGAGATTTAAGAACTCTTATAAGTCAGACAATGAATATGGTTGACAGAGACGTATATGAGTATGGGACTAGAATATGCAGATTCGTGGTTAAGATTAAAAGAAGTATGGTCAAATGAAATTGATCTACATATATCTGAAAAGGAATGGGAGGATCTACTTAGAGTGGGATCCAAATCGAAAATGGACATGAATTTGAGGTTCATAGGGCAAAAGATCATTGGGAGATTATACTGGACCACAGAAAAAAATACATAAGCTTAAATTACTGGATAATGATATGTGTTGGAGTTGTGAAATGAACAGAGGAACATTTTAGCATTTACTCTGGGATTTTCCAAGGGTGCAAAACTTTTGGAAGGAAATTTTAGACAGAATAGATATCACTCTGAACATAGCTATCCCTAGGTTGGCTGCGAGCATGATTCTACTAATGCGTAGAGGAAGATGTCTAGTTACAAGAGAGTTGCCCCGGACGGCACGAGGATCGCACTAGTGCCGGGTTGGTGCAGTTTCAGCAGAGCGTTTATATGCACTTGAAGACAAGTTAACAGGATAGTCACTCAATGTCCCAGAATCCAACAGGAGACAAATATCCAAACAAGTCGTGGAGAGAAAATAGTAGCAGAGATGGGATTTGCCAATTAAGTATGTACCTGAGCACACATGCATCCAGAGTAGGTGTAGAAAAGTTCCGGATAGTTGACAGCAAGTCCTCTGCTTTGGTTCTGTATGCAGAAGCGGCAACCTGGAATGAAGTACCGCAAGAGACAGAAGGGAGCCGGATCCAGTAACGTTCCGAGTCAACAAACCAGACGAGCACGACAGGAATAAAGGAGGAGACAAGCCAATCCAATAGTCAGGCAAGGGTCAAAACCAGGGGTTCAGATGAGGAATCGTGTGGAATACACGAAGAAGTAACAGACGTAACCTTGTGTAGCTTGTAACGCTAATTGGCAGCAACAAGCCCCTTGAAAGACGGTGGTTTTATAGTCGTAAAGGGGCGTATCTTGCCGTACGTCTTCCACGTACAAGACGTGTCAGCTGACCCAGAGTCCGTCGTAGTTTGTACAGGCGCCATGGCAGCCTGTATCTGGTCCACAGAGGAGCTTGTAAAGAAGTCATATTCTGCAAGGAGGCCCGCGGGGAAGCCCGAAGTGAAACAGCATCCTCCCCCAAAGACTCCGGCAACCCCCTGGCGGAATGGAAACTCCTCAGAAGATCCGGACAATGTAAATTGGAGAGAGGCTTCCATGTACGGTCCTCAGGCCCATAACCCTTCCAATCCACAAGGTAGAACAACGTACCCCTAGACACCCTGTAGTCCAGGATACGCGAGACCTCATACTCCTCCTCTCCATCCACCAAGATTGGCAAAGGACGTGTAGGCAGACGGGTCCCCTGGATGAAAGGCTTGATCAGGGAGACGTGAAAGACTGGATGTATCCGCCATGAGCGCAGCAGGGAGAGCTTGACCGCCACGGGATTGATAACATCAGTAATGGCATAGGGTACCACGTACTTGGGCAGAAGCGAGCGTTTGCCCGCAATTTGTAAATTACGGGACGACAACCACACCTTCATGCCACTCCGATAGACTGGTGCAGGGGATTGATGCACATAGGCATATTTCTTGGCACGATCTTGAGCTCGGAGTAAATGACAGCGTACATCCCGATGAATCTTATCGAGATCTCTTATACAATCTCTTGCTGCTGGATTAACGGCCGGTAATACCAGATCAAGTGGGAGTGCCCTAGGATGACCACCATACAGGGAAAAAAGGGAGAAACCCCAGTTGATGTATGCATAGAGTTGTTATATGCAAACTCCGCATAAGGCAGAGAAGTAAACCAAGACTGTTGGAACTGAAGGCATAAACAGCGTAGGTACTGTTCGATAGTAGCGTTAGTTCTCTCAGTCTGCCCATCAGTCTGAGGATGGTAAACCGAGGAGTACCTGTCCTCAATACCCAAAGAAGCTGTAAGAGCCTTCCAGAATCTTGACGTAAATTCTGTACCACGGTCGGAAACAATAACCGAGGGTAATCCAAAGAAACGAAACACATTCGTCAAGAACAGTCTCGCCAATTCCAGAGCCGCAGGCAAGGTATGAACAATGCATATTTCGTGAAGTAATCAACAATCACCCAAATGGTGTCATGACCCTGAACGTCAGGAAGTTCCACAATGAAATCCATTGACAGCATCTGCCAAGGTTTGTAAGGAACAGGAAGAGGTTGTAACAAGCTGACTGGTTTGGTTTTAGAGGTTTTACACTGAGTGCATATGGAACAAGTCAAAATGTAGTCCTTTACATCACGAACCATGGAAGGCCACCAAGCCCAACGCCGTAAGGCTTCAAGAGTCTTTTGACTTCCTGGATGTGCAGCAATCAAAGAATCGTGAGACCACTAGAGCGCTAAAACTCTAGCTTGACCTGAGGGTATATAGACGCGCCCTTGAATGAACGGCATACCCTGAATTACTTCCAGGTTGAAGTCAGTGATCTCTTTTGGATGGGTTGAGACCCAATCAAGGATGATTGAATGCAAAGAAGGCTGAACCGGACAACCACAAACAACTTTCTTCGGTAGGAGAGGAAGTGCTTCGATCTGTTGGGACTGGCCATCCGCATGTAGGCGAGAGATAGTATCAGCCAAAACTTGAGCTTTAGCAGGACGGTAAGTGATAACAAATTGGTACTGTGAAAAGAATAAATGCCACCGCGCCTGTCTAGCTGTAAGACATTTCATAGATTTGAAGGCTAACAGACTGCGGTGATCCGAGTATACCGTTACAAGATGTTTGGCCCCCAGAAGGTGATGTCTCCATTCCAAGAATGTGTCATGATGCCCGCTCCCGGGGAGCTGGTTCAAGCCCAGCGTCCCCGAAAGCGGACATCCAGTCCCCAAGGAAGGACCCAGCAACCCCATATAGGGGCCCTTTGGACAGTGTCCTGGCGCCTATGGTGCCAGGCTCATAAAAGACATCAGTCCTGTGGCCATAGGCGCCAGGCTCATTATGGGAGTGCTTGGGTGCACTTACCTGATGCAGACCATGCTGCAGGATCCCGGCCTCCTTGAGGCCTGAAAGGAACTACTTTACCTGTGGGACTAATTTACCATCCGGGCGTGGTCGGGGAAGGATACATACCTGATTGGAGGAAGGATACATACCTGGAACTTCTTCCAAGGCTATTTAAACCCCACCCAAACAGCCACACGTGCTTCGCGTTGTTCTGCATCTAGCAGCTGGACGCTCACCGTGTCTGCTCCTGCATCCTGACTTCTGCCACGCCTGCCAGCACCTGGATCACCTGCAAAGGAAGAGAAGAAGAGAACAGAAGAAGGAAAAGTCCTTACCTGCTAAATCCGCATCCCGGAGACATCTTGCCGACAATCCTGAAAAGGAAGACTTTAATTTAAAAGCTCATCGCGTCGATCGCTGCAGCGCCGCATTCCACTCACCTTTACAGGGCGCCTCCATGTTCAGCAGCGATCATCCGGATTCGCAGTCACGCCCCAGCGCCTAGGGAGGAAAAGACCAGAACAAAAGGTGAGAGAGAGAAGGGAATAAGGAAAGCTAAATCTCCATGTTAAGACTTACCTGTTGATTCATTCCCTCTTCATTTCGGGTCCGCGCCGCATCCTGGCATTTCCGGACCCCGGCCCCTAAGCGGAAAAAGAGACATCAGCGTTAATGAGCGAATGAAAAGACATTACCAAAAAACGCTCATTAAAGACTTACCTGATTTCTACAAGGATTTCACCTCTCATCTCGGGTCGGTGCCTGTTCCCCGGCATTCCGTACCCCGGCCCCTATGGGGAAAAAAACACTAGCATTAGTACATTAATGCATGGACACAAGGGGAACCTCTTATCAAAAAACTTACCTGGAAGCCAAGCAAGTTTGGTTCTCACCAATCCGAAAATCCAGTGAAGTAACTGGATACCAACGCGCCCCTGCATCAGAAGCAGGATGGAGAGCTCGTCCTTCCAGACCCTAAGGTGAGACACTACGAGAAATCACAGAAGGGTTTCAAGGAGGGTGAGAGGGGAAAGTGGGAGGCCGATTGCATTACCCCGCAGACAGTTAATCCCCTATTTTCGCCTACAGAAGGATACTTCTGCGAGCCAGGCAAGCCAGATTTGGGGGCCCGGTCCAGTCCGTCTTCCAAACCCTGCGCATCACCTTAGAAGAGGTCACAGCAGCGCGAACCAGGCCATCGCCTCCGTGGGCGTCAGGTGAGCGTAACAGAATGCATCTCTGATGGCTAAGAGTTCGCGTTCCGTAATGGAATAATTTTCTTTCGTAAGCTGTCAATTTACGAGAGAAGTAGGCAACAGGATGAATCTCGCCCGAATGAGGACAGGTTTGTGACAACACCGCCCCAACAGCATAACCCGAAGCGTCAGCTTCAACAAAAAAAGGACGCTCGGGATCGGGATGTTTGAGGACAGGGGCGGAAGTGAAGGCTGATTTTAATTGATCAAAAGCTTTCTGAGCTTCTGAAGACCATACAAATGGCAACTTGGCACTTGTCAGAGAGGTAAGAGGTGCAGAGATTTCGGAAAAACCATTGATGAAGCGTCTATAAAAGTTTGCAAATCCCAGGAATGATTGTAAAGATTTGACTGAATTGGGCACAGGCCATTCCAAAATAGCACTAATTTTGGACTAACTCATGGGCACCCCATTGTTAGTAAGATCATATCCCAAAAACTCCACCTCTGAGGCATGAAATATGCACTTTTCGGCTTTTACAAGCAATTTGTGATCTCTCAGGCGTTGGAGCACTATTTTGACATGTATTTCGTGGTCTTCCTGGTTTTGTGAATAAATCAAAATGTCATCCAGGTAGACAACAACACACTGATGAAGGATGTCATAAAACAAATCGTTCATGAATGCCTGAAAGGTGGCCGGGGCATTACATAACCCAAAGGGCATGACAAGGTATTCAAATAGACCGTAACGGGTTTTGAAAGCGGTCTTCCATTCGTCCCCCTCTCTCATACGGACGAGATTATAATCTCCTCTGAGATCGAGCTTAGTAAATACTTTGAAAGAACCCAATTGATCAAGGAGAACAGAGATCAGAGGAAGAGGGTACTGTTTTTTTGATGGTTGCTGCATTCAAAGCATGATAATCAATACAGGGACGTAAATCCCCTTCCTTCTTAGGAACAAAGAAAATTGGTGATGCAATTGGTGATTTGGATGGACGAATGAATCCCATGGCCAAGGCCTTGTCTATATAATCTTTAAGGACTTCATCTTCTTTGAGAGTGAGGGAATACACTCTGCCGGATGGTATCTTTACTCCCGGTATTAGGTCTATTGGGCAATCATAGGCTCTATGTGGAGGTAGAGTCTCCGCCATCCCTTTGTCAAAAACATCTGCGTAATCTGCATATTGAGAAGGTACCATAGAGACAACATTTTTAGAAACAGCTCCAATATGCATAGTAGGAGAAACCAGTGCCCTGACTGGACTATCCTGGGTAATTCCAAGTAATGTAGTACATCGGGTATTGCATATATTAGAAGGGAACTGAATCTGAGATGTCGACCAGTCGATGGCAGGGTTATGAAGCTTCAACCATGGAATACCTATAATGACTTTATAGGCTGGGGCTTTGATGAAATCGAATGATATCTCTTCAGTATGGCCTTCATCGGTACTCATATGTAGTGGAACCGTTTGGTGAGTTACCATTCCTGATACAAGAATTGAACCGTCCACTGCATTCACTGTTTCAGGTATAGCTTTGCGAACCAATGGTATTCTTGATATAGAGGCAAAGTATTGATCAACATAATTACCTGTTGCACCTGAATCAATCACAGCTGTTGTCTGGAATGATACACCGTGATTTAGGGACAATGTAACAGGTAGGCGGACTAAATGACTCGGATTCTGTAATGTAGAGTCCAAAGGTGAGTTTCCCGACATAGGGACTCTGTCTACTGTCGGGATTTGGCGTTTCCCGCCTTTCTTTTGGGTTTTTTGGGACATTCAGGCAATAAGTGGTCAGAGGCCCCTCAGTACATGCAAAGATTGTGTGATCTACAATATTCTCTTTGAGCAGGGGTAAGTGGTCCCCTAACCACACCAACCTGCATAGGTTCTGGCGCAGGATGTGAAGAAGACGAAGCCTCTGCTGAAACCGTGCTGAACAATGCTGGTTTCTTTTCGCCACGTCTTTCGGATTTACGGGCATCAATCTGAAGGACTAAATCTAGCAGTTCCCCGAATGCCGTGGGGCTACAGGAACAGTAGAGAGGATGTCCTTTAGTTCATCTGAGAGGCCTTGATAGAAGACGGCTGTCTTCTTTTCTTAAGGCCAGTCAGTTTCTGCTGCCAACTGATTGAACCGGGCCAAATAGACCAATAGAGAATTGTTCCCTTGTCGATGCTTTAAGAGTTCCAGGTCAGTAGCTTGAGTGGTATAACGTGTATCAAATACTTTACTCATCATAGCAAGAAGGGCATCACAATTGTAGAGAACATGACTGTTGGATTCTAACAATGGGTTAGCCCATGCGGCTGCAGTGCCTCCTAAATGTGACAAGACAAAAGCCGCTTTAGTTGTAGAGGTTGGAAATGAAGCGGGACGGCACAGAAAATGCAGTTTGCATTGGTTAATGAATGTTCGGTATTGTTTAGGATCGACCTAGGAAGCGTTCAGGAGGAGCTAGAGGGAACTGGGTTGTAAGCATGATCGGGTTTGATTCCTGCTGCGGAGGTGGAAACCCTGATCCTGATGCTGTAGCACCAGCACCAGCCATCTGTGGCGCTGGTGTGGTAACCACAGCCTGAATCGCGTCCATACGTTGGCGCAGTGCCTCTTGTGCATTGGTGAAGTTGGTTCATAGATCCGTAACCATTTGCACGATTTGAGTCAAAGCATCACTGGCCTCCGTGGACATTGTTTGTGGCTGCTAATTCTGTTACTCACCACTCTGAAATAGGCCGAAGATGCAGAGGAGTGACCTTGGAGATGATGGTGGTACAAGAATCGATATTCAGCGTTCCATCCCAGCTCCCCTGAGTACAAGACTCAGGCTTCCTCAAAGAGGGTTCTACAATGTACCTCTCTGCTGTTTCACTTGGGACAGACAGAGGTGTCAATTGAATAGAAGAGCGGGGAGAACACATACCGCCAATACCAATGCTGCAAAGGAATACAAAGATATTAGACAGTGTTGAAGTTAAGGCAAATAATCAGAACAGTTGAATTTAATGGGAAACTACCTAGATAAGTATTGGAGTGGAGCTTCCCCGGGGTGGATCTACAAGAAATAATACAAATGCATGGGAATGGTCTAAAGAGCCTTTTAAAAGTATCAGTTCCAACTTATATATCGAATTGGTAACAACTAACCTGAATAAGGATATTTTGAGGAAAGGACTCCAGGAAACAGAAGACAACGAAAGGAGAAAATACCAAACAGGAATGTTAGTATAGGGAAGTAGCCCCGGATGGCACGAGTGTCGCACTAGTGCCGGGTTGGTGCAGTTTCAGCAGAGCGTTTATATGGACTTGAAGACAAGTTAACAGGATAGTCACTCAATGTCCCAAAATCCAACAGGAGACAAATATCCAAACAAGTCGTGGAGAGAAAATAGTAGCAGAGATGGGATTTGCCAATTAAGTATGTACCTGAGCACACATGCATCCAGAGTAGGTGTAGAAAAGTTCTGGATAGTTGACAGCAAGTCCTCTGCTTTGGTTCTGTATGCAGAAGCGGCAACCTGGAATGAAGTACCGCAAGAGACAGAAGGGAGCCGGATCCAGTAATGTTCCGAGTCAACAAACCAGACGAGCACGACAGGAATAAAGGAGGAGACAAGCCAATCCAATAGTCAGGCAAGGGTCAAAACCAGGAGTTCAGATGAGGAATCGTGTGGAAGACACGAAGAAGTAACGGACGTAACCGCGTGCAGCTTGTAACGCTAATTAGCAGCAACGAGCCCCTTGATAGACGGTGGTTTTATAGTCGTAAAGGGGCGTGTCTTGCCGTACGTCTTCCATGTACAAGACGTGTCAGCTGACCCGGAGTCCGTCGTAGTTTGTACAGGCGCCATGGCAGCCTGTATCTGGTCCACAGAGGAGCTTGTAAAGAAGTTGTATTCTGCAAGGAGGCCCGCGGGGAAGCCCGAAGTGTAACAGCTATGTATATATTGTAAAATGAATGTAACACATTAAAAGAAAAAGAAAAATTCAAAATATTGGATACAATTGAAATAAGATGAGGTACGAATGAGGATATCAACAGACTTTTAAGTCAGAAAGAAACCTACTGCATAGAAAAACGTAATTAATTACACCCAGGAGGTCTGAATGAGGAATGTAATTACACATGCTTTCTCTAAATATTGAACAATTTGGACTAGTCAATGAGACAGAACCCTTCTCCCTTTGAACAAGCATATGTGTATGATGATATCCTTGCAAACCAAAGATGGTCAAGTATTGTAAATACTTCAATATGGACATAACCTAAGAAATCGCTGCTTATAGCCAAGAAAGGCACATTACAACATTAGTCCATAACAACATAAAATTACATTTTTGTCAAAAAGTTGATCAATTTGCTGCTTTTTTCTGCCTTTAGCATGATGTATATATTACTGTGACTTGTGCATCAAATTGATATTTTCTGAAAGTGTGTGTAATTGGGACAACCAAGTAGGTACAACAAGAGGTTCAAATAACCATTGTAAACATATGGCTAGCACGAAATATCTAAAGCAAAATTTGTCATTTCTGTCAATGAACCTTTTAGTTTTTTTGCTTTTACCAAATATCTTTTAGTATGTATATATTACAGAGATGTATGCATGTATTAATAATTGCAGCAACTCGGAAATCCAAGACGGTGTAACAATTGGTTTAAATAACCATTGTATGGCTAGCATTGAACATCCATAGCAAGGCCTATCTATAACAGGAAAACACTAGAATGGTGCTATTCAATAAACACAGAAACAAAAATGGCTGCCGGCGCGTGATAACGTCAAAGGTATATAAACAAGCAGGGTACTCAGACACGCTTCCGCGCGAGCTTGGTGCCCTGCTGACTGAAATTGTGCCAAATACAGGTAAGTACCTCCCAAATGGCAGATGAAACTTTGACGTCTACATGTTTAAATTCCAGTCTTAGTACTGAGGATACCTATTTGAACATACTGTATGCTTCAATATGCAGGACGCCTAGAGCACAAGGTCAGAATACATTGAAAAAGGTATGAAACACTTCTTGATTGTGTAACAATTTTTCAAGTGTAGATTTTCTTAACAATAATGAGGTAACTAATGCGGCAATTGAAGTATTAGAAAAACCACAAGAGTATCAATCTACTTATTATTACACAGATACAGAGGGCATGAGATTCAAAAATAATTGGAATCACCATCCAATACAGAAAAATAAGAAGTTGTCATAATACAAAGGTAAATTAAGGCTAAAAGTGTTATTTTGTAAAGAGAAATATTTTTTGTGATTATACTGAATTTTGATATGGCTTGAACTTATGATTTATCTATTGTCCACAACAGTCCCTGAAGAAGGTCAAGTGTGACTGAAATGCATTGGACGTAGAATAGATATTGCGACAGGCCTATTATATAACCGTCTTTCCGAATAAAGACAATAAGTGTGTAAAAACTCATACAATGTTTTGGAGTATCATTGTGAAACACAAATGAAAAATTGAATTTAAATGCAAAAGGAAATATTGTGGATTACCACCCAGGTCCTTCCAGCCGTCTGGTACACCTAACCCAAACTCATTCTTGTCATAGGTAAAAAGTGTGCCATCTTTGTTCGAGAGTCAATAATAGTGTTCTTGGAGGACGGAGGTAGGTCAACTAAAAAAATCAATAGAAATATGTTGCCATGGTTTAGCCAGTAATTGAGGTTGTACTAAAAATCAAAATGGATGATGGTGGGGAACTTTTTAGCGAGCGTAGGGAAGATAACTTGTGGCTGGAGAGGATGGCCCCATGGGAAAGGAGCAGAGACAGGATTAGAGCTGAGTGTTCCGGAAGGGAAGGTCCACAAGAAGTGACTCATACCCTTATGGAGCTCAGGTGTGAGCCTGGGCTTCTAGTTGCCACGAATGATGGCCCTCCGTCGGAGCGCTGCGAGGATGAAGAGAGGGGGAGAGTCAGTGTAACCCCAGAGACAGGCTAGAGAATGGGAAGGTAGGATAGACCCTCACTTGCCTGGAGCGCTGACTGAAAGCGGGAGAGGCATATCACTCCGGGTGCCGTAAGAAATAGGGTCCGGGGTGCAATGTCGGGCCAATGGGCTGGTATTGATGTTTGGGTTTGCGGAGGAAGTGGTCTGCAGGGCGGAGATTCTGCTTATCAGGGAGCGCGGGTCTGCCATAAGAGTGAACGCAGCCGCGCAAGTTTCGGAGGAGGCGCTGAGGGTGAAACAAGGAGTGTCTCTAGGGAGAGTAGCGACGCAAGGTTCTTCGGCTGCCGGCAACAGATATCCTTCTTCCGGCACTGGAAGAGGCGGAGTCAACATGCCGGTTCGTGCAGAGCCAGAGACTAGAATGTTATCTCCAGATTTGAGTGCCCTCTTGGAAAGGGCCATAGACACCCTATTCAATTGCTGCCTCCGGCGCCACCAAGACCAGCGTCGCAGATGTGGACATGACAGCAGAGCCTCAAAAGATCAAATGGGATGAGGAAGATGAGATCTGTTACCACACTTAAAAATCAACCCTTTGTCAAAGTCTGTCAGCAAAACGACTTCCACTTGGTCTTTATGGCATCGGTGGAAGAAGCACAGCGTTACAAGAGACGCGATACTTCCAAAATGGCGTTTTGCAGCTCTGTTGTTCAAAACTGCTAGCATCATGCTAAGTGTTCCTGCAAGATGGTGTCCGAGCAGGAGCTACCAGCATTCACAACCTGGAGTCTTCGGAGATGGAAAAAGTCTACACCACGTGCAAACCAATGAGTCGCTCCTATGCTAGCAGGCATTGACGTGCCTTAATTTCTTTCGTTTCTTATTCTTCTCCTTTCCATTCTGTTCCTACCGTTTCTCCTTTCTTTCATTTTGTTGCTGCTTCTTGTAAATTTTGCTTAATCTGTAATCCCGATATCCCAGGCTCTCTGAAGCATCCTGCTACTTGCTGCTTCTCTTCTCTGCACCGTGGTTGAACGCCTCGCAACCACTCTCTGCTAACCTGCATTCCACTCTTCGCCCTCAAGCCGCACGTTCTCTTTTTACCCATGAAGTTTTTTCCGTTGCCTACATCCCAGGGCTTTCTCGAGTTTCTGTTATACTCTGGAACCTCAAGTGATTTCTGGGCTGTAGGCATATTCTGCCAGTGCTGTATCAAGAGACAGGTCAGTACTCGCATACTTATCTGATAGTAAGCGACAGTGATTAAAATTACAACAGCATAGAGCAAATGCAACAACTTGCTGCAGCCGTACAAGCCTTGACAGTAGAGGTACAAACTTTAAAAACTGAAAACACTGTTCTACGCCAAATGTGGAAGCAGGGTCCTGCCCACCCCCAGACACCTCTGGGTCCTTTGGCAGGTGGGAAATTTGAAGGTAATCCAAGGAAACTTCAGGAGTTCATCGATGCCTGTATTGTGCAATAATCACTGAAACCTACCTTTTTTTCTACCAACCGTTCTAAAGTGATCTATATGGTATCCAACATCGCTGGAAGTACACTTGCCTGGGCTACTCCTCGTGTGACCACCAAAAACCCCATTCTAGACTCCTTTTCAGGGTTTTATACATCGTATTCGGGCAATGTTTGCTCGCACTGAAATTGTAATCTCGGCACAAGAAAAGCTTTTAGACTTCAGACAAGGATCTGTGGACACCTTAACATACATTAAGCAATTTAAACAGATGGCAACAGAAACAGCATGGCACAATGATGCATTATGACCCTCATGAGAAGGGGTCGCTCCGAGGAGTTAAAGGACGAACTTGCGAGAGTTCCCAGTCCTCCTAACTTGGCTGAGCTAATTACCTTAATAATGCAACTAGAATACTGTATACAAGAATGGCATGCTGAAAGAAAAAAGTCCAGAGGAGATCGTACCTTCCTTGAATCTCATAAGGCCACACCAAAAACCTCCCCCGACGAGGAACCTATGCAAGTGGGAATGGCTAGAGAACTGTTATCTAGTGAAGAACGCACCCACAGAAGGGTGCAAGGAATATGTATGTACAGTGGGTCAAAGGAACATCTAGTCAGAGACTGCCCTATAGAAACTCCCTGGTACTCGAGAAAATTCCTTATCCCGATCTTGGAGGGAACCTCGGTTTGGGATGACACTGTGGGTTCCCAAAACAACTCTGCTTCAGACCAAACCACCCTTATAGTGGTAGTAAGGGTGTCCTTATGATACCTGGACTCTTCTTCTGTAATGTCCCAGCTCTTGTAGATTGTGGGGCAGCAGGACATTTCATGGACAATATATGGGCTCAGAATCATGGCATACCCAGAGAGAATAAGATATTACAGGTCCCATACGAACTCCTTTATCTCCAGGTCCCATAAAGGAACAAACAACCACATTGACCATATCCCTGTCTACACATGAGGAAATGATAGGGTTTGCACTATCCTATTATTATAGGATTACCTCCATAATCCTTATATCAACTGGACAGCCAGCACCATATTTCTTGGTTCAGAATATTGCATTACAGGTTGTCTAGGAAACAGAGCCGTAGGAATGCATTCCCCCCACCCTAGAAGACCAAAGTGGTTGTGTGAAACCTTCCATCATTGATGTAGTCCAAGCATTACCCAGGTGTTCCCAAGAGTTTCAAAACGGTGTTCTCCAATGGAGAATATAAAGAACTTCCCCCTGATAGGGGTGAGGAATGTTCCACAGATTTACATCCTAACCAACATGTCCCTTTTGGTAGGACGTATACACTTTCAGGTCCTGAAAAAGAAGCCTTACAATATTATTTTGTCCACAAATCTTCATCATGGCCTTATCACTGAGTCCAAGTACACCACAGGAGCTTCACTGTTTTTCAACCCTAAGAAAGATACAATGGAGTTAAGGTCCTGCATAGACTAATGAGGGCTGAACAAACTACAATCAAAGACAAATATCCTTTACCATTGATAACAGACACATTGGAGGCTGTAAGTGGTGCCACTATATTCACCAAATTAGATCTACGAGGTGCATATGATTTGGTACGCATCAGAAAAGGCAACGAATGGAAAACAGCATTTCGGACACCATGCGGACATCATGAGTACAGGGTAATGTCTTTTGGCTTATCTAATGCACCTGCAGTATTTCAACGCTTCAGTGATCATGTTTTCTCTGATCTATTATTGCATTATGTTGTAGTTTACCTGGACGACATACTAATCTTTTCTAAAGACATCGAAGAGCACCAACAACATGTTGCTGAAGTATTAAGGGGGCTAAAAGACAATCATTTATTTGCAAAACGTGACAAATGTGTGTTCCATCAAGCCAGTGTACCATAGTTAGGATTTATTCTGTCAGAAAACGGAACCTCCATGGACCCTTCCAAGGTTAAGGCTGTTCTACAAGGGAAAAGTCCTACTACTGTCAAAGAAATGCAAATGTTTTGGTGACCTTAAAATATCTATAGGAAGATTATATACAACTTCTCAATGAGAATCCAACCCCTTACCAACCTGCTAAAGAAAGGAAAGGAGTTTGAATGGAACGATAAAGTACAAGCAGCCTTTCAAGACCTAAAACAAGCCTTTACGTCAGCTCCCATTCTTTAACAGCCAGACCAAACCCATCCATTTGTGTTAGAAACAATTGCCTTGAACACTGGCATAGGTGTTGCTTAAAAGCAAAACCACGATGCTGATCTGGAGTATCCCGTTGCCTATCTCTCCAAAACCCTCTCTACATCTGAGGTAAATTATACAGTACTTGAAAAAGAGTTACTGGCTATCAAAAGAGCACGCATAGAATGGTGACATTTGTTATTGGATTCACCTTTTCAGATCTAAGTTAGAACCGATTACCGTAGTCTAAAGGTTCTCCAATAGATGGAATGTCAAAATAGCCTGCAAGCTAGATGGGCCTATTTCTTTTCCCATTACAATATATGCTTCACCTTTCTTCCTGGAAATGAAAACACACAGACTGATGCTTTATACCGTTCTGAGGCCGATACTTTTTAAGGTGAAAAATAATCTCCTCATGCATCCTTTCTGTTCTTTGTGTCTGATTTTATCAAACTTGTTAAACAAAATAGCCAAAAACACCTTACTTCTCTGCAAGAAATGATCAAGAAATATCAGTTGCAATCTGATCAGGATCTTTGTTTTTTCTAAAGGAAGTTTTTATTCCTACGACGGAATTGCAAGAGAAAGTATTGTCGGTGTGCCATGATACCAAAATCAGCAGGACATTGAGGTATTCGCACCACATTGGACTTGATCAATGGGCACTTTTGGTGTCCTTCTGTATGAAAGGATGAACATGATTATGTGTCTGCTTGTTCTATTTGTCTCTAAAGGTCCCACATCCAGATCTCGTCCATCAGGGTTTTCTACCCCAAAGGGTGTCCCTGGGGGTTCTATTCCTCCCTGTCCTCAATGGTTCCAGGGGGGCCTAGGGCATTCAGGAGAATCTCTCATTTTCAACGGTTGCTGAAGCTGATTCAGGTTAGTGGACTTTATACTTGTATAGTCTGTACACCATAATCCATGATATCTTTGTTTTTCAATTTATCTGTAAGGTGTGAGGTCTTACTAGAAAGGTATGGGATGAACCGCTGGTAATATCCGATTAAACCTTGGGCTCAACACAGTTCGGTTTGCTGTCAGCTTTCTCCGACTCACCGGCTGTGCTGAACCTGTTTGCCTGTCTTAACTTCATCATCACACTTGAAAACAGTTCAGCCATCACAGGTCACGCAACCAGGATCCCTGATTCTCGGCCTCTTGACTTTTATGTGTTAATTCACAGTCTTCTGGTTTTTCCTTATCAGCCTCTTGCCTCTCCCATTACTTGTCACACATCCTTTCCAGTCTTTGGCCTTGTCATACTGCATTCACTCATAAAAGTTCAGTTTAAGGGTGTTTTGCTAACACCCACCTTCTTATTATATGATATGATATTTTATTCGTATCGCGCTCGTACACAAATGTTTCAGAGTGCGACAAGGTAAGGAAGGGGAACATGGGATAACAAAAAACCAACGATCTTACTAGGCCCAGTGACATTGAGAATGCGCAAGTGCATGGGAGAGGGAAGGGGAAAAGTGCATGGGAGGCGGGAGAATTGGAAAGTGCGGAGCAAGGAAAAACAGAATAAATAGTAAAATAAATAAATAATAAAAGGCAACAAACAGTGGTAGTGCAGACAGCAGGTTCCAAGTGCTGGGTTTAAGGCAGCAGACAGGCTATGTCTGATAAGTGCAGAAACCTTTTCTAATGTGGGGTGGCTGCTGTATGGTTGCAGATACAGACCCCAGTGCAAGGGATTGCCCGGAGGCAGAGCAGGTGGGAGGCAGGGTGAGTAGGTACCTGGGCCCGGAAGACAGAGGGTAGGCCAGGTGCATGGTGCTGAGAGAGAGAAAATTGTTTTTTCTTTTGTTTTAATTTGTTTTTGGTTAATAAAACCTTTACAAATCAAGACATATCAATCATTTGCATATATAATAACTAAATTACATTACAGTTATTCCGACATACAATATATCCATAAAACATTGCAGGTAATAAGAATAATTAAAACGGTAAATATCCTTATTAAAATCTTTAAAATCCTTTTCATGTTACATCATTAGTTTGATATAACATCAGTCTCAAACAATGCTAATTCTTTTTCAATCACCTTTAAGAATAGACACAGTGCAAAAATTAATGGATAATGGGACCCATTCATCATTCTATCCCATAAAAATTTGGTACTATCTACAAATTCAGCATTAACAAATTTCACTAAAAACAAAGCTCAAGGTATTTTAAACTGTGAGCATTCATGTAGCAGGTGTTTCAGGGTTTCGTATGGTTCGTTACATTGGGGAAACCTACAATTCATCTGTCGCATTGACAATGGCATGTCTGCCCAATATCTACATCGCTCTTTTGTATGAAATTGGTTCAATTTGAATCTAATGTAATATGTTCTTATGGGTGAAGAAGAAAAAATAATAATATAAGGGCAACATGGGATTCTCTTGCGTGGAAATTTCGCATATTCTGCAAAAGTGGAGTACTGCTTTAATTGGTCTAGTGTGCAGGTCCAATCTTTTTCAAACAGTTTCTTTTTTTAATAAAGGCTGGTCTGTAACACATGTCCTCTTGAGTAACAGAAAGCCCATCCAATGCAGACTGCATATGTTTTTGATATCTATTAATTGAAAAAATGTTTTTGCTTCCATCAGTATATGCAATTTGCTATACAAAGAATTTTCAGGGGGATTTACGAACTTAACGTAATTAGATAAAGAACGCCAAAGAACTCTACATGATAAACAAATCAAACAGAATTCATGTCTAATAATGCAGTTTGGTATAGATGTCGCTAAATGCAAGGCACCTTTAAGTCGGAAACCCTGAATGGAATCCAAATAGGTGCTTAGATCAAATGGGCACATATCAATTATGTAGATCAATACAGCTTGCACTTTCATTGTTAGGAAGTCCCTTTATGGTGTAAGTGAAAAGTGGCAATATCTGGCAAAAATCAACTTCATCTGGCTCGCCAAAGGACGTTCCTTCTGATTAAGTCGTTCTTTCCATATTGCCGCAGATGAGTTACTACTTACTTGATAACCCAAATAGCATATCTCAATTAGCTGTTGGACCATAAGAGCACCTATTTTCCATTTAAATGATATTAATGTTCTGCCAGCATGAAAAACCGCTATACTTGATTTTCCAACATTCGGGACCAAGTTGTGATCGTAAGCATATCTCTCAAATAGGATAAGTTTGGCCTGAAGCCCTGCTGGTGTGGGGCCCATAATAATTAAATCATCCGCAAATGCTAGCCAATGCAATCTTAGATTACCTAATCTAACAGGATAGATTCCACTCCCACTCCAAAGGTCATCCAAATCATACAGGTACAAATTAAAAAGGATTGCTGTGAGAATGTTTTAATGGATTCCGTCATGGCTCCATCCCTTGTGATTTTGAACTTGTACGTCACAAAAGAACGTAATCTCATCAACCAAAATATTATGTCTTCAGGAATACCAAAAAGGAGTAATTTACGCCAAAGCAAGTCCCTCACTACAGAGTCACAAGCGGCAGGTAGATCAATGCTCGCATTATATACAGGACAAGCTCCTTTCTTTTTAGTGTTTGTGATAATATGGCTTATTACAGTTGCGTTCAAGGGTGTCCCCATTTGTTTCCTGAATCCAATCTGTGCTTTAGAAAGAGTGTTGTTACGAGCTACGAATTTCTCTAATTCGTATAATACTAGGCTCGAGACTATCTTAGCGCAGGTGTTAATTAAGGAAATAGGTCTATAGTTCTGGGGATCGTACTGATTCCCTTTCTTATAAATTGTTACACTAATCGATGTACCCCATTCCGCAGGAATATTCCCTATCTTAAATATTAGATCGTGTTTGATCTTAAGGATAGATGCCCATAAGGCAGGGTCCACTTTGTACACACATGGCGGAATCCTGTCAGGGCCCGGTGCCTTAGAGTGACTGAGTTTGTTTATTGCCCAAATTATATCAGCTTCTGCCCAATTAAAGCAACTCCATTTCATATTGGTTGCCATCTCTGTTCCATTGGTGCTAAAACGAGAGGGACATGCACATTTGTCAGCTATATACGTGGCCCAGACTTGGGCAGATATAATATACTCAAAGGTTGTTGAATAAGTAGAATTTGTATTTTGTATAATGGACCATATCGCCTTGGTATTATATTTACATATTTTGCAAATAATCTCACAGTTCAAATTATTATGTTTCGTTATACGAAAAAACCTAATTTGTTTTTGTAGCTTTGAAGAATGCGTTTCTTTAGGTACCTATTTTGAGATAGATCATTTACTGAGTTCTTAATCAAGCGTAATTCCTTATTCTTATTATTTTTTTAAAACTGAACGTCAGGATCATGGCTCACAGAAGTAATTCTATTTACTACAGGTTTAGGGGCCGATTCATGGACAAACGTGTGCCGAAAATCCCACCGCAAGCAGGCGCAAGGTGGCGCAACCATGAGAAAGCAAGTGCACGCACACGCATGCGATTCAAGGAAGGCGTTGCGCGTGTATACCACTGGTTGTGCGCCAAATCCGTGCGTGGAGCACACGGGTGCACACGTCATCAAACGGCATGCGCTACGCGCACAGCGAAAGCGCACATACCGCGGCACACACAACAAAAGTGGGAGGAACAGTGGCCGTAACACGCGGAATGGGGAATAACACGTGAAAAAGAAGGTGTAACTGGGGAAGTACTGCAGGGAACTACACGGAACGCCAACACGCACGCGAACAACCCATATTCATGGATCCGAATACGGGAAACCTGCGCACGGCAAAAGACGCGCATAGGCGTCAACGCGTCTGCCACAGGAAGGCAGGCGGAAGCGTCCCCACGCACAGTATAAATGTGCACACAAACAACAAACACGTATATACCGCTACGATGAATGCCCCATTTGTCGCAGCACTGATCATGGGACACCGCAGGAGGAGGAGAATAGCCAGGGCATGCATTTTTTCACCCCAGACAAGCCTTTTTGGGATGCCTGATGACCAGGTCTACGGCAGGTATAGGTTTCCACCTCGTATCATCCTAGACCTGGTCAGGGAGTGGGAAGATGCAGGTGGTATGCGATGCAAAGGGAATCATCACCTCTGTCTATGCAAACTACCCCGGCTCCACCCATGACAGTTTCATATACAGAATGTCCGCCCTAAGCCGGGCCCTGGAAGCTGAGCAGCATGGCGACACATGGCTCCTAGGTGAGTACAAATGCCTGTGCACATGCATGCATGTCACACACACACACACACAAACACACAAACCCCAATATTCACAACCATCATCACCTCTCCAGGGAACAGTGCCTACCCTCTGAGGAACCACACGATGACGCCAATCCGGAACCCCACCACACCACCCCAGGTAAGATACAACGCTGCCCATATTGCAACCAGGGCCATAGTGGAACCCACATTCGGAGTGCTCAAGTCACACTTCCGCTCCCTTGACCGCTCTGGCGGGCAGTTACTCTATGCACCCCCAGTCGTGTGCAGGATCATTGTGGCAGCATGTGTCTGTTAGGCAGAAACCTGTGCAGTTCCCTTAGAGACCACTGCAAAAGGCTTAAGGCTACAGGTGTTGGCAGTAAACCCAATTGGTAGCAGTCTGTACCACCACCCAGATTTACCTGGTAGCTGTGGCTGAGCAGCCAGACTTCTCTCAAGAAGAGTTAGACAGTATATAGAGTATACAAGATAGGTACCAAAATACAGTAGCACAAGCAAACACTGACCAGAGCTTGGGTATAAAAGTATATAATTATTTATTTAAAAACCCACTTTGTAAAATACACTAACACTAATATGGCAAGCAAGTTCAAACACAGTCACTATTAATATATATACATCCCTGATCACTTATTGAACAAGTCTTAGTTAAAACAACACTTATTTTCAGACAGAGGTGAGCGCTTAACCTAGGATGGCACTCCAATAAGTTAATTTTTTTTTAATTTTTATTTTTATTGAAAAACTACAGTCTTGACATTTAAGAAAAGACTTTTGTTTCAAGACAAGTAAACAGACAGACAGCAAAGAGAAAAATTACAAGAAGAAAATTACAATTACAAGGTCCGGACCAAGATCATGAACTGCAGTCCTTCACAGCGGAAATCATCATCATTGACAAGATTCAGGTAGCGGGCAAATTCCTATTTCCTTTGGTGCATTTTAGGACAGTATTGGGCTGAATAGGGAATTTCAGGAGTTCATTCAGATAATTAACTATTGCGCAAACATGTTTCGGATTATTGCCAGATGAAATCGTGTGCCACCATGCTGTCATATCTTCATCTACAGGTGCATATTGACCCAAGTGTTTCGAACGGATCGCACAGATTGTTTGGCAATTTAGAATCAGATGTTTTGTAGATTCAACTGCATCCAAACAAAAGCGACAATAGTTATCACTCGTTGCAGGATTTTTCCTTTGCCATAGAATCTCTTTTGACTGCAGCGTGTTTAAACCAAAGCGTAGGAATTGCTCGCGATAGTAGCGAGAGTAGCATCGTAGCAGATAATTAGACTGTGTATTTAGTTTTTTCTGATCAGTTCCTAACCAGGCGGCTGCTACCAGTTTTTCCTGTTTCTCTAAGTTGATGATCCATGACCATGTTTCAAACTTTCTCTTGGCATGTTGAGGGCAGCGAAAGATGTCAAAATTGCTAATTTCAGCTGCATTGATCCAGTCTTCCACTCTTGAAAGCCATTGGTTCAACAAACATCCAGTTTTCGGCTGTTCAATGCTCGCAAAAATCTTATATGCTGGAGCGCCATCGATCTCTCTCATCTTCCGCATTAATGAGATGGATTTCCATATCACCTGGCTGAATAGCGAGTTCAAAGATAACTCATGTCGTATCAATATTATGGAAATGCAGGATGGAAGGTTGAGGACACGCCGCCAGAATTGGCCCTCGAGTTGGTTCCATATCAGCTCGCTGATGTTCCAGCCCGCTTCGGCGCCAAATGTGAGGATGGGAACCACCTTTTGCTGGTAAAACATTAATACTGGTGTGAGAGAGAATTTGCCATAATCTTTGTTTATCTTTAATGCTTGCAGGGCTAGTCTTGAGGTTTTTAGTTTTAGGTCTTGTACCCACTGATTTAAGTTAATTAAAAAGGGAGGGAAAAAGGCAGAATTAGGAACATACACAATACCAACACTTTAGGCGAACCAGAGCAAGTCAGAAAAGGCAGAGTCTACTGAGGAGCAAGAAAGTCATAGGCCAGGCCCACTCTTGGAGAGAGCAAGGCGGAATGTGTCCAAGATCACACAGTTGAATAGTACTTTTAAAGAGTCTTTGCACAGAGTTCAAAAAGGGTTGGATTAAGTCTGGAAAAGTTAGTTAGTAGGTCCCAAGTCACCCCAGGATAGAAAGTCAAGGATCTACGGGACACCTTGAACCGTCTGTTGCAAGGGAGACCAGGCGGGACTCAGTACCTGAAATGGTGAGAAAGCTCCAGCGGGGGCAGTTGTTCCTGGCAGCGGTTGCAAGTCGGTGCTTCGTCCAGGGGAAGAGAATATCTCAATGTGGAGGAAAGCTGGAGGTTGTTGCACTGCCAGGGAAAAAACCAGCCGTGGAGTTTCCCGGTTAAAAGGTACTACCCTTTTATCCGGCCGCCGGGGTGCTTGGCATGGACGATTCAACCACGAAACGATCCAGGAAGGTGAAAAGAGGGCAAACTGGTTATCCCCACCAGTTCAGAGGAAGAAGACTCCCCGGGATGAAGATCTTCTCTGTCGTTGGGAAGTGGTGAGACGGTTCAGCAGGGCTCCACCGGTGATGTCATTGTTGCAGGTCGGATCAGCTTCTCCCTCTTCGGATTCTTTGGTCCTGTGGCGACTTCTGAAGTTCCAGTCCCCAAAGCCCTGCTTTTATGCAGAAAACCCCCATTCATCAGTCCTAGCTGTAACTCAAACATGCTAAGTGGTGAGCCGGGCGGCTCAGCACTGGGCCAATCACACAAGAGTGCGACTTGAGTTGCAGAGGCAACTCAGTCCAGGGTGCCTAAACCCCCCTTCCACACATCGTGTATACCCAGACAGAGTGGCACCACTTTTGGAGGCTTCTGTGGAGAAGCCAGCCAAAAAGTGGAACAAAGGGCTCGACTTGGGTTAGAGTTACAGAGGCGAACACAAACGCCATTTTAAAACCAAGTCCTGGCAAAAAGACCCAACCGGGGAATAAATATTAAATAAATAACCCGGCGGTATCTTTAACATTGGTGCGTTTAAAATGAATGGGAAAATCCCATAAGAAATATTCCGGTGGAATATTTCACGTGGTAACCACTGCCACCAGCCAGAAACTCGACGAGGGGGGACTGCACAGTGCCCCCTCGAAAAACAGACCCAGCGGCAATCTAATTACCCCTACCAGTACTTCCACAATATGATGGTTTGTACTGGTTCTGTTCACAATTTAAGACTAGTAAAGTCAATGGTGACTTTACATGCCCTGGGAGACAGTAGTCAGTCCCAGGGTATGGAGTCTATGTTTGGGGGTCACTATGACACCCCTGTGTTACTGCACTGAGGGTGCTGTGTAACACACTTACCAAAAACCACATTAAACCCTATGGAGTAAAAGACGCCATAGCCCATAAAACACATTACAAAGTCAAAGGATATCTCAAATCATGTCTAAGTGTGGGAGAAAAAGAGTCTCACTCTTAGCAGGAGAAAAAAATAAACCCCAAAAATCCAGCAAAGCTGCTGGGGGACTCACTAGGTTTGGGAAATTAGCCTTAACAGAGAATTCTCCCTAACAGTGTCCTGCACAATGTTACAACACGGCAGGGCGTACCGGTGGACATGGTGATTCCCCCACATCCTCAACCACAGGCACAGGTGCTGCCCATGGGAGGGGACAGGGCACGTGGCGAGGCAGCCGGACCCAGTTTGTGGCCACATTTTTCACCTAAACTCCCACCCCTGCGGAGTGCACAAAGGCCTGGCACATACCAGGTGACAATCGATGATGACAAAGAGACAGTCACCTGTCACAGCTTTACCACCCTGAGAATGTTGCCGTGCAAGTGCCACATTGTGTGCATCCCTAGCTACTTAAACATAACCAATCCTGTGTGACCAAAAGGCACACATGCAAGGTGTGAATCACACAGACCTGCAAAACAGGCCATGACTATCACTGCTATGTCACCCAAACCCTCCCAAACCACAACATGACATGGCAAGCAATAGCTATACACCAACACAGTACCAATAAGGTACACATCGACATGTGAGAAATGTAAAGTGGCATCACACAATGATTCCTGACATGGAATCAGATGAAATGACTGATCAACAACCTCCCACCCAAAAGAAGTCATACCCAAATGCATTCCAACAGTTGTAGTTGTAACATAACAATGAATGCCTGTCTACATGCACATTGTGCATTGCAAAATCAACACTGCAGCTTCTGTGTGCCGTGTCCACCTCCTGCAACACACTGCTCAGCGCACAGCATAGTGAACAGCCATTGTGTGTGACGCACACCCTGAGCATCACATCCAAGTGACAAACTACATCAAAAAGCAAATTACGCATGTACAGGATCCACAATTGGTCATAGATCATGTGCTGCAGGGACACAGTGGGCACCAGAAGGCACACAGAGTGTACATGTGGACATGGAAGGATGGTTGTACATGTAGTGGATCATAGAGCGAGTGTGTGGGTCAGTAGGGACATGCACTCAATATATGCATATGCAATCAAGTGACTCTCAGTTTCCTCTACAAATCACATGTGAACATTCACCATGTGTACACCCCAGCATGTCAAGCCACAGCTATTCCCTCACACCTGAAAGGTAAACACAACACATGAACAGGCATTGATCAGCAGAATACATCATGTACATAGGATACTGCAATTACAATGTCAGGGTGTGCATCACACTGTAGGGCAAGGCAACTGTCAACAACAAAACACCCCTCTCCCTCACAAATCACCATGACCCACTGAACAACTGCACCTGGGTTATCTAGCCTTCATCCTTGAAGTTCACCTGGCCACAGGATCACCCTTCTCCTTTGTCACCATCTCCCACCTTGTGTGCAAAAAGTGTCCAGCACCCTCAGAGGCTACCTTGACTTGCAAAAACACCACATCAAAGATAACTCAAAGCAGGCCAACACAGAAGCCAAGCAAAAAGCCTGCAGGCAGCAAAACAAACCAGAAGACCCTCCAGTAGATGACTTGAAGTAGCAGTACGTCACAAAACCCTCAATGATGTAACCAAGGTAGCACAGTAAAACAATGTCACAACAGGATGTGTACCATGTGTGGTACATAACACAGAATAATGCACTACGAACTGATGTGTACTGTCACTGCTCCCGTGTACAGGTTCAGGAGTGGCACGAACCAAACACCCCCACCGTGACTCACACAGGCCTCTGAGACCCTGGTGGGGAAGGAGGGTCATGGATATGCAGTGGGGACAGGCATTGCTATACTGGATAACCGGAATGAGGGGCAGGAGAGGGGAAAAAACTGTACTGCTCAAATTAACACATACACAGGTACACCAAACCTGATCATCATGCACATAGTAACAAATTACTCAAATGGAAGACAAACAGAAACTTATCTCTGGGGTGAGTGCTGGCCTCCTGCCTGCGCACTCTCAGGTCCGGTAACAGGAGCAGTTTAATGCTTCAAAGAGAGCCACAGTTACTAATCTGTGCGTGCCTATAACACACAAACACACCACCAAATATGCCCCAAAGTAACAAAATACTCTACAAACAGACAATCTTGTGTGGATGCTTCATACCCATACGTAACATTACCCCTGTGATGGTTCATACACAGTCAATGCAGTAAGTCATGCGCCGCTGGGTGCGTTGCAAATGGAAGGCCAATGTGTCACAAATCACACAACATGCAATGTTCCCTGGGTAAGCAGCCAGACGCATATAGCAAGGAATGACTTCAGAACAAGTCGTGTTCCACCATGACCCAAATAAAGTAGGTAGTGCATGTGTCAAATTCTTCATGGTAATGAAATGTACTGCACACGAGTCTGTCCCTTGCTGTCTGTCCCTGTGAGCTGCTTATTTCCATGTCTCGGAATTCTACATGGCTAATACAAGTGCCTCAATGGACCATGGTGGACCGGAGGGTATGTGCCACTGGCCCTGCAGGTGCCCCAGACAACTTTCCCATCAACTAGCCATTAGTCCACCAACGCATCTCAGCTGTATTGTGCACTTCAACACCAATATTTGTCCAAGCTCACCGTCAGTGCTGCTACTAAGCATGCATATGCAACTGGCCAGGTGGAAGGTCTACTGCATTGCGGCTCCCCTGTCCTGCTCACCTTTCCTGGAGTCCCTTGAAATACGTCAGCTGTTTTCGGATGTATGAGCGCAATCCCTGTGCCTCTGCTTGCGCACACATGCGCATGTCGGCACCATCAAACGTGTCCAGCTTCCAGACGTCCAATGGCCCATTTCTGCTGGCAAAGGTGGTCTGGAGGCTCATTTAACATCATCTGTGTGTGTCTCTTCAGGCGTTACATGACTGGACCATGTCAGAGACGTACAACACAAATCACACCATCAGTCCGTCTTTCACAGGCAAACTGTTGAACACACCATCTACGCCATGAATTGCAACAAGCACATGTACAGTATAGGTAATAAACATACTACACAATGAATAGCAATGAATGTACACATCAATCATGAAACCCCCCATCTAGCGAATGAAAAACAGTGGTCAATAACACCCCTATCATCCCCACTAGGGGTGTTAACACAAGTTTCACAGCAGCAGACATGCCACAGTCCAGAGCCCTTGTGTAATAGGCTGTTACACCGAACCATCCTTTCGAACCCATGGATAAGGGAAGCAGGAGTGGCATATGTGAGTCAAGGACCCCAAGCTGCAAACACATACACAAGACAAGCTTGAAGGGCCCAGCTGGAACAGACAGTGGATGGTCTCAAAAGCCACAAAGCACCACACCGTCACATGAAAGCGCAATAGACAAACAATTTTAAACTATATTAACTAATTACACTAACTATGAAAAACCTACATTACCTATTTAAACTAACTATCAAAATGAAACTAAACTAACTAAACTAAAAGAAAAATCATAAATGGCCAAATACGACCCAGGGCGGGGGGATGCACCCAGGAGGGGGGAGGTACAGGGTGCTGTTCAACACCCACATGCGATGATGTTGAGGAAAAAAAAAACCTTGATGGGCTCAACGCCTGCACAGCCTGACCTATGTGGGATATAGATTGCCGTCTGAGTCTGGCTCTTCCTAGAAAGGACGTGGCACAGGAGCCTGACCACGCCTAGCCGCAGCTTGCCCCTCGTCGGCTGCAAGTCTGCCGGACGGGTGAGCCTGGTTCTGTGCGGCGATCTGCAGGTCTACATGCAGAACCTCCCGTGATACGCGGGCTGCAAGACCTGGCTGGACAACTGCTGCACCTCCCGGCAAGCATGTAGCTCAGCCGAGATGGTACGCTCAAGCTGCGCAAACCTCTCCTCTGCCTGCTCCCTCTGGGACATCAGAAGGACACCCAGAGTGGATCTGAGGTAAGCATACTCTTGCCTCAGGGCCTCCATGTGTGCCTCTGCGTGAGCAGCAATTGCTTTACGCAGAGACGACATTTCAGCCTGGCATACCCTGTCTGAGGCCGCCATGCCCAGCCTGAGCGAGCGGGCCGTGGACCGTGCCGCCTGCTGCTGGAGAAGCACCTGCCTAGCAAGGGGGAGCACGGATTGGGCCACACGCTTAATGCTCTCAGCGATGTTCTCCATTGCTGCCACCTGCCGTTCAGAATTGGCAGTCATGTCTTGCTCCCACTCAGTATACTGCGGTTGCACGCTACGACCGCGTTGCTGGGCTTGACCCCTGCGGGACCCAAGGACTGGGTGTCCTTGTTGTGTTGGCACCGCCCGCGGCTGCACGACTACATTCCCCCGTCGACGTGATGGCCCAGGCACATCAGTGACTGGTGTGGAGGGTGTCCCTGCGTCCCGATCCACCACAGGCAGAGGTTCCAAGACTGTCTGACCCCTCAGTGCAGGTGTCGCGGACAGAGGAGTGTCCACATCAGAATCACTCACCCTTGACATATGGACCTGATGGTCATCCAACTCGACATGGACGTCAGAGTGGTCATCAGGGCTGGACTCATTGCCAGCCAGAGACAAGATGGACTGTAGCACATGTGGGTTTTCGTGGCCTACCACCCCATGACCCCCACTTGTGCCGGGTTGCTGTAGTGATGACAACCCTGTGCCTGGCATGACAACACCATCTATGGCTCCATTGCATCATCATCTGAAAAGTAGAGAGAAAAAAGGTCACTACACATGTTAGAAGCACACAACACACACACACACAGACACCAAACACATCAAGCAGACATGTCACACACTAAATAGAACCTGCCATGCATGCTGGGTCAACTTGAAATTGCTTCTGTGATTAGGCATGTCGAAAGGTGTCAGTTTGCACTGAAGTGGGTCGATGCAGTTCAGCAAATGTGTATGTTACTCACTATCTACATGTACAAGAACTTCATGATGTGTGTCAGACAATGTGAAGGCAGTGCAAGGTCAACTTCAGGCATCACGTGCAATGTGCATTCAATGGGTAGCATGTCTACAAGCAAACCACCCCTCCCCCACGTTCAAATGCAGGGATGCCTAGCATGGTCTCAAAAGGCTGAACATAGACCTGTGTATTGACGGACAGTGTTGACTAGCATCAACTGCATCATGTGAGTCAAGTGACAACACAGCAAATGATAATGGGACAGTAAGCAGGACACAAGATGAAACCTCTGGAGTACACCCACGTGTGAAGAAGACACTACACCAGTTGGACGGAGTCATTGGCGATTAAACAGGCTGAGGCCTGTGACCCACACAGACTGTCACACCCTAAACATGTGTGTGACGCAGGACTGAGCCACAGTGGAAATGGGAAGGCTGATGAAATGCCAAGCAATGTAGGTCCCCCTGCACTCCTACTACAATGATCATCCAGTCAAGGACACATAGGGGCATGAGAGGAATACACATGGAGCATGAATCGGCACTCATGTCCCTGCGGGGAATCTGACCTCTGCACAGTCCAAGTGAGACACCCTTCATCAAGTACAAAGGATGTACCACACAGCATATGTCTGGCAGATTGGCTGCTGGAAGTTAGCATGTACACAGGACGCATGAACAGGGAAGTACTGAACGGCAAAATTGAAGCATACCAGTGTTAAGGTGGAATTGGGGTGCAGAGGGGGGGTGGAGGGGCAAGGGAGCATGCCTACATGGAGTACCAGTATGCAGGCACAGGACACATGCACGTCAGTCATGCTATGACATAGTCCCTGGGCTGAGAGGAAGGTCACCCCACGCTACATGCAGAAGGGTCAGTGAGCTGGAACATGGACTTGAGGGGCATCCTGGTGACCAGCATATGAGTAGAGTGCAATAGTGGTGATGCGGACAGTCCCCGTCTGCTCCACATGTATACCATGGAGCAGAGCAGACATGCATCAGGGAAGCATTGCATTACTTGCACATCAGAACCATGTACACGTGACATGTAGTGGCAGTCATGCACAACACATCACACGAGTAAAACACACATGTCCACAACAAACACGCAGCAACACTCACTGGACTGGGCATCAAAGTCCGGCATCTCTCCCACTCCTTCGACCGATTCAGATGGTATGAACTCCGCAACGAGTGACTCATGCGGAGTGAGGTCTTCCGCCTCAGGTGCAGGCCCACTACCAGTCACCAGAGTCAAGTTGTAATTTGAGGCACGCTTAGCCTTAGCGCTGCGTTTGAGGTAATTCCAACGCTTTTTGCACTCTTGCGCCGTGCGCACCTCATGGCCGAATGCACTCACATGTTCCGCAACTTGCTTCCAGTGGGTATCACGGTGGGCAGCCGTAGTCTGACAATTAGGACCCACTAGCATGTCACGGCTGTGGCCCAGCACGTAGTCCACGAGGCAGTCCAGTTCCTGGTTGCAGAAAGGCTTCTTCCTCGACGTGCTGGAGGTCGTGGCTGTGTGTGGGGTCCCAGCCTGTGCTGCAGGTGCAACCTTCCTCCTCTTGGATTGTGGCGCAGACCCTGGCTGGCAAATGCCGCCCTGATCACTATGGCCAGTAGCACCGGTGGATTGAGCCAAGGGAGTGGCAGGTGGAGGGTCGACCAAAGGCCTGACTTGCGTCAGTGGCAGCTGGGTGCCCTCTAATGGACCCTGCGCAGCATCATCCGCTGTGGCAAGGTCATTGACCGCGACTGTCCTGGTTCGCAGACTCACAACCGGGTTGTTGTTGGCTGCATCTGCCCCTGCACTTGCCAACACCTGGCTGGTCGGGGCAGCAGATTACATTACTGCCCCAGGGACACGTGTCTTGGTCAGGGCAGCCCTGCGTGCACCTACGGTTTCCCTCCTGGCCTGTTGGAAATCTTCCAAGGGCTCTTCAAGTGCCAACGCAGCCTGCGCTGGCAGACCCTGAGCCTGGGTGGTGGTGTCCACAGCTGCACCTGCAGCTACCACTACCCTTGAGCCCGTGGCAGTCGATGAAACAGACTGCCGGGTCACACGGGCGCCCGTGCCAGATGCAGAAGCTGCATCTCCCGGAACCACAGGGGGTGGTGGCAAGACTGCACCGACACATGGCACAACATAGTGCTCAAGTGGCGCACCCCTGCCTCTTCCCCCTCTGCGGCTACCCTGGACACCCTGGAGTCCCCCTACTCCCTGGTCACCCCAGCCACGTCCCTGACCACGCCCGCCACGAGGAGGATGCCCAGCTGAGGCGCCCCTCACCTTTGGTGGCCTGTCAACCATGGCACAGATGGAGTAGTGCCGGCACAGATGGAGGAGTGCCAATGGGAGGAGTACACCACAATTGTCCTGGGCAATTGTGCTGAAGGGGGTGGGATGCAAGATGTTAACAGCCCCCCTGCACCTGCAAGGCTGTATGTGACCCCTGTGATGTAGTGACGGGTCGCGCAACGCTCAGGCACCCCAAAACTGCAGTAAAACCGTTCACGCAGCCCTGCAGCCTACGTGCATGGAATCAACCTCCCGCAGTACGCGGTGGCACCCTGTAACACGAAAAACGCGTACGCGTGGGACACGCAGGCTACTATGACCTCGAAAATGGGTGCGATACACAGGGGCACCCGCAGTGGGAAAAATAGCGTGCGTGACTCACCGTCTGACTAGCGTGATAATGAAAAACACGCATAGCCAATACCCCCGCCAAAAGAAGAGATACGTCCTCGATCCTCTGTGAAGTTGTGATGGCGCGCAAAACAACACGAAGCAGCAACACACGTCGGTCTCCACGAAAGGCACGTACAGCGAACTGCTGGCCCCGCTCACCTTTAACCTGTGCTGAGGGAAACGCCTGCGTGCGTCACGTCACTTACGCGTAGGCCCTTTCCTCGGATTACACGCATTCACGCACAGACGTGCAGTTTTTTCACACGCGCTGAACCACTATGCCCACGTCACGAGGGAAACGCCCACGTGCGTAACTTCACAGATGCGCTTACGCGCTAAAGGCCTTTCCTCGAATTACACGCAGACGTGCAATTTTATCACGTGCCAAATCACTCTGTATCAAGCTGGCCACGCAACAACACATGGAAGACCACGCTCCTGCCCAGAAGGCCGAATTACTGCCCCCCAGAGCCTCAAGCACGCTCCCACCTGCCATCTGCTGCTGCCTGCCTGCCTGTTGCCCACGTGCCCTGCTATTTGCTGCCTGCAAATCAGCCATCTACAGGGGTGCAGTTGTTGTGACCACCCCTGCTGGAACTGAAGACTGCCGACTGGGATACCATCGCTCCACAGCCCAGCCCCAGGACCCATTTGCCCACCCACACCTGCCTCTGGGGTTGCTATGTCAGGCACACCACCATCTGGGAAGTTGGTGTCCTGGTGGAGCAAGTCCTGGGGCAGTATGATGCACTCTTTGGAAGTTCTCGCGCCGACTATGAAGGACGGACCAGGATCTGGACGGACATCGTGACTGCCATCAACGAGGGGGGGGTGGCAGTCCGCGACATCAAACATGTCAAGAAGCGCTGGGAGGACTTCAGGTCCAGGACCCTCGACAAGGCCCGGCGCAGCGGATGCCAAGGGGTGCCGGGGCCACCTGTCCGACCACCAAATGAGGGTCCTGGAACGCATATGCCCAGCGCTCCACGTCCAGGTCCTTGAGAGGCAGACCCGTCTGGAGTCGAGCGGTAAGTGTACATGCATACTGATTGGACTCTGTGCGTGTCATGGTGTGCCAGTAGTGTGCAGGTTGCACATGTGTTTTGTAGGGCCATGTATGGATGTGTATGTACAGGGGCGTGAGGCTGACACATGCGAGTCCTCTCATGTGTGAGACACATGGATGGTGTATGTGTGGGTAAGCATGCAGGCCAAATGCAGATGTGGGAGCACACATGTTTGAATTACTGTGTATGTACGTTGGCATGGTTGTGGTGTCACACATGGATGTTGGTTCCAGCTGCATGTATCTGCACTGTGTACATGTGCATGTGTGTGTATTTGACAAGTGTGCAACTGTGATGCAACATGGATGCATGTGACACTGATATGTAGAAGGCTAAATGCCAGATGTGACATGGATGGCGATCTCATCACTGCGACAGTTGGTGGAGATGTACACATGCATGTAAGTGTGGTGCCGTGTGTGCATGTCTTGTGCACTCCCCGTGTTTCATGTGATGTCAGGCTCACCTTCGGCTGCTCATGCTGTTGTATGTGTATGGATGGTGCTGCCTGGTGCAATATTGCTCATGTGTGTGAGTTGAAATGACATGTGTGTTGGGGATTGTGATGCCATATCTGAAGTTTGACACTGCCACTCATGTGCAACTGTCATGTGTGTATCAGTCCATTGTACAGTGCCCTGATGCCTGTGTCCTATCTCTCCCTGTCTGCAGCGTCAACTGATGAAGAGGGCGGAGAGGGTGCTGTGGAGCAAGGTGGCAGGGATCGCACCTCCAGCCGGAGACGCAAGGCCCGGCTCCCCTCCAAGGTTGTCATCTCATCAGGGAGTGAGGAGTCCGGTGCCGCGTCCCAGGCCGCAGCTGCCGAGGGTAGGTCCAAGAGGCGGAGGTCGGAGTTGGACTCCTTGGCAGCAGAAGGGTCCGACGGAGGAAGATGGCACGGAGTCATCCCGGTTGGTGGGGGGTTTGGTGGAGGAGGAGGCCGTGGAAGGGACAGACACGGGGTCTGGAGGTGGGGATTCCACTGGTGCTAGTGGTGCAGTGCAGGGACAGGAGGCAGCACAGGCCGCCGCGGAGGTGCCTGTGTGTAGTCCTGTCCCCGATCCTGTGACTGCATCATCCCGCACCAGCAGGGATGCCTACGTCCAGACCCGTCTTCAGGGAGGGGATCCGCTTACAACAACTGGCCTTCCTCTCCCTGCGGACGTGGCTATCCGGGACCGGGTTGAGCCTGTCCTGAGTGGGATGGCGTTGCGTCAACAGGGCATGCGAGGTGACCTGCAGTGTTTTTGTGAGGACACTGCACGTCATCTCGAATGCCTCGTTGACCGCGTTGACCTACTGGGACGGGTCACCAGGGCCGGATTCCTCCTGTGGAGCTGCCTCTGACCCTGCGGCCAGGCTGGTGGACACATCCCTGCCACAGTCGGGAGTCGGACGTCCAGCAGGGGTGGCCACATCAACAACAGCATTCCAGCCGGAGGCGGATGTGCAGGCAGCAAGAGCCAGGGCACAGGCACAGGCACAGCAGCAGCGGCAACAAGGTGGGAGCCATGATGGCTGGGGGCCTTCAACATCGGAGGGGCAGGCATCGGCCAGAGGGCAGGATTACCCAGGATTGGAAGTGTCTTCCATGTGGCAGCGGTTGGGCCAGGCCATAGATGCAGAGCTGCAGCGGGCGGAAGAGGCACGGCTCACAATGGTCAGGGCGGAGAACTCCATGCAGAGGGCTCTGAGGCGGGCCGAGTGCCTCGAGGCAATTCGCAGGAGGTTGGAGGTCCACATGTCATTGTCCCTGCGAACCCTCAGGGCCATGGAAGAGGACCGCCTCCGGGATATCGAGCAGGAGTTCGATGATGCCCTGGCCCGGGAAATCGAGAAGTGAGCCGTTGGACTAGCCCGCTGCCATTGTAAATAGTTTTTAGAGTTAGGTTTCCTTTTCCTTTTCCTTTGATTTGTGGTGAATGGACTATGCCACACACATTTGTATATAGTTTTTTTATTAGGTAGTTTCTTAGGTAGGTTTCTTTTCTTTCGTTGGGCTCATGGACCCTTGACAATGGATTGTACATAGTTGGACAATGGATTATTTTGAACTTTTTCTTTTGATTTCACCATGGATCAATGGATTTTTCTTTTTACGTTTCCTTTGGATTTGCATTGGTGGAGGCAGAGTTTGGACTATTTTTCTTTTGGATTTCTTTGGATTGGTTATACTTTTCATTTACTCATCTTTTGCACATGCTTTTCATTTCATGTTTGCTATTTTGTTATGCTTTCATTTCATTGCTTTATTTTTGTACATAATACATTTTGATATTTTAGTTCCATGTGTGGGATTCGCTCATTGGGTTAATGCATGTGAAAATGTGGGTTTACACAATCAATGCCCCAGTGCGCCACCCACTTGCAGGCAACCCCACAGGTGAGAGGGCAGGAGCCCTTCTCCCTCGTGTGCCCAGCCGACCCCTCCTGCAGCACGAGAGACTGCATCTACGACGACTGCAGCAACGAAGATTGACCTGCATCAACCATCTATAGCCCCAGCAGCCCGTGCCTACCATCTTCCCATACAGATCTGCACATTTCTTCGTGCCTAAATTGCCTGAGGCACCCAATCCCACACCGCGCTGCTGCCTGCCTGACCCTCCAAAATGGCCGGCGCAACGCGGCATGAGAGCGAGGCTCTCGGTTGCTAGGCAACCCAACAATACATCTGCGATCCCGCCCCACCGGCAGGTGGAAGCCGGCGGCGGAACAAGGCCAGGATAAAGGCCATCGCCCCCTGTTTGCCCCTGTTCGCCATCGTGAGCCCACCAGAGACCCTCCGACCTCGGGAACGATCAACAATCTCACATCATCAGTCCAAACCACAGAGGACTTGAAACACAATCGTAAAGTTCACCTCCGAACCCGAACTAACCCTAAAAGGACTAAGCAACTCTGCCTTACTGTTACACTAGTGTGTGCTCTAGCGACACACCACAAACACTATGCAATTCCACACTATACTACCGCTTGTTTTACTAATGTCTAACTCTCCCACTACGGGATTTAACTCTACAGCCGCCTGAGAGGATGTAGCCACCCTCCCTCCCTCTTTCTCCTTCATGTACATGTTCCTCTGGTAAGGCCGCTGCCTTGCAAACCACCAATGTTCTTGCAACGTAACCATGATTCCTGTGATATAGCTAAAATCTACCACCATAATGTAACTAAGTAAGCTGTCCTATGATGTAACTAAGAAAGTATGCCTGCCATGCAATTATAAAAGTATTCTTGTAAATGTAACAAACTGACCATTATCATAATGTCAATGAAAAGTATCCCTGTCCTGTAACTAAGAAAGTATTCATTCATGCGATGTAACCAAAACAGCATTGCTGTCATGTATCCCTGTTACCCCTCCCTGTAACTAAGATCCCTAAGTAACAGCGCCACAATGCCCGAGGGCTGCATGTGCGCTATACAAATTTAAATAAATAAATGCCAACCAGTGTGTGTGTGTGAGACGGACATGTGTTGATGTACATAGTTGACTTTTGGTTTGTGTCTTGAGATGTCAGTGTGGGGTGGATTGGGAAATCATTGCGTCTCAAGAATGGGGTGGCGTGCTGTGGTATTTTGGTGTAGAAGTGGCCCATGATTGTGCATCTTTATTTCATGTAGGGGGGACATGAGTTGGGGCCTGCTGGCAGGTGCCTCTCACTGCTGGGTGCTGGGGGACATGAGTGGGGGCATGCTGGCAGGTGCCGCTCACTGCGGAGGGGCGGGGGTGCAGGGGGACATGGGTGGGGGCCTGCTGGCAGGTGCCCCTCACTGCTGGAGGGTGGGGGTGCTGGGGGAGGGGGTGCAGGGGGACATGAGTGGGGGCCTGCTGGCAGGTGCCCATCCCTGCTGGGGGGTGGGGGTGCAGGGGGACATGAGTGGGGGCCTGCTGGCAGGTGCCCCTCACTGCTGGGGGGTGGGGGTGCTGGGGGACATGAGCGGGGGCCTGCTGGCAGGTGCCCCTCACTGATGAGGGGTGGGGGTGCAGGAGGACATGAGTGGGGGCCTGCTGGCAGGTGCCCCTCACTGCTGGGGGGTGGGGGTGCTGGGGGACATGAGTTGGTGATCATATTGCAACGTGACATGTGGCTTGGCTGGGGGGGCATGCCCATGGTGGATGGGCTGCCTGCGGGACATGACCAGGGGTGCAGGGTAGTCCCCTGTGGTGTGGGCTGCCTGCAGGGGCCATGGAGGGGGTAAAGGGGACACCTGGGAGGACCCACACTGCCAATTCACGTGTGGGACTCCCCGCGCACCCCACTGGATACACATACCCCGCTCTGACAGCGAAATCACGTCTGAAACTTCACGTGCACCCCCAAAATACATGTACCCCGCTCTGACAGCGAAATCGCGTGTGAAACTTCTGACAGCAAAATCGCGTGTGAAACTTCACGCGCGCCCCCGAAATACAGGTAACCCGCTCTGACAGCGAAATCGCGTGTGAAACTTCACGCGCACCCCCGAAATACACGTACCCCGCTCTGACAGCGAAATCGCGTGTGAAACTTCACATGCACCCCCGAAATACACGTACCCCGCTCTGACAGCAAAATCGCGTGTAAAACTTCATGCGCACCCCCGAAATACACGTACCCCGCTCTGACAGCAAAATCGCGTGTGAAACTTCATGCGCACCCCAGAAATACATGTACCCCGCTCGCACAGGGCCAATCGCGTGTGAAACTCCCCGCGAACCCCAGTAATACACGTACCCCACTCGCACAGGGACAATCGCGTGTGAAACTTCCCGCGAACCCCAGTTATACACGTACCCCGCTCGCACAGGGCCAATCGCGTGTGAAACTTCCCGCGAACCCCAGTTATACGTGTACCCCGCTCGCACAGGGGCAATCACATTTGAAACTTCCCGCAAACCCCAGTAATACACGTACCCCACTCGCACAGGGTCAATCGCGTGTGAAACTTCCCGCAAACCCCAGTAATACACGTACCCCACTCGCACAGGGCCAATCGCGTGTGAAACTCCCCGCGCCGGGGTGTACATATATTCGGAGGGGTGCGCAGGGAGTTTTACAGGCGTTTTCATGGTTGGGGGCCTGTGCGCCATGTACGGGATTTGTGCGCTGTGCATGGCACACGGGGAGGGGTCGGGGACGTAACTGGCGCTGCTGCAGGGTCGCTGCGCCACGGCTGGTTTTGGATGTTTAAATCCATGAATACGCTGTGTGCGGAAATGGATTTTAGCACACGCGGCTGGCGCAGACCGTCGTACGCCCACACTGTGCGCCAGCCGCATGCGCCACTTGTGCGCTGGATTCAATGAATTACCCCCTTAGTCTTTATTGATTGAATAATATGAGTAACAATTTCTCCAACCCTTTCATCTTTTAAGAAAGGAGTTGACCCCTGACTGCAAATATCCAGGCTCATTGCAAGTTCGTTCCGTACCTTATTCATGATCATATTACATAGGCCAGGGTTCCACCTAATCGAGGCCATGGGACGATCTTCTTCAATATGAGTAAGTAAATGATTTATCTTATGGTAGTGACAAGGGGCCTGATTCATGGAACGTTTTCCTATGGGATTGCACCATTATAAAACACTTCCATGAATCAGGCCCACAGTCTTTCCAGATATAAATAAAACGGAGCATGATCGCCAGATGTAATTGGGTGAATATAGGCCGGAGTAGTTAAGTGGATCAACATATTCTAAATAGCAAAAAAATCAATCATCGAGGTTGAGGTCCCTCGACACCATGTATGTTGTAATCGCAAATCAGATATGCTCACAAAAGTTATATCCCATGCATCAAAATAAGCAATCCACTTGGAGCCCCGATCAGGTGTTAAGCTCTTTCCTAAGGGTTGCTCATATAGGAATTCTTCATTCAAGTTTATACACATCGAATTAAAATCACCCGCAATAATAGTATTACAGAAGGGCCTCTGAATATGGATGCTTTCCAGGCATTTGTCCAGGTCGCTAAACATATCCTCTAACACTAATTTAAGAGGGTTCCAATAAAGTGTGATCATGATTAAAGATTCCACAAGTTCTTCATATACATCAAGTGCAATTGCCAACACATTTGTTGAGGAATACAGCATATGGGATTTAGATTTAATTCTATTGTTAATTGCTATCGTCAGCCCTCCCATTGGGTGTCCTAATTTTCCCCTGTGAGCATGACTACAAAATGTGCTAAAACCCTCCAAGAGGATACCATGTACACTCATAGTTTCCTGCAAAAAGATAACATCCACATTTTCTTTAATGAGAAATGAGGTCAGCCAACTCTGCAGCAACAAATGGCCACAAGAGTTCCATGTGAAAATATCCAGACCGATTTGCTTGATTGCTAGGCGGCATTTGTCTCATTTTTAGACAGAGTAATTGAACGAAGTAAAGGTTCCACCCATGCCAGGTTGTCTTTACCTGCTACCATTGCTAGAAACTGAGAAATGCAGTTTTGCTCCACTGATGCACCATCCGTTGCTCCACAGGAGACCGTCACCATATTCTCAACTACCTGCTTCTGCAAGAACTCATCCGCTGCCATTTCACAGTTGAATGTGTGCATACAGAAGCCCATATCACTTAAGTCCCATCTAAATCCCCATATTTATTTCAAAACATTTGCATTAGAAACATAGCATAACATTCAATGGTTTTCAAAACGTGCCAGAGAAATGCGATCAAAATCACCTGAGGTAAGCATACATAACAAGGGTATGCGAGCAATTATCTCCAAAAAACATCTTGGATTCATTCGTTCACTTCGTAAAATATCAGGGCTTCCTTCTAGACCAATGATATTAAGCTCTGATAGAGAAGACACCTGTTCCTTACTCATAGGTTCTGAATGAGAAGCAAGAGATGACGAAATTAGAGGGGTAGTTGCACCTTCTGCTATGTTACTCAGTCCAGACCTCTGTGCCCCATTCATAGATGAAAGACTTGGTATGGGTACGCTGCCCAAGGGATCACGTGGGATAGAATCTTTAATAACCACTACTTGCAGGGCGGGTTGGTCCTCTCTCTTTAGGTTTAATTCTTTAGCAAGTGTTTGCTATGAAATGACTCCACTTTCAACACTACATTTAAAGTATGTATAATACTAACATAGCTCATAACATTCGGCTCACAGTCAACTGTTTCGCTGTCAAGATTCGGACCCAGCGGAATTCTACATGATGAATTAAGCCTCAAGCGTGCTAGACTTTGATATATGTCATTAACTCGTTTGGGGCCCTGCGGAACCCTGCATGGTGAATTGAGACCCGATCTTGTTGGATTTGGATAGAAATCATTTACTACAGCGTTCTGTACTATAATTGGATTACTATTTTTCATGCCGGTTGCAACAATGGCCTCTTGACCATGAGTAAGATCTCTACATTTACCCGGACCACTGATTATGACATAATCCTTTTTAGAGGAGCATTGTAATGGTTTCAGACACAGTGCTACAAACCTCGGCATAGGAGGCTCCCACACATACACCAATATCATTCGTATCCTTTATTTCAACCACAGAGGGTTTGCGTACTATCAATACATCCTTAGACGGCACTAAACCTTCTGCTTTGTTCACCAATTTATTAGTAGACTCTATACGCATAATAGGATAATAATTTGCCAGATCAGACTGTGTTTTATGTCCTTTATTATCCATAAATTGAGACACATGAGCCTTAACTTGTGGTTGTAATTCCGTCCCACCCAATTTCACATTGGTCACTAAATCAGAAGGGAAAGGGTGCCCGGCATTCTCGGCTGCATCCCAAACATCAAAAGTATTTTATTTTTTTTTGGCGGAAGAGGGTGCAGCAGAAGGGCGCGACTCTCCTCTGATAACTGATCTACATCTATTATATCGTCATCTTGAGGTCGAGTCTTCGCCTTCATTACTTCAGAGTTGGTAAGGTCCGCAGCTGCTGGTTTATTAGTGATATTTTTTTCAATAATCATTTTTTCTTTTCTCCGCTTTTCAGCGCGTTTAACAGCTCTAAGGTCTATTTTTTTAACCGTCGTGATAAATATGAGGATTTCTCATTAGAATGAAACTCATTCCCCTCTTCTTGTGAAGCTTCATTGGTTATATTAACAAGAACAGATGGACTATCAGCTGTTGGTGGAGCATGGCAAGGCTGATAGGGAGAAGTAGGCCGATTGTCTGTAATTAAGTTCATCTTTATCTCTTTAATATCTTGTTTGATAAATTCAATGGCATTCAGCCAATTAACCAAGGTTAAAGCAGGACCAACCTCCTCAAGTAGTCCAGATTCCTCTTTGGCTGACTGGGACTTATCAATGATGGCAACATCACAATACTGAGTTTCCTTATCGATACCAAGAGGTTTCTCAGTTGGTTTACCTGGATGGCCATTCCTATTATAACAATCATAATGGGAACTCTGACAAGCTTCTTTTGCTATGATAAAACCTTTGAGATGGTTAAATTTATACATCATTTCATTGTATTTCCATGTAATTTCATCGCAGGATGTTTTTTCTCGGGGTTTTTTACTGTGATTTATTTTTTGGGAAAAAAAACATCGAATTATTATAATTTATTTGGGGGCGGGGGTACCACCGCCAACCCCCCATTTTCAAAAAAATTAGATTTTTTGGGGGGAAAAAAACATCGCGGTATAAAACCCTGCGAAAAAACATCCTGTGAAGAAAGGACGTCGTACCCATTAGATACCGTTTTCATCTCTCGTAACTCCATATGAGTAAAGCCATGGCCCTTGTCAAGCAAGTCGAGTATCCTGATGATAACGGGGTATGTGTATGGACTGGGAGGAGGCGGAGTGCAAGATAAATGCGAATCCTGTTCCACTTGCTGCTCCTCACCTTCAGTTTTACTAGAGATTGCCTTCGGTTCTATACAATTAGTGTCAGGTAACTTAGCAGTAGTCTTCCCCTCTATAGAAGTACAATTCGAATTAAAAGAAGTATCGACAGCAATTTCATTACGTGAATACCCAAAAGGTAACAAAGGCTTAGAGTATAGCGGAATATCAAGTGGATCAAACATAAATGTATGATTTGATTAATGGGGTCAAGACCCCAATAGACTCACAGATACAGTTGTTCAATTCTACCATGGCTGAGGGCCCTGCTACAGGTAACTCGGTAACGAAGCCACTTTCCGATGTGGAAGTGCTTGGTAAGTTATTGGGACTCAAAGAAACAGTCTCCAGATAACCAAGAGCACCTGTAACAACATTCACATGAGCCGACAATTCCTCTGGTTTCAAGTTTCCCACATTCGAAATACAAAGTGGAATATTACTTTGAGTCGAATTACATTTAGTACCAGCACCCAACAACACCAGGTCTTCTTTATTCAAAGAGAGGCATTCAGCGGGAGATGAGGGTTTGCTGGTGAAATTAATGACGGGGCCTTTATTGCCAACAGGAGGATCAAACTCCTCTAAAGGGTCTGAGTAAGCGGTATTACCTGAGCAAATTAGAGCATCCATATTGATTATGTTTGAAAGAGTCAGCTCTGTAAGTCGTCTGCTATGAAGCCCGGACGCCATTAAAAAAATCAAATACTAATACAATACGAGCTGGGATCTAAGTGGGCTCATTTGCTCGTGCAATTACAATCAACGCCCTTGCTTAAAAAAATATATATATATAACAAGGGAAACGCCACTCACCTACCACCTACCAAGCAGAGACACAGGCTTGGATGTGGGCTCTCTTCTTGGAGGGGACAGAGAGTCGGTATTGCCTTTGGAGCAAGTGACAGGCCAGTTTGTCGGAGGATGAACAGGAAGCCCTACATTTCCTCTCGGCCGCCCTACACTTACGTTTAAGAGTCAGAGATATAGGGGGGGAGAAAAGGGGGTGGCGAAAGCCTCCAATGCCACGCTTCATGGGCCGGATGTCCATGAAGGGAGGTGGCAGTGTTGGGGTAGATTTGGCCTGGAGGGAAGAGAGGGAGAGATCGCTCCAGGAGAGAGGAGTGGTCAGAGGGATGGAGACGGGGAGGTCAGAGGAGATCAAGCCATCAAGTGTGTGCCCTGCAGAGTGAGTTGGGCCAGAGGGGAGGTTAGAAAGGGCAAGGGAGGGACTGCGCATGCGCGAGCCGCGCATGAGGAACTAATCGCGTCGGCTCCCGGTGGCCGCGATAAATATCCTGAAAATACTCCGCTCTGAGAATTCGCCCGACCTCCCGAAGCAACACAGCAGTGGCGGACCCATCCAGGCACTACCAGCTGCAACCTCGAGCACAATCGGACCGGGGGACGTGAGAGACGTCCCTGAGCCCACCGGCGCGAGACTCGCCGCCATTGCTGGGCGGTTGACGGTGGCTCCTCCGCCCCTCCCCCCATGGGCTGCGGCGGCCTTTGTGGCCCCCGGGGAGCGGGTGAGCCAGGGACGCCTGTTTGCGGCATCGCTCCGGCACCTCCAGACTGCCGCCCGGGGCCCCTCCCCCTTGCTGAGCTCTCTACTCAAGGCGGCCGACGAGTGCCCGAACCGCGGACACGGCCGCTGCCGACGTTCGGCGTTGAAGCTGCAGCGACCCTGGACACCTGCAGTGCGCGGGGCATCCGGACATTGACAGCGGGGGACATCTATGCTGTGCTACCTGACCCGGCGGCACAAACGGAGGCGGGCTGCGTGCCGCGGGCCCGGAGCCTCTCCGCCCCCCCCTCACCCCCCCAACTGCGGGACTGCAACACCTGGGGTTGAGCCGTGACACGGAAACTGGCAACGCGGTGTTGCGCTCCCTCATCGGCACCAACAAGGTAAGGGCAAACTCCCCCCCCTCCCCTCCCCCAGCCTGCGAACGACGGGATACCGACCCGCATTAAGGAGGCGCCACACCCCCGTCTAAAAGTAAACCCAGAGGTCCACCTGTGGGGGGCACGGAGCTGAGGGGACTGGGGACGCTCTCCTCCCCCATCACCACTAGCACCCAGAACTGGTGACAACGCCTGCAGCACCCTCCACAAACGATCTGGGGCCCAGAGAACTGGCAACAAGGTGGCAACTGTGGGCTGCGGCCCTGGGAGGGACGGAGGCCCCCGAAGTAAGGATCACAACCTCACAAGCATAAGGAGCTGGGCAGATACTCCACTGAGGGGAGATTACCCCGTGTGTGACCACGCATTAGGGTAAACTCCGAACTCTACTGGACCAACCCTGACCAGGGATCCTTGGAACCGCCAACGACAAGGGAACTCGGCACTACCCCACAATTAACACAATTAACAGCCTCCAGGGGCAGTACTACTCACAAGGTAGCGCGCACAGCGGGGGGCTGCCGCCCTCCACATGCCACTCATGAAAAGAACATAGCACGGACCCTGGGTGGGCGTATATGCGGATGCCATCTCTGTGGGCCCACGACCCTCCAATAAACACAACGGGCCAACCATAGCAGGGGTCAGCTCCCAGCGGCCAAAGCAATCCCGCCGACACTCCTGAACAGGGACACAATAGTGAAAGACCGTCGCCCGACTAACCCACCCCAATTCAGACTTCACAACAACCCCCTGGGGGGCACCAATACGACCCATCCGGACTTGCCGCCTCACACAAATACCCGACTCCGCCATGGGCAAGGACAAGGCTAAGAGGCAAACCCTACAAAGCAAAATGGACCTCTACACCGTGGAGGCCCCCAGGACCCCCAACTCTCCCTGAGCGACTTGATGAAGGCAATTGGGGACTCGAGAACATCGCTGGAACTTAAAATTGGCGGAGTCTGCACGGAAGTATCTCTCCTACGTCAGGATCCACGCAATCTATCGTCCAGGGTCGGAGAAGCGGAGCAAAGAGTGTCGGACACAGAAGATAACGTCCGCCAGTTGGAACAACAACTCGCCATAATTGCCCAGAAGGTTAACCAACTAGAATACCGAGCCGAAGACAGTGAGGGCAGGGCTGACGCAATAACCTCAGGATTCTTGGGATCCCGGAGAAAGAGGAAGGCCCCAGTGTCGAACTCTTCCTAGAATACTGGCTGACCCACATCTTTGCCCCCAAGAAACTGTCGAAATTCTTCTCTATCGAAAGAGCACATAGGGTAGCCACTGGGCGACCTACCCCAGGAGCCCCGCCCAGAACTATAATTGCACGCCTCCTGAACTACCGAGACCGAGACGCCATCCTCCAGATGGCACGGGCCTCCGGCCCAATCACATACAACGGCTACAAAGTAGGGTTCTATCCGGACTACACTAAAGAGGTCCAGAGGGCCCGCCAGTCGTTTGACTCGATTAAGAAAAAACTTCACTCTCTGTCAATTAAGTTCGCCCTCTTCTTCCCGGCGTTGCTCAAGGTCCACTACGAGGGAACGACGCACCTATTCCACAACCCCAAAGAAGCATGGGATTGGCTCGAAACACAGATCCTTAATGGGCCGGCGGCCCGACGATCGCCCTCTGGGCCGTCCGCTCGCAAACCCGGGCCCTGGCAGGACTCGCCGTCTCCTACTCCGATGGGCCCCGAAACAGAAACACCAGGGCGCCCCTCCAGGAATACCGCTGAGAACGGATGAGGCCTGGGCATCACAGTACTGAAGTCACCATGAGACACCATGGAAACTACACCACTGCGGCCACCACCACCTTGACACCGCAGTTTCAAGCACAGTCAAGGCGACTCCGCTGGAGTTACCACCCTAGGTCGGGTCATTCCGACGAAGTTTAAGTTCACCAAGTTATAAGTTCAATGTTTGGGCGACAGGTGCTCCCAGTTGGAGGGGAAGTGCAGGGTTGGGGGAGTTTTGGGGATTCGAAGAAGCGAAATCACGAGAAAAGAAAACTGGAAACCGACGAAAGCAGGCAAGGCAGACAAACACTATTTTGGGCCAGGACCAGAGACACAGGTATCTGCCAGTCTTCAGGCACTCCGGTGCGAGGCGACCTCTGGGGGTCCCCCCCCCGAGAAGAAAACGACGTACGCCCCCGGGGGAAAAATGCAACGGCCTCTAATCCTCTCAGATACCCCAACAAATAGACTCACGCTGACAGGATGAACTCCAACAAAGTGACGATACTGTCCTGGAACGTCAATGGCCTCGGCTCCAGCATAAAGCGAAGACTGGTGCTCCAGTACCTAAACCGACACTCGCCAGACATTGCCCTAAATGAAACGCATCTGACAGGCACAAACACCATCTTTTTCAAAAGATCCAACTGCTCAAAGGTCTACCATGCCGGATTCACAAAAGAGGCTAGGGGCACAATGATACTCGTTCACAAGAGAGTCCCTCTCCAGGTTAGGAAGATCAGGGCGGACCCCCGGGGCCGCTATGTGCTGATGCTGGCGGACATCTGGGGTGAGAAATGGGGCCTGGCAGCACTCTATGCCCCCCCCCACGCTGATGAAGGAACTGCTCGCCGAATTACAGAACTTGCTTCTGGAGGAGGAGGCTGATGTGTGGGTGCTCGGAGGGGACTTTAACGAAGTAATGGACATCACAATCGACAGAACCTATAGGAGAGCTGGAACACGTCCCACCTTCACGCCGCTCACCACGTTCGCCGAAACCTCAGGAATGGTGGACACCTGGCGCACACTTCATGGCGACGAGGCAGGGTTCTCCTTCTATTCAGGGGTCCACAAATCATTCTCCAGGATCGACTACGCCTTCATCCCCCGCAACATAACCCACAGGCTCCTCGACGCTGTATTCCTCGCAAGAGGAATTTCGGACCACTCCCCGCTTCTTTTAACCCTCAAGAACTCCTCCTGCCGCCCGGATCGTAATTGGCGCCTAAATACATACCATCTCCGTCTTCCTGAAATTGCAGAGGTGCTAGACAAGAAGACAGCGGAATATTTCAGCGGAATATTTCGAACTCAATGAGGGCTCGGTAGACTGCCCGATTTCGATCTGGGAGGCATACAAAACAGTCCTACGAGGGGAGGTTATTTCCACGGTCTCCGCCTGCCAACAACGCCAAGTCCAGAAGGTCAGGAAAGCAGAAGCATGCGTCCTGGAGTGTGAGCGACAAACCCTTATACAAAACACCCAAGAAGCAAAGGAGGCGATGCTCACGGCACAAGACGCCCTCAGTAACCTGTCCCTAGACAATGCACGAATTGCTCACCAGTTAGTCCGAAGCCAAATATATGAAAGGGGCGACAAAGCTAACAAGACACTGGCCTGGTTGGAGAGACGCGTGCAGATCAGGGGACACGTTAGGGCAATCAGATCTCCGGATGGGACATTATTGACGGAAGATTCAGATATCGTCGAGGCATTCGCCACCTATTACAAAAATCTTTATACCCCACCCACTGGGAATCCATCAGTTGAACCCTCCCGATACCTCGACCACATTGAGATTCCGACACTCCCGCAGCACCAATCAGACCTCCTGAATGCTGACATTACTGACACCGAGGTGCAAGATGCACTGGCACAACTCCAACCCGGGAAAACTCCGGGCCCCAATGGGTTCCCAACAGAAACGTGGAAGTGCCTTGGTAGCATGCTTCCCACCCACATGCACCGCATGTTTCTACGCAGCAGGGAACTAGGAGCACTTCCCCCAGACCTCAGGAAGGCATGCAAAGTGGTCATACATAAGCCTGGGAAACCCCCGGAGGAATGCGCCTCCTATCGTCCGATATCCTTGATTAATGGCGAAGCGAAGGTTCTCGCCAAAACACTCGCCAACAGACTACTGCAAGTGATTGAGACCCTAGTCCACCCGGACCAATGTGGTTTTATGCCCAATAAGTCAACTCGGATGAACTTACGCAGGGTCCAATTGGCGCTATCCAGGGCAAAGGAAATACCAGCCCCACTCGCCCTCCTGGCGGTGGACTTCGAAAAGACGTTTGACTCTGTGGGGTGGGATGCCTTGTGGGAGATCATGGCCAGGATGAACTTGGGGCAGACATTTATATCCTGGGTAAGACTGTTATATGCATCCCCGGAGGCCACGGTGAGGGTGAACGGCATGTCCTCCAAACCATTCCCCCTGGGTCGGGACACGAGACATGGATGCCCGCTGTCTCCACTCCTCTTCCTCCTGGCCATTGAGCCACTAGCGATTGAGCTTAGAGCTAACACCAATTGGACCGATTTCGTCTGGCTGGGAGGGGGAGAAGACCGCCTTTCGCTCTATGCGGACGACCTGCTCATATACCTCAGTAACCCGAGTATCTCGTGCCTGGTGGTCTCCCTCATACTCAGGGAATACCAGTACTTTGCAGGCCTAAAGGTTAATGAGGCCAAAATCATTTTCTTCCCGATTCAGGGTGGTGAGTCTGCGATCCCGGTGACCTGCCCATATCACGTCTCTATCAGGGAATTCAAATACCTGGGTATACGGCTCGACCCGACGCTCGATGGGTTCCCCCGACTTAATATACAACCAGTAAGAGAGCGGTTCAACAGAGACACCCGCCATTGGCAATCTCTCCCCCTGTCGCTAATGGGCCGGGCCGCACTATTCAAAATGATGACCCTTCCCAGACTGTTGTATGTCCTCCAGAACGCCCCATTCCCCATCCCCCGAGAAACCTTCGCACTCATCGACAAGAATCTGCGCACACTGCTGTGTGGAGGGAAACAATCCAGGATTGCCCTTGACACGCTCCAGAGATCGGTGTGGGAGGGAGGCATTGGGTTACCTTGCATACGCACCTATTACTTGGCCACACAGATAGGAGTAGTGAATGACTGGATGCACGCAGACCCCACACTGCCACACATCCGTATAGAGCTGGAGACCATTTCCCCACTAACACCGCTCCAAATCCTCTACGCCACCCACGACCACCTCCCGGTTCTGCCCAAAATGACCCACCACATCTGGCGAGCTTGGCGGGCCGCACACAAACTAATCGGCTGGGAAGGCCAGCCAACACTGTCGCAACCCATATGGCACAATGCACTCCTCCCGGAACTGGTTAAAATGGGCTCCTTCGGTCACTGGCTGACCAAAGGAATACACACATTAGCACAAGTAATACAAGAGGGCCGCCTCCTGAGCTTTGAGACCATGCGCGAACAATTCGACCTGGCACCCATGGACCGGTTTCGGCATGCGCAACTGTCCCACGCAATCCGCGCCCAATTCCCCGACACGACGGTCCTACCCCCTTGCTCTCCCATCGAGACCAATATTCTCCCGCAGTACATCTCTTCTAGGGTCACTTCCACTCTCTATCAGGCCCTTAGCTCATTCGGGGCTCCACAACTCGACGGGCTAAAGGCAAAGTGGGAAAGGGATCTGGGCCCCCTGGAACCTGAAGATTGGGTAGAGGCGTTAATGTCCCCCAGAGAAATTGGGATAGAATCCAAGCTTAGACTAATACAGTTGAGGATCCTACATCGTTCATATCACTCACGCACTGCAATGGCCAGATGGGGTGGAATAGAAGACGAGACATATGTTCGATGCAAAACCGAACCCGCCACCTTCTACCATATGATATGGGACTGTCAGGCGATACAGGCCTTCTGGGTGGAATGTGTCAACACAATCTCAGCCGCTCTGGTGACACCAATTCCCAGGGACCCCAAGATGGTACTATTGGGCATTGGGGGGAAGTAGACCTGTCCAAATATGAGAAAATGTTCTTGGCAACTGCGTTAGGGGCGGGCAAAAGACTTATAGCGGCCAATTGGGGATCGGCCGAACCACTGAGCCTGAACCGATGGAGTAATGAGCTGGTCAGATGCGCAACCTTAGAGCGCCGGATCTATAATGCAAGGGGCTGCCCCCGCAAATTCGAAAAAATATGGCGTAAATGGCTAGATGCTCAATAAGCTCTGCTGGTGGGGGTACACCGATAGTGCTGCTTGCCTTGTTTGCCTGCCTGGTCCTATTGTTGTCTTTTGGTCCTCGGCCCCACGGGCCCTGTTGATATGGACGATTGCCTTCAACATGTATACTGCTGATTCATGTCTTATTCTCAGACGTCTCTTTATGTTCTGTTGTTTAAATTCAATAAACAGAGTTATTAAAAAAAAAGAAGAAAGGGCGAGGGAGTCGCAGAGGTCACAGATGAGTGCAGAGGATGAGCAGGGAGAGTCAAGGTGTATATTGAGGTCACCAAGGAGGAGAAGTTGCGTGGTTGAGGCCAGGAGGGAGGAGGAGAGGGCCGACCACTCAGAGAGAATTGAAGAAATTTGACCAGGAGGCCAGTAGATAGTAACCACAGTAAGAGTATGGCTAGGAGAGAGATAGAGCCTGCAGACAAGGCTTTCAAAGGAGGAGTATGTTTGAGTGGGAATGATAGAGGCAGGAATCCACTCAGGAAAGATCAGGGCTACACCCCCACCGGAATGAGATGATCTGGGTGCAGAGAGGATCTTGTAGCCATCAGGGAAGAGAGTGTCAAAGCTTGTGACAGAGCTGGCCTTGAACCATGTCTCGGTGAGACCGAGGACATCGAGGTCAAGTTCTTCAAGGAGGCGGCAGATGTCAGAGGAGTGTTTGACGGAAGAGCGAGAGTTGAGAGTGGCAAGATGAAGAAGGTTGCCAGCCTTAAAAACCTTCCGGGGAGGGGTACAAATCAGAGGTACACCCTGCAGAGGAGAAGGAGCCCGAGGTGGGACAGAGGAGGAGGAAAGAGAGGGCAAGGTAGCCGAGGGGGCAGAGGAGGGGACAACAGGAGATGAAAGGAAATTGATGAGGTGAGGGAAGCGCCTGTCAAAGAGGAGGAGATTAGCCTGACGGCCTTGGACCATAACGGTGCCATTAAGGTAGACATTTATGATGACTTTACAGGTATTGAAGGAAGCCATGAGAACTTCCCAGCGGGTGCCACCATTAATCAAAGAGGAGGAGACAGGACAGATCACAGAGATCATATGAAGAGTCCATATATCTGGCAAAGGAACGACAAAGAGGATGTCGGGGAGGATCTGTCTGGAAGAAGCACTGGAATAAGTATCAGCGATGTGGAGACCTGGGTTGGAGGCCAGGATGTCCTTTTTTAACTTCTTCCTACAAGACTTAGTGAGAAGGGAAGGATAGTTGATGGAGTAGCAGTTTGAAAAGATAGGAGAAACAGAAGGCGCCATGGGAGTGGTAGCGAGGAAATGAGGGAGAAGCATGAGGGAGAAGCAGGTGGGAAAGGCAGGGAGGAGTGGAGCAAAGAGAGCAATGAAGTCACTGGGCCGGCAAGTTACAGGGAAGCAACAGTAACAAGCAAAGTGCAGAGCAAGTTAGCAAAGTACAGCAAGATTTGACTTTCAAACCAAAAAGCAAAAACAGCAAGATTTGACTTTCAAACCAAAAAGCAAAAACAGCAAGATTTGACTTTTAAACCAAAAAGCAAAAACGGCAAGATTGACTTTTAAACCAAAAAAGCAAAAACAGCAAGATTAGACTTTCCGATTGGGTGCAGATGTTAGCGAAGGGTCTGGACACGCAATACAGATTATGACTCTCAGTCACACTTGTGACCACTTCTGTAATTCATTGTCACCTGGGCATTTGGGTAATTCACTTTATTTGCTTGGCACATGAAGGTTTTTATTCCATTCAACACTTAGGAGGATTAATTTTATGGTTTCATTCGATTCAGTCTTCGATAGGCATTCATAGCGCTTAATTTTAAAGTTCCTTTCAGTGCGGTACTCAATATGCATTGGTTTAGATGAGTGTAAAGTTTAATTCGATTCAGTATTCAATAAATATGGGTTTCGCTTGATTTTAAAGTTCCATTTAATTTGATATTCAGCTAGCATTAGTTTCGCTTAATTTTAAAGTTCAATTTCATTTGGTATTCAATAAGCATTATTGTTGCTTAAATTTAAAGTTCCATTCAGTTCTGTATTTAATACACACCCACGGTGGGTGTGGGCTCGCCTGGGCTTTTTTGAAATTTTATATGAAATTGAATGATGGTAGATCAACTTCAGTAAAATGTGTGGTGCTAATCCGCAGACATTTCCCTATGCTCACAGCACGACATACACATATACCTGTGTACTCTGGATGGACACAACCTACAGCCGCATTTCTACCTGTCATATTTAGTTGGAATCTGACAGGTGGAGTACACGATGCATCTCAGAAAGGGGAGGGCCACCACTTTCCTCCTGCCATGGCCAGCCTACTTAACTATCAAAGGCTGTATGGATCCGCCTGGTCTGTTTGTTTACCCTCGCAGGGCCGGTGAAACGCCTGGAAGGTGAATGTCTGTTTCTCGGGCGGCCCGAACAGCTGAGCGGCTGCGGTGCCATCACAGGCCAGCTGGAGAGGTGGGGTGTGGCCTGTCAGCCGGCGGCCGAGGGCCAACCCGCTACACCTGCCCAGAGACGCCTACTGTGTCTTACGTATCGAATTGGGGTAACAGCTCCAGAACAGCGAAGCTTTTACACGCACGGCCGGATCAAATGAGAGAGAGAGAGAGAGAGAGAGAGGAAGAGATTAGCCACGTCCCGCTATGAGAAGGAATCCTTCACGTATTAAATATAAAGCCACATAATGTGAGACTGCACTAGAGAAAGCAAACAGAGAGCTGCAACACTATTATCTGAAGCAGACTAGCCAGAATGAGACACAAGAATCTACACATGCAACAGGAGTGTGACAAGAAAGGGAATAAGCTCACAGTCAGAGAGAACACTTACACTGAGGTCTGGAAAAACCATTACGAAGAGAAAAGTGAGGAATTAGACCCATCTGCAACACAACATATGAACTATGAATGTGCAGACTTTGGAGGGAGAGAATTTCAGATGCAGTGTCTGAACCCCAGAGCTGCATCCTGAGGCCAGACCAGACAAGAGAATTAAGCCTGATGAGAGAAGGGAAACCTGCACAATGTATCCTTTTGAGAAAGTTGTTCAAATAAAGTTCTGTTGTTTAAAGCCAAAAGAGAGTGTTGTCTTTGTCCCACCAACAATTTGTGACATTTGGTGGCAGCGGTGGGATCAGACCGAACACCATGGAGGCCCTAATCAAAACCTTAAGTGAGGGACAACACCAATTGCAGCAAGCCCTACAACTACAAAGTCAACAGGCCCAGGCTGACTGACATGCTTTCCAGCAGGCTCTATGGGTCCAGCAAGGTCAGTTGTTAGATGCAACTAACCTAAGAAGACATTCGCAGGTACCAGCTTCAGTTCTTCAGAAATATGCACCTGGGGAGGATCCTGTGCATTTCTTTGTGAACTTTGAGAGGGTGGCAAGAAATGCCCAGTGGCCAAATGATAGATGGTGCCACTACATCGCTCCCCTGATGATGGGGGAGATCCAGAGAGCCTATCAGGCCGCGAATCCTACAGGGGATACCAACTATTTGGATATGAAAAAGGTGGTGCTTGGGAGACTGGGGCATGATGAAGAGGCCTACAGGATAAAGTTCAGAGAGACTAAACTTCAAAATGAAGAGCCTCCCCGACAACTGTACTACTGAGTGAAGGAGCTGGAGGATAAGTGGCTACAAATGGTAACTTCTACCCCATGAAATGGCTGAGAAGAGCATGTTTGTGGAGGCACTTCCAATTCCTATACAGCGCTGGGTCAGGCAACACCATCGCCCCAGTCTGAAGGAAGCAGTTAATATTGCGTCATCCTATCAGGAGGCAGGCCAAGCCAGAGTGTTAACTTATACGGGGGCACCCAAAGCTGTCGGTGGCCCCTCCACACTATCAAGCAGACCTGTGAGTACCCAAAGGTGGCCACATTTCATGGTAAGAAGACCAGATTGGGAAGTTAACAGAAGCCGTCCTAACAGTGAAGGCCCTCCCATTCTTAGATCACCGAGCATGAGTTCTCGAGGTCCACAGTGTTTCGAGTGTGGGGAATGGCGACATTTAGCACGACTGTGCCCCAAACGAGTGAAGTCGGAGCCAATGGATGTGGGAACTCTAGAGGTTCCTAAGGATGAGGATTTTCAAGATGCTCTACCCCCCACAAGGTCTCCATATGTCTATACGAGTGACGCAGAGGTGAACGGAAGGTGGAAGGTGATGTGCCTGAATCAAATAGAAGCATACAAATTCGATATGTGCATGGGGATGTGTAAAGTTATCCGACCAAACAGATACAGTTGCAAGGGAACATATGGGTGTAAGGGCTGCTGTAATGCCTGTGTTGCCGGAACCTCTTCTAGTAGGATCTGATGTACCCAACGTTCCCAGCTTGGTTCAAAATATAGAGAGAAGCTGGTTGGAAACTGCACCCTTTCATGACCGAGAAATTGTAACCCCTCGCATAAAGCAGAAGAAAATCCGGGCAACAGACAATGGGGGAAGTGGGAATGGAGAGAAAGAAATGTGCTCTCAGTCGCTGTGCACTGGAAATTGGACGAACAGGGCAATAGTTTCCATATGGCCCAAGAGCTGGATCCTGTCTTGAAACATGCCCGAACATCGGTTGGGGAGAGACAAAGTGGGTAAGGTCCCTATTTCATCAAGGACAAGGGACTGTATTATAGGGTTATGCCAGGCCCGGGTGAAGAAACAGTCCGGCAGCTGTTGGTATCCACTAAATATTATCGGGCTGTTCTGGAAGCAGCTCACCTGCAAGTTGGAGAAGGTCACACCTGGGGGCAGAGAAAACAACCCAAAAGATATTGTTATGTTATGTTATGTTATATGCATTTGTACAGAGCGCAGTCGCCCGAAGGCATCATGGCGCTAGAGAGGGAGGGCAAGCCATTACTGTTGAGGCCACAATATGAAGGCCTAAAAGAGGGTCGTTTTCAGAGCTCTTCTAAAAGCTAAGTAATTAGACGTTTTTCTCAGAGAGGAAGGCAGTCCGTTCCAAAGATTAGCCGCAACTGTGGAGAAGGTCCGACCGCCTATTCTGGTGCGCTGAAATCTCGGGACAACCAGGAGGTCGGCGGAGGAGGAGCGAAGATCCCGAGCAGGATGGTAACTGAGGAATTTAACCTGCAGAAACTCAGCTCCTTGGTTATGAATGGCTCTATGGACAATACACATAGCATTGAAAAGGATGCACTGATTTACCGGCAGCCAGTGAAGGGAGCGCAATACCGGGGAGATATGAGCTTCATAAGGAGTGCCCGTAGCCAGCCTAGCCGCTAGGTTCTGTATTAGTTGTAGCCGTTGTATCAGGCCGATTGGCTGGGCCAGGTACAAAGAGTTGCAATAATCAAGGCGGGACAGAACCAGTGCTGCAACAACCAGTGCTGCAACAACCGGAGGACGAAGGGGTTCAGGTATCATAGGAAGGACCCTCCTCAAGATCTTAAGTTGATAGTGGCCGTCTTGGCATACAGCCGCCACCTGATTATTCATGGAGAGCGTGTCAGACAGAAGAACCCCAAGACTTTTTACTTTACTGACTGGGCGAGGAAGGGGACCTAAAGTGGAGGGCCAGAAGGCAGAGATCCACAGTGAGGGATCGGGTAGGCATCCCACCACCAGCACCTCGATCTTATCCCCGTTAAGCTTGAGCCAGTTGTGGTCCATCCAGTCGCCCACGGCCCTCAAACAGTCCCGAAGGCACGCCGACGCCTGATCAAGCCGGATCAGGATTTGGGTATCGTCGGCATACGAGTAACAGTTGAGGCCGTGGGCACGGATGAGGCACACTAAAGCCCAGATATAAATGTTAAACAAAATCGGGGACAAGGAAGAGCCTTGAGGGACACCACAAGTGAGGGAACAAGGTAAAGAAGGAAAAGGAGGCATGGCAAGAGTTTGTGAGCGGTCCGACAGGAAAGAGGTGAACCAGGCGAGAACCTGGCCAGAGTTTCCGATCTGTGCCAGGCGAGACAATAGGATGGGGTGGTCGACCGTGTCGAACGCCGCTGAGAGATCGAGCAATATTGGCGAGGTTCTTTTGGCCAGGGGTGTATGGCCAGGTTGCCACGTTTTGTCATCAGTGTGGGGAGTGTCAGAGGAAAAACAGATCTAACATTACAAAAGCCCCTTTACGCCCCATGCCGCTAATCCTTGAACTCTTTCACCGAATTGGCATGGACATAATTGGACCACTCAACCCCACTAGTCAAGGTCACAAGTACCTGCTGTTGGTAGTGGATTATGCGACTTGTTACCCTGAAGCTTTCCCATTGAGGACCACCAATGCTCAACAAATCTGTGATGTATTGGTCCCATTTATCGCCCATGTGGGAATTCCCAAAGAGATTGTGACTGATCGGGGCACCAATTTTATGTCCAACATTCTTCAGCAAGTGTGCGAGACTCTTAAGATTGAGCAATTGAAAACTGCAGTTTATCACCCCCAAACAGATGGATTGGTCGAAAGGTACAACCTAACGATCAAACAGATGCTGAGAAAAAGCACTACTCCGGGGTAAAGGAACTGGGATAGGTTGATACCCTGGATATTGATGACTCTTGGCAACACACCGCAGTCATCGACTGGGTTTGCACCATTCAAACTTCTCTTCGGAAGGCCAGTGCGTACCCTGCTAGATATATTAAGGGAAGGGTAGGAGGAACAGCCCAGCCAGGAGATAACTTTCACTGAATATGCATCCCAACTGAAGGAAAGGGTAGAAAAACTACAATCAGTAGCCTGAGACAATCTTCTCCAAGCACAAAAACGCCAGGAACGGTACTACAACCAGAACACCCGCGTACGCAGTTTCCAGGAAGGTGATCAGGTGTTAGTTCTTTTGCCCACTTCGGAAAATAAGATGCAGGCTGCATGGAGATGACCATATACTGTGGAGCGAGTCCTTGGTCCAGTGACTTATAGAGTCTGACAACCAGACCGGAAGCTGACATTACAAACCTACCACGTGAACCTATTGAAAAAATGGGTTGAACCTGCTCATCCGGTGGCCATGATTACTACTGATGAAGTTCCGGCAGAACATGTTCCTCAGAGTTGGGAAAGCATTGGGAAGGAAGCCCTGAATATAAATAGCGAATTGAGCTCCGCCCAAAAAAAAAGACTATCATTAATAGTGGATAATTACGAAGAGGTGTTTTTTTCTATTCCTGGAAGGACCACTCTAGCCTACCATCACATAACAACGATTCCAGACACCACGGTCCGATTAAGAGCATACACAATCCTGGAAGCTAGAATCCAAACCATCAACCAAGAAGTACAAGAGATGCACGGTTAGGGGTAATAGGGCCTTTTCATAGTGACTGGTGTTCCACTTTGGTGTTGGTACCCAAACCTGATGGGAGTTCTCGGTTCTGTATGGATTTCCGGAAGCTAAACAAAGTCTCAAAGTTTGATGCCTATCCCATGCCCCGGATAGACATTCGTCTAGATGGTAGATTTCTGTCTACCATCGATCTCACCAAAGGGTATTGGCAAATACCCCTGCACCCGGCTGATAAAGAGAAAACCGCTTTTGCCACACCGACAGGTCTCTATCAGTTCACTGTGCTTCCTTTTGGATTACATGGAGCTCCTGCAACCTTCCAAAGACTTATGAATTCACTGATAAAAGGGCATGAACAATACGTAGGTGCCTATCTGGATGATATCATTGTGTTCAGCCAGACCTGATCAGATCCTCTGAAGCACCTTGAAACACCTGTGTATAGGCGCGTTATAAATGCCATATCATATCATATCATATCATAAGCATCTGGAGGCTGTTCTCAGGACATTACAACAAGCCGGCTTACACATTAACCCGGAAAAAAACCCTGGCCAATTTACATACGAAATACTTAGGATATTTTGTGGGTCAGGGAACAATCAGACCTCAACAAGAGAAGATGGAGGTGATACAACGGATACAGTTCCTGGTTAATGCCAGACAGGTCCGAGCCTTCCTTGGATTCGTAGGATACTATTGGTGGTTCATTCCTCACTTCTCGACCTTGGCAGCTCCTTTGACCGACCTTTTAAGATCAACAGCACCATCCAGAAGGGAGTGGCGAAATGAGAAGATGGAGGGGGCCTTTAATTCTCTCAAGAACGCTCTTACAGACCAAGCTATTCTTCAGTGTCCCGACTATGATGCGCCCTTCTTCCTGCATACAGACGCATCTGGTACCGGTCTTGGAGCGGTTTTGTACCAAAATCAAGGAGAGGCCGAGAGACCCATCCTATTCATTACCGGAAGCTACTTCCTCATGAAATGGGGTATGCCACCATAGAAAAGGAATACTTGGTGGTCAAATGGGCGGTAGAAGCTCTTAAGTACTACCTCCTCAGGAGACATTTCACCTTAGTAACCGACCATGTACGGTTGGTTTGGCTTGCCAGGAACAAGGACAAGAATCCAAGAGTTTTAAGATGGTTTCTTTCTCTTCAACCATTCTCCTTTCAAACTGTTCACCACCCTGGTCGCCTGATGGCCCAAGCAGACTTCCTGTCACATGCCCACGCCCTTCCCGAATGTAAGGGCCCAGAAGGGGGGTTCTGTGAAGGGGTTAAACCTGAGAAGGAGGTGACCAGCAACATCAGGCTTCCCGGCAGTCAAAGGCTGAAGGGGTACAATCAGTGGGAGGAGTTTAGGGATGTGATAGGCAAGGCATCCATCCAATGAAACATGTGTTACTTGGTTTGTGGGTGCTTTCCTTTAATGTTCAGTTGTCGTTTGACAGGGAACAGCTGAGGATGTCGAGGAAGTTCGCTACGAATGGGCATATTGAGAAGAGCCCACCGGGAAAGGAAGTTAGTTGTTAGCCTACGGGCTGTGTGAAGTTAATACAAGTTGAAACTTCGTTGAGTGTGATAAAGACTGTTTCAAGTTAATGTGAAGTGCCAACCAGGCAAAAGTTGAGGGAGAGCCCGTGGACGTTGGGATCGGAACTCGGGCAGCCGCGGCCCGATCAGCTGTGCAGACGAGCGGCTTAATTACACCCGCTGTGAGAGGTGTGTCGCAGGGCTGGGGAAACGCCTGGAAGGGGCCTGTCAGTTTCTCGGGCGGCCGCGGCACCGTCACAGGCAAGCGGGAGAGGCGGGGCGTGGCCTGACAGCTGGCGGCCGAGGGCTAATCCGCTACCCCTGCCCAGAGACGCCTGCTGTGTCTTATGTATTGGAGCAGGGTAACAGCAACAGCTCCAGAACAGCTAAACTTCTACACGCACGGCATCGAGATATATATATATATATATATATATATATATATATATATATATATATATATATATATATATATATATATGCTATGAGAAGGAATCCTTCACGGATCCAATATAAAGGCACATAATGTGAGACTGCACTAGAGAAAGCAAACAGAGAGATGCAACACTATTATCTGAAGCAGACTAGCCAGACTGAGACACAATAATCTACACATGCAACAGGAGTGTGACAAGAAAGGGAATAAGCTCACAGTCAGAGAGAACACTTACACTGAGGTCTGGGAAAACCATTACCGAGGAGAAAAGTTAGGAATTAGCCCCATTTGCAACCCAAGATATAAACTGTGAAGTTGCAGACTTTGGAGGGAGAGAATTTCAGATGCAGTGTTGAACCCCAGAGCTACATCCTGAGGCCAGACCAGACAAGAGAATTAAGCCTGATGAGAGAAGGGAAACCTGCATAATGTATCCTTTTGAGAAAGTTGTTCAAATAAAGTTCTGTTGTTTAAAGCCAAAAGAGAGTGTTGTCTTTGTCCCACCAACAATTTGTGACAACTAATAGTGTATACTTCAGTAAGGCACACATGCGGCCTGGCTGCAGAGGCTAAAACAAAGGAAACTGGAAACCCCAACCCACCTTTCATATCCCTGCTGCGTTAGAGGCTTGTGTTGTGGTGGTCTTACCAGGGCCTCCCCGATGCTCATGATTCTCTCTCTCTCCCTGTGTCTTTCTTTACAGGAGCTGAAAGGTTTTTGCCCTCTCTGAGGTCTCGCCTCCAGGCTTCATTCGTTCAGCACGGCAGCATCCGCTCTGCACGTCACCTCCCTTGCCGTTCGGATTAGCATCAGGGAATCACCTCCTCCAGGTGAGGACTTCAGTGTTTTTATAGGAGTCTCTACAACTGTCGAGGTATAGTTGATTATATGATATTGAGTCTGTGGATGGTTCAGCAGTAGTATCAGAAAAACAAAAAGGCTTTATCACCTTTACAACTTCTCTGGCCCTCGCATATGCGGAAAATATAGTTTTCAGAGGTGTTCTCATTACACCCTGTGAGTCCTTGTTCCCAAAGGGGACGTCACTCCCAGTGAGTTCCTGCTTGCGCCCAAATCCCGAGGGAGGGTATTGTGAAGCGGGCTCACCTTCCTAGCCTCAATGGGGGTGGCACCCCCTTGGGGAAAGAGGTCACATTTCCCAGATTCATCACAATACCTTAAGGGTGGAAGGTCGTCAGGACAATTTCACAGAGACTGCTACCTGAACGGAAAAGCATATGTTCTGCAGCTTATGCGTCTCAATTTCCACAAGTCCCAGCACCACCTGCTGTGAGAGAGAATGGGATCTGAACCTGACATTTTTTGAGGGAACAAGAGAATCCACCCACCTGGTTTGTGTGCCATCTCCAGGAAGACGGGGAAACATGGCCTCTGGGGTCAAACGGCGACCATCAGAATGATCAAGGTCCTGTACTCTGTCATCTTCTGTACCACTTTGGGATTTAAGGGTGCTGGAGAAAAGGCATACATTAGCCACTCTGGCCATGACAGGGATAGGGCAACCATGTACAGGCTAGGTCGCACTGGAACCTGGAGCAAAAAGACAAAAATACAAGAGAAAAGCATTGTCCTCTCCTCCTCACTTCCTCCCCTTACTTTCTTCTATGCACTTACTCTATCAGAATTGTCCCTGGACCTAGTATGACAGCAACCTCGTCTGTCTCCTCCGTCCTCCCCTTATTTCAAAGCCGCCCACCCCCCTCCAGCACTATCTGAAATGTCGTCAGGCCTAGAATGATAGTGGCTTATTTTGTTCCACCCCTCCCTTTCTGCACCCCTCTCCCTCAACCTTTTCTTTTTCTCCGCCTCTACCAAAAATGTCGTCAGGCCTAGTACGGTAGTCGCCTGTCTGTCTCCATTTCCTTCCCACTCTCCACCTCCCTTCCTTATCTATGTCTTGGCTCTTGCACTATCTGAAATGTCGTCAGGCCTAGTATGAAAGTTAATTTCACATCCTTACTGTTCATGGCCTGTAAGAATGTCATTGTATTTTCCCTTGTTCCCTCCCTTGCCTTGAAGCGCTTTGAAACACATTGTGTATAGGCGCTATATAAATAAACTATCATATCATATCATTCCTCGGGGCAGCAAAAAGATCCAGCCGGCAGCTCCAAATCTCACACATTTCCCTGAACGCCAATGATTTCAATGCCCATTCCTGTGAGGTTAGAAATGCCTGCTCCACAAATCTACTGTGTTCTCCACTCCTCTGATATGCACCCCCCCCAAGGGAGACCAGAGTATTCTCCGCACAGCACTACAGTTTGTGAGCCAGTAGAGCCACGGATCTGGATCTGAAACCCCCCTTGCCTGTTGCTGTAAGCCATTGTGGTTATAGTGTTTGTCCAGACCACCACAGGCTTCTCAAACTCGAGTTCTGAACCATTGTAGAGCTATGTACACAGCCCCAAGCTTATTCAAGTTCGAGGACTGGCGTTTTCTCTCCTGTTCCCACTTCTCTTGATAACAGATAGGCCCCAGTTTAGAACACTAACCTACCCCACTGGTGTCTCTAGTGAGTGTGATCAGGACAGGGGACATCATTGGAAACCCTTGTCACAGGTTCTTCCTGTGATGCCGCTAACTTAAATGTTACCTGAGCTTGTTGTCCTCTGGAAGGACCACCTCGAAATCATGCGGCACGATAACCCAAAGGGCGTGCAAGTGATTTGCCACAGGCAATAGATATTTCTTGGCTCACTGTAATACATGAACAAAGGCCTCCTTGTGCCCTTGTAACAGAATATGATGCTGTGTGGATATTTGCTAAAGGCTGCGCATACTCCTCCGTAATCTCCTCCGTTTGCTTGCTCTGTCCAGGACGGTTCTGAATATGGCCCCTATGCACTGAAGAACCTGAGTTGGTTTTAATATCGTTATTTTCCACTTTATTAATCATCATACGTGGGTCAACATCTTGCATATTTTCTCCACCTGGTGGGCCAACAAGTCTTTCCTTGGGGCTCTGATCAGCCACTCATCCAGAGATGACCGTTTATAGCCCCTTCAGGTGCAGAGCTGTCACCAATGGGGACAGAATCCTGTAAACACCCATGGAGAGGCTTTCAGGCCAAATGGCAGAGCCAAAAACGGGCAATGGGCAATGTTCCCTCTAAGCTGTGCGCATGTGCGTTTGCCCAACCTCCTTCTGGGTGCCACTCAGAAGAATTTCTGCAGCGCACACAGACAATTCCCGCCTATTCAAAAAGATTTAATAATGCACAAGGCACAGCAGGTACCTAATAGTTGCTTTCTATCAAAATTAATCTAAATTATATGAACTAGTATTAATATTTGGGTCTATCTCATTTACATTGCCCTACTATGCAAGATTGACCTTAAACCCCCCCCCACCCCAAACCCTAAAAGTAGAATACATCCACAATAGATTAAAAATGAATATGAAAAGGTTACTGCATGAACAGAAGATGTAATTAAGAGTTGTCTGCACACATTAACCAAATTATCTCCCCCCCTACCTATGAGTCCTATACTTCACTCTACCACACTTACACCTTATGACTCGAACCTCCGCCCCAGGCCTCATTCAGATATTACCAGACAACCTTGACTATACCTACCATGGCTCTGCAAAAGGTTACCAAACTTGTACCTACATCCACTTGTTTTATGTTTCTAATATGAATCACATTAAAGCACAAGTATTTGTTACCAATGGCGCCTTAGAAAAAGCATCACCCACACTATGTAGCCCAAATGTCAGCTCAAATATCAGATACTGAGTGCAAGTAACCTGGCTACTTGAATGTGTAACCTCATCCCATGATTCCTATTCTTTGTACATATGTCACACAAGCACTTTGAAGCGGCTCCCCTTGCAAGTTAAGCATTCTAAAACTCAAATACGAATTTGTCCTCTAAGGATTTTGAGTAGGCAAATGTCATGTCTACTTTATAACTAGAGAGCTTGCAATATCATTTACCTGGCCTGCAAGGGATAATGGACATGGACTATGCCTGCCATTGTTCGTATATAGTATTAGGGCAACGGATATTCAGATTACTAGATACTTTTCACACAATCTGCCACCTTTCCAAGTTTTCAAAGTTCCATGGGTCATAGACCTTAACAAATTATATGCTAACTCGCTGCTATACAAAAACAGTTTCACTGAGCATTTTTATAATCATATCCAACAATTTAAAGGTGGTGTATGTTGCAAACAATCTTGTATACACTTCAAAGTAATTGGGCATTTACAGATTCATGGCATTTTCTTAAACTGCACATTTTACTGCTACAATCCCTCACTTTCTACAGAGCCCTGTCAACTGGTATTGCAGGCTAGCACGGGAACTGGGTGGGGTACAGATGGAAGGGCACAGGCGAACACTCATTTGGGGTGAAAAACAAATCAGCAACGTTCCAAAACCAAATCAGACGTTTTGGCAGGGCAGTACAGTGAAGGAAATGTGTTTGTTTTCTGAAGGATAGGATGCTCTAGGAACAGTCTAGGAAACTGTGCCTTTGGTTTCTTTCTCTGCTCAGCTGCTGAGGGCATTTCAATATAAAGTGTTTGCGTGTATTGGCTCGATCATCCACATGTATCTTGTCCAACTGATAACAGCAAATTGCATAAGAGGGGTCCCTAATTAAAGAAGAAAGCACTCAACCTGTTGTACCTATGAACATTGCTGCTATTAACTTAAAAAGGCAAATATATTTGATTTTCTTCAACAGTGCTCCAGACAAAACCTCAGTAAGACTCTAGTGGAATTGAATCTAGGCTGTGGTGAGAAAGGGTGGGCAAAACTGTAAGCTGTATTATGTATCCTGCCATATCACTTCCTATGTCAGGGTTGCAAGGAGGGCTCTGATATGATGTTACTCCCGAATCAAATGATTTTTCCGGGAGTAAGAAAGTAATTACCTTTGCCAGTAGGGATAGTTCATGTTTATTAAAATATGTTCTTTCCCTTTAAAATTCCTGTTGAGACAGGGCAGTAGTATTATTTGAGTTTCTACCAATGCTACCGCTCTGCTGGTCACTGATTTAAAACAATATCAGTGGAACTTTGGGGGTAGAAGCAGGGGGTAGGGTTCCTATATGTTCATAGTTTCCTGTTTTTAGGGAGTAAGAATGGATTGTGTATATGCTTCTCAGCTTTAAGGCTGGTTTTTAGCAAATGTGTCAACTCATAGGAGCATATAATGTGTATAGCAAGTAGAGGCCCAGGAATTCTGATCATCATAGTCTTTGGTGCAGTTATTGAATTATCATCCTTACACACATTTTAAGGCATATTCTCCTGACCCTTGAATTACTTAAAGTGGCACATGAATTCCTTTTAGTTGCCATTATTTCATTTGCAAAAATGTTATCCTATATGCATTTTTTGACAGCCACATCAGTGATAAGTGATATTTGCTTTTTTTGTAATAAACATGAGTATTTTTTTCAAATGGTTTTACACACTTTCTGCATTGTCTCTAAGCAGTGTCGACAAATGAATTGCCACAACTAAACCTATTGTTTATCCCGACCATACAAATCTTTTTTGTGCATACACATTTTATTTCTCTGCACATGAGTAATTTTGGTAAGGAACTATGTCATATCTTGAAGTTTTGGACTGGTTGATGTGCTCTCCTTATAACCACATACATTATTTGGGGTTTTTTAAGCCTATATGTTTGGAAAAAGTGTTTCAAGATGCACCTTTTACACTGATTCATAAAGAATTGCAGTGGTTGGGAAGGAGAAATTCTGTTGCAAACTCTTTGGAGATGGTAGCTCACCAACTATGCAAGCTCACCTCTTAATTTAGTTGCGCACATGGAAAATAGGTTGTGCACGAAAGCTAAGCATTTCCGCACTTATGGAAAAATAATTCGAGGGAACATTGGTAATGGGGCATCTGTACCACAAACCTCAAACATTTCTGTTGATCTAGGTGGGTTGGAACATGAAAGTATGCATCGTGAAGACCCATCCGTAACAGAAAATGATCCTTGAGCTGTTATGCTAAGACTTGTTTATCTAGCCCTCAAACCTGTAGACATAAGAGCACTGTGCGAATATTGTATAAACAAAAAATTGTGATTTACATTGTTAGCAGTGAAGATACAGACAGAACAAAAAAGGTTAGTGTTTAGGACTTTTTTTCAAAAGCATTTATGTTGGACTCAAATTTAAGAGAGTAAGCAAAATAATTCCTCATTCTGGCACCTTGAACTGAAAAGCTGCTACCTCCACCATAATTCATATTGAATCTGGGTCAAATTTGAGTCAATGATGAGGCAGAGCAGAGTGAGCGATTCGGGAGAATATATTTTCTGTCTACTAGCTAATTGAAGGGGTGCCTTGCCATAGATGCGCTGCTGCACGAGGGTGACGACTTTTAAGTTTATTACAGCAGAAACTGGCAGCCAATGAAGTTGGCAAGGAGATGGTGTATGGGAGCTATACGGAACATTAAGGATTATTCTGGTAGTGTTGTTCTGTAACATCTGAAACTTCTGCCATAAACACGCATGTAAACCCATATACAGAGAATTGATGAGATCAAGTCTAATGCCAGAAATTGCTCCGGCAATAGTAGCCACAATGAACGGCATTCAAATAGGGCCAATTAGTTTGAGTAGAAGAATTAAGTAATAACTTAATGTTTTGAACTCATGAAGGGTTGTAAAAGAATGAGAGTCCAGATTAAAAACAGATGGAAGTAGCAATTGTGAATGTTTGCGAGCATGGACTGTTACTAGCTCAGTTTTTGCGGTACTCGGGTGAGTCGCTTGTTTTACAGCCTCGCTTTAAACTGGGAGAAAATCTCAGACACAAGATCATTGGCATTGAATCGTGTAGACCTGTTGGTTTAAAACATATTTCAGTGTCATATGCGCAGCAGCGAAAACCAGTGCTACAATCTTCCAGTAGATCATGAACATGTTTGCCAAAACATTTGAACAGTAAGGTCCACAAGAGGCAGCTTTGTGAAACTCCATAATTAATTTCAGTAGATTTAGTGGAAAGTCCATACAAACTCAAACAGTAGTGATGGTTAGAAAGAAATGAGGCACACCAACGCAGAGCAGAATGCAACACCCTGGCCACAGAGGGCCATCTATGTCCAGGGTGTTGCACACTCCAGACAAATCAAGTATTATTTAAAAACAAATTGTGATTATGCAGGTTAAGCATAAGATCTAGATATAAAACCAGACCAACGCTCATCAAGCAAATGTGTATTTCCACAAATTCTTGCAGTTGGATAACTACAAACCTTTCGAGAGCTTTCATGAGAAAAATGCAGTCCGTTACCATGGGGATGACAGCTTAAAGGGCAACCATTTGCAAATGGGTATTCGCCACAATCTTGTTGGGGCTTTTAAGTCCAGTACTATCCTGAAATCTCCAGAAAACCTGTGATCCTGGACTCGCTGATCCGATGTCACTTTTTCCCATCTGTCTGTAAAAAGACATACTTTGGCCCCTACAGGTCTGCTGTAATTATCAGGCCCTTCGCTTGTGCGATGGCGGCTGCACTTGCCTTGTTATTAGTCCTCTGAAATCTGGAAGAAGGAGGAAGAGAGTACCCTTTTGTACCCTTTTCTATTGCTATTATATCTTGACTCGCAGGACGGCTTCTTTTTTCTCCGTTTAGTTGGAGGTTTAACATTGCAGAAGGTCTTGTGTACCTTCTCCACCAAACTGTCCCTTTTTTGTTTACCCGTGGTGTGCCAATCCCTTACATGTATGTGTCTCCTACCAAGCACAGCAGTCCCCATCGTCCCTGCCAATGCCCGGACTCCATCAATTACCACAGCAGATAATGTACATGTCTCTTCATAATGTACATGAAAGGGGCATGATCATGACCATCAGCAGTAGCCTTGTACAGGCCCTTGGAGCCAAGTAACACTGCGTCTTTATCACTGCCCCATCCACTTTTCTGACCGCGGAGTCGATTTCTGCAGCATCACCCACCATGAAGGAATGGCCTGTAAGACTAGGCAGAATATCATTCACCTGACTAGTCGTAGGCATAGATGTTTCTTCTCCTGCAAGTGGATACAATTTCGATAAGAGCCTTGCCATTCCAACCTTGTCTGGGTCTCCCCATTCCCTCAATATCATTTGTATATTTTTAATCCTTTTCTAATTATATCCTTAAACTGCGGTTTGTTTTTTGGTCTTGCAACCCAGACATCCTGCCACCATCTCCACAACTTTAGCCCCCATTTCTCTGGTCAGGTATTTCCCCTCTTGTTTCTCCTGTGAAAATCCCAACTCACTGAAGAATCCGAAGATAGGGAAGATGAGGAGGATGAAGAAGGTGAGAATGTTCTTTTCTATTCTTCCTTTATTTACCTTCCCCTTTCTTTCATAAGAGTCTGTTTCAAAACCTCTTTTCCAGGGCAGGTAACATTTTCTTAATATGTTTATGAACTTGTGTTGTCCTTCGAACAAGGTGGGAATCATTAGAGGACAGCCCACGTATGACAATGTGATTTCACTTCTCCTTTATTTCACCTGAGGAACCAATGTTGCTGTAAAGACTGGAGGGGGGTATCTGTACTTCTGCCCTCTGTATGGTTGGGGCCGAGGCAGAGAGCACCGCAGCCAAGGCTCTCAATAGGGTAGCTATGGACGAGCAATCAAGTCTTAAGCTCTCAGGAGGTGATGCAGGCTGGTTGTTAAGTACGGTGAATCTCCAAGCCCCCACAAAGGAATGTCCACACACTATGTTATGTGATAACACAGTCTTCTACTACCATCAAGATTTTTATAAACAAGGTTCAAGTAAATATACACATATAAATAATAACACTGTAATTTGGCAACACTATTCTAATAATGGCAATAATATATATACTCTATGTGGCACCACACAATACTTAAATTCAGCTAGTTTCAGAACATAGGCAGTATACTTTCTTTAGACCTAAATAGTGATACTGTGTGAAGATTCCCCCTCACCTGGGTAACCTGTAAGGGAAAGGTTAGGGTGTACCTCATCTTGTCTATTACAGCTGTGAGAAACCTGAAGGTATTTTCACTAACTAGTTCCCGGGGATCTGTCATCCAGGTGGCCAGGACACGGCCATCGCTATTGGATCCAGTTCCTGGGGGTGGACCAGTGCGGGAGGATCACCTGGATGAGGGGTCCTCGGGTAGTGGAAGTGGGACACCGACGGGTGAGACGCGACACCCCCTTCCTTATAACAATTCTTCCCCATCCTATCCCATAGGATATTCAGAGTTTCTACTCCCCACCCCTTTTCCAACACAAACACTTTCTTAAACCATGAAAAACAACGGACTAACACCAGAGCTGTTTACCTGACATGTACCAACACAAGGGTCAAGCAGAGTCAGGCAATCACACACACCTGATGGCCCTTTCCCTTCCCCAAAGGGATAAAAGGTGGAGCACGAGAGCACACTACAAGCAAGACAGACCGCACAACGAGCTAGCTATTCCAGGCCGGCAGTTCAAGAGGAGGACAAAGGCGGCTAGAAACGAAAAGACGACGAGGAGAGAAGTACCCTTGGCCTTTTCGACCCAAACCGGTGACACCTCTGTGAAAGGAATCATAAGACCGGGAAGGACAGCCAGCGTGTGCTGTAGCAGATGTCAACAGTGCACAGAGCCCTCCTACACTGATAACCAAGGCAGGGAGAGACGCTCGCTACCGTGGTATCATCCTTGACTCCAGAGACAATCACAGCCGGTGAGTCGGAGGGAGAGCCGATAGTAAAGTGAACTGTGATGGGCGAAGGTTGCAAATAGCAACATTAGATGAATTAAAGAACAAAGACGGTGTGTGTTACAGAACTGTTAAAAAACGTAGGGAAAGACCAGCTGCAGAGTGGTCCGGCGCCAAGTGGGCGCTCAATCGAAAGACTTTGCTCAGTCCCCTTTTTTTAAAACTACAAGTACAAGAGGGCCCTAGGAGAGCCCGTAGTAAGAGGTCAAAATGGTCATACAAAGGTCAAGCAAAAACCCCTTGTACAGTCAAAAAGTCTTTGACCCACAACTTAAAGAAAGTCTGATTGGGGGCTTTACAGAAAGCCTGACTGGGGGCTGCAAAGAAAGCCTGACTGGGGGCTTTAAAGGAAAGCCTGACTAGGGTCTAAAATCCAGACTTAAGAGGAAAAGAACCAAAGGGGTCTAGCAAAAAGGCAAGTGTGAACCCGACGGAGGGATGCCGAAAGAAAGCTAAAGGAAATGAATCCCGTACTGTGATTAAGCCAAGTGAACTATACAGAAGGCACAAGTGAACCCGGCTGAGGGATGCCTGCAAGGCAGGGTGGAGAACAGTAACCCCGTGAATATTGTGTTGGCTAGAGCGAACCCGGTTGAGGGAAGCCCACAGTGAACAATTGTTTAAAGGGAAATTGAGTAAAAAGCCGTAGTGAAACCGACAGAGGGAGGTTAACACTCGAGAAGGTTCTGAGCCCGGAAGAGGGGATCCCAGGGTGAAAAGTCATCACCCAATGTACATACGGAAAGGAACTTTTGTTTTGGTATTTTGAATATATCAGGCTCTCGGAGGCAAAAGACTTTGTGTAATGAGACTTGACCACAGCCGATCCTGATACCGCTGAGAAGCCTTGTGCTGGAAAAGCCCAGTTGTGTGCTGTGCTCAAGAGGCCTGCCTTGTCCCATGCTAAAAACGCGGAGAAGGGAGACCTCGCTATACCATACCATCCTGACTTATCATTTTCTTGTGAACACTTCTTTCTTTTCTTATGAACACTATCCCACACTACTTTTGTAACTTAGCTGTAAGGTCTGGCTATAGTTTTTTTTAGTATAGGCTTGTTTTATTTGACAAAATTTGGTCAAAGCTTGCTACCATCTTGGATTTAGGTTTAGATTAGGCGTTTTCCTCACCCATTTATACAGTTTAATAAACACCCATTATCTATTGTCTTTTACTTTCGCAGTCAAAACCCCTAAAACTAAAACTAACCTAATAGTACCCCCGTGCCCCACGAGGAACAAACGGAACATCACAGCGGAAGCCATCCTTCCACACGTGATCCCTATCTTGAATTCCCTTAAGGACATAACCGACCCTAACATGCTTGTAGATACCTACAATTCTACTATGAGTAAAGCATTGGACTTCATCGCCCCGCTTAAAATCAGTAAAGGCAAACCAAAAGCTCACCTGAACTCCTGGTTCACTCCTTAGCTAAAAACTCTACGCGCAGAAAAAAGAAAATTAGAAAACATCTGGAAACACCTACCTTCTGTAAAGAATAAAACTAACTTGCTGAACTTATCGGCTAAATTCAAAGAAGAGATACTTCGTACCAAACGCGAGACATATAATAACAGAATCAATCAAGCAAGTCCAGTACTAAAGAGCTCTTCGTTATCCCTAGAGAAATGGAGATGCCCATTCCCCCAACATATCCTTGCCTTAGTGACAAACTATGGTGTACGAACATTCAGAATGCTCTTACCAACAAAATAGCAACACTTCAAAGTAAGATTGCCGACAAACGCCTAAACCTGGAAAATGCAGTTACTCCAAATGTGCAAAATGTAGATATGCCCCACAGTACCCAAAAGCCTTCTACCAAACCATCTCAAAGCTTAAAATTCTCTAAAGTCTCAGTACCGGTGGTACATAAAATTATTGCTTCACTTAAACCGTCAAAGTGCCAAGGAGATAGCTGTCCCACTCAAATAATCAAAGATGGCGCCAGAGACCTGGCACCATTCATAGCCAAATTAATTAATTCCTCATTCACCTCAGGCATAGTACCCAGCAATTTAAAGGAAGCGTGGGTTCTACCCCTCCTTAAAAAACAATCATTGGACCCAACTATTCCTACGAACTACAGGCCAATCACCACAGTCCCGTTCTAACTGAAAATACTGGACAGAGTTGCATACCTCCAGATTCAGGAATACTTAGAGTCTAACCATCTCCTTGGGACTCGGCAATCTTGGTTCAGACCTCTACAAGGCACAAAAACGGCATTGATTGATCTGAAAGCCCAGATTGTCAAACTCAAGGATAATGGGAAAATGGCATTATTACTTCTGTTGGACCTTTCAGCAACATTTGATCTAGTCGACCATGAAGTACTATGGAACCACCTCGCCATAGCAGCCCATTTCTCTCAGAATGCAATTACATGGATCCAATCTTTCCTAAACAATAGGACCATGAGAGTCTTCCCACCATCAGCAGCAGCAGACCCAATTCCTATCACATGTGGGATCCCCCAAGGCTCTTGTGTGTCTCCGACCATGTACAATATTTTCACGAAGCCTTTATTCGATAAACTGGACCATCCGGGTGTCACTTACACTAACTATGCAGATGACACCCAGATCCTCCTCCCTCTTACGGTCATTTATAATACTGATGTACTGCTAGTGAACAAAATGTATCTAATCATTCAGGAATGGATGGCCACCCATGGCCTCTGCCTGAATGATGATAAAACTGAGCTTCTGATTCTAGGCTCCCCAGCTAACCTAAATAAACTTAACACAGATTACGCCTCCTTCAATATCGATGTGAACAATATCCCAGTGGCTAAAGAGGTAAATACCCTAGGTTTCTACATTGAATCTACATAAACAAGTCAACACCACGGCCCCGGCCACAGCCTATACTGGTAAATTGATAGGGGCCTGCAAACCGCTACTCTCCACGGAGAGCTGTCTCACCTTAGCTAGAGCCCTCATCTTGTCTAAGCTGGATTATTGTAAAAGACTCTACTTGGGCGCTAAAAAGTATGTTACTAACAAACTACAAATCTTGCAAAATAATGCTCTGTGGACTGCCCTGAGCATCCCTAGGAGAGCACATATTTCAAAAACAAGAAGACAGGTGAAATGGCTATCCATCAAGGAAAAGATCCAGCGTAAGACCGTGTCTATCACGTATAAATCCCTAAACCATGCAGCTCCACTATACCTGAGAAATTCATCATCAGATCCTCAGCTCGGACCACTAGGTCGTCTAATACATCTTGCCTGGTAGTCCCCAGGTACAGACTAAAAAAGTCTGGAGGAAGCAGTTTCCCAGTTATGGCGGCCCAGCTATGGAACACACTCCCACCCTCCCTGAAGTTGACCCAATCCTTCCAGAACTTCAGAAAAAAATCTATTACTTGGCTAACAGAGCAGAACTAAAGTGAGAATAGAACCTTACCACCCCTTAGGTCTCTTACCGTACACATTACTAGTTCTTATTGTCCTACAAAAGAGGATATCATGTCTGTATTACATCTGTTCTTCACCTGTATCCAAGTTGATCCAAACACTGAGTTAATGTACTTCCTCGCCTGTATAGTATTGCTTCCCTCACTGTATTTCTCTGTAACTTATGATCATGCCTACTATGCAAATTCTTGTATTTGTTCCAATACGTGCACTATAGAAATAAATAAAACAAACTAAACAAACAAACAAACCCTTGAACTGTGATCACTTGTGTCTGTCTTTACTTTTGCCACCATGAGTTTCTTACACAGCCCAGTCATAAATGTGCAATAACATTTTGCTTTACTTCTACAGGTCCCACACCCCCAAAGTACTTGAAAGGCCACAGGAGAACAGGATCCAAGACAATTCTGGGACTCCGGGATGATTCTTCAGGCTGGAAGATGCTCTTCCTCTTCGCAGTACCTTCGGTGCCTTGGCATGCAAATTGGTGGAGTTTCTTGACTTTACCCGATGGGACCCCTTGAAGATGGACCCCCTTTTGAAGAGGAAGTTGCTGGGATGTCGTGGCCAAGAGAAAAAGAGGAACCAGGTAGTGTCAGAAAGTCAGCAGTTTCAGACTTCACAGTGGTCTCCTGGCTGGACGCGATATTGGTGATGATGGGTGCAGTGGTATAAGTAGATGTTGGATTTCAGGATTTCGCGGTTTACCGACTTTTGGTTCTTCAGCGCTGCAGCCACAGCACAGACGTCTGGATGGCTTGTGACGACCTCGACCTGTCCACTGGACTACAGACCCTCATCAAGGCTGGACCCTCGGGTTGTCTTCTTCAGATTTTGGTGGCGGGAAACCCTTGAATGATTCTTTGATCAGGTGGAACTTTTGCAGTCCCGGTTTCAAGCTGCACTATGCCAGGGTGCCCCCCTCTTCTTGGCGGTACGTAGCAATCTGGCTTCCAGCAGTCACAATCACTCCTCCGGACCCTGGGCGACACAACTGGACTTCTTCGGATCTATATGTCCAAGCACTCCTCTTCTGGATTCATGAAGACCCCTTCTCCGGATGGCAGGCATACAGAACTGGCTTCCAGGGTACTTCTAATGAAGAGCAGCAGATGCACGAAAGTCCCTCATAACTCTGGAAGAGGTCTCCTAACCAGGGCCTCTCTTGGATCAATCCTTGGAAAACACAGCAGCTTTTGGATTTTGTGAAGAAAATGCCGCACCAGTCTTCTTCCTCCAGCTGGGCTCAAGGGAACAGCTTTTTCTTGCTTCAGCTTCGACTTCAGCTTCTGAACTTAGCTCCTGAACTGAGCTTCTGAACAAATTGGTGAGTGAGGGGTCCTAGTTATACACATTTGTTCCCCATTCACTCAGGCTGAGCCAGGCTCAGCCAATCAGACATGAGTGCATTCATGCATGCAGGCAGCCAATCGGGCTCACAGGCATTCAGGCCATTCACCCAAACCAGACACCCATAACACAGAATGTAGATTGGAGTAAGCACCCAGCCTTTCAGGACACACTGCATTCACTCCCGTTTCAGTTACGGCTGGTCCAGGCATTGAGTCACACAGCCAAAACCAGACGCCCACAAAACAGAATGCGAGTTGACTTCAGACGCCATTCATACAGGTCCCACCCCAAGGGTGGACCCGCAACACACAGCCCGAGGGAAGGCTCCAGCCAATCTGACAGGAGGCAGTCCCAGAGCCATATATCGTATTTCCACACAACAGCCAATCAGGGAGAAGGGGACAGAGTCGGGCTTCCCGGGACATTTGGAAACAAGGTGTAAAAGCAATAGAAATCAAGAGGCTACAGTGACCGTCTTGCCTTTGTACAGGAACCCATTGATTTCTATGGCAGGGCCTGGGTGTCCCATAAATGGAGGACACTCAGAGCCACTGTCAAGTCAGCATGTAGCTGCCACAGGTGCCCACAAACACACATAAGGAGTGCAAGTGTGTACCCCGACCCATGAGTGCCATAAGGGTATCCCATGGGTGTTGTTCACCAAAAGGAAAAATGAAGAGCTACATTGTCAGAGGTCCAGGCTGGACCTCAGTGATAGAAAACATATAGAAAGAACACACAGAGAAGTGGTGCGACAAGGACTTTGGAGGCCCTATCCCTGCAAAAGGCATTTTCAGTATCACAGTTGCTCTGATCAAATTAGACACAAAGTAACTCAGATTTAAACTTTCTACATTCTTATAGGGCCTGCACAGTCATGCATGCTGTGAAAGGCCAACCACTACCCTATTTAAGTGGCTGCCAGCCCATTACAGAATGCACACGCAGGGAAAGACTTTGCATAATAGTATTTACTCCCGATGCGCACGCCAACTGGTTCTGTCAGACCGCTCTCTGCCACGACAGTTCAGAGGGAGGCAGCTATTGTGATAGGTGATAGTGTGCTTTCTTTCCCCCAGCAGCCCTTTTCATTATCCTGTTACCAATGGCCTTGTGGCAGGAGGCAGAGTGATCCCTTCTGCCCAAGACAATCCAGCGGAGGTGGGCGTTTCGTAGGCTAAAAAGGAGCCCAGGCAACCCCTGGTCAGCCTGTTGCACACCTTTCTGGATGTGGGTATCACCTGTGGTCTTGGTTGTCATTTCAAATGAAAAACACTTCAATCAGGTTGCAACCTTCCTGCCAGGCTCTGGTGCTATCATATTTCCTGTTCTGATAGACCCCGCTGGTCTCCTGGTGATTTTGCTCAAGCTTCTGGCATAGCTGCTGCCCCACAGGAGCTATCTGTTTGAGTGAACCAGCTAATATTGTCACTTATGCCACACCTAGATCCCTGTTGTAAGAAAGGAAAAATATAGATAAGTATTGCAGAGGTGTTTATACCTCTTGGAGGGCCAGTGCTAAGAGAAATGATGTGGGCATGGGTTACTGAATGGAGGTATAATCTCAAAAGTAAGTACTGGAGGTTATGAACGAATATATGCGCCCTGTACTCATTGTCATCCCATACACAAAAGCCTGTGCCTTCCGTTAATTTATGTGAAAGCTTTTTGACAGTACCATCACCCCTATCCTACTTTACAATTGTGAGGTGTGGAGTTCAACGCTTAACACAGAGTATTGTGGTGAACCAGAAGAAGGACTCTGACTATTATGTACCATGTTAATGGTTTTCATACAAAAATAAAAATAAAACGCCTATCTAGCCCTAGCGCTACGCCTAATGAAACTAAAATTAAGGGTGTTCATCAAAGTCCGAAATGAAATAGTCATGACTCCAAATCCTAGACACTAACAGGCCCTACCAATTAGAAGAGAACAACAAAAAGAAGGAGGCCAGAGCAATGGCCTCTGTCTCCGGCTTCTGTCTGGTACAATCACTTGGACCTCTTTTCCTGATGTACAATTTGCAACTTTTTCTCTCAGTCTCCATGGGGCCTCTGCCTGTTAGTATTTGCTTGGTTCCTGCAACCCTGGTGTGTCTCCCAACCTCGAATGTTACCGTCTATTTCTCAGGAGTCCCAAAATGACTCTGACTTTCTATTAATTTTGTTATAGCTGGGTTTGAATATGGCATCTGCCCACTCAGGTTTATCAGACTCCCGTAACCTTCTCAACTTTCCCAGCCTTGAATGTTTCTCAGGACTCTCTGAAGTTCTCTGGCCCTACTTTAGGCTTGCTTTCTCTCTGGCCAGGTTTATCAGGCTCCTGTAAACTCTGCAGCTTCTGCAGCCTTGACAGTCTCTTAGACCCTCATTAGATGTTTGGTGGTATCACAGCGGTAAATCTGCCGAGATACCAGTAAACTATATTACTGTTACCGCCATTTGGTTTGGTGGTATTACAGCCAGGTGTCAAGTGGAGGTAGGCGGGTTTAGTCCACATTTTGTTGGAGTCCATAGACCTCCATGAGATCATTCTGCCGAAATGTGGCAGAAAGTCAGCAGATTTACCTCCAGCTCATAGCTGGAGGTGCATCCTCCAACTTTCTGCCAAAATCATAGTTGGACGGTGCGGTAATGCAGCGGTATTCAGTAATACTGCCACATTGTATCGGCACCGGCCAACTTGTAATGAGGACCTTCATTTCTTGGGGATCTCCAAAGTTCTATGGCCCTCTGATGGGCTTACATAGTGCTTTAAGTGGGCCGGCCGAGCCCTGGCAGTCTCCAGAAAAGGCTCCAGAGCGGGGCTCTGCCGTGGACCACCCCGACTAGCCCCAGCCATGCTGACACCCGAGGCAGCCAGTGTAGTGGCTGCACGGTTACACGAGCTGTCTGTGTCCAGTGTTCCGGTCCATGGTTCTGGCCAACTACAAAGCCCCTAAAACCCTCCTGAGGATCAATGGCGCCCTCTCAACCCCGATCCCCGTGACCTGCCAGACAAGACAGGGCTGCCCGCTGTCTCCCCTTCTCTTCTCACTAACAATGGAACCCTTCTCCCAGAGTATCAGGCGGAACAAACTCATCAAGGGCACGCAAGTGGGCCCATCCCAACACAAAATTGCACTGTATGCCGACGACGTTTTGCTGACGCTCTCAGAAGCTAGCACTTCAGCGAGGCACGCCTTGGCAGAAATAAAGAATTTCGGGGAGGTCACCGGCTTCACTGTCAACTTCTCCAAATCAGTGGCCCTGGGCATCGGCCTCCAACGGGAGGAACGGGAGGCACTAACCAGGCTGTGCCCAATCAGGTGGCAGGAAGAGTCCATCCCCTATCTGGGAGTTCGCAACTCGGCAAACCCAAAAGACACTTATCAGGCAAACTTCCCCAGACTATTTCGAGAACTGGAGGGGGACTTGAATCGCTGGACCACGCAGGAAATCTCACTAATGGGACAAATCACGGCCACCAAAATGAACTTGCTCCCGAGATTCCTCTATGCCTGCTCCTCCCTTGCAGTAGCCATCCCAGCACCAGCTCTTCAGAATCTACAGAGGAAAATGCTAAAGTTTATATGGAGGGGCAAGAAGGCCAGAGTCCCCCACATGACTCTGGTTGGCAGTGCCAGGCGGAGGGGACTGGGGGTCCCTGATCTCCGGGCATATAGGGTGGCAGCGCAGCTGGCACACATCCACGCCTGGCAGATAAGCACAGCCCGCCCTAGATGGGTGGAACTGGAGCAAGCTCAACTCCCGCTCACCCTGCGATTCCTCCCACATATCCAGCCCCCCTTAGAGAGTGCTGGAGGAACATCTTGCGGACGACCAAACACACGCTAAGCTCCTGGGACTGGGCTCTGAAACATAAGGGAACCCCGAGAGGCCAAAACCCTCTCTCGCCAATCTTTCATAACCCGAACTTCTCGCCGGGGGCTAATCCCTGTAACTTCCAAAACTGGATAGACGGGGGCCTCGAAACCCTGGAACAGCTATACTTTGGGAACAAACCCTGCACACGCACACCTCATCCACCTGTGTCACCAACAAGGACTGCGCATACAAGCTCATGCTGCGATGGTACTACCCCCCGCTCAGGTTACACCACATGAACCCACGAGTGGACTGCTCCTGCTGGAGGGGCTGCGCCCAGCCTGGCTCCTTCTTTCACATGTGGTGGACCTGCCCCAAGATTCAGCAATTCTGGGTTAGGTGCCTGTCGACTATCGAACAGATTACCGGGAGCGCTCTCCCACTGGATCCAGAAACCATCCTACTGGGGGTCGCAACCCCTGGGATCTACCCCCGCTCCGGAAACAGAGCAAAACTATTAACGCAATGCCTCCTAGCAGGCAAAACTGTGCTGGCCCGTTTCTGGAAGTCCCCAGACGATCCCTGCATGGCTCACTGGTGGGGAAAACTTTGGGACATACTGATCGAGGAAAAGGTAACCGCAGCGAGAGCGGGGGTCCTGCACCGCTTTCAGAACATCTGGGCCCCAGTACTGGACTATGACCAGTGATTCACCGCCTTCACATTCAAACCGATCAACACCCGATGGGCTCTGAAGGATCAGGAGACCATTTGAGAGGCGGGGGCAGTGGGCTGAGCTGTGGACTGGGAGAACTGGGGGAGGGAGACAGGGGACCAGAGAGGGGAATTGGGAAGGGGGGGAAGAGTATGAACTTAAATACAAGCAAATTTGTCATGCAATGTTATTTGTAACCTGTCCTGCCTTGGTTTAAAATAAACATGTTTTAAAAAAAACTGACATCAAGAAAGTGACACAAATCTATGATGAAATCCAAAACTAGATGACACATTATCATATGTGTTTGAATGCGGCAAAAACAGAGCTCTTGCTCTTTGGATCATCTTAGGCAAGAGCGAAGCTTAAGGCTTCGTATGCCGGCTTTTCTATTGATAATAATTACATTCCCACCGCCCCTAAGCGGAAAACTCTAGAGGTTATTTTCAAAGCCTCCCTTAGCTCAGAGGCTCACATTCAACACATTGTGAATAAAACTCAGTACCATCTGAGACTGTTGCGTTTGGTAAAACCATACGTCTCAGAAGCCAACTGCGAAACTCTCATCAGGGCTATGATCATGCCCAGAATTGATTATTGTAGCGCCCTTCATATGGGCACAAGCAAAGGTAGTTTGGGCATTCTTCAAAATGATGCAGTCCGTTTGGTAAAAAATGTGAACAGACGTGAGCCTATTTCGGAGCATCAGAGACATCTCCACTGGCTCCTGGTGAAGGGCAGGACCCACTTTAAGGCCCTAACCATTTCAAGTGCTGTTATGGACAAGTGTCTAGATACTTGAAAAACCGGATGAAAATACACACTGCTAAAAGAACCACTAGACTTAGTGAGGAAGTACGCATGATTGTTCCACGCAGTACACGGGTTAGAGGAGCTGGGAGATCCTTCCCAGTTCAGGCATCCATGGCATGGAACAAACTCCCGAAGGTGTTACATGCTGATACAAATCTGTTACATTTCAGAAAGCGTTAAAAAGATTTGCTTATTAAATAAGCTTGGACTTTGACGATTTGACTTTGGCTTCTCATTCTCTTCTTTCTTTTCCTTCGGCGCCCTGATGCCTGCGGGTTCTGGCGCGATATAAACCGACATAAACCGACAAATAAATAAATCTTCCACATAAATTCTGCACCTGCAGTTCTGCAAGCAGGTACATTGCGTGCATAGACACTGCCAAAACCATGGGACTAGAGAGATTTCCTCTGCTGTAAAACATCCAAAAGTGTATATTTAAGTTTCGGTGCTATATCAAGAGCAGTAACCCACTACCAGGCACTGCAGGACCAAACAGCAAAACCCTAGAAACACTTTAACAATATATTACTGCATTGTGCCTGTGCAGTAGAAGTGCACCACAGTTTGAAAGGTACATAAAACAAAGACAGGAAGAGAAATTCTCTAGGGACTTATAACAGGGAACACACAATTCCCTGGGGAGCAGAACTAGACAGCACAACAACATATATGCCAACATTATATATTCCATTTGGGAGACGTCCCCCAATCCAGGTATTGACTTTGCATTCTGGGCCTTGAAAGTCCTGTATTTTCCGATTATTAACCCAGGACTATAAGTCCCAGAATGCATAATTAAAACCTAGACTAGTGTCTCTCAAATCGAATGGCTAATGCTGTCAAGTATACAAAAAGCTAGAAAGCTACAGGTCATTGGGGAAAAACAAATGACCTCATTTTGGTTATTTATAAAAACCTGATGCACTCGCGAAAACCAAAGCTCTCAATTTTCGTTTGGCCATGCGCGAGAAGGCCATCCAGTCCTGTATTTTTACTTTGAATACTTAGACTTGTCTTTTCTTTCCTACGTTAGAAAAGTACAAATCACAGAATACCAATCAAAAACTGGACTAGGTGGCCTTCCCAACCTAAGCAGCTGAAACAAAGTAGCATGACTTGACTTATCATTAAGTCGCTCCTCGGCGAGAAAGTTCTGCCATGGTATGTTTTCTCTGTCTAATCGTTGCTATGTAAACTCATTTCTTTGTCCTTTCTTCCTTTCCATGGTCATTGTCATATTTCCCCTGCGTATACTAAGCGGCGAGCGGGCGTGACGTCACCAGGCCGGCCTCTGTGATGGTTGCTCAGGTTACTGGCACTGCCCCTGCCGCGGCACAGCTGCTTCATGGGTGCCCGGCAGGGTCAAATGTCTGTAGCTCATTGTCTGACTGAGTGAAGCGGGGCGGGAACGAATAAGCAGGTAGGCGTAATTTGGTGTTCACGTGATGATGTTAAAATGTGATTGGTCGAAGGTGGGCCTCGTAGGGGTGGGTGGAGAAGAAAGCCCCCCTTCCCCAACTGCCAATGCATGCGTGGTTCTTCAGTTCGAACTATTTGTGTGGTGTCTTGTGTTTACAAACTATTGAATGTTCTGGAAATGTTTCGGGTTACCGTACACAATTTTCAAAGCACCGTTGGTAGCCGGTTTCCAGGCAGGGGATATTCTAAAAGCTGTACTTTGACTGGTCCGTTTTACAGTTCTTAACGCCTAAATTCTCGAACGTTCTGGAACTGGAGCACGGATGCATTGTGCCTGCTTTCCACACCACCACTGGTCGTGACGTAAAAATAAAGTTAAGATTTACTGCGCAAATTTGAAAATTCCAAGGCATGCCGGGAATGGTAGTTTGGGTTTATTTGGGCGCAGCCCACTCCACCCCCACATTCCCCAGTTTGCCCGAATATGGGCTCTATGTGCTTCGATCTGCTGGGAGCTGTAGCTGAGTTACTAAAATCATATATGCCAGGAGACGGTCATCACATTCTGTTTTGTTCTTTGCACTCTGAGACTTGTCCGAGATTTATATGGTAACTTTCTGATTTTCCACACATACCTTACAGAAAGACATTATTCGATTAAGGACACGGAGGCAAAGGGTTATGCTTGGCTCTCAACTTTACTTCTGAGCAGCATCATTAAAGCAATAACAATAACCATAATAAAACGAATAAACTGCAATCTCCATAAGTGTTGAATCTTTAAGGTTATTGGTCCTTCCAAACGTGACTTTTTTTCATTCAATCGTCCATGTCCATCTCTATGAATCCTGTCCACAGTTTTAACAGCTTTTCTTTCGCTGGCCCGTTCAACCGGTAAACGCTGATTGAACTGTTCCTCATAAATCATCTTTTAGACATTGGTCGAATCGAGTGGGTAACCATAATACAGGTAAACACATTTGCATAATCGGTTTGCATCATGGCATTATATTACATCATCACACCCATTCCGTAATTTGACTACTCAGGTGGGATAATCCATCGCGTCCATTTTCTTGGCTTGAAATGGAATGTTTTGAAGGTCCACTCGTTCGACCAATCAGCTGCCTTCATAATGTCCTCCAGTCTGGCTCCCGCATAAAAGGCCTTTGAAGCCATTGCTCCCTCACTGAATGGGCCCCATAACAGTCCGTATCGACGCCCGCTTGAGCCATAGCCGATCTGACCCATGTTGCCAAGGTAGCGGAATCTACTGCCCGAAAGGTTTCCTTAAGGCGATGATTAATTTTGTTACCCCGGTGGGTCGAAGGTCTTATGTCATGATCTCATATGCCGATATACATTTCCCTGGGCACAACGTAAGGTGAGCAGGGAATGATTCATATGATACGGATCTCCAATGCGTCTTGATACTTTTCGTGATGTGAAAGGTTATTCCCCGCAGGGACAAGGATTTGCTATTGATCTCTAACGTTTTCACATCCGATACTCTCTTACATGATAGTAAGCATAAAAGCATAGTCACTTTGGCGGATAACGCCTTCCTCGTTAAATCACTCTTGTCTGGCCATGAAGTGACCATTCTTAGGACCTTATCTACACCCGACACCTGGTCGTACTTCTCCCTGGGTAGTCTGATTAGTCAACACCCTTCAGTAGTCTACATAATGGATGTTCTCCCACTGACAGCCCTTCTATCTTTGCGTGTCCTGATATTGCTTAGTGGGTGTTTTGCTATTCGGTCATGTGTAGTTATCCAAGAGGAAGACACATATAGGTGTGGGGGAGCAGAATTAAATCTCTAACCAATCCTCCGTGGATATTAAAAGGGCTTTCTGTCCATTTCTAACATCATATCACACAAAACAGAATATCAGCCATCATGTTGAACAACGATTGCTCCAGACAACTTTAAGATCAAGAACCAGTATGATTCTGTTACCTATTATGACCCTGACTGGAAAAACACCCTGACCCTGCAGGATGACTTTCCCTAGGAAGCATATCGTGGTCCGCCTATCTAAAAGAGGACAGGGTAAAGAGAGGAAACTGACCCTAACTCTACAATGGATCATTAGTTCAAAGAGGCCCAGAGGAACGCTGAGCTATAATTGAACACATGATACACCAAAAAATGGTGTTAAAACTAAAAGTAAACAATTTAAAAGGATGGAACAATTGAGGTGTAGTAACACCCAACGGGGGATTTTCCACTTTTATTCACCCTCCGTGGTGTGTACTGCACCCCTTCATCTATTATTATCATCTTCTTCAGGACCAATTTCTTATCTGTTCAGATTTCATCTTCAATCCGCAAATAGTAGCGGGGCCCACCAACCACCTCTGGGTGTGTTCATTCCGGCTGTGATGATCTATTCTCTTCTTCAAAAATGTGGTGGGAATGAGTAAAATTCTTTAGGTTTTTCTTTCTTTCGACTCGATCTTGGCCACCATAGGCTAATGTGGCATCTGTGCAGCGCTCAAGGCAGCGAGGCTCCGTGAGGAATCTCACGCATGAGTGCGTCTCAATTGTTCCATCCTTTTAAATTGTTTACTTTTAGTTTTATCACCATTTTTTGGTGTATCATGTGTTCAGTTATAGCCCAGCGTTCCTCTTGGCCTCTTTGAACTAATTATCCATTGTAGAGCTAGGGTCAGTTTCCTCTCTTTACCCTGTCCTCTTTTAGATAGGCGGACCACCATACGCTTCCTATGGAAAGTTTCATCCTGCAGGGTCAGGGTGTTTTTCCAGTCAGGGTCATAATAGGTAACAGAATCATACTGGTTCTTGCTCTTAAAGTTGTCTGGAGCAATCGTAGTTATCCTAGAGACCACTTACCAGATTACATAGACCAAAAGTTTTTGGACTCAGGGAGGCAATAATATACACCTAGACCAATAGTTAGGTGGTAATCGGCCCTTTACAGGCCCATTATTCTCATAAAATATAAACATGCACACATCTCTGTAACTGAATAGGGTTAGTGATACATAAACATATACAGGAGTAAAGATAGACAAGTTACATTACCGTTAGTGTAGTCGAGGATCGCTTTATCTCGGCCACTACCCAGTCCCAAGGCAGCTAGGCAGAGAGATCACATGTGCTAACGGGGTCTGGAGTGGAGCCTCCTCCCTCTCAGCGAGACTTTGTCACCCGGGGTGCCAATTTCTAATTCTATTAGCCGGATACCTCTTATGGGGAGCAAATCCCCGCCCACCTTAGCTTGCCAACCGTCCCGACCGAAGGACAGCAAACATGAGGGCACAGAGCAGTAAATTGCAGATAATAATGGAAAAACCCAGTTTGCCTCCTGCATGCTCGTTCCCAGCACCCCTTATCACTGCACCGGCACAACTCAGACTCCCTTTTTGGCTCATCCTTGATTGAACAATACGCCAACTATCCTCCATAATGAGCTCATCTGCTCCCAAATATACACATTGCAACAATGGCAGAACTCATGTCTGCTAATTGAGCTCACAAAATCATAGACTTCCATTGCGGTCCGGTCATGGATCTGGATTCCTCTTAAGCTTAACCCAGATCTAGGGGCAATTAATCCCATATGTTCTGAGGGAATTTGCACTCCCAATTCCTGTGTCAATCACACAGATTCCCCTTGGTTGCAGTCTCATTTCTTCCTTTACATGAAAATCCAGCCCTGCAGACTCTGGTGTGGCTCGATAAGGAGATAGTGCTCCAGGTGACATTTCCCAATACACCAAGGTTTCAACGGCTCTATTCTGTTTCATTTGTAAAGCTGGTGTCAACATACGCATCAAAGGGGTCTCTTCATTAGCAATATGTCTATTATTCACACTTTGGATCTGCAAAGGGATTCCGTAGTACAATGCCACTTGATCTAACAATTTAATCATATTCAATTGGGTAGCTCTTTTGCATGGCATCACCATTAAATATCCAGAATATGTGTCCACAATAGTGCACGCATGTTGACATCCTCTGCTAATCAGCATTAGATCGATATAATCGATCTGCCATATTTGTCCAGGTAATTTACCTCGTTTTAATATACCCTGAATGATATGCAGGATAGGCCTCTGTGATGTTGGCACAATGGAAATTGCAAGATCACGGTTTTCACGATCCCTACTGGAAGGCTAATTCCTCGATCTTGTGCCCACCTGATAGTAGCCTTTTCTCTGAGATGCCCACTTTTCTGGTGTGCCCACTTAGCAAGCCCTTCCAGATCATCTTCCTCAGACCTTGCATCCATGACTGAAATGTTGGCATGGTCATCTGCTACAGAACTGAACCAACGTTACAATGAGTCCGTTGTGCAATGAACATCTACATGATACACAGTCACAGTGTTATGCATCAACATCTCAGTAATATCTTGCAACAACTCTTTCCCCCACACCTCTTTAGTATGAATCTTCCATCCATTCTTTTGCCATGTTGGCAGCCAAACAGCTAGCCCATTCGCCACTGACCAGGAGTTGGTGTATACATAACAACAACCAGGGGTTTCTTGCTTTAATGCCTGATACACTGCATACAATTCCGCAAATTTACTGCTCTTCCCTTTCCCTGATGTGGTCAATATTTTCTCCATTATGGGATGATATGTTACAGCTTTCCAGTGTTGCTCAGCCTCCACATATTTGGCGGAACCATCAGTGAACCATGCATGTTCAGTTTGTTCACTCGTTAACTCTCCATACGGGACTCCCCATCTCACAGGAGACTCCTTTATCTCAGACTCCTCCGAAGGTTCCAAATCAATCAACAGAACATCAGCCACTTGCAGCTCATGCAGTTTCTTAATTCCCCCGTCTCCTGTTTTGGCACAACCTTGAATGTACCACTTCGATTTAATGATGCTCGCTTCTTGTGCATGTCCTATTTGATGTGTTTTAGGAGAGCTCAATACCCACTGCATGATCGGAATTTCCGGTCGGATCAATACATTGTTGACCCACTGTCATTTGCTCTATATCCACAACAGCCCAATAACATGCTAATAACTGCTTTTCAAAAGGAAAAGCGTCCAGCGCCGGTTAACTTACGACTCCAGAATCCCAAAGGGACTCACTTTTAGTCCTGTTTCTGCCACACACTCCAGTTGTCATAGTTTTCTTGTAATGACACATTTAATTCCACCTACCCTTCTCTCAATGGCCACAAATCCAGCATGGTATCTTTTGCTAATTGAAATGCCACCTCTTGCTCCTTTCCCCACTCAAAGTTGGACTTCTTTCGTGTCACGTTGTAAAGGGGCGCAATAATCTGCCCCAAATGTGGCGTATGCTGTCTCCCAAATCCAAGCAAATTTATGAACTGTTAGACTTGTTTCTTATTCATAAGTTTGGAGAACTCAAGGATCTTTTGTTTAACCTCACGATGGCCTCACAATGGCCATTATGCCACTGAATCCCTACGAAAATCACAGTCTCTGCGGGACCTTGGGTTTTTGTCTCATTAATTTCCCAGCCTTCCTTTCTCAATCCCTCGATAATGCGGTCTAGGTGCATCCGCACGCTCGACTCCTGCTTTCCCTGTATCAAAACATCTTCGACATAGTGTCAAATCTGCACATCAGGTCTGCACAGAATTTTATCTAAGTGTTCTACCACCAGCCGGTGACAGATGGCCGTACTATGCATGTACCCCATGGGCAAACATTGAAACGTACACTGCCTCCCATTCCAGGAGAATGCAAACTGCTCTTGGCATTCTTCCGCCATCAGCACTCTCCTTGACCATTGAGGGCCAATGACCTCTGACTGGGTGGACATAGAGAAGTTCGAAGGGACTGTAACCAACTCCCTCCTGAGGGACTTCCCTGTATGCAAAGAGAAGACATGGCAGTAGAAGGTCCCACTTTTTCTTAAGGGGTTCTTCTAAAGCACCTATCACGCTCTTCATAGTACGATTAAACCTCTCTACCATTACATTTGTCTGTGGATGGTAGGCTGTAGAAAACTTGTGACACCACAGTTTTTCCACATGGCTTGCATGTAGTGGGACATAAAATTGGACCCCCTGTCGGATATCACTTTCTTAGGAAACCCTACTCTGGTAAAAATACCAAGTAGAGCCTTAGCCATAGCCTGAGCTGTAACAGTTCTCATAGGTATGGCTTCTGGGTAACTTGTAGCATGGTCTACTACAACCAGGATAAACCTGTTCCCAGAAGATGTGGGAGGGTCAAGGGGACCGACAATGTCAATGCCCACCCTCTCAAAAGGAACCCCCACCACTGGGAGAGGCACCTAGGGTGCCACATTCTTGGCACCACTCTTGCCAGAGGTTAGGCAAGTGTGACAGCTCCTACAGAATTTGTCAACTTCTGAACCCATCTCAGGCCAGTAGAACTAGAGAGAGAGCCTTTCCTTGGTCTTTTTAAAACTCAACTGACCAGCCAAAAGCATCTCATGGGCTAACTGTAGGAACTGGAGTCTGTTAGCAAGGGGCACTACACTTCTTTTGCAGTCCCCAGGGATAGACTCAGTTGGTTCACTGTAGAAGAGGCCATCTTCCCAGCTTAACCTGTGCTTTCCAACTTCTTGCCCATCAAGTTGGTTAGCAGCCTGTTGTCGAAGACCTTCAAGAGTAGGGCACTCTCTCTGTCCTTTGCTAAAGTCTGCCCTGTTGGGTCCACCTTCTGCCAGTAAAGACTGCAGCTCAGGATGTTCAACAGGGTCATGATCTCCAACTAAGACAGTGTCTTCCTCCAGATCTTACTCTTCAGATGCTGGTTCAACCACACAAGGTTGCACCTCACACTCTGCCTCAGCAGGTGGAGGGATCACAGGTGTGATCTTGGACAATCTCGGTGATGTCCTTGTTGGTAGCACAGGGGTGCTGTCTGACTTTTTCCTGGAGGTCTTGGGTTTCCCCTTTGCCTCTGTTTTTCTAGAAATGGCAGTGAGCAACTCCTATGGAGTGGGAGTGATATTTTCTTCCATCATCTCCTCTAGAGAGCCTCTCAAGGTTCTCTCCCTTGCAGACCTTGTGAGCCCTGTTTCCTTTTACTGGGAGGCCTGGGGGTGCTTGACACAACTCCAAGAGCTTTAAGGTCATTACCCAACAGGACTCTCCCAGGTACTTCACTCTGCACACTAACAGGTATCTTGACAGTCATGTCATTGCACTGGATGAGAGCTGGTAACTGGGGAAGCATTTGCACAGGGCCTCCAGCTAACTCCAGCCTTAGCAACATCCTCCACCTTCACAAATGATTCATCCACGACAGTTATGCTCCAGTGTCTCTATTGGAAGGGGTTTCCTGACCATTCACAAGAACACTATCTTTATAATACTCTTTAGTATTATCTGGGATGGAATTATAGACATCTAAATTCTGTTGTTCCCACAAGCCCAGGGACACTAAAGACACACTAGCTGAGACTCTCATGGGTCCTTCAGCCAGTAGGTGAAAGGTTCAACTTGCCATAGGTACTTCATCCCCCGGGGAGAAGGCTAAGGAGACAGTGGGGACCCCTGAAGGTTTACCATTACATCTGGAATCCCCTTTCACATGGTCAGTTGGCCCACAAACATAACATTTCCCAAATGTTTTGATGAATGGGGGTTTGTTCTGACCTCCATCTGGTTTGGGTCCAGATGGTGCACTAGCCTGATTTGGTTTCCATTGTCGTTTACCCTTATGTTGCTGTTTGTGGCCCTCTTTTGAATTGGAGGTATTAGAATTCTCTTTGTTGTCTTTCTTTGGCTGTTCCCCTCATCCTTTTTTTGAGTAGCCCCAGAATCCTCGTGAGTAGCCCTGTTGGCAACCCACAAGTCAGCAGCCTTAGCTAGCTTCTTTGGATCTATCTCCTTAGAATCAGCCAAGTGCTGTCTGAGCTCAGGAGAGCAGACATCAAAAATAGACTCCACCATAACAAGATTTATCATTCCTTCATAAGTGTTTACTCCGTAACCCTTAATCCAACCATCTTAAGTTTTTCAAACACTCACATACCCAGGTAGCCCAAGGGGTACCATCATGCTTTTTGAGGGTCCTAAACCTCTTAAGGTACTGGGAAGGGGTCTTCCCAAATCTAGCAATGAAAGCTAGCTTCACACACTCATATTCCATTCTATCCACCTCGCCCAACTCCATCACAACATCAGATGCAACAGTGGGTAGCCTAGAGAAGAGCCATGGAAGCAATTGATTCCCTGTGAGACCTTGAATACTTTGGTTATATTCAAACATTGCCAACCAATCTAAAATATCAAGCTTAACCTCGTACATACCCACAATTTCTTTAAGCATACAGGGTCTCTTAGGACTGGAAGACCTAGAAGACTCTGGGAGAGACGCACTTTCAAGAGACAATCCTTTCATTTCAAGTTCATGATTCAACTCCATTTCTCTGAGTTTCAGTTCTTGATGTTTTTGTTCAGTTTGAGCATTTAACCGTTTAAATTCCAGTTCAAGCCTCATTTTCTCTAGAGCAATGAATTCAGGACTGAGTGTAGGACCTGTGGGGGCCCCAGTGGACAAGGGTTGAGGTTGCTGAGCAGGCAAGGGAGTAGAGAGACCTACATTAGGAGACACATCTACTTCTTCCAACTCATCATTAACAGACATAGCATCATCCTCAATACTTTCCACATTTACTAAGGAGTCAGGCATTTCAGACCCACTCCCTAGACTTTGGTTCTTTATCAACTTTTCAACTAATTCAATCTTTTTGCCTTTGGCAGAGAGTTTCCTTTCTTTACACATGTTTCTTAAACAATCAGCAGTATGACTCAGGAGGGTCACCTGACTGTGGCTTTCCATGTCAGACATGATTATATTGCTTTTTAGTGATATTAGCCTTGTGGTTAGTTGATCCAAGGTAATAGCAGTACTCTAAGTGTAATTACTATACTTTTATCCTCACCGCTGTACACCAGTGTTAGGCAGAATTAAATGCAGTACTCTTTGGGAACACTACACACAATTAAGACTACAAGTGACAGTACAATTTCACCTTTGGTACAAGCCTGTACTTCACAGTTATAATGGTAGCAAAGTACAAATAGTTACACAAAGGACAGCAGTTACTATAATTCAGGCAAACACTGACTCAAGGTTTCTAAGTAAAAGAATATATATTTATTTACTCAACAGTTAACATTTCACTATTCTAAACAAGTTAATAATCACAGTCATAAATACACCACACCACTTCTCTTAAATTCCAGACAAGTTAAGCTCACAAAATGAAGTGGGAGCAAAACGGCACTGCAGCAATTTAAAAGGGAGGGAAAGACAAAGTTATTAGAAATTAGGCAACACCAACAGGTAAGTAATCAGAGCAATTGAACAAGAGAGGCTACAAGGTTAACATCAGATAGAAAAGGATTAGGGCCAAAGTCAATGGTTCAAAAGTCTTTTTCTCAAGATAATAGGTTCACTGTAGTTCACGGTAAAGTTCGTGGCACAGATTCCGGAGGAGGTTGGTTGGTAGAAAAGTTAGTTCAAAGAGAAGAGAAGGACAAGCCCTCAGATTGGAGAAAGATTTCAAACACTTTCACTGCGGGTGACCGAAACAGACAACCGGATTTGCACAGTACCTTAAAACGGAGAGGGAGCTAAGGCGGACATTCCTGGTGGTTCCTGCAGGCTCACGGTTCATGAAGCCACTGTCGGACTGATCAGAAGTAGGAAGACTGGAGGGTCCTGTGCCACCCAGGGAAGAAGCCAGCAGCAGAGCAAAACAACTAATAAAAGGTGCGCTCCTTAAAACCCAAGCAGGGTCCGACCTTCCTGGCTATCCGGCCCACTGTAGCTCTGTACAGCGAATTCGACCAGAGGAGGGGTCTTTGGCTTGAAGTTTGGGTGAACTGGTTGGTCCCACCAGCTCAAGGGAAGAAGTTTCCTGGAGGATCTTCTCTGTCGTCGGATTCGGAGATTGGGACCTGCAGCAGGGCTTCACCGGGCGGTTCAGTCGTAGTAGAGGTCCTCTTCTTCCAGTTCCTCGTTGATTCTTTCGTTCCAGTGGCGACTCTGCTCTTCCAGTCCGAGAGACCTGCGTTTTATGCAGTTTTCCCCCATTCATACAGCCTGGCTGACAATCGCACAGCAGGTGGCTGGCCTGGCAAGGCCAGTCCCCTTAGCCAATCAGACAAGAGTGTGACTTGGGTTACTAAGGCAACCCATGGCAGGGGTCCGAAGATGCCTACCTAGACTATCAGGCGCCTTAAGGAGGGCTTCTGCGCAGAAGCCCGCAAAAAGACGGCGAACAAAGGAATCATCCCCGGTTTGGCGCGCAGAGTAAAACACGAGAAAGACTTTAACAAAAAGAAATGGCGAATAAACCCAGCCGGAACCAAAATAAAATGTATTTGGTCAAGCGGGTTTATGTTCGAGGCTACTATAATACCACGTTTATATAATAAAATTGCGCTACGAAAGTTAGGGTAGATACCACTGCCACCAGCCAAGTCTTAGTGTTAAGGGAGCGAAACAAGGCTCCAAGAGGCACAGACAAAAAGAGATAAGAATGAACCGTTTCCAGTACTCTATGAAAGATGGGGTGTACAGGGTCTACAGTTTAAAGTGACTATATAAAGTTAATTGCAACTTTACCTGTTTCTGGGGGACAGTCAGTGGGAAGTCTCAAAGACCACCCTGTGTCACTGCACTGAAGGTGCTGTGTAACACACACAAAAAGTGGTGCACATGGAGTAGGTGAGGCTCCAGTGCCCAAGATCACACAAACGGTGAAAATACACTCAGCAAAACACATGTAAGAGTGGGAAAAAGGCTCACACTCCTACCAGGTGAGAAAAATAAATCCTAGAAATCCAGCAAAGCTGCTGGGGGACTCTTTAGGTAAGGGAAATCAGCCATTTATGAGAATTCTCCCTAACAGATGCAAAACTGCTTTGGGAGTATATCTAAGATGAGGAATATGTGGGAGGACACAATCCATTCGAAAAACAAGTTACTTATCAACTGTAACGTTCTTTTGATTGGATGTTCCTCCCACATATTCCTCGTCGACCCTCCCAACCTACCCCACAGTACAGTTTACGTGGTTTACACTCAAAATTCCTTTAAGGCTTGGGTCAAAAGAGGCACGCATTAACCACAATCCATTGGCTGCAATATACTAAAAAAACAGAACTGTGGCCAACGGGCGCGCTCAAAGCTTTTATACGGCGGATGACGTCGGCACTCGACGGATGCCGCCGAGGGACATCGACGCCGCAGCCTCGAGTGGAGTGCCCTCTGGTGGAGAGAGAACATTTTTTCGAAGCAGCAAAGCTGAAAGTAAGGATATACCTAAAATGAGGAATCGAAAGAACGTTACTGTTGGTAAGTAATTTGTTCTTTTGACCTTGTGAATAGGAAGTATGAATCCCTGAAAAAAATGAAAAATTGGAAGTAGATTTATCTACTAAAGATGTAGTGAACTAGGGCCGAGATTGTGTACGCTTAGGAGAAAAGGTAGTTGCTGGGGAGAGTTTATCTAGTGATAGATGAATAACTATTTGAAACAGAACAGCCAGGTTGTGTAACAAAGGAAGAGAAGAAAAAGTTACCGCCCATGTCCGCACCCCCGCAGTGGCGGTGAGAGCCATTCGTACCCCAGGGTCCATTCAAGACTTTCCCACAAGTCTTCACTAAGATGTCATTCCGCTCCACCTAATTGTTTCCCTTATGTAATATTTAGTTTTGCAGAGGTGTATTGAGGTTCAAGATGCTTTAACCACAACAGATGCTGGTGTATACTTCCATGTGTCGGCCATGTCAGATCTTTAGTCTGCAGCATTCTTTGAATGTTTTGAATGTCTTTCTTCATGATTCTATTCTCTCCCCACCCAGCCGGTGGTACCAGTGTGAGGCTTGTGATGAATCCCAAGGCATCGTCACGGCTTTAGATGGGGGAAGTCCCTTTCCATGAGGCCAGGAAGGTGAGGCCGCTACCTGATTTTGCTCAGCCTGACACTCATTGGCAGGGAGGATCTCATTGAGGAGAAAGCACAGTATACATTTGAGCCTCCCACCCTCTCTCAAAACCCCTTCATTTCCACAATATCTACTACTCCCATATGTTTCTGCAGTATATCTCAGCCAAGAATTACTGGGACGAGGAAGAGGCCACGAGTAATGAAGATAACTGATAATAACAAATGCATACGCTCCAGCCTTTGGAGTAATCCTATTGGTCAGCTGTCCTTCAAAGGCAGAGATGGAAGAAACAATGGCTTCTTCATTCAATGCTCAGCTCAGACCGAGACCTTGGCAAGGCCCACGCAGACCCACAGTGCAAAGAGGCAGATGGATTCCAGGAGGAAAGCACAATGCAGAAGGCAGACTGGAGGAAAAGGACGATACTCTCTGGTAACCGAAGCTATTGGAGTTCAGCAAATCCATCAGCAAGCTACAGGCTAGACATGCAGAAGTCCAGAGAAGGTCCTGCTGTGCCAGAGAAGCCAATGAAGCTTCTTGGAGACTCGTGAACAACCAGAGGGTGACGGCCACGACCCTAAAGGTACGAGGGTGGCTAATCCCAGGGTTGGGGGGTACCCAGAGAGCACAAAGTGGCTGAAGCAAAGAACCAAAGGAGTATTTACTGGGGCAGAGTGACCAAGTGAAGGGGTTCTGGGACCCATATCAGGAAGGCATACCCGACCAGTAATTAAGGAGGAAACAAACTTCACACATATAAATGGCAGTCACAGACCTTGGCAGGAGAGTAAACCAATGCTCTGGATAAGAGAGAGATTAAATAAAGAGAACGTTGTGAGTAACCAAGTGACGAGGGTCTGGGACCTATGTTGTGGAAGCACACCCGGAACTGTAATCAAGAGGAATAGGAAGCTTGTGTGTACCAGTGACACTGAGAGACCTTGGCAGGAGAGAATACCAAGGCTGTGGGTGCAAATGAAGATGGAGAGACAGAGACAGAGAGAGCGAACTGTGAATTCGGGAACATTGAGTACCCAACTTGGCAGGAGAGTGGACCAAGAGGAGGGGTACTGAGAATAGGGTCTGGAACCCGTAACAATAGATTGAAAGGGACTGGGACCCTCAAACCGCTTGACAAAGGCATCCAAGGCATTCTTTCTTGTTGCAGGACCTGGGAGTCAGTAAAGTGAAAGGCATATCGTGAACATTAATGATACAGAAACAAACTTGAATAAAGCTGGAAAGACTCAGGGAAAAGGGAATTGGACCCTTCAGTCTTGTGGAACTTGTGTTTGCTTTTCTGCACCTTTTTGGAATTTTTGTTTTGAACTGCGAAGCTGAGCTGCAGGTTGACGCTTCTCCTTTCACCTTATATTAAGTTTAGCTTGTAAGGGATAGGTTAGGATTTGGACACAATTTTACATCGGACATTCTGACAGACTGTTTCACTAGCTAGTTTTGTTGAGGCAGGGAAACTCCACTTGGAGGTAGGGTTAGTTAGGATTCCTCCAACTCCCTCCTCCCATTTCTGTTATCAATAGAAATCTTTGCCATCAGTATGCCACCCATGTGCCCGCCTCCTAATCCTACACCCTCACTGGCTCATAATGATTGTTTTTACTGTGTGTGTGTGTGTGTGAGTGGATGTTGAAGCCCTTCTCCTTGCTCCCTCTTGCGGTTGGTGCTCCACCGTGACTACCTGCCTTTCCATCCATTCTATTTCCTCTGTGTGTTCATCGAAGTGCTTCAGCTTTGCTAGCAAAAATGACAAATAGCTGTTTTTTGGGTTCTTGGAAGGACTTGCTTTGCCTTTGCATCTGTTTGTGTGCAGAAAGTTGTGCATGTTTACCTCCACATGTCGAAAGGTCCTGTATTCTAGATTATTGAAGGATTGTGTTTATTTTTGTAGTTCGGTATCTTAGTCAGGGCGGCAGAATTTGCACTCCGCGCTAGCCGATGGTTTGTGATAATGACTTTTGGAGAGTAAGAAATGGTGTGCTGTGTGTATGTATAGAATTGTGTGTGTGTGTGTGTGTATAGAATCGAGGTGGCAAGTTATTTTTATTTATTGCTGCCTAGTAGCTTGCCTCTTTAATTTTTGCCCCCTGTCTTTGGTATAATTGCTCTTGTGCATGCTGAAGGAAGTGAGATGCTCATGAAGGCTGTTTGCTCGCTCTGCCACAATATAATCTATGAAATTTGGCCAAAAGGTGGATAAATATCTTATCCCAAAATTATTTACACATGTAACTATCCATAACCGTTAGTCTCACAACCAAGGCCTTTGCAAGACTCTCAGATCCCTGTGAAATTTGGAGAAGATAGTGACTGCCTTCTGCGCTGGGCTTGTGAAGGCACCATAAAGTACACACATACAACAGATTCAAGATTGGTTCTCAAATAGTTTTATTAACTTATAAGGCAGGATGGAGTAAGGCCTAACTTGCCTTATGCTAAGGTGGGATTTCGCTACCTAAAGAAAACTAAGGATAGTCTGTGTCAGGAAGTCCAAATAAAATACCTGTCTGTGTCCAAAACCTATACTTGCTCTCACAACTAACTGTATACAATGTGTAGGTATGTCAGCATCAACATGAATAGTGTTCAAAATAAAGTTCCCATGCACTTGCGCTTTCTCAGTGTCACTGGGCCTAGTAAGATCGTTGTTGTGTTCCCCACTGTTCCCCTCCCTTGCCTTGGCGCGCTCTGAAACACATGTGTATGAGCGTGATACAAATAAAATATCATATCATATCATATCTTCTTAAAGCTCTTGGCTTATAATCAGCTTCACCTTCCCCAAGTTCAAAACAGTTCACAAGGTATCAGGGTTCCCTTCCCCAAGAGTTCAAATCTTCCAGCGTTTCAAAACAACACAATTCCTTGGGACAGTTCCCAGCTATTTTGTCATCAGTACTTTTCACTGGTTGACATAGATAGTTCTGTTTCTTGACTTCAAAATCACATACAAGGTTGTTGCAAGACATAAGCTTCTTTAAGGATACTATAAGGCAGGCATGGTATCAAGAGATGACACAGACAACAGATTTCAAATTGAATATTAGGGTCTTTATTAAGTATCAGGATGGTGTAATGCCTAACTTGCCCTATAACTATGGTTGGAATTTCCCTACCTTAAGAAAACTAAGGGAAGTCTGTGTCCATAGCCTCTCTCAGGGTAAGTTATTCTTGGGCTCCCTGTCGCAAGTTTAACACAATTCCAATAGCTACTTGTCTCAACAGTGTGACACCAGGCCTCGAGGGTCCCTTCTACAGGTTCAACATAGTACAGTTTACATAAAAAGGAGGTCTTGAGTTTCCCTTCCCCAAGACAGCTTTTCTCACATCTTTCGATTCTAAGGGTTCCTTTCGCCAAGATTTTACTGTAGCACTTAACTTGCTTTCACGGAATCAATGTTCATTCTAAGAAAACAGGTCCACTTGACCCGCCTTTTAACTTGCTTTTACACTCAATTCACAGTTCTTTGTGGTTTATTCATAAGGGCTTTTGCTTTTCACCATTCAGGGCTCCCTGGTCTAGGTGCAGTTGTCAGACCACACGGTCCACCCAACACAGGTCGTGCAACCAGGAACCCTATGCTTTTCCTTGACTTGTTTTGTGCTGTTAGTTATCTTCACAGTGGGGAACTTCCTTGTCTAGGCGCTGTTCTCAGACCACATGACCACATGGTCCACCCAATACAGGTTGTGCAACCATAAGTTCCCTTGTCTTTGTTTTGCCCCTCCACAGGCTCTTCAGCCTTGGGCTTCTGACTTTTCTCACACTTGTACTCCCTTTGGGTAGTGTAACACTCTTATGCATCAATCATTTGTTTTACCATAGACTTATGGTTCTTGCCCACATTGGTTGTTAGAATATTCAAGTTATTGTTCAATTTTCCATATGCTTTTTTTCTGCTCAGTGCTGCTTACGTACACTTTGTGTTTGCTCTGTATTCAATATGCTGTTTTCTTATTCAAATAACACTTTCTATTCAGTTTGTTATTCAATATAATGTGGTTTCATTCAAGCCACAATTTCCATTCAGTTCGGTACTCAATATAACGTGGTTTCATTCAAAATGCAATTTCCCCTCATTTCGGTATTCAGTACAGTTCAGATGTATCTGGGTTTATGAACCGTTAGTTGCCTGCGGTCCCCTACCAGCACCCCGGTCTTCCCTGGTCCCCTGGTACTCACCAGCTCTTCACGTCTCCACAGCGGTGGCTCCTGCTGCTCCTGCTAACCTTCTCTGTAGCCGGGAGACAGACCATCTGTGCTTCGCTTACTCACCGGGCACTTCTCTGCATACGTCAATGTCCCAAATCGACAGCATCCTTTCTGCTTCTCAGCTGTTTATCCGCTCTAGCTGCCCACCCTCTGTTTTGAGGGCTCCCGCTCCTGCAAGCACCACGCAACTTGCTTGCTCAAGGTCCTGCAGGTCCTCTGTGATCGTTGCCAGCATTCAGACCTCCTGGTCTCCTTCCACCACAGCGGTTCTCCCTCACATGCTTGTCTGGGTCTCCTCCCTTTATACACCTGAGCCCTATTAAGGGGTTTCAGGTGTGAGTTGTTGACTTGTCTTGCCCGACCATAATGAACCCAACCAATAAGACTTGCCTGCCCTGCAGTATTGGACGCCTTCGTACCCGTCTTCTTCTTCGTCCCAGTGCTACACTGGTGTGTGTAATAGGAAGTGTGCCTTACTCCTAGTTGCTTCTTCCTCTGTTCAGTTCTTGGTGGGTATTTACAAGGGAAAATAGGGCTTGAATCGAAGTAGCCCATGGAGGCTGAGGGAGGGGAGGGTACGTCAGTGTTAGGGAAGGGGGGATCTTGTGGGAGTAGATGAGAACCAGTGAATTGGGATATAGGAAGTATATGTTCTCATGATGATTTCCCTATTTTCCCACTCCGAAAATGGTTTTTGGGATAGGGAGTAGATATTGCTCCCTGCTGTCCATCTTGGACAGCAGGGAGCATCTTGTAAACCTGCAGGATGGAAGATGGCACAGGATTGACAATAACGTATAACCTTGGAGGGAAAATGGGGTACGTCATTACCATGATGTAGGGGATACTGTGTCTCACCCAAGGGAATTCACCATCCAAACCCCAGGAACCCTCCACTCAGGTGATCTTCCCTTGCTTGTCCACCCCAGGGTTGGGATCCAAAAGCGAGGGCTCTTCCCTGGCCATCTGGGCAAAGGATTCCCCGGCAGTAGATGTGAGAACACCCTCAGGTTTCTCACAATACTTTCATTGATTTTTTCATTACGGGGGGCACTTGGTCTAGGCATAGTTGTCTGATCACACGTCCACCCATCACTTGTCTGCTTTCTATCAACAATTGGCCAGTGCTTTCCTCTGACACTGAAGTTTAGTTATTTCATCAGTGTCACTCTTTTAACACTTTCCCGTGGCTTAGTTGGCCACCATTCACTTTGTTACACTTTTCTGTATTCTTCTGGCTCTTAACCTGCAGTTCCTTGAGCTCTTTTAGCTTTTGCCAATACTTGGTTTCTCATATCATTCCCTTCTTGGTATACTCTTGAATTTGGCAACACTTGTGTCTCAGACAATACATTCCGTGATATCTGCTACATACACAATTTTTCTTTCACTCCGACTCACAAGTGCTCAAAACCTGCGGCATTCAAAAGTGCTTCAAACCTTGCTTTTACTCTGTGCGGCATTCAAAACTGCTTATATTGACTTTCAGTTCTTTCGCTATTCAAAAGTACTTGTTTCAAGTTCCCAGAGCACCCCGGGATGAATGTCTTCTCTGGTTTCCACTCACCGGTTGCACACAGCAGCTCCTCCTTCTGCTTTCCGGCTTCCACAAGATTTGCCTTTCCTTCTCTTCATCCCAAGAGCAACCTTCGTTCTCCTGGTTTCCCACGGCAGATGGGTTCTTTGGCGTACCACCGCTCCTGCTGCATGTACCCGATAAGGGGGGTTGCAGGTCTAGACCCTCTCACAGCTGGCTTTTGCGTCTCTCTCCCCTGCTCTACACAGCTCCTGGCTCTTGTGTCTCCAGCTCCCTTCTCTCCATCCTGCATCTTGTTATGTCTGCTCCATGCAGCAATGAGTTTTATATCTGTTAAGAGCATTAAGTGACCACATGTGTGGGTCATTAAGTCTTATTGCTGGACTATGGCAACACTGATTAGGTGGATGTGCCTGGCTGTTCCACCTGTATACCCCCATATCCCTCTTCTTCGTCTTAGTACCATAGTGGTGTTTGGGGATGTCTGAATTAATAAAGGAAGTATGTATAACTCTGTGTTGCCCCCTCGTCGCCTTGGTACCTGACTGGTATGTATTTGTGTTAACAATATAAATCTGGTAGGTGTTTGCCTCAACCAAATGAGGATGTGTCTTCCTAGTTGGTCTCTTCCTCATCCCAGTATTGATGTGGTGTTTTTGGGGGACATTTTGGAGGGAAGAAAAGGGAAAGGGCTGACCGTAACCTACGAAGGCATTGAGGGATAGAGGGTTCATGATGAACAGGGAATGGGGGGATACCATGTCTCATCTAAGGACGTCCTCTCCGCACACCCCAAGTTCCCTCCACCCAGGTGATCCTCCCTCGCATACCCACCCCCAGGGTCAGGATCCAAAAGTGAGGGCCTTTCCCTGGCCACCTGAGATGAGGATACCGGGGGAAAAGGAGTGAGGACACCCTCAGGTTCCTCACATGCCTCAAAAATAATTATGAAATAAAATATTGATATCACAGACAAACTGAAGACCGAGAAACTCCTCCCTTTGTCTCCTAATCTTAAAACTACTCAAACACAAGGACCTCTTGGTTATTAGGTATGCACTCCATTTATTGAAAGCAACTTGTTAGTGAGAAAACTAGAGCCTGTCACAATAATCCAGTAGTCTAAATCTCATATGATTTTATTTTTGTATCCAATTCAAATTTGACATTTATTATTATTATTATTATTATTTGTATTCTTATTTTCAAATATGTGTTTTGAGTACTGGGCTCATCCTCAGGGCATTGATTTTAGTGCATTTAGTAACACAGCTGCATATTCCAAATTAAGATGCCATATTATGGTTAGAATCACATAAACCCATTGAAAACAAATTCAAAGACACATAATTTGCTAATACAGAATAATTCATATAAACAAACACAAAAACCAATTAATAGATTAGTAAAACTTTTTTTAGGTTGCACATGCTCTAATAATTTCTCTAATATGCTTTTAACAATTGAAACCCATCATTAAATAATTTATGATCGTTGTTTGTAGGCTTTCATGTTAACGTTTAACTAATGTGTGTAGCATCTCATTATTGCTCTAGAACACAATTTCGGTCATTAATCGTCTACGTTTGCTTAAACCAAGTTGAGTTACTCTATCCTTATTTGACTCTCCATTAGCATTTAACATTAAACACAATGAAACAGCGGCTGCAGTGTAATATCAGTATGTCATTCATATGTATGATATGATAAGATAGTTTATTTATATAGCGCCTATACACAATGTGTTTCACAGCGCTTCATGGCAAGGGAGGGAACAAGGGAAAATACAATTACATTCGTACAGGCCATGAATAGTAAGGATGTGAAATTAACTATCATACTCAGCCTGACAACATTTCAGATAGTGCAAGAGCTAAGACATAGATAAGTAATATCTGTATGAACCCAATTTATCTTGACTATACCTCCATGTTACACAAGGTCATTTATTCAATGACATTGACCCAGAGTGTGCCATGTATTGAAATTGTGTACACTATTGTGTACGGCAATGATCTGTAAGGTCTATTTAAGGTATAATACTGGACTAACCTTTATCAATACAATCTTGGTCATATCTGGAAACTAGACAGCACCGTGTGTTCAGTCACAATAAATGGCAGCATAATAGTCTTGTTCATCTTCTAAGCCATGTCAACATAGTCTGTTACTTTTTATTATTTTTGGAGCAAATTAGACTTCCTTTTTAAAAGAATTAAAAAAAATAATTTATCAAAAAACATTAATCACATTGTTACCAGGTCGAATAGTATTTTATATATATCTGCCATGATATGCTCTCATTTATTAATTATTCTAATCCTTGCCTTTTTTGTTTCACATCTTGATATTTCCAGATAAGGACGTTGCCGGCATCCTGTCACCATCTTTGATTCCTTATATTGCATGAAATATAAAAGTATGGCAATCAGAGCTTTGCCTTTTTGCTATCTTCTCTGGCAACCAACTTATTTCAATCCGCAACTCGCTCTTTCTTATCTTTCCACAGTTAGTATTGATATACCGTCCTTTTGTTGTCATAAGTCATACTTTTTATAAGCATTCCTTGACCACTTTTTATAAAACATGAATCAGAATGCTGCTTCTATTGCGTGCAGTTTCAACCTATAAAAATCAGTCTGCCATGCCTCCACCGTTGGCCTCGTGTACACTGGTGCCCATCTTAACTCCTTGTTCATTCTTTTTGTTTGCAATGAATGACATACTATGAATTGCTAACAGAACACTTATTACTTAAGCTTGTTCTTTAGGACACCATCCTCAATCAGGTATATTCACTGCACTCTCACCATTAACTTTAAAACGTAGCTCCTTGGATCTTTAATCACACTGCACCGCTCTATATTTTAGCTTTGAAAATGATGTCACAATCATTTTATATTAAACTTACTACACATTATCAATTTATTCAGACATAAGTGACACCCTCCGATCACTAGTATTAGCAAATCGTTAGTTCTTGTACCCCTATTCGCACGAATATATCTGTTTTTAAACATTCCCTTTGTATTTTTGGGCGTCGCTCCATATGTATATACACAAGTGTATTGCTTATTCTCTGGAAGAATCAGATTAAGTTCTTACCTCATCGTGATTATTATTCACTAAATAAATACATTCTTTGTCATTGTTAAGTCCATTTGTAACTGCTTGCATTTCAAAAATCAGTTTTGCCTCCAATTCTATCATTGCATTTTGTATTTCATCTCACATTTTTCTGAATCCTTTTACAGTCAAAGAAATCACACCTGGTTCAACTCATCTTTGGAATGTTCTTTGATCCAATGCTGTGCCAAAGGCCAATGAATATTTTCTGTACAAAGCACATACAGGTGCTTTCCTATTCTGTGTCGTAGTTCTCTCTTTGCACTTACAATGTAATATTTCTTACACATCCATATATATTATGACATATTATGACATAGTACTATTACAGTTAATGAATTCCTTGATTACATTATTCCTGGTTGTGTACGTTGTGAACTATCCAGTCTTAAAGAGGGCGAAAGAGTACATATTGCAAGCATTAAAAAAAAAAATAAGATTAGTGATTAACCATATACTGTCACTTTCAGGCATTGTGAGCTGCTTGTATCTTGGTTTCTGTTTGACCGTCTTTCTTTCTTTTTTTGTTTTACTACTGAACACTGTTATAGGTTACTCTCTAACATACTTCTTAATGTCTTGGTCCAAAAGTAAAATACTGCTTTAGAGAACTTCAACTGGGTATTACCATGGATGATACCCTCGGACATCTCACAGAGGCCTTACCAAACCTGCCAGAAATAATTTAAGACCATGGTGGCATCTCAGTCTTCAAAGTAAATTTAAATATATTGTTAAACTTGCCAAGAGGCCACACTTTTGCTGTATCAGTGGATTGCTTGCTGTCCTTACTGTCCATATTTCACAGTGAAAAGATTTGTACTTATGGCATTTGGATTGCGAATGAACTGAAAGATATTCATGAAAGTAATGTTCTGCCTTTGTCGGCAATGGACCAGGCAAACCTGTGAAGGTGGTATCAGTTAAGTGTCCTGGATTGGTAAACTGAACATTTAAAAAAATAATGTTCTGCCTAGCCTTCATTTGTTATTCTAATTGCTCTCCAATAAAGTCTTAGTAGCTTTGTTCCATTCATTTATTTTAGGCTGGCGCAGCTGCAGGTAATGGTAGATCATATGTGAAACTCCCAGGACAAACTGTTTATTTTGGCACAATTGTGCACTTTCTCCAGGGACAGTGTGTGGATGGCTCTTGCTCCCTAAATGTTCCCTCTCTCCTAGATTTTAATACAATGCTGTAAAAGTGGTATTATGAGACATTAGGTGACATAGGGTAATAACTGCAGTTACCATGCTGGCCATCGCCGTTAAGTTGTATATAGGCACCACCCATACATAATGCAGCCACCGATCCACCATGTTTTCAAGAATTGTTTCAAGCAGGGGTAAAAAGGGTAGGATAAATGTTGAGCGATGGACAATTTATAGGTCTTCTGAAAGTTCAGTTTGACTTAAATTGGGTGAGGAGGAGCAATTGTTGGACACAGCCATGGCTTGCGGGGACTCGTATTCAACACTTGTAGGTCAATAATTATTTTTTAACACCGGTCTTAATTGATGGTCTTCTGAATTCACAAAACATCAATAGAACAAACACATTGTAATGCATTTGCTATTGGGAGATAAATGCACATTCATGACACAAATAGTATTAAAGACGCACGAAATATACAATGTCCCATCAGTCCAGTGTAACTAAGAAATATCTTAAAAAGAAATGCATAAGACCTAAAAAAACATACCACTTTAGTGCTGGGATGGATGGAGCCTGCAATGATTCCTTATGGAAATTCAGGACGAAAATTGATGCCCTTAGCACTTAAACAGCACCTAGTTTAAGTGGAAGTACTACTGGGTACAATTTAAACAAATAACCTTTCTAAAACTTGCAGTTCAAACTTGGTTGTTATACCGTTCGTAAAATGTAATTGCATAAGCTTACAGAGTCAGCCATGAATGATCGGCTCCGCAAAAATGGATTTTGCAAGGATATTACAACTTTTGAACTAGAACAATATAAACTAAAAACAGATTGGTAAAATATAAAAAAATGTAAGGCCTGTATCTTTCTGCGCATATTCCATTTTTAAAAGTCTGGGGGTTGATAAGGGCATACAGCCGATTGGAGGGGTGGGGTTTAGTAAAGATTTAGTAAAGATGTAGCATGTAGCAAACATGTTAAAATATAAGGGACTGAATTCCAAAAGTATAGATCTCCATAGTATACACTGTAGTAGTTTACCCCAGATTAGATGATTCTATATACATTAAATAATAAATCAATGCTCATATGAGGCAACATTGACCAGCTCTTGCAACCATTCTTTTAAGCTTGGCCCCCGTGATTTCCCCAGTATCGAACAATACACAGCTTTGCTACCATCATGGCTGTACCCAACATCAATGCATAGTCATGTAATAATATCAGTTGTTTTGTAGTTGTCACTGATTTACAAAAAAATCTGAAAGATATACAGACCAAAACCAGCAGACTTGATAATGACCAACGAACATAAGTTATAGCCACACTTATTGCTTTGCAGTTCTAGCATTTTTGTGGGATATGAGTTTTCACTCGGGTCTAGCTGGTGTCTGTTGCCAGTGATGCATTATTTTAAATTGAGTACTTTTCAACAGTGCTTCTCGCAGACCTGTACCGCACTGGGACAGAATCTGAGACCATTGCTTTATGGAATTGTTGCAATCCAGTTAATTTCCCATCTTTCCTTCAAACCTGGAGCTGTGATAATGCTGTATTTGGTATTTATGAGACATGTGTAACATATGGAGGCTATTTCTCTATCATCACCCCATTTGCTAAGGCTGTGTGAAAGTAGGGAACTAGACAGCCTGCTGCTTGCCATGCTTCTCCTTGTCAATAATCATCTATATAAGCCCTGCAGAAAGAGGAGTAAGGCCGTAGGACTTCGTCCATTAAACGTTGAAAAGTGGCAGGGGCCCTGTGTAATTCAAAACCCAATTCCTTAAACGTAAATAATCCAATGGATGTGGAGAAAGCAGTTTTTTCCTTGTCCTCTGGATTAACAGGAAACTGTCAGTATCGCTTCGTCCGATCAATCAGAGAGATGAAGATGGCAGTTCCCAATGGATCAATTAGATTGCTATCCTGGACATAGGGTAACTATCTATTTTATTAATTTATTTTATTATTAATTTATAACACGCTTAGTACCAGCGAGTGGTTTCTAAGCGCGGGATCGGTATTGGAACCTGTGTTGCACTGCGTTGCCTCGTTCCAGGTCAAATGTGTTGCCCCTGAGCTATTCTTCCCCCTCTATCAAATTGGGAAACAGCGTTCACCCTCCTGCAGTCAATGCAGAACCTCCACAATTGATCTGGCTTGGCAACATTTACTATTGGAGAGGACCAAGGGCTCTGAAATGGTTCAATGATGTCAGATCTTAGCATATTTTCCACCTCCTCTATAACTATTTCTTTTCTGACCTCTGGGATCCGGTAGGGTTTTAAATGGACCACTTTCCCGGTGGGTGGAAGGGGGGGTGTATGTAATGGAAGAACCCTTTGACTCTTTCCGGCTCAGATTGAAAGACATTGGGAAATTGTTCTAGCAGTTCTAATAGATCTTCTCTCTCCGATTCGGGGACAGGTGGGAAGAATTCAGGGAGTTTTATTTTTATTCTTAAGTTAATAGATTAGTCCATCCCAGTTCTCTCTCCCAACGCTCCATATACGGGAGCTTGTCTTCCAGAGAAGCGCATTCCAGCAATCGGTTGCAGGTGGACAGCTTACGTGATTCCTGACCCTCTAACACCAAGAGTTCAATTCCCATTGGGATGATTGCACTCAGCATGTTTGACATGGCTATTAGACACCCAGTGGCACAGCTGGATGTACCAAAAGCGCTCTCTCTGCAAGATTAAACCTCTCTTTGCATTCCTCAAAAGTTAGTGGTGCCCAGACTTTATACAGGTACCTCAGCCACAAGATCCCCTGTGATTCCCAGTGTGCTAATGTCCTATTATCCACGCATGGTGTGAGACAGGCATGGTATCATGAGATAAACATATACACATATTTAAGGGTTCTCCAACCTGTTTCGATTGAGCTGCGTCACATAGCTGACACCATATGTGAGAGAGGCATGGATGGTATCATGAGAGAAACACAGACATAATGATGCAAGTTTATGAAAACCTTTATTTTGTAAAGAAAGGGGTTTGGAGACTGCCTAACTTGCCATACATCTATAATGGGAGTAGACTCGACCGTCAACTAAATTATAAGTCCAAAGTTTGTCAAGTTAGTCAAAACAAAAGGTGTCTCTGTGTTAAAACTATGCTTGCCCTCACACTCTCTAATACAATAATGTGCATAGGTTTGGACTAAATAAATAGGTTGCTTCAAAGTAAAGGTCTGGATAGTACTGGAGTTGGTGCACAGCTCCCTTCCCCAAGTCTTGAGACACTTGGGATTCAGCATGCTTGGCTTTCAAAGGCACTGTATAAAATTCCTTTTACAAAGTTCAAGCAATACTAATTGCACAAGTTCAAAGATCCTTTAGGTAACACTTCCTCTGTCACCTCTCCTCAGGATGCCTGCTACTATTCATTCATAAGACTTTCATAATTCATAACAGGTTGATGTATTGGAGTATCAAAGCCTTTCGACAACACCCAGTATTTCTCAACCCCAGGCGGGACCACTCTGACACCTTGGCTCTCCCCACAGAATTATTCAGCAGTTCAACCTATCAGAGACTTTCGATGAACACACAGTACTTCCGGCCCTATGTGGGACCACTCTGATACTTAGGCTTCTCTTTCACTTTACTCTTCTCCTCGTGCGCCCGGCACCATTTTACAGTTCATGAGCAAGTTTTCACTGGGTCTCTGCGTGCCTTTTCCCTCAAGCATAGCCCCCTTCACTTGCTTCCATATTCGCTCTCTCTATGAACTTCACTTCTGTACACAATGTCTCTGTTCACTAGAGCTCCTTTCACCACGTGTTAATGTACACGCAAACATTTGCTACTTTGTTTCTCTCATCTTTGAACTTTCACTACGGACTATCGAAGCTTTCGTCCTTGTAATTATCTTACTACTTGCAACATTTTATCCCTTGCGTTTTGCTGCTATCATCAATCGGGTTCTCCTCTGGCTTTGAACTCACCAGTTGTGATTTCTTTAACGTCACTATTGTGGTCTCATTGACTGAAGACCAACGGCTACTTGCCAACCACTCCAACTCTCCTGGGATGCTTCCCTGGCCCAGGATAACGGACACCCATCCATGGACATCACTCTGGAGAACAGCTTTGCACTTAACCTCCTTCTAGCTCCCTCGAGACACGGCTCCCTGACCACACTTTTGTTAGCCCTTTTACACCATAGGCTCTCAGGGTCTCAGCCCTCTGTTCTCTCTCAGCAGGTCTCGGGTTCTCTGGGCATCCCAGTTTGCCTGTGCTTTTGTGACCTCCTCAGGCTCCCGTTTGCTCATTCTCTTTCTTTGGCTCAATCCTTTTATACACATGTGGTGTGCTAACATTCCTCAGGTGTGTTTGTTCTGTATTCAGTGCCTGACTTTGCCTGACCTTGTTAATGGGACATTGATAGAAATCAAAAAGTGCCTCCATTGGTTTTTGCCGTATTTTAGCAGAGCAGGGAGGTTTTGTCAAAGGGAAAAGGGGATTTTCTGCGGTCATGTAATAGGAGGGAATGTCGGCTAGCGGGCCATTGGAAAAAGGGGGGGGTAGCGTGTCTGATTTCAGACAGTCCCTTCCCAATCCCAAAGTGATCCTCCCTCTCTCGTCCATCCCCAGGGTCTGGATCCAATAATGATCACCCTCCCCTGGCCACCTATGTAGTTGATACCCCAGGAGCAGGGAGGGAATGACCCTCAGGTTTTCCACATCAGGGAGAACTCTGGGGTTGTGGAGTACCAGAGAGAGTGGACCCAACACCGGAATGTTGGCTCTAAGAAGGGAGTTGTAGGTGGATGTGATGTAGACTCCTAGATATGTAAACTCACCATCCACCCAACGGAAGGGGTAGGAGGTCCTCAGGGTATAGAGGACCTCGGGGGTTTAGCAACAGTCAGCCCCACTGACTTTTCCCGATTGACACTGAATCCTGACACCAAGGCAAATTGTTCAAGTAGGGTACGGAGCACCAGAAGGGAGGCTGCAAGGTCCTGCAGAAAGCAAAGGATATCATCGGCGTATAATACCACTTTGTGTGTGATCCAGCCATAGGTTAGCCCTGAGATGTGTGGATGTTGACGTATCCTCTGTGTTAGGGGTCCCATTGCTAATGTAAATACTAAGGGAAAGAGGGTAGCCCTGTTTAGTACCCCTACCCATTGGGAGCATGGGTGACCAAAGGTCGTTTACTTTGAGCTTGGTGGCTGGGATCTGAAACTTTGCCATGACCAATTTGGAGAAATGCTATCCTAATCCATAAGTGGGTAATCGTGCTTGTACATACTCCCATAACATACTATCAAAGGTGCGGTGTGCATCTAGGGAAAGATGAGATAGTCCTCCCGGGATTCTGGGGGCCTGGGCAACAAGATCTACCACCCGCTGAATATTATCATGGGCGCCCCTGTTCTTGATAAAGCCAGTTTGGTCACTGTTGATTATATAGGGGAGAACCTCACCCAGTCTGAATGTGAGTATTGTACTGTAGAGTTTTGCATCTGTGTTTAAGAGGGCTATGGGGCGATAGGAAGTACATTCCTCGGGATCCTTCCCTGGTTTCAGTAATAGGGTGGTGGCTGATACCCTGCCAGAGTCTAAGAAGGTATTAAATCACTTAGTAAGGTGTGGCATCAATGCCTCTGCAAAGGTTTTGTAGAATTTGTTGGTGAAACCATCCGGGCCAGGGGCTTAACTCATTGGGAGGGCCCGGATCGCCTGAGCCACCTCCTGAGCAGATATATTAGCTTCAAGAAGGTCCATCCACTACGCGGGGACCTGAGGGAGATGTGACTGGGAGATAGAGTGAGAGCGTAGTCCCCTGGAGCGTGTGATGCCGATACCTTGTGTACTCTATTTATGTATTTATTTATTTTATTTGCATTTTTAAAGCACTCACACAGCCCACGGGCATCGACTCGCTGTTACATGAATTGTTTTTGTTTGTTAGTTGCGTAATCTTTTTTTTGTGTCTTAGTTGCATATTTATAACGCGCTTAAATACCCAGAGGTTTCTAAGGGATCGAACCTGTGTTGCTTCGTGTCGTCTTGCTTCCAAGGCGAACACGTTGTCACGGAGCTATCCGTAGTTTCCCGGACTCTGTGATCACTGCTTCCCCCCACTATTTCTAAGGGCCCCAATGTAGTTACGAATAGTGTGAAGGCATCATGAAGCAAGACACAGACAACAGATTCAAAGTTCAAACAAAATGTTTATTAAATTAAATGTCTGTATGGTAGAAGGCCTAACCTGACCTATAATAAGGTGGGATTTCCCTTCCTGAACAAAAGTAAGGAAAATCAGAGTCAAAGAGTTAAACCTAAAAGTCTGTCTGTGTCCAAAACCTATCTTTGCCCCCACAACTAAAGCTAAACAATCTATAGGGATATCAATGAAAGAAATAGTGATCAACATAAAGTTCTGAGCTTCGTCCAGCTCCTACCTTCCTTTTCAGCTCCCTTTCCCCAAGTTCAAGAAAGTTCAACAAAAGTCTCAATGCAGTATTTAATATGCTTAACTTCAATTTTCCATTCAGTTCGGTATTCAATATGCACTTTCATATATTTCCTATGGCTTTTGCCAATACTGGTTCCCTCTGTGTCTTTGACAATGTTCATACTTTATTGGCTTTTAGCCTATGCTTGTTTTCTCCTCTTATACATTCTTTCCTTAAGGAATTTCCTTCCCATGCATTCTTATAACTTTCTTTATGGTTTGCAACACTCCGTAAGGCTTGCAAGTGTTGGTTTGTAATTTCCTTGGCTTCTCTCTCCTTCCTTGCTCGCATCAATCTGCACCTGAGGGAGATATTTATCCCGCCCAGCCTTACCCTGGTGCAGGTCATTTTCATTCCATCTTTGGTTACTGTACTGTTGGTACTCGACGTCCATTTTCCTCTTCCCACTACCAAAGTGGTTTTTCATCCTCTTCTTCGTCCCAGTACCAAAGTGGTGTTCTGAACTTTGATTGTGAAGGGGATTATAGGGAAGGGTCAACAATAGCCTATAAGGACCAGTTAGAGAGTTAGTTTGACTCTCAGTGGGAAAAGGGGGTATACCATGTCTCATTGGTGGGTACCCCACTCCCAATCCCTCTTTTCTTCACCCTCTTTCTGGTGTTTTTGGATGGGTAATATGTCTTGTTATTTTCTTGGTTAATGGGACCGGATAACAAAACCTTTTAACTACTTCTGCGATAGAGAATTGCGAAATACCGCCTCTCACCTGAGGACAGCTCGTCCCCAATCCCCAAGAACCCTCTACCCAAGTGATCCTCCCTCGCTTCTCCACTCCCAGGGTCAGGATCCAAGAGTGATGGCCTTTTCGTGGCCACCTGAGAAGAGGATCCATGGGGAGTAAATCTGAGGACACCCTCAAGTTTCTCACAGTAGCCACTTTTTTTTGTTTGGCAGCTAATCATTTGTTGGCCTTGTTACCTTTTAGAATAAAAATGTTGCTTAATTAATAACATGGAATGAAGTATGTTTCTAAGTCCTGTCTGGCTATCGATTCCCTTGCAATGTGTGTTCTTTCACCTTCTCCAGAACTACTTCCTCTATCTGGGCCTGATGACGTTTTATTGTGCCATCCACCAGGCCACAGGCTGTTCCGCCCCTGATCACTGCTTTCCCTGCGTTCCATAGCGTTCGGAGTTCCAGTACCTGGTGTCATTATCTAGGAAGTAATTAGAGATGGCTTATAATATGCAAGCTTTCAAAGCCACATCTCCTAGTAGAAAGTTGTTGAACCTCCAAGGGGGCCTGGGCGGAGGGCCTGGCAGGCCTAAATCAACTGTTATTTTGAGGGGGCCATGATCTGAGAGAGATTTCGGCAGGATGGCTATTCCAACCACAGACTGAATGAGAGTGTCGGAGATGAGGAACATGTCCAGCCTGGAGAAAGCCTTGGGAGCCGCTGAGTAAAACGTGTATTCCCTCTCCCCCAGGGTGACAGAAATGCCATGCCTCTGAGAGATTGTTCTCTCAACCCTGTCGTTATGGCATGAAAATTCTGCTTGTCATTGGGGATGAGGGCTAACGATTCGTCTATTGTCGGGTCAGTAACGCAGTTGAATTCCCCACCCAGGAGTATTTCTCCTTTGGCAAAGCTTGCTAGAATCCCTGAGAACCTTGCCAAGGACTTGCCTCCTTATCATTAGGACCATAAATTGAATCCTAAATGACCTTATGTTCCCGGGTGAGGGCAGTAAGTAGTAAATATCTCTGTTCCTCATCCCAAAGCACCCTTAACACCTTCAGGGACGTTCCCATATAGATCATGTTGGCGACTCCCTGTTTCTTGATGCCGCTAGATGCAAAGTAAGCTGTAGTATAGAATTTGTAGACGGAATAGACGTGCTTCATCAATGGCCCGCAGATGTGTCTCCTGCAGGAAAACAAGGGCTTTGTCAATCGAGGATAGTCTAAGCAGTAGTGCCTGCTGCATTACGTGTGAGTTAAGACCCTGCACATTCAGGATCACGCAGAATAGATCAGTGGGACGCCATCATGTTTCAGAGTTAGTAAGGGAACCCATCTGGAGGACACCTCATAGGATTTGTTGCAAAGTTCAGACTTGGGACAAGAAAATAATCAACAATCCCAAACAAAGTGGAATAAAAACAAAATGTAATGAAATGCAATACAAGCAATATGTGCAAGACATAGTAGGTGAGCGCCATTCCCTCCTTGCACCCTATAAAACCCCATCACCATCCCCTTCTTGAAACGTGATGAGATAGCCAACGTAGCATTCACCCCAGAAGTAGTGAGAGCGTAACCTAAAACGACAGCAAGTGTGGACTAGAAGCCAACTTTGGAGCTATAAAATGACAACTGCCATTTAGGCGGCAGGCTATCAACTGTCCGATCAAGGCATTGGGTGACATGCCCATTTCAGTTTCAGGAGGCAGTTTCCATGAGTGTCGCCTCAGAAGTGTCCATGGGGTTTAGGGCCCTGTCGGGCTGCCATTTCAGTTCCGTCATCTTGAGGGTTCGGGGCAATATCCAGCGGCTTCTTCCAAGCTGATAGCGTAGTGCCTGTGGTGTTCAAATTGCAGCTTGTAGGGGAAGCCCCAAAGATATCGGATGTTTCGCGATTATAGCATGGCCAAAACGGCATGTAGCTGCCTCCGACTGGCAAGTGTGTGTGTGTTGTGAAAGGTCCTGAAATAGAGCAAGTTCACCCCCCCCCCCCCGGAACTCCACTGGCTCCTTCTTCCATGCCACCAACTTGATTGTTTCTTTTCATTGGAAATAATGCACTCTTGAGAGTACATCCGGGAGCAGATTGTGACATAGCCGAGAAATAAACTTAGTCCAGTTCGAGGGCAGCAGTACTCGGAAGGTCTCACAGTGATTGAAACAAGTCTCTGACATAATCAGCCAGGTCCTGATCTTGCACATGCCGCAGGATTCCACGTAGGCGGATGTTGTTTCTCCACAATCTGTTTTCCAGATCTTCCTGCATGGCCCAAATCAACTCTAGCTGTTCTTCAATGCCTACCATCCTTTGGTTAGCTCTGCTTGGTCATGCGCTTGTTCACAAACTATATTTCCCACCTCACTGACCCGAGAGTCTAGCCCCAGCAGATGAGTGATGAGATCTGCAATAGATTTGACCAGTGTTTCCTTGGTGGATTTTATTTCTAGTGTGAGGTCTTGTTTCAGCGTGAACAGCACCTCCAGGAGATCTTGTTTTGTGAAAGCGGGGTCAGAGTGGGCAGCCAAAGGGGGAGAGAGTGGACATCCGCATGAACCGCCTGCGCGTGTTTTCCCTTATTGTCCCGCATAGCCAATAATGACTTGATATCTCCCGATTTAGATTTTGTCTCAGATAATCGCATTTCAGGACAAGGTGCGGGCCTTGGCGTGTGGTGCTCCTCAGATCAGCCCGCCCAGGCCACTCAACTACACTCCCCTGCAGGACCAGCCCCAAATGCTTTTGTTAGGGTGCAGGTCTGTCACCCAATTAGCTAAGATTGCACAGATAGCCCAGGAGGGGTTCAACAAGGGTAGCGTCCATTTGTTAAAGGTAAGTCAGCCAGGCGCTCAATTCTGCGCTACTCGGCACCCCAGAGTCAGATAGCCAGAAGAAGGGAGCCTGCTAGGTCTGAGGGGCTGCTGACAGAAGAGTAGTGAGTGGTGTCTGCCAAGCATGTATGATATCAGCAGGCGAAGAGCTCCAGATAAAAGCCCTGGACAGAGTGCGGGAGCAGAGCAGTGGCTTACAAGTATCAGGCACGTCAAAGCATAAGAGGAGAAATTAGATTTCGCAAGTGGCCTTGTGAAATTACACTCACCGGGCAATGGGACCTCAGGGTGACCCTTGGAATGGTTGAGGACCCGGAGCTCTGCTCTGCGGCTTGATCAGCAGTGATGTCAGCTGGCCTGCTGTGAGGCCTGGCGAGCGCTAGAATGTCTCTCAGCACTCAGCGCTCTGAAATTGCTGGTGAGCTTATGAGGAAAGGACCCTTTAAAGTGCCTGTTAGGTTCCCGCGCTGGGAGCACCGGCTACTGTTGGTAGGCCACAACAGGGTAATAACGTAGGCACGGTGCGGGAGCTTAAATATGCACATCATGCTGCGTAGGATTCATACTCTGCTCTGCCGTCTTTCACCATGCAGCCTTTTATTGCGCCTCAAATCATTGCGATGTGGGAGAGGTGAGGTGGATACAACATACCTCCTTTATTTCAAATAAACAGAACATTAACAATAACAATAAACAACCATGGTGGCTCGCCCCTGCATAATCAAGTCCAATGCAGGCAAAACATTCCCCTTGCTTCTACGGAATAAGAGTCCCATCAGTCTTTGTGGTTATCACAAATCATAGTCCCGCAACCCTCAGACTATATCTATGGAGCCATGGGGGCGGCATTGTCTCTGATTCACCGCCCCATCCTTCTCACCTTCTCTTTGGTCAGGTGCATATTCATCGTCCAATGGCTCACCTGGGCTGCCACCTCGCGTGTCCTCCTCAACCACTGGTGCTGGATAGTGCTGTGCAGGGTCGTCATCTTAATGTAGTCGCTCGCTTCCATATGTTTACAACTCCTCAGGGACTTTCTTAAACCAAGAGGCATTTCTCGTATGGTTTGCTGTCCTTTACTTGCTGTCACCATCGACCCTTCGGTGCCTGTCACCTTCCATGGTTGGTGGTCATATCTCAACTCCAGTTTTGACTTTGTGGGGTTTCGCAACACCAACACATTGTCACCTGCTTTGTGTCTGGCTTCCCTGGCATTTTTCTTGTGGCTTATATACTTATTTGCTGCAACTATTTTTGCACTATTTTTCCACTGTCGATATCATCCACACCCTTGCTCGGGTGATGGGGAATGGACCAGTTTACTATTGTTCCGTACATGAGGTCTGCCGGGGGTACCTTTGCGGAACTATGAGGGGTGACTCGGTAGTTCTGCAAGAACCAGAATAGATCCACCCTCCAGTTGCTGTTTTGGCTCGTGGAGATGCCTAGCACCTTGTTGATTGTCCTAATAAATCTCTCCACATCCCCATTAGCTTATGGCCAATGGGGGGTGATGTGGTGGTGCTGGATATGGAGTTCTTCCATGTATCTCCTCCATGTCTGTTGCCTGAAAGGGTGGTCTGTTGTCGCTCTTGACATGCCGTGGTAGACCATGCATCACAAACATTTCTTCCAATGTGGGGATGACTGTGTCAGCTGAGGTTGGGCTGATGATCTCCACTTCGGGGTACCGTGAGTGGCCGTCAATTGCTACTAGGAGAGAGATGCCCTCCTACATGGTACAAAAGTCGATACTGATAGCGTTGCATCCCACCACGAGGATCCGTGTTCCGCCGACTGGATCGGTTCTGGTTGTCGGGGTGCCCCAGTCCCCAACTGTGTCCTCTACCTTCGTGTCTAGGTGCGGGAAGCACACCCGGTGTCTTATCCTGGCCTTCGTATTGGACCATCCCTGGGTGTCCCTCATGTGCAAGGGAGACAATCCTATCTTGTAGGCTGCATGGGATCACAATCCCGGTGCCTCTCAGGATCTGGCCCTCGCTGGTAATGGAGAGTTCCTGCAGCACCCGGAACATCCCCGTCAAAAAGTCTCTTGCCGCCGGCGTGCGGTTGTGAACATTTCAGAGGAAAGAGTTCCAATCCCCTGCTATGATCGTGTTTTTGATGATGTCACAGCACTGGTCATCTTGCGTAGCCTTGACGATGTCTGCGATGCTCACTGCTTTGGGCTTTGTGGTATTTATGACCTGGCATATGTGTTCCTCTGTCTCCTCTGCTTCGTCCACTTCTTGAGTCACCGGTCGCAGGTGCATGGGCAGAAAGTCTGCGGGATTGTCTACCCCCGCCTGATACAACAACTCAAACTCATACTGCTGCAGGTGCAGTAACCACTTTCCTATCCGGCCGGGGGTGTGCTGATGACCCCGTGAAGATTGGGAGGAGCGATTTGTGGTCGGTAAATGTCTTGAATCTCTGTCCGTAGAGATAGATATGGAAATGTCGGCATCCCCACAGGACCGCTACTGCTACTTTTTCGATGTGGGAGTACCTCTGTTCCGTCGGTGTGAGGGCTCTGGATGCGTATGCGATCGGTCGTGTTTCCCCTGTCGTGTACCAGGATTGCCCCAAGTCCAACTGGGCTTGCGTCCACATATAGCTCTGTGGCCAGAGTTGGGTCATAGTAAGGCATTGTTGTGTTGGCTGACAGTGAATTCTTGATGCACTCAAATGCTTCCATGCATCGTGGGCTCTATTCCCATTTGACATTCTGCCCGGTGAGTTTGCGGAGCGGCTCTGACATGGTGGCCGGATTGGGGATAAATCTGCCACAGTACGTGGCCATGCCTAGAAAACTGTGCACTTCCGTGGGTGTGGTTGGATGGGAGGGTTCTTTTATATCGGCTACCTTCTGGGGGGCAGCTGATATCTCTTCTTTTTTAAAGACGTAGCCAAGAAGTTTGATATCCTCCTTCAGGAATTCGCATTTGTCTCTGTGTATCATGAGCCCTGCTTTCTCCAACCTGTCAGGGACTGTTTCTAGGCGGTGCAGATGTTCCTCCTTGTTTTCAGCGTGGATGAGGATATCACTTGACGTTTTTGCACACCGGGGATGCCCTAGATTACTTCCTGGATGGCCTATTGGAATACTTCCGACGCTGAGGAGATCCAGAAGCTTAGCCTCTTGTAACGCTGCAGGCCCAGGTGTGTCGAGAAGGTTGTTATGTACCTCAAGTCCCGATGTAACTTGAGCTGGTGATGGCCAGCGTGGAGGTGTATTTTGGATAAAATCCTCTAGCCTGTGAGGTCCACGAGGATTTCGTTCAATGTTGGGGTAATGTGTTTCTCCCTTTTTATGGTGGCATTGGGTAGGCGCATCGATGCATATCCGCACCTTCCCGGGTTGTTTGGGCTTTTTGGTGACAACCACCGGAGAGACCCGGGGAGTTGGAGCAGTCATTGGCTCAGTGATGCCAGCCTTTTCAAGTTCATGCAGTTGTTTAGCTACAATGTCCCTCATGTAAAAGGGGGTTCTCCTGTGTCGGACTGCCCATGGCTGTATTGTTTGCTCAATGTTGAGCTTGATCCGTTTGACTTTGAGTCATCCAATGCCCTGTAGAATATCCAGGTCTTTGCCTAGTAGGCTGGTGATCTCAGTGGAATCGGTTATGTCACAATTAAATTGGATGAGTCCCAGGTTTTCTGCTGCCTCCCAACTGAGTACGCACTCGATGCCAGCGTTGACCATGTATATTTTGGAGATTATGCTTGTAACCCCTACTCAATATGGTTCGGAATCGCCCCACCACAGGGAGTGGTTTCTTCCTGCTATATAGTGAACAGTTGGGTGTCCGTGTGCTTGAGTGTGGGCTGCAGGCTCAGTTTCCGGAACATGCTTGTCGGCATGACATTCACTGATGCCCCTATGTCAATGGTTCTCACAGTCTCTTGTTCCTGTGTATTCACAAGGCACTTTGGCCTTTTCTTTTTCTTGTGGGTGTCACTGCCTTAGTTCATGCCTAGATGAGGTGTATTTTTCCTCTTTTCCTCACTCGTCTTGCTGCGATTGCTGTCGCTGCTTCCTCATCTTCATCCCCTGATTCATCTGTCGATGGATTGTTTTCTGTTACCACCAGGCGTGTCTCCAACGGTTTCTTCTTCTTTGTCGATTGTTTCATGGGCGGGAGTTGTAGGCATTGGTTCTGGCATGCTGATGCCCTGAAGACGTAGTGGTCTCTTCAGCCACAGGATCTGAATGTGGTCCCTTGTGCTGGGCAGTTTCTTCTTCTATGTTGTGCCCCTCCGCACCAACCGCATTCTGTTGGGCCGGGGGTTGTGGTTGTTGTTGGCGTCACCTGCAGTTTCTGAAGGGTGGTGCCCATCTGGCCCGCTCTTGCCTGTGACAGCTCCCTATGGCATCCGTACTCCAGTATCCTTGCCAAAGTGGTTCCTTTTTCACTCAGGACCATTCTGCACAGTTTCTTGGAGGACATACCATTTATTTTCTGCCATTTGTCACTTTCTCATTGTCCACGAATTCGCAGGAGAGTGCCAACCGCTGCAACCTCGTATGGTATGTGTCCAGGGTCTCTTCTTCCAATTGCACTGTGGTGCAGAAGTTAAAAGTCTCTAAGTCTGGATTGATTTGTGCCATGAAGTATGCGGTCGAAGCGTCTCCAGGTCTGACTTCATCTTCCTTGGTGTGGTGATATCCTTGCAATCCATTGCCATTTCAAACTTCTGGATCCATATGTCTAGCAAGACCCTACAGATGATGGGTTCATGTAGGGGTCAAAAGGTCCAGGCCAGTATCTGGCTTGACAGTGTTGCTGCCATCCTTGCCTGCACACTGGCCCTGGGTGTGGTGAATCCTGTGGCCATGTCGTTGTGTGTGGGGGTGTCCAATTCTGCGTAAATGGGGGGCCCGGAGTGCCTTCCTCCTCACCTGTGGTGTGTGTCCACTTGAAGTCCTCTTGATGGTGATTTGTCATTGTCTTTCAGTGGCGTTGAAGATCAGAAAGAATGAATGTTGCACTTGTTGATTAGCAATGAAGGAAATTAATGCTGCATGTGTTGTTTGCTTTCCTTTGTTCCATTTTTATTTTCTCCATGTTCGTGCTGAGGAGTGTGCCTCCTCAACATTTCCAAAAAGTGTCATCATGCACAAAGTGTGTTATGCGCTGATGTGCGTGGGACCGTACTAACTCCTCGTCGCCAATGTTATGTTCCCGAATGCGCTGTTGGTCGGCCGTGCCAGGGTATTAGCTTGGGTTCTCTGCAGGAGCTTAAACAGACACATCATGCTGCGTGGTTCATACTCCGCTCTTCCGTTTTCCGGCAGGCTTTTATTACGCCTCAAGTCCTCGCATTGCGCGAGACGTGAGGCAGATACAACAGTGCCCTCAAGTTATGACGCCGTGAGTTGTGTCTGTGAGTGCTTAAAGTAAAGGACTATTTGCTCCGTCGATGGGGTAGACGCACCCATCAGACGCTTTCTGTGCGGTACTTTGTGTTTTGGGATATATTTTGGACAGCTGTCAGGAGATTGGAGCAACTTCAATGAAAATCGGCAGGCATCAGTGATGCGGCTGATGCTGGCTTACATGCTTCCGATGCTGGTGTGAGCAGTACTGGGAGGCACAGGCAAAGTGAGAGACGTTTCAGCCATGCTGACTTTTAGATTATTTGCTAAATTAAGTTGAAGTGTTTATTCAGATTAATGCGAAGTGTCATTTCATTTGTAGCAGGTTGATGAGTTGGTTTAGAGTCGCCGTGTGCGACATCACGGCGTGGAGGGTTGAATTTATTGTAAGGTGGCTGGCTAACGTGATGAACATGTGTGCTTGTGTAAACGTTTTTAGGTACAGCCATTATAGAACTAAAGCTGCAACCTAGCATAGACTTTTAGGCACCATCTGCACGTTTGGAAAATGTTGGATTTATTTGAACTAATTATGTTTTTAACATTTTGGAGGAATTGCACTAAGTTTAGGATTAGTTGCTGCTCATTGCAGGATGGGCAGATTATAAGAAAATGGTATATTTTATGGTAGGACCGACTAATGGATGATTACTCAGAGTTAAGCTATTAGTTTAACATTTTGAGGAGTTGCATGTTTATAGTGTCATACTGCAAGGACTTTTAGGGCAATTTTTCAACTGAATAATTTCCCTAGGCAAAGCTTATTATTTCAGTTTGAAGTAAATTGTGATCACTGTGACCTGCAGTGGGAGATCTGAGTGATACGACAACTGTTGCATTAGGGGAAGTCACTTTGCGTTTTAAATGAAAGCAATTTTGGTATGTCTGCCAGTGAACTAAATCGACTGACAGCGCATTGCGGGTGCCTGTTGTACTATTAAAATGTTATCTGCTTGTGATCAGCTGGTCAAGAGTGTTTTAGTTAATGTTAAGAGTGAGAAATAGGCCAGCATAATTGTGATTTCTTAACGTGTTATGTCTGTTTTCACTATGAGCATGTCCTTTGTGATGTGTGGGTGACCAGTGTGGCCTGGGATGCCTCCCACACTTCAGCAGTGGTGTTTTATTGCGTAATGTTTACATCTGCATTTTTCTTTAGAAAATGAGTAAGGGTTTATTTCTACTTCCATTGCAGGCGTTTGTGCAAGTATGTTTTTATTTTTCCTGCCTGCAGGTACACCTACTGGATTAAGATGGATCGTTTGTGTTGAGTCTATGCTTGAAGTGAGGGGACCTGTAGAGAGCACAGTGTTCAGTTTCGTATTTGTCAACCAATGCTTATTTGATCATCGGGACCTTAGGTCTGGAGTTTGGGTTGTTGTGCTGGCCATTTACTGAAAATGGTAGTTGGTTGAAGCCCTGCTTGCAAATGTTTCCTTGTTTTGGTTGCTATTTATTATGCAACTGTTTACTATCTCAGTTACAATGTAGCTGTATGAAAGGCCCTGGATTGTGGGAAACCCTGATGTTTGGCTTTTTAGTAGCCTCTGGTAGGTTAGAGAAGGTCCTTCTTCCGTGGACCTTGTTGAGGTACTATGGTTGCAGGTAGAGCAGTTTTATAGAGTGTGCCCACTCAAAGAAGATTAGAATGGAGGGTGTTTTGGTGTCTTACTTATTAGGTCTGACTGTGTTGATTCTGAGCTGCTAGACCAGTGGTTTAGAGTGGGGATTTATAGTTTATATTCTCCACTTGGAGTATGCGAGTGTGATTCATCGTGAGGTGTGTTCCATCACACCTGTATACTTAAGTGTGTCTCAGTCGTCCCATCCCCCCCATGGAATACGTTTTTGTATAATAAGGGGGAAGTGTGTGTCTGGTGGTGCATGAGGTGTGCATGTGGAGCGAATGTTACCTTTTCATGAGTGTTGAGTGTGTGTGGTAATGGCATTTAAGGTTTTGTATTAACTGAGTTTCTTTAAGTTTCCACCCTATGCGTTTGGCAGGTTGTTTTGTTTATTTCTGTTTCTGGCTGCAGTAGATCTCAATGTCGGGGAGTGGGGCGTTTGGGTTCATACCCAGACATTTTGGATTTGTGCTTGCAAGTGGCAGTCTTGAGACCTGGGGGTAGCTGACCCAGTTAAAATGAGTTTTGTTCTTTTGTGACGGTGTTAGGCAGAATCCTGTGCAGTTCGCTTAGGGAGCACTACAGAAGATTAAGACTACAGGTGAGAGCAATAAATCCCCTTTGGTATCAGTCCATACCACAAAGATTTAGTTGGTAGCTGTGGCTGAGCAGTCAGACCTATCTCAAGAGGGAGATTAGCAGTATTCAGGGTTTACACAGTAGGCCTTCAGTACTATGGCACCAGGAAACACTGACCAAAGCTTTGTATTAAAAAGTAGATATATATTTATTTTATACACTTCTAGTAAAACACATTTATCACAGTGATCAAGCAAGTTAAATTAAGTCAAAGGAAAAATATACACACTCCTTAGTTAAATTGTAGACCAAGTGAACTAGAGTGAAAACTGAGCAAAACGGCACAGTGAAAACCACACACAAGGGATATTTTATCAATTTCTCACAAGGGAGGGAAAGCACACGTTATATAGAAATAGCTTCTTACACACCCTAGCCACACTTCCCATAAGTTTGTGAACCAGATTAAGCAAGACAGTGCATCAGTATAGGCAATACTTAAATGAAAACTGAGCAAAATGGCATTTCACAAGGTTTAGAAAGGGGAGGAAAATGGTAGTTATAAGAAATAGGTGCACCAACACAGTTCTAGTTGAGAATCAATCTAAAGAAGGCAGTTGTAACAAATGTAGCCAGAGTCAATAGGCCTGTGCCAGAGTCAGTGGTACAGGGCAAGGGCCCAGGAGCAAAATGTTTTTGTAGCTGCAGTCAAGTCTTTGGTTAACGATTTTGAAAAGGTGGATGCAGAAGTTGAAAAGACAATGTTAAGAGAGAGGGGCGGCCAACCCAACAGGTAGGTAAAGGATTTCCTTTAGTGCTACCGCGAAGAAAGGGCGGCCTGGCGGCACAATGTACCTTTGAAATGAAGAAGTGGCTCCAGCGGTGGCGGTTGTTCCTGGTAGTTCCTGCAGTTCGGGTGATCCAGCAGCGGAAGAGAGGCTCTCGTCGTGGAGGAAGGTTCGAGTTACTGCACTACCCAGGGATGAAACCAGCCGCGGTGCTGCCCGACTAATAAAAGGTATGCTCCTTTAAATCGCAGTCCGGGTGGACTGGTGCCTGGCTATCCGGCCTCTGAGTACAGGGTACGGGAGATTCGACCAAGACAGGTCCGGGAAGGTGATTGGCAAACTGGTTGGCCCCACCAGCTCAAGGGAAGAAGGCTCTTGCAGAAGATCTTCTCTCGTCGTGTGGAAAAAAGTGGTGAGACGCTGCAGCATGGCTTCAACGGTGGTTCAGTCGTTGCAGATGTCTTTGGCTTCTCTCCTCTTCGGCCTCTTAGTTCCAGTGGCGACGTCTTGCTCTTCCAGTTCTCAGGACACTGCTTTTATGCAAAAAGATCCCCATTCATACAGCCTAGCTGTCACTCACACAGTGGAGTGGTCATCTTGGCGGGAGACCGTCCAGCCTATCAGGATAGAGTGCGACATGGGTTGCTGAGGCAACCCTGTCCAGGGGTCCTACTCCCCCTCCCACACAATGGACCCACCCCAGACTAAGTGGCGCCGAAAGGAGGGTTTCTTGGCAGAAGCCCGCCAAAAGGACGAACAAAGGATCCCCGACCTGGGTTAGGAGTTTAAAGAAAGACACAAGAAAGAAGTTTAAGTTCTGGCAAATAAAACCTACCGGAGTAAAGTTACTATTAAAATGCACCGGCGGTATGTTAGAGGCTGTCAGAAAATGTGGTAGCCTCGAACAACGGGAAAATGGGAAAATATTTGCAGTCGAATATTTACGGTAGTAACCACTGCCACCAGCCAGAAACCTTTGAGAGAGGGACTGTACGGTACCGTCTCGAAAATGAACACAAGGGAAAAACTATTAACCCTTTCCAGTACCTCCATAGTAAGATGGTTTGTACTGCTTTAGTTCATAAAAATTGACTAGTAAAGTCAAGGGGGACTTTACATGCACTGGAGACAGTAGTCAGTCCCAGGGTATGGAGTCTGTTTGGGGGTCGCTATGCCACCCCTGTGTCATTGCACTGAGGGTGCTGTGTAACACATGTGAATAAAGATGGTTCCTATGGGGTTGAGAAAATCCCATAGGCATTAAACACAAAAATAGCCTAGAACACACGTAACAAAAATGTCTAAGAGTGGGAAAAAGAGTCTCACTCTTAGCAGAAAAAATAAACATGGTCTAAACTTCTTCAAAGCCCACACAATGGCAAAACATTCTCTCTCAATAGTTGCCCACCTTGTTTCAGGTTGCTTCAGTTTCCTTCTGATGAAGCAAATGGGGTGTTCCCTACCTTTCTCATCCAGTTGACTGAGTACTGCACCTATACATATATTGGAAGCATCTGTTTGTACAATGAAGGGTTGGTGGTAGTCAGGAGCTCTGAGAACTGGAGCTTCACAAAGGGCGTTCTTCAGGCTTTCAAAGGCCTGATTGCACTCCTCATTCCATTTGATCATTTTAGGGAACTTAGGAGAAGAGATTACATTCAGTGGAGAAGCTATGGATCCATAGTTCCCAATGAAATTCCTGTAAGCCCCAGTGAGGCCTAGGACGGCTCTCACCTGGGTCTGCGTACAAGGGGTTGTCCAATTTTGCACAGCTTCAAACTTGCTGAGCAAAGGCCTTATTCCACCACCTCCTACCTCATGCCCAAGGTAGACCACTTTACTCCGAACAATTTGGCATTTACTTGCCTTTATGGTCAGATGGGCCTGTTCAAGAGCCTACAAAATATATCCTAGGTGGTCAACATGTTCTTTCCAAGTAGGGCTGAACACTGCAATGTCATCCAAGTATGCCATGCAGAAGTCCTCCATCCCATTCAGAACTTGATTAACCATCCTTTGGAATGTAGCAGGTGCATTCTTAATCCAAAAGGCATAACCTTAAACTGGTATAAGCCAACCGGGGTGGAGAATGCAGTTTTCTCCTTGGCATGGTCAGTCAGGGCTATTTGCCAATAGCCTGACGTGAGATCAAATGTGCTATGGAACTTGGCTGAACCAAGTCTATCCACCAGCTCATCTGTCCTTGGCAAAGGATGGGCATCAGTCTTAGTGACTGCATTTAGAGCTCTATAGTCCACACAGAATCTCAACTCCTTGGATCCTGCCTTTGATACTAACACAACTGGGCTAGACCATGGACTAGTAAAGGGCTCTATTACCCCGAGATCAAGCATCTTGTTGACCTCTCCTTTGATGTGGGTCTTTACATTTTCTGACATCCTGTTGCCCCTGCTTTTGACAGGTAAATAGTCACCAGTATGGATATTATGCTGGGCCCAAGGGGTCAAGCCTGATGCTAGAGAAAAAAGGAAGGCAAATTGATTCAACAAAACTTTGCACTCCTCCTGTTGCTCAGGTGTCAGATTAGAAGAGGGATTAACTCCTTCTATTTTCTCATCTAAAGGTTTGCCTCTGAGGAGGTCAGGTAGAGGTTCACTCTTCTCCTCTTGAGCTGAAGCTAGAAGCAGAGCTCCCAGTTCTGGTCTCGAGGCATAATCTTGTAGATGGTTGGTGTGAAATACTCTAGGAGCCTCCTTAGGATTGCCTAAGTTCACCAGATAGTTCACCTCTCTAAGTTTTCCCACAACCTTGAAGGGTCCCATCCATTTGTCCTGCAAGGCCCTCTGCCTTGTTGGGACCATAACAAGAACTATCTGGTCTTGAGCGAACTCAACCATGTTGGCCCTCTGGTAATGCCAATGCTTGACCAGAGCCTGACCTGCTTTCAAGTTATCACTTGCCTCAGCCATCATGTGTGACATTCTCCTCTAGAGATCTATCACATAGTCAGTGACGCTGACTGGCGTGGGGGGAATGAGCACTCTCCAACCCCTCCTTGATCAGGGCCAATGGACCTCTGACCGGATGGCCATAGAGAAGTTCAAAGGGACTGTAACCCATTCCCTCCTGAGGGTCTTCTCTGTATGCAAAGAGAATGCATGGCAGTAGAAGATCCCACTTTTTCTTAAGAGGGTCCTCTAAAGCTCCTATCATGCTCTTCATGGTTCTATTAAACCTTTCTACCAATCCATATGTCTGAGGGTGGTATGCTGTTGAGAACGTGTAGGTATCTCCACAGTTTTTCCACATGGCCTTCATGTAGTGGGACATTGAATTTGACACCCTGTCGGATATTACCTCCTTAGGAAACCCAACCCTGGTATTAATACCAAGGAGGGCCTTAGCCACAGCCTGAGCTGTAACAGTCCTCATAGGAATTGCTTCAGGGTATCTAGTAGCATGATCTACTACAACAAGTATAAACCTGTTGCCTGAAGAAGTTGGAAGATGAAGGGGACCAACAAGGTCGATTCCTACCCTTTCAAATGGTACTCCCACCACAGGAAGAGGCACTAAAGGTGCCACGTTCTTGGAGCCACTTTTACCAGAAGTTTGGCAAGTGTGGCAACTCTTGCAATACTTATCTACCCCAGCCGCCATTTTAGGCCAATAAAAGTAAAGAGAGAGCCTTTCCTTGGTCTTCTTGAAACTTAAGTGACCAGCCAAAGGTATCTCATGGGCTAGTTGCAAGATGTGGAGTCGGTTTGCTTGGGGCACTACAAGTCTTTTGTAGTCCCCAGGGATTGACTCTGTTGGTTCACTATAGAAGAGGCCATCTTCCCAGTGTAACCTATACTTCCCAGGCTCTTGCCCTTCAAGCTGAGAAGCTGCCTGGTGGCGAAGACCTTCCAGAGTTGGACATTCTCTTTGTCCCTTACTGAAGTCTGCCCTGTTGGGGCCACCTTCTGCCAGTAAAGACTGCAGCTTAGGATGGTCCACAGAGTCAAGATCTCCAATGAGTTCCTGGCCTCCTACTAGATCTGAATCTTCAGGCTCTAGTTCAACCACACAGGGCTGTACCTCACTCTCAGCCGGAGGAGGAATCACAGGTGTGATTTTTGACAACCTAGGAGAGTTCCTGGTTGGCAGCACTAGAGTGACCCATTCATACAGCCTAGCTGTCACTCACACAGTGGAGTGGTCATCTTGGCGGGAGACCCTCCAGCCTATCAGGATAGAGTGTGACATGGGTTGCCGAGGCAACCCTGTCCAGGGGTCCTACTCCCCCTCCCACACAATGGACCCACCCCAGACTCAGTGGTGCTGAAAGGAGGGCTTCTTGGCAGAATCCCGCCAAAAGGACGAACAAAGGATGCCCGACCTGGGTTAGGAGAAGTTATATTAAAGTTCTGGCAAATAAAACTACCGGAGCAAAGCTAATATTAAAATGCACCGGCGGTATGTTAGAGGATGTCAGAAAATGTGGTAGCCTCGAACAATAGGAAAATCCCATAGGAAAATATTTGCGGTCGTATATTTACGGTAGTAATCACTGCCACCAGCCAGAAACCTTTGAGGACTGTACGGTACCCTCTCGAAAATGAACATAAGGAAAAAACTATTAACCCTTTCCAGTACCTCCATAGTAAGATGGTTTGTACTGGTTTAGTTCATAAAAATTGACATGTACAGTCAAGGGGGACTTTACATGCCCTTGGAGACAGTCGTCAGTCCCAAGGTATGGAGTCTATGTTTGGGGGTCGCTACGACACCCCTGTGTCACTGCACTGAGTGCGCTGTGTAACACATGTGAATAAAGATGGTTCCTATGGGGTTGAGAAAATCATATAGACATTAAACACAAAAATAGCCTAGAACACACATAGCAAAAATGCCTAAGAGTGGGAAAAAGAGTCTCACTCTTAGCAGAAAAAAGAAGCAAACCCTACAAATCCAGCAAAGCTGCTGGGGGACTCTATAGGTAAGGGAAATTAGCCATAGAATGAGAATTCTCCCTAACAGACGGTTGAGAATATGTTTTTTGTAGCCCACTGTTGGGGTGGGTAGTGCTTGGGCGTGGAAGGCCTAAGATCCTAGAGTGGCAGTCTTGGATGGGAGGTGTTTAGTTTACTTGGGTTGGATTAGTATGTTATGTTATTTGGGCATGCTGATGATTGTTGGATTTAGGTAGTGAGAGCCTGTTCATGCTTCAGATATTTTATTTTGTGAAAAAAGGGAGGTGTGTTATATGCATTTCCCTTAGATGCATAAGTGCATGATGTAATGGAGAGGATGTTGACTGTGTCTCTGGAATGTCTAGGTGTGAACCTGGTTCCAGCCCAGGCAGTTGGAAATGTAAACCTGGGTGGTGGGTGCCAGTGGGTCCATTTCGGGGCTCAGCCAAGTTCCTGAGTAACATGAATAAAGAAACTTATGTCAACATACCTGATGTCTCCAGGATCCATCAAATGTGATGATTTAATATATCTTCAATCTGACAAGCCCCATGAGCTAGAGAAGCTTTGGGGTTCTAGCACCCAGTCATTTGTTTTTATTTCAGCTTTACCTTTAATTACTAAATGCATTACTTTCATCAGCTCATTGGGCTGGTTCTCTCTTGATTTGCCCAATCATTTGGTAGAGATTTCCAGATATGGGACCCCCCTCATGCCAAGTCTCTTGTTACCAAATCTCTTCCTCCTAGGGTTCCAGCCAGCAAGGGATCTTTAAGAAGATCTTAATGTCCTAGGTAGGCAGTATTCTGACACCTTTCCCGGGAGATGACCTTGATCCAGGGTCTAGTATGCACAATGAATGGTGCAGAGGGTGTTGATCAATATCCTGGCTTCACCCAGTAGAGAGAAATTAAAGCAGGAGTCATGTGGTTATGTCCAAGGTCGAGGCTGAGCTTTGCTGCCTTGTTCTGAATGATCTGGAACATATAGAGTAAGCATTTGTTGCGTCCCAGATAACGTCTGTTGCAGTATTCCAGGCTTGAGGAAGACCAAGGCCCTAGTCATCGCTACCCTGTGGGGGAAGTTGAGGAAAAAAAGAATGTGTTTAAGGAGGTGAAGCTGGAAATTATATTGTTTGGAGAGTGCAAGAATCTGCAGAATAATGGAGCGGGAACTGTCAAAGATAACGTTCAGGTTCCTTGCATATGGAACCATCGTACGAGGGGGCCCAAGGAGTAAGGATAAGAAAAACGGAAGAGAAGAAGGCATAGTAGAACTCATGTGTATTACCATTGCAGTACTCCAAAATGTTGCTTTTCCTCTTAATTACTATTGAATTTAGTCCAGTGAGGATGTCTTCCTAATGAAGGCTGAGAAATTGGCTTGGTAAGCTAAAACATGTCGACAACACACAGCATTTATCAGTCTGTGAAATCGTAGGCATCAAAATTGCATAATGTCAATACCTTTTCGATGTTTCATCATCATTGTTTTAGTTCTGATGTTAAATGCCAAGTATCGTTTTAAGTGCTTCTTTATTACATGTTGTATATTATTCAACCACACTGGGTTGTGTAAAAAATATAATTGAACATCGCTATATTTGAAAATGAAATGTTCAATATACAATCAAATGTATTATTTAGGAATAGTTTTTGTAGATATACCAGTGATGTTCTCATTTGCGGGTCATTAGTATGCAAAATATGTTTTGCTAGCTTTCAGAAACAGTATTTAACTTTTCTCACTTATTTCAGGGGACAGCAAGATTGCCTTCACGACCGGCAATGCACACTCAAGCAATTGAGAGCCCTATCCATACATAATTAACTACCAGTGGAAGATAGAGTTTACTGGGAATGGGGGTACCAACAGAGAGGACCCAACAATAGTTAGAAAGACAATGGGCCTCATTACGACCCGGGCGGTAAGGGATTACTGGTACCGGTAAGGGCACTGGTGCCTGTAATCCCTTACAGCCCAATTACGAGGTCCCTTTGCGGGTCCCTACCATAACAGCTGGTTTTACCAGGTGTTAAGGAAGGGAACCCGCAATGGGACCTTGGAGGTAATTACAGTACCGCAATTTGCGGTGCCGTAATTACCGCCTTCCCCATTCCCATTGCGCCCTATGGCGGCAAGAATGGGAATAGGGAAGGGCCAATGGTGAATGGGGAATTACCGCCCCGCCAACCTTGGAATGGCACGGTAATTCCGCCATTCACCATGGTGGAATCCTTCGTCAACCATGGCGCTAATAGCGCCATGGTTAACGCCTGGGTCGTAATGACGCCCAATATATAGTGTTGCTATCCGGCCTTGATACTGGTTGATCTGGCGTCCCTAGAAACATACGTGCGCAATGCTAACCAAATATTGCGCACTGATTGACAATCGCAAGATGGCGCCCCCCGATTTAACAACCGTTCTAACGTGCAACCTGGTTGCCAACCACAAGAGGGCCCCTTAACCCTCTCCAAGATCACACGTACTCAGGGGAGGGGCTGCTCTCAAACAAACAAAATGGAAATTACAACGCGGCTCGCTGCATTCCAACTTTGTTGCCATCAACGCTAGTTTCCCTTTCTGTGATCTTTCTAGTGCTTCTATCTCCATTCCCCTCTGATCTATTCTTTGTGTCCAGTTTAATTCAGTCATTGTTATCTCTCCCTGCCTTGCTCTACGTGATCCCTTCTGCCTGCTCCCAGCCTTCCACCGGAGTCCGTGATTTCCTTCATCTTTCTTACGATTCTATTGGATTCAGCTCCTGTTTCACCTGCTCTGCTGCAGATCCATTGTTCTACTACCTACAACCTCCTGCCACAAAGTATTTTTCCCCCATAGGGATTTTTGTTCCTTTGGTTTGGCCCTTCTGGCAGCCAGTCCACCTTGTTCCAACTTTGGGAGTCCTGGCTGCTAGGAATGTGTAGTGCTCGAGTGAAAAGTGAGCTAAACATAGCGCCAGTAAGTGGCCATTTTGAACATTTGCTTCCGACTCCAGTGAAAGTCTGCATTTTGCGATGAACCCTTTTAGAAGGCAAACATGATTTAGCAGCGCCAGCAGTATTCTAGTGAGAAGCGCATGAGTTCATGATAAAGGGTGCTGGGAATGGGAGCACAGTAGCATGAGATGGGTTTTTTGCACTGTCTGGATTTTTCCACTCTTAAGAGTTCCTCCGATGCTTGCTGTCTGTCACTCTGGCTGGGGATATTCAGTAACCTGTGGAAGGCGGAGACTGATCAAATGAGAAGAGTGGGGTAATCCGCTGAGGAAGAAGGGAAAAGTCTCACCAAGAAGGAAGCGCTGTTCCAGACCCGTTAGCTGAGGTGTTCTCTCTGCCTACCTGCTTTGGGGCTTTGCAGTGTTGTGCCAGGCGAGATGAAGGTGTTATCTACAGCTGCTCTAGCAGTGATGTATTACATTATATGCTTGTAATTGTACGTCTCTGTATGATGAGTATTCCTTTGTATGTTGTTTGTTTGTGACTGTGAATAAAGGGCCTGTAAAGAGCCAATTATATTCTAACTATTGGTCTAAGTTTGTGTTATTGCCTCCCTGTGTACAAGGACTTTCACCTTGTGTAGTGGTGTATGTATTTCTAATATGTGGTCCCTACACATTTTGGAAATCAAAACAGAAGGACATGCCTTATCTCCACGATACCAAGACCTCCAAAACACAGGTGAGGCCTAAACCTGAAATATAGACCCTATCTAGAATGTTAGAAGAATTATGAAATGCAAGAAATTGTGGAGGCTTCCAAAAAATAGTTCTTAGAATCAAGTAGGATGAGGTTTTGGCACGGCATCTCTGGAACTCAAGTGATAAACTCAAATTATTTCAATGACAAAGGCAAGCATGATTGGAGACTTTAAATGGTTTTTGTCAGGGAAACCACTAGACCAAGATTCACAGACCTTTTGTGGCTGCCTTAAGTGCTATGGGACGGAACGGTGTGTTTAGGAAGATGGACACCCAGTCCATCTGTTCTGAACCTACGAGGGAACATTCACTTTTGATGCCTGTCTAGAGGAACCTATAGATGCTGCTGCGATGGAGAGGCATAATGTGAAGGTGGAAAAAGTACGTGGACCATGTTACAGTGAAGAGTGGCAAGCAGCAATATAGCAGTGGACGGGATATATGGCTGCGAAGAGCACCACTGGAGGAAATTAAGAGGCCCTCCAGTGATCCTCATGTAGGAATGTCAGCACAATTCGATTCACCAAAAAACCAGGGATAGTAGAAGTGACATCACAGACCTGATGACGTTGCAGGAAGTGATGTGACTTGACCATTGACCCTGATGGCATCAGTTCCTGTTTAACCTTGGTGACATCACCATAAATGTAAACCATTTAAAATACCAAATATGTACTGAAGCAGACAAAGAATATTTTAGATACTAACTACATTTTACCAAGTCTGCTGCCTTCATATGCTATGAATGGGGTCATGATATGACAGGGTAAGACCCAATAGTACAACATAGGCCGAGACAATATTGGTTCCCCCATCGGATTTGCTATTTGAAGATTTGAATATATCTTTAAGCAATAATTATGACAACGCATTGATCAATTTTGGGGAGTGTTGTGACCTGATTCTTACTGAAATGGACTCCGACAAACTTACTTTGATGGAAAGCCCAGTGAAGATGTACAACAAAATTAAAATTGTAAAATGGGGAAAGATATACAAATGGCACTGTATAAACTACAAAAGGAGCTAACCGCACACCTGAGGAAATATAAGGAGATACAGTCCTCCGTGAGGAGATTCCCAGCGCAGAAATAGTGTTACATTAATGTACGATTTTGTCTTAACTTACTGGGCTCCCTACAAAGGTGTCTTCTCATAAGAGGGATCCCATGGCAAGAAATACATTGTCGGCTCTGTAAAAAGTCAGGGGAGGCAGAAACTCTAAAACATTGGATAATTGGATGTAGCGCAACGCTTGGGCCAAGGAAAATGTGGTTAGGAAAGTTCATAAGGAGATTAGAGGATTTAAACAGTGAAGTCAAGTGAGCTAGGCTCTTGTATCGATTCTCTATCTCAATGACCATTGCTTTAGTAAATATTTTAATAGTGATCCACTAAACGTTGGGGGGGAGGGCAAATGTTTTTCTTGATTAGTCCACCATAAAGGACTAGGGAACAGAGTAATTTGCGGGATAGGTGGAAAATGTAATTTTGTGGTTTAGAAATGGAGGCCCTGATCGGTATATAGTAATGATGTGTTATTAGTATTCATATATAGTATATGGTATTTAATTGTATTGTATTGAATGAATTAATGTCTGTAATGTTTGTTATTGAATTTTGTCTTTGAAGTAATTTATTGCCATTTGTAATGAACTAAGAGTTTTGAAGTAGATGATTAAAATGTTTAAAAGTTTTTAATAAACTATAAACACACCAAATAAATAGGCCGAAGCACTGCTATAGATATGCCACTTCAGAACTATATGGCTAGTTACTTCCATATTATGCCAATTATAGCTGAACGACAGGTATTGTCTGTCATATGAAAAGTAAATCCCCTACTTTGCCATTTGCTGTGATAATACAGTATCCAAAAACCAATAAATGCAAGTCACTTTCAGTGCACTGGAGCATTAATGCTTTAATTAATGATAATGATTTGTTATTTATATAGCGCTATTGCCAAAGTGCTGTACATAGCACATATTTTCATACAATTATCATCCCAACTGAAGTTGCTACTTATTTATCAACCTTGGAAGAATTAAAGGCTGGGTTGTCCTTGCCAGGATTTGAACCTGCGACCTGGCGATCACACACACATCGCAGGAGCGAGTGCTCAACCCGCTGAGCTATCTTACCACTTTGCTATTGAAAATGCAATTGGCACCATATGAAATCATGTCAAAATTGCCTGCACAATGTAAACCATACACGGAATAACACTAATCTTGTCTGCTGTAGCCCTGATGATGCGCAGTAAAACATGCAATGCCACAGTAAGACATACCTACCCTGGCATCACCAGGATGGTACTCTAACTACGTAATAACACTTATCATGCTTACCTCATCATAGAAAAGTCCACCGTCCTGTCGATAAACCCATTTCCGACCCACACACTTAACGACTTAAGCATAAAGTGTACAGGGCTCTCCTTTGGATGATGTGTCGTAAATATTCTCATAAAGTTCAAATTGGTGCACAACAAAAGTTCCAAGTGAAAAGACTAAGATAATGCCTGCCTCCTCTTGTTTCTGGTACTTTCCACAAATGCCAGGGGGAATGACTCTTTCCCCTGGCTCTTTAACACCATGAAATGCCTGAGGGATTGAATCCCTTTGCCAGGCTTCTACGTCCAGTTCCACACAACAACAATACCAGGGTAAATGACTCCCTTCCCCTGGTCCTTCCACAGTGTTCTATAAAGTTGAAGGAGGGATGGCTCAAAATAAAGTTCCAACTGATGCACAAATCAAAAGTTGTAAGTTGATTTTCAACTTCCTGGAATAGAAGGTTTTTGCCCTCCCGCAAGCTTCGTAACAATTGTCTTCACTATCCACTCTCATGTTTTCCGGTTCCAATGAAAGGGTTTTCTGTTACCGTTTCCCCGGGTTTCCCTTCTTATGGCTCAGAAAGTCTCTTTTACCCCTTTGTCTGGCTTTCTGATGGATTCTGATTAGAGGGAGGAGTTTCATTCCCCTAGTTTCCTTCTTCGGCTCACATTCAACCTGATATTTTCTCGTCTTCAGGCAATGTGAGTATAATGGACAAAGTTTATTCACTTTAGCTCCCCTTTTACACATCCAACCTGGTTAGTCTTTCAGGTACTGTGTTTTATACTAGACAACATCCACACAGTACACTCAAGGGTAGTGTATCCTTCCCCTCGCCTCAATTTGTTTTACAGATACTATTGTTTTCCTCTTGCTTCTGCTATTAATTTACTTCTGCCTTCAATTCCAGAATAGGTTTCAACTTTTCCTTAAGTGCTGTGACGCTGAAGAGTAGCATCTTCTACATGGGTGTGAATCCTAGACTCGCCTGCTTGCTATTGGTAGACCTGCTTCACATGCCTTCCAAATTCTACCTATTATGTCCAGTGCAACACACAGCTTTACTTGAGGGTCCCAGATCCTGTCGTATGTGCCCATTTATCCCTTTTTGCTATGCCACCACCTCCTCTGGCCCCTGTAGCCCTTTTGCCCAACCTGGTCGCGAGGGCTTCTGCTTTGCTTCCGTTCTGCTCTGTGTTTGCGGGACAAGTGGGGCTCGGCTGCGTGTCCTCCGGTCTGTGGCAGCTCCACCAGACCAAGTTTCTCCTTGGCACACTTCCTGAGTCTGTCCACCAGTCTTCCGCCTCCCTCTCAGGCCTGGGCCTGGCCTAGGACCTCTCGTTGTTCCATGCAACGTCTACGCTCTAATGGCCCTTTCTCCATCGGTTCCACGATCGGCTCTCCTCATTCGTCCGGGGACGACTGCTTGTTCTTCAAAGTCCTTCCCTTTTTATTCTACCATTAAAGTTGCCTAACTGAGACAGTCTGGACCAGTCACTTTGGTTCATCGGATTGCTCCCTACAATTCTGCACAGCCTCTTCGTCTCAGTATTGGTATCACCACTCTCTATAGGATCGGCTATGCTCTTTCTCGTCATATGAGTAGTGCTTTACTGTGCGCTCCGCGGTCTGCCGCACACCTTGCAATTGACGTACCATGATATTAGAGCAGCCTTAGCTGTCTTGCAGTTCGGTTGAACTACATTTCCCAGCACTAATGCGCCAGTGATTTTGTCAGGCCGGTCAGTGCTGATTTGCCTGCCACACCATCCACAAGGGACTCTCGATCTCTGTGCCTCCTCGCATGCAAGGTAAGGTGCTCCCTCTCCAGTGCCTTTTATTGCTTGCATTTCTGGCTGGGTGACTACACTTAATATGCCCACCCTACCTAGAACCAGTTATCAAGCAAAACAGGCGAAAATCTTAGGGAAATTCCAAACGTTTGCACTTCTCACTGATCCCAAAGTTACGAATGAAGGTGACACCTTTCAAACAAACCCTCGTCCCTCTTCAAACAACATGAACAATACAAGCACTGACGCTGTAGAAAAAACTCCTTCTCAAAACAGTTCAACATGGTCATATCCCACCTACTTTGATAGAGACCATGGCATTATTATTTAAGGCGAGACTCACCCCTTGACAACCTACTTATCATCTTCTTTCTCAATACCTGCTCACTGGCCCAACATGGAATTGAGATCGCTGATCACATTACCATGCAATTTTTTTTGCTGTAACCGAGCCATGGTTATATGATACTGCCCAGATCTCTGTTGATGACGCAGTGCCAACAGGATATAACATTTACAGAACAGACCATACCGGGCGACGATGGGGTAGGGGACTGGCACTCATCATGAAAGAACATTTTGAGTGCCACCCTATGAACATCCCGAACCTTGAGGGATGTGAAAACTTGCTCATAAAAATGAAAATTAACCCAAACGTGTCTTTGCCTATACTTACCTTGTATAAACCCACACAGAACATACCCTTGTTTGAGGGACAGCTTCTCGCTTTACAGAATAGCATTGCTAAGACAAATTACCCAATTATGGTGCTAGGGGAATTTTATTTGTGGACCGAAGATTCATCTGATTTTCAAGCAAGTTCATTACTTTCTTCCCTTGAAACAGCTTGCTTCTCCCAAATGGTGAAGAGCCAAACCCATCATGGATTGGATCTTGACCCACAACCTACACAGCACATCCACAGATACTCAGCCTTGTCCCTAGTCTGACAATTTTGTTGGTCTAAATGTCCTTCCTATTACATACTGCTCCACCTCGATTAGATAGTAATACAAGGACTGAGATAAAATGTAGAAAACTTAAAAATATCTCCTCTGATGACTTTTAAATAATAATTGTGGGAGGGGCTCCTCGGGAACTCCACAGTTTTGTGGGAGAGCATCTGATAGGAAACCCCCAGACCTCAATCTTTGATGCCATCCTGATTAAAAAAAGAGGTGAACCACTTAATTGTGCTGGATGAGACATTCCCTATTGTCCTCAGTCGCTCTCTGAGAGTGTTGTAGTCCACTGTACGGAAAGGTCTAACAATACGAGCAGTGATAGTTGCCCTTGGTCCCTCACTCACAATAGTTCACAATAAAAACATCAATGACCACATTGACACCCATTCTCTGGCCCTTGCCGATTTTTTAAACCACTCCTTTGCCTCAGGATCCTTCCCCTCCCATCTGAAGCACTCCCTTGTGCATGCTCTTCTCAAGAAAAATCCGCAGCTCATCCTTCCTGTCCGGCTAACTATAGCCCAATTTCCATTACCCCCTTTCTGGGCAAACTCCTGGAAAAGCTGGCCATCTCTCAGCTTAACCTTCTTTCAGATTCTGTTGGCTGTCTCCATGACCCCCAGTCTGGCTTCAGAGCGGCCAGAAGCACGGAAACTGCTCTCCTGAACATCCGTGAAGATCTTCTCTCCAACCTGGACTCTAACATTCCCTCTGTCCTCATCCTTCTTGATCTCTCTTCTGCCTTTGACACGGTCAACCACACCATCCTGCTCAACCGTCTCTGTGATAACCTGGGTATCACTGATCAGGGTCTGGCCTGGCTGACCTCTTTCCTCTCTGATCGACCCGCCCGGTTCCAACTGGGGTCCTTCCTATCATCTATCTTCCTCTCTACCTGTGGGGTTCGCAGGAGTCTAACCTCTCACCCTGGCCCTACAACCAATGCCTGGCAACTCTCGCCCACTGCATTTCCATTTTCTGCTCAAATTTCCAGTGCAACGCTGATGACACTCAACTAATTTTCTCCACACCTACTTTCCCGTTCTCATCTCTGACTGCATACCTGCCATTCTAGATTGGTGTGCCGCCAATGATCTTTGTCTGAATGCCAGCAAGACTGAGATCCTCCTCATCGGCACACCATCTCCATCTTTTTCCCCTCACTCTTTCGCCGGCCTCCCTTGGCCCTCCTCCTACCCCTACCTGCAAGGCAAAGAACCTCGGGGTTATCTTTGACTCCGCACTTTCCTTCTCCGCCCATATCTCTGAGGTCTCTAAAAAGTCAAACTTCCTACTGCACCTCCTCAGAGGTACTATGCCTTTCCTCTCCTTCCCCCAGAAGCTCACTGTCTCCCAAGCGCTGGTTCTCTCTAGGTTGGACTATTGTAACGGCCTCTTTCTAAATCTACCTTCTGCTACTCTCCGCCCTCTACAACTTATCCAGAACAGGACTGCGAGACTTGTCCTTGGACTCAAGCCCTGGGATTGTATCTCTCCAGCTCTGAAATCTCTCCATTAGCTCCCAGTGGATGCAAGGATTAAATTGAAAACCCTCTGCATTGTCTGCAAGGCTTTCTGGGGCCTGGGTCCAAAATACCTTCAGCTATCCCTCCGCAAATACCTCCCATCTCGAGCTCTTCGCTCCGCTACCTCTAACTCCCTCCGGGTCAATCGTTTTTCAAATAAATGAGCTGGCGGTAGATCCCTATCTTTGGCTGGGGCCTCCCTCTGGAACGGCCTCCCTCCAACTCTAAAACTTGAGGAGAACCATCTCTGGTTCCGGAAGCACCTCAAGACCTTCCTCTTTGCTTCTGCCTTCGCTCCCCCTCTCACCTGCTGATATGCTCTCTCTTGACACTGTGCACCTGGCCACCCTCTGTCCCCTGGGCCCAGGTACCTGCCCATCCTGCCACCCTCGTGCGTTGCCTCCTGGCCACCCCTTGCACTGGGGACTGTATCTGTACCCATACACCCCCCCCTCCATTTTTCTTCTTTTTCTGCACTTATCAGACTTACCGAGTCTGCTGCCTTAAAAACAGTACTTGCACTTGCTGGCTGCGCTGCACTGTTTATTGCCTCCATTTTTATTATTATTTATCTGCTCCGCTTCTCCGCACATTCCACTCTCCCCCTTACATGCACTTTTTCCCTTTTCCCTTTCCCATGCACTTGCGCGTTCTCAATGTCACTGGGCCTAGTAAGATCGTTGTTGTGTTGTGTTCGCCCCTGTTCCCCTCCCTTGCCTAGTCACGCTCCGAAACACTTGTGTAAGAGCGTGATACAAATAAAATATCATATCATATCCCAAACTGCGCCAACCACTGTTTCTGTTCCTAAGTTTGGGTGTAAACCAGATTGCAAGGAGTCCAATAGGGACTCTCTCTCAACATATTCCTGAAGCTGCACCGTAACCACTTTCTCCAATATTTTACCAGGCATGGGGAGGCTTGCAACTGGGCGATAAGTTTGCAGGTTGTCAGGGTCTTTGTTTGTTTTTTCAAAAGTGGAGAAATTGTGGACAACATCAGTTCAGCTGGAACTACCCCTAAAGTCAGTGACGCGTTTACAAAGAAAGTCATAAACGGGACTATGTCTGCTGCTAAGCACTTTGATGTGCAGGCAGGGAAATGGAATAACAAGTAATTTTAGGTTTTAGGCCAGTTAGTAAGGCCCTTATAGTTTCTTCTGTAACTATATTAAAATGTAATGGTGGTAGTACTATCTCCCTCAATCAGAGTTTCTGTGTCAATAGAACTACATTTCTGACCTACCTCTGAATCTCTTACCTGTGTTCTGGATTTTATACATTTTGTCCAGAAAGAAAGTATTATATGCATTGGCCTGCTACACTGATGAGTCGCTGCCTAAAGTGCATTTTGTAAAAATTGTGTATGGTTACTAAAAACAATTATTGTGCGTGATCTGATGATGCATCTATCTTTCCACTTAAAAAAATTTGGCCCTTAAGATGGCTATTTTGTACTTTTTTTAGGCTACCTAAGCCTTATTGGCCCATTCTGATGTTCTGTGTTTTCCCCACATTCTCTCCATTGGTCCTAAGCTTTCTTCAGTTCTATCAAATCGGGGTTGAACCATGATTTTGAGACATCACTACTGTTTAGTGCATTAGATCCGAAATCTCAGTCATCTAAAGGGCGGGTATTTTGTGCCCGAATAAAGGCCTCCTTAGGCTATTGCTCCTAGCTTCCTACTTTAGTTATAGAGTATCCTGTTACATAGCCTTCTGTTGGATTGCAAGAGAGATCACACCAGTACGCTTGTTTGGTTACCAGCAAACGTCAAGGTGGGTGCGTAAAGGGTGTCAATTTCTTTTTCATAATGGACCACTTTAATGAATGGGATCTATGTTGAAATACCAAATCCCAAAAGCTTGAGTTACAAAATTGGGAAGCAGACTTGTTCGCATTTTGTAACTCAAGCTTTTGTGATTTTGGTTGGTTGTTTGTCCCCTGCTTTGCATTTACCGTATTAGGGGAGTGGTAGACATCCTCGCAACCTCTGCTTCCCTTGTGCATTATTATGATCTTCAATCTTTTCTACCACGCCAAATGCGAACCAAATGCGCATTCCTCTTTTTATTTTTTGTAACCTTTTCGGCCAAAACAAATTAATGTTTGTAAGCCGCACATGCTGTGTGTGTTAGAGAAGCCTGCATCGTTCTTTATGTACATACTGCATCTGTCCTGCAATATGTGATGGAAGTACACTGTGTACACCCTGTACTGATTGTGCAGCCAGACCTCGTCTAGCGACTCTGTTTTTGTGAGGGAAACTTGCCCTGCCGCTTCCTTTGTATGCCTGTTCTGTGTGCGAATGAAGTGTACACTACTAATGTCCTTGCAATGCACATTCGGTAGTGTAAAAGCAGCTTGTGCTTTCTTTTACTAGAGCAAGACCTGTAGATGATATCTGTGATTGCATAGAACAAAATCATGTATTTCTTTTATAGCGCTACACATCCACACCCATAGGTCTCGGAGTGCTGAAATAACAGAAGACACTATTATCCCACAGAGTGGTACTCAATTTATCGACCTTGGGAGGATGAAAGGCTGAGTTGACCATTCCAGGATTTGAAACCTGCCACCGCACAGATATGGGGGGAGGGCCTAGCTCCCTGGCTAGCTGATTGGCATTCAGAATATGATTCGGTTGTGGCCTTATTAGGTACATACTTGTCAGCTGTGACTGCAATTTACATGGAAACCTTCTTGTCGGGTTCATATTCTCCCCATCCCACAAGTTTATGGGTGTGGTATATCTACAAGCCAGAACAATGTGCCCGCACTGAAAAACTGACCGTTCCCCATGCCTGACCCCCTTCAGCTCTTAATACTCTTTTGTCTTCTTTAACTCTCCTGCACCAATAAAAACAAAAATCATAAAGCACCCATTAAAAAACGAACAGCTACACCAAAGGTTGCTGTCTGTGGCACCATTTATCAGCCAGATCTATGTTTCCAATGGATTGTGTCCTATATTCGTATCTCGCCAGCTTTGCTGCTTCAGAAACCATTTCCACACCAGAGGGCGCTGTGCTCAATGTTGTGGCATTGATGTCCCTCGAGAGTTGCTGTCGGGTGTCGATGTCATCAGCAGTACAAATAGCTCGAGCAGCGCTCGTTGGCTTCAGTTCAGTTTTTCTGAAAGCTTTGCTTAGAGTGTTGTCAGAAATGTCTTCATCTTCCAACTCTTCGACCCCAAAGTCTGGTTTAAAAAAATGCCATGAGTGCGGGGCGAAGATATCAATTACCGATCCCCACCACGTCTGCTTGTGGTGCATGGGTTCCGAACCGATGACTGCGGGTCATGTCAGGCCATGACAGGAAAAGCTCTCAGGGAGCGCAGAGGTAAACCAGCGCCAGTGAGGGCGGCTTTGAAGTCATCTTAAAAAGTTCGGGGAGTCTAGGGACTCGTCCCGGCACAAAAACTCGAAGAAGTCTCGGTTGAGGAGTCGGTCGAGACAATCTTCGTCTTCTTTGTCGAAAAAGACGAAGAAGAGACACCATAGATCTCCCTCTTCTTCTTCATCTTATTCCTCTACCGAGGTTATCAGGTGCCCAACCAAAAATGATTCCCCCAGAAAATGGGATGCTTTCAAGAGTCAATTGTTGCGTATATTCGAGAATGCAGCCTTGGCCCCCTTGAAGGAATCATGCAAAAGCCATGCCCCGGTCGCTCCTTCGGATGACTCTGGGAGGACAAAGACTACCATGGCAAAGCTGAGTGTCAAACCGGCGAGTCGCTCTTGGTCCGATGAGAATTCGTCGAGGATATCGTCTTGCAAACGTAGTACTTCTCCGATACCTTAGAAAAAGAGCAATTCGTCGGCTGAGTCAAGCCTGTCGACGCATAAGTCGAAGGCGGCACTGAGCAAAACGGCGCTATTGCCGAAACCTTTGTCGACACCGTTGTCGAAGGCTTCATTAACGTCTTTATCGCAGACACCATCAACGCCATTGTCAAAGCCAGCGTCAGCGCTTTCGACTGTCATTTCGACCATTTCGAGGCCTCTTCCTTTTCCAGAGAAGGTTTATAGACCTACACCGAAGAAAGACTTTTTCAAGTCTATGGCCTCAATTTCTGAAGAGGATTCCGCTCCTTTTGGTTTGCGTTACGGCACGCAAAATGTTCCTGAGGAACTTGTTAGTGAGGAATCCAGGATAACTGATCTGTATGACTGCCTCCAGTCGGCTAGTCGTATAGACATTTCTCTGGAGCTAGAATTTGGCAGGCCTGATCCAGCTGAACATGTGGATTCTGCATACAGGAGCCTCATGAATAGGGTCATTGAGTACATGGGCTGGAGCAGGAATTATCCTGCCTATGAACAGGATGATATGACAGATATTTTGAGTCAAGGCCCTCGGAAGGACCTAGTATTACATTTTCATGCAGCCCTTTAGACTAAGGTCATGGCAAACGGGGAGAATCCAGAATCTGGACCTGCTGTAAATAGGAACTTTGCCAGAAAAGAGAGGCCTTCTAGTATTGATCCGACTACTTGACCAACTACCCTACACTTGAAAGCTTTGTGGTTCAGGCGGCCACATCAACCAGGCAGTCGGCTTATCCCTCTATTCCCCCGGATAGAGACGACAAGAGGGTTGATGCCTGGGCTCGTAAGAACTTCTCATAGGGCAGTATGGCCTTGAAGTCTGCTAATGTTACTTGTACCCTTTCAAGATTTACTTTCACCCTGTGGGACTTTGTTAGCATGGCTGCTGAGCACATTCTGGAAGGCGAGGAAAGAGACGGCTTCCTGACTATAGTGAAGGATGGAAAGGAGGCAATAGGGGAGTGTCTCCAGTCAGGACGGGACACTGCTGACAGCATCGGCAGGTCCATGGCTTCTAGCACCGTACTACACACGTTTGCATGGTTGAGAAAGTCAGGCTTTGCACCGGATGTGCAGGCCAGGCTACTCAATATGCCCTTTTATGGCTTGAGGTTGTTCTGCAGCAAGGCAGATGAGAGTCTGGAAAAGCTGCAGACCTCCATACATCAACCTCAACAACAACCCTATTCAGGCTCTTCTTTCTGGAGGAGTCGTCCTTTTCGTTACTATTCCTCATTTGGAAAGGGAAGAGGAAAGGTCGGACAAAGGGTACAAAAAAGATTCCCTCATGGTGGACGAGAAAGAGGTGCTAAATCAGCCCCAGCAGCGGCATCTTTACCCTCAGCCACTGCTGCAGCTGCCTCTAAGCCACTTTGAGACCTTGACACACAAGACCCCGGTGGGGCGCAGAAATTCTCAGTATCTGAACGAATGATGGGGCATTACTTCAGATGCTTGACAGTGGAAACAGTAGCCCAGGGTTACTGACTTCCTTTTAAAAAAAAAGGCCTCAAGATCATCCACCGAAATTCAACTCTGTCAAAATTCTGCTAGAGAAAGGTGCAATAGAACATGTACCTGTAGCAGAGAGGAACAAGGGTTGGTATTCCCCCTACTTTCTCATTCCCAAGAAAAACGGAGGATTGAGACCCATCTTAGACTTAAGAAACTTGAACAAGTTCCTCAGGAAGAACAAGTTCAAGATGGTAACCCTCTCTCAGATCCTTCATGCTCTCCAACTCCAAGACTGGTTGGTATCATTGGACCTTCAGGATGCTTACTTTCATGTGCCAATACATCTCAAGCACAGAAACTACCTGAGGTTCGCGTTTGCTGGTTCTTATTATCAGTTTCGAGTTCTGCCATTTGGGCTGACCTTGGCCCAGAGAGTCTTCACCAAATTGATATCAGTAGTCTCAGCGAGTCTCAGGAGAGGGGGGATTCATGTCTACCCCTACCTGGACGATTGGTTGACCAGGGCTGGTTCACCCGAACAGGCCCAGGAACATCTCACAATCACCTGCCACTCCCTACACAGACTGGGCTTCTCCCTCATTTACAAGAAGTCCCATATGATACCATTCCAAAGACTCCAATTCCTTGGAGCAGTCCTGGATACTTCCTCAGGGAAAACCTTGCCTCCCCCGGTGAGAGCTCAGCACATTCTGCAGATGGTAACAAAGTTACAGAATGCCCAGCATCTGCCAGCCTTCGAATTTCTGAGGTTACTCGGCTTCATGGCATACTGCATTTTTTGGTGCCAGAGGCCCGATTGAGGATGATCCCAATTCTAAGGGACTATGTCGGATCTACTGCAAGTTCCGTGCAGAGTTGCTCAGGACCTTCTCTGGTGGTCTTGCAAGGAAAATATTCTCAAGGGAGAATCTTTTTGGCAACCATGGCCGGACATAACGGTAGTGACGGACGCCTCACTCACTGGGTGGGGAGCCCACACCAACAAACTGACAATCAGCGGTCGTTGGTCTCCATGGAAGTCCAAACTACACACCAACCTTTTGGAGCTGAGGGCAATCGGAACAGCGCTGAAGTCCTTTCTGCCCTCTGTACGGGGAAAGAATGTCCTGATAATGACAGATGACACAGTGGCCATGTACTACCTCAACAAGAGAGGGGGTGTAGGATCACTACCACTGTGCAGATAGGCAATGCAGCTCTGGTTCTGGACAATACAAGACGGAATCTTTCTATCAGCAGTTCACCTAGCCGGAGAGCGGAACATGGCGGCGGACGCTCTGAGCAGGCAGAGTACAGTATCCCACGAGTGGGAACTAGCTCAGGAAGTCCTTCAAGAGATCTTCACCCTTTGGGGATCCCCTCAAGTGGATCTGTTTGCGACCGAGGTCAATCGGAAGTGCGAACAGTATTGCTCAAGGGAATTTCCTCCAAGAGGAGCTCTAGGGGGCACATTCGTAGTGGACTGTGACTTTCCGCTTCTGTACGCTTTTCCACCACTCCCTGTCATTCCTCATGTGATCAGGAGGTTGAGAAAGTTAGGGAAATCCATGATACTAATTGCTCCGGATTGCGCTAGGAGGACGTGGTACCCTGACCTTCTGGACATGTCCATCTGCCCTCCAATATGTCTTCCACAAAGAGAGGATCTTCTCTCGCAAGAGGAAGGTTGGGTTCTCCATACAGAGGTCAAGACACTCAGCCTTCACGCATGGTTTCTCAGAGGCTGAGATACAAGGATTGGGACCTTCCGGACAATGTAATAGAGACTTTGCTATCGGCCAGAAGGCGAGCAACCAAGTCCTTGTACCGGTGTTGTTGGAATAAATTCAGTAACTGGTGTAAGGACAAGAATGTGGATCCATTTCAATGCGGCACTCCTATGGTGCTTTCTTTCCTGTTGCATTTAGCCAATCTGGGGCTCCAGATTGGAATGATAAAAGGATACCTGCTGCGCTTTCCATTTTTAAACGCTCCTCTGAAGAGGTCTCTTATTTCAAGATACCCTTGATTGTGCAATTTCTAAAGGGTCTCACTAATTTGTACCCTCGAGTCCCATTTCATGTGCCTTGTTGGGATTTAAATTTGGTATTAAAATTTCTCACATACATTCCATTCGAGCCATTACATTCATGTCCTTTAAGGCACCTTACATTAAAACCAGTCCTACTAGTGGCTTTAACATCAGCCTGCAGGTTAAGTGAGTTACAAGCTCTTTCTTGTAAGCCTCCTTACACCGTTTTCAAGGATAAAGTCATACTCTGAGTCAAACCATCATTCCTGCCTAAGGTAGTCTCTGACGTCTATTTGTCACAGAAGATAACACCACCAACCTTTTATCCACCCCCTCATGCAGGTAATGAGGAGAGGAAGAAACGCTTTACAGGCTAGACCCAAAAAGGGCTCTAAGCTTTTATATTTCAAGACCTGCTAAATTTCGACATGATGATCAACTCTTCATTGGGTATACCGGCCACAAATTGGGCCTGGCAGTAACCAAACAGACTATATCCAGATGGATAATTTTAGCAATTGGAGAATGTTACAGACTGGCAGGTAAAGTACCTCCATATGGGCTAAGCGCTCATTCCACTAGGGTCATGGCAACTTCTGCGGCTCTCCAAACGGCGCTCCTCCACCTGGTCGTCTATGCACACTTTTGTAAAGCATTACTGTTTAGATTTAACCTCTTCTCAAGGAGGTCATTTTGCAAAAGCCCTGCTTCTTATGGTCCATGACTAAATTAATTTGTACTCCCTCCTCCAAATTGTTGCTTCTGTGGGAGTCTATCAAAGATGAGGAATACGTGGGAGGACACAATCCATTCGAAGAACAAGTTACTTACCCCTTGTAACATTCTTTCGACTGGATGTTCCTCGCCCCTCCCGGCCTAACCCGCCGTAAACATATGATTTCTGATAGCTTGCAGTCTTGGGGTACGCCTGGTCAATTCCTCGATTGATGGGAACGAAAAAACAGAACTGAAGCCAACGGGCGCGGTTTGAGCTATTTGTACTGCTGATGACATTGACGGCAACCCTCGAGGGACATCGACGCCCAACATCGAGCACAGCGCCCTCTGATGTGGAAATGTTTTCCGAAGCAGCAAAGCTGGCGAGATACGAATATCAAAGATGAGGAATACGTGGGAGAACAATCCAGTCGAAATAACGTTACAAGGGATAAGTAACTTGTTCTTCTGTCCCCCTTGCTCCCCCTCTCCTCTTCCACCTAGGTAATATATTCCCTCTCGCCAGTGGAACATGTCCCCGTTATCGAGGTAGAGGTAACGTTACCTATGCCATGAATGTGTTCCTGAATTAATTAATCGATGGCACCTGCTCTTATTTGGTGAGTTTGCTCAGGAATGAGCAGAGGGAGAGAATCCGAGGCCTGCGACATGCTGGACAGCAACTGACTGGGCCATGGCACTGAGCTTAGTGAATGAAAGCAGAGAGCTGCAAGAGCCTCGCAGAATATGTGCAATTGATGGCACATCAATGCTGGCTTTAAGGGAGTACTAGGCCAGGCACTCTATCAGTACTGTCTGCATAATGGAGTGACAGGAGCACCCGTCCCCTGCACACCACTGCTGCATTATTCTGCCACTTCATACCAGGTCCTTGGTGTCCATTTCCTCTAGACTGCTCTGCCATTGCTTCCAACCCAGACCTGAATAAGTCTGGGCAATCAAGGCAAAACCTAACTCCAGGCCCATCCAACCTTCTTGTCCATACTGCAAGGTTGTATAAGGATCATCAGGGCTCTGGAGGCAAGCTGAGGGTGCCATTTTAATGTAAAATAGCCATCCTTTTTCACCACCTGGCTAGAATGTGGCTTCATACTAAGACTTCAGCAGAAAGTAAACACAACACCAAAATGCTTTAATTGGTAATTGGTCCTGTTCCTGCATTGAAACCTACCACTGCCACCAGTAAAGTTCTGTCCTGGTAAGGTTGGTTCCTGATGATGTAAGGGCTGGTCTTGCCCATCAGTCCTTTCATCGCCACTGCTTCGTTGTCTGTCTGACTACGCGTCAGTGTCCACAAAGCTGCTTCCTCTTCTTTCCAGCTTGGAGATGATTCCCAAATGTAATGCTTCGGTTTATATGTTGGAGCCAGCAAGCTTCTCAGTCTTGTAGCATTGGTGCAGATATCTCCTTACATGAACTTTCTCAACCCACACTACCGCAACCTCCTGCTTCAAAACAGACAGGGAGTTGACTTCATCATGCTCTCCACTTGGAGCTCTGTGGATAACGATTTTTATTTGTATTTTGTTTATTTGTATAGCGCGCCTGGCCCAAAGGCATCTGGGCGCATATCTTAAACATAGTGAAACATTTACAGACAGAGTACAGGGTAAATAAGCAATGTGGAGTGTACGAAGCATAAATTACGAAGCATGAAATACCAAAAAATGAAAAGGTTCTATATACTTACATGGTTACAGAATTACATACATGTAATATACAGTAAAGCAGTCACAGTGCAAGCCGGGCCAAGGTAACATTGATGACGCAAAGCACAGACTCCAGGGCAGCTTGCATTGTGAGTAGTTCAGTTCAAATCTGCTGGGAAATGTTCTCATTGTTGGGGTGTTTTCTCTGGATTGTGCTCTCTCTGTTCTGGGTGTTCTCTTCCCCTTGTGGTTTCCTGCGGCATTCAGGCTCCTCTGCAGTAGGTTCACCTCACTTTCTAGCTCTGCAGCTGATTGGGTGTGTTCTCATGTTGGGGGTTGACCCTTGGGATGTCTTTAGTGATACTCTAGTGTTGGACGGTCGGTTTTTGTATACTGCTGTTTTTATTGCATTTTCTCCAATACTTCCAACCTTTTTTTCCATGGATCTATGAGGTGTCATATTATTTATTTATTGCAACACAACTTAACATTGTAAACCTTTTGCAATATAACAAGAACAACATAATCTACATTTCATTCATTTTAAAACTTTTATTTTTCTTAAAAACAATCTCTTAAAAGTTCAATATAGCAATAATCAATTCAGTTCTTTGGGAGTTTCAAATGTAGTGCCAGAAGTAATCAGCCGGTTCACAGACTGCTGACTTCACAAATTTCAAAAATACTTCTTAGCAGCATCAAAAAAGGACATTAACAATATATTGCAGGGACTCAACATCAGCCTGTCAAAGTCGGCACTCTCTCTTGTGGAGTGCTTGTTCTGGTACCAATAACCTCAAATGTTAAATATAGATTGAAACGTAATCTTAAAAAAGGAGTTCTTAAAATATGTGAATAATGTCTGATTAAATAAGGTGGTAACATCCCAAAAGCTCTGACATAAATAAAATGACTGTACACATGATAATCGGATAGCCGCCTACGATTCTCAGTCCAATCAAACTCAAGCAGTTTACGATTTACTTTTTGCGGGCAGTACGTTAGATCTTCTGCAGTGATATTGTTTCTTTTTTTTAAAATAACTTTATTGGTATTTTGATCAATACAAACAAGACACGACAATAATCAATAAGACATTCTCAATTGTAGATCTGGTGTCTGTCCCCCCCTTCTGCCCTCCACTCCCTCCCTCCCCCAAGACCACGGGAAAAACATTGGTGACCTTCGTATCAGCTCACGAGCCGGGGCTGTTGCTTCTGCCTGAGGCTCTATCTGGCGCTTTGGGGTGAAGCAACGGTACCGTCAGCGCTACTCGACGCTGTAGTTCTTCACTGGAGTCTAGTCTTTGTTCTTGGATTGTCGTTTCCCATGTTCCGGTCTCAGCAGTTATCCACTTGCTTAGATCTCCCCACCATTGTGCTTCACTTGGGCATTTTGGGCTTTTCCATCCCATGGCTATGCGTCTTTTCGCTGTGATATATATTAGATCTTTGAGTCTATTGAGAGGTTTGTTTTTCCTGCTCCATCTGTAGTTGCCCAATATACAAGCGCTGGCCTATGGACTTCCACTTCAATGTCTGCCTAAGCAACTCTATCTCTTATTCGCGTCCAGAAATCTAGTATTACTGGGCAGCCCCAGAACATATGAGTCATTCCAGCGTTGGGCTCGTTGCATTTGGGGCACACCTGGGTTCCCGCGCCCTTGAACCTATGGCTTCTGGCGTGAGATAGGCCCTATTGGAAATGTACAGTTGGATGAGTTGTAAGCAGGCATTCCTGGAGATTTTCATGTGATAGTGGGTTATCTCTTCCCATTCATTATCTGCAAATTCAAAGCCCAGTTCGCTTTCCCATCTAACCTTGCATGTGAGCTCATTTCTGGTCGTGCTTTGCATCAAGGCCTCATAGAGTTGTGAAGTTTCGTGTCCTTCCTCAGCGGCGTTTAGCATAGTTTCAATGGTCTCGTGTTCTGTTGCGGGGTTAGCAGCTTCAGGCCATCTGCTCTTCATGGCTATGGCGCAAGAACTGTCCTGTAGGTAGCCCTGTGGCCTCACTGAGTTCGGGAAACATTAAGGTCTCTTGTTCTTCAACCAAGTCTCCCAACGTGGCTACCCTGTAGTGTTCCCATTGAGTATGCACTTCTAGATATCCCCATGCTCGTTTTGCCATAATTGCTGCTATGGGGATTTGTGGTGAGTATGGGTCTGTTATTCCGACTGTTTTGCAGGCCCGTTTCCAGAGCTGGATTCCCAGTTTGGCCATGTATGGGCAGTGTCGCGTAGTGCTCTCTTCAGTCCAGAGCAGGTATCTGAGTAGTAGATGGGGTTGGGCGGGTTGGAGGAGTCGAGTGTCCACTGTACTCTCGTCGGCCATCCATCGCATCACATGCCTCAGCTGGCTAGCAAGGTAATACAGCTCGAAGTTGGGGACTTTCATTCCCCCTCTCTCGTAGGGTCTTTGGAGTGTTTCTAACGCTACTCTGTGCCTGCCGCTCTGCCAGAGGAATCTCCTGCAAAGTTTATTTACGTTTTTGAAGAATGAGAGGGGGATGTTGAAGGGGACGTTAGCGAAGTTGTGTAGGAGGCGGGGGAGGGCCACCATCTTGAGGAGGCCTACCTTTCCGGCTACTGAGAGCGGGAGTCTACTCCAGAACTCCATGGATGTCTCGAGGGAGTCCCCAGCCCTGACCGTGTTGAGGATATTTTCGGTGTGCAGGTTCCGGTGTATGGTGATTCCCAGGTACCTGAAGGATGTCATTTGCCATTGGAGGTCCAGGGGGGTTAGGGACCTGTAGTCTTCATTATATAGTGCTGCGAGGGGGTAGAGACAGGACTTGTCCTTGTTAATTTGGATTCACGTGCATTTGTGGAATCCGTCTAGGGTCTCAAGAATATAAGGTAGGAGGTGTTCGGGATTATGTAGGCACAGTAGTGTGTCATCAGCATACATGGAAACGAGGTGGGTCACACCGTCTATTTAGATACCTCCGTCAGCGTATTCCTGTCTGAGGTAGGCAGCCACGGGTTCGGTGGTACATAACATGGGGGATAGTGGGCATCCCTGCCGGGGGCCTCTTTGGATGGACCATTTGCTGGAATATGTCTTATTCGTGCGGACCCTGGCAGTTGGATTAGTATAGGCGAGCTGGGTCCATTTCAAAAAGACTGGTCCTATCCCCATTTTAACCATGGTGGAATACAGCCACTTCCACCGCACCAAATCGAAAGCTTTGGTAGCATCTAATGATGCAACAGCAAATTTTTGGGGTCTTAGTTCTGTGCTGTAAATGACATGGTGTAACCTGCGCAGGTTCTCGGTGATGGAGCGCCCAGGGACGTAACCTGTTTGGTCTTGATGGATTAGTTGGGGAATCACTGTACGCAATCTATTTGCCAATAGGCAGGGGCGTTGCTAGGGGGGGGCTAAGGGGGCTATAGCCCCTGGTCTTTTGGTTGTAGCCCCGGATAGAATCTCAGGAGCTACAGCCAAAAGACTAGCTAGCCCCCAGTCCCAGCAGTTCCGACATCAGCTTAGCCCCGGGTCTTTTCCAGACCTAGCAACCCCCCTGCCAATAGGGCTGTTAAGATTTGACTGTCTACGTTTAACATAGAGAGAGGTCTGTATGAGCCACAGTCGGCTCCGTCCTTACCGGGTTTCAGCAGGGGGATGACCAGGGCCTCACTCATGGATACAGGGAGAGTACCGCGTTCATATGCCTCATTAAACACCCGGGTCAGCATGGGGGCCAGGGTCTCCTCGTATGACTTGTAAAACTCTCCAGGGAGGCCATCCATGCCTGGGGTTTTCCCGGATGGTAGGGATCTGATGACAACTTCTACTTCATCCGAGGTAATTGGCTCATCTAGGGCCCCGGCCGACTGTGTGTAGAGTTTGGGTAGGTCGATGACGTCTAGGATGTACTCGATTTCGGTTTCAGTAGGGGGAGAGGTCTCAGAATACAGGTTGCGGTAAAACTCGGAGAAGACTGAGTTAATTTCCTCTTGGGTATGTGCTGTGGTGCCATCGGGTTTGAGTATGTGACAAATAGGGGTTCGGGGTGTCTCCCTTTTGTAAAGCTAGGCTAAGAGTTTCCTGGGTTTGTCTCCTAAGTCATGGGTCCTTTCTATGTGCTTGGCATAACTCAATTTACCCAGGGATTCCCAGTGTGTTAGGCAGGTTTGTTTCAGCTCGGTTATTTCCCGCAAATGGTCTGGGGATGAATCGGCTCTGTTCTCCAGTTCACCCAGCTCCTTTTCAGAGCTTTCCAATAAAGTTACGATGGATCTTTGGGCTCCACCTATTGCTGCAATCATCTCTCCCCTCATGACCACCTTGTGTGATTCCCAGGCAGTGCTCACGTGGTCCACACTGTTGAAGTTCCTCTGCCAGTATTCCTCGGTGCAGTCTTTTATGCGCTCCCGAAAGATTGTATCTAGCAGGGCTTCGGCCCTAAGCCTCCAGGTAGGCACCGGGGGTCTCGGTGGGAACACTTCCCAGGTGACCATCAGCGGAGAGTGGTCTGACAGCACTCTCGGCAGGTACTGTGTGTCACTAAACATAGCTTGTTGCTCTTGGCTTGCAAAGAAATAATATAGCCTAGTGTGAACGGAGTGGGGTGGGGAGTAGAAGGAATATTCTCGTTGTTCAGGGTGCAATTCCCTCCATATATCCAAGAGCAGTAGCTGGTGAGTAAGTTTAGATAGTATTTTGGCGGGAGGGGATGGGCGGGTGTGCTTGTTATCTTATCGGTCCTTTAGGGGGGTCAAGGGTGCAGTTGTGGTCAACCCCCCAAATCATGATGTTATCTCTATAAGGAGTGAGTTGTGGGTATAATGGAAGAAAGCTGTTGCGTCGTGGTTAGGTGCGTAGGTGCTGATTAGGCATAATTCTCTGTTTTCAATGGTGCCGTGCATGAGCGCCATCCTGCCCTCATCGTCAGTTTTGGCGCATATCAGCTTGAAGGGGATGGACGGGTCTGGCATAGGAGGAGTAAGATGATCCAATCAGGGTGCCCCGCCAAGTCTTGCCTAATGTTTCCAGTTTATTCCGGGTTAGATGTGTCTCTTGGAGCATAGCGATCCCAACCCTGCACCGCCTTAGGTATGCATGGATGCGCCGTTGCTTAACAAAGCTATTCATAGCCCTGACGTTCCACGTCATCACTTTCATCTTGTCAGCCATGGGCATGAGGCGGTCTGACGCCGGCTCCCGGCGATATTTGAGGTCTAGCCACTGGCTCGCTGTATGTGAAATTCTCTGTGGTCTCTGTGTTTCCCGTTTCAGTGTCCCAACTTTGGTACCAACACCCCATTTCCCTCCCCCCCAATAACTGTAAACTCCCCCAACATTGAACAAGTCCAGCGGGGTTTCCCCCGTTATGACAGTCCTGTTTCCGCTCCGTTGGACCACTCATTGGTCTTCGGGTGCCCTACGGGTGGGTAAGTGTACCCTAAAGGAACTACCTGGGGGTAGAGGGACGATTGTGTCCGGTGCCCTCTTGAGGGGGATCATTGCAGCTGATCATTCTGCAGTTGGGCTATTGTGGGTGGAAGGATTTCCTTGAGCTTGGTAGAAAGGGTTTTAGCACGGCCTCCGTTTTTTGTCTTCGATGTCTGGAAGTTGCTGTCCATCCATCCAGTCTCGGGCCTGGGCGGATGAGTCGAACAGGTGGGCTTTGTTATTGTGTATAACTTTAAATCTTGAAGGGTATAACATCATGTAATGCAATCCTGCTTCCTTCAGTCTGGCTTTTGTGTATATAAATTGTGCTCTTTTCATTTGGACCTGGAAGGTAAAGTCTGGGTAGATGGCAATGTTTGCGTAGTTCTTTGGATCTGACCTCCTGATCGCGAAAAAGCCAAGATGACCTCTCAATCTCTGTAGTTGAGTACCTTCGCTATCATTGGCCTGGGTGGGGTGCCCAGTGGCGGTCTTTTTGCAAGGGACCTATAGGCTCTTTCGATGGAGAAGCCTTGGGAGAACTTTTCTGCACCTATATCCTGCAGTAGGAGGTTCTCGACGTAGTTCGTGGGATCGGGGCCTTCAATACCCTCCGGTAATCCCAGGAGACGAATGTTGTTTCGGCGAGCCTGCCCTTCTGCCTCCTCGACTCGATCCTCCAGATTCTTGACTCTTTGTTGAAGTTCATCTACATCATGTAGGAGTTGGGTGTTGGCTTCTTTATTTTCTCGGACCTGGGTTTCCAATGTTTCAGTTCTGCTGGCCAAGGAGCAGACATCTTGGCGGAGGAGGCCCAGGTCGGTGGCAACAGCATCTATTTTATTTTCCATTGTGGCTTGGAACAGTTTAATAGCTTCAAGGATCTGGGTGTTGCTGGGTTCAGTATTCGCTTCAGTTGGGCTAGAATGTGTGGTTTCCACCGTGGGGTGTTCAGGGTTCGGGGGACCACCAGCCGTGAAGGTGTCAATGGTGGTCTGGCGCTGCTTGGACTGTGCGCCCTTTACAGACATCTCGCCAGGTGGCTATTGGCGTGGTCCAGGGGTCATAAGCGAGTGAGTTGGCGCAGTGTAACGTGTCAGCTGTTGCAGTTCTGGTTGTGGTGGCTCTTGTGCTGGGCTAGGTTTGTATATGGGACCCAGCGGATGGCTGCAGGGTACATGCAGAGGGGGCACTTAGGTCTCAGGTGCCTCTCATTCCATCGCCTACTCAGGCATCCGGCAGTGGGGTAGATTAGTTTATGATAGCTTATTTGTGCTATCTGCGGTCAGTCCCACCTGGGGAGTGTGCATATGCCCTCTTTACTCTCATGTGTCGCTTTGGTGCACTGGAGAATCCCGCAGACCGGGCTGAAGGCCTGCAATTGCATGAACAGTGTTTCCAGTGCCGGAGGTGTCCGGTTTGGTAAGGAAGGACAACCAGGCAAGTCTGTCCTTTGGACCTCAGATGTGGGGCACTAGAGGGGCAACAGCAGGCGGCCTTTGTTGTATGATTGTGCCCCTTATACAGTGGTGAAAAATGCAAGGGTCATGTATCAGGCTCTGCGGGCTCTCCTCATGTAGCAGCTCAGTTGAGCCGTCCTCTGCCTCCCCCGCTCGCTTGGGTGATGAGGGAGACCCGGGGAGAAGGGGGGCCTGCGACTACGCCGTGGCTCACCCGGGTCTGGGCACTTCTCGCTGGAACAACGCGTGTTGCGCAAGTTTCCCCCAAGGGTTGTGGGATTCCTGAGGTAAGCCGGGGCGGCCGCTCGCCCGCACAGACGGTCCGCCGCGGCATCTGTGGGGGTGGCGGTCAATTACGGGCCGCTCGTGCCCAACGCTGTCCGTGGGCCTCTTGTGGCTCCCCCCCTCTCGCTCACCTCTCTAGCGCCGATCCGCCCCGGGCTTCTCCGCGGCTGTTCCGGTGTCTGCAGATGGGATCGTTGCTCTCCCTGCGTGGTCCTCGGGCTGGGGAGCGCCCGGGCGGCTCACTCGAAGCAGGCCGGGGGCGCAGCGCCGCCTCTCCTCCTCCGGGGCCCCCCACAACAGCCCCTGGGCAGGCGGATCAGCTCGCTATTCCAGCGCCGTTGCGGCTCCCTCCGATGAAGTCTTCGGTTGGCGTCGGGCAAGAGCTACTGCAGTATCTAATCGCCTCAGCCCAGCGAGGGGGTCAGCGTGCCCGAGCCGCCATCTTGTTCCCGCTCTGATGGTCCGAGGCGGGCAGAGTTACGGGGTCAGCAGGCGCTCCCGGCGCAGCGAAAAAGGTCGAGGAGCATCAGGTTAGTATCCGGAGCTGGTGCTGAGAGTTGTAAACATTAAAGTTTCGTTAAAGCCTTATTAGAGCAGCTTATGATGGGCACATCAGGCGGAGCACACCAGAGGCACGTCTTCCTCACATGGCGGTTAGCCACGCCCCCAGTGATATTGTTTCTTAAGAAATTCTTACAGACCTCGTCCCATTCGCTTAAGACTTTACACCCCATCAAATCAATTTGTTCTAGAACAATACTATACAGTGATTTAGTGGGAGGTACTAAAATCTTTGCGTGTGGCTGTACGGATTGCCAGGTAACTTGAACTGCAAGGGAGAATACGTCAGGCTCATGTCATATAACACAAGTGGGAATACCCTGAGGCAACTACAATGACTGTGCGCCATAGATCCATCTAGGGGCAATTTTCTGCAGATGAATTTGAACCATAGGTTTAATATAGAATCGCCCATAACGTTTGTCTGACAATCGTAACTGTGCTGCTTCACTATTTACCAAAGTCAAGCCGTTCTTTTAATGGTTCACTGTTGTTCCTGATTTCCTCAAATGTTACACCAAGATACTTAAACTCTTTTACAGTTTCTATCCTGGTACCATTTAGCATAAAGTTAAAATTGTATTGGATGCTTGTCTATTTGGTATCAGGATCATTACTTTTATTTTTACAGCATTCGCTGTCAGAGCTAGTTTGTTTAGAAAAAGGACCATGGCATCAAGAGCCCACTGGAGTCCAACAGCAGTTAAGTGACCTATTGTGATGTCATCTGGATATGCCATATACTGTAAATAAAAACGACCGATTTGCAGGGGTTGGTATTTATTTTACTAAAAATGTTTCCCATATCATGGATATAAAAATGTAAAAGGAACCGCGCCAAGACGCACCCTTGACTGGTCAATATCCATTCAGTAAAATTACCTTGGCGGTCCGATATAATTCTAATTCTAGTATCTGCATGCAAAGCGATTAAAATGTTAAGTACATACTCAGGACAATTTGCATCTTTCATCTTCAGCCACAACTTATTCCTATTTACACAGTCAAAGGCTTGAGTAAGATCTGAAAAAGGTGGAAATATTGGCTTATGATCAAAACTAGCTATTTTAGATAAACGTTGTAAATCCAAACAATCTAGTGAGGTACCTAAAGCTTTTCTAAACCCATTGTGTAAAACATCTACAACTCCCACTCTACTAGCCCATGCTTCCAGTTCTTTCAGCAGCAAAAGAGATTTTAAAGTAACAAATTGGGTCAGTAATTTGCAGAGTTCATTCTATCTCCCTTTTTAAAAATCACCACAATATGAACACCTTTCCACAAAGGTGGAATGGTGCGGGAGTAAATAATAAATAACCTCGCCAAAAATAGGGGCCAGGTTTCCACGTTGGACTTAAAGGTCATATTTAGTAGAACGTCTGGCCCGGGAGCCTTAGAATTGTTAGACTTTTTAATTATCACACAAATGTCAGCACAATCAAAGTGAAAAAGACCAGGATGTACCAGTCTCTCTCACATACATCACCTCAGTTGAAGTAGACTTTTATTTAGAAGAGTAAAATGTTACACCCAAGCCTGATCACCATTTGGAGTTGTTTGCAGGGAAAGTTAGGCTCCTGGATTTTTCAAAAGAGCCCAAAACGTGCCCAGGTCATTAATAGTGACTGCTCTCAACCTGGCCTCAGAGTGCCTTTGGGTCTGCATAATCTTATGATTTATGAGCCAATTCTGGTATGACAGCCTCAATGCATGTAATTCACCATCTTCGTCTCACAATTACTGGCTCTGAGACACCTTATATTTCTACGCAAGTTCATTTTAGTCTGTATTTGCTTATCAAAGGCGTACATAACTCTATTTGGAAATTGGGCATTATTGGAGTCCATTTTTCCGATAAAACAACAAAGTAATTGCTGCACCAAATCTGAGTAAGCATACAGATCTATTAACCCAGTATCCTTTGTTGCTAAAAGGGAGATCACTTGGTGATTAAAACAAGTTGCTTTACTAGAGCGCCATACTAGCACCATGTCTCTTTCCCTTACTTCAACTGTGAGCATACAGCCAGTCGTCCTAACATTAGTATTTAAGAGCATCATTTCAACAGACTTTGCATTATGGTCTCTGGCGTCGGAGTCTATAACAACTAAGTTTAGACAGTCAGGCAACATTTCTCGTGAAACAAAAATGTAGTCAATAGTTGACTTAACATGAACCTTCTTTCTTGTAAATTGGGGAAGGTGATTTCCAGTGATACCTCCATTCAAAGGGCACATGTCCCACAACTCTCACTCTGCTTGAATCAAGGCTCAGCGATCTTGCAGTGCTGATCTCTTGTTCGAGCGCAGTACTTGTGAGTACCAAAACACAATCCAGACATTCGCTATTAAGATCACACATGAACAGGAATTGGGGGTTACACTCTTCAGTCCAAAATGCAAATACATCTGCTAATACTGTTAAAAGGTTCACTATAGCAGTGTTGCTAGCATTAATAGATAAGGTGTTGTAGATTTCCAGGCATCATGCAGCTTCTTACTGCAGCCTTACTGCTTTCCCCTCCTCTGCTTGACTTCAAGGGAATCTCAGTAAATGTTCTTTTTTTCCATTATATAGGCTAGTGTAAGCATCATGTTAAGTAGGCAGATTCTCATTTGTTGTGCACCTCACACCATATGTTGTGTGCCAGCATAAGGGTCATGAGCCTGTCAGAAGAATGCTGGTAAACCTCTTAACCTGGGGTAGGTGACCTGCTAGGGCATTGGTAGAGCTTGACCTACCCCCAAAGGTGGGGTGAGGGGGTTGAGAGGGACCCCAGTCTCTGGCTCTCTTCAGAGATTATGTGGCATGAGAGAATTGGTACCACTGTCCCTGTACAGTACCTGACAGCCTCTTTTCTGGCATGATACATTTTCCACTTTTTTAGGGATGAGTCGCAGAACCTCTCAACCCACCAGAAGAGCGACCCGCCCTGCAGCCACAATACTGCAGGAACCGCTATGAAGTGCTTGTCTGAAATTCAACTCCTCAAGCATCAGCACCCACCATAACGCCCGGGAAACAAAAAGAGCCTTCTTACTTGGGGTGGGAGACCTACCTGCTTCCTCTGGCAATTAAGTAACTGACGGCAGAGAACAGAACTTGGGGGGCTTAAATTACTTTTTGAAACTTCTGTACCAAATTACCAACCTTCTGGCGAAAGAACAGGACAACAATTGCCCCATAAGAAGAGGAGACTCAGAGAGCCAATGGGAGCCAGGTGGAAGGGCAAAGCAGGATAGGTGGGGTCCTACAAACTCCTTTCCTACAGAGATGAAGGAGAGGTGCTCAAGGGAGTAGAGTTGAAGTTGGAATGGTTTAGTAAGATGATTGCGGCAGTGTTGGTGACATGTTGCAAGACTGGTGAGCGGAGTACAGAGGGATAGAGAGGAGAGTCTAAAAGTAGAAGGGAGAAGTTGTATAGTGTGGAAGGGTGACTGAGAACTGTGTAGGTGAGAGAGAGAGAAAGAAGAGTGTGATTGGAGGATGCTGGAAGAAAAACGTTAGTAGTGGGTGGTTGGAGAGCAGGAGGGAGAACGCTAGTAGAAGAGTGAAGGAGAGAGTAAGAGTATGGAGGGAGTGTTTGAGAGATGAAGGGAAAAATCAGAGATTGGGAGTAGAGAATGACAAGATGTGGAGAGTGGAAGAGAGGGACTAAGAAGACCAACCTGGGTGGAGAGTGGAGATAGGAGTAAAACAGAGGGTGGAAAAGGAGCGAGGAAGGAGAGAGAGTAGGAGAGAGAGAAAGGTGGAGAGCGAGAGAAAGAGGAGCTGAGAGCCCTAGTAAGACACAGGGAAAGGAGAGCCGAAATAGGGGGTGAAGTACGGAGAGAGGAGAAGTAGAGAAGCATTAGGGAGAATGGAGTGAGAGAAAATGCAAGAATATCTGAGAGGCAGACATTTCCCAGAGGGAGAGAGATAGAAAAGGCAAAAGCCTCTAGGCCCTCCCTTTAAAGGAGTCTAGACAAAACATTATGGACTCAGGATCCTTGTTGGGGGGGGAGGGGGGAATAGGGATTTCTAGGCTAGGGTGGAGGGAGCCAACATGGAGGATGAGAACAGCTTAGTCCTTGGGGATCCCGTACTCAGGTGGCCAGGGAAAGGCCATTGCTTTTGGATCCGACCCTGGAGATGGACGAGCGAGTGAGGATCACCTGGGTAGGGGGTCCTCAGGGAGTGGGAGAGAAGCACCTGATTGTGAGACATGGTATCCCCCTTTTTCCACATCGCATCTAACCCCTATCCCTGCTTATTTCATGGGAAAGTACAACTCCCATCATTGCTCCCACTTTACATCGACAACACTACTGAGCCGAGGAAGATGAGGAATGATGCTAGAAAGATTACCTCTACTGACTCACAATGGCCCTGTCCCTGTAATAAGGCAATGCAGAATTAGGCACGCAATCCTAATTTGCATGTGCCGATAAAATGCATAATGGAAAGGACAATTGCTGAATTGTAAAAGGAAAAGATATAAAGTAGCAGGGAGGTCCTGCGAGGCAAAGTCGCACAAAAGTCTCTGTGAAATGTTCTGAGTTCATCTGTATTCCAATGGGAATCAAAGGCAAGAAAGTAACCAGGATCCCCCAAAAAATTGAATTAGTGAAAAGCAAAGTATATGAACTCGAAATGTGCCAAGAGGGCAAAGTATATGAACTGTGATAAGAAACTACAAGTACTAAGAGGCAGTGGTGTATTTCAAGATAAGGAAGATTGTGAATTGTGGAATTGTTTAAAAGAGAAGTCGAAGTGGTCATGCCGAGGTCTATGCAAAAACCTTGCAGTTTCGAAAGCCTTAGACAGTGAAAAGACACTCGAGACAAAACGTAGGGAAGGGAACCCCCACGAGGAGAATAGACCGACTCGAGCCCGGCAGAGGAAAGCCTGGGTTGAAATGTGAGAAAGTAAAAGTAGAACTGTGTATTTAAATCAAGGCGGATGAAGCCTAAGGAAGTGATAGAACTACCAGAAGCTTGAAGCCCAAGCCTGAACTGTTGAATTGTGCCAGTAAGCCAAAGTGTGCAAGACTGAACTGTGCCATCCACCCATCCTTTTTAAGCAGGGCTGAACGTGTGGAAGGGATTTGTTTCCCAAGCCATTCTGACATTTCTTTTAAGACATTATTTTCCTTTTGTATTCCCATAACACATTTGTCATTGTTAGAAACAAATTGGGGTCGAGCCTCAAACCCCACTGTAGGTTCTATTGGATTTATCATCTGCAGTAGTGGGGACGGAGTATGATTCCCACGGAATTAGTTCTAGTATCTAGCCCTGGATGCCACTTCAGACTAGCCCCCAAATCTAGCTTAGCTTGAAAATTCAGACTAGATATACTCGCAGGAGTTATTGATCTAGATTTCAGGGGAGATGTGATGAAGGCAGGAAAGAATGGGACTGCATGATTCCATGGGCCTTATTTGCTGTGAGAAAAACCCTTCAAGCATCAACCAGGTTTTCACCCTTTGAGCTCTTGTATGGCAGAGAGCAAAGGGATGCCATGCACATGCTCAGGGAAAACTGAGAAGAGAGGGGGCAGGCCCCAATACTGTCTCAAACTGCAAATCAGTTACGAGAACATATGAACCTAGCCAGGTCTTTAGTCTATACCCACATGGAGAAAGCTCAATACAAACAGAAGCTTTCATATGATAAAATAGTTAATTTAAGAACGTTTTGAGTGGGTCAAAAAGTTCTTGTTCTCTCACCAATTTTGGAGAATAAATGAATCTCGAAGTGGCACAGGCCTTATGAGGTGTTGGAACAGATGGGAAAATGCAACTATAAAGTAGCCCAACCAGACAGATGCCAAAATACTCAAATCTACCTCGTCAACCTTCTAAAGGAGTGGAAAGGAAATCCAGAGTCATCCCACACTCCTATATTTTCTTGTTTGGCACCCCAAGAAATGGATAACATAGAACTAATACACCAAGAGCTCCCCAAAGTTAAAAAAGAAAGTGTGAAAAATCTTGTTTCCGCATTTCCTGGTGTATTTTGCGAGGCACTGGGAGGGTACACAAAACTTACCACTATATACGAACACCACCGGGGAAAGTAGTTAACTTAGAATCCTATTGACTCCCAGAGGCAAGGAAAAAGATAATTATTGAGCAAGTGGAAAGTATGCTTAGGGCTCACGTTATCGAGCCTTCTTCAAGTCCTTGGTCATCGACTATTGTATTATTGACCAAACCAGACCAAACTTGGAGATTTTGCATAGATTTTAGGCAAGTTAATGCTATCTCAGCCTATGATGCATAATCCCCTACCTCGTATAGATGGCCTGATAGACAAATTGTGGAATGCCATTTTCTCGGCAATATTGGACTTAACTAAAGGATATTTGCAGGTTTCCTTACATGGCCCAGGCAAAGAAAAAACAGTTTTTTTGACACCAATAGGACTTTTCCAATACAAGGTACTACCCTTCGGTTTACATGGTGTACCAGCAACTTTCCAAAGACTAATGGATGGGAAGACTATCGTCTCTACACCATTATGAGAGCCCTACAAAAAGCTGGGCTTGCAGCTAATGCTAGAATAATTAAGCTATCTCAGTCGGCTATAAAATATCTAGGCTTTTGTTGCTCGAAATGGTAGTATACAGCCTCAGCAAGAAAACGTAAAAGCCGTTCTAAATGCACCAACATCCAAGACCAAGCAAGAACTTTGAACATGTTTGGGTCTAATTGGATACTATGGTAGGTTTGTCCCTAATTTTTCAGAAAAAACATCACAACTGACTGACTAGCTGAAAATCACTGAACCTCAAAAGATTTGTTGGACTGATGAGGATGAAGTCTGTTATAATAGTTTAAAACAAACTCTATGTCAAAGTCCCATATTTAAAGTGGCAGACTTCTCAGAAGAGTTTATACTTCAGACGGACACCTCTCTGACTGGACTGGGGGGCTGTATTGTCCCAAGTACACAACGGCTTGAAACATCCTATAATATTTGCCAGTCGCAAGTTATTTCCTAGAGAGAAGATATATGATATGATATGGCATTTATAACGCGCCTATACACAAGTGTTTCTAGGCACGACAAGATAAAGGAGGGAAGACATAGGGAGGACAAGATAAACAATCTTACTAGGCCTTGTGTCATTCAGATCCTGCAAGTGCGAGAACGAGAAATGCAAGGGGAAGGGGGGAGTACAAAGGAGAGGGAAGGGGAAACGGGGCAGCATTGCTCTGGGTAATTGGAAACCAGGTCAGCAAGGTTCTGGGTAAGTGCCAGGAGGCAAGGGACTATAGGGGTTACAGTTACAGCCCCTAAGTGCATGGTAGGCCCGGAGGCTGCGTAGGGGAGACTGATCAAGAAAGAGCCTGGTACCCAGTAAAGACTCTAAGGGTAGCCAAGCAACCAGTCTGTGCAGCAAACAGTCAGGTCAGGAGGAGAGAGAAAGCAGAGGAGAAAGGGAACGTTTTGAGCTGCTTCCCGAACTTCAGGTGATCTGGCTCAAATTTGAGAGGGGCAGGGAGGCCATTCCCTAGGGAGGCACCTGCGAAGGAGGGAGATCTACCCCCTACTCTCTTCCTGGAGAAGGGTCTGACCATTAGAGAGTTGGAGGTAGCTGAGCGAAGGGCTCCAGAAGGAAGGTATTTAGGAAGAGAACGTTGGATGTAGTGCAGGACTCTGCCCCGGAAAGCCTTGTGGACATTGCAAAGGGTCTTGAACTTGATCCTTGCAGCTACTGGGAGCCAGTGGAGAGATTTCAGCGCTGGGGAGATACGGTCCCTGGGATTGAGGCCAAGGATAAATCCTTCAGTCCTGTTCTGGATTAGTTGCAGTGGGCGGAGAGAAGCAGAAGGCAGATTGAGAAAGAGGCTTGTGCAGTAGTTAGCCTTGAGAGAACCAGGGCACTGGAGACATTGAGCTGCTGGGGGAAGGTAAGAACGGGAACAGTACCTTTGAGGAGGTGAAGCTGCTAGTGGGACTTCTTGGCAATGTCTGAGATGTGAGGAGAGAAAGAGAGAGTGGAGTCGTAGATGACACCCAGGTTTTTTTGCATCACTGGAAGTAAAGGGTAGAGGACCCAAGGAGATTACAAAGAAACAGAGTGGTCCTGTGAGGCAGAGTCACACATTCTAAAGTCTCTTTGACATGTTCTGAGTTCAAATGTATTCCAATGGAAATCAAAGGCAAGAAAGTAACCGCGATCCCAAATGAAAGTTGAATAAGTGAAAAGCAAAGTATATGAACTCGAAATGTGCCAAGATGGCAAAGTATATGAGCTTTGAAATCAACTACAAGTACCAAGATGCATTGGCGTATTTCAAGATAAGGACGATTGTGAATTGTGGAATTGTTTAACAGAGAGGTCAAAGTGGTTATGCAGAGGTCTACGGAGAAACCTTTCAGTTTTGAAAGTCTTCGACAGTGAAAAGACACCTGGGACAAAACGTGGGGAAGGGAGCCCCTACGAGGAGAATAGACAGGCTCGAGCCTGGCGGAGGGAAGCCTATGTTAAACTGTGGGAAAGTAAAAGGTTGTCATGAACCGGTCCCCATGGCGCCTGTGGTCCAGAGTACGCTTGGGTGGCCATTAAGCAGTTCCACCCGAAACAAGACTTAACCATATGCTGCGGTATAGTGTTTTTTAACGCCCATTTCTGGGGCTTATAGTCCTGCCCTCCCCAGTATTTGGCGCGTTGCAACCTTTGCGCTTAGTCCCGCATGCCTTTGGGTCGACACGCTATCATTTCCTTTTCATTCCACTGTGGGAACACTTTCTTTCTATTTTTCTACTGTTGTCTTGCCCGGCGCTCCGCTTTCATTCGCATCTGCTTGCGCTCCTCAGTCCTCTCTCCTTGCTCTTAATTAATTAGCAGCTTTAGAGTAGACACCTAGGTGCCTAGTGTCCCAAGATTCACCTTTCCTCCCTTCCATCAATCAGTGTTTTAGGGCTGTGTGTCAATTAGTTGGTTGGGTATGGCCTCGGATCTGTAGTCTCTTATCAGGAAAAGTTATGGCACCCCCTGGTTCTGTCTGGTCACGTGTTGGTTCACCGTGAATCTGCTTCAGTTTCCAACCTTTTGTGTATTTAATTCTGTGTGCGCTCGGCCACCTGCATGGGCCCCTCTTATCTTGACCTTCACGGGCGGGCTGGTATTCTCTGTAGTTGGAGTCTCGTGAGCTCATGCTCACCTCCCCTTCTCTGGTTGACCGCGATCTCCCCGGCATAAGCCTCTCTTTGTTGAGTTTCGATTCCGCTCCTTCTCTGGTCTTTGCTGGGTTTCTAAACTCGGCCTGTCATGCCTTTGGCCGCCTGGGTACATTTCTGCTTTCACAAAATGGAGTCGCACATGTACATTGTGCAGTATTGAGGTAGATATATGGTTGGCGCTTGCAGCTCTACTCTTCTACTAGGCATTGCAAGCAGTATCGATTTCTTAGCCTCTTGCATTTCAAGCTTATTTACACACATACACTGGCATTTGTGCTTTCAGTAGCCAAGTCTGTTTGTTCTCGGGGCTGCTCGGGCCCTTGGTTTATTTTCCTTGGCCTTCCATTAAGGCTTTAGGGGTCTCCTCGTGGACCGTGTGCAGGTATTCCTCATTTCGTATCCGTGGCTGGTATGGCTGTCTGATAGGGTATCGTGCTGCCCAGGGTTTTTCGCGTTATGGCTGCTTCAACCGGTATTGATCTCCTTACGTACAAGGGGCAAGGGGCTCCTTACGTCCCAATGCGGCTCTCTGTTGGTTCATTTGCTCCTCATACGTCACGTACCACGGCGAGTACCTTACTGGCAACTCGCAATGGGGGGCAGGAGGGCGGGTCATATCTGGGACCTCCTCTACACAACAACACTCGGAAACAATCAGATTTGATATAATCCGAGCTGCTCATTTTCCAATCCTACTCGGAATTACTTGGCTTCGCAAACACAATCCTAGGATTGACTGGACCACAAACCAGATGGAATTTGACTCAACCTACTGCAAGAAGAATTGTCTTCATGGAGCCCCATACAAGAAGGTACACACTATTCCATCTGCCTCCAATACAGTTATAGGAGCATTCACTCCCGTTTGACGCAGTATTCTCTATAAAAACGTTGTTGGAGTTACCCCCCCACCGACCAGAAGACTGCTCCATGGTACCCGATGCACTAGTCCCGTTCAGAAGGATGTTCTCATTGTCACAGATCGAGAAGAAAGCCCTCAGGTCCTACTTGGTTGACAAGTTGGTCAATGGTCTCATTCAACCCTCTAAGTCCCTGGCGGGAGCCCCCCTTTTCTTTATACCAAAAAGGGATTGATCAGATCTTAGGCCTTGCATTGATTTTAGAGGGTTAAACAAGGTTACCATTAGGGACCGGTACCCAATGCCACCCTATGACAAATGGCAAGGGTGTTCTCCAAATTAGACCTCTGCAGTGCTTATGTGTTGAGAATCCGCTCAGGTGATGAGTGGAAAACATCTTTCAGAACACCCTTTGGGTTATACGAGTACTGGTTGATGCCGTTTGGCCTAGTCAACGCCCCAGCTGTTTTTCAGTGGTTTATGGACCAAATCCTCTCAGATCTCATGTACATCTCAGTCATAGTTTACCTGGATGACATTCTGTTTTTTTCTCAGATCTACCAGGACCACGAAGCCTATTTAAAGGAAGTCTTGAGTCGCCTACAGTCGCATCATCTCTTAGCAAAAAAAGAGAAGTGTGTTTTCGGAGTAGAGTCAGTCCCCTACGTGGGGTTCATACTGTCGCAAAATGGTGGACAAAAGGAGAACAAGAAAATTGAGGCTATACAGAATTGGACCGCTCCCACCTCAGTTAAAGAAGTACAGAGATTCATTGGACTGGCCAATTTCTATAGGCAATTAGGCAATGTATTCCCAAATTCTCAGAGGTGGTTTTGCCCATGACAGGTTTGCTCAATAAGTCTTCTACACCCTTCACCTGGAGCACTCAAGCAGACGAAAGCTTCAAGTATCTGAAAATACTTTTTTGCAGTGCTCACATTCTATGCCATCCTGATGAAGGGAAACCATTCATCCTAGAGCCAGATGCCTCTGCAGCTGCTATAGGAGCTGTTCTGGTACAAGAACAAGACCATGACGAACATCCCATAGCCTATCCCTCTCGTACCCTCACTGATAGCCAATGGAACTACTCTGTCATAGAGGGAGAACTTTTGGCTATGAAATTGGACTGCGAGGAGTGGCGGCATCTGTTGCAAGGGGGCATGTTTCCGTTCACCATCCGGGCAGACCATAAAAACCTTCAAGTGCTACAATCGATGGACTGCATTAACTCACGACAAGCTCGGTGCTCACATTTTTTCGCCCAATACGATTTCAAAATAACATACAGCCCAGGCAGTCAGAATGCCCTAGCAGACGCTCTGTCTCGAAAGACAGTTCTTCAGTCGTCATCCTCTCTCCAACCAGAAAGGATTTCCCCCAGAAACCGAATCATTGCACACATATCATCCTTTCTGCAACAAGTCAAGGAGGCTTCAGTCAAGGAGGGACTCCCCAACGGCACCTCTTTTTTCAACAACAGGGGCGGCCTATGGTTCCGGTAAGATCGTCTCTACCTTCCAACAGATCCTTTCAGATGCAGACTGTTAGTTTGGGGCCATGACCATAAGTTGGCGGGACACCGAGGTCAAGTCGGTACCCTGGACTTGATAAGGAGATCTTTCTATTGGCCGGGTCTTAAGTTGGATGTCAAAAGACACATTCAGTCAAGTAAAATCTGTTCAAGGAGTAAGTATGTTACCTCCAGACCCATCGGTTTATTAGAACAAGATCCCGTACTTACTCGCCCATGTAGTCACATTACTATGGACTTCATTGTGGACTTGCCCTAATCACACTCATGTACCTGCATAATGGTAACAGTGTATACTCTGATTAAGTTAGCACACTTCTCTCCCTTACCAGGACTACCTACCGCCGTAGGTATGGCAGAGGTGTTGGTTAAGGACGTGTTCCGCCTCCATGGCTTGCCGGACAAGATAACATCAGACAGGGGTAGCCAATATACCTTCAGATTCTGGAAATCGTTGTGTGCCAACTTAGGTATCAACCAGGCCCTCTCATCAGTGTTTCACCCACAAACTAAGGGGCAAACGGAGCGACTTTACACTACTTTGGAGCAGTATCTTAGATGGTACATCAATCGGGAACAGGATAACTGGGTGTCACTTTTACCAACCGCCGAGTTCGCCTACAGCAATTCCCGTCATACTGCCACTGTGCTCACTCCATTCTATTGCACCTACGGTCAGCATCCAAAATCAATTTTCCCTTCAAACTCTATACAGTCTAAACTCCCCGCTATTTAAGATGTCCTTTCCAGAATGACTGAAGCTCACAAAACAGCCAAGCACAGTTTAGAACACAGCCAGAAAGCCTACAAGACTCAAGCTGACAAACATCATCAGGAGGTACCCAAATGGAAGGTAGGCTCCAGAGTTTGACTCTCCACCAAGTACCTGCCCCGCTGGTCACATTCCTCAAAATTGGCCCCCCGTTACATCGGTCCTTACACCATTCTTGCCAAAATTAATCCGGTAACATACCGATTGAAACTTCCCTCTAACCTCCAACATATTCATCCGGTGTTTCATGCCTTGTTAAAGCAGAGAAATGCAGATTCGCTGAACCTTCTGTGCAATACCTGGGCTATGTCCTGTCTGAGAGAGGGATAGCCATGGACCAAGACAAGGTGAATGCCATACTGGATTGGCCAGCCCCCACTTCTATCTGGGAGGTACAGCGGTTCTTAGGACTTTAAATTACTATAGGAGGTTCATCACAAACTTTTCGGAGGTCGTGTTTCCCATCACCAGATTGCTTAAAAAAGAAGCCTACCCTTTTTCTTGGTCTGCCTTTGCTCGGCCCCAATTCTACAACATCCGGATCAAACACTACCATTCATTCTAGAGACGGACGCACCGCCATAGCCATTGGGGCCGTGCTTCTTCAGACTATTCAAGGAGTTGAACACCCGGTGGCTTACCTGTCTAAAACGCTCTCACCCAGCCAACTCAACTACTCCGTTCTTGAAAAAGAGTTACTTGCCATGAAGTCGGCTTGTGATGAATGGCGGCATCTCCTTATGGGGGCAAGACATCCGTTCCTCATTCGTACGGATCACAAAAACCTGAAGGCCTTACAGGAGATGGAATGTTCGAACTCTAGACAGGCAAGATGGGCATACCTGTTCTCGCAATACGACTTTCGGATCACCTACATTCCTGGGTCACTCAATCGTCTGGCCGATGCCTTGTCTCGCAAGGACTCCCACACCGAAAGAGCGGCAATCAAGGTCGAGCCCATGTTCCACAGGAATCAAATACTGGCCGCGGTGGGCTCTTTTCTCCAAGAGGTTAAGGCCACTGTCATGCAGAAGATACCCCATCTCTCCGTCCGTTCCGATTACCCTTTTCAAATGAAGGACGGCTGGGTGTTCTATAAAGGGAAGTGGTACATCCCAGAAGGTCCACTACGCAACAAGGTGTTGAGTTGGTGTCATGACTCCTGCATGGGAGGGCACCGAAGTGGCGACGGTACTCTTGAACTAATATCAAGGTCATTCCTCTGGCCCAATATCAGAAGGGAGGTGCTGAATTATGTTAAAATATGTCCCATTTGTGCCAGGACCAAGTACGCCTCGGGCAAACCCCTCGGACTCCTTACCCAAGTGGAATTGCCTACTCGCCCGTGGGGACTAATTTCCACTGATTTTATCTTGGATCTTCCCAAATCCGAAGCTTGTACCTGTATCATGGTAACGGTGGACGCCTTTTCTAAATTGGCTCATTTTTCTCCCTTAGCGGGTCTCCCCACGGCAACCAAAATGGCAGAGGTGTTTGCCCGAGACATTTTCAAATTACACGGGTTACCTGACAAAATAATCTCGGACCAAGGGAGTCAGTATGTCTTGAAGTTTTGTCGGCCCTGTGCACCCGATTGCGGATAGAAAGGGCTCTTTCTTCAGGTTTCCATCCACAATCCAACAGCCAGACGGAGTGACTCAATGCAACACTTGAGCAGTACCTGCGATGCTTCATTTCCAGACATCAGGACAACTGGGTCTCTCTACTCCCTACGGCGGAGTTTTCTTACAACAACTCCAAGCACTCTGCCACAAGTCTCTCTCCATTTTTTTGTACCTACGGGGTCCATCCCAGATTCCTACTTTCAGATGTGCCTAAGTTCTCGAATTCTCCGACGGCAGAAGAGGTTTTGAGGAATATTAAAGAGGCTCAGACCACCGCTTTGCGTAGCCTGGAAGACAGCAGACGACAGAATAAGGCTAGTGCTGACAAACACCGCAGAGCGTGCCCGTCCTGGAAACCAGGGGACAAAGTGTGGTTGTCGACCAGGTTTCTTCCCAGGTGGACGAGACCCTCCAAACTTTCACCTCACTTCCTGGGTCCTTTTTCTATTCTCTCTAGGGTTAATCCTGTGGCCTATCGCTTGAGACTCTCCCCGTCTCTTAGATGCATTCACCCTGTTTTTCATTCCTCTCTTCTCAAGACCTACTTCCCTGATCCCCATCCCCGGACTCCCTTCCGGCAGTCTCCGGCTCCTGCCTCCTCTCAGGAGGAGTACGAAGTCTCTACCATCCGGGATTCTCGGTATAACCGGGGATGTTTGGAATATCTCTTGTCATGGAAGGGGTACCCTGAGTCGGAGGACTCCTGGGAGCCAGCTTCACAGGTGCATGCCCCTTGCTTGCTTGCCAAGTTCCATCGCCTCCACCCGGGGAAGCCGGGGTGGGTGCAATTTAGGGAGGGGCATACTGTCATCCGCCAGGCCGGCCGCAGCCGAGATTGGCGGTTGCAACCGCGTTGGAGCTGGAGACGGGGAGGTAGAGTTTAGTCCCCTCTTTGTTTCCGCATCTCCAGCGATGCAGCGCAGCGCGGCCGGTCGTATTTAAGGCTCCGCCTTCCGGCACGACGCTGCGTTGCAACCCTCCTCTGGATGTTTCCTGCTTCCGGGTTAACACGCTGTGTTGTTTCTGTCCTCCGGCTTCGGCTTTCTTACAGAAACTTTCCTACTTGTGCTGTTTGGTGCCTCTGCTTCCCTCTATACTCTCTGGATCCTCGTAGTCGGCACCTTCCTTCCCCCGCTACGCGGAGCAGTGCTCTGCCGGTCTCTCTCTCCTCTGCGGCTCCTGCCGCTTGTTTCCTTACTCTCCTTCCCTCTCCTTACCTGGCCTCTCTGCTTTCCCTGAGGCTCTACCTCATCCAGCGGTCCCATTTCCAGGTCCAGCCTTCCTTCCTGCCTCATACTGGTCACAGCTACCCGTACACTGCTACTCCTGCACTCCTGGCATCTGGACTATCCCTTTGCTACAGACACTGTACTCTGCCTCGGATTCGACCATAGCCAACGGTCCATACTGCCATCTGGATTGAAGAGCGTCACTGCTCCACTGCAGGGTTTTTTCCCCTTGGGGTTTTTCCCTGATTTCTGGCTTGGTTCCGGAAGGGAGTTTTTACAGCAGTCACTGTGGCTTCCCTCCGTGACAAGCACCATCTTCCCAAAAAACAGAAGGACTACCTCGCGAGACGCCACCTGCAAGACCTTGACACTTCCAGCAGCTCAGGTGAGGAGAGTGTGTGTACTGGGGAGGCCGAGGTCGGGGTGCATACTAGATCACATCTTCAAACAAAGAGTTCTCAATTTTTGACGGTTCGAAAGCAAAGGATCTGCCAGCCATTATGCAGCCATTGCCGCAAGTTGAGGCTTCATCAAATAACGAGGGGGCCTTCAATCTGGCTCCTGAAACCAACGCTCGCAAAAAAAGCCCCGAGTGCCAAAGCCAGCGTAACCAGAGGCCGCTCAATTAACTGCAAGCACGGAGGCGATGCAACCTCTTCCTGTCCTTCACCCCCAAACAGGCCGGTGGAATCAGACATTGATGACGAGTTAATGAACCTAAGTGTCTACTCTGTGTCAGAGGTGAAAGAGGACATCCCCTCATCAAGAACTGTCGAAGTTGAAGATTCTCACTTCCAGACCCGGGAAAATCGTTGTAAGAAACGTATTGCCAAACCCACCGGGGCCCCGCGGAAACGAGGAGCAACTACGACGCTCTACTCACACAGACTGAGCAGGGCATTCGAGACAAGCTTTTTCAGATAATAGACGTGAGGAGTCGAGAACTCGCTCCCCGTCTCCTGACCCTAAATCCAGCAAGAACCAATGGGTACATGTCACCCGAGACTGTCTGCCCCCCAAATTGAAGAAGCTCCCCCAAGGTTCCTATCCAGAAAAAGCAAGCCCACATCGACAAAGGCTAAACTCAAAGTTTGTAAACTGGAAATCTTCCTTACGAGTAAAGACTGAGCGTTGAAATTAGAACAACTTCTGCATAATAAGAAATACATTATTCTAAATCATGGCTTCGAGCTCAACCTATTCAAATGTATTCCGTCCTTGTGGCGACTGAGGACTGACGACATTGTATTGGTTGAACCCATCCATGAAGGGAAAAAGCGACTGCTTATCTCCACGTACAATCTACCTCGGTTAAAAACATGATCTCTGACGCCACCAAAAACATTTTGAAACTTGGATTTGATCTTCTAGAACTAGCAGGAAATGGCCCATCTCTGCTTAAAAGTGAGCGGGTCGAGGGCATTTTAAACACCAAAAGTCCCGCTCATCATGAGTCTGCCCCTTCTAAACCACCATCACGGATGATCAATGAACAAACCCACAAAGAAAATCGGCTAAAAGAAACAGGAACCAACCTCTCTGGTGATTCGACATCCAGCTTCCGCCAGAGCTCGTGCTCCGTCCAACAAAATCAACCAGGTGAGCAGGGAAAGTCATCGGGCAGAACCGATTACAAAGATCCATTGAGAATAGATTGATTTCCAAATGGACCCCTGGACAAAATCCAGCGAACCATCTCACAAGATCCAAACCCAAACAAAACTGCATCCCAACTAAAAACAAAGCAGGCACCTCTTGCCCAACTTTGGTCTTGGATTCGGAAGGCCCTCACAATCAACAGGAAGCAATGTGCCAGGCTCCCTCTGGACCCCCCAATCAATCGACTAGCTCCGGCGAAAGAGGACCTAGCTCTGGGGTCCTGGAACACAAGGGGCTTTCACCACCTGACTAAGGAGGGCGTCCTAAACTTAGGTCTCTTCGATATACTCGAGAAACCAACAATGGATGGATATGCCATAGCCTTTGCTCCAGCAAAAAAAGGGGCCCTGGGTCGTCCATTCTCAGGTCTTATAACTGCGATTCGTTCAGACAGTGGGCTGCATCTTCCGAAAACGTTGATGACATCTACATACCTTCTTGTCACGTCACTCCGATGGGATAAACCAACTGGCGCAAGCACTATAGGCCTCACTACACAGACGGCGTTAACCATGGCGCTATTAGCGCCATGGTTGCCGCCAGTATTTTACCGATTCCGCCTTGGTGAATGGGGGAATTACCGCCCCATTCCAAGGTTGGCGGGGCGGTAATTCCCCATTCACCAAGGCCCTTCCCCAATCCCATTTGAGCCCTTATAGGGCTCAAATGGGAATGGGGAAGGAGCAAATAACGGTACCGCTATTAGCGTTAACGTTAAGGACGGGACCCGCTGAGGGACCTCATAGTATGGCGCTAAGGGATTACCGGCACAGGTGCCCTTACCGGTGCCGGTAATCCCTTAACGCCATCCGTGTAATGAGGCCCTATGTCTTCGTCATCGCTGTTGATCATCATGAATACTTACTGGAATCCTCTGGCCATGGATGATAAGACCTTTCTCTTGATGATCGAACAAGCTATTGACAAAACCCTCGCGGAGTATCCAGCCGCTTATGTGATAATGTGGCGATCTAAATGCCACATGTCATTCAAACGACGAAACAGGCCCACAACTGACGGCCCCCTCACACACAGAAGATAGCGGCAACAAGTGGCTTGCCCTAATGTCATCAAGAGCTCTCCTCAATGCAGGTGACCTTTTTCCGAGGCTAAACTGAGCGCCCTCCTGGGCGAGAGGAAGCTCCTTCGCTGACATCGACCATATTTTTGTAAGCAGACCCTTAGCTGCACAAGCCACCTCATTTGAAGTAGTCAACTGCACCGCCAGGGACCATAACCTAATGGCTATCAAGTGGAAATCATGCTCAGTCCGAAAACTCTTCACACCAAATCAAGTGGAGTGCAACCAGCAAAGAAATCGCCTCAAATTGTCTGCCAGATCCCTGGTGATTATAACAACACACTACAAAAGGGGACTTGAAGCACAACTCTCAAAGGACACCCTTGTAGTCCCGGACTATCAGCCTCTCTTGGTCCCGTATACATCGTCTGTTAACAAGGCCAGATCAACTCCCAGACCTCGTAGCCATGCATACTGCAAGACTCTGGTGGAGAAACGCTGAGATCTCAGGAAACTGAAGCGGCTAGCCTGGTTATACGCAGACTTAAACCCTCCAGAGCGCCCGGCCCAGATGGTATTACTAATTTGGACCTCAAAAAACATCCTGAGGAATGGTCGATGCTGATCAGTGCGATTTTCAAACGATGCTTAGAGGCAAAGTCAATTCCATCTTCCTGGACCACTTCCATCGTGGTCCCAATATTCGAGAAGGGTTGCAAAGAGGAGCCAAGTAATTACTGTCCCATCGCTCTACTTGAGGTAATTGGCAAGGTCTTTGGAGCCCTCCTATTAAAACACTTCCAGCTATGGGCAAAAAATGCCCCATGTGCAGATCCCTTACAAACCGGATTCACCAAAAATATCCGGACCACGGCAAACATTATGTTCATGAGTGCGCTGAAGAGTAAAACCATCGACTGGGCCCCCCGTGTCTTTGTGGCCTTCATTGACCTGGCAAAAGCATTTGACCAGGTCAATAGAGAGACTTTATGCAAGAAACTCAGAGAGTGGAACTGTCCCTGTGACATTCTTCAACCTATCCACGCCCTCCACAAGAACACCAGGCGAAGAGTCAGACTAAATCAAGCTGGTCTGCTATTGGAGGTAATCCCGGCTGGAAGAGGAGTCAAGCAGGGCTGCCCATTAGCCCCGGCCCTCTTCATAGCTTACATGGGCGACTTCAAGGATTCAGAATCCACCATCCAAGCTTTTCCACCTTCCATGGGCTCGAAGAAAACAACAAGCCTGTTGTACGCTGACGACATGATTCTGATGGACCTTACTCCAATTGGCCTCCAACGCCAACTTGACAACCTGGCAGCCTACATGTCAACAATTTGCAAATTAATGTGGCAAAAACAAAGATTTTAGCTCTGGAAAAATCGAAAAGACAAAAGGAACAACTGAGTTGGTTCCTTGAAGGGGTAGCCCTTGAAAAAGTCCAACATTTCAAATATCTTGGAGTGACCCTCGACTGCTCTAAAACAAACTCAGTGCAGCACCAAACTCTTCTGGAAAAAGTAAGGAAACTATCCGCCCAAGCTTGAGCACTGGACAATAAATATGGCCTTTTTTCTCTGGTCCCAATGATAAGATTTTATCGAGCAAAGGTGGTTCCATCGCTAACCTACGCTGCAGAGGCTTTACCGCAAACACCCACAAAGCTTTGGCTCAGGTTGGAAGGGGTTTTTTTGCGCTCTGTTTGGGCCTTCCACACTCCACCTCAATGCTACTAATCAGAATAGAACTAGCTCTTCTCTCGTTGGAAGCGACCATTGAAAGAAACAGTATGATGCTCTACAGGAAAACTCTGTTACCCAACCGTCCAAACATCTTAGACATAATTAGAGAAGAAACATTAGGCACGCGATGCAGCATGCTGAAAACCTGGGAAACAGCCTGCAAACTAAAGTTGAACGAAATTTACTCATCTGAGGCTGAGCTAATACAAAACCCGATGAAAATAAAAAAGAAAATGGAGGAACTCGACTGGATAAAGACTCTGGATCGTGCAGCTGAGTTTTAATCAACCAGTCACCTTCCCCTACAGCCGAGCAAACTAAACTCCATTTCGAACTACTTGGAATAATTTCCCAGCAAAGTAGTAAGGAACTTTTTTTGGAGGGCTCGCTTAAACCTCCTCGAAACCCACGAGATCTTGCCAGTAAGAGGACAAAGCAACTCAAACAAATGCCGTTTCTGCCATAATGACGAGGAGATTGAAACAATTCGGCACTTACTCCTAAATTGCCCGGGAACCAAGTCAGTTGGTGCAAAGTACCTTTTGCCACACCTGTCGGCCTCTTGCATCCAAGACGAAGAACTGTGGTGGGGAAGACTGATTAGCGGCGAAAGAACAGCTTGGACCATCGCCACAGCACAGACATTGAAACAGATTCTTGGTTCCCTAAATCAGCAAACAAACTCAGTTTCGCATTAGAACTCGAGTCACGATTTTTCTTTTGAATACAAAAGCTGTAGTTCTTCTATTTTACAACCTCTTCTTGTAAAAATCATTAATTTGAATCAAATAAAAAAAAAAATAACTGGCAAACCTTCAGAAAGAAAGTTCAGCACAGCAATCAGTGTCAGGGGAAACCTTGCGAGTACTTGCTGGGGTTAGGGGTAAACCCAGGGTTTTTTCTTTCTCTTAACACTCAATATTCGGTTAAGTCTCTACTCTTATTTTCGCTGGGTGCCTGAGTCTCTCCAGAGGCTCAGTCAGATGTAACACCTGTCAGTCACCTCGCTATCATTCATCCTGACTGTTCGGCATACTGTTTTTACAGTAAAAGTCTCTCACAAATTTCACGTCGTATTTGCCCATTGCCATGAAGGATTTCTGCTCCTCTTTGTCTTGAGGGTCTGAAACATCTTTTATTACCTTCATTACCTTTATTACCATCTTTTGGCTCTCCTTCTGCTGTAGGTGACTCTTAAGAATATAAATGTGTCCTTAGTCAGACAGAAGCCAGTTTTCTCTAGTCTTTGAAGCTCTTCTGCTAGGGTCTTGTTCGGGTCTTGCTCTTCTATCCTGAGAATTAGTATTTTATCTTGAACGTATTTCACCTTTTTGAGTCCCTTTAAAGTTACTGTCATGAGCCTCTGGAAAACTGATGCTGCAGAGTAGAGCCCAAAGGGTATTCCTGTGTATTGTAATGATCCAAAGGGAGTCACGAAGGTGATGCCCGTTTTGTAATCAGGATGAAGTTTCACTTGGTGATAGACACTGGTAATGCTTAACTGTTGGTCCCAGCTACTCTGTGCCTTCTACTGCTATAAGTATGCCATGCCATGTGAGGTGTGCCAGTGTTTTATATAGTTTGTCTTTGGCATGTTACTGGGACCTGGTCCAAAACTCACTTGGGTCAGTAATGATTCAGTCACAACCACTAGACAACCTGATTGCTGGATTGGTCTACTCTACCTGGCTTTCGCTATCAGTAGTAGAGGAGATATAATACACTGTTATGTCTCATGGAAAGGGGTTACAATGTACAGACTACTTACTAGGGATAGCACACTGTTTCCTGCTTACCAAGAGCCCCCTCCTCACTTCTCCACATATACATATCACACCATTTCCTACTCATCAAGAGTCAAATATCATTAGGCAATGGCTAGTGGCAGTGCAGGTTTTGAGGTCTGCCATAGAGGCTCCTACCTTGAAGGCTCCATGGAAAGCTCATGACAGAAGGGGATATAGGGGACGGGTAGGACCAACCCTCCACAAGAAGAATTGAAAATGTGAAGGGGGACAGCTGCCTTCTCGTTGTGCACTCTGAATGACGGAATAAAGCAATATTGCAAATATATGTAGGCTGCCTGTGTGTCTTTCCTTTGGAACACGCCATCTGGTCACGAGAGGATCCACAGACATGTGCACCACCAGCACCCCCAGCCAGTGGGCACCACTGGCAGTGCCATGAATTGAAGCAGAGGCTCTGTGCACAAGATGCTACCAACTGGCCAATGGCTAGCCACCTGCATGGATGCATGATCTAGAAGACGTTGCCGATCCGAGGCCCAGCTGTGGGCATTTGAGGACCTCACCCGGGTCATTCATGCAGCGAGATGCACTATGCACTCTGAGGCCTGATACCAGAGATACCCAGCTTTACCGCTCCCACATCAGCAATCCTACATGTCACAATCTGCCAAGGCCCATATACAAATGATACCGGTTGCAGCTCAACCATGGCTGCTTCTGCAAACATCACAGGCAAGGCCACCACACTCCTCCTAGACCCACAACCAGTGGTGGACCAGCATGTGCACTGTGATCAAATACATCATGACACAGCAGAACAAAGATAATGAATGATTCTTATTCGGTCAGCTGGTCAGATAGCACAGTGAGCTAAGCGCTACCCCCTGATGTATCGCCCTGCAGCCTGCTGTGGCTTGTTCGAATACCGGCAGGGTCAACTCAGCCTTCATCCTTTCAAAGTGGATAAATTGAGTACATCTCTGTGGAATAATAATGTCTTCTGTTGTTTCAGCGCTCTGAGACCTATGGGTGTGTAGCGCTATATAAGAAATACATTATTATTATTATTCAATTAGTTCCAACAGCAAGGTGGCAAGAACATCAATGAATTTGTAAAGGCGTGTGGGAGCCCCTCTTCTGAGAATGAACATGGGTCAAATACCCTGTTCTATGGGATTTCTTTTACTCAGGAGGATCTACAACCGCGTTGTAACCACACTTCAAAGAACTTTAATTCACTCCTAGTTTGGAACTGTATCAGACAAAGAAGCTATACTCCGGAGGATGATTGAAAGGGGCACATACTCTGCCTTCTGTAAATGATGTCTGAAGAAACCCCTTCCCCTAGAATAACTCCTCTACTTAGCAAGGGTTTGTGAAAGAGTGGACTCTCAAAAAGCCAAGATGAATGCCGCAAAGGAAGATGAGAAAGTAGCAGCTATTTGTCTGCACTTAGGGCGAGCCTCTAAATAATAATAATTTGGCATTTATATAGCGCTACGAACCCTCAAGTATCTGAGCGCTGCTTATTATTACCCACGGTGTGTGGTGCTCATTTATCGACCTCGGAAGAATGAAAGGCTGAGTTTGGCCCTGCCGGGATTTGAACCTGCCTTAGCAGACTCTGCACCAATGTCAAAGCGAGTGCTCTACTCGCTGTGCCACTTGACCGGCATACTCAGAGAAAACTAACTAGAGAAAGCTCAATGAGGCCCAAGCCTTGGCCAGAGACCTCCAAACCTCTTACGTCGATCTGTATGAAGCATCATTCCCACATGAAGGGCTATGTCCAGAACTAGGCCAATGATGCAGCAGGTGTGGGAGGAAGTACCACTTAGGAGTCATCTACAGGGATGCCCGACCACACATGTTGATGACTCATCTAACCAGAACCAGTGACTGCATAACTAAGCAATGGATAAGAAAACTAGAATGTCGCCATATGAAGATCTACCAGTGGGGAGGGACCACTGACATACTGGGGCTAATTCACTGGCTGAATAACCTACAAAGAGAAATTCCTGACTATGATTTTGTACATCCTTGAAAGCGCATCACTCTGCAAGTGCCTGATGAGTATCTGCATCACCCTACAAACGTGACTGGTAGGAGTAAACCGCAACACCACGTGGATCACAGCATTCAAAGCAGATGAAAAGGACGGGTGGCCCAAGAACCTGATCCGAGCCCGGAACCAAGGCAATTAAAGAGATAAAGTTTGAATACCCAAAATTGATCCACTGTTTAGGAAAGCTGATGAACAACTAAGTCAAACTACACATCAACTCAGTTGTTAAGCCTATCCCCCAGTGCCTGAAATGAGTAGGAGTATACCACCAGCAAAAGGTGGAAGACAAACTGAGGACCTTGCTGAGGCACAACTTAATAGAGGAAGCAGTCTTGCTATCCCCATGGTTGTAGTTCCCAAATAAGAGGCTGGGTTTGACTTTGCATTGATAAGAGACACCGAACTAGAACCATCATGCGGGTGAGGCTCCCTGCTCCAAGATGTGTCGGAAATCCATTATGCAATCATGCAAAACCTCTCTTGGGCATTGCATAGGTATCAAGCATATAAAGAGAATATTTCACACAGTGTATTATCTATCGCAGAGTGACCCTGAGGATCAGTTACTTGGCTTCATATTGTTAGGTCTTTCAGATCAGTTCAGGGCACTTGTCTCTTACTTCCATTCTGTTCATGTATGACAATCCATTGTTGGTAGATACCAGAAAGGCTGTTGCCTAACAAGCAGGGGACAGAGGAAGCCAAAGATAGGATTGTTCTCCAACACTTCAGTACCTGGACCAAGACATTGGTGTGCACAAGTATTAGGGTATTTACCTAAGGTTTGGAAGCAGTCCTCATAGGAGTAGGTTTGTCTCTTTATATGGTACACTAGGCAGTCCCCGGACAATCGCCAGGAAGCATGATTGCACTACTGACCTAGGCCCTACGCATTTCATCATCGTCATATGCCATGGTCGAACAAAAACACATAAGAAACTTGAAAGACATAAGACGGGGAATTCTAGTGTGCACAGAGCTGGGAATGTGGAGCATCCCAATGAGATTGAGCAGAGGTGCTAGCGCATGTAACTTGTGTATAAAGCCTTAATTTATAATTTGCTCTCCTCCCCATGTCTTTATTGGATGAACCCTCAAAAATCACATCAGGGGCAATGCTCAGTGCATCCAGCAGTCAGAACACCAGCTGAGGAAGCAGGATTCAGAGAAATCCGGACAGTAAACTAAAAGCTTTGAACAAAGCGTGACGCAACATGTGAGAACTCTTCTAGCCTTCCTAGCAACAAAATGGACTCCCTCAGCACTGACACAGCAGTGGAAAATCAGCTTCCAAGTGTACTTTGACACATATGAAATGCAAGACACTCATAGGATGAGAGAAGTCTCCCTATTAGAGAATGCACTGAGGATGAAGGATTAGTACATATTTCGAATGCTACCTTACAAAAACATTCAGATGCTTTGAAGCTGCCCAACAAGGGAGGGCCGGGCCTTTGAGAGGAAGGTTATACAAAGGAAGACAACTGCCTGTTAATTATATAGACGATTTCCTGACCATATTTTGAGTTGGTGAGCAAGACTAAGTTTGGTGACACAATGATAGGACATTTGCTGGTTGTTCGGTGTCAAGGTGTAAAATGCAGGAGAAGCTGCTGCAAAGCAATAACCACAGCGATTGAGGGCGTGGAACTCACCACACTGCAAATATGAATGCTGTGCAGTATTGCAGTAGGCACCTTGCAGGAAGTGAAACTGAGCCAAGCCGCTGTGAAGAGCCCTCTAAGTATAACCTGGGATCAGATGAAGTAAGGCCCAGAAAGGGCGACTCTGAAGCGGCAGCCATGCACACGTATCCTGCAGTAGAGAATTTCCAGCCAGCGGGAGACATTGCACAAAGTGCCAGAAAAAAAGACATTTTGCTAAAATATGCCCTTGAGAGTTTTTAACCTTGTGAAGAGAAAGCAGCAAAGGAGTGGCAGTCGATCTTAGTAATCCCTAGAAAAGGGCAAAGAAAATCAAACCATACCATGATATCTACATGGACGAAATGAGGATAGGACTGATGAGCATATCTCAATAATTTTGAGGGAAAACTGTGGAGTAGGGGATGCATACAATGGAGCAATACTAGATACTTATGTGGGAGAATCAAAATCAAGCACATAGGATGCTTCCTGTGTGAACCTGTTTTGAATGACAGGAAAACCAAAGGGAATATATACATATTAAACCACATAGCTCCCATACTATGATGACCTCGCAAACTCCCAAAACAACTGCACATAAGGTTGTGCCCTAACATGACCGAAAAAAGTGATGGCAGTGAACCCAGAAGATATAATTAAGAAAAAGTAGATAGTGTTTAGGGCCTCTGACGGTTCACTTAATAGGCACAAAATCAAACGCAAGAAAAGTGCTGTTTCTTAGAGGCAGAAAGTGAAAGGTTCTACAGCCCCACGCCCAAACCTCAAAACTGGCCGAGACCACATTGGTTGAAATGCAAACCAAAGTTCTTTTACCATAAATTGAGACCCAAATGCTTGATTGTGTCTTGGGCTAACTGACATATAAGAAAATAAGATACTTCCCAACAAGGTTAGTGCTTCTGAAATGCTTTGCAGCTGGTTGGAGAACAGCCAGTGGCATGTAAGGTAACACATGACATGTGGCACACCAGCCTTTCAGAGGAACCAACCGGTTGGTAAAATCTCCATGCCCTATAAACTAGTTTGAATCTGAGAATTAACTATGGCATTTCAGCATCCAGTACCTACTTTCATGTTTTTATTGTAGCAACACTGTTCTAAATTTCACAGTTTCGCCATCTAGCTGCACGCATATTCAGATATATTTAGCAGGAATCCACCAAGAAACAAGCATCCAACCATACTTTGCATCTCACCCCACACTAGTACTCTCAAGTCTGTATTTCTGAACTGTCCTTCTGAGACACACATCCCTTGCAGAGACACTGACTTCTTTTCCGTTTTGGTTCCTTGCAGAGGACACATCAATACAAAGGTTCCTGGAGTGAGATGACATGCGCAAACCCTTCACAGTCTTTCAGCTCCAGGTGCAGAGGCAACTCAGCTAAGGTAAATTCTTAGAGACATTTCATTCCTACTGGCCTGTCATCTTCTGGGTCTTTTAGGAAGATGCCACTCACTTAACAGGAAAACGTGAACTATCATGACAGATAATCGAGGAAGTACACCATATAAATTTGGGTGCAATGGCAAAAGGTTTGGGTCCCGTGAGAGTTCACAAAAATTAAGTATTTCCAATTTCGTGTCCCTCTAGGTAGTGCACTGTGTAATGGATGAAATCCAAGATGGAAGGCTTAGCACCCAGCTCCCCCTTTTTCCTTGTGTGTTCATGGTATTTGGCAATGCTTTCTTTTTTACTGCATACCTTTGGGTTGCCTCCTGAATCAATTCCAGTATTCCAGATTCACATGTTAAATGCTTGATTACTTTTGTACCCACAAGTGTGATTCCGTTGCATTGAACATAAAGGTGGTGGACATTTTTGTACCATGAGACTCTCTTGTCTTGCATCCCTGGGGGTTTAGCCTCTCAAAATGTGGTAGGTTTAGGCTAACAAAAAATATGGGAACACAGGAATAGACTTCATGTACATTACCTAAATGCCATGGAAATAAATAGGCTGTGCTTGGATAATATTCCAAGCTGTAAGAAGGCGAGCACACGTTCCTTTGGAATTTTCTGTGTCCAGTATAGTTTCCTGCTTTGTGACCTTTAATGCTTTGAGTGCTGCTCATTTAGGCAGAAGGTCCGCAATGGAGGATACAATGGGCAGACCCAGCACTAGGCGGGAGTTGTGACAGTGAATACAACCGTTGTGATAACCTTTGGGTCACTCGAGGCAATATAACATGTTGTCGTCCAAGTATCCTGGAAATAATTGATGTTTTTATGATCATTCAATTACTCACAATTCAACCTGAATGACCTCCGTGACAGACTTGGGAAGCTCCTGCAACCTAGTCACCAAAGCCAAATGTCTTGGTTTGAAACTGAACAAAAAGACTGTGTTGTAATTGCTGCATCAATAATATATTAAATAAATGCCCAGTTTCATCTCCGACTACTTAGGAATATGAGCCACCTCATCCCAGAGCAAACTTGCACTCGGTTTTCAAAATACTAATTATTTTGAGATTAGACCAAGGAAAGGCTCTCCTTGTTAGTCTAATTACTCTTAAAAGAAATAACCAAGCTCAATTCCAGGTGGTACATAATTCTCTAACTCGTCTGATCCCTGCCAGCCTCTATTACAACCACGTCACTACGGGTCTGATTACACTTCATTGTCTTCCTATTGTAGTATGACTCATCTCTGAGAGTCTGTCTCACCGACAAATACCTCCATCCCAAATCCCGAAGTATGTGAAAGACAAACCTTCTCTATTGGGAGGCTTCCTTCTCTGAAAGGCTATCTGCTGGAAATACCAACTCTGAAACAATCTGTATCCTAGAATTCCCTACTCGCCTGACCATTTAATCTAATCTACCTTCCCCGATATCTCTCCCTCTCTCTTTGAGATGTGTCACACTTTGCTTACTTGCCCTGCACATTTGATATTCTTCCCCATCCAGCCCTATATTCATATGGTTTTACTGCTTACATGTTCACCTTCACACACCTACTTGTTTTGATGGATTGCTCGCAGCTTCATTGGGAGCATGCTAACCCACCCAGCTTCCTCACATAGCTGGCCTGCCCTAAAGCTATTTTATGCTCTATTTACAACAAGCTTTTCTATGCAGTGAAACCGTTCTGATATTGTTGCTTACCTTTTGTGACAATGTCATGGTCTAATTGCCACTGAACATGTGAAATAGTTTTTAGTAGATCTAGTATGTATCAGTTGTTCACAATTTCTAGGATCGGAACAAGCTAGAACAATGCTTTTCTGATTTTCCTCTCTAACAAACTAAAGCAGTCCAATGGCTGCATCTACCTTATGGTACAACTCTTCCCCACTAGTTGTCTTGATGATGGTTCCTGCTCCTCTTGCAGATAAGTCTCTGATTAGCATGTCGTGCTACTACAGAGTCTTTTCCACTATTCTAGTTTAGGTTAGTTCCCAATTTCATGGTAACATTCTTGTGAGATTTTGCAGGCTCCTTTTTAGCTTTTCCTCTGTCACCAAAGCCTCTTGGGTCCCTTCTTGGGCCAATCCATTTTTTAAGTAATACAAATAGTGCATTGAAATGTGAAACCCATTTCCAGAATGTTCTCTCTTCCTCTCCACCATGTAATGTCTTTGGAAAAACAACAGTCCTCTAGAGGTAGTTTCCCAGGGTCAAGTGAGGTCCTGGTTACTGGGTACCCTCTCGGCAGGCTGCATGTGGCAAAGAATTCCGCAGGTATGTAGCTGTGTGTGTTAAAGCTTCAAGTTCCATTTCAGCAAGATACACAGTGGTGAGGTAAGTTAGGACAGCATTGTTGACAGTAGAACAGTATTGATACCTCATCTCGCCTCATTCATATTTCCTCTCCCACGTCCCCCATTCAATGGTTTGACTGGTGTTGTCTTACTCTCTGGCTATTGATATCCCTGTTCCTGCAAGGGACCTCCCACCTTCTCCTCTCCTACTTCTCACCTCTTCTTCACTATGCCACATGATTGTCCTTCCTCCTTGCCACTTCTCCAACCTTCCCTCTTGCGATGGTTTAAATCTTGCCTCTACCCTTCACTGCTTAACCACCTCTTCTGCTCTCTTCCCTCCTCCTTAAACTCTGTTTCCATCTCCCTCTGGATAATTACCTCTTCCAAACCATTCTATTCCCTCTGCTGCACATATTCCTGCATCTTTAACTCCCTATACACCTCATTCTCCTGCAAACTTAGCTCCTTTTGCACACCCTCCCCTCCTGCGGCTTCAGCTTCTTTTGTGGCTCCTCCTACATCTTCAAATACGTCTTTACCTCCTTCTGTACCTACCACTCATTATAAATGCCCCACTGCTACTGCACCTTCAACTTCTTTTGCACCTTGCCCTTCTGCACCAACAGTTTCTGTACCTCCAGTCCCATCCGTACCCTCTCCTCTCCCCTGTTTACTGCTCTGCTACTCACCTCACCTTGCCCCCCTTCAACTGGAGTTTTTATAGTCCTCCGCCTAGTGGGATTCCCACTAATGAGCAGCCGCTCTGAATAATATTCTCCCTGCCCCTTTGGATTGATGGAGCGGCCCTGTCTCCGTGCTCACAATAGTCATCAGTTTTTTCTTTTTAATTTCCACTGTGGCCAGAGACATCAATAGGCACCCCATCTTGGATCTTGGATGGATGGACCGGACCCTGTATTTCTTTATGCAGCTCTACACTCTGTGTAGTAGCATTCTGCACTTCTCTGGTAGACTTCTAATTGTTCCAGAATTGTGACAAGCACAGAGGGCCTGGGAATACCAGGTCCACAAATTCCCAATTTTTATTTTGTTTGGATTCTTGGACTGTAGCAGTGTTATCCTCAATATGCTCCTGACACCACCCTATCCCCACATCACAAAGCATTTGGGGGAACCTGGCCCCATAGATCGCCCGACTCGCACCTGAAGGGTCAGTCAGATCTCTGCTGACCTTAACACCTTCCTCCTCCAGTTCAGCCTCTCTATCAAGTTTTCTGATCTGCTTCCTTACACCATACCCCATGTTTCCCCGCTCTTTGCATTTGACTTCATGTTCACCCTTGTCCTTTCTCACTCAATGCCGATCTATGGCTTAATTGATAGATAGTATGCCTCATCCCAAATCCCATGCTGCCAGGTTTAACCCATGCATCCCAGGGATCCTCTCTACATTCCTTGTCCGATCTTCTCTCCCATCTGTCTGTGGAGTTCCACCTACCAACCCCTGCCACTTTTCCACCTTTCTTTTGCACTTTACATCACTCTCATGCTGACTGTGTCAGCCACCTCACTCATTGCTGCTTCTTCCCTCCCAAGCAATTTCTCCCTGCATGCAATTGGTTCACTGCTAGCATGAACAGAAAAGCCCTCCACTTCACTTTATTTCAATGGCTTGTATCATGCACTCCTTCCCCGACAACCCCTTCCAATTTCTGCCAGCCCTCTTTCTATATCTTTTTCCTCCTCCTCTCAGATCATCCCCACAACGCCTCCTTCTCTATCCCCTTCACCTCACTCTCTCCCCGTGTACCACACCCTCCCTCTTTAGAACTACTCTGTATAACTGTCATTTCCTTTGTCTAACTGATAACTAATGCATCATGCATATTGTGAGGGGTCAAAAGTAAGACTTCAGTATGGCTTTGGCAGAAACATTTATTATATGAAAAGGGCTGGAAACCTGCCTCTCTGTCACTAAACCTAAGAGGGGTTTCCCTGCCTCTAAGAAAACACGTGAAATTGTCAGAATGTCCAAATTATAAAGTTCTTCCCTGTTGTGTCCTGAAAGCCCTACATCTGTCCCTAAAAGTAATGTCATGAAGCATCTGTGCAGAGATAAGGAAAATGTTCTCTGTAACTCCAACCAACAGAAAAGTTCCCAGTCTCTGGGGCAATAAAAACAGTTGACAATAAAGAAATACTACCTGTAGGACTCCAACGTTAGGGTCTGTTGTCCTTTCTCCTAGACTCCTCTTTTGTAGTATTCTTTGTGGATCTAACCAACTGAAATGTTTCCCAGTCCTGTGGGTTATCACAAGTGACAAATAAAACAAAGAAACTATAGGATTCCGGTAGTAGGTCGTGGTCCTTTCCCCTAGGATCCTTCTTACAGTGTTCCTCTCCTTTTGAGGTCTCTCAGACCTGTAACTGCTTGAACAAAAATGTCAATAGGCAGTTCACAAGAATATCTTCATTGTGCTTCTCCTATTTATCCTACCAACGTGGCACTCTCCCATTGCCAAGTGTAGGATTTATTGCACTGTATTCTCTTCACTTATTTTGGTTTCAGGTGCCAGACTCGCAATATAACTGTACGGTTCCCTCTCCTGCTAAGCAGTTATCCTTTCATGAAACTTCCCATTTGGATGTGGGTCCCAGACTCGCATATTCAATCCGGCTTGGTATACTCTCCTGCCAAGCCTTTGTCCTCTCATGGACTGTCACTCTATGGGTGTGAGTCCCAGACTCGTAACATTCACAGTTGCTTGGTTTACTCTCCTGCCAAGTAACAGTTCCAACATAGGCGATCTCTCTTTGTATGCGGGTCCCAGACTCGTAATCTTTGATTTGGCTTTGTTTCAGTTTCTAATATGGGTGCGAGTCCCAGACTCGCAATGTTCGGTTTGACTTCTGTTTCTGGTTTTCAAATGGGTGCGTGTCCCAGACTCGCACTTGGTTCCCAGGGTCCCAGACTCCCTTTCTGCAGCCTCCACCTTCAACCCTTTGCTCCCCTGGATCCCTGGCACCTCTTGGTTAACGTGCGTACCTGTTTGCTTCTCTCTGGAAGGTACCAGCGTTTCTTGAGCGGCTGCAGCTTCTTTGGAGGCTCCAGTCACCTTCATGGTTTTGTTGCGGCCATCAGCTGCTTTCCTGACGTCTGCTTCTTCCCAGTGGTGCATTTTCCCTGCTCAGTGCTTCGCCAGTGCTCCGGACCTTGCTTGCGTTCTCCCCTTCATCCGCTCTCGGCTTCCCTCCAGCTGGCTCTTGTCCTCGCCGTGGCACGGTTTGCCGGTTTCCTCCTTGGAGGATTGTCTCTCTGTTGCATCTCAGCTGTCTGATATTTAAACTTCTGCATTGGGAAAAGGAGTTGCTTTGGGCCAATCACGTTCTTTGCAAAACTAGTGCGCTCATTCTGCTTTTTGATATTGTTCCTTGGACTCCTGATCATCTATCTCTTCTCAGACATTGAGAAGCTAGAATGCTCATGCTGTTTCTCCCTAGTGATCCTTGTACTCCTGATCATCATCTTCTTCTCAGTACATGTCATAGAGTCAGATATAACATGCTTTGCAGTTTCTAAGGTTTGAAATTTGTCAAGTATATTAGATTCACTCACCTGGCTATAGTAGATATTTGATTATCAAATGAAGGGAGGGGAGAATTGATCATTAGAGAGGGGCTTAGGGGTACTAATGCGTGGGCATACTGTGTTCTCTGAACAAAGTTGTCCCTAATCCCATTAGGGGGCTCCTCGCCCATGTGATCCTCACTCAGTCCACCAGCCCCAGGGGGACTATTGTACTGTGGATGCACTGGCCCGCCCCCATGGGAGGGGTCTCCCCCCTAGGGGAGAAGAGATGGCATCCCCAGATTCGTCACAATAAGTATTTAGGGTGGCTAGATAAACGAGTAAAACGTTGCTCTGTTTTTTGAGTGCAGCAGTCACTTCCCAAGTTTGAATCCCGCGGCAGGGCTGACATAGGCTTTCATCCTTCTGAGGTCCATAAATTAAGTACCATTCAAATGGGGTAATTATAATACCAGTTATTACACCATTTAGAAGCTGAAGGTAGCCAGGCATTAAGCGTTACATACAAACTCACTATTATTAATCTTATTATTATTTATTTTCGGAACAAAATCACATGCTAAATAACATTGGGCCTTGAGACACTGTCACATGCCTTAATTTAGGAGATGAGTGTGGGAGGACTGTGGCGCCTAGGACCACCACCTGCTAAGTGTTGTAGGGCTTGGAGGAGGATTAGGATGGGAACCCAAAGGTCCACTGCCCATCTCTTACTTGTGTTGTTTTAATCCATTACCCTGACAATCCTTAGAAAATATCATCCACCAATGCTAAAGTCTTTATCGCAAGAAGCTTCTGGTGAGGAACAGAAGCCACAGAAGTTGCCATTCTCTCTATTCAAAACCCCTGAACTGCTGTGATAGCATAGCATGGTTGTTAAAGGCAGAAATCAGCCAGTGACAGCAGGACCCATCTGGCCTCACCACTGTGGGTTCCTGCTGTACACTTCCACACAGTATTGTGCAATAGGTTCATGCACCAAAACTATGACACATTTTGCTTTTGGTGACAAATCAGGTGTTGAGCTGATTGGCAGGGGTATAGGAAGATGAAGTGTGCTCCGGTGGCAACAAAGCATTGTGAAGGGCAAGGTGATGGATCCCCTTCTTCATGGAGACCCATGCTGTTTATGGCTCAATAATCTGCAGTCAGAAATGTCATTCGAATTCGATGAAACATAACCAGTGTGAAGCACACCACACAGCTCAGCTAGTGTGCTTTTTAGTGCATTATAAAAAGTTATCCTTTGAGGCTTACATGCAGGTGCCACAGTGGGGAGTATTTGCACAACAGCCATTGGTCATTGGTAGACTCAGTGCGTGGGTCCATAGCCCAAAGAAATGTTGCTGCGAATGTCAGCATAATGTGCTGGATGTTGGGTGGCAAATAGTGGTGGAAGAGAGAGGATGGTCGAGAGAGCAGAAAAGCAAAGCGAGCAGGTGAGAAAGGTGGAGGCAGGTGAGGAGGAACAGCAGCAGTGAAGCGAACAAAGCTAAAAAGTGCAAGAGGATGAAGTTGAAAAGTACAGATATCCCTGGGATGGGCAGGAGAAAGGAAAGTAGGTGTGAAAGATTTGGAGTGGAGTGCAAGGCGAAGCAAAGTGAGAAATGTGGAGAGGGATAAATAAAGAGTCAGAATGAGAACACTATATGCAAATCAATCTTTGTCCAACTGCAGAATGCTAATTCACATCAATTCTGTATGGGTCCACAAGTAACCACAGGTGTGTTTTTGACTCATTCAGCATTATCAGTGTGTACTGGCTTGAGGACCTAGTATTGCCTTGCCCTGAAGTCTACCCTGCCCTCATGGGTGGTCTACTACCACTTGTAGTGGGCTCAACACCAAAGCAGGGCCAACAGCCATCATGGCTGAAACACTGATGTCGTGACCGCAAACCCAGACAGAATCCTATAGTGTTAGCACATTTGTTCCTGCAAACTGTTTCGCAAACTCACTCTGACAGCTAAATCTCAATACTTTCACTGGCAGCCCTTGCACGGTAATCCCATTTGTTCCACCAATGTTCAACCTTTGGCAGCTTAGAGAGGGCGGATATATTTGCTGCAAACTCCTGAAAGGCATGAGCACAGGCCCTAGAATACACATATCCTGAGGGGCTGGGGTTTAGAGGACACAAATTGGGCAGAAGGAGGTGCAACTAAAACCCAACCATATCGACTTTAGCTTATCAAAGCTTGGTCCTGTCTGTAAATCCCAAATTGCGCACTGAGACACCGATTTAGAAACAACCAATCAGAGCTACTCACTTATCCATCCTCACAAATGCAGACCCTCACAATATATCTAACCACAGTGGAGGGTTTGCTGGGTTATATAAACCCAGACTCTCACCTAAACTATGTGTGAAGCTATAGTAGAAGCTTTCTAAAGGAGCGTGGTAGAAGTTGGATAGTGAGGAGAATGTTTGGAGGCAGTTGTTGGGAGAGACAGAGGTGTGGTGGAGGAGGTTGAAGGCTAGAGGGGGAGAAACATCAGGTGGAGGTGGAAGGATATTTGGAAGAGGTGATAGAGGAACATCAGGTGAGGGAGAGGAGAGAGTTGGAGGAGGCAATAGAAGACCATTGGGGGGAAGAGAGAGAGAGAGAGAGCCTGGACCGTCATCTTAGGAAGGTTCATGAGGTTGAGCTTGGCCCATTGCAGGGGCCTGGTGTGAGCCCCCGATCGGCAGGGGCCAATCCCACAGATGGAAGATGAACAAAGATGTGGCAATGGGAAGGCACAGGAGTAGTGAGGTGATGAAGGGGCCATGAGTCAGGACGTTGGGTAAGGGATGTGAGGGAGGCCCTCAGAACAACCACAGCCAAAGGGGGAAAGGGCATGGGAACCTCTTAAACCTGGGAGTGAGAGACCAGCCATAGAGGACCAAGTCTACTTATGCTGGAAACCCTAAAGTCCAAAACTGTACATTGAGATGGGAAAAGAGCAGGCTAAGTTAGCAGTGCTTAGGAATGGCCAGGAGGAGCTTGTAACCATTGACAGGGACATTGCAGAGATGTTTCCTCCTCCTACAAGTAGCTGTGTACTTCTGTAGAACCACAACAAATTGATGAAATTCTGAATAGGGTCAATCACTTGATAAAAGGTAGAGTGGATCTATCTGGGTTGAAGGCACACATCACAATACAGGACGTGCTCAGGGCTATTGACTCCATGAAGAAAGGGGAAGACTCAGTCTGATGGGTACTCTTAATTTTTATTCTGCTTTGTCTAACATACTTACACCAACCCTTCTTCTAAGGATTTCGTCAAGGCGAATTTCGACAATGGATTGATGATCTGCGCCCCTACTTGTTTCTTCAATTCTGTTTCTAACTTTCCCCACTTTTCTATTTCATACCTGTCATGACAGTGCCACCAGAACACCAAGTGCCACCCATTGTGGACTAATTGGAATGCGAAATTCACCATCATGATCCACCCCAAACAATACCTATTCATATTTGTGTCTTTATTTATCTTATAATGCGCCGGAGCCCACAGACAGCAGGGCACAAAAAGATTGCTGGAAGCCGACAGATTTGGCAGAAAGGTTTATACAATTTATTTAAACAAAATTGTATTCAGACGTTTTCTGCAATAGATGTAAATCTGGAGTCATCCTCAGCTCCATGGGCAGCTTATTCCATGTTGTATCTGCTTTCACCGGAAAGGAACGACTGCCACCCCTCACTTGTCTAATACGGGGGCAGCGAAGGAGCATAGTATCACCTGACTTTGTAGTCCTAGCAGTCTGCTGCAGTTGTACACTATCTTGGAGATATACCGGGGCTGAGCCATAAAGGCACTTTTGAGTAATGATACTGATTTTAAAGCTAATCCTCTCCTCAATAGCCAACCAGTGTAAGTCTTTTCTGTGTTTAGTGATTGGATCACCTCTAGGGATGCTTTTTACAATGCGGACTGCATCATTTTGCAATACCTGCATCCTCTGAGTGCATCTCTTGTTTGCTCCCGCCAAGATAGCATTACAATTATCTAGTCTCAGCATGAGTACTGCTCTTGTCAAGGTAATGCATTTAGCATGAGAAAGATATGGTTTAATTAACCGGAGCATCCTTAGGTGATATTGTACTCTATTCACAACACTACTGGTGTGAACTTAAGGAAGGTTCAAGCATAATGCCTAAGGTTTTAACTTCTGTGGAGGTGCGGATCAGATGTCATTCAATCTTGAAACCCACATATTATGTATTCAGTTTTGCACGTGATTGTGTGGACCCAAATAGCAGAAACTCGGTTGTGGATCCATTAATACACACTCCGTTGTCCATCATCCATGACTTGATTGATTCATAGATGAAGGAAACCTCCTCTGAATCTTTGCTGTAATCCCCAGTTAGCTCCATGACGAGCTGGGTATCATCCGCGTAGTTGGTAAAACGAATGCCCAGCTCATCCAGAAGATCACACAGAGTGAGACAAAACACATCAAACAAGGCCAGAGAGAGACAGGCCCCTGCAGCTCTCCACAGCCAATACATTCTGGCTCAGATCTTTCATCCCCCCAGTGGATGTTAAACATCCTGTTCCTGAGGAAAGAGTCCAACCATTTAATTACTGCTTCTGCACAATGCCCTACTTCTACAAACCTTTTTATTAACAGATCATGGTTCACCAAATCAAAGGCTGCTGATAAGTCCAAAAGCATCAGCATCCCCGATTTACTCTTGTCCATGGTAGCCACCATTCCTGTCTGAAGATATATCAAGGCACTTTCGGTACCATGGTGGGCTCTAAAGCCCAATTGTTATTGGTGAAGTACCTTGGTAGACTCCATGTATTCTTGCAACTGTATGGCTGCCATTTTACCAATAATTTTGAGCAAGAAAGGTACGTTCATAATAGGTCTCAGGTTGTTATAATTTCTGCAGTCTTTACCTGGTTTTTTTTGTCAGTGGAGTAACCATTACCTTTTTACAGCAGTCGAGAACTTCCTTGCAAGATGCATTAGCAAAGCGCATTAGGAAAGGTGCAAACATTTCAGCCTTGTCCAGAATGACCTTCACACGACAGACATCTCCATAGGCCTCATATTCTTAAGTGTAAGAATCATGCTAGATATATCTACCTTCTGAAACGTAAAAGAAGATCCGGTAATATTTATAGGTTTACTCCCTTCCTTATTTTTGCTCTTTATTCTCGTGTGACTTTCTGCAATTTTGCTTTGAGCTAGCTGTATTTTATTAGCAAAAGCTTTTTGGACTGCAATGCAGTCTTATTTAGTAGGAGCAAAGGGATTTAATTGGGCCTTAGGTTTTTCCAAGTCTTTGAATATTACAAAAGGTTTTTTTGTACTATTGTTGGAATTCTTTATCTGGGTGTTATAATAATTGATTTTGGCCTCACAGATTTCCCTTCTTTAGAGCCTATCTAATACTTTCCAGGAATCTTTATTTTCAGGAGTAGGATTTTTCTCCCATATCCTTTCTGCTCTCCGTTTTCCTGTTTACGTGTCATTACCATTTTTGATTGTTAGTACATTCTATGAGGGTTTTCAACCTAAGTGGGGCTATACGGTCTAACGGATTTGTCAAGGCCATATTATATTTAGGTGTCAGTTCATTTTGCGCTTCATCATTAGACGTGGATGCCACAAGTGTTTTCATACATTCCAAGTCACTGTCGCTGATTTTAAAAAAAATATCTACTCGCCACCTTTCTTTGTACATTCTGTTTCTGTATAGATACAGACAGAAGTACATATTCCAAATTAGCAAAGAAGTGATCGGACCATGGGCCTGGTTATTTCAGACAGTGTAACTGAAAGATTTCTAACCAACACCCAGTCCAAAATGTTTCTCTTGCAGTGAGTTGATTGCTTTACAAGTGACTGAAAGACAAAATCCTTGAACAATTGCTCCAGACCCATGGCCTCAGGGTCCAAAGGATTCCCTAACCACCTATTAAAGTTACCCAATGCAATGGTAGAGTTGAAAGGCTTTTTCATGGCTGCCAGGATGATTGACAATTCCTCATAAAAGGATGGAGTGGCTTTAGGAGGACGATAGAGTACTAAGATATTAACAGTTATTAGGGGTAGGTGTTATTTTCACCATTGCCGCTTCACAATCTGTAAATGAAACTGGCGTTTGAAAGAAACCCAATTTCTGTCTGGCTAAAATCGCCACCCCACCTCCCATATTATGTTCTCTATTCTGATTTACAAATGTATAATCTGTAGGAGTAGCAAGTTCAATATTCGGACCACTAGACATTTTCAGCCACGTCTCTGTAAGACACATGATGTTGACATTATGATCTATTATGTGATCCTTTACATTTGTAGCATGTTTGTCCAAAGATCGTGTGTTAAGAAGTACTGTTTTACCCTTCTTCATTTCTCCATTCTCTTCACAAAAAAATATTTTGGCCATGTTTATTAGCAAGCACCTCTAAACAAGACACATACTGAAAATACAAACTCCTTTACTTTTGCTTTGCAAGACTTTGGTACTCCCTTATTTAATTTCACAAATGACGTATCTCATAATGCACCTTTTGGCAGCTCCCATTACCTGGCCATTCCTGGGCAGCAGTCTCGTCTTCTTGATTATGCTCTTTCTTGTTCTCTGTCCAGAATCTTGCTCACTTTGACTTCCTGTTTTTTCCCTGGATATTTCTGTTACTGTCCTTGTCCTCACTTGTGCTTGTATTAATTCCTTTGTTCAGAGTATGGCTGCTTGGTTTTCCCGGCAGGCAATCTCTGTCCCTTTCCTTTGTCACGTCTAAGGCCTGTGGGTTTTTCCATATTTCTTAACAGTGTGCTGGTTCCTGTTTCAGGGGTAGTCACGGTTTTGTTCCTGCTGGACCGGTACAGGACTCAGTCTTGTGAGTATTGTTTCATTGTTGGTGCCTTAGGGTGCAGATACAGACCTCCACACCTGCTGCTCCTTTCAAAGGAGCATTCCGAGTGGGTCCTGTAATAACAACCAGCTCCGGAGGCTAGAGTTACCCCTGACCTTGGGGAATCGCTTCCCCCATTCTGCGTACACCCAAAGTGGGAACATAACATGCTGGTCTTGTTTGCATTCCATGCTCCTTTCTGTTCACTGACTTTGGTGCCCTCTGTAGTTATTGATTATCCTTCCTTGTCTGCAGTACTCCTTACACTCCTATCTCTTGTGCACTATTTCTCCCTGGGGTTTGGAGGCACATCCCTGCCCTCAAGCCCCAGACAAGACTTGTATTTCAAAATAATCTGTTTTTCCTCATATTGCTTTTTCCCTGTCTTCTCTTTGTATATGTCTATTGTTGTATCCCGAATCACCAATTTTCTTAATTCTTTTATCAACATTTTTCTTTTATTTCCATAAACTACATGTTCTAACAAATAATATTGTATAGTTTCTCTTCCTCCACAGTGCCTACATTTTGGAGTTTTGAGTGTGCCTATTTTATGTAAATCATGATTCAGCCTCGAATGAGTTTTCTGTACTACTTATTTAACTATTTTCTATCTTACAAAATACTGCACCGCTTTACTGCCATTTTCCCATTGCTCTTGTCAGTCTCTCATTATTGTGTTCTTTATTATTTCCTTAATTTTCCCTTCACATACATGCATACTAATATCCACATCTACCCATTTAATGCCCGTTTCGCTGCTAGGTCATTGCTCAGTATCCCAAAATGGCTTGTTATCCAGGCTAACTCTGTTTCACTTTCCTTTCATTATTTCTGTTTTGTACCATTGAACTTTGTCAAATGAATTATCCTGCAGACTGCCTCAGCATCGAACACCTTTACTGAAGTGATGCTTGCACTACTGCCGAAGCTGGGAATATACCCCAGTTGGCAAATATCTATCACACTATTTAGTTAATAAACACAGATTGCAAAACATTTGCAGACATATTGACAGAACTTGAGGACCCTCATCAGGCAGGATTCATTTGCTGTAGTATAGCGGGCTCTAACATGAGATGTGTTTGATGTGCTTGCTATGGCTTCATATGCATTGCTGGCAGAGAAATGCTTCAATAGTTGTTTTGTGCCAAGATAGCTCTGTGTGACCATATAATGATACACGGATGCTAAGATAATTACAATATTTATGGTGTACAGACAAGTGGTCAACTGTAAATTGGTCGAAAGACAAATGGTCAACGTAATTTGGTCGAAAACCAAATGGTCGAATTTTTTTTTTTATTTATATATGTATTTTTTTGGTTTTCGTTTAGGGGAAAAAAGGGTTTTTTAGAAAAAAAGGGGAGAAAATAAAAAAAAAAAATTCGACCATTTGTTTTTCGACCAAATTGGTTCGACCATTTGTCCAGTCAACCAATTTTTTTCGACCAAATGTCTGGTAACCAATATTTATTATGAGAAATAATATTAATACTGAATGATACATAAGAAAGGAGTAGGTTATCAAATTGTGTCCGATCATCTCCTGGCAACCCTGATCATATTGCTGGCTCCCCGTGGCTGCAAGGATCAACTTCAAGGCCCTCTGCATTCTCCACAAGGCTTCTGGGGCCTGGGACTGCTCTACCTCCAACTTTCTCTTCCAAAACATCTTCCGACTCGAGCTCTCTGCTCATCCACCTCTTACTCGCTGAAGGTCAGACGCTTCTCCAAGCAGAGAGTTGGGGGGATATCTATCTCCTTGGCTGAGGCCTCCCTCTGGAACAGCCTCCCTGCCTCTCTCAAACTTGAGCAGAACAATCTCTGGTTCCGGAAGCAACTCAAGACCTTCCTTTTTGCTTTTGCTTTCTCTCTTCCTCTCCCCTGCTGATGCACCTGACTGCTCCGTGCACTGCTCACCCTTTGAACCCGGGCCCAGGCTCCTGCATGTCCAGTTGCACTACACTGGGCTCCACAGCACTTAAGAGTCTGTATCTGCAACTCTAGACACCCTTCTCTCTGCACTTATAAGTCACCCGCTGGCTGCACTTGTGAGCTAACTGCACTTCCACCTTCCCCTCCCCCCCTCTGACACTTCTCCCATTCCCCCTTCCCCGCACTTGGACGATCTGAATGACACAAGGCCTAGTAAAATCATTATTTTGTCCTCCCTTGTTTCCACCCCCTTGTCTTGTCGCTCCTAGAAACACTGTGTACAGGCGCGTTATAAATGCCACAACATATATCATATCAATGGAACAAACCTCTCAGGGGCAAACACTGCTGCACAGTCGTGGATGACAACAAACAAAAACCTTGCTCCGCCTAAGTGTTCACTGGCCATCACTAATTCACTCTACTATATGTCAGGAACAACATAAGCTAAAACGCCATATTGTCTTCACCATCAAATGTTTCAGGATCGGGCTCAGTGTGCAGACTGCTTCACATATATTCAGTAAACATTCCTCTGCTGATAAAATCCGTCCCCATCCCTGTCTCTCAAGACTTGCAATCTCTTTTCTTGGAAGCTGCAAACACAAAAACATCTTCAAAATTATAACATCTGTGGTAGGTAAGACATAGGAGACGGACAAGAGGACATAGTTAATTAAGGAAACATTCTAATCCCCATTTCCTAACATGAATTCCCTAATCTACAAAACAACAAACCGGTGCGTATCAGGATGTCTGACAAAAATAAACTCTGCCTTCTCTAAAACACTATTTTAATCTATTTCCAACCTGCCACTATTGGAAAGTAAGAAAAGAACAAAAGTCTTAAGTTTTAGCATAGTCTAAGGGTTACTCTCCCTGTTTGCAAACTTTGTGGTGGCTGTTTTTCTGACCTCTCACCCCACAATGTTCTCGCAGCCTTTTCCCAAAAAGAATACTTCTTACAAATTAACCAAAATAAGAAAAGAAAGGTACAGGGTTTAGGACACCCCAATGTTCTTATCACATCTTATCAAGTAGTGTATCCCTCTGTCAGGATGTTGTTTCTTGACTTGTTTAGATCTGACTGTCCAATAACAGCAACAAGGTTACGTTTTTATAGTTCAGATATTATTGTGATCTGTGACCCCAGGAAGACTTTTGGCCTGTTCTGCCCGGTGATCCCTTATGTCCTTCTCTTATTCACTTTCTTAATCCTCAGCGGGTGCTGAACTTTCTCTGCCCTGATCAGTGCAGTACTTCTATCCTCTCATTGGATTTTGCTTTTCTCAGCCTTCAGTGGGCTCTGGGCTCTCTCAGCCCAGGTTAGTGGCAGCAGATCTGACTAGTTTAATCTAGCGGTACAATAGTGCAGTGGGTTCAGCACCCACTGCTGCGATCCGTGTGTTATCTGCAGGTCTCAGATTCGAATCCTGGCAAGGCCAACTTAGCCATTCATCCTTCGAAGGTCGCTAAATTAGATTCAACTTCAGTTGAGTGATAATTGCAGGGTTCGAAATACCTGGGAGCTATTTAGCTCCTATGTCTAGCATAGGAGAGCCTGTATAGCTTGTGACCAAGAGCAACCTCTGGTTCCTCAGGCCAACTGGTGCCATACAAGCATGTATATGTGACATTAACTTTGAGTGTTTGAGACTGTTAATAAAGAATTGGAACACACCTAATGCACATTTAAATGGTCACTCTGGCCTGCTTTCTTCTCTTATCTCTCTTAGCTTCACAGGCACTGCTCTTAAGTGGTTCCATTCCTATCTCTCTAACCGCTCTCACTCGATCTCTTGGTTGGGTAAGATGTATCACCCACTCCTTTCTGGTGTCCTCCAAGATTCGGTACTTGGTCCACTCCTCTTTTCCCTCTACACTATTCCTCTCTCTGCTCTAATATCCTCTTGTAACCTTTCTTCGCATTTCTACGCCAATCACTGACCCGCACATCATTTTCTCCTCCTTTTTCTGACTCGCTGTCTTTCTACTATCCAGCTTTGGATGTCTTCCCACTTTCTCCATGTTAATCCCTCTAAAACTGAGCGTCTCTTTTTTCCCTCCTCTACAATTCCTCTGCCTATTCCTCCTCCATCCCTTTCCTTCCGCCTTCTTCCCTTCCATTTTCATTTTCTGTCCACAACCTATGTGTTACTTTCAATCCTTCTCTCTTTCTCTCATCATATTTAAAAAACTTATTTTTCCTGTTGTTTCTATCTTTACAATATCCGCTATGCCTGTCCTTATCTTTCTTTTCAGGCTACAAAATATCCTATCACCTCTCTTAATTGTTTCTTGCATCGACCATCGCTTTGCCCTTCTTGGACTTCCTGCTTCCCAACTTTCTCCCCTATCCTTTGTATATAACTCCTCTCTTCATCTTCTTTTCTCTCCATCTCCCTGCTGCTCTATTTCATCTTCTCTTTTCCCCTTCGCTGCGCCTTTCCTCTTTCTTTTGGTTATTTTTGAATGGATCCATAGTCTCTATCCTCTTTACATGTCCTCGTTAAAATCCTTTTACTTTCCGTCTCGCTCTTTGCACTCTCAGAACCACTTTTTACTCTCTGTCCCCAAACCTTGTTGCGCTTGTTCTTGTTTCCACTTTTGTCACTACTTGCTCCTAAGAACTGGAATTCTCTTCCATTCTCTTCCTCCTCCTTCCACACTTTCCAAGTTTGTCCCAAAGCTCACGTACTATCTATCTCAAATAAATGAAATGTGTTAATAATCACAGATTTTCTTGTGTATGCATTTCTGTCATTGTATCTTCCCTTTCCATGGTGGCCATCTTTGAAAAGGATTTTCCTTCCTACAGCTGGACGCCGCGCACGTCTCATTGTAGGACGGAAAATCCTTTTTTTTTTTAAGCACCCCGGCTTACCACTTTTTTATCTCGTGTTGTTAATGGCCTTCATCCCCGATCCAGGTGCTGGAACGGGGGATAACGGCACAAGCCCTTGTTATCCGCCCTCGCTTCGCTCGGGCCAATAAATGAACTGCCGATTTGTTATCCCCTCTTCCAGTGCCTGGTACAGGGGATGAACGCCACATTATTAACCTGCATTTGATGCTTTCTGTAATTCCAGGGCGTTAACGTATACAATGTGTGAGTTGTTGGATCTACAATATTAGTACAATTGTCAACAACACAAAACAAATTAAATCTACCTATCCTTTCATGGACATTAATCCAAAGGCGATGACTGGTAGTAATAATGCATGGCTGGGACTGACTTATTTGAAAAATATCAGTCCCGCTAATGTGATACAGCATCCAAGAGCATTCCGCAACTATGGGTTGTATGTATGGATCGGGCAACCCTTCTTTCTAATGGATTGTGTCCTCCCACATATTCCTCATCTTTGATATTCGATATCCAGCTTCAGCTGCTTCGGAATTTTTTTTCGGTAGAGGGCGCTCTGTGTCAATGCAGTCGACTCTATGGTCTCCATCTCGAGGATGATGTCATATCCATTGGTATTCAGTTGCGTTTTTCCGCATAAGCTATCGCTTAGAGAAAACTACAGTGCGCTTCCTTTGTTCTGCGCAATATGTCTTCTTCATCAACACCAACTACCCCGAAGATCGGGTTCAAGAAGTGTCGAGATTGAGATTCGAAATTGTCGTTAACCGACCCACACCTAGTATGTCTGTGGTGTCTCAGGGTGGAGCATAAGACCTCGGCCTGCTCCAAGTGCCAGGCAATGACCGGAAAGGCTTTCAAGGAGCAAAAGGGGAAATTGGCCGTAGTTAAAAAAAAAATGAAAAAATATCCATCTACCCCATTTAAAAAACCTTTCTCCGACGAGGCCGAGAGGTGACTCTCCTCGGAGGAAGAAGGTTAAAAGATCTTGATCGAGGAGTGGCTCCCACCACTCTTCATTGTCATCGAGGAAGTTAAAAAAGAGGCACTACAGGTCGCCTTCTTCGACTTTGTCGTTGGACACCTCCCCTGAGAGGGTATCTTGCCCTATGAAAAACTCCACACCTGCCGAATGGGAAGCATTTTGGTCAGAAATGCTGAAAATGTTTCCAAAACAAAAACCCACGGCAATCCATGCTCCTACCGCGCCTTCCAAAGAAGCAGGTAAGGAAAGGGCTTGAGCCAAATCCTGTGGGCCCTTGAGCCCGGGACGAAGGCCAGATCCTCATCGAGAGCCATCGAGGCCTCGACGCGATAACAAGTAAATGAAGGATCCTTCGAGCTGTAAGACCGAACATAAGTCAAGGTTGAGGTCATCAACACCATCGACGCCAGCTGCGCCATCAATGCCAGCTAAGCTCTCGACATTGGTGACACCATCGACGCCGGCTGCGCCATCGAAACCAGCTGCACCACCGACACCAACTGAGCCATCGACGACAGCTGCGCCCTCGACACCAGCTGCGCCCTCGACACCAGCTGCACCGTCGATACCGACCGCGCCACCTAATCCTATGGCACCATCAAAGCCAAAAAAGATTTGACGACTCCTTGAGCGTCAAATTCACAGTTTATGAAGCCTTTGATGCCTATATCAGAAAAAAATGATGTTCCTTTACCAAGGAAAGACTATTTTAAATTTCTCTCCTCAATTTATGAGGAAAATTAACCTTTAGACAATGCGGCACCTTTTGGTCTCCAATTTGGTACACTAAATGTGCCTGAGAGCTTTATTTCTGAAGAGTCTAGGTTGAAAGATCTTTATGATACTTCACAGATGGCCAGTGGTGTAGACACCTCACCTGAGCTGGATTTTGGTAGACTTGAGGCTGGTGAGTACGCAGATGCTTCATATAGACAGCTAATGTCTAAAGTGGTAGACTATATAGGGTGGATTAGGCCTCCTCTCCCCTTTGAACAGGATGATCTGATGGACATCCTTGATAAGGGTCCGAAGATGGATCCTATATTACTATTTCATATTGCTCTCCAAAAAAGGATGGCTGCATATATGGCGACACCAGAAACTAATACGGCAGTGAATAAAAACCTGACCCAAAAATACTGCCCTTCCATTAGTGACCCCGACTACCTGTCTAAACACCCTACTCCAGAGAGTCTGGTGGTACAGGCAGCTACCGCAACTTCCAAGCAGGCAGCTTATCCTACTATCCCTCCAGATAGGGAGGACAAGAGAGTAGATGGATGGGCAAGAAAAGTATTTTATACAGGGAGTATGGCTCTAGAATCCGCCAACTCCACATGTGCCCTTGCAAAATTATCATTCACTCTATGGGACTGCATTTCCATGGTGACAGAGCACATTCCCGAGGGGGAGAAAAGAGATGGGGTCTTGGCTATTGTTGGAGACGGCAAAGAAGCCATGTGCAAGTCTCTTCAGTCGGGTCTGGATTCTGCTGACAGCATCAACCGAGTCATGGCTACTAGCACCGTAATATAATAGTATATTTGCGTGGTTGAGGAAGTCGGAATTTGCACCGGATGTGCAATCCATGCCTTTTGACGGGAATCACCTTTTTGGCAACAAGGCTGACAAAAACCTTGAAGTTGCAGACCTCAAAGGTGGCAGCCAAATCTTTAGGTGCTGCTATTAGGCAGCCTCAGCCCTTTCGCCCCAGTGGGCAGCTTTGGAGGGATAGATCTTTTCGCTACTACTCCTCAGTTGGAAGAGCGAGAGGAATAGCTGGTAAAAGAGGCGAAATAAGATTCCCCCGTGGTGTACGAGGGAGAGATGCGAAGCCCACACAAGCAGGGGCATCCTTACCATCAGCCGCCTCAAAACCACTCTGAGGTATTGAGTCCCAAATCACAAATGGGAAGCAGACTATCTCAGCATCTGGAAGAATGGCACTGGAAACCATAGCCCACTGCTACTGCTAAATTGAGAGACCTTAGAATCATCCACCAGAGAACCACTCTTTGAAGATTACGGACCTGCTCCTTGTGCAGGAAATTTTGACCCTGCTATGGAAGGCGCTATAGGAACAGTGCCTGTAGTGGAGAGGAACAAGGGAGGATATTCTCCCCATTTCCTTATACCCAAGAAGGACAGAGGACTGAGACCCATCTTGGACTTAAGATATTTGAACAAGTTCTTCAAGAAGGACAAGTTCAAGATGGTCACACTTTCTGAAATCCTTCAGGCCCTCTAACTCCAGGATTGGATGGCGTCATTGGACCGTCAGGATGCTTATTTTCATGTGCCAATCCATCTCAAGCACAGAAAATACCTGAGGTTCGCCATTGGCGGTTCTCATTATCAGTTTCGAGTTCTGCCATTCGAGCTAACCTTCGCCTGAGGGTTTTCACCAAACTGACGGTTGGTGGTGGCAGCTGAGTCTCCGGAGAGGGGGAGATTCACGTCTACCCTTACATGGGCCATTGGCTGATCAGGGCACGTTCTCCCAAACAAGTCCTGCATCATCTCAGCATGACCTGCCATTCTCTTCACAGACTGGGCTTTTCCCTCAATTCCAAGAAGTCCTATATGACACCTTCTCAAAAGCTCCAGTTCATCGGGGCTGTACTGGATACATCCTTGGGAAAGAGCTCGCCACCCGAGGTGAGGGCTCTAGACATCCTGCAGATGGACACCAAGTTTCAAAGTGCCCAGCGTTTCCCTGCTCACGATTTTCTGAGGTGGCTCGGCCTCATGGCATTCTGCATTTTTCTCGTGCCAGAGGCCCGCCTGAGAATGAGATCCCTTCAATGGACCCTCAGAACAGAATGGTCCCAGTTCTCAGGAAACATGTCAGACCTACTTCATGTTCCAAGCAGGGTCGCACGGGATCTCCTGTGGTGGACCTGCAAAGACAACATTCTGAAGGGAAAACCCTTTTGGCAACCATGGCCTGAGATAACAGCAGTGACGGATGCCCCACTCACAGTGTGTGGAGCCCACACCAACGATCTGACAGTCAGCGGTCATTGGTCTCCACCGGAGTCCAAACTATAAATCAATCTTTAGGATCTGAGGGCAATCAGACTAATAGCGGACAACACAGTGGCCATGTACTACCTCAATAAGAGAGGAGGTGTAGGGTCACTATCACTGTGCAGAGAGGCAATGTAGCTATGGTACTGGGGAATTCAAGAAGGAATCTCTATCAGCAGTTCACCTAGCCGGAGAAGCTTACACAGCGGCAGACGCTCCGAGCAGGCAGAGCACAGTGTCCCACTATAAGGAACTAGCTCAGGAAGTCCTTCAAGAGATCTTCACCCTTTGGGGAACCTCTGAAGTGGATCTGTTCCAAACCAGTGTCAACCGGAAGAGTGAACTGTACTGCTCCAGCGAATGAGGAGCTCTAGGAGACGCATTCGTAGTGGACTGGGAGTTTCCCCTCCTGTATGCGTTTCCTCCAATCCCCGTCATTCCTCACGTGATCAGTAGGTAGAGAAAGTTTAGGAAACACATGATCCTAATTGCTCCGGATTGGGCCAGGAGGAAGAGGTACCTGGGCCTTCTGGCCATGTCCATCTGACCACCAATACGTCTTCCACTAAGAGAGGGCCTCCTCTCACAAGAGGAGGTTCGGGTTCTCCATCCAGAGGTCAAGACATTCAGCCTTCACGCATGGTTTCTGAGAGACTGAGATACAAGGATAGGGACCTCCCGGATGAAGTAGTGTAGATTTTCCTTTCGGCCAGAGGGCCAGCAACAAAGTCATTGTACCGTTGCCGTTGGAACAAATTCTGCAACTGGTGCAGAGACAAGAATGTAGACCCTTTTCTGAGCAAAACACAGGAGGTATTATCCTTTTTACTATCCCTAGCCAATCTGGAGCTCCAGGTTGGAACTATAAGGGCTATTTTTCAGCGCTATCCATCTTTAAGCGCTCGTCAGAAGAATGTTCATATTTCATAATTCCACTGGTGACACAATTTCTAAAGGGGCTCACCAATGTGCTCCCCATCTCCTTTCCAGGTTCCAGTTTGAGACCTTAATCTGGTACTAAAATTTCTAATGTGCGCACCCTTTGAACGTTTACATTCGTGTCCATTAGGTTGTTAACATTCAAAACCATTCTCTTGGTGGCATTAACTTCAGCCCGTAGAATGAGTGAATTACAGACACTTTCGTCCGAGCCACCTTTACTATCTTCCATAAGGATTGGGTTGTTCTGAGGGTTAAGCCTTCATTTTTACCAAAAATCATTTCTGATTTTCATGTAGGATAAAACATAGTTTTACCCACTTTCTACCCTCCACCTCATCCTGTCAAAGAGGATTAGAGATTACATAGATTGGATCCACGCAGAGCTCTGAGCTATTACATATCTAGGCTATCAAAACTATGTATTGATGATCAGCTTTTTATAGGCTATACAAGTCAGAAACTGGGTCAGGGTGTTACTAAATAGACCTTATCCAGGTGGATCATTCTGGCAATTCCAGAATGCTACAGATTGGCGGGCAAGGATCCTAAGGGCCTATTCCATCATGGGCATGTCTACCTCTACTGCCCTGCAAAGGCGTGTAGCGATCAAATATATTTGTGAGGCAGTGACGTGGTCTACTATTCACACGTTCACAAAACATTACTGCCTTGAGTCTTCCCTCAGTCAGGATGATAGCTTTGGGAAGCTGTTCTCCATTCGGTTCATGAAAACTATTGAAAACTAAATTCTTACTCCCCCTGTCCCCCCACCAAAACAAATACTGCTTTGGGAGTCTATCAAAGATGAGGAATATGTGGGAGGACGCAATCCATTCGAAGAACAAGTTACTTACTGCTGGTAGCGTTCTTTCAACTGGATGTTCCTCCCACATATTGCTCATCGCCCTCCCAGCCTACTCCACAGTAGAATTTCACATGTTATTACAGCTTTTGCTCCTTCAAAGTTGAGTGCAGTCAAACCTGTGGTTATGCAGGTAGTTTCTACTGTAAGAATAACAGAACTGAAAACCAACGGATGCTGCGCGTGCTATATAGCCTTCGATGACATCATCCTTGAGACAGAGGCCCTCGAGGGACATCGAGGCAACTGCATTGACGCACAGCACCCTCTGTCGAAAAAAAAAGAAGACAATTCTGCATGAGCTGAAACTGGATATTGAATATCAAAGACGAGGAATACTTGGGAGGAACATCTAATCGAAAGAACCTTACCAGGGGTAAGTAACTTGTTCTTCTGTGGGAAGCCCAGCCTTGCTCCCACAGCGCACATGTTTGACTGTGTGTAGTAACATTTTGACTATGGGCCTCATTACGAGTTGGATGCTATTTTGATGATACATCTGGTGAAATACCACAAGTCTATCCACTTGGTCCCACGGATATACCATAGGATTACAAGTGGTGAAAGGGTGGCGGAGATCCCAATTTGTAGAGTCCTTAAGACTCCATAGGGATTTTGGCAGAATTACCACCGGCGGTAATTCTGTCAGTGATCATTTTGCTGATTTTTGGCAGTAAGGTGGGGGATTTACCTCCAGCATTCTGCTGGAGGGAAATCCTTCAGTTTACCCCAAAACTACAGTAGTATGGCAGTGCGGTACTGCTGTGGTAACGGAATTATTGCCACAGTACTGCTGTTTTTCCTTTGTTGCCAGGCTCTTGATGAGGCCCTGTGTATCTATTCTCTATGAATCTGGGGCATCCAGCCGTGTAGTTCAATTGGAAGCATCACAAAAGAACACTACAGGACCAAAGGATACAGAGTATAGTTTAATTTCATAACATCCTTACACATGGTTTTCTGAAACTAAATACTAGGAGCTTAGCCCAAAACCTTGGGGTAATTTTAATTGTATATGCCAATTACTTGCTGATAAACCTCCCCACGTCCCTTGGAAGGACAATGCCTGCTGATTAATCATTGTACTAGAGTTTGAAAGTCCTTCAACAATACAATAGGTTTCCATGTGGAATTCTGCCATCTCTAATTATTCCCAGCCCTTCTTTCCAAATCTTTCAGGGTGGTCCCTAACATAACTACCCTGTAATCCCACAGCTTAAATTAGGCTTGAAGTTCAGATCCCACTGCAGATAACTTGTTGTCCTGTGTGGAATTCTCCAATCTCCAGTTATTCCCAACCCCTGTTGCCAAATCTTTCTGGGGGTTCCCTTGCACAGGTCCCCAGTGAGCCAACGGCTTAACTGCGGCTCCAAATAACATGTCACTAATAGTTTCTATATCAAAACGTTCAAAGATCCTACACCTAACCCTACTCATTGTGCTATTGTTGAGTCTAAACGTTTTGCAATGCGCAATTTGGGAATATATATAAATTGTCCTTAGCAGTTTTGAGAAGTGCTAACGATGAAGCATAGGAATACTTTGAGTTAGCATGGTTAAAGATTTATAGATTCTAATATAAAACATCTTCAAACAGGCACTTTATGAATGTCTGTTCCGAGAGAGAGAGGATGAGACAGAGACGGAAAGTGAAGAGGGAGCGAGACAGAGAGGGAGAAGAATTTCTGTGTGGAGTGTTTTTTTAACTTGGAAAGCAGTAGAGGCTGTTTTAAGAAGGAACACTAATGGGAACCATAGAAATAGGAATTTTAAATCAATAGGACTCAATTGGGTGTTGTGTTCTTCAAATCTAACATACATAATGTCAGCACGGCTACTGGAGAGTATAGAAATGTGGGACATGAAAAATGCAGATCTGTGGTTTTATTTAAAACACATCAGAAAGGATCCCTTGTAATCTGGAGAAAACAATAGAAACAGTAATGCAGTAGGTCTCCAGTTGTGACTCTCCAGGGTGAAGCAACTTGAGCTGAAGGCTCCACACCCTGTCATTATCATAAAAGTCAATTTAGGTGGAGTCTTTCAAGGGGAGGTCCTGAATCCCCTGATGCAGTCCTTCACTACGGTGCACTAATTGGTGGGGTGACTACCCGGTTCCAGTCACCAAGTCCAAGTACTTTCCATTGGTGAGGGTCGTTCTCTTGTGATCCCTCACTGGCAATTGTGGGCCTCCGAAGGACAGAGGCTTCTGGAATAGCAGGCAGGAAGGAGTGCTCTAAAGGCCCCACCCAAACAACTAGGTGGTCCAACTCTCATCACCACTACACCTCACTCCCCTACCTCTTTCCACCTTCTCATTCCCTCCTCTGAATTTGGGTCTCTCCCCTAACCACTGCCAGCTATTCAAGGTCCCACCTTCTCTCAGGCACTTGTCCTCCTCTGTCCTCCTTAACTACAAACTTCTTCCCCTACCTGGTCCACTCATCTGCTAGGTCTACCACTACAAGTTCCCTTGCCCTGGTACACTCGCCTGAAATATAATGAAACTACTAATACTACTACAAGTACTTCGAATGGATTGTGTCCTCCCACGTATTCCTCATCTTCAGAAAAAAACATTTCGCTGCTTCAGAAAAAAACATTTCGGCAGAAGGCGCTGTGCACGAGGTCATGGTGTCGATGTCCCTCGACGGGCTCCGTACCGTGTCAACGTCACCATCAGTACAAATAGCTCGTACCGCGCCTGTTAACTTCAGTTCCGTTTTCCGATTGCTTCGCTCTCGAGAACGGCGCGCTTCGAAATTTTCTTCAGAAAATGTCGTCTTCATCTAGCCCTTACCACCTACCCCCAAGACAGGGTTAAAAAAATGTATCGACTGCGGTTCAAAGATGTCGATCACAGATCCTCACCGCATTTGTCTCTGGTACCTAGGTTCAGACCATCAAACCGGCGACTGTGGCTTCTGTCAGTCGATGACGGAGAAGGCCCTTCGTGAGAGGAAAGGTAAACTGGCGGTGGGGAGGGAAGATTCTAAGGCCTCCTCGAAGGCCTCGTCTAAAAGACATAAAAAATAGAGCGATTCGAAAGAATCGGATTGTCATAGACACTCTAAGAGGTCCCGATCTCGTAGTAGATCGAGGCGCTCTTCATTTTCCTCTTCAAAAAAAGTTAAAAAGAGGATCTCCCTCTTCATCCGATACATGTACCAAATTGGTAGGATTCCCGACTAAGTCGGATTCCCCAAGAAAATGGGAATATTTTAGAAGGAAGGTGATTGAGGTCTTTGAGAATGGGGCCTCGACCCCCTCAGAGAAGCCTCAAAAGAGCCAGACCCCGGTCGCTCCATCGGACGACACAGGGAAGTCAGGAACTACTGTGGTAAAAACAAGTAGTATGGGTGAAACTCGTAAAACTCGAGTCGACGCCAAGTGGTTGAAGATTCCTTGAGAATCAAGTGTTTCCCTGTCACCGTATAAAAAAACAAGTCGTTGAAAACATCTGCGACTTCGTCGGCGCAGATGCTTCGACATAGAAGCCTAAAGCATCTTCGACTCCTTTGTCGAAGACACCATCGGTGTCCTCGAAGACTCCTTCAATACCATCGAAGGTTCCTTCGATTCTTTCGACGAAAACCTATGAACAAGACAGGAGATTTACTCCTTTACCAAAATCAGACTTCTCTAAGTCTATGGGCCTCATTACTCGGTATGCGGTAAGGGATTACTGGCACCGGTAAGGGCACCGGTGCCGGTAATCCCTTACCGCCCTACTACGTGCTCCCTTAGTGGGTCCCTTCATTAACGCCTGGTTAGTTCCTAGCGGGCCCGTTATTAGCTCCTTCCCCATAGGGGCTCAATGGGAATGGGGAATGGTTCCCAGAATGGGGACTTACCCGTCCCGCCTGGGTCGGAATGACCTGGTAAGTCCCCATTCCAGGAACACGGACCCGGAATGCGGTAAGGGATAGCCATGGCGCTAACAGCGCCATGGCTACCGCCTACCGTGTAATGAGGCCCTATGTCTTCTATATTTGAAGAAAGTGGCTATGAAGATAAGGAGATTTCTCCTTTTAGAGTACAATAGGGTACTAGAGAGGTCCCAGAAGAATTAATCGATCCAGAATCGAAAATGAGAGACCTGTGTGACACTCTTCACTCTGCTAGTGGCATTGATACGTCACCTGAGCTGGAGTTTGCAAAACTAGACCCTGCCGAACATGCAGATTCAGGGTACAGGAGTTTAATGAATAGAGTGGCGGAATACATGGGCTGGAGTAGAGCCTCACCCACTTTTGATCAGGATGATATGACTGACATACTAGATCGGGGCCCCCAGAAGGATCCAGATTTCCCATTCTATAGGGCACTTCAGAGAACGGTAGAAAATAACTAGGAAGCTCCTGACAACATTGCTGCAGTAAACAGTAATTTTCCTAAGAAGTATAGAACTTCTACTTCTGATCCTGAGTATTTAAACAGGCATCCAACTCCAGAAAGTCTGGTTATTCAATCTGGAACAACCTCAAGACAAACTGCATATCTATCTATCCCCGCCGGATAGAGAGGATAAGAAGGTTGATGTTGATGCTTGGGCCCGTAAAGTTTTTACTTCGGGTAGCATGGCTCTAAAGTCAACTAAGGTCACCTGTACCCTGGCCAGATTCACCCATACCCTGTGGGACTGCATTTCGGCGGTGGCTGAGCATATTCCGGAAGGCAAGGAAAGGGAAACCTTCAGTGCTTTAAGTGGGGTAAGAAATTGAGGGGGGGCCCTCGTTTGGGGGCGTGGCTTTCATTGTGGGCGTGGCCTAAAAGTGCACAAATCATAGTAAGGTGCGCAAACAAATATATAAATGTATGTGAGCATTTATATGTTATGTTTGTATGCGTACTACTATGGTGTGTGTACTTTTCAAGCCATATTTTATAAACATAGCAATGTTACATATTTCTATGTTTATAAAAGGTGGTTTGAAAAGTGCACAAACCATAGTAAGTTATGCACACTTGTGTGCTTACCTTACTATGGTTTGTGTACGTTTCAAGCCACCTTTTATAACATAGATATTTGTAACATGTTTCTATGTTTCTAAAAGATGGCTTGACACGTAAACAATTCAAGGCATGACGGACAAAACAAACCGCAAGGTGGCTTTGTCCGTCGACAAAGCTTTATAAAAGATGCCTTGAATTGTGCACGTTTCAAGCCGTCTTTTATAAACATAGAAATATTTCTACCTTTATAAAAGATGGCTTGAAACGTACACAGTTCAAGGCATCTTTTATAAAGCTTTGCCGACGGAGAAAGGCACCTCGGGCTCTGTGATCTATCTGCTATCACTGAGCCCGAGGTGTCTTTCACCCTCTGCGAACCCGCGGGCTCCATGATTTAATCTGCATATTAGATCACGGAGCCCGCGGGGGTCAGTGACTTGGGGAGGGAAAACAAAGGGACAGTAACTTCCTCTGATGACCCTGATGAGGGGTCATCAGAGGGAGTTACACTAACTGACAGAAGTGCCGCCAGCCTCAGCGTCGCTGTGGCTGGCTGGCACTTCTGTCAGCTTGGCCAACATAATGACGGGCGCATCTCCCGTCGCGGCTGCGGCCGCGGCGGGATAATGCATCCCGCAATGTTGTGTGGGACGGGGGGCCCCGGCTGGGCCCCGGCTCAGCCCCACTTTCTGGAGACTGCCGGGGCCCGGCCCCGGCAGGCCCCGGCCCACTTAAAGCACTGGAAACCTTCCTGAATATTGTTAAAGACGGAAAGGAGGCAATGGGAGAATGTCTCCAGTCTGGACTAGATACTGCTGATTGTATCAGCAGATCCATGGCTGCAAGCACAGTGCTACGCAGATTTGCGTGGTTGAGGAGGTCGGGGTTTGCACCAGATGTGCAGGCCAGACTTCTCAACATGCCCTTTGATGGCTTGAGGCTGTTTGGTAGTAAGGCTGATGAAATCCTAGAAAAACTACAGACCTCAAAAGCGGCAGCTAAATCTCTTAGCGCCTCCATGCGACAGCCTCAGAAACCCTATTCGGGCTCATCTCCCTGGAGGGGTCGTTCTTTTCAGTACTACTCCTCTTTTGGTAGAGCAAGAGGACAGGCCGTTCAAAGAGAAGAGAAATGTCACTCGTGGTGACAGAAGAAAAGGAAAGACTGCAAAGCCAACCTCAGGAACGGCATCTTTGCCCTCAGCCGCTCCTGCAGCCGCCTCCAAATCACTCTGAGGCCTTATCACACATAACCCCGGTTGGAGGCAGAATCTCTCAGCATTGGAAAGAATGGCGGGGCATTTCTTCAGATGCTTGGGCACTGGAAACAGTAGCTCAAAGTTACTGCCTTCCCTTCCTAAAAAGACCTCAGGACCATCCACCGGGAACCAACTCGGTCAAAATTCCAGACCAGCTCCTGTTGCAGGAAATCTTAACCCTGCTAGAGAAAGGTGCAATAGAACATGTACCTGTAGCGGAGAGGAACAAGGGTTGGTACTCCCCTTACTTTCTCATCCCAAAGATTGGGATCTTCTGGATGACGTAATGGAGATTTTGCTTTCTGCCAGAAGGCCAGCAACAAAATCTTTGTACCGATGTCGTTGGAACAAGTTCAGTAACTGGTTCAAAGATAAGGATGTGGACCCTTTTCAGTGTGACACCCCAATGGTGCTCTCTTTCCTATTGCATCTAGCCAATCTGGGGCTCCAGATCAGAACAATTAAAGGATATCTTGCTGCGCTGTCCATTTTCAAGCGCTCCTCGATAGAGGTTTCTTACTTAAAAATGCCATTGATAATTAAATACCTGAAAGGGCTTACTAACGTATACCCTCCAGTACCTTTTCATGTCCCAACTTGGGATTTAAATCTAGTACTTACATTTCTAACTTGTATACCTTTTGAGCCTCTGCATTCTTGTCCCTTGAGGCTTCTAACATTGAAGACTGTCCTTCTTGTAGCCTTAACATCAGCCCGCAGGGTTAGTGAACTACAGGCTCTCTCATGTAAACCCCGAAATATTATGTTTTACAAGGACAAGGTAGTTCTTAAAGTTAAACCATCTTTCTTACCAAAGGTAGTTTTTGACTTCCATTTGTCACAAAAAAGCATACTACCGACATTCTATCCTCCTCCTCATTTGGGCAAAGAAGAGGAGAGGTTTCATAGACTGGACCCTGAAAGGGCTCTCAGTTTTTACATTTCAAGAATGTCAAGATTACGTCAAGATGACCAACCTTTTGTAGGTATACAGGTCATAAATTGGGTTTAGTGGTGACAAAACAAACCATATCCCGCGGGATCATTCTAGCTATAATTGAGTGCTACAGATTGGCGGGGAAGGATCACCCTGATGGACTTCGGGCCCATTCCACTAGGGGGATGGCTACTTCTGTGGCTCTGAAGAGGGGAGTCCCTGCAGGAGATATTTGTTCAGCTGCAATCAATGCATTATTGCTTAGATGCCTCTTCCTCCAATGAGGGTTTATTTGCCAAGGTGGTACTTCATTCCGTCCATGAGAACAATAACTAGTACTCCCACCTCCAAAATTACCACTGCTATGGGAGTCTATCATAAGATGAGGAATACGTGGGAGGACACAATCCATTCGAATAACAAGTTACTTACCAATTGTAACGTTCTTTCGACTGGATGTTCCTCCCACGTATTCCTCATTGCCCCTCCCATCCTACCCCGCAGTACAGTTTACGTTTCTTACATTTTCCTCTCACGAAGAGTCTATCAGTAATAAGGCACGCCTGGGTGTTCCTCGAATATTTCCTCGAAAAAACAGAACTGAAGCTAACGGGCGCGGCACAAGCTATTTGTACTGGTGGCGACGTCGACACGGTACGGAGCTCATCGAGGGACATCGACGCCACAACCTCGTGCACAGCGCCCTCTGCCGAAATTTTCTTTTCCGAAGCAGCGAAGCTGGCAGGACACGAATATCATAAGATGAGGAATACGTGGGAGGAACATCCAGTCGAAAGAACGCTACAGTTGCTAAGTAACTTTTCACAATATCAGTTTTTACTACTACTTCTGGGAAAACATGAGAAACATTGGTGCTGTTTGTTCCATCCTTGTGATTGCCACCTGTAATGCAGGTCACGCACCTCTCCTCCTGAATACTCTGTCAGAAGGGTAGCTCTCCTGTCACTCTTGTTTTCCCACTTTTGTTTTCCCACTCTTGTTTTAAACCAGTGCTGATAATGGCTTTCTCTCACTCTTGTTCTTCTTTGGATTAGACAGTGCTTGTTTAGGTCAATTCCCACTATTGCTTCTTTCTCAATCTGGCAATAGGGTCTACAAACAACTTGTTTCTTAATTGCCCTCTCTTGGCTTTGGCAATGTTGGTTCTTATCAACTTGTTTGTTTATTGCTTTCTTTTGACTTTGAATTCACGTCTGGTAATATTGCCCTCTCTTGCCTTGGGAGGGTACTCTGACCTTTATAAGCACAGTGATACCTCTCCTGCTTGTGCTCACAGTTCTTATTCTACCACTTTATCATTTGTGTATCAGCTCGGTATTCACAATAATTATTATTATTCCACTTCCCTTCTTTTGCATCAGTTCGGTATTTAAAATAATGAGACCTAGCCAGCGGGCGATCACAGAGCGTTCCAGGGGTCACACTCTGCGAGTGCACTCACCAGGTAATGCGAATGCGTCCATTCGCTCCGCCGCTTCCAGGTCTTCTGATTCTTCTGCTCTGCTCGGCGCAGCCAACTGATTCTCTTTTCTTTCTGCGGCCCAACGCTGGTCGGTAAAGACGTGCTTCTCGCTCCTGGGCCCCTCTGGTGCTCGCCAGCCACCGGGACCCGACTCACGATGGGGAAAGCTTCTTAACTTCACGCTTCCCGCCATGCGACCACTGTAGTGACAGTCTTCAGGGGGGAAGGATTTCAATAACAATGCTTCCCGCTGCGCGACCTCTGCCTACAAGGTCTCTGAAGGTAGACACCCTCTCAGAACCGGCATCCGTTCAGCAAACAACAGTGGTTCTGGCATCACTGCTCTCCTTTAGCAGCAAATGCAATGTGGATTTACTGCAATCACTCCACCTCCCACTACTTTTCTCCATGGCCTGCACCTGAGGGGGCCTTTAATGCCTCCCAGTCTCCCTCAGGTGTGGGTCATTAACCCTATTAGCCTGCAACTTGCAATCCAATGCCTCTGCATCCCGCTTCTTCGTCCCAGTACGTTGGGCATTGTGGGACTTGAAGTCCTCAATGTTCAAATCAACCTTAACCATAGTTTCAATTTTACAATAGCCATTAGGATGGTAGGGTCTCTGGGAAAGTTATTAAAGGGGTTTTCCCATTCTTCCAGACCTGCTTTGCCCCTCGTGATCCTCCTGCAGAACACCACCGCCAGGGTCTGGCTCAGGAAGCGTTTGCCTTTCCCTGGCCACATGAGATGGGTCCCAGGCTAGGTTTTCTAGGGGAATCATCTGTGATTCATCACACCGCCCAAATATTTTTCCTGGGTGTCACCTATTATCTTGCTAAGGATGGAGGCAATTGTAGTACCGATCTATAAAAAAAAGGAGATTGTGAGGAGCGAAGAAATTTCAGACTGATTGTTTTATTAGACTCTATAGGTAAACTATTTGCCTCCATACTCCTGAAAGATCGAAAGCGATGGGCGACTGAGGCTGGCATACTTGACCCACAGCAAACAGGTTTCATAAGTGAAGTTGGAACCTCCCTAAACCTATGAATTCTGAACTTATTATAACAACGCGTCTTGGAAACTAACACAAAGATATACCTGGGGTTCATCCACCTAGAACAAGCGTTCTGTGGAGTAAATCCCAAGCGCTTTTGGGACAAACTCAGGCGATGGAAATGCCCATAGCACTTAATAGAAGCAATTCAAGCGCTATACATGGATACATCAATACAGATGCGATTGTCTAGACATGTTTCACTATCAATAAAGATCCACACGTTCCCTGGCATAAAATAAGGATGCACATTGGCTCTGTTTCTATTTGCATTATATATAGCTGATATGGAAGAGTCACAAAAGAATGTCAGAGCCTTTCTGCCCAAAATGGAAACAGGAGTTATTCCGTGGATATTATACGCGGATGATCTGGTCTTAATTGACCATGCTGCAATTGGACTACAAAGAAGACTCAGCGCATTTAAAGTCTACCTGGACGAAAATGATATGAAAGCTGACGTTGAGAAATCAAAAATCTTGATAATGACGTCAGCGCGTCGCATAGTAAAAAAAGGAAAAGTCTTTAACTGGAGCATCAGCAAACAGAAGCTAGAAATTGTAAATTCTATAATTTACCTAGTAGTCTGGATCAACAAAAATGTAAATGAACAAGGACAATACCGTTTGATTAAAGAAAAAACTAATGAAGTTAACAAATCAGGGGAGAATTTTACATAGACGATATGGAACTTTCTCAATGATTCCAATCCTTACCTTTTACAAGCAAAAGGTGGTAGCAATCCTGACGTATGGGGCTGAGTCATTATTAAAACTATCTTGGAAAACATGGCGAATTTGCGAGGGATTCTTCTGGAGAAAGGTGCTGAAGCTCCCAAATGCCCTATCAGGTGACATACTAAAAAACAAATTGAGGTTGCAATCTTTGACATCGACGGTCTTGTGGAAAACCATTTGTCTATATCGAAAGTGCATAATAGATAACAGACCAGTGCCATTTGATATTCTGACTAACGTAATGGAAACGAATGACAAAAGTTTGTAGAGATGGAAATCGCGATGCAACGAATACCTAATAGCTAGTAAAATTGCGATGGATGTGTTGACAATGAATCCTACTAAAGCAAAGAAGATTCTACAGCAAAAAGACTGGATGCAAACTATAGAGATGAGAAGCAATAGTAAATACTGGCCGAATATCATCTGGGAATTGAAGAAGTTAAACCAACCACCGAAATACCTCATAAAGTTTCTGTCGGCCCACTACAGAGACCTCCGAATGAGATGTAGACTAAACATCCTACCTTCAAAAGGTGTTTTTTTTAGCAAAAAAACAGATTAACATCCAAGAGTCGCTATGTAAAGATTCAGAGAAAACTGAGACAATCAGACATCTGATGCTGAACTAGTTGTCCCTTACCGAACTAAGAACGAGATATCTGGGGGACTACTTCCAATCAGACTATTCGCTATCAGAAGATGAAGGGTGGGAAAGAATTCTGATGACAGAGAATATTGGCCTAACGATTGCTGCTCTGAAATTTGTGGAAATAATATTAAAAGAGGAAGGGTCATAAGTACTATCAAGGAATAAACTATTGCCCGAATTAGAGACGGGAAGGTTCCTACTCTGTATCCACAATGTGAATGGGTTTAAATGTGAATGGTGGAATGTTAAAGGTTCTAAATTCTATTAACCAATAAAACATAATATATATATAAAATACAATTACCTTGCTACTGGATGATACCCAACACCTTGTTTCTCCAGCACTTGTACTCCTGGTGCGTCTACTACCCTCTTCTCCTTGATTTACCAACTAGCTGCTAAAATCTCCCACCTTACACCAAACACAAAGCACCCAAGAATTGAGCTATGACTCTACTCTCCTAGCGGCAAACTAGACCCAAAGCGCTTTAGTCTATCAGATTTTGGGCCTCTCCCCTTTGGAGGACATACTCCTAGCTGTCATGCTAATCCCATGCAAGAAAGGTTCTCAGGTCGGGGCTACTTCTAACCTGTAACCATTAACACCACAGGTTTTACTGCTGCCTCTCCCGCTATCCCACTAACAAACCCCTCTCCCTCTATTCTTACAGAGCCACACACAGTGAGGCCAACAATAATGCCATTGAATTAAACCTCGGCTGCTTGTTCACAGTTCTTTTCTTGTGCACCAGACTGACGTCATTCTGAATCAGCACTTTTGCTGATCACCGTAGTGGAGGCCATTTCTTCTAGTGTACTGTATGGTATTTCCATATTCTTCAGCGGGCACATGTTCAACTGAGGACATTCCCTCTAGGGTCTGACTCAGTGTCCACTCCTGCCCCAAATGCTAACACATGTCTGAAGATCAACTCCTAGGTGTCCACATGAAACCACTGTCCGACATCTCCCCTTTTGCTAGACATGCACACAAGTCCTTTAGTTCAGATAAGGGCATGTTGCATTATAAATGACCGCTGATTATGATTGTCAAATGCACATAATATTAATGTTTCTACTTTTTATAGCGTGCAGAGGCCATCCATGCCCTTTGACTGTTCCCAGTTGATCCTCAGTGGGGGTCCCAGTTGGGATGTACACAGTCCTGCATTTTAATGGGGATGTCTACCTTTGCTGCTCTATCTGCAGCATGTGTACCTTTCACTTTGGCGTGCATGCCTTGGTGCCTCCCTTCCCAGCATTGCTTCCTCTGCTGACCAGGGCCGAGAGATCCTAAAAATATACCCAGTTCTTTTGCACAGGGTGCCAATACATTGCTATATCAGTGGGGGATCTCCCAGCAAAATGGCTGTCAAGTGAGCTGGCTCATGCTTTCAGCCAAGCTTGATGTTTTCAACAAAGCACAGCTATTTAGAAAACGAAAACACGGCTAAAGCCCAGCTTCTGCATTGGCCTGATAGCTTTCCAGTTCCACAGAGCTTGACTCTATAGGCAAAGCCAGTGTATATTAGGTTCTATGTCATTTTGTCGGTCGCCTAGCCCAATTACCATTTTTTTGCAGCCGATTTTAGGCGGCCTACAAAAATAGAAAAAAAAGCATTTTCTCTAACCCTGCCCCCACCTTCCACCCTCCATACTCTATTGCCCCATTTGTGACGAATCAGGTGCTTTCAACCCCCAAACCCTCCTCCCTCAGCCCCATCCCCTCACAAGAACCCCACACCATTACAGAAACACACACAAACACGTACACCAAAGACACACACACACACACACACACACACACACACACACACACACACACACACTTACCCGTTCTCCCTCGTGGCCTCTTCTGGGCCCTAGCAGGGCTGACAGTTCAATTTAGAAAGACTGCTCTGTGCGGTCACAGTGCAATCTTTCTAAATCGTTTTTATTTTAGTTTGCTTTTTTTAAAATAGACCGGTTTATTACAGTCACTGGGGTTGCTCAGACCGTGTCTGTGTGATCCCCTAAATTTGGAAATTCCACCTCAAGTGTTATCAAATATGGCCATTGCCCACTTCATTTCTGAAACCTGTAAGAGTATTTTATTCAGGTATTTTCAGATTTGTTTTAAAGTGTATCTTGCAAATGTGTCACTGATTAAGGGACAAGAAGTTGATGAGTCTCCAGTTTAGAGAGGCCAATGTTTTAGGTGGTTTTGTTATTCAAAAGGGGTCATGAGAGTCCTTCTAAAGAGGGAGTGCAAGCAATCACTAGCAGAGAACATTATTGAGATGTGCCCCATCAATCGAGCTTCAGACCAAGTTCATATGGGGTAAAATGGAGGAGAGAAAGAGGAGATCTCAAATTATCCAATGCTATTCAAATAGTGCTCTCTTAACAGAACAGGAGAGTCTTAAATTATGTCACAGTACTGCTCTGACAAGTAGATCCAGCAACTGAGAGAACACCAACAACCCAGATGGAAACCTCCCACTGGATTAGAACACTTTCTGAGAGATTATGAACTACAGTTCCGGGCATGGATCCTAAGGTTCCACCTCCAGAAAATGAGGAAAAACATGAATTACATGGTTCAAAATTAAGATTCGATGAGCAAGAGCTAAAACCAGCTCGTTAGGTGTCGAGCATCACCCAGTAGGCAGGAGCTACATCTGGGGGACCAGGAGCAAGTACACTGGGCACTGTAAATCTAACATGATGCACACTTTAACCTTTTAGCCATTTTGTATGATATTTTATATTTAAATGTGTCTTAGATGTATGCTAGTTTTTTAAAAATTACATTCTCAAACACTCAAAGTTAATGTCACATATGCATGTTTGTAAGGCGCTACTCGGCATGTGGGGCCAAAAGTAGCTTCTTGTAACTGTTGGTTTTAACATCACCAGGCTCTTCAGGGATAGAAGCAGGTGCTAAATAGCTCCCAGGTCCCAGCAATTTCAAAGCCTGAATTAATAACTGAGCTCCTGATGTTATTAAAATACAATACTAAAATGAAGCAGCAGACCTTCAGGTTGCCTGTTGCCCTAGACTCTATTTAGTTTTCTTGGATCCAAGTCATCCGCCAGCTGAGCTGAGCCCCTACACTCACTCTCTAGTACCAGGTACTTTGACAAAGTCACCTTTAAATTGTTCAGTGCTGGGCACAGAGGAATGCTGGTGGCCAGGGGAAGCCATTGGTTATGTGATACAACCTAGGGAGATGGTATTTGGTGGATCCAACAAATCTGCCTCAAGCTTGTCACCAAGGATTCAGCAGCTACTCAGGTCACAATAATCCCTCATGTCATTCAGGGGGAAATATGTCTCATGAGTAAGGAGTGGGCCCAGTGTTAAAGCCAGGTGTTAGAACTATTCCCTGATGGAAGAAGCCCAGAGAAAATCTGCCCCAGGAAGGTTTTGACACAAGTGGGTGATTTGCCAAGCGCTTTGGATCCCAGTTGTGCAGAGACCTCAAGTGTGCAAGGCCTGGAATAAAATAGGAACCAGAGAACAAAAGGAGCCAGAACGGTAAGAAGGGAAAATGCTCAGACTAAGCTATTGAACTCGGCCCAAGGAAGCTTGGGCAAAGAGATTGAACTTAGTTTTGGATTTGGCAGCCAGAACGCTGGACCTTCTAGCCACATGACACTGCTGCCTGATCACAAGATGACGTACAGTCTTTAGGAGGCTTCAGACTGCAGGAGCTGGGGAAATGGACAAATGTAATTGTTCGAACAAGAACAGCACATTATGTCACGTAAAACTAAGAGGAAGATGCGTGGGAGATTAGACATGCATCCATCACAAGCACACATACTATTGGCGAAAGAGGCCCATCAACCAGAGCACCAGGGACAATTTATGCTGAAGCCACACTATACACTATGCAGTCCTGACACTGAGGTTATCTGGATGGTGTGTTGGGTTTGATCCTGGAGATGGAATGCTGTGTGGATGTTGGGCACAAAAGCGCTGTGAGGTGATAGGCTATGGAGGTTGTAGGGCAAAGTTGGATAGTAAGGTCGTTATATATTGCAGGTTGCCGTTAATTTACCTTTTAGATACCCTGTCCATTAACTCTAGCACTGACTACGAGGGTCGCGAGGGGGGTGAACACACTCTCCACTCTCCCCTGCCCTTCCAGTGCTGCTGCCTCATTGCTTTTACTGCTGGGAGGGTGCACAATGCTCCCAAGTAGTGCGATGAAATACAAGAAGGCCAAAACGCGAGAATATGTGGTTGATCATCAGGGAAGCTGCTGTTTCTGCCTTGCAATTTGGGGCCGGGAGACATTCCACCCATTTGGTAAACGAGCAGGTTACTGTTAACATGTAGTTATTCCCCCTAGAGGAGCGAATCACGGACCTGATGAAATCTACTTGTAAATCAGACCATGGCAGTGTCATCCCCCTCTTCTGGAGGGGAGTTTGGTGTGTGAGTGAACGTGGCTGAAATTGTGCAATCACAAGATACCCTTTCAAATATTGGTCGAGGTCCTGCCCCATGTGTGGCCAGTATGCAACCTCCCGCAAGATTTCTAGAGTTGTATGAAACCCCTGATGACCGGTTGTAGCCGTGTCATGGGCGTGACTTAGCATCAGGCTTTGGAATGAAGTAGGCACCACCCACTGGTCGCATCCAGAGATGGATCTCCTTACCAACTAACCATCTTCGATTCAGAACATTTTGGGACACTTCATCAACGCCCTGAGGTTCTCTTTCCCAATGTAATCGGTTTCCGTCAGAGGAAAGTTCTCAGGGTCCTCAATTTGTTGATAACATTTCCCAATAATCGGATCCCCTTTTTGTGTCGTGATTTAATCAGCATCTGGGGTCTCCTTACTCCACTGGGCAGTTGAGAGTTCATTGTGGGACCTAGTGACAGCAGTAACCTGGATTTCCCCCAACTGGGACTCAATTTCAAGGAGATCTCCCTGGATGGCTCTGGTTTTGGCCAGGTTGTTTCCAGTTTTGTCTGGCCCCTCTATCCTGGAATGACCCATAATCTTTTTCCAATAAATGGTCATCCAATTAGAGGTGACCAGATCATCAATATTTTGTATTAACTTGCCATGTTTGCGTGGTTTGTTATTAGCACACAGCATGCCTCTGGTTTTACAATTTACCAGCTGCTCCACAAACCCGTCCTGTACACAATCTGAATCGGTGATTATCGGTGATTATAACCAGTTAGAGGAGTTGGTGTTGGACGGCAGTGCGGTTGGCCTGATGAACTGCCATCAACTCCGCCACCTACTGCGGGGACCGATTTTGTTCCCAGCAGTGGTGTAACGCTCACCTGATTCCCGTAGAGGCGCCGGTCTTGACTGGGCGTATACCGCATCTTCAAAGGTGATGTGTAACACACGGCTGGCTCTTTGGGCTGGACCTCTGTGCACTGTATGTCTGACTCGAAGGGTAAGATGTCTGCAGATAGAAAATATGGGATTAAGGAACTGGGTTATTGAATGTCTCTCTTCTTCCCTTTCTCTTCTCCTGTAGAACCCCAAAGGTTAACGCTCTCACCTTAGGTAAGTGAACGCCGTGCTCTCCATCTGCCTCGGGGCAGGGTGCTGTAACCAGTTTCTTCACTGGATAAGGGGAGCAGGCCTCTTGACTTCAGAGGACTGCTGTCCGTCGTTTACTGCACGAACGGTAGGTTTCGAGTAATTCTAATGTCTTTAAAGTCTTTAGTAATGATGTTTCTTGTTTTGCAGGGTTCCGGCGATGGCGGATGACGGGCTGAAGTGAGTTGAAGATGGAGCCCGTTTGATGAATAGAAGCGCCTGGAAGCACGTAAGTAAGCGCTTGTTGCCTGCTTCACGATGCGCTCTAACTGTCTTTTTATTTTGCAGGTACAAGTTCGGAGCGGCTGCAGGGTGCCGGAATACCCACTGGGTTAGATGTGGAAAGGAGTAATGGCACGTGAGTATTAAAGTTCCCCATTGTCTTTAAACGCACCTTGTTTTGTCTTTCAGATGCGGGATGCAGCGCCGAAGGCCTCCGGAGCGTGCGAAGAGTTGGTAAGCTTTTGTCTTTCAGATGCCGGAATGCAGTGTGAAGACCTCCGGAGCGCACGAAGAGTAGGTAAGCCTTTGTCTTTCAGATGGCGGAATGCAGCGCGAGGCGTTGGAGACAGCCGATGGACCAGGTAAGTGAAGAGCTGTCACTGAAGACCGTAATGCTAACCTGTTCTTTCTTGTCTTTATAGGTGTTGCTGAAGACTGGATTCAGGATGGTAAGCCTTTTTCCTTAGGCCCAGGATCAGATGCAGAAGGCACGATGAGCGTTCTGCTGCAGAGGATGCAGAATAACGCAAAGCAAGATTCATCTATCGGGTGTGGTTTAAATAGCCTCCTGTAGTGCTTAGGTGTCTCCTTCCACAGCCACGCCTAGGTAAGAAAAGAGTTCCTGCTTTCCAGAAGAGTTCCAGTGTTCTGAATCTAGGGAATGTCTCCTGCCCCACCCAACAGGAAAAGTAGTTCCAACCAGAAGAGGATCAGAGGCTCAACTGGCAGGCAAGTAAGCAGCATGGTCTGCTGCAGGTAAGTCCACCCAAGCATTATGAGCCCGGCGCTTCCAGCGCTGGGACTGGGCATATTTATGAGCCTGGTGCCACTGGCACCAGGACTGGGTCCAAAAGGTCCCAATTGGGACTGGTTGGCACTCGGAACCTGGGTTATGGATCTGCTTCCAAGGGAGTTGGGAAAACCCTGACTTTTTGGAAGCAGAGATCATGACAAGTGGGTTCCAGGGCTTCATCCACCCAGGCATTGCCAACGCTGGCCATCAGTTCGTTTTCCCTGTTGTTGTCAACATGGTAGGAGCACCCGTCCACGTAAACTGTGGGCATTCCCTCCCACTTTTCTTCTTCATAGACTTTGTGCAGGGAATTCAGGTACACCTCCATGTTTTCCTGGGTTTTGAGACTTTCGTCCTCGAGACAGCTGTCTCTGGCACAATCATGCAAGTCAGCCAGACCTTGCGTGAGGGTATTTTTCTTGTTTTGGCCATATCTGATCTCCCCAGGAAAGCCATCCATTGACAGAATTCAGGAAATTATTCTGGAATTACTCGCGTTTCCTGCCCGGATTCTGTCACTTTGGAGGTATTGCAAAGGCTGGTGTGGAGTCTCCACTATGATGTGCTCCCCCAGATGGATGGGGCGGTCAGTTTTCAATGCCCACACCGTTGCCAGGAGTGCCTTCTCACAGTCGTTGAATTCTTCCTCCACAGAGCATAAAGTCTTGCTTGCATAGGAGATTACTTTATTGACCTTGTCATGCTTTTGGTATAATACTGCTGTCAAGCATGTATTCAAGACCCCCGTCTCCAAGAAGAACTCCTTGTTTTTGACAGGGTAAGCTAGACAAGGCGCTTGTGAGAGACTTCTTTTGAGTTGTTTTACTGCCTCGGCTTGTTCTGGACCCCACTCCCACTTGACCCCCCATTCAACAGATGGATCAGGGGTCTTGTGACCTCTGCGTAATCCTCAATGAATTTCGTACTGTAATTAGTCAGTTCAAGGAGGCTTCTTAGCTCACGCAGAGTTGTGGGGTATTTTAGTTTTAATAGTGCTTTCACTTTCTTCTCATGGGGACAGAGACACTCAGAAGTTATTTCATGCCCCAAGACGTTGACACAGGCCCTGCACCACTGTGCCTTCTGCAAGGACAGTTTTGCTCCGGCAACCCTCAACTGGGTCAGAACATAACAGGTTTCCGCCATGTGTTTCTCCACAGTTGAGCTTTTTATGAAGACATCATCCACATAGGCCAGGTTACCCCTTTCACCAAAGTTGGGCATGACCTTGTGTAGGAAGATGTTGAATTAGTTGCTGGCGTTTATGTATCTGAAGGGCATGCAGGTCCATATGTACTGCTGCCCCCCCCCCCCCCAAGGTAAAGGCCAGCTTGTATTGGTCCTCCCTACTGACGGGCATGGTCCAGTATCCATTTGTCAGGTCAATAGCAGTGTATTCCTTTGACCCCATGGATCTGGGCCAGCCCTTGGTCAATGTAGAGGAGAGGCCATCGGGACATGTGGACCCGTTTGTTCAGCTCCCTCAGGTCTGCGCAAAGTCTCCATTGGCCATTTGGTTTTAAAATTCCCAGCACCGGGTTATTAAAGGTGCTATGGACTGGACAAATTATCCCACAAGACTCAAGGTTTTTGATAATTTCTGTCAGGGATTTCATAGATGCGAGAGGCAAGCGATATTGCTTCACAAACACAGGAGTCATTCCAGGGTCCGTGGGAATTATGGTAGTATGTATCTCGGTGCGACCACAGTCGTACGAGTCCACAGCAAAGATATCTTGGAAATCTAAGAACACCTGTTTCAACTTTTGCTTTTTGCCCCTCAGTCTCACAGGCATCAGCGAGGTTGACCCACTCTTCAACCATTTGCCTGAAGCCGGAAAGACTTTGGGTTTCACTATCTCAGCAGCCTCCTCCAGCTGGGTGTAGAGGTCTCTGGTTAAAGTGTTGACCTGGACAGAGGGTTTCAGGTAGGAGAGGCAGTCTTTTTGGACCTGGAATATCACCTCATCCTGCCTGATGTCACAAGTCACCTCTTCCTCCCCGTAAGAGTAGGAAGAGTACACCAGGAAATTCCCCCCTTGCCGGCTGAAGATCCTGTCTGGTGGTATGTCATTGTCATTGTCATAGAAGTCATTGGGGATTGGTCCTATCAGTTCATTTCCTAGATCCATGGAAAAATGTCGGTCATCAACCACCATTCCATTAATGGTGCCTGCGTCCAGAGTGATACTCCTAGGGTCGCTGTTATCCATCAATATTGGAATGGTGTTGTGTTCTACATTGACTAATGGTGTTGGATTTAACCCCAACCCCTGCTGTTGAAGATGGGCAGTGAGGTTTACATAGGCGTCAGGATTTTGCAGTTTCTGTCCTCTTTTAATTTTTAATTCAAGTGGGAATTGTCGGGTCCATTCTGGGATGGTGACCTCCTCCCCAATTGGAACTTAAACCGCATACGGAAGCAATTTAGCTGACCAAAATTCTTTTTCAGAATCATCAAAGCCCATGGGATTTCCCCCTAGTCGGGACCAGGCCTTGTAATGTATCAGGTCCAAATTAATTACAAACCGATTGAGAATGTCACTGCCTAAATAGTATGCAGCAGGGACATCTCGCACGACCCAACAATTATGCTCTATGCTTTTGTCACCTCTAGTAATTTTGAGCATGCACCTGCTAGGCAGGAGATGTTTGGAAGTGGGAGTTTTTCAGGCCCATTTCCCACTTATCAATCAATTTAAATGTGGGACTGGTTGGGTCTTTTGGGAGGTTTCTGAACATGGCTTCGCTGATGAAGCTCTTTCCGTTGTCCAGGCACACCCTGGCGAGAACAGACTCCTCCCCCTCATTTAACTGAATAGGGAGGAGCAGCTGTTCTCTAATTTTCTAAATGTCAGCTAAACTTTGAGCTGGTTTTCCTCACTTTTGACTACAGAATTGGGATTTTCAGATTGTGAATTGGTATAAAATGTTAAAGTATTTCCTTCTAATGTGGAATGCCACTTAAAACTGGAAGGAAGGTTGATTTTAAGGAATGGAGAGGAGTTCTCATCACCAGTTTGTTGTCCTACAGAAATTACTATAACGTCAGGTGTTTGATTATTTTGGAAATTAAACTCAATATGGTCAGATTTTTGTTGAACCATGTGGCATGTGCCATCTAAACTAACATGGTTGACACTTTGTTTTAATTATATTGGCCAGTTAGTCACACAGTCTATTAGGGGAGACAACCTGCGAAGGATGTTATTCCCTAATAGACAGCGGGTTCCCTCTGGATACACGACTATGACCGGTGTTTCACCTTATGTCGCCCAATTTTTATTTCCAGATCCGCAGTCCCCTCGACAGTAATTTCTTTCCCGTCGCAGTTCTGGAGTTGTCCCGGAAGAGGGGTGAGAGGGATCTGGTGTCTCCCCCCCCCTTCCTGAATTTAGCTACTCAAAGGCCCTTTTTGACAGAAGAGTGGCTTGGGATCCAGTGTCCACCAGTGCTGAAAATGCACATTGCCCTGGCACTCGAACAGTGGCATAGAATCTCCCCTCCTCCTCCAGCAGGCAAAGGTAATGGGCATTTTGGGCAAGCTTGGTGGTCAATTTCTTTATTTTGAACTCCGACACAGTGGAGTTTTGGACATTTTTCTGTGCCGGAGACTGGGAATCTGTAACAAAAACTTGGCATCCTGAAATATGCGGGATTTTGGAATCCCCTTTTTCCCTTAGTTCTGTGCTGTCCCCTCTTACCTGGTGGCATTCACTAGAGCCAGTTTGTAGGGAAGATCCCTCCATTACTATTTTTTTCTCAGGATGACAATTCTGGGGTTCAGGGGTGGGTGATTCTGAATCAGGTCCCCACACCCACCCAGTCTTCATTCAGATCTCTTGGGCCCCATTTGTCTTTGGAATGAATTCTCCTGTCCCTGAAGGAGAAGAATTTCGTCCCAGAATCCTCCAAGGATTCTTCCCCTTCAAACTGGAGGACACTAACTTCCTCCACAAAATGGGCCTTTTTGATTTCTTTATTTCTCCTACCCACCCTCTTCCCTGGGTTGCAGATTTTCGGGGCAGGAGATTTTAGTTCCGGGGTATCCAGGGGCTTTTCATGGGTGAGGAAGGAAGCTTCCTCTCAGGCTTTACACCCCCCTTCCTCCTGTGCCTCCTCCTCTGCAACCAGTGAGTTGTCGGGGTTCTCTCCCCGTCACTGTTCTGGGGTGCCAGACCCTTGGTTTGGGGGGTTCTGAGCCACCATGTTCATCTGAGGGTTCTGCTGAGCCCTCAACATGCGACTCAGATCCTGTGTGATGTTATGGACCTGGTGCTCCAGTTCGGACACCCGCTCCGGCTGGTACGGGGGTCATTGTTCATACCCAGGTGGTTCTCGGGAAGGGTAACTATCCCTTCTCCCGGCGTACCCTGGGTATTGGGGATTCTCTTGGTAACCCTCCACCCTTGGCCTCCGCTCTCCTGGATTGGGTGTTCTGGACTCCTGACACCGGGGAAAGAAAGGAGGGTTGTCCTGCAGGTTGGGGTTTGGTAGATACCGGGGAAAGAAACTTAACCCACACTTGTGTATAGGCGCGTTACAAATGCCATATCATATCATATCATATCATTTGGTGGATTACTGCCCTCCGGAGGGAAGTTAGGAGGGAGGTTTCCTGGGGCAGTACTCACCTGGTTGGATCCCCCCCTTGGTCTGGGGAAGTCCATACATACCCCAACATATGTCTGTTGCCCTTGTATCTGGGACTTATGTAATCAGGAGAGTTAGGGGTCCCATCGGTGGGATTAACTACCTGACTTTCCCTTGCTGCTAATTGATCACATGGCCTTTGCCTCTGATTTGGCTGGTTTTGGGAAGGTTTGTTTTTAGGCCCCCCCATTTCTAGGGCTAAAATGGGGGCAACCTTCACCTCCGCCACCTTAGCAGCGGCGGGGATGTTGGTTGGTTTGGCTTTTTTTGTCTGGTTTTTATTTTCTGCAGGTGTTTGGACTTCATAGATCCGGGTAGCCTGCTCTATTACCCAGTCCAGGGTCCTTTTGTCTTGAAAATCCCTCACTAACTGAGTCATTTTGTATTTTGGGAGCGCAGGAAAATAGTTAGTTATAAACTCTCTACTATTCGTGCGCACCCTCCTGGTAGTTTGTGCAAAGGTGCGTTTTAGCACCAGCACAATTCTCTTGGGGCCTGATCTTCTCTGCATTGCAAAATGTAGGCCGCTTTGCGAACCTCCTGGCGGTTTCTGTGGGCGGAAAAGTGCTTCAAAATGGCCGCCTTGTAGGTGGACCACCTTGAATGGTTTTGGTCTTCCAGTCCAACAAAGAGCTGGAGTACTCCGGGGAGAACGTCCATTTAGCATAGCCTATGCAGTTCTGGCTATCGTGGATGTGAAAAGTGTCCATCATCTGTTCATATAGTTCCAGATGCTCCCAGACAGAATATTTTGCAAATTTGTGGTACATTGTTATGAAATTCCTAATAGCCTTCATCTGTCTAATGGGGTCTTTCGCCATAGCTCTCTTCTGTTTATTTGCCTTCTTTTGCCACTTCACCTGAGTCCACTCGCCCTCAGGCTAAGAGCTGCTACTTTTTGAGGTCCCCTCATTATCTTCTAGCCGCTCAGTGATTGTTTGAGTTAGTGAGTGGCTCGCAGAATGGTGGGGCCTAGTTTTTTCTCCCCTGTGGCGCACAGGAGAGTAGTCTTCTGACTCCTCTCTGCTTCTAGGAATAGGGAAAAATCTCCCCCACTGTCCTGATTGGGTGGAGGTTTTTAGAATGCTCTTTTGGGGCCTCATTTCATGCTGTTTTTCTGAAAATCGAACCAACTGGTCCCTTTGGAGATAGTGCTTCTGCAGGTCTAATTCCCTGACTTTCTCTTCATAGGAGCCTTCCTGGTCAGAGACATCAGCCATAATATCTTTGTATCTAGACAGGGCCGCCTGTCCATCAATTTCTGAGGGGCGCTGACCTGTCAGCTTGATCATGCTAGGCCTATTTAATTCTGACAGCCTCGTGGTTTCTGGCTCATGTGAACCAGTAAACATGAAGTCAGCAGTGCCTTGCGCATACAAACTGTTAAATGGGTATGAGGCCCTTAGTACAGAGGGCATCACACTGTGATCCGGGGTAGCCCTGTCGCTCTCTACTTGTTCGGGGTCCTTCAAGCTTGGATTTAGCCTAGCATACTCTTTCTCCAACCTCCCTAGTTTCTCCTTCACGGACCCTACCTCTAGATAGTAGGCAAAGGTCTGAGCCTTTTGCTCTGCTGTCAGGGCTTGACTGGCCCCTATGACCCCCTCTTGAGCTGACACCTGCTTGTGGAGTTCATTATTCTCCTCACAGAGGGTCTCATTGTCTCTTTGCGCTTCCTGTATGGACTGGGAACACTGAGACAATTTATGTTGCAGGAGGTGAACCTCCTTTTTCTGCACATTCTGATCCTCTACGGCCTGCTCTAACTCGAGTTCCATTTGTTTCCTATGTCCCATTAATTTTTCACATTTTTCTTTTATGCCAGTCGGTCCCTGAAGGTCTGACTCCCTTCTCTCCAGATTGGTTCTTAATTAGTACACTTCCTGGTATAGGGCCTCTTTATCCTGATACAGATCGCCCCTTTGTTCAGCCAGGTCATCCCCTTGTTGCATTATGGCACCTAATTTCTGGCGCTCTTCATCAAATTCTGATTGAAAGTGGAGTTCTTTAATAATTAATTTATTACTTTCCTCTTCCAAGTTTTTTATCTGATTCTGTAAAGTGACTATTTGCTCTGCACTGACGTTATTGTATCTCACTAGTTGATTTAATTTCAGTACACTCTCTTCCAAAGAGTCAACCTTTTCTTGACACTCCACTCTTAATGCATTTAATTGGGCCTCTTAGTCTGAATTACTTTATTGTTGCAGAGCCAAGTACTCTTTTAGATGTTTGATGTAGTTCTCAACTTTGACCTCGGGAATCTTGGCTCTTTTGCAATTTCCCTTCTACTAGTTTTAGCTCAGTCTGGATTTGTGTTAAGAGTTCAGATTGGTTCTGCGCAAGAGTTCTGTTTTCTTCAGAATTTTCTGCAAAATCCCCATGTGGAGATATATGTAGGCTGTGAATTGGAAAATGTTAATCTGTTCCTCTTTTTTTTTTCTTCAAATTCAATTTTATTGGCACCTACACATCTACAGCTCAATGCAGGATTCCTGCAGACATCATTGTATTACTAGATACCAACCAGATTTTAACTTTCTCCCCATCTCCCAACCAATTTTGAACACTCCCTCCCACCGCCCTCCCTATCCCCAATGGTGTTCCGGCCATTCTAGGGCAATCTCTCTTTCAGTCCCTCCGGGATCTCTGTTCCTGTGTCTCCAATTGTAGCTTGAGGTTTGAGGGCCTCGGCGGAAGCACCCAGAGTTCAAACAATTTTTGGACCCATTCCTGTTCGTGCTCCCCTGTGCATACTGGCCACTGATTGGGCTGGCTCCCTGCCCCAGCAACATTCATCCCAGTCCACCACCCGCTCCACCTACCTTCTCTATCTCTCGTAAGTGTTCTGGGTCGTATTTCGCCAGCAATGGGGCCCATTCAATAGCCCTCATCAGCGATTGTGTATTAGTCTTGTTAGCTCCTCCATCCTGTAAAGGTCTAATGCCTTAGCCGCCTATTCCTTTTCACTCGGGAGGCTATCCCTTTTCCATCCACTTGCCAGACATGCCCTAGCTGCCAGCAGAAGATAGTGCGGCATATGCGGTAGTTTCTCCCAGTTCTCCCACATCGATTAGGTTCTGAACAGTACCAGTAGTGCGTCCACCCTCCTTTCTACCCCATCCAGGTCCCTGATCTACCCCAACACTTCTTTCCAATACTGTTGTACCTTATCACAGTACCACCACATATGCCAATAGTCTGGTATGTGACCACATTTCCTCCAACAGTGGGGGTCTGCCCCCATATACACTTTCCCCAACCTTGCCGGATCCCATTGCCACCGGTATAGCAGTTTGAGCCCATGCAGCTTATAATGGCAAGCCACTGATGTTCGTTGGGCATTCAGGCAGAGCGTCTTCCATAGTTCCGGATCTATCTCCCTTCCCATATCTCTTTCCCACTTTCCCTTTAGTGTAAATACCTCATCCCCTCTAGCATCCAATAATGCCTGGTACAGCTTAGAGATGAGACCCTTATTACCCTTCGCCACATCTAGCACTTGCTCTGTTTGTGTCAGATCCCTCAGCAATTCTGGCTTCCATCTCTCTGACATTAGTGCCCCCCTTGAGTTGCAAATATTTAAAGACTGACAGGGCTTCTTCTAGGTCTGCTATCCCCACAAACCCATCCTTCTTAAGAACCTGCCCCACCCTCTCTAGGCCTGCTTCAAACCAGTCCTGGAAACGCCCATGGTCTGGTATATTATCCTGTATGGGTGACGCCCATATGTATCTCAGTGGGGAGGGCCATGTTGTAACTCTTTTCATCTCTTTTCTATCTTTCCATAGCATCAGTAATGGGCCTAGAGTTCTATGCGAGTGGATTCCTTTTGGCATTGCCTTCATCAGCGCCCACAACCACTCCTCCAAGGTGACCAGGCGGAAGCGATAGTTTTCTATTCGTACCCATTGCTTATCCTTATCCATACGTGGGGGACCAGGGCCCTAAACTGGGCCGCTCTATAATACATTCTCATCTCAGGTAGTCCCACCCCTCCCTTTTCCTTTGGCTGAATCAGCAGTTTTTTAAAAGTTTTTTGTTTTTATTAATTGTATTTTAAACAGGCTTCGTGCTTTTGTTGATGGGCATAGTTTGACAAATGGTTGAATCTCATTCAATTTTTTGTGATTCCAAGGTTGATGAGACGTCAGTTTATTTGCCAGAGCTTTCTCCCCAGTCCTAATCCAGTCGAGCTCTTTGAACATTTTCAAGACCTTCGCTGGATTGTTCCTGAGGGTCTCCTCGTCCAAGGCCACCTCGTGGAGAATTTCTTGGTTTCTCTGAGCCCATCTAATTAGCATCTTGCAGCCGCCGTCTTTTATTTCTTGTGCAATCAAATTGTAAACAGAGGGTTTATCCGCAAGCAAACATTTGCGATAGAGCATTAGAGAGTTACAGCTCTCTGAAGCCGACAATGAGAGTAGGCTGAGTTCCTTCCTAATACAGGCCATCGAGACACATTTAGGTAGGCCCAAGATTTTTCTCCAGAAACTTGCCTCCAATACAAGCCAAAAAGCTGGTGGGATATTTGGCATCGCCTCAGCTCCATAGATTAATGTAGGACGACCTTCGCTTTGTAAAAATTAATCACAGGGATCAAGGAGAAGCGGCCAAATTTCTTATCTATTGCGTGCCCTTGCGCCGTCAATTTTCTTGTTTTGGCCTTCAAATGGTTCTGCATTCCTGTCTCGTTTCTTGTATTGTTCAGGATCACCCCCAAGTATTTTGACCACTTTGTCGATCGTTTTACCTTCTTGGACTAAGTTTACTTTTTCCTTGGTTTTTCTACCTATGGACAAAATTATCACTTTGGTTTTGGCTTTGTTGATCTCTAGACTATTTCTTTTCATGTACGCCTGAAGGTTGCTCAGTTGGCGTTGGAGCCCTATCGGCGTGTGGTCAAGAAGTGTCACGTCGTCTGCGTACAGGAGTCTAGTTATTTGTATTTTGCCCATTTTAGGAGGGAAACTTCAAAAGACCATTTCTAGATCTTTGATGTTTCTCAGAAACGCCAAGAACAGCGCTGGTGCCAGCGGGCATCCCTGTTTGACCCCCCTTTCTGTCTGGATTTATGCAGAAAGGAGTCCCTGTTGATCGAGACACACTCTCATATTGGTACCTGAATACAAGGATTTGATTGGGTCTAGCAGGGAAGGTGGACATTGCCAAGTTGATAGTTTATTCCATAAGAGCGACCTGTCCACCCGATCAAATGCCTGGGTGAGGTCCACGAAGACAATAAGTATTCATGGACCACCCTCTAGGACCTTGTGCTTCAAGGAGTTCAATGCCAAAATGTTGGCTAAAGTACCGCAGTTTTTTTTAAACCCTGTTTGTAAGAAGTCTTTGCATGGCGCTGTTTTTGCCCAAGCTTTAAATTTAGTTAGCAGAAGCGACCCATATACCTTTCCAATACAATCCAATAGCGCTATCAGCCGGTAGTTTGCCGGATCCCTTTTGTTGCCTTTCTTGTATACAGGTACTACCGTAGCTGAGTTCCATGATAGAGGGACAGATTTAAGTTCAGCAAATCTTTGGTATATTTCGCTTAGAAGCGGTGCCCACTCTTCGGGGTAAGCCTTAAGGTCCAGATTTGTAATGCCGTCTGGACCAGGCGTGTGAGAATTCTTTAGTGTCTTGATTTGCCGGACTATGTCCTAACGGTCATCTAAAGGAACCCACTTCACCTGGGCAGTCGTTCTTGTTTTCTGGTTAACAGACTGGGTTGTTGTTTGAGCGGAGAACAAAGTTTTAAAGAAGTGCGTCTATACTGTTTCACCTGTGTTGTTCAAGATGGTAAGTTCTTCTTTCGGCCTGGTTGAGTTGATGAGCGACCAAAATTCTCAACTCTTGTTGCCCTGGATCGCTCTTTGAATAGCCTCTGCGTCTTGCTGGTATAATGACCACCGGTGGTGGTTCAGCCATAATTTGTAGTTCCGGGTGGCTTCCATTACTGACTGGTTTGCTTTTGTTGATCCAAGAAATTTGGCCTTTCTCCTCACTTTTCTTAGTTCTCTTCTCTTATCAACCAGAATTTTATCAAACACATGTTTCCTGCTCTCAACGACTTACTTTGGGCCTTTTTTATTTTTATAGATCTCAAGTAGTAGTTAATCTGGATGTCGATTGTAGGGTGGACTTGGGTTCGAAATTCGACTTTGAGATCTTCTATTGCTGCTGCCGATATTTTTATCCTTGAGAGTTAACTTCCAAGTGGTTAATGGTTTTTGTTGTCTGGGTTTTGTTGAAGGGCCAAGTGATACATAACAAGTTGTGATCACTGGCCTTAGTTTGTTTCACTTTGAAAGCTGTAATTAGTTGCGCTAGGTAACTTGAAGCGAAGATATAATCAATCGTAGTTTGAAGTACCCCGTGCTCCATGTTGGCAGAGGATTTTTGCTGGGAAGCACCTCACTGATATTATGGAGCTCACGAGATGTCATTAATTTTAACCAGGCTTTTCCTCGCCGGTCAGACTTCAAGAGTTTCCAGCACGCTCTGCAGGATTGTTTGTGGCGCATGAGCTGTTTAGATCACCACAAATTAGTAGGTGAGATGCTAGATGGACTGATGTTGCCTCGTCAATAGCTTGTTCGATAGCTGGAAGAAAAGTGTTGGAGTCCATAGAAGCATGGTTTTAATAGACATTCATAATCACTATTATTTTCTTACCCTCCCTCGTGTTCTTAACCTCTGGATTTGTCAGCTCTGCTTTAATCATTAGCAGGAATTGGTTGCTTATCAGAACTTCTGAAGCCACCATGCCACAACTGTAACGTATGGCCGTCAGAATTCCTGAAGTAGGTCGAGCGAACAAACCCTTTTTTGCTGGGGCAAGAAAAGCTTCGTAGCCGTCGAGCGAGGGAGGGGCAGTCAACCAGGTCTCTTGCAGGCAGAGAATGTCGTATTCCGTTAGTTTTATGTCAACAGGTGCTGTCAGATGGCCATGGCCCCTAGTGTTCCAAGAGCATAGCTTTATTTCTTCCGTTGGCTTCTGGCTGTGATTAGAGAAGTTGCCATGCTCTCGGATCGTGGGTTGCTATCTTTTGCCTTGTGAAGATAGTACATTTGGGAGCCATGCCCACAAGCTCTGTACTGGTGCTTGTTTAATGAGGGACGTAGTAGTGTTTGTTGTTTCTGGTCTTGTCAGAGAGGTAAGGTTTGTGCATTCATGTTGGGCTAAAGATGATGTTTGCGTCTGGGTCTTACTGCTACATGCCTTGTTTCTAGCTACTGCCTGTTCCATCGTCGTGCTTTGTACTTTCCGTACAAACTTTGAGGCCTCAGTTGCGTGACGGTCTCTGCTAGTGACTTGGGGGCTTCGGCCTTGCGAAGATCTACGATATACCTCTTTTCTGCCCCACCGTCTTTCTTGCCTGTACTTGGAGTCATCTGGTCTACGCCTTTGCCGTGAGATCGTCTCCTGGGGTGTACATTTGTTTCCCGGCCTGGCTGGAATCTTTCTGGTTGACTCGGTAAGATCGTAGCCCATTTTTAGCAGTTTCTCAGAGTCTTCTTCTAGTTTGCGTTTGATGGTTGAGGACACAATATATAAGTGGGCAAATGCTTTGCCCTGACGATGGCTAGGGTCCACAATAAGTAAGTCGTCCGATCTTATCTTTTGCAATGCTGGGATGTAACTAAACAGAGTTAACACCAAACTCCGATTCAAAATCACTTCGTCGCCGTTGCCCTCAATCTGTTGTAATTTCAGTATCCATCTTGTAGCTGCCTTTTGCTTGGGCTCTTTGTTATACTTTTCTGTTTTTGACTTGTAATGCATTTGATATTACGACAATCGTTTTTCTGGTCGTCTGCTGAGGTTCTATATGACTTTCTGCGTGATCTGTTTGTCCTTTGCGATGGCAGCGGAGTTTTGCATCTCTTGTCATGATTCTGCGAGAGACCACTGTCATTTCTACGTTTATCTCGTGTTCTCACTGCTCTTCCTTTATCAATCTGGTCCTCATTTTGATCTTGACCTCTTTTGTCATTTTTTTGGTACCCTCTGGCTTTTTTTCTTACTTCTTTCTCATCATTTCCTCTATCAACTGATCGTGTCTTTTTCTGTCTCGACGTGATAGATGTTTGCGAACTAATCTGCTTTTCAACTTTTCGCTGGTCCGAGATCTTGTCTATGAATAGGTTGTCGATAGAGTATGTACTGATGTTCATCAAGGCATCAGACGTTAAGAATTCCTCTGTTGTTCTAGGAGAGTTTCTTGTCGTTGGGAGTGGGGCTGAGGCTACACTTTCAACTTGTGCCTCCAACTCCTTGTTGTTAGTCTTAGGTGCCACTCGTGGTCTCACTTTGGGCAATACTTTTCCCAGTCTATTTAAAATAAACACTGGTTCTAAAGTTTGTGGGCTTGAGTTCGATTCCTGTTCCGTTCTGTCATCTTTTTTGACATCTAGTGTACCAACTTTGACTTTGCAATTTTTAGCTAAGTCAATCGTGTTGTTTTTCTGTGGTTCTATTCCGTTGCTTCTTGTTGAATTAGCATGGTCTTCCCGACAGCCACCCGAAGAACCCAAAGCCCCTTCTTGATTCGATCTGGCTTCTTCCCTCTCCCGAGTCATTATGCAAGCTTCTAAAAAAGTTAATTTGGCCAACAGTGAAGCTTGTATTGATGTATGGTCTTTCAAGGTGTCACTGACCCCTTCGTATAGCTTCATGAATGGGGCAAGAGCAATTGTCACTGTAGACATTATTGACAACATGTCAGGTTTTTTGGGCGTTGTAGATCCTCGATGCGATTCAATGTACGGAACAGTTCTCCCATTCTCTGGTGAGTTCGGCCAGCGGACGCCCGGCGTGGCTCGAGACAAGTGGTGTGGGCCTTGAAGGTCCAAGGAATGTGTACACCGTCCTCCCACATTTAGAGGGTCCCAAGGACCTTGGACCTTATTAGGTTTAGGCAGAAAGTGTTCCCCATTCGTGTGCAGTTCATTCCCAGGGGGTTTAGCTGTTTTTGTCAAGTCGATAGAAGACATTTCCAGCTGCCCCCAATGTTCATGTGGAGGTCGGTTTATGGTCCGGTCTTTCGCGCCCTGTACCAGTTCCTGAACCAGTTCCGAGGAGCTGTTCTTTTGCTTGTGTACAGGATCCAGTTGTGTGCATCTGTCTTCTACAGTAGAAGGCGTTTTTAATTCCTTCAGCACCAAGTTGATACTAGAAGGCGATGATGTAATAGCTAGGTTTGGTGGTAGGACAATGCTTGGTACCTTGGGGTAGGTCGTCTGTTTGGGAATACTTGTCCGACTGACGTTGAGTATTGGTGAAGTAGGGGTGCTCACAGTTAGATTTAAACTGGCTTCCAGAGGGGAAGCCCCGTTCGAAGTCAGATGCAGTTCAGTCCTTCCCAGTTTTGCTATTGGCGGACACTCGTCGAGTGCCTCAAGGATTTCCAGATCAGTAAGCTCGCCTCTTCTTGCTGTTCTACCGAACATTCTGGGGCCAAAGTAATCTCTCAGGTTTGTGGACGTCGCAGTATTATTTTTGGTGTTTTTCTGCGTCGACAGTTTGTCTTTCTTATGAGTCCTTTTGAATTAGTTGATTTTTTTTTTTTATGGTTTCCTTCAGTTTTTTGCTATTGAATGACACACTTCTATTTTCCACAATGCTGTTCTCCAATAGGAGCAGAGTATTAGCCAGACTAGGTTCTGAGTGTACTAGAGCTTGAACACTCACAACATTTTCCAAGGGGAGCGCCAGGCCTTCTTCTGCTCGAGAAGACGCCTCATCGTCCGGTTTCTCACTGCAGGGGGCAACTACACTCATGCCCCCTTCATGCTGGATATTAGGTGGACGGCTAGCAGACTGCACCCCACCCTGCACCACCTCTCCCGCTGTCATGATTCCTGCCCCTCATGTCCCCAGCCCTCCAAGATGTCAGGCTGGAGCTAGGCCACGATCACCTAAATGGCCCTCAAGGGCCTCTCCATCCCTCCAAAGACCCACTTGGAGTCAGACTTGGCGCTTGTGGCACCAGACTCACTCACTCCCATAGGATAACATTGGGGATTGGACTTGTAACTGCATTGATGGGGACAAGATGGATGTCCCCACATATTTCGGTTCCCAGAACTGCCTGTGCAGTCTAGTGGGTGTGGTGCAGCCCAGAGACACCTGGGATACCCAGAGACTATTTAAGCAACGCCCAGGCTGAGAAACATGCTTTGTGTTTTCTGCACCTGCAGCGTGTCACTCGCCGTGTTCGGATCAGTCTCCAGTAGGCCTGCATCTTTCTTCTGCGCTCAGCTCCTGCAAGAACAAGAACACTGTTAGGAACAGCCTTACCTTGCGGCGCTTCCGCCCATCATTCATCGCTTCTTCTGTTCTGCGGGCATCTTCGGCGGTGTCATTCCCATCCCGGCACGCCGCTTCCTAAGGAAAAGGGAAAAGAACAGAAAAAAGGCATTAGTAAGCATTCAGCAAATCTTCGCTTATTTTTAAAGACTGTACGAGCTTCAAATGCTTACCTGAATCCCAGCCGCTCTTGGGGAACTCTGTCTCCGGAACTTCTCCTCCATCTGCAAGAGGGAAAAGACACTCCAGGTTAGCATGGAAACACCTAGAGGCGCTGCATACCGCGCTTACTCACCGCATTTCTTCTTCATAACCGGCATCCACGCTGAAAACGTCGCGGCACCTAAAAGACATAGAAAAAGAACTCAGTTCAATACAAATACGAAATGGTCGCATTGCGCATCGTGCTCTCACTCACCTTCAGCGCTACTCATCTCAGCAGCACGTCGCCATCCCCGGACGCAGGCCATCATCTAAGGAAGGAAAGGAACGAAGTTAGAGAACTGTTCAAAAGACTCTTTATACTTATCTGTCAGACTCTTGCCAGTGAAGTAATTAGGCAGCAACGAGCCCGCATCAATCAACGCGCCCCTGCGCTGAAAGCAGGACGGAGAGCACACTTTCCAAGAAAACAAAGTGAGCTGTGGATCAAAGGGAAGGGTTGGACCCCGAGGAAGAAGGGGTTCAAGCACACAGAGACAATAGGGAGTCAAACTCTACCAATCCTGTGTTTCAGGCCCAGTCTCCAGTCGAGTAGACTCCAGGGAAGGGTTTGAGGTCGTAAGAGGTCAGAAGAGGCTGAGTGACGTCCCCGTGAATACCAGGTGAGCATTACACCCGCCTCTTCCCCTAATACTCTTTCTCCCGAGGGTGGCGAGGGATGGCAGGGTGATGACAGGCTTGGGCCAGTGTCTATATTACTCACTTGGGGTCCCAACTGCTGAGACACCTCAGCCATAGCCGGGGTCTCTATACCGGGGCAAACCACCCACTCCCCCGGCACCAGCGCTGGGGCTGTCGTGGCCGTGGTACTGGCGCTCTTTGACAGCAAAGGACTAATGGCCATTCATTTGGTGTATTGGGTCGTCTACCCCCTGTTTCCTGTTAAAATACGTGGCCGGGAACTCCAAAGACATTGTCGGTCATCCTCGTTGTGAAACGAAGCTGAAGAAAAAGAGGACATTTCCACTCTGATGGTCCGTCTTGTCTGGGCTTATTTGCTGAACTCTCTGGGTTTAGCTCCCAGAGTCACCTGATAAAGCAAAGTAGTGTAGGCGGCTGGGAGTCGTAGCTCAGTCACTCAGTTGCCAGATGTCAGGTTAAAGACAGGCGAACTGCTAGCTGGTCGGTCTCCCGGTTCACTGTTAGAAAGCTTCCTCCCCTTGGGACTCCAATGACACCCGTAACACGGGCGTACCTGTCCTGTTTTCCTGGGGTTTGCTGCTGGGTTCACTTAAGGGGTGACGTTCACCAACTGACCCCACCCCCACAGGCCCTCACAGTCCCACGTTCAACTCACCAGTACCTCTACTGATGTCAATGTGGAGAGGTGAGTATGCTGTGTAGAGAGGTGAGTACGCTGTGGGCAAAGGTCTTGTGGTCTTGTTTTCCAGCACTTCTATCTTTGCAGTGATGCCGTCTCTCGCCGAACAGCGAACACTGGTGGCACTGGTGGCAACAAGGCGTGTAGCACCTCGCACAACGTCTACCAGTTAGCGCTGATGGCGACTGCGATCAGCGGCAATCTACGATCTTCAATCTATAGATGGCAAACTGCGTGTCGCGTCCCCACCCTAAAAGCCCCTGCCTAGCACCACCTTTCTCTCAGGACCCAAATATACTATCAGCTATCTTCAATGATACTCTCACCAATGCCATAAACTCTATAGCCCCACTTGAAAGCAAGAAGGAAAAAAAATAATTTCACTGCAATTCTTGGTTCTCGGAAGAACTCCAAACCCTCCGAGTTCAAAAGTGCCAGTCGCTAAATAACTGGCAAACGGATCCAAGTGATCTAAATAAGATCCTCTTCAAACAAATAGCCCTCCAATATAAAAAAGCCATCTTAGCAGCAAAATCCAACTCCTTCAATGATAGGATCTCAAAGGCCAACTCCCAAGCTAAAGAACTATTTGCAATCTTTAATGAATTAGTCACTCCTCCGGCTACCGCTGACGAGATACCTAAAGACAAAGCCTGGTGTGCCAGCATTCAGTCCGCCATGCTCAACAAAATAAAACTCCTCCAGAACAAAATCCCAAACCACTGCAAAGCCCTCCCAAACCAAAAAAACAACCTCCCTACACAAGACAAGCGTAGTAATCTCAATCGCGCTCAATTCTCCTTCAGAAACGTCACTGAACCTGAGGTCCTTAATCTGATCAAAAACCTCAAACCATCCCTCTGCAAAGCAGACATTTGCCCTCCCAAAATCATCAAGGAATGCGCCAATGACCTAGCACCCCTGATTACTGCCTTCATTAACGCATCTTTCCAAACAGGAACTGTCCCAAACAATCTCAAGGAAGCCTGGGTACGGCCACTTCTAAAAAAAAAAAGGCCACACTTCACCCAGCGCAACCCAACAACTACAGACCGATAACAACAGTCCCGTTCCTCCTAAAAATCCTGGACAAAGGAGCTCACATCCAGATCCAATCATACATAGAAGCTTACTCCATACTAGGCAAAAGATAATCTGGCTTCCGTGTCGGGCATGGAACAGAATCCGCCTTATTAGACCTAAAAAATCAAATCTCACAGATCATGGACAAAGGCAAACCTGCCTTGCTCCTCCTCCTCGATCTATCAGCTGCTTTTGACCTGGTAGATCATCAAACACTCACCACCCACCTCACCCATGCAGCCCATTTCTCTAATCAAGCAGCATCCTGGATCACTTCCTTCCTTGAAGGAAGAGCCATGAAGGTCTACTCCGGCACAGCTAACGCTGATCCTACCACTATATACTGCGGTGTCCCCCAAGGATCTTGTACAGCCCCCAGCCTCTATAACCTCTTCACAAAACCCCTTTTCGACCTACTTGACTCCATGGGTGTTGCATATACAAACTATGCAGACAACACTCAAGTACTTTTACCCCTATCTGGACTCTTAACACCAACACGCCACGGCCCTTCACAACATCTATGCCACTATCCAAGCTTGGATGGCAATCAATGGCCTCTGTCTTAACGGGGAGAAGACTGAAATTCTCATCCTGGGCCAGTCAAACACATTATCGAAACTAAGCCCCCCAATACAACAACTTCAACACAGACAACTCGACCATCTTCGTATCATCCTCTGTCAAGACTCTAGGTGTTCACATTGATGCAAATCTATCGATGACCAAACAAGTCGGTGCCATAGCCTCTGCATCAGCGTTCAGCACCAAACTCATCAGTGCCATTAAACCCTACTTATCCACCCCCAACCGCTTGGCCATAGCTAGAGCAACTATAGGAGCCAAACTCGATTATTGCAACGCCCTTCTAGCTGGCACCTCCGCCAAAAACATTCACAGACTGCAAACCACACAGAACAATGCCCTCAGAGCCGCCATGAGCATCCCTAGAAGAGACCATATATCCCACGGCAGACGTGAAGCCCGGTGGCTCCAGGTAAAAGACTGTATTACTCTGAAAATCCTCACCGTCACTCACAGGTGCATCAACAAAACCCCTCCAGCATACCTATCTGAAGCAATATCAAGGACCACATCCACTCGCCCCACCAGAGCTCAGTACACCAACCAGCTACACATACCACGCATAAAGAGAGCCACACCAGCAGGTCTAGGCTTCTCCCATATTGCACCAAAACTCTGGAACTCACTCCCTGACACCCTTAGAGCTGAAACTTCCATCTCTGTCTTCCGCAACAACCTCAAGGCCACTCTCCTCAACTAGCAAGTGGAGGACTGCCTCCTCCACTTCTGCCATGTATATTGTAATATAACACAAATGTAATATAACTATATTTAACCTGTGTATATACTGCTAATGACTATGTAACTAAATTGCAACCTGTATATATATTGCTAATGACCATGTAACTAAGTAACTAAGCTTTGTACTGTAACAAGTGCCACGATGTCCTCGGGCAGTTGTGTGCTATATAAATATGAATAAAACAAACAAAACAAAACAAACAAAACAAACCAGCTGTGTGGGTCGCAGGGGTTGCAGAGGTCGCGGGGCGCTGTGCACAGACTGTGTGCTGATAGTCAAGGACCTTACAGTCGCCGCACTCCACCCGCTGCACCGCTCCGCTCTGCTCGGCTCAGCTCAGCTACTCGCTACTGCCAGAGACGTCAGCACGTCAACGCGTGTCAAGCCGCACCTCCACTCACAACATAACGTTACAGAGGCCGCATCCGACACACACACCTCGCCTTATAGGATATCCTTTGCTTTCGCCCTTGCCACAGAAACTGTATTTTCATCTTCAATTCCCCGAAGTGTATCCCCGGTATGTCTATCAGGAGTGCTTGGTATAAGTATAATATACGGAGAAGAATTACCATTTTTAAGCACGTTTAGCTACCCAAGCGATGAGACTGTTAGTTTCTGCCATTTTTCCATTTCACCTGCTAGTCTATGCAGAAGTGGGGGGAAGTTGCATTTGTAAATTCTTTCCAATCTCTGCGGTACAGTCCCTTTCAATTGGTATTTCCAGGCCTTACCATCTCAGCAGTTGTTCTGGTGTGCCCTCACCCAGGGGTAGGATAGTCGACTTGTCAATATTTATCTTAAAGCCTGACACTTTTCCATATTCTCCTATGACCCAAAGGTGCTCTCTGTAAAGAGTCTCCTGTGTCCGAGAGGTACATAAGAATATCATCTGCGTACATGCTAATTTTGTGCATCTGCTACCCCACTACAATACCCTATATCCCTTCGTCCTGCCTTATCCTCTCCCCCAGGGGCTCCATAGCCAGGGCAAACAGTAGGGGGAGAGAGGGCAACCCTGCCTGGTGCCCCGGGTCAGGTGGAATTCACGCGATTAAACCCCATTGACCATTACTCTGTCTGTTGGTCCCGTATAGATAGCTCTAATTGCCATACACATCCTCTCTCCTACCCCTATTTTCTGCAGCACTCCAAAGATAAAGGCCCGCTCCACCCTATCAAATGCCTTCTCGGCGTCTAAACTTACGAGTGCTTGTTCCCCAGGGCGCTCCCCCACGTGCTCCATTAGGTCGATAGTCTTCCTGATTGCGTCCGGCCCCTGCCTCCCCGCTACGAACCCCATTTGATCAGGATGTACTACGCACTGCAATTTCTCCTCAAATCTTGTTGCCAGAATGCAGGTGAAAATCTTCCACATTGAAGTGGGAGATCAGACGGTATGAGGAACAGTGGGATGGGTCGCTTCCCTCCTTGGGGATAACAAAGATCAGACCCTTTCTAAACAATGCCGGGGCCTTTCCTGTCTCCAGTGTTTGTATAATATGACCAGATTTTGTGTCAGGGTTCCTTAGTATTTTTTGTAAAACCCTATCGTATATCCATTCTCTCCTGGGGCTTTCCCGCTGGGAAGGCGGAATATTTCATTCTGGACCTCCTCCTCACTAATCGGGCTATCTAAATGTTCTATCTCCAGCGGTACGAGTCTGCTCATATGCATATCGCTCAAGTATGTCCAAACTTCCTGCACCCCCTCCCCTGCCTCGGTAGCGTATAGCTTTTCATAGTACTGTGCAAATCCTTCCGCTATAGTACTCAGTTTGTGCCTGTCTCACTCACTACCGGGCCCACCAACTTTGTGACCCACCACTCTCCTCTCTGGGCTCGGAGTCTAGCCGCCAGGAGCGCGTCTGCCTTGTTTCCTTTTTTGTAATATTTTTGTTTCAAGTATCTCAATTTCCATAACGTTTCGCCCATACCCAGAGCCCTCAACTCTGCCCTTTTAGCCAGTACCTTCTCTCTAAGTTCCTCTGTGTCTCCTTTCCCGGCATGCATCTCCTCTTACCCTTCTGCTATTTCCTTACAGATCTTCCCTTTTACCAGGCCTTTCTCCCTCTTCTTCCTTTCCCCCTCTTTTATCAATATACCCTTCCAGGTAGCCTTCCCTGCATCCCACACTATTTCCATACTCACGTCCCCTGTGTCATTTAATTCATAGTACTCCCTTATTCCCTCGGCTAGGTGGTCAGAGACGAAAGGGTCGCTGCAGAGCGAGTCATTACATCGCCACATACCCCTTGGCCTGTATAATAAAGAAATTTCAAGGGTGCCCATCACCATATCGTGGTCTGACCAACCCACAGGTATTATAGTACTTTCCACCTCTGCTCCTTGTTGAGAAGGAGGTAGTCAATTCTCGTATATGTTTTGTGTGAGGGGAGTAGAACATATAACCTTCTTCCCTTGGGTCTTTCTGCCGCCACACATCTACCAACGCATACCTTTCCATTGCATGTCCCAGGTGACCCCATCTGTCTTCTCCTTTATCCTCACTACCCTCCCTAGTCTTTCTGTCCCATGTATCATTTGTCCAGGTGTTAAAATCTCCACCAATAATATTTAGGTCAGCTTCCCGCTCGAGTATTTTATCTAGTGCTTCCCTTATGAACCGTTCTTGTCCCTGATTAGGGGCATATATTGCCGCCAGTAGCACTCTTGCGCCATCCAGTATTCCCTCTACTATTAACTGTCTGCCTACCAGTCTTGGATCCGACATTGTTTATGGAGGATTATTCTTACCTCTCCCTTTTTCACGGGTCAGGAAGCCCAGTGCACTTTTCCTACTCCTCCTCCTCTCAGCTCCCGCTTTTCTCCCTGCACTAGTCTGGTCTCTACCAGGAATAAGATATCCAAGGAGGCATTCCAGAACTCCCTTGTTACCAACAACCTTTTGGTTGGGGAGTTCAGCCCTTTTACATTTAGGGTGCCCACCCTCAGGCCCTTCTTAACCGCACTCTCTTCCATAGCTGGTTCTGTCTTTTATCACTGCCATCGCATAACCAGAGATTGGTGTCGCCTCAAGGTTTGTCTTTTCCCCTCTGAGGGACTTGCCCAGAATTATGTAGGTTTGCCCTTTTGGTGCCAGTTGCCCCTTTAAACTTGGTACTGAACCCAAAAAGTAAATCCCTCCAACGTGGAGGTATGAACGATGAAATGTGAGACGCCCCCTCTCTAACCGGGGGCTACTTTGGAGAGGTTAGTACATCCTCCCGCGTTTATTCCTTGTTTACCTCTGCATCCGCCCAAGCTTTATTGCTTAATACAAAGCCTCTTACTTTCTCTTTGCTTTCATCTCAGTCCCCTTTCTTCTCTTGGAGCGCTGGATCTTTTCCAGGCGAAGGGCCATTAAGCCTCATGAATTTCCGTCCCATCTGGGCTCTCCTTCTTCTCTGTGGTCCTGGCGCCGGTCGAGTACGTGTTTCACCTGAGGTTGGGTCCAGCGGGCCCAGGGGGCCTCTCAACTGGCCTCCTGTGTCAGACGTGAGGTGTCTCAGGGCTTGCTCCGCCTCCTCGATCGACTTCAATCTGTATCCGACTCCTTCTGCATCAAATTCCAGTGAAAACGGGTAGCCCCATCTGTAGCGGATCTCCCTCTCATGTAGCCAAGTCGTGAGTGGCCTGCAGCCTCTTCTCCTTGCAAGTGTGAAATTGGAGAGGTCCTGGTATATGGAGACTTTAGAGCCTTTGAATTCAATTTCTTGTTGCTGCTTAGCTCTATTTAAGACCTCTTGTCTGTCTCTATAACTTAAAAACCTCACCACAATGGAGCAGGGGCCATTCCCATAAGGTTTTCCACCCCTGTGCGTCCTTTCCAGCTGCACAGTGCTGCCCCCTTCCGTTGCAAAGAGCTGGTGAATTAGCGCTTGTACCTTTTCTTCCACTTGTCTCAGCGTCTCCCTGGCCGATTCCTTCAGGCCCAGTATTCTCACATTGTTTCTTCTCTCCCTATTTTCGAGGTCATTGATTTTTAGTCTCATTTCCTCCTCCCTAAGGTCCAGCTCCGTCATGCTAGCGTCCAGATGCATCTCCACCATATCGGCATTGAGCTGGTTATGTTCCAATGCTTCTACTTGGCCTTCAACTGCGGATACTCTGCCCGTCAGGTCGGCCAGCAACACCTGAATGTCCCTCTCAGGGCCTTCATCTCCGCTAGAATATGTCCTGTATCCTCTTTGGTAGAGAATTTGGAGAGGTCGATTACTGTAGCCATTGTGGTCTGTTTCCCTGTGTGCTTGTCTCGCTCCTTTGGGCACAAACTTTGGTGCACACCCTTTATTCTCCCTCTCAGTGTGCACTCTAATCCTCTCTTCTCTCTTTCCTCTGTGGTTTCTCTACTGTCTGCTCTGTATCCTCGTCATCCTGGGCTTCCCTTGCTCGTGTGTCTCCTATCACTCTGACATCAGGGGGCCCTGAGTGTGCCCTCTCAGTTACTTCTCATCAGGGGGCCCTGAGTGTGCCCTCTCAGTTACTTCTCACTGGCACTTGTCTCAGGCCAGTGCAGCATCGCGGAGGCTATGGACATCTAAGGGGTAGTAATGTTGAGTATGCTCATGAAGGCAGTATCAACAATTACCCCCTCTTGGCGCAGGAATGGGGATCAGGGTGTGCCCGCTGGCCACGCTCGTGCTTTGCAGTGGCGTGGGATCAATTCGCTTTGTCTACTTCTGGATTCTCAGCGCCTGCGCTGTTTCCGCTTGCCTCCTGTCCTGCTTGCGTAGAAAGGGCTGGGGTATAGGCATGTACCTCCTTGTATGTGTGGATGCCTGCTTTCCTTCGTTCACACACGCCTCTTCTTTCGTGATGATTTCCCTCTTGTAAAGTTGCTGCGTCTGCTCCGTTACCAGGCCGTTACCTAGCGCACTTCTGTCAATTGGAGGGCTGACCTCCCCGTCTATGCTGGGTGAGGCCCCACACGCTGCTCTAATATTCCTGGGGCTTTACGCGCCATCTCCTGGGTTCATTGCCTTGAATTCTGTGCACTTCTCGGGGCCGGGTGTGCCCTGGGGGGGTGTCTCCTCTTCCCACTTGTTTCTCGCTGCTGCTGTGGTCCTCCCCCCGCTCCATGCAGTCTGGGCGGTGAGCAGCTTGTTTCGGTCTGCCGCCATCCCTGCCCCTCCGGGCGCTCTGCCTTTCCTGCATATGTCCGCTGCCGGGTTGTGCCCGTCCGGTGTTGTCTCTAGGCTGGCTCCTTGCTTCGCTTCTTGTGCAGGCTGATACCGATCTAGACACTTCCTGCCTCTGTCCGTGTCCCCTGCGGGAGACTCGCCAACCGTTGGCCGAGCTAGTGTCCACCTGCAGCTCTGTAGTTGGGTGTGCTGCCTGGCCCACGAGTCGGATCAGAGACCTCGTCTGCCTCTCAGCGCTCTATGTCCTGCTGTGCCTGTGTCATGCTGCGGTCCTCCTCTCCATGCTGCAGCGGCATTACACGCCTCGCACGTACAGCTCAAGGCCGCGACGGCCACCTTACACCGCCCTGGTCCTGCTATCACCGCCGGGAGGAGGCTCCTCCGTGTTTCCTCTCTTTACTCTGGTGTATGGAGCTACAATCACACCCGTGGGTGCCTGAGTCGTTCCAGTGCGGGCGGCTATCTCCTCTCGGTGCCTCCGTGGGTCTGGATGTGCACAATTTCATCTCTGGTATGCTGGAGGGAGCAGGAGCTGTGGTCTCAAGCAGCCATCTTGTCCCGGCCTAGTGGTCAATCTGTACCTCTTTAATGCTTGGAGTCATATACAGTTCACTCAAGGCTTCATGTAACAGGCTACCGTCTTGCCACACATCCATGTCCATGGCGGTGTTCTGTTGCATCATTTCTCCTAGCCAGACCTCCTCATCTTGCTGTGCCCTTTCCCCTCTGACGAATAATTTGTGCAGAAGGTGCCGTCTAGCCATGTTTGTCTCTACTGTGGTCATTATGGAGAGTGTTTTTTCTTTATTAATTTATTTATATAATGGTAACCTGTATTTTATAGCTTTTTGTCTAGTTCAGGGTTGATTTGAATTTATCTTTACACACAGGCCTGATACTTAGGGTCTATGTTTTGGGAAGGCGCCTCTACAGTGTAACACAGCTTTCTAACCCCACAAAGTATCACTACCTTGAAGGTCAGCCTGCTGTGTTAAGCTGTCACGTGTGGCAAAACTTTCTCAATCCCCGGCAGGAGCCCCCAATCTGTTAAGGATTCTAAAGGGGCGTCACACACCAGACCAGGACTCTTGCTACTGGCCTAGGATGCAGCTCACAATTAAAACACTTTTACTTTATTTACTAAGAATTCAGATTGAGATGGCACCCAACCCGTCTCACACACCCTTTTACAAATACCCCAGGCCACAATGGACCATTAACCATGCCGGTGAATGGTAATACAATATTTATTTATTTTAAAATCCGAATGAAATCACATAATTTTATATTTGGCACCAATCACCAATGGGGTGATAATTACATGGTAAATTGATGGAATACACTTAGTTAGACCTTTTCATGTAAGATAAACACTACACACTTGAAAGAAAGCAGAATTAACTTTTGAGTGGATTTTTAAATGGTATCACAGTTAATCATTACCCTCGCAACACTCCCTCAAACTCCTATTAATCAAACTTTGCATGGATGGGGAGATGTAGCAAGGAGTCAGGTACACTATGCAACAATGGGAATTGAAATCCGACTTAGCCCCACTAAATAGGAAGCGAAAAATCAGGTTTAGCTCCCCCGAAAACTGAGCAAAACGGCCAGCGAAATTACTAAATGGTAATTTAAAAATGTGTGGTTGACTGGATGAGGTAGAAATGAATATAACAGTATCAGAGATCTAAGAGCACTAGCAAACTACAAAGCAAGGTCCTAACAACGGGCCTACAGTTCAGAAAATCGACTTGGGAAGGAAAAACACAAGTGTAAAAATAGCATTTTCTTATTTTCACTGGTTTAAATGTCAAAATAGCCTGAAAAACAGGTTCAATAGACTAAATCGGAAAGTGGTTTTAATGCTAAGGGACAGATACACATCACAGGAATAATAAGAAAGTGAAAGGGTGACTCTAAATGATTGACTGGATGAGATTCTTCATTGGAAAGGATATGTGGTTCTAAAAGTGAAGCAGTGGACAAGGAAAATTGATTTGGAAAGAAAATGACAAGTTTTACTGAAACTATATTTTTTTAGTGGCTAGAAAAGAGGAACGTCGCCCGCAACACGTTACTTTGCAAGTGAAACCCCTTCACGCTGTGTGTCTCCTTAGATGGGAATTTAATTAATTTATTCCAAATATGACTAAGGACTTATGCAATGGACTAAAAGGATAGGAAAGAATGGCGCTAGCACATGGCAATAAAGGAACAGAATACACAGAGGGTTCTGATAATTTAACCAGTTACCAGGGTACTGATGGGATTACTTCTAGGGTGGAACAAATGGCAAGGTATCAAAATGGCATATGCTACGTTTTGCTAATGGATGGGGTGATACTTACATTAAGCACTTCAATATGGGATTCTGGATCACCAACCGGGTATCTGAACAGCGGGGCAAGGGTCTGGTCACGGGACAGTGGTGCATCAGCTGGATAAAACAGGTGGCATTGCAAGCAGGTAGCACTGGATAATCCCAATGAGGATTCAGCCACCTTTCCACTTTCTCCCTGATTTAGTGGGAAGTTTGTGGGATTTACTTCTGGAGGGTCGTTCTGCCTGGGTAGGAGGGTCTGGATCAGCTATCCCTTTCCTGGAAGTGGAATCTGGAAACTTGCAGGGTGAGCATGGAATGTCTGGATCTCGGGATATGTTGAAGCAGGAAGTCAGGAGCGTCAGTCCTTTGTCTCTCTGACCCTCCACCTTTTATAAGGCGGATGACATCACAGGATTTACTATGGGGGCAGACCTTTGGCTTGACATGCCTCTAACAACTGGATTGGTCAGGGGTGGCCGTCACCGCCTTCCTGTCACTCGGTTGGACTTTAGGGACATGACATCAGTTTTATTGTGTGTGCTTACAATGCCCATGGCCATCCCAAAGTTACATTTGCCAAAATCAGAAATGACACAAAATTTTTACAGTTGTGGTGCTTTTGAAAATCACATAGGCAGATTCCATATTTTACACTGCAACTGTCATTCCAACTCCCAAATTTCTATTTAATCGTTCTGATAAACTTTTGCAATTTCTAGTGGGAACCGCTTCACCTAAAAGTCTATAATTTTATGTATGTGTACCTATTATCATAGAGCATGTTTGCATTCATTTTCAAAGTTGTACCATGTATACTTTTTTTCCATGATTTACATTTTCTTGGCGTTTGCGTCCCTTACATGCTAGGGAAAGCTACGTCTTGTTTTAATGACACAAATATTACATTAGAACTGTTAAAATTTCGCATTACAACATTTTCCGGTTGCAGAAATAAAAGTCTTAAAATGTGTTAAATAAGGACAGTCTTTTTCCCCATATGGGCTGGTTTTGCCTTCCAAATAAGCGCATTCTTCCCAACCCACAGCCAACTGTCAGGCTCTAGCCAGCCTTAGTCCAGCGTTGCCATGGAGTTGCCTTTGAAGCTCTTTAGTTTGAGTTGAGGGGATGTGCTACCAGAAAGTCACACCTATGTGTCCCGGAAATCCATTCTCCCAGGCAGGAGCACTGCTGCATTTTCTGACAAGGGTGCAAGATCCTCCACCCTTGCCTATTCATATGCCCCGGAGGCTGTCCACTTGGCTGGAGGACGATCCTGTTCCCAGGAAGCCAGGGCCTTCAAAAACCTGTTCAGCAGGCCTCACAGCAAATTATTTATTTATTTTACTTTCCTGAACCAGAAAGCAAGTCTGTTGGAATTAAATATCCTATATATGTTTTAAAACAGCCCCCATCACATTTCTATGCAATGACAGGGCCTTAATTCAACATTTCGCTTTAAACAAACATTTTCTTGTCTGTTTATCAAAAAGCACCATTTTACATGTGAGTCATTTTTCTTGGCTGTCACTTTGCAATGCGGCCTTCCTCTCATCCATTTTCTGAACCTTTCCAAAGCCCCATTCATGTTTCTAATGCACAGGCATCTGTTCAAATAAAAGATCCTTTGAAACTGACATGAGCTAGGAGAGAGAGAGAGGGCTTTTTGTAAAGAGTTTATCTGTGATATTTTGTTGCAAAATTAAAGCATTTTGCGTAAGGCTTGGAGTGAAGTTCTTTGTTATTTCACAAATCTTGTCAGACACAGCCTGTCTTTCAATGAGAAATGCCCCCATTTGCTGGAGCACCACCTGAATATGGATGGACATAGCTGGGTCTTACTGGAACCAAGTTGTGTACTGTTGAAAAGCTGAAAAAAGCATCAGGGCGCAGTCATTTTAAAGGGCAGAATATTTTCTTAAAAAGTGAAACGTTTTCAGCTGGCAGCATAGCAACGCTGCCATTAACTTCTTTTCTCTGGTGCAAATGAAGAAAATACTGGCAGCAATTATCGGGGTGTTCTGTGTTTCATCTTGCCCCATGTGTGGCTGGTAAGACAGCACAGCAATTTTTTTGGTGACTGCAAAACGCAGTTTTAATGCGAGGCAATCGTGCTCAACAGAGCCAGTGTAGCCGTTCTGCTGGTGACTGCTGAGGTGCGGTCTTCTGTTGTAGGGGAGTTCTGCTGGGCGGATAAATGTACCCCACACAGGCTGCCGAAACGCTGTGGATGTGAGTGGTCTTGGTTTCTAGCAAGTGTTGGAATAAGGCTTCTCTACCTATATCTAGGTGGTTACTGTGGTTAAGTGTTTCATTTTTCAGTAGTGTATGTTCCCCTGGCTCTCATTGCAGCTGGTGAATCCTTGAAGGAGCTGACTTGCCCATTGGTGAAGGCGTTAGTAATAGCAAATGTGGGATTGGCAGTTATTTTTATTTATTTATTATTTACGAGATTATAATCCATAATCCAAATAAATCCATAGTTTCACTACTTTCCGTATCACCATGAGCATGAATAAAGTCCTCGGGTTTCGGCGCAGCAGAGCTGCCAAACATCTGATCCAAGATCTTTACTGCAGCTATTGCCCATGAGGATCTATCTCCTCAGATCAGGCGAGACCACCAAAGTTCCTCTTCGACTATATGTGCCTTAGCCAGATGGTGTGTCAAGTATGACGATCTAAAATGCCTTGTACCGGTCAAGTCAAGAGGAGGTGTCGAATTGTTTCAATCGTCGAGGATGTATCGCAAAAGCGACCATTTTTTGTAGATGAAAGCCATCTTATATTCATGATCTCGTTTCACGGTAAGAGGTTTAGCTGTGCCCGTAAGAGAGTGGATCTCAATTTTTTGTAGGGATGCCTTTTTAAAATTGGCTGAATTTCGTTTAGCTTTCTCACAGTTGAAGGCAAGTGCGATGTCAATTTGTATTTAAGAGCTTTATCTAAGTTTGAAATCCAATCAGTCTCATCTAGTCTTCTTTTTATCCTTGTCGGGTTCTGGAGTAATTCTTCTATGGAGCTGCCACATGCCACCAGATTTTCTTTGCATTCTCTTTCCCATTGGGTCATCATTTTACATGATCCAGAATTCATCTCTGATCTTACCAGCATGAAGATCGGTGGGCTGGATGAGTCAATGATTTTTCTGTATAACATGATGCTATTTCAGGCCACGATAGCCTCGAGTGAATTCAGGGACAATTCACGCCTGATCAGGACCATTGGCGTTGACTTGGGAAGTTTGAGGATTGTTAGCCAAAACAGACTTTCCAATGAGATCCAAATTGATTTTGGCAAAAACGGCATAGCCTCAACACCGTATGTGATTGATGGGATAACTTTGACACAGTGAAACTTTATAGTTGGTAGCAAAAAGAAGCGGCCGTACTTCTTATCAAAAATTTATGCTTGAGAAATAAAGTTTCTCATTTTTTCATGAAGGTGTGTTTGCATTGAATTTTCTTTTTTTGTACTGTCGAGCATGACGCCTAAAATATTTAAATTCCAAAACCTGTTCCACTCTAATGCCTTCCAAATACCAGTTCGATTTTGCTTGTTTCCTTTTCGTCTTTTCCAGTATCATTAGCTTCGTTTTAGACTTGTTTATTTCGAGGTCGTTTACTGATGTATATTTGTATAGAAAATCGATCTGGCGTTGGAGGCCAATGGCTGTTTGATCCAATTGGATCAGGTCATCTTCATACAACAGGCGGGGCACTTTTTCATGATCGTTTGCCTGTGGAAAAGATCTAATCGAGACATTTGCTTCCTTCTAGTCTCCAAAGTACACCAAAAAAAGGGCTGGGGCGAGTGGACAGCCCTGTTTAACCCCTCTCACTGTGAGGATCGCAGAGGAAAGAAGACCTCGGGTACTCAACCGGACTTGAACACTAGTGTCTGTATGGAGGGCTTTTTAAGGGACCTAAAATATCCGGCGGACAATTCCAGCCCTCTAATTTCTGCCAAAATGTCAACCTATTTACAAGGTCGAAGGCCTGAGTAAGGTCTATGAAGACTAAGTAAATTCGAGGGCTACCCTCCATGACCTTGGATTTGAGGATACTGAGGAGCATGATGTTGATGCTTGTGCCTGTTACTTTCTTGAACCCTGATTGTAATGGATCGGCACAAGGAGCGTTTTATGCCCAGGATTGAAATTCTTCAATAGCAGACTTCCGTATACTTTGCCGATGACACCAGCAAGGCCACTGGTCGAAAATTCTTGGGGTCGTCTTTACAGCCTTTTTTAAATATCTGGGCTATCACCGACGTTGTACAGGAGTGAGGAATTTGTCTTGAGTTGGCACATCATTCAAATATTAAACTTATTAATTTGGACCATTCAGCTGGGGAAGTTTTTAAATCAACGTTGGTGATGCCGTTCGGCCCAGGTGCCCTTTGAGTTTTTAAGCTTTGACAGAGTCAGCTTGATGTCGTCGATATCATGTAGATCGACCCATGGTGAGTTTCCCTGTGGTCATGTGGCTTCTGTATTCAGGTTGGGAGATTCAAACAAGTTTGAGTAAAGTTTTACCTGGCTTTGTTCCGAGATTCCGTTCGTTAGAATTTAATCGGGTACTTTTCCCAGTGGTCTTATCAACTTCCAAAAGTCACGACAATGTGTGTTGTTAACTTGTTTTAGCATTTCCCTGGAGTCCTGTTGATAAAGAACCAGGCGATATGATCTTAACCAAGACTTGTAGCTCTTCGGTGCCTCTTTTGCTCTAGTCCTGTTAAGTTCGGTGTTATATCGTGAAGCTAATCTTTTGGCTTTACGGACTGTGTTTCTCTTGACTACCACAAGGGAATCAAAAATGTGGGTATGGAATTTTTGCTCGTTATCCTTTTTCTTCTTTCGTTTGTCACCTCTGAAAGATTCCAGAAGTGGTCTGTAGTCTACTTGTGTGACGTTGTTCATGTCCTTATACGTTTTTTTTAAAGATTTGATGTTATACACAGACAGACGTAAATGGTTTCCATTACCTGCTGGTTCCAGAGATGCCAAAGAATGAGGTTTTAGTGTATTGTTGAGGACCATTTTATGTACAGCAGATTATGATCACTTTGTGATATTTGTACCACATTTGTTTCAGTCAAGTTAGGTAAAAACGATTGTGAGGCAAAGATGTAATCAATTAAGGAGTTAGAGAGGCCCCTCTTCCATGTCGGAGTGCTATTTTTGTCAGCGAGTAAGGTAGCCGTGTTGAACAGGTTTCTTGATGTCATCAATTTGATCCACTCCTTACCACGTGATTCTGCCTGTGCACCTGTTATTTCTTTGGCCCCAGTCATTATAGGTGTGCAGTTTATATTGATATCACCACAGATCAACAAATCTGCAGCTTGAAATTCTGAAAATGTAGAGTCAATTATAGATGTTATCAATTCTAACAGGACTTCTGTACGGATTCCCTTTGGGTTCCAGTAAATGTTGGTGATTAGGAGCGCCGTTACGTGGTAGTTGCCAGTACGCCTGTCTTTACGTGTCCATGAAAGCAAGACTGCTAAAATGAACAGGGTTTCCAGGATTATTTTTTCAAGCTGTAAACCACTTCACAAGCGAACAGCAATCAGCAAGCCAGAAGTTGGACGGCCTTTATCCCAGGTTGCTTTTTCTTGGAGCCATAGTTCTTGAAGGCATAAAATATCAAAGGCCCCCAAGTCTATCTCTCCTGGGGCCGTTAAAAGAAGAAACCCCCTGGTATTCCAGCAGGCTAAAGATAGTGTTGAAGTTGTCTGGATGGTATTTTTCAAAAGTTGATGGCTATTTGTGAAGTCGCGCTGCAAGAGCTTTCGGAAGCCCTGACCATGACTGCTGCTTAAGATCTGGTCTGTTCGTTCCTGTTTGCGGCAGTTATTTTTTAGGAGTGGGATTTCTTTTTGAAATTTTTTTTTGTGATCTTCTTGTGCTCAGACATTATATATACTTTCATTAAGAGGATACACAACATTACAAAGCATCACAGAAGCATTCCAAATGATCAACAATTGGGATCTAGCTGAAAGAGAAGACGGAACTATTGGCTGTCTCAAGGAATGGATAGTCTCTGGGTGGCCTAATAAAATCACTCTGTAGAAGGAATTCTGGGTCAGGTATGAGATCAAAGACAAACTATGCATAGTTGATAGAAAGTAAGGAGGAACAGCAAAACTATTCCCCCAGAGGCCTTGCAAGAGAATATTGTACGTTTAGCACACAAGGGACCTTTGGTCTGCAGCCTTACCAAAAGAGGGTTAAAGAAGACGTTCTGGTGGTCTGGTGTGTATGTAATGGCTCATAAAATTTGGAGGAGGTGCCAGGAATGCTCCTCCAGTGATAAGCAAAAAGTCGGCAGAGAAATCCTGCTGTCTGGTTCAAGCACCCTCAGAGCCATGAAGTAGATGTGGGTGCCATGGGGCCTGTGCAAGGTTTAGTTTAGGGCAGTACGTTCCTTTTCATCTTGGTAAACTACCATTCAAAGTGGATTGAGTGGTCGGCTCATTGAATCGGTAAGGCCTCGACCACAGAGATGTCACGAATAATGGGGTTGCAATTTGTTTGAGACCATGTGGGTGTTTCTGAGTAATGTTGCTGTTACACACACAAGAACTGCCCTATACCATCCACATGCTAATGGTTTGCTGGTGACAGTGAACCAATTAGACAAGGGGGTAACCAGTTATCTTTCAAAGCTGGTTTGATGTGGGAGGGAGTTGTGCGGAAAATGATTTGGACAGACTGCAGCACATTGCACACAGTAACACACGTGTCGCTGTCAGCCTCTCTGAAGGGCATTGAACCTGGTACATCTTTGTGTTATGGTTGGATGGGCTTCGACATCTCCGTCATGCTTGACAGAGATTTGATCATGAAAGCAATATAGGATGTGCAAGTTATCTACAAATGGCATTTTGATGCCGAACACAAGGCTTAGCCGAGCCCCTGGGAGGTGGGTAAGTGAATACTAGTACATAATCGCAGATTCAGTATGCATTGCCATGGAGAGAAATTCTAGGGTCCCGAGAGAATCTGTGTAGCAAGGGGTGAATTTGTTGTGTTAAAAAGAGGTGAATCATTGTCGGGAGGATATCCAAGTGCAATACTGAAGGTTGGCCTTTGGAAGATCCATTGGATAATCGCGGAGAGGCCTCAGTGTCTACTCCTCCCTCCATGGAGAGGCCTTGATGTCTACTCCTCCCTCCATGGTGACTAGAGATTATTGGAGGACGATGTTGGGATACAAGAATCAACGAAATTGCAACCTCCATAAGCGAGGAACCAGGCTCTAGCGACATCTGATCACATTCAGCATAGCTCCAGAAGGGGGGCTCCACCTCTTTGGATGAATGACTATGGGCCTCATTACAACCCTGGCAGTAGCCGTGCCTGTCACACAGGCACGGCTGCTGCCGGAGTTGCATTTTTTCCGTCCCCTGGCAATGGGGACGTACAGGGCCATTCCGACCTTGGTGGACCCTATATGTCCCCATTGCCAGGGGCTGGAATCCATTACTCCCCATTCCCATTTGAGCCCAATTGGGTTCAATGGCAAAGGGGAGGTTGGATGCACCAGTACCGTTTATAACAGTGCCGGTGCATCCAACATGCTGTGCTGGCGGGTGCCGCTCTGCCCGCCAGGTCCGACCTCGTGGTTTGCCGGTCTGGGAACTACGGTACCGCCAAGCTTACCGGTACCGTAGTTCCCGGACCGGCAAACTCGTAATGAGGCCCTATGTGTGTAAATAGTGTATATACTCATGTGCGTGCATTGTGTTTGGTTGCAGTTTGTGGGGGGTACAGAGCGGGATGTGTTGTGATTTGATCCTGGACTTGGAATGCTGATAGATGTTGCCCGCGAGAGAGTTATGAGGTCATATGCTAGGGAGGCTGAATAGGCGAGGTTGGTGTTGATGGATGTTACAATAGAGGTTGGAAAACAGGAGGGGAAGGAGGAGAGGAGCTGCGGAGACCAAACCTGTGGTGGTCCAGCAAAACAGGCCTTATAGTGAGGGTTTTATCAAAAAGGTGCCTGCTGAACTACATGGTAGAACAGGTAAATTGCAAAGGCTAGAACAGAGAGCTTATTGATTGCCTTCAGAGTAGTCTGTTGGCCCTTGAGCCCAGATACTGATGTTGGATGCAAAGCCTGCAGAGCCAGGTAAAGAGAAGAAGTTTGAATCCTTGGAGAAACCCTGGGCTGGGAGATCATAGTTACTACACCCATAAAAAGTACCTAGTTAGGATGATGAAAATCCTACCCGGAAGAACACCTGGGACAAGAGTGAACACTATAGGGCCTGCCTTGGTAAAGTAGCCAGAGATCTCTTTGGCAACAGTTGTACAGCATCCTAGCAGACTACTCGACATCAGGGCAAAGAAGTGTAAAGAAGTCTGCTGAACCTCTTAAAACGGCCCTGAGGTTGTGAGTGATCTGAAGGACACGTTCCTGGGTGTTGGCAGCCTAGAACCTGCAATTTAGCAAAAAGGTTGTATTTTGAATACTAAGTCATTTTAGAATATGCCTTTATCCCTTCTTCCTACTGTTGCCTTAGAATCTGCTTTTTGAACTGGTTTCGTCAAACCTGTTCCCACTAAGAGTCAAAGTAAAGGTGTTGAAATATCCCTACCACTTGTATTTTGTTTGGTATCCACCCCATTACAGTGCTCTTCACTGCGAAATTCATATAACAATAAAAACTTAAGCAGCTCACAAAAATGGCATTGGGAAAGTGCCTTCATAGCATAACAGGAACAAACAAATCAGTAAAGCAAATTAAGCGCAACGCTAGGTTGAATGAAAATCCTTTGCAGAATAGTTTCCTTAACCCAAAAGGGATTCAATGTTCATGTTTCCCGAAAGAGCAAGCCAGTGTACTTAGTAAAGTAGTGGCTCCTTCTCTAGGTAGTCAGTGAATTAATGTCAACACATTTCAGACAGCCATTCAAGCCATGGTACCATTGCTGTAACTTAAAAAGTGTTGAACGATTGACACAGCTTTCACAATTTGTACTCCCTTTGTATACCAAGCTGCAGTGCAACCAACCCTCTTGAATGCCACATCCTTGGGCCAACTCTATACAATCTTCCATAGCCCTGAGCTTGCTTTCTAGTTAATAATTGGGACCTCAATTTGCTCTTTCTTTTTATTTTTTATTTGGTTTTATTGAATTTTGTTCTCTGCGAGTCACATTACATTGAAAGAAAATACAACCTCAAGGTTACATAACACGGTCGGAACTTCTTACACATTCACCTTTTCATACCTCTTATCCATTTGTTCGACCTTGGACTGTAACAGTTAAACATGACATTCCCTCCCCCTCGCCCCTGAGGGTCAAGCAAAACATTGTAAGGGTTATTTCAGTGTGTATCAATGGTTCGTCGTAATTATATTGATGAGGGGGTTGGCTGAGTTTTAAATGTCTTGACACGCAACTCCTCAGATTGTGCCAGTTACATTCCGACCCCGAGTATCAGTCAGATTGGTTTTCTGTTTCTCATGAAAGATGCTTATTTGTATAGTCCATCTATAAAGCCTTGCATGGTGCGGATCTTTGCTGTTATCATTTCCATTGTGCATATATTCGAAGCAACATTGACCCATTCGTTTCTACTCGCAACCACTCTAGATTTCCATTTTGTCACCAGTGTGGCACGAGCAGCTAGCAACAATTGAGGGGCCATGCCTCCAATCTTGCTCCATTCATCTTCATCCTTCTCAAGTCCAAATAGTGCAAGGTGGGGGTCGGCATCCCTATGGATACCGTCTATGTCTTTAATACATCCCAGGACCTCGTCCCAGAATACTTTTATCCGGGAGCAACCCCACCACATATGCCAGTAATCGGTGACCTCTCCACATTTGCACCAGCATGTCGGATTGGTTGTTTGGAACATTTTAGAGAGTCTAAGGGGATCATACTGCCATCTATGTAACAATTTAATAGCGTGTAATTTATATTGACTTGATATGGATGTCTGTGATGCCGCTTTACACATTCTTCCCCACATTTCAGGGCTTCTCTGCTCTCCCAAATCTCTCTCCCATCTACTTATTAACGATTCTGTACTTGCGCCTCCTGCTTCTATCAATTCTTTATACATTATTGATATTAGGCCCTTCATCTCCGTCCTAGAGTCTAATACTTTTTCGAAGGGGGTAAGATCTCTCATCCATTTGGTCTTCCGTGCTGTTTTTGATAAAACCCCTTTTATCTGTATATATCGGAAGGAGGACAGTGGACCTATTCCCAGGGCTTCGGTCAGTTCCGGGAGCTGGATAAAGTGGTCCTTTTTCCGTAGTTGTCCCACTCTTTCTAAACCGGCCTCATACCAAGCTTGGAATCTTTCTACGTTTTAGGATATGGTCCTTTATTCCCGGGGACCATAGGTGACTCAGTGGGGACGGCCATGTGGTGATCTTATGCATTTCTTTGCTGTTTCTCCATATTTCCCATGTGGTGTTCAGTATAGGGTGGTCTTTAAGTCTATTTTGGAGTTTTTTCTTAGGGGCCCATTGCCATTCGGAAACCGTGGCTGGTGAGAGATAGTGGTTGTCCATGGGGATCCATTGGGGGTCTTTTTGGTTGCATAGGTGAGGGATTAGGGTGCAGAGTTGGGTTGCTTCATAATATTTTCTTAAGTTAGGAAGCCCTACCACTCCTTTGTCTTTAGGGAGTGTTAGAGTGTCATATGAAATTCTCACCTTCTTCCCTTGCCATAGGAAGTTTACAATGGCTTTCTTGGCCTAAAAAAAAAACTTTTCGGTATCTTGACAGGCAGCATTTGGAAAGGGTACAGGAATTGAGGGAGGCAAACCATTTTAATAGCATTGAGTCGACCTAACCAGGAGATCGTCAGCTTGTTCCATCTATTTAGGTCAGCACGGAACCGTTGGAGGAAGGGGGGAAGTTAGCTTCATATAGGCCACCCAGCTCTTTGGTGATCTGTATCCCCAAGTATTTCAGTTTGTGATGTTCGATCTTGAGGCCCAATGGGGAGAACCTAGTTTAATTTCCCTCTATCGACCCCTGTTGAGGAAATAGGGTAGATTTAGTTTTGTTCACCTTGAACCTGGAGAGTTGACCATAGTCTTCCACTAATTGAAGGGCTGGGGAATGGATGTCATGGGGTTGGTTATATGTAGGAGTATGTCATCGGCGTAGAGAGCCACCTTGTATTCCGTTTCTCCTAAGCGAATACCTTCCACCCCAGTTTTGGCCCTCATTGTTTGTGCCAGGGGCTTCAAGGAGAGTGCAAAAAGAATTGCAGAGAGTGGGCATCCCTGTCGTGTTCCGAGTTCTAATTTAAACCATCTGGAGTATTCTCCGTTCACAAATATAGAGGCTCTGGGGGACGTATACACTGCCCGTATCCCCTGTCTGAACCTTGTGCCTATCCCCACCTTTTGTAGCACTGCACTCAGACATCCCCACTCTACCCTGTCAAAGGCTTTCTCTGCGTCAATCGAGAGGAGGGCCGGTTCGTTGGGTGTATTCTGGGATGTATAAATAAGGTGGAGGGTTTTGTGCATTGTGTCCGCCCCCTGCCTCCCTAGTATGAATCCGACCTGGTCGGTGTGTATAAGTTGGGGCATTCATTACTCCAAACTGGTGACCAGGACTCTGTTGTAAACATTCGCGTCCAAGTTAAGCAGGGAGATGGGGCGGTATAAACTACATTTTTTGGGGTCTCTTCCATCTTTGGGGATTGCCGTGATCAATGCATGAGTGAAGGAGTCTCGGGCAATGCCTGTCTCAAGTATTGCATTAAAAAGCTCTGCGAGGAATGCTATTAATTGTGCACTGAAGGATTTATAAAAACCAGCCGTATAGCCGTCTTCCCCCGGGGATTTGCCCAATGTCAACCTCTTTATTGCATCTAGGACTTCTTGTTTGGTTATGGGGGATTCTAGTAGCTCTGAGTCTAGGCCTGACATCCTGGGCATATCAATGGAGGATAGGTAAGTTACTGTATCTGTTTGGTTTGGGTTTGTTTCGGAGGTATATAGGGTCTCATAGAAGGTAGAAAAGTATTCCGGGATGGTGGGGGGCGTATTGGTTGGATCAGGGTTGTTCTCTGTTATTTCCAATACTTTTCGTTCAGCTCTCTGTTCTCTGAGTCTGGCGTGCAGAAGTGTGTCAGCTTTGTCCCCCTTTTCATAAAATGTATGTTTGAGGAGCCGAAGCTTGCGCACTATGTGTTCATGCTCTAACAGTTTTAGTTCTTCCCTTTTCCTTTTTGCTTCGTTAATTTTGTCGGGATCACTCTCTATCTTTCCTAATATCACCTTCTATCCGGCAGATTTCAGTCCTGAGTCTATTTTCAATGATCTTTCTCTCTCTCTTCTTGCAGAACCCTCCTGTATAAGAATACCTCTCCAAGTGGCTTTCCCCGCTTCTCAAACTACCTGCTTGGATACCTCAACGGTATTGTTCATTTTGAGGTATTCGTTAATCTCGGTCTCCATTTCGGTCTTGAAGACCGCATCCTTCCAGAGGCTCTCGTTACATCTCCATTTCCCACCCACGACTGGTAAATCCTCCCACCGGATAGCCGCCAACACAGAGTAATGATCTGACCATGTGATTGGGACTATCTCTGAATGTGTTGTGGTGTTGGCGAGATCTTCGGACAGATATATATAGTCAATTTGGGTAAATGTGTTGTGTGGGTTACAGTAGAAAGTGTAGCCTCTCTCATTTGGATACATGTCTCTCCACACATCTCTCATTCTATATGTGTCCATCATCTCCACCAATTCTGTACGTTCACACCTGGTCTGATCTCTCGCACCGGGGTTACCAGGTTTCCAATCTTTGGTTGGGTCTGCCCACTGATTGAAGTTGCCTCCTAGGATGATGTGACCGGAGGCCTCTAACATTATTTTGGGGATCGTTTTGGCAAGGAATCTAGCCTGTCCTGTATTGGGGGAGTAGATTGTGGCAATCGTGACATTCACTTTTCCAATGTTTCCCGTTACCATTAGGGCACTCCCTTCTACCTCAAACCATGTTTTGGTCATCACAAATTCTATACCGCGTCTGATAAGGATTCCCACACCTCCTTTCCGTAATGGTCCAGATCCCGAGAATTCCATTCCCGCCCGATTCCCAAGGATTTGCCGCTCTTCCCCTTTAGAAAATTGTGTCTCTTGTAATAGGAGGATATCCATTTTAGCTCTAAGGAATTCTCTCGGTACCAGTGATCTCTTGGTTGGAGAGTTGAGTCCTTTTACATTGAGTGTCCCCACCCTTAGGGATTCCCTCCCCCTTATTTTAGCGGTTGTTGCCATTGAATGTTTTTATGGGGAGATAGCTTGCTCTCCGTGACCAGTTATTTGCTTGCCCATTGATTTTCGCCCTGTACTGAGCACTTTGAACCAGTATAGATGTTGCTTTGACCTCATCCCTTTGTATGCCCCTCCCTCTACTCCCTCCCTACTCTTTCCCAATTGATGGCGTTCGATTGCTCCCGGTTGATAGCACCGGTCGTGCATCTAACCACCTGTGGAGGCCGTTGCTTCACGCCCCTCGATCTAATGTGGCCCCTCAATCTTAGTTGAGCCCCTCTTGTGTCCCCCCCTCAGTGTTCGCGTTGTGACCTTAATGTAATTTCTAATGTAGGAGCCTAGTCAGGTCATATGTTATACAGTGGAATCTGTTCTGTTTTACCAAGTTCAGAATTGTTCAGTTGTCCCCCTCTGGGGAGACGTTACATCTCCGGTACTTCCTCGAGCCTTTCACCAGCTTTCTCCTGGGGCATTGAATGCGCCATCCTCGGCCCTCCCTTCTTTGCTCTTCCCGATTGCCTTCTTCCTGTGGTCCGATTATCTCAGAGATGCATGCCTTGATTTCTTTTTCGGAACTCAATCTTATCTTAGTTCCCTCATATTCAAAGGAGAGGGAGAAGGGGTAGCTCCACCTATACCTGATGTTCTTTTCCATCAGCCGTTTTGTGAGAGGGCCGCACATCCGCCCGAGGGCCAGTGTCATGGAGGAAAGGTCTTGGTATATAGTTATTTGGGCACCTCCTAGCGTGATTGCCTGACTGCTTCTCACTTTTTCGGGGACTCTGGTCTTGTATTGGAAGCGGTGAAATAGGGCAAGGACAAATCATGGTCCGCCCTGGGGGGCCCCAGTTCTGTGAATCCGTTCTGTTTTGGGTTTGTCAATTGCGTCGTCCGCGACCAGGAGCTTTATGAAGTCGTGCAGTGTTTTCCTGAGATCGCTTTCGGTTTCTCCTTCTCGTTCCGGAATCTCAAAAATGCGTAGATTATTCCATCTTTCGCGGTTTTCCAAGTCGTCCATCTTGAGCTTAAAGTCCTCTTCTCGTTGTTCCAGTCCTGCTATCCTCTGGTTGACCTGCACTTCCAGAGTGTCTATGGATGCTTGTTTCTTCTCCACTCCGTCAAGCCTTTCTTCCATGTTATCTAGTCGTTGTGTGATTCTGTCTATTTTGCCTCCTATGTTGGCCCCCATGTTCTTGATTTCTCCTAGCAGGGCTGCAATGTCCCCTTTCGTGGCCGCCGATTCGTTTCCAGTAGTATCTGTGGTTGCCATGTTGGAGTTGCCGGCCCGAGTCGGTGTGGAGGCATAGGCAAATGGTGCTAGTTTCTGCCTCATGCTCATATATCATTTGGGGGTTGCGTTGGTTGTGCGTAGTGGTCACCGTAATGGCCAGTGGGACTATACTTTTGATGGAGGTTTTTGGTTTGATAGCACTGTGCAGTAGTGGATTTTGCACTTGGTTTCGTTCACTTTGATGGGCGTTCCGTTTTATATGCCAATGTTCAGGTTCTCTATTGTCTCTGTAGCGTGTGGTTTAGTGTCCAGTTGTCCCACACTGCCTCTTCCCCTTTGGCCTTACGTGCGGTGCGTTGGGTTGGTTCCGTTACCTCTTATTCAAAGAAGAGACGACTCGCAAGGTTGCGTTGCTTCGAGCGTGCGGGAGGATGTGTTCAGGATGATTCCGGTCGCAGGTTGTTATGTTGGAGATCTGCTGGGGCCACTCCTATTGGGTATCTGTTTAAGTTTGCATGTCCTTGGTTTGTTCTTTATCTCTTGGGGGCTCGGGATATTGCGTTCTCCTGGCCCACTGGTCTTTTCCCCACTGGTGTACCCTCTTCTTGTGCCGTTAGGGTGGGAGTAGCTGTAATGTACTGCAATATCGCAGTCTCCACGGGTTCCCCGTGGGGCTGGTCCTCACTCTAGGAAAGTTTGTATGTTACTTACTCGCCCCTGCTCCATTCCGTGTCTGCCTAGGCAATGCCACATAGGTAGGTGAGGTTTATATTGACTTGCTTGGCTACGCCAGAACCAGGGTCTCGTGTGATGTGCAACGCTTGTTTTCCTGGCCGGGTTCGAACGCCAGCAGTTCTGTCTTTTCTGGGAAGGACAGGGGGCAGTACAGCTTTGGAAGGGCCCTCTCTTACGTCTGCTTGGTGGGTCGCACTGGGTGGAGGTCGATGTGTGGTATCCTCACTTCCCTCGTACTGGGAGGGTATTCAACAGGCTATCCACCTAATATTAGGTCTGGCTGCGTCACGCCTGGGCACCAGTGCAGGGCATCCACTGGGCACCACTGTTTCATTTCTCCTCTTGCACTTGGGTTGGGTGTGGCGGTGATGAAGCGTCTCTTGATTTGGGCTTTAAGTGTTTCTTGGGGGGTCCGACCCTCATCCGTAACTATTTGGCCACTGACCTTTCACTCTCCCCTCTCCTTGTCCCTTGCACTTTCAGACAGGAATATATCATTAAAATTCCTTTTGTGGCCGTATTACGGTGGGAGGTTCTATCCGTTCGCGTTGCACATTGGGTATTGATGTGTGGGCGTTTGAGGTGAGTATTAGACAAGTTCCAAGGGGCCGTTGAACTCGCCGCCTTGTGTAGACCTGCTTTTCAAATGATCTGGATACTGCGTGTTTGTAGTAGGTGTGCTCCCTTCTTTGGAGGCTGGAGCAGGAATTGGGGGTGCGCATTTGTGCGTCAGGGGCCTCTATGCGAGCAGCTTCCCTCTGTCTTCTCTGGATGGGGGTCCTCCGGCCGCCTCCGCTGCGCAGTACCACCTCGCACTTCACGGAGCAGGGCTTAACGGGGCCGCGAACAGCCAGTCACAGCCTCAAAGTAGGCCATCCTTGTGCCACGCGGGCGGCGAGGGAAGAGAATCAGGACACCCACCTCTCGGGTCTGCTTTGTCGTTGGGGTTTTTCTTCTATTGTCCCACAGCCGGCACCCGCCCCTATGTGCTAGTTCACTTTCGTTTTTTTGGGTCCTGCCAGACCGAAGTTTCAGATGCCGTTTTCACGTGGGTTCCTGGTCTGATTTTTCACTGGAATTTTTCCCACAGAGGGGGGGGGGGTCTTCGTCTAGCAGCGTCTTGATTTCCGTTCGCGGGGCGGGGGGATCCGCAAGTGAGGGCTCAGTCCACTTTTCGGGGCAGCAACGACGGAGCTCACACAGAAAGCATGTTTGTCTCTGCGCCCCCTGGTGGCCAGTAAGATGCCACATTACAACTCAAAGTTGTTTTAACACCTAAAGTTAGGATGATGGATTGAACCTATTGAGTAGGGATGGGAAAGAAAGGGGAATGCCTAAGGGAAACAGTGAGAGGTGCACTGGGCTAGAGGAAACCAAGTGCAGAACATACTCTATAAGAACCTAATGTCCTGGCAACAAGTCCTATGCCAAGTATGGTAGGCCTGAGCATCAGCCTAGGGCAGAGTTCGCAAAGCCACAGTCACAGAGAGTTTCAAATGCCCCAGCAATCTTCTTTGTCTTCACTGTTGTCCGGGTTTTTGCCTTTGTCTTTGTGGTCTTTGCATTTATTTTTGACTTGGTCCTTGTCTTTGCCATTGCCTTGTTGGGCCAAATTTCTGTTTGCTCCACATGGAGGGAGCAATGGCCTGGATACTTAAACCCATGCAAGCCCTTTATTGGACCTTTCTTGCCTTTAGATAGGTATTCTCCCCCTATCAGCATACCTTTGGGTAGAATATTTTCCTGTGTTTTCATCACACTACTAGCATTTTAGTTGAGTTGATGGCCATGTGCACCAACCATGATCTGGGTTACCATCCACAGATGGTGGATCACAAGCTTGTTTTATTTCTTCTCAGCAGGTCCAACTATAGCCTCTCCACTTGACATTGCTTTCTCTAACTTGTGGTCCACTTGGCTCAGCCACCTCTGGTTAACACTTATTTCTAGCTGGTCCTCTTGGCTCAGCCAACTCAGGTGCAAGCTCTCCAGCTTAACCTCTCTCCTCTCTGTAACACACCTCTCTTCCGAGAACACCCTCCTAACACACATACACTCACTCATACACCATCAAGAAACGTCTGCCTCTTCATATACAGTGGTTGATTGTGTAATGGATCAACTGAGCATTCTGATTTGTGGGCCTGTTATCCCATTACTTCCCTCAATCATAATAGGTAATCTTTAATTGTGTTCACCTATCCCCATGTGTCTTTCTTGGAGCTCCCCTCAAACCCAGGTGGTGTTCCTCATTTGATGACCAGGGTTGAGCTGCACCCTTTGCCCAACAATCGGAGTCTTTATAACTCTTCGTCACCATGTTGGGATTACTAGGAGCTGTCTTACAGGCCTTCTGACCCTGTTTCTCTGCTTCACTGATCGGCAGCAAATGGCGACTTAAAGTGTTTATTCCTCAGCTCTTCATGCTCCCAAATTCGATGTGTTCTGTTGGTCACGTCCTGAACAACATGGTGTCACAGCTTGGGAACAAAACTACACAGCAAATCAGGGTTTAATTTCTAATATTCACCTCACTTGTTTTGGGACATACACCTTGTTGGGGATTATTTCTAAAGGAAGAGTGTCTGTCTCTCCCAGTTCCTTCCAGATCCTCAGTCATCACCTATCGTACATTGAAAATGTTCCTCTGGACCACATGTTCTTTTGTGCTGGGTGGGACTGTCATGAATCTTCAACATTGCCTGAAGGTACACCAGGTCAACTGTGGGGTTTGTGTGTGGACAGGTCTCCAAGGGTCACATCAAACATCAGGTGGATCCCTGAGGACCGTGAGTCCCTAATTGCCCATGCTTAGGCTATAAACTGGAGACCTCATCACACGCCACGTGATATGTGTTTGACAGTTTTAGCATTCAGAACATAGTGATATAGCTTTAAACCAGGAATTCTTTCTGTCCTGATGATCACGCTTACAGGTGCAAAGGTGGGGCAGCAAGACCTCGAGGGGGCCCAGCAGTTCCTTGTTGCTCTTGTGGTAGAAAAAGGGTTGGTAAAGTTAGGGGAGGATATAGGGTTCATGGTACATTTAAAAGAGAGGTGATAAAAGTCAGTAAAGGTTGCAACAATCACTTGACAGTCTTTTGGTGATTGGAGTTTTGGGTTGGAGATGACACCAAGTATGTATGTATCAGAAGAGGCAACATTGTTATTTATTCAGATTACAGTAGTTAATCACTATTAAGGGTGTGGGAAGAAAGCCTTGGGATTATTTAATGCCGTTCCTACACTTTTATTCCGTAACATTGGGGCATTAATTAACCTTCGTTTTTTCCATACGCAGGACAGATGCCAGCCTTGGATGATGGATGACGACCAGCTATGCGAAGTTCCAACACGCCACTGTGGTACCCCCAAAATGGGGTACTGCCAGCCCCGGGTATGTGCTTTTTAACAATGTATGGTATACAGAAACAAACTCTCAGGGCTACAGGGGTTTTGGTGAGGTTGGGAAGCTCTAAGAGTCATAGAGGTGAGGCAGATCTTTCTGTTTTCTTTAGTGCTTTTGAGTGACAGACATGACATCTATCTATACCACGATCTATGAGACACAGCCTGTGGAAGGTCTACTGAGTTTTTCCCATTCTGAGTTTCAAAAAACATAGACATGAAATTAAAAGCGCTCACTGGGTTAAACGCTACTTGGAATCATAGACTGTAGACCTTTCAAACATATAATTCAAATATTATTCATATTAATAACTAGATCGTACAATGATGTAACAATTCCGTAGTCCTTCATATAACAGGTGTTCTTGTTTGACAACTCATTGGTACTTAATTTATCAACCTTAGAAGGATGAAAGATTGAAATGTCTCCTCTTGGATTTGATGAAGAGACCTACAGGTTACTCACATCTCAGTCATGAGCTCATAGTGTACTGAGTTAAGTTTCTGGGTTTTTCAAATCTTAGTTCTCCTTAGAAAAAAAAATCACAGACGACACAATCTAGTTTGCACATTGTGACGAAGGTCCCTCTTTGACAATGAGGTCTGGCACTGCCGTGGCACTATGGAGGTGTACAGGTGGATCCACTGTGTTACCGCACTACAGCCTGCTTGCATAGCAGGAGCTAGTCACATGTGCTCTACAAGTCCCAAAATGTGTTTGGGTGGAAGAAAGAGGATACAGCTACTACCCTACGTGATTATGCTCACCGCCCAGGCCACTGCCCTAGAGGACCATCCACTGGTTAATAGGGCACGAGTGTTTGACACTGGCCCTTTAAGGGATACCCGCAAGATAGTGTCACCCCTCATCAACCATGAGGGTAACCCCAACCCTCTCCTGGACCACAGTCGAGCCAATTACAAGTAGGTGTGTCCCTTTCAGGGCATCAAAGAGCAGTGGTCCCATCGAGCTCGCAGCAACAGCGCACTCGGTACCCTTCCGAACTGTTCTTTGTGGGATGTTTTAACCCACTAGGCTCTGCCCTGCGACATCCCTGTGTGCTATGGCACCAGAATCAGCAAAATGGCTGCAAAACCTCTGGGCGCGCCAAAACCTATGAAAATTGCGCTTTGAAACACGGAAAAGATGGCTGCCAGATCTACTTTTCCTGTTGTCAGTGGTGGAAGGAGACAACACTGCTGAAACATGCCACTGGGCTGCCTACCAAGGAAAAATGAACACTGCAGGAAAGGCAGTGCTTTATTACAAGAAACCCAGAAATAGCTCTTAAAATCCCTATTTCTTGGTTGCTGAAAATATAAAATATCGGACCAAAACACCACATAACATCCAATTTCGAATGGATTGTGTCCTCCCACGTATTCCTCATCTTGTGATAATTCGTTATCTCCAGCATCGCTGCTTCGGAAAAATAAAATCTCGCCAGAGGGCGCTGTGCTCGAGGTCATGGCGTCGATTGTCCCTTGACGGACTCCGTACTCTGTCGACGTCACCAATGGTATAAATAGCTCGAGCCGCGCCCGTTGCTTCAGTTCCGTTTTTCCGATCGCTTCGCTATCGAGAACGGCGCGCTTCTATTTTCTGTGAAAAAAATATCGTCATCTTCAACTCCTTCGACACCCAAGACGGGGTTCAAGAAGTGTGTAGATTGTGGATCTAAAATGTCGATCACCAATCCCCACCGGATTTGTCTCTCGTGTCTCGGTTCCAGTCACCAAACCGACGACTGCGGGTCCTGTCAATTCATGACCGAGAAAGCTCTTTGTGAGAGGAGAGGTAAACTGTCGGTGGGGAGGAAAGCCTGTAAGAAGGCTATGTCAGAAAGACATAAGAAAGCGACTGATTCGAAGGAATCGGATCGCCATAGGCACTCAAAGAGATCTCGATCTAGGAGTAGATCGAGACACTCTTCGTCATCATCTAAAAACATGAAGAGGAGACATAGATCTTCCTCATCATCATCATCTTCTTCTTCAGAGTCGACCGAAGAAATTCGATGTCCGACTAAATCGGATTCTCCCAGTAAGTGGGAAGAATTCCGCAAAAAGATGATGGAGGTTTTCGAGAACGCGGCCTCGACCCCCTCGAAAGACCCTCGAAAAAAAGCCATACCCCTAAAGTCGCTCCATTGGACGAAAAAGGGAAGTCCAAGACTACCATGGCAAAGACCGGTAGCGTCGAGGAATCTAAAAGAACTCGAGTCGACGTAAATCCGTGGCATGTAAAAAACACAAGCCGTCGAAGACTTCGGCGACTTCGTAGACGCCCTCGGCGTCGATAATTTCGACTACAAAACCAAAAACATCCTCGACACCAGTATTGAAGTCATCTTCGAAGTCTTCGAAGACCCCTTCAACAATTTCGAAGGATTTATCAATTCCTTCGATGCGGATAGTAGAGGAAGAAAGGAGATTCACTCCATTGCCCAGATCAGACTTTTTCAAGTCTGTCAGCAATTTATGAAGAATCTGCTTCAGAAGAGGACGAAGTTACTCCTCTTGGAGTTTCTTATGGTACAAGACAAGTTCCTGAGGAACTTATTGATCAGGAATCTAGAATGAGAGACCTGAGTGATACTCTACATTCTGCCAGGCGAATTGACACATCCCCAGAATTAGAGTTCGCCAGACCTGATCCTGCAGAGCATGCAGATGCTGGGTACAGGGGTCTTCTGACCAGGGTAATTGAGTATATGGGTTGGGGAAAGTCTTCACCCATTTTTGAACAAGATGACATGACGGATATAATCGTCAAGGGACCTCAGAAAGATCCTGTTCTCCCTTTCCACAAGGCCCTTCAAAGGACTGTGGAGAAAAACTGGGAGAAACCAGAGAGTATTGCTGCTGCAGATAGCACTTTTCCAAAAAAATATAGACCAGCTGGAACGAATCCTGAATATTTGAATAAACATCCGACTCCAGAGAGTTTAGTCATTCAGGCAGCATCCACTTCAAAACAAACTGCTTATCCAACTATCCCTCCTTTTAGAGAGGATAAAAAAGTTGATGCCTGGGCACGTAAAGTTTTCACGTTAGGCAGTATGGCACTTAAGTCGGCAAATGTCACCTGTACCCTAGCCAGGTTTACCCATACCCTGTGGGACTGTATTTCGATGGCGGCTGATCATATTCCGGAAGGCGAGGAAAGGGAAGGTTTCCTGAATATAGTTAAAGACGGGAAGGAGGCAATGGGGGAATGTCTCCAGTCTGGACTAGATACTGCTGATAGTATCAGCAGATCCATGGCTGCAAGTGTTGTGCTACGCAGATTTGCGTGGTTGAGGAAGTCGGGGTTTGCACCAGACGTGCAAGCTAGACTCCTCAACATGCCCTTTGATGGCTCGAGGCTCTTTGGCAGAAAGGCTGATGAAAGCCTAGAAAAACTTCAGACCTCAAAAGCGGCAACTAAATCACTTAGAGCCTCTTTGGGCCAGCCTCTAAAACCCTATTCCGGCTCATCTTCCTGGAGGGGTCGTTCTTTTCGATACTACTCCTCTTTTGGTAGAGGAAGAGGACAGGCTTCTCAAAGGGGCAAAAGAAACTTCCCTCATGGAGCACGAGGAAGAGGTACAAAATCAGCCTCAGGAGCGGCATCTGTACCCTCAGCCACTCCTGCAGCCGCCTCCAAATCCCTCTGAGACCTTGTTGCACAAAACACTAGTGGGAGGCAGGATCTCTCAGCATCTGAAGGAATGGCGGGGCATTACCTCAGATGCTTGGGCACTGACAACAGTAGCCCAAGGTTACTGCCTTCCCTTCCAAAAAAGGCCTCAGAATCATCCACCGGGAGCCAACTCCACCAAAATTCCGGATCCGCTCCTGTTGCAGGAAATTTTAACCCTTCTAGAGAAAAGTGCCATAGAACTGGTACCTGTAGCGGAGAGGAACAGGGGTTGGTACTCCCCATACTTTCTCATCCCAAAAAAGGACAGAGGACTGAGACCCATCTTGGACTTGAGAAACTTGAACAAGTTCCTCAGGAAGGACAAGTTCAAGATGGTGACTCTTTCTCAGATCCTTCAGGCTCTCCAACTCCAAGATTGGTTGGTATCATTGGACCTTCAGGATGCTTACTTTCATGTGCCAATTCATCCAAAGCACAGAAAGTACCTGAGGTTCGCGATTGGCAATTCTCATTATCAATTTTGAGTTCTGCCATTCGGGTTGACCTCCGCCCCGAGGGTTTTCATCAAACTGTTGGCGGTTGTGGCAGCAAGTCTCAGGAGAGGGGGCATTCACATCTACCCCTACCTGGACGATTGGTTTATCAGAGCAAGTTCTCCAGAACAAGCTCAGGAAAATCTTTCGATCACCTGCCACTTCCTCCACAAATTGGGCTTCTCCCTCAATTTCAAGAAGTCCCACATGATACCATCCCAGAAGCTCCAGTTTATCGGAGCAGTCTTGGACACTTCCTCGGGAAAAGCCTCGCCTCCCGAGGTGAGAGCTCTCCACATCCAGCAGATGATAACAAAATTCCAGAATTCCCAACGTCTACCGGCCTTCGATTTTCTCAGGTTGCTTGGCCTCATGGCATCCTACATTTTTCTCAGGTTGCTTGGCCTCATGGCATCCTGCATTTTCCTAGTACCAGAGGCCAGGTTGAGAATGAGATCCCTTCAATGGGCACTCAGAACTCAGTGGTCCCAGTTCTCAGGGAGTATGTCGGATCTTCTGCAAGTCCCGAGGGCAGTTGCTCAGGATCTTCTATGGTGGGCTTGCAACAACAACATTCTCAAGGGAGAGTCCTTTTGGCAACCATGGCTGGAGATAACAGTAGTGACGGACGCCTCACTCACTGGGTGGGGAGCACACACCAACGATCTGACAATCAGCGGTCGTTGGTCTCCATCGGAGTCCAAACAACACATCAACCTTTTGGAGCTGAGGGCAATCGGACCAGCTCTGAAGGCCTTTCTGCCCTCTGTACAGGGAAAGAATGTCCTGATAATGACAGACAACACGGTGCCTATGTACTACCTCAACAAATGAGGAGGAGTAGGGTCACTACCACTGTGCAGAGAGGCAATGCAGCTATGGTTTTGGGCAATACGAGAAGGAATCACTCTATCGGCAATTCACCTAGCCGGAGAGAAGAACACGGCGGCAGACGCTCTGAGCAGGCAGAGCATGGTCTCTCATGCGTGAGAGATGGCTCAGGAAGTCCTTCTGGAGATCTTCGCTCTTTGGGGAACCCCTCAAGTGGATATGTTCGCCACCGCGATGAACCAGAAGTGCGATCAGTACTGCTCAAGGGAATTTCCTCAAAGAGGAGCTCTGGGAGACGCATTCGTAGTGGAGTGGAAGTTTCCACTGCTGTATGCATTTCCCCCAGTCCCCGTGATTCCTCAAGTAATCAGGAGGTTGAGAAAGTTCAGGAAAACCATGATCCTAATTGCCCCGGATTGGGCCAGGAGGACGTGGTACCCGGACCTTCTGGGCATGTCCATCTGCCCTCCAATACGTCTTCCACAAAGAGAGGATCTTCTCTCGCAAGGTCAGTTTCTCCATCCAGAGGTCAAGCCACTCAACCTTCACGCATGGTTTCTGAGAGGTTGAGGTACAAGGATTGGGATCTTCCGGATGACGTAATGGAAATCTTGCTTTCAGCCAGAAGACCAGCAACAAAATCTTTGGGCCGATGTCGCTGGAACAGGTTTAGTAACTGGTGCAAAGACAAGGATGTGGACCCTTTTCAGTGTGGCACCCCAATGGTGCTTTCTTTTCTATTACATCTAGCTAATCTGGGGCTCCAGATAGGAACAATCAAAAGATACCTTGCTACGCTGTCCATTTTCAAGCGCTCCTCGGAAGAGGTTTCATATTTCAAAATAATGTTAATCATTCAATTCTTAAAAGGGCTTACTAATGTATACCCTGCAGTACCTTTTCATGTACCAACTTGGGATTTAAATTTAGTACTAAAATTCTTGACTTGCATACCTTTTGAGCCTCTGCATTCATGTCCATTGAGGCTTTTAACTCTAAAAACTGTCCTTCTTGTGGCCCTATCATCAGCCCACAGGGTTAGTGAACTTCCGGCTCTCTCATGCAAACCACCATATACTATTTTTTATAAGGATAAGGTAGTCCTTAAAGTTAAACCTTTGTTCTTACCAAAAGTAGTCTCGGACTTCCATTTGTCACAAAAAATAGTACTACCAACTTTTTATCCTCCTCCTCATCTGGGCAAGGAAGAGGAGAGATTACACAGGCTAGATCCCAAGAGGGCTCTTAGTTTTTACATCTCAAGGATGGCTAAATTGAGACAAGATGACCAACTATTCGTGGGTTATACTGGTCATAAATTAGGCTTATCTGTAACAAAACAGACCATTTCCCGCTGGATCATATTAGCCATAGTTGAATGCTATAGATTAGCGGGAAAAGAACCACCAGATGGGCTTCGTGCCCATTCTACCAGGGGAATGGCTACTTCTGCTGCTCTAAAGAGGGGAGTCCCGGCAGCAGATATTTGTGCAGCTGCAACCAGGAAAACAATGCATACTTTTGTTAAACATTATTGTTTGGATACTGCCTCCTCTAACGAGGGTTTATTTGCCAAGGCAGTTCTGCATTCTGTCCACGAAAACTGAAATTGGTACTCCCGCCTCCAAAATTGCTACTGCTATGGGAGCCTATCACAAGATCAGGAATACGTGGGAGGACACAATCCATTCGAAGAACAAGTTACTTACCAACTGTAACGTTCTTTCGACTGGATGTTCCTCCCACGTATTCCTCATCGACCCTCCCATCCTTCCCCACAGTAGTTTGTTTTCTTACACTTTCCTCTCACGAAGAATGTATCAGTCATGGGGCATGCCTGGGTGTTCCTCCTATATGTTTCATCGAAAAAACAGAACTGAAGCAACGGGTGTGGCTCGAGCTATTTATACCATTGGTGACGTCGACAGAGTACGGAGTCCGTCGAAGGACACTCGACGCCACAACCTTGAGGACAGTGCCCTCTGCCGACAATTTTTTTTTCCGAAGCATTAAAGCTGGTGATAACGAATTATCACAAGATGAGGAATACGTGGGAGGAACATCCAGTCGAAAGAACGTTACAGTTGGTAAGTAACTTGTTCATCTTTGCTGGGTGTTACCCGCCACTTCATTTAAGGAATCATTATGAACACACAATGTCAGGAAAAGCAGAATCTGTCAATAAAATATCCCCAGTAAAAAGCGTGCTTGCCTTTGAAAATCTGTCAAAATATGAGCGCAGTACCAACGGCCGCCTGTATTGACAGCTGTCAGTAATTGCATCAGAAGCTTAAACTTGTGCAATTGGAATCAAATGTTTGGAATTAAGTGACCTGGTATCAAAATTAATATAGGTTGTAACTATTTAATCTCCATGATTTAGAAACTGAAATTAGAGTTAGAATTGCCTGTTTTAAAATTGCAAGTTTTATTTTCAACAAAGAAAAATGTAACAAAACTGACTGTTAAAGTAAGCCTGACTCACAAAACTACAAAGCAAATTCCCCACTGAGCAAGGCACCTCCCTTCTGCTCTCTGGCCCAATAACTCACATTCAGTGTTGATTAAGAGGGGAGGGGCACTGTGCTGCTGCTCCTGGGAGAGACAATGAACCTTCCTTGGCTGAAAGAATATGCAGATTGAAGGTGTCAACAGTGGCCTCTGCCAGAGGAAGAAGGCGGGGATTGCTCTTGAGCCACAAGAAAACTTTGGAGGCGGGGATAGACATTTTTGTGGATTCTCAATGCATAGAAAGCATATTTCTAAAAAGACTGACAAAGGACTGAGCGAATCTGTATAAATTGTAAAATTACAGTATTGGTAATGTGATTTTTCTTTTGGGCACGTTTTAAAAGGACCCAGAACTCTGTGCAATGTTCTGAGATGGCACAGTGAAATTTCTAGTTTTGTAGCAATTGTCCTGGATAAAAAGTGCAAAAGATTGTCAAATCCAGACCCAAGATCGCACAGCTATGGGGTTTGGAAGAATATGTGATCTACGTATGTCAGTGGTGTAAAGATTGTACACATGTAAAGATGTATTATATCCAAAATAGATGTTATGTGCAAAAGGCAAAGGGGAGGGTGCTTTGCCTCATAAACCGCATCATTATGATGACACTCTGTGTTCCCCTCCAATCAAGGGAGAGAGCAGACTTTAGCCAATGGACTACCTAGGGGGGGCACCTAGGATAATTCAGCATACCCCTTTATGAAACGCATAAACAGAGACAGTTTAGGACCTAGAAAGACCTAGAAAGACTGATCCACCCACCATCTTGAGATTGGCAAAGCACTTTGAAGGAGATCCAGCCATACTCCTTGTTCCAAATACCAAAAACTGTGCAAGCAGAAAGGCCCATTTCCAGAGCATAGCTGAACTACTTTCAGCTGGGCCTAACTTCCAGAACCCATCCCTCAACTTGAGGGGAAACCAAAGAGCAGCCAGGCTGTGTTGTAGCTGCTTGTCTGCCAAAGAATCATTTTCATAACCAGAAGGGCAGATTAAATACCACTCTGGTGTCGTGCCGTGCTGTGCAGACCAGAGAGCCATTGCAGATCCAGTCCAGTCCTGCCGTGCAGTGTCCAGAGGGCCTTGCTGATAGCTGACCCGTCCAGTCCGGTGTGCCCAGCAGTCTGTCCCAGAAATCTTTGACCAGAATCCCTGACGGTTCCATTCAAAACATTGGTAGTGAGTATCCATAACATAGGATTGTCACTAGCCTATGTACTATCTATAGTCATCCCTATCCAAATCAAATCTATCTCATATCCAGAACTGTATTGTTAGAGATCCTTTTTGTTTTAACTGAACTCTATCTCTTATCCTATAGTCCTTCTGTAATAATATTGTTAAAATCATCTTTGCGCTGATATATTTTTCTGAAGAAAGGCAAGCGTCTCGGCAGGCAAAAACCTGATCGGTGACGTCCTGATCTGGTGCTTGTGCTGTCGTGTAGTGTGTATCTTCATAGTCTACCCCTAGTGTAAAGAAACCTTGTTTGTCCTTTTAAAAGCGCATCTTTGTTTTACGTTTTGCCTCTGTCTGGAAAATAAATGACCTCCACGAAAATCTTCATAACTTCTTCAATTTTCATGCAAGAAATGGAATTTAAGTGTCTACTTAAAGCTAACATCCTTCACTTTCTAAAGAACCCAAACCTGCATCCCAAGTTTGCCGCAAATTTTTCGTTTTGCTAAAATCCATAACAAGTGAAATAGCTTTTCATTGCACCCAACCTCAAAATTAAGTTTTCGACTTGCTTATCACTCTTAAATAATTACTAGTGTTTGTCTGATACCATACAAAATGGCTCTGATTAGAATTTCAATAATTTCAGTGAATTAAACAATTTTCAGCCAACTTAAAACCATTTTTGACAAGTTTGCCAATCAATTCTGTTTCTCTCTCTGTGTTTGCTGGGGGAAATTGGGATTGATATATTTGCTTGAGTTCTGCATTCCTAAAACCTGTTCTCGCTCTTTCTATTTTTTATATTGCATATTGGGGGGATTGAGGGTGTACAGGGGGAAAGAGTAATCACATTGCCATTTGATTTGAACATACCCAAAGTATTATTTCTGTGCTGCATTATTTTTCCCATCATTGCTCCTTGTGATTAAAGAGATTGTTAGTGTGACCTCGCCCCATTGGTGATCATTGTATACTCATTAAAATAGTGTGATATATATGTATTGTGCATTTTAACTTTGCAAACCAGCCTGATTCCTGGTTCAGTGTGACCGGGGGCGTTAAAAGAGAGGGGTGTGATATAAGTGGTAAATCGTTCAGAAATAAAAGAACTTATAGACACAAATAATTAAGAGTTTCAGCTGTGCATCACATGCTAGGCATTGACTTAGGTGAAATGCTGGGTTGAAATCACTTACAAGATTGGGGGCTCAATGCTGGGATTTCTGAATTAGACATACCACTTGTGACAGCTTAATACAGCGTGCTAACGGGGTACATAAACCCTGTTGGGTTACCACACTGTGCTACACTTTAAAAGCACCCTTCAATAGGAACGCTCTAAGGAATTTAGTCTGTTTTGCAAAAATAAAATAAACTCCTGTAAGTCAGGAAGGAAATTAATATTTCAAGAATGCCGACCTTGGTAGAAATCAATATGGCAAAGGAACACCTACTGCACTAATTATTTGTCAGGGGTGAATGGACAGAGTAGGATCAGAATGTTTGGTTGCAGGAAATTAAAGAACAGGCCACTGCAACCGGATTAAATATATGGCAGGATCAGGGTCCATTACATATGGCACTGAGTGAACTGCATATGGCCCCCAAGGTAAAAGAAGAGCAAAGTAAGATTGCCAAAATAGCGGCATATCTGTACCTCCACATTGGAGCAATACAGGAGAAATATGCCGAAAACCTAGATCTGGCAAACAAGCAACTACAATCATTAGAAAAAGCCCAAACTGATCTGGACTCTGCAGAGCAAAGGCTACAAAAGAGCCATGAATCAGAAAATAAAACCAGGCAGTACCTGATAAAAATAAAAGAAGATATGGATATCCTGCAGCAGGAGAAAGTAGAGCAGGATACCAAAGTACTGACCCTGCAGAAGGAATGCCAAGAAAGTTTGGACTCTAGTGCAGAGCCAGAAAAAGCTGGAACAGCAAATACATTTTAATAGAGCATGCGCAGAGCAGGTAGTCACCCTGCAAAACCGCTTAGACCAAGAAAAAGAAGAGAATAATAAATGAATCCTGAAAGACCTTGACACCCAGACAGAATTCGATGAGGAGCGCCAGAAAGCTGGTGCACTTCAAAAACAAAGAGACGACCTGGCTGCACAGAGGGGTACTCTTATTCAGGAAAGGGACATTTAAAAGATAAGATGGAAGAAAATCACCTGGCCCTCCAGGGACTGGGTGAGCTCCAAAAAGATTATACAAAACTGTTAGAGCACTCTAGGAGGATGGAAGATGCTCTGGCAAAGAATGACTAGGCCAGTAAGGACAGGACTCAGGAGGTAACCATCCTGCAGCAAAAATTGGCCCAGTACTCTAAAATGACACAGGAAGCACAGAGAGACAATGAGGCTCTCTGTGAGAAAATGATAGGCTCCACAGACAGGTAGCTATGCAAGAACAACTGATAGAGACTAGCAAGGCATTGATAGAGGAACAGAAAGGTCAGGTTCTTGCATGGCAACAGGGAGCAGGGGCTGAGAGAGATGAGGTCCGCCGGGAAAGGGAAACACCTGAGCATAACCTCAGGAACCCTAGTACCAGAGGCTTTCATCTCTTCAAACCCCGCACATAAGCCTAGGGCCACAGGGATGGCAGACTTCAATCATATGGGGCTCATAGATCAGCACCTCCCAGGAATGGATGGGCGGACATCTGGGTATGGGTTCCCAAGTACTAGGGCCACCTTCTCTGATCAGGGAGACTCCAATGAGGTGAGGGTCAAAGAAATGGATCCTCAAAAATACAACTTACCCAGAGAACAAATGGTCAAATTTAGTGGGGAACTCCACTAAGGGCATCCTGAAAACCTCTGACCAGCTAGGACAGTGGGGGGGGGGGGGGTTACTCAGCAAATCCTGGGAGCAAGGAGGAATCAGAAGACTCCTCTGAGCACCACAGGACTCAGGAAACTAGGCCCCCACATTCTGCCAGCCATTCCCAAGCTTGTAGAATCCGGGAGAGCCTAGAAGACCAAACAGGTACCTCTGGTAACAGTGCTTCTGAGTCAGAGGATGAGTGGACCAGGGTCACCCGAGGCAAGAAAGCCAACAAGGTCAAAAGGGCCTTGCTCAAGGATCCCCGAAAACAAATAAAGGCCATTTTAAGCGTCATCACGCCCTATCACAAGTGATGCAAAGTAATCGGTTTGGGAGTGTTAAGATGGATTTCTGAACTCTGTCCTGGAGGGGCAGAGGTTCAGAAGGCCAGCCTAGTTTCTTGGAACAGGGTCACCTCTGGACAAGCCAGACCAATCAGGGTAGCAATGGCGGCGGTCAAGACTAGGTCTCAAGAGGATTGAGGGTGACTGAAAGCCTGCAATGAGCACACACAGCACGGACGTTTACATATTACTCCAGACAGGTGTTATATTAAAAATATAGACACATTTATTACAAGGCCTTTGTAACATCGACTATAGTAAAGAATCACGGTAAAACTCCAATAAACCAACGCATCAGAAGCAATGCAATATATATATACAAGACCAAGGGGTCTAAAGAGTTAGAAGCACGAAATATGCAGACCACCTAGATGGGGAGGAAAGCAGGCAGTGCAAGTAATCGTTAAACCCAGTTCGATATCAGAGGCCACCTAACTAGAAGGAAGTCCGAGCCCTACGAAGAGTGGAGCCTTGTGCTCAAAAGTACCTGCACATGCGGGTGCCAACGGGCAAAGGGGAGTCTCTTCAGGGAACTCAGGCAGTTCAGAGAGGTGAACAAAACGATGATGAACAGATCCCCGCTACTCAAGCGCGGCCTCCACTTGTGGGCAGAAGCAGGGCGCGAGTGCGGAAAAGGGTTGCTGTTTACGACAGCGATGGAAAGCCACAGGCTCCTGCGGGAGGGCGACCGGTTAGGGTATTGACTACTCACCGGTCCCCGATGCAGGCAGACCCAGGCTTCTCTGGTTCCGTTGTTAGGCAGAGACCTGTGCAGTTCCCTTAGGCACCACTGCAAAAGGCTTAAGACTACAGGTGTTGGCAGTAAACCCAATTGGTAGTCTGCACCACCCAGATTTACCTGGTAGCTGTGGCTGAGCAGCCAGACCTCTCTGAAGAAGAGTTAGACAGTATATAGAGTATACAAGATAGGTACCAAAATACAGTAGCACAAGCAAACACTGACCAGAGCTTTTGGTATCAAGTATATCATTATTTATTTAAAGACACACTTAGAAACACTCTAGCACTACTATTCTAAGCAAGTTCAAAAACACAGTCACTATTAATATATATACATCCCTTAGTCCTTATTAGACAATTCTTAGTTAACGCCACTTATTTCCAGACAGAGATGGCACTCCAATAAGTTTAAGAAAAAGGGAGGGAAAAGGCAGAAATTAGGAACAGCACACAACACAATACTTTAGAAGCACTCAGCAAGGCAGGAAAGTCAAAGTCTACTTGTGAGCAAAAAGTTCAGAGGCCAGGATCCCTCTTGGAGAGAGTAGCACACCAATGCGCCCAAGATCACACAGTTTAAAAGGCTTGGAAAGTCTTGCAGAGAGTTTAAAAAGGAATCAGTTCAGCTCAGAAAAGTTCAGTTAGCCAGCCTAGAGCCAACCCAAGTGGTAAGTTGAGGATTTACGAGACACCCCACACAGACCGTTGCGAGGGAGGCCAGGCGGACACAGTACCTTGAAAGTGTAGAGAATCCTCCAACGGGGGCAGTTGTTCCTGGCAGTGGATGCAAGTCGCGGTGTCGTCCAGAGGAATAGAAGATCTCGACGTGGAGGAAAGCTGAAGGACGTTGCACTGCCAGGGCAGAAACCAGCCGCGGAGTTCTCCGGTAAAAAGGTACTACCCATTTATTCACGGTAGTGGAAAAACCTGGTGTCCCGGTTGCCGGGGTGCTTGGCACAGGCAAGGCGGCCACGAGATGATCTGGGAAGGCGAAAAGGCCGGCAAACTGGTTATCCCCACCAGTCAAAGGAAGAAGACTCTTCGGGATGAAGATCTCCTCTGTCGTTGGAAGAAGTGGTGAGTCGGTTCAGCAGGGCTCCACCGGTGGTGTCGTCGTTGCAGGTCGGCTCAGCTTCTCCCTCTTCGGATTCTTTGGTGGTGTGGCAAGGTCTGAAGTCCCAGTCCCCAAAGCCCTGCTTTTATGCAGAAAACCCTCATTCATCAGTCCTAGCTGTCACTGAAACATGCTAAGTGGTGAGCCGGGTGGCTCACCACTGGACCAATCACACAAGAGTGCGACTTGAGTTGCCGAGGAAACTCAGTCCAGGGTGCCTAAACCCCCTCCCACAGACAGAGTGGCACCACTTTTGGAGGCTTCTGTGGAGAAGCCCGCCAAAAAGTGGAACAAAGGGCTCGACTTGGGTTGGAGTCACAGAAGCGAACACAAACGCCATTTTGGAACCGAGTTCTGGCAAAAAATACCAACCGGTGAATTAATATTAAATAAATAAACCGGTGGTATGTTTGAGGCTATGTTAAAAAGTATTAGCCTCGAACAATGGGAAAATCCCATAGGAATGTATTCGCGGTTGAATATAAAAAGTAGTATCCACTGCCACCAGCCAAAAGTCACTCAGGGGGGACTGGACAGTGCCCCCTCGAACAGAACCAGGGGCAATCGAATTGCCCCTACCAGTAGGCCCACAATATGATGGTGGTTCTGTTCACAATTTAGGACTAGTAAAGCCAATGGTGACTTTACATTCCCTGGGAGACAGTAGTCAGTCCCAGGGTACGGAGTCTGTTTGGGGGTCACTATGACACCCCTGTGTAACACACATACCAAACACACATGAAGCCCTATGGAGTAAAAGACCCCATAGCCCATCAAACACATTACAAAGTCAAAGGATATCTCAAATCATGTCTAAGAGTGGGAGAAAAAGAGTCTCGCTCTTAGCAGGAGAAAAAATAAACCCCAAAAATCCAGCAAAGCTTCTGGGGGACTCACTAGGTTTGGGAAATTAGCCTTAATAGAGACTTCTCCCTAACATCCGTTTCGGTACTGGCAGGTTCAGATGCGATCAGCAGGATGTCTCAACGCTGTGTAGATTCCGCGACAGCAGGAGTCAGGGTCGAGGGTGTCCCAAATGCAGCGAACACGCACAGGTTTGTTACCACAGCAGGGCAACTCGGCAACCGCGTGTATTATGGTCCCAAAGCACACGACTCACTTCAGACCTGGGAACGCCAAGTGTACGAATCGTGTGAGAGTGCCGAGGACTCGGAATTTAGCTGCAGCCAGACGGCGGTGACAGAGCAAGATTCCTGTGTAGGCTAGTCAGTCCACTGGATGGCCCAGGGACGCTTCCGAAGGCTTACGTACAGGATTTGGTGAAGATGCCGAGAATAGTTGTTCCCACTATTCTAAAGGGTCGAAGCGCCTTTGCAGACCTTCTCGTTCGATCAGAGGCCGAGTGGTCTCACAAAACGATAGCAGTGCAGGGTGCCAAACCTTCAGCAGGTCACCAGCGATTCCTTGACTCAGCTTCTTAGTTGCAGGATACTTGGCTCCTTATCCTTTGTTCGTGAGAACTCAGGAGATTGACCTGGTAGTGGGGTTTCAGCCTCTTATTATCCAGAGTTCCCTTTGCGCCAAAACAGAGAGGGCCCAATGGGAGATCCACTCACAAACACTCCACCATACATGGACCAATCACGGACCACAGTGGTCCCAGGCATTCAGGACACTCTAGACTCTCTGGCACCCAGGATGTGTATTGGGAACAGACATCCCAGCCCACATCCTGGAGGCACACACACAAGGCATGCAGAAGCCCGCAAAAGCGTTGTGTTTCGCGGGAAAGTGCATGACCAAATAAGGACTGCCCCGGGTCGGCTCGACCTGGGGGAAGGTGAAGGGGCAAGACGGTCAGTGGACAGGACAAAGAACCTCGTGGCATGGCCATTTTGGAGGCCAGGCCACCCATTTGGGCCAAAAGCGGGAAGCGCGGTTAACATGGCAAAAAGGAGTTCAAAACACAAAGAAACGATAGCTGCCACCAGTCCCGTCCATGACACACTTGCACATTTCATGATAAGTCCAGCGAGAGTTTCTAGGGCCTTTGGAATGACTAGAGACCCAGGAGCGCGGTAATGTAAGTTACGGTGCACTCTTGTTTCATGTTGCTCAAAAGCTGCAACATGAGGAAAGGACTAAGGGAAACAAAGTCTCCCGGTACTGAATGTCTTAAGGGCATGTCAGTGTCCCCGTAAGAATGGAGCAAAAGCCCAGAGGAGTGCGGCGGAAGGCTGCGCTTCTCTGGCAAAGTCTAGACCAGGGTGTAAAACAACAGCAAAAAGTTTGGGGGTTGCCACATGGAAGGAAAATTACCTACAATTATGAAATCTTTCCTAACAGGGAGCATCTTGAGCTCTTTGAACAAATGATGGAAACTTTCCATTTGAAGGACAGCCAAAGCTGTATTCAATATGTAAAGTGGACCTTTTCTCCCGACTAATCCAACTTTTTTGTGGGTCTGGAGCATCAGAATAATTCCAGGTAGTCCACCTATAGGGCGGCCATCTTGAAACATTTTTCTGTGCACAGGAATCCTCAGGAGGCTAGCAAGGCAGCCTACAACTTGCAATGTGGGGAAGATCAGGCCCCACAAGAATTTGTTCAAGAATTAAAGCGTGCCTTTGCGCAGACCACCAGAAGGGTGCGCACTGACAGCAAAGAGTTTGTAAATACTTTCTTCCATGCTCTCCCCAAATATATCATGACCCAGCTAGTGAGGGACTTTCACAAGAAAAGATCACTAGACTGGGTCATTGAATAAGCCACACGCATTTATGAGGTGCAAAAGCCAGTGGGAAACAAAAACAATCCAAAAAGCCCCAAAACAACCAACACCCCTACTGCTGCTAAGGTGGCGGGGGTGAATGTTGCCCCCATTTTAGATTTAGAGATGGGGGGCCTAAAAACCTTCCCGAACAGAATCAAAAGAACAACAAACCCAGATGGCCCTATGGCCAATCACAAACAGGGAGCTAGGGAGGCAATCCCACAAATGGGACCCCTAACTCCCCTGACTACATCAGCCCATGCTACAAGGGCAATAGACCCATCCTGGGTTATGTGTGGACTCCTCCAGCCCCAGTGGGGGGGATTCAACCAGACAGCAGCTAACCCAGGGAACTTCCCTCCTCACTTCCCCCAGGAGGGCAGTAATTCCCCAAATACTGGACAGAATTTCTTCCCAAGGTACCCGCAAAACTTCAATCAATCCATCCTTCTTTCCCCACTTTCCTGAGCCCAGACAGCCCAATCCGGGAGAGGGGAGGCCAAGGGTGGAGGGGTACCCAAACTTTCCTAACCCGGGGTATTTTGGGAGAAGAGATAGCTACCCTTCCCGGGATCAGCCCAGGGGAGACATGAGGACCCCGTACAGCCAGACCGGGTCTCCCAACTAGAGCGCTGGGTCCAAAACATGGCACAGGATCTGGGTTGCATGCTGAGGGCTCAAGAGAACCCTCAGATGAGCATGGCAACGCAGAATGCCTCAAATCCAGGACCTGGTGCTCCAGTGCAATGACGGGGGAAGAACCCTGACAAACCACTGATTCCCAGGGAGGAGGCACAAGCGGAAGGGGGGTATAAAGCCTTGGAGGAAGCTTCCTTCCCCACTTGTAAAAAGCCCCTGGAAACCCAGGAACCGGAACCAAAATCTCCTGCCCCTGAAAGTCTGCAACCCAAGGAGCACAAGGGGGGGTAGGAGAAATAAAGAGCCCAAAAAGTCCCATTTTGAGGAGGAGGTACAAGTCTTCCAGTTTGAAGGAGAGGGGTCCTCAGAGGATCCTGGGGAAAGGATCTTCTCTTTTAGAGATGGGGGAACTCCTCCCAAAGAAAAATGGGACCCTAAGGATCCAAATCCAGACTGGGTAGATATGGGGACTGAGTTAGCACCGCCCATCATCCAACCCCAGAATCATCAGCATGAAAATCCCCTGGTTCAAACCCATCCTGGTGACTGCCTACAAAAAAGGGGGGGCAGCCCACAATCAGAACCAGGGAAACTCAAAACTTCCCCCATATCTAGCTGTCACCTTTTTCTTTCAGATTCCCAAGACTCCAAACAGAATCCTGCCCAAATCACCTTCCTGTCAGTGTCCAAAACCAAGAAACTAACCCACCAGTTGTCCAAAAATGTACATTATCTTTGCCCGTTGAGGAGAAGGAGGGAATATTCTATTCCCCGGTCCAAATACAGGGGCAGTGTACAATTTTGGCACTGGTGGACACTGGAATCGAAGCTACCCTTCTGTGAAAAAGGGCCTTTGACCCACTGAATTCGGGAAGGGGGGAGAAATACGAAATTCCTATCACCCCTCTTCCTGGACAACTTCAGAACTTCGACGGGAAGGAAATTCCCGTCGAGGAGACTGCGGATTTGGACATTAAAATTGGGCGACACAAGGTGAAGCACCCGGTCATAGTCGTGACTCCAGAGGGCACACATTGTTTACTAGGGAATGACATCCTGCGTAGGTTGTCACCCCTGATAGATTGTGTAAACAAGGTCCTCTGGACCCAGACTAGCTGACCAATAAAATTGAAACATAGTGTCAACCATGTTAGTTTAAACGGCACATGCCACATGGTTGAATACAAATCTGACCAAGTAGAGTTTCACTTCCAGAATAATCAAATCCCAGACGTGACAGTAATAGCAGTAGGACAACGAACTGCTGATGGCAGGTCCTCTCTTTCTGAAAATCAACCTTCCTTCCAGTTTAAGGTGGCATTCCACACTGGAAGGAAACACTCGGAAATTCTTTACAAATTCACAATCGGAAAGTCCCACTCCTATAGTCCAGAAAGATGAAAAATCAGCTCAGAGCCTGGCTGATATTCAGAAAATTGGAGAGCAGTTGTTCATCCCTATTCCGTTAAATGAAGGGAAGGACTCTGTTCTTGCCCGAGTGTGTGTGAACAACGGTAAGAGCTTCATCAGCGAAGCTATGCTCCGCAAACTCCCAGAAGATCCAGCCATTCCCACATTTAAACTGATAGACACATGGGAAATGGACCTGGAAATACCCAATTCCAAACATCTCCTGCCAGCAGGTGTATGCTCAATATTTCCATAGGCGACAAGAGCATAGTCCATAATTGTTGGGTCGTACAAGATGTCCCTGCCACATTTTACTTAGGCAGTGACATTCTCAATCGCTTTGCCACTAGTTTGGACCTAATAAACTTCAAAGCTTGGTCCCAATTAGCGGGTAATCCCATGGGCTTTGATGACCCAGAGAAAGCATTTAAGTCAGATCAACTGCTGCCTTATGCAGTTAAAATTCAGGATTGGAGAGGAAGTTACCATCCCAGAAAGGACCCGACAATTCTCCCTGGAAGTGAAAGTCAAAAGAGGACAGAAACTGAAAAACCCTGACGCCTATATTCATCTTAATGCTCACGTCCAACAGCACGGGTGGGGGGGTAAACCCAACACCACTAGTCAACATAAAACATGACACCATTCCAATAGGGGTGGATAACAGCGACTTAAAGAGTATCACTCTAGCCGCAGGCACCATTATTGGAATGGCGGTTGATGACCGACATTTTTCCATAGATTTAGGTAATGAACTGTTAGGACCTATCCCCAAGGACTGTTTTGACAGTGATAGTGACGATGACACAACACCAGACCGGATCTTCATCCGGCATGGGGGGAATTTCCCGGTGTACACATCCTACCCTTATGGTAAGGAAGATGTGACCTGTGACTTCAGGAGGGATGAGGTGATTTTCCAGGTACATGATGACTGCCTTCCCCATCTGAATCCACCAGTCCAAATCAGCACTTTGACCAGGGACTTCTCCACCCAGCTGGAGGAGGCAGCTGAGATAGCAAAACCGGAAGTCTTTCCAGTCTTCGGGCAGATGGTTGAAGAGAGAGTCAGCCTAGCTGATGCCTGTGAGACTCTGGACCAAAGGCAACAATTGAAACAGGTTTTCTTAGATTTTCAGGATCTGTTTGTGGTGGACTCATATGACTGTGGTCGCACCAACAACCACACAACAACAATTCCCATGAACCCTGGCACGACTGCAGTGTTTGTGAATCAATATCGCTTGCCTCTCGCATCAATGGAGTCCCTTACTGAAATAATTAAGAACCTTGAGTCCTGTGGAATAATTCGTCCAGTCCACAGCACCTTTAATAATCCGGTGCTGGGGATTTTGAAGCCAAACGGCCAGTGGAGACTCTGTGCTGACCTTAGGGATCTCAACAAACAGGTCCATACTTCCCGATGGCCTCTTCCCTACATTGACCAAGGGCTGACCCAGATCCAGGGGTCACAGGTATTCACTGCAATAGACCTGACCAATGGGTACTGGACTGTACCTGTCAGTAAGGAGGACCAATACAAGCTGGCTTTCACCTTCGGGGGGCAGCAGCACACATGGACCCGGACTCCCTTCGAATACATCAATTCCGGCAATGAATTCAACATTTTTCTACACAAGGCCATGCCCGACCTCGGTGAAAGGGGTAACCTGGCCTATGTAGATGATGTTCTAGTCAAAAGCTCAACTGTGGAAGAAGATATAGCGGAGATCCGTTATGTTCTGACACAGATGAGGGCTGCCGGAGCAAAACTCTCCTTTCAAAAAGCACAGTGGTGCAGAACCCGTGTCAATTTCTTGGGGCATGAGATTACTCCTCAGGGTCTCTGTCCCCAGGAAATGAAAGTGGAAGCACTCCAGAAATTAAAAGACCCCACAACTCTGCGGGAACTAAGGAGCCTCCTTGGACTGACTAATTACAGCAGAAAGGTAATTGCGGACTACGCAGATATCACAAGACCCCTGATCCATCTTCTGAAGGGAGGGGTCAAGTGGGAGTGGGGTCCAGAACAAGCCGAGGCAGTAAGACAACTCAAAAGAAGCCTCTCACAAGCGCCTTGCCTAGCTTACCCTGTCAAAAACAAGGAGTTCTTCTTGGAGACAGGGTTCTCAAATACATGCTTGACTGCAGTATTATATCAAAAGCATGGCAAGGTCAATAAAGTAATCTCCTATGCGAGTAAAATTTTATCCTCTTTGGAGGAAAAATTCAACGATAGTGTGAAGTCACACATGGCAACGGTGTGGGCATTAAAGAATTACCGCCTGTTTATCCAGGGGGAACACATCATAGTGGAGACTCCACACCAGCCTCTGCAATATCTCCAAAGTGACAGAATCCGGGCCGGAAATGTGAGTAATTCCCGGATTACTTCCTGGATTCTGTCAATGCAAGGCTTTCCTGTGGAGGTCAGATATGGCCAAAACAAGAGGTGTCCCCTCGCGCAAGGTCTGGCTGACTTGCATGATTGTACCAGAGAAAAATGTCTCGAGGACGAAAGTCCTAAAATCAAGGACAACATGGAGACATACCTTAATTCCCCACACAAAGGCTTTGAAGAAGACAAGTGTGAGGGAATGCCCACTGTCTATGTGGATGGATGTTCCGACCATGTTGACAACAATGGGGAAAAATAACTTGTGGCCGGCGTAGGGAGTGCATGGGTGAATGATGCCCCAGAACCCTCCACTGGGTACAAGATTGGTCCCCAAAGTAGTCAAGTGGCAGAGTTGATGGCTGCTCATCAAGCCATCCTCACTGCTGTCCAACACCAACTCCACAAATTGGTCATACTCACTGATTCGGATTATGTACGGAACGGGTTCATGGAGCACCTGGTTAACTGGAAAACCAGAGGCATGCTATGTGCTAATAACAAACCATTGAAACATGGGAAATGAATCCAAAATATTGATGATCTTGTCACCTCGAATGGGATGACCATCTACTGGAAAAAGATCAAGGTTCATTCTAAAGTAGAGGGACCAGACAAAACTGGAAATGACCTAGCTGATCAGCTGGCCAAAACCAGAGCCATTCAAGGGGATCTACTTGAGATCAAGCCCCTGTTGGAGGAAATCCAAGTCTCTGCTATCACTATCACAATGAACTCTCAACTGCTCAATGGAGTAAGGAGACCCAGATGCTGATTTGATTACGGCTTAAAAAACGGGATCCAATAATTGGCAAGTTTTATCAACACATTGAGGACCCTGAGAACTTTGCTCTGACGGATATCGATTATATTGGGAAAGAGGACCTCAAAGTGTTGATGAAATGTCCAAAAATGTTCCGCATCCAAGACGGTTTGTTGGTGAGGAGATTCCTAGCTGGCCATGACCAGTGGGTGGTCCCCACCTCATTCCGAAGCCTGATGTCAAGTAACGCCCATGATGCGGCCACGGCGGTCATAAGGGGTTTCATACAACACTTGAAATCTTAAGAGAGGTTCCATACTGGCCACACACTCGGCCAATACTTGAAGGGGTGTCTTGTGTGTACACCATTTCAGCCAACATCCCTCACACCGTGCGCCTCTCCAAAAGTGGGTAATGACACTGCCTTGGTCAGATTTACAAGTCGATTTTATCGGGCCTGTGATTCGCTCCTCTAGGGGGAACAAGTACATGTTGATCGTGACATGCTTGTTCACTAAATGGGTGGAATGTCTCCTGGCCCCAAATTACAAGGCAGAAACAGCAGCTGCACTGATAATCAACCACATCTTCTCGCGTGTTGGACTACCCCAAAGGATTGAGTCAGACCGAGGTAGCCACTTCACCAGCAAAGTAATGACAAAAATGTGGGAGATACTTGGGGTCAAAAGTAAACTACACATTGCCTACCAGCCAGCCTCTATTGGCGCAGTGGAGAGATACAACAAGACAATTGTGAGCATATTAAAAAAGTTTGTGGCAGATTCTGGGCCAAGTTGGGACATCCGGCTACCTCTTGTCCTGATGGCCATCAGATCTACCTCTTCTTCTGCAACTAAAATGTCACCATTTGAGCTGATGACTGGACGAAGAATGGTGCTTCCCCAGCATCTGCTCTACAGAACCCAAGAGCAGACTTTCATAAATGCCTCCACAACTCATGAGTATGTTGAAAATCTGAGAAAACACCTTCAACATGCTTTTGCCTATGCTCAGCGAAATCTAGAAAAATCTGCAGACAGTATGAAGACCCACTATGACCTTAAGACTATTAGAAAAGAATACCAAGTAGAAGACCGGGTATACTTATACAATTTCAAAAGGAGCAGGCCAAACAGCGCAAATTTCTGCCTAGCTTGAGGGGTCCTTTTGAAATTGTAGACAAAATCTTACCAGTCGCCTACAAAATCCGTATCCCCAAAGGCAGTTTGGCAGAGGGGGAAGATAAGTGGGTCCACATCAACCAACTGAAGTGTTGCCATCCTAGGCACACTCTGCAGCAACTAGAGGATTCATCTGGAAACCCAGAGGTGAACCTTCCGGACCCCTAGAATTCCAACTATAAAACTAGTCCACCTGTTGAAAACGAGTGTCTGCCCCACTACATGAATAGTGGTGGGGAAATGTCTACAAATGTGCTCTGTTTTGTCATCCTAGAATTTCAAACCATGGATCCTAAGCATCAAGGAGGACCACTCAGGGACCGGAAGGGAAGATCCAAGGGCTCTGGGGTATCGCTCCATATTCTCATCCGGAACTGGCGAGGGGACCCTCTCGATCCAGCACTGATGGGAGAAGCAGATGAATTTTTATCCATTTGGACCAGAAAGAAAAAAACGGGAACATCCCAATCTCGCGACTTCCACGTGACGGGCGGTCAAAAGTCAACTCGTAAGGGGGGCTTTGTGGGATGTTTTAACCCACTAGGCTCTGCCCTGCGACATCACTGTGTGCTGGTGGCAGCAGAATCAGAAAAATGGCCGCAAAACCTCTGTGCGCGCTAAAACCTATGAAAATGCACTTTGAAACACGGAAAAGATGGCTGCCTGATCTACTTTGCCTGTTGTCAGTGGTGGAAGGAGACCACACTGCTGAAACATGCCACTGGGCTGCTTACCAAGGAAAAATGAACACTGCAGGAAAGGCAGTGCTTTATTGCAAGAAACCCAGAAATAGCTCTTAAAATCCCTTTTTCTTGGTTTCTGAAAATATAAAATACCGACCAAAACACAACAAACATCCAATATCTTTGCTGGGTATTACCCGCCACTTCATTTAAGGAATCATTATGAACACACAATGTCAGGAACAGCAGAATCTGTCATGAAAATATCCCCAGTAAAAAGTGTGCTTGCCTGTGAAAATCTGTCAAAATATGGGTGCAGTACCAACGGCCACCTGTATTGACAGCTGTCGGTATTTGCATCAGAAGCTTAAACTTGTGCAATTGGAATCAAATGTTTGGAATTAAGTGACCTGGTATCAAAATGAATATAGGCTGTAGCTATTTAATCTCCATGATTTAGAAACTTGAATTAGAGTTAGAGTTGCCTGTTTTAAAATTGCAAGTTTTATTTTCAACAAAGAAAAATGTAACAAAACTGACTGTTAAAGTAAGCCTGACTCACAAAACTACAAAGCAAATTCCCCACTGAGCAAGGCACCTCCCTTCTGCTCTCTGGCCCAGGAACTCACATTCAGGTGTTGATTAAGAGGGGAGGGGCACTGGGCTGCTGCTCCTGGGAGAGACAATGAACCTTCCTTGGCTGAAAGAATATGCAGATTGAAGGTGTCAACAGTGGCTTCTGCCAGAGGAAGAAGGCAGGGAATGCTCTTGAGCCACAAATTCTTTGGAGGCGGGGATAGACATTTTTGTGGAATCTCAATGCACAATGGCACATTTTGAAAGGACCCAGAACTCTGTGCGATGTTCTGAGAAGGCACAGTGAAAATTCTGGTTTTGTAGCACGAAACTTCATACGATTATGCCCAGATATCATATGCACATATGTATAAAATTGTGGACAAATCAGATGTTGTGTCCCGGATAAAAAGTGTGAAAAATTGTGAAATCCAGACCCAGACCACACAGCTATGGGGTTTGGAAGAATACGTGCTCCAAAAAATATGTGATCTATGTATGTCAGTGGTATAAAGATTGTACACATGTAAAGATGTATTATATCCAAAATAGATTTTATGTGCAAAAGGCAAAGGGGAGGGGGTTTTGCCACATAAACCGCATCATTATGATGACACTCTGTGTTCCCCTCCAATCAAGGGAGAGAGCAGACTTTAGCCACTGGATTACCAAGGGGGTGTGCCTAGGATAATTCAGCATACCCAGCCTTTTATGAAACACATAAATGGAGACAGCTTAGGACCTGGAAAGACTGATCCACCCACCATGTCGAGATTGGCGAAGCACTTTGAAGGAGATCCATCCATACTCCTTGTTCCAGAATCCCAAAACTTTGCAAGCAGAATGGCCCATTTCTAGAGCATAGCTGAACCACTTTCAGCTGGGCCTAACTTCCAGAACCCATCCCTCAACTTAAGGGGAAACCAAAGAGCAGCCAGGCTGTGCTGTAGCTGCTTGCCTGCCAAAGAATCATTTTCATAACCAGAAGGGCAGATTAAATACCACTCTGGTGCCGTGCTGTGCTGTGCAGACCAGAGAGCCATTGCACATACAGTCCAGTCCTGCCGTGCGGTGTCCAGAGGGCCTTGCTGATCACTGACCCGTCCAGTCCGGTGTGCCCAGCAGTCTGTGCCAGAAATCAATCTTTGACCAGAATCCCTGATGGTTCCATTCAAAACATTGGTAGTGAGTATCCATAACATAGGATTGCCACTAGCCTACGTACTATCTATCTATAGTCATCCCTATCCAAATCAAATCTAGCTCATATACAGAACTCTATTGTTAGAAATTCTTTTTGTTTTACCTGAGCTCTATCTCTTATCCTATAGTCCTTCTGTAATAATATTGTTAAAATCATCTTTGCGCTGATATATTTTTCTGAAGAAAGGCAAGCGTCTCGGCGGGCAAAGACCTGATCGGTGACGTCCTGATCTGGTGCTTGTGCTGTCATGTAGTTTGTATCTTCATAGTCTACCCCTAGTGTAAAGAAACCTTGTTTGTCTTTTTAAAAGCGCATCTTTGTTTCACGTTTTGCCTCTATCTGAAAAAAAAAACGACCTCCACGAAAACGTTCATAACTTCTTCAATTTTCATGCTAGAAACGAAATTTAAGTGTCTACTTAAAGCTAACATCCTGAGCTTTCTAAAGAACCTGAGGTAAGAACTAGAGTGTGTGTTTTATGGGACTTGGCATTGAGGTGGTGAAAGATCAAAGAGAGGTGTGAATAGTAGGAGGCAGAGGTGGGACATGAGGTTGGTTGCAAAGATATAAAGGAGGCGATTAAAGATTTGTTGCTTGATTCAGTGAAGAGGGAACTCTAAAGAGCTCGAAGGAGGTGGTTGGAGAAGACATTGAGGATGATGTGGCGGAGAGTTATTAGGTGAAGATTGAAATCATTAAGGAGAACAAGTATAGGCAGGAGCAAGGTCCCATTCAGACAAGCAAAGGAGAGACCAATTGAGGAGGAGGTAGACAGCGACAAACCGTGCCTGACGAGAGATCTTAAGAGAGATAAAGGGTTTGGGAAAAAACTGATAAGAGAAATATAGGAGGAGAGTTAGGAGGAAGGAAGAGATACCCAGGATGCTGATGAGGAAAGTGGTTCAGAGGTGGGTGAAGACCACCTACCAGAGTTGGAAGAGGAGAACAGAGAAATGGAGATTGTTTGTGAGTTTGAGGATGAGGAGACGGCTGTGATTTCAGGGGAGAGGGGTTGAAGAAGAGCGAGAGTAGGAAACATCAAAGCTGTTAAATATTGGCAGGCAGGGGAGGAGACGATCAGGTGGTGGAAGGAGGAGCTTGAGAGAGAAAACAAGAAGGGTGTAGGAGCTAGAAACTGAGCTCATTAACAGATATTAGTGGGAGGTAGTGGGAGAGTGGGGAAACTGAGAGAGCTGTACAGTAGGAGGATTTAGGGAAAGCTAGACAATGCCAGGTAGTACGAGCGCAAGCCAGACTAGCCCTAGGAATGCATTAGAGGTGGGAGGAGAAATGAGCTGGTGGTGAAGCGGAAAGGAGGGAGTGTATCGTAAAAAGGTGACTAGGACAGGTGTGCCCAGAATCGGCAAAAGCTAGAGAACCCTGGTAGAGAAGCCAGGATTCCCAGGAGGCCATCAGCCTAGCCTGAGCTACCCCCATTCTCCACAAGAAACTTCAACGCTCCCTTCCAGAGGCCCAGAAACAACCATTTGGACTTTTCTTTAATAGGGTTAGGGAAACCCCTTTAAACATGCGCTGGGGAAATTAAAGAACAATCGACCGTAGCTAATATCACCCTCGGTGCAGAGACCCTGAATTGAGAATTGATCCCAGGAGGGGGTTAGCCTTTGAACCTTGAAACACTTTTTGGTTGTCTTTGCCTACTGCAGTTGTTATTTTGGACCTAAACTGTCCACAATCCCCGAACAAACACTTGTTGTACTTCATACTGAGTCTATTTGTCTGTTGAATCCCAGTGGCCGCCTTTACAACATTTACAGACAGGCATAGGTACATGCTTAATTGCTTGTTCCAGAGTTGCAGAGGGTGGCCTGTGCTAGGCTCAGATGAAAGTTCCTGGAAACAGGTGGAACCAACACCTACCTCTATCTAGTCCTTGCTAAATCTCAAAAGAGCACCTCCCTGAGTTTAAACATTATTCTTCACAACATGTTTGTCACATTACTCATGAAGTAGAACCCTATTGCTAGGAACCTAAACTCTGTGACTCACTCAATGGATTGTATATGGCAGTATATGTGCTCAATTGACTAGTCCCTCGTTACTCGCGTCAGTTTTTCCTTCACTTCTTGCCTCCATATCCCTGGTACTCTCAGTGTGGGCAGTCATATCCATAAAGTAAAGGCTCTGTATTTTCCATATTTATGAGGCCTTGTGGAGGACTTGTGAAGGACTGCGAGGCCTCCGCCTGTCTTGTTTGCTGGCCTCTGTGTTGGATACTGTAGCCATCGGGGACAAGGACGTCTAGGATGTGGGTGTTGGTGGGTGTCAGCCAGATCTCAGTGATGAAGATGGTGTTAAGGTTGTGCTTAGTGATGAGGTTGCGATGTCTGCTGCATGGGTGATACCTGAGCAGGCGTTAGTGAGCATCAACTTCTGTGTTGAGGATGGTGAGGGGGTGCTCGTCGGCTTGAGGCTGATGTGGGTGAGGTTGCTGCATTGCGGAGTCAATGCCTTAGAGGAGGCAGGATGTTGTTGATGTTGGTATTGCCTGGTGATGGTGGGGATGGCCTGTGGGGACGGAGGGAGAAAACACATGTCGGCACGTGCTTGCCTGTTGTCTGAGCAGGGATTTGGGCCCTCGGTCCTCCCAGTCTGAAAAGTTCCAAACAGTAATTGCCCTTTTCTTCATCTGCCCTTCACTTCGGACGCCCAGGCGTGAGACACTCTTGATCTAAGAGTTTAAAGCAGAAAGAAGAGGCAGGGCTATGAAGGTGGGTGGGGCTTAAGTCACATGACCTAGATCCACTTGCACCTGGTTACCAGATAGCCCCACCACAGAGACACCTATCATGCTCAAAGAAGATGACGAAATGCGGAATCGCTATCTTAAGGACTCGTATAAGCCTTAACAGGGACAACCAAAAGGATCCCAGAAATGTTTGCTAAACAAATGCCTTTAAGAAAAGCATCAACCATTGAGGACTCTGTTATGGGTGAATGATGTTCCCCTCTTTCCTCCCATTGCTTGAAGCATAAGCAAGCTCGCATCTTATTCTTAACATGTTGATACACCTCTCCTAACTTTGCTCTGCAATGTCAATGGTATAAACATTTCGATTGAGAGGACTAAGATCCTCTCCTATTTTCAGAAATACCAATCTGATAGTGACAGGAATCTCAATTGAGTAATCATCTTCTTCTTCTTCTTCTTCTTCTTCTTCTTCTTCTTCTTCTTCTTCTTCTTCTTCTTCTTCTTCTTCTTCTTCTTCTTCTTCTTCTTCTTCTTCTTCTTCTTCTTCTTCTTCTTCTTCTTCTTCTTCTTCTTCTTCTTCTTCTTCTTCTTCTTCTTCTTCTTCTTCTTCTTCTTCTTCTTCTTCTTCTTCTTCTTCTTCTTCTTCTTCTTCTTCTTCTTCTTCTTCTTCTTCTTCTTCTTCTTCTTCTTCTTCTTCTTCTTCTTCTTCTTCTTCTTCTTCTTCTTCTTCTTCTTCTTCTTCTTCTTCTTCTTCTTCTTCTTCTTCTTCTTCTTCTTCTTCTTCTTCTTCTTCTTCTTCTTCTTCTTCTTTTGTTAAGATGGACAGGCAGACTTTATGGAAGAGAAATGTTTTTTTACCCTTATGTGAGAGCAGGCTTTCTTTCAAGAAAATAAGTCTTAGGGGATCTGGAATGTTGATAGGTAATAGTAGTTGAATACTTGGAAGGTCATGAAATGCTAATAATGTCTGCTTATGGCACGAATATGGAATATTTACTTTTTTTCCAGGCCATGCAAGAGCAGCTTTGGCCATATCTTGGATACCGAATGATAACGGATGGTGAGTGGAGCAAGACATTAGATCCTGTGTTGGATAGATATAGAACTATGTAGGGAAGGCATGGTATCACAAGTATGACACTGACACAATTGATACAATTTGTAAAACCTTTATTGAAAATGTTGGGGTCCGAGAAACTCCTATTTTGCCCGATAACTACGATGGGAGTAGTCTTAGTGAAGTCAGTGAAATCAAAATGGCCTATGCTAACAAAACCTAATGCCTGCCCTAGAAGAAATGTATGCAAAGAAAAATCAGTGTTCAAAAGAATAAAGGTAGTTGAACCAGCTCTCCTCCTCACGTTAAACCTCACGGATTAAGGCTGTCCTTGTAGGCAGGATGACACACTGTGGCTTGGTTTCAAACACTCTAAGCAGTTCCAAATCGTGGATTGGGGCCCGTCTGGCCTTCCACGTTAAAGTCTATTTCTTGACTTTCAAAATTATATAGTAACGTAAATTTACAAAGGTACACCTCTGCCGGGCTCAGATTTCTCACGTCAAAGTTCAACACAAACTTGCTGGGGGTCTCTTCCCCAAACTTATTGTACTTAGGGTCTCCCTCAATCGGACTTGGCCCTCTTTCGCATGGCAAAGACTTTTGGATGTGCGTGGCTCTTTTTCAGACCACCGCAGGACCACTTTGACTCAAAGTTCACCTCTACTCTTGCTTAATGCTCTTGTGCCGTTTGCTCGCTTTTTAGCTTCAAACAATGTATCTTTCACAGAGACTTTCGAGACTTTCGAATGGGCTACTTCCTTTCACCGGACCACTCGTAAATTAGTATCGCTGATCTTTTCCTTCAAAGTTCATTCTCCAGTCTGCCTTTCTTCGCGTCTCATACACACACGTGCAGCCTTCACTTGTGATATAATGTTGCTACTTCATTCGCTATAACACACACCGGTCTCTCAGGTCGCTTGCCAACTCACTGGCTGTGTGTGCTTCTTTCTTGTTTTGCTTTTCCAATTCATGAGTTAAGGTTAGTACCACAGGCATGGCCTCGCTTCCTCCAACTCTATCGTTCACCAGGGAGTGTTGCTGTCATCCTTGAAACACTATGCAATCTTCACTTATGGAATCTGGCCTTCTCCACATGTCTTTTGCAGTCTGTCGGAGGCAACGACCTCCAGTAGGGAACCCTTGGGGGTTTCAGCCCGCTGCTCTCGCCCCTTGGTCTGTTGCTTCACTCCAGTAGGTGTGCATTCGTCCCAGAGGTTCTGCTCTTACTCGTGTTCCACCTTGCTCAGAGTGTGTCTTTAGGTGTTGCCTTTTATTTGTGTGAGGAGAGCTAACTGGTATCAGGTATATGCATTTAGTGTAAAAGTGCCTGTCTTTGCCTGACCCTATTAACGGGACATGTCCAGTATGATGTGAGAGAGTTAGTCTGTTTACTCTCAGTCACCCTCTTCCTCGGCCCAGTGTTTGTGTAAAAAGGGGAGAGGGGGAGTTGGGACTTCGGAAAATCCTACCAATGATGGGGTAGATGAATGAAAAAGGGCAGAATACTGCGTCTCACCATCGGCTGTCTCACCCCCACTCCCTGAAGACCCCTCACCCAGCTGATCCTCCCACACTGGTCCACCCCCAGGAACTGGATCCAAAGGTGATGGCCGTGTCCTGGCCACCTGGATGACAAGTCCCTGAGGACTAGTGAGTGAGACACCCTTTGGTTTCTCACAACACCCAGTCATCTGGCATCCCAAACATATTTTTATTGAATTTCTCTTACAACATTGAACCATGAATGTCCCCTAACAACTCCCTCTCCCCACCCCCCCCCACCTCCCTCCCCATCTGAAAGGTCTCTGTAGATGTTTCTGATCTTCTGTGTATGTCCTTACTTCTCTATTTAAACAAATCCAACAGCCTTATTTTATGTGGGCACCATTGTTCCATGTAATCACTTTGTAAGTAGTCGAGGGTGGAGCCCCAGTCTGTTCTAAATTTCTGAAGTTCCCCTTGAATATTATATGTGATGAGTTACATTGCTATATGTAACCAATCGAATATTGTAGGTGGCATTCTCTGTTTCCACTTTTGGGCTATGGCTCGCCAGGCCGCTATTAGCAGTCCCATGAAGTTTCGTATCTGTATCTTTTTTAGTATTTTCTCTCGGGGGTCCCAGAGACCGCACAACCACACCTCTTCCCCAGATCCACCCCCAGACCTACCGCTCCCATAAACATTGACTGCATTTGTGTTTTCACGTTGCCCCAGAATTGTTGAATGGCCAGGCATTCCCACCAGATGTGTCTCCAGTCTCCCACACCCCCGCACTCTCTCCAGCATTTATTTGGGGATGTTTTGTACAACGTATGGAGTCTTTCCTGAGTGTAGTGCCATTGTATGAGTATCTCTTTCCACATTTCCCTGTTCTGGATGGCCCTCGTGAGTTCGGAAATTGCCCCCATCAGTGTTGCCAATGATCCCTTGAGAAGGTACCCCTGAGTGTGCTCTCCCACCTTTTTATGTATTTCCATTTGACCTCTTCATTTTGGGCGTTCAGGAACCTATAGGTGTCTGAAAAAAATGTATTGGTGCCTTCGTGTGCCATGATATATGTTTCAAATGGGGTTAACTCCCTTGTCGGGTAAAGAGAGTAAAGAGTGATCGGATAGGTAGTTGGGTAAGGAGGAAATAGGAGAGGTGGTGAAAGAGGAGATGAAGATGAGATCAATAGGCATGTTTGATCCGTGAGGATTGCAGCCAGTGATGTAGTTGTTCATATTTATATCTTTCAATAGTGGTAAGGCCAGGCAGTGCTGCCTACTCCTCAAAGGGTCCGATTTCCTGGGCCTGGTACATGTCACCTATCATACTACATCCAGTGTCTTCCCACTTCTGGAAGGAGCCCTTCTCCATGCCCGGAAGGAATTCTGGGGTGTTAAACATAGGCATAAAGGGGACTGGGTCTTTTGTCAGCGTCTTTTTTTGTGTGCCTTTGTCCCATACACTTAGTGTCGCTCTCATTACGTCGCTGATTTGTAAATTAGGGTGCCTGTATTGTGTTCCTGTCCAGAGGAGGTGTCCTAGACGGGTTGTTGCTACCGCTTTGTCTTGGGATATTCATATTTTCTGGGACGTTACCGGAATCCATTCTTTCAGCACCCATAATTGAGATGCTTTGAAATATTTACAAAAGTGCGGTAGGGCGCAAGCCCCATTCCTTCTCGGTGCCGTAAGGACCACGCTGGACACCCTGGGGGTCTTCTTCCTACAAATGTATGCCATTATTATTTCCGTCAGTGTTTTGAAGTATGATGTCAGGACTCTTATTGGTAATGCCTGGAATAGCTACAAGACTCAGGGTAAAATGGTCATTTTTACTGCCGTGATCCGGCCCCACCATGATGTTGACAGGGGATTCCATCTCTACATCCCGTTTGATTTTTTTCTTGTTTTTGGGGGTTGATTTCACCATAAAGTGGATCTATATGACCGGTCAGAGTGATTCCCAGATATTTGACCTCGTTGACGGCCACCTTTAGTTGTAAAGCTGTCTTGTTTTTGGATAGAGTCTTTATTTCCCGCCAATATGAGTATTTCTGATTCAGTCTGTTGATTTTCAGCCCCTGAGAGAATTCCGTATGTCTCTATCTCTTGCAGGAGGAACGGCAGAGACTTTTCTGGGTCCTCCAGGACCACTAACATGTTATCTGCATATGCTGCTATCTTGTGGGGGTGCCCCGCCATATCTATCCCTTTTATGTCTGGCTTGTCTTTTATGCGCGCCAGGAGGGGTTCCAAAAATATTTATTTATTTTATTTATTTGCATTTATAAAGCACACAGAGCTGCCCTGAGGCATCGTGGCGCTATAACAGCAGGCTTGATCTTAACATAGGTATGATGGTATAGGTATATTTCTTGAAGGAGTGGTCTAAGGGGGCACCCCTGTTTGGTCCCTCTCTCAATCCAAACCTTATCCTCCGTTTACCGCTATTTGAATGCTTGGGGAGTTATAATTGGCCCGTATCATGTTTATGAAAGCTTCCCCCATGCCAATCTTCCACAATATGCAGAATAGCAGTGACCACTTGACGTGGTCAACCGCTTTCTCTGTGTCGAGTGCTAATAGTATAGCTGGTTTGTTTGTGATCCCTATTTTTTCTACCAGGTGGATAATTCTCCTAATGTTATTGTGGGTCTGTCGGTTCGGGACGAATCCCGACTGATCCTAATGGATCAGTTTGGGAGGACCTGCGAAAGTCTGTTGGCTAATATTTTTGTTAATAATTTTGCATCTAAATGGATTAGCGCTAGCGGGCAGTATGAGCTGGGAAGCGCCAGAATCTTTCCCACCTTGTGAAAAACGAATACTTTTGCCTCGTTCATGGACTGGTTTATGTTGCCCTTTTCTTTGAAGGTGTTAAATAGTTCTGTAAGAATTGGGGCTAAAATGTCATTATACGTCTTATAGAATAGTGCAGTGTATCAGTCCGGGCCTGGGGCTTTATTCCTGGGCAGATCTCGGATTGCTCTATTTACCTCATTTTCGGTTATTGGACTGTCTAAATGTTGTTTTTCCTCTTCCGAGATTGTCGGGAGGGAAATCCTGTCTGAGTAGGTTCCCTGCTCCTCCCCGTTTGGATGGTCTGAGGAATATAAGTTCTGATAGAATTCCTTAAATATGTTCCCAATATCCCTCGTTTGTGTCTTTGTTTGCCCTTTGTCGTCTATTACCTAAGCTTAAGTAATCTTGTACTGTTGCGCCCGGCTACCCCTGGGTTTGGAGCGCATTATCAAATAATAAATATAAACATAAACATTAGTGCTTTTACTGCCTGTTTATGTTGCTTTTCTTTTAGCTGCCTGGCCAGGAGTTTGTCTGCCTGGTTCGCCTTTATGTAATACCAATGTTTCAAATGTATTAGGCTTCTCTCCGCTCTTTTAGTGCGGATGGTTTCTAACTGTCCCTGGATGTGCCTTAAGGCTTTCTTTAATTTAGACGACTGATTCTGGGTAATCTCTGTTTGGATTGCTGCCAATTTACCCTCTAGTTCCGCTTCCCATTGGCGGTTCTGTTTGTCCCACTGTGCTTTAAGTGCAATGAAGTGTCCCTTTGTCACTGCCTTAAATGCTTCCCATAAGGTTTCCCTGGATGTCTCCGGGAGATTATTAAGTGAGAAGTATTCCGTTATGTGTTCCCTGATTGAGTTCCCTGTGACAGGATTCTGGATTAATTCCGATGGGAGTTTCCATCTCCAGAGCCCCGAGTGGTGATGGGCCAGCAAGAGATCCACAGCACAGTGCGGAACCGGTGATACCGCCATCACTGTAACACCACGGCCATGCTGGTATTAGCGGAGATGAAAATACTGGTGCCGGTAAAACTGTGATCGTGAAAAACGGAAAGAGAGCGGCGGCCATTACATAATGACTGCCTAAAATCCTACCGGGAGATGACATCAAGGGCCCCAGCAAAAGGCAGCGGAAACCCCGCTTCAGTGAGGCATGTCAGGTCCTGATTCTTTCTCCACGGAAGCTGCGGGCCCCACAGGTCCCCCTAAGATGTGTAGTCAACTGCTTCATGGGATAGCAGAAATCTCCACACCCCAGAGGGAATAGGGGAAGTGGAGAAAACAAAAAACAGAACACAGGTCGCTCACTCTCTCTCTTGTTTACTGCTGAGCACCTGCAGAGGACGAGAACATTACAGAATTAATTTCTCCTAAACAAATCCTCCCCACTAAGCAACCCAAAAAACAATAAATACCTGCTTAGCCTTCCTGAAGTCTGAAAGGCCTTTGCTTAATATATATTCAATGTCTTTTGAATATTCAAATAGTAGGTGATTTGTTAAAGTTCCACAAAATAACCTCTTTAGTCATGGAAGCTGATGAGCAGATTGCAAGTTCAAACTGACTGACATCCGAAGTTCAATTCCAAACTGACTTGAGTTTTCTTTTCTCCTTTTTTAAACTGGCAATTAGTTTCTGCTTTTCAAAATGGAGAATTGAAAGGAATTTTGAGATGGACTCTTCCTTAGCATAGCTCTCAACCATTTGTGACACAAAGGCGGGTGAAAACACCCGATTTTATTTTTGGCGGGTGAGAGGCCCATTGAAATGAATGGGTGTGCAAGAGGCTTGGCGGGTGAGTCAGCTGTTTACAAGGCGGGTCACACCCGCCAAAAGCGGGCGAGTTGAGAGCTATGCCTTAGTATTAGAACCTTGCTTACTGATTGAGATTTGCAGAATAGTTCTTTAAAATATTTTCTCTTTACACAGGTTCTGACTCCAAAACCAAGGTATGTTTTGTCTTTTTTGAGTTATATAAATTATTTGGAATCATATAGTTCTGAACAAGAGATATATATCACAAGAAACAACTTGGTCAATTCAATCATTTCAGGTTAACATTACACCAGCATAAAGGAAACTGTTTACCCAATAATCTTAGAAACGTGCGTATCACAAAAGAAGTGTTCAGACTGAAATTACGTTCACCGGTTGTCTGAAACATTTACTTTCCTTCACTCATGCTCTGATTACTTACCGGTAATCTTCATTACTCCTAGTCCTACTCTTCCTCGTCACAGTACTTACTTCATGAGGCACCCGCCTCCGACACAGGACCTTCTTCTATTTCTTTAAATCCCTATAACTCCTCCCCCACATCCATGTTACTCAGTTTCATATTACCAAGCCGGAGCATGGGACCTTCCCCGCAGGGAGGGTGAGGAGGGTCGTCAGTACTGTGACGAGGAAGAGTAGGACTAGGAGTAATGAAGATTACCGGTAAGTAATCAGAGCATTACCTCCACGTCCACTCTTCCTCGTCCCAGTACTTACTTCATGAGGTATACCAAAGCATCAACGGGGAAAAGGTCCCAATGAGACAGAGCCAAAAACAGTGCAGCAAAACACACCCACAATAACTCTTAAATCACATCCCCACAGACAAAAACTCCAACCACGAAGGAACCAACCCCCGAGTGGGAGAAACTCAACCCATAGCGGTTGATGAAAATGCCTAGACCAGCCAAGGCGGCAGCCAAACAAATCTCTTGCAGAGAAAAACCCTCCTTACATCGGGCCAGGAAGCCGCGAAACCCCTGGTAGACCGCCCCTGATTGTGCGCAGGCACAGGCAGGCCAGAAGCCACATAGGCCCTAGAGATCACAACCCGGAACCACCGGAAAATGGAAACCACAGATGCGTTATGCCCAGCCCCAGCCAGACCACAAGCAATCAGAAGACTATCAGATTGGTGGAAAAGGCAAACCAAGCCAAATACTCCAACGCGTCACGCCGGACATCAATGTTAAGCCGAGCCACCTCCTCAGGCGTTCTTGGATCATGAAAGAAGTCAGGGAGAACCATACCCTGAGAGGTGTGAAACCCGAGAGACAACTGAAGGGAGAAACTTCGGACCACACCCCGGCACCACCGAGTCTGGCAGCACCCTCAGGAAAGGCGCGTGACATAAGAGAGCCCCAATCTCCCCAAGCCTACGGGCAGAAGTGAGGGCAATAAGAAAAGCAGATTTCAGTGTAAGATGTTTGATATCAATCTCGGAAATGGGCTCAAAAGGAGGCCCATGAAGGAACCGTAATACAAGAGGGAGATCCCAAAAGGAAAGCCCTTTATCAGCACAAGGAAGGGAAGAAGAAAAACCCTGGATCAACTTCCTCACCAATACCTCCCCATCCAAGTGACCGTCAGAGTCCCCCAAAAGGAATTTCATGGAGGCCCGCTGAGGGTTAAGCCTGGAAAAACTGCCAGGCCCCTGTCAAAACCCCTCCTGGAGGAACCGAAGGATAGCAGAGGCCAGAACGCAGGGGAGGGATCCCAGACTGCCCATACCAGTCTCGGAAATGGCCCCAATGTCTGCCTAACACCTTCAGAGTGGAGGGTCTAAGAGCATCCATTTGGACTCAACTACAGGATCTGAGAACCCCTGAGATATCAACCTAGACTGAGCAATAGCCACACCGCCCATTGCATCCGGTGGAATTCTAACCGCAGATCCCCTTGAAGGGGACACGGCCGCCTCGGAACCAGCCAAGGTTCCTAGGAACGAAGCTCCAACAGAGAGGGGAGCCAACTCCGGCGGCACCAGAACAGAGCTAACAACAACACAGTCACCCTGGACACTCAGATGCGCCAAACCACCAGGGGCAGAAGGGGAATAGGCGGAAAGGCATAAGGAAAACCCCAAGGCCACTGTACAGAGAGGGCGTCCATCCCCCAATCCCCTCAACCTGAAACCGAGAGCAGAAGAGGGGAACTTCTGCTGAGGCCGGGGATGCAAACAGGTCTAGAACCAAGGACCCTAATCTGACACAGGTCACCGCAAAGACCTGGGCCAACAGGACCAGTTCTGCAGAGGAGTGAAAACCGGCGTCTGAGAAGATCCGCTTGAACATTGTCCACCCTTCTGATACGTGAGGCCAGCAGATACACCAGATGAGATTCCTCCCAGGTGCCTATCAGCGCTGCCAGAGCATTCAAGGAACAGCCGGAACCCCTTTTGCAGTTCACATATGCCAAGGCCGTCGTATTGTCCGATCGGACCAAAAACCGCCGACCGTCCAGCAACTCCTCGAAGTACACCAGAGCTTGCACAATGGCACAACTCTTGCCAATTGGATGATCACCGGCTCTCCCCAGATCTCACAACCCTTGAGCTGAGAGGACCCCCAATGTATACCCTTTCTGCTGGTGTTGGTAGTAGGAGAGGTCACAGGAGGAAGGACCATGCACACCTCAGCCTGTAGACCTGAAACCCCCCGCCACCATAGCAGGGACACTCGCAGCGCTGGGGACACTGAAAACAAAACTACGAAAGCCGAGATGTCGGGAGCCAGTGGGAGAGAGTATAAGACACCAGGAGACGTAACCGAAGACAGGCTTAAGGAACTGGAAAACATGCAAGACGCCACGTGCCCCGTAACTTCAGCAACAGGTGAGTCGAGACATACTGCCTTCTGAGAACCCAGCCCAGAACAGCCAGCAAGCGCCCCCCCTGCACAACATCCAGAGTACGCTCTCCCCAGACGTCCGGACAAGCAGTGCAGGGTCTTGAGACCCATAAGCAGGTGACATCCTAGAAGGCATAGGGACCAGGAACACCAGCAAGTAGAAAACTTGACCCTGAACAGGGAGAGGAACGGGCAAGACGGTAACCCACAACAACCGTTCGGAGAGAACGGATCCCATGGCCAACTACTTGGACCGTGAGCTGGGTACCAAAGTCCTAACCATGCAAACCTGGACAGGAGGAGACAGGAACGGCAACTGATACCCCCTCCAGAAGGAGCCCATTACCCAGGAAGCCGAACCCCACCGGTCCCATACACCTCCGAGAAGATAGAGACGAGGAGCCAGGGAAAACCGCCAGTCACTGCACTTGCACCAGAGGGAAATCACAGGACGTTGAAACAGACCTGCGCCACAATATAACAGTATGCTTGTCAGCCCACAAAAAGATTTGACCTATCAAAAGGAAGATACTGGACAGCCCAGAAGTCCAGCAGACTATGGCCCCCTCAGCCGACAGAGGAGCCACCAGGCTGGCGTCAAAAGGGCAGAGTACTGTCACAAAGCGGGGCAAAGCAATCCATCCCGGATAGCCGACATCAAAGGCAACCCCCTACCTGAGGTATGCCTATACTGGAAAACCCACTGAAGTGACATCCCCCTCCACCGGCACCAGGGGCTCTGAGAACCCCTCTAAGCACAGACATGTGCCACCATGTGCCCTATCACTTCCCACAAGTCTGAGAGGAGGCGTGAAAGCAACACGTCAGCACCGGAGGACCTAGGGCCTAAAAGAAGAGACACTGGGAACCCCCTGCATGGCCGTTACTTCCATGATCATTTTCCATAATCCCATGCCGGACAAGGGAAAAGCAAATCAACTCCTTTGACTTTCCCTTGCGCAGTTTAGAGGAAGAGGACAGGACAAGGAGTCTGCGTCCATAGCTAGCACAGACCCAAACACACCACTAACACACCACATGACTGAGAGGTGGCTTGAGCCCTGTATCCAGTAGCTGGTAGCCCCATGCTCTAAATCGTTCCAATGCATCGGTCTAGGAAGGATGAAGGACCGAGTCAGCACCGCTGAGACTCGAACCCGAAGTGTAGACTATGCCAGGCCGGTACCCTTCCGGCCGCTTGCAGATGTGTCCAAAATCTGCGCCGTATTCACAGGCAGCACGCAAGGAATGCAGCCAACATCCGGTGCATACTGGGCTGTGTGTGTCTGAGGAGCTGGTGGTATGTGACATGTCTGTGACAGAACAGAGCCCCGCACTTTCAAATACTCTGTCACAGTCACCCCACGACAAGAAGCAGAGAGTCCTCACAACAAAAAAGGAAGGCTAGCCCATACTGCCAAGTGCTTGCCATCATTTCCAATAAAGATGTGTACACAGAGCACGAGGTAACGGCCTTTCAAAGGAGTCAAGATGGCCATACCAGCAAGAGAGGGGAAAACATCAAGCACAGTCCTCCCCTCTCCTTACCTTCCCCCAGAGAATGCAGCTGACATCCGGTGCATCCTGGGCTGTGTGTCTCTGAGGAGCGGGTGGTATGTGGCATGCCTGCGACAGAACAGAGCCCCGCACTTTCAAATACTCTGTCACAGTCACCCCACGACAAGAAGCAGAGAGTCCTCACAACAAAAAAGGAAGGCTAGCCCATACTGCCAAGTGCTTGCCATCATTTCCAATAAAGATGTGCACACAAAGCACGAGGAAAACGGCATGTTGAAGGAGTCAAAATGGCCATACCAGCAAGAGAGGGGAAAACATCAAGCACAGTCCTCCCCTCTCCTTACCTTCCCCCAGATAATGCAACTAACATCCGGTGCATCCTGTGCTGTGTGTGTCTGAGGAGCGGGTGGTATGTGACATGCCTGCGACAGAACAGAGCCCCCGCACTCCCAAAGACTCTCTTCCACTGTCACCCCACGACAGGAAGCAGAGAGGCCTCACAACAAAAGGGAAGGCTAGCCCATACTGTCAAGTCGAATCAAGATGGCCAAAACAGGAGGAGAGGGGAAAAACATCAAGCCCAGTCCTCCCCTCTCCTTACCTTCCCCGGGCCATGCAGGACCCGGGACACAATGCTCACGCTGCGGTCCGGAGCCCAGCAAAGAACCGAGCGAGGCAATCCAGCTCAACTGTGACCCCAAGCCCCGCAGGGGGCCCAGGAGCAGTGCCGCACCTGAGGGAGCCGAAGGCCCCGCCACACAGCCCCCCCCAGGGGGCCAGCAATCGGTGCTCCCTGGTGCCCCGCACCGGGAAGAAAAAGTCCAACCTGCCGGAGGCAGGAAAAATTTAAACTGAGTGACATGGATGTGGGGGAGGAGTTATAGGGATTTAAAGAAATAGAAGAAGGTCCTGTGTCGGAGGCGGGTGCCTCATGAAGTAAGTACTGGGACGAGGAAGAGTGGACGTGGAGGTAATGCACGTTATAATATTTGATTTACTACTCTCTCTCTTGCGCGAGAGCAGATAGAAGTGCCTTCCTAAAAGACACTTCTCTTTTGCACGCGCGCGTTGAGGAACAATTATAAAGTTTACCTCACACGCGCATGCGCCGACCGAAAAGGACTTCACTAAACACATGCGCGATGTCGGGTGATTAACACCAACAACTCCGACTCGAGCGCATTCACAAATAAATAGTGTCTCCTTTTCTGCACTAGCGCGATGACGGAAAACTCACCCAAACTACTCTGTCACTCGCGCATTACCTTAAGGCTTTTCTAATGCGCAAGACGGAAAATATATCCGAGCCGTCTTGCGCGTTCACATTTAAACATTACTGAAACACCTTTTAGAAACCAATGAAAACAACGCTTGTAGCTGCGAAGCGTTAACTCCTTAAATTACGAACAGGTAAATAATTGCTCTTTAAAATAAACATTCACATAAACGCTTTTGTCAAACAATTGTTACGAGTGTAAATAGCTTCAGGATCATCATAACATCAGTCACTGAAGAGCAGATACTTCAAACACCTAACTAAATACCTAAACTAATTTAAGGAACTGCTCTTTAAAGTCAGATTTATCTCTTGGAGAAATTATTTGAAATGTTATAATTTGGCAATTAGTCTCTGGTCATTTCCTAAGTTCTAGAGCGCTGCGCTCCCACCAATGTGTCCGCTTGCCTTGTCCCAAGAAGAATTTCCTCAAAAGTGGATTCAAGTTCAAAATAAATAACCTGAAGTTACAAGAATTTAAACCTAAACTCAGACTAAAAAGAAACAGGACCTCCCTGTTTCAGGTAAGACAATGGGCCTCATTACGACCCAGGCGGTAAGTTACCGCCTGGGTCGTACCCTTACCACCATGGTGTAAACTGCGTTTACACCATGGTGGGTGGCGGATTTACCGCCCCATTCCAAGGTGAGTGGGGCAGTAAATCCCCATTTCCCATTTACCCTTCCCCATTCCCATTTTTGGCCCATAGGGCATAATGGGAGTGGGGAAGGCGCTAATTACGCCACCGTAAATTACGGTGGCGTAATTAGCACCATGGTCCCTTAGCGCCATGGATTTTAACGCCTGCAAAAAGCAGGCGTTAAACTCACCATGGCGCAAAGGGACTTCGGAATCAGGCGTTAAGGGTCGGCGCCGTTTACGTCGCCGTTAACCCCTTAACGCCTGACTCGTAATGAGGCCCCATGAAAGGCAGTTTAGAATTCTGCTGAAGCTCCCTTGTCTCATTGTCACCCAATCACAATGCCACTTGCTATTGACCAATCAAACCCCCTGCTTCTTTATCACCATGTTGAATTTGGACTCTCTCCCCCTGTAATAATGAAAGTTAAGGATACATACAATACAAAGTTTAAAGAAACCAGACAGGAAACCTGACAAGGCATTACTGTGAAGAATGCAGAAGTATTATTGAGCACAGATCAGAGACGCACCACGCAGCAGAGGAGGAAGGGGATATGGGCTGAGGCTGCCCAGAGGCGCTCAGCTGTGGGTGTGACAGGGCGGACTACCTGTGGCTGCGGGTCAGGAACCTGCTGTCAGCTCACAGACAGCAGAACTGTGCCACAGGAGGGGGACCACATTCCCCACTGAAGCTGCAACCATGCGAGGAGAGGTACAGCAGCATTCTGCACCTGGAAGGAATCGGGGGGAGTAGGTGAAGCTGAGGCCGGAGCAGACACACCTGCAGAGGCTGGTAAGTACACAGAGTGCAGAGACATGATTGTGAATGAATGAAGACCTGCACCGCCCCCTATCCCCCACACAAGTGTTGCAGAGCGCAACAAGGCAAGGGAGGGGAACAGGGGAGAACAAAACAACGATCTTACTAGGCTCAGTGACATTGAGAATGCGCAAGTGCATGGGAGAGGGGTAGGGGAAAAGTGTATGGAAGGGGGAGAAGTGGAAAGTGCGGAGCAAAGGAGAAACAGATAAAAATAAATAAAATAGCACATTCCCCATCAACCCCACCACACCCAGCACCCCCATGCCCCCCACCCACAGCCTGGGACACAGAGGTAAATCGCACATTCCCCATCAACCCCACCACACCCAGCACCCCCATTCCCCCTCAGCGAGGGACACAGAGCCACATAGCACATTCCCCATCAACACCACCACACCCAGCACCCCCATGTCCCCCAACCCCGCAGCCAGGGACACAGAGACACAGCACATTCCCCATCAACACCACCACACCCAGCACCCCCATGTGACAACACCACCCGGACAGCCAGACGGCGTGCAACTGAGTGCAACCCCTGATTCACACACCTGAGTGCAGCACCCATCAATGTATGTACTTGCAACTAGATAAGCATGAGGAGTGGATTGCATGTGACTGCCAAATACACATCTTGTGACACCACTAACGGCATGCCTTACAGTCCCCCACAGGAACATCATCCGATAGTGACAGCGTTGAACAGTTGATGCCGAGGGGGACTGCATGTGGCCGTCGGCTGAGACAACACCAGCAAGCCACTGCCGGCACCTCCGGCACCCATGCATTGACCACAGCGCTGGTGCACCACAACATGGAGACCACCAGCCCCGCTGCGCCTGCAGACCAGCATGTGCCACCGGTAAATCCCCCTACAGCCACTACAAGTGCACCTACAAGTGTTGCTGCACCAACAAGCCACGAGGAGTCTGATGGCGTTGAAAGTGCGCATGGACATCAGGCCGCTGATGCACAAGGGTCTGGGAATGAGGGGGGCATCACCACACCTGACCAGCTGGCCACATTCAGCCCAATCGGACTGCACAGTCTGATGCGCTCTCCCACACCATCCTTCCAGGAACTCACCACTTGGCTGCAGCACATCGAAGAGGGCCAGGAAACTCGGGTGCGACTCGTGGAGCAACAACTGGAGGAGTCAAGGCTCCAACGTGAGGAGGCCTGTTTGCAGCGGGAAAGCAGGGCAACCTCTGTGCGCCACATACACGCGCAAATGGGCGTTTTGCAACCACCAACATGGTGGTGTCGCGAAGGGTCAGAGAGGGCACCAACATACAATCAAACATTGCAGAGACAATGTCGCTGGCCCTGCAGGCCATCATGGGCCGTCTCCCCCCACCAAACCTCGGTTTTCCCTCCGCCAGCAGCACTCCTACCAGCTCTGTGGCCAGCAGCCCCATGAAGAGGTCATCATGGCTGGCTGGAGCAACTGGGAAAGACAACCATTGGTCCAAGCGTGGCAAAAAATAGGCTGTACGTCGTGGCGCAGGAGTCACACAAGTCATGATGGGGTCCGGGCCGGTGGGTGGATATGTTGGGGAGGTGGGGGTGGTCCATAGTGGGATTTGTTAGTTGGGGTCTGGGGGGTGGGCAGGTACGTTGGGAAGGTGGGGGTGGTCCATAGTGGTTTTTTTTAGTTGGGGCCTGGTCGGTGGGTGGGTTTGTTGGAGAGGTGGGTGGGCATGTGTGGGGTTTATTCCAATTTTGAACCTGTTTGGCTTGTTAATTTCTCAATACACTGGTGTGCAAATACAAATGACTAGTGGACAATCGTATTTCGTGTGTGTTGTCATTTACTCTAGTGCTACAAAATGAATTGCTGAATGTGCATATGAAGTAGTTCAGAAAAAATTGTGCTCCCCGTGTATGTACTCCATCAATGGCACCCCGGCCTCATTGTACACCCATCCCATCATCATCCTCATCGTCATCCTCATCATCTTCATCCTCATCTGCTGGCTCAATGTCCGGGGGCAGTGGAAAGTTCCTGCGTATGCACAGATTGTGCAGCATGCCACATGCCAACACTATTTTCCCTACCTTCACAGGGATGTACTGCAATGGGCCACCTGATCTGCTCGGGCAGCAGAACCTGGCCCTCAGCAGTCCAAAGGTCTGCTCTATCATCTTATGTGTGCCCGGTTGTAGGCCTCCTCGTGCCTGTTTCGTGGCCGTCGTATAGGCGTCATTAACCATGGCGTGAGTGCATATCTGCATCACCTGCATGGGAGTGATAGTAAGGACGCATGTCACTGTTTGTGGTATTACTGTCTGTATAAGATAGAATATCTAGAGACTCTGAATGAAATCAGCACAGTGAACACTACAGCCTACAGATGCCCTATCTGGTATTCATATGTTTGATATATTGTGCACACTTGGTTCACACATCCCTACAGAGTCAGTTTTGTCTGATGCTTACATTCGTGGAGTGATGATAGGCAAGTACATGTCTCAATCATTGCAATGTACATGTGTTCAGATGTGGTAGGTGGCTCGTGTATTGTAAGGTGCTGGGCAGATATGCATCAGGCAGACGCAGACCACAGCAATGATGTGACCTCTGCGCACAGGATAAGGTACACCCATCGTGTACATGGGTATAGCTAATGCTAATCCACCGGGCGAGGTACTCACATCCACATGTTGCCATTGCATGTTGTGCCACTCCATGGCTATGGTATTCATGATGATGGGCAGCACATGTATTGGTGTGACATGGCATAGTGCAATTTGCCAGTTGCAGGGGTAAGCTGTGTGGACTCTGGTGCTTGTCTATTCCTCCCCCTTCCCCAAATACACAGGGGTCATGCATTGGCAGTTCTGCTCACCCAACGGCCTGGGACACTGTGGAGCTTGTCTATTCCCCTCAACCCCCCCAAATACACAGGGGGTCATGCATTGACAGGTCTGCTCACCCAACATATGTGGACACTGTGTAGCTTGTCTATTCCCCCCACCCCCAAATACAAAGGGGTCATGCATTGGCAGTTGTACTCACCCAACAGCCATGTCCTTTCTCCTGCATAATGTTCTATGTACCATGAAAATGTTGAGTTCCGCAATACCATTGAGTCGTGTGTGGACCCTGGGTAACGTGCACAGCAATGCGTGATAAGTTGTTGGGCATCGCAATACATCTGGACGTTAAGTGAGTGGAATTGCTTCTGATTGCGATACCCTGCCACAATTGCATGTCTGACAGTCAACTCCACATGTGTGCAGTCTAATGCGCCTATGCAATTGGGCATGCCGGCAATGGCATGGAAGGCCACTTTGGTGGCATTGACCTGGCCAGGGGTACGGGGTAGGGCAATGTGGTCTGACACATGGCGCAACAGCGCATCCAGTACCTGGAACAGTATCCTGGAAAAACAGGGTTGTGACAGCCCGTGCAGTTTCCCAACAGTGTGCTGATAGGTTCCAGTGGCAAGAAAGTGCAGTACAGAGACTACCTTCAGCAGGGTGGGGAATTGCAGTCCGGATGTTGATGCGGCTGCCGATGTCTTCTTCAATGTGGGTGCGATTTCTCGCCGTCACCATAACCAGTACAATGAGGGACCCTGCAATAACTCAGACAGAAAAGAGCCAAGTAAACATTACTTTATAAATGCACAAGCATTCGCGAATGGGCTGCAAGTTCAAACGTCTCGCAAAGCAAGTCGTCGAAGTGCCGCGCCTTCCTCTACACATCATGCTCTTTTATACTTTCCTGTTTACATTGCCTTGCACATAGAACACGTCCACCCCAGGGCGGATCTCCAGTTGGAGTTTATCTGAAGTATCTAGTTGGAGTTTAACGAACAACCATTGCACATTTGCTATCGTGGTTTATCGTGGTTTCCTGTTATCCCGGTCTTCCCATTCTTTCGTGCCCCTTTGTGCCCGTATCTCTGTGCTCAAGGCCATGCTTACTCATTCCTTCCCCCACCCGTAATCTGCAGATAGTTTTAGCAGGCTCAGCATGCTTCGACATACAGTGACCAAACACAATTCTTCTGTTAAAAACAAGTTCTTGCCAGGTCAGCAGGTCTTAAACGCCGCTGTATAAAGAGAATGCCTCTTCTTTTAACAAAAGGGTACATTCTTTTAACGCATATGGTGATTAGTACAAACTCCAAGTGTGAGCACAACATTACATATGCATGCGTACCTTCATCAATGAGGTTGACGATTGATATTATTGTGGCCCTGTCAATCCGGTATAATGTATATATTTGACTTGGGGTCAAGTTCCAGGGTGAGGCCCTGATGCGGGGTATTGCTGGCTGCCTGCGGGGTGGTACCTGCTGCACATTGATATTTGGGATGGCCACCGGGTTCCTGATTTGCCTCCTGCGCATATGCCACCTCCTCCTCTTCCTCAGTGCTGCTTCAATCTCCACTGCTGCTTGCAGGTTCCCCATCCGAATTGCTGCTAGGGTGACTGACAGCATGGTTGTGTTGGAAGGTGGCTTGTGTGTGGGTGTGGCCCTTTTGTATTTGTATTTTATTGAATTTATATAGCACTTTAATCCAAAGTGCTTTACATGAGAGCAAGAAGAAATACAACAAGCATAAGAGGGTAATTGAATCACAAGTCGAAAACAGTATAAGGAACAATTTACATTATTGCTGAGGTGAGGAGGGAGTGGAGAGGGACAAAGGAATAAGGGGGAGGGGAGATACAACAAACATAAGATGGTAATTGAATCACAACTCGAAAACAGTATTAGGAACAATTAACATTATTGGTGAGGAGGGAGTGAAGAGGGACAAAGGAATAAGAGGGAGTGGGAGATACAACAAACATAAGATGGTAATTGAATCATAACTCAAACAGTATAAGGAACAATTTTCGTTATTGCTGAGGTGAGGAGGGAGTGTAAAGGGACAAAGGAATAAGAGGGAATTGGAGGGATGAGCGGAGATGTTAGCGGAAGTAAGAAGGGAGGCAAGAGGGTGTGAGGAAGAAAAGAGGGAAGAATAAGACTAAGTAAGAGCAGGAGGTAGGATAAAAAGCGAGTAGAGGGGAGGAGAGGGTGTAGAGGTAGAGGAGTAGGAGGTGAGGCATGGGCGGGGAGAAGTACAAGAGGAAATGAGAGGTGTTGGGGGGGAATGGAAAAGATAAGATTTTAGTGAAGAACGAAAGGAAGGGTAGGAGGAGGAAGAGCGGATGGGTAGGGGGAGGTGGTTCCAGTGGAACGGAGCAAGGAGTTGGAAAGAGCGGAAGCGGGAGGAGGCGCAGGGAGACGGAGGAGGAGAGAGTAGAAGATCAGCAAAGCGAAGAGAACGAGAGTAAGAAGGGAGGAAAGTAGGGGGGGGGGCAAGACAATGGAGGGATTTGAAGACAAGACAGAGGAACTTGAATTTAAGCTGGGAGTGAAAAGAAAGCCAGCCTAGGGAGGTGAGAGAAGAGGCGAAGGAGTCATAAGATGAGAGAAGGAAGAGGGAGCGGATGGCGGAATGGTAGATAGATTTTAGTTTAGTGGGGAGAGGTGAGAGGAGGGGAGTCTGAAGAAAAGGGATGAACAGTAGAAAAGTCTGGAGAAGATGAGGGAGGTGATTAAGAGTTTAGTAGCATGAAAGGTTAGGAGGGGTCGAATTTTACGAATGTTGGAGAGGTGAAAGCGTCAAGATTTGGCATTGATAGAAATGTGGTGAGATAGGGAGAGGTAAGGGTCAATATGAAGACCAAGGTTACGGGCGTGGGGAGAGAAGGAGAGCTGGGAGGGGGAAAGACACTGAAAGGGGGAGGGGCGAGAGGAGGAAGAGTGTTGGCAGGGAAGAAAAGGAGTTCTGTTTTTTCAGCGTTAAGAGTAAGGAAGTGAGAGGACATCCATGATTTAATAGCAGAAAGGCAAGAAGAGAGTTTATCATGAACGTTGGGGGAGAAGGAGGAGAAGGAGAGGAAACGATGGGTATCATCAGCATAGAAAGGATGCCAGATAACAAATGAGGAGATGATGGGAGCTAGAAACGAAGTGTACAGTGAGAAAAGAAAAGGACCAATGACAGAACCTTGGGGTACTCCATGGTTGAGAGGATATGTGGGAGAGGTGGAGCCACCCCAGTAGACAGAAAAGGTGCGGTTAGAAAGTGTAGGGGAGGATTGGTCCAAAAGACCCCCCTCACCTACATCCCCTCCCCCGGTGAGGGCCATGGCTCGTCAGGCGTCCCCTCCTTACCACCAGGGCCCAGGTGGTGGATGGCTCACCTGCTAAAGACATTGCCCAAACCTATTGAATTTAGCTAGGTCTCAGAAACCATTTTGTCTAATAAAGATGGTGTGAGCCTGGCGCACCACAGCACGGCCCCCACCTTTGGAGAGTTTCAATTATCCCTGTGGCCACAGCTCCCTGGCAGATCCGCTGTGAGCCCGTTCCCACGAACAAGACGGACATGAGCTAGTGTAAGATACCAACACTGTAACATTTCACCTTCCGCAGTGAATCACTGCTCCCAGCATGACCCGGCTAGCAGAGCCTGGGTGGAAAGAGAACTGTAAAATGGTCCTTTGATAAAAGCAAAAGTTCCTAAACACTAATGACAAAACTACCTGCAATGGAAGCATTCTCTCCACAACCCCTTTACTAAGAAACCTGTAAAATGCACGGATATGGCAGAATGCGTGTTCATATGGCATTAGCAATGAAGCACCCACACCACTGCAGTTATGTACAAATAGTAAAAGCGTCTCGGGGGGGGTTATTTGTTATGCGTATCATTGAAAAGATTACACCCCACGGTCCCGCGCCATAACCAAACTAATGCTGCTAGAGTGCCGAGAAAGACAAATGCAACCATATTGAGGGCTCATGTAGAGGGTGCACGAAAATGCACCCTTCATGTGTGTATGTCCAAGCCCCTTATGTGCCACTACCGTCACGTATAGTGGCGAGTCGTTTCTATGCACTCCACCAACCTCACTACTACCTCATTTACTGCGAATGTATATGCATATAACAAAATGTTGTAGTTGTTAAAACATAGTGTACAAATAATGTGCTCGGACTGGCTATATTTGAGAGGCATTAGCAATGTTAAAATGTGAGCTTCGGAATGGCTCAATTAGTATTGTATATTACTTGAATGTTTATGACGCTTTCACCTAAAATCGACAACACACGAGGAAGATACCTTTGTGAGCATATGCAAGGCCATTCCCCCTCCTTCCCAGCGAAGCCTGCCAGACGAGAGAGCAGAGACCCGCGGCGCGCAGCTCCACCTCCCCCAACTCGGCTGGAGCTGCTTCAAAGATTTGTAGTTCCCCCTGCAGCACCCAAGGCCACGGCCCGCCACCTGTGTTATTTACAGCCCAGCAGTAAACCTCCGCCTGAAAACACAAATCCAGAGGCGCCCTCTCTTAAGCCCCACGACCCACCGGATCACCTTAAGGTTAATGGCCCTTGTAAAATTAGGGCAACCAATATTATGGCAACATTACAGCAACACATTCATAATGACTTCTAACAAGACAGGATGACATGTACCGCCTGTCCCATGCTCTGAGACCCAGCCCCACGGCCTATGGTACCCGGTCAACAGGACACTGGTAACCATGTACTGATGAATCGCCATCAAACCCCTCTCGAGGTGCATTCCTCCTGTGTCGCATTAACCTGTAGAATAACCTATTGGAAGATTTACTGAAGAAGATAATATTGCAAATGACTGAATGACTGCGGTGTGCATGGCCTAGGGCAAAGAAGTCAGGGAAAGACATTCATCTCTGACACTGGCCACAGTGGCACAACAACACCGACTGGATGAACCCAGCTGACCCGCCAGGCCCAGCCCAACCCACGAGGCTGACCAGTGACGTCCTCCAGCCAAGGCTAACCACATCACAGCAGCACCTATCGTCGCCGCCCAATCCCATTGAACTTGTGCCCCCTATAGTATGTAGGTTCTGATGACGTTTTTTGTAAACATATATGCCTGTCTTTGCTATTGTCAGACAGAGCACTCTCTGAGTTTGCAGAGTTCTTTGCATGCCCTATTCTGATTGATAAACTCCCATTTACGCTCACCCGCACTTTGTCTTGGCCTTATTCCCATCCTGGGAGAGTCCATCATTGTCTCTCATTGCAGGGAGGATCGTGCTGGTTGGGGACGCTTGCCTTCAGTGGTGACCCCGAAAGCGTGTTTATTATTTTCTCCCAACATATCCCTACCGTCCCCTTTGGCACGAAAATCTCCGGTCGAAAAGGGATACGCATGGTGCGCCGGCTCCGGGAGGCTGCCCGCCAACGGCGACCGGTACGCTCAGAAGTGCGCACTTAACAGAGAGAGGGTACGGGATCCCGGTTGAAAAATCCCCTTTGAGTACCGCTCGCTGGAGCCGGGGCTGACTGCTGAGCGTACGGCAGCACTGCCTGGACGGACCCAGTTTCGGAGACTCTCGGTTCAAGACGGGCACGTGAGTATTGAGTGCGAGCGATCATAAAGGGAGTAGAGGAGGAAATTTAGGACAGGGAACGAGGCGGGGTAAAAAGGGGCACGTTAGGTCTACTAAGGACCATCATAAACTTTCTTTGCTTTTTCTTTGCATATGGCCATTAGGATTAAGAGGTGAATAAGAGATAAAAGTGATGGGAACCTAGCTCCGAGAGGGGGTGGAAGGCGGCGCCGCATAGTGCTTTCTTGACTAGTACTGGGAATATATGAAGAAGTGGAAAATAAGATAAAGGTGTCTGGCAAAGGGAGACACGGAGAATATATTAGTGACTGCTATTCTTTCTATTCTTTTCTTTAGGTTTACGGGAAAAATAAACGTGGGTTAGTACAAACCCAAAGAGATAAACTAAAGGGAAAGAGAGTTTTACTCTAAAGTTGAGGAACAGACCCATATATATATATATATATATATATATATACATATATCTGAATAAGACGGACAGGGACAGCCGGCTAGGGAGGAAAGGGAGGACAAACTGAACTGTCAATAGAGTGTTACATAGGGGTGTGTGAACATCGTATGTGTCAGGACATAATTTGGTATAATGGTTGTGTAAAAGTGGTCAGAAATGTATAGCCATTGAGTGGTCATGGTAAGTGTGACCAGACAAAGTATCATAAAGACAAGAGTAATGTGGTGAAGTGAGTGTGTGCCTTTTTGATTTGTGGGGTAACATTGTTGAGATCACTGACGGTATGCTCTTGTACGTGCCCCCAAAAGGGAATAGAAAAGGAGCTGTGCGCAGCCGTTCTTATGGTGTGCAGGTGTAGGGAGAAATACGCAGCTCCCCATGATTCAGTAAGACATAAATGCGCGAGTTCACATGGTGATACGTTTATATTGAGATATCGAGATATATAGAGATACAGAAGTGTCAGGTGGGCACGAAGTATGGGGGCAGAAACACCCTTATCACATATTTGCAAGAATCTACCTGGGCACGCGGAACGGATTAAGAAATATCATGACCAATGGATCACAGAGTTGAAGGGGGAGGGGTTACCTCAGATGTGGCCCGAAGGGGGTTCATTTGACAAGAGTGTCCTAGATATGGTAGCCACATGCATTTGTCTGAAATACAAGGGGAAGCAATTGCATAATAGGAGAGAAATATTAGACCTTTGGAGGCTGTTTGAAGAGGTACCCCCGCCTAAAACAAGGGAATTAGATCCTGATCTACCATCTACCACTGATAATCCACTAATGATACAAAAAGATGATAAAGTATTGCCAGAAGAAGAGCCACCGATAGAGGTAACTAGGTTGTACCCAATACTAAACAAACCAGTGCCCGCGGAGGGATACAGTGACCCCCCCCGCCATACGAGAGTCATAGGGAGCGAGCACAGGTGAGTACACCAAGGGTGGACATAGAAAAATTAACAGACGATCTAGAATCAAGGCTCTCTATAGCCAAATATGAGCTCTCGAGGATAAAAAGCATATGTGAGCGGACTGCACTCAATGCAGCTAGATCAGAGCATGCATCCAGAGCGCAGAGCGAGAGTAGAACATTTGAAGAGGGGTGGAAAAAAGGCGAGATACTGTTCAGAATACAGGAAGAACCAACACGAATAATTGAACTAGAGGAAAGAGAGGGATGTACTGACCATGAAGAGAGGCCTATAGGAGGCAGAGAGGAGCTACTATGTGATATAAGGGATGATTTAGAAGAAAGCGAAAGGCTAAGCATGGTGATGGGAGGGCGAAGCGAAGGGTTGGACGGCGCATGTTCAATGAGAACGCTTGATGATGAGTGGACGGGGAGATTAAGGAACAGGTTGGGAAAAATGGCATTGTTAGGAAAATCAGGAATGAAGGTGAGTACAGATACGACAACGAAGGGGAAGTTGCAGCTCCCGCTAATACATAGGGGAGGCGGGAGGCCGAATTACATACCCTGGGCTCAGATGGATAAGGCCAATTTACTAAAGTTATTACCCCCGCTATCAGGAGGGGCGAACAAGTGGATATATGCTTTTGAGAAACACACAGCCGGGGTACCTCTAGCGCTAGGGGACGTGAAATGTTTGCTAGTATCAGCAGTTGGGGATCAGGCCGACAGAGTATGGGTCAAAGCTGGCTTCCCGGGAGTAACGTTAGACTGCGATCGCCATGATGGTGCCTCTTTCAACACAGTGCGTGCAAGGGTGTGGGATGCTTTGCGGGAAACGTTTCCAGATACCCCAGACTTGCAGTCAGTAATGCAATGTACAATGAATGACGGGGAAGATGCTATGGATTACATTTTTCGGGTCCAAGAGATGTGGAGAGCAGAAACGGGCACGCCCTGGTATCAATCGACATCGTTATTTTACTTCATTATAAAGAGGGGGCTCCCAAAAGAGGTGCAAAAGGCGCTCGACAAGATAGCAGGTATTGAAGCGAAAGGATGGCCTGAGATTCAGAGCATAATAGTGCACCACTGTAAGCGAATAAAAGAGAGGGAGAAGGAGGTGGCGCAAAGAAGATTGGCAGACGAAGCGAAACTAGTACAAACAAGGTTGGTGAAGGTCGCAGCAGCAGTAGCCGCGCTCCCACACAGCAGTGAGGGAGATGAGGAAGAGGAGGGGCTGGTAGCAATACAAGGAAGGATGGCAACTAATTGGGCAGGAGTAGGACAGCGGCAGTGGAACGAGCAGGAGCAGGGCGGAGGTCCGCAGTGGCAAGAGTGGGCCCCTCGAGGGGGACGAGGTGAGTACAGGGGCCGAAGAGGAGGTGGACAAGGGTACGGGGGAATGGGAGCAAATGGATGGCAGGGCCCCGGAGGTGCGCAAGGGAGTTGTTGGAACTGCGGGAGGTGGGGGCATTACTCTAGGGAGTGCAGAAGCAGACCAAACAGTGGATTTCCAGAGGTAGAACACTATGGCCATCCCCATCCGGGGAGCCAAATGGTCTCACAATGGGACAACAACAAAGTAACCCAGGGCAGGGGTACAATGAGCAACAGCAGGGACACCAATACAGAACACAGAATCACCCACAAAACAATGACACTACGCTCTACATGCCAGGCAACCCTTTCGCGACAACAGCAAACGGAGCCCCAGCACCAGCCCCCTATAGTGGCGTGTCAGTGGTTTCAGGGAGTGTGTTCAACCAAGGGGGGGCAATGAGACGCCCCGCATAGGACAGCCCACAGAGAACACTTGCGTGTCCAGTTCTGTCTACCACCTACGATGCAGCAGAGGAACCATTGGTAGGGGCGCAGATAGGAGACAAGCAGTTCATATTCATGGTGGATTCGGGAGCGGAGAAATCATGTATTAGGGAGGGCCGGTTCCTGTTATCTAACCGGAAGTTAGAGACGCAGGGGTTCTCTGGGGCTGTAATTGAAGTTCCTTACACAGAAGCATTGGATGTGACGGTAGGGGGTAAAACTGTAAAAACGCCCTTATTGTATTATGAACATTCGCCAATAAATTTACTAGGGAGGGACCTTCTTAGCAAACTCAACATGACGATATCATTCACTGAGAGAGGTATAGTGTGTTCAACACCAGGAATATGCCCATTACGTGTAATGCTGGTAGTACAGGCTCACACAACTGCACCAGAAATATGTGGTTTGCCAGTGGACGAGAGGATGTTTATTGAAGGACTAAAGACGCTGGCCCTCATAGTTCCTGAGCTGAAAAGAATGGATTGGAGAATACCGGCAGAGTTTCTCTTCCGCCCAATAGTGCACCCTGACATAGCACCAGGATCACTGGTATTATTAGACTTGCATGCTGTACAGGTATCTGCAAAAAGGTTCTCTGTGATTGGAATGGACATAGACGGATGTGAGTGGCGCACAGTACTGTGTACCAATGCCAATATTGCCCTACGAGACTTAACTGATGAAGATCTCTTTCCAGATTTAGAAGGCGAGGGCGAAATAATAATGGAAATAGCAATGCCCTGTGACATTTTGATACAGGCTAGAGCGATTCCTGTCCAGCTGATGGCGGTGGTGGGAGCACCACCGTCATTTTTCGATGATGACATGAGACTAGTACCAAATAATTTGTGGACAACAGGCCCCCATGACGTAGGGTTGTTGCATGGAGTACAACCAGTGATAATAAAGCTCAAACAAGGGGCGATTCTACCCCGAGTGAAACAATATCCATTGTCCCGCGAAGCTGAAGAAGGGATAAAAAAGAGACAATAAATGCACTACTAGCACAAGGGATAATAGTGCCTTCAAACTACCCATGTAACACATGTATTTACCCGATTAAAAAAGCAAAGGGAGGGGCTTGGAGGATGATCCAGGATTTACGCCCCCTAAATGATGTAATACAGAAAGAGTTCCCTTTGGTCCCGAACCCTGCATCAATATTATGCAGCATCCCAAAAACAGCATCACATTTCACAGTGGTCGATTTGAAAAAAGCATTCTTCTCCATCCCCTTGGCAGAAGAGAGCAGATACCTGACAGCATTTACACTAGGGGGAAAGAGATATGAGCACTGTAGATTACCACAGGGATACTGTGAGAGCCCAAGCATATTCAACCGTATACTACATGAAGACTTAGGAAACTTATCAGTCGAAAGCACAATCATTCAGTACGTAGACGATTTACTGGTCTGCGCACAGAATGAAGAGACATGTAGAGAAGATTAGATAACACTCCTGACCCTGTTGGCAAATAAAGGGTACAAAGTAGACAAGGAAAAGCTACAATATTGTCTGATAGAAGTCCTATAATTGGGACAGCTAATATCAAAAGACGGAAAGAGAATAATTCCCGACAGGGTAGAAGCAATAAGATCAGTAAGAGAACCCACAACAGTGAAGGAGATGCAGAAGTTCTTGGGAATGTGCAACTATTGTAGAGCATGGATATTAGATTATGCCGCATACACCAGACCCTTACTGCAAGCGCTCAAGGAGGCCCAACAAGAGAACAAGAAAATAGAATGGTCAGAAGAAATGAGCACCTCATTTAAATCGTTAAAAGAGTTGATTTCGAGCGCTCCAGTGCTCGCCAATCCTGATTATGGACGCAAATTTTACCTATTCTCACACTGCAAAGGGACACTAATGACAGCTGTACTGACGCAGAAGACTTCCCTAGGGCACAAACCATTGGCTTACTATAGTGGCACTTTGGATGCGGTGATGCAAGGACATTTCAGGTGCGAGCAATCGCTCGCTGCAGCCGTGTTCGCAATTGAGAAAAGCGCCACAATAGTAATGGGATGCCCTGTAACATTGTTTGTGGAGCATTCATTATTTGCAATAGTCGAGAGGTCAAAGAGTACACTGACCACACAGCAGGCAATTGCCTATGAAATAATATTGACCAGCGCCAATACCCATGTGGTGCGATGCAGGACAGTGAATCCAGCAACATTCATTACAGAAGCATGCACACTAGAGGACATGCAGGAACACGATTGTGCAACTTACACAGGAGAGGGGAGGACACAGTGGTGTGCGAGAATGCCCTGAGCGAGGGGGAAGTGTACTTTGTAGACGGGTCAGCATCGATTGACATGGACACAGGAGAAAAACATGTGGGTTTGGCAGTGGTGAGATTAGAAGACGGTGAGTATGAGACACTAGTGCAGTACCGCCTTCCATCACATTTCTCAGCACAAGGAGCAGAACTCATTGCCCTAATAGAAGCATTACATGCAGCTAAAGGGTGCGCAGTGACAATTTACACAGATTCAGCTTACATGACGACAACCGTACATGGAGGTCTAGCCAGATGGGGGCGGAGGGGGTTTCGACGAGCAGATGGGACTCCAGTACAACATGCAGAATTACTGAAGGAGTTAATTGAAGCCCTACGAGATCCCACAGTGGTAGCAATAGTGAAATGCCAAGCACATACGTCCAACACAGACGTTGTGTCATTGGGAAACGCGGCAGCGGACGCGGCAGCCAAAGAAGCCTCATACTTTGAGAAACATGAAGCAGGTGAGTACATGCTGCAGCACAAGACAAGCGAGGAGCTTCCAGAAGGGTACAATACAATGCCTATATCACAAATACTAGAGTTACAGGAAGGAGCAAGTGCAGATGAAAAGATGATGTGGGTGAAACGAGGGTGCAGCCAATCAGCAACAGACTTACTCTGGCGACAGAATAACTCAGGAAAAGTGGTAATGCCAGTGAAGTTATTAGAAATGGCGTTTCAACAACTACACTTCCCAGCACACAACACGAAACAACACATTGCAGCAGAAATACAAGAAGAGTGGTTCGTACCCTGTCTTCAGGAGCAGCTGTCTAGATTGACAATGGAGTGCACAACATGCCAGATATACAGCTCAGGAATGACATTACGTACACTAAGGGGAACAATTCCAAAACCGATTGGGCCATTCAGAGAACTACACATTGACTATGCAGACATGGGAGAAAGGTGTAATGGGGCATGTTACATGATTGTGGTTGTGTGCCCATTTTCAAGATGGGTGGAAGCAGGCCCATGTGCACGACCTGATGCTAAAAGCGCTGCAAAATTCCTAGTGAGGGAAGTATTTCCGCGCTGGGGAATTTGTGACGTGATTCGCTCAGACAACGGCACTCACTTTGTGAACAAACTCTTCAAGGAAGTAACGACACTGTTGGGAATAAAGCATAAATTGTGCTCGATTTATCATCCTCAAAGTAATGGCGTTGTAGAAAAAATGAACGGCCTGTTAAAAGGAAGATTATCGAAACTATGCTTCTCATTAAAAAAGAACTGGATTTACTGTTTGCCCCTTGCGCTGTTTGAGCTGAGAAATCAGCCAAGCAAGGACCACCATTTGTCCCCGCACGAAATTGTGACTGGGAGACGAATGCACACAGCACACTCCCCACTGCGCGAACACTCAGATGCACACAGAAGCGCTGCGATATTGGGAGATGAGTTCACAGACTACTTGAAAAAATTAACAAGGGCATCGCGCGCAATATCAAAACAGCTTTCACCACCATTCACGAAGGAAGAGGGGATCACAACAGGGTCCGGCATGGAGCATGAAACACAGGTACAACTGATGCCGGGTGAATTCATTTATGTCCGGAGCTTTGTGCGCCGGTGGAATGCACCACGGTTGCATGGCCCATACGAAGTGGTGTTTTGCACCCCTACGGCTGTAAAAGTGAAGAGCCTCAAATATTGGATACATTTGACAGATGTACGGAGAGCATATAATAGTGTGCAGGAAGAAGTGGATGAGGGGGCACAGACAACAGCAAACAATGCAAATGAAAATAATGAGTGAATATGAACATTTATGTGTGGCGGAAATGCACCTGATTGAGAGAGTTGTTGACAAGAATAATTACATTTAAGGGTATTTAAAAAAATAAAAATAAATGTGTGAACTAATATGCAAATAATAATGTGATAAAAATGTATAGTGTCTGCTCCCTTGTCTGTACATCCCCAACCCTACTGCCCTACCCACTTCCATTCCCTTTCAATATATCTCGGCACTGGTAGTGCCAACAAAATGTTTACATGCATGCACTTAATGCACTTTTATATCTCAAACAGGAGCTACCATGGCATCTAACGGGCAGCCTGCAACAGATAGATTTATCAGATATAGAGAATTGTTAGCTGAGAGATGTAGATATTCGTATGAGTGTGGATTATCTGTGTGCATTACATTGTTTTTTACAATCATGTTTTGCCTGGTTACGTATTGGTTCATAGCGTTCATCTCTATTGAGATGAACGAGGGGGGAGGGATTAACAGCACTAATGTGACTAATGCAACAGCAAGTGTAAATACTAAAGAAGGTGATTTTTTTGGTATGGGATGGAACTAAACTTGTATGGGGATATTATACGACACCATCGAATGCTGTCATCTCGAAAAATGAAAGTCTGCAGGGAAAAATGCAAAACAGCACGGTGTCCCTGCCAAAAATATCTAATTACAATGCCCGCAGTCTAAATGATCGAAACCCCTCCGCCATATCCTGGTTGTATAACACCCCCACCAGCCAGCCTACCCCCGTAACCAAGAACACACTGTTAGATAACATAAAGGAAGAAAATGAAAAGATGACATCAACATATGAAATATTATATGATGATTGGGCAAAGGGGGCGGGAAGGAGAAAGGGGGGCCCACTTTGTCCATCGCCCATGAAGCCGGGAAGTACATGAGGCAAAGAAATAACAGACGAAAAAGGGAGGCGGGGAGGAGGAAGTATGATGAATATTATGGGTTAGGACTAGACAAAATGGAAGACCCGCGACACCCCCACCAGACAAATAAATGGTATGCGGACATGAGTGCAACAGCCAAGCAAACAACAAATGAGAGCTGTTATGTCTGCTCCCTCATTCCCCATGCTTCAGGCACGCCTAAAGTATTGTTGCCCAAAGAGTTGCCTATTGTAGATGCCCAATGTCTCCTTCATCTCACGTTGTGCAGAATTAAGAACACCTTCCAGGCACATGAAGTGACTTTTAGAATGCTGCAGAACGAGAAAACCTGCTATCCAAAGACAGTAGGAGTGGTATGTTTGGAAGAGCCATTTTTTATAATACAAGGGACACTTTTTTCAGACAACAAGTGGAAGGACGAAGAAGTAACTTGTAAGGCTGAAGCACTGAGAGGTGTGGCACCAGAGAAATTGCAATGGATAGAAGAAACGTGCACACCAGTATGGAAGGAACACATCTCAAAACTAACTTGGGTAACAGCTATTGAAAAACCTTTCAAGCTGCAGAAGGAAATAGACTATGAACTGTGTTTTAAAGGAGAAGGGAAAGCCTCCATGGGGGCAAACAAGAACTGTAACAAGACCCTCACCATCCCAGATTTAAGAAAAGGGACATCGGCCCTCATGGACACGTATTGGGTATGTGGCAACCAGGCATACCTGCACCTCCCACAATCATGGAGTGGCAGCTGCTCGATGGCCACTCTGCACTCAGCACTAATGGTAATCCCGGAAAGCCACATTGATGGGAGCAAAAAGATGCGAGGAAACACCCAACAGAGTGCGGGCCGGCCAAATGTAGAGCCACAAGTATATGTCCTATCTTCAGGGAACAAGGAAGAGGTGCTGTCCCGAAACAGACGATCATCGAACTACATATCAAAGGCATCGTCAGAATTGCTGGCACAGATCCCAGACAGGTATCGATTATTCAGCTCTGCAGAAACATTCTCCGCCTCACTCATCCCAAGTATCCAGGCGCGAGCAAATGCAAAATGGCTCCAAATCACACGTTGGGAGCTGATCCAGCTGGCAAATGACACTGAAGAAGGGTTCAACGTAATAAAAGTGGAACTAAGAGCATTACGGCTGATGACCATGCAAAACAGGTATGTCCTGGACCTGTTGACAGCGATGGATGGAGGTGTTTGCCGAAAAATTGGAAGTGCCTGCTGCACTTTCGTACCTTCCGAAGACGCAGACAATGGCTCCTTGTCCCATGTGATCGAAGCAGTACATAACCTAGGAGAAAGAATGAGAATGGAAGGTGGAGCGGAAGAAAGCGCGTGGTTCGACAATATCTTCTCCTGGGTTCCATCGTGGCTGGGAATGACTGTGAAATTTTTGATGCCGGCTGTGGTGTTCCTCCTCTTTATTTTTTGTCTGTGCCAGGTGGCTCTTCGATGTTGTGCTAACGCAGTACCGAATGGTGCAATGATGATGGTGACAATGGGCAACACCCGCGGTACAATACAAGCTATGCAAGAAGTACAGGTACAAACAGGAACAGATGACACACCGAGATATCAGCTATTGCCTAGGTATCACGACAAGGATATAGTAGATAGATTGTGGCATACTACCATTATAGAGCCCCGCATACTGGAATGGTACGAGGAGGTATGGGTAGATTTGGAAGCGGGGAGCGGATGTATATACCTGACTTTTACCCCAGATGAATATGCTAGGAGAGGTGAGAGCCTGAAGGGGGTGTGCAGAGCATGGATGCCCATAAAAGGCACCACTGCGTGGGATGAGGCAGTAATTGACGAGGAAGAGTGCAGGAGATTGGAGGATTTAAAGAATTTGTTACTTAAGTAACGAAAGGGGGGAAATGTAGGGGAGGATTTGTCCAAAAGACCTCCCTCGCCTACATCCCCTCCCCCGGTGTGGGCCATGGCTCGTCAGGCGTCCCCTCCTTACCACCAGGGCCCAGGTGGTGGATGGCTCACCTGCTAAAGACATTGCCCAAACCTGTTGAATTTAGCTAGGTCTCAGAAACCATTTTGTCTAATAAAGATGGTGTGAGCCTGGCGCACCACAGCACGGCCCCCACCTTTGGAGAGTTTCAATTATCCCTGTGGCCACAGCTCCCTGGCAGATCCGCTGTGAGCCCGTTCCCACGAACAAGACGGACATGAGCTAGTGTAAGATACCAACACTGTAACATTTCACCTTCCGCAGTGAATCACTGCTCCCAGCATGACCCGGCTAGCAGAGCCTGGGTGGAAAGAGAACTGTAAAATGGTCCTTTGATAAAAGCAAAAGTTCCTAAACACTAATGACAAAACTACCTGCAATGGAAGCATTCTCTCCACAACCCCTTTACTAAGAAACCTGTAAAATGCACGGATATGGCAGAATGCGTGTTCATATGGCATTAGCAATGAAGCACCCACACCACTGCAGTTATGTACAAATAGTAAAAGCGTCCCGGGGGACTATTTGTTATGCGTATCATTGAAAAGATTACACCCCATGGTCCCGCGCCATAACCGAAGTAATGCTGATAGAGTGCCGAGAAAGACAAATGCAACCATATTGAGGGCTCATGTAGAGGGTGCACGAAAATGCACCCTTCATGTGTGTATGTCCAAGCCCCTTATGTGCCACTACCGTCATGTATAGTGGCGAGTCGTTTCTATGCGCTCCACCAACCTCACTACTACCTCACTTACTGCGAATGTATATGCATATAACAAAATGTTGTAGTTGTTAAAACATAGTGTACAAATAATGTGCTTGGACTGGCTATATTTGAGAGGCATTAGCAATGTTAAAATGTGAGCTTCGGAATGGCTCAATTAGTATTGTATATTACTTGAATGTTTATGACGCTTTCACCTAAAATCGACAACACACGAGGAAGATACCTTTGTGAGCATATGCAAGGCCATTCCCCCTCCCTCCCAGCGAAGCCTGCCAGACGAGAGAGCAGAGACCCGCGCCGCGCGGCTCCACCTCCCCCAACTCGGCTGGAGCCGCTTCAAAGATTTGTAGTTCCCCCTGCAGCACCCAAGGCCACGGCCCGCCACCTGTGTTATTTACAGCCCAGCAGTAAACCTCCGCCTGAAAAAACAAATCCAGAGGCGCCCTCTCTTAAGCCCCACGACCCACCGGATCACCTTAAGGTTAATGGCCCCTGTAAAATTAGGCCACCCAATATTATGGCAACATTACAGCAACGCATTCATAATGACTTCTAACAAGACAGGATGACATGTACCGCCTGTCCCATGCTCTGAGACCCAGCCCCACGGCCTATGGAACCCGGTCAACAGGACACTGGTAACCATGTACAGGTGAATCGCCATCAAACCCCTCTCGAGGTGCATTCCTCCTGTGTCGCATTAACCTGTAGAATAACCTATTGGAAGATCTACTGAAGAAGATAATATTGCAAATGACTGAATGACTGCAGTGTGCATGGCCTAGGGCAAAGAAGTCAGGGAAAGACCTTCATCTCTGACACTGGCCACAGTGGCACAACAACACCGCCCGGATGAACCCAGCTGACCCGCCAGGCCCAGCCCGACCCACGAGGCTGACCAGTGACGTCCTCCAGCCAAGGCTAACCACATCACAGCAGCACCTATAGCTAGTCGTCGCCACCCAATCCCATTGAACTTGTGCCCCCTATAGTATGTAGGTTCTGATGACATTTTTTGTAAACATATACGCCTGTCTTTGCTATTGTCAGACAGAGCGCTCTCAGAGTTTGCAGAGTTCTCTGCATGCCCTATTCTGATTGATAAAATCCCATTTACGCTCACCCGCACTTTGTCTTGGCCTTATTCCCATCCTGGGAGAGTCCATCATTGTCTCTCATTGCAGGGAGGATCGTGCTGGTTGGGGACGCTTGCCTTCAAAAGATAAGAAGAGAGCCAGTTGAGGACAGAGTCTTTTAGGCCAAATGAAGAGCGGGAGTTGAGGAGAAGAGAATGGTCGACGGTATCAAATGCAGCGGAGAGATCAAGGAGAATAAGAATGGAGGAGTGCTAAGAGTAGCATGCAGAAAGGAGACAATTAAGAACAGAGATGAGGGCCATTTCAGTGGAGTGTAGATGGCGAAAGCCGGATTGGGTAGGGGGAAGGAGGGAGTGGTTAGAGATAAAGGAAGAGAGCTGAGAATAGACAATGCGTTCAAGGAGTTTGGAGAGAAAGGGAAGGAGAGAGATGGGACGATAGTTGGATGCAAGATGGGGATTAGCAGAAGGTTTTTTGAGAATGGGGATAATAGTCGCATGTTTAAAAGGAGTAGGAAAAGAGGAAGCTGAGAGGCAGATGTTAAAAAAGGAGGTGAGATATGGTATAAGGAGAGGGTAGATTTTAGGGATGAGGGGGGTAGGAATGGGGTCCGTCGGAGAAGCTGTAGGATGAGTTTTGGCTAGAAGGAGGGAAACCTCAGAATGAGTGACGGAGGGCATAGAAGAGGATGGGGGAGGAGGAGAAGGAGGAGGAGGAGGAGAGTAAGAGGAGGAGGAAAGGATAGTTTGACGAAGATTGAGGACTTTATTAGAGAAAAAGGAGGCAACACCAGTGGCAGAGAGAGGAGGGCAATGGAAGGGTCAGGGGTAGCTCGGGAGAAAAGTCGGGATAAAGTTTGGAAGATGCGGCGAGGGTGGGAGGATTGAGACTGGAGGAGGTCAGAGAAGTAGGTGCGTTTGGCAGAGTTGAGGCAAGAATCATAGAGGGTGTGATAGGAGAAGTATGCAGATTGGTTAGAGGGGGTGGGGTGTTTAAGCCAGAGACGTTTGAGGTGCCTAATGAGGTGGCGCATAGAGGTGAGATGAGATGAGAGCCAAGGTTGATCAGGTCGGCGGGAAGGGTGAAATGAGGAGAGCGGGTAAAGAACATCGAGAGTGGAGGAGAGAGAGGAAGTAAAGACAGAGGAGGCATCAGATGCAGAGAGAGGAGAAGTGGAAGAGGGGGGGAGGAGGAGCAGGATGCATGGAATGGAGAAGGGTTAAAGCTGCGTAGCTCACGCCGGGAGAAGAGGGGGTTGACGGGGGGGAGGAAAAGAAGGGAGGGGAAGAGAGTAAAGAGTGATCGAATAGGTAGTTGGGTAAGGAGGAAATAGGAGAGGCAGTGAAAGAGGAGATGAAGATGAGATCAATAGTTAAGCCAGACTGATGGGTAGGAGGGGATGGTAGGGGAGAGAGAAGGTAGGAGTCAAGGATGGATAGGAGAGGAGGGGAGGTTTAGAGGAAAGATGGAGATTAAAGTCGCCAAGTACAAGTAGTGGAGTGGGGGTGGGAGAAATGAGGCTAAGGAGCTGGTCAATGTCCTCATAGAATGAGCTGACAGGGCAGGGGGGCGGGAGATGATTAGGATTGAGATAGCATGAGGAGAATTAAAGATTTTGGACATGAATTTGAAGGAAGGGAGGGTAGGTAGAGAAGTAGGAGATGGAGAGGATGTGAAGTGTGGTCGAAAGAGAAGGCCTAGATCACCTCTGCGGCCAGAGGATCGAGGGACATGGAGGAGCTGAGGGAAGCAGGAACGGAGGTGTTGTGGGGCAGGATCCAGGTTTCTGTAATGCAGAGAAATTGTAGGTTGAGGCGTAGGAAGAGATCGAAGACAGCTGTGGTTTTGTGGTTTTGTTACAAATTGACCTGGTGTTCCAGAGGGCAACGTCAAAGGCATTGGTAGTGTTAGTGAGATGAGGTTGCAACGTTGGAATTAGGCATTGGGGAATGGGGTTGAGTGCGTTTGGGAGGTGAGGGGGAGATTGAGAGAGGAGATGGCCATGAGTTGAAAGGCAGAGCATTTTGAGGGGGGAGGGTAGGGGAAAGAAAGGAGGGAAGGGGAGCGGGGCGAGCCAGAGAGAAAGAAAAGAGCACATCAGGGAGTAAGATATATGTGGGTCTGCTTGGGAGGGGGGGTGTGTGGAGGAGGGTGCCCCCCGTACAATGACACAATGTGTGATCTCCCGATAGTGACTCGAAGTTGGTGTATCGAGTCACAGAGATAAGAAGCTGGGAGTGAGCGGAAGGAGCAGAATCAGAATGCTGAGGAGAGGGGTGCAGGGCTGGGAGATAGCTCAGACAGACCAGTGCAGGTGGCGGAGGAGGAGGCTGCCTCCCCCCCCCACAGAGACTTGATGTGTGAACCCCGACAGGGACTTAAAGTTGGTGTACCGCGTCTCTGAGATAGGAAGCTGGGAATGAGCGGAAGTTCAGACAGTCCAGGGCAGGAACACACAGGATAAGGGTGGCGGGAGCACAATGGCAGTTGGCACAGTCCAGGCAGTCCAGGAATCCAGAAGTAGAGGTGGAGGACCGCCCTGGCGTAGAGTAGTAGTGGAGTAGAGTAAAGGTGAAGGGCCGCCCTGACGGACTGCTTAGAGCACAGGATCCAATTTAGAGCACAGGATGAAGATGGCGGGAGCACAATGGCAGATAGGTCGGACCAAGCAGTCTTGGGGTCTAGTAGTGCTGTTCAGAGCACAGGACCCAGTTTCGAGCACAGGATGAGGGTGGCAGGAGCTCAAAGGCAATTAGGGCGGATCAAGCAGACCTGGGGGCCAGTAGTGGGGGCCACCCTGGAGTGGTAGTGGAGTAGAATAGAGGTGAAGGGCCGCCCTGTTGGAACTTCTTTGAGCACAGGATCCAGCTATGAGCACAGGATGAGGGTGATGGGGGCTCAATGGCTAGTCAGGGCGGACCAAGCAGTTCTGGGGTCCAGTAAGTAGAGATGGAGCGAAGGCTGAGTGGAACTGCGATTGGGCGGAGCTCACAGGATGAGACCAGTGTAGGCAGTAGGAGAGGCGGCAGGGAAATGTGGTTGAGGCAGGTTGAAGCACAGGCCAAATCCTAGCTGGGAAGATGGCAGAGGTGGAGGCTGCCCAAGTAGACCGCTGCGGACGGAGGGAGCAGAAGAAAACAAACGAGGTGGAGGCAAACGGAGCACTAGCTGAGCAGTAGAGAGGCAGCAGCAGGATATGGGTGGCTGGAGCAGACTGTGGAGACCTGGAGGGTAGGGGCAGATAGAGGTTGCACACGAAGACCAGTGTGGGCAGTAGGAGAGGCGGCAGGGAAACATGGTTGAGGTAGGCTGGAGCATAGGCCGGATCTTAGAAGGGAGGCAGCAGCAGGCGGAGGTGGAGGCTGCCCATGTAGGCTGCTGCAGACCGAGGGAGCAGTAGACAACAAGCGAGGTGGAGGCAGGCCGTAGGACTGGTTGAGCAGTGGAGAGGCAGCAGCACCAGCAGATGGAGGTGGAGGGCGGTCCTCACAGACTGATTCAGGCGGAGGGAGCAGAGGCTGATAGTCCCAGGGGGAGCAGGTCGGCGCACTGGGGAGAGCTCTGGGAGAGCGCTTCACAGGAGATGCTCCACTGATGGCTCAAGTTCCGGGCGGCCCGCTCTTATCAGGCTCTGATATGTGCTGGGGGAGCAGGCCAGCACACTGGCGGTGAGAGGTGGGACAGCGCGCCTCCGGAGACGCTCCGCAGATGAGTCACGTTCAGGGACGGCCTGCTCTTGCCAGGCTCTGCTGCGTGCGGGCAGACGCCGCCGCCCGAAGTGGCTCCACACGGGACGGTCCACTCTCACAAGGCTCTGCAGCGAGCGGGCAGACACCACCGCCTGAAGTGGGTCCTCACCGCCCTCATCCACCAGGCTCCAGGAGACCTGCAGCAGAGACGGACCCCCACACAGCAGAAGTGCCCAGGCACAAGCGGATCGGGGGAGAACACGAACCCCGGAGCCCCGATCCAGGGGAAGGCTCTGCGTCAGGCAATGTCACGCTCACGTTGGAGGCTCTGCAAAATCAGCACCCCTCAGCCACTTTGCCTGCTCCAAAATCTTGCAGGCAGGCAGCGGGAGCTGCTCGGAGCACAGACCAAGTGCAGCGAAACAGCAAGCTCAGGCAAGGATGAGGGGCAAGCGCCACAGCAGTGAGAGACTGGACCAGGATGCCATGTTGCCGCCGGCAGGCGGGAAAAGGTGAAGAGGAGGCAGTCCGAGGCAATGGGGCTGAATTTGCAGGAAACAAGTAAGTCCAGAAAACCACAAGGCTTAAATGAATAAGATAGGCAGGTTTGCAAAAAGAAAATTGAAGATTAAACAGCCTTCAGCAGGGGTGATTTAGCCTGATGAAAGGGGAGACTCTGGATCAGGCATCCAATGCTTGTGTGCCGACTGGTGGATGTGGGCTTTTGTAGGCTCCCAGTGGCCTATTATGTGCAGCTGACCTAACTGTACACACCTGGGCCATGTTTCAGCTCACCTGCCACTACTTAACGCGTAGTCCGCGGTGCCGGTGGTACCGGCATGGCGTGCACGGTGTTACCGCCATGATTGTGGCGTGTTTCCGTGTGCGCGATAGTCGTAATGTACCAGGTATTGCGCATTGCCGATAATTGGGGGAGCTCTGCCGAGCCGTCCTACTGTTTCCGGTCAATGTGCTACCGAGGTGCGGTAGCACCGTGGGGGTCGCTTTGCAGGGATTTTGAGTACGCTATCGCGGGTCAGAATGCGCCGGTCCAGAAAACGACGCCGGTACGGTTCTACTGGCACCGTTGATTCCAGACGGGCAAACTTGTAATGAGGCCCATTGTGTTGTGGACATGTGAAAAATGTGTGTAACCCTGTTGCTGGCCTTTGATGCCTCGCCATACATCTTCCAGTGCTAGGTTTCCCATTTTCAGTCTCAGGGCTTTATATGGTTTTCCCTGTCCCTGCGGTCTGGACCCTGATCTGTCTACGTTGGGGTTCCATGCAATGTTGAAATCCCCCCCACACCCCAGTACCACCTCCCCGTGGCAAACTTTTCAAATTTGTTCAGGATGTCTCTGATTAAACCGTCCTGTCCTGTGTCCGAGGCATATAAAGCCGCTTATGTCAGGGGGTATCCCTCGATAGATGTATTTACTAAGAGAAATCTCCCAGGCTTGTCAGCGTGTGTGTCGTGTATTTGTAGGTTTAGGGAGTTATGAAATGCAATCAGGACTCCCACCCTTTTCTCTTGCTCATTTGCCTGGATGATTTGGTTGTACCCTCTCAGTCGCAGCTTTCCTCTGTCTTGCTCTTTAATGTGGGTTTCCTGGCACATTATAATATCGTATTTCCCTTTACGTAGGAAGTGCTCCACCTTCTTTCTTTTTACTGGGGGCTTTAGCCCTCGGACATTGTAAGTTAATATTTTTATCCCCATTCTTTCGTGGACAGAGTGTACTCTACTGTCGTTTCAGGGGTTCTTGTTACCTGTGTCTGTTTTCTTCCGGATACCCCCCACCTCTCCAACTTGCGTCCGCCCCTATCTTAGCAACCCCCAACTTGTGGCTCCCACCCCTTCCCCCCATGACCGCGCTGACCCAAACTTGCAGGTTCTTACCCCCTCCCCCAAAAGCCCCTCCCCCAAAAACTGCCCTGAGGAGGGCTCTGGGACCTATGACCAATAGGGCGTTGGAGACCTCTGCGCCATGCCCTCTATACACTCAGGGATAACTTTGTAGGGAGTCCTAAACCCCACATGGATTCCTTCAATGGCCCGTGGTCTTTCCTCTCCCCCCGCCGTCACCTGGATGGTGGATTCTTGCTCCGTACCATTTGTGTCCGGGGTGTGTAGCACTTGAGGGCGTATAATTTCCTGTCCGAATGTATGGTGTCTTGTATATTTTGATTGTGCAGGCATTAGATCTCAATTCTTTTTCCTGGGCTGTCTGGTTTTCCTGTTGATCAATTTCTATTCCCATGGGCTTCTCCGCGTGGCCGGGCCTTCCCTCTGGCTACCCAAGTCTCCTTCTCTTTCCTGAATGTTCATGATCTGTAGTCCTTACTCGCACATAGTTATTCTCTGTTGTTTCCCTTCCCAAGTGAAGAGTAGCCCAAAGGGGAATGTCCATTTATGCCTGATTAATTTTGCTATGAGTTCTTTTATTACCAGGGCCATCTCTCGCAGTTTCTGGAGTGTCGACTGTGCTAGATCTTGATATAGGTGTATGTCCACCCCGTTCATCCGGGTATGGTCCATTGTTCTCGCCTTGCGTAGGATTTGCTACTTTGGGAGTAAGACATGAGTGCTACCAGCTCATCGCGGGGGCGTGTGCCTGGTTCTCCTGTTCTTCGTGGTCCTACCTGGTGGATTCTGTCTATCGGGATATCTGTGTCATCTTACATTGGGAGGATTTCTTTAAAGATTTGCTTGACGGCTTCCTTAAGATCCTTCTCCTCCACCGATTCCACCATATTCTTGATCCTGATGTTTGATCTCCGGGAGCGGTTTTCTAAGTCCTCGCACTGGAGCTCAGGATTATGCGTCAGACGCACTAGATGCTCCTATGTCTCTGTGTTTTGTTGAGCTTCCTCCTCTATGTTTTGTACAATCTCTTCGACTGAGTCCGTTCGTTCCTCCAGGTTTGCCACTTCGATTTTTATTTCTCGCACCACCTGTTTCAGTTCATTTTTCATGGTTTCAAATTAGGTGTGTACCGAGGCCATAAACTGCCTGGAATACCCCGAACCAGGACTTCATGTATTCCTTCGTGGCCATCTCCGCCTGCGTCGCGTTCGAGGTTGCTCCCGCCCTTTGGTCACTTTGATTCTTCTGTTTTGTTTGGGTTATGGGGTCCGCTCCCCACAGTTTCTCCAAGCTTGGCTCTCATCTGGGTTGCGAAGTCTGCGCCACCACCTGTGCTTGTCGCCCCCTGGATTTTGACATGTGTGCCGGCGAGCGATGGCCCTGGCCCGTTGAGGGTGGATTAGGCGGGCTCCTGGTCTCCATTGGCCCCCTAGCCCTTTCAGGCCCTTCCCCCTTCGTAGAGCTATGTGGCCCTTCTCCTGACTGGGTGTTCTGCCTGTCGGGCACTCAGATGGGACGGGGTTACTCAGGGACGTTTCGCTCCACCTCTGTGGTATTTATATCAGTGCTGTAGGACTTGGTCGCTGATATGTGGGTGGGAGGGATCTCGAGAGCTCCTCTCTTTACTGTCTAATTATTCCCTGGTCTCCTGGATGAATGTACTGCTCTCTGGGGGGATGCTGCAGTGCTCTTGGCCTCCTGGGGAGTAGGGGTTTGCTGTTACTTTGTCCGACCCCTCTATGGGCCCACCGAGCGTGTTTCGCCCCTTGGGGTCTTGGTATTTCTCGTTAGGGCATATGTGCACCCGGGGCCTGTGGTTCGGAGTTCTCCTTTGCCACGGCCCTAAGGCAGCTTCCCCCGGGCTGCTGCAATGTCTCAAGCAACGTGTTGGAGGTGAATGGGGCGTGAGCTGCATTGCAGAGCTGTTTTTACCGTGTGTTCGTTTCTTTCTGCATATAATGGAGACCACTGCCGGGGGGTACCTTTCCCTTTTTCACTGAAGTGCCTTTGTGACCGTGTGTCTGTGTGCCCCCGCCGTACTGAGTTTGACGGTTCCCGAGTCCTCGTGTACCTGAAGCCCCGGGCTCCGGCTGGGGTGTCCGTTCTATCTCTTGACTGCTCCTCCTCCAGTGGATCTGCTGGTTCCCGGAACACCGGAGGCACCCTTCTTCCTCCCCTTTGTTGGGGACCTCCAAATGAGTGTGTGCCACTCAAGGGTAGGGGATGTACCTCCTGTCCCGGGGATCGTGGGCTGTCAGTCCCCTTTGCGAGTCCCTCTCGGTGCTCCTCCTCTGGGCATGGGTCTCCCTGTCCGTCCTGTGCGTATAAAGCAATGCCTTGCGTCTTTCTCGAGAGGCGCGCCCTATATTGTGAGCATGTGCCGTAGGGTCTGGTCCTTCGGGGAACGTTGCTGTTCCCGGGTTTTGGCCACTATTGATTGCTCCTCATCTTGGGGGTGCGGGTCGCCTGGCACCTACCATGGGCGGTCGTTGGAATCTGCCGCGCACGAGTATTTCGTGCCGGAGTCACTTCACATCTCTGAGCCCCTCTCAGGTCCTGGTCGCCGCTTATCTGCTATGGGCGCTCTCTCAATCCCTCTTCTCAACTGGGATATTTTGGAGATGGAATCCGCAATATTGTCTATCTTTTATGCGGCGGCCTGTTGGGAGGGACGGAGCGACATTCAGGCACGTCTTCCGCTGGCAGCCGCCATCTTGGAATGCCAGCATCGCTAGCTTTTAAGGACATTTTAGAACATTTTAGTAAACTGATTACTAATTGATGCCTTCAAACGTCTACATCCAGATTCTGAAAGATCAACACTATTTTTATCTACAACATTCAATCACACAATCTACCAGAATCAGAAATGCTGGCAGGCATCCTAATTCCTCCATTACAGTCAGGCTTAAAACCTTTAGGTGTTTAAGATCCCACATGAAACAACACAACACATGGTTTGTGAAGCTGCCACAGCAGCAATTAGAGGTCATAATAGAGAATGGTTTGAGAATTAAGAAAGAAAGTCAGACATCCAGTGGCTGAAGCTTTCTTCAAGAGGCTTGAAAGACAGTATACAAAACCTTCAACTCCACATGTCCCCTCATCGCTTAATGCAGCGAAATATAAACTAAAGAAGATATTCATGACAATTCCTGCATAAGAAAAGCTGGTTGTGCTTTCTATGAGCATGCAAATAAAAGGGAAAGGTATTGGCTCTCAAAAAATACATAATAGCATGGAAACTAGGAGATGGCTATGTTGTGACTGGCCAAACTAAAATTGGGGAGAGGGCTCAACCGATTACCGTATAGGAAGTATCTATGGCAGTCAGTCTCCTCTTTGAGGAATGGGCTGGGTGCATGGTCTAATGGAGTTTCATCAGCATTCTTTAAGAGTACCAAGAACACAGTTGAACCCTATTTGGCAAAGCTTTTCAACATGTTTTTACAACAGCATGATCTCTCACGGGTATTAGCCACTTTTGTCGAATAACACTTTTTAAAAAACATTTTTTTACATAAACATGCAGATGGTGAGTTGGGGTAAGGTGTATATATGTTATGTTATGTTGTTATGTTATCTTTCTAAATCTACCTGCCTCTACTCTCCGCCCTCTGCAACTAATCCAAAACAGAACTGCGAGACTTGCCCTTGGCCTCAAGCCCTGGGATTGTATCTCTCCATTAGCTCCCGGTGTATGCAAGGATTAAATTCAAAACCCTCTGCATTGTCCACAAGGCTTTCTGGGGCCTAGGTCCAAAATAACTTCAGCTATCCCTCTGCAAATACCTCGCCTCTCGAGCTCTTCGCTCATCTACCTCTAACTCCCTCAGGGTCAGTCGTTTTTCAAAGAAACAAGCTGGGGGTAGATCTCTGTCTTCGGCTGGGGCATCCCTCTGGAACAGCCTCCCTGCCACCCTAAACCTTGTGGAGAACCATCTTCGGTTCCGGAAGCACTTCAAGACCTTTCTCTTTTCTTCTGCCTTCGCTCCCTCTTGGCACCGTGCACCTGGCCACCCTCTGTCCTCCGGGCCCAGGTACCTGCTCACCCTGCCACCCCCCCGCACTGCCTCCGGGCCACCCCTCGCACTGGGGTCTGTATCTGTACCCATACAGCCCCCCTTTTTCTTCCTGCACTCATCAGAACTACCCTGTCTGCTGCCTTAAACATAGCACTTGCAAATTGCTGGCTGCACTACCACTGTTTGTTGCCTTTATTATTTATTTATGGTTATTTATCTGTTTCTCCTCTGCTTCGCACTTTCCACTTCTCCCCCCTTCCATGCACTTTTCCCCTCCCCCTATCCCATGCACTTGCGCGTTCTCAATGTCACTGAGCCTAGTAAGATTGCTGTTTTGTTCTCCCCTGTTACCCTCCCTTGCCTTGTCGTGCTCTGAAACACTTGTGTACGAGCGCAATAGAAATAAAATATCAATATCAATATCAATTTATATTGTGCACCGCTACCACCTATGGCCAGTCTCCAGGCACTTTATATAGAAATGGAGTAGTAAAGAAAGGGGTGCGTGTGGTCTCCACCACATTTTGCAGTAAAATCAGTTAAATAAAATGGCGAAGTGTAATTCTGTAAAAAATATCAGGAATCATTCAGGAGCTACCACCCTATTTCCCTTTTAAAAATAGATTTAAAGATTCTGTCCAATTTATTAGAAACAGGCCACACACACATTAGGGATATTATTTATAGTGATCTAGTGGATTTTATTACATACAGATCCTCATCAGACCATCATCATCTGCCGCTTAACACATATTATTTACACCACTGATTCGATGATAAGGAAGCCAACTTCAATTTCTATTTATACTGAGAAGGCTTGCGATAGGGCTCAATGGCCCTACCTCTTAGTTCTTTGAAAAAATGTGGCTTTGCGGAAGCGTTCGTTACCTGGGTGGAGAAATTGATCATGTCCCGGCTGCTAATATGCTATATGGCACCAGCCCATTTTGTCTTGACCAGAGGCACTAAACAAACTTTTCCACTGTCTTCTTTACATTTTGCAATTGCCCTTGAACCCTTTGTTTTTCATATCGGAGACAATCCTATTATTATGGCCATTTATTTCGGAAACAGAGGAAACTTCTTCATGCTAATGATGTCCTACTAACACCACTTAATTCGGAAATAGATCTACCAGCATCCTTCTGATCACAACTGAGTATGGCACAATATGTGGTTATGAAATAAATTGGGATACGACAGAAATACTACTTTTGGGAACCAGGCCTTGTTCAGAACTTGGTTATTTTACCTGGTTTAATTACTTCTACCTTAATGTACTTCGGAATCATGATACAAAGCATGTTAAGCACTTTGATTAAATCCATCTATGGCACTTTGTGGAAGGAAATCGAAAAGAGCGTTCAACACTGGAGCCCTTTCTCTATGTCACTTGTAGGTGGGATTACACTTTATGAAAATGTTGTCCCACCCACAAATGATATACTTTGTTTAATATGGTCCTGGTAATGCTCCCCATCCAAAACTTCGAAATGTCACTCGTGGGCTCTTTGTGGCAGGGATGTTACGCTAAAATTAAATTGGAAGCACTCCTCAGAAGCACGAGGGGTGAGGGACTAAATGTTCTTAACATAAAGTCATATTATTGGGCCCAGAGTGGTGCAGTCCCTGCAGTCACCGCGATCGCTGGTCTGTTCTTTGTGGCAATTGTGCAAGGCACAGCTATCTTTAAAACTGTCTCAAGTCCGCGGAGTGGGGCAGAGTGGTGCAGTCCCTGCAGTCAACGCAATTGCTGGTCTGTTTTTTGTGGCAATTGTGCAAGACAGAGCTATCTTTTATTTTGTCTTTAGGGCGGCATGTCGAGGATACAGATAAAACAACTTTCTATTCACATTCATTTGCATAGGTTCATTCGTACAACCCGTCCTCAAGGCTGGGTGCATTCTTAGACTTCCAACATTTTAATATGCACTTTTTCGCAACTGCACATGCAACATTAAACAATCTACTTGTAGTCTCAGAGGCCTTCCCAATATCCCAAAACAAGTATTTAAGTGGAGCGAGTGAAGGTGGGATGTACACTATGACCTCTATAGCCCTGGCGACCTTACCCCAAAATGACAAGATCGGGGGGTACAACCAGTACATGTGAAAGGCATCTGCATCCGTGCTCCCGCACTTCAAGCATTTGCCCGTACAATCTGGAGTGAACTTGGCCATTCTGGTGGGGGTGTTGTGCAACTGGTTCAGAACCGTAAACTGGAACAGCCGCAACCCGGCATTCAGGGATTCTGACTTAGTAAGTTGACAGTATTTGCTCCACTTGTCATCCCCTGTTGCAGCTTTTCCCACACTTCTTTAATGGTATTGTGGGGGGAAAGGTGTGATTGTATTAACCTGTATAATATGGACACTCCACATCTTGTATCCTCATTTGACACCATGGCACTGATACTGTTATGTGTCTCTGGCTCAGTCGGAAATGATAGCCATCTCTTGCGGAAAGAGGCTCGCATTCGGTGTTATTGAAGCAGTCTCAATTGCCCTCCCCCTAGAGTATCAGTACATTTGTTTTGAGATACAAAACGCCCCTCTGGGTAAATGTCACCTATTTTCATTTGCCCTGAGAGATACCATGATTTCTGTAGCATCTTATCAAACGTGGTTGAAAATGCCCGGAAAGCACCACAATAGAGTCTCCCGGTTGTATGGAACCTCCATCCCAATCTTCCTGAAAATTCTTTTCCAAGCATTAACGGTTGTACTTATGGGGTCAAAGGTGCAAGAGTCATTATACCTTCCACTAAATATAACCGAGCGAAAATCTGTAGGGGGCGCCCCGTATTTATCCAGGGGTATGTGTATAGCTGTGTCCTCAGTGTTGTACTAGTAGCTTGCAAATTGGGCCTCCTATGTCAGTTAATATAATTCAAAATCTGGTGACATCCATATGCATATGGTTCAGATAGTTTTTGCCTGCTGATTCTCGCCAGCCCAGAACCCCAGACAAATGTGGAGGCTAATGATTTCAGCTTAGTAAAAAATTCTCGCCCCGGCCACAGGGGGACATTGCCAAAGAAATATAGTAACTTCGGGAGAACCACCATCTTTAATAGGGCTACCCGTGCATACAATGAGATTGGGAGTTTTGCACACAGCTGTAGCTTGGTAGACAATTGTTGTAAATAGGTTTCATAGGAGTCTGTGTACAACGATATTCAGCTGCCCAACACCATGATACCCTGAAATGCACGGGTGACCATTTGAACTCCGCTAAATTAGGTGGCTGATTAGTGGTCAGCGTAATGGGAAACAGTTCAGACTTAGCGTAATTTATTCTGTATCCCGAATAACGGGAGAATGTATGGATATCTTTCCTTATAGAGGCCAGGTTGTGTTCAGGGTCCCGCAAATACAGGAGAGTATCATCCGCGTATAACAAAATAATCTGGGGATTCCGTTTATTCTTATTCCTCTATGCCCGTGTATCTTCCTAACCAGCACCGTAATTGGTTCAATAGTGAGGGCAAACGATAACGAAGAGAAGGGGCATCCCTGCCTGGTGCCCCTTCCGAGGAAGAATAGTGCCGATAGTGTTTGGTTTGTTAAGACTCTTGCCCCTGGGTTAAAATAAATACAGCAGCCGAACTGAGCTCAAAAAGTATGGGCCTTCTCCAAAACATAGCAGCATCGAAAATAAATAGCTCCATGTAACAGAATCAAAGGCCTTTTCGGCTTCCAAAGCGGCCACTACCACTCTTGCATGGGGATTCACCTGTGCCATTACGGCAACAGGCGACACAAGTTCAGAGCCGTAGATCTCGTAGGTATGAAGCCTGACTGGTCTGGATGCACCAGCTGGGGCATAAAAGGGAGGAGCCTTATAGCAAGGATTTCCGCTAATATCTTAGCATCCGTATTAATTAATGACAATGGTCTATAGGAGAACACATCATGGGGAGGTCTGTGTGGTTTAAGCAACACTGTGATAATACCCTTGCGCATTGATTGTGGGAGGGCATCTTGTTCCATGGATTCCTCCCATACCTTCAACAGCATAGGAGCAAGTTCCTGATGGAACTCCTTATAAGGTTCTATCCCCAGCCCATCCGATCCCGGCGCCTTCCCGAAAGCCAATGACTTTATGGCTCCCACAATCTCGTCTAATGTTACGGGTTGTTCCAGGGTGAGCATAGTCTCAGTCGAAGGTGTAGGAAGCTCTATTGACATTAAATATATCAGGCAAGCTCCCCCTCTGTGACCTCATCACGATTAGAGTATATGGAAAAGTAAAAGCTTTCAAATGTTTAATTAATGTCTTTTTCACCTGTCTTCACAATACTAATTGGGCCCTGGATACTAGTAATAGGGTTACGACGATTCTCAGTTCACACCAGGTTAGCCAATAATATGCCAGCTTTGTCTCCCTCGTCGTACCTTTGTGCCATAGTGGGAACAGCCATATACAGGACCTCCCTATCTGCCAGTTGTGAAATTCACCCAATAATCTCTGTATCCGTGCCAGGGTCTTCTCCTTGTGTGTTCTACTGTACTGAGTAGGTTCTCCACCCGACCTAATTCTGATCTAATACTTTTAAGGGATCCAGAGGTTTTAGCCATTATAATGCTGCTTACCCACACTTTAAATGTCTCCAAAATCACTGAGTGGGCGCGGACCGAGCCTTTGTTGATACTGAAAGATTCATAGTTTTCCGTGTGTAGGGCATCGGTCACACTGGGATCTCTAAGGAGAGAGGAGGGTATTCTCCAGCATGGAGTCTGTACTGGATAATCGGAGATCTTCAGGGTCATGGAAACTTGAAAACGGTCATTAAAGGTAAGTGGAAGAATAATGCAATTCTGAACCATAATGGTCATCTCGGGGGTCAATAGCCAGATATCTATACAGGCCTCTGAGTCATGGACAGATAAGTAGTATGTGAAATCTTGCTTAGTGGGTGAAGTGTCTGCCAGATATTCGTAAGGGGGAGATGCAGCAAAATTTGGTGTAGTGTTTGCGCCTCTCTAGTAGGCAAACATGGGGCATCTGAGGATCTATCCATTTCCGTTTCCAAAATGGTATTAAAGTCCCCACCCATATTACCCAGGTCTCATCTAGGAGAATCAACATTTCCGCAATTGTATGATAGAACCCAGGGTCATCCACATTGGGCCCATATGTGTTGACCAATACAATCGGAGGGCCAGCCATTTCACCCCATACTAGTACATATTGACCCTGAGGGTCCACAATACTCCTAGAGAGCCGGAAACCCACCAAAGGGTAAGAACACCTCGTGCTTGTGTGGAGTATTCCGTGTAGTACCGCAGCGGGACATATTTATGTGCAAAGGATTCATTTCCCTTCCCCAAACTGTGCGTCTCCTGCAACATCAGTATCTTGGGCCCATGTCGCGAAACATATGAACTGACTTTCCTTGCCTTTGCTGGATTATTAAGGCCACAGACATTCCAGGTCAACAATTTCATTTGTAACCCTCTACCCTTGGGTCCATCAGCTGCCATACTTGGTAAACTCTATAGATGAATGTGTTACGTGTGCACCTAGTGACCATATGATTGCTTTCAACATGACCATTACTTTTCCAACTTTTAACTTCTTCAACCTGCCCTTCCCCTTCCCTCTTTCTCTTCCCCCAACAATGTTATATCATCCCCCAGAATTCTAGCTTCTACTTGTCCTACCTCCTCCCAATGTGACTTACTGACTCTTTTCCCCAACTTGAACTTTGACTCGTGCATACCCTTCCCCCCCGCCATCTGCTTCCCCGGGAGAGCAGGAGCCCATCCCTCTTCACCGATGCCAGCTTCTGGAGAAGCGTGGCCGCTGCATTGGAGCCTGACTATCTGCAGGTTAAGGCCGCTAACTGCAATAGCCTGCCTGCTATCTTCCACTTTGTGATACCATGTTTGAGCCGAGGAATCACGGCCCATGCAGATTAACTGAGCACATTGCATCTTCCAATGCTGGATTCGCTGTACAGATCCACGAGGACTGATCCAAAATGGCCGACATTAGCCAGCTGAGCTTCGTGCTCTGATTGGCCCTCGCTCACTTCTTCTCCTGGCTGCCGCCACCGGAAGGCAATAGCCACCCTGCCACCAAAGGCCATCCTCTTAAGGCCAGAGCCTGTCCGTTCCCGCTCACTTACCACCATCAGCTTCCCCGGGAGGGCAGGAACCCATCCTTCTCCAGCATGGGGTCTGGCATGGATTCACATGCTCATGAATATTCCCCGTCGTCAGGCCGGGAATCCTCGGTAAAGAAAATATCAGTATCAGTTTCGTTTCTGATCTGTCTTTCTTAGTAGTAACCAATCACTGATCTCTGGGTCATACTGCCCCAGCCAATGACTGAACTCTACCTAAGCCCCTCCCCTGGCAGCCATCCTCAGATTTTTACCGCACGTTCAAGTGTTGGGAGTCCTCTTGTTTTAGCTCTCGAGCTTTTACTGCATTTTTGTGCTTTTTCAGGAGATTTTTCTCATTTTTTCGGTTAATCAAGTCTCAAGCTCCACCGTTTCTACTTCCGATAAAGGGGACCCGTTTTGGAATTCTTCTACGCCCCTCAAGGGCGAAGTTTTCGTCGAGTTATGCTTCTTGGAGGATTCCAGAAGGTCTGTGGCCTACCTCAACGGACATGGCACAGGACAAGGGAAGCTCGATGCCCGGATCCAAGTGTCGGAACGGACCAAGCAAGATCATCGTTCCCGCCTCGCCACCTGGCTGGAGAAGGGCACAGCAGGTGAGAAGGCGAAGAAAAAGTCTGAGCGGTCTTCTAAGTCCTGTGAGGGCGCCCTGGCGATGGGGGCCCAACAGAAGGCCAAGCACCACGAGTCTGCGGGCACCGGGAGCGCCGAAAGGTCGGGCTCCTCGGCTGCCAGGCAGGGTGCGACTTCCCCGGCACGATCAACCACGAGCCAGCACTCTGGTTCGGGGAAGAGGAAATCCAAGAACCCGGATAAGCTTCTGGAGAGGTCCCGGTCGATCTCGAAGGAAGTCGAGGGGGAGCGAGGCGATGACCCTCCCCCCAAAGCGAAGGCCCAGGATGCACCTAAGGTGGTGTGAGGGCCTTGATCCACCCGCCAAAGGCCTCTATTGAGGTTGTCGCAGCGGCCCTGGCGAAGCCGGCAGAGGCTAAGACAGTGGAGGCGGCCTCGGGGCCCAGAGTTTCCCTGCCACCGCGGAGGGAATCCTCTTTCCAGACCATCGTTAAGACCCCCATGAAGACCCCGGCGGAAAAACAGGGGGCGGGGGCGGTGGCCATTACGGACTCGGATTCAGCCTCCGAGGAGGATCCGGTGGAAACCGTGAAAGGCCTCAACGAGCGATTCGAGAAGGTTCGATCCCAGGGGAAGGTTCCCGCTGATGTGATCGAAGATAGCGACGATGGCGACGACGAGGGCCCAGTGGAGCAGCCATCCCGTCCGTCGCAGACATTACCCGAGCCCCAGGATAGCTCGGCGACCATTTTGTTGGCGATCCAATCCTTATGTACTGAGATAAGGACGAGGTTACCACGGACCCCGACGGAGGATCCAGAACCAGGCCCGTCGGGAAGCCCTCCGAACAAGTGGAGGAGAGGCCACCCCGCTCCGCCCTTCATCCCCGCGAGGCCTGTGGACCGACGGATTCTGCGACGGGGACGGACAACGACGGCAGCGATGACACAACGGACATCACGTCATCACCCCCCCCCCCCCTCGGGCCTCTCCGCCCGACGAAATTGCTTCTTTTCACGCCATGATAGCCAGGGCATCCAAGCTCTTCCAGCTCTGCCCTGAGGAACAGAAAAAGGAAGGTTTTCTTTACTAACGACGAGAGGCCAAGAATAAGACGGTCCTCGCGGTGCCGTTGCTCGACGACCTCTGGGACGAGGGGCTGGCTATCCTCAAATCCTCAAGAACCCTTCCATGACACCCGCGAAGAGGGACAGGTACGAGAAGAAGTACCGGGTCCCTGATGCCGCCCCCTTGCGCCTCAGGGCCCAGCCCACGCCGGACTCTGTCGTCTCGGCAGCGGCCAAGAAGAAAGCAGCGGGTGCGGCGGCTTCAACTTTATTTCCCCGCCGGACAGCGAGGGCAAGAAGTTGGACTCCATGGGACGACGATCAAGGCGGCCAATGCCTTAGCGATTGTGGCCCGTTATGACATGGAGCTTTTGTTCAAGATAGCTCCTTCGCTAGACTTCCTACTGGACGACAAGAGGGCGGAGGCCCTACAGATTCTTCAGAAAGGAGAGGAGGCGTCGGATCACGCCATAACGGTGGCAACGGACATTGCCAATACCGGATTTCGCCAACTGGGCAACAGGGTTTGCCTCCGATGACGAGGATGGCTCAAGGCGACGGACTTTTGCCAGGACGTCCAGACCAGAGTGTTGGACATGCCGTTCGATGGCAACAACCTGTTTGGAAAGACGGTGGATGAGTCCCTCCAGGCCATCAAGACCGACACGGAAACAGCCCGAGCCATAGGAGTCCTTCAGCAACGGCGGCCCTTTCGGAGCTCTGGAGGCAGACAGGGAGCCTCCAAGGGATCCAGCGGCGGCTCTTCTACTTACCGCCAGGCGGCCCGCTCCTCGTCCCAGGAGGCCTACAGAGGACGCGGCAAGCAAGGAAGGTCTCGCCGCCGTCGGCAAGGAGGCCAAGGCAGCAAGGCCTCTTCCAAGCAGGACTGAACCGGCCGTAGCGTCGGGCCCCCCCGGTGGGAGGCCGGCTGACGAAGTTCGTCAGCGTGTGGGAATCCATCTCCACCGACCGTTGGGTGCTGGGCACCCTGGCCCGCGGACACTCGCTGGAATTTCAAAAGAAGTGTCCTTGCATTCCTCCCGTGGCCAGGAAGGAGAATCACGTCCCTCAACTGCTGTTGGAGGTAAGGGCGATGCTCAAGAAGGGTGCCATCAAGCTCGTCCCCAAGAGGCTCCGGGGCTCTGGAGTACACTCAAGATACTTCCTCGTCAGAAAGAAGGCGGTTGGCACCCCATCCGGGACCTGCGTTGGTTGAACAAATACATAAAGGCACAGAAATTCAGGATGGTCACCCTCCAGCACGTGCTGGGACAGCTGGAGGAGGGTGACTTCCTATCGTCACTGGACCTGGAGGATGCTTACTTCCGCATCCCCATTCTAAAAGGACCCAGAAAGTTCCTCAGATTCGTAGTCCACGGGCGTCACTACCAATTCAGAGCCCTGCCGTTCGGATTAAAGTCAGCACCCAGGGTGTTCACCAAGTGCCTCGCACCTGTGGCGGCGCGGATGCGCGTGCAAGGGATCCACGTCTACCTCTACCTGGACGACTGGCTAATCAGTGCAAGAGAACTCGCTGTCGAACACACAGCGAGGACCGTCCGCCTGCTCACAGAGCTGGGATTCGCCATCAACTACCCCAAATCCCATCTGGTCCTGTCGCAGGTGGCAGTGTTTCTGGGAGCGAAGCTCGATACAGTGAATACCCCAAATCCCATCTGGTCCTGTCGCAGGTGGCAGTGTTTCTGGGAGCGAAGCTCGATACAGTGAATATATTGGCATCTCCGTCGGAAGAAAGGACGAAGGCCATTTTGGGCAAGGTACAGTGCCTGTTAGCCACGGATGTGGCCAGAGTGAGGTCCATCAAGTCCCTCCTCGGGATGATGTCCTCATGCATCTACCTTGTGCCACTTTGCAGACTTCAGAGGCGTCCGCTACAAGAGTCCTCGACGCCCGGTGCTTCGAAGACAGGATCCCGCTCGACGAAGAGTTCCGTCGGGCGATTCTATGGTGGGGTGCCCGTGTGCACCTCGCGGCAGGCATGGACTTTCAGGCCCCGGCGTATCAGGAGGCAGTAACGACGGACACGTCCCTGGAGGGATGGGGGGCCCACACTGGAGATCTCCACGCAAGAGGCCTCTGGCTCCCGGAGGAGAGGTCTCTTCACATCAACATCCTGGAATGAGCCTTGTTCTGGGTGCTCAAATCGTTCCTTCCGTCCCTCAAGGACAAAGTGGTGAGGATCTTCACTGAAAACACCACCACAATGTTCTACATCCCGAAGCAGGGAGGCACCAGATCCCCAGCCCTATCCAAGGAGGCCCAGGATCTGTGGCACTGGGCCGTCACCCAGGGGATGTTTCTGGTTCCCTTCCACCTGGCAGGAATAAAAAAGACCATCGCTGACTCACTCAGCAGGGAGCTGCGCTCGTGCCACGAGTGGGAACTACGCCAGGACCAGGTGGATCAACGGTGGGGCAAACCCCAGATCGTCCTGTTCGCGACTGCGACGAACTCCAAGTGCCAGAGGTTCGCCAGCAGGTTCGCACAACCGAGGAGCATGGGCGATGCTCTCTCGTTCCTGTACGTGTTCCCTCCGTTGCCGTTGCTGCTCCGTCTCATCAACCAGCTCAAGAGGTGCAGGTGCAGGATGATCCTCGTCGCACCGGCGTGGCCGAGACAGATCTGGTTCCCAGATTTTCTGGACTTGTCAGCGTCCCCACCTATCAAGCTGGCGGCGGACGCGGATCTTCTCTCCAGAGAAGGAGGCGCCATTCTCCATCACGACCCGGAGTCGCTGAACCTGCAGGCTTGGCTCCTGCAGCACTGGAGTTTGGAGGATACGATATCCCGGCTGACTGCAGAGAGGTTCTTGCAAAAGCCAGGGCGTCCTCAACTCTCAAATGCTATGGACATAAGTGGAAGAGGTTCTCTGTCTGGTGCCGTGCACAGAAGATTAGCCCTCTGCAGATTACGGCCCCTCAAGTATTGCTGTACCTACTGTCGCTGGCCAAAGCTGGACTGGCTCACACCTCCATCAAGATACATCTGGCTGCTATTTCCCGATACCCCAGAACTACAGGACGGGCGTCCTTGTGGTCTCATCGCCTGGTGAAGGAATTTTTGAAGGGACTATTCCAATTGTTCCCGCCAGTGAAGGCCCCTGCCCCGGCGTGGGAGCTCAACGTGGTGCTGACCAGGCTCATGGGTGCCCCATTCGAGCCTATGCATTCGGCGTCGTTGAAGTTCCTGTTGTGGAAGACAGCATTTCTTGTGGCCATCACCTCCGCACGAGTGGGAGAGATCCAGGCCCTATCGTGCAAGCCTCCATACTTGAGGACGCACCCCTCCTTCATGCCCAAGGTGCCATCGGACTTCCACCTCAACGAGCCCTTGGTGTTGCCAGTTTTCTTCCTGTCGCCTTCGTCTCCGGCCGAGAGGACTTTGCACTCGCTGGATGTGGCTAGAGCGCTGAAGTTCTACGTGGACCGCACCAAGAGTTTTCGGAAGACATCATAGCTGTTTGTGAACTTTGGACCTGTGAATTAAGGGAAGGCTCCCTCGAAGGCTTCCATTTCCAGATGGCTCTCTGGCTGCATCATGCACTGTCACCGGTTGGCAAACCGACCGCTGCCCGGCCGTCTGAGAGCCCATTCGACCAGAGCGATCGCTGCGACCACGGCGTTCCTGTCTGGTGTGCCCCTGCTGGACATCTGCAGGGCTGCTATGTGGAGGTCGACGCACACCTTCACAAGATTCTACTGCGTCGATCGGGACTCCAGGGAGGAGTCCAGGGTCGGCCAAGCAGTGCTGCGCAACCTGTTCGCTTAAGGTGAGCCTGGTGAGGAGGTATGAGATGCTTAATGTTGAGTTGTTGTATTGCTTAATGTTGAGCCAGTTGCCACCTCCCGGGGTTGTGCATGTGTATCCTGCTATGTATTCTTATATTCATGAGCATGTGAATCCATGCCAGACCCCATGCTGGAGAAGGAACAAGTTACTTACCTGTAACTGTTGTTCTCCAGCATGGGTCTGGCATGGATTCACATGCGAACCCTCTGCGGCTCTTCACTTGGTCATACTGCCACTTTACGTGCTACCAAATCTGAGGATGGGTGCCTGGGGAGGGGCTTAGGTAGAGGGCAGTCATTGGCTGGGGGCAGTATGACCCAGAGATCAGTGATTGGTTACTACTAAGAAAGACAGATCAGAAACGAAACTGATACTGATTTTTTCTTTACCGAGGATTCCCGGCCTGGCGACAGGGAATATTCATGAGCATGTGAATCCATGCCAGACCCATGCTGGAGAACAACAGTTACAGGTAAGTAACTTGTTCCCTCTTCACCGACGCCGGCTTCTGGAGAAGCGTGGCTGCCGCATCGGAGCCTGACTATCTGCAGGGTAGGGCCGCTAACTGCTATAGCCTGCCTGCTATCTTCCACTTTGTTTGTGATACACTGTTTGAGCTGAGGAATTACGGCCCATGCAGATTAACTGACCACATTGCATCTTCCGACAGTGGATTCGCCATACAGCTCCACGAGGACCTGATCCCAAATGGCCGACATTACTATTGTTTACGTGTTGCATAGCAACAGAGCCAACTGAGCTTCGTGCTCTGATTGGCCCTCGCTCACTTCTTCTCCCGGCTGCCGCCACTGGAAGGCGATAGCCGGACCTGCCTCGAAAGGCCATCCTCTTAAGGCCGGAACCTGTCTGTGACTGCCAGGGCCTAAGGGGCCTAGGACCTCCCCCCTGCCCGACGCCATCGACAACCTTTTCCACAGAACCATAATCTACCAGCTTGTGTAAGTACACTTCCACTGCCCTCAAAGTATGATGTCTGCTACAAAGGCTAGCCACCCCTTCGGTCCTCTGCAACTTGCCAAACCTTGTCTCCACTGACATTCGCAACCACCGATATTCGCCCCATGCCTCCAACCTGAAACGTACCTAGCTCACATCATCGGCATAAGCGCGATTTTGTGTGACTTTGTGCCGACTGCCTATCATTGTGTAAACTGTACTATTGTGTGGATAGCCATCTCTGCTGAAACAATATTGTTATTGCTTAAACCCTATGTCCTATCGCTCCTGATTTTGTGTGAATAGCTGTCACCTATCTGCTACTGTTGGAACTGTGATAGTGTGCGAACAACCCGTTACTGACTGAACTGAACCATATCAATACCTAATATTTTGCAAACAGCCAGCCGTGGCCCTATCCGTTCGTTTACTACGCCCGTTACAACGTAAACAGCCCTATTACTGCCACACCCTATTACAAGACTATTTGAAGCCGCACTGAGTTATTACATAATGAGAATTCTCATGTACGCTTATGACAGGCCTGCTCTCTTGACACTTCTGTAGGCTACAGTAACCTGCCAACACCTAGGAATACCCTGCTGTATTCAACAAACCTGGTGACTTACTGCATTTGAGAGATAAACCCTACAGGGATGCGATCTTTGCACTTGTTTCTCTGATCCACCCTGACAATAGATCGTCTATGAATTATTTCTATTGTTTGTAAACATTATAATAATGTGTGTTATTATGGGGGTGAGTTATGAATTCCTTTGCCCCACAGGTTTTTAGTATGTTTCTTGTGTCTGTTGGCATTTTGGATGTATTTCACCGTATGCTGAGTTGTGTGAGAATGAATGCACCATGAATGGCTAATATGAGTGATGATGTTTTAGCTGACTTTTGTCAAATTGTTGCTGCTGTTTTGCTATATTAAAGTGATCAGTGTATAATTAATTGTGATTTATTCACCAGTCTTCAATTTTTGTATCACTTTAAATACATTTTGATACATTATTTCAAATAATATCCTTCTCTGGACATATTCTTTCTGTTTTGTTTTATGCTATTATAATACTCTGGTCAAGAGGCTAGAGTCACCCTGCTCTTTTCAGTTTTTGGACTTACTGCATTTAGCCACTGTGGCTGCCTAGCCTACCATACAGTACGACGAAGCCCTTCAACTTAATACACTGAAAGCACTGTGCCCTAATAACTCTGCTTTAAGCCCCTTGGGATTACATGTGCCTACCAGCTAACCTACCTTGAAGACATGCTAAGTACCCACTCTCAGTGATACACATATACCCCTTTAATGTTGTTCTACATACTACCTCCACAGCTCCTCTCTAGCATTATGTACGCCTTTGCCCTACTACTTTGCAAAGTGCTTTGGGCGTCAACGACCGTAGGTACACAAACGTCACCACCAGCAGGCACAACTGTTACTGACTCGTATTACCTATACATGGCCAACAACAGCCGCCCATGTACATCTAGAACCAACACCTTTGAACATACCAGAACGGTAAACTCTGACCTCCAATCACCTCCCACTCGAGTATTGAACAGCAATCCTACTAAAAGTCTCATACCTTGTACCACTTTAGCTAGAAATAAAAGACTCGGAGCCAGATTACCTAGATTGTATGAACCCTCGACTACTAAAATAACCAAAGAAACTAGCCATTCCTCAATGAATACCTTTAAGAACTACCACAAATACAATTTGAATAATGTCAATATAATGACTGTTTGCCTACCAAACACAAGGAAAGAAATGAGAACCGCCCCACTAACTTTATGAACAATACGATGGGAACCACTAAGATAAACATCTCCACCGGTATCCACTCCTTCCCTAATCCTAAAATATCTCAGGACAGTCCCTGTGCCTTTCTGACACATATCAACATCCCCAATCTCAAAGCAGCCTTAGTCAACGCAAGAACGCTTGTAGCACATGCTTTGGAGATTGCTGACTAGATCACGGCAAACAACCTTGAATTCTTAGCCAAAACCGAATCATGGTTACACACAGCCACAGGCCCAACCATCTCTCTTGCCGTCCTTGATAATTACACTATACTAAGAGCGGATAGAAGGGAAGCCAGAGGCACAGGCATTGCCATTATTGCAAAAGCCAACCTAGCCATGAGAATAACTCCTTCCCCTGATCTCAAATCCTACAGACTCCTCACGATCAAACTACCCACCTCTAAGACCAGTACTCTAACTATCCACCTAATTTACAGACCTCCAGGACCATTTAGGTCGTTCGAAGAGGACATGTCCACCATCTTATTGGAGAATACTAAAGTTTTGTCCCAAATACTTTACTTGGGGACTTCAACCTTGGGTTCAATGACCCTAACGACACACAGGCCCTAGCCATAGCCAACACACTCCATGAGCTTGGCTTTACCCAAAGAGTGAAACAGCCCACCTATGACAAAGGCAGAATCCTCGATTGGGTGGCAGACCTTAATTGTGATGCTTCCATCCGATCCACAAACCTGGACAGACCACTTCCTCCTGACCTCCTCTCTTTCAGGTAATATTCTGTGCCCCAAACCTAAGATAATAGCTCCCCCTATCCCAACCCGCAATTAAAAAAATATCACAGTAGACAGGATTTTACTACTTATCATCCCTGCCCTTAACGCACTGCCAGAATCCTCTGACCCAGACACCCTGGTAAATGCGTACAACACTGCTATGACCAATGCATTGGATACAGTAGCACCCCTCAAATTTCGCAAAAAGCAAACCAAGAGCGCATCAGAACTCCTGTTTCACGCCTCACCTGAAATTACTGAGAGCTGAAAATAGGAAGTTGGAATCCACCTGGATATTCCACCCTACAGCAGACAATAAAACAAGCCTGCTCAACTGCATTGCACGTTATAAAAAATAAATACTACTATCCAAACAAGAAAATTACAATATTAGGATTCACAATGCCAGCTCCACCTCCAAGGGAACTTTTTATGATCCTAAGAGAATTAGAAGCACCCATTCCGCAATCAGATGACTGCATAAAAGACAAACTATGGTGTACCAACATCCAAAATGCCCTTACTAACATAATGTCCCTCCTACAGAAAATAATTGAGCACAAAAAAAACTCCTTATTCACCACTGACACCAACCCAATGTAGCCCCTACAGAGCCAACTAAAAAACCTGCCCAAAGCTTCAGATTCTCTAAAGTCTCCATTCTAGAGGTTGAAAAAACTATCAATCACTTAAACCATCTAATTACTGAGGCCCCTAATAACTTAAAATAATCATGGGTACTTCCTCTTCTAAAACAATCCTTGGATCCCACCATCCCCACCAATTATAGGCCTATCACCACTGTACTATTTCTCCTCAAAATACTTAGTGACATACACCCAGATTCATAAGCACCTTGAGATTAACGACCTACTAGGTGTCCGCCTATCAGGTTTCAGGCCACAGCCTGACACTGAAAAAGCTCTTTTAGATTTAAAGACCCAAATGGATACCCTTAAAGACACCGGAAAAACAGCCCTTTTACTTCTCCTTGATCTCTCGGTCGCTTTCGACTTGGTCGACCACAACGTTTTGTGTCAACACCTGGCCAGTGCTGCCCACTTCTCAGAGGATGCGATCACATGGATTAAATCCATCCTTAAATCTTTTCCACCACAGACTCCTCTGACCCCATTCCTATTACTTGTGGCATGCCACAATGCTCATGTTTCTAGCCAACACTGTACAACGTCTTCACGAAGCCCCTGTTTGATAAGATGGACTATCTGGGTGTCACCTACACTAACTATGCAGATGACACCCAGATCCTCATTCCACTCACATGCGATTACAGTAAAGACATGGCTTTAGTGAACAACATTTTATTTAATCCTTCAGGCATGGAATGCCGCCCACGGCCTATGCCTGAATGATGATAAAACAGAACTCCTAATACTGGGTTGGCCACCAACCTGAGAAAACTGAACCCCAACTACTCCTCATTCAATATCGATGGAAACACCATCCAAGTGGCAAAGGAGGTTAAAACACTAGGCTTCTACCTTGACTCCACCTTCACTCTAAATAAACAAGTAAGTGCCATGTCACCTCTACAGCCTACACCTGTAAGTTGATTAGAGCTTGTAAACCCTTTCTCACTAAAGAAGGTTGCGTGATCCTGGCAAGGGCCCTTGTTTTGTCAAAGCTGGATTACTGTAATGCACTTTACCTAGGAGCCAATAAGGCCATTGTCAAGAAAATCCAGATCCTACAAAATAATACGCTTACATCAGCATGTGGGATTTCTCGGAGAGAGCACATAAGACAGAATAAATGGCTCTCTGCTAATGACAAATGTACCCTGAAAACGCTCTCCCTTACCCACAAATGTCTGAACGGTGCTGCCCCACGTTACCTCTCAGAAAAAATGGTTAAGAAAGAAATCCTCCACTCGCCTGACCAGAACAGCTAACTCCTCCAAATTGATTGTTTCTAGATTCAAACTAAAAAAGGCAGGAGGGAGCAGTTTCCCTGTCTTGGCGACCCAACTTTGGAACGACCTCCCTCTATCACTCCGAGAGGATCAACCTTTCTTACACTTCAGACGTAACACCATAAACTGGCTTGTTTCCAAAGACACTTGACTTGTCCCCCACCAGCGACCCTCACCTCCATCTATGCCTCTGACCCAGCACCTACCTGAGTTTTATGACTCACACGCTCCTACTTTACATTTGCCTCTCATCCTGCCTCTAGACCTATTTATATCCTACTGTAATGTATTCCTTTTGTATCACCTATGAACATAGTATGCTTCCTTGCTCTCACACTACCCATCGTATTGTACTATGATTTGCATATACACTGTTTATTTTGTACAGTTTTAACTCTGTAACCTGTCACATCAACTGTTTTCTGTAACATAAGCCTAACGTATACTTGTTTTCATGTGAAATTTGTGCCCAGATACCGTTGTGTTTGGTGCGCATTACAAATCAATAAACAAACAAACAAACACCATCTGCCCCAACTTGATGATGTACCCCATTGTGACTCCTGGAACTTTCAGAGGCACGTTAGCTGCAGCTACCCCAAGAAGGCTGTCAGCTATATGCCACCGCTCAAGCTACTTAGTATATTTGTGCCTTTAGCTTCTTATCATTGCAATGCAGAACATTAAGAATAGCATAGGTCTCATGTCTCAGTCTTCGGTATCCCCTCTCTCGTTCTCGGGTCTTGGATTCCTGTTCTGGTCTGCTTCTCGGAGTTGAGGTGGGATTGGGATGGAAGATTCTACATAGTTCATGGCCTCGGTAGGGTTCTCGAAAAAGAGCGCCCTGTCTCCATGCTGAATCTGAAAGTTTTGCCGAAAATACAATGCATATGGAACCTGTCGTAGTCTCAGTTGTCTTTTTACTGGGTTGTATGTTCTTCTCTGGGCCTGTACCCCCGCTGCAAAGCTGGATAGATTTGATTATTACTTGCTTCATATCTTAACATTCCTTGTTCTCTTGACAGCCTCAGGATAAGGTCTCTATCTCTGTAATTCAACAGTCTTGCTATAATAGTGCCAGGGGGGCCCTGGTTTGGGGACTGGGGCCAGGGTGCGATGTGCTGGTTCTACCAAAAAATGTTCAGAGAATGAGGCTGTGGTAAACAGGGATCTGAGCAGTGACTCCACAAATATTTCCATTTGGCCTTCACAGGACGATTCCGAGTTGTCAACGAGATGCGCACATTATTTCTCCTAGATCTTGATTTCAAGTCATCACATTTGCCTTTCATCTTGGATAATTCTCCCTTCAGGTGCATTATATCCTAGTCATGTTGATCCACCTTGTCCTCTGTTGTGCTAATTCTGGCTTCGGCCCCAGTTATCCATCTGCTCTCCTTCTCCAGCTTCGATTTCAGTGACCCTATTGTTGCAACTATCTCGTTTAGCTTGACATTTATCGACATGAAGCAGGCCTCCACCGTTGTCAGTAAGTGGTCTTCGCTGGCTTTATCTACTGGTGGTGGTGATGCATCAGCAATTGGGAGTGTCGATGTGCTCGCCGCTGGGGTCTGCGCGCTGGTGAAGGAATCCATCGTGCCTTTCTTTTTTCCTCATGCACCTTTTGTCATCTTCCCTAAATCTTTGCTAGAGAGACATTCTTCTCCGACCGACTGGGTATATTTAATGAATTCCCAATGATCGAGATGGAAGTATCAAGGGAATAGGTTTATTCTGTTGGGGCACTATGTCAGATGGTGTAGACGCAGGGCCGCCTCTTTCCCTTGCTTGTGTCATTAACTATGTTTCGACCGCTGACCAAGTGTTTCTCGATTGCAGGTTTGCGATTAGGGAGTTTGCTGAGGCTTTGACTGCTTCCCTGTCCATGGGCCTCATTACGACCCTGGCACTAAGTGAAAAACGATGGCGGTAAATGGTTACCGCCATCGTTTTCCGCTAGGTCCGATCATGACCCGTGACCGTTAACTACGATGCCATTAGCGGCATCGTAGTTAACGCTGCCGCTAACTGCGCCAAGGGTGCGCGCACGCGACCTCCCACACCGTACTTGGCGCCATGGCGGAAAGGTACGCGAATGCCGACCCAAGCGGACATGCACCTAACGCCATCACCCAGCCCGTTAAGTACCTTACCGCCATGGTGCTAATTACGCCATCGCGAACCAACCGTAAATGGCCATGTAAAGTGAATGCAGCTGCCACAGGTGCACAGAAACAGCACAGGTGAAGGCAATACAGACTCAGGAAGTACAAAAAGAGCACACCCCACCCCTTCCCACACCCAGTCACACTCCACAATGATACCAATACGACTAGCAATGTTGGGGCTGGAGGACCTGATAGCAATGCAAGTGCTACAACAGCAACAACAACAGGCAGCACAGAGGAGACGCAGGAGGAGAAGGAGGGCAAGGCAGGCCCAGCAAGCCCCACCAGCACAGCCAGTGCCACCACGCAGGCAGCCCCCAATCCCACACATCAGAGCCAATCCATTCAACCTCACTGCTGAGCAGATCCACACCCTGTACCATTTGGACCGGGACACCATCACCGCCATCGTAGACATGACACACATCGACATCGTCAGCATGATAGAAACTCCAACCGCCATCCCACCCCGACTGAAGGTAGTGTCTGTACTCCACTTCCTGGCCACAGGCACCTACCAGCACACAGTGGGGCACTTGCATGGCATTTCACAACCATTATTCTCACGAACACTCATCCAAGTGCTCGATGCCCTCCTCAAGCACACAGATGACCACATCTCATTACCACGGACTGCCCAGGAGATTGCAAACACCAAAGTGGGTTTCCATGCACTAGCCGGCATACCTGGTTGCATTGGTGCCATCGACTGCACCCATGTGGAATTGGTGGTTCCACGTGCCATGGAGGTACCGTACCGCAACCGGAAACAGTTCCACTCAATCAACGTGCAAATGGTCTGTGACTCCAACAAGATCATCACACATTGTTGTGCCCGATTCCCCGGATCAACCCATGATTCTATGGTCCTGAGGAACTCCACAATACCACGCTACATGGAGCGACATGCAGGCCCAAGATCCTGGCTACTCGGCGAGTCCAATGTCATGACCATGGAAATGTGAAGTGGGTAGGTGAATGACGTACCAATGCATAATCCACCTGGCTGAAAGGGGGGGGGAATGATGCATACTCCACCTGGCTGAAAGGGGGGGGGAATGATGCATACTCCACCTGGCTGAAAGGGGGGGAATGATGCATACTCCACCTGGCTGAAAGGGGGGGGGTGATGCATACTCCACCTGGCTGAAAGGGGGGGGGGAATGATGCATACTCCACCTGGCTGAAAGGGGGGGGGAATGATGCATACTCCACCTGGCTGAAAGGGGGGGGAATGATGCATACTCCACCTGGCTGAAAGGGGGGGGATGATGCATACTCCACCTGGCTGAAAGGGGGGGTGATGCATACTCCACCTGGCTGAAAGGGGGGGAATGATGCATACTCCACCTGGCTGAAAGGGGGGGGAATGATGCATACTACACCTGGCTGAAAGGGGGGGGGGGGAATGATGCATACTCCACCTGGCTGAAAGGGGGGGGGGGATGATGCATACTCCACCTGGCTGAAAGGGGGGGGGATGATGCATACTCCACCTGGCTGAAAGGGGGGGGGATGATGCATACTCCACCTGGCTGAAAGGGGGGGGGAATGATGGATACTCCAATTGGCTGTGAGTAGCAGAGAGAAGGGAGAAAAATGATACCCTAAAGCAACCCAAACTCCACCCAACACCAGTAAAGCCAATACCCAATGTATGCAGCCCTACCATGTGAATGATGAGGTTGTGTCCCAACCATGACACAACCATCTGCAAGTGCATTCTACCAATTCAGACCACATTGTCAACAATGAAATGCACCTACATGCACCTCACCAAACACCATCAACCGATAGGCCTGTCCCCCATAACTGCCCACGAAGGAGGCACATGACGGACAGAAACATCAACACACCATTACACAGACAGCAGGGCCCCCAAAATGTCCCTGTCTACATCAGCATTGCTCACTGGGGTCATGATGAGGCCCACAGCAATGTTGCAATGATGTGCGCATTGCCATCACAGGACATGTGCCAGGCCAAATAACCAAACGGCATGAACGGACACAGTGGATGGGCACTCACAATGCACTCCACCCCTCTGCATACATTGGGTGATGGCATGCAAAACAGGCCATGAGAGCCATGAGCATATACTGGTTGCATTGTGTGAATCAATTAGTGCATGTAGAAATGAGCCAAAGTTGGATTCAAGCCATGGTGGCACATCATGTTCTTGATCAGACGTCATGACTGACACATACATTCTCGCCTACATACAGGTGATGCAGGCTATCCCCTGAAGAGGTGGCTCCTTACACCAGTCCGGAACCCGCAGAACCAGCACGAGGAGGACTTCAACTGTGCACATACACGTACCCGTGTGGTCATAGAGCAGACATTCGGCCTATTGAAGGCACGGTTCCGAAGCCTCAGCAGGTCTGGTGGGGCACTCCTGTACCGCCATGAGAAGGTGGCAAAGATCGTCATGGCATGTGTCATGCTACACAATATGTGCGTCAGACGGAATGTGCCCCTGCCCCCTGACGCAGAACTGCAACCACCTGACGATGAGGATGAGGAGGGTGCAGATGGGGCGGCACCTCATGGAGGAGGCGATGCACAGGGGGGGTGTGAAATGCGTCAAAATATCATCGACCACTGCTTCTAGCACATACGGCTGGTATGTATCACATGGAGACTGCACTTGGGGCACTGTGTGTCTCTGGGACATGCACACTGTGGACTGTACACCAATAAAGCACACATATGCAATGAAAATGTCCACACATTTCATTTCGGAAAAGGAAAAAGTGTATTTCAATCATAAATTGTCGTGACACACCCCCTCCCACCTCCCCCTTCCCCCCTGGACACCCCAACACACCCCCTCCCACCTCCCCCTCCCCCCTGCACACCCCAAAACACCCCCTCCCGCCTCCCCCCTCCCCCCTGCACACCCCCTCCCATCTCCCCCCTCCCCCTGCACACCCCCTCCCACCTCCCCCCTCCCCCCTGCACACCCCAACACACCCCATGTAAGTGTCTACAGATGCCTGTGACAGTGGCCACAGGCTGTTACGAGCCCCCTCTCCCGCCCCCTGGGGCACCCTTGGCTGTGGAGCGCAGGTTCCGTCCGGAACGTCGGACGGGGCTGCTCTGTGCAGAACTGGCAGCGGAGGATGTCCCTGCCTGCTCCCGTGCATGCACGTCCTGTAGGGTGTGGGAGAGCTCAGTGAGCGCACGACGCAACCCGGCAAATTCGCCACAGATGTCCCTTGACATGGCCTGCATAGCATCCCTCAGGGTGGCAGTGCTCTGCGCAATTTCGGCCCTTAGGGTCTCCGTGGCCTGTTCAATGGTTGCCCTAGCCCCCACACATTCCGCAGCATGCTCAGTCAGCATCGTGGACAGATGTTGCTGCCGTTGTATGATGTCCTCGAGGGACTGCTGCCCCTGCTGGGCCATGCCCAGTGCTGGTGGTGTGATGGAGGGGCTGCTCCCCTCCTGTGGACTGAGAACTGGGCATGGGGTAGAAGGCCACTCCTCTTCCTCTGTGGGCCCCTGTGTGTGATCCTCATGGGGGCTGGCATTTGACAAACAGGGGGAATGTAGAAGGTCAGTGGGGCTTCTGACTTCGTGCTCCTCAATGTCAGAGTCTGAACATGCAGCAATTGCAGCTGTGTCACCCATGTTGCTGCTGGCCGCAGACCCGGTGCCTTCTGTGGCAGGCAATGTTGGTACAGGTGGTGCTGCTGCTGCTGGCCTGCTGCCTACTGGGGTGCTTGCCGGTGGGCCGTCCGGTTTGCTTGCAGTGGATTCTGCTTGTTGTGGGGTCTGCCTCACTGCAGCTGAGGTTCAGGGTGCGGAGATGGTATTCTTGGCCTTCTTGGCTCTTTTCGTCGCAGGGGTGTCCTGGTCCTCGGGGTGTGATTCTGTGCCTGTGGTGGAGCAAAGGAGGGAGGGCGTTATTGATGGGTCTGCGGACTTTGGAATGACAATGATTGACATGATTCTGGTCAGTAGATGAGGCAGATTTCAGGCAGGGCCATGCAGGTTGTCTCCTTTTTGTGTGGAATGTGGATGGAGGTATGTGGGTGCCAGCAGTGTATACAGGGTGGAGCTCGCATGTGGCTGTGGGCAGTGTCCAGCTAATGTGTTGCGTTTACACTCTAGGGCAACATTGTGCTACACATGAATGGACTGCAGTGACTATGGCATGTCTTGTTTGAGGCACCTACCTTCATCGCCTGATGTCGGAACTCCCCTTTCCATCCCTCCGACGCCTTCAATGCCTTCCATGCCAATCGTGGTTGCACATATTTCCTCCCACGGTTGGAGTTTCAGTGGGGATTCCGAACCTCCACCGGTACCCAGGGCAAGGTTGCGGTTCGCAGAGATGACGGCTCTGACCCGTATGCGAAGGTCATCCCAACGCTTCCTGCACTGCTGTGGGGTGCGGGGTACGGTCCCCACCGCGCTGATGCGCTCGGCCACCAGGGCCCATATGGCCTTCTTTTTTGCTATCGCCGGCCTGGTCATTTCCGACAGCTGCATTGTCTTGCAGGGTCTCCGCAAGCATGCAGAGTTCCTCCCGGGTAAATCTTTCCTGGCGCTGGCGGTCACATGCCTTCTTAACAAAGATTTAAAGATGGCTGACGGGCTGCTTCCCGTTCCGCCGCGATGACGCTATTTCCGGTTCTGCTTTTTACGGTGACCGCTAATTGCGGCCACCGCTAATTACGGTGGCCGCTACTTACGGTGGCGGAAGTGCACCTTGCTCGCCCTACGATGCTGGTAGGGACCCTTTCCGCCATGCCGTTATTTACATTACCGCCATGGCGTAATGCTCGTGCGCGATGGGTCGTAATGTGGCGCTCTTTACGCCATCGGCCCACGGCGTAAACGCTCATTACGCCATGGTGGTAATGTCGGCAGATTACCTCCTGGGTCGTAATGAGGCCCCATGTGTGGAAATGGTCCACCAGTTGCCGGTTAGGAAAAAAGTGGGATGCCCACTTTTTACAGATTTTCTTTTTTTTAAAACTTATTTGCACAGCCACTGCGCTTTGAGGTCTCTCCTAATACCCTCCTGTGTCCCTGTAGGGGCTTATGTTGTATTGGGAGCCTCAGACTTAGCAGTGCTCCTCTCTCGGCTTTCTCATTGCTGTGCCCGCAGAGTTAGGCCACTATGTCATATCTCATGTGCGGCTTCCTTTCCCCAATTGGTGATACCTGAGTTCAATACGTGTTATGGTGTTATTGTGCATCTCGCCCCAGGTATAGTCCATATATTGCTTCCACTTATATACATCAGCAATAACTGTGTTTAATGGCGATAAGCGGTGGGTGGTTCTCCTTCACATTAATGGATGTGACAGGCTACAGGGAGTGCACAACAAACATGCCCGCCACATAAAGTCCTCATTACACTCAGCTCTAGAAACACTGTCTTACCCCTGCTCCATGAGGTTGGCTGACAGAGTTCAGTTACTGCGGCCGACGAGGTGCGCTGGGTTCCCTACACTCTACTGTGGCAGGTTTTAATATCACTCTTTTGCTTGGGATGGTAGGCGTGTTAGGTAACCAAATGGTTGCAGATCTGCGCGAGGCTCACCACAGCTGTTCGATTAGGGTTTAATGGTTCCCTTGTCCCACCGCGCATCGAGCGTGGGCTTATTTCCCTGTTTGGTTTATTCACTGCTCATACATCAGCTAGGTCGTCCGTTTGGATTTCCTTAATCTCGTGGACCTCGGATTGGCGGCGAGGAGATCCGCGACCCAGTGGAAACAGAGGATCTATTGTGGAGCGTGCAGGAGAGCGAAGGTTAACGCTGCTTAGTCGCACTTTCAGTGTTTCAGGACCATGGTCTCCCTCCCTCGCGTCCTATCAAAACAAACCTGCATGAGCTCTGCATATTTAATCGCAGTCTGGTGGTATCTCTTCGGGGCGCTGCCAAGGGCAGATCGGGTATGCGGTATGTTTCCGCACTTCTGCGCTAATTACAGGAGTTGAGCTGCTTATAAATGGATCACCAGCAGTTTCATTGAGTGCTGAGGCGATCAGGGCACATCAGGTTGGCTGATGCCCCAGCTCTGCCGTTCCGACTTCTTGGATGGTGCTATTTCAGGCAGTTCTCCCTGGCGTAGTTGCTAGCAGCGAGGCCCACGGTCTCACAGGGACGCACAGTTGGTAGCTCCTCCCCCTTGCAGGCCGTTGATGCCACGTGCTCGCCTCTGTTATTAGCCCTTTCAGCTTGGAAGTCGGATCCGGGCTTCTGCTCAGCCTCTCGCCGGCATGTTTGTTTTAAAGATTCCCATGGCGTTATGACATTAAGGAGCTCCGGGCTCGTCAGTCGCTGCACAATGTCTTCCTCCTTGTCCACCTTCAGTATGTATACAGATAGAGGCACCATTCAGGATATATTTGCATCCGGATTTTGCCCAAGACGGAGCTTCACAGCTAGGCAGCCATTTCCAATGCTACTCAAAAGCGCCCCCGAAAGCGGAGCTATCTTTAAAACTGCCTCAAGTCTGCAGAGCGGAATGGGGCAGAGTGGTGCAGTTCGGGCAGATGAATGGTGCAACAGACAAGGTACCACAGAACCGTCCCACAGCCAATAAGCTTCAGAGTGATGAGTCAAGAAAACTGAATATTCACAACCTCGACTTAGCTGAAACTGTGCACATATTAACCATGCATAGGATATGCATTAATCCAATGTAATGTACAGCTTGAACTATCATATGAACAAGAAAAATGAAGGTTCCTAGCCATTGCAAACACAAAAATAAAGTATCCCCGAAGACCGGCCCTTTTTTACTGGACCGCCTGAATTTAATGAGGCTCTCTGTTCTTTCTGGTGGTTATTTTCCTTTTAAAACCGCTCTCGAGTCAATGCTTTAATGCATGCTGTTTTGCCCCATTGCTCCATAACTAGTGGAGACATCAGGATTGTGGACATATGTGAGGACTCTTGAGTATGCTACATCCATTGTCGATTTCTTCGAAGAGAACATTCTGTCCTATATCATGGAATCTGAGGAGGCAATCCACAAATTGGGCTATGACTGTTCTATTATACCTACAGCGGGTAAATTGGGTTCAAAATATCCCAAGGCTGTGATTGGAAATGTGCATTTTCCATCTCAGTGGGTGCGGGCAGAATTGATATTGATATTTTATTTCTATTGCGCTTGTACACACGCGTTTCAGAGGCAAGGGAGGGGAACAGGGGAGAACAAAACAGCGATCTTACTAGGCCCAGTGACATTGAGAATGTGCAAGTGCATGGAAGGGGGGAGAAATCGATAAAATAACAATAAATAAATAAGAAAGGCAACAAACAGTGGTAGTGCAGCCAGCAATTTGCAAGTGCTAGGTTTAAGGCAGCTACAGGGTAGGTCTGATAAGTGCAGGAAGAAAAAGGGGGGGCTGTATGGGTACAGATACAGACCCCAGTGCAAGGGGTGGCCCAGAGGCAGTGCGGGCGGGTGGCAGGGTGAGCAAGTACCTGGGCCCAAAAGACAGAGGGTGGCCAGGTGCACGGTGCCAAGAGAGAACAGATCAGCAGGGAAGTGGGGGAGCGAAGGCAGAAGAAAAGAGGAATGTCTTGAGGTGCTTCCGGAACCGGAGTTGGTTCTCCTCAAGTTTTAGAGTGGCAGGGAGGCTGTTCCAGAGGGAGGCCCCAGCCGAAGACAGAGATCTACTCCCAGCTTGTTTCTTTGAAAAAAGACGGACCCAGAGGGAGTTGGAGGTACAGGAGCAAAGAGCTCGAGAGGGGAGGTATTTGCGGAGATGAAGCAGGGGGTTTGCCAACCAGATTGATTAGTATGGCGCACATAACGACAGAGCGACCTGAAATTAAGGACTAGGGAAGAGTGGGTGACGAATCTCATTGGGCATGGCTGGAGACTTTGGTCAAATCAAGGGGGATGCCATACTCCTTCCTAGCCAAGGCTTTGGACCTATCCACCTGATGATGAGTTAGAACACCAGGGGCATAATCATTTATTTCAGGAAGATGGTCTTTTTAGCTATTTAGATGGTCTCAATGTGATAATACTCCAAGAAACTTGGTTAATGGACCCACTGGTGGTAGTTGGTTGGAACTTCATCACGAGAACAGCGAGTAAGGTTTGTGTGGGTGTCTAAAGGGAGGACTGGCATTAGGAGTGAAGCATCAGTTGTGCATTGTAGAAATCTCTGTACCAACCCCTGACATTCTTGCAGCAAGGGTGAGTTTCATGCAGAGCACAGATATTTCTGACATACGGGAGTCGTTGTGGGTAAATGTCTATGTACCTCCCAATCTAAAGGAAGTTGCAGCCACTATGCGTGAAATGAAGGATTTTTTGGGTGGATTGGATCGGGTAGGGCCAGTAATATTATGTGGAGATTTCAACGCAAGAATTCCCTTGCCATTAAGACAGACTATGGATGACGCAGATCCCATTATTCCATTGGGATGGGCGGGGAAGCCCTGGCAGGGCTACTCAATGGGGGATGGGTTGGGCCTGTCTATTATCCTCCTTTGGGTTTAGTGCCATTAATGGTGCATATCCATCTGACGACCCACCCAACTTCACCAGGGCGGGTTAAGTGGGGTAGTTGGTTATTTCCCACCAGCGACTTTGACGAACCATTTATATCAACGCTTTCCAAATCACATCCAAGCCCATTTAAATCCCCCCAGGATTTGAGGGATTTATGTTTTGGTACAGTTCCCCCATTCGGCGCTGGAGTTGAGAAGTTGACTATTTGCTTTACCTTTGTTACATCCATTGAAGGATAGGCGAGTGGACTGTTTACCTAGCCGAACTCTAATTTCGGGACTAAACAACTTGGCACTAAATAACTTCAATGGCTAGGCTACGCAGATGATTTGGCCATTTTAGATTTAACCACAGGAGGGTGACAAACATCCCTGAATAAACTGTAATGCGAATAAGAATTCACTGATTATTAACATCTCTAAAACCAAGATTATGATCTTTGATCCACCGAAGAAGAAGCAAAAGCTTGAAGTGGCCTGGGAATTGGCAGGTGTGAAACTGGAGGAGGTAAAGGTCTACAAATACTTGGGAATACATCTGAACTCTAGGCTGAATGGTATGGCCCAGATGGATCATGTGAAAATAAATAGGTAGGCTGCTCTGTGGGGGTTTCCTTCCCTTGTACATACAGTCAGTGGGCTCTGTTCTCCATCTGTATCAAGCCAAAGTTGTTCCAATGATGACATATGGAATGGAATCATGGGCATTAGCTAAGATTGGAGAACTGGTTAAGTTGGAACGAGGGCTGGTCAAGAGCTTGTTACGACTGACAACTGTAGGATATTTTGTGTAGATTTGGGGTCTGGTGGTATTTTCTTACCGCCATAAAAAATTGTAATTTGGTGATGACTACTCCTTGCATTTAGATTCGGTTTGGCCTTATTTCCTTTCAGTGACCATACCTTATTACATTATGGGATAATTTATTAGTATACACTATTGTTGGTAATTTAGTGGTGAGCATGATTTTTCTGTTTTATTTATGGCCCCAACATACACAAAACCTTCCTTATTCTTATAATGTTCTTGTGATCTATAGAGAGCCTTGGACCTATATACAGAGACACCACAATTTCACACATAGAGTATTATCAATAACCCGTGGTGTCATCACTGACTTATATACATCAGTGAACTATGCTTCAATAGGCCTCATTACTGGTTCATGGACCCCCAGTAATATATATTTTGTATTAGATTTCACCCAAACATCATGCACTCGGTGAACACACACATACAACTATTTATCACTGCTAAGTCTATCTATTCCATCCGCATGGGAAACATGACACATTTATTACCTAAAAATCTTCCCCATTTCATAAGGTATTATTCTAAATGCACCAAGAAAAGACAAAAACAAAAACACTCTACACGATCTGCGTATGTATCATTTGTATTATAACAGTTGCATTTCAAAGTAAACATCTTACCATATGTACATTTGTATTACTGCATTGTCTGTAATAAAAAGAAGAGAAAAAATATACAGCGACAGAACAACATTCACATTGCAACATTATAACATGGCAATTAAACACAGGGGATTCCCTTTGGCTACTCTGCCTGCCTGATATTTTAGAAGGTCGTTCGTACAGCAGTACACAGTAACCTCAATTCACTTTGGATATTTACCAATTATCTGTAGTCCTCTCCCACACACAACCTCACTCTGCTCGCCTCCGAAGCATGAGCCCAGGGTTGCCTTTGTAATCTTTTTTTTTTAAAACTTTATTTTTGGTATTTGTACAATAAACAAACAAAACATATATCATAAACATAAACTTGGAAGTAACTAGTGCTTCATGTCCCGCCCCTCCCACCCTCATCCCCGGCACCCCCCAGGACGCCCTTGAGTTAAGTCATTAGTGGTTAACAGTTGGTTGCTGTGCCCAGATTAGGGTGTATGTCCGTGTGGTTTTGCTCATGTTCTGGGGATGTGGCTCTTGAGGAGTCGATGCTTCCTGTGGATAGCAGATAAGCGATGTATGGGCCCCAAATGTCCGGTGGTCAAGCATGCAGGGGTAGTAGCTTGAGGTAGTTTGATTCTGTGTCCTGGCAATATGCTATGTCTTTCAGCCATTGTTGTACAGTTGGTGTAGGTCCTTTTCCTCATGACATTGTGATCCTGCTGCATGCCAGCAGTAGTAGTAGCCCTCCTAGTTTGCCTGTTAGTATGCGGAAGTGTTTAGTAAGTCCCAGGAGTCTGATCTTGGGGTCAGGTTCTATGGGCATGCCTACCATTGCAGTTGTCTTTTCCAGTATCATTTCCCAGAATTATTGAATTGATGGGCATGACCATGCGAGGTGGAGGAAGTCCGCCAATTGTGCACCACATCGACTGCATAGTGAGGGGTTTGAGGGGTGATAGTGGTGGATTTTCGCAGGGGTGTTGTATGCTTGATGAATACATTTTAGATGTATTAGTTTATATCTTGTATTTAGTGATACCTTCTGGGTTTGTGCTAGAATGTATTCCCATTCCTCATCTGGGAATGGGCTCTGGAGGGCCCTTTCCCACCTCGCTTTAGGTGTTGTCGGGTTTGGGACTGTGTCTATTATTAGCGATTTGTATAGCATCGAAACCAGTCTGCCTTCCCTTTGTGATTGGATGTCTCCATGTAGCAGTTGCCATGTTGCGGGCTGTTGCGGGAACAAGGGTAATCTGGTTTGCAGGGCGCCTCTAAGACGGAAGTAAATAAACGTGTCTAGGGCGGTGGAGGCTCCGCAGTGTTTGGCCTGTTGGGGGGTGAGGAAGTTTCCTTCAATAAAGAGATCGCCCATGGTTTTTAAGTTTAGCTTGTCGGCCCAGTTCAGGTAAACTTTCTCATTGGTCAGGGGAATACCAGGGATGAATTTTATCAGGAGAAGGGGGGAGAACCTGTTCTGAATTTTACATTTCTGCACAATTCTTTTCCATATTGCTAAGGTGGAGAGGACCGTGTTTAGAGTGTTGTATGGGGTGTGTGTCTGGCCAAAGATGACTGCTCCGAGCAGGTTAGGAGATACGATGGCTCGCTCTAGCTGAACATGGGGGCAGACGAAGTGTGCAGTGTATCAGTGGCCCAAGAATTGGGCTTGCGCTGCCCAGTAGTAACGTTCTACATCCGGGAGTGCCATTCCGCCTTTTTTAACGGGCTGGATTAGTGACTTATAGGCGATTCCGGCTGGTTAGCCCACCCAGAGAAGTTCCAAGATCATGCTCTTCAGGTGTTGGTGATGCTTCTTAGGTACTAGTAGGGGCAGGTTAACAAAGAGATAGAGGAGTTTGGGAAGTATTACCATTTTTACTATCGACATCCGGCCCCATAGAGTGAGTGGTAGTGATTTCCATCTTTCTATTTTCCCTTGTAGTGCTTGGAATACTTTGCCATAATTGTCTTGGAAAAGAGTTTGGTGGTCTCTGGCCATTTGAATACCTAAATAGCAGACGTTCGTGTGTTCCCATTTGAAACCAAAGTCATCCTGTAATTCTTGGGTCTTTGGGGTGAGTGGGAATACAATGGATTTGCTATGGTTAATCTTTAGTCCGGAGAAGTTACCAAATTTTATTATATCCCGTATTACTGGATTCAAATTTATTGTCGGGTCTTGTATGTAAAGGGCGATGTCATCTGCATATAGGGAGATTATTAGTTTGTGGGGGCCGAAGGTCAGGCCCCTTTGTATGTGTCTGGCTCGGAGGTCTGAGGCAAGGGGTTCCTTCACCAGAGCAAAAAGCAGGGCTGATAGTGGGCCCCTTTGTCTTGTTCCCCGCTGGAGCTCTATTGCCGTCGATCTAGTTTTTCCCAAAATGATGTCTGAACGGGGTTGGTTATACAGGAGGGCAGTTAGCTGGAGGAATCTCTTTCCCAAGCCCATTTTCTGGAGGACTTCAAAGAGAAAAGGCCATTCGATGGAGTCGAAAGCTTTCTCGGCGTCCAGAAGGACCGCCACTGCTTGGCGTGAGCGGTCTAGAGCCTCCATGACTCCGAACATGCGTCTGATCCCAAATGTTGTGTTGTGGCCCGGTATAAATCCGGCTTGGTCTACAAGTACCAGCGCAGGCATCAGGGGATTGAGTCTGGAGGCCAGGATTTTAGCTAATATTTTATTGTCCAGGTTTATAAGTGATATTGGTCTGTACGAGCCACACTCTTCTTGGGGTTTGTTGGCTTTGTGCAATAGTATCATGTTTGCCTCTCGGAGGGTCGGGGGTAGTGAGCCGGTCTCTAGTGCCTCCTCGAAGACATGCAATAGAACTCAGGCGAGGATGGGTGCAAACGCTTTGTAGCACTCGCCTATTAGTCCATCGAGACCAGGCGCCTTAGTGTTTGGGAGGTCTTTAATGGCTTGGATGATCTCCTCTGAGGAGATCGGTGCGTTTAGGGGTTCCCTCACCAGAGCAAAAAGCAGGGCTGATAGTGGGCCCCCCTGTCTTGTTCCCCGCTGGAGCTCTATTGCCGTCGATCTAGTTTTTCCCAAAATTATGTGTGAACGGGGTTGGTTATACAGGAGGGCAGTTAGCTGGAGGAATCTCTTTCCCAAGCCCATTCTCTGGAGGACTTCAAAGAGAAAAGGCCATTCGATGGAGTCGAAAGCTTTCTCGGCGTCCAGAAGGACCGCCACTGCTTGGCGTGAGGGGTCTAGAGCCCCCATGACTCCGAACATGCGTCTGATCCCAAATGTTGTGTTGTGGCCCGGTATAAATCCAGCTTGGTCTGCAAGTACCAGTGCGGGCATCAGGGGAATGAGTCTGGAGGCCAGGATTTTAGCTAATATTTTATTGTCCAGGTTTATAAGTGATATTGGTCTGTATGAGCCGCACTTTTCTTGGGGTTTGTTGGCTTTGTGCAATAGTATCATGTTTGCCTCTCGGAGGGTCGGGGGTAGTGAGCCGGTCTCTAATGCCTCCTCGAAGACATGCAATAGAACTCAGGCGAGGATGGGTGCAAACGCTTTGTAGCACTCGCCTATTAGTCCATCGAGACCATGCGCCTTAGTGTTTGGGAGGTCTTTAATGGCTTGGATGATCTCCTCTGAGGAGATCGGTGCGTGTAGGGGTTCCCTCAGCATGGCTTCCACCCAATATAGTTCTATGTTGGCTAGGTAGTGTGCCAGTTCCTCGTGGGTGGCGGTGAAGTTAGTTTTGTACAACTCTTGATAAAAGGTGCGGAAAGTTTCAGCTATTTCTTTTGTCTAGGATGCCCTGGGGGTTCCAGATCTGCTCGATCTGTGTGGGTTTTTGATCCGCCGCTATCAGCCTCGCGAGGAGGGCGCCTGGTTTTTGCCCTTCTCCGTATTGACAGATGCAGTGGCATGTGATAGAAATTTCAGTTTGCGGTCTGCTGCCGCTCTGAACTTATCAAGCTCTTCTTTCAATGAGGCTAGCACTTGTGGCTCTGGTGAGGTGGTTTGTAGATGTTCGAACTCTTTCAGGCGGGTCTCGCTCGAGGACAGTTCTCGTCTGATGAGCTTCAGGATTCCTTGTTCTTCGGTCAAACAGATCCCTCTGACATAACATTTCAGGGATTCCCACAGGGTTCCAGCCAATGACACAGAGCCTTGGTTGATATCCAGGAAGGATATGATCTCTGTGCGGAGTTCGTCAGCGAATACCTGGTCATGCAGGGATCCTGGTTTGAACCTCCAGTGTCTTCACCCTTCCGATGGGTCTAGTGGGGTGCACTCCACTGTGACCGCAGAGTCGTCTGGTAGCGATCTAGGCAGTATTTGGCTGGTTTTCCACTGAACCTGGCTGTGAGCGGAAACCAGTATGTAGTCCAGGCGGGAGCTGGTTTTGTGGACCCATGAGTGGAATGAGTAATCTCTGGCTTTGCTGTGTTGTCGTCTCCAGACATCTACAAGGTTGTATGCTTTGCAGATCTCAAGAACCTGAAGGGCTGCATTTGAGGGGGTTGTAGTCATCGGGTGTGATCTGTCCTGCTGTGGGTCTAGTGCGGTGTTCATGTCACCTGCCCGTATTATTGTTGCGGGTCCTGCTTTACGCAGGTGCGTCATTACCCAAAGTTGGTGTATCCGTCCGTGTTCAGTTCGTAGGAGTTTGATGATGAATTCTGCATTTTCCAGGATCCCATGTACCAGGAGTGACCTCCCCTCTTTGTCATTTTTGACGGCGAGTAGTTTAAATTTCAGGGATTTATGTATCAGGATTGCCACTCCTCTGGCGTATGTGGAGTATGATACGAAGTATCTATGACAGCCCCAGTCTCGGGCCCAGCGATTCTCTGTTCTGGGGGGTAGTGCGTTTCTTGAATCAGAGCAATATCCACTTCGTGTCTCCGGAGGTATTGCGTTATCTTTCTTGTTTTCGTTGGGTTATTGCCCCCTTTGATGTTCCAGGTAGCTAACTTGAGCGGTGGCGTGGGGGGGGGGAGGTGCGGACCCCAGATAAGCACTCTTCCATAACATTAAACCGTTTCCCTCCCGAGCACGGGCAACCCCCAACTCACCCGTCATATTTCCCACCCAAAGTCCCAAAACATAACAAAGCTGCGCTTGGGGCGCTAGGGAACTTGCAAGGTCCAGCGCACACTGTGGTCTAATGTGGATGTGGGATCCGGGGGATTAGTTTGGATAGTGTAGCGTGGCCTGCTGATGGGTGTAAGTGGGTATCATGGCGGGTCTCTGTCCACTCGGTCTCTCCTCTGTGGTCTTGGGTTGCCGACATGTTGTTTGCACCCCAGCTTATCGAGGAACGAATTTGCCTCTTCGGGTGTGTTGAAAAATTGTGATTTGCCATTGTGTTGAATTCGTAGTTTGGCTGGGTAGAGCATGGAGTATAGCAGATTGTTGTCCTGCAACCGGCGCTTTACTCCGGTGAATGTTCTGCGTATCGCCTGGACTGAGGGGGAGAAATCAGGAAATCATTGATGTCATCTCTGTCGTGTTGTAGTTTCCCTTTCTCTCTTGCTAAGCGGAGGAGCATGTCCCTGTCTTTTAAGTTGAGTAGTTTTGCTATTATTGGGCGAGGAGCGGCCCCGGGAATGGGTCGGTTAGTTGGGACACTGTGGGCCCTTTCTACCACGAACATATTGGACAGTGCGGGGCTTCCAAATAGGTCTTTACATAGGGATTCCACAAAGTCCTCCATTTTCCTCGTGTTTTGCTGCTCCTTCACCCCAAGGATCCTAATGTTGTTTTGGCGTGATCACCCTTCGAGGTCTTCGTTTTTGGCCATGACGACTTTCATTTGTGTTTCAAGTGTTGAAACCTTGGTGGACATGGAAGATATGTTGTCTTCGACATCGGAGATTCGTTGTTCGGCAGCGCCTAGTCTGTCCCCATGTTTTTCTAAGCGATGCTGTAGCTGGTCTACTTTGGTGGACAGCAAGTCGAGTTTGCTGTCACTGTTGCCAATCCCCGCTTTTAGTTCAAGCAGAATTTCTCTGTCGGTGGATTGAGCGGGGTCGTCATCTGAGTGCATGGACCCTCCTGGACTCTCCTGTCTCTCATTTGCTTTCGGGGTTTTGACAATGGTCCCTGTCTCAAACGTCAGCTTCCTCTGGGATTTATCTGATTTTCCCATCCTGGCGGTGTCTTTGTGCCGGGTATCCGGATCAACTGTGGTTTTTCGCCCCTTAATTGCTTCCCTTGTGGGGGGTTATTGGCACTGTTTGGGATTTGTGGCTCTTACAGGGGTTCCTGTGTCCTGTGGTGTCACTTTGAGTGGGGGGGTATCACCCACTGCTTTGCTGGCTTTCGCCCGATTATCGGGACTCTGGGGGGTTTATTGATTGCAGTCCCACTGTGCCCCGCTCTCGTGGGGACCCGTTTATCCTGGGTGTGATTTTGGAGCCTTCCCGGCTGGTGCGGCTGTAGGAGTTCGGCTGGGCCCTAGTGTGCTTGTAGTGTCCGATTCCCGCCGTGGGAGCTGTGTGGCTGGAAGTGGGGGAGACGTCCCGCGGTGGCCCCCGCCCTGTTGTTATGCTTTGTGCTTTTCTTAGTTCCCTTTCCCATACACCGCTGTCGGGCCGGGGGTAGGAGGGGCTCATCTGGTGTGCTGCTGCCGCCTTCAGATTGCGTCCACGCAATGCTGTGCTGGTGAAGGGTGGGGCCTCCCGGCCGTCGGGTGATGTCAGGGAGCGGGGGCTCCACTGGTGGGGTCCGCTCCGCATTGCCTCCTTCCCGTGGGCTGAAGTGGGGGTCGATCGCCGCCAGACCTGCTCTTCAGACGCGCTCCTCACCGCGCACGGTCGTCTCGGGCTGCTGTGCGGCTAATGTGGGTCTCCTCGGGGGGTGCTCGGGAGGCTGCGGGTATTGTCGCTGCAACCTCGAGGGATTTTTCCCTCGGTCACAGGGCCGCGCCGGCTTGTCTCTCCGCGGCACCGTGTCTGCTGAGGCCGCTCCCAGGCCTCGAGCCTGAAGTGTAGTCTTGGTCGCTCCCTTCGCCGTCGGGGGGGCAGCTGCTGGTGCGTTCTGCCTCGGGTCGACCACTACTGGTGGTGGGGTTGGATGGCCCCCGGATCTGTTGTTTTTCAGGATTTTATTTTGGTGCGCTGCTGGAGCTCACGCAAGAGCGGCCCTCTTGGTTGCGCTCTAGCGCCCTCTTGCCTTTGTAATCTTGAGGGTTTGAAGTTCACAGCGAGAACATGGAATTCTCAAGCCAGTGCTAAGTGAGACTGGGCACGCCTGTCTCACAGCCCAGTCTCAGATCCTCCGTCTCGGCAGCTCAGCAAAAGCGATCTGAACTTTTTTGTCAAACTTTCCCGCAGCAGAACTCTGCTGCTTACGCAGCATATCTGCAGATATACTTCCCTCCGATCATATTAGCAGAAATTGTACTAGGTTGACACCCCTGAGTCACAAACAATGGGAGCTTCATATTATAAAAACTGTTTCTTTTTGATTTCCGGCTGCCTTCCTGTCTTTCGCATTCAGCACAGCCAGAGAAAATAAGAGAGAAAATGCACGTTTAAAAGCAAATTTGTACTTCCACCTCATTTTTTACATAGAGATTACATTATAATGTTAATGGGTTAATGAGTTAGCCCTAGTGATTAGTATTTGTTAATTAAGTCAGTCAATTAGATAGCTAATGTAGTCTCCTGTGAATGAGGCATTTCAAGGAAAAGAAAAGGAAAAAAAATTGATGCACATTTACACTCTATATTGTTTTTTTTTTTTTGCTGCAATATGAATTCCATACCTTGGATGCCTCCAGCCATATATTCATCTGCTCTGTTGGCAACATAAAATGACTATATGTGTGTGCCACATTATTGCTGGCAATAAAATGCTATCACATTCAGTGAGGCACTATATTTCGAAGCACTATACTTCAAAGCACTATGAATATTACTACACAACCCGTACTGCTTTTGAAATGATTCTGTTACAATTCAATCTCCTGTCTGTTGTCCAGAAGATGACCTTGGGGGATGCCTTACTTTCTATTGAAAAATGGTTAATGCAAAAGTGGGTACACTATTACATTTTATCCGGGAGGCTTATATACCGCAAGCCAAATATATTTATTTATTTTGTTTTAATGTGATACAGTTGTATATAAAACTTTACACATAAGCAAAATACAATAAAAAAATGTACTTAATTTGACTTTCATACAATGTAGTGATCATGTACATAAAACCTTTAAAAGAATATCATTAACCAGATAAATAATATATATAGCTTAATAAAATAGTGAGACTGAGATAGAATAAAGCAGATAAACAGGCATAATTATTTGATTATTATCAAGTTGTGGGATGTAGAATATTCAGTTCTAAAGCCACTCTGGAAGCAGTCAAGAATCCCGGCCCTGTCTGCCCATGCTTGAAGTTCTTTTAGTAATAAGGAAGCAAACATTGTCCCAGTGCAGTCAAGCAAGGATAGCTACCCGGGTCTGTTTTGTTCCCCTTTTTATACACAGGGACTAATATGGCGGTTTGCCATGTTGCAGGGATTCTACCGTCTCTTAGTACTTTTTCAATTAAGATCTTCATTAGACTTGCCCAAAATTTAGGGTTGCCCTTCATGATCATGTTAGTTAGCCCATTAGGCCCCGGAGCCCTAGAGGATTTCCATTTACTGATGTTAATTAAGAGTTCCTCACTAGAGACTGCAAACGGCCAAATGGGCTGGACTTCTCTAATACTATACCCTTTCAGCACGATCTCCGGCCCATTCCGATCTTCCAGAAACTTAGTCCACCAAATATATGCTAGGTAGCAATCTGGCTAGAATATGTGAAGTAGCAGGAACATGGCTAAGGATGGCCCCAGGTAATGTTTTGGGGGGCGAACCGCTGCGGCACTATAAATCAGTGCTGAAAGCTATCATCATTGCGCAAGGTGCGGAGCAGGCACTGGTGAACCTGGGAACAAAGAACAGTGCCCCAGAGTTTGTGCACTATGTCCAACAAAGGAGCCACCTTGCAACATACATACAGGAATTTCTGGGAAACTATCTAATCTGAGACTACATGAAGATCAAGTGTAACGTGGTAAGAACAAAGGAAACTGATGGAGCCTGGCATATGATCCAAAGATCAGAGAGTTAATGTCGATTATGTGAGCATGGTGTGCTGGAGTTAGCCAGATTTTTGTTATGCCAATGTGAAGTAGTGGGGGCCTTCAGAATGGAGGCCGGTGTAGCCATTCCAGCCATCGACCCGAGGAGGAGCAGTTGGATAGATTTTTGAGCGGAAATGACCATGCTTGAATTGTGTTTTGTAGTCTGTTTTAGAGGGGAAAAAAATTATGGAAGTTTTATTGTGATGGGGAAGCAGGATGGTGCCAATTATCCTGTAACCCCAACTAAAACATGTGAGGCCATGTTTTAATTGGGGTTTTAGGATAATGAACGTTTCTAATTTTACTTGCAATGTTTTGAATGTAATTTGTGAAAAGTGGAATAAACTAAAACACAACAAAAAATAAAAAAGATCAATAACAAAGATCTGCAGTACATTTATTTAACAACGTGATGGCATTGCAAGTCTGTCTTGTCCCCCTTTTCATGTTTACACTTCCTCTTTATTAGAAAGTGGACAACACAATGCAGGTAATTCCAAATTCTTTATTGCGATTTCAAGTTTAAAGAAATTACTGCAGTTTCTCTCTAGGCTTTCTCTCTATCTGCTATTCGGCCTCCAAACTTCCAACCATAACAATACCATTACCAAGGAAACATGTTCCAATTAAGAATGCAACAGTGACAAAGGGGATGGGAAGGATTAGCCTGCATGTAAATGAACATAAAGAGGGTGATGGAGAGCAGTTCTTTTCTGCCCAATACCCTTACTCACCACACACTCCTGAAACGCTCTAGATGTAAATTTCGGACCATTGTCACTGACAATTACAGAGTGCAAACCTTCCCGCCAGAATATTCCTTCCAAAAATGGTATTACATTGGTTGAAGTGATTTCATAAAGAATTTCTACCTCGGGCCACTTAGACAACAGCTCTATAGCAGCAATTACATACGTGTCCCTCTCTCCAGAAAAATGTATTAGACCTAGTATATCCACAGCCACAGATCCCCATGCCATCTTGGGTGCCTCAGGAGTCTCCATTGGCGTCCCCCTGATTTTTAACACTTTGTCACTATTCTGACAAGGCTCACAATCCCTCACTTGTTCAATAAAATCATCCATCGCTGGCCACCAAAAATCAGTTCCGATTATGGACTTGGTTCTGGACACAGCCATGTCACCTTCATGACCTAACAGGACCACCACCTCTTTCATTCCCTCTGGTACTAATAAGCACTCTCCTCATTTATTTTACAACATGATGGCATTGTTAGTCTGTCTTGTCCCCCTTTTCATGTTTGCTCGTCCTCTTTATTATGAAGGTGGACAACACAACGCAGGTAAGTTCAAATTCTTTATTGTGGTTTCAAGCTTAAAGCAATGACTGCAGTTTCCCTCCAGGCTTTCTCTCTATCCGTTAATCAGGCTCCAACCAGAACATTTCCATTACCAAGGAATCATGTTCCAAATAAGAAAGCAACAGTGACTAAGGGGAAGTGTAGAATTAGCCTGCATGTAAATGAATATAAAGAGAATGCTCTTTACAACACTCTTCACCAGCTAGTTCACCACATTCCACCTCCCTACTGTTGAAAAGCCCCTGAAAACAGGGTTGTTCTGCTCACTGTTACTCTTTGTGTACAGTTTTAAGTTTGAAGTAGTATATTACATAAGACAAACACAAATGCATGAAACAATGCTTGATTTATTTTTTAGTGACTGTCTAGTACGCAGATGAGCTTTGCATGCAGGTGCCACAGTGTGCGACAGTATGCTTACTGTTGTTTTGTATTTTACAGAAGGCAGTCAGTCTTGGATAACCTTTTGGGTATTTAGGAACTTCAAATTCTTTATGAATATTTTGTGTGCCTCATACAAAGTAGCATCCCTAACCTGGCTCTCCATAACCGTAATCTGGTGCTCCCTTGTTTTAAATCAAAAGAAACCAATATGCTTGCTTTCAAAACTGTTTTAGGACTATTGTTTCAGCGAGGGCTTGGCTGAAAAATTGCTATATGAAAAGAGCATAAATTGTGTGGGATGAATCGGGCAGGGTGATTTATTTATGCGGTCAGCCTTGAAAGGACTGCGTGATTTGTATTTGTATTTATTATGTTTATATAGCGCTTTCATCCAAAGCGCTTTACATTATAACATTATAACAGAAGAAGCAATTTGGAATTGACAAATCTTTCCTGAGGGAGTGCTGGTTTGGGTTTTGTTCCTCATTCTTTTGTCTCTGGTATACAGCACGATCATGAAGGGAGAATATGAAGCCCAAGTGAGAAGATGTAGTGTTGCCTTAGCACTGGCAGAAGACCTTTCCAAAACGCAGTAGTAGTTGAAAGAGCAGAACCACCCCCCTTTGACATGCACAGCCGAAAAGGGAAAGAAAGAATCCATCCCAGAAAAAAACAGTACACAAAACCAGCCCTTTACACATTCCCTCCACAACATATCCACACACCCTCACCCTGTAATAACTCTACTGCCCAAGATGCAACCAGCTGCATTAACAAGTGTCCACTCCTAGACAAGATCCAATTAGCCTATGAATTGCAATGAGAGGTTCTGTTGAAAACGGTGCAGCACAACTCGGCCCATGTTCCTCTGGATCCATGTGGAGAAGGAAAGTGGTAATTAATCAGAAAAGGTTAACATAACCACTACAGCTATCTCAACACGAGGTGTTTGGCAGGTGTGGAGAGTATTAAATTGATTTTCTTTACTCAATTTTTGTTGTATTTCTTATGTTACGCAGCCCCAGAGCTGCAACCACGGCATGCCGAACAGTCTCCTCAAGAAAAAGGAGGATCCGAAATCATTAGGTGGGAGGAGCCTGTTTTGAAATCCTACCCCATCTCCAAAGTTGGAATTTGTGTCCACTGACAGATGCATTCATAGTCGTTCCCAGTAGTGTGTTTGTTGATTTCTAAAGTGGGCTTTCAGCTTGGTGGATCAGTCACTGTTATGGTCATGGTCACAAGTCATTGCATAGTGCTTGGGCCAGGCAAAACATTAATGTTGTACCATTGGTTCTTTCACAGGAGAAATGTCATCGCAGGTCTCGGGACATGGGCAAGCAGTGTCGGAGTGCCCCCTCATGTCAGCCTCCGGCCGTAACTTGTTCTGGGCAGGTAAATATCCAGGCGTGTCTTTTATGCATGTGAGCTGATTTGTGTGTGTATCTGTTTGTCCATATGCGAGTGGGTGCGGCCATGTGTGGTGTGTGTGTGTAATGCCTATCTATGTGCATTTGCACTTACATGTGTGTGCCACCTGTGTGTTTGTTTGCTGTGAGGTGCCATGCAAACAGGACTCGAGGTGAAATTTTGTAGTAAAAAAGGAATTCCCATTTCGAATGGGGCATTTTTATTAGCAAAGTCAAAATATATTTTAACTCTAACATTTTATATTTTTGTGAACCATACATCTAGTAATTCATGCAAATTAAAAGATAACCTTTCACCTTGAAGTTCCATTTCAGGTCAGGCAGTAATCATTTTAGAGATCCTTCCTGTGGCTCTCCACGTCTAGTGCTACTGATCCTGACAAATATATGGAGCTGTGTGGGTGGAAGCAGAGGGACAGGCTTCTATTTGTCTGTTCTTTCCTATTTTGTGTTGTGAGTATTTTTACTTACTAGTTATTTTGTTGGGAATATTTCCCTATTTCAAATGGATTGTGTCCTCCCACGTATTCCTCGATATCCTGCCTGCAGCTCAGAAACTTTTTTCCCCAGGAGAGGGCGATGTGTGTCGTTGACGTTGTATCCTTCGAGGGCATCCGTCCTCCTCAAGTGTGATGTTGTACACTTGTATAAAAGGCATGCACTCTGCACGTTGCTTCAGTTCCGTCTTTCTGCGCACGGTTGTTCGCCTTTGGCGTGTTCAAAGAAACGGCGTAGTTCGAAAATAAATTCAACTCATACCACAAAAACGGGTTTCAAGAGATATGCTGAGTGTTCAGCAAACATGTCCATAACCGATCCGCATTGGGTATGGCTCTGGAACCTGGGGGAGGGCCACATCGTCAAAGATTTTGGATCGTGCCAGTCTGACTTTAAAAGCGATAAAGGAGAGGACAGGAAAACTTGCTTTGAGCAAACCCTCCCCGAAATCATCTTCAGTGAACCCCAAAAAAAGATTGTCTGAAGATAAACATTTGAGGAGAGGACTCCGCACTGGGCCAAGAAGCACGGTAAATGCGCAAAACATTCAAGATCTCGACATTCTTCTTCGAGATCTGAAAAGACGCATCATTGCTCCAGGTCGTCCTCGTCAGAATCCTCGCCCCGATAGGAAACGGGTAAGCTTTCCAAAAAAGAGGGCTAGAGCAGCAGAATTGGAAGAATTACGTCTGAAAATGTTAAAAAATGTTGAGAAGGCGGCGGTATCAGCCCCTTCTATGAAGTCGAAACAGACTCACGACCCAATTGCGCTATCGGCCAACAGGGAGTCAGGAAAGAATGTGGACGGTGCGCCCAAGAACCTAGACAGCAGGTCATCGAAGGTCTCAAAAGACTCAAGAGCTTCGAGAGATTCAAAGGCATAGAAGGATTCCAAATCCTCAAAGGCACATTGTGCGCCTTTCATGGCTTCAACGCCTCGAATGGAAACGTCTCCTCCAATCCAATCGACTTCGTCGAGAGAATCAAAGTCGAGTTCTTCGACGCCAAAATCGACTGTGTTGAAGCCATCAACATCCTTTTCGGAAAAGTCAAACGTTTACAAGCCTCTGAAAAAAAGAGACTTTTTAAAATCCATGACCTTTATTTATGAGGAAGATCTGGAGGATCTGAAGGAGTAAAGTTCAAGTTATGGGTTTGGACTGCAGTATGGTACTCCTGGTGTTCCAGAGGAATTGATTTCCCAAGAATCCAGAATGAGAGATCTGGTGGACACCTTAAAGGATGCCAGTGGTCTGGATACTTCTCCAGAAGTTGAATTTGGTACCCCAGATAGCTCAGGGCATGCTGGCTCTTCATATAGATCAATAATGGCAAAGGTTATAGATTATCTTGGCTGGGGTACTTCGGCTGTACGAAAAGGATGATCTTGCAGATATTTTGGATAAGGGGCCGCTGAAGGACCCAGTCCTCCCTTTTCATACTGCTATCGATAACAAAGAAAAACTAGGTAAAACCAGACAGCACTCCTGCAGTCCACAAAAATGTTTCAAATAAATATAGACCTTCAATGGACCCTGCATTTCTTTCAAAACATCTGAGTCCATAGAGCCTTCCTTGTTGTACAAGCAGCTACAGCTGTGTCATGACCCCCTGCCCCTGGCCTTGGCATACAGGCCATCTGGACTGCACCACGGTCTTCCATCATGGCCTCAAGGGCCCCATCATGTCCCCCAAGACTCTCTTGGAGTCAGTCCTGGCGCCTTTGGCGTCAGGCTCATATGGGAAGTCAGAGAACTGGAACTTACAAGAACATTTACACAACATGGATGCCCCCACATAGCTCAGTTCCAGAACTGAGACAATCGGTCTAGCATTTTATGTTTCAAACAAATATAGACCTTCTTCAATGGACCCTGAATTTCTTTCAAAACATCTGAGTCCATAGAGACTTCCTTGTTGTACAAGCAGCTACAGTTGTGTCATGACCCCTGCCCCTGGCCTTGGCAGACAGGCCATCTGGGCTGCACCACGGTCTTCCATCATGGCCTCAAGGGCCCCATCATGTCTCCCAAGACTCTCTTGGAGTCAGCCCTGGTGCCTTTGGCGTCATGCTCATATGGGAAGTCAAGAGAACTGGAACTTACAAGAACATTTACACAACCTGGATGCCCCCACATAGCTCAGTTCCAGAACTGAGACAGGCGGTCTAGCATTTTAGGTGTGGTCAGGCCTGGGGGCACCTGGGATACCTGCAGGCTATATAAGCCACGCCCAAGCTGGGGTGCACGCTTCGCATTACTCTGCTGGTCGCAGCGTGATGCTCACCACGTTCTGTCTGAACCTCCATCTGCATTCCGGGCATGATTACCGGCAAGAACTAGAACACTGTTAATATTCGCTTACCTACGAGTGAGCCCTGCTTCTGTTCTCTGCTTCAGAATCCCAAACGTCCAGCATCTTGGCGAATGCTCGCTCTATCTTGGAAGCCGCAACCTGGGAAGAAAGAGAACGGAGAAGCAGCCTTAGTAAGCGTTTACCCTTCAACATTGAAAAACAACCAAAAGACGCACGCTTACCTGAATTTGACTTGCTCTTGGTCCACGTCCATTCCGGGCCATTTAACAACCTGCAAGAAGAAAGAAAAGGCCGCTTAACATGCAGAAGTGCTAGAAGGCGGCTCGTGCAACACTTTAAACACCGCTCTTTAAAGTGTTGACGGAGATTCGCAGGGACGGAGAGCGCACCATACCAAAAAGCAAGGTGAGGAGAGCACTAAGGGGTCGTTGGGTCCTCGAGGGAGGTGGGCTCTGGGCTAGAAGAGACAATAAAGCTAAACCCAAACTACTGTGTTTTCAGATCTGGTCCTCAGCCGAACAAGAGTCCAAGGGAGTGGGTCCAAGGACGGAAGCAGTCCAGCCAGATTGGGTGGCGTCCCCGTGGATGCCAGGTGAGCGTTACAGAACGCGAAGCCTCACAAACCATAATCCACCTGGGCGTCATGGAAATCTCGGAAACCGACCAGTTAGCTCAGATGCTGGGGCAGTTACGCGCTGAGGTGCATTCAGCCAGGCAGGAGACCAACGCCTTGCGGAGCGAATTGATAGTGGCTAAGGAACGCACTGACGATTTAAGTAGACAGCTCCTTCATTCACAGGCCGGACAAGCCCCGTTGCCTGGGAACGTTTCAGAACTGTCAATCAATCTGGTACAGATAACTCTCCCAGGAGCAGTTCCTTTAGCCCCACCGGAGCGTTTCTCGGGGGACCCTAGGAAGTATGCAACGTTCATGAAACAGTGTCGCCTCCATTTTCTTTGCAGACCTGGGGCCTTTCCTAATGATCAGTCGCGGGTTGCCTTTGTGTTGTTTTATTTGAGTGGCAGTGCTGCAGACTGGTCTGTACCTTTCGTTAGTCAGGATGACCCACTGCTACGTGACTTCGGGGGCTTACAGCAGGAGATGGAAAAGCTCTTCATCCGTCGTATTCATGGACAGGCTCTAGACAACGAACTCTTGTCCCTCCGTCAAGTAAACCAAGACTTATTAACATATATAGCAACCTTCAATAGGCTCGTGGTTGAAGCAGGGTGGCCGGAGCAGAAGAGAACCACGCTATTTCACCAGGGCCTACGAGGAGAGCTAAAGGATGTTCTTGCCCAAGTGGTGGATCCACCAAAAGACTGTGCTGAGTTTATCAACCTTGTGGTTCAACTTGATCACAGGTTGCAAGACCGAAGGGCAGATCCGAGCAGACCAGACACTCTCCCTATGTTCGTGCGGTCAAAGGACAATGCCCCACGGGTGCCAGACATTTCGGTGGAACCAATGCAACTGGGAGGGGTAAGACCCCCCTTAACCAAAGCTGAAAGAGACAAGAGAAGGGAACAGCAGCTATGCCTATCCTGCGGAAAAGCAGGTAATTTCCTCTAAGAGTGTCCAGTAAAGCCCCCAAGGAGAACCGTAGGAGCCACGGATAAGGAAAACACGAATTAAGAGTCGGAAAACTACCAAGCCCAGCAAATGTAGGGGTCCATTTGTCGAGCGATGAAAGTCAACTACAGACCTCCCATTTTGCGTTGCCCGTGATCCTAATCAACCACCAGCAGCCGTCTAGGATGCACTCTGTAGAAGCATACATCGACAGCGGAGCAGTTGGGAATGTTATGGACCAGGATCTTGCAGCAAAGATGGGGCTCTCTCTGTGCCCTAAGTCGACCACTGAGACAGTGACCACCGTTGATCGTACAGAAATTGCTTCCGGTCCAGTATCCAAATTCACAACAGTTCTAACCCTTCTGTGTCAGGATGGCCACCGGGAATCTGTTGCTTTCAATCTCATCAAGGCGCCTCAGTTCCGGTCGATCCTAGGGATACTGTAGATGGTCGCACACAATCCGCATATTGATTGGCGTGCAAGGGAATTGGTCTTTTCCAAAGGCTGTACTCGCTCTTGCTATTTCCAAGGAAGGAAGGCAACGAATACAAGCCCTTCTGTCCATGGAACAGCAGCAATAACCCTGGGTGTGATTGGTACCCTACCAAGTGAATGCCAGGACTTTCAAGATGTGTTTCAAAAGGAACAAGCTAACACCTTGCCACCACACAGACACTATAATTGCCAGATCGATCTGGTACCTGGTGCACAAATTCCTTGTGGTCGAATATATGCGCTTACAGAACCAGAGAATCAACATTTGAAGTCCTACTTAGATCAATACCTGGCTAATGGTTTTATCCGCCCCTCGAAGTCGCCAGCAGCATCTCCTCTATTTTTTCGTGCCGAAGAAGGAAGGAGATTTGAGGACTTGCACCGACTATCGCGCACTGAACCAAATCACCATTAAAAATCGTTACCCCCTGCTGCTTATTCCGGAACTATTAGACCAAGTCAAAGATGCCCAAATCTACAGGAAATTGGACCTTAGAGGAGCATACCATCTTGTTCGAATTAAAAAGGGGGATGAATGGTAGACCGCGTTTCGTACCAAATACGGCCTACATGAATACCAGGTAATGCTATTTGGCCTTTGCAACGCCCCAGCGGCATTTCAGTATTTCATGAACGATGTCTTGAGAGAGCTGATTGACGTCTGTGCCCTGGTCTATATAGACGATATCCTAGTATACTCGGGCCTCAAAACAGGACCATGTCAAGCATGTTCGTTCCGTCCTTAAGAAGCTCCGCCAACATCATCTCTATGCTAAACTCGAAAAATGTTCATTTCACGTCACCGAGGTAGAGTTCCTCGGCTTCATCCTCACCCCAAAGGGAATCTGAATGGATGTGCACAAGGTTGACGCCATTCTAAACTGGCTAGCCCCAAGTTCATTCAAAGGGATCCAGAGCATATTGGACTTTGCAAACTTTTACCGCCGATTTATTCCAGGATTTTCTCAAATAGTGTATCAGATCACATCATTTTTGAGAAAGTGCAACAAGAAGTTCCAGTGGACGGAAGAGGCAGAAAAGGCCTTCCAAGAACTCAAGGTGAGGTTCACTTCTGCCCCGATCTTACAACACCCTCGCCCGCATCTTCCGTATGTGGTGGAAACAGACGCCTCCAGCGTGGCGCTGGGTGCTGTCCTCTCGCAAAGGGACCAACAAACCGGCCAGCTACATCATGTAGCCTTCTGGTCACGTACGTTTTCACCTTTTCACCACCTGAACTCAATTACGCTATCACGGACAAGGAGCTCCTAGCCATCAAATCAGCCTCTATGGCCTGACGACACTATCTTCTAGGTGCCAGGCACACTATCACCGTGATAACTGACCATCGCAATCTACAATATCTAAAAACAGCAAAGGCTCAATCCTCTCGACAGCTACGCTGGGCCCGTTTCTTTGCGGAGTATGATTATGTGATCATGTCAAAAACAGAAAAGACAATGCCCTTTCCTGCATGGGTACTGATGAACTGGTATACACGACACCCGATCCCGTGGCCATCCTCCCGAGTGACAAGCTCCTGGGCATTACCACCACGATGACTCAGGACGAACTACTGCAAGAGATCCGACACGTGATGACTCCTGAGTTGTCACAAGAATGGGATTCACGGGGAGAACACTATGTAGTCAAGGATCAACTACCATATTTCAGGAACCCTCTATTCTTGCCCAAGAAAGAGCTTAAGGAACAGGTCATCTCAGGGTATCATGACTCCCTAATTGAGGGCCACCCTGGAATTGCTAAGACTCTAGCCAAAGTGAAGCGAAGCTACTGGTGGCCCACGTGCCGTAAGGACATCATTCAATTCATCATCTCTTGCAGCGTATGTGCACAAAATAAGTAATCTAAGCAGAAACCAGCTGGACTCCTCAGACCACTGGAAATTCCGCTGGCGCCCTGGCATACATTATCTCTTGACTTTATCACCGACCTACCGTCCAGTCAAGGATACAATACCATTCTAGTGGTCGTAGACTTGTTTTCTCAAATGGCCCACTTCCTGCCATTTAAAGGTCTCCCAAATGCATCTAGCCTGGTAAAGGTATTCCGCGAACACATCGTACGACTTCATGGGTTCCCCTCAGTGCTTATCTAATCGAGGTACCCAATTCGTATCCAACTTCTGGAGAAAATGCTGTTCAATGTCTCAAATCGACATCAGACTATCCACTAGCCACCACCCCCAAACAGATGGCCAAACAGAGAAAACAAACCAAATGCTCAAACAGTACCTGCGCTGTATGTTACATCAAGTGGAGGGGAATTGGAAAGACTTGCTGTGGATAGCCGAGTATGCTTATAATAATTCCCTGCACAGCAGTACGGGACAGACCCCATTTTACACACTAAACGGCTGACAGCCCCTCACCTCTGAACTGGACGTCCCCACGACTCTGGAAATGCCCGCCATTAAAACCTTGCACACCATAATTTCTCAGGCCTTCACAAGAGCCGTTGAACATTTACGTCAAGCCAAAGACTGCCAAAAGAAATACGCAGACCAGCGTCGTGAAAGGGCTCCCAACTACCAGGTGGGAGACGAAGTTTGGTTAACATCAAAACATGTGGCTATAAAAGGAACCCAGACTTTTCACCCACAATATTTAGGACCTTTCGCCATCAAATCTATTATAAACCCAGCTGCAGTTAAACTGGCCTTGCCTGTCAACATGCATATTCATCCTATGTTCCATGTGTCCCTCTTGAAACCAGTTCAATCTGGAACCCGAGTAACCATACCACCCGAACCAGTAATGGTCAATGGAAAACCCGAGTTTGAGGTTAAGAACATCCTGGACTCAAAGTATGTCAGAGCAAAACTATACTATCTAGTGGACTGGAAGGGGTATGGCCTGCAAAACAGAACATGGGAACCCTGTGACTACATCCATGCACCACATTTGATACAGCGTTTCCATCGTGATTACTCCACCAAACCAGGACCAGACGCGAGAACCACCCTGAGAGTGGCCTTGGGGGGGAGTGCTGTCATGACCCCTGCCCCTGGCCTTGGCAGACAGGCCATCTGGGCTGCACCACGTTCTTCCATCATGGCCTCAAGGGCCCCATCATGTCCCCCAAGACTCTCTTGGAGTCAGTCCTGGTGCCTTTGGCACCATGCTCATATGGGAAATCAGAGAACTGGAACATAGAATATCATTTACATAACATGGATGCCCCCACATGGCTCAGTTCCAGAACTGAGCCATGCGGTCTAGCATTTTAGGTGTGGTCAGGCCTGTGGGCACCTGGGATACCTACAGGCTATATAAGCCACGCCCAAGCTGGGGTACACGCTTCATGCTACTCTGATGGTCACAGCTTGACACTGTCGGAATCTCCATCCCGTGCCCGATTACCTGCAAGAACAAGAACACCGTTAGTATTTGCTTACCTACGAGTGAGCCCTGCTTCTGTCCTCCGCTCCAGAATCTCGAACATCCAGCATCTCGGCGAACGCTCGGTCTATCTTGGAAGCCGCAACCATCACGGTGGCATGCAAGAAAGGGACAAACAGGTTAGCACAAAAGGCACATCACACAGCGCTCTGCGCTTTCACTTACCATCTCGTGTATAGCCCCAGGCAGCACGGCATCACCAGAACTCCTTCTGCACCTACGAAAGAAGGAAAGACATTAATAGTGGCAATTGCAGAATAAAGGACAAACTGCCAAAACAGCAGACTTACCTGACGAACGGAGTCGCAGCAGGCCTGGACTCTGAGGGGCCCGCACCAGTGAAGCAACTAGGTTGCGACGCGCCCGTCCACAACACGCCCCTGCACAGAACCGCAGGACGGAGAGCGCACCATACCAAAAAGCAAGGTGAGGAGAGCACTAAGGGGTTGTTGGGTCCACGAGTGAGGTGGGCTCTGGGCTAGAAGAGACAATAAAGCTAAACCCAAACTACTGTGTTTTCAGATCTGGTCCTCAGCCGAACAAGAGTCCAAGGGAGCGGGTCCAAGGTCGGAAACAGTCTAGCCAGACTGGGTGGTGTCCCCGTGGATACCAGGTGAGCGTTACAAGCTGCCTCTAAAGGAGCAGCCTATCCCACGGTTCCTCCTGATAGGGAAGACAAAAGGCTAAATGCTATTGGGGGAAAAAGTCTTCTCGGCAGGAAATATGGGGCTGAAGGCAGCCAATACAAACTGTGCATTGGCAAAATGTACCTACACACTGTGGAAGGTAATTTCTATGGCATCTGTACACATGCCAGAAGGTGAAGAAAGGGATGGTTTTATGAGACTGGTTCAGGACGGCAAAGATGCTATGTGTCAATCTTTGTAGTGATGCTTAGACAGCACAGACTGCATTAGCTGATCTCTGGCTGCAGGAAATGTACTCAGGAGATTCACTTGGCTGAAGAAATAAGGATTTGCTCCCGATATACAAGCCAGGCTGTTAGATATGCCTTTTGAAGGATCATATGTCTTTGGATCTAAGGCAGATGAAAGCTTTGAGAAGTTGCAAACATCTACGGCTGCAGCAAAATCTCTGAGTCTGGCAATTACACAACCTCAGCAAGGTCGGACAGCTCCCTTTTCCAACCAAGGATGGAAAAAACATTCTTCTTGCTACCATTCCTCTGTGGAAAGAACAAGAGCACAGTCTTCACAGAGGGGACAGAGAAGGCAATGTTGGGGTTCACAAGGACGTGGCAGAAGAGCTGCTGCCACAGCAGCTGCTTCCTTGTCTTCCGCTCTAATCGTTACCCCAAAACCGCTTTAAAGACTTAAAGCATCTGACTACAGTAGGAGGCAGATTAACCCAGCATCTGAAGGAATGGCGAAGTATTATGACAGAGGCTTGGGCTCTCCAAACCATCGCCCATGGTTACTGTCTTCCCTTTCTAAAGAAATCTCCAAACTGTCCCCGTGAGGCCAGTTTTTAAAAGTACCAGATCTGCTTCTCCTACAGAAGTTCAGACACTGTTGGAGAAAGGTGCAATCAAACCAGGTACCTGTAGCGGAAAGGAACCAAGGCTGATACTCTCCTTATTTTCTGATCCCAAAGAAGGACAGAGGGGTGTGACTCATCTTGGACTTGAGATGCTTGAACAAGTTCCTAAGGAAGGACACGTTCAAAATGGTAACTCTTTCGCACATCCTCCAGGCCCTTCAACTCCAGGATTGAATGGTATCATTGGATCTTCAGGATGTTTATTTTCATGTGCCAATTTATCTCAAGCACAGGAAATACTTGAGATTCGCCATTGGCAATTCTCATTATCACTTTCGGCTACTGCCATTCGGGCTGACCGCCGCCCTGAGGGTCTTCACCAAGTTGATGATGGTGGTGGCAGCGAATCTACAGAGGGGGATTCACATCTAGCCCTATCTGGACGATTGGCTGATCAGAGCTTGTTCACCCGAACAAGCTCTGGAACATCTGGACAGCACCTGTCACTCTCTCCACAGACTGGGCTTCTCCCTCAATTTCAAGAAGTCCCACATGACATCTTCCCAAAAGCTGCAATTCATTGGAGCAGTCCTGGACTCTTCTTCGGGAAAAGCTTTGCCACCAGAAGTAAGGGCTATCCACATTTCACAGATGGTGATCAAATTCCAAAGTGCCCCAAGTCTTCCGGCCTTTGATTTTCTGAGGTTGCTTGGCCTCATGGCATCCTGCATTTTTCTGGTGCCAGAGGCTCGACTGAGAATGAGTCTCTTCATTGGGCACTCAGGACTCAGTGGTCGCAGTTCTCTGACAGAATGAGAGAGCTAGTACAGATCCCAAACAGGGTCAGGGGAATGTTTTGAAGGGGAACCCTATTGGCAACCATACCCGGAGATTACAGTGGTTACAGACGCCCCCTCACAGGTTGGGCAGGTCACACAAACGGATTGGCGATCAGCGGATGCTGGTCTCTGTCGGAGTTCAAGCTACATATCAACCTCATGGAGCTGAGGGCAATCAGACCTGTGCTGATGGCCTTTTTGCCCTCTGTACGAGGATAACATGTCCTGATAATGACAGGCAACACAATGGCCATGCATTACCTCAACAAGAGAGAAGGTGTAGGGTTGCTGCTGGTGTGCAGAGAGGCAATGCAGCTTTGGTTTTGGGCACTGCAGGAAGGAATCTCACTATCGACAGTTCATCTGGCCGTAGAGGCAAACACGTCAGCAGACGCTCTGAGCATGCAGAGCACAGTTTCCAAAGAGCGGGAACTAGCTCAGGAAGTCCTTCAAGAGATCTTCTCCCTTTGGTGAACCCCTCAAGGGGATCTGTTTGCATCCAGTGTCAACAGGAAGTGCGACCGGTTCTGCTCAAGGGAATTTCATCAGAGAGGAGCTCTAGGGGACGCGCTCGTAGTGGACTGGGAGTTTCTGCTTCATACGCTTTTCCGCCAATCCCCGTCATTCCTCATGTTCTCAGGAGGCTGAGGAAGTTCAGAAATCCATGATTCGGATTGCCCCGGATTGGGCCAGGAGGACATGGTACCTGGAACTTCTGGAAATGTCCATCTGTCCTCCAATTCGTCTTCCACAACGGGAGGATCTCGCCCCGCAAGAGGGAGATCGCATTCTTCATCCAGAGATCAGGACCCTCATCCTCCAGGCATGGTTTCTGAGAGGTTGAGGTAAAAAGATTGGGACCTTCCGGAAGACATCATGGGGGTGTTGCTTTCGGCCAAAATGTCAGCAACTAAATCTCTAATGCTGCCATTGGAACAAGTTCTGCAGCTGGTGTAGAGATAAAGGAATTGACACATTTTCTTATGACACACCATCGTTTTTTTTGTCTTTTCTCCTTCCTCTAACCAATCAGGGGCTACAGGTTGCTACAGCTAGGGGCTGTCTGGCTGTGCTGTACATTTTCAAGCTCTCTCCTGAACAAGGTTCCTACTTCAAGGTTCCCATTGTCATCCAGTTTTTTTTAAAGGATTGACCAACCAACATCATCCCGCTGGTTCCATTCATTGTTCTGGTCTGGGATCTCAACCTGGTTTTAAGCTTTCTGATGGGTTCCCCTTTTGAACCATTACATTCTTGTCCGCTTAGGATGTTGTCATTAAAGACAGTATTGTCAACGCCCAGTACTTCTGCTCGCAGAGTGAGCGAGCTTGGAGCCTTATCTTCCAAACCACCATTTACAGCCTTCCATAAGGACAAGGTAGTTTTGAGGGGTTGTCCTTCTTTTCTGCCTGAAATTGTTTCAGAAAATTGGGGGTCTTTACAACCCTGGCGGTAGCCGTGCCTGTTAAAAAGGCATGGCTGCCGCCGGAGTTGTTTGTTCCTGTGCCCAGAAATGGGCCATTACCGGGACATTATGGGCGGTATTTGCCCATTCATGGGCGCCGGAAAAAATTCTTCCCCATTCCCATTGAGCCCCACAGGGGCTCAATGGGAATGGGGAAGGCGGATGCACAGGCACCATTATCAACGGTGCCTGTGCATCCGAAATGCTCTGCTCGTGGGTGGCAGTACGGCCGCCAGGCCAGTCCTGGCGGCCGCAATGGCCCCGCAAGCAGAATTGTAGTTTGCCGGTCCGGGAACTACGGTACTGGCATGCTTACTGGTACCGTAGTTTCCGTACCGGCAAACCTATGAGGCCCATTCATTGTCCTACCGGCTTTCTACCCTTCTAAGGAGGAAAAGAGGTTACACAGACTTGACCCTAGAAGAGCCCTAGGTTTGTAAATTAACAGGGTTTCTAAGATAAGACTGGACTTTTTGTTCGTTATGCGGGCCACAGAATGTGACAAGTGGTTACAAAACAAACGCTGTCTCAGTGGATCATACTATATATTTCCGAATGTTACAACTTGGCTGGGAAAGAGATTCCAAAGGGTCTAAGGGCTTGCTCAACTAGGCGTGTAGCCACTTCTTCAGCACTCCAGAGAGGGGTACCACTACACAACATTTACAATGCTGCCACTTGGTCTTCCGTGCACACATTTGTAAAGCACTGTTGTTTAGATTCCCTTTCGGGACGGGAATCCACTTTTGAAAAAGCTCTGTTACACAGCAAACATCAAAATTAAACTCTTCTTTCCCACCTCCTACAAAGCACTGCTATGGGAGAATGTCCACGATGAGGAATACGTGGGAGGACACAATTCATTTGAAGAACAAATTACTCACCACTGGTAATGTTCTTTCGATTGGATGTTCCTCCTACATTTCCTTAGTCCATCAAAACTGATACAACTTGGGTGATGAGCAGGGTTGGGACTCAGGGCAAGAATGGCCCCCAGGGCAGGAATTCGCACCTAGAAACACTTGTGTACAGGCGTGTTTAAATGACACATCATATCATAGGGTCCTAGGACAAGAATGGGGACTCCTGGAAAGAATGGGCCTAAGGACAAGATTGGACTGCAGGGCTGGGATGGACCAGAGAGTAGGGATCATCTTGAATGCACTGCACGTGTCAATGCATTGTGCTATATCTTTCAATGCATATCTTTCATACAAACACATCTCACAAGCATTACATTGATTTTTTTTTAAAAGACTGAATGAGTGTTCTCATTGAACTTTTAACTGATGTTTTGTTAGATGATCCATGTAATGGAAATCTCAGGAGGTGAATGTGAGCTTACAGCATTAAGAATGCACACGTGTGCTACATACTCACCTTGACTTCTCTCATGGTTCATAGAGATAGGCTGTCCTTCTCAATTATAGTCAACACTGTAGAAATATATTTGAATTGATGTATAGGTTTCGCTATAATGGCATCACTAATCTCATGTCCTCTACTGACAGTGGCCCTCATTACGACCTTGGCGGAATAGGAAAAACGATGGCGGAAATGTAATACCGCCATCGAATAGCGCCCGTTGCGATCATGACCCGTCACCGTAAAGTACGATGCCATTAGCGACACCGCAGTGAACGCCAACGCTAACTGCACCAAGTATGCGCACGCGCGCCTTGCAAAACCGTAATTACCTCCATGTCGCAACGGTACGCGAATTCCGACCCTAGCGTACATGTACTTTACGCCATCAAGCATGGCGGAAAGTACCATTCCGCCATGGTGAGAAATACGGCATCGCGAACCAACCGTAAATGGCCCTACTGAGTGCCTGTACTCCACTCCCTGCCCACATTGCACAACTCCTCGTAGGCGCAATGCAGTCACACCATGCAACCAGTGAAATGCACAAGTCACCCAAGCATGCCAACGAACAAATGCATGCAGGGGCCCCAAGTGCCCTGTGAGTGGCCACCCACAATTGGCAACACACCATTGCCGTACCGATGCAGCACAGGCATCTGAAGGTGCAAGTACACCAAAATGAACTGAAGATACCATCATGACACAAAACAACAACTGTCCCCCATCGCCTGCCACCAGTGCAAATCAACATCCAAAGCAGCAACCTGAGGGAGACTGCACCAGCCCTGTACACATGCCAGTAGTCAAACCGACCATCAGCATAAGCAGGAACCACACAACTGTACCCAGGAGCCGGAACCAAATGCAGAACACCTCACAAAACATCGCGCCACAAAACGGAATATGCCACATTACTAGCAAAGAATAACGCTACACGGTTAACATCTGAATACAAATTTAATGCACATCGAAATCACCAAGGCCATACAGCCATTACAACAGGAACTCACAAATGATCAGCATTACTGTGGGCTGCATCCGCAATAAATGACCAGCTACCCCAAGTGTGACGCCCTGTACCCTCATGGCACACAGGGGCAACATCAACCTCCAAAAAGGCAACATGGAAGCGCCTAGGACCGCAGGGCCGTCCCATGAGGTAGGCACTAGTCCAGCTGGAAGCTAGGTATGCTGCACCTAGCCACAAGTACTGCGTAAGGGCATGTGGGCCATTGGCGATCGTCCCATAAGATCGTAATGGTGCTCCACTGATTAACTCGAAGATGCAGGTGTCGACTGTAGAAGCTATCTGCAGGAGTGGCGTACAGATGGCAGCGGCAGAAGGGGAGGAGATACCTGTCACCCAAAAGAAAAAAGAAGATAGAATGGGCATCCGAACTTCTCATGTATCACTCACATCATTCAACACACCAAACCTACAACCACATGCATGTTAGCCCACTCATAAGGACCAATTGCACCCAAAAACCACTAGCGAATCATAACGACCCAAATCGATGTGAATACTCCATTACAAACGAGTGTCTGTGTGCATGCGCCTGTCAGAACAGGATGCATCAGATGGGATCATCAACGTGCATAGACACAAGTGATAGAAGGCGCGTCGAGACAGGGAGGGTACAACAAGGGCAGACAGACGATCGTCCCACCATGGCAGCTTTGCATCACATAGCGCAGGGTAAGGGGATAGATTCCAAATAGCCATGTACATGGCAGACTCCCATTTAAATTAACTGTCCATGCATCCATTCATCATTCCCTCATCCCGTTATGAAGACGCCTGAATATTCACTCACATCACATTCGAAATTTCCATTGAGTCTGTGCGTAATGCAGCCTTCAAAATCCACTGTGCTCCTGGCCGGATTCCTTGTGTAGTGAAGTCACATGTATTTGGGAACGTCCTGCCTTATCGTCCACTACGCTATAGCGCATCCCATTCAAATCATATCATTCATTGCATTCCCGTCATGGGCCCTGTCCCAAGGACATTCAACAATAGAACGTTACTTTTCCAGTCAGACCTGTGGGCGTCTCCACGCCACTAGTCGAAGAACGAAAGCGCTGCCCTTCGAATTCCTAATTTGCAACATCACGTTCAAAAGGCAGCTGTGAACGCTTGCATCCACAAATACATCTATGCAGTGCGGCTGTGTGTGAAAATGGTAACTGGCCACAATCACTGATGGGACTCCCCGCCGTCGGTTAACGTCGGTGCAGTGCTGCATGAGGGTCCACCGCTGATCGGGCACTACATTCCACCGACCCTTCAGAAGTCTGCTCGCAAATGCAAATGTAGTATGTGCAACAATGTGACCATAGCAGAATTCGCGTATAAACCAATATTCCACTGACATCGGGATTAAGAACATGAATGCAAAAGCAAGATGCCATGCGTCTAATTGCAGCGTCGTTTGCGGGACGTGCTCGCACGAAAGGCATTGCAGCTGACACAGGTGGAATGAATCACCACAGGTGAAGGCAATACAGCCTGTAAACACATAAATTGCACTCCCAACCCCCTCCCACAACCACACCCACTCCAGAATGCTACTGGCAGGACTAGCGATTTTGGGCCTGGGGAACCTGATTGCACTGCAAGTACTCCAACTTGAAGAAGAAGACGAACGCCAACTACTACAACAAGCGGCCGCACAGAGGAGACGCAGGAGGAGGAGGAGGGCAAGGCATGGCCAGCAAGCCCCACCAGCACAGCCACTACCACCACGCAGGCAGCCCGCAATCCCACGCCTCCGAGCTAATCCGTTCAACCTCACAGCTGAGCAGATCCACACCCTCTACCGTTTGGACCGGGACACCATAACCGCCATTGTCGACATGACACACGCTGACCTTGTCAGCATGATAGATAGTCCAACCGCCATCCCACCCCTACTGAAGGTGGTGTCTGTACTACACTTCCTGGCCACAGGCACCTACCAGCACACAGGCGGACAGTTGCATGGCATTTCACAGCCACTATTCTCACGGACACTATTCCAAGTACTTGATGCCCTCCTGAAGCACTCAGACGACTACATCACTTTACCACGCACGGAGCAAGAGCTTACAAACACAAAAGTGGGATTCCATGCACTTGGTGGCATACCGGGTTGCATTGGTGCCATCGACTGCACCCATGTGGAATTGGTTGTCCCACATGCCATGGAGGCCCAGTACCGCAACCGGAAGCAATATCATTCTATCAATGTACAAATGGTGTGTGACTCCAACAGGATCTTCACACATTGTTCTGCCCGATTTCCAGGATCAACACATGATTCTATGGTCTTGCGGAACTCTAGAATACCACGCTACATGGAGCGACACGCAGGGCGCCGATCCTGGCTACTTGGTGAGTCTCATTAAATGCATGTTTATGTGGGGTAGGTGATGCGTGAGTGACCTGGCAGGAAGGGGGGGGATGCGTACGTAGTAATGACATTCCACAAACATCCTTTGTTGTCCACATGCAGGTGATTGCGGGTATCCACTGAAGAGATGGCTCCTTACACCAATCCGGAACACACAGGACCAGCATGAGGAGGACTACAACCATGCCCACTCACGTACCCGTGTGGTCATAGAACAGGCATTCGGCCTACTGAAGGGTCGTTTCCGCTGCCTCAGCAGGTCTGGCGGGGCACTCCTGTACCGCCATGAGAAGGTGGCAAAGATGGTCATGGCATGTGTCATGCTACACAACATGTGCGTACGTAGGAATGTGGCCATGCCCCCCGACGCAGAACTGCTAGCACCTGAAGATGGTCAAGATGAGGGTGGGGATGTGGCAGCACCTCAAGGGGTCCACGAGGCACAGGAGGCCCGTGAGATCCGTCAAAATCTCATAGATGTATGCTTCTAGCACTCACGCCTGGTGGCTGTTACATGGACACGGGACTTGTGGCGCTGTGTGTGTCTGGAACATGCACAATGTGGAGTGTACGCCAAGATAGGCCTCGTACACAGAGATCAATGTCCACGCTACTCATTTGATGGATGTGAAGATTTGTATTGCAGATGTGAAATGACATTACACACCCAATCGTCCCGCCACGCTCAATGTCAGAGGGCTGACGCTATTGCAAGCCCCCTTTCCGGGTATCAGGGGAACCCCTGCCTGTGGAGCGGCGGGTCCTCCCAGATCTACGTTGGGGGCTGCCCTGGACGGAACTTGCAACGGATGATGTCTCTGCCTGCTCACGTCCATGCATGTCCCTGAGGGTTTGTGAGAGCTCAGTGAGCACACGGCGCACAGCGGCAAGTTCACCACATACGTCTTTGGACGTCGCATGCAGTTCCCCCCTCAGGCTCTCGGTGCTTCTCTGCATTTCTGCCCTCAGGCTCTCGGTACTTCTCTCCATTTCTGCCCTAAGTGTCTCAGTAGAGGTTTCAATGGCTGCCTTGGTACCCCCACATTCAGCAGCATGCTCCTTGAGGAGCGTGGCCAGTTGCTGCTGTTGCTCTACCATCTGCTCGAGTGACTGTTGCCTCTGCTGGGCCATGCCCATTTGCGGTGGTGTCACAGAGGGGCTGGACGCCTCATGTTGCCTTGCAACAGGCCTTGTGGGGGTTGGCCAGTCGTCTTGTGGGTGCCCCTGCGTGGTTTCCTCATGGTGTACGGGATGGAACAAACAGGGGGATTGTGACAGGTCATGGCTGTGTCCTGCTTCGACAGCACCGTTTTCTGTGTCGGAGCATGCTGGCATGTATGCAGTGTCACCTGGGGTGCTGCTGCCACCAGAAGCAGTGCCTTCTGTGGCATCCATTGGGGGTACCTGTGGTGCTGATGTTGTGGACATGCTGGCTTCTGGGGTGCCTGTTGGAGTCCCCTCCAGTGTGCTGCCACTCGATTTGTGCAGCTGCCGTGTCTTGATCCGTGCAGCTGAGGTGGAGGGTCTTTGGCCGTTGGTCTTGGCCCTCTTTGCAGGTGTGCTGGTAGGGGTGTCCTGGAGCTCGTCGTTGGAATCGGACCCTGTGGTGGAGTAAAGGAGGGCGAGCGTTATTCATGGGTCTGTGGTATTGGAATGGCAATTGCATCACATGCATTGGGGTGGTACCTGGGGGTGATTTGGGTCAGGGCCTTGGGGGTGGTCTCATTTCTGTGTGGATTGGGGATGCAGTTATTTTGCAGTCTGCAGTTAGGGTGTGCATGGTGCACATGTAGAGTGTGTTTGTTGGATTTTTATTTATTTATTTGTTTAATCTGGCTTTTAAGGGTCGCTGTCATGGCAATGTATGTGGTCGTTCTCCTGGACATGTGTTTCTGTTGCACTATGGGGACACGTGGTACTTCACATGGTTGGTAAATGTGGATTTGGCATAGTTTATTTTGGGCCACCTACCTGATTCTTCTGATGTCTGCACTCCTTTCTCCATCCCTCCGACTCCCTCTATGCTCTCCATTCCAATGGTGGAGGCACAGATTTCTTCCCAGGGGGTCAACTTGATGGGTGATTCCGATCCTCCCCCGGTAGCTGTGGCAATGTTCCGGTTGGCAGAGAGTATGCTCCGGACGCGTATCCGTAGGTCGTCCCATCGCTTTCTGCATTGCTGTGGGTTGCGGGGTGCGGTCCCCACCGCACTTACCCGCTGTGCCACCAGGGCCCATATAGCCTTCTTGTTCGCAAGTGCCGTCCTGGTCATTTGCATGGAGAAGACGACGGCAGCATTCTCCTGGAGGGTCTCAGTGAGCACGGTGAGTTCCTCGTGGGAGAAGTGGACCTGCCGCTTGCGGTCGCACGCTTTTTTTGCTACTTTGCCCATATTTATTATTTTACCTGGGGTGGCTAACGGGTTGGGATGTGTCTCGGGGTCGGATTTTTAATGGTTGTGTTGGGATTCTCTATTTATAGGTGTGCGGCGTGCAGTTTCCCGTTCCGGCCCCATGTTTTTACTTCCGTTTCCGTATATTTACGGTGACTGTATTTTGCGCTGACCGCTCATTACGGTGTCCGCTTGGATGGGTGGCGGAATTGCACCTAGGGCGAAGTACGACGGCGGTAAGGGGCGTTTTGGGGTCATTTCCGCCATCGCGGACTTTGCACTTCCGCCATGTCGTGATGCTCGTGCCCGATGGGTCGGAATTGGCCGCACTTTCCTCCGTCGTGCCGTGGCGGAAACGCTATTTACGCTATGGCGGTCATGTCAGTCACTTTCCGCCAGGGTCGTAATGAGGGCCAGTGTCCCACCTCACAATTCTGGGTAAGGAAACAGTGTTATTAAAATGTATTTAAAGAATTAAAGTCCGAACCAAACAAAGGTGGTCTCCAGCTTTATACCAAGGAAATCACTGAAATGTTATAGGCAAAAAAACAATTTGCTAGCTAAACAAAATGTTACCTGCCTGCATACATTTCGAATGGATTGTGTCCTCCCATGTATTCCTCATCTTTGACACTTGTTGTCCAGCTTCAGCTGCTTCGGAAAAATCTTTTCAGCAGAGGGTGCTGTGCGTCGATGTCCCTCAAAGGCATATATAGCACGCGCAGCACCCGTTGGCCTCAGTTCCATTTTTCTGCATTAGCGTTTGCTTCGAACGAAATTCGGTGCACCTCATCTTGTGACGTATGTTACAAAATCATCGATAATATGTCTCCTTCGTCGATGCTGAAGGCCGGTTTTAAGAAATGCAGAGGTTGTAGGTTGAAAATGTCACTCAATGAAACACATCCCATCTGCCTGTGGTGCCTCGGGGAGAACCACCATACCACCAATTGTTCCAAGTGTCAATCGATGATTGGAAAAGCCTTTTGGGAATGGAAGAGGAAACTTAAGGTATGAAAAATTCCCAAAAAGTCACCTCCCCGACCCGCTAGGCCTTCAACCGACGAGTCGAGAGACAACTCTCCTTGGAGGGAGAAGTCCAAGCGTTCGAGGTCGAGGAGTGGTTCCCACCCCTCTTCTTTGAAAAAGTCAAAAAGGAGGCACCGAAGGTCGCCTTTGTCGTCTTATTCATCTGATGATACCCCTGAAAGGGTTGCATGCCCTTTCAAAAAATCAGCACCGGCTGAGTGGGAAGCCTTCAGGGTGCAAATGTTGAAAATATTAGACAAACAAAGCCATGCTCCGACCAAGCCTTCGGATGAAGCCAGAAAGGAGAGGTCTAGGTCAAAAACCTGCGCGCCTTCAAGCCCGGGTAAAAGGCCTGATACGCATCGGGAGCCTTCGAGCCCCCGATCTGAAAAATCAAAGGATCACAAGAGACATGGGGAAAAGGATTTGTATGAACAGTCGCAAACAGCAAGTGTGGTTGATACCTCCCCACAGCTTCAGTTTGGAAAGCCTGTACCAGGGGAACATGCTGACTCTTCCTATAGACGGCTTATGTCAAAAGTGGTGGAGTATTTGGGTTGGAGTAGGCCTTCTTGAACGTGACTACAAAATACCGCCCCTCCAGTATCGACCCCGACTACCTGTCGAAACACCCCACTCCGGAGAGTCTGGTGGTGCAGGCAGCTATGACTATTTCTAAACAGGCAGCCTACCCTACCATCCCTCCTGATAGGGACGGCAAGCGCGTAGCTGGATGGGCGATTGAAGGTATTTTCTGTAGGGAGCATGGCACTGAAATCTGCCAACTCCACTTGTGTTCTCGCAAAGTTTTCGTATACTCTATATGACTGTATCTCCATGGCAGCAGAGCACATTCCCAAAGAGGATAAAAGGGACAGCTTCTAAGCTATTGGTAAGGATGGCAAAGAGGACATTTGTGAATCCCTTCAATCAGGATTGGATTCTGCAGATAGCATCAGAAGATCCATGGCAACCAGCACAGTTATGCGCAGATTTGCGTGGTTGAGGAAGTCAGGTTTTGCACCAGATGTGCAATCTAGGCTTCACAACATCCCTTTTAACGGGTCTTTTTGGAAACGATGCTGACGAGAGCCTTGAGAAGTTGCAGACCTCAAGGCGGCAGCCAAATCTTTAGGCACTGCTATTAGGCAACCTCAGCCTTTTTCGTCCTAGTGGGCAACCTTGTAGGGGTAGATTTGTTCGCTACTACTCCTCAGTTGGAAGGGTGAGAGGAATGGCCGGTCAAAGAGGCCAGAGAAGATTTCCTCATGGTGGACGAGGTAGAGGTGCAAAGCCAGCACAAGCAGCAGCCTCCTTACCATCTGCCTCTGCAGCAGCCGCCACAAAACTGCTCTGAGGTCTTGAGCCACAGTTCACCAGTGGAGGCAGACTGTCTCAGCATCTGCAAGAATGGCGCGACATTACTTTGGATGCTTGGGCTTTGGAAACCGTAGCCCACGGTTATTGCCTTCCTTTTATAAGAAGACCTCAGAACAATCCACCGGAGAACCACTCTTTTTAACCCTGCTAGAGAAACGTGCTATAGCACAAGTACCTGTAGCGGAGAGCAACAAGGGATGGATTTCCCCATATTTTTTGATTACCAAAAGTGACAGAGGACAGAGACCCATCTTGGACTTGAGATACTCGAACAAGTTCCTCAGGAAGGACAAGTTCAAAATGGTCACACTATCTCAGATTGAATTGAATTGAGATTTTATTTCTATCGCTCTCATACACAAGTGTTTCAGAGCGCGACAAGGCAAGGGAGGGCTACAGGGGAGAACAAAAACAACGATCTAACTAGGCCCAGTGACATTGAGAACGCGCAGGTACAAGGGGTAGGGGAAGGGAAAAGTGAAGGAAGGGGTGGAGAAGTGGAAAGTGTGGGCAAAAAAGAACAGAATAAAGTAGTAAATAAATAAATAATAAAAGCAACAAAAGTGGTAGTGTAGCCAGAAAGTGGCAAGTGCTGAGTATAAGGCAGCAGACAGGGTATGTCAGTTAAGTGCAGGAAGAAAAAGGGGGGCCTATATGGGTACAGATACAGACCCCAGTGTAAGGGGTGGCCCAGAGGCAGTGCGGGAGGGTGGCAGGGTTAGCAGGAACCTGGGCCCTGAGGACAGAGGGTGGCCAGGAGCACGGTGCCAGGAGAGAACAGATCAACAGGGGAGAGGGAGGGCGAAGGCAGAAACAAAGAGGAAGGTCTTGAGGTGCTTCCGAAACTGGAGATGGTTCTCCTCAAGTTTTAGAGTGGCAGGGAGGCTGTTCCAGAGGGAGGCCTCAGCCGAAGACAGAGATCTACCCCCAGCTCGTTTGTTTGAGGAACGACTGACCCTGAGTGAGTTAGAGGTAGAGGAGCGAAGAGCTCGAGAGGGGAGGTATTTGCGGATGGATAGCTGAAGGTATTTTGGACCCAGGCCCCAGAAAGCCTTGTGGACAATGCAGAGGGCTTTGAATTTAATCATTGCATCCACTGGGAGCCAATGGAGAGATTTCAGAGCTGGATAGATACAATCCCAGGGCTTGAGGCCAAGGAAAAGTCTTGCAGTCCTGTTCTGGATTAGTTGCAGAGGGCAGAGAGTAGAGGCAGGTAGGTTTAGAAAGAGGCTGTTACAATAGTCCAACCTAGAGAGAACCAGAGCTTGGGAGACAGTGAGCTTCTGGGGGAAGGAGAGGAAGGGCCGAATACCTCTGAGGAGGTGCAGTAGGACGTTTGACTTTTTAGAGACATCAGAGAGGTGGGCAGAGAAGGAAAGTGTGGAATCAAAGATGACCCCGAGGTTCTTAGCCTTGCATGTGGGGTAGCAGGAAGGCCAATGGAGGCCGGCCAGAGAGTGAGGGGAAAGGATGGAAAGGTGTGCCGATGATGAGGCTCTCAGTCTTACTGGCATTCAGACAAAGATCATTGGCGGAACACCAATCTTGAATGGCAGTGAGGCAAACAGAGATGACAGAGGGAGGGGAGGTGGCCAAGGGCAGTCTGAAAATGAGTTGTGTTGTCAGCGTAGCACTGGAAATTTGAGCAGAAAATGTCAATGCAGTGGGGGAGGGTTGCCAGGTATTGGTTGAAAAGCCAGGGCGAGAGGTTAGACCCCTGGGGAACACCACAGGTGGAGAGGGAGATAGATGATAAGAAGGACCCCAGAATGACCCTTCAGCCCCTCCAACTCCAGGATTGGTTGGTTTCATTGGATCTTCAGAATTCTTATTTTCATGTGCGGATCCATCTCAAGCACAGAAAATACCTGAGGTTCGCAGTTGGCGGTTCTCATTATGAATTTCGAGCTCTGCCATTCCTGCTGACCTCCGCCCCAAGGGTTTTCACCAAACTGATGGCGGTGGTGGCAGCGAATCTCAGGAGAGGGGGAATTCATGTCTACCCCTACCTGGACGATTGGCTGATCAGGGAACGTTCTCCCAAGCAAGCCCTGGATCATCTCAAAGTCACCTGCCACTCTCTTCACAAATTGAGCTTCTCCCTCAATTACAAGAAGTCCCACATGATACCTTCCCAAAAGCTCATGTACGTTGGAGCTGTGCTAGACACATCCTTGGGAAAGAGCTTGTCACCCGAGGTGAGGGCTCAAGACATTCTTCAGATGGTTACCAAATTTCAGTGTGCCCAGAATCTGCCAGCCTTCGATTTTTTGAGGTTGCTCGGCCTCATGGCATCCTTCATTTTTCTGGTGCTGGAGGCCCGTCTGAGAATGAGATCCCTTCAATGGGCTCTAAGGACACAATGGTCCCAGTTCTCAGAAAAGATGTTGGACTGGCAACCAGGGGCTCACAGGATCTTCTGTGGTGGGCCTGCAAGGACAATATTCTGAAGGGAGAACCCTTTGGCAACCATGGCCGGAGATTACAGTAGTGACGGACGTCTCACTCACGGGGTGGGGGGCCCACGCTAACAATCAGCAGTCGTTGGTCTCCATCGGAGTCCAAACTACACATCAATCTTTTGGAACTGAGAGCAATCAGACTACCTCTGAAAGCTTTTCTGCCCTCTGTATGGTGAAAGAATGTCCTGAAAATGACGGACAACACAGTGGGCATGTACTACCTCAACAAAAGAGGAGGTGTAGGGTCACTATCACTGTGCAGAGAGTCAATGCAGCTCTGGTACTGGACAATAAGAGGGAATCTAACGGCAGTTCACTTAGCCGTAGAAGAGAACACGGCGGCAGATGCTCTCAGCAGGCTGAGCACAGTCTCCCACGAGTGGGAACTAGCTCTGGAAGTCCTTCAAGAGATCTTCACCCTTTGGGGAACCCCTCAGGTGTATCTGTTCGCGGCCGGTGTCAACCGGAAGTGCAAACTGTACTGCTCCAGGGAATTTCCTTCAAGAGGAGCTCTAGGAGATGCGTTTGTGGTGGAGTGGGAGTTCCCACTCATGTACGCGTTTCTTCCGGTCCCCGTTATTCCTCATGTAGTCAGGCAGTTGATAAGGTTCAGGAAACACATGATCCTAATTGCTCCGGATTGGGTCAGGAACGCGTGGTATCCGGACCTTCTGGAAATGTGCATATGTCCTCCGATGCGTCTTCCACAAAGAGAGGAACTTCTCTCACGAGGGGAGGGTTGGGTTCTCCATCCAGTGGTCAAAACTCTCAACCTTCACGCTTGGTTTCTGAAAGGCTGAGATTCAAGGATTGGGACCTTCCGGATGACATAATGGAGGTGTTGCTTTTGGCCAGAAGACCAGCAACAAAATCTTTGTACCATTGCCGTTGGAATATGTTTTGCAACTGGTGCAAGGAAAATAATGTTGATCCTTTTCTATGTAAAATCCTGGATTTTCTATCCTTTCTTCTATATTTGGCTAATATGGGTCTTCAGATAGGTACCATTAAAGGTCACTTGGCGGCGCTGTCCATCTTTAAGTGTTTGTCAGAGAAATGCTCCTATTTCAAAATACCACTGGTGACTCAATTTATAAAGGGGCTCACTAATGTGTTCCCTCCATCTCCTTTCCGGGTCCTGTTTTGGGTCTGCTAGGATGAGTCTTGATCGTAGATCCGCGGAAACTGCTGAACCCCAACAGACCCCCAAAGGTGTGGAACACTCAACTACTTCAACTACAGCTAAGCCCTTCACACCTCTGGGGGAAAGGGGAAGTGGAGAAAATAACAAAGTAACAGACTCCTTCTGGACCCTTGTAGTAACCAAACATTTACATGTAACTTTAGTACCTGTGATTCCTCTGCTCCAAGCCCAGAGGAAGCTATGACTTCTATCTGCAACGAACTTGGACAATTCCTACAATGTTTACTGTGTTGCTTAAGTGAAACTAACTCCACCAGAGTTGCAGAAATATTTAACCAGACTTTGTTTACTGAACTTGTACTTTGTGAAGATGGCAAACCAAAAGAATCAATTAACTGGGACTTGACTCTTCAGATGCGCACTGCTTAACTTTCAGAAAACTTCTGTCCAATGTGCCGGAGATAAACTTTCTTTATGTAGTTGATTTAGAAATGTACATGAGTTCCAAGACAGACTCTGTGCTTCTTTGTTTCTGTTAAGTCACCGCACTCCTGTCTCCACCGTATGGAAAATGTCACCACGCTTACAATTGGGCTAGCTGCTTTTTCCAAAACGTCTTACTGATCCACATATATTCTCTTACAGCTGTCCCAACTTAAAATCAGTTCCTGGAAACTAACGCGCCTATTTTAGAACATTTTAACTATATACATTAGCTTCTTAAGTTCGCTTCCCTCCTGATCATTGTTAGAAGGAAGAAAGAAAAAAGAGTGCAGTCGGCGACCGCAGCCAGAAAATGAAATGCTGGAAAGCAAGTTGCTACGAAAGTGCAGCGCTTGTAAAACTACAGCTGATAGCTGTCAAACGGTGCCAGACAACGCCTTCTTTCCTCAGTGACCGCCGGGGAGAGAAATAAACGCCTTTGTACTACCGTAATGCTCTGCTGATTAACCTTGCAACCATTCAAGAAATGATGTATAAATAACGTGAAGTGGAGCGCTTACATCCCATGAGCTAAGCCCTGACAACACAGTTTGTTGGGCTTGCGCACGACTTGAAAGGCAATATACATGGAAATATAGAAGTCTTTTCCTTAACACGCTCCGCAACATCAAAATGGATTAACTCTGTCTTTCAACAAAATTAAAGTTTTATAAATAAAGTTTACAGTTCTCCATTCCAACAAGATGAAGAAGGAAAGCAAAGAGCACTTATCTTAGAAAATAAAGTGTTCGCTGCATACGGTCAGCCTTGTTCCTCAGCTCTTGTCATTAAGTTTGTCCCTGAATCCTGGTAAGGCCCCTAGATATAGGCCAAATAAACTGGACCTTCTCAAATCCTGACCTGCTTTGCTGAAGGATGACAATGAAAGGCAGTTGAGAACCCCTTCCAACAGAACAAAAGGAGTTCTCAACCAATCAGATCGCTGACCTGATTCTCCATTTTAGCTTGGACACTTGTCAATACTCTAAACAACCAAGTTAAGGCCCATCCTGCATTATAAGATGAAATTCACAGAAAACATTATCTTAACCTTTTCCCAAACCAATCACCTTCCCAGATATGAAACAATGTGACCTAAATATAGCAACCCTGACAGTGACCTCAATCTGGTTTTGAAATTCCTGATGTGTGCTTCATTTGAACCTCTGCAAACATGTCCACTAAGGTTGTTAACCTTTAAGACAATCTTATTAATAGCTCTGACATCATCCCGTAGAGTGAGCGAGTTGCAGGCACTTTCATCCAGTCCACCCTTTACCATCTTCCACACTTTCATTTCAGTCAGCAAATTGTTCTGCCTTCCTTTTATCCTTCACCTCATCTTGGTAAGGAAGACGAAAGACTCCATAGGTTGGACCCTAAGAGAGCGTTAAGCTTTTACATCTCCAGAATGTCTAAATTGAGAGTTGATGATCAACTCTTCATAGGATACACAGGACACAAGTTAGGTCAGGCTGTTTCCAAACAGACCTTATCTAGTTGGATAATTCTCGCAATATCAGAATGCTATAGGCTAGCAGGAAAAGACCCTCATGAAGGTTTAAGGGCTCATTCCACCAGGGGCATGGCTACATCTACTGCCCTTCAAAGGGGTGTACCAATTAAAACAATTTGTGAAGCAGCAATATGCTCTTCCATACACTCGTTCACTAAACATTATCAACTGGATTATTCCCTTGGCCAGGATGATTCTTTTGGGAAGGCAGTCCTTCATTCTATCTATGAAAATGTATGCATTTAATTCTACTCCCTTCACCAAAGCATAACACTGCTTTGGGAATCTGTCAAAGATGAGGAATACGTGGGAGGACACAATCCATTCGAAGAACAAGTTACTTACCCTTCGTAAGGTTCTTTCGACTGGATGTTCCTCCCACGTATTCCTCATCGCCCTCCCATCCTAACCCTCAGTAGAATTTCCCATGCTATTACAGCTTCCGTTCCGTCAAGGCGGAGTGTGGTAATTCCTGTGCTTTACAGGTTCCGCTACTGCAAGAGGAGGGAGAAACAGAACTGAGGCCAACGGGCGTTGCGCGTGCTAAATATGCCTTCGATGACATCACCCTTGACGGAGGCCTTCGAAGGACATCGACTCAACGCCATTGACGCACAGTGCCCTCTGCCGAAATTTTGTTTCCGAAGAAGCTGAAGCTGGACAACAAGTGTAAAAGATGAGGAATACGTGGGAGGAACATCCAGTCGAAAGAACGTTATCAGGGGAAAGTAACTTGTTCTTCTCTATTTTCAATATACACATACACTGTCACTCCTTTTATGATTGCTTCTGTACTTCAATGATATCATTGCTGTTTTTGCAAATATGGTAGCAGAGAAATGTTAACATTTATATACACATATTCACTTCACCTGGTTCCCCTACCTGAGCGTGGGCTTGTGAATGAATAAGCAATGTGTAGGTGATTTAGATGTAGGCAAGAACAAATTGCATCTGACTCCTACACATTTGATACTCAATAACCCTCTCAGGGAGTATGCACTCTTCTCTGGACATGTGCGTGTGCGCACAGTATTCTCTGAACATGTATATGCAACCTTCATTGAATATGTATTGTAAGGGTGCAGAAGTTCGAGTCTGACACAGTGATGGTATGTTTGTTCGCAAAGTCTTTTATTTATATATCAAAATAAATAAAAGGAAAACCTATCTTGCCCTATTTCTACGAGGGGTTGCCCTACCTCAACAAAAATACTAAGGGCTCTGTCAGGATGTCCAGTAAAGTCAAATGTCCACTGTCCTATGTCCAAACCTATTTTGTCCCTTACACTCTAGACTAACTAAGGAAAAACTGGGTGTCTTCTTTATCCAGAAGGAGGCTTCTCTCATTCTGGATATAGATTCAAATGTTCAGTTCTTGATGAAAAAAAGCATACTGAGTGATTCCTTTAACTTAAAAGTTATAGATGTTGGATGCTCCTCCACTTGTATACATAAACACAACAGGAACTGTCTCCCCTCTTCTTTCTTTCCCAGTCTCTATTTATTACAACGAGAAACACAGTTCCCAAGTATTAGGGGGGCTCAGAAGTCCCTTCCACTGTCCTTTCTCACATGTAGCATCAAGTCTGGTTCACTATGCTTGCAGATTTGACTGTAGATCTTCTTATCACAAAACACAATTTCCAAGTATCAGGAGGAGTCTCTTCCTCAGCTTACAAATGTTGCATCAAGTCAAGTTTCGTTCACTATCCTGCCAGATTTGACTGGAGTTTAGTATTCCAGAAAATGTCTCTTCTTTTAGCAATGAGCCCTTAACCCCTTATCTCCGCCTTCCCCTCCTATGTGGGCCCCAGACTCCTCTAGGCTGCCTCGGGATCTCCCTGACTTGTGCTGGAGCTTGATTCTCTTTTGTCTGGGTCCCAGACCCCTTTACATTATCTCAGGATCTCCTGACTTGCTCTGGGACCCCGCCTCTTGGTCGTGTGCTTCTTCAGACTTGTGTCGGTCCTTGACCCCTGTGTGCTGCTCTTGTGGGAGTCGCCCGACTTGGTATGGGTTCTAGTCCCTGGTGAATTGGTCTTGCGGGGCATCACATACATCATATGGGTTCTAGTCCCTTCTTTCTGGTTTATCATTTGTTGTGCCCAGGCCTTGTTCACTCACCTGCCAGCCAGTAGTTTTCATGCGGCTTTCTCTTATTTTTCTCCAGGTTTTGATATGATGGAGATGGGGGTTTTCAGTCTTCTCCAACCGCCTGCTTCATTCTCTCTTGTCTCTGCCACCTGCTACGGTAACCCGAATACCTTGTTTGGCGTTACCAGCTTGCTCGGGCGGCTTCGTAGAACTTCTTCTTCCTACTGCGGTCTTCCACACGGATTTGTGATGAATTCGAATGGGTCATCACTCCTTTCTGACCTTTCTCCATGTGTCCAAGGGACTGCAGCCGCTCCCTGACCCTGGGGGTGGCTATATGAGGGAGGATCACGTGGGTCGACACAACCTCTGGGGAAGTGTCATGGCATCATTGGATGAGATGGCATTTCCCTTTTTCTTCTGAGGATATCCCAACCATACCCAATGCCTTAATGGAGTATTGTTACACCGCCCCATCATCCACCTAGGAAGAGTGTTGAAAACCTTGTCACCAGACTTGTATGCAAAGCATCACAAACAGACTTCCCCTCGAAAACCACTAAGACCATTTGCCCAAACCTCATATGGAAGTCGTCAAGAATGGTATTCCATTCCCATAAGCATGAGAATACTGGGATGTGGAAGAGGGTTCGAGTATTACAGTTCTTCCAAGTCCATGTTGCAAACATTTATTTCCTACAGCTCGGAAATGTAAACAGGTGAGGCAGCTGAAGAAAAGGCGCTACGAGGGGTGAGACGGTTGCATCTCTCAAAATCGACTGAGAGACAGAGGGGCTAGAAGGCGGCACATGGAGCCACCAGGCTCATCAAGAAACAGAGGAGAAGGGAAGCTTGCTACGAGAAAGAGAATGCTGCAAGGACGTCAAAAGCCGAGAGAAGACTACTGGGCGCTTGTAGGTCTTAGGAGGCAGCCGCCAGCTTAAAGGAGAGTTCCGGGACTTTTTTTTTATTGTCCCTACGGGTCGGCCATGTGTTTGTAAGCATAAATCGGTAGATCGTAGGAAACTTTCCTATGGACCTTACCCGACTTTTCGCCCCTTATCGCACTCGAAATCAGCCTCCATTTTGTGATAATCCTATCATTCCGCCGCATCGACCTGGCTCACCTGCCTTTGCGGCACTAAATCAAATCCCCCGCCCCTGAGCCTGACATCAGCAGACGCGTACTGCCCATTTCAAGCACGTCTCGTGTCAACAATCGCTGCGCCTCAGCTATTGACGTGTTGCCATGGAAATGGCAGGACGCCTCTTTCCCCAATAAGTATAAACAGACCGTTTCACAACATACAGCAGCAGATTTTCGATTCCATTCCTCTCTCTGTGTTACTTTGAGTATTCTGTGACTCGTTTCAGTGCTCTGGTCAGCTACCTTCGCCGCTTGTAGCCCGTGTGAACAGATACCAGTACCACCGCTATAAATTATTTTACTATCTTTACCGCACAATGGCCACAATAATGCCGTATATGTACGAGCCCGAGTACACCGAGGAAGAACTACTGGAAAGGCAAGCACGCGAAAACGATGGGGATTCGGACGGCAGTTGGGAGGACCAGTCAACGGATGAAGAGCCTGGACCATGTCGCATGGACGGCGTCTCCACCTGGTGCACGTGCAATCGGTGCGAGCTAATGCCAACTGAGGAGGAGAACTGCTGCTGCCGTGAAAATTCCGGGTGCTTGGCCTACATTTCGGAAAGCGAGCAAAGTCAGCAGGAAGGCGAGCAAAGTCCGCAATGCATCACCGAGCTGCCAGAGTTCAGGGAAGCCTGCCTCTCACGGACAGTGTTGAGGATGATGATGGTGCTTATGCACGAACTTCGTGGCACTGTTCGTCCGCGTAATCCGAGTAACGAGTAAGTATACTCTGTTTGTGATGTCAGTGATGCCACCACTATTTCATGGTCGTCTCCCACATATAAAATTACATTTACATATCATTGGAACGCATGTAAATTGGTTCCATATAGTGCATTTTCTAGATATAATTTTTTTCTAAGAAAAATGACATGTGTTACCTGAATCGACATTGATAAGAAAGTTTGGTCAGTTTAATACAGTTTGCATCTTTTTTTTTCACAGGTGGTACAGGCTGGTGGCCTATCGTTGCTTCACTTGGTGGCTTCACGGGAGGCTCGGACACCGCGTTCGGAGAGTAATACCTGCCTGTGCGGTACTTGCCATTAGACAACATTTCCCCAGTGACAGTGGACAATACCGCGGATTTTCCCTCGATGTGCTGCAACCTCAACTTTACAATGTGTAATGTTTATTATTTATGTTTAATTAAAATCTAAAATAAAGCCCAACATATATTTTAACAATGGTTGTTTTGATTTTTTAAATGAATCTAGTGTATATTCTCCTGGGAGGGTGAGGTATTTATAAACTCACCCCCCTGCCTTCCATGTAGTAGATCCTGCAGCCATCCTCTTACATTCAGTTAGATGGCCTCTCCTTGGTGAGGCCCTGCGGCAAACGGGTCTTGTCTGCACGACCACCGCCCCGATCCACCCCCCGCCTTATCAAAGGCAGTTCGCACCGGGGTACTTGAGCTGCTGGCAAGTGGAGCTGTCAGGGAGCGATAAAGGCCAAGAGGTGCCAAAGACCATGTACACTTCAAAGTGGTCTATAGAGCATGGGTTTGTTGTTCCCATGTCTACCTCCAGACCCCGTGTCTCCTGCCAAGCATCCCCCTCACGCTGGACGGCCCCCTGCAATCCACATAAGTGTGTCTCCATTCACGAGTCTTCCTGTGTCTTGTCTGCACGACCACCGCCCCGATCCACCCCCCGCCCTATCAAAGGCAGTTCGCACCGGGGTACTTGAGCTGCTGGCAAGTGGAGCTGTCAGGGAGCGATAAAGGCCAAGAGGTGCCAAAGACCATGTACACTTCAAAGTGGTCTATAGAGCATGGGTTTGTTGTTCCCATGTCTACCTCCAGACCCCGTGTCTCCTGCCAAGCATCCCCCTCACGCTGGACGGCCCCCTGCAATCCACATAAGTGTGTCTCCATTCACGAGTCTTCCTGTGTCTTGTCTGCACGACCACCGCCCCGATCCACCCCCCGCCCTATCAAAGGCAGTTCGCACCGGGGTACTTGAGCTGCTGGCAAGTGGAGCTGTCAGGGAGCGATAAAGGCCAAGAGGTGCCAAAGACCATGTACACTTCAAAGTGGTCTATAGAGCATGGGTTTGTTGTTCCCATGTCTACCTCCAGACCCCGTGTCTCCTGCCAAGCATCCCCCTCACGCTGGACGGCCCCCTGCAATCCACATAAGTGTGTCTCCATTCACGAGTCTTCCTGTGTCTTGTCTGCACGACCACCGCCCCGATCCACCCCCCGCCCTATCAAAGGCAGTTCGCACCGGGGTACTTGAGCTGCTGGCAAGTGGAGCTGTCAGGGAGCGATAAAGGCCAAGAGGTGCCAAAGACCATGTACACTTCAAAGTGGTCTATAGAGCATGGGTTTGTTGTTCCCATGTCTACCTCCAGACCCCGTGTCTCCTGCCAAGCATCCCCCTCACGCTGGACGGCCCCCTGCAATCCACATAATGCCACGACATATACACGTCATTCATTCACAAACACACCCCTGGTTCGAATTCTTTATAACCCACCTCATATTTCTAATGAGAACTTCTTTGCGCTTTGCTAGTCAACCCGTGAAGGTGCTGGTTATCTGCTCTTCGTCTCTGTGAACTTCCGTGACCACTTTGAGCAAACTCGTCAGTTTGCAACCTGTGAACTGCTCCCTGTTCTACGACAAGAAACTACTCTGATCCCTGCATCTAACTGTTTGTTCGTCAAGGTAAGTCCATGTACCATAATCATTTTGCGTCCAATTTTTTAATTTATATCTATTTGCTAGTAGTCATCAAATTGCATCCATGTTTTCTTTTCGTTCACGACAGTACATGCAAGGAACTAGTCACATGTTCTGAGTTTAGTCAAATTACTTTTTCTATTTTTTGAAAGTTATTGAAATACTTATCCGCATGTGAATAACGTGTATAGTTCCAAGAACCAAAACGGACCTTGCATTGAACCTTTTATGTGTCATTTACTGTTTTAACACATTGGTATTCATAGAGAATTGTTGATCTTTACTTTTCAGAACTTTCCATAATGCCTGCCTGTTCCATTGGCGGTTGCCCTTCGAAGACCCATAACAAATCTGAAGGTACTATAATGCATGTTTTCCCTAAGACAATAGATCAGATAAGAGAATGGGTCCGATATTGCGGATATCCAGCCTCTGAGCTAGAAAGTAGAGTCCTAGAAGTCTTTGCGGACAAGAGGGGTGATCGATACCGCATCTGCAGCAGGCACTTTAGCCCAGACATGTACTCCACATCATTGCTAATAAAGAAGAAAACACCGCGAGCGAGGCGAAAATTGCTCTCAACCGCTATTCCCACTATATTCGTCCACATCCCTCCACTGGTGAGTCAAGTTTACGTATTTATCTCTCGGCCTTGCGGTAGTGTGTAGCATTAGCTAACAATAATTTCCCCATTTATGTATCCACTCAATATGAAGGCGGAATATTCTCCATCCGTGTCGTTATTGCAGTCATCAGCCACTTCAAGCGCCTATCGGGTAATCTTACTTAGCTATTCTGACACTGACTTGTTTTAGGCATGTAAATCAATAGTTTTAATTGATCGTGTAATTATTTTACCTAATGGTACACCCTTGTACTCGTCCTCTAGTCTTTGTTTTCAGTTATAATTATTGTTATCCAAAATAATGCAAGTACTGTCTTTCAGGGAGATGCTGAGGAGTCCAACGCATTGACGACAACCGTAGATGTCACTCAGATGCTCGAGGTACGTTTCCGGACAGTTCCATCGATGGAGATCATCAGATCTTGCATTCTTGTAGCGTGATTGTTACACACAATGTTTCTTTCGTTTTTAGCCATTGATATGTCCTTCTGTCGTCGCCCTCCTATTTGTCTTCTTTTTTCAATATTGTGTTCATTACTAATGAAAGTCCTATGTTTCAGGGAGTCGATGGAGCATTAGTCCAAGTAGAAGGGGGAGCATGCAGTTACGGGTCGGCGCAACAGCTTGCAGAAGTGTGCACCGCAGTTACATCGTCCCTTGATGTTCTTATGCATTTCGAGGTATGGATACTGACAGTTCGATCAAGCGAAATCATATGACGTGATTACATCCGCTATACTTCCTTCTTTATTAACGCAAGTACTATGTTTCAGGGAGATGACGGAGCTTCTTCTACAAGAACATCACCCCTAGTAGTTGATGCAGATCTCTGGGTGGTGACACTTCCAACGATCGAGCAAATCGAATCATATTTACATATCCATTATTTATTTTAGACAACTGATCATTTGTGCAGGTCTATTTAGATGAGCCGTTGACGCCTGCTCAAAGTTTATGTTCTTTTTAACAAAATAGAAAAGCATACTAATGCAATTACTGTGTTTCAGGGAGTTGCTGAAGCGTCATCTTCAATAATATCATCAATGGAAGTCTATGCGGAGCCCGAGGTATGGATCTTGACAGTTCAATCTAACTAGATCAACAATGCGTGAACTATTGTCGTTTGAATGTTCTACACAATGCGTTCATTCGTGTTTTGCTATTGAGATGTACGTATGGGTATTGGTCCCCAAGTACATTTTGTGTTTTCAATATTATTATACATACTAATGAAAGTTCTATGTTTCAGGGAGTCGATGGAGCCTCAGTGAGTGATGGATGTGCTTATCATGAAAATATAGTCGTTGCAGCGCGAGAGGAAGTGGAGACATGCACACACGAGTCGGAGCAACAGCGTCCAGATGTTGAAGTTCGAGGCAAGAAAGTTTCAAAGAAAAGAAAGCAAAAGAAGGTTAGTGTCCTGTTCACTATATTATGTTGTCTTTCACTGTCAATAGTTCAATACTGTAAGTTGTGTTTAAACTGAACATCCCTTTTCTAATCTGTCCTCTAGTTGCGAGTGGGTGTAAGAACTAAATCTACACAGACAGTGAAGCGAACGAGAGATGTTGCTTGTCAAACCTTTTGGCAGGGACTTGAGACTGGAGATGCATCGTGCCAATGGGAAGAATATGAAGTGATTGACAACGGAGCTATACCACCACCAGCCATTGATAGTGAATGTCCTCCTGGTAGTTTGGATGCAGTCGGAGATCAATTCACAGAATCCACACCCGCAAAAAATAAGAGCGCGCGAAAGTTGAAGACATTGTTTTTTTCTCCCATCTCCGGACAAGGAACAGATGTTGCAATGGAAGAGAATGACGTGGACGACAATGAAACACCATCAATATCACTCAGCATAGCGGAAGACGATATCAGAGATTGTACCTTTCATGCGAGTGACATGTCCTCAACGTTACAGGCCGAACCAGCTGGGATGCAGAGTGAAAGTATAAGGAAAGAGGCCAAATTCATTGTATTCGATAGCTGTTTGATGGATATTATTATGATGATGAAATGTGGGCATTCGGTTGGTGGGGAAGTATGTGGGGAGCCATTGATTAATGTGACTCGTGCAATTCGAGGCACTAACCTTAAAATACATGCCACCTGTACACAATATCATCCGTTCGCATGGTCTGCACAACCCATGCTGGGGCAACTGCCAGCAGGCAATCTACTTTGTGCAGCGGCCGCACTTTTTAGTGGTTCAAGTTTTAAAAAGTTACAGTATTTCTTTCAGTTTGTGGGAATCCATTTCATTGCGAAAAGTCAGTTCTACAAATACCAAACCGATTATCTATTTCCAGCCATCAGCGAAGCTTGGAGAATGGAAAAAATGTCAATGGAAAGTACATTCGCGGGCAAACGCTTCAGGCTAGCCGGTGATGGACAGTGCGACAGCCCAGGATTTTCAGCCAAGTACTGCACCTACCACTTTCAGGACATGGAAAGTAAGAAAATTGTGAGTTCGGTGGTCGTGCAGGTGTCACAAAGTACATCCTCAGTGGCCATGGAGAAAGTTGGCTTTGTAGCATCATTGCAAGAACTACAATCGCGGGGAATGGTGATCGACCTGATAGCCACGGACAGACACGTTTCAATTGCCAAGACAATGAGAGAACAGTACAAAAATATAAATCACCAATTTGACGTTTGGCATCTTGCAAAATCAATCAATAAAAAATTGTCTGCTGCAGGTAAAAAAAAAGAATTGCAAGGTATTTCACAGTGGTCCAAGTCAATCAGCAACCATCTTTGGTGGAGCTCAAAAACATGTGAAGGGTCGTTGGAAATTCTACTGGAAAAATGGCGGTCAGTAATGTTGCACTGTAGCAACGTACATCGATGGTCGACAAATGAGCATTTCCACAAATGTGAACATGGCCATTTGTCCACAGAGGAGGCACGGAAGAAGAAGTGGTTGATTCCTTCATCACCCACTCACAAAGCCATTGAAAAGATTGTATTTGATAAAACTATAACAAAAGCTTTGAGGGGACTCACGGAATTCTGCCACACAGGAGATTTGGAGGTGTTCCACAATATGTGCCTCAAGTACAGGCCCAAAAGATTGCATTTTGGCATGGAAGGCATGATAAATCGGACTCTTTTAGCGGTCTTGGCACATAACCATAATGTTGGCCGTCAACAAAGTAGGACGACCGGAACTTTAGGGACGCTTCGCTACAATAAGGCCTTCACTAAAAGAAGTAAACAATGGGTGATCAAACCAGTGTTTGAGGATATGCAATATGAGTTTATTGAGAGACTTATCGTAGATGTCCTCGATAGGCACATACATGGAGTGGTGAACGAACCTATGCAGGGGACAACTGCATTGCCACCCAACATTGCCTCTGTTCCATGTCCACCTAAAGCAGAGCTCATTGAGAAATACACATCACGGTTTAAATGATTGTAATTTGATTGTCTGTTCTCTCGAGTCTCCTCATGTTGCAGGCCCATTGCAATTAAACCAAACAGTAATATAAATCATTTTTACAAAAATTATAGAATGTTTCCGTATTGCAAAAACATGGCCGACCCATAGGGACAATAAAAAAAAAGGCACGCAGACAAGATGTCCCTAAAACTAACTGCAGCTAACTAGAAATGTGTGCTCGCTCAAAGTGAAGGTCAGCTGCTTTGATGTTTTGCTCGGGTGGCGGAACGGCCCACGACCCAATATAAGGTTCTATTGTGATTTGACCTTGACAGGCCGGGACCATCCTGAAAGACTAAGAAAAGATAATGAATAAAATTTCAGAAACGAAACGATGAGCCACGTTCATTAGAAGAAGTAACGTCGGCAAAGAAGGAGTGGTGTTTCGGGTCTGCCCTACACAGAGACACAATGGAAAATGCAAATATAATGTAAGTAACTTTTGATGAGTTTATACCGCAATTTCATTACTATACAGTGGCTTTAAAGACGGGTTCAGTTGTACTTGTTCGTTCTATGTGGCATATTGTTTTCTACCGCGCACTATCTTGAGGAGAAACATCTGCTTTTACTGAAGCACCTCAAAACCTTCCTCTTTGCTTCTGCTTTCTCTCTCCCTCTCCCCTGCTACAACTGGTCCACTGTCTGCGACCTCAGTCCTGGGCCCTTCCACTCTCCACCTGCACTCCCCCCCCCCCTCCATGCCTCGCCACGCCTTTAAACACTTGTGTACACCCAGTAGCGCTGTCCTCGCTATGAAATGAATAATTTTAATAAGGATCTGATGGTGAGACTAATTTCATTTTTTATGTTTTTAGGTACATCATTCACTACTGTCTGTGTCACGAGTACCAGACACCGGCGGACGGCTTCTACAGCCGCCAGTTGCTTCTCCGCGTGAACAACGTTACCACCCTGACCATTTTATGGGACGATCGCCAAGTACAAGTATGCCCTTACGCGGTACTAACGGTTAGATGCAACATACCTACCATTGTGGTGGCCTAGTGCCTCGTTGTTGGAACAGCCATGCGATTATCAGTGCGACAGAAGAGCTTATTTTTATCGTAAACCAACACCCTGTGTACTGCACACGAACATCGCTTCCCTCAAGACGAACTAATTTGGATCGAGAGCAAAGAAAAATGCAAATCGCTGAATATTCTCTAAACATTTGATGTCCAATAAACGTACTTTGCCAAATGTACAATCTTGCCGTTTGCTTTTAAACCACGGTTTCACATTCCGAATTGTGGTGCTGTATTGTGAGATGCTCTAAGACCCTGTGTACAGCAAAGGACCATCGCGTTCCTCAATACGAACTTTTTGGAACATGAGCAAATAAAAATGCAAATCGCTGAATATTCTCTAAACATTTGATGTCAAATAAATGTACTTTACCACATTTACAATCTTGCGGTTTGATTTCAAAGTACAGTTTCATATTCCGAATTGTGGTGCGCTGTATTGTGAGCTGATCTGTGTTGATTTCCGGGGTCTGTGTGGAGTCGCGTAGAAGACGCCTGGGCGCGTTTGCCTACGCAGCACAGTCACGTCACGGATAGAGGCGGGGAATATGAATGTTTTGATAAAGTCTGTTTCAGGGGCGGGGGATTTGATTTAGTGCCGCAAAGGCAGGTGAGCCAGGTCGATGCGGCGGAATGATAGGATTATCACAAAATGGAGGCTGATTTCGAGTGCGATAAGGGGCGAAAAGTCGGGTAAGGTCCATAGGAAAGTTTCCTACGATCTACCGATTTATGCTTACAAACACATGGCCGACCCGTAGGGACAATAAAAAAAAAGTCCCGGAACTCTCCTTTAACAGATCTGGGGAAGATGCCAAAGAGCCCAGCAGGAACGGAAAAGGATAGAGAAGCAGAGAAACAGAAGCGCTGAGCAGGACCCTGAATGCTTGTTACCAGTTTACTGCGGGAGAGACGAAATAGTCCAGGAAGAACCGGTGAGTCCACGACAGAGAAGCGGGGACAACGGGGCGTATTGGCAAACATGCCAAACTACATTTATGAATAAGACAGCCCTCAAAAGAAAATGTGCTAGTGAGCATTACTATAAAAGGGGAAAAGTAAACAGAATAAGAGACTTACAACTGTGTGAGCGTATGCAATACACATGTGAAAGAAGTCCTGGCAAAATAATACACCAGGCAGAAACTATACCAGTAAATGTGAGAGACTATCAATATTGGAAAGGTGTGCAGAGCGCACATAGCATAGTCCTGGCAGGAGAGTATACCAGGCAATTTGAAGGCGTGTTTGAAGATACAAGAAAGTACATATGTAACACAATCCCTGGCAGGAGAGTATACCAGGCAGTTTGAAAGTATAGGAAAACCCCTATGTAACAAAAGCCCTACCAGGAGAGTATAACTGGCAGATGCAAGTAGCAAGAGTGTTCATAATAGAAGGTACCTGGCAGGCGAGTATACTAGATGGATATTAATTGTGAATATATGTCTTCATAAGAAAGCCCTGACAGGAAAGCATATCGGGTATGAAGATGAACAATGTGTAATGAGAAATGGACTCAAGAAATCCTGATCAGAGCACATCAGGAAAAGGCAGAGGAAATCTATTAAAGGAGAAAGGAAACCTTGCAGGAGAGTACAAGGTATCCTAACACGACACAGTCTGTGTCAAGTTTTTTTGTGCACCATTCGTGTTGAAGCTCAATAGACTGTTAATCCTGAATGGAAAGCAAATGGAAGAGAAATCCAAGGGAAGGGAACCACCCTCTGGAGCAAGGAAATCTATCCTTTTGGAACTTTTTGTATTGGAGATAAGGCCAAAGACATTTTTCCTTTTCTTTTTAGAGTTGTTTTGTGAGAATGTGAAGGTCAGAATAGAACTTTGGACACAGGACGTTTTGTTTTGGACATTCTGACTGCTGACAGTTTTGGTTTTAGGTAGGGAAACTCCTCTGGGGCAGGGACAGAGAAGCATTTTCCCAACAGTCATTCAGAGCCCTTGAGTTTATGAATGATGACCAGTCTCCCCATCCAGAATAAGTGCATGTAATATAGTTAACAGTGTAGATAACCACAAATAGGTCTGACACCATGCAGGAGGGGAGACAGGGAGAAAAATATAGACGATCTTCAAAGCATGTTACGTTCAGAAAATGCAAATGCACAGACAGTACAGGAGAGGGGATGGGGAGGGGGATCCAGATGCCCCAGTTTGTCAGAAACTGGGTAAGTGCTGAGAGATGCCATCTCTCAATGGGAAATTTATTGATTTTTTTATTCATATTTCTTTAAAGCGCACATCCGCCCGGGGGCATCGTGGCGCTGTTACAGGCATACTTGCTGGTTACAGAGGAATGCAATTGACCGAGTAAAGTAGCAATGAGGCAAGTGCAGGCCCTGAAGCAAATGCTGGAGTACTGGTGAGGGTGCCGGGGACCTGTGAGACTCTGAGGTACTCCCGGTGGCCAGTAGGCATTGGAGACAATTGGATAATTGCGGTTCTGTTCTGTATGAGTTGTAGAGGGCACAGAGCAGAGTCAGGAAGGTTGAGAAAGAGGCTGTTGCAGTAGTCAAGCCTTTTTGAGAGAACCAGAGCTCTGGAGAAAGGTGAGAAAAGGAATAGTACTTCTGAGGAGGGGCAGCTGGTAGTTGGACTTTTTAGAGATGTCTGAAATGTGAGTGGAGAAGAAGAGAGTGGAGTCGAAGATGACAAGGTTTTTTGCCTCGCATGTGGGTGCAGGCGCAGGGCCAAGGGAGGCCAGCCAGAGTGAGAGTGGGAAAGCAGGAGCAGGAGTACCAATGTAAATTATCTTAGTCTTACTAGCATTGAGGCAGAGGTCGTTTGCAGCACACCATGACTGAATTGCGGGCAGACAGTCCGATATGAGCAAGGTAGAGGAGGTGGCAGAGGGTAGCCTGAAGGAGAGTTGTGTGTCATCCGCATAACACTGGAAATTAGAGGTGAAACTGGCAATCTCATGTGCCAGGGCAGCCATGTAGACATTGAAAAACTAGGGGGAAAGGTTAGAGCCATGGGGGACGCCAAAGGTTGAAAGAGTGATAGTGGAGAGAAAGGGCCCAAGTTTCACTTGGGATGGGCAGTCGGACAGGAAGGAGGTTAACCTCGCTAGAGCCTGACCAGTGATTCCCAGGGTGTCACGGAGACGTGCAATCAGGATGTTGTGGTTTACCGTGTCGAAGGCAGAGGAGAGTTCAAAAAGAATGAGGAGAGAGGGAGTGTTAGAGTCAAGATTTGAGAGCAGGTCTTCACAGGTGCTCAGAAGAGCAGTTTCCGTGCCGCTGGATACTCTAAAGCCAGACTGATGGTCATGTAGGCAACCAGCAGATTCAGTGTGGAGGGTGAACTGAGAGAGAGCCAGCTTCTCCAGGAGTTTGCCCAGGGAACGGGTGATAGAGATGGGCCGGTAGTTTGCCGGAATGGATGGGCGGCAGAGGGTTTCTTAAGTGGAGGTTGCACTAGGGAGTGCTTAAGAGAAGATGGGAAAACTCCAGAGGCAAAAGAGAGATTGCAGAGATCAGCCAAGACTGGAGCGAGAGAGTCAATGCTGTCCTTAATGGTTTTGGAGGGGCAGGGGTCCACCCGTTTGGACGATGCCTTCATAGATCAGACTTTTCTGGCGGCCTCATCAGGTGTAATAGGAGTGAGAGAGGAGAGGAAAAGTGGTGAAGGGGCTGAGGGAGGCTCTAGGGGTGTTGGTGTAAGATGTGGTGTGGAAGTGAGAAAGGAATTGATGTCATGGGTTTTTGTGGTGAAGTGAGAAGCAAGGGCCGAGCAAAGGTCCTGGGTGGGTGTGACAGAAGAGGAGGCTGCTGCAGGATTGGCCAGTTCCTTACAGACTCTGAAATGTTAGGCTGTGTTGTTTGATGCCGCTGAGATGCAGGCATGAATAAAGACTCTTTCGAGTGGATTGTGTCCTCCAACGTATTACTCATCTTAGATGTATTCCATCTAGCTTTGCTGCTCATCGGAAATTTTTTCGGCAGAGGGCGCTGTGCGTCGGCGTCGTCGAGTCGATGGTCCCTCGAAGGCCTCCGTCGAGGGTGATGTCATCGGGTGTATAAGAAGCACGCGCGGCGCCCGTTGGCCTCAAGTTCCGTTTTTCCGCAGTATACGGTGCTTCGGACATTCAGCGTGCCTCGAGTTCTGTGAGAAGATATATAATAACGAAATATGTCCTCGTCATCGACGTCGACCACATCCCCGAAATCGGGATTCAAAAAGTGCATATTGTGCGGGTCAAAAATGTCAATCACAGACCTGCATCGAGAGTGTTTGTGGTGCCTCGGAGAAGGCCACGACATGGAGGCCTGTACGAAGTGTCAGGCGATGACGGGGAAGGCCTTGTGAGAGGAGAGGAAATCTACAGGTAGGTCGAAAAAACCGATCGAAAAACCTCTAGTGTCGAGTCGAGATCCCGTGAGGAGTATTCTCCTCGACGCGAAAGGCATTGATCGAGGTCCCGTAGCGATTCCCATCGCTCGTCTTCTTCGTCAAAAAGATTGAAGAAACAACGCCACAGGTATCCCTCCACCTCGTCGTCAGACGAGTCTCCAAAAAAGATGAAATGCCCCACGAAACATTCGTCTACCGAAGAGTGCGGAAGCATTCAGGGTCAAAATGATGGAGGTGTTGGAAAAAGCAAAGCCTCGGTCCGCGCCTTCTTCAGAAGCCGGCTGGGAGCATCATCGCTCCGACACTCGCGCGCCCTCGAGCCCGGGTGATCAAAAAAGGAAGGATAGGGAACCTTCCAGGACACTGAGTGAAAAACGCTCGAGTCGAGTCGTCCGCTCGAGGTCATCGACGCCGTCCGAGACCCATCATACCTCGAAGGGAAAATCTTCGAAGATCGCCTCGACGCCCTTTGAAGCAGACCCTGTGGACGACCACGATGTCGTCGATGCCGTCGACGCCGTTATCGACGTCGACGCCGAAACCCTCAGTGACAAAGGCTCCAGCCAAGCCAGGGAAGCCAGAAAAAGAGAAGGATAAGGTTACAAAACCTGTATTGTCCTCAGAGCCAGGTACTAGACCTATTCCTCCTCCTCTCCCAGAGAAGGTTTTCAAGCCTCTCCCCAGAAAGGAGTTTTTCAAATCCCTGACCTCAATTTTTGAGGAACAGGAGAGATCTGATGAGGAGAATGTACCTTTTGGGCTGGAATATGGCACCCCAAATGTCCCAGAATGTTTGATTTCAGAAGAAAGCAGAATGAGGGACTTGGTGGAATCATTACACAATGCAAGTGGCATTGACACATCTCCTGAAAACGACTTTGGCAGACCAGAACCAGGAGAGCATGCCAGTCCATCATACCGTCAATTAATGACAAAGGTAGTAGATTACTTAGGATGGGCTAAACCATCAGCCCAATTCATCCAGGATGATTTAACAGATATATTGGACCATGGTCCCACCGAAGACCCAATACTACCCTTTCATGTAGCCCTGCAAAATAGGGTGGCCAAGAATTGGGAAACTCCGGATTCTGTTCCTCCGGTAAATAAATCCCTCACCTCAAAATACCGCCCGGCCAGTAGCGACCCCGGCTATTTGTCCAAACACCCAACTCCCGAGAGCCTGGTCATACAGGCAGCCACAGCTTCTAACAAACTTGCATACCTGTCTATCCCTCCAGACAGGGACGATAAGCGTGCGGATGGTTGGGCACGGAAGGTATTTTTAGCCAGGAGCATGGCATTAAAATCTGCCAACTCCACATGTGCCTTGGCAAAATTTTCGTACACTCTTTGGGAGTGCATTGCAATGGCGGCGGAGCACATACCAGAAGGGGAAGAAAGGGAAGGGATCCTAGCCATCGTTAGAGATGGAAAGGAAGCCATGCAGGAATCCCTTCAATCTGGATTGGACACTGCAGATAGTGTAAGCAGGTCCATGGGCACTAGTACGGTAATGCGCAGATTTGTGTGGTTACGGAAGTCGGGTTTCGCACCGGATGTACAGAACCGCCTTCTGAACATGCCTTTTGACGGGTCTCACCTTTTTGGCAACAAGGCTGACAAGAGCCTTGAGAGGTTGCAGACCTCAAAAGCAGCTGCCAAATCTTTAGGAGCTGCTATTAGGCAACCTCAGCCTTTTTGTGCGCAAGGACAGTCATGGAGGGGACAATCCTATCGTTACTACACCTCAAATGGAAAGGCGAGAGGAATGGCCAGTCAAAGGGGCCAAAAAAAGGCCACTCGTGGTGGATGAGGAAAACGTGCTAAACCAGCTCCAGCTGCAGCCTCTCTCCCATCAGCGGCTGCAACATCCGCCACAAAACCGCTTTGAGGACTTGCATCACAAAACACCTGTAGGGGGCAGGCTGTCACAGCATCTACAAGAATGGCGAGCCATTACTTCAGATGATTGGGCTCTAGAAATAATAGCCTAAGGTTACTGCCTTCCTTTTCTAACGCAACCTCAAAGCAATCCACCAGGGAGACACCGGTTGAAGTCTTCAAACCCGCTCCTACAGCTGGAAGTTTTAACCCTGCTGGAGAAAGGTGCTATAGAACCAGTACCTGCAGCGGATAGGAACAAGGGATGGTACTCCCCATATTTTTTGATCCCCAAATAGGACGGAGGAATGAGACCCATCTTGGACTTAAGAAAGTTGAACAAGTTCCTCAGAAAAGATAAGTTCAAGATGGTTACCCTTTCTCAGATCCTTCAGGCCCTTCAACTTCAGGACTGGTTGGTGTCATTGGACCTCCAGGATGCTTATTTTCATGTGCCGATTCATCTCAAACACAGAAAATACCTGAGGTTCGTAGTTGTCGACTCACATTATCAGTTTCGAGTCCTGCCTTTCGGGTTGACCTCCGCCCCAAGGGTCTTCACTAAGTTAATGGTAGTGGTGGCAGCACACCTCAGGAGAGGGGGGATTCATGTCTACCCCTACCTGGACGATTGGTTGATCAGAGCGCGTTCTGCCGAGCAAGCACTGGATCATCTGAAAGTCACCTGCCACTTCCTCCACAAAATGGGCTTCTCCTTCAATTTAAAGAAGTCACAGATGACACCTTCCCAACAGCTTCAGTACATAGGAGCTGTATTAGACACGTCCTTGGGAAAGAGCTTGCCTCCCAAGTCGAGGGCTCAAGACATTCTTCAGATGGTTTACAAATTCCAAAATGCCCAAAATCTCCAGGCTTACGACTTTTTAAGGTTGCTCGGCCTCATGGCGTCCTACATCTTTCTGGTGCCAGAGGCACGCTTGAGGATGAGATCCCTTCAATGGGCCCTAAAGACTCAGTGGTCCCAGTTCTCGGGTCAAATGACGGATCTTCTTCGGATTCCGAACAAGGTCAGACAAGACCTTATATGGTGGACCTGTACAGAGAACATCCTAAAAGGAGAACCTTTTTGGCAACCATGGCCGGAGATCACAGTAGTGACGGACGCCTCACTCCTGGGGTGGGGAGCTCATGCCAACGATTTGACAATCAACGGTTGTTGGTCTCCATCCGAGTCCAAACTACATATCAATCTTTTAGAGCTGAGGGCAATCAGACTAGCGCTGAAGGCCTTCCTGCCATCTGTCAGGGGAAAGAATGTCCTGATAATGACGGACAACACAGTGGCCATGCACTACCTAAACAAAAGAGGAGGTGTGGGGTCACTACCCCTGTGCAGAGAGGCAATGCAGCTCTGGTATTGGGCGATTCAGGAAGGAATCTATTTAACGGCAATTCATCTAGAATATGAGAATTCTAGAACATGAGAATATGACGGCAGATGCTCTGAGCAGGCAGAGCACGGTATCCCACGCATGGGAACTGGCTCAGGAAGTCATTCAAGAGATCTTCGCCCTTTGGGGAACCCCTCAAGTAGACCTGTTTGCAACCGAAATCAACCGAAAATGCGAAAGGTATTGCTCAAGGGAATTTCTCCCGAGAGGAGCCCTGGGAGACGCGTTTGTGGTGGACTGGAATTTCCCGTCATTCCTCAGGTCATCAGGAGGCTGAGAAGGTTTCGGAGCCGCATGATCCTAATTGCCCTGGATTGGGCCTGGAGAACGTGGTACCCGGACCTTCTAGACATGTCCATCTGTCCTCCAGTACATCTTCCTCAGAGAGAGAACCTTCTCTCTCAAATGGAGGGTCAGGTTCTCCATCCAGAGGTCAAAACGCTCAACCTTCATGCTTGGTATCTGAAGGCCAGCAACAAAGTCTCTATATTGTTGCCGTTGGAAAAAGTTTTGCAACTGGTGCAGAGAAAAGAATGTCAATCATTTTCTATGTTCTATTTCTATTCCGGAAGTATTATCTTTCCTTCTGACCCTAGCACATAGAGGTCTGAATATCGGAACAATAAAAGGTTACCTTGCGGCGCTTTCCATTTTCAGGCACTCATCGGAAGAATGCTCCTACTTCAAAATTCATTCATTTGATAATACAATTCTTAAAAGGACTCACTAATGTGTTTCCTCCTCACCCATTTCAAGTACTGATCTGGGATCTAAATTTAGTCCTAAAATTCTTAATGTGTGCTCCTTTTGAGCCTCTGCACACGTGTCCATAAAGATTACTAACGTGGAAAACAGCCTTCTTGGTTGCTCTAACATCAGCAAGAAGAGTGAGCGAATTGCAGGCACTGTCTTCTGGGCCACCCTATACTGTGTTCCATAAGGACAGAGTTGTGTTGAGGGTAAAACCATCATTTTTACCGAAAGTAATATCTGATTTTCATTTAAGTCAGAAAATTGTCTTACCCGCATTCTATCCTCCACGCCATCCTTCGAAGGAGGAGGAAAGATTACACAGGTTGGATCCGAAAAGAGCTTTAAGCTTTTACATCTCTAGACTTTACAGACTTAGAGTGGACAACCAGCTGTTTATAGGTTAGACAGGAAGGAAACTGGGTCAATCGGTGACAAAACAGACAATTTCACGCTGGATTGTGCTTTGCTTTTCAGAATGCTACAGACTAGCTCAAAAAGACCCTCCGGAAGGATTAAGGGCTCATTCCACCAGAGGCATCGCCTCCTCCACGGCCCTTCAAAGAGGTGTTCCAATAAGATCCATTTGCGAAGCAGCAACTGCTTCTCAAAATTCTATAACCTGGATGCTTCCCAGTCTAGGGAGCTAACATTTGGAAAAGCAGTACTATACTCAGCCATCTAAGAGTATCGAAAAATCTACCCCCTCCTCCAGAGGAATTGTCCATACTGCTTTGGGAGTCTATCTAAGATGAGGAATACGTTGGAGGACACAATCCACTCGAAGAACAAGTTACTTACCAACTGGTAACGTTCTTTCGATTAGATGTTCCTCCAATGTATTCCTCATCGCCCAACCAGCCTACCCCTCTGTAGATTTTTCCGGGTTATTGCCATCTCAAATCTTGCAAGGCTCATACCTGTCTGCCGGCACAATCTACACAGTACAAGATCAAAGATAAAAAGGGGGAAAAACAGAACTGAGGCCAACGGGCGCTCCGTTTGCTACTTATAGATCCGATGACATCACCCTCGACGGAGGCCTTTGAGGGACCATTGGCTCGACGATCGACGCACGGCGCCCTCTGCCGAAAATATTTCCGAAGAGCAGCAAAGCTGGATGGAATACATCTAAGATGAGGAATACGTTGGAGGAACATCCAATCGAAAGAACGTTATAAGTTGGTAAGTAACTTGTTCTTTCTTGGTGTGGATGCAGAGTCGATATTGCCTCTGAAGAAGGCGTCGTACCAAGAGTTGCACTTTTTGGAAGGCTTTAGTCGGACCCTCATGACAGGTGCAAGAATGTCAAGGGTGTTGGAGAGATTGAGGTTAGCGAGGGCTGTGTCAGGGTCGGAGTCAGCCACACAAGTAGGAGGCGGATCTGACAAGGTAAACAGTTCTTCCTTGCTTTTTATCAATAGGGCTGCCTCTAGTTGACTGTACCGCTTAAGTTGGTTCCGCGGTGATCTTTTGACTCCTCGCCTGATCTTCTTTGTCTCAATGATTGTATGCACTCCATAAGGGTAAGCCTCACTCTTCCTCATCACAGTATGATCTGTATGAATTAAGTCCTCTACTCCAAAGAGATACATAGACCTGTGGGGTACCACAAGGGACTGAGTGGAATGAGAGAAAAGAGGGGACAGAAATGGAGGGGGTATATAGCGCGTTCTCCCAAGGCTATCATCACTGGTCTCATGAAGGGGTCCCCCCACATGAGATTCACCCACCAAGTACCACACCCATGGGGGCTATCGGGTAGCGGCCTCACCTCCGTCACCTGATGGGAAGGGGCTTCCCCCATGGCAGCAGTGATAGTACCCTGGGATTCGTCACAGTATATATACAATTTTCAATCTATATGTGTTTGTGTGAAATGTTAATGAATATGTGTGTGCACAGCTTCGATCTACTCTTATTCATTCACCTTCAAATGTACCGGTTTTGGGCTGGAGATGGAATATTCTCAAGTAAACAAAATACATGGTTAAAACACCCTGGCCCTGTCACATCACACATAGATCTACCTTTGCTTTTGAGTATAGGTGATTGCGTGGGTTTTACTCTTTGCATGTTCTTGTGTGAATAGAAGGAATACTCTGAATTACTTTTTGCTGCTAGCCCATCTATTTAATGACAAGGCTCCAACCTGCAACAATTTTAAATGATACTCCATCAGGCAATAGTGTTTATGTATGTCAGGAGTAACAATTCAAGGTGCTACATGTCTCTGTGTGATGTATATTTACAGAGATAATATTTCATACTTTTTACACTTTTTATTATTATACACTAGGCAGATTTTAGGTTGGCTGCAAGATATCGTTTGTTTCTACAAATTGCAATTTGTTTCAAGTTGGTAGGATTTTCCATTATCAAGGTATATATTTTTAAATTATGATATGTTTTATTTAAAAAACCACACATTAACTTTACCTTAGCTCGACGGGAAGCATAAATGCCGATTTTGGCAACAAGATGTCACTGGGGATGCACTGTAAATGAATTCTGTTTCATGGTATTAATACACATCATGCTAGTTTCTTTTCTTAGAATATCTGATAAACAGCCCCATGGCTTCAGTGATATTTATGAGGGGCCTGATACATATACACTAGCTAGCATCTGGTAATGTCCCACGCTGTGCTGTAAATATTCAATTCATTTCCTGCTTCTGATACAAACAATATCTTCTTAAAAAGGCCCAAATCTAGAGTTACAGGACACATGACCTTCCTGCTCAAGGAAGGACAATGAAAGGCTGTTTGGAATATTGTTTTCAGACTCAGGTTGCCGAAAACCCACCAATCAGCTGCCTGGTTCAAAACTCTCCAGTCAGTTACCTGATTCTTCACTGCCATGATGGCTTGGGAAGACTTCTGTGGGGACGTCACGTGATTGGGGGAGCGCGGTCTCGCGAGATCTCGGCATAACGAGATCTTGCAGACCCGCGCTCCGCGAGAGAACGTTGGCGCCAGTAAAAGGTTGGCGGAGCGCCAGACAAGAGGTCTGGATAAGTGCTGCTCCTGATAAGGAGCCACCATAGCTGAGGCCAGATAAGCCCTTGCAGCCCAGCTTCCAGGGCATAAATCCAATGCCACAGGAGGCCTCATGGGGGCCCTGGAAGCTTACAGCGTGCCATTCATGTGCACACCCTGCCTCCAGTGAAGTAACTGGGAGCCCAGACTGAGACTGTGAGTACCTGCCCTTGCCACGTACATGGACAAATCACACCCACCTGTTTATCCTTCAAATAAAGGCAGTTAGTATCACCTCAGGCGTCCTGTCGTCCTTAGAGGCCACCACATAATTGGCGACGAGGATATCAAAAAGACCCACCATGCAAGGTGCCACACCACCCCCTGCGTTTCTTCCCTCATCTGGGACCCCGGCAATTCCGTGGATGCAGTGGGATCCCCTTTTCTCCATATATCTGGAGGCTGTTGGCGGCATGGGAAATGCCCCCACCAGGAGGAAGGCGATGCTGCTGAATGCAATGGTGGTTGAGGGAGAGCTCATTTTTGCCAGCCTAACGGCCATACCAGTGGACAATGACGACGACGACGTCTACAAGGAGGCAACCCGTCGCATTGTGAAGAGGTTCACCAATAAGGAGAACGTGGTGCTACACAGGCTGAGGTTCTATACCCGTAAACAAGACGGGAGTGATCCCATGGACGACTACATCACCAGGATGAGGGAGCTGGCATCCTTATGCGCTTTCGGCGAAAACGCAGAACAAGTCATCTGCGACATGCTGGTTGTTCACACTAACTCCAGGAAAGTGCAGGACAAGTTCATACAAGAAAAGGAAGTGACCCTCGACAAGACCATCCAAATTGCCAGGGTGGAGGAAGAAGCCTCCAGCAGGCGCAAAGAGGCGGCAAGTCATCTGCCTGTACCCGAATTTACGGGGCTGCAATGGAGAGGGCGCAGAGACAAGCAGTCACGTGAAGGCCCCAGAGACAAAGGCCCCAGGCAAAGGGATGTGCTGAAATGCTACAGATGTGCCAGCACCAAACACATGGCGAATGATCGTGATTGCCCCGCCAGGAATAAGGAGTGCTCCAAATACGGACACATTGGTCACGTGGCCCCGGCATGCACGTGGCGGGAAAAAACCGTCTCCCGCATTGATGGTGACCGCGATTCAAGCGACGATGACGAGCTGCAGGACAGACCCATGGTCATCATGGTCAACGCCCTCCACGCCAGAAGAGAAAAGCCCCACTGCACCATTAAAGTAGACGGCATGGAAACACGTTTCATGGCAGACTCTGGATCATACCTCCGGACGATCAACACAGACTCAGTATTAAACTGGACCCCAGCACTCCGGAACAGGTACTCATGGTCTCCTCAGGAGCAGCACAACATTTCAAGGAGATTTTCCCAAGCCTGTTTTCCGAGAACCCGGGGAAAGTGAGAGAATGTGTCCACAAGATTCGTTTGAAACCCAATGCGGTGCCTGTGAAACATAAAGTTAGACCACGGCGAGACCTGCGTTAGAGCCCCTCTTCGGAAGATGGTTGAAGAAGGAACCGTCGAGACAGTGGAATCCTCCGAGTGGCTGAGTCCATTGGTCTTAGTTAAGAAAAAATCCAGTAACAACCTCAGAATATGCATCGACTGAGAAGTCTGAATCTAGAGGTTGTTACCGATACCTTTCCGCCCCCCAGCATCAGCGAAATTGTCCTCATGATGAAAGAGGCAGCAATCTTCTCGAAGCTGGACATGCGTGACGCCTATCACCAGATTCCACTACACAAATCTTCACGCCCCTTATGGCGTTCATCACTCCCTTCGGCACATTTCAATACACCCGCATGCCGTTTGGGCTGTCTTTGGCAGCTTCCATATTACAGAGAATGTTGAATCCCCTACTCAAGGACTCAAAAACGTTTCAATCTTTCAGGACAACATCCTCGTGTATGCCAAGGACAACAAGACCCATGACAAAGCACTCGGGGCAGTCCTGAGCAAGCTTCAAGAAGCAGGCGTTAATCTACGCCACGGGAAATGTGTTTTTGGAGTGAGCAAGGTAGAATACCTCGGGTACTGCATCTCAAGAGAAGGGGTGAGCCCCAAGAAGAACCTTATGGAGGCCATAACAGACGCCTGGCCCCAATGTCCAGTGAAGAACTATGCTCGTTCCTGGGCCTAGCGGAGTACTACGCACAATTTGTCCCAAGGTTCTCCAAAACCACGTCACCCATGAGAGAACTTCTGAAGAAAGGGGCAACCTACTCCTGGGGGGCCAGTGCAAGATGAAGCCTTCACTGAAATCAAAAGAAGGATTCTGCACGCAACATGCCTAAAATCGTTCAACCCTGAATGGGACACCTGTATCACAACGGATTCCAGCGCGTACGGGCTGGGTGCCACTCTGACCCAGAAGAAAGGCGACACTGAAAATATCGTGGCATTTGCATCAAAAGCCCTATCATCAGCGGAGAAGAATTACTCCACCGTAGAGAAAAAAATGCTGGCATGTGCCTGGGCCGTTGACTAATTCAGATCTTACGTTTGGGGCATGAAATTTAGATTGGTCACTGACCACAAACCCCTCATTCACATGTTGAGCCCGGGCGGCACCAAGACTGCCACCCCGAGACTGGCCAGGATCGCCGCAAAACTCCAAGAGTACACATACGAGATAGCCCACATTGCTGGCTGGAAAAACGTGCAGGCGGACTGCATGTCCAGGCTCCTGAACCAAAACGCCCCTGGAACCACATTCTTGGAAGATGAATGTGTCATAGCCTCTATAAGTGACTTGAGGAACGGCGAGTACATGGACCTGAGTGAGCGCCACTGGCAGGAGGAGTTCGAGCAGGACGATGCCCTACGGCACGTAGCAGCCTGGGTCCATGAAGGGTGGCCTGACGAAAGAGCAATCCCTGAAGGCCTACGTCCTTACTGGAAGGTGAACGACGAAATCACCACCATGAACGGTATCATTCTGAGAGTGATCCCGCCCAGTGGAATTCGAAAAGTGATACTGTGCACAGCACACTCAGGCTATCCTGGGTGCAACATGACCAGACGCAGGATACGCGACGCCTATTGGTGGCCAGGCATGGATCAAGATATACGACAAATGGTCGAAAGGTGCCATGAGTACACAAATAGTGACAAGCGCCTGTCTGTGAGACAAGCCCCCATGCTGCCCACTGAAGTCCCCAAAGGGGTGTGGCACAAAGTAGGGCTGGACTTCATCGGGCCTCTGGACAGCATGCCCCCAGAACATAAGTATGGGATTGTCACGGCCGACTATTTCTCAAAGTGGGTCGAGGTTGACTTCACCTCGGCCATCACCACAAACACAGTCATCGAAGCACTCACCGCCATATTCCAGCGTGAAAGCCTCCCCGAGGAAATTGTGACGGACAATGGCGTCCAGTTGGTCTCTCGAGAAATGGAGAGATTCCTTAAAGTCAACAATATTCAACAGCAAAGAGTCTCTACCACCCACAGGAAAATGGCCTGGTCGAGCGGGTGAACCGCTTCATGAAAGGGGCGCTGCAACTAGCGCACGCCTCGTTCCTGAAACCGTACAAGACTGTCATGCAGGCCGTCGCAGCCCACTGCATCACTCCCAACGCCGTCACCGGCGTGTCACCATTCCATCTGCTAAGGGGAGAAGGGCAGCATCCACACTGGTACCACCGTGGCTCCATCAAGTGAGGACTGACAAAGATGTGGACATGTAAGACGTAGTCTTTCGCATGCAGCGTAACAAAGAAGCCATGAAGGCTGAAGGGGACACGCGTCGGGTCGCTCGCCACACATCAGTTAACAAATGCGACCTGGTAAAGATACGTCTTCCCCAACAAAGACACTTCGACCGGCTCCTGATACAGCCGTCCCAAGAAGTAATTGTGAAAGAGTCAAACCACATTTGCACCGGCGACGGAAGGAAATGGAATCTAGAAAGGGTGGCCATGTACCACAGGAAAGAATCCATTTAACAGCCACACTGGGAAACCGGAGAGGATCAAAACCAACAAGAGCCATCCGATAACCCTCGCCAGTCAGAAAGAGATGCCTCAGAGTCATCCTATGGTGACGAGTTCTCAAGCACCAACTCCCCAACCCCACTCAGGGAGTCACAGCGAAGGGCAAGACAAGGAGAACCCGAATCACCCGCACCTCCCCAAGAGTGCTCCCGCAACCCTGCCCCGCTTCTAGATCAAGGCAGACCACAGAGAGAGAAAAGGAAACCCAGCAAGTTTGCAGACTTTGTCGTGGAATGATCATCCATCCTTTTCCCAGCAAAGGAGGTGTGTGGAGACGTCACGTGATCGCGGGAGCACAGTCTCGCGAGATCTCGGCATAACGAGATCTCTCAGACACGCGCTCCGCGAGAGAACGTTGGCGCCAGTAAAAGGTTGGCAGAGCACCAGACAAGAGGTCTGGAGAAGCGCTGCTCCTAATAAGGAGCCACCGTAGCTGAGGCCAGATAAGCCCATGCAGCCCAGCTTCCAAGGCATAAATCTAATGCCACAGGAGGCCTCATGGGGGCCCAGGAAGCTTACAGCGTGCCATCTATGTGCACACCCTGCCTCCAGTGAAGTAACTGGGAGGCCCAGACTGAGACTGTGAGTACCTGCCCTTGCCCCATACATGGACATATCACGCCCACCTGTTTATCCTTCAAATAAAGGCAGTTAGTATCACCTCAGGCATCCTGTCGTCCGTAGAGCCCACCACAACTTCCCTCTGCAATTGAGTTTTTAAGGACCAAATCCAAAGAAATTACAGAATAACTTTCCAAAACACACTTATACAAGTATTCATCCAGAATTCCTCTCATGCTGTTATGCTAGACCTGACACTGAAGAACCAGATGGTTATGCCATAGATCTCATACATCTAAGCACTTTTGAGATACATGTGCTGAAAAAGTGTTTTGGGGCTCTTAGAAAATCCTATTCTATGAAAAGTAGAAAGTATGGCTTTTTCACTCTTCAGGTAAACATTGATATCATGTTTAGGTGTTTTTAAAAACTTTCCAAGATTCATGAGTTAAGAAGACTTGGGAAGGCCAGACTTAGGGGATCCCTACTGTAACTCTCAAACTCCTTGCAGCTCTCTCCACCCTAGCCCATGCGTCCCCCCCCCCTTCCCACAAAAGATCTTAGAATGCAAGTCTAGCAAGATGTAACCCCTACTGTCTAAATCTATCCTTGTCTCCATGGAGGAGGAGAGGGAGGGCTAAAGTCCAGGGGCTTTCTTTGTGACTTTCTTTGGGTAGTCCTAAGGGTTTCTAAATCTAATGTCCCCACAAAACGTGTTCCCATCATGTCTAATTATGTTTTCCTCCACACACTCTATCCCTTCCCTGTGATCGTTCTATGTCCTCTGTTTCTCTCTCCCCTCAAACTTGCCTCTTTCCCTCCACATCCTCTGCACTCTCTCTACTTCCTCAATCACTACTCACTCATATTCTCTTTATCTTTCTCTTCACTCCCCCTCTCCTTCTACTAACTTCCTTCCTCTTGCTGTCCAACCACCCCTATTACTAGCTCTTTTCTCCTACCGCCCTCCTCTCTCTTTCACTCCTTCTCTCTCTCTGTAACCCTTTTACATTCAACTATCTGACTTCTCTCTCCCCTCTCACTCACTCTGCCACATGCACTCCTCAATACTCAATACAGTCCTAAATTGTTTCCACTATCTCAAACCTTACCTGCACTCTTATCCAACACTTAAACTATTCAGTTCTCCTTTCCACTCTCTCCTGCCTGGTCTCTTGGTTTTCCCACTTTACACCTGACGTCACCCAAACACCTTCCATCCACTAATGTGATGGTGGTGGTATATACTCTCCCTTCTCCTAGTTTATCCTACTTTCAAGTTGCAATTTGTTCCTCGCACCACCGGGTCCCTCGGGCCAATCTTCCCTTACACCTTTCCCTGGAGGTTGGGTTTCTTTTCCAGCTTGTTTAAAGTCCCTGTAAGGCCTCATCCCCTTTTTGTTCATCGGAACCTACTCTCCGCGGTGCGACACTGCATGGTTCTGTCGTGTCAGCCAACTCTTCCCAGCACTATGCTCTCTGCGTCCTTTGCGGGTGGTCTGTTATTTCGGGTGGGTTGAGATGCATAATGTTTGTCTGGTTGGACATTGGTGGACAAACTCTTCAGCCCAAAACAAGGCCAATCTGGCTAGACAGATGAGAGCCTACAGATTCGAAATTAGGAAAGCCAAACATGCCTTCTACATCTCCTGCATCTCCAACGCAAACAACCCATGCAAAGAACACCACAAGATCATCTTCGAGTTCAAGAGCCCCCTCTGCTCTTCTTCTCTGTCCATTGTCTCCCAGTCACTGTGCAACACCCTCTCTGACCATTACTTCAACATAGCTGTTAGGAAAGATTTCATAATTGTATGTAATTTTCCCTCCATGTGGCAACCCCCAAACTTTTTGCTGTTGTTTTACATCCTGATCTAAACTTTGCTAGAGAAGCGCAGCCTTCCGCCGCACTCCTCTGGGCTTTCGCTCAATTCTTATGGGGAAACTGACATGCCCTTAAGATAGTCAGTACTGGGAGACTTTGTTTCCCTTAGTCCTTTTCTCGTGTTGCAGCTTTTGTGCAACATGAAACAAGAGTGCACTGTAACTTACATTACCGCGCTCTTGCGTCTCTAGTCATTCCAAAGGCCCTAGAAACTTGCTGGACTTATTATGAAATGTGCAAGTGTTTCACGGACGGGACTGGTGGCAGCTATCGTTTCTCTTGTGTTTTGAACCTTTTTTCGCCATGTTATCCGCGCTTACCACGTTCGGCACAAATGAGTGGCCTGGCGCCAAAATGGCCATGCCACAAGGTTTTGTCCTGTCGGCTGACCGTCTTGCCCCTTCACCTTCACCCAGGTCGAGCCAACCCGGGGCAGTCCTTATTTGGTCATGCACTTTCCCGCAACACACAGCGCTTTCGCAGGCTTCTGCATGCCTTGTGTGTGCCTCCAGGATGTGGGCTGGGATGTCTGTTCCCAATACACATCCTGGGTGCCAGAGAGTCTAGAGTGTCCTGAATGCCTGGGACCACCGTCGTCCGCGATAGGTCCACGTATGGTGTGAATGTTTGTGAGCAGATCTCCCATTGGGCCCTCTCCGTTTTGGCACAAATGGAACTTTGGATAAGAGGAGGCTGAAAACACCACTACCATGTCGATCTCCTGAGTTCACACTGAACAAGGGATAAGGAGCCAAGTATCCTGCAACATGAAGCTGAGTCGAGGAATCGCTGGTGACCGGCTGAAGGTTTGGCACCCTGAACTGCTGTCGTCCTGCGAGACCCCTCTGCATCTGATCGTCCTAGAAGGTCTGCGAAGGTGCTTCGACCCATTGGAATAGTGGGATCAACTATTCCCGGCACCTTCATCAAACCCTGCAAGTAAGCCTCTTCGGAAGTGTCCCTGGGCCAACCAGTGGGCTGACCAGCTTACGCAGGACGATTTGCTCTGTCAGCACCGCCGTTTCAGGGAAGCCCTAGAAACTTGAGCTACTGCTTGCTCTGCGTCCACGGCACCCTCACACCGAATTCGTACATTTGGTATTCCAAGGTCTGAAGTGAGATGAGTGCGCCCGGACCAGAGTAAACGCGGTTGCCGTGTTGCCCTGCTGTGGTAACAACCTGTGCTTGTCCGCTGCATTTGGGACACCCTCGACCCTGCCTCCTGCTACGCAGAATCTAACCGGTGTCGAGACGTCCTGATCATCGCAGCTGAACCTACCAGCAACGTGAACTAAACTGGAGAAGTCTGGGTCTGCCAGTGTCGGGGACCGGTGAGTAGTCCATACCCCAACCGGTGGCCCCTCGCGCAGGAGCCTGTTTCTTTTCTACCGCTGTTGCGAAATAGCGACTCTATCACGCACTCTCACCCTGCCTCTGCCCACAAGTGGAGGCCTTGATTGAGTAGTGGGGACTTGTTCTGCATCGCTGCATTCACCTTCCTGAACTGCCTGATATCCTCGAAGAGGCCCTCTTTTGTCCATTGGCACCAGCGCGTTCAGGTACTTTTGAGCATAAGGCTCCTCTCTTCGTAGCGCTCGGACTTCCTCCTAGTTAGGTGTATTTCGGATGTCGAACTGGGTCTAATGATTACTTGCACTGCCTGTTTTCCTCCCCATCTAGGTGGCCTACATAGTACGTGCTCCTAACTCCTTAGACCCCGCGGTCTTGGATATATATTGTATTGATTGTGATGTGTTGCTTTACTTTAGTATTATTGTGATTCTTTGCTATGGTTGATGTTACAAAGGCCTTGTAATAAATGTGTCTATATTTTTAATATAACACCTGTCTGGAGTAATTTGTAAGTGTCCTTGCTTTGTGTGCTCATTGAGGTCTTTCCGTCACCCTCACCCCTCTTGAGACTTAGTCTTGACTGCTGCCATCGCTACCCTGATTGGTCTGGCTTGTCCAGAGGTTACCCTGTTCCAAGAAACTAGGCTGGCCTTCTAAACCTCTGCCCCTCCAGGTCAGAGTTCAGAAATCCATCTTAACAATAGCCATTGAGAGGAACCTCGCCATCCACGCTGAACTAGCAAACCCATCCCCCCCTATACAGACAGTCCCCCTTCTGCTGCCCCCAACGTGAACCCTCTTCACCTCTTTCTCTGCAATCTCCCATTCCATAATCAACCACTCACTAACAGCAGGTATCTTCCCACCTGAATACAAAACCTCTCACGTCAAACCACTCCTAAAAAAACACTTCTTGACCCGCTCCACCCTTCCAATTACAACCCCCATCTCCAACAACCAATTCATAGCCAAATCAGTAGACCGCACAGCCTGTTATGTTATGTTATGTATGCTTATATCGCGCTGGTAGCCCACAGGCATCAGGTCGCTGAAAGCACAAAACAATACTAGACATACATTTGGACAATCCTGCGGCGTCCAGACAATGGGCCTCATCACGAGTTTGGCGGTACCCCTTAAATGCGGCGGTAGCGCTATTACCGCCGCATTTAAGGGTCCGCCAAATCACGGAATCTGCCGAAATTTTGCGCTCTTACTGCCGGCGGGAAATCCGCCGTCGGTTAGTGCGTGAATATTCACCATTGAGCCCAATGGGGAATGGGGAATTCCGGAATGGGCTCAGTGGGAAATGGGCAATACCCGTTCTGCCAAAACCCGTGATCTGGCGCTATATACTCCGGGGGGGGTTTGGCGGTAGGGCTATTAACGCGTTACCTCCCAACTCCTGATGAGGTCCAAAGTCTCTATTTCCTAAAATGAGTGCGATCACTTGAAAAGAAATGATTACAGACGTTTCCTAAAATTGTGATAGTTCTCTTCCAACAGCAAAGTGGACGGTAGTTTATTCCACTGTTGTGCGGCACATACTGAAAAGGATCTGTCCAGTCCTGCCTTACGATTGTATCTTGGAACATTAAGCAGTCCTTTATCCGCTGAGCGTAGCTGTCTCAGGGGAGTGTATCTTGCAAATTGGTTTTTAAAATAACGGGGGACATCTCCAAAGAGGCACCTATGAATAATAATCATTGACTTAAATATCACTCTGTCTTCTACTCTTAGTCAATGCAATGATTTTCTTCCCGTTGTAATGTGTTCCCTAGTTTTTATTCTCTTTACTATACATACCGCGCCATTTTCCAATACTTGATATCTCGCAAGATCTTTTTTAGTTGCTCCAAGTAACAATGCATTTCCATAGTTTAGCCTCGACAGAACTATTGCTATAGCAATAGTTGCTGTGTTTTTCTCATTAAGGTACGGTCTAATTGCTCTCATGAGGCGTAAATAATATGCATTATTTTTATGCAAATAATTAACCTGAGCCTCTGAGCTCACTGAGGCATCCACTACCATCCCCAATGTCTTGACCTGGCTCAAGACCTGTATTTTGGCCTCTTTGATTGAGAAATATTTATACTCCTCCCCTAGTTTGGCTCTGGCTACATTAGTTCCAAAGATCATTAGCTCTGTTTTCGTGTTGTTTAAACACATCCAGTGTTGCTTCATCCAGAGATCTATTGTGCTATAAACTTCAACTATTTTAGCACTATCCCATTTGTATTCTCCCTCCAATTCGATAACAAGTTGCGTATCGTCGGCGCAATTTGTGAAAAAGACGCCGACGTCATCGAACAAGTCGCAGAGGCTTCTCATGTAAATATTAAAGAGCAGCGGAAACAAGCTTGCTCCCTGAGGTACTCCAAAGTTAATTGAAATGGCCTCTGAGAAAGTTTCCCCTCAGTGAATTCTAGCTTGGATCTCCGTTAAAAATGAGTTTAGCCAGGCCAGAGCAACCGGGGAGCATCCAGCTGTTCCCCTTAACACTTTTACTAGGAGCTGATGATCTACTAGATCAAAGGCAGCGCTAAGATCAAGCAACATCAGCATCCATGTTTTGCCTCCATCAACTAACTCTAAAATATGGCCTTGCAAATCTAGCATGGCTGTTTCTGTACTATGAACCGCCCTAAAACCTGATTGTTGTTGATGAAGTGTTTGCTGGGCTTCTATATGTTTCTGTAGTTGATTTGTTGCTATTTTATCTAATATCTGAGGATGAAATTGGAATTAGCAATCGGGCGAAGATTGCCAGGGTCCTTGGGATCCAGGCCTGCCTTTTTGACCAATGGAGTGATGGTCACTTTCTTAATTTCCTTAGGCAATGAGCCTTCTTTGATTGATTATTGATTATTTTCGCAAAGACCGAAGCAAAGATTTCTTTATTATCTAATATGATTTTAGATGGCAAAATATTTTCAGCACACGATGTGGGTTTCATTTGGTTCAATACCGCTATCAGTTCTTTTTCTGAAATGGGTGTAAAGTTAAATGTAGCAACATCTCCCAGATTGGGATGGTCATTCTCCGGAATGATCTTCCCTGAGATTTCTCTGGCCTTAATGATATTATCTCTGGCTTTTTGAATTTTTGCTGCGAAAGCATTTTGAACTATGTCGCAGTCTTCCTTTGTTGGAGAGAAAGGGCGGTGTGAGCACCTTAGGTTTTTCAATACTTTTAATTATTTCAAATAATTTACTAGTAGCGTTTATATTGGCCTTTGTTTCTTTTATGGTTTCCCTGTAGTTTTTATTTGCTTGCTTCCATTTGTCCTTATTTTCCTCAGCAGGATTTAATCGCCATTTTCTTTCCAAAGCTCATTTTTCTATATTTTGTTTATTTAACTCTTCACTGAACCATTTCTGATGATTACTATTTTTTCTCACCATTTTTGTTTTCAATGGCGCTTCTTGTTCCACCATATTTTGCATCTTTGATAGATATTTCTTTGGCATCACTTCACAGCTATCTTGATCTTGCAAGATTTTAGTTGTTCCACCCCTATGTTTTTAAAATTTCTACTCTGTACTTTAATATGGGGGTTGTGTTGCTGTTTATTTTCAAGAATAACCTCAAAAGAAACATAAAAGTGATCACTCCAAATAAATGGTTCAGTAGTAACTTTCTGAGTCTGCAGATTTTGAGAAATGACCCAGTCTAATTGGTTTCCTTGAGGAGTTGTAGGCTCTTTATTGATCACAAATAAATTGAGATTTTTTAAAGTGTTCTCAAGTGAAATGGCTCCTTTATCTGCCACATTCCCTCTCCAGCGGTTAAAGTCACCAACTAGTAGTATAGATGTATTAGACGATTTATATTTTTTTAACTGGGAACTCAGCTTGTTAGAAAAATCTGAAACTAGTGCTAGAGGCCTATAAATAACTGCAATGTTAAGGCACTCATTGGATGTATAGGTGAATTTCAGCTGTAAGGTTTCACATCCGCTACAGATGAAAATTAGCTTTAAATAGTTTAATTGCATCTCTAGCTATTACAGCCACTCCCCCGGCTGACCCACTATCTCTAGTTGTGTTATACACTATATAGCCTTCTGGTACCACTATATCACATGTGGGTCCTATTGGGTCTTTTAGCCATGTTTCCGTGATACATAGCAGGTCAAATTGTTTCTCAATGATCAACTCATGAATGTTGATTGCATGCTTACACATAGAGCGAGTATTAAGTAGTCCTACTTTAAGCATATAGGAGGGTAGGATAAGAGTAGTTGTATTAACTTTGTCGTCTCCTGAGTTGCAATCACTTTTGATTGAGTTCAAATCCAAACATCCTTCCATCAACTCACTGTTCGTTTCGCTATCCGAGTCCTGCATTTCTTATTGATCTGAAAAGCTTACGCTGTGTGTATTGCTGTGCACGTTGAGCCACCCTTCCACCTCCTTACAGACTGCAACAGATTGTGCCTGCCCGTGCGTACCTGCCTGCCGTGCGTGCCTGTCCGTGCGTGCTTGCCCATGCGTGCCTTCCCGTGCGCGCCGGCGTGTTCGCGCCGGGTTTCTAAGGGAATTTGGGCACAGAACTACAATTCCACTGGGAATTGTAGTTTGTAGGCAATACTCAGTGGTTGCAGGAGAATCGAGCTTCTCAGCTGCAACTCGCACCTTGTCTAACCAATTAGGGTATATTTCAAATACATTTCTGCTCAATAGCAGTTCTTGCTGCTGATAAATATATAATTGCCCTCAACAACAATTTGAAACACAGAAGATATTAAAATACAATTAATCTAAAAACTATAAGAGACTGGCTAAAATTACAGCTTGCAAATGTTAAAAATCAGAACTCTAAAACTAATCTAAAGCCTACCCCTAGCTCATCCTCTTCACTGAGGCCCACAGCCTTCTTGACCCTGCTCAATCTGGCTTCAAACCCTTCCATGGAACTGCATCCTCCCTGGTCTCTATCTGGGACGTCCTGAAAAGAACAGCAGACTCTGAGGACTGTGCTGCTCTCATCCTCCTTGACCTCTCAGCAGCCTTTGATACAATTAACCAATCCGTCCTCACAAACAGACTCTTTAACCTGGGCATAATGGACTCCGCCCTCAGATGGATCTCCTCTTTCCTTTCTGAATGCTCCTAAATCGTCTCTCTTCATCCTTTCTCCTCTGCCCCCTACCCTCTCCCCCTGCTTTCTAACCTCTACCTTTCTCCCCTCCCTAATCTCATCCGTTCCCACAATCTCACTTGTTACAACTATGCTGACGGCACCCAGATCATCCTCAAGATTCCCAATGGCCCCTCCTCATCCTACCCAGACCTTGCATCCTGCCTCTCAGACATTGACATCTGGATGACGAACTATCACCTGCTTCTCAAGCCCTAAAATCCTAATCTGCAGTAAAACAGCTTTCCTTCCCCAACCATTTCCCTTGGCCGCTTTCCTTAGGACCCACCTCCACTGCAGCCCCCTCAGTCAAAAACCTAGGATGCACTTTTAGCTCAGACCTGACCCTCTCCTGTCACATCAATGCAGTCTCCAGATCGTGCACCGTCCACCTCCACATTCTCAAGCAGATCTTTCCTTATCTCTCCTACCCCCATAGAGTTTCCACAATCATGGCCATTTTCCTCTTGCTCCTAGACTACTCCAACTCCCTCTAGCTAGGTGCACTTGCATACCAACTGAGAAAGCTCCAGCGGGTTCAGAACTCTGGTGCAAGGCTCCTCCTCGCACTCTCCCCCAGAGAACACATCTCCCCGGACTCAGGTCACTCCACTGGCTGCCCATCAACAGACACGCCTCCTTCAAAGCCATGCGCATTACCCACCGTGCAATCCAGAAGAAAGGTCTGGAATTCCTCCAAAACAAGCTCACTCGCTACCACCCACCAGAATCCTCAGGTCAGGCTCTGCACACCTATTGGTAGTTCCTCCTTTCAAGTTCTCCAGACTAGTAGGTGCCTGTTTCTCTGTCCTCGCACCCACTTTCTGGAACTCCCTCCCTCGCACGCTTCACCTCATAGAGGATCACCTGGTCTTCGAAAGCCCTGAAACGTGGATTTCCTCCCCACCCCCGATTTCATGATCCACCACCCCACCTCCCCATGCACACTCCCCGCCTATTGCACACACGTTTCGTCCAGCCGTCCATCTTCCCCCTGGCCCCCCGCACACTCGCCCCTCCTGCCCATCTGTCAGCTACTAGCCTTTTCTTTCCGTTCATCCGCTTTGCTCTGGCATCCTACCTTCCTTGTGGGATGTCAAGCACACATGGCGGACTCAGGTAGTCACTCCAGCAACTCTCACCTAAAACGAATCCCGACAGTGGGCCAGGTATGGCATATGGGTTTGGAGGGAGCAATGCATTGCACTTAAAATGCACCTTGGGAAAAACACACTGATCATCCCATAGGAGAACAACCAGGCACCTTGCACCCCTCGCTCATGTTCGGCATTGGCATGTAACTCAAAAGCACAGGATAGTGGGCCAGGCTGCCGCATGTAATCATGAAATGGGGTCCTTGTTTTTGCACTAGAAGGAACTAGGGATGGCAGTCTCTCACTCCAAGAACATCACAGAGATGAGTATTATGCATTCATCAAGCACTTAGATTGCCTGTGAAACGCAGCACTGCTCCTTGTACATAGATGAAACCCAGAAAACAGACATTGGGCCTCATTACGAGTTTCCGGTCCGGAAACAACGGTATTGGTAAGCTTGCCGGTACCGTTGATTCCGGACCGGCAAACTACGAGTTCTGCAAGTGGGTGCCTTTCCCCCGCCAGGTCTGACCTGGCGGACGGAACGGCACCCGCTCACAGACTTTGACGGATGCACCAGCACTGTTGCACACAGTGCTGGTGCATCCATCCTCCCCATTCCCATCGAGTCCAATGGGACTCGATGGGAATGGGAATTTCCTTTTTTCCGGCGCTCTGCCGTAGGAACCGCCGGGCCGTAATGACCTGGTAAGTCACCATTGCTGGGCACCGAAAAAAAAATGACTCCGGCGGCAGCAGTGCCGGTATTCACCGGCACGGCTACAGCCAGTCTCATAATGACCCCCCAATGTTGTTTGTACAGCTAACACATTTCTCCCTTCACACACTGCACTTTTGTAACTTAGCGGAAGGCACAGCCTCACTCCACACACCCTACACACACACGTACAACACAAACACAATTGCATGTCACCTCTGCCATAAGAATGAAGCTATTTTTAATGACAGAAATTCAAACTGTATCTTCTATGAGAAACCGAAGGGTGTCTCACCTGCAAGTCCCTGGGGATCTCTCTCTCTCTCTCTCTCTCTGTCTCTCTCTGTCTCTCTCTGTCTCTCTCTCTCTCTCTCTCTCCCTCTCTCTCTCTCTCTCAGGTGGCCTGGGCATGGCTATCGCCTTTGGATCCAGACCCTGGGGGTGGACCTGTGTGGGAGCATCACCTGGGTGAGGGGTCTTCAGGGAGTGTGGGTTCATAGGATTCTACAATGTCCCAATCACACCGCCCTCGTTTTCACACAAACAGTGGGCCGAGGAAGAGGGCGACAGAGAGTAACAATGCTAACTCTTACATATCGCATTGGACATCTCCTGCTAATTGGGTCAGGCAAAGTCAGGCACTTGAATCTAAGTGCATACATCTGATACCAATTAGCTCTCCTCACACGGATAAAGGTCAGAATATAGAGACACACTCTGAGCAAGGTGAAACACAAGTAAGAGCAGAAATTCCGGGGCGAAGGCGAACCTACTGGAGCAGAGCAACAGACCGAAGGACGAGAGCCACAGGTGGAGGACACCAGGAGTTCCCTGCAGGAGGTTGTTGCATCCAAAAGGATGCGAAAGACACGTGAAGAAGGCCAAATCCCAAACAAGCCTGCATTGTGTTTCAAGGACGCCAGCGAGACTCCTGGGTGAACGGCAGAGTTGGTGAGGCGCAGCCAAGCCTGTGGTACTAACCTTGACTCGTAAACTGGAAGACAGTAAAGACAAGAAAGAAACGTCCACAGCCGGTGAGTTGGCAAGCGACATGAGAGACTGGTGTCTGCTAAAAGATTGAAGTGGCAACATTATATCCCATAATTGAAGGCTGCGCACGGGTGGATGAGACACAAAGAAAGTCAGACATGCCAATGAAACTTGAAGTAACAGTAGCTGTAAAGTCAGTGATACTGAGTAACGGAGGGGTCCGGCGAAACGAAGTAGCCCACTCGAAAGTCTCCATAAAAGGTGAAACGTTTTTTGCGATAAAGTGAATGAACTGTAAGAGCGAGGTGATCAAAATTAACCCAGAGAAAAGGGGAAGAGTAAAAAGGTGAACGTTGAACTTTGATGTACAATACAGTAGACTACCTAGACTAGGAAGCACTGGGCCAAATAACATAGGAGTGTGAGTTGAAAGCTGGAAAGTCAAAGTGGTTGTGTGGAGGTCTGTAGAAAGAGACCATGCACAATCGAAAGTCTTCGACATCAGGAAATGGTCCGAGCCCGACTGAGGGAGACCAGAAGTGTAACCAGTGTGAGGAAAGCATGGTATAGCAAGTAGAGAATGACACAATATGAACAGTTTCAAGACATTTATTTTTGGTAAAAGGAATGGAGAAACTCCTATCGGGCCCTAAACCTAAGATGGGATGTTGCTCTACCATCTAAAAGAAAAAGGAAAACGGTTCTGGTCAGTCATGTCACAAAATCATAATCAGTTAAATTAATAAACCTAATGCCTGCCCTCACTCTAATACAAACATCATTATAGGTAAATGTGCTATTCAAAGGAAAATCAATGTGGAACAAAAATGTCAAAATGGCAAGTGTATGTATGGCTGTGTCTCCCCTTCCCCACGTTATATGGCAAATGGGTTTAAGGTGGAACACTGGCACTTCGACACACTCTGTCTGGTGAGCACTTCGGCAGCTGGTTCTGTCTATCAAAGTCTTTTGGTAATGCAGATAATGTCTCTCAATAGTTCAGCAATGGGTCCCATCACTCGGGCTCAAGCCTTTCCTTCTCAAAATTGAAAGTTCAACAATAACTCCCCTCACTCTGGTTCAAGCCAACAAGGTCTCTTTTCATCACTCACTTTCTCAGGGGTTCCCATCCCCCATTGTTTTGCTAGCGCCTTGTGAAGTCTTCCCTCGGTCAGGCTCGAGTCTTCCTTTTTACACATCAAAGTTCGTAGAAGGTTTCACTGAGATCTTCGACTGGGCTTTCATCCTTCGCCTTACCATTCGGTTACTCTGTATCCTTATCTATTCTTTTCATATATGTTGCTTAATCTTCACTTGCATTTCATTTTCATTACATCCAGCCTTCAGTTTATGACACAGTTTTTGCAAGCCCTCCACGACACAAACCGGTCTTTCATCCTCTCACTTGACTCACCGGTTGCGAAGGGAGGCTTGCTACTTTCGCGGCTTTTCAACTGAAGTCAAGGCCGTGGCTTTCTCGATCTGCTGGTACCTCTCCAACTCTGCCGTTCACCCGGGAGGGCAACTATTATCCTTGTGGCATGGGATACAATAGTCTCTTTTAAAATGGGATGGCTCTCGTAACCTTCTTGGCCTCTTGGAGTTCACTCTTTCTTCCAAATAAGGGGCTTTCGCTTGCAGCCATCTCAATGCTTCACCTTTTATACTGGTGGGGAAGAGTAAAAAGAGTCAGGTGTGAGCAATTGTCCAGCCCTGCCTGACTCTGCCTGACCTTGTTAAGGGGACAATATGAAGACCGCCCATAGGAACTCATGGTGGATTGGTCCCTATGGGTAATCTCCATCACTCTCGTCTGCCTCTTCCTCATCCCAGTGGTTTTTGGAAACGGTAGTGGGGAGGAATTGTGGGAATTGTAGTTGTCGAGAAGGAATGTATCAAACTCATGGGGGTTCTTATCAGGGTGTAGGGGGTGAATATGCAAAGGTGCTTTTATTTTCCTTTTGTGTTTCTTTCTTGTTTTTATAGAAGTATGCTGGGGTCTGATGGGATTTGATTGACAGTATCCCATAATGACTGAGGGGGTGTTGGGTATGGAAGCGTCGGAAAGGGGGGAATACTGCGTCTCGCCCAGCAGCATTCCTCCCATAATCTCCAAGGGTCCCTTTCCCAGGTAATTCTCCCTCGCTTGTCCACACCGTGGGTTGGGATTCCAGAGCGAGGGCCCTTCCCTGGTCACCTGAATCAGGGATCCCCGGAAAAAGCCTGGGAGAAACACCTCAGGTTTCTTACACAAATTAGGGGAAGGGAACCCCTGAAGGAGATGAATTAAGCGTGGGGTAGGGAACCCCTGCAAGTATTTTGTTTTGCGGTGAAGGGTCTGAGCCCAAGTGATGGAGACCGACGTGAACTTGTGCTTTAAGAGCTCTGAGCCTGAAAGATGGGGACCGACGTGATCCTTTCAGTGAACTGTGTTTGGAAAGTAAGACTTTAATGTGGAAGGTCAGGTGGGTCTTGATCCACGTTTTGGAATTCCTTTGTGTTAATAACCTGAGCCAAAGTGTGTCATCTTGCATACAGGGACCGCCTTACTCCATGCTGTCCAACGTGGGGAGGAGAGCAGACTCAGCCACATTTATTCTTTATATTTGAACACTAACTTTCCTTTACATACATATTCTCCTTTTCACAATTTTTCTACAAGAGATAGGCAGGCATTAGGTTTTGTTAGTATAGGCCATTTTGATTTGACGGACTCAACTAGAACTGTTTTATTTATTATTTGATGGTCGAGACTACTCACATCCTAGATATAGGGCAAAGTAGGGGTTTCTCCAACTCCACTGAAACTTCAATAAAGGTTTTCAAATTGTACCTTTTGTGTCTGTGTCATACTTGTGATACCATGCCTCTATTACACTTCCACATACATCTCTATCTCCTTAAACACAACCCCCGCCCCCTTAGCCCATAGTATTCCTATGCTGCGTCCATACACACTTCATTTAGACATGGGTGACTGCCAGGGTCTTGGCCACCTTCACATAACTTTAATGGCTGAAATGCACACACGCATAATAGCACCTCCCATATTTTTGGACTCTGGTCCCTCTGAGGGCGTTCAACCAAAAGTGCGTTGGAACCATAATTCTGGTGAAAGGCACTATAACAAATGACAAAATTAATGAATGAATGAATGAATGAATTCATGCGTTTCAGTAAGCCTGAGCTGTGACTGGCGCAGATGGCCAGTAGGTGTCTCCATGTTGGCATATTGTTTTTTAAGCATAACTGGTACCATTATAACTTCTAAATAAAGAATGTAAGCCTTTTCTACCCGCGGCGCCAGTGTCTGAGCCCTGGCGATGAGCTGAGGAAAAGAACACAAGTGTGTGGAAGAGGAAATAACCACCACTCTAAATAAACCTATCCACAGGTAAGTACAGTGATGAGCTGCTTGAGAAGATAAAGCTGCAGTACTTGTATTTGCAGGACTTACCACCAATTTTGCTAATTTCAGGGGGCAAATAACTGAATAATGAGAAGTGAGGACTTTGTAGAGGGGAACAGCTTACCATGAGGCAGGGCATAATTTGGCAGCTGGGACAAGAAGTGCATGCATTTAGCAGGGATCAAGAAAAAAGTTCATGCAAACTGTTAGGCGTTCGCTGCATGCCTCATAATTCTGATGGCCTGTGGTGAAGAGCATTTTGGTGTACTGCAGTTTGATGCCAACCGATTCAGCAGACAAATGTTTGTTTGTTTGTTTTATTTGTAGTGCACGCCAGACCGAGGGTATCAGGGCACAAAGCATAAGAATACGTTCAGCTTGGTTACATATGGACAAAAGAAATAGTTAACAGGATCAGATAAAACATATACGTTCACATAAAGGACTATTTACAAAGCTCACTATATACATTATTAATAAGAGTCAAAAAAATACAGAATTAACAGAAAAGCAGCTAGGTGTGTCACATCAGGTACAAAGTATGGTAAAAGATGTCTAAACTAGCCACTGACGGGGGGGGTTGGGCTGAAGTGGACCAGGTAGGAGGCAACATAATTGTCGCGTGTATCTAGGGGCACGGCAATTTACTTGTCGTTCTCTTTCAACCAGTTGGTCATGTTTTGTCTGACTTTGGTGAAGGTTTGGTCTTCTCTCAAAGGAGGGGGCAAGGAATTCCACAGTTGTGCTGCCTTGACTGTGAAACTGGATTCCCCAATGGTGGAAAGTTTAAAACGTGGTACAAGGAAACAGTTGGAGTTAGCTGATCTAGTGGGTCTACAGGATGTTTTTCTGGTAATCTTTTCCGTATTTTTTATTTAGACATTTAGACATTTGTGGATGAGGGTGGCCATTTTGAGGCAAAATTTTATCAAATGTGGATGGCCATTTGTGTTGTCCCCTGATGGAGGAGATGTGTTCCTTCCTTGTTATATTTAGTGCTGCTCTCAGTGCGTTGTTCTGAAGTACCTGTATTTTTTTGATGTGTTTGCTCGCACCGATGTACAGGGCGTTACAATAGTCCAATTTGGAGAGTATGAGAGCTCTGGAGAGAATTAGGTAGCTGTTAGTGGGAAGAAATTGTTTACCTGCTCTGATTAGTTTGCACGTATATGCAGAAGAAGATGCCAGTGAATTTACAAGTATGCGTAGTCAGGACTTAATTTAGTCAAATGGGCAGTAGTGCTGAGGATGAAGAGCTCTGTTTTATCATCGTTCACGCAGAGTCCATGGGTGGCCATCCATGCCTGAACGATGCCATAACTTCTATTCACCAAAGCCAGGTCCTTAGCATAATCTCAGGTAAGAGGTAGGAGGATTTGAGTATCGTCTGCGTAATTCGTGTGGGCGATACCCAAATGGTCCAGATCATCAAAGAGGGGTTTGGTGAATACATTATAGAGGGTCGGCAAAACGCAAGATCCGTGGGGTACACCACAAGTGATGGGGATGGGGTTCGCTGCTGCCGAGGGTGTTAAGACTTTCATGGTCCTATTGCTCAGGAATTACTCTATCCACACTATGGCTTCCTTGGAGAAATGGGCTGCTGAGTCCAAGTGGCTGCATAGGTCCCTGTGTTCTACCAAGTCGAATGCAGCCGAGAGGTCAAGGAGGAGGAGGAGTACAGCTAGTTGTGCCTTATCTCTGAATTCATCTATTTGGGCCTTAAGATTGATTAGTGCTGTTTCCGTGCCTTGTTGTGGACTGAAACCAGATTGGCGAGATCCTAGTAAGAGGTTAGATTTCAGGAAATTCTGGATTTGGATGTATGCCACTTTATCTAAGATTTTTAAAAGGAATGGCACAGTAGTTATGGGCCTGTAGTTTGTATAGTCGGGTCAAGGGTTTGCTTCTTAAGGAGGGGAAGTACCCATGATTCTTTTAGATTACTGGGGATGGTGCCCGATGTAAATGAAGCTTTAATAAGTTTAGAGATGAAGGGTGCAAGCTCTCTAGCAGCGTAGTTGATAAGTTGTGCTGGGCATTGGTCGCCCTTACAATTGGACGGTTTGAGTGCAAGTATGACCTTCTACACCTCAATAAGATAGACTTTAGAAAAGCTGAAACGCGTTTCTTGTTTGCAATGTAGCAATGGCCCTTTGTTAGGCATGGTCAAAGGTACTAGTGAAGCTTTCTCTTGAGCAATCTTGGTTTGTAGATTGGAGACTCTATTGGTTAGTGCGAGCTGAATATCAGTGCTCTAGATTTTGTCTTTAGTGCAGTTTTCTTGGGGTAGGATAGGTGTTTCTAATTCTTTTAGAATTGTGAAAAGTTCTTTCATGCTAGATTTAGCCTGTGATATTCTGTTGTTATATGTCTCCTGTTTAGCCCGGAGGATGTCTTTCTTGTATTGAGTTGAGATATTGATACAGTTTGTTTTATTTTCTGTTGAAGGTAGGAGTCTCCAAGCAGTTTCACATTTTCTTTTGTCTAGTCTTAAATGTTTTAGGTGTGGGGTGAACCATGTGTTGAGATGTTTTTTAGGTTTTCTCTTCCTTAATTTGAGAGGGGCAATGTCATCAAGGGCAGTGGTCATGTTTTTATTATATTCCTCAACTAGTAGGTTAGGGTCTATGTTATCAGGTAGAGAGTTGAGTTGAGATTGGGTGGATTGAAGGTCCTTAGTATCGTTAAATACCAAATTAAAATCACCCAATACTAGAGTTTGAGAAATATTTTTTAGGTTATTTGACAAAGAAGTGGAAATATCTTCAGAGAAGGTTCCGATCGGGCCTGGTGGTCTATGGATAAGATGACTATTGAAGGTTTGGGAGTTAGCAGTAGGTATTTTGACTGATAGGCATTCGCAGGATTTCAGAGTAGGTGAGGTGGGTAATCTCATGGAGAGACTGGTTTTAGCAATTATTGCTATGCCTCCTCCTTGTGAGACACATCTAGCTGCTCTCAGGATAGTATAGTCGTCAGGGACTGCAAGAGAGAGGGCAAGGCCTGCGGCATCATGCAACCAAGATTCTGTAATGGCCAAGAAGTCAAGGTTATCTGCTAGGATGATATCGGATATCTCAGTCGCATGTGCAACTAAGGATCTTGCATTTATTAGAGCCCCTTTAAGGTTAGGTAGAGGAGTTTCTAACTTATATGGTAAATTAGATTTAGAAGTGTCTTTATTAGTATGCATGGCAGAGTTAAGTTTAGGTCTTTTGGAGTTAGTCAGGCCTATATTTAACTCTGTAGATAATTTGTGGGGTGGACTCATTCTTAAGTAGTTTAGTCTAGCTACTTGTTTGGCTGCTATTTCATACAGTTTGGATAAGCGTGCACGCAGTCTAGTATTTCTGTCAGTAGTATTACATGGGATCTGTAGGATGGAAGGTCCTTGAGGTGGGCTATGCTTATGTGATGCGGTAGATGGCATGATGAAAGGAGTAGGTGACTATTTAGAGTCGACATAGATGAAGATGTAGTGGTCAAAATGCTGGCAGGTGTTGATATAAGAGTGGGGTAGGCAATGTGCAACGTTAGGAACACTACATTGCGTCTAGTACCTAGTAAGAGTCTGTTAGGACATGTGTAGGTGCCTTTCCCCGTCTTACTACGTGTAAGAGAAAATAAAATAACCAACACAACCCCTGTCGGGGAAGGAGGCACTGAGACCCGGCTGCAAGAGTTCAAAGGATGGTTTATTTCTCCAGCTAGGAAATAACCCAAAAAACCCTCCAAAAACATCACTCATATATATATCAATTAAAGTAACTCTAACAAAAAATACTAAATGGACCCGATTGGTGAAGGCAAGCGTCCCCAACCAGCACGATCCTCCCCACAATGAGGGACAATAATGGACTCTCCCAGGATGGGAATAAGGCCACGACAAAGTGCGGGTGAGCGTAAATGGGAGTTTATCAATCAGAATAGGGCATGCAAAGAACTCTGCAAACTCCGAGAGCGCTCTGTCTGACAATAGCAAAGACAGGCGTATATATTTACAAAGAACGTCATCAGAACCTACATACTATAGGGGGCACAAGTTCATGGGGATTGGGTGGCGATGACTAGCTATAGGTGCTGTTGCGATGTGGTTGGCCGCGGCTGGAGGTCGTCACTGGTTAGCCTCGTGGGTTGGGCTGGGCCTGGCAGGTCAGCTGGGTTCATCCGGGCGGTGTTGTTGTGCCACTGTGGCCAGTGTCAGAGATGAATGTCTTTTCCTGACTTCTTTGCCCTAGGCCATGCACATCGCAGTCATTCAACCATTTGCAATATTATCTTCCTTAGTAAATCTTCCAATAGGTTATTCTACAGGTTAATGCAACACAGGAGGAATGCACCTAGAGTGGGGTTTGTTGGCGATTTATCAATACATGGTTACCAGCGTCCTATTGACCGGGTACCATAGGTCGTGGGGTTGGGTCTCGGGGCATGGGACGGCGGTCCATGTCATCATGTCTTGTTAGAAGTCATTATGGATGTGTTGCTGTAATGTTGCCATAATATTGGATGTCCTAATTTTACAGGGGCCATTACCCTAAGGTGAGCCGGTGGGTCGTGGAGCCTCTGGATTTGTGTTTTCAGGCTGAGGTTTACTGCTGGGTTGTAAATAATACAGGTGGCGGGCCGTGGCCTTGGGTGCTGCAGGGGGAACTACAAATCTTTGAAGCGGCTCCAGCCGAGTTGGGGGAGGTGGAGCAGCGCGGCACAGGCCTCTGCTTTTTCGTCTGGCAGGCTTCGCTGGGAGGGAGGGGGAATGGCCTTGCATGTGCTCACAAAGGTATTTTCCTCGTGTGTTGCCGATTTTAGGTGGAAGAAGCATAAACATTCAAATAATACACAGTACTAATTGAGTCATTCCAAAACTCACGTTTTAACATTGCTAATGCCTCTCATATAGCCGATCCGAGCACATTACTTGTACACTATGTTTTCGACAACTACAACATTTTGTTACATGCGTATACATTCGCGATAAGTGAGGTAGTAGTAAGGTTGGTGGAGCACATAGAAACAACTGGCCACTGAGACTGACGGCAGTGGCATATAGTGGGCTTGGACACACACGCATATGGTGCATTTTCGTGCACCCTTTACACGAGCCCTCAATATGGTTGCATTTGTCTTTTCTTTGCACTCTAGCAGCATTAGTTCGGTTATGGCGCGGGACCGTGGGGTGTAATCTTTTCAGTGAAACACATAACAAAAAAGCCCCCGGGGCGCTTTTACTATTTGCGCATAACTGCAGGGATGTGGGTGCTTCATTCCTAATGTCATATGAGCACACATTCTGCCATATTTATACATTTTACAGGTTTTTTAGTCAAAGAGGTTGTGGAGAGAACGCTTCCATCGCAGGTAGTTTTCTCATTAGTATTTGGGAACTTTGCTTTTATCAAATGACCATTTTACAGTTCTTTTTCCACCCAGGCCCTGCTGGCCGGGTCATGCTGGGAGCAGCGATACACTGCGGAAGGTGAAATGTTACAGTGTTGGTATCATACACTAGCTCATGTCCGTCTTGTTCGTGGGAACGGGCTCTCAGCGGATCTGCCAGAGAGCTGTGGCCACAGGGATAATTGAAACTCTCCAAAGGTGGGGGCTGCGCTGCGGTGGTTTCCGAGGCCTAGCTAAATTCAGCAGGTTTGGTCAATGTCTTCGGCAGGTGACTCACCCACCACCTGGGCCCTGGTGGTAGGGAGGGGACCCCTGACGAGCCATGGCCCTCACCGGGGGAGAGGATGCATGGGAGGGGGGTCTTTTGGACCAATCCTCCCCTACATTGTCCAGGCGGTGTGGTGCTGTAGGTGTGGGTGGCATCTCTTCCTTCTGATTGGCTGAGTGGCTGACGAGATGATGGACGTCAATATCTTGTGCTCCACGCAGGTCAGGGTCCGGTCACTGTGGTCACTACCTAAGCTAATATGTTGCATTCGTAAAACACTAAATAACAAATTATCTAAACATTTTCTGCTACTTCTCATATTTCTTACACAAATCACACATAGTATTTATTGTCAGTACAATTGGGTCATTCGTAGCTTTAATTGGTGGCCTTGACCTTTATTGTGCATGTAAAAAGAGTCAAGCTGTGTTTCACATATCTCCTAAGCTTTAGACCTATTAGTATAAGCAAAAACATATATTGTGGCAAGGTGACTTTACATGCCCTGGGAGACAGTAGCCAGTCCCAGGGTATGGAGTCTATGGTGGGGTGTCACAGAGGGTGCTGTGTAACACACATAGGAAAAACTTATGAGACCCTATGGAGTAAAGGACCCCATAGCCCATAAAACACATAATCTGTCACAGGAACACCATAAATCATGTCCAATAGTGGGGGAAAAAGAGTCTCACTCTTGGCAGGAGGAAAAAAAACAAACTCCAGAAATCCAGCAAAGCTGCTGGGGGACTCACTAGGTTAGGAAATTCAGCCTAAAGAGAGAATTCTCCCTAACACCCTTCCCAGTACCTCCATAGTAAGATGGGTTGTACTGGTTTTGTTCATAAGATTTGACTAGTAAAGTCAATGGGGACTTTACATGCCCTGGGAGACAGTAGTTAGTCCCAGGGTATGGAGTCTATGTTTGGGGGTCGCTACGACACCCCTGTGGTACGGCACGGAGGGTGCTGTGTACCACACATGTAAAAGATGATTCCTATGAGGGTGAGAAAAGCCCCATAGACCATAAGCACATAAGATAGCCTAAAACAAACACTAGCAATATGCCTAAGATTGGGAGAAAAGGGCCTCACTCTTAGCAGGAGAAAAAAATAAACCCCTCAAATCCAGCAAAGCTGCTGGGGGACTCTAAAGTTAAGGGAAATTAGCCATAGAAGAGAATTCTCCTTAACAATCACTGCGTGGTTGAGAATGTCGGCTAAGAAAATGCTGACTTCAATTACGGCAAGGCTCAGTGATCACATGGATCACTTGTTCCCCGCTTCCCCCTACCCGCTTCCCCCACCACCATTCTTACCTTTTCGGCAGCACACTTGTGTGCCGCCGATTCTCCACTATCTCTGTGACATCAGTTCTCTCCCACTAACGTGGGTCGGAACTGACGCTGCAGGGTCCTTTTTTGTTTGAAAACTTTTTTTTTGTCTTTATTGAGCCCGCAGTCTATCTAATAGAAGCTGGGACACACCCACAACCCCTGCTCTATTTTTTCGGTGTAATGGGAGTCTGGTTTTAGTACAGCGCAAAGGTGCAGTAATGGTATGGTTGTAATTATCTTGTTGAAACGTTAGTAGAATTCCCAATAATGGAGCGTTCTGTCCTTGGCATGTTGATTTAATGATTAATACCAGTGCATACATTGCAAAGAATATTTTTGCATTCTCTGAAATGCACTGTTCTTGGTGGGCACTGAGCATCTCCTGGATGAGTTGTTGTAGTGTACACACCCAACTTCAGAGTGATACCCAATTTTTTAGACCTTCTCAATTTTTGTTAAGCTTCCGTCCTGACACTGTTGCACAATACATATGCCCTTTTATGCTCTAGCTGAAACCCTAAGGTCTAGGAGGAGTTTTCCCCAACCTATACCATTGCCCCGAATTCATAGGGCTGAGAGTAATCGCATTACTTAGACCCATTCTGAGTAATAGTAATAAAAGATTATTGTAACTTATTCTTGCTATATTGTCTTCTGGTTTTCACCCATCATGACAAGCAGTGTAAGAAGTAGTCTGAACCGAACCTGCCTCTAGGTTCTTTTCCAGTACAAAACCTGACTCCATTGTATAGCCACAAAGGGATGCCCTGCAGCCATGACGCCGCCCCCTCCCTAGCCACTCCTAATATTAATCTGGAACTAAATGGTCAGTATAGAACAGAAGTAGGCCCCACCCTGGCATCCTGTCAGAAAAATCCAGAGCAGACAACTCGGAAGAGTCAAAGACCAACCTCACAGGGAAGCAAGATTGAACTCTAGAAACTGTACATCCCTTTCCTGTGCAAATATCCACAAACTCCATAGGGTCCAGGTCTCCACTCCAGTCCAGACCCGGGTAGAGCTCAGGTAATGCTTCCGCAACCAGGTAACTTTTTACCTGAGTAGGGACAGCCTAGGGTACTATCAGGCTGAGAGAAATCCTGTGTCCGCGGAAGCTGCTGAATCCCCGACAATCCCCCTGAAATGTAATCCTCAGAACCAGATTATACTCTGCTCTGTTAACTACACCCCAAAGGGAAAGGGGGAAGTGGATAACATAAGAAACACCAGGCTGGCGACGTCTAGATTAGCTGATGCAGAACCTGCAGTGAATACATAAAAAACACACAAAATCCTCAAATTACTTAACTAACCTTTTGATTTTGAAAACTCTATATCCTTAACTAAAATGTAAAGAATGGTTTCTTCTCTTTAAGGATCTTAGAGAAGAGTGGAGTAATTGCTGATAAAATCTTTCTACCTTTTTTTTGCTTTGAAGGTCTTGAAAATAACAGCAACTCCTTTGAGTTATGTAGCCTTAAGAACCTTGACTCTTGCCTTTAAAAAAAAACATGTATATTGTTCCAGTTATGATAGGCTTAAAAGAATCATGTTCTTCTTCTTTAAAAATGAATTTTAAACCAACACACGCGAAAATAAAGTACATAGTCTCTTTAAGAACTTGCAAACTTGTCCAAAGTTCGTAGAAACCTTTTCGCGCACACGCGCAAAAATGTACACGCACTGAAGAAAATACACGCAGGAGAAAACACATGCTAAAACACACGCGCTATGAAAACACGTGCTGAAGAAATCACATAGCAGTCTTTTCTCACGCACGCGTACATGCGCTATGACCCCCCGCGCTATCAACACACGCGCTGTAGAAATCACAAAGCAGTCTTTTCTCACGCTCGCGTACACGCGCTATGAATACACGCGCTATGAACACCCGTGATGTGAACACACTTGCTGTAGAAATCACGTAGCAGTCTTTTCTCGAACTCGCATACACACGCTATGGATACACGCGCTATGAACACACGCGCTATGAACACCCGTGATGTGAACACACTTGCTGTAGAAATCACGTAGCAGTCTTTTCTCGCACTCGCATACACACGCTATGGACACACGCGTTATGAACACACGCGCTCTAGGTCACACGTAACAGTCTTCCGTAGCTCGTGCGCGTTTAAGTTTAAGAATTAAACGTTGAACTATTAGCAGTATAACATCACAGTTCTACTTATGAATTTACATTAACTTTCTCCAAATGTCACTAATTAATTTGAGCAACAGATTTACATATCCAAATAAAGTCACTTAGCTTAAGAATGTTTTTTCCAAAAGAACTTCCGAAAACTCTCCTGTAAACCTGGATACTCTCCTGAAACAACCCCGAATAAGTAGCCGCTCGACTGCCAGGATTTGAAAGTTCAAATCGACTAGGCCCAAGACTACAGCAGGAGCAGCTACAAACACGTCCTCTCAGCTGGGGTTACGATGATGAAAGGCAGAGAGTGACAGTTTAGAATGTTCATTGTTGTTCTGCAGTTCTCTCTTAGCCAATCAAAGCTTCTATTGTAAAGCTCCATCTTGCCTTGGGAACAGAGCCAGGAATCGGTATTGAAAAGTCAAGGCCAAACCAACTACAGTAGAAAACCTCTAACCCACACAGAAATAAAAAGGGAAATATTGGAGGAAACCTGACAGGTGCGTTTGGTTCAAACGACTCACTGAACCAGAGCAAGTCAAGCAAGTGTCAGGGTAGGGATCAGATCCCACAATGTCACTCAAGTCTCCTAAAACAGCTAATGTACAACCACGTAAATGCAAAGAAGTGGCACACATAGGACCTAGAAGAACATACGTTTTCAATGATAATCCAAGCAGAGATATATGACAAGATTGTTCTTTACCAACTTTGACTGGGTGACCGAACCTCATGGTGACCCAGAGACCAGTGGATAATGTATATAGTTCCTCAGCTGACAGAGAAACTACTGCCCACCTTCCAAATATGAAATATGAAAGTAACACACCATGTACAGAGGCAAAGGAGCGAATGCTGGAAAGGATGGGTCGCAACTCGCAATCTAGAATTTTACTGTGAGAAACTGAGCAGCCTCCAGTTACAAATTTGGGAGATTCCCAGACAACTTTGGCATAGAATAAAAGCTATCCTAAATAAATGGTTAAGAAGAAAAACTATTGAGGATATAAAGACCAGACTAATACTTCAATAATTAACTAACTCCCTACAGCCCAGAAGGCTGTGTGCCAGCTGCATAATCAAACCTCGGAAACCGCCATTCATATGGCTAGTAGCCACCAGATGGCATACCTCCCTAGACCATCCAGAATAGGAGGCCCTCATTTTAGGACCCCACACAGTGATCACTGAAGGGAAGGCTCCCCCTTCCTCCATACTATGCCCTAGAACCTGCCCCAGTCATGAAATGGGAATTCAACACTTCAGGGAGCCAGTAAACCATTCCCCTTTCAACCTCTGGGAGGGAGAGTCTAAACTAGGGAACGTGTTCCAGCCTTCTCTGATAGGCCACTTATAAAATGTTCAGCCTGTGGCATGTAAGGCCGCATAAAGCGTATACTGAAGAACTTATAGATACCAGCTACCTGTTTGCCAGCAAAGATCTGGAACATGACACCTATTGCTGGTATACAGGTCTCTGTGAGGGGGGAGATTGGTAGCCACAGGCAGTCCTAGAGATGTTAGTCCAAGGGCAAGGAACAATATAAAATCCCAGTACAGGTGGGAAATACCATGGTCAATGCCCTCCTGAGTTCACGGAACTGACAGACCAAGGAACAACCTGATATGATGTTTTCCCATCAAGTAATGAATACGCAAGAATAAGTAGACCTGAGAGCTATGAAGAAGCAGTGTCGCTGAGTGGAACGTAAATGGCGTATTTGTATGAGACATCAGCCAAAACTGAATATAAAAAGGTTCTACTGTCATACAAACTGGCAGTTAAGTCTGCTAAATCTCAACACTATGCGGACCATATAATCACAGCATTATGTTCGTCACGGGAGCTGTTTAGAGTGACTAAAGAACTTAGACCTCTGTCATGTTCGAGCTGACCCTTCTCACTCTCAAGCTACCTGTGTAGTAATTAGTCTGCTTTTTGCAGATAAGATTGAGGAAATTAGGATGTCGATTAGGGCCACTGGACTGGGAACAGTGGACCCACAAAATGTCTCTAGTAGTGGGACTTTTCCCTGTTTATGATGCTAGTGTTCTGGCTGCATTGTATATGCGTAAATCATCATCCCCCCGCTGAGCCTATTCCCTTTTATATGCTTCATTTGCTTCCATTGGACACAATTGCACTGTTTGCTGCAGCACTCCGCCAGCTGTTTGAGAATGGGGTAATCCCTGCGACCTTAAAACATGCAATTGTCACGTTGTCACTAGACTCTCTGTCCCCAGCAAGTTAACACCGTATTTCTCTCCTCCCGGCCATCATGAAACTAATGGAAGTTATTGTTACTCCTCAGCTGTCAAGATTCCTAGAGGGAACGGAATCTGTGATGGTTTTGATTCAGGATGACTTGGCTCGGCTCCAGGTCCATGGGGTGATCAGAGTTTTGATTCTCCTTGACCCCTCAGCAGCGTTTTATAGACGCGATCACAATATCCTTTTACGGTGCCTGCAACAAGCAGGTCTGACAGTTCCAGTTTTGGCATGGTTCGCGTCATTTCTGAGGGACCGCGCACAGACATGTCCCTGTCAGGCTACTGTGCACCGTCCACACCAATTTTATACGGCATGCCTCAAGGATCATCCCTACCTTCCCTACTTTTTAATTTATATTTGCACCCTCTTGTGGAACTGATTTCGTCTCACGGCATATGTTTTATTCAAATGCTGATGCCACCCAAATAATGTTCAAACTAAATGCTCTGGTCTCACCCCCTCCAACCCCGGTCCAAACTGAAATCTTGTCTAGCCGATATCGGCCGGTGGATGTCCCAAAACTGGCTGCAGCTCAACCGGGATAAAACATAAATAATGGTTGATGGTCCACCCAGTGCCTACTCTTTCTGGCATTCTGACCTTTGGCACAAATCTCTGGGACCCTGTGCCGCTCCTTGCCCCTCTGTCAAAAGCTTAGGGCTTAAGCTTTTTCCTTTATGTTCTAGAGAGAGGTAGCTTGCAGTCAGGTTTTCTTAAAGTACTGCCATATATTCCCTCGCAGCTCTGTTCTCTGTACTCATGTCCTCCACCATGGGTGGGCTGGACTACTGTAAAAATTCTTGCTCCACCGGCTTCAGATCCTGCAGAATTCTGTTGTTCGTTTGGCACTCAATGCCCGAGCCGGTCTTCTGCATCAGGGCTGCTGACCAAACTTCATTGGCTTCCTGTCAAAAGCCAGATTCAATTCAAAGTGCTCTGCTTTACACATCGTGCCTTTTTCTATGCTGGGCCCTCCTTTTTTCAAACCAAGCCGACCCGCTATCTTCCTAAATGCTAGTTGTGGTCAGCTTCTACTAACTTTCTGGAAGTACCCCGTTTCCGTAAGGCCCGAGTCGGAGGCTGTTCTTTCTGTTTTAGCTCCCACCCTGTGGAACGCCCTTCCGGCATTCTTGAGAGAGATCCTGGATCATTTAGGCTTCCGTAAGGCCCTTAAGACCTTCTTGTTTTAAGAAGGGTAGGGTTCCGGCTGATCCCTGTTGCTTGGTGGCTAGTTGGCCTTGGTTCCTGCACTTAACAAATTGTTTTACATTTACTTTACATATGCAAGAGCCTCCTTAGCCTTGAAGAAAGAAGGTCCAACTTTCCCTGTGGACGCAGCAGTCATGTCAGCACATCCTGGGTACAGACCTGGCCTTGTTCACACATTGGTGAGACATAGAACATGTATCTGAAGGAAATTTAAAGCCCTCCTGTCCTAACCATCACAAATCGTATGCCTGTCTGGTTACTGCAATAGCCTGAAATGGGGGCGGATACCCAGACTATTCCTGAATTGCTCAAGGATTACCTCTTATCATAAAACAACTCACAAGAAAACCCCATGGAGTGTAAATAAGAAGAACCATGATGTGCCCAAAACATCCACAGGTACAGACAGGTCGGATAGCGAATCGCAGTGCACACCTAATTTCTTACCACAGGTGCAGACCCTCACCATGTCACCCAACCAAGGGAGGGAGCACATTATAAAAACACCCAGCTCCATTAAGATATTTTGGGTTGTAGGAGGAAGAGACTCTTGGTTGGAGAAGGTGTAGACTAAAGTGCGGTAGAACAAGAAGATTCTTGAGGGATGGAGAATCATGGATGAGTGGCAGCAGTGGAGAGCAGGAAGAGGTGGTGAGAGATAGTATTGCAGGAACTGCAGAGTTTGTGTGTGTCTCAAGGGAATGTTCACGATTCCTGTCTCATTTTCACCTGCACAGGCAGCCCAGCGGAAGATCCAAAAGCTTCTCATGTGTGACACACACGCACGCACGCACACACACTTCTAGACCTAGATTGAAAATGTTGCCTCAGCTGAACAACATCATGCTTCCAGTCATCAATATATTATTGTTACTTCATATAATTTTGCAAAGATTCATTCTAAAATACCTCCTACATGAGTGCCCATTTTGACCATATGGGTCTTTTAATCCACATAGGCTTAGGGTTGTGCTTTCAACCTGCCCTATGAAAGCCACAGGCTTTTGCTTACCCACCTAGGGTACCAGGGAATGTCTGTTAAGTTCTCCAGGAATACGTTTGGGCTCTTGCTCCCCTACATTTGACCCCTAGACATTAGTCTTCTGTTACACCCCTCCATTGTCTCTAGCCTTCAGGTGAGTATTTTAGGAATTGCTGAGCTTGCAATGCCTGTGTGTCACTGATCCTTGCAAACTCATCTAAAGGATGCCTGAAGGCTGTGTTCAATCTGAGCCTGGTGATGGGCTGGGGAGTGTCGGACAATCATCTGTGTATATTGTTCAGGGCCTGCATCACAGAGCGTGTGGTGGCTACCAGCCTACTTCAGCCTAGTCTGATCACCAAAATAATGGGTTTAAACGCCATAGAGTTTATTGTCTTATCAATAGGGTAATGTACAAATCCAGGAGGTGCCAGGTCACCAACAGTCAGCTAGAGCATTTTGCAGAATTTTCATGCCCACAATGCATACAAAGATTGTAACTGTAAAACACTTCCTTGATGTCAAACCCACAATATATGCTAGCCTTCCCAATGAAAAACCTTCATAATGCTGTTCCCGGAATATATACCAGCCATCCCACTAAGAAGCACTTTCATTATGCTGCACTTGCAAAACATGCCAGCATTACCACTTTAAATCCCTTCCATGATGTTGCGCTCACAATATATCCTGGCAGTCCCACTGTAAACCCCTTTCATGATACGTTAGTCACAACATATGCCAATAGTCCCACTGTAAACACCTTTCATTATGCTGTGCTCACAATATATGCCAGCATTTCCACTAAATCACTTTCATAATTTATTGAGGCACCCTCCTCCATTGCCAAACAAATATATGCATGTGCCACACTGTAACACACTGTCTCACACACATCACATGTGCATGACCATTCATTTAGTGACATATGCGCACACATTGCGAAACGGCACCTATGCATGCAAACGCTTTTAAAAAAATAACATTCTCTCACAGTGATCTGTTTTCTCTTCTGTTTAAAGCACTAAGCTTCAGGAAGTTTGGCATAGGGAGCATTGTGGTGGAAGTAATAACACAGCTGGTCTCGGAACTTCAACCAATGAACTGCAGCACACTGAGCCAGCATGGTGCAACTCAACTCATAAACTTAACTTCAGCACCAGTTCAATGGTATACTTCTATTTTTAAAGCCAGGCGCCGAACTGGGGGGCAAGGGTGGTGCACTTTGACTAAGAGGCGAGCTCCTCTGAGTCGACCCATACCCTGCCTTTTCCCAGCTCTGCCACTGTAATTTTTTGGGGGAAAGGGCAGACTTAAGGAAAAGGCAGGGGGAAACAGAAACTGGGGGACAGGCCAGGAAAACTCTGGACTTTGGGGTTTCGTAATACAGTGAAATAAAGACAAGGATTTTGGCACAACACCTCTGTGTCCTGTGTGTTTATTGGTGGCAACTACAACAGACACAAATCTTCAAATGTATTTTTTTTTTAACCTATCATCATTGCCTTAACTTTACAGCACAATTTTCTTAGCATACATGTGCACTTTCATTTTTTTTTTCTTTTTTAAACTTATTAGTATTGTTTTCACAGTATAAACCAATCACAGAGTTCCAACAATCCCCCTAAGCGTCCCACCACCCCCCTCCCCTGCCCATCCCCTTCCGGAAGAGATATCAGAGTTCCGTTTGTCCTCAGGCTAATCTATGAGGTAAAAATGTCTGTTATTCTAATGTTATGCGGGCACCATTACATCATGTAGTCCGATTGTAGGTATTCTAGTACACCCCCACATTCCTTCATGAAGGAGTCCTGTGTTCCCTGAAGGTTATGCGTGATTTTTTCCATGGTCATTTGCGACCAGCCCTTTTGTAGCCAAGTGTAAATCAGTGGGGGGTCTTGCTTCTTCCAGTTCTGTGCAATTGTGGCCCATGCCGCTATGACCAGGCCCATGAAACTTCTCCGTTGTGCCTTGGTATATTTTTGGGTTTGTTGGTCTTTCAGTCCGCATAGCCAAACTTTCTCCCCTACCTGGCCCGCCTCCGGAAATATATTTTTCATTTCTGAGATCAATTCTGTCCTGAAGCATTTGACCCTTTGACAGTCCCACCAGATGTGTCTCCAAGTGCCTGCTTCTGTGCAGCCTCTCCAGCATCGGTTTGGCGAATTAGGATACATGCTGTTAAGTCTCTGGTGTGTAGTGCCATTGTGTGATTATTTTTATCCACATTTCCCTGGTCTGGGCTGCTCGTGTTAGTTTGGGGATGTCAGCCCAAAGCGCCTGCCATTGGTGTTTTGTGATTTCTTCCCCCATTGTTATTTCTAATTTTTTCATGTAGGCCCATTTTACATCCTCTTCCTGTTTGTTTATGAAGTTGTAGAGTGTGGAAACTAGCTTCTTGTCCCCTGAGTTGGTGAGGAGGAATTTTTCAAATGTGGTCAGTTCCCTGGTTGCGGCCTGGGCCATCTCAGGCGTTGTTAGCCAGTGTCTGAGCTGTTCGTATTTGTACCTGTCCGCACTTGTTATGTTCCACATGGTCTTGCATTCTGCGTAGGATCTTATTTCATTGTCCTGGAACATCTCCCCTATTTTTCTGCACCCTGCGTCTTCCAATTTTTCAAAGGCCCCTTGCTCTAGACCCGATGGGAACTGTGGGTTCCTGCATATCGGTGTGAATGGGGCGGTTGCCGTGGTTATGTTTCCTTTCCGTGTTTGCTCATCCCAGGCATTCAATGTGGCTTTCATGATCTCGCTGATTCGGAGGTTTGGGTGTCTCTGTTGCTTATGTTTCCATAAGAGGTCTTCTAGGGGGGTTTGTGCTACCGCCCTATCCTGGGTCACCCATTTCGTTCTTTGGTTGTCCCCCAGCCATTCTTTCAGGACTCAGAGTTGCGCCGCATGGTAATAGTTTCTGAAGTGTGGGAGTGCGAGACCACCCTCTCTGACGTGGGTCGTGAGGACTGCTCTGGCGACTCTTGGGGGTTTCCTATTCCATATGAATTGTGAGACAGTCTTTGCCAGCTCTTTAAAGAACGAGTTCGGGATTGTAATCGGGAGGGCGTGGAAATAATATAACAGTTTAGGGAGTGAGTTCATTTTCACTGATTGTATTCTCCCCCACCATGAGATATTAAGCGGGCACCAGCGTTCCATGTCTTTTTTTACTCTGGTAAGTAGGGGGGGGGTAATTCCGTTTGTAAAGCGCTTCTACTTTATGCGTCAGTGTTATGCCCAGATATTTTATGCCTTCCTCCGCTATATTTAGGCCTGATGATCCCGCCTCCATTTCCAGTAACTCTCTGCTCCCTGCTAAGTGTAGGATCTCCGATTTTTTCTTATTTATTTTCAGGCCGAGATGTCCCCAAATGACTCCAGGACCTGTATCGCACTAGGGAGTGTGTTCGTTGGGTCCTCTAGCGCCAATAGCATATCATCTGCATAGGCTATCACCTTGTGTTGTCTGCCCGCCATCTCTATCCCCTTAATTTGAGTAGATTCCCTTATTTTGATTAAAAGTGGCTCCAGAAATATTGCGTACAGGAGGGGGGAAAGTGGGCCGCCCTGTTTCGTCCCCCTAGTAATCATTACCCTCTCCGTGACTACCCCGTTGACCGCTATTCTTATCGAAGGGGAGGTGTAGTTGGCTTTGACCATATTTATAAAGTGGTTCCCGAATCCCATGTGTTCCAGGGTTTTAAAGAGTATGGACCATTCCACCCAGTCAAATGCCTTTTCGGCGTCGAGTGATAGTAGTATTGCTGGGGTGTGGGTAATGTTTATTTTTTCTATTAGGTGTATTAGTCTTCTGAGTTTATCGTGAGTTTGCCTCCCCGGGAAGAAACCGGATTGATCCGGGTTTATCAGAGAGGGCAGTAACGGGGAAAGCCTGGCAGCTAGAATTCTCGTGTAAATCTTAGAGTCCAGATTTATCAGTGCAATGGGTCGGTACGAGGCGGGGAGGGAGGGATCTTTCCCTTGTTTATGGAATACCAGGACCTTTGCTTTGTTCATGGATGGGGTTACATTTCCGTTGTCTTTGTAGGAGCTCACTGTGCTCAGAGAGACAAAGCTTCACCTCACTGATGAGGCCCAACAAGGCTGAAACACGTGTATGGGGTTGCTTTTGGTACTCTTGTTCAGAGAGGAATTGCCATAGCATTTCGGTGCTGGACTGCCCATGTGGGCGGGACAGAGACTGATATGCAAATGGATATTTCCCATCTGTGAAAGGTACAGTGAGCAAAAAGCGTGTGCTGCAAACTCTCATCTCAGAACAGGTTATCATGCCATGTTCTTTCTGGAGAGGAGCGTCTGCTACCTTTTTTGAAATATTTGAAGGAGTTTAGCAGTCTTGTAAGAAATGGGGTTAGAATGTCTGCATATTTTTTATAGAAGGGGGCCGTGAACCCGTCTGGGCCCGGTGCCTTGTTCAGTGGAAGATCTTTTATTGCCTTTTTTACTTCACTTTCCGTTATCTGGGTGTCTAATGCTATTTTGGCCTCTTCTGATATTTTTGGGATGGGGAGTGACCACAGGAATCTGTTTTGGTGTTCCTCATCTGGATGTTCTGTTGCATATAGTTCTTGATAGAATACCTTGAATGTTTCCCCAATATCTTTGGTATGCGTTAGCGTGTCTCCTTGTGCGTTTTTGATGTTGAGAATGGTCATGGATTTTTGCTTTGCCGCGAGCTGTCTTGCTAGAAGTCGATCTGCTTTGTTGGCTTTAATGTAGTATCTTTGCTTGGGGTAGAGGAGGGATCTCTCTGCCTTTTTGTTACGGAGGAGTTCCAGTTGGCCCTGCGTGTGTTTTAGTGCCCTCTTTAAGTTTCTGGTGGGGTGGGTCAAAAGTTCTTCTCGGATGTCAGTTAGTTTCTTTTCCAGTTCTCGTTCCCATCCTTGCCTTTGTTTGTCCCTTGAGGCCTTTAGGGCAATCAAGTGTCCCCTGGTTACCGCCTTAAACGCCTCCCAGACGGTGCCCAGAGGGACGTCCCCCGTGTCATTGTGCTCAAAGAATTCTAAGATTTTATCTCTAATCGCCTCACTCATCTAGCCAGAGCGGCGCATGGTCTGACAGTGCTATGGGGCCCAGTTCCATTCTCTGAACCTTACCCAGAATCCCTGCCGAAACCCAAAAGTAGTCGATTCTAGACATCGTATTGTGTACGTGTGAGTAATAGGTGTACCCCTTGTTTAGACCTTTAAATTCCCTCCATGCATCGCATAGTGCCATACATTCCATCCTTTTTTTGAGACGTTCGGATGGGGGTATCCTCGCGCTCCTGTCTAACTGAGGGTGCCATGCCATATTAAAATCACCCCCAATAATTAGCTCTCCTTTCGCAAACCCCTCCAGTCTCCCCATAGTATCCCGCAGGAAACCATCTTGGCCCGTGTTTGGAGCATAGATGGACGCCAGAGGAAACATGGAGTTGTGTATTTTAATATTGGCAAATGCGTATCTCCCTTCCTTGTCCATCTGCTTATCTATCATAGTAGCTTCCATTCCCCCCTTTACTGCTATCATTACCCCTGCTCTTTCCCCTGGTGCATTCGATTGTGTTAGTACATCGTAACCTCTGAGGCGTACCTTCCCCCTGTCCGGGGCTCTAATGTGCGTTTCCTGGAGTAGAAGCACTTCAGCCCTTTCCCTCCTGAGCATATTCTCTACTTTTCTCCGTTTCACCGGGGAGTTTACGCCCCTAACATTTAGGGTAAGTATTCTTACCTTCCCCATTTCAGGCTACCCTTCTTGGCCTTCCGCTAAACCCTGGAATGATGGTCCTCCATTTCTTCCGGATAAACCTCCCCCACCCCCCAAAACGCCCCAACTGTGCCCCAACTAATAACCATATAACAACTTTGTTCCCGAGGAGGGCCCGACTACCTATGGTAGCTCTGGCGTTCCGCCTATCGCTCCCTGCCCTCTGTAGGCTCGAGACTAATTTTGCGGGGGGTCCTAAACCCTGCATCTTCCTCAGACCTTAATGCGAGGCGTTCCTGATCCTTGCCGGGCCTAAGGAGTCCATTTGAGATATTCCCTTCATTGGGTACCTCTCCGCGTACCTTGGGTGTGTATTTGTTCCATTCTTGTTACTACAGAGTTGCTGCCTTTATTCTGCTGTGGCCGGCATGTTTCCCCTTCCGTTCCGTTTCTTTTTTTGTCGAACCGAGTCCCAGCCTCTCGGCCTCTTTTGCTGGTCCCCCTTTGCCTTTTCGCGCCCACTAGGAGCCTCGTCTGTCGGTATGTCCATAATGTGTAGTCCCTCTTCCAAGGTGGTCACCCTCCTTTACAAGGTGGTCACCGGGGTGTCAGTTGCCCACAAATGAAGCAGATTCGAATCTTGTTTGGGGGGACGTGGGTTCTGTTGGGACCCCCCCTTTTCCTTTCGCTTGGACATGGCCTTTTGAAGTTGCTTTGCCTCCGGTGTGCCGCCGGCGTTCCAGTCTCTTTTGGGATGCCTTAGCTTCGCCCTGTTGATGGTGCCTCTGTGTACCTGGAAATGGGTACTGTGGCTCGGTTTGTCTTGTCCCTCCCCTCCGTTCCTCTTGCCCCTTCTCTGTTCAATTAACCACATGCGGGATGTTGAGGGAGGAGAGAGTCTTCCTCCCGTTGACATTGGGGTTGCCGAGCCTCCTTTATCTGCAGTGCGGGGTATGTGGAAGTCCCCCCCCCCCTGCTTGCAGCTCAGAGAGTCCAGTTGTGTCTGTGCGGGGCTAGAGGGGGGTAGGGGGAGCCTCTCACCTGTCTGACTGCCGCCGGTGTCTCCCGCCTCTGGGCCGGGGCGTGTGTCGATCTCCGGTGCTGCTTCTCTGCCTCTTCCCCAGCGCCTTCCGGGTAGTTGGGGGGAGTGGGGGCCGCGTACCTCTGTCCCTGTGCGCTCATGAAGTCCTCTGTGCTTTCCGGGCTCTGTGGCGTTGGGTACCCGCCAACTCCCGCATCTCCCGCTCCTTCCTCGGTGCGAGCTTCGATGATCTCCGTGGGTGGGTGAGGGGGGGACGATCCTGCCGCTGAACAATCGCGGCTATCCTCGGGATCAGAGCTGACCCCATTGCCTTCCCCCTGTGTCTCCGAGGCACCAACAGAGTTCCTCTGCTCTGGTTCCAGGCCTCTCTGGCGCGGCTGCCCTTTGTTTCCGGGCCGCTCGGGGGATGCTGTTGCTGCGGTGGGGGAGGGGCGTTCCACTCTCGCTACGGCGCCTTCGATCATACGGCTGGGAAATCACCCCCGATCATGCCCGCAGTCTCTGGGCATGTAGGGCCACTTGTTGCTGTAGCTGGTACCCTCGGGGTCGATGCTAATAGTGGTGCTGATGTCTGGCCCGCACGTCTCCCTGTGCCGGCGGCCATCTTGGATCCACCCACTTTCTTTTTTAAGTACAGAGCTGGGAGGGGTGAGGAGGGACTGCAGGTAGCATTATGAATGAAGGGACATGTACATTTAAATTCAATCAGTGTTTACCTGGCACTGTCCTGTACCGATGAAAACTGCAAACCAGACCTCTGCTGTACACAAATCTGAAAGCCCTCACCTAACCTCACTTAACAGTCATATTTTGCATGATTGACAGCTTGACAGCTTTGAATCAAAACGAAAAATAACCTGCATCTAAGGCAGAAGCCTGCAACTTGTGGCTCTCAAGCTGTCTGGACTACACTTCTTGTTTCCCTTATTATTACATGTGCAGGCTAATATTGATGGTAGTTGTAGTCCAAAACATCTGGAGAGCCAAAGGTTGCCGACCTCTGACCTAGGGGAGCTGAACATTCCTAAATTCTATCTTACTAAATCAGGCATTTTGGCATAAAAAATTAGTTTTTCTAGAAGATTTTCCGCAAGCTCTTCTCCATTCACTATCCTCTGAGTCCTTCTCTGGGGTGGTGGTCATAATGTCTATTTTCTGATGGACAATCCTTCCTTACATAATTCTGTATTTTTCCTTCTCTCCACATATCTGAGTATTACAGTAATGACAACATGTATAGTGGGTTCCTCAGATACATTTTCCATACCTTTATGCTTAATTGCAGTATAGCCAGTGTGGACACAAATTGCCTTGTTCCCGACATGCCACTTTTCAAAAAGGTTTGAGAACCGTAACAACCTACAATTTGTATACAGTTGTTCAATTCGTCTTTGTCAAAATCCTTGTTATATTTATTTATTTATTTATTTATTTATTTATTTCCTTGATTTAATCAAATTAATGATTTTTACAAAACATAGTTGAAGAAGAACAGTAGAATGAAGTTCATAAAGACAAAATAGCCTTTAGAGTTTGAGTGGTCGCAATTGTCCAGGTATTTCTTTCTCCGCTCATTAAGCGATTCCACCAGAATTCTTCTTCCCTGGTGTAAGATGCCAAAAGATGTTGCTGCAGATATTGTTCGCCAATTTCTTGTGTACCTGGACAAATTAGAAGCAGGTGGCGTATAGTTTCAACTTTTGTGGAGTCCTTACAGAAACGACATATATCTGAGTCACTCAGTCCTCTTCGTTTCAGAATCATGTTGGTCTGCAGTAAGTTTAAGCGTGCTTTCAGGAACAGGTTTCTGGCTGCTTTGCTAGGAAACTTGCTCAAATAGTTGGGAACAATGTTGAGTCTACTTTGGTAGGGTGGAAGATGATCGACTGATTTCACTTTTTCTGCATAATCCAAAGTCCTTGTTATAGACCTGGTCCCAGTCATACTCCTAGTTTTAGTCCTCATCACTGTCTGTATACTTGTCAGAGTCCTGGTCCTCGTCTTAGTTTTTCATCACAGTCGTCATCCTCATCACAGTGCCAGTCACACTCGTAGACCTTGTCACAGTGCTAGTTGTCGTCAATCTTTGTACTTGTCTCAAAGTCTTTGTCACAATCCTACCCAGTTTGAGTCTTTGTCACAGTCCTAGTCTTCTTCTTCTTCACAGTCCTGTCAAAGCATTAGTCCTCATCACAATGCTAGACTTTGTGTCACAGACCTAGTCCTCGTAACACTCCTTGTCACAGTCATAGTCTCATCATGGTCCTAGTGCTCATGACAATCCTAGTCCTCATCACAGTCCTTTTCAAAATCCGACTCTGGCTTCTCGTCCAAATCCTACTGCTCATCCTTGTCACAGTCCTAGTCCTCATCATTATCCTCATCACAGTACCAGTCCTTCTTACAGTAGTATAGTCCAGAACTATTCCTCATCACAATCCTACTGTTTGTCGCAATTCCAAATCCAAAGCTTCGTCAGTCATCATCCAAGTCCTAATCGTAGTCCGAGTCACACCTCCATTCACAGTACTTGTCCTCACCACATAGAAGCTTCCTAGTCTTCATTACAGTTAAAGATAATGTTGGAATACTTTATGGACACTTTGAATAAACGTTCTTGTTGAAATTCAGATGTGGGGCTGAGTGAGTGAGGGGGCTGGAGTTTGTCGCTTGTCCTAAATGCACTGAAAGGCTTCTACTGTGACTGCTGCTGTAACTTAAAGAAATGAAGCCTATTGAAGCTTGCGTCACTGGCTCCAGTCTCAACTTCCTGAAACTGCTCAATCTTTTTATCCTTAATAATTTAAACATGATATTCTCTTCATTACAGTCCTAATCCTTGTGATAGCTCTAGTCCTAGTCCTTAACTCATCCCCAGCCTTAGTCTTTGCCATAGTTCTAGTCAGTCTTAATCCTAGTCCTTGTCCTAATTTTCATCTCAGTAATAGTTCTCAGCCTCTTCACTGTCCTAGTCACAGTCTGAGTCACAGTCTTAGTCATCGTTTTAGGCGTAGTCCTCTTCATAGTCCTTGTCCCTTCACCTCTAGTCCTCATCACAGTCCCAGACTTTATTACAGTTCTCGCCCTCCTCAGAGATGTAGTCACAGTCCTATTAATCATGACATTCCTAGTCCTCATCACATCCCCCTAGCAGCCCTAATCACATTTCTAGTCAAGGCCCTTGTTACAGGCATAGTCTTTTCATCACAGACTGTGTCACATTCTTTGTCCTCCTCCTCATTCCATGGCTAGTGCTCATCTGCATCACAATCCTAGTCCTAATCCTTATCACAGTCCTTGTCCTCTTCACAGTTCTAGTCATGGTCATAGGTCATAGTCCTAATACCAGTCTATACTGCAAATCTTAGATAGAAAGTCTACAACACTTGGTATCTGGATGTTTGGCATGAAATGTAGCATTAATATTAAGTATGTATACTCCATAGATTGGTGAACCACTGAATACTTCTGGTATAGAGTTCTAGTTGGAAAGGATGTTTCTTTAACTATTGCAATGAAAACATTTTTAAAATCTATACATTTACTAAAATTATCTTAAATGAATTATTGTATAATGTATGTATAGCATAATGGTATACTAAACTTGAGATGAGAAGGATGATATTAGAGGATGCCTGAACATGGTTATAAATAGCCCTCTGACATGAATATGAATTATCGGTTTAAAAAAAAGAGAGAATTAACATGTAATGTTATATACTGTAAGAACATTCTGTGTGTGTTACTTCTTGTCTTTTACTACTTCTGTATGTGAAAAGTGTCTTTGTAAAGTAAAACACACTAAATAAAAAAATAACAGTCCTTGTTACTGTCTTAAGTTCTTGTCTTCATCATAGTTTCAGTCCTACTCAATTTCACAGTTCTAGTCCTTATAACAATCCTAGTGCTCATTGTCCCAGTCCTCCTCAAAGCTCAAGTCATCCTCACAGTCCTAATGCTGGACTTATTCCTTGTCCTTGTCTTAGTCCTCATCACAGGCATCATTCTTATCGTCGTTACAGTACTAGCCACAGTTATAGTACTTGTCACAGTTCGAGCCCCGGCCAGTACTATTCCTCTACACAGCCCTAGTCTTCTTCACATTCCTAGCCACAGTCCTCGTCACTGTACCAGTCCTTCTTACAATCCTAGATCTCCTCACAGTCCTCATCCATGTCACACTCCCAGTCATCATGGTAGTCCTAGTCCCCATCACAGTCCTAGTCTGACATGTAATTTAGCCTGACTGCTGGGGTTGAGCGCTATCTCAAGCCATGTGCGGAATCTCAAGCCATGTAATCAGCAGGCAGCCATATACATGAATTCAATATATTGAGACAATGAGCAAAAGTAACAATTGAGAAAAGAGTACAAACGTTTAGTTTGGATGCCTGGGCTGAGCGCCAACCTCATCTTTGTCTTGGAATACTCGTATTCATCACATAACCAACTCCTCTGATTGTACTCCAACAGTCTGGGAAGTGTTCCAAATTGTCCCAATTTTTATAGTCTATAAAAAAATAAACTGCACAATATTCCTTTTACAGTTGAGACGCAGGTCTCCGCGTTCTTGCATGAGCGGGCTGACTGTGCCCTTTGAAACACGCTCTTTCTATTCTCAGAACTGTCAGTGAGAGAGCGCGCGCAAACTAAAGTTTTGTTCATTTCCCTCTCACTGAACAGGAATTTAATGTAAAGTTAGATTAACCAAACAAAACTATTGGGACTGAAAGGATTACTAAGTGAAGAGTTCATAAAACAAATACAGTCACTGCACAATGAATTGGGAACACTGCACCTCTACAGTGACACTGGATGTCCCACAACGAAGTTGATATTCCGGGAGGATATCTCAGCGGCAAAGTGTGCGCCTTGGAAGCAAGACGACACAAAGCAACACAGGTTCGATCCCCGGGTCCGCGCTTAAAAACATCTTGGTGTTCAAGCACGTTATAAACATGCAACTAAGACAACAACAACAACAAAAAACATTTACACAAACCAAGAACAACAATTCCTGTAACAGCGCCTCGATGCCCGCGGGCTGTGTGAGCGCTTTAAAAATACAAAAATAATAATGATAATAATAATAACTATTCAAACATGTCTTTCTTCACATGTTTACTCCTGCCACTCCTGGATTTAGGCCTTTTAATGGGAGCTTCACCTCAATAGGACCTTCCTGCAGAAAATGGACCATGAAAGGCAGTTTAGAATGCCTGCCAGAACTCTAAGAGCCACATTCCACCTATCAGCACCCAGATCCACTTCCTCCATGATGGCTTGGGATACTCTCCTTCAAAGAAGAATAACGTTAAGGCCCCAACCAACAAGTGTAAATGAATGAATAAGTAGTGAAATGTAAATGCACCCAGGCCATTAATTAAGTAATTAAATGTAATTTACCCAGACCTGACTCTCCAACCTGACATCATCACATCAATTTTAGGTAGGGTAACTTCTCTGTCACAATGTTATTATTGATTTACCTCAAATCAATGCAGAGTCTGATGGCACCATTACCCTTCCTGACCCCAACAATGGTACTGACACATTTTGATGCATTTGTTCACGCCCTCCTTGACAATCCTGTCTAATTTCACTTCATCCTGAAAGACATAGGCTCAGACCTCAACTCTGCCACTGTGGGAATAGCCACCGTCTTTAGTTTGGTCTTATGAATGAACCCCTTGAGACGACCTATTTTTTCTTCAAAAATACTAGCAACCCATTTTGCCACTTAATTTTCTTCCAGACCTTTAACCACAGAAACATAATTTTCATCCCCTGTATACATTTGTTCCATGGCATTGGAGCCCAACTTGATCCCCCAAGGGTTATTGACTTCTAGGTCCTGGAGACAGTTAACCGCAATGCCAAGCAGGTTTTTATCACTCACAAAATAGAGCTCGCTCTTAACCATATAAAGAGCTGTTTATGGTGGTCAAATCTCTTTCTTCCCCCACTGACTTCACACCATTTTTCTTGGATGTACTTAAAGACATCATATGTGGCATGATTGCCTCAGTTTCCCAGGCTGTTAATCTGTTTTGTCATTCGGACTCCATCCAGGCCATTGTCATCCCCCTCCTTAAAACCGTCACTGGATTCTTCTGTCCCTGGTAATTTCCCATCTACCTTCCTTTATGAAACTGTTGGAATCCCCTCTTCTTTCCTCCTTTCTTGAATCCTCTGGGATCTTTGACCCCTTCCAATCAGTCCTCCATCCTGGCCGTGGTACGGAGAGTGCCCTGGTTTCCATTGATTACGAAATAGCCAGGTTGGTTGACAGTGGGGGAGTGGGAGCCCTGACATTGTTAGATCTTTCTCCTGCTTTCAACACTTTGGACCACTCCGTCCTGCTGTCCCGCCTGGCATTGGTGGGTGTCTATAAGGCCCATCCTGGCGTAGTTTACTTAATTCCTAATGGATATGGGCCAATCACTCTCTCTCCCTTCTTTTTCTTCCCCTTCCTACTCACTGTCCTCACCCTCTTGTCTATCTTGTCCCCTCCTACGGCCTCCGGTGCTGGTCATATGCCGACGACACCCAGATCCTGGTTTGCTTAGATCTTAGCCAGGCTGAGGTGTCGTCTTGCCTATGTCGGTGCTTGACGGCCATGAGGGAGTGGATGAGTAGCAATTCGCTGAAGCTAAATGGGAACAAGACAGAGCTTCTGGTGATGGGGTTTCCCCCTAATCCTATACTATGGACTCCATCTTTTTTGGCCCTCTGCCTTGGGTGATTTTCCTATACCAGTTACAGTTGTTAAGAATCTGGGGAATGTATCTTTCTTTATCACTCTCAATGCCCTCCCAGGTTGGCACAGACTGTAAAGCGGGCCACTTTAACCTCAGGGTACTGCGCAGGGTTCTGTCACTTTTACCTAACCATTTATTGCCCCTGGTTGTGGCTTCATTAGTTCTTAGTCGCTTAGATTATTGCAACACCTTTGTTTTTCCCCATTCTGCAGGTCTCATCCGTCGGCTGCAGCTGTTGCAAAATCTTGGCCACCAACTCTCCCATTGGAGCCCATATCACTCCTGTTTTGCGCTCTCTCCACTGGCTCCCAGTGGCCAGATGGATTGAATTTAAATCTCTCTGCCTGGTCCACCAGGCCTACTACTGCCAAGGGGCTGATAATCTCCAAAATAAGTGTGTTCCTTATCTTCCCGATCGGTCTCTCCACTCAGGTAGTGCTTGCCTAGTTTTGTTCCTAAATTCTGCCTTTCTATGGTGGGGGGGGGGGCACGTGTTCTCAATTTCCGTGGGCAAACTGTGGAACGCCCTGCCCATTGCCATTAGGCGCACTCAAAAACACCTTGAATGTAGAGGCTCATTGAAGACACTCCTCTTTTAGGTTATGGCGTTGCTTGTTTGTGTGCGCCAAGATGCCCTTGGGTGAACGTGCATGATATAAATCTAGCTAGCATAACAAGGCTGTCTTGACAGCTCCATGACAACAAATTCCCATCAACATTGGTCACAAACACACGACTAACCGTGCTCTTTCCCATAAATGACAATTTCGCCTGCAATTATCCTATAATCATAATGGATTCTGCCAATATCATTTGTTTTCACTCTTGCTTCTCTCAACAGACACCAAGACAGTTTGGACTTCCATGTCTCCTATCCTATTAAGGTGTAATCAGCCCCACTATAAATTAGCATCTCAACTCCGTCACCATTCAATTATTGATCCTGACTTCTTAATTCATACTCCACTTACTGCATTTAAAACTTGTGTAGTCTCCAAACCATCATGGACATCAGTAACATCATCCTTCCCAAATCTTTCACTTACATTACCATAACGAGAAACAGCCAACCTGCAGCATTTGGCCAAATTGCGTTGTCTCCCACACAACCTACACTCCACATATGTGGCGGTACACTCCTTGTCCATTGCCACACCTGGAGCATCTTCTGACTTGCTGATTGAAACGACGACAGACATTCCCTTCTTTGTGAGGGAAACGACTCCATCTCTCTATCCCTCTCCCTCTCCAATCAGTATCTCTGTTTTTCTTCAGCATTGGATCTTTCATGGATTCACATGCTTGGATATTCCCAGACAGAGTCTTCAGTCATTTAAAATAATGATATATAAATGTTTTTCTCATAGGAAAAAAGCAATACAAATTGCCATTATACCTCAAAAGGCACTCACTTTTGTAGTCCCTCCATCTCCTTTGGTCCTTTATTACCATAACCAATGAGGTGGCAGTGTTTAAACTCCACCTCAGGCAGCCATCTTGAGATTTTTCAGTGCAGTCGATTAGATAAGAGGAATCCTCCTCAGATCTCTGAGCTTTCATCTGTTTTTGGATGAGAATCTTAAAACTTCAGTCAGATTTTTAACTATTACAATCTGAAGGAGGTGTGTTACCCTATGAGAGTTTCCTGGGCTCAGGAGACTCTTTCTTTCCTTTTACATCGTCGCGTGAAACGTTTCCCCGAGGCTCCTCATGGCAGAGGCGGGTTATGAAAGGATCATCAAAGGAGAAAACTTCCCTGTTTAAAGACTGCAGTAGGTGCAATAAGAAGCTAATCTATGTAAGGGACACATGTGAATATCTTACTGCTTATACCCTCATGATATCCAAGCCTGTCAAATCTGCAAATCTTTCTCACAAAAGCCATTGCAGGACAGACAGAGGAGGCTCCTGCTTCATCTGGAAAGCAGACACTCATCTGATGAGGAATCATTCAAGACAGTCCCTAAATATTCTCACAAGAATACTGAGAAGAAAGCTTCAAAGAGAAGAGCTTAAGCTGAAAAGGGAAGCTCTCCATCCCTTAAGTTCAAGAAGGAGAGTGACAAGGGTGCTCTCATGGCCTTAAAAGAGTTTAAGAGTCACCATCCTGAGAAGAAATCCAGTCTGAATGGTAAGGAACCTCTCCTTAAGGCTTTGTCATCAGGAATGGTCCTCGGCAGTACCACTGTCAATGAATATATCCTCTGCACCGTCCAAGAGCGGCTGTGTATGGCCAAAGCAAAGTGGGCCTTCAACGCTGATGTTGTCCACGGAAGATCGCTTGTCGATGATAATGATTAAAATGTCTTCGTCCATGACCAAAGCTTCGTCCTCGAAGGCCTCGTTGAAGGCTAAACCTTCGACCACGACAATGTGTATAACTGGGGGTGAGGTAGCCGCCGATTAAATTGAAACATTTCTGAAGTGTAGAATGTTGTATTATTTGCGAAAAATAGTTTTTGTGTTAATGCTAATCACCAGAAACCCAGCATGCAAGTAATTCAGGTCGTGCTCACATGCAGAGGGATAACAGGACTGTTTTTTAAATGAATCACAAAACTATTATATACCCCATAAATTAGGGGACATGTGTTTATTTACATGTATTGTAGGTAGGAGTCAAATTAACATGGTATAAAAACAACTAAGGTAGTCATTGTGAATATGCGGGCAAAAAATGGAGACAATATTCATATCCATGTGTAACCACAGCGTAACTAAGCATAAGTCCTAGAATAGGAGTGGCTAACAGTACTGGATTTAACAGGACATTGCTCTTAGCATGAGATAATCAATTCCTGACATTTAAACCAACAACAAGGAGTAATCCATTGCTTCTACAATTTTGGTAAAACATTGGTAAACTTTAATACATCCAGTATTGCACAAATACTTGTGATGAGGTTAAACAAACACAGTCACAACAAAGGTTTAATACGTTTTGCTGAAAAACACAGTTGCTATCTGTGAACATGTCATTTTGGTAGGCATGAAAAAGTACTGTAGGTCCAATGACAAAAGAGAGCATAAACCTGATTGTTTGTTTGGAAATAGAACAAAACCTTGTTGTTTTTATTCTAATGTTACACATTAAATGGGTAGTGGCCAATACTTGGTCCACGACAAAGCACTGTTCATCCATAAAGTTGTCCTGGCTGAGCCGTCAACCGGAACACCGTTGACAGAGGTTCTGTTTACCGAGGTTCCATCCATGAAAACGTCCACAAACGTCTCATCGACTGGAAAATCACTGTCTACTGTTCAAAAAAAGTCTACAACACAGGTACAACACCAGATCAACCGTCCACGGTCGACGATGACAGATCTTCTCTGTCCATGGCAGGTAGTCGGGAGGAAAGCACAACAATATCAGGCAGCCTGGGAACATCTGGAAGCCTGTACCCCATCGGGGAAATGGCAGAACTCCCAGATGTCCTCCCAGAAGAGTTTTCTGATACAGAGGAAGGGGTTGAGCCACCCTTACCAAAGGGACGAAGCCTACCTTGGCAACCCACCACAGAGGACTCTTCAGATCCCTTAGACCCTGTACTCATGCAATCAATGCATAGGATCATTGAAGAATTCCAAAGGCAGCAAAAAAACTTGACTAAGAGCACCATCAACTTCAAAACATGGAAGTGTCTCACCAAGACACAGGAGTAGATTGCCTACAACAGTAGGTGCAGAGTCCATCTTAGAATCGCTAGAGGATCTGTATGACCCAGACCCTCGGGAGAACCCATTTAGGAATTTCCCAGATCAGCATATAAAGGATAAACCAGATGAAAGGGAACTTCCGAGGGATACACCAGATCAAAGTGCAGATGAGTGGGACACCCACATTAACGAGAAACAACACACTGTCATAACAGGGGATCCCGCAGCCCCCGCGGTGCGGGGGGCCCCGGCAGCACCTGTCCTGGGAGGGGGCCCCACTGGAAGAAAAATAAAATGTCTTCAAAAAAAATATATATATATTTTTTAATTTACTCTGCATTCATAAAGAAATGATTTCTAACAGAAATTTCTAACAGAAATCATTTCTTTATGAAGGCAGAGTGACTACAAAAAGAAATGTTATTTTTGAAGTATGAGGGCTCTGCCCTCCCCATGGCATGCAAGACCCTAGGCTGGAGGCCTTCATGTCATGGGGTTGGGGGATCCCTATGACTTCAAAAAGAAATAGTTTATTTTTGAAGTCACTCTGCCTTCACAAATAAATTATTTCCGTTATAGTTCGGTCCTTAACATAAATAATTTCTTTATGAAGTCCGAGTGACTTCAAAAAGAAACAATGGGCCTCATTACGGGTTTGGCGGTAACCGTGCCAGTGCTACCAGCAGGTTGCCGCTGGACCCATAATGATTTACTGGTACCCGACTTCCCAGTAACACCGGGGGATTACAACCCCGGCGGTCCGGGAAGTCAGGCGCTGGCAAATGGTAAGTCCCCATTGCCATAGGACTCTATGGGAATGGGGACCACAGAAGCATCGGCACTGTTGGTGCCGGTACTTCCGTGAAAGCTCTGCGGGTGGGTGCTCTTCTGCCCAGCAGGTCTGACCTGTCGGGCGGGACGGCAACCACCCGCAGAGCTGTAATATGCCGGTCCAGAAACAACGGTGCTGGTATTGTTTCCAGACCGGCATAGTTCTAATGAGGCCCAATTTCTTTTTGAAGTATTAGGGCTCCCCTCAACCCCATGACGTGTGAGTGTATGGTGAAAGGGTGCACACTTAAATGTATGGGTGGGTGGGTGCCTGAGTGTGTGTGCCTATATGGTGAAAGGGTGCACACTTAAATGTACGGGTGGCTGCCTGGGTGTGCCTGTATGGTGAAAGGGTGCACACTTAAATGTATGGATGGCTGTCTTTGTGTGCCTGTATGCTGAAAGAATGCACACTTAAATGTATGGATGGCTGGGTGTGCGTGTGTGTATATGGTGAATGGTTTATTCATTTTAATGATACTATTCTAGTGCAGCTTCAATGGTAAAAGCAGTTAACTCTCTCCTTTATGGTTGAAATCACCCATTTATGGACTGCTGTGAGAATGAGTGGTCTCCTGTTTCTTCTCTACCCTTCCAATCACTCCCCTGGCATGCAAGTATTAAACCCACATCAAGATTTCAATTGCCTAAAAAATGTGGCATTTGAATGCAGGTACTAACAGTGAAATGCTTTATGTTAGTAATTGCTGGGCTCTTGTTAACAGCGAAACCCAGGTTCCATTTAACATCTGTGTCCTGTTCTGTCTGGCAACTGCTTCAAGGTCAGTAAGGTCGAGTCAACATAGCCCAAAATTTCAGGGGGGAGGCGGAGGTACTGAATCCCAGTCAACTCAATGGTGTTGCACGAATACTTGTGTTTAATGCCTTTATTACTCTCTACTCGTAGCCCTATTCTTCCTCGTCCCAGTTTGTATGAGACATTACTGGTGTATAAGGCCCTCTGCCTCATACACAAGTACTGGGATGAGGTAGAGGTACATGGAGGTAATGCCTGACTTGGCTACCTGTAATCTTCATTACTCCTAGTCCCACTCTTCCTCATCCCAGTATTTACCTATGCGGCAAAGAGCCTCATACGTAAGCTCTGGGACAGGGAAGAGGGATGTGAAGGTAATTCTGGGCCCATGAGCTGATTTTGGAGGTTGGGGTAGGGTTGGGAGGGCGAGGGGATGCGTGGGGGCAGGATTGTGCAACAAATCATAATGGCTGTCCATGTCCAAACTAAGCAGGCATTATATGTGGTATTAGTGGCTAGAGAGGCATTTTGGTGTAGCCAGTCTAGTCATTCCTCAGTTTGGTATGACTTTTTCTTAACTGGGCATTTCTGATCAAGCAGTCCTGCTAAGTGAATTGCCTGGCTAGACTGCAATTTGGGTGCTGCCAGTCTAGCCAGTTCTTACTGCGGCATTGTATATTTATCTGGGCATCTAGGATCAAATTATATGATATAAGTCATTTATAACGCGCCTGTACACAAGCGTTTATAGGCTTTACAAGATGAGGGAGGGAAGATGGAGGGAGGACAAGAAAAACGATCTTACTAGGCCTTGTGTCATTCAGATCGTGCAAGTGCGAGAACGAGAAGTGCAAGGGGAAAGGGAGGGGGAATTGCAAGGGAGAGGGGAGGGAAAAACAGGGCAGTAACACTCTGAGTAAGTGCAGCCAGGGCAGTCTGGCTCTAGGTAGTGCAAGGAGAACAAGGGACTGTAGGGTTACAGTTACAGCCCCTAAGTGCGTGGTAGGCCCAGAGGCAGTGCAAGGGTGACTGATCAAGAAAGAGTCTGGACTCAGTGAGACTCTGAGGTTAACAAGCAACCAGTCAGTACAGCAGACAGGTAGGTCAAGTAGGCCAGCAGGGGAGAGAGAGAGAGAAAGCAGAGGAGTAGAGGAAAGTTTTGAGCTGCTTCCGGTCCTTCAGGTGGTCCGGCTAAAGTTTGAGAGGGGCAGTGAGGCTATTCCAGAGGGAGGCACCTGCAGAGGAGAGAGATATACCCCCACTCTCTGCCTGGAGAAGCGTCTAACCCTTAGAGAGTTGTAAGTAGCTGAGCGAAGGGCTCGAGAAGGAAGACATTTTGGAAGAGAGCGTTGGATGTAGTGTGGGCCCCAGGCCCAGAAAGCCTTGTGGACAATGCAACGAGTCTTGTACTTGATCCTTGCAGCAAGTGGGATCCAGTTGGGAGATTTCAGGGCTGGAGAGATACGATCCCTGGGGGGCTTGAGGGCAAGGAGAAGTCTCGCAGTCCTGTTCTGGATTAGTTGCAGAGGGTGGAGAGTAGAGGAGGGCAGACTGAGAAAGAGGCTGTTGCAGTAGTCAAGCCTAGAGAGAACCAGGGCTCTGGAGACAGTGAGCTTCTGGGGGAAAGTGAGAAAGGGAAGAGTCCCTTTGAGGAGGATCAGTAGGTAGTGGGACTTTTGGCGATGTCCGAGATGTGAGGAGAGAAAGAGAGTGGAGTCAAAGATGACACCAAGGTTGTTTTCCTCACAGGTAGGCAAAGGAAGAGGGCCCAAGGCGGGCGGCCAGAGTGAGAGAGGGAAATCAGGGGCAGGAGTCCAAATGAGAAGGATCTCCATCTTACTGACATTAAGGCAGAGATCGTTGTAGGCACACCAATCCTGAATCGCGGATAGACAGTCAAGAATGAGCAAGAGAGGGGAGGAGTTTTAGGGGAGCCTGAAGGAAAGCGGAGTGTCATACGCATAACACTGAAAGTTAGAGGACAATGTAGAGATCAGGTGGGCCAAAGGGGCCAAATAGAGTTTGAAAAACCAGGGTGAGAAGATGGAGCGGAGAGATAGGGACCGAGTTGGACCTGGGAGGGGCTGTCCAAGAGGAATGAGGTCAGCCACTCAAGGGCCTGATCTGTGATGCCCAGGCTCTCATGGAGACGATTGATCAGGATTGATCAGGATGGCGTGGTTGACTGTGTCGAAAGCAGAGGAAAGATCAAGGAGGATGCGGACAGAAGGAATGCTGGAATCAAGGTTAGAGAGCAGATCCTCACAGGTGTTCAGGAGAGCAGCTTCCGTGATTCTGGCTGCTCTGAAGCCTAACTGAAGGTCATGGAGACAACCAACAGATTCTGCATGGAGAGTAAGCTGGGAGATGGCCAGCTTTTCCAACAGTTTGTCCAGGAAAGGGGCGATGGAGATTGGGCAATTGTTTGCCGGGCAGACAGGATCGGCAGGCGGCTTCTCGAGGAGTGTGTGCATAAGGGAGTGCTTAAGGGGCAAGGGGAACATTTCAGAGGCGAAAGTGATTACAGAAATCGGTCAAGGCTGGAGCGAGGGTGTCAATATGGTCCTTGATGGTTCTGGAGGAGCAGGGGAGCACCTGTTTGCATGACACTTTCACAGATCAGACTTGTCTGGAAACCTTGTCAGAGAGAAAGAGGAGAAAGGAGGAACAGAGGTATAGATGGCCTAAGGGGTCCGAGAGAGGAAGAGGAGATGGAGCACAGGATGTCCTGAGTTTTAGCAGAGAAGTGAGAGGACAGAGCCATACAGAGAGCCTGGGAGGGAACAGGAGAGGTAAAGACTGCAACAGGATTGACCAGTTCCTTGCAGATTGGCCGTGTTGCTAGAGGCCAGAGGCTTGAATGTGTGTTCTCTTCTTGATGACTGTAATTGCTTCGATTGGCATTTTGGTGCAACCAGTCTAGATATGTCTAAATGTGGCCTGGCATGCTTCACTGTAACGTTATTACATGTCTACACTGGTCTACATTGTGCAGTCAGTTGGACATGCTTTCATTTTGGCATGGCATTTTTAATAGCAAAGCATTAATGTTCCTGTGCACTGTTGGTGACTTGCATCTATTGGATTGGTGTTACCCTACAAAACAATTGCAAATACTCCGGCTTTTTAGGCAACTTTTCTCAGAAAGTGTGCTGTATATCGCATTAAAACACATATTTATATCTTTCTCCTAGTGCAGTGTGCTGCAGATCCCTTCAGCAGCACGTTTGCACGTATTGTGCAAGCGTGATAATCTATGCCGGCCCAGAGTGAGGAGCGACCTGTGATTTGTTGCCGAGTTCGGGGGGGGGGGCCCTCAGCATTGCTCGCAGGGGGGCCCCCCACATTTTGTGTTACGTCACTGAAACAACAGAGACATGTCTCACCAGGGGGTACCTCACCGCCAGATGATATTGTCTCTTTTCACACTATAATAGCTAAATCAGCTGAGCTGTTTCAGAGAAGTCTGTGCTCAAGGGACAAACACAGACAATCAGTGACAACCATCCCAATTCACAACACTATGGGAAGCAGCGGAGAAAATATTATACACTCCTTTATCTACCCCTGCTCTGGTTTATCGTCCGGCAAAAAAGTGTAAGGCTCTTGGTACAGCACCCTTTTGCCTAAGGTGACACACTAAGCTTGACTCTGTAATCATGGTTGCGGCAAGGAAGAAGCTACCTAACCTGTCCTTGCTGCTGACAGCCCCTCCGAACAAAGAAGGTCGGAAGCTGGAAACCATGGGAAGGAAAGTGTCTTCTGCAGCTATCAATGACAGCAGGATTTGACAGGGAGCTCTAGCTGAGGATGTCTAAACTAGCAAAGCATCTGTCAGCAGAATTCCAAGAGAAGGCAAATGCCATTGTGGCGGATGGGGAAGCCACTTCTGATCATATAATTGACACGGCAGTAGAAGTGGTCCAATGTGGATTCAGATAAATTTCCCATGGTACAGTGCTCAGGAGACACGCCTGGATGAAGGCCCAAATCCTGGACATGCCCTTTGATGGGCAGGACCTTTTTGGCAAAAAAATAGATGACAACCTCAAAGGAATCAAATCTGATACGGACACAGTGACAGTGATAAGCTTGTTGTGAGATAAGGACAAAGACTGCCGTACATTTTGTACTTTTTGCGGCTACACAGAGATGCAGAGGGTACAACAGATCTTTCAACACCGAGGATCCTCCTCCACCTCTTCCAGTTCGTACCAAGCTGGCAACAGGCACCAACAGTCCACGAATAGATAACATATACAAAGAGGCAGGTGGGGGATCAGCTCAAGCCAGAAAAATTAACAAAACAGCTCAGCACCACCCACATCCCACCCCTGTGGGAGGCGCAAATGCCAGCACTTACACCATTGGCAAGAAATAACGCCCGACAGGTGCGTGTTACAAGTGGTGCAAACAGGGGACCCAATGGAATTTCTGGGTGTTAGGCAGAAACCTGTGCAGTTCCCTCTGGGACCACTGCAAAAGATTTAAGACTACAGGTGTTTGGCAGTAAACCCACTTGGTAGCAGTCTGTACCACACAGATTCACTTGGTAGCTTTGGCTGAGCAGTCAGACTTCCCTCAAGAAGAGTTAGGCAGTATACAGAGTATTCACAATAGGTCAAAAGAACACAGTAGAACAAGCAAACACTGACCAGAGCTTGGTGTAAAAGAGATATCATTATTTATTTAAAACCACATCTAATAAAACACACAGGCACTAATATTAAGCAGTTCAAAAACACGGTCACTAAAAGATATACATTCCCTTAAAAGAATATTAGACAAGTCTTAAGTAAAGCCCCACTTATTTTCAGACAGCGGTGAGCGCTTAACGCAGATGGCACTCTAATAATTCGGTTTAAAAGGGAGAGAAAAGCAGAGTATAAATTAAAACAGATCCCAACACTTTCACAAGAACACAGCAAGAGAGGAAGGCAGAATCAAACCGTGAAGTTAGAGTTCAGAAAGCCGGATCCACTTTAAGAGGATCAGAACGAAATGTGTCCAAGGTCACACGGTTGAAAAGTGCACAAAAGTCTCGAAAAGATTCACAAAGAGTTGGACCAAAAGAAAGGGACCAGTTAGATGGTCAAGGCAGCCAGCCCAGTCCAGAAGGTTAAGGGATTATTATTACCTTGTAGCAATCTTTAGAAAGGGAGGCCTGGCGGACACGGTACCTTAAAGTGGTGAGAATACTCCAGCGGGGCAGTTGTTCCTGGCAGCGGATGCAAGTCGGTGCTTCATCCGGGGGAAGAGAGGATCTCGTCGGGGAGGAAGACAGGAGTCCGTTGCACTGCCAGGGAAGAAACCAGCCGCGGAGTTCTCAGTTAAAGGGAGCGGTCCTTTTGTTCGCGGTCCAGTGGTAAGTGGCTATCCGGTTGCCGGGGTGCTTGGCACGGGCAATTCGACCACAAGACGTCTAGGGATGCGAGGAAAAGAAGGTAAACTGGTTATGCCCACCAGTCAGGGGAAGAAGACTCTCCAGCAGGGAGATCTTCTCTGTCGTCGGGAAGTGGTGAGTCGGTCCCGCAGGTGATGTCGTCGTAGCAGGTCAGCTCAGCTTCTCCCTCGTCGGATTCTCAGGTCCTGTGGCGACTTCTGAAGTTTCAGTCCCCAAAGCCCTGCTTTTATGCAGCACACCTCCATTCACTCAGCCTAGCTGTCAATCAAACATGCTAAGTGGTGAGCCGGCCGGCTCACCACTTGGGCCAATCACACAAGAGTGCGACTTGAGTTACCAAGGTAACTCAGTCCAGGGTGCCTAAACCCCCTCTCCCACCCTCTGTGGTACCCAGACAGAGTGGCACCACCTTTGGAGGCTTCTGTGGATAAGCCCGCCAAAAGTGGAACAAAGGGCTCGACTTGGGTTGGAGTCACAGAAGAGAACACAAACGCCATTTTAGAATCGAGTCCTGGCAAAAAATACCAACCGGCGAATTAATATTAAATAAATAAACCGGCGGTATGTTCGAGGCTATGAGAATGAAATAATTAAAGTTGGTACCCTCGAACAATGGGAAAATCCCATAGGGATATATTCGCGGTCGAATATAAAAAGTAGTATCCACTGCCACCAGCCAAAACTCGATCAGGGGGGACGGAGACGTGCCCCCTCGAACAACAGACCCCGGGGCAATCGAATTGCACCGACCAGTACGTCCACAATATGATGGTTTGTACTGTTCATAATTTGGGACTAGTAAAGCCAATGGTGACTTTACATGCCCTGGGAGACAGTAGTCAGTCCCAGGGTATGGAGTCTATGGTGGGGTGTCACTATGACACCCCTGTGTCACTGCACGGAGGGTGCTGTGTAACACACATAGTAAAAACACATGAGACCCTGTGGAGTAAAGGACCCCATAGCCCATAAAACATTGACATTAACAGTCAAAGGCACACCATAAATCATGTCCAAGAGCGGGAGAAAAAGAGTCTCACTCTTGGCAGGAGAAAAAAAACAAACTCCAGAAATCCAGCAAAGCTGCTGGGGGACTCACTAGGTTAGGAAATTCTGCCTAAAAAGAGAATTCTCCCTAACACTCGCCCCCACCAGACTAAGGGACAGGAGGATTTAATCCACTCCTGGATGAATCTCATACCTCTAGTCGATGACATACATCCTAGAGAGACCATCAGCATTTTGGTGGTGACACCCTGACCTGTGCTCAATGGTGAAATCAAACCCTTGCAGGCAGATTGACCATCTCAATAGTTTTGGATTTTCCCCTTTCATTTGCTGTAACCATCTCAAGGGTTGGTGGTCAGTCTGAATGACAAAAGTAGAACCATACAAGTATGGCCTAAACTTCTTCAGAGCCCACACAATAGCAAAACACTCTCGTTCAATGGTTGCCCACCTTGTTTCAGGATCCTTCAGTTTTCTACTGATGAAGCAAATGAGGTGCTCCCTACCTTTCCCATCCAGTTGAATAAGGACTGCACCTATTCCTACATTTGAAGCATCTGTTTGCACAATGAAAGTTTGGTGGTAGTCAGGAGCTCTGAGTACTGGGGCTTGGCAAAGAGCCTTTTTCAGGGTTTCAAAGGCCTGATTGCATTCATCCTTCCACCTAACCTTTTTAGGGAATTTAGGAGAGGAGATGACATTCAGTGGAGAAGCTATGGACCCATAGTTCTCAATGAAATTCCTGTAATACCCAGTGAGGCCTAAGAAGGCTCTCACCTGGGTCTGAGTAGTAGGTGTTGTCCAATTTTGCACAGCTTCAATCTTACTGGGCAAGGGCCTTATTTGTCCACCTCTTACCTCATGTCCAAGGTAGACCACTTTACTCTGCCCAATATGGCATTTACTTGCCTTTATGGTCAGATCGGCCTTTCCAAGAGCCTGCAAAACATATCTCAGGTGGTTCACATGTTCTTCCCAGGAATTGCTGAACACTGCTATGTCATCCAAGTATGCCATGCAGAAGTCCTCCATCCCATTCAGAACCTAGTTTATCATCCTTTGAAATGTAGCAGGTGCATTTTTCAATCCAAAAGGCATAACCTTAAACTGGTATAAGCCAACTGGGGTAGAAAATGCAGTTTTCTCCTTGGCATGGTCTGTCAGGGCTATTTGCCAATAGCCTGACGTCAAGTCAAATGTGCTGAGGAACTTGGCTGCACCAAGTCTATCCACCAACTCATCTGTCCTTGGCAAAGGGTGGGCATCAGTCTTAGTGACTGCATTAAGAGCTCTGTAATCCACACAGAATCTAAGTTCCTTAGATCCTGCCTTTGGTACTAACACAACTGGGCTAGACCATGGACTAGTAGACAGCTCTATTACCCCGAGATCAAGCATCTTGCTGACCTCACCTTTGATGTGGGTTCTTACATTCTCTGACATTTGATATCCTCTGCTTTTGACTGGCAGGCAGTCACAAGTGAGTATGTCATGCTGTCCCCAAGGGTTCAAGCCTGGTGAAAGTGAGAAGAGGGAGGCAAACTGATTTAACATAGATTTGCACTCTTCCTGTTGCTCAGGTGTCAGGTTTGAAGAGAGATTTACTACTTCAATCTTTTCGTCTAAAGGTAAGCCTCTGAGGAGATCAGGAAGAGCTCCACTCTCTTCTTCTTCCTCTGATGATGCTAGAAGCAAAGCTCCTACATCAGGTCTGGAGACATACTCTTTTAGTCTGTTGGTGTGGAAGACTGTTGGAGCCTCCTTGGGGTTGCCCAAGTCCACCAGATAGTTGACCTCTCCAAGTTTACCCACAACCTTGAAGGGTCCCATCCATTTGTCTTGCAAGGCCCTCTGCCTTGTTGGAATCATAACGAGAACTAGCTGGTCCTGAGTAAACTCAACCATGTTAGCCTTTTGGTCATGCCAGTGCTTGACCAGTGCTTGTCCAGCTTTCAAGTTATCACTTGCTTCTGCCATCATTTGTGACATTCTCCTTCGGAGACCTATCACATAGTCAGTCACCCTGACTGGCTTGGGGGAAGGAGCACTCTCCAACCCCTCCTTGATCAGGGCCAATGGACCTCTGACCGGATGACCATAAAGAAGTTCAAAGGGAGAATAACCTTCTCTCTCCTGAGGGACTTCTCTATAAGCAAAGAGAAGGCATGGCAGTAGAAGGTCCCAGTTTCTTTTAAGGGGGTCCTCTAAAGCACCTATCATGCTCTTCATGGTTCTGTTCAACCTTTCAACCAGTCCATTTGTCTGAGGGTGGTATGCGGTTGCGAACTTGTAAGTAACTCCGCAGGTTTTCCACATGGCTTTCATGTACTGGGACATAAAATTTGACCCCCTGTCAGAGATTACTTCCTTAGGAAACCCAACCCTGGTAAAAATACCAAGGAGGGCCTTAGCCACAGCCGGAGCTGTAACAGTCCTCATAGGAATTGCCTCAGGCTACCTAGTAGCATGGTCTACTACAACAAGTATAAACCTGTTGCCTGAGGAGGTTGGAGGATCAAGGGGACCAAAAATGTCGATCCCTACTCTCTCAAATGGGACTCCCACTACAGGGAGAGGCACTAAAGGTGCCACATTCTTGGAGCCAACCTTACCAGAAGTCTGGCAGGTGTGGCAGCTCCGGCAGTACTTATCTACTTCAGCCCCCATCTTTGGCCAATAAAAGTAGCGCGAGAGCCTTTCCTTAGTCTTCTTGAAACTCAAGTGACCAGCCAAAGGAATCTCATGGGCTAACTGCAAGAACTGTGGTCTGTTCTCTTGGGGTACTACAAGTCGTTTGTTGTCCCCAGGTGCAAACTCCGTTGGTTCACTGTAGAAGAGGCCATCTTCCCAGTGTAACCTATATTTCCCAGGCTCTTGCCCTTCAGCCTGTGCATCTGCCTGGTGGCGAAGACCTTCCAGAGTTGGACATTCTCTCTGTCCCTTACTGAAGTCTGCCCTGTTGGGTCCACCTTCTGCCAGTAAAGACTGCAGCTCAGGATGGTCAACAGGATCCAAATCTCCAACGAGTTCCTGGCCTTCCAATAGCTCTTCTTCAGAATCTAGTTCAACCACACAGGGTTGTACCTCCCTCTCAGCCTCAGCTGGAGGGGGAGTTACTGGTGTAACTTTGGACAACCTTGGGGAAGTCCTTGTTGGCTGCACTGGAGTGCTGGCTGTGAGGTTCTGGAGTGCTGGCTGTGAGGTTCTTTTTAGAAGTTTTAGGTTTCCCTTGTCCTTCTAGTTTCTTAGAGACAGCAGCTGACATCTCCAGTGGAGCAGGAGTGATCTCTTTCTTCATCATCTCCTTGGGAGTACCTCTCATGGTTCTCTCCCTTGCAGGTCTGGTGAGCTCCTGTAACCTTTTACTAGGAGGTCTGGGGGTATGAGACACTACTCCAAGAGTTTTTTAGTCATTACCCAGCAGAACCCTTCCTGGCACCTCACTTTGTATGCTGACCGGTATATTCACAGTCATGTCATTACACTGGATGAGAACTGGTAATTGGGGAAGCATCTGCACAGGCCCTGCAGGTAACTTGGTGAGGCGTTTGGGTGCCTTAGCAACATCCTCAGCCTGAAAAAACAATTTGTCCACCACAGTTATGCTGGCCCCAGTGTCCCTAATGGCAGGAGTCTCCTGACCATTCACCTGGACACTGTCCTTATAATACTCTTAAGTATTATCTGGGATAGAATTATAGACATCTAAGTTCTGTTGTTCCCACAAACCCAGAGACACTAAAGAAACACTGGCTGAGACTCCAATGGGTTCATCAGCCAGCAATAGAAAGTTTCCACTTGCCATTTGTACTTCCTCCTCTGGAGCGAAGGCTAAGGAGACAAGCTGGACCCCTGAAGGTTTACCCTTACATCTGGGATCTCCTTTCACATGGTCAGTAGGGCCACAAACAAAGCATTTACCAAATGCTTTCTGGAATGGTGGCTTGTTCGGGTTTGGCACCAGAAGGTACACTAGCCTGATTTGGTTTCCCTTGTGGCTTACCCTTTTGGTTTTGTTTGGGGCCCTCATTGGAATTGGAATTATTAGAATTCTCTTTGGAGTCCTTTTTTGGCTGTTTTCCCTCATCCTTTTTCTGAGTAGCCCCAGAATCCTTGCGAGTGGCCCTGTTGGCAACCCACAAGTCAGCAGCCTTAGCTAAGTTCCTGGAATCCAATTCCTTTGAATCAGCCAAGTGCTGTCTGAGCTCAGGAGAGCAGGCATCATAAATTGACTCCAACATTACAAGAATCTTCATTCCTTCATAAGTGTTAACCCTGTAACCCTTAATCCATCCCTCTAAGTTTTTCAAACTTTCACTCACCCAGGTAGCCCAAGGGGTACCATCATGCTTTTTGAGGGTCCTAAACCTCTTAAGGTACTGGGAAGGGGTCTTCCCAAATCTAGCTATCAAAGCTAGCTTCACACATTCATATTCCTTCTTATCCACCTCCCCCAACTTCATTACCACATCAGTTGCAACAGGGGGAAGCCTAGAGAACACAACCAGGGAAGTAACTCATTCCCTGTGATGTCCTGGAGCCCATGATTATGCTCAAACATTTTTAACCAATCCAACACATCCAACTTAGGTTCATACATACCCACTAATTCCTTAGGCATCCGGGGTCTTTTGGGACTGGAACTTCTAGAGAAACCAGAGGAGAGAGAAGCATTTTCCACAGACAACTTCTTCATTTCTAGTTCATAATTAAGCTCTATTTCTCTGAGTCTTAACTCAGCTTGCTTCTGCTCAGCCTGGGCATTCATTCTTCTGAACTCTAGCTCTTGGATTCTTTCAGATTGAGCAATAAAACGTTTGTACTCTCATTCAAGCTTCATTTTTTCAAGTTCAAAATAAGCAGGGTTACATGTAGGACCTGGGATAGGCCCAGTAGGTACAGTAGGTAAGGCAGACAGAGGCTCAGAGTGGCTAACTTCATTAGGTTCACTTTCCTCTTCTGACTCATTATCAAGACTTTGATTTAGATCAATACCATCACTGTTTTCTACATTTGCTGGGGGGGGGGGTAGATTCCTCTGTACCACCCAGCCTTTGGTTTTCTAACAATCTTTCTATAAGTTCCATTTTCTTGCCCTTCTCGGGGAGATTCTTATGTCTACACAATACTTTTGGGCAATCAGTAGTTTTGGCGGACAATGATTCTAGGGTATAACTCTCCATAGCAGACATAGTTAGAAAATCAGCTTTTTAGTGCTAAGCTTTGTGGTTAGTTGTCCGTAGTATTCAAAAAGCACTCTAAAGTGTATACTCGATACAAATCCCACCGCTGTACACCAGTGTTAGGCAGAAACCTGTGCAGTTCCCTCTGGGACCACTGCAAAAGATTTAAGACTACAGGTGTTTGGCAGTAAACCCACTTGGCAGCAGTCTGTGCCACACAGATTCACTTGGTAGCTGTGGCTGAGCAGTCAGACTTCCCTCAAGAAGAGTTAGGCAGTATACTGAGTATTCACAATAGGTCAAAAGAACACAGTAGAACAAGCAAACACTGACCAGAGCTTGGTGTAAAAGAGATATAATTATTTATTTAAAACCACATCTAATAAAACACACAGGCACTAATATTAAGCAGTTCAAAAACACGGTCACTAAAAGATATACACTCCCTTAAAAGAATATTAGACACGTCTTAAGTAAAGCCCCACTTATTTTAGACAGCGGTGAGCGCTTAACGCAGATGGCACTGTAATAATTTGGTTTAAAAGGGAGAGAAAAACAGAGTATAAATTGAAACAGATCCCAACACTTTCACAAGAACACAGCAAGAGAGGAAGGCAGAATCAAACCGTGAAGTTAAGAGTTCAGAAAGCCGGATCCACTTGAAGAGGATCAGAACGAAATGTGTCAAAGGTCACACGGTTGAAAAGTGCACAAAAGTCCCCAAGGTTCAGAAAGAGTTGGACCAAAAGAAAGGGACCAGTTAGATGGTCAAGGCGGGCAGCCAAGTCCAGAAGGTTAAGGGATTATTATTACCTTGTAGCAATTTTTGGACACGGTACCTTAAAGTGATGAGAATACTCCAGCGGGGGCAGTTGTTCCTGGCAGCGGATGCAAGTCGGTGCTTCATCCGGGGGAAGAGAGGATCTCTTCAGGGAGGAAGACAGGAGTCGGTTGCACTGCCAGGGTAGAAACCAGCCGCGAAGTTCTCAGTTAAAGGGAGCGGTCCTTTTGTTCGCGGTCCAGTGGTAAGTAGCTATCCGGTTGCCGGGGTGCTTGGCACGGGCAATTCGACCACAAGACGTCCTGGGATGCGAGGAAAAGAAGGTAAACTGGTTGTGCCCACCAGTCAGGGGAAGAAGACTCTCCAGCAGGGAGATCTTCTCTGTCGTCGGGAAGTGGTGAGTCGATTCTGCAGGGATCCACCGGTGGTGTCGTCATAGCAGGTCGGCTCAGCTTCTCCCTCGTCGGATTCTCAAGTCCTGTGGCGACTTCTGAAGTCCCAGTCCCCAAAGCCCTGCTTTTATGCAGCACACCCCCATTCACTCAGCCTAGCTGTCAATCAAACATGCTAAGTGGTGAGCCGGCCGGCTCACCACTTGGGCCAATCACACAAGAGTGCGACTTGAGTTACCAAGGTAACTCAGTCCAGGGTGCCTAAACCCCCTCCTACACCCGCTGTGGTACCCAGACAGAGTGGCACCACTTTTGGAGGCTTCTGTGGAGAAGCCCGCCAAAAGTGGAACAAAGGGCTGGGCTTGGGTTGGAGTCACAGAAGAGAACACAAATGCCATTTTAGAATCGAGCCCTGGCAAAAAATACCAACCGGTGAATTAATATTAAATAAATAAACCGGCGGTATGTTCGAGGCTATGAGAATTAAATAATTAAAGTTGGTAGCCTCGAACAATGGGAAAATCCCATAGGGATATATTCGCAGTCGAATATAAAAAGTAGTATCCACTGCCACCAGCCAAAACTCGATCAGGGGGGACGGAGACGTGCCCCCTCGACTAACAGACCCCGGGGCAATCGAATTGCCCCGACCAGTACATCCACAATATGATGGTTTGTACTGGTTTCTGTTCATAATTTGGGACTAGTAAAGCCAATGGTGACTTTACATGTCCTGGGAGACTGTAGTCATTCCCAGGGTATGGAGTCTATGGTGGGGTGTCACTATGACACCCCTGTGTCACTGCACGGAGGGTGCTGTTTAACACACATAGTAAAAACACATGAGACCCTATGGAGTAAAGGACCCCATAGCCCATAAAACACATTAACAGTCAAAGGCACACCATAAATCATGTCCAAGAGTGGGAGAAAAAGAGTCTCACTCTTGGCAGGAGAAAAAAAAAACTCCAGAAATCCAGGAAAGCTGCTGGGGGACTCACTAGGTTAGGAAATTCAGCCTAAACGGAGAATTCTCCCTAACACTGGGTCATTGACTTTGTCTCCCTCCGCTCCCTCGAAAGGTCCATCTGCTGAAACATCAAAAACTAGAAGTGGACAAACTCCCACAGAAGGTGGCTACATAACTTCTCCCAGAAAACCAGAGAGGAAAAGGGTTCTATTCAGTCTGCCTATCATGACCGCTGCGCCCGGCAGTGTCAGACCTGTCGGACACAGCGGCCCGGCAAACTTGTAATTTGACGGTCGGGAAACAAGCTGGCACCCTTGTTTCCGGACCAGCAAGGTTGTAATAAGGCCCAATGTCCTAGCGGACAAACTGAGCAGGGATTACTCATCGTCCCACAAATGGGAACTGGACAACCAGGAATTAAATCGAATCTTCCGTAAATGGGGCCAGCCACAATCGATTTATTCGCAACCAACAGCAACGCGAAGTGCTCTCGCTTTGCCTCACGGTACCCGGAAAACCAATCCCTGCGGGACGCCTTCTCCCTGAATTGGACAGGGAAGTTACTCTACGGGTGCCCCCGACAACATTGATGGCACGAGTTTTTCAGAAAATGAAGGAACAACCATGCCAAATGATCCTCATAGCGCCAGCATGGGTCTGACAAGTTTGGTGTTCCACCCTCCTACAAATGTCTCAAGAGGCACCCATTCGCCTCAGGCCGCACCCGTGCCTGTAACAGAACAGCAAGGTTCTCTATCACAGCTGGAACACTAACAGTATCTGTATACCAAGTGTTAGCCTGCCTACGACACCTGGCCAATAGCGGATTATCTCAATCATCCATCAGGGAACATCTCTCCGCCATATCAGCTTTAGCCACAAAACCACATCATAATTCGCTAGTCTCTGAGCCAGCGATCAAGGATTTTCCCAAAGGTTTACTACGTACTTTCTCTAAGGCACACAATCATGTTACTGTGTTGTCTGCATTAATGGTGACACTGTATGAACTCATGTTTCTTAACCTGGAGGGGCACTTTCTTAGTAGCCCCAACGTTAGTTAGTGAGCTTCAGGGCCTCTCTACAGAGGCGCCTGTCACAAATTCTCAAAAGGATCGCGTGATTCTCAGACCACATCCCAAATTCATCCAAAAAAGGGTCTCTGAGATTACTTTTTTGGAGCGAATAGTACTCCCCATGTTTTTTAGCAACCATTCGTCAGAGTGGAGCATACCCTTCACTCCTTGGATCTCTCACGGGTGCTAAAGTACTACATCCAACAAACTAAAGACTTTCGTACCTCTTCCAAACTCTTTGTGGCACTCTTGGTCCGCACTAAAGGGCAGTGCATATCAAAGCATGGCCTTTCACACTGGGTCGCGAATTGCATCAGTCACTGCCACCAATCCAGAGGCGACCCACTCCCTGGCCCACCGATGGCAAACTCCACTAGGGGGAGGGCAGTGTTCCAAGCGCGAATGGCAATGCTCACCAGCATGGGTTAGAAACAGAGCAGGGCCTGGCATGTTCATCATGCTACAAGTGTGCTCCCACTAAGAACGTTATCACCAGACACCTTTGTTCTACCGAGATGAGACAGATGTGAAGGACCAACGAAGTGGACAATGGGGTGTCCGTGCGTGAGCCTGGCTGTCCTTCATCCTTCCTCCACCTTTCTTCCGTTCCTTCTATTATTCAGCACTCAATGCAATGCCTGCACATTGAGCACACACCTGCTACAGCGTGAGCATAATGGTCCTTCATCCCTCTTTCACTTATCCGCTCTTCCTTCTTTTATTCTGCACTTGAACGCGTGCTCTCATGTTGCGATACCTGAACCAATCATTTAATTCTGTTCACTAAGGGACACTCATCCGCTGTAGCACCTAAACACTGCATAGCCGAGGCACTGATCTTCTCAAATAATTCTCAGATCTTCTCAAGCCACTCCGCTTACAGGTACAGTGTCTTCTTCTCCACGGCCCACTCACTCAATGTGCCTCCCGAGCACTGAACCTTCTAACCACACTGCTTATGGCCGCAGCGTCCACCGGGGTCCTCCGTCGCAAGGGACACTGGATGCCCACAGTCATGTTCTACCGTCGCTCTGCAACCACGCAAAGTGGTCACGCAAGCACGTGACATCAGCGCACGTATCCAAGCAATGCGCTCATGAGTAAGCCGCACCAAGGACTGTTCTCCTGGGCTCTGGCAGAGGTTCAAAGGGAGAAAACAAACCAGGAAATCCCGGAGGACTGAGGGACACCTCCAGCCAAGCAAACACACCACAGTGCGACGGCACAGCACTTGTGCTTCTCCAGCACGCCACTACGAATGTTCCTTTCCGCACCTGCTACTTGTCCGTACTGCAGTCCGCACAGCAAGTAACCCATCGCCAATGAAATAATACCAGCCACACTGAGGTACCTTAAGACAGATTCCTTTATTGGTTGACAAGAGCCGACTGCAGTACATCTTAATACTTCAGCTGCAAACTCTAACTGCCTCAGTCTATTCCATTTCTCTCCCTACAATATTCAAGGTTTCAACCACAAATATTCTGCTGTGCACTGTTCCAGGATGTGTTCCAAGATACATCCTATACATGCACTGCTACTTTATAACACTGCCCACTACAGGGGGTTGTTGCCTACTCTTTTTACTGATACACAGTGACAGGTATGTGCTTTTCTCTACCTCTATTCCTACTAGAGCCTGTACTGGGGGGGGTCTAGGACATTCCCCTGGGGGTGGAGGACAGGCTCTGTGAGGTGGAGGTGATAAAAATCATGTCAAGTCCATGTCAAAATCCTTGTTACAGAGCTTGTCCTCATCTTAGGCCTAGTTGCATTCATAGTACTCCTAACAGTCCTACTCTTGGTTCTAGTCCTTGTCACAGTCCTAGCCTTCATCACCGTCCTAGTCCATGCCACAGCCCTGGTCCTCTTTGCAGTTCTCATCCTCCATGCACCCCCTGGCCATATTCCTCCTATTCCTGCTCCTCATTGTCGTCCTAGTGCTCATCCTCGTCACACTTCAAGTCCTCACCAGTCCTAGCCCTGTTCTTCCTCACAGTCGTCCGACATTCCTAGTGTGTGTCACAATTCCTAATCCTACTCACCGTGACAGTCATAGTCACAGTTCTAGTCCTTGTCACATTATTCGTCATAATAACAGTACTTGTACTAGTCTTTGCCAAAGTCCTAGTCCTCTTCACAGTCCTAGTCATAATCTTGTCACAGTCTTTGTCCTAATCACAGCACTTGCTCTCATCTTCGTCCTGGACCTCATTATCAGTCCACATCCTCCTTGCAGCCTTAGTCCTCATTGCAGTCATAGGCCCTCATTACGAGTCACCGGCAGACCTTCCTTACCGTTTCAGCTGCCTGATATCCTGGTAATTCCGAGATATTACAGGCGGCGGAGGAACGGTAAATTACTATTCCCATGGAGCCCCATAGGACTTTACGGGAATGGAAACCCTGAAGCACTAGTACCGTTAGTAATGTTGCCGGTGCTTCAGTGAAAAATATTGCGGTAGAGGTCGCAACTACCGGGTACGCCATGCCTGCCGGTAGTTCACAGCACCTACCGGCAGACTTGTAGTTTGCCGTTCCGGAAAAGGTGCTGGCACTTTTTTCCAGACTGGAAAACCTGTAATGAGGGCAATAGTCTTTGTTTCAGTTGTGGTCCTCACCACAGTCCTATATCCTAAGCACATACCTATTACTTGCCACAGCGCCTATCTCCATCATATTCCTAGTCTCAATCACAGTCAGTCTCAATCAAAGTTCATCTCTTTCACAGTCTCTCTTGCTGCCATTCTATGTCTGTCTCTATATCTGTATTAGTATCTAATGATGAGGTGTTATTTATATATCACTTTCGCCTAAGCACTTTACAGAGAACATGTTTAACATACAATATCACCCAACTGTAGTTGATACTCATTCATTGACCTCTGAAGGATGAAAGGCTGAGTTGACCTTGCAGGAATTTGAATCTGCGACCTGCAGATCACACTCAGATTGCAGCTATCTTACCGGCTATCTAAGTCTCTTGTGATGACTCCAATTGAGTCATCACAGATTACCCGGTGAGAACCTCCTCCCATGTGGTTAGGGGACGGCAGCCGCTACCTGATCCTGACCCTGGGGGCGGTTATACGAGGGAGGATCACATGGGAGGAGACAACTACTGGGGATATCTTATGATTTCATTAGAGGTGTCAGTGTCCCCCCCCTTTCCCATGAGAAAGACCCCCTGAACCCCAAGACCTTAATGATGGCCTATTGTAAGGTAACAATCCCCCCTGTAGAGGAATTCAAGAAACCTTTTCTCTACATCATTCTAGTCATTCCCCATTTTTCACCCAACCACCATAACTCACACATAACACTTTTTGTTCTTGATCTGCCTTCATGTAATCCCCGGTTCCGTGCTTAGAAACCGCTGGGTATTAAGCACGTTATAAGTAACAAGTAATAATAATAATAATAATAAAAGGGTTAAGAGTCTAAAGGTAACTGGGACCTCTAATCTTGATGTACCTTTTTGTGAAAACCATGAGAAAAAACTATCTAAGAGTCGAAAGCCCAAAGAAAGTTATAAACTTCAACTTCCATAACCACTCGGGTACTGAGACGAGGAAGAGGACAAGGGAGTTTGTTTAGAATGAAAGGAACTCAAAGTGCAACATGCAGACTAGTTGTTTTTCCAGACCTGTAATGAGCGTGACATTTCAAAATGGCACTCACTATGGAGTAGAGAGGTGCAGGTACAGCAAGCCGTGAAGAAGCAGATGTTGCAGTCACACCGGGGCTCCTGAACATGAAGCACACCAACCGATCCGGCAAAGCAGAGGTGGCCATTGGGGAAGGAAGAGGAATGCTGCATGCGAGCAGGAAGGACTGTGGAGATGCCAGTAGCAGATTAGAAGCTACTGGAGGTTCGGCTGGTCAACGAGGCAGTAAACATAGCCCTTGGCCAAGAAGGAGAGCTGGCATGTGACTGCAGAGCCACATCGGAAGCTGGGAAAGCATCCGCACAATCCAACCTGGAAGGAAGAGGAAGAAACTATAACGCATAGGTGCGAGCAACGTCAGGAACAATAGAGAAGACCAGTGATTCTCCATAGAGCAGCTCTGGTCCCTGGGGCGTTCCGACAACTGCGCAAACCAGTGATTGATTGATACAAGACTGCTAATGCAGGAAATATACAAAGGCAAAGTTTGTTTGAATACAGTCATGGCAAAGTATAAATTCAAGACTCAATAAGAAGAATTTTTGATGCAGAAAATATAGAAAGGCAAAGTTTATTTGAATGCCGTTAAGGCAAAGCACAAAGGCAAAGTTTAATGAGATGAATATTTTAATGCCGACAAGACAAATTATAAAGGCAAACCCCAATGAAATGCAGAAGGATGAGATGCCATTGTGGCAAAGAAGTTTGAGCAAGTACATTTGAGAAAAATATTACCACAAACTGATATATCAAGCAGAACGTAGTATATGCTATTGTGGTATATCCAAGAACTGTGAAGATTATAAAAGTCCTGGCAGGTGAATACCCCAGGCAGCTGAAGTTGAATCTTAGTATTGTGAAAGACAAAGGTAGTCCTGGCAGATGAGTATACCAGGCAGTTAAGATAGTACAAAGATTCCTGGCAGGAGACAGGGATGTCATTTCACCAAAATGCCAGGGGTAGCGGAGGTGCCATCACATGATCGTTGGCATCTGATGACATCACAGGAAGTGATGTCATTTGACCCCACCCTGAAATGATATCACAGGAAGTGATGGGACATGACCTTTCACCCGTTGACAAACCAGGAAGTGACATTACATAGCATTGTTCCTAAGTACACTACGAAAAATATGGTTACGATATCACTGTAATGTGATATATATTTCATACAAGAATAGATCTCCATATGTATCGTTAATATCAGTGTGTATAGGTGCATATTACCATATGACTGTGAATGCAAGCAGACGTCCAAGGCCAAATTATAGTGATGTGTTATTATATAGCACTTATGCTTTATATACAACAAATATACAGACAATATCAACCAACCTGTGTTGGTACTCATTAATTGACCTCAGAAGGATGAAAGGCTGAATTGGCCTTGCTGGGATCCGAACCTTCAAATCACACCCATTGGAACAGCGAGTGCACAGCCCACGGAGCTACCTTGCCGACTATAGTAAAATGAACAATTACATGTCTGAATGTTCTCAAAGTCAGAAAGCAAATTTCACTCTGTAGTGGACACTATTAAATTGGTAACTGAGATTTAGCAGCAGGCCCATTCATCTGCAGGTCTGGTGCAAAGTTGGCCACATGTCAAGCCTGCATGATTCTACATGTCAAGCCTGCGTGATTCTACTTTTCAGGCTAGGCTTCAGAGGTTGGCAAAATACATACCATTGGTAGGGTTCATAACTGTGTATTAAAGAATTTAAAGAAGCGCAGGGAAAGAAGTGCACTCACACGGCATCCTGTACACTCGGCACTCGTTACCTCATACATGCAAACAAACATCCTGAACATCATGCCAGAGAGATAGGAAAAATAGACACATTACAAAAAAGTAATAATTGTGGCACAATGAAATCAAGGGCCACTTTATGTGCTATGGTCAAAACTTTCTACTCTGTACACAAGCTTTTAGGCACAAGAACTTTGTCGAGTGACCGTGGACATCGAGATGGAATATCTTGTGATGATAGTAACAGAGACAACGGCAGAAAAATACATACTATAACTGCAACTTTGCAAAATGCAAAATCCGTAGTTCGAAATGGATGCCTTTTCACCTCAATATGATTTTTGAAAGTTTTTGTCTGCATTTTGAGTTTGAGGTGTTTAAGAACAGACTAAATCAGTGACTCACCCCCTGAAATGTGCCTGAAATAAACCTTTAATGAGTCTAGCAATTATTGTATAGAATTCCAGAAAAGACATATTATTTTTTATTCCTATTCTTTCTTATTTAGGGTCACTGCTCAAAGTGTTACACTTGTGGAACCCCCTCTGTATATTTTAAGAGTACTGAGCAAGAAAGCCAGCCACTCCAGAAACAAAGAGCCACATGGTGTTGGCCACAGCCCAGGAGCTAGCTTCCATAAACAAACAGGGGTAGGGGTAGCAATGGAGACCACAGGGGTAGCAAGGGAGACCCCAGGGGTCATAACTGCAACCCCCAAATGACATCTCTGGCAGGAGAGTACACCAGGAGTTCTGAGAATCCTAAAAAGAAGTCCTGGCAGGCGAGTACACCTGACAGTTGGAGATTGTATAAAGGTTTCTAGCAGGGAAGTATGCCAGTTAATCTGCAAAGATACCAGCCATTTTACAGAAAGGTTGTTAAAGAACTTTTTGCTTAAATTGAACTATTTGGAACCAGTAAAGACACCAAGGAACTGTTAAAACTAAAGAGACATTTTGCCATCCTACAGTGGTACTGTGAAACCTAGGCCTTTTCCCCACTACAGGACTCTCAGTCTTAGGTGTGTTTTTCCTCTGTTATTTAAATTGCATTGTGAATTAGCACTGTCCTGGTGTTTTTGCCTCCTAGCAAAGCATTCATCTAGTAAATCTTTCTACCATTATCTTAGCTCCTGTCCTCTTGTCCAATTGTCTACTATTGTCTTGTCTTGTCGCTCTCCATCGCTTCTGTCCTTCCCTAGTGTTTCTCCCCTCCTCCTCCCACACCCTTCCTCTTCTCTGCTCTACCTACTCCATGGAGCTCTCTGTTTCTCCTATCTTTTCAAACTGCTTCTCTATCAACTACCCTGCTCTCCTCAATAAATCTGGTAGGAAGAAGTTTAAAAAGGACATCCTGATCTCCAGCCCATGCCTCCCTATCACAGATACCTATGCCAGTGCTTCCTCCAGGCAAACCCTCACCGACATCCCCTTTGTTGCTCCCTCACCGGACCTTTGAACTCTTCATATGGTCTCTGTGCTTTCTCCTTTCTCTTTGTCTCCCATTAATGGTGGCGCCCGGTGGGAGACTCTCCTGGCCTACTTCCACTCCTCTAAGGTCATCATTAATGTCTACCTGAATGGTACGGTCTTGGCCAAGGCCTTCAGGCCAACCTTATCCTCTTTGATAGACGCTTCCCGCGCCTCATCAATTTCCTTTCCTCTCCTGCTGTTCCCTCTCTTCCCCCCACGGCATCCTTGCCTCCCCCTGATGTCTCCTCCTTGGCTATCTTGCCCTCTCCTTCATCCTTCTCTGTCCCCCCTCGGGCTCCTTCTACACCTCTGCAGGGCATACCTCTGATTTGTACCCCTCCCCGGAAGTCTTTCAAGGATGCCAACCTTCTCCATATTGCCACTCTCAACTCTCGCTCTGCTGTCAAACACTCCTCTGGCATCTGCCGTCTCCTTGAAGAATTTGTCCTTGATGTGCTCTGTCTCACCGAGACATGGTTCACGGCCAGCTCTGTTAGGAGCTTTGACTGATTTTCCCTGAGTGAATCCCTACCTCTGTCATTCCTACGCAGGCCTACTCCTCTTTCGAATGCCTCATCTGTAGGCTCTCTCTCTCTCCTGACCATTCCCTTACTCTGGCTACCATCTATCAGCCACCCAGTCAGATGTCCTCCTTCTTCTCTGAGTGGGCTGACCTCTCCTCTTCCCTTCCGGTCTCAACCACTCAACTCCTCATTTTGGGAGACTTCAACATCCACCTGGATGCTTCCTGTCCTTCCTCTGGACTCTTTCACGACCTCTGCGACTCTCTCTATCTATTCTCCCCTCTGGCCCGACTCACTCTGCGGGGCACACTCTGGATGTTCTGATCTCTTCAGACCTTCCCCTTTCTATCCCTCTCACCACTCCTCTCTCCTGGAGTCATCACTTTCTCCTTTCTTCCCACCTCACCCTCTCTACCCCTCAGGCCAAACCTACTCCAGAACTGCCACCCACCTTCTTGGTTATCCGACCCATTAAGCGTGTGTCAGTTGAGGCTTTCGGCGCCACTTTCTCCTCCCCCCGTCTGGCTCACACCCTAACACATCCCTTTCCATGCTCCACGCTGCTATATCTGCTACTCCTGATGTTTTGCCCCTGTCATGAGGATCCGCCTGAATCCAAAGCCAAGTGCAACTCCTGGTATGACACTGACCTTGTCACCCTCAAATGCAGGTGCAGAGTGACTGAGAGGAAATGGCGTGCTTCCGGTACATCCTCTGACAAACTGGCCTGTCGCCTGTTCCAAAGGCAATACAGGCTCTCTCGCCACACCAAGAAGAGAGCTCACATCCAAGCCCGCGTCTTTGCGACATCAAAAAACTTGGTCAAACTCTTTAAAATCTGAAAGGAACTGGTCAATCCTGCTGCAGTCTCTACCTGTCCTGTCTCGTTCCCAGACCCTCTGCATGACTCTTGCTTCTCATTTCATCTCTAAAATGCAGGGCATCCTGTCCTCGCTCTTTTCCTCTGCTTTTCCCCTGTTCTCCCCAGAAGAGGTTTCTAGGCAAGTTCTATCCATGAAAGCCTAGTCAGAACAGGTTCTCCCCTGTTCCTCTAAAACCATCAATGACCACATTGACACCCTGGCTCCTGCTCTGGCTGAATTCTGCAACCACTCCTTCGCCACTGGAGTCCTCCCTTCCCCCCTGAAGCACTCCCTTGTGCACCCTCTTCTTAAGAAATCCTCTGCCGACCCTTCCTGCCCGGCTAACTATTGCCCAATCTCCATCACCCCTTTCCTGGGAAAACTCCTGGAAAAGCTGGCCACCTCCCAGCTTAATTTTCACACGGAATCTGTTGGTTGTCTTCATGACCATCAGTCTGACTTCAGAGCAGCCAGAAGCATGGAAACTGCTCTCCTGAACATCTGTGAAGACCTGCTCTCCAACCTTGATTCCAACACCCCCTGTGTCCTCATCTTACTTGATATCTCTTCTGCCTTTGACATGGTCAACCATGCCATCGTGCTCAACCGTCTCCGTGATATCCTTGGTATTACCGATCAGGCCCTGGCTTGGCTGACTTCTTTCCTTTCCGATCGACCCTCCCAGGTCTAACTTGGCTCCTTCCTCTCCTCTATCTCTATCTCTACCTGTGGCATTCCTCAGGAGTCTACCCTCTCTCCCTGGCTGTTTAACCAATACCTGTGAGTTCTTGCCCACTGCATTGCCGCTCTCTGCCCCAACTTTCAGTGCTATGCGGATGACACTCCGCTCATTTTCAGGCTCCCTTCTGCCACCTCCTCTCCTTCTCTCATCTCTGACTGTCTGCTATCCAGGAGTGGTGTGCCGCCAATTACCTCTGCCTTAATGCCAGTAAGACTGAGATCCTCCTCATCGGCACACCCGCTCCCTCCTTTCCTGTCAGTCTCTGGCCAGCCTCTCTTGGCTCTCTTCTTGCTCCCACCTGTGAGGCTAAAAACCTTGGAGTTATCTTCGACTCCTCACTCTCCTTCTCACCTCTCATCTCTGAGGTCTCTAAGAAGTCACCCTATCAGCTGCACCTCCTCAGAGGTATTCTTCCTTTCCTCTCCTTACCTTGAAGCTCACTGTCTCCAGAGTTCTGGTTCTTTCTAGGCTGGATAACTGCAACAGCCTCTTTCTAAATCTGCCTACCTCTATTCTCCGCCCTTTGCAACTCATCCAGAACATGACTGCGAGACTTGTCCTTGGCCTCAAGCCCAGGGATCATATCTCACCAGGACTTAAATCTCTGCACTGGCTCCCAGTGGCGGTGAGGATTAAGTTCAAAACCCTCTACATTGTCCATAAGGCCTTCTGGGGCCTCAATACCGTCAACTCTCTCTTCCTAAATATCTTCCTTCTCGAGCTCTACGCTCATCCGCCTCCAGCTCCCTCAGGGCCAGTCGCTTCTCCAAGCAACGAGTCGGTGGTAGATCTCTTTCTTCGGCTGGGGTTTCCCTCTGCAACAGCCTCCCTGTATCTCTGAAAATGGAGGAGAACCATCACCGGTTCTGGAAGCACCTCAAGCCCTTTCTATTTGATTCTGCTTTCTCTCCTCCTCTCCCGTGTTGAACTCCTGGCTGAGACTGAAACTGAGACTGAAACTGCACTGGTCACCTGGCTACCCTCTTTTCCCGGGCCCAGGTCCCCTCCCAACTGGTTGCACACCTGCACTGCCCTTTGGCAACCCTTGCACTCTTGGCTGTTTCTGTACCCCTACAGCCCTTACCCGCACTCGACAGCTGATGTCTGCACTTACCTTTCACCTGCCACCAGCTGGCCGCACCTCTTATTTATAGTTTTATTTATCTACTGTCTATTTTATGTATTGCACTTCACCCCCCGCCCCGCATTTGCGCGATCTCAATGTTACTTGGCCTAGTAATATCGTTGTCTCTCATTCCCTCGGTTCTACTCCCTTGCCTCGTCGCGGCTTGAAACACTTGTGTATGGGCGTGTTATAAATGCCATATCATATCATATCCTGTTTAAGAATCCAGAGGAAGGGAACCGTCCTCTGGATCCGAGGGTCTTTACCTTTGGGACATTTTATGCTGGAGTCTTTCTTACACTTTTGGTTTTGAACACTTTTTCTAACATCCTGTTGAAGACATTTCCGTGCACCTTTTGTTGTCTGTTTATAAGTGTGAGGGTTGCAATAGGTTGTCTTGGAGATAAGGACGGCCTTCCAGTTACTGACATCTCGACACAGACCAATCCTTAGTTTTTGTTTCTAGGTAGGGACGATTCATTTTAGAATAGGGCTCGAGAGCGTTTTTACAACCCTTTTTTATTTAAAAAAAAAAATGTCTACACTTGAGAATAGAACTACCTTGTGCCCATCTCTCATTTCTGACTCTGGATGAGTCTCTTGCTCTTTCTCTCTATGTCTGTATCTCATTCTATCTGGGCTTACCTGGCCCCAGCCAAACCTCTTTTCCTATCTACCAATGGGGCTGTCCTCCTGCTCAGTTTTGCCTTTACCACCTAATGTTCCCACCACCTCCTCTTCTGTGCTACCCTTACTTCCTGACTTTCCCTCTGTTGGTGCCACCACCTCTTCTTCATCTCCTTTACCTCCTGATGCTATGCTTCAATACGACTACCTTTGCCTTGTACCATTTTATCCTCTTAACTACCACCAGATCCTCCTGATAGTACCACCTCTACCACTTCTATAACCCTTTTGTCCCTCATTTTTCTGCCCACACCTTCTTTGTATCACTGTAACCACCTGAGGTTCCCACCTCCTCAGTATCCCCTATGCCACCAGATGTTATGACATCCTTCTCACTCCTTGGTTGTACCACCTCCACCTGACTGCCACCCTCTCCTGTTGATGATCTCACCTTCTTCTGTACTCTTGATCTTCCTACCTCCCCCTTCAATCTCTTAGCTTTTTGCTTCCCCTGCCCTTCCTGCTCTAATCTGCTCTCACCTCTCTAATCTTCTCTGATTCTCCTTTCCCTGTTTTCTCCAACCCTTTCCGATGTCCAGCCACTGCCAAACCCGAACCTCCTTCTCTTCCAACCCATACTGGCTGACCGGGATGTCTGCTTCTTATAGTCCTCCCCCATATCTTCCTAGTTTAGGCTTCTGGTGAGGGCATGTCCTTGTGTCTTGTACTTGGGGCAGGATTGGGATTGACTGCTACTCCTGGATTCACCTGTCCTTCATTTGGATTTAGGGAGCTTGGCCAAGCCTGGCCAGTCTGCCCTCTGGGAGGGCACTCCCTCCCTTCTAGAACTGCTTGTGCAGGACCAAGTTCTTCAGTTCCTCCATGAATTGTGTACTGAGATAACACTTGTCAAAAATGCTCGCTTGGCAGACAACGTGTACAATTACAATGTAAAGCTTGCCCGGAATCCATGTCGGGGAGCATTTCATTGTAATTGTGAACACTGCTTATCGTGCACACAATTAGAAGTAAAGGCTGCCTGGCATGCGGTTTCACTCATTGGCAGGGCAAAACGCAGCTTACACGCATGTAAGACATCTGCCCAGACCGTTTGTACTTCGCTGTACAAATGATACAAATTTGGCGACAGGGATATGGCTACGCGTACCAGGTCCCAGCTGTCACCGTACATTTTGGGGCATAATGAGCTCCAATGTAAGCAGCGCCAGGTTCTAAAATGTAATTTTTGCATGGATTTTCCTTTCTTCAGTAAGTAAGATCCTTCAGGTTCTGGTGCTCTCCTGACCTGCACTTCCCACTGGTCTTGCTCCTACCAGCTACATTGGGTTTACTCTGCTGTGAGGACCTACCCTAATGGGACTGTTTGGGGTCTGGTGTGAGGATGTTATTGGGCGTTGCTGCTTATGCCAGTCCTCCTGTTCCTGGGTCAGCACTACTCCTTATGGTTCACCTGGTGAGGTAACCAATCGCTTGCCGCCACAGCTAGCAGCTTAGGATTAGTTATCTTAGAATTGGCAAGATACTGATGCACATCCAAGTGTCCAAAATATACTCCAGCTTAATCAGATGTTATAACTCTTGATAACTATCCACGTTCCCATGAATCCAGTCATGCAAGATCCCAAAAACACCATTCTCCCAAGTTCGTAAATGATAAAAAAAACACAATTACTGGGTTGGGAATGGATCTTCCCAAACCGTCTTACAAAAGCATCTTTCATACAGCTTCATGTAGCCCTTTTGCTCTATTTCACTGAACTCTAGAACCACATCACTCCCACTCAGAAGCAGGAAAGTGACTGAAAACACCATATTAGCTTTGTAGGCCAGGCTTTACCTGCTTTAAGTGAACGGTTTCTCATTCAGGGGTTGTTTGTGTCAGGATTGCTGCACTTGAGGGACACCGGGTCAGTGTAGAGCGAGATCCTAGCAGGGGAGCTAGTGCCACATCTTCCGCTCCCAGGGGAGCTTTCCCTCTGTGATACCTATAAAGATTCTACTAAAGTTAAGTTTTTGTCAGGTTACTTGTCTTGAGCTTTCTTAAATCAGCATTGAACATGCAGCCTGTTTCTCTTCATGCTGCTCAGAATGTTTTCTTCAATAACTGGCACTCACTACTTCTTCTTTTCACTGACCGTACTACACTAAGACCCTGCAGGACTATGTTGATGGTTAATACCTGTTGCTTAAGGTCCATCATTGGATCCCCACTACTGTCGATAGATATTATTGGGAATACCGAGCTCTTAATGTAATGAGTTGGCATTACCTTCTGGAACCCAGGCAACCTTGCTATCCCTTGGCTTTCTTGGATCATCTAGTAGTAGTAGCTGTGGTTGCAGGGTCAGGGCTAGCTCTGTGGAGGAGTGTTAGGTGACTCAAAAAGGGAAAACTGAGTACATAGTATACTCTAAACCTGAGGGACATGTGGTACCGCAGGGTATTGCGACAGATCAGTAATGAGAGGCGGACACAAGGTTTATGTTATTCTCAACATTTTTATTAAACAAGAATGGGTTGCAAAAACATCTCTCTAGCCTTATTCTACCTGACAACTAAAACTAAGGATCTGTCTGGGTCAATAAGTCAGTAACTTAAAGGCTGTCCTTGTGTCCAAACATTCTAAGCTGACTTCACACTAGAAACAAAACAACAAAGGGTGCAAGGAAATGTCTTTGACTTGATATTAGCAAAAAGTGTTCACAATAAAAAATATAAGGTTGACGCCAACAAAAATAAATTTCATGGAAAGACCCTTGAATCCAGAGGGTGGTTCCCTTCCCCAGGACTCTTAGGTAGTGTTAGGAAAGTTGAAAGCCCCTCCCACCCTCCTAGGTGCTTACAGGTGAGAAAGGCCCCATTGAAAGAACTATAATAAACCAGGGGTGTGCCCTAAAAGCCCCCACATGATCATAATATTGTATGCGAATTAGACGCTTAGACATAGTGTACGTATATAAGCGAACATCATTTTTGTAGATACTAGTAGCCATAGTCAAAGCAGAGGGCCTGCACGGCCATGCAGTATTTAGTGGGTAAGACACAGGCCGCAAGCCTGAAGGGGAAATCCGGATAGGCCGAAGTGCTGATGATAGAGGTCCATGCCGCCAACTTCCAAAGAAACCCTTCTTTGTTTTAAGGTTGTTGCCAACATGTTTGTTCTAAAAAGAATGTGCCCTGCAAGGCCACGAGACAGAACTGGGCGCCGTGGTTTATGTGTTATCACAAACAGGCCGAGGCAGGCCTTCGATCCCCCCACCCAGCTAACTGAGTTATAGCCCCTACAACTGCCCTAGTCCCAAGACCTCTGAATTCCAAGATACCAGTTGACCCCAGACCACCAACCATAAACCAATCAACCATAAAGATCTGAGAGTATGGTCATGCCACCTTCATTTTTATAATGACATGGTTTGTAGTGCGAGGTACAGGGAGGGATACATTCAAAAGCGAGGGTGGAAGACTTGGGAGCTGATGATGTGATCGGGAATGAGTGAAATATGTGTGGGTCGGTTTGACCCGAGACACCCCCTGTGCCAGTCCACGTGCCTGCCAGGTGCACTGTATAATGATAGAGTAGCATTGTTCACAAATGTAGCTAATTGCTTCTTCGGCTTTGGGTCCTTGGAGACGATGAGCCCAGCCGAACCCATGTGATGTAAGACGGACAGACTGGGCTGGCACCAATGACCTGGCATCCCCTATGGAGCAGTCCGACCATGTATAGGGTCGCACCAACGATCCTTGCAGGTTTTCACTGTATACGATAACGTCTCCTATGAAGCTGTGCTTGTAGGATTCTGCTTGTACACTTTTTGGGATGAAGGACTGATGTTTTTGACGGGCAGCGGCGGTATGCGTGGCACGTTGGCAAAGGTGTAAGGGCAGTATTTTATTTTATTTGTCTTTTATTAAGCGCCTTAAGCCAAAGCGCTGAACATAAAACTTTGAAACAGTACAATCAAAGTGAATTAGCAATTATGTCCAGGAAACGATCACTCAGGAATCTTGAAGTAGATGAGATTTTAAAGAACCACGGAAGAGAGAGTACAGAGATAGAATGAAGAGAAAGTGGAAGAGCATTCCAGTAAAGGGGGGCAAGAAGTTCAAAAGATCAAAAACGAGACTGAGCACAGGGAGGATGAGGAGCCAAAAGTCAGAAGCGGGACGAAGACCGAAGAGAGCAAGAGGGAATGTAAAAGGATATTAGTGCAACAAGGTAGCTAGGGGCAAGACCATGGGGAGACTTTAAAACAAGACAGAGAAAATTAACTCTAATTTGAGAATTAAAGGGCAGCCAGCCGAGTGTTACAAAAGAAGAAATACACTCCCGATAAGTGAGAAGACACAGTAGACGAATAGAGGAATTAAATGCTGATCTAAGAGGAGCAAGACGAGAATTAGAGAGCCCAAACAGAGCAGTACAACAGTAGAAAAGTTGTGAAAAGATTCAAGAGGAGATTAAGAGTTTAGATGCTTGAAATGTGAGAAACGAGCAAGTCTTACGGATGTTGTGAAGATGAAAACAACAAGAGCGAGAGGTTAGAGAAATTTGATGAGAGAAAGATTTGAGTCAAAGTAGAGACAAAGAGTATGAGGCGTAGATGAGATTGGAGCTTAGAAGAAGGAAAAGCTATGAAAGAAATTGGAAGATGGTGAGGAAGAGTGTAAGCAGGAAAAAACAGTACTTCAGTCTTCTCAACATTAAGAGTAAGAAAGTAGGAAGACATCCAAGATGTATTAGCAACTAAGCAAGCCAAAAGAGTGTGATGAATTTCAGGACAAAAGGAAGAAAAGGATAGAAACAGTTGTGTGTCATCGGTGTAAAAGTGGTGAGATAAGCCAAAAGAGGAAATAATAGCGGGGAGATGCGATGTGTACAAAACAGAAAAAAGGGGCCTAAGCCCTACCCTTGAGGTACCGCATGACAAGTGTGCGATACATCCTGGGAGGATAGCACAGTGACAACGAGTTAGCCTTGGAAGCAAGACGACACGAAGCAACACAGGTTCGATCCCCGGGTCCGTGCTTAGAAACTTCTGGGTATTCAAGCGCGTTATAAATACGCAACTAAGACAACAAAAAAAAATTACGCAACTATAAAAAAACAATCCCTGTAACAGTGCCTCGATGCCCGCGGGCTGTGAGAGCGCTTTAAAAATGAAAATAGATAAATAGAGGACTTGCCCGCCCAGGAGACGGAAAACGTTTGATTAGACAAATAAGAGTGAAACTGTCACGCCACAGCTATACAAACCATGGAAAGCAGCTACTCGCCGCCGCATTCCAGCTCGTGGCCCTCGTGCTGGTTCCCCCCGGGGCCCCAACTCTGCAGACCCTACAAGAAAAGGGAGCCGGCAGTCACAGATGTTGCCGCTCTGGCGTTTTCGGCCGCTTCATTGTTGGCGGTCACCATGGCAACTACAGGACGCTGGGAGAGCACCTGTAGTCCCTTGCCGTTAACGCTCCGTGTCACATGACACGCTTCCGCGACAACGGCTGTAAAAGCCGTTCGAGGAAGTAACGCAGTGCTTCTCAGCTGTTTTCCTGGCAGCCTGTGCAGCGCGTTCTTGTGTCTCCGTTTTGGCTTTGGAAACTGTTTGTTACTCCGACCCTTGGCCCACATTAGTTAAGGACTGCTTTTGCTGGGACTTCCAAAGTCAGCCCCTATGGCGGTGATTCGGCGGGACTTGGGCCTAGTGTCTCTTGCATCAATAGTCGAGCAAGGTGCACTGCAACTCTTCAGAAAAATCCTGCTGCCGGACTCCCCCCCCCCTATCTTCCAGGTCGTAGCAGAAGAAATAAAAAGAGGGGGGTGCAAACCCCTAAACGACTGGGTAAAGAAACTAAAAGACAAATTGGAAGAGATAGCCTGTACAGAAGAACTCTTAATCTCAAATCCAGGCAGGGTGAAAGAAAAAATAGAGCAGCAGGATTGGATCTTGACCAACGAAAAACTCCTGTCTTACAAACTACTCGAAGATCTGCCCCCGGGCCATAACAAACCAAAAAAACCATTGAGATATTGTGAAAAATGTCCTGGGAAAGAGCTGAGAAGAACATTCATGAGAGCTCGGTTAAACACCTTACACACAAGAGAAATTCTGGCAATCAGATTACAATCTCCAACAACCATATGTCGTTTATGTGAAAACCCAGAGAATACCGAAACAGTGAGAGACCTTCTGACGTCCTGCCCAGAAATGTCTAAAGAAAGAGAAGCGTACTTGACACCACTATTATCCTTCCCATCAGTAATAAGTGAAGAAACGTGCTGGTGTCAGCTAATTGCTGGAGACTCGGCTAGATGGTCGAGGGCCGCAGCGAAACTCCTGGACATTGCACTGAAACGAGCTAATCCACTAAAAGTCTGAAAATATATCTATCAGTCTTCTGACATGATCTCTTAAATGACTTTTTGATAGAAAACGGCAGTCGAAAGTCGATAGTGGTGTCCTAAGTACTCCCGTAAAAACTTCTAATCAAAAATGGCAAAAGACTTTGTAAAAATCTTTTAATGATTAAACACAAATAAAAAAATAAAATAAAAATAAGGACTGCTTTTTGGACTTCCCTTTTGTGTTGGTGCTCACGGACCCTGTTTTGGATTCACCTGGCAACCCTGAACCTCGGCTTTGTATTCCTGGATCTCCGACTGGGCTCCCTTGATTACGACATTTTTCGTGTGTTGGCTTTTCAACTCAGACAGCTTATTGGATTGCTTTAGTCTGCTCCTTTGGCATCTTGTACACCTGGAAGCTAGGTTCTTCGGGGCCTACCCACTTCCTTCGTTTGCCACATCTGTCCTGTGTGTGGTGACCTTGCCTGCTAGAACTTGGATTCCTTTGTGTTCTCCCTGTTCTCTGGAACTTTGTACATCCAACAGCACTCATTGGGAAGAGGAAGCACCTCCCGGCCTCCTGGAGATTAACATCCCTCCTTGCCCCTACTGCTCCCGCAGAACCCTCTTAGGTAGGTGTACTAGTTACTCTTGGTCCTTTAAGTCTGTTTACTTACCTGCTCCTTGCTTAACACCTACAATTATTTCCCCTTTTAGCCTTCCGGGGTCCTTGCTGCTGTTGTTCCATCAAACCTGTGGCCTCAATGACTGGTCAGTGAGTGTTTATTATTTCTCCCTTACTTGGTAATTGGGGACGGAGGTGTTCCATATCAATTTAGCAACCATAGGTCCTGGCAGAAACCAAGACAAAACAGAACCTGTAAGGCCGAAAGAAGAAAGTGACGCCAGAAGTAAAGATTGATCCACAGTGTCAAAGGCAGCCGATAGATATAGAAGAATAAGAAAAGATGAGTGCTTAGAATAGTGAGCCAAGAGAAGAGAATTTAGAACGTAAACAAGAGCAGTTTCTGTAGAATGAAAGGGATGAAAGCCAAATTGAAATCGAGGAAGAAAAGAAGAATTAGAAACAAATGAAGAATTCTGGGAGTAGACAAAGTGTTCTAACACTTTAGAGAGGTATGGTAAGAGAGAAATAGGATGAAAGTTGGAAACAAAGGATCAGCAGTGGGTTTCTCTACGATGGGGATAATAGATGCATGTTTAAAAGATGTAGGAAAAATAGAGGTAGAAAGACAGATGTTGAAAAAGGAAACAGGGTAGAGTACAAGAAGAGGATATACCTTAGGGATTAATGCAGAAGGGACCGGGTCAGTAGGAAAAGCAGTAGGGTGGGCGTTAGCTAGTAAAAGAAGAAAATCAGTATTGGAAACTTGAGCAAAATGAGCAATGAAAGCATGAGGAATGCTCATGGAACGATGCAACGCCTTGGGTGGAAGAGAAGCCTCGAAGACACGACAAAGAGAAAGAACTTTAGAAGAGAAGAAATTAGCAAAATCAGAAGCAAATAGAGTGAAATTAACAGAATGGTCTGGTATAGGAGGAGAAAGAAGTCGTGCAAGGGTTTGGAAGAGACGCCTATTGTGGGTAGATTGAATGTGTAGAAGATCCGAAAAATAAAGATGCTTTGCAGAAAATAGACATTTATCAAAGAGAGCATGATAAGAGAAGTAGGAAGAATGATCAGGCATTGATTTAGACTTAAGCCAGTGCCTTTCAAGATGGCCAAGAAAACGACGCATAGAACGAAGATGAGGAGATAACCAATGTTGTGATGGTTTTCGGGTAGGGTGAAAGGAGGACAGGATAGAGTTGGTCTAAAGAGAGACTGGGATGAGGAAATACCAGACACAGCCTCATCAGCATTAAGAGCAGAGAAAGAAAGAGGAGAAGGGAGAGCAGAGATGCAAGTAGTGTTAAAAAGCGTGGGGTTGAAGTTACGTAGAACATGTCAAATAAATGTTGATGGGGGAGAGAACCGGGGAACTTGGAGGGGTTGGGGGAAGTAGTGATACTGAAAGCAGATAGTGATCTAAATGATTAACAGGTAGAGCTACCACATGAGAGGCAGTGAAGGTTGAGATGAAAATTAACTTAAATGAGGAGCCGGACATGTGAGATGGAGAGGGTCACAAGAGGCAGAAGAAAGTGGGAGTCAAGAACTGAGAGAAAAGGAATGGTGGAGTGAGTTGAGGATAGATGGAGATTAAAGTCACCTAATAGTATGACAGGAGTAAGAGTAGGCAGGATGTGAGACAGAAGATGAACAATGTCTTCAAAAAACGAGCCAACAGAATCAGGGGGGGCGATACACAATGAGTAAGTAAGGCGCAAGGACCATTATCATGGGAGGAGAAACACCCATAGAGTAAATGTTTAAGGCCCTGCCACTATATTGTGACATAATTGAGAAGTATCAAAAGCAATGGGCTGTGGAGACAAGAGGCGGGGGGATGCGCCGCACGTGGCCAGAGCAGGGCTCCCAGAATAAGGGTATTCTGGAACACATGTCCATATTTTTGACAGCCAAATATAAGGGGAAACAGTTGCAAAGGAGGAGAGAAATATTAGAACTCTGGAAAATGTTCGAAAATACAGAAAATTTGGAGGGAGGAGGAGTGCAAAATGATAGCAGGGGCGACTGTTCAAGAAAGGAGGGAGGGCACCAGTGGAATGTTGGGGAATATATCCATTGACAGCTCGCCCCCCAGTAGGTTATACTAACCTGACTTATATGTCCACTACAGCAACAGCCCCACCACCCAATATGCATCCCCTTTGGGTGTCCCAGTGCATGCTGATATCAATAAAAAGAGACCTAGAAGTGGCATTGTCATCGGCAGGAACAGAACTGACGAGATTGTGGCCAGCACAGAGTGAAGTGAAGACCAACAAACAGCAGAGCAGGGATTAGATGGGTGGAAAACAGGAGACTCTTTGTTCAGAATAGAAAGCACAGCCATAAAGAACGTGCGTATAGAGAAGGAAGGAGACGGGGCGAGCGGGCGGACAGCTTAGGCTACGAGAATCTACAATCTTGTAGGGACATAGAGGAAGACGAGTGGAGTACAATTGATGAGTTTGAGGCTGACGAGGAAGACTAGGCAGACCAAGTGCCGGACCTACTACCCTGGTGGAGAGTGTGTGGGATGGTAGGTTAAGGGGAAGGTTTGGCCGGATGGCATTAGCAAAGAAAAAAGGAAGTGGAAAAAGGATTGACGGGGGTAGGGCAAAGATGCAGATGCCCCTTATACATAAGGGGCCCGGCAGGCCCCAGTATGTGCCATGGGTGCAGATTGATAAAAATAATTTGATAAAGGCTTTCCCGCCCCTCACAACGGGTGCAGGTAAGTGGATTTATGCATTAAAAAAGCAGTGACTACCCCTGGCGGCCGGCGACATGAAAAGCTTATTGGTAGTGACTATTGGAGACCAGGGTGGGGATGTGTGGGCAAAAGCAGGATATCCAGGACTGAATTTGGGGGACAATTCACATTATGGAGCATTGTTTAACATGATTCGGACACAGCTATGGGACGCACTGCAGGAAGCGTTCCCTGACACCTGACCTGCGATCACTAATGCAATGTACAATGAGTGATGATGAAGACCCCTCTCAGTTTATTCTTAAAGTTCAGGAGATGTGCAGATCGGAGACTTGTGACTCATGGGACCGATCAATACCCTTTTTCTACTTTATTATTAAAAAGGGCCTGAGAAAAGAGGTGCAAAACTATGGGCATCAAGGCGAAGGGGTGGGCTGAAATACAGACCATAATACACCATTGTAAGAGGATAAAAAAGCATGACAAGGAAACAGCCCAGTGGCAGCAAGCAGAGGAAGCGAAACTAGTACAAAACAAATTAGCTAAAATTGCTGTGGAGGCGTCAGTGTCCACGCCAATGCAGACGGAAGAGTTCCTTGTAGGGTCAATGGCGAGTCCCAGAGACCCAGTATACAGTGTACTGGTATGAAAAAATTAGCAAGTCAGTATGCCTGATGAAAATGAATTTCATCAGACCTGGGGTCGCCAATTATGTAGTGAAGACTACTGTTGAATTTTACTCATTCATTTGATATACACGAAAACAAGCAAAAGTTCCATATGGAAAATATATTTTTTTTCACATTTTTCTTGTGATGCTGTGTAGTTAAAATTTATTTATGGGGAAGCAGAATCCAAATTTTGCCAATGCATTTCGGACCTATTAGTTGGTCCTTCTTCAGGGCGAATTCTACAAAATGAAAGCAAACAATGTACAGACTTATTAAGATCAGGTTGAGAAAACATAATTAGTTACGCTTAATTGGTAAAAATCAATCAAAACAACATGTTACTGGCACATGGATGCTAGAGGACACGGTAGTATGCGGCGCTATTTATGTAAAGTGCCTGCATAATTAATAAAAATCAATCAAAACAACATGTTACTGGCACATGGATGCTGGCGGACACAGTAATGCACAGCATTATTTATGTAAAGTGCCTGCACTTTGTCTTTGCTTGGAGCATTTATTATTTATATGCTTGCGTTCACTTCCATAAATATAGTTTCTATATGGCCGCACTAAGCTTTCATCACTTCAAGCAGAAAACCATGTGTTAGTATCCATCACGTGTTTTGGCCAATATGTACCTGTTCACTCCTTTTCTGAAAAACACATAGCAACGGGACTGTTCTGGTATTGAAATACAATGCGTTAAACTGTGAGTCTCTAGTACCTCAAATAAACATAAGTACTCCTACCATTTTATGCAGGGAAGGTGTCTCCCACCGGTGTACTCTTCTGTGAACCTGACGGTGGCGAACGTTACAGTGGTATCTAGTCAAGTCTCAGTAATGCAGCGTGGGACCTTAATAGATTATTCAATATGTGCGTATTACTATTGCTGTCTGCAATAAAAAGAATCACTACATTTATTGCCGAGGTTCATCAGCAATCGGCTTCCCGTGATGGTCCTGGTCAAATCGATGCTCTCTAAGCTGCGTATGTGCTGCCGCGGTCGACAATCGGGTATACTAACGTTGCCAAGGAAGTGTTGTTAGTGACGCCGTCACGTGCTTACGTACAAGCAAGCCGTGATGCGTCGTAATGCTGATAGTCAAGGGAGCAGTGTTAACAAAGTCCTACGTAAGCGTAGTCTACAATGCTGAAGTGGTTTGCTATATGGTGTTAAATGCACATCAATCACTAAACTATACGTTACTGTGAACACGGAAAACATGATAAGTTCAGCAATAAATAGGAAAGATGAATATGATGGGTGTGCTCAATGGATATCCATATTAGAGTACAAGGTAATACCGTGCACGATCTATTAAATAATAGTATTAAGTGAAATAAAGACGCGTCGAGTGATGTCAGGATACTAGATCTCTTATCACATAGATAGCGTGCATTGCCTGTTCGTTAATGACATGTAAAACAGTCAAAAACTTGCTGATTGTTACTATGGCGAATCTAGCGTCGCCAGTATAATGTGTGATTTATGTGGAATATCTGCGGTCTTAATCATGAGTGGTAGTCAGACAGAATAGGGTATATATCTCGTCAAATGTTGCTTAAGGGTGCATGGACTACGTAGCTGGATCTTGCTATGAGCAAGAAACTGGCCGTATGTGGTGCTGTGTTTATGGGTCAAAGCATGTCTCTGTGTTCAGAAATGAGGAGGTATGTCAGCATACATTGTGTCCTCAATGGGGATATACAGGTTTCCAATGCAGGCAAATACCTCATATATATCCCTTAATAACTTGTACTCATGTGAGCTAGTATGTACAACTAACAAGGAAATTAGTAGATTACACATGCTCTGCATGATATTTGGGTGGTACAACGTAAGTTAACTTTGTATGCAATTTATACGAATATAGACAACAAAGAAAGTTAAGTCAACATGTCCAAATCAAGAGAAGTTAATCAGTTCCATACATTTCACATAATATTTATATGATACAATGCAGGCAAGCTACTCATTGAGTACTCATCTCTCCTAGTGGTGATTGGTAAATGGCATTTGCATCTCAGAAAGGGCAAGTTCAAATGCGGGTCAATGCCCGCACACACAGTTATGTTATGTTATGTTAATTGGCATTTATATAGCGCCTTATGTGTCATTGGTATGACCTCAAAGCGCTGTTAGGTTGAACGCCCTCAGGAACCACTGTTCAAGTCAGTAGAGAGAGTGTTGTATGATGCGTGGGTGCACCGGACATGTGTGCAGCTGGTGTGGTTGTTGTATGATAGCTGCTTCTTAGCGGTAGGTGTGGTGTTGAGGAAATCAGTTGGATGTGTTCAGTCTGGAGGGTGGACACCCAGACTGAGTTTGGCTGTGTTAGGCCTGAGGAGACGCCTTAGCTAGCCGGAATGTGCTCAGCTAGCTGTGTTTTAATTAGGAAGGTGAGGTGTTCGTGGGGTCATGTTAGTATGAGAACAGGTAGGCCAGATGTGTCATAGCATAGCTGTGTTCTAGTTGAATGATGGTGTATAGGGGAGAGTAAGCGTAGTAGTGTGACATGGTGTTTATCAGTAAAGCGCCTGCAACTAAGCACGAGAGCAGGACAGGGGCCATACATAGCGACAAATGTATAGAAAGCGACAGGATGGATAGGTTAAACATGTGAAACAGAGTGCAAGAAGTTATTGATTCAATTATGTTATTCAATCTTAAGTCCCTTCATTTTTCATAGAAAACAATGTAAATCCAACTCTTCGTGAAGGCTGCAAGGGGATACTGTGTCGAGTCTCTCGATCTAATATGCTTCCCTCTGTTCAAGTTTCTTAGAAACACTGGTTCTTAAATTAGTTGACTGTACCACTTCTAAGATCTGGAATCTTATTTGTGCCACTTGGTGTTTAGCCTGGTCAAAGTGTCTTGCAACTGGTGAGTGTTGGTTATGAGTCCTTATGTTTGATTTGTGCTCGTTCCATCTAAGTCTTGCATTTCTGGTGGTTTGTCCAATTTATAGGAGGCCACAAGGGCATTTAATGCAGTATATAACTCCTTCGGATATACAGGTTGCATGGTCTTTAAGTTTGATTTTCACTCCAGTCCTGGGGTGCGTAACTGTATTCCCTTTTATGATGTTATTACTATTACTGCATTACCTATGTGGAAAAGTTCCTTGTTTTTTCGGTTTCAATCTTTTAATTGTTGTTGGTTTTGTCTTCACAAGCAGTTTCCTTAGGTTGCTGCTCCGTTGGTTGGCAAATATCAGTTTGTTTTGAAAAATGTTCTGGCGTTTGTCATCACAGGTTAGCAAGGGCCAATGTTTCAATAAGATCTTCTTGATTCTTGGTGTCTGTATGCTATATTTGCTCACAAAGACTAATGGATTTTCAGTTGCAGTGGTAGTTTTACAAGTCAGTAGGGAGGTTCTTTCCTGGAGTGATGCTTTGTCTGATGCTGTACAGAGTTCTTCCTCCTTACATCCTCTTCCTTAAACTTTGTCTAACACCTCCTTCTGTTCTTGCTCGTATTTCCAGTCAGCATTGGTAATTTGTTTTATACATAACAGTTGACTACATGGCAGACTTTTGATAGTAGAAGGCGGGTGAAAACTCATCCTGTGTAGAAGGTTATTTCTGTCTGTGGGTTTATGATATACGTTGGTTTCAAATGAAGGTGCATTGGGAGTTACTAAAACGTCCAGAAAATGCACACTTGATTGCCCCACTTCATGCATGAATTGAATCCTCAAATCGATCATATTCATATACGTCAAAAAGGAGCTGAGTGTCTGCTGTGTGCCGCCCCGGTATGTGCCATAGGTGCAGATTGATAAAAATAATTTGATAAAGGCTTTACCGCCCTCACAGCTAGTGCAGGTAAGTGGATTTATGACTTCAAAAAGCCGTGAGTAACCCTGGCGGCTGGCGACATGAAAAGCTTATTGGTAGCGACTATTGGAGACCAGGCTGGGGAGGTGTGGCGGGAGGTGTGGGTAAAAGCAGGATATCCGGGACTGAATTTGGGGAACAATTCACAATATGGAGCATCGTTTAACAAGATTTGGGGACAGATATGAGACACACTGCAGCAAGAGTTCCCTGACACACCTGACCTGCAATCGATAATGCAATGGACAATGAGCGATGATGAAGACGCCTCTCAGTTTATTCTTAAAGTTCAGGAGATGCGCAGAGCGGAGACTGGTGACTCATGGGACCGATCAATACCCTTTTTCTACTTTATTATTAAAAAGGGCCTGCCAAAAGAGGCGCAAAATTGTGGGCATCAAGGCAAAGCGGTGGGCTGAAATACATAGCATAATACACCATTGTTCGACGATAAAAAAAGCATGACAAGGAAACAGCCCAGAGGCAGCAAGCAGAGGAAGCAAAGCTAGTACAAAACAAATTAGCTAAAATTGTTGTGGAGGTGTCAGTGTCCACGCCAGTACAGACGGAGGTGGCAGGAAACGCCTAAGAGTTTGCCAACACTAGAATAGCTGTGGCTTGGTCAGGAGGGCAAGGACATTGGGGGGGCACAGTACCCTGACCTACAGGGGCAACAAGGAGGACAGCATCGCGGAAGAGGTACATTTCGAGGAGCAAGGCAAGGGGGTTTTGGAGGAATGGGGCCCAGAGGGGGAGGAATGGGGTCTTCACAATGCTGGAACTGTGGGAAGGGGGGGCATTTTTCAAGAGACTGCAGGAGCAGACCAGTATAACTACGGCCCATCACCCCAGGGACCCACACAAGGTCCTATGCCCAGAATGACTTCTATACCCTGCGAGATGCATCAGGCCCACACCTAGTGACCCCCGCAAATACCTGGTCCACCGGCGCAACAGCACCAGACAGTACAACAGCACACACCCCAGCATACCTTCCAACAGGGAAGTGGCACAACCCCATTTAACGGAGCACCAAATGGTATAGTTTCCCCCTTTCGAGGAGAAGCTGTGGGTGGGGGAAACCCCTTTTTGTTTCCCAGGACAAACACATATCGTGACTAGAACAGTCCACAGAGAACTCTTGCGTGTCTGGTTAGCAATTCATTTTTATTGTTGATTTGGGTACAATGAAATCATGCATCAGTGAGGGGTACTTCCCACTATCGGGCAAAACTCTTGACACGAAAGGCTTCTCTGGGGTTATTTCTACTGTTCCATACACTGAAGAGATGTACATAAAGGTGGGAGGGAGATTGGTGCATGCTTCTTTTCAATACCTTTGGACCTTGATTCAGAGTATCTTATAGCGTTTATCCATGGGGGAATGCGCTTCGAACACACTTGTTTGCCTCAGGGGTACAGTGAGAGCCCAAGCATTTTTTTTTAAACTTTATTTTTAAACTGACTAACATATGGGATATGGATAAAAAAGCCTTGCAATTCAACATTGGATATTTGTAACAAGAATATTTCATCAGTCTTACATAGACATTATTACAAAACTTGAGAATATCAGAAAAGGAGGGGGGGAATAAAAGGATAGCATTATATAACTTATCGGCTGTTGCTCTAAACAGTATTGCACGCTGACTTAGAAAACATTCATGGATTCAGTACGATCATCCAGTATGTGGACGATATGCTTGTATGCAGTGACAGTGAGCAGCACTGCCGGAGGGACTCTATCACACTCCTGCAACTACTGGCCCATAAGGGCTACAAGGTTGACAAGGCAAAACTACAGCAGTGCCAGCTGTATCAAAAGGATCATACCAGATAGAGCAGTGTCTGTGCGCGCCACCCCCCGACCCACCACAGTGAAGAGATGCAAAGGTTTTTAGGGATATCTAACTATTGCAGAGCATACATTTGAGACTATGCAGCATATAGTCTGCCGTTCCTGCAGGGCCTCAAGGAAGCACAAAAAAGTGATAACAAAGTTGAGTGGACAACAGATATGATAAAAAAGTTCAATGACCTAAAGGAAGTGATATCCACAGCCCTGGTGCTCGCCACCCCAGACTACACACAGGAGTTCTACATATTCTCACATTCTAACGGTCAAATTATGACTGCAGTATTAACCCAGAAGAGAACAAGAAGCCATTGGCCTACTACAGTGGCACGCTAGACTCAGTGATGCAAGTGCAAATCGCGTGCGAGCAAGCACTCGCTGCAGCTGCATTCGCAATCGAGAAAAGTTCCACTATTGCGATGAGGTTTTCTGTCACTTTGTATGTGGAGCATTCAGTGTTCCCTATTCTAGAGGGATCAAAATCTACCCTGACCACACAGAGAGCTTCAGCGTATGAAATTATCCCCTCAGGCCCAAGCATCCACATTGTATGATGCAAAACAGTGAACCCTGCCTTTCTTATGTTACAGAAATGTGTACCAAAGAGGACTTAGCAAGCCATGACTCTATTACGTATGAAGGGGAGGAAGATGACATCCCCAAGGCAAGAGACAGCCCATTGAAGGAGGGGGACGTTCTTTTCCTTGACGGGTCAGCAACCATTGATCAAGAAATGGGCCCTAGTGGTGTGCCTCGAGGCAGGTGAATACGAGACACTGATTATGAAAAGATTGCATTACTCGGCCCAAGCAGCGGGGCTCATAGCGCTCATTGAGGTGCTGTGGGTGCCACATGGGTGTCACGTGACCATTTATTCTGACTCGGCATGCATCACGATAACAGTGCCTGCCGGTCTGTCACGGTAGAAAAGAAGGGGTTCCATAGAGCAGACTATTCCCCCGTACAACATGCCACACTGCTAGATACATTGATCTCTGCATTGTTTGTGAAAGTGAGAGACCTCCAATAATGCTGGTAAATCACCCAACAGAGTCAATAAGAACACATCCCAGGAGGGAAGGAGACCAAGACCAAGTGAGAGTGATATTAAAAGCCTTTATCTAAAATTAGGGCAAGCAGAATCTACTCTGCTCACGCGGAGAGCGCCCTGAAGAAAACATGTTACACTTTGATTATATTCGTGAAAAACTTCACCACCGTGGGGAGGCCTAGGGGGTACAAAGGGATTGGGATTGAACACTAAGAATAGACACCTATAGGTGCTATAGAGTCAGAGATATCTGGTTGGTTCGAGGGCACGTGATGAGACGACGTGGTAACCTGGGTCAATCAGTCAGCTGAGCTCATCAGCCTGGTATGCCAATTTGACTCTTATGTATCCTTTTACATCCTAGCCATGTAAATTTTGCCCTTGTGGCCATGCACTCCCATTCGTTCAGAACTCTGATCTGATTGTCCGGTGGAAACTCAAAGGCCTGTATCTTACTTAACACTTGTGAAAATAGGGTTCAAAGGCAGGTTATTTATTGCTGGTCATAAATTAATCATCTCCACAAATGTAATGCCCACCCTGTTTATACGTCCCTTGATATAATAACTAGGGGGTAGAGCTCATGGGTCATTGTATGGTCGGAGGTGTCCACTTGAGAACAACAAAGAAACAAAGAGGATTCAGAATAGATGGCTGCAGCAACTAGGTCACAAAAGATACATATCATTATAGGCATACATTTCATTGTGGGGGTTCAGTGATCAAATGTCCAAAACATCTCTAACTCTCTGTTAATCTATTTTGACACCTTGATGAAATGGAGAGACTTGAGACCCCTTTGCAGTCTGGTTCCTTGTTACACTATAGATCAGGGCCTTTAAACACAATTTTACATGCAGGCTTTTTACACGTGGCTTGCTGTGTTGCACTTAAGTCATACTGGTTTGTAACATACTATATTTTCCATTTAACTAGACACTCTCATTATAGCAGAAGGGAAAGGAAAGAATTCATCGAGGAATAAAACATATCTTTAACCAGAGATTCATTTGTTCATAAAAAAGGCAGGTTACAGCTGTAAGGGTCTGCGGGTTCGTTTTTAACTAGGGGTGTGGCTTACTAAAAGTGATTAGCTTCCATGTTATGCTTACACGATACTAAACATATATTTACATTTGAACTCATAAAACGTGAGGTCGCGTAATGCTGGTGTGTGCAGTTTTACATTTGGTTGTGTGTTGTGCTGTTACAAACAATTACTATGACCATTTCAGTATCACAGATTAACATGCATCATGCTTTCATCGTGGTGGGTTAACATAAGGACTTCTAACTATATTTGTGTATGTATTTATATTGTTCACTAATGGGCCCACTACCCTACCATAAGGTTTATACGATCCCTCATAAAAAGGCATGTTATCTCTATCCATATTGAAGACACACGGCTCAATGGTCTTTTTCTTTAACTGTTGATTCTGCCCCAGGGGGCATGGGGATTATGTTTTTATGGCCAGGGTCTGTGGGGTGTGGGGCAGGTTTATAGAGACAAGTAGCTTTCGCTCTGGCCCCTGCTCTGGGCTGTATCTGGTTTAGTGAAGTGGGACGGAAGGCAGAAGATACATTGTGGATTTTGTTGCATTCTCGCAGCAAGCCATCTCATGGGAACCAAGCAGTCGTGGAGACGGCACAGGGGAGGAGGTGGGGGGAGGAACTTGCTCGCTGTGCGCACCTGACGGGGAGAGCTGCAGGTTTGAGTGAAAACTTAATGACTGTTTTAGCATTGTAAAATGGAGTCTGTGATTTTACAAAATGGAGTCTTATTAGCTTCTGGCCTTATACTGTTATGAGGGGTGTTAGAAGGGGATCACAGTTCCTAAAGGTATTCCTGCACGAGTGGCCCTGAACCCAAAGCAGCCGTGGCTGAGCCTACTCAGGAAGTGTAGGAATGGGGGGGCAAAATGCCCCCTCCTTCCACTCATTCCCTCCTTTCGTTACGTAAGTAACAAATACTGTAACTGTCCCAATCTCTTACGCTGTTCCTCCTTCGCTACTGCTTCATCCCATGCAGGTGTCCCCTTTATTGGCATCCATGCCCTGCAAACCGTCCTGAGACTGTGCCCCCTTCTAGCGTATTCATCAGTGGTGCAGCTCATATATAAATATATATATATACATACATACAACATACACCCTCCATCACCTTCCAGGTCCACCCATGCTTCCTTGTACCATTGTAATTCTCTGGGTTCCTTTATGGTTGTGTGATATAAGCTATCCACTATATGCCCTGTGTTGTATATCGCAGTCATTCTATACTTGGGCTCTGTACTATCTTCTGTTTGTACCTCCGCTTCATGTTTGATTTGTGCCACACCATTTGCACATCCCATGGTTACCATCATTAGTGCACCACTTGGTACTGCATTTGCGCAACATCGGAGCCCCAATTGACACACACAAAAAATGACGATTAGTGGTGTGAGGAGTTTTATCGTCATTCCGAGCCAGGAAGGTACCCATGAAAAAGGATTGTCGAACCAGGTGCTGGGCTGTGCTCCTCCATCGTCCTTCATCCGCTTGCCGAGGTCGTGCACTGCTGCTATCACATGTGAGAGGGAACTGTTCTCAGCGTTTGCAGAAGGTACAAATGTGCAACATGCGCTCCCGATTTTTCGGCAAACACCTCCATCGATTGCTGTTAATAGATCCAGCATGTATCGATTCTGCATCGTCATTAATCGCAGGGCTTGGAGTTCCACTTTGATGACATTGAACCATTCTTCAGTGTCGTTGGCCAATTGGATGAGCTCCCACCTTGTGATTTGGAGCCACTTGGCGTTCGCTCTCGCCTGGATGCTGGGAACGAGGGACGCGAAAAATGTCTCTACGGAGCTGAACAATCGGAATTGATCCGGTATTTGGGCCAAAAGTTCTGAGGACTTGGCTGAAATGTAGTTTGAGGATCGCTTCTTGATTTGGAGCGGATGTTGTACACCTTCCTTGTCTATGGCATACACAGGGGCTGTTTCAAGCGGCGTTGGGGATGGTTCCTCTTGGATTGCCACATGTTTACCTCCTTCATGGATGTGGCTCTCAGGGATCACCATTAGCGCAGAATGCAGCGTTGCTAGGGAGCACGTGCCTCTCCATGATTGCGGGAGATGCAGGTACACTATGTTGCCGCAAACCCAATATGTGTCCATCATCGCCGCTGTTCCCTTTTTCATGTCATGTATTATGAGAGTTTTGCTGCAGTTTTTGTTGTTCCCCATGTCCCTGTTCCTTTCTCCATGGAAGCATAGTTCATACGAAATGTTTTTCTGCCGTTTGAAGGGTTTCTCTCCTAGTAATGCTGCATGTTGTCTGCCCTTCGAAATTCCCTCCTCCCCCATCTTGCTAGTCTTCCATGTACTGTTGTCGCCATATAGGCAGGATCTGTATAAATGGTCACTATGCACCCCTTTGCTGTGTGAAGCGCTTCTGAGCGCTACTAGTTCTGCTGCTTGGGCCGAGAAGTGTGTTGGTAATCTTTTCTGCACAATTACTTCAAATTCCCCGTCCTCCACCCAAACTACTGCTGCTCCTACATGTTTTTCTCCCATTTCACAATCTATGGAGGCAGACCCATCCACAAAGTAAATTTCACCTTCTGACAGTGCATGTTCATGTGCTTTAGGCGTGTTATCATCATCTCCTGTGTATGTGGTGCAGTTGTGCTGCTGCATGTCTTCAACTTTGCATGCCTCTGTGATGAATGTAGCTGGGTTTACGCTTTTACACCGCACAATATGAATGTTAGCACTAGAGATAATCAACTCGTATGCTGTGGCCCTTTGAGTGGTCAATGTGCCTTTTGATCTTTCAAGAATGGCAAATGGAGATTGTTCTACGTATAACGTGATAGACCATACCATCACGATCATAGAGCTTTCTTCTATTGCGAATACGGCGGCTGCGAGAGCCTGTTCGCACGCAAAATGTCCCTGCATTACTGCATCGAGTGTTCTACAGTAAAATGCCAAGGGCCTGTGGCCCAGGGATGTCTTTTGTGTCAGCACAGCTGTCATGAGTGTGCCGTTGCAGTGTGAGAAAATATAAAATTCCTGCTCATAGTTGGGGATCGCGAGAACTCGGGCAGTAGATATCAGTTCTTTGAGTGTGTCAAAAGCTGTGTGCATTTCCTGTGTCCACTGTACCTTGGTGTTTTCCCACTGTGCTTCCTTGAGTGCTGTAGTAGGGGTTTGGTGTAAGATCCATAGTCCAATATCCACACTCGGCAATAGTTACACATGCCAAGGAATTTTTGCATCTCTTTAACTGTATTGGGCTCCTTCACTGGTCTTATTGCTGATGCTCTGTCAGGTATGATTATTTTACCATCTTTGGAAATGAATTGGCCTAGGTATAGTACCTCTGTCAGGCGGTATTGCAGCTTTTGTCTGTCTACCTTGTACCCTTTTTGTGCAAGTTGTGTTAGCAGGGTAATGGAGTCCTCTCTGCACTCTTTTTCGTCTCTCCCGCAGACTAACAGGTCGTCTACTTACTGAATTATGGGGCTCTTTGTGTGTATGTTTCTGAGGTCTTCATGCAATTTTCTGTTGAAAATGCTAGGGCTCTCGCAGTACCCTTGGGGCAGTCTGCAGTGCTCATATCTTTTCCCCCAGCGTGAATGCTGTTAGGTACCATGAACCTCGATCGAGTGGAATTGAGAAGAAAGCATTTTTTAGGTCCACTACTGTGAAATGAGTGGCTTCTGTTGGGATACTGCATAGGGTTGAGGCAGGATTTGGGACAAGAGGGAACTCCTTCTGTACTACGTCATTGAGGGGGTGTAGGTCCTGGATCATCCTCCACGCCCCTGCCATCATTTTCTTGATTGGGTAAATGCAAGTGTAGCAGGGCGAGTTAGTTGGGAATATTATGCCCGGTACCATTAATGCATAGATCGTGTCTTTTATTCCTTCCTCAGCTTCACTAGATATGGGGTTTTGCTTCACCCGGGGTAGAATTGCCCCTGGTTTGAGCTTGATCTTTACTGGTGTCACTTCGTATAGTAACCCTACATCGTGTGGGCCTGTGGTCCACAGCTGCTGTGGCACTTGGTACATGTCTTCCTCAAAGTATGTTGGTGGGGCTCTGATCACTGCTACGAGGGGGAGTGGTACCTCTCTTCTTTGGATCATGACATCACAGGGAATTGCAATTTCCATCACTATTTCCCCATCATCTTCTGTGTCACAAAAGAGCTCCTCGTCTGTCAGGTCTCGCAGGGCCTTACTGGTGTCATGCACAGCACTGTTCTCCAATGGCATCCCTGCATATCCATTGCTATTACTGTTATTCTTTGTGTTGACACTTGCACTGCATTTATATCCAGGGACACTATGGACCCTGGTACTATTTCTGGGTCTGCAATTGGACGGAAAATCAATTCTGAGGGCACCCTCCATTTTTCATTTTTTAATTCTGGCACTACTCTCCCTAGTATCCTCAAACCTTGTATAAACATGTCTGGATTTACAGGTATGCCACGTGTTTGTGGAAGGTCTACCTGAGTGTGTATCACTAACATGGCACAGATCGCACATATGCCTGGTGTAGAGCACGCTATTCCTCTGTCAGTGAAGGAGATTGTCATGTTGAGCTTGCTGAGAAGGTCTCTTCCCAGCAAGTTGATAGGTGACTCCTCATAGTACAGTAGGGGTGCACGTACAGTTCCCCCCCCCCACATTATGTCTAGCTCTTTAGTGTATGGAACCTCGACCAGCGCTCCAGAGAAACCCTGCGTTTCCAAAGTCCGATTAGAAAGCGGGAACCTGCCTCTTTGGGGCATGATTTTTCTGCTCCCGAATCCACTGTGAAAATGAAATGTTTGTTTCCTATCGCCGCCCCCACCAGTGGTTCCTCTGCTGCGTTAAGGGTCGTCGACAGTATTGGACACGCAAGTGCTCTCTGTGGGCTGTCCTATGTTGAATGCCATGGGAGTTCATCAACATCAAAAACATTCCCTGTCACCATTGTTGTGCCCCTGCACGGTGTCATTGGTGTCCCATTTGCCGTGGTAGCATAAGTGTGGTTGCGCATGGGGGCGGTGTGATCAAGACACTGGCGGTGTGAGGACGTGTTTTGAGGGGGCATTGGGCGCTCGTTCATGTATCTTGGGTCGGGTTGACAATCTCGTCTATTCCCGCCCGTTGGCAGCCCATAGGGGCTTCCTGGGTGGGGGTGTCCGATCTGGTGTTCATTTGGATATGAATTGTTGGGCCTACTTCGACATTCTCTCATGAAATAGCCCCACCTCCCACAGTTCCAACATTGTCCTTGCATTCCCCCTCTTGACCCTCCATACCCCGCACCTCTGCCCTTGATCCCCTGAACCCTCCTCTATTGCCTCGCCACCCTCTCGATGGCCACTATGGTCCCTCATATTGATTTTCCCCTGACCATTGGCTGTTACCTGTCCAGTTTGCCATCATCTGCATTGGTATCCCCATCTGTCTGTCTTCTTCCTCCCGCTTCCTTCCTGCCGCGCTGGTAGCTGCCACTGTACTGACCTTCAGTAGTTTACTTTGCACTAATTTAGCTTTGTCTGCCAACCGCCGCTGCGCTATCTCTGTCTCTTTTTCTTTGATCCTCTTGCAGTGGTGCACTATGATACTTTGAATTTCAGGCAACCCCTTGGCTTCCATCCCAGCTATTTTATCAAGGGCCTTCTGCGCTTCCTTTGGGAACCCCCTTTTTATAATAAAATAAAACCGGGACATTGATTGGTCCCAGGCCGTTCCTGTTTCCGCTCTCCACATGTCCTGCACCCGGAGAATGAAAGACATTGCATCTTCCTCATCATTCATTGTGCGTTGCATTACTGACTGTAAATCTGGAGTGTCTGGGAATGTTTCCCTCAATGCATCCCACACACGCGCTCGCACTGTGTTGAATAAGGCCCCATCATGGCGGTCACAATCTAAACTTATTCCTGGGAACACCGCCTTCGCCCAGACCCTGTTAGCCTGGTCTCCCACTGCAGATACCAGCAGGCTTTTAACATCCCCCACTGCCAAGGGCACTCCTGCCGTGTGTTTTTCAAAAGCATATATCCCCTTGCTGGCGCCTCCAGATAGTGGGGGTAGCTGTTTAAGCAAGTTGGCCTTGCCCATTTGAGCCCATGGTATGTAGTTTGGCCTCCCCGCCCCCATGTGTATTAGAGGCAGCTGCAAATTCTTCCCCCCCCTTTTTAGTACTCACCTTCTTTCCTTTCTTTCCGATCACAGCCATTCACCCTGCTCTGTTTCTTAGCCTCCCCCTCCATTTTTCCATGGGAGACAACCCTTCTCCAAACAAGGCCCCCACAGCGGCAATTCCCAGCCTTCTTCCCTCTTCTTCCTGCTCCTCTAAGTCGCTCCAATATTCTTCCTCTCTGTCTTACGTCACCCCTCCTTCTTCTACCTCCCATTCACTGTCAGCTGCGTTTATTTCTTTTAGAATAGGATCTCCCCCTTTTTCCACCCATCTTCCCTTGCTCCTCCACTCAGCGGGGGTGTCTCATCACATTCTACCTGGGGGGTGGGTAACCACCCACATTCTCCCATGGCCCTTAGGCGGGACAGCTCAGTTCGGGCCATCGTTAGTTGTGAATCTAAATCCTGTGTGAGCTTTCCAATATTGATTGTAGGTGTATTTAGTGGTCTTGTTACGCCCTGGCTCGGCTCTCATACGGGGGTGGTGCTGTGACGGATGGCTTATGTATGGGCAGGGCCGTGGGTTGTGCTACATATGCAGGGTCACTATACCCTTCCGCAGGTACTGGCTTTGATAGTAAAGTGTAGACACGTGCGACCTCTATCGCTTTCTCATCCTGTGTGGGTGGCCACTTACTGCCAGTTGTTGTCAAGGGAGATGCATTGTGGTTGCTGCCTTTTTCCGGGGGCACCTCCTCAAACAGACGCCACAAATCAAATATCTCTCTCTCCTATTTTGCAACAGTTTCCCTTTATATTTTATAGACAGGCAGGTGGCGACCATATCTAATACCGCTTTATCAAAGGACCCGCCCTCTGGCCATACCTGGGGTAATCCTTCCCCCTTCAATTCCACGACCCATTGGTCATGGTACTTATTGATTTTGTCTGCATACCCTGGTAGAGTTTTACAAATACGGGCAAGGGACGTTTCTGCACCCATTGTGCTTGACTATCACTACACCTCAACTGACACTTCTAATTTATACTTATGCTCTTCTCATGTGACCAATTCAAATACGCTTTTGCAATTCTTCTTCAGATGAAATGAACTATTCACTTATTTTTCAATCTCTTGATACTGCAATAACATGCATGCAACTTTTTTATATATTATCAAATGTATTCATCAATGTTTATGCACCAAAGACTCTTTCCCATAAAAAGACGGACGTTTAACAATTCACATAGACAACAAAACAACATAAACAACATAAATTATATTTCACCGTTCCTAATACCCCTCCTACTTTTGTCTAGCTCCCCATCCCTCCCTGGACTTATTCTCTCCCTTCGCCTTGTTCTAGTCCACCCACTGAGAGAGGAAAGGGATAGATAAGATAAGGTTGGAGTAAAGCGTTTCTAAATTTTCTTCCGGGTCTCTCCTTGGGACCCCTACGTTATCCTTTTTTTTACCACGATTCCTCAAAATCATATATCCTGTACTAGTTGAGATAGCACTGCGCAGTCTTCCACCCCCCATCGGAGATAGGATCCCTGTCAACCTCTTTTCACCTTGTACTTCGTCACCGTCCTAATGGCCATATGCTATAGACTGAGAATAAGATGGAATATAGAAAAGACCCAGGCCCCCAAGATCCTTTCCCTTTATGCTACGAATCTTCACACCTTTTCCGCCAAAATTATACCGTTTATCCCCAGATCTCCTAATCTGACTCCCACCCGTACTTTCAATATCACCCGCACTTGATACTCACGTGTCTGTCTTGATCCGAGACCCTATGGACCTAATAAGTCAGTGCGCCGCTCCTCGCTCAAAGACCATACCCGGCTCCGGTGAGTGGTACGATGGGTTTTGTAAAGGGGGATCCCGTTCCCTCTCGCCCTACTGCGTGCGAACGTCTAGGTGTACCGGTTGCCGTTGGCGGGTAGCTCTTGAGTGAGCGCACTCTGGGTCAAAGCAGCGGGGTGTCTCGTGCCAGAAGGACGGGTAGGAACGTTATCGCGTAGGGGTCACCAATGAAAGTGAGAGATCTCCAATAATGCTGGTAAATCACCCAACAGAGTCAATAAGGACACATCCCAGGACGGAAGGAGACCAAGACCAATTGAGAGTGATATTAAAAGCTTTTATCTAAAATTAGGGCAAGCAGAATCTACTCTGCTCACGCCGAGAGCGCTCTGCAGACAACATGTTACACTTTGGTTACATTCGCGAAAAACATCACCACCGTGGGAAGGCCTAGGGGGCACAAAAGGGATTGGGATTGGATACTAAGATTAGACACCTATAGGTGCTATAGGGTCAGAGATATCTGGTTGGTTCGAGGGCACGTGATGAGACGACGTGGTATCCTGGGTCAATCGGTCAGCTGGGCTCATCAGCCTGGTATGACATGTTGACTCTTATGTATTCTTTGACATCCTAGCCATGTAACATTTGCCCTTGTGGCCATGCACTCCCATTCATTCAGAACTCTGAAATGTTTGTCCAGTGGAAACTCAAAGGCCTGTATCTTAACACTTGTGAAAATAGGGTTCAAAGGCAGGTTATTTATTGCATAAATTAAGTGTCTCCATCAAATGGAATGCCCACCCTGTTTATACGTCCCTTGATATACTAACTAGGGGGTAGAGCTCATGGGGTCATTGTATAGTCCACTTGATAACAACAAAGAAGATTCAGAATAGATGGCTGCAGCGACTAGGTCACAAAAGATACATATCATTATAGGCATACATTTCATTGTGGGGGTTCAGTGATCGAATGTCCAAAACATCTCTAACTCTCTGTTAATCTATTTTGACACCTTGATGAACTGGAGAGACTTGAGACCCCTTTGCAGTCTGGTTCCTTGTTACACAATAGATCAGGGACTTTAAACACAATTTTACATGCAGGCTTTTTACACGTGGCTTGTTGTGTTGCACTTAAGTCATACTGGTTTGTAACATACTATATTTTCCATTTAACTAGACACTCTCATTATAACAGAAGGGAAAGGAAAGAATTAATCGAGGAATAAAACATATCTTTAACCAGAGATTCATTTGTTTATAAAAAAGGCAGGTTACAGCTTTAAGGGTCTGTGGGTTCGTTTTTAACTGGGGGTGTGGCTTACTAAAAGTGATTAGCTGCTATGTTATGCTTACACGATACTACACATATATTTACATTTGAACTCATAAAACGTGAGGTAGCGTAATGCTGGTGTGTGCAGTTTTACATTTGGTTGCGTGTTGTACTGTTACAATTACTATGACCATTTCAGTATCACAGATTAACATGCATCATGCTTTCATCGTGGCGCGTTAACATAAGGACTTCTAATTATATTTGTGTATGTATTTATATTTTTCACTCATGGGCCCACTACCCTACCATTAGGTTTATATGATCTCGCATAAAAAGGCGCGTTGACTCTATCCATATTGAAGACACACTGCTCAATGGTCTTTTTCTTTAACTGTTGATTCTGCCCCAGGGGGCATGGGGATTATGTTTTTATGGCCAGGGTCTGTGGGGTGTGGGGCAGGTTTATAGAGACAAATAGCTTTCGCTCTGGCCCCTGCTCTGTCCTGTATCTGGGTTAGTGAAGTGGGACGCAAGGCAGAAGATACATTGTGGATTTTGTTGCATTCTCGTAGCAAGCCTTCTCATGGGAACCGAGCAGTTGTGGAGACGGCACAGGGGAGGAGGTGGGGGAGGAACATGCTCACTGTGCACGCCTGACGGGGAGAGCTGCAGGTTTGAGTGAAAACTTCATGACTGTTTTAGCATTGTAAAATGGAGTCAGTGATTTTACAAAATGGAGTCTTATTCGCTTCTGGCCTTATACTGTTATAAGGGGTGTTACAAGGGGGGTCACAGTTCCTGAAGGTATCCCCGCACAAGTGCTCTGGGGCCGGGGCTCTGAACCCAAAGCAGCCGTGGCTGGGCCTACTCCGGAAGTGTAGGAATGGGGTCGGGGGGGGGTTAAAAATGCCCCCTCCTTCCACTCAATGCATTGATCTCTGTAGTGGTGTTTGTTAAATGTGCCGTCCACACCAATAACAGATGAAATGTCACTGGAAAACGCTGCAATGGAGGCGGCAGCCACAATGGCAGCTTATCTCCTGGTACCCACACCTGCCGAGTACATATGACCACTCCTCTAAATAATCAGCGGAACACCCCATATTCAGCAGCACCTATTGCACAACTTATTGAAATGCAAGGCAAAGCACCAAGTGAACTCTATGGGTAAAAAGAGGGTGCAAACATTCCCCAACTGATTTGTTATGGAGACAGGAGTGCTGTCATGGCCCATAGAACTTGCCCCTTCTGGACTTCCTGGTCCTTGTTGCACCGGGGCTTGTATTCTTTGTTACTCCCAACATGGCCGCATCAAGCGACTTGCCTCGCACCAGCCTTCACGTCGCACACGGCACGTTCTATAAATTGGCCCCGCCCTCGCGGCCCGCGCATCTCAACGCTATCATTAGGTAGTGACTTGACGTGTGTGTGCTGTTCGGCGAATCCACTATTCCTAGATCCTGGTTCCTTCTTCCTTCCTTCACCCCTTCCCTCTATTCTGCTCCTGGAATCCCCATTCTTAGCGACCGCTACCCTTTTTTTCTGGACATCCTGGAACAGCGGCCTTCCCGGAACTCTGAACGCGCTCTGCAGCCGGACGAGACTCGAGCGAGCCTATACAAGACCCGATCCGTCCACAAGAGGAATCCTCCCGCGGACCAGAGCAAGAAGCGATCCCAGGTGAGACGGGGGAGATTTATGACAGTTTGAGACGCCAAACGACCGACACTGATACTGCTATGGAGAAAGCGGTCCAGGACCTTATGCGTGGCATGCAAGAGCTCACAACAGAAGTACAGAATTTAAAGGCTGAGAATGCTGCGTTAAGGCAGCTTGTTTTGTCTCGCAAACCCGCTAACAAGGACAGTGTGTTACTGGGTGGAGTGGTACACAAATATGATGGATCGGAAAAATCCTTACGTGGATTCCTGGATTCCTGCTTGGTGCATTTTACTTTTAAGCCCTATTATTTTTCAACCTCTAGGGCGACGGTGGGCTTCATAATCTCACACCTCCCAGGGAACGCGTTGACCTGGGCCACTCCCTTAGTCAACTCAGGGGATGCCCTCCTGGATGATTATGATGGATTCATTCAGGCACTCAAGACTATGTTCGACTGCCCAGAACAGGTTTTTAGTGCTCAGGAACGCTTACTTGATTTCAGACAGGGTACTCAGGATATGCTAACGTACGTTACTAGATTCAAACAACTGGCCAAGGAAGCGGATTGGTCCTCAGAAGCAAGTTTCACTCTATTTCGCAGGGGTCTAAACGAGGACATTAAGGATGAATTAGCCCGGGTGGCTCGTCCTAGTTCATTCCAGGCTCTTATGGATCTAGCCATGCAAATAGATTTCCGAATCCAGGAAAGAAAGGCTGAAAGAAGAAAGACCAAGACACCCTTTCAAAAGAATTCCCTTGAGACCTCTGTTAAAACATATTCTGCCCCAACCCCTGACATAGATCCGGAACCCATGCAAATCGGAGCCTTCCGTGGTCCCATTTCTCCTCAAGAAAGGATGAGAAGGATCCACACAGGCCTGTGCATGTATTGTGCCTCGGATAAACACCTTGTTAGAGAGTGCCCTCTAGCCCCTCCACGGCGTTCGGGAAACGCCAGCTCCCGACCCTAGATGGAGCGAGGTGTTGGGAGAGAGATGTTTGCTCCACATCAATTCCATCCTTGAACTCTCCTGGACAAAACAGTTGGTGATACTACAGGCCTTCCTGTCGCCCTCCAAAGACAAGACCTATCCCATTCTGCCCTTGGTGGACTGCGGAGCTATGGGAATTTTCATTGATCAAGACTGAGTCGTTAGTCATCATATTCCGTACGAGACACGAAATACCATGCAGCCGGTGGAAGCAATTGACGGAAGACCCCTCTCTTCAGGACCCATAAGCCTGCAGACTAAAGAGATTCAACTTTCCATAAACCATCATCAAGAGCAGATCACATTCAACATCATTTAGTCAGCCCATTACCCCATGGTTTTGGGTATGCCCTGGTTACAAAAGCACAATCCGTATATCAATTGGACAGCAGGATCATTATTCCTGGGCCCAGAGTTCTGTATGTCCCACTGTCTATCCCTGGACCCCTCCTCGATAACTCCTGAAGAACCACCAAGAGACCAAGAAACACCACTCATGGTTTCCAATATCATACAAGTTCCAGAGGCCTATCAGGGATATGCTGATGTATTTTCTACTGCTATAGTCCAAGCCTTACCCCCTCACAGGCCCGAAGACTGTGCCATAGATACAGATCCCTCATCTGTAATTCCCTTCGGCCGAATGTTCATTATTTCTGAACCTGAAAAAAAGGCCCTTCGGAAATACCTAGACACCAATCTTGAAAACGGCACCATAAGACCCTCGAAATCCCCAGCGGGTGCTTCCTTGTTCTTTGTTCCCAAGAAGGATACCAAGTAACTCGGACCTTGCCTCGACTATCGAGGCTTAAACCAATGCACCCTAAAAGATCGGTACCCACTGCCCCTGATCTCGGATATCCTGGAAGCTGTGAGAGGAGCCGTAATATTCACAAAGTTGGATCTCCAGGGTGCCTACCATTTAATCCGTGTCCAGGAAGGGGACGAATGGAAAACAGCCTTTAGAACACCCTTTGATCACTATGAATACCTAGTCATGCCTTTTGGACTAGCCAATGCTCCCGCAGTCTTTCAGCGTTTTATGGACAGCGTGTTCTCTGATATGTTGTTCCTCTTCGTCATTGTCTATCTGGATGACATATTGATTTTTTCCAAGGATCCTCTAAAACATGAAGAACATGTAAAGGCAGTACTACAACGAATTTGTGAACACAAACTGTTAGCCAAACCCGAAAAATGCTTGTTTCACGTTACTTCTGTTCACTACCTAGGATTCATCCTTAGCCCAGAAGGAATTGGTATGGACCCTTCAAAGGTAAAGGCCATACTGGCTTGGCCCGCTCCCACATCTGTGAAACAAGTGCAATCCTTCCTGGGGCTCGCCAACTTCGGAAGTTTATTTTTACCTTTTCCAAGATCGTTCAGCCGATCGTTGCTCTATTGAAGAAAGACACCCCCTTTATCTAGTCTACGCCGCAAGATAAAGCATTCCAACGATTGAAGACCGAGTTCATGCAAGCCCCCATCCTGACCCAGCCCGACATAAATCACCCATTCCTAGTGGAAACGGATGCCTCTAACTACGCCATAGGGGCGGTCTTGAAACAGGAACATGAGGATGGACTACAACACCCCATTGCTTACCTTTCACGAACCCTGACCCACAGTGAGACACACTATTCCGTCCTGGAGAAGGAACTCTTGGCCATCCACCAAGCCTTCACTGAATGGCGACACCTACTTCTGGGTGCTAGATATCTAGTCCAGGTCTGCACAGATCATCGGAATCTCCAAATCCTACAGTCGTTGGAGTGCAGGAACAGTCATCAGGCTCGCTGGGCCTACTTCTTTGCCCAGTACCAGTTTCAAATCACTTATGTTCCCGGATCACAAAACACGATTGCTGACGCCTTATCTCGACGTCCTGACTACGCAGCTACTGAGGACAAGGCCTATCCTCAGATGTTTCCCCAAACTATCTTTGTAGCTCAAGCAATCAACCTCCTGGACGAAATCCGAGTGCAAACCCAGTCCTCTGACCTCTGGAAGGATATTTCAAGGAAGAATCCATGGAATCTAAGAGTCAAGGAAGAATATCTATTCAAGGACAATGCACTGGTCATTCCAACACAGAAATTACAACACAGGGTAATAAACCTCAGCCATGATACCCTTCACTCCGGTCATCGTGGTATAACTAACACCCTCCGTCTTATACAAAGACAGTTTTTGTGGCCTCGGATGAAGACCGACGTATAACAGTACATCAAAGCTTGTGCTGTCTGCAGTCAAATAAACATGATAGCAAGAGACCGGCGGGTCTTCTACTGCAACCGTCGCTGCCAACAAGACCATGGGAGTTTATTGCTACAGACTTCATTGTGGAATTACCACCTTCCCGAGGGTACACGACCATTATGGTAACTATAGACTTGTTCACCCGTATGGCTCATTTTACACCTTTGTATAAACTACCATCCTCCTCAGAACTTGCTGGACTCTTCCTGGAACACATTTTCCGTCTTCATGGACTTCCTTCCAAGATCATATCGGACCGAGGACCTCAATATGTCTCACAATTCTGGAAACATCTGTGTCGTATTCTAGGGATCCAATGCGCTCTCTCATCAGGTTATCACCCAAAAACCAACAGAGCCACGGAGCGTGTAAATCAAACTCTGGAGCAATATCTTTGTTGTTTTTCCACTAAGGTTCAGGATGACCGGTCACTTCTCATACCCCTGGCTGAGTTTGCCTACAACAATTCCGATCACTCAGCACTCAAGGACAGCCCTTTCTATTGCAGTCAAGGTTTTCACCCGTCCGTTTTACCTTCTGTTCTTCCACATCCCACTCCAGTACCTACTCTCGACTCTTGGATACAGACTCTTATCAACATACACAAGGAAGCCAAGGAACAACTGAAAGAGGCTCAAACACACACTAAGCTCTATGCGGATTCCAAGAGAAGATCAGCACCCTCTTATTCTGTTGGTGATAAAGTCTGGTTGTCCTCGAAACTATTACCTCGACATCTACAGCCAAACAAATTGGCCCCTCGCTACTATGGACCATTTTCCATAAAGGAAGTCATCAATCCTGTCTTATTCCGACTCAAGCTACCCGATTCCTGGAAGAAAATACACCCAGTCTTTCACACTTCCCTATTGAAACTTTACATCCAATCCTCCCGAAAATCCTGCCAACCCAGTCCTGTTGTTGTGGACGATCAGCTGGAATATGAAGTGTCCAGAATATGCGATTCCAGGTATAAACGGGGTCGACTTCAATACCTGGTTGAATGGAAAGGATACCCTCCTAGCGAGAGAACCTGGGAACCAGTTTCTAGCTTAAATACCCCTCGACTGCTTAGAAGATTCCATCTCATACACCCGGGCAAACCTGGTGGAACAGGTCTTCGGAGGAGGCATGCTGTCATGACCCATAGAACTTGCCCCTTCTGGACTTCCTGGTCCTGGTGCGAGCTGCACATAGATTACGTGGACATGGGGGAGAGATTCAAGTGGTCCCGATATTTGATTGTTGTGGTCTACCCTTTTTCATGGTGCGTAGAAGCAGCACTTTGTACACATATGGATGCCAAATGTGCAGCCGAATTTCTTGTCCAGGAGGTCTTCCCATGATGGGTTGTGTGCAATGTGCTAAAGTCCGATAACTGCACACATTTTTTCAATGAGCTCTTTAAAGAGATCATAGCACTATTTGGCATTAAGCACCAGAGGTTAAGCACCGGATGTGTTCAATTTATCACCTCCAGGTCAATGCCGTTATGGAGAGGATCAACAGGCTTCTCAAGAGCAAATTATCTAAGATTTGCACCGCATTAAAGAAAAACTGGGTTCACTGCTTACCCTTGGCCCTCTTCAGTTTACGCACACAACCCAGAAAGGACCACCATTTATCAACCCATGAGGGGGTTACTGGTCGGCGCATGAACATGCCCTTATCCCCTGTTAAGAGGGCATCAGATGCCCATAGGGCGGCAGCGGTTTTAGGTGAAGACTGTAAAGTGTATTTGACAACCCTAACACGTTCAATTAAATGTGTCTCCTGAAAGATTGCACACCCCCGACCAGAGGACACACCGGACACTGTAGACACAACAGAAAAAGAAGCCCCACCCAGCCCAACCACTGCTGACTGGAGACCTTTTCTACTTGAGGAACTTTGTTAGAAAATGGAATTACCCCAGAATTCATGGTCTCTATGAAGTTATGTTTTCAACTTCCCTCGCAGTAAAAGTGAAGGAGCTTTGCTATTGGATTCACCTTTCAGACGTCCGCAGGGCACCCCCGAACATTATACAATCACCTTAAGGGCACTTGACCCTGTTCATCTACCCCAGCACCAATTACACGGCCAAATTGCACAATTCTGTAGAGGAGCAGATCGTACCATGTTTGACACCTGCAGTTGTGCCGATACCGCAGCGTCTGTTCGAGAAAAGATACCCATTGAGACAACCTTACCGAATGTATCCCCGAAGGGATGACAACTTAAGGGAGGAACTTCCTGAAGGAAAATGAGAAGGAGCAGAGAAAAGTAGCCAGTGATGTCACAAAAGAGTATGTACAACGTTCCGAGATACTGGCTGAAGACAATGGGCCTCATTACACGGTAGGCGGTGGACCAAGGTGCTATTAGAACCGTGGTCCATGCCGGTAAAATACCGGCACCGCCTTGGAGGAAAGGGGAATTACTGCCCTATTCCAAGGTTGGCGGGGCGGTAATTCCCCCTTCCCCCATTGCCCTTCCCCATTCCCATTTTTTCCCCATAGGGCTCTATGGGGATGGGGAAGGCGCTAATTACGGTGCCGCAAATTGCACTAAAGCACTAAAAACCTGTTCTGGGCAGTCGAACATAGTCTTGAGTGCCTGAATGAATCCATCATAATCATCCAGGAGGGCATCCCCTGAGTTGACTAAGGGAGTGGCCCAGGTCAACGCGTTCCCTGGGAGGTGTGAGATTATGAAGCCCACCGTCGCCCTAGAGGTTGAAAAATAATAGGGCTTAAAAGTAAAATGCACCAAGCAGGAATCCAGGAATCCACGTAAGGATTTTTCCGATCTATCATATTGGTACTGTAATTAGCACCCAGGTCCCATTGCGGGTTGGTTTTTAACGCCTGCTAAAAAACAGGCATTAAAGTACCAACCCGCAAAGGGACCTCGTAGTAAGGCGGTAAGGGTTTACCGGTACCGGTAAACCCTTACCGCACTATGTGTAATGAGGCCCAATGTATAGATCATGAAGAGCCTAATGACGAAGTTAAGAATCAAGTGAACTTTAAATTACAAAAAAGGAGATTACACGTGCACAAAGTGCTGCAGAAAATCAACCGTTCAATAATTATACAGATGCTGAAACGGAAGTAGACAATGTCATCATAAAAGCTGGCTTAACGTAGTGATTAGAATGCAGGCGAAACTGCAATTGTATAGAAGCTGCACATCGGTATCATGAATTTAGTAAGCCAGGACCCATGAAGAGGGAAGGGAAAACTGTGTCGCAGCAAGAATAAGCAGAATCGTGGAGCTGCAAAACAAGGCTGTCTGGCCTGGAGTCAAGACTGAAGCAGCCAAGGTTAGCCCACTATTCTGGAAAAGAGTGAATGTGTGAGAATTAATCATCCCACGTTAAGGTGCAAAGAAAGAACACCAAGAGTGCCAAGTTTAATTCATTTAAAGCATTTAAAACCTGCAAAATGGACCAAATCGTGGGCTCCTGTCATGTGAGCCAAGGATGAAAATAGAGTTTGGACTTGGAGTCCCAGAACACGATAGTGAGTGCTCTCACTCCCATGTATTCTAAAGATAAGGATATTTTTGCAAGGCGAAGTTCAAAGACAATCTTCATGGCAGAAGGCATGGGCGATAAGAGATGCTGGGCTAATTGGGTGGGGAGGTAGTGTCATGCCCCATCTCCTTGCACCTGGGTCTCGGATTACGTGCTGCTAAGTGAACTGAATGTTCCAGACCTGGCACACGCGTGCCAACCAATTGTAGTGGTCCATATAACGTTGCCCTAATACACTGACTTATCCAACCGACCATGATTAGCAGATTGGACCTTGACTGGATCATTGAATCCTGCACCCCACAGTCCGGATGAGATGTACGTCTAGACCTTTCCCTTCTCCACACCGTTATTGCAACTAAATACGAGTCCACAGGATACTCCTACTATAAAGTTACCCCTTCCTGATGAAAGCCGACCCAACAACAACTATACTAACCTAGCTCTTTTAGGCCGAAAAACAGTTGTGTTGACGATATGACTATAAATCCTAATGTCCCATTTACGCACTGTTTAGATTAGTGCATATAAGCACTGTGTACTGTTATTATACATTTGTCTCTCATGTTAATCTTGATAAGATTCCAGAGAATGTATTTGTTTTAAATCACAATCCAAACTACTTGTTCTGGGTGAGCACTAAATGTATCATTTATAGATATTGTATGTAATTTGTGCAGTTTCCTGTGACAGCCTGTGAATTGAAAATCTATGCTCTTTGTGTATTCAATTTGACCAAAGAGCAATAATTTTCACCATGTGGTAATCTACAACAGGAATAAGTGTTTTTTTTGGGATCATTGTCCTTGCTCATTTGCTTTTGAACGCAAGGTCAAACAGTACAGTATAGAATGGGTAAAGAGCACAGCAGATAAATTGGTCATGCCATGGCCACAAGGGGTATCGTTGTCAAGAGCGGCATTGCAACTCATGACCACATACTTTCATGCTGCATACACAGGAAAACATTTGAGAAAAGATTAGCAATTTTAGAACTTTGGAAAATGTATCAAGACGAAAGAGAAGACTCGGCACCTTAGGAGTGGATGCTTAATTAGCATAAGGAGGAAGGCGTGGAGCCCATAGCTCCCCTTACCTTGCCTAAAGCAAAGAGTGTTGCTACGGAAGAGATAGGAGTTTAGAAATGTACAGGGAGATTAAGAGATGGAAAGGAGAAAAAGATAAGGCTGACGAGGCAACGCTCTTACAAAACAAATGGATGGGAGGACAGATATTACTCAAGATAGATGGGAAATGTATCAAAGAAGTTAGGCAAAGAGAAGATAAGGACGAACAAGAAAGGAAGGATAAGGAATGAGAGAAAAGATTGAAAGAGGATGAGGCGAGAGGGAGCGACGAAAGCAGATATATCAGGAGGAGCAAGAGAAAATTGAAGAGCGGGCAGAAGTACAGAGAAAGTATGACAACAGACAAAGAGCTATAGAAGAAATGGACAGAAAGGAAAGAAAGAGAGCAGAGCAAGAGACACAAGGATTAAGGGACAAAACATTACAGAGAAGATGGAAAGAAGAGGAAAGAAGGGAAGAAGTAATGAGAAGAAGGTACAAAGATTACAGAGAAGAAGGCAAGAGGAAGAAAGTATTAGAAGGGATGCAAGAAAGCGAAGGGAAGTAGATGAAGAAATAGAACGAAAAAAGAAACAGCAAGGTTTTGATGCCAGTCTCATTCGTAAAGAACAAATGAGGCTGAGCCCAGAAATACGATGAGACAGAGTGGAAGAGGATCTTCCAATAAAGGAAGTAACGCCAGCAGTAACTAGAGTAGCGCTACAAGAAGAAAGATTTGATGCAGAAAGCATTGGAGAAAGGATCAATAAGGTCTATCAACAGTTAAGACGAGATAGCGAGTATGGACCTCAAGGGAATGATGATCGATCCCCAGTACCTCAATCACGTAGTGAATAGGGAAACCTGTTCAGTGATGAATGTCGGGCATTGTCTTTGAGCAGACTGAACTTAGACAAGGGTGAGGGTGATGATACTCACACTAGTTGGAGCCTAGACATGTCAGAGGAGGAAAGAGAGCCCGGTCTTGTGGCAGAAGGAGGGAGCGCGTGTGCCTCTGAAGGAAGCCCGCAAATGTATAAGGAAGTGAGATGGTCAGATCTGGAACAACCTAAAGATAGAACGCCAGATCCTATAGCATATCCTGAGCGTCCCCGAGGACGATCACATAGTGAGAAGGGAGAGTCTCCATATGTAAGCAGGTTAAGGTCATTACGACAAGGATACAGACCAGAATGATTATGCCTGTCATGGATAGACTAATAGTGGAATCCAACTATGGAATGGGGTTCACACAGTTCCCCTTGTTAAAGAAGGGGGAGCAAGACCGCAATACATTCCATTGCCACAGATGGACAAGGATAACTTAAAATGTAAGCTCCCTGGTTTGCCTTTGGGGGCTGGGAAATGGATATACAAATTAGAGTGCCACAGTTCCCCCTCCTGTCACGGTTCCACCTTCGCATAATGATACCCTTATCTCCCCCTCTTCCTGGTGAAAATGTGTACTTCATTCCTCCTGGCACCGGGCCTCCCCGTTCCTTCAGTGTTCGAATACGTTTACGCTGCCCTTTCGTGCTGCGTTCCATCTCTGCACGGCTTGTGGTTCACAATGATCATTTGACCCGCTGCGTCACTCCGTGACATAAGGTTCGCCAGAAGTCATTCCCATAAAGCACCTTCTTTCAGTAAGCGAAATGATTCTGATTGAAGTTAGTGCCTTGTTTGTTTTCTGCTAAAAAAAAAAATCTCAACCCGCTCCTGACCTTCATGTGCCTGGACTGCTATTTCTTGCCGATTTTGCCCTTGTTTCTGACCACACGATGACAAACCTCCTTGCCTGCTCTATGAACATCCTGTTGGAATTGTCCAGATCTTTGATCTTACGGTCACAAACCTCCTTGCCTGCTTACGGATTGCCTTGGTTCTACTCTCCTGTTTTGGTTTGCCTGATATTAACCTGAGTCCACAGGTTCCCAATTATTCTCCCCATTCTGCTCCATGACCTTTTTTCCCTCTGCCTAGAAAATGCCCTCACGTGCACTGAAGTAATATTATGGATGCCCTGCAGCATTGTGCACCACACCGTTGCTAGCGTGTCCCTTGTGCCACCCGGGTTCTAGCTCCATACTAACCTTCCCCTTTCTTGTAATTTTCTGCCTCCTGGGACTAAACCTTTGGACTCACGCCCCAAGTAGGAACCTGGATATTATTCCTTCAAAAGCTACCCTTCACTAAGATTAGGTAAGACACTGTACTTCGTACTACGTTCCGGATTCTTCCAGTTTGCATCATATATTGTTACTGAGGCCTCGGCTTTGTATCCCATAGGGGTAATATCAGAGGGGGAAGTCGAATTCAACAACGAGAGAATTGTACCATCCAGTAACTACCCTGATAAGGTTCGTAGTCTATCACACCTTTCTCTTCTTGTTGGTTTTCATGGCTCATTCCTAAGACCTGCTCCTTTCTGTTGCAGCATGGCGAACCTCTGGTGTAGTTCACGTTTCCTTCCCGCTCTTTCAATTGATTTACTCCTCTGTTTCGGTGATTCCTTAACAAACAGAGGGGTGTATCACTGGAAAGATCACCCTCTCTGAGGAGACTTCAATCCGGACAGGTTCAAGTTATATTACACTACGATTCCCTCTTGACCATTTGGTGGCCCTGCTTGGTGAGTACTGACATACCTATTGTTCAGCACTGATCACTAACATAGAGAAAATGGCATGAGGAAATATGCTGGCCATAGCGGACATAAAAGGCCTCCTGGCAGCCATTCTTGGAGAGAGGGTTGATGACATAAGGAGAGCTGGATATTCAAGTGTGACTGCAAAAAAAACAGCGCGTGATAGAGCGCTGTTTAATAATTGTAGAGCAGACATTTGGAGGGCGCTCACGGTACAATATCCTGACACATCGAATATGGGTGCAATTATGACACGGAAAATGAAAGAAGATGAAGACCCTATTGCTTATATTCAAAATATTCAGGAGAAATGGCAGCTTGAAACACGCCAGCCGTGGGAAAAGACAGTGGCATTATTTTACCACATTTTATGTCATGGGTTGCCTGAGCCAGTACAGAGGCAGATGAGAAAACAAGTGGAGATGGAAGCGAAGCCATGGCCTGAGATACAGTTGACAATAGTACAAAATTGTTGGTTATTACAAGATAAGACCAAGAAGAAAGATGAGAATAGAAAAATTGAGGAAGCCAAGTTAGTTCAGAAGAAATTGTCAAAATGTGCCATAGAAGGGGCGGTATTTGGGTATGGGACGGAAAATTCTCTCCTGGAGTTGAAAACTAAATTACTGGGGGAAATAGATAGAAGTGGTTTGTCTTTGATCATCTCATTAGATCAATCAGCGGCATTCTATTTAATTGAACACTCTATCCTTATCCCCAGACTACAAGAGGTTTCAAACCTCTCAGATTTGGCAGCTATGTGGAACGCTTCTTTTCTGGAGCATAGAACAAGTAGAGTCTGTTCAGCTACTGCCGAAGCTACCCCACTTTCAGTTCTATACGGGGTACCCCAAGGGGCAAGTTTGTCTCCATGTCTGTACAACTTGTTCATGGCCCTTGGTGTTTTCTAATTAAGCAGACGACACCCAATGTGTCATTTCTTTAACGGGTCATCATAAAAATGATGAGTTGGAGGTTAATAGAATCTTTTCACTGATTGAAAAGAGGATGCTGGACAACTTCCTAGCTCTGAATTGTAGCAAGACAGAGTTGATGATTGTAGACAGCTCAAAGGTGCATTTAAACTGGGAGATGACATTATTTCTCCTTTACCCAAAACAAAAATATTAGGAGTAATACTGGACCCGACACTAAGTATGAAAGCACATGTCTCATCTGTGGTGGCGGGGGTAGTATATTACATCAAATTGCTGGCTCATTTGAGGCCTGTGATCTCCCAAGAAAGCGCTGAGACAATAGCTAGGGCAATAATTGGTGCTGAGTTGGATTATTGTTGTAGCCTCCTACTGGGCACCAGTCAACGAGAATTGCACAGACTACAGGTTGCCCGGAATTGGGCAGTCAGAGCAGCACTCAGACTCCCCAAGCACAGCCATGTAACCGAGGCTTAACGTTCCTTGCACTGGCTTCCCATTGAATCCCGGATTAATTTGAGTGCTAGTTATTGTTTTTAAATGCAGGCTTCAAATAATGCCAGCGTATTTACAAGAGCACATAAAAGAGAAGGGTAACCAAATATCTCTTGGATCAGGATCTTTATACCTGATCATACAGCCAAGATGTAAGACATCAAAGGCAGAAAAGGGAGCATTTAATGTGAAGGCACCTTCTCTTTGGAATAAACGTCCCATAAGACTGAGGAGTCACTATTCTCTTCATGCTTTTAAGAAGGAACTGAAGACCCTCCTATTTGCCTGACATCTCTAAGACACGGATGCTTCCAACTGTACCCGTCTTCTGACTGGGATTCCATAAAATCTCTTTTTGAAGGCTTCCTGGACCTCCCCTTCTCTTGTTGCCTCTCTTGTTGGTGTTGTCTGTCCTTTTTGTAGTCTGCGCCTTTATGCCTGATGGTCACTAGAGCGCATAACAAATGTAATGTAATGCAATGTAATTGACAAGCGGAGAAGGAATGGGCATGCAAGAAACAATGGGTACATCACTGGTAAATCTGCACCCGATGGACCAAGGTGGGTATGGGTTTACGCCATGAGGCAGAGGTATGGGTTATAGGGGAAGAGGAGACGGAATTCAGAATAGCCAAGGTGGGTTTTAAAATACACAGAATTAGAACCACAGTGCTCAGGGAGGATATAGCCAAGGATGGATTAACAGAAGGGTTCCCCCAGTATGTTGGAATTGTGGAATGACAGGACATATTGCGTGCACATATGTGAGAGCCGAAGAATTTACAAAATGACCAATTTTCTAGAGGGGGGGGCAGCTTATCCTCCGCCATACAGCACACAAACCAGAGAAGGCTTTGCCCAAGATCACACATCTTATCAGGCACAAGCACTGCAAGTGCAGCAGGTGCAACAGCAGGGACGAGCACAAATGAATCCACCACAAGGACAGTCGCAACAATCCCCTATGTAGACACAGCAGTATACAAATACAGGACAGGTATTGACACTTAGTGTCACTGTGGTAGGAGGAAATCCTTTCACAGGGACAGGGATGAGCGTGATTCCACAATAGGACAGCTCACATGGTGAATTGATGTATTCAGTGACACCAGACCCCCCAAGAGGAACCAAGGGTCGATGGGAAGATAGGAGGCAAATCTTTCTTTTCTTGTAGACACTGGAGCAACTTGTTTGTGTATACGAGAGGGAAAATATCCCATGTCAGGTATTGCCATGAATGCTCAAGGGTACTCTGGAGCTACGAGTTGAGTTCCTTTTACTGATAAATTACCAGTCTCCATCGGATAATGTGACATGTCCGTTCCTCTGTTGTATTCACGACAGACACTGTTTAACATTTTAGGAAGAGATTTAATGACGAAACTTAACATTACAATTTCATTTACTGATCAAAGAATAATGTGCTCCACTCCAGGAATACACTATTTAAACGTGGGAGAGTTTATACTGGCGTTTACGGGGCAAGTGGCTCTGCACGGCATTCCAGTAGATCCACAGATTTTTCTGTATGGGGTAAGCATTTTACCAACATGGCTATCTGGCCTGGTAGGAAATATTGTGAGGATACCTGATGAGTTTTTATTTAGACCACAAATACCTATAGATGAGGAGGGTGGACAGACTATTCCTATAGAATTGGAAGCAGCTATATTATGAAAAGAAATGGCAATGCTCGAAGGGATAGACAATGAGGGTGGACCGTGGAGAACAGTGATAGCTCTTGAGGAAGGGTACAGACTGACTGACACAACTGATGATATATTCTGGGAAGACTGAAGCGATGACGAAGTAGTGTTCTTCATAAGCATTACATACTGGATAAGGATAGAGAAAAGGGAAGTCCTACAAAGAATGGCGATAATGCGGCAGCGACCAGCATTTTTTCAAGAGGATCTTGAAAAGTGATGAGTGCCCTATGGACCACAGGCCCTTTATTGAAGGGGATAGGAGAGATTAAAACAAAGCTTAAGCTCGAGAAGCTGATGAAGGTATATTTCAGACTATTTCAGCAATGATGAATCAGGGGATTCTGGTGCCATCAGAGTCATCATGTAATGCTGCAGTGTATCTGATTAAAAAATCTAAAGGAGGGTCATGTAGCTTTATCCAGGATTTAAGACCTCTTAACCAAATTGTAGATGCTGAATTTCCTTTAGTTCCTAATCCGGCAACAATATTGTGTAGTATCCCAATAGAAGCTCCATACTTTACGGTGATCGATTCGAAAAATGCCTTTTTCTCAATCCCGTTGCATAAGGACTCCCAAGACTTGACTTCATTTACATTTCACCAAAAGACACTAAAACATACTCGTTTACCTCAATGGTACTGTGTGTCCCCATCAATCTTTAAAAGAGTAGCAATCTCGTAAATGTAGTGATACAGTACATAGATGACCTATTGATTTGCAGTAAAAGAGAGGATGAGTGCAGACAGGACTCTATCCGATTAATCACTATTTTAGCAGGTAAGGGATCTAAGGTGGACAAGGAGAAGTTACAATACTGTCAAGAAAAGGTCTTATTCATAGGTCAGTTGATTTCGCATGAAGGAAAGAAAGTGACTCCTGGGCGAGCTGAGGCAATCATGAAAACATCAAAACCGAACACAGTGAGACAGATGCAACAGTTTTTGGGTTTGTGCAGTTACGTTAGAGCCTGGGTGTTTGATTATAGTACGTACACAAGGCCACTTCTGCAAGCATTAAAGAAAGCACAAGTTAGTCAACCAAAACTAGAATGGAACGAAGAAATTTAGGAAGGATTTGAGGAATTGAAAAAAGCAATTTGTACAGCCCCAGTTTTAGGAATTCCCAATTATGTGGAGGAATTTTATTTGTTTTCACACACAAATGGGTCATTAATGACAGCAATGCTTACACAAAGAACCACATTAGGGTATACACCTTTGGCATATTACAGTGGGATTTTAGACCTAGTTATGAGAGGACTCTTCACTTGTGAACAATCTTTCGCAGCTGCTGCGTTTGCAATTGAGAAGTCCATAAGTATTGTCATGGGCTGCTCTATGACCCTTTACATAGAGAATGTTCTATTTGCCCTTCTAGAGAAACCCAAAGGTACATTGATATCCCAAAGAGCATCAACTTATGAGGTAATGATTTCTAACCCAGCGATTAAAATTGTAAGATGTAAAATAGTGAACTCATTTATAGTTATACCCATAGAAGAAGGTGATCATGTGCATGATTTGCCAATTATGTTGAATTTTATGATGATATACCCAGTGTGAGGGGAGATTCTTTTTATTGATGGCTCTTTGAAAATTGTTCAGACTAGTGGTGTAAATAACTGTAATTGACTGTAGTATAACAATGGTGAACCAATTAATTTCAGTGGTAATGACAAGGAACGAAACCTTAGAGTAGACTCACCCACAATGAAGCCCTCCAGGATCCGCTTATACCCGGATTCCGTGTAAGTTTCTGCTGAATTGATTCTCACTGGGCTCTCCCTCCTTCTCCGTGACAAAAAGCTTTGGAAAGGGAGAAAAATCCCAGGGAAACTCTCAAAGGGGAAGAAAACCCTGCGCGTCTGCTCACTCGTCAGCCTTCTGATGTCTTCTAGCAGTGGCACATCAATGTAGGTTTACATCGTGTTGTCTAATAGCAGAAAATGAATGAGACACATTAGGCAATGGTAGGTCTTAACTCGACAGAGAAATAAATGAAAAGAGGAAAGCAGGATGGAACAAAAACCTGTAGTGGGCTGAACAGTGGTTTTATCAAGGATGAGAGGTTCTGCTTTCCGGAATGCTTCGCTATATAGAAAGGAGAGGTAATGTTGGCAGAGAGAGGAAACAAAGGTAAGTGCAACTCAGACAACCAGAAGTACCTGAGAGAAGGATCGGAAAAAAGAAGTACCTGAGAGAAGGATCGGGCTGCCTGCTGAACAGTGGTTTGGTTAAGCAGTGTACTGTTTGTCGAAAGTTGTGGAAGTAGAATATTGGCTTGAGGAAGGAAATTATATTAGTACTAATCTCTCCATAAAATGGGAAAATAGAATGAGCCAACCCTGCCCTAGTACCTTGGATGTGACCGAGGGAAGTTCAGATTCGAAGTTCCGAGAAAACCCAGAAGTTTCCCTGGAGGACGAGAGCGTTCGTTCAACTGATGGGCTTGTAGCGGTTACGGTCCTATGGCAGGGAAATGAGGATAGCTGACAAGGGAAGCAGAAGATAAAGGTCAATAGACACGATAGTATAGCAAGGACAGATAGACACAGCCTAGATCCAAACTTACGTACCGTTGATATGCTGGAGTAGCAACGCGCTGACTTGCTGTAAAGCGAGCCTGATATACGGCGTTCGGTTGAGAGGGAGGAGTCAGGTTGCTGTGTGAATACAAAACATCTACACTGCAACAAACAGCTGTATATGCTATCTTGGGAGTAAAAATAGACACCGCGTACCTGTGGAACCAATGGTACCATAGCGACCAGCGCTTCCTAAGGGGCGTGACAAGTGGGGAAAGGCATACAGGCGCCGAAGTGGTAAGACACATATTAAATGGGGAATTCGAGGTGGTAGCAAGTGCAAGGCTACTGTTGCATTTTTCAGCGCAAGAAGCAGCATTCGTAGTGATTGTTCCACTTGAAAAACATGAAGGACAGGAACTGATGGTGTACAGTGACTCTGCCTATGTGATGTCAACTGTACACCCATGGTTGGCACGTTGGAAGAGGAGGGGCTACTTCCATGCAGACGGCTCTCCAGTTCTGCATGCGTACTTATTGGAGAGACTCATTAAGGCACTACAACTCCCAGTAGGCATAGCAGTCGTAAAATGTGCAGTCCATACTAAACAAACAGATTTGATCACTTGCGGGAACGAAGCCGCAGATGTAGAAGCCAAAAGGGTTGCATATTCTTCCAGAATTTCTAGTTTTGATACTGAAGAGATTAAAGGAAATTCAGCTACAACCATGTTGGTACAGGAAGGGTTTAATATGCTGTTGATAACCCAATTAATAGAGATTCAGGGAAGTGCACCAACCAGAAGAGCAAGAACTATGGAAATTAAGGAGATGTTCTTTATCCCCCACGGAAGCTTTATGGCAACAGGACAGCACTGGAAAAGCCAGTGATGCCTGTAACTTTATTGAAAGTCACGCTTGAACAGCTGCATTACCCCGTGCATGTAACTAGAGAAAGTCTTGCTGCCAATATTCTAGAAGACTGTTTATTCCTAATTTGCTGGAACACGTTGCACTGTTTATGGTGAATTGCATCTTGTGTCAAAAGTTTACTGCTGTGCATACACTGAGAATGATTAGAGGAGTAATACCTTGACTGAATGGTTCATTTTAGCCTTTACATATCGACTATGTCGATATGCTGCAGACATGTAATGGATATAGGTATCTATTAGTGGTGGTGTGTCCCTTTTCTACGTGGATCAAGGCATGTCCATGTACACACACTGATGCCACTTGCTCAGCAACATTTTTAGTGAGCAAAGTATTTCTAAGGTGGGGTGTGTGTGAAGTACTAAGATCCGATAAAGGGCCACATTTTGTCAATGAACTATTCAAACAAATAGGGCTTTTATTAAGTACAAAGCACAAGTTCTCTTCTGTGTATCACCAACAACGAACTGAATATGTGAGAGACTCAACGGCCTCCTCAAAGAGAGGATTGCCAAGATTAAATTGACATTGAAAAAGTGATGGCTTTATTGCCTACCCCTGGCCTTATTTGCCCTTCAGAATCAGCCAGTGTCGGACCACCACCTCACCCCGCACGAGCTAGTTACAAGGCGTCGAATGAGAATGCCCCTTACACCTATGTCTAGGATTAAGAGTGATGCCCAGAGTGTAGCAAAAACCTTATGTAATGAAATGCATGATTATTTGACATATATGCCTACCAGTATTTCGTTCATTTGAGATCAAGTCAAGCGTCAAGGAGGACGGTCTAGGAACACCGGTCTTGGAACCAATCCAAGTGAACTATTACCACCACCTACGTTATATGTTGGGGACCTGATCAAGAACTTTACCCGGAAGTGGCATGAGCTTTGCTTTAATGGCCCATTATGTGTTGAAGAAGTGTCCCCTTCAGCTGTTAAGGTTCAAAGAAGAAGAGATTGGTTGCATTTAACCGACGTGAAGATTTATAAAGGCAAGATCCTCCCCCCCACCATTGCCGATCCAGTAGCAAGACAAGAAGAATTTCCACGTCTGCAGACCCGATCGATGACTAAAAAGAAGTCCAATAAGGCAACGAGTGATTAACACATACTTTAATTTGGACTGGAATTCAATAGACACTCCTTATATATATTTTAGCAGAGAGTGCAAGGACTTGCAGAGAATTGCAGGAGTTTTGAAATGAACTTTTTGAAATATATTGAAGCAGAGAGTAATGCATCAGAGTTATGCCTAAACATCAGTTCTTGATCAGAAATTGGAAAAGAGATCAATATCCAGATTCATTTTGTGGAGAGTATTTGTTTTAGTTGATAAAAACACATAATACCTGCGTACAGTGACGTTCATCGGCTTGTTGCTGTCTTTGTGTCCATACTTCAATCTTACCCTGCTCTTGTTATAAGAGATGCTAATATTCACACCTTTTTACAGGATCCTAAAAACGGTCCAGTGATAAGAAGACTCCTTATTGCTGTAATTGACAAATTTTGCAGTTGCAGACATAAAATAAACTTGTTGATTGTATTAAAAATGATTAATGAAGAAAATGGCATGATCATGGAGAGTGAACGAGTTCGGCAAGCAGTAGGATGGCACAATAAATGGCTGCCCAGATTTCTATGCATAATTTATATTTATATGATTGTTCCCGTTGTCTTTTTGTTCCTTATCTTTCACAGTCTCTATCATCTTAATGTTTCTACCAAAGAAAGAGCTCTTATGATTCTCCCCACTATGAAAACGAATAATGACAAGTTTCTTGATCTCTATTAGCATATTGGGAGACATAAAAGAGATACAGTGGAAGATCATGAAGGGATAAATACTTATCTAGATAATACAGCTCACCTGGAGAATAACATGTGGTATCAACACATGACAAAGGTGGGGGAAAGACATATGATGAGAGGTGCTATGTCTGCTCTCTCATCCCCTTTGCCATGAATACAGTAATAACTTTCATTTCAACTGAGGTTTCAGCACACAATGCAAAATGCCTTACCATCTTGCAGCACGTACTACCCGAGGACAGTTTCAAGGAAGTTGGGCGACCTTGCAATGGTGATCAAAGTGGTTGTTTCCATATCAGGATGACCAAATCAAAACCACACAAATGGAGAAAGAGCCTGGATGGAAAAGCAAAATGCTTGTATATCCTGCTGCAGGACAGGATGAGGTGATTATTGAAGAAATGAAGAGAATTAATTATCATGATGTGACAGAAATAGCAGGATCGCCTGGATGTTGGGAACAACCTCAAATGTTGATCTATGGATGAGTGCTAACAAGAAGCGATGGGAAGAAGCAATGGTGTCCTGTGCAGCTCATCTGCTTTAGACGGACTACATACAAGAAGTGCAGAAAGTGAATGATGGATGCTTAAAGTCATGGGCCAAGCACTCTAAATTGTTGACATGGGTCAAAGACGAATCAGGCCCAGTAGTTGTAGTCCCATTGGTTAATGCAACACCATGTTTCTGAAATCATGGGAAGCGCCATGTGGGATATAACAAAGAATGAAAAGCCACAATTGATGTTCCTGGGATGAGAGAAGGGACAGACGTCCTTATGGATTGATATTGGGCTTGTGGATCTAGACCAGGGGTGCGCGGCCGATTTTGACATAGGGCTGAAAGTACCTTACGTGATGGCTATAGTGAGCCGAAAAGTAAATGTGGGTGGGGCGGAAGGCGCAGCGGGGTGTGGCAGGAGGCTTTTTAAACCCCCAATTCTTATTAAACACATGGAAAAAGAATACATTTTTGAGGTGTAACGATTTTTATTTGCATTTCAAACTTACATTTTGCACTACACATTTTCCATTATTATCATTTATTTCTATTTAGTTATTGCATATCGTCTGTTTAATTAAATCATTTATATTTTATTGACCCTTGATTGGACATTCCGTTATTTTGAACTGCTATACTTTGCTGTTTGGGTTGCTCAAGAGGAGTATGGCCTTCTTTTAGTTAGGTGTCCACAAAAAGCAAAGGATGTACATCTCCTAACTGTGCCTGTTTTAGCTTTATTATTGGGTTCACTATGCCCCATGGCCCCCAACCAAACACTATGCCCCATGGGCCCCACCCCTTGTTAGGCAGAAACCTGTGCAGTTCCCTTAGGGACCACTGCAAAATGGCTTAGGACTACAGGTGTTGGCAGTAAACCCAATTGGTAGCACCCTGTTCCACCCAGATTTACCTGGTAGCTGTGGCTGAGCAGCCAGACTTCTCTCAAGAAGAGTTAGACAGTATATAGAGTATACACAATATTTACAGAGATACAGCAGCACAAGCAAACACTGACCAGAGCTTTGGTATAAAAGTATATAATTATTTATTTAAAAACACACTTTTAAAATACACTAACACTAATATGGCAAGCAAGTTCAAACACAGTCACTATCAATATATATACATCCCTGATTACTTATTGAACAAGTCTTAGTTAAAACACCACTTATTTGCAGACAGAGGTGAGCGCTTAACCTAAGATGGAACTCCAATAAATTAGTTAAAAAGGGAGGGAAAAGGCAGAATTAGGAAAGCACACAATACCAACACTTTTAAAAGAACCACAGCAAGTCAGAAAAAGGCAGAGTCTACTGTTGAGCAAGAAAGTTCATGGCCAGGCCCACTCTGGGAGAGAGCAAGGCGGAATGTGTCCAAGATCACACAGTGGAATGATACTTTGAAAAGTCTTTGCAGATAGTTCAAAAAGGGTTGGATTAGTTCAGTAAAAGTTAGTTAGCAGGTCCAAGGTAACCCCAGGATAGAGAGTCAAGGATTTACGGGACACCTTGAACAGTCTGTTGCAAGGGAGACCATGCAGGACACAGTACCTGAAATGGTGAGAAAGCTCCAGCGGGGACAGTTGTTCCTGGCAGTGGGTGCAAGTCGGTGCTTCGTCCAGGGGAAAAGAAGATCTCGACGTGGAGGGAAGCTGGAGGTCGGTGCACTGCCAGGGAAGAAACCAGCTGCGGAGTTTACCGGTTAAAAGGTACTACCCTTTTATTCGCGGTAGTGGTGAAGCGTGGCTATCCAGCCGCCGGGGTGCTTGGCATGGGCGATTCGACCACGAGACGATCCAGGAAGGCAGAAAGAGGGCGAACTGGTTATCCCCACCATTTCAGAGGAAGAAGACTCTCCGGGATGAAGATCTTCTCTGTCTTCGGGAAGTGGTGAGGCGGTTCAGCAGGGCTCCACCGGTGGTGTCGTCGTTGCAGTTCGGCTCAGCTTCTCCCTCTTCGGATTCTTTGGTCCTGTGGCGACTTCTGAAGTTCTAGTCCCCAAAGCCCTGCTTTGATGCAGAAAACCCCCATTCATCAGTCCTAGCTGTCACTCAAACATGCTAAGTGGTGAACCGGGCGGCTCACCACTGGGCCAATCACACAAGAGTGCGACTTGAGTTGCCGAGGCAACTCAGTCCAGGGTGCCTAAACCCCCCTCCCACACATCCTGTAGACCCAGACAGAGTGGCACCACTTTTGGAGGCTTCTGTGCAGAAGCCCGCCAAAAAGTGGAACAAAGGGCTCGACTTGGGTTGGAGTTTCAGAGACGAACACAAACGCCATTTTAAAACGGAGTCCTGGCAAAAAGACCCAACCGGGGAATAAATATTAAATTAATAACCCGGCGGTATCTTTAACATTGCACCAAAAAAGTGGTGCGTTTAAAATGAATGGGAAAATCCCATAGGAAATATTCCGGTGGAATATTTTGCGTGGGAGCCACTGCCACCAGCCAGAAACCCGACGAGGGGGGACTGCACAGTGCCCCCTCAAAAAACAGACCCAGGGGCATTCTAATTACCCCTACCAGTACTTCAACAATATGATGGTTTGTTCTGATCACAATTTAAGACTAGTAAAGCCATTGGTGACTTTACATGCCCTGGGAGACAGTGGTCAGTCCCAGGGTATGGAGTCTATGTTTGGGGGCCACTATGACACCCCTGTGTTACTGCACTGAGGGTGCTGTGTAACACACTTACCAAAAACACATGAAACCCTATGGAGTAAAAGACCCTATAGCCCATAGAACACATTTCAAAGTCAAAGGATATCTCAAATCATGTCTAAGAGTGGGAGGAAAAGAGTCTCACTCTTAGCAGGAGAAAAAAATAAACCCCAAAAATCCAGCAAAGCTGTTGGGGAACTCACTAGGTTTGGGAAATTAGCCTATAAAGAGAATTCTCCCTAACACCCCTCAAGCAAACACTATGCCCCATGGCTCCCACCCCTCAAGAAAACACTGTCTCATGGCCCCCACCCCCCAACCAAACACTATGCCCCATGACCCCCACCCCAACCAAACACTATTCCCTATGGCACCCACCCCTCAAGCAAATACTATGCCCCATGGACCCCACCCCTAAAGCAAACACTATGCCCTATGGCTCCCACCCCTCAAGCAAACACTAGGCCCCATGGCCCCCAACCAAACACTATGCCCCATGAGACTCACCCCACAAGCAAACACTATGCCCCATGGATCCCACGCCTCAAGCAAACACTATGTCCCATGGCTCCCACCCCTCAAGCAAACACTATGCCCCATGGCCCCCACCCCTCAACCAAACACTATGCACCATGACACCCACGCCTCAACCAAACACTATGCCCCATTACCCCCACCCCAACCAAACACTATGCCCCATGGCACCCACCCCTCAAGCAAACACTATGCCCCATGGATCCCACCCATCAAGCAAACACTATGCCCCATGGCTTCCACCCCCAACCAAACACTATGCCCCATGGCCCCCACCCCATCCAAACCTCTCAACCAAACACTATGCCCCTGACAACAACCCCCAACCAAACACTATACCCCATGACACCCATTCCCCAACCAAACCCTATGCCCCATGGCACCCACCCCTCAACCAAACACTATGCCCCATGACACCCACCACTCAAACCAAACACTATGCCCCATGACACCCACCCCCAACCAAACACTACCCCATGCCACCAAGCATGCACCATGCATACATACTCATACAGTCCCCAACCCCCCAGCCCCTCTCCTGCATACAGATTAACCACCATACACCATGTACCCATACAGACCCGAACCCCCACCCCCAACTCAGCACACAAACTCACAAGCATACACCAATACACTATGCACCCATACAGACCCAAACCCCCTAACCCCAACTCAGCACACAAACTCACAAGCATACACCATGCACCCATACTGACCCCCACCCCCCAACTCACTATACCAACTCACAAGCATACACCATGCACCCATACAGACCCGAGCCCCCAACTCACCAAACAAACTCACAAGCATGTACCCATATAGACCCAGACCCCCCACCCCTGCATCTCAACATACACTGAATGTGCACACAACAACAAACATTCAGGCAGACCCGACATCCCGCTCAGCATCTCAACATACACTGCACTTGCACAGAAACACATTCAGGCAGACCCGACACAGCCCCCCATCTGCATCTGAACATACACTGCACTTGCACACAAACACATTCAGGCAGACCCGACACACACTCCCCCTCTGCATCTCAACATGCACTGCACTTGCACACAAACACATTCAGGCAGACAAAACACCCCCCCCCCCCACCCTCCACATCTCAACATACACTGCACTTGCACACAAACACATTCAGGCCGACCTGAGACACACACCAGCCCCGCATCTCAACATACACGGAACGTGGACACAACAACAAACATTCAGGCAGACCCGAGATTCATCCCACCTCCGCATCTCAACATACACTGAACTTGCACACAAAAACAAACATTCAGCTGACCCGACACACGCCCCACACCTGCATCTCAACATACACTGAATGTGCACACAACAACAAACCTTCAGGCAGACCCAATACCCACCTTCCCCCCAGCATCTCGCCATACATTGCACTTGCACAGAAACACATTCAGGCAGACCCGACACCCCCTCTCCTCCGCATCTCAACATACACTGCACTTGCACACAAACACATTCAGGCAGACCCGACACACACCCCACCCCTTCATCTCAACATACACTGAACGTGCACACAACAACAAACATTCAGGCAGACCCGGCCCCCCCACCCTGCATCTCACCATACACTGCACTTGCACAAAAAACACATTCAGGCAGACCCGACACACACACCCCCCTCCGCATCTCAAAATACGCTGCACTTGCACACAAACACATTCAGGCAGACCCGACACACACCCCACCCCGCATCTCAACATACACTGCACTTGCACACAGACACCCCCCCCTCCGCATCTCAACATAAACTGCACTTGCACACAAACACATTCAGGCAGACCCGACACCCCCCTCCCCCCATCTGCATCTGAACATACACTGCACTTGCACACAAACACATTCAGGCAGACCCGACACACACCCCCCTCCGCATCTCAACATGCACTGCACTTGCACACAAACAAATTGAGACAGACCCAACACACCACCCCCCACCCTCCACATCTCAACATACACTGCACTTGCACACAAACACATTCAGGCAGACCTGACAGACACCCCACCCCCGCATCTCAACATACACAGAACGTGCACACAAAAACAAACATTCAGGCAGACCCAACATACACCCCACACCCAAATCTCAACATAAACTGAATGTGCACACAACAACAAACCTTCAGGCAGACCCAATACCCCCTGCCCCCAGCATCTCACCATACACTGCACTTGCACAGAAACACATTCAGGCAGACCCGACACCCTCTCCCCTCTGCATCTCAACATACACTGCACTTGCACACAAACACATTCAGGCAGACCCGACACACACCCCACCCCTGCATCTCAACATACACTGAACGTGCACACAACAACAAACATTCAGGCAGACCCTACACCCCCCCTGCATCTCACCATACACTGCACTTGCACACAAACACATTCAGGCAGACCCGACACACTCCCCACCCCGCATCTAACATACACTGAATGTGCATACAACAAGAAACTTTCTGGCAGACCCGCCACTCCCCTGCCCCCCAGCATCTCACCATACACTGCACTTGCAAACAAACACATTCAGGCAGACCTGACACTCACCCCACACCCGCATCTCAACATACACTGAACATGCACACAACAACAAACATTCAGGCAGACCCGACACCCACCTGCCCCCAGCATCTCACCATACACTGCACTTGCACACAAACACATTCAGGCAGACCCGACACACATACCCCCTCCACATCTCAACATACACTGCACTTGCACACAAACAAATTCAGGCAGACCCGACACACACTCCACACCCGCATCTCAACATACAAGCAGGTCAAAGACCCGACACACACACACACACACACAAACAAACATCCCCCCCAAAAATCTGTACTTACCGGACGTGCTTGAAGGCAGGCTAGCTGGAACGCTGGCGAGGTCTGGTACTACGGCTGGCGTGGCAAGGCTGAAATGCCTTTCGGCATCAAGCCTTTTGACCACACCAGCCATAGTGCTGGCACTCCATTGGTGCGGCACACATGCACTATGTGGCTCGTAGGAGCTATGAGGTGCGTGTGCCCTGAGTCAATGAGGGCCAGTGTTTTGTCCGGCCTGTAAGACAACAAAGACTTTTCCTAATGGAGGGCTGGCGATGCTGCTTGCGGGCTGCCCTCCATTAGGAAAGTCTTTGTTGCTGGCAGGCCAGACAAAACAGCATTGCGGGCCACAAGTTGTGCACCCATGATCTAGATAGACCCTATACGAAGTTGCCCAAGGATTGGAGCGGAGTGTGTTCCTTGGTGCTCATCCATGTTCCAGAATTAGTGATTCCTCAGAGCGATCTAAACATTGGTGAATTTCCAAAAGTGGATGACCATTTGAGAAAAAGAAGAACGCTTGAACTTCTCAGACGGACAAAAAGAGAACATTATTTCTCTGCCAAGTTGATAACCGCGTATGATACCATTCCTGAGGAGCACAAGTTGTTCAGCAAGACTGCTGTGATAATGAAAGCTATATTCATGCCCAAACAGTGGCGAATGCCAAATGGTTTCAAGTTGCCAGATGGAAGCTTTTGGAGACAATCAATGTTACCATAAAGGGATTTGACGCCATTAAAGAAGAGCTGAAGGCCATGTGACTGATGTCCCTCCAGAATAGATATGTCCTTGATATGATCACAGTGATGGAAGGAGGAGTTTGCACCAAAATCGGGCCATCATGTTGCACATATACACCTTCTCACGATGACCAGAATGGAACCTTGACAGAGGCCATAACGTTGTTGACAGACCTGCATGCCAAGATGGAATACAAGACCGATGACATTGAAGATGATAGCTGGTTTGCCTCTTTGTTTTCATGGATTCCACAGTGGTTGGTAAATATATTCAAGGTTCTTGGGGTAATACTGATGATAGTAATGTTTTGGATTCTGTATGGTCAGGATGGTGATTGCCCAGTGCAAGAAAATGGCAAAAAAGGTGGCAGAGATGAAGATCATGATCGATGTCAAACCTGAACCGAACGCCAGGGAGTTGACTGATGATGCTGTTAGAAAATACATAGAGGCTAGCATCGTAGCACATGAAGGAACCAAGTTTCTGTACCCATAGAATCATAAGTACGTGGGACGATGGGTCTATTGTATACCGAATGGACAATGTAACTACATGACCTGGAGTGTAGACGACCATGTCAAATCAGCAGGCACCCTGAGGGGGGTGATGAAGATATGGACACCAAAGAAACATTTCTTCAAGAGCAAATACCAGGATGTGGAAATGATTGAGGAGATGGTTGAGGACACAACTAGAGGGGGGGAGGTGTAGAGGAGCAGCTGCATGCCTCTGCAGGAAACCCTGCCCCCCTACTTCCCATATGTTGTAGACCTGAGATTGTGCCGTGTTTGACACCTGCAGTTGTGCCAATACCACAGCGTGTGTTCGAAAAAAGATACCCATTGAGACATCCCTACCAAATGTATCCCCGAAGGGATGACAACTTAAGGGAGGATCTCCCTAAAGGAATATGAGAAGGAAGAAAGAGAAATGAGTCAAGGCTACCCCTCTTTTAGACACACAGGGAGTGCTAGTAGCCCACAAGGGGCTGGGGTATATTTACCACAGCCATTTGTGATCAAGTTGTCAAGTTAGAGTACTGTTAAAACAAACTTTATTGTACATTAATAATATATCTGCATTAATAGCAATATAAGACAATTATCAAAACATATAACTGAAATTATCATTGACAACACAAGAACATGTAACACATTTTCAATCTACAAGAATGAGGTTAGTAGCTAGAGGTAATTATATGTGCTGCAGACAATGGCAGCACATTTCATCTGTCGACACTTTTGCATGTTTCCAGTTCGGGGATGACTCAGAAAGATTCTGGTTTGTAATATCCTCCAAACTTTCTTCAAGACACTGGTGCTACAAGCTGTTTGATGTTGTTATCGAACATGTTTGGGGATAGATGGTTACTCAGAGATCTAATATTTCTTCTCTGTGTCTTGGGCTGAATTTAGGAAGGACTGTTGTTTGTCCAGTGGCGTGTTTCAATTTGGCTCTGGTGGCTGCTGGTAGAGTGCTCTTGTCAGGCGTAGTACTGAAATGGCAGTATTGACTCTGGACCAGCAGAACTGGGTTAGCTAGTAGCTGAAGGTTGGTTTGTGGGCCGCTCCAGCGTTTAATCAAGGTAGCGGCTCAAGCACGCGCATGCATCTGGGAATATGAGGAGCATAGTAAAGAAGTCAGTGACGTCACATAAGAGTACGTACAACGTTCCATGATACTGACTGAAGGAGATGTATAGATCCTGAAGAGCGTAATGACGAAGTAAAGAATCAAGTGAACTTTTAAATACGAAAAAGGAGATTACACATGCACGAAGTGCAGCAGAAAAGCAGCCATTCAATAATTGTACAGATGCTGAAACGCAAGTAGACTAAGTCCTTATAGAAGCTGCAGGCAAAGCTGCCATTGTATAGAAGCTGGGCATCGGTATCATGAATTTGGTATGTCAGGACCCATGAAGAGGGAAGGAAAAACTGTGTCGCAGCAAGAAGAAGCAGAATCGTGGAGCTGCAAGACAAGGTTGTCTGACCTGGAGTCAAGACTGAAGCAGCCAGGGTCAGCTATCTATTCTGGAAAGGAGCAAAAGTGAAAATAATGAATCATCCCTTGTTAAGGTGCAAAGAAAGAACACCAAGAGTGCCAAGTTTAATTCATTTAACACATTTAAAACCTGCAAAATGGCCCAAATCGTGGTCTCCTATCACTTGAGCCAAGGATGAAAATAGAGTTCGGACTTAGAGTCCCAGAACAAGATAGTGAATGCTCTCCCACGTTTTCTAAAGACAAGGATACTTTTGCAAGGCCAAGTTCAAAGACAATCTTAATGGCAGAAGGCATGGGCGATGAGAGATGCTGGGCTAATTGGGTGGGGAGGTTGTGTCATCCCCCATCTCCTTGCACCTGGGTCTGGGCTTACGTGCTTCTAAGTGAACCGAATGTTCCAGACCTGGCACAAGCGTGCCAACCAATTGTAGTGGTCCATATAACAAAGGACCTTACAGTTTGAAAACCGGTGGGAAGCCGTATATCTAATGTTTATGAAGAATGACATGTTTTAGAGGTAGGCATATGTTGTCCACCTGACGGTGGGCAGCCAATCACAATCCTAGTTCCTATAGATAATATACTTATACGTTCCCCTTTAGCCAATCCCGACCCTTAGTAGGTTTTTATTATTGCCACGTAGAATGAGGTCACCGCTGACGTATTTTTGAAATAAAAGCTATGATTTGTGTGAAAATCGCTGAGAGAACCTGAGCGTACACCCGTTGATGTTCGTTGTAAACTCCCTGTTCTAGATAATTGTTAATTAAACAGTACTTTGCCATCTTCCTGAGTTGGTTCAGTTATTTGGATTCAGAGTTATTTTGTGTGATCCCATACATTACATATGCACCTTCCTAAAGGGCCCTAGGTTCAATTCCTTCCTGCCCTTATCCCATTGTGCACACGCACAGCTGCTCGAATATTAATATTTAATAAGAACTCTCTCTCTCCTTTTCTCTTTTAATCTTTTTATTCTTTCTTTCTTTAGCCCTCTCTCTCTTTCCCTATCTCTCTCTTCCCCTCTCTCTCTCTCTTTTTGTTTTCATCCTCTCCCCCGCACTATCTTTTTGTGTGCATTCTTTTTTCCCCTTTAGGTGAGAAGTCGATGGAACCAACAGCTACAAATACTACACTGTATATTAGGAAACGTGTTAGCTATAAGATTAGTTATAGATGTTCATATATGTGTGCCATGCATTTTATTGCATGAATATTCACCATTCTATTTTTTTAACTTCTTTTTATTGATTTTACAACAAAGAGAAAAAGAAAAAAGAGGAATGTGTTACCCAACTCCCTCGACACCACCCCAACCCCCCCACCTTATCACCCCCCCCCCCCTCCCCTGAAGGCAGCAGCATTATGTCCGTGGTCCATCACCTCCTCGGACCGGTCTGCAACAGTTGTCAAGTTTATGGTGGAGAAACAGTCCTCCCAGTTTCCCCCCTCCCTTCCCTGGGAGTGTCTTCTCCTTGTCCATGAGTATGTACACTGGCACTTCCGAGTGACATCTGTATTGTCCGCATAGGCACAGGCCACGGCCGGGCCTTCTCCTTTCCGGTTGTGTGCTCTTCTCTGGTCTATATATCGCCCCGGGGCGCGAGCGAGTCAGCTTCTTCTTTTTCTGGGCCTCCTGGGTTGCTCATGTTGTCTCTGTCTCTGTTTCGGAACAGGCTTTGCACCAGGGTATTCCACGCCAATATTCTAGCCCCGTTGTTGCCTTCTCCCCTCTGCGTGGCTCTCGTCCAGCCTGCTGCTTCTGCTATTGCCCATTTTTGCAGGTCTGCACACCAGCACTCCTTCGAGGGGCCTTCGCTAGTGTTCCAGGCCATAGCTATGCGGCTCTTCGCCAGTATTGTCATCAGATCTTTCATCTTTGCCACATGCGACATCTGCCGGTCTCCCCTCGGGAACAGGCCCAATATGTAAAACGCCGGCGACCAAGCCGGCATGTGAATTCCTGCTGTCATCGCCCTTTCCTTTACCATGTTCCAGAAGTCTATTATTTTCGGGCATGACCAGAACATGTGCACCATGTCAGCTTGTTCTTCTCTGCAGCGCGGGCAGCACCGGGTTTGTCCATCCCCCATCTTCGACATTATCTTGGGGGTTAAATATGCTCTGTGCACTATATAGATTTGCATCTGCCTGAATTTAGCGTTCCTGGAGACCTTCTTTGTGTACTGGAGGGTCCTGTTCCATTCCTCATCTTTGAAGGGTTGTTGATGCTCCTCCTCCCATTTTGCTCGCGCGTTCAGTAACTTTTTGTTGGTGGTTCCTAGTAGTTGCTCATAGAGTCTGGACACGGTGTGTCCTCCTTCAGAAACATCGTACCATGCGTGTAGGGCACCTTCGGTGTCCTCTGTCTCTGGCATGGTGGCCCATCTTTTCTTTATTGCTTGTACCAGGCTATTAAGCAGGATGAATTGGCCTTTGTGTACATCCTGTTCCTCTACCAGGGACTGGAATTCGACCCATTGTCCTTCTTGCCACAGGTCCCCTATCTGGGCTACTCCTTTGTCCTCCCACTGTGTTCTATACATTGCCAGGCTCGCCACTCGGGCATCAACTAGTCCCGCCAGGAGGATCTGTCTCGAGCAGGGGTCTTGCGTGCCTTGTGTCTTCCAGGCTCTCTTCCATAGCTTTCGGCCTAGTTGGGCCATGTTGGGGAGGCCGTTGTCACCCTCTCTACCAAGTTCCTTGTGTCCTGTCGGAGGAGCCCCACATCTACAATCACTGCATCCAGCTTGCCTTCTATCAACGTCTTCAGTGATTCTATGGCCTCTAGAATACTGCCTTCCACCTGTCTGATCTCTCCCTGTGTGGCGTATGGCTCTGGCGTGTCCTTCTCGGCTGCCTCAGGCTGCTGGTCTTCACTTTTGCAGGCGAATGACTCCATGACTGTCTGTCTCCCCCTGCCACCTTTTTGCTTATCTGGCATGTTGGCCTCAGCCGCTCCATGCCTGTATGTGGGTCTTGCTCGCGCAAGGTCTATGTTGTGCTTCGGTGGTGTTTGTTTGCAGGTTTCCCCTTGGGTTGTGGTCCCTTCCGCAGTTTCCCACTTGCTTGCTCTGATCTCTGATGGGTGGCCTCTCCCCGTCTTCTCTCAGTGTTGTCCAGCAGCCGTGTCTGTGCGGCACAGCTATCACACGTGGCTGCCCAGTGGGTGCCGTGTCTGTCTTGCCTGTCTTCCCCCTGGCTATTGCACCTGCCTTGGTGTTTGTAGGAGGAGGCTAGCCGCCCATGGGGGCCGTTTCCCCCACCGTGTTACGATCTAGTTGCTTGGTTTGTGGCTTCTTACGTTCTTTTTCCCTTTTGGAGGCCTTTTGTTAACGACCTAGGTGCTGTTCAAGTGGGATGTATCCTCCCATGTATTGTGCTGTGGTCCCCGGAGTAGCTGTCTAACCTGAGGTCAGACTCTGTGTATGTCCTCTCTGGCCCCCTTCTCCTCGCTTTGGTGGTCGGCACTGGCAGCCCAGGTGCTGCCCTGGGTGGGCTGTGTCTCGTCACACAAGCCCAGTGGTCTCCCGCCTTTCCTCCAGGCCCAACGCTCCATTCGTCCGCCTCGCCTCCTGGTGTCGGGGGTCCCCCGCTGCTCCGTTGGGCCCCCGTGATAGTCCTACCGTTGGCCTCCGCTCCAGTGCAGCTGCTCGTGTTCGTGCTCCTCAGGCTCTCGCGGGCTCCCCTTCGGACTGGTCTGTGCCACGGCCGCTGCTCGTCTCCTGCGGCCACGGCCTCCTCGTCTCTGCCCGCCCTGGTACAGCGCGGCAACGCGCAGCACTATCTCAATCCTCTTCCCCCTTCCGCTGCGGCCGGCCCCTCACGCCTCCAGGGTGGCTCTCCGGCCTCGACTGGGCTGGATGCTGCCCGTCAGCGCCTCCCAGCCTGCCTTCCTCCGCCTGTGTTTCTTCGTGTCTCAGGACGCGGGCAGCAGTGTCAGCGAGACGCGTCATCCATTTTGCCTGACGGCTCCGCGTACCTCGCTCTCTCCGTTTCTGCCTTCCCGGCTACCGATTTTTGCCGGGTTTTTCCCAGTGCATGCTCCGGACCCTCCGGTGCCTCTACCCAGTGTTTGTTCGATCTTTCCACGGTTGTTTTCGGCCTTTTTGTAGATTCAGTCGTCGGATCGAGTGGGAACTCTTCAAGATTAGCTCACGTTCGCATAGCCGCCAAGCCACGCCCCCGAATATTCACCATCCTAATGTTCATATTGGGAATTTATTGGGGATCATCTTCTATATGGGGAGATCATATAAAGAGGGAGTGAAGGGGTGCATACACAAACATCTCCAACATTACTGTAAATGTATACCAATAGTAAATTAAAAGTGCAATAAATGCTACAGCAGACCAACAAGTACGCCTGTACGTATGAGTATGAGTATGATATTAGAATATGTGTTCCCAATTGTTTTTAAGAATATTTTTCATAACATAAGCATTAATTATATTAGAATTAGAAGTGTCTGAAGCAAACACATAGGGCCACATTGGAGAATGAAAAGGCAAGCACAAAGGGTAAAATATGATGCCTACCATGGGCTAGGCCTTGATGCTATTGAAGATGTGCGACACGCCGAAATGACCAACAGTTGGTATATGGATATGAGTTTGGTAGGGAGAGAAACAGCGAGTGGTAGCTGTTACGTATGTTCACTAATCTTACACGCGTCGGGGGCACCCAAGGTATTAATGCCACAAGAAGTACCAATCATAGAGGCACAGTGCCTGGTTCATCTTGCGCTATGTAGGGTTAGGTGCACCTTCCAGGCACAAAGCATGCGACTTTAGCCAGATCCCCTGCAATGTATGAATGTATGTCCGTTTATATAGCGCCGGCAGCCCGCAGGCATCAGGGCGCTTTTAACAGAACAACACAGACTATGCTAAAGTAATGCATCCCTATTCATTATCTGTTCCTGATCCCCAGATTACCGCTAAAAGAAAAAAGCACTGGTCATCTAAACAGGTGGGTCTTCAGATTTTTTCTGAAGATCAAATAATTGGAAGACAATCTGAGCTCAGGCGGGAAACTGTTCCACTGCTGTGCTGCCATTTCTTGCAAATGATCTGCCCAAACCTGTCTTTAGCTTATATTTTGGTACTGTGAGCAAGCCTTTACCTACCAAGCGTAACTGTCTCTGTGGGTTGTAAGCTTCAAATTGTTTTTTAAGATAAATGGGGGCTTTTCCAAACAGGCACTTGTGTACAAGTGTCATGACCTTAAACTTCGTCCTCTCTTCTACTCTAAGTCAATGCAGCGATCTTCTAGCCAATGTTACATGATCCATATACCTTAGTTTCCGTGGGACCATACTTTCTCTTCTGAAAAAAGTTCAGAGTCTGTTTCTAATTAACAGTTAAGACATAGAATTGGTTAGATTCCCTGAACCAAATAACCCTCTCCTGGCAGAAGTGGGCTATGCATCTAGGGATGTGTACCAGGCAGTTGAAGACGCAAAATCGGATTTAAGGATCTTGGACATATTGGTTCTAAAAAGCCAACCAAAACTACTGCAGCCACGGAATGTGGCAATTGGAAAGAATGTTCATTTCCAAGAAGGGGATACCAATTTGCAAACCACCACCGAGATGCCTAAAGCTACATGTCAACAGAGGAGTGTCTCCAATAAGGACAATACCTTAGCCCTTCTGCCAAGCATTCTAACGGAGGTTTTTCAGAAGCTGGGTCTAGGGTCCCAGCATCTTTGAAAACAAGGGGCTGAGAGTTATTTGCTGTAATACACGGGGGCCCAATAACTGTACCTCAAGGGTCATAAAGAACTATCTGTTTGATGTGGGAGATGTCATGATGTTGCAGGAGACTTGGCTCGTAAACCCCATAGTAGTTGAAGGGTACTCAATTGTGGTTCAAAGGGCAGTACAGAAAGCTAGAGGGAGGCCGAGTGGTGGGTTGCTTATTGCCTTCAAAAACTCAAAATGTAAGGATGTTGTCTCCTCTGAAGGGATTTTTCATGGGCTACAAATGTGCAAGGCTACATTCAGAAATGGGGCGAGTGATTGTAACGCTCACCTGGCTCCCAGGGAGGCGCTGTCTGGTCTGGGTTGCTGTGGCCTCTTCAAGCGTGATGCGCAGAATTCGGACCACCGATTGAACACGACCCCCAAATCTTGCTTGTCGGGCCCGTAGGATTATCCTTCTGAAGATGAGAAAGGGGATTAACTGTCTGCCCAATAGTGTGCTTGCTCCCTCCTTCCCCCCTTCGTTCTTCTCCGATTCCTCCAATACCCCCGGTTTAAGCTCACCTTATGGTTTGGAAGGATGAACTCTCCATCCTGCTTCTGGTGCAGGGGCACGCGTTCGTCCAGTTACTTCACTGGTTTTCAAGAATGGCGCTGGCACATCCACTTGACTTTTCTGAGTAATACGCCGTAAGTATGAAGATGTAAAAGTTCAAGTGTGAGCCTCCTTTTATGTTGTCTTTCCTGACCTTTATTTCAGGTGCAGAACAAAGGCGATGCTTTGAGGGGTTAAATTGCCGGTGGTAAAATCAGGTGAGTTAGTGATGAGGGCGACCCCTCTAAATGTCTTTATAATTCCCCAGTAATGTCTTTTGTCCTTTCCCCATAGGGGCGGGGTGCGGTACCTGCCAAAGATGAGGCGCCGACCCGAGATGTGAAATGATTCACCAAGAAAAGCCGGTAAGTAATATGGCTGAAAATGTCCTTTCCCCTTAGGGGCCGGGGTGCGGTACCTGCCAAAGTTGCGGCGCCGACCCGAGATGTGGAATGGCTCACCAAGAAAAGCCAGTAAGTAATATGGCTGAAAATTCGGCTTTCCTCTTGTGTTCCCTTGCTCACCTTTTGTCTCTTCTTCTCTCCCTTAGGTGCAGAGATGTGGCGACCGGTGCTGAGAGCCGCGATGGAGCCGGGCGGCGTCTCGGGAACAGGTGAGTGAAGCACGGCGCTGCAGCGAGCAACGCGGTGCTTTTAAATGGAAGTCTTCCTTCAGGAATGCTGGCGTGAAGATTCTGGATGCAGGTAAGAAGGTTGAATAAGTTCTTGGTTTTCACCTCTCTCTTCTCTTATTCCCTTACAGGCGTTCCAGGTTCGAGGCGGGCGTGGCTGGAGTCCAGGTGCAGGAGCAGACACGGTGAGCGTTCAGCTGCTGGGATGCAGAACAACGCGAAGCACGTGTGGCTGTCCGGGCGTGGCTTAAATAGCTTTGGAAGACGTTCCAGGTGAGTATTCTTCCACAGCCCCACCCAAGTAACAAAATAGTTCCATCAGAAAAATAGTTCCTCCTAAGCCTCATTTGGCTTGGTTCTTCATGCAGCATGGTCTGCATCAGGTGAGTGTGCAGCATGGTCTGCTTCAGGTAAGTGCACCAAACACTTCCCCTTATGAGCCTGGCGCTTATGGCGCCAGGACTGATGTCCAACATGAGCCTGGCGCCAACGGCGCCAGGACAGAGTCCAAAGAGCCCCTATAAAGGGCCGCTGGGCTTTTACCCGGGGGCGTGATGCCTGCTCCCGGGGGTGCTGGGCCTGGCCTGGTGCTCTGGGGGTAGGCATCATGACAGTGATAGAACAATGATTTTTTTTGCAATATCTATTGGAATCCGTCTAATATGGTGCTCCTCGCATTCCTTGATGTGTTAGCCAAGGCATTGGGTGATATGAAATCTGCCTTTCCAGGGGCGGATATAATTCTATGGGGTGACCTTAACACACAATGCATTGCTCTCCCAAGGAATAGGAGAATATCTGTGGGGGAAAGAACCACCAAAAATTGCCACATGTGGGTAGAGTGGTTGAATGACTGAGGTTTGAAAATGTCTAATAGGTCTCTTCCAGGTGATGTCCCTGCTAACCCAACCAGGATTCAGGGCACGTCTGCCTCAATATTGGACTACCTGAACATAAAAGAGGGGGGCGGTAGTGACCATCTTAGGTTGGAACTCTTTTTCCCAGAAATTTCAGCAGAAACTTTGCCACGGATGCCTCAGAAGCTAATAGCTCGGAAAGGCAAAGTTCACCTAATGAAATATAAAGCTGGGGGAGCTGACTTAAATGAAAGGCTTTCTGTAATACCAGAAGTACAAAGAGAGAACTGCTCCCCATCAGGCTTCATTAAATTCATTTGGCAAATTAGTCCTCCGAAGCTAGGAGGGGGTGGCCTTAAACATATCCACCGGCACGTGTATGACGAAAAAACGATGGCTAAGAAAAAAGATCTAAATGGTAGATTGAGGCTCATAAAAAAAGACACTTCATCAGCAAAATTGAACAAGGGGTGCAAATAAGTCTGCTTAAAAACAGCTACAAACAATGGTCAGTGGCTAGGAATGTAAAAAGGTTCCAACAGGATGGAGAGCATATATTGGAGGTTTTAGGCAAGAGAGATGCTAAGGGATTTTGGGATACCATGCATGAAATGGAGGGGGGAAAAAACTACCCAATTGTGCAATCTGGTACCCGAGGGTGAGTGGATTAAATACCTAAAGTCCGTTTTTGGTCATCCAGTAAGAACAGTTTGTGACTATAACATTAAGGCAGAATGGCGGCTCGATCTTAACACGCCGGATATCGAAGACATCATTATGAAAGCTTTGTCCTCGAAAGCGGCAGGGCCTAATGGGCTGACTTATCAAGTCCTGAAGGGAAACTCAGCATTATGGGCAAGACTGCTTAACTGGCATTTTAGGGAAATCTTGGCTCAGAGACAATTACCATCATCATGGCGCACTGCTACAGTTATCCCATTATTCAAGGTGGGGCGATAGGGAGGCGGGGAAAAAATATCGGGCCTTCGCCTTGCTGGGTATCGACAGCAAGATATTTAGGAAAATCTTGCTGGGGAACTGGAAGTCTGGGAAAATGCTCTCACAATATCAAACTGGGTTCAGGAGGGGTCTCTCAACGGCAGTGAATGGCATAGCATTAAATCTCCTGTGTGAAAAAACCCATGGGAAGGGAGGTGAACAACTTTATGGTGCCTGGGTAGATTTTTCCAGGGCCTTTGACCAAGTGGACAGGGGAAGGTTGTGGATGAAATTGAGAGCAAAAGGCATCCCAGAGGGGCTCCTGGCGATGATTATAGAGTTCCATAAGGACAATGATATCAGGGTGAGATTAGATGCAGAGGGCCATCTGTCAGAACCCGTGAGAGTGAACTGGGGGGGTCAGACAGGGTTGTCTTGGGGCCCCGCTATTCTTCAACTTGTATACTTCGGATATGGGGAGTTTCTAGCATCCGTGGCTTTGGCCAGTCCTTCCCTAAATGGTAAGAAAATACACTGGCTGGTCTACACCGATGATGTGGTAGTTTTAGATAAAACAGCCATCGGGTTACGACATCTACTTAATGGTATTCTATGCAGCTGAAAATGGGCTCTCCCTGAATCCTAACAAATCAAGGGTGTTGGTATTTAGGCAAAGGAATAAAAAAATTGTATTTCCAGGATGGTCGATGGGGGGGAGGCAATCAAAAGGGTGGAGGATTGACCTTGAGATAAAAATAAAACCCCTTGCAGCTCAGATGAAAAGAATCCTTTGGAAATACGGTAAATTTTCATTCATACCTATCCTCAAGTTTTATCAGGCCAAAATCATTCCTGTATTATTTTATGGGCTAGAAGCCAAACCCCAATTGTGGACTACATCCTGGCAAAAATGGGAAGGTCTGGTATGGAAACATGCCTTGGGCCTACCAATGAGTCTATCAATGGACAATATCAGATGCAAACTGGGCTTAAGATCATTAAAATCCCAAGCAGAGTGGAAACTGTTGATCTTGTACCACCGCATTATATCATCACAAGACCAATCCCTTTATACAGATATGAGAAAACATCTGGAGGTTGGTAATTCCCACCAGTTAGACAGACTTGACTCACTTGCGAAGGATTGGCAGGAGTGGGCGAACATAGACTCAAAATTGTTGGAGGAAAACCCATTAAAGGCCAAAAAAAAATGGGAGGAAATGGACTGGATTAGGACCCTTGAGAAAATAAGATCAGGGTCATATCCAAATCCCCTACAAAGAGCGGAAAGGAAACTGGGTTTCCTCAGCAAATATTTAATAAAATTTCCAGACTGGAAAATAAGGAATATGTTTTTCAGACTGAGATTGAACATCTTACACACTGGGGAAATTCTGGCAAGAGGAGGCTTGGGAGCTTCTGCATTAAGTCTATGTCAGTCGTGTGCCAAGCCTGAAAACCAATCAATCAAACATCTGATGATGGAGTGTGTGGGCACAGGAAATTCTAGACATCAATTTCTCAGTAGATTCATGTCTGATGTAACATACTGGGCACACAACTCCTTTTGGGAAACCCTGATTGATGGACACTCGCATCAAAAGACGATCGCTGTCGTCAAGATGCTTGAGGACTGTAAGATAGAACTGTAAAATCCTTTTAAACATTGTTTAAATTCTGTTGGAATTGGTCTGGATGCGAATGCTTTGTTTAACTGTATACATTTTCCTTTTCTGTTTTTGTTAAATTATGTATTTTGATTTGTGATTTGTGAAAGGTTATATTTTTGTAACCATATACAATAAAAAAAATATATATATATACCTTAGATTCTTCACAATCCTCACTGCGTCATATTCTATAACTTGGCATCTGGCCAGACCTTTTGTTTGCACCTATTAACAGGGCATTGCCATAATCTAACCTCAACAGTACAATAGCCCTTGCAATTGTTGCTGTGTTGGTTTCATTTAAGAAAGGTCTGATAGCCCTCATGAGGCGTAAGTGATATGCTGTGTTTTTATGCAGGTAGTTCACCTGCGCTTCTGAATTGACTGAGGAATTGACCATCATCCTCAACGTTTTAACCTTGTTGGATACTTGTATTTTAGCTTCATTTATAAGGAAGGTCTCATACTCATTTCCTAGCTTGGCTATTGTTCGACTGGACCCAAACAGCATAAATTCAGTTTTTGTATCATTAAGACACATCCAATTTTGCTGCATCCATTCATCTATTTTACTACATACTTTAGCTATCTTATTGCTATCCTTGGAATATGTTCCCTCTATTTCAATGATGAGCTGCGTGTCATCCGCATAGTTGGTGAAAAACACGCCAGCCCCAACCAATATGCCACACAGGCTTTTCATATACATATTAAATAGCATCGGTGAGAGACTTGCTTCCTGAGGGACTAAAATTGAAATAGCCTTCGAGAAATTATCCCCCCAATGAACTTTTGCTTGACTATCCGTTAAGAAAGATACTAGCCAATCCAATGCTACCTCGGAACATCCTCTATGCCTTTCAGTGCATTTACTAATAGACGATGATCTACCAGATCGAACGCCGCACTGAGATCCAATAGCATTAGTATCCCTACTTTTCCTCTATCGACCAAATCCAACATATGATTTTGAAGATCTATCATTGCTGTTTCAGTGCTATGAAAAGCCCTAAAACCAGATTGTTGTTGGTGTAGGGATGGCTGTTTTTCTATATGTTCTTGTAATTGCATAGTAGCAATTTTATCCAGGATTTTAAGTATGAAATTTGAATTTGTGATAGGGCAAAGATTGCCAGGGTCCTTTGGATCAAAACCTGCCTTTTTCACTATGGGCGTGATAGTAACCTTTTTTATCTCTTTCGGTACTATTCCCTCCTTAAAAGAGGCATTAACTATACTCAGCAGAACAGGTGCAAACAATTCTTTGTTTTGTAGTATGATGTTAGATGGTAACACATTTTCGGCGCAAGCAGTGGGTTTCATTTGACTTAAAACCTCCAGCAATTCTACTTCAGTGATAGTAGTGACATTGAAATTATGTAACCCACCCTGTTTATCACTCTCCTTCATCGACATTGCCTGGCTAGATAGTTTCTTGGCATTAATTAAATTTTGTCTGGCTTTCATTATTTTAGCTGCAAAAGCATTTTGCACAATATCACAATCGTCCTTAGTTGGTGAAAATGGCGGTGTGAGATTTTTAGGTTTCTCAACACTTTTTAAAATTTTGAATAACTTACTCGTAGTATTAGATGCTGCTTCGATTTCTTTATTAAAGAAATTCGCCTTGGCTACCCTTATACTATCTCTATACTTTTTATTTGCTACCTTCCAATTATCTTTGTTTTCCTTTGATTTATCATGATGCCACTTTCTTTCAAGTGCTCTTTTTTCCATTTTAATTGTGTGCACCTCTGTATTGAACCATTTCTGGTTCTTACTGTCTTTCCTGATTATTTTGGTTTTCAAAGGTGCCACTTGATCTACTAAGTCTTGAATTTGTGTTAGATATTTACTTAACATCATCTGGCAGCTATCCTGATCCTGTAGTGTTTGTAGAATTTTATCTAAACAAGGTTGAAGTTGTTCAGCTTTCAAGTTTTTGACATTTCTGCTCACTACCTTAATGTGAGGGTTCTGTTGTTTTATGGGGGTTTGCAACACTATGGGCCTCATTACACGGTAGGCGGTAAGGGTTTACCGGTACCGGTATTTTACCGGTACTGGTAAACCGTTACCGCCTTACTACGAGGTCCCTTTGCGCGTTGGAGAATTTAACGCCTGCTTTTTGCAGGCGTTAAAAGCCAACCCGCAAAGGGACCAGGGAGCTAATTACGGTACCGCAATTTGCGGTACCGGAATTAGCACCTTCCCCATTCCCATTATGCCCTATGGGGCAAAAATGGGAATGGGGAAGGGCAATGGGGGAAGGGGGAATTACCGCCCCACCAACCTTGTAATAGGGCGGTAATTCCCCTTTCCACCAAGGCGGTGCCGGTATTTTACCGGCATGGACCAAGGTAGCACCTTGGTCTACCGCCGTCCGTGTAATGAGGCCCTATTTCTAAAGAGACCAAAAAATGGTCACTCCATATACAGGATTCTGTGGAAATCATTTGGGTCTGAAGGTTTTGTGTTAGGGCCTAGTCCAATTGATTTCCTTGCAGTGTTGTGGGCTCACTAATGATTAACCTGAAATCTAAATGTTTTAATGTGTTTTCCAAGCCAATGGCTTCTTTGTCTTTCCCATTCCTTCTCCAGTAGTTAAAACCACCAACTACTAACGTAGATACGTTTTTAGTGATTTCAAATTTATTAGTTGGGAACAAAGCTTGTTTGCAAACTCTGGGACCAAAGAAGGTGGTCTGAAAGCACTACTATATTTAGGCAGTTATTGGGAATAAATATCAGTTTCATTTGTAATGATTCACATCCGCTACAGTTAAAGTTAACTTTAAACAGTTTCAACGCCTCTCTGGTTATAATAGCTACTCCACCCCCCCGCCCACTTTCTCTATTCGTGTTGTACACTGTGTAGCCCTCTGGGACTGCTAGGTCACATGTGGGTCCTATGGGGTCTTTCAACCAGGTTTCTGTCACACATAGTATATCTATGTGTTTATCCATGATCATGTCATTTATGTTAATTGCATGTTTAACATGGACCGTGTATTCAATAGCCCCACCTTAAGCTTTTGATGAGGCTCTGGTGTTTTAGTGGGTTTCCCTTCCTCTCCCCCCATGGAAGTCTATGTTCAACCATGCATTCACTAACACAGGGCAATCCCCCCTTCCCTCCCTCATCTATTAGCATCTGTAACAATAATCCAAGAGACATTAAATGCTCGCAGCATCCATATCTGGTGATCCAAGGACTTAAATATATAAACAACAGATGACAAGAGACCACATTCAGCTGCATGGCAGAGGGCCTCCTAGGATATGAAGAGGAGCTCTTGGCTCGAGTAGAAGCAAAATGCGCACACATTTGGACAGAGCATATTCCAAAGTTGACATGGATTGCAGCTGGGCGCTTAAGTTTAAGAATATGGTTACAACCAGTTACATTTTTGTCTTGTGCTTAAGGAGATGGTTACATCCAGTTACTTTCATGCTTAGTCAAATGCCGAATGTGAATACATAGTGCTTACATCCCATTGCTTTCATGCTTAGTTCAAATACAAGATGCAAGTACAGTTGTTGCAGTTACATTGTACTATAGTTACGTTTCAAGCTAGTCCAAGTTGTAACAGTTTAAGCATAATGCAGCATAATTTTCCTAGAACCCTTAGAAATGTCTAGTCTGAGGGGGCTAGGAGAGAGTTTGGTTATGAACTTTGCTTCCACAGTGAAGGAACTATTTTTATCGGCTCTAACGACTGCTGCAATAAGACCCTCCTGATTCCAGACCTGAAAAGAGGCACAGCAACAGTGGTCAATTACTACTGGATCTGCGGCCAACAGACATACTTGCACCATCATGAAGAGGCTACTGTTCGCTGGCAATGCTGCATTCAGCACTATTGGTAATTCCAGAAGATAATTTGCAAGGGGGTCCAATACCTGATACAGTCCTGACCGTTTCTCCCTCATTTGAAGAACAGAACCTGTTCCCAACACCAGCGTTTTATATCCTACCCGCAAGAGGGCAATATGAGAAGCTGTGGAGGAAGAGGAGATCAAACTACCTATCTAGAGACTCACCCATGCTGTTTGCTGAAATCCCTGATGAATGCACACGTTTCAGCTCATTGCAAACATTCTTGGCGTAACTACTGTTCTCCAGCATGGGGTCTGGCATGGATTCACATGCTCATGAATATTCCCCGTCGTCAGGCCGGGAATCCTCAGTAAAGAAAAAATCAGTATCAGTTTCGTTTCTGATCTGTCTTTCTTAGAAGTAACCAATCACTGGTCCCTGGGTCATACTGCCCCCAGCCAATGACTACCCTCTCCCTAAGCCCCGCCTCTGGCAGCTATCCTCAGATTTTTACCGCACGCTCAAGTATTGGGAGTCCTCGTGTTTAGCTCTCGAGCTTTTGCTGCGTTTTCGTGCTTTTTCAAAGAGATTTTCTCTTTTTTCGGTCAAATAGAGCCTCAAGCTCCACCGGGTCTACATCCGATCAACGGGGACCTGTTTCGGATTTTCTACGCCTCGCAAGGGTGAAGTTTTCGTCAAGTTACGCTTCTTGGAAGAGTCCAGAAGTTTCTGCGGCCTACCCGGTCATGGCCAAGGAGAAAGGAAGCTCGATGCCCGGAAAGCTGTTCAGGGTTTGCCCTGGGTGCCAGCTGCAGAATGTGTTCAAGGAGGACGAGCACTCGAAATGTCTCTACTGCCTTCATGAGGACAAAACGCACGTGGAGAAGGACTGTGCGTTTTGCGGGAACATGTCGGAACAGACCATCAGGGACCGACACCTTTGTCTCTCCAACTGGCTGGAAGGAAGGAGCCTGTCAGGTGAGAAGAAGAAGACGAAGTCAGAGCGGTCTTCTAAGTCCTGTGAGGGCGCCCCGGTGACGGGGGCCCAACAGAAGGCAAAGCACTGCAAGTCCGCGGGCACCGGGAGCACCGAACGGTCAGGCCCATCCTCTCCAGCGCCATCAACCACGAGCCAACGCTCTGGCTCAGGGAAGAGGAAGGCCGAGAACCCGGCGAAGCTTCTGGAGAGGTGCCGGTCAATCTCGAAGGATCCAGCCGAGGGGGACCGAGGCGGTGACCCTCCCCCCAAGGTGAAGGCCATGGGGCTGCAGAAGGTGGTGAAGGCCTTGATTCACCCGGCCAAGGCCTCTATCTAGGAAGTCGCGGCGGCCCTGGTGCAGCCTGAGGAGGCTACACCAGTGGAGGCAACCTCGGGGCCCAGAGTTTCCCTGACACCGCGGAGGGAAGGCTCTTTCAGGCCCATTGAGAAGACCCCCGTGAAACCCCAGCGGAAAAAGAGGGGGGGAGCCGGTGGCCATTGTGGACACGGACACAGCCTCCGAGGAGGAACTGGTTGAAGTCTTGGAGGGCCTCGACGAGGGTGTCGAAGAGGCCCGGTCCCACGGGAGGGATCCCGAATGTGAATACATAGTGCTTACATCCCGTTGCTTTCATGCTTAGTTCAAAGATCCCAACGAAGGGGACGACGAGAGCAATATCGGTGCCGGCGAGGTTCCTGGTCAACAGTGGCGCCCGCCGCTTCCAGATACGCAGGACAACTGAGCGGTCATTTTGTTGGCAATACAATCCTTCTGTTCAGAGATAAGGACGAGATTGCCCCTACCACCGACGGAGGAGTCTGAACCAGGCCAGACAGAGGAGCCAGAGCCAGGCCCGTCGGGAAGTCCCCCAAACAAGAGAAGACGGACACATCCAGCCCCGCCTTTTCAACCCTTGCGGCCTGCTCAGCCTTTGTCCACGTCCCCCGTACCTGGGGATGACACAGGGACGGACACGGCCACGACGGGTACGGATGACGACGGCGGTGACGAAGGCACGGCGCTCCCATCGCCTCCAACTCGGGCCTCCCCGCCCGACGAGATTGGGTCTTTCCACGCTATGATAGCCAGGGCATCTGAGCTTTTTCAGCTCTGCCTCGAAGAGAAGAAGAAGGAAGTTTTCGTTTACCAACGGCACGAGGCCAAGAGGAAGACAGTTCTCGCCGTGCCTCTGCTGGATGACATCTGGGATGAGGGTCTCACCCTTCTCAAGAACCCGTCTACGATGCCTGCCAAGAGGGATCGGTACGAGACGAAGTACCGGGTCCCCGACGCGGCCCCTTTGTGCCTTAGGGCGCAACCGACCCCTGACTCGGTTGTCTCAGCGGCGGCCAAGAAGAAAGCGGGGGGGGGGCATCGGCCTCAACGTCGACTTCCCCGCCGGACGGCAAAGGAAAGAAGCTGGATGCAATGGGATGACGAGTTATCTCGTCGTCGGCAACAACGATTAAGGTGGCCAAAGCCCTCGCGATTGTGGCCCACTACGACAGGGAGTTATGGTACAAGATCGCCCCCCTGTTGGACTTCCTACCAGACAACAAGAGGGCTGCTCCTCGTCGCAGGAAGCCTATAGAGGACGAGGCAAGTCGGGTGGATCCCGCCGTCGTCGCCAGGGAGGCCAAGGCGGCAAGGCATCCTCCAAGCAAAATTGAACCGACCGTGGCGTCGGGCCCCCACCGAAGCACCCCGGTGGGAGGCCAGCTGGCGAAGTTCGTTAGCGTGTGGGAGTCCATCTCCACCGACCTTTGGGTGCTGGCTGCCCTGGCCCAGGGGCACGCCCTCGAATTTCTAAAAAAGTGCCCCGCATTCCTCCCGTGGCCAGGAAAGAAAACCACGTCCCTCAATTGCTGTTGGAGGTGAGGGCGATGCTCAAGAAAAGTGCCATCAAGCTCATCCCAAAGAGGCTCCGAGGCTCCGGAGTATACTCAAGGTACTTCCTTGTGAAAAAGAAGACAGGAGGGTGGCGACCCATCCTATACCTGCGACGACTGAACAAGTACATCAAGGCACAGAAGTTCCGGATGGTCACCCCCCAGCACGTGCTGGGACAGCTGGAGGAGGGCGATTTCCTGTCATCGTTGGATTTGGAGGATGCATACTTTCACATTCCCATTCTAAAAGGACACCGGAAGTTCCGCAGGTTTGTGGTCCAAGGGCGGCACTACCAGTTTAAGGCCCTCCCGTTCGGATTGAAGTCGGCACCCAGGGTTTTCACCAAGTGCCTCGCTCCAGTGGCGGCGCGGCTGCGCCTGCTGGGGATCCACGTCTACCCCTACCTGGACGATCGGCTCATCCGCGCAAGGACAAGGGAGCTCGCCGTAGAAGACACAGCGAAGACCGTCCAGCTGCTCACGGACCTGGGGTTCTCCATCAACTTCCCCAAGTCCCACCTGGTCCCCTCTCAAGTCGCACTGTTTTTGGGAGCCAAGCTCGACACAGTGGCGCGTCTGGCCTCGCTGTCGGAGGAAAGGACAAAGGCCATCCTAGGCAAGGTGCAGCGTCTGCTGGCCACGGACGTGGCCAGAGTGAGGTCCATCAAGTCCCTCCTCGGGATGATGTCCTTGTGCATTTATCTCTTGCGCCTGTGCAGGCTTCGGATGCGCCCTCTACAGGAGTTCCTCGACGCCCGCTGGATTCAAGCGACGGGCAGCTTCGAGGACAGGATCCCTCTCAATGAGACCTTCCGACGAGCGATCCGGTGGTGGGGCACCCACGCTCATCTAGCGGCGGGGACAGACTTTCAGACCCCGGCCCACCAGGCGACGGTGACGACGGATGTCTCCCTGGAGGGGTGGAGAGCCCACACAGGAGATCTTCACGCGAGAGGCCTTTGGCTCCCGGAGGAGAAGCCACTCCACATCAACATCCTGGAGCTCCGGGCAGTGTTGTGGGCCCTCAGGTGCTTTCTCCCGTCCCTCAAGGGCAAGGTGGTGAGGATCTTCACCAACAACACCACCACGATGTTCTACATCCAGATGCAGGGCGGAACCAGATCCCCGGCCCTATCCAAGGAAGCCCAGGACCTATGCCATTGGGCCGTTCCTCAAGTGATGTTTCTGGTGCCGTTTCATCTGGCAGGGATAAAAAACACCATCGCCGACTCACTCAGCAGAGAGCTGCGCTCGTGCCACGAGTGGGAACTACGCCAGGATCAAGTGGACCAACTCTTTCAGCAATGGGGCAAACCCCAGAACGACCTGTTCGCGGCGGCGACGAACTCCAAGTGCCAGAGGTTCGCCAGCAGGTTTCCCCAACCGAGGAGCATGGGCGATGCTTTCTCGTTCCCCTGGGACGGTGTTAGGGAGAATTCTCTGTAAAGGCTAATTTCCCAAACCTAGTGAGTCCCCCAGCAGCTTTGCTGGATTTTTTGGGGTTTATTTTTTTCTCCTGCTAAGAGTGAGACTCTTTTTCTCCCACTCTTAGACATGATTTGAGGTGTTCCTTTGACTTTGTATGTGTTTTATGGGCTATGGGGTCCTTTACCCCATAGGGTTTCATGTGTTTTTGGTATGTGGGTTACACAGCACCCTCTGTGCAGTAACCCAGGGGTGTCGTAGCGACCTCCACACATAGACTCCATACCCTGGGACTGACTACTGTCTCCCAGGGCATGTAAAGTCACCATTGGCTTTACTAGTCTTAAATTGTGAACAGAACCAGTACAAACCATCATATTGTGGACGTACTGGTCGGGGCAATTCGATTGCCCCGGGGTCTGTTGTTCGAGGGGGCACTGTCCAGTCCCCCCCCCCCTACCGAGTTTTGGCTGGTGGCAGTGGATACTACTTTTTATATTCGACCGCGAATATATTCCTATGGGATTTTCCCATTGTTCGAGGCTACCACTTTTTAAAATAGCCTCGAACATACCGCCGGTTTATTAAATTATTATAAATACACCGGTTGGTATTTTTTGCCGAAAATGGCGTTTGTGTTCGCTTCTGTGACTCCAACCCAAGTCCAGCCCTTTGTTCCACTTTTTGGCGGGCTTCTCCACAGAAGCACCCTCAGTGCAGTGACACAGGAGTGTCATAGTGACACCCCACCATAGACTCCATACCCTGGGACTGACTACTGTCTCCCAGGGCATGTAAAGTCACCATTGTGAACAGAACCAGTACAAACCATCATATTGTGGATGTACTGGTCGGGGCAATTCGAGAGTCTTCTTCCTTTGACTGGTGGGGATAACCAGTTTGCCCGTCTTTTCGCCTTCCTGGACCATCTCGTGGCCGCCTTGCCTGTGCCAAGCACCGCGGCAACCGGAATACCACTGTTTACCACTACCGCGAAGAAAAGGGTAGTACCTTGTAACCGGAAAACTCTGCGGCTGGTTTCTTCCCTGGCAGTGCAACGACCTTCATCTTTCCTCCACGTCGAGACCTCCTCTTCCTCTGGACGAAACACTGACTTGCACCCGCTGTCAGGAACAACTGTCCCTGCTGGAGCGTTCTTCCCATTTCAGGTATTGTGTCCCGCCTGGCTTCCCTTGCGACAAATCGTTCGGGGTGACAGTAAATCCTCGACTTTCTAACCTGGGTTAGCCTGGGGCCTGTTAACTAACTTTTCCTGACTTGATCTCAATCTTTTGTGAACTATCTACAAAGACTCTTTGGGCATAACCCCACTGTGTGATCCTGGACACATTTCGCTTGCTCTCTCTAAGAGTGGGCCTGGCATTTGAACTTACTTGCTCTCCAGTAGACTTTGCCTAACCTACCTTACTGTGGTTCTTTGAAAAGTATTGAAATTGTATGCTTTCATAACTCTGCCTTTTCCCTCCCTTTTTCTATAACTTATTAGAGTGCCATCTTATGTTAAGTGCTCACCTCTGTCTGAAAATAAGTGGTGTTTCTCATCAAGACTTGTCTAATAAGTAATCAGGGTTGTATATATATAATAGTGACTGTGTGTTGAATTTACTTACCTCTTTTTGTGCTAGTGTAATTTACAAGTGTGTCTTTAAATAAATAATTATATACTTTTACACCAAAGCTCTGGTCAGTGTTTGCTTGTACTACTGTATCTTTGTACATATTGTGTATACTCTATATACTGCCTAACTCATCTTGAGAGAAGTCTGACTGCTCAGCCACAGCTACCAGGTAAATCTGGGTGGTACGGACTGCTACCAATTGGGTTTACTGCCAACCACCTGTAGTCCTAAATCTTTTGCAGTGGTCCTTAAGGGAACTGCACAGGTTTCTGCCCAACACTGGTGTACAGCGGTGGGATTTGTATTGAGTATACATTTTAGTGTGCTTATAGATACCTTAGTGCAACTAACCACAAAGCTTAGCACTAAAAAAGTTATTTTCTAAACCTGTCAACTATGGAAAGTTATAGCCAAGAGTCCCTTGCTACAAAAACTGCTGATTGTTTAGGAGTTCTCTGTAAGCATAAGAATCTCCTGACTAAAGGCAAGAAAATGGAGCTAATAGAAAGGTTGTTAGCAAACCAAAGTCTGTATGGTAGTTCAGAGGAACCTACCACTCAAGCAACTGTAGATAACAGCAATGATATTGATATGAATTTTAGTATTGATAACTTTGAGTCAGAAGCAGAAGAGGAGGGTGAAGATAATAGAGTTGTCTCCCCTGGGCCTCTACCTGCCCTGCCAGCTGTACCTACTGGACCTTTACCAGGTCCCACACTTAATCCCCAATATATGGAACTAGAAAACATGAAGCTTGAATTAGAATTCAAAAGAATTAGTGCTCAAACAGAACAACGGCACCAAGAACTAAGGCTCAGAGAAATGGAGCTCAACCATGAGCTAGAAATGAAAAAATTGTCTGTGGAAAGTGCTTCTCTCTCCGAATCCTCTAGGAGTTCCAGTCCCAAAAGACCCCGGATGCCTAAGGAGTTGGTGGTTATGTATGAACCTAAGTTGGATGTGTTGGATTGGTTGAGTTTGTTTGAATATAATCATGGGCTCCAGAACATTACAGGAAATTAGTTACTTTCCTGGTTGTTCTCTAGGCTCCGCCCTGTTGCAACTGATGTGGTAATGGAGTTGGGGGAGGAGGATAAGAAGGATTATGAATGTGTGAAGCTAGCTTTGATAGCTAGATTTGGGAAGACCCCTTCCCAGTACCTTAAGAGGTTTAGGACCCTCAAAAAGAATGATGGTACCCCTTGGGCTACCTGGGTGAGTGAGTGTTTGAAAAACTTAGAGGGATGGATTAAGGGTTACAAGGTGAACACTTATGAGGGAATGAGAAATCTTGTAATGTTGGAGTCCATTTATGATGCCTGCTCTCCTGAGCCCATACAGTACTTGGCTAATTCAAAGGAATTAGATCCTAGAAAGCTAGCTAAGGAAGCTGACTTGTGGGTTGCCAACAGGGCTACTCACAAGGATTCAGGGGTCACTCAGAAAAAGGATGAGGGAAAGCAGCCACCAAAAGGCAACCAAGAGACCTCTAATACCTCCCAACCCAAAGAGGGCCCAAAACAACAAAATAACCAGGGTAAGCCCCAGGGTAAACCCCAACAGGCTAGTGTACCCTCTGGTCACAAACCAGAAGGAGGTCAGACCAAACCACCCTTTCGGAGAGCATTTGGAACATGCTATCTCTGTGGGGGAACTGACCACATCAAAGGAGATCCCAGATGTAAGGGTAAACCTGCAGGGATCAGCACAGTCTCCTTAGCCTTCACTCCTGAGGAGGAAGTCCAAATGGCTAGTGCTCACTTTGAAGTCTTTGCTGAAGAACCTTTGGGTCTTCAAGCAAGTGTAACAGTAGAGTCCATGGATCTGGTTAGTGATCGGAAATGGGAGTGTGTACAACTCCATGCCAGAAAACTCTAAAGTTTATTATGTGGACAGTGTTCTTGTCAATGGCCAGGATACTCCTGCCAGGCGAGACTCTGGGGCCAGCAGAACAGTAGTGGACGAAAACTTTTTCAGTCCTGAGGATGTTGCTAAGGCACCCAAAGGTCCCACTAAGATGTCTGGAGGCCCTGTCCAAATGGTTCCAATTGTACCAGCCCTCATTCAGTGTAATAACATGACAGTGAGGATTCCTGTCAGTGTTCAGACTGAGGTGCCTGGGGGAGTCATGTTGGGGAATGATTTAAGAACTCTAGGAGTAGTATTCATTACCCCCAGGCCTCCCAGTATGGAGACCCAGAACCAAACCAAATTGGCTAGAGAGGCCACCTTAAGGAACCACTCTGAGAACCCCACTCCAAGCCCTGGTGTTGGTAAATTGACCTCTGACCCAGGCAAATTTCAGGCTAAAATGTTAGGGAAATGTGAGCCCGAACCAAGCTCCATCATTATTCCCCCAGTTTTTAAGTCTGTGCCTCCCCCTGCTTCTGAGGAAGAGGTGGATAGACCCACTGGACCCCTAACTAAGCCTAAGAGAACTGGTAATTATCAGTGCTGGTGGGAAACCAGGAAAGAAAAGTCTAAGGCCAAAAACCTTCAGACTGTTGGACCTTCCACAGAAGACTCCAACTCAATTCCTAGTCTTAAGGGGGAACTCCTAAAGTAGGTAAAGGTAGTGTAACGCTCACCTGATTCCCGTAGAGGCGCCGGTCTTGACTGGGCGTATACCGTATCTTCAAAGGTGATGTGTAACACACGGCTGGCTCTTTGGGCTGGACCTCTGTGCACTGTATGTCTGACTTGAAGGGTAAGATGTCTGCAGATAGAAAATATGGGATTAAGGAACTGGGTTATTGAATGTCTCTCTCTTCTTCCCTTTCTCTTCTCCTGTAGAACCCCAAAGGTTAACGCTCTCACCTTAGGTAAGTGAACGCCGTGCTCTCCATCTGCCTCGGGGCAGGGTGCTGTAACCAGTTTCTTCACTGGATAAGGGGAGCAGGCCTCTTGACTTCAGAGGACTGCTGTCCGTCGTTTACTGCACGAACGGTAAGTTTCGAGTAATTATTCTAATGTCTTTAAAGTCTTTAGTAATGATGTTTCTTGTTTTGCAGGATTCCGGCGATGGCGGATGACGGGCTGAAGTGAGTTGAAGATGGAGTCCGTGTGATGAATAGAAGCGCCTGGAAGCACGTAAGTAAGCGCTTGTTGCCTGCTTCACGATGCGCTCTAACTGTCTTTTTATTTTGCAGGTACAAGTTCGGAGCGGCTGCAGGGTGCCGGAATACCCACTGGGTTAGATGTGGAAAGGAGTAATGGCACGTGAGTATTAAAGTTCCCCAATGTCTTTAAACACACCTTGTTTTGTCTTTCAGATGCGGGATGCAGCGCCGAAGGCCTCCGGAGCGTGCAAAGAGTTGGTAAGCTTTTGTCTTTCAGATGCCGGAATGCAGTGTGAAGACCTCCGGAGCGCACGAAGAGTAGGTAAGCCTTTGTCTTTCAGATGCCGGAATGCAGCGCGAGGCGTTGGTGACAGCCGATGGACCAGGTAAGTGAAGAGCTGTCACTGAAGACCGTAATGCTAACCTGTTCTTTCTTGTCTTTATAGGTGTTGCTGAAGACTGGATTCAGGATGGTAAGCCTTTTTCCTTAGGCCCAGGATCAGATGCAGAAGACACGATGAGCGTTCTGCTGCAGAGGATGCAGAATAACGCAAAGCAAGATTCATCCATCGGGTGTGGTTTAAATAGCCTCCTGTAGTGCTTAGGTACTCCTTCCACAGCCACGCCTAGGTAAGAAAAGAGTTCCTGCTTTCCAGAAGAGTTTCAGTGTTCTGAATCTAGGGAGTGGCTCCTGCCCCACCCAACAGGAAAAGTAGTTCCAAACAGAAGAAGATCAGAGGCTCAACTGGCAGGCAAGTAAGCAGCATGGTCTGCTGCAGGTAAGTCCACCCAAGCATTATGAGCCCGGCGCTTCCAGCGCTGGGACTGGGCATATTTATGAGCCTGGTGCCACTGGCGCCAGGACTGGGTCCAAAAGGTCCCAATTGGGACTGGTTGGCACTCGGAACCTGGGTTATGGATCTGCTTCCAAGGGAGTTGGGAAAACCCTGACCTTTTGGAAGCAGAGATCATGACAGTACCCCCCCTCAAGGCCCCTCCCAAACCGGGCTCCTCCGGGGGTTTTGGCTTGTCAGGAAATGTTTGGTGAAATCTTTTGATTAGGCGAGGAGCGTGGACATATTCAGCAGGTTCCCAGGATCTCTCTTGGGGGCCGTAGCCTTTCCAGTCAATTAGGTAAAATAGTTTAGATTTGGAGATCTTGGAATCCAGAATGCTTTTGACTTCAAACTCGAGTTCTCCATCAACTAGGATAGGTTTTGGAGATTTAGTTAGTCGGGTTTGAGGTTGCACGGGTTTCAATAGAGAGACGTGGAAGACCGGATGTATCTTCATGTGCGGGGGCAAGTCCAACTTGACCGCTACTGGGTTTACTATGGTAGTGATGGAATAGGGACCAAGGTATCTTGGGTTGAATGTGCGTGGCCCTTTTAGAGGTAGATATTTGGTGGATAACCAGACTTGATCCCCTACTTGATATTGAGGGGCTTCCTTCCGATGTTGATCTGCTCCTTTCTTGTATTGTTCTTTAGCCCTTTGAAGGTGAGAAACAGCTTCCTTAAAGGCTTGGGTGATTGTAGAATGCAGGTAGTCTACTGCTGGTGTTTCAAGATCTTGGAGGGGATCCAACTCCGAGGTTCGAGGGTGACTGCCGTACAAAAGAAAAAACGGGGTTTTCCCAGTTCCCGAATGGACAGAGTTATTGTAGGCATATTCGGCTATCCAAAGGATGTCTTTCCAAGTTTTTTCAGTTTGTTGCAGCATGCAGCGTAAATACTGTTCCAGAGTTTGATTGGTCCTCTCGGTTTGTCCGTCGGTCTGAGGGTGGTGACTGGTCGATAGTCTCACATCAATTTGAGCCGACCGACAGCAACTTCGCCAAAAATGAGAAATAAATTGACTACCTCGATCCGAAATTAGAACCGAAGGAAAACCGTGCAGTCGGACGATGTTTTCGAGAAATTCTCGGGCCAGAGTTGCTGCTGTTGGCAAGCCTTTGAGCGGAATGAAATGCGCCATCTTGGAGAATAAGTCCACGATTACTAGAATCGTATTGTATCCGGAGCATGGAGGTAGATCGGTGATGAAGTCCATAGAAAGCGTATGCCAAGGGCGAGGTGGGATGTCAATAGGGCGTAAGAGGCCTGCTGGTCTTTCCTTTTGACTCTTGTTTTGGGCGCATACTCCACAGGACATTATAAAGTCTCTGATATCTTTTTTCCAAGACGGCCACCAGAAGTAGCGCTTGATCTTTTCTGAGGTCTTGGCCATACCGGGATGTCCTTCCATTAAGGAATCGTGATAACAAGAGATTACTTTTTTCTGTAAATCTGTGCTGGGTAGGTATAATCGTTCTTGGAAATACAATAAGTTGTCCTTTACTGCAAAGTCCTTTCCCTGCAGATGCCAATTCTGTATGTCTGCTGGAGTTACAAGTTGCCTGGCTTTATCTTTAACTTCCTCTATGGATTGTGTGGCGATTACACCCAGAATTCTTTGTTCGGGAATGATTGGTACAGGTTTAGGGTTGATCAAGTGTTCTTCCACTCCCATCCGAGAAAGGGCATCAGCTTTACCATTCTTTGTACCAGGTCGATAGGTAATTATGAAGTCAAACTCAGCAAAGAATAATGCCCAACGGAGTTGTCTAGAGGATTGGGCTTTTGCGGTTTTCAAATATTGCAGGTTTCGGTGATCCATAATCACAGTAACGGTGTGTCGGGCCCCCAGCAGATAATGCCGCCAAGCCTTAAAGGCAGACTTGATAGCCAGAAGTTCCTTGTCAGTAATCGTGTAATTGATTTCAGGAGGCGAGAATTTGCGGGACCAAAATGCCACGGGATGCAACTGATTGGTTACCGGGTCTTTTTGTGATAGAACTGCCCCCATGGCAAGGCTTGAAGCATCAGTTTCCACGATGTAGGGGAGTTCGGGGCGAGGGTGTTTTAAGATTGGTGCAGAGATAAATTTAGTCTTCAAATCCTGGAAAGCTTGTTCCGCCTCGGTAGACCATTCAAAACGTTTGTTTTTCTTTAACAAGGCAGTGATGGGCTGGACTATTCGAGAGAATTCGGGGATAAACCTGCGGTAAAAGTTAGCGAAGCCTAACATGCTTTGCACACCTTTTACGGAGGATGGTGATGGCCATTTGAGAACTGCATCGACCTTCTTTGAATCCATACGCACTCCGCCAGGTGATAATATGAATCCCAAGAATTCAACTTCAGTCACGTTGAAAACACATTTTTCCAACTTAGCGAAAAGTTTGTGTTGACGCAATCTTTCGAGGACCATTTTCACGTGTTTCCGATGTTCAGATTCCGATGAAGAATAAACGAGGATGTCGTCAATGTAAACAACAACACACACATCTATGAGCTCTCTGAGGACATCGTTCATAAAATATTGAAAGGCGGCCGGGGCATTGCAAAGTCCGAAGGGCATGACCTGATATTCAAATAGCCCATACTTGGTGCGGAAGGCCGTCTTCCATTCATCGCCCTCTTTTACTCGTACCAAGTGGTAAGCTCCTCTAATATCCAGCTTTGTATATATGCATGCTTTTCTGACTTGGTCCAGGAGTTCAGGGATCAAAGGTAACGGATATCTATTCTTAACGGTGATCTGGTTCAGGGAGCGATAATCTATACAAGTTCTAAGGTCTCCTTCCTTTTTTGGAACAAAGAACAAAGCTGAAGAAGCAGGGGACTTGGAAGGACGAATAAACCCATTTGCCAGGTATTGATCCAGGTATTGTCGAAGGTGAAGGTTCTCAGGCTCGGTGAGGGCATAAATTCTACTACAAGGAGGAGTAGATTCAGGTATCAGGTCTATCTGGCAGTCATAAGACCTATGAGGAGGTAGAGAGTTAGCCTGATCCTTCCGGAAAACATCTTGGTATTCTAGGTATTCGGGAGGTAACTGGGGAGTCTCTGAAGAAATTGCTGCCAGTGCAACACCAGGTGGAGGGTGACAAGTAGAGACACATTCTGGAAACTGGACCGTTCTTGCTCGCCAATCGATCAGAGGATTGTGTTTCTCTAACCAAGGTATTCCTAGAATAATCTGAAACTGAGGTGCCTTGATCACATCGAACACGATCTTCTCATGGTGTCCATCTTGACTTACTAGCGTCACCTCTTGAGTGGTATGCGTTACTGGCCCGGAGGCTATCTCCGTACCATCCACCGTAGTAATGACGTCCTTTACAGCCTTGGGACAAAGAGTTAGATTCATCCTCAAAACCATTTCATGATCCACATAATTGCCGATGGCACCGCTGTCGACGTAAGCTTCAATTGCATGTAATCGATCGGGATTATCAGGGCTAATGAGGACCATAGGTATCACGAAATGCGAGGTCACGGAACTGGTTTTCACGCTCGGCAAGAGGACCTCTATTCTTGTCGGGCGAGGTCGTTTCCCTGCTCAGAGTTTGTAACTTTGGTAACTGCAGCTCCTACTGCCTTCTTGGCAGGTTTCACCGGACAGTCTCGGAGAAAGTGCCCTGAGTTTCCGCAATAGAGGCATAATTGCAACTGTTTTCTCCTTTCCCGCTCCTTTTGTGTTAGAGGACCTTTCAGACCCCCTATTTGCATGGGTTCCCCGGAGTCTACTCCTTTGGAAGGAGTTGGCGGTTTGGAAAATACTCGAGCATCAAACTTGGAACGATCGGCCTTCCTGTTCTGCAGTCTGTGATCTATTTGAACGACTAAGTCTATATAGTCCGAACAATCTTGTGGGGGATTCACTACTTGGGCTAACACATCTTTGAGCTCTCCACGTAGACCTCTATAAAACAGCGTAATCCTTTTGTCCTCAGGCCATTGAGTTTCCACTATCAGTCTGTTGAAAGACGCAATATAAGCCAAAAGGTCTTGATTACCTTGTCGCAACGAAAGAAGCTCATTGTCCAAGGCCTGCCCCTGTGAATGTCTTGCGAACAGTTTTTCCATACTGAGCTGAAAAGCTTGAAAATCATGGAGGACCGGATCATCTTGATTTACTAGAGTGATCGACCAGTCTGCCGCATTGCCACTAAGGTACGAAAGCACGAAAGCTACTTTAGCTTGATCAGTTGGAAAGGCTGCTGGCCGGCATAAGAAATGCAACCGGCACTGATTGATAAATACTGCAAACCTCTTTGGGTCACCAGAAAATCGTTCGGGCGGAGCCAGAGGTACATTCCCAGGTAGGTTGATCTGCACTGGATTCATAGAGGATGTAGAAGGAAGATTTCCCCCAGATGCGGGTAACGGGGTCTGTCCGGCTTGTGACTGTAGCAATTGTCTAGCGAGATCATCTGTTCGCTCCTTGGAAATAATCAGTTCCCTTCTTAGAGCGTTCGTTTCCTGACGGGCTGCATGCACTTCTGCCCTTAGTTCCCCAAGTAACTGGGCTAGCTGGTCGGTATCCGAGGTTTCCATAGCGCCTGGACGGGAGTTTTGTGGTAGGCTTTGCGTTCTGTAACGCTCACCTGATTCCCGTAGAGGCGCCGGTCTTGACTGGGCGTATACCGTATCTTCAAAGGTGATGTGTAACACACGGCTGGCTCTTTGGGCTGGACCTCTGTGCACTGTATGTCTGACTTGAAGGGTAAGATGTCTGCAGATAGAAAATATGGGATTAAGGAACTGGGTTATTGAATGTCTCTCTCTTCTTCCCTTTCTCTTCTCCTGTAGAACCCCAAAGGTTAACGCTCTCACCTTAGGTAAGTGAATGCCGTGCTCTCCATCTGCCTCGGGGCAGGGTGCTGTAACCAGTTTCTTCACTGGATAAGGGGAGCAGGCCTCTTGACTTCAGAGGACTGCTGTCCGTCGTTTACTGCACGAACGGTAAGTTTCGAGTAATTATTCTAATGTCTTTAAAGTCTTTAGTAATGATGTTTCTTGTTTTGCAGGATTCCGGCGATGGCGGATGACGGGCTGAAGTGAGTTGAAGATGGAGCCCGTGTGATGAATAGAAGCGCCTGGAAGCACGTAAGTAAGCGCTTGTTGCCTGCTTCACGATGCGCTCTAACTGTCTTTTTATTTTGCAGGTACAAGTTCGGAGCGGCTGCAGGGTGCCGGAATACCCACTGGGTTAGATGTGGAAAGGAGTAATGGCACGTGAGTATTAAAGTTCACCAATGTCTTTAAACGCACCTTGTTTTGTCTTTCAGATGCGGGATGCAGCGCCGAAGGCCTCCGGAGCGTGCAAAGAGTTGGTAAGCTTTTGTCTTTCAGATGCCGGAATGCAGTGTGAAGACCTCCGGAGCGCACGAAGAGTAGGTAAGCCTTTGTCTTTCAGATGCCGGAATGCAGCGTGAGGCGTTGGTGACAGCTGATGGACCAGGTAAGTGAAGAGCTGTCACTGAAGACCGTAATGCTAACCTGTTCTTTCTTGTCTTTATAGGTGTTGCTGAAGACTGGATTCAGGATGGTAAGCCTTTTTCCTTAGGCCCAGGATCAGATGCAGAAGACACGATGAGCGTTCTGCTGCAGAGGATGCAGAATAACGCAAAGCAAGATTCATCCATCGGGTGTGGTTTAAATAGCCTCCTGTAGTGCTTAGGTGTCTCCTTCCACAGCCACGCCTAGGTAAGAAAAGAGTTCCTGCTTTCCAGAAGAGTTCCAGTGTTCTGAATCTAGGGAGTGGCTCCTGCCCCACCCAACAGGAAAAGTAGTTCCAAACAGAAGAGGATCAGAGGCAAGTAAGCAGCATGGTCTGCTGCAGGTAAGTCCACCCAAGCATTATGAGCCCGGCGCTTCCAGCGCTGGGACTGGGCATATTTATGAGCCTGGTGCCACTGGCGCCAGGACTGGGTCCAAAAGGTCTCAATTGGGACTGGTTGGCACTCGGAACCTGGGTTATGGATCTGCTTCCAAGGGAGTTGGGAAAACCCTGACCTTTTGGAAGCAGAGATCATGACAGGTAGATCTAAGAGGAAGGAGAAGCATGTACCTTGCTTGTCTCCATCACCTCCAACCAAGAGGCCTAAAGCCCAACCTTCTCCCAACAGAGAGGTGGTGCGGACCTCTGGAGGCCCCTCTAGATCTAAGGGAATCCTTTATATGGACCCCTTGAAAAAGCCTAACACAGGTTCAGAAGTTGTACCAACCTCTGAGGGACTAGTCAACCAGATCCCCTATAACTTTAAAAAGACTAATGTTCCTCAAAGGGTTTGTAGGTCATATAGCTTACAAAGGAAAACCTTTGCCTCTACCATTGAACATAAGTTAGGGTGTCACCACCAAAATGCTGATGGTCTCTCTAGGATGGAGGTTATCGACTAGAGGTATGAGATTCATCCAGGAGTGGATTAAATCCTCCTGTTCCTTAGTCTGGGGGGGGGGGAGCGAGTGTTAGGGAGAATTCTCTGTAAAGGCTAATTTCCCAAACCTAGTGAGTACCCCAGCAGCTTTGCTGGATTTTTTGGGGTTTATTTTATTCTCCTGCTAAAAGTGAGACTCTTTTTCTCCCACTCTTAGACATGATTTGAGGTGTTCCTTTGATTGTTCATGTGTTTTATGGGCTATGGGGTCCTTTACTCCATAGGGTCTCATGTGTTTTTACTATGTGTGTTACACAGCACCCTCAGTGCAGTGACACAGGAGTGTCATAGTGACACCCCACCATAGACTCCATACCCTGGGACTGACTACTGTCTCCCAGGGCATGTAAAGTCACCATTGGCTTTACTAGTCTTAAATTGTGAACAGAACCAGTACAAACCATCATATTGTGGACGTACTGGTCGGGGCAATTCGATTGCCCCGGGGTCTGTTGTTCGAGGGGGCACTGACCAGTCCCCCCCCCCTACCGAGTTTTGGCTGGTGGCAGTGGATACTACTTTTTATATTCGACCGCGAATATATTCCTATGGGATTTTCCCATTGTTCGAGGCTACCACTTTTTAAAATAGCCTCGAACATACCGCCGGTTTATTAAATTATTATAAATACACCGGTTGGTATTTTTTGCCGAAAACTTGGTTCCAAAATGGCGTTTGTGTTCGCTTCTGTGACTCCAACCCAAGTCCAGCCCTTTGTTCCACTTTTTGGCGGGCTTCTCCACAGAAGCACCCTCAGTGCAGTGACACAGGAGTGTCATAGTGACACCCCACCATAGACTCCATACCCTGGGACTGACTACTGTCTCCCAGGGCATGTAAAGTCACCATTGGCTTTACTAGTCTTAAATTGTGAACAGCTTCCAAAACTCTGTCTGGGCACCACAGGGAGTGTGGGAGGGGGTTTAGGCACCCTGGACTGAGTTGCCCCGGCAACTCAAGTCGCACTCTTGTGTGATTGGCCAAGTGGTGAGCCGCCCGGCTCACCACTTAGCATGTTTGAGTGACATGCTAAGTGGTGCTAGGCTGAATGAATGGGGGTTTTCTGCATAAAAGCAGGGCTTTGGGGACTGGAACTGCAGAAGTCGCCACAGGACCTAAAGAATCCGAGGAGGGAGAAGCCGAGCCGACCTGCAACGACGACACCACCGGTGGAGCCCTGCTGAACCGTCTCATCACTTTTCCCGACGACAGAGGAGATCTCCAGTCCGGAGAGTCTTCTTCTTTTGACTGGTGGTGATAACCAGTTTGCCCATCTTTTCACCTTCCTGGACCATCTCGTGGCCGCCTTGCCTGTGCCAAGCACCCCGGCAACCGGAATACCACGGTTTACCACTACCGCGAAGAAAAGTGTAGTACCTTGTAATCGGAAAACTCAGCGGCTGGTTTCTTCCCTGGCAGTGCAACGACTTTCATCTTTCTTCCACGTCGAGACCTCCTCTTCCTCTGGACGAAACACTGACTTGCACCCGCTGCCAGGAACAACTGCCCCCGTTGGAGCGTTCTTCCCATTTCAGGTACTGTGTCCCGCCTGGCTTCCCTTGCGACAGATCGTTCGGGGTGACAGTAAATCCTCAACTTTCTAACCTGGGTTAGCCTGGGGCCTGTTAACTAACTTTTCCTGACTTGATCTCAATCTTTTGTGAACTTTCTACAAAGACTCTTTGGGCTTAACCCCACTGTGTGATCCTGGACACATTTCGCTTGCTCTCTCTAAGAGTGGGTCTGGCATTTGAACTTCCTTGCTCTCCAGTAGACTTTGCCTAACCTGCCTCACTGTGGTTCTTTGAAAGGTATTGAAATTGTATGCTTTCATAACTCTGCCTTTTCCCTCCCTTTTTCTATAACTTATTAGAGTGCCATCTTATGTTAAGCGCTCACCTGTCTGAAAATAAGTGGTGTTTCTCATCAAGAGAATTCACCCAACCAACCTTGTTGGACACCTGAAGACATCCTCAAAAACCTTCATAGTACTGAAGATTACCATAAGAATATTAGAGCCACAAATATTTGTCCTGAAGAAAGCGGCCACTTGAGAATCCTGCTGAAACCGGTTGACTGTTGTTATAGCAGTATTGGTTGATAACCCAGACTCTGATACCGTTACATATTGAGTAAAGGGCTCGCATAAAGAAATTTCTTAAGTTATCACAACTCTTCTTTCTCTCCAGTGTAGAGTGAATGAGCTTTTTTAATATAGTTCTATTGACCAAATGTCATAGAATTTAGATTTCTTTTATTGCTGATAAGACACATGCTTTGGAGGCAGAAACATTAAATATAGATACCGACCCCCAAAAAATGTGTGCACTTACTTTTAGATAGTAGGAACGTGGTTTAGAGAGGATAGGGTCAGGATCTCGACATCCCCTTGCAGTCGGCACACCAGCACCAACTAGGGCCGACAAATCTTGGGTACGAGATTATTTCCATATAGGGTTAACTAGTTTTTGTATTAGGGACTCAGTGTTAGGAATAGGTGTGACGCAAGCTAAGGTTAAGAATCCCATCTAAGTGTGGCACATGCTAATATTCATAATCCTGTCTAGGTGTGACACAAGCTAAGGTTAAGAATCCCATCTAAGTGTGGCACATTCTAACATTCACATTTCTATCTAGATACGACGCAGGCTAAAGTTGAGAATTCCATCTAAATGTGGCACATGCTATCATTCACAATCCCAATCCCGTCTAGATGTGATGCAAGCTAAGGTTAAGAATTCCATCTAAATGTGGAACATGCTGACATTCATAATCCTGTCTCGGTGTGACTCAAGCTAAGGTTAAGAATCCCATCTAAGTGTGGCACATGCTAGCATTTACATTTCTAGCTAGATGTGACGCAGGCTAAAGTTGAGAATTCCACCTAAGTGTGGCACATGCTAACATTCACAATCGCGTCTAGATGTGACGCAAGCTAAGGTTAAGAATCCCATCTAAGTGTGGCACATGCTAACATTCACATTTCCTTCTAGATGCGACGCAGGCTGAAGTTGAGAATTCCATCTAAGTGTGGCACATGCTAACAATATTACACCTGTTTAAAGGTTACGCAGGCTAATCTTGACCGTTCTCTGTAGGTGTGGCATTAGTTAACATTGGCTAGTATGTTAGTGCGTAATGTAATCCAACATTTACAGTCCAGCCAGTACTGGAGTTAGGCTGGTGGTCACAAATCTCTCTAAGTATGTATGTTGTAATTCTATGGCAGTCTACGTTATGGAGATGTAAGGTAGAGTGGCAAGGGCTTTCTGGAGTAGAGTAATTGCTCTACACCCTACCCATACCACACTTACAGTTTTGTTGGTGTCTGTTGGCTGCCTTTGCTTCCCCTGCGGACACCTGCAGACACATCTTGGAGCCGCCAATGCCAGAGCCGACCATTGTCTTGGGGGCTGCCGGGCAGAGGGCTGCCCTGGGAAGGTCCAGGATAAGGAGGGGTGGGCCAATAGGAGCCATGGGGAGGCGGGACCAGGAAGAGGGAAGCTGCAAGGCAGCAATCGAGCCTGTGAGGGCCTCGCTAGATATTCCAGCACCATGATGGTACAGGGAGGGGCAAGGGGACCACATCCACACGCTCACCTTAGTGCCAGGGTGGAGAATGGCATGGACTGCACGTGTGCTGGGGGCTAGGCCCTCACCAGTACACACGGGATCAATGGCTAATAGGAGCCATGGGGAGGCGGGACCAGGAAGAGGGAAGCTACAAGGCAGCAATCTAGGCCGCGAGGGCCTGGCTGGATATTCCAGTGCCATGATGGTACGGGGCAGAGGGACCACATCCACACACTCACCTTAGTGCCAGGATGGAGAATGGTATGGACTGTACGTGTTCTGGGGGCTAGGCCCCACCAGCACACATGGAATCTATGGCCAATAGGAGCCATGGGGAGGCGGGACCGGGAAGAGGGAAGCTGCAAGGTGCAGATGAGCCTGCAAGGGCCTTGCTGGATATTCCAGCGCAATGATGGTACAGAGGTGGGCAGGGGGACCACATCCACATGCTCACCTTAGTGCCAGGGTGGAAAATGGTATGGACTTCACGTGTGCTGGGGGCTAGGCCCTCACCAGCACACACGGGATCAATGGCCAATAGGAGCGATGGGGAGGCGGGACCAGAAAGAGGGAAGCTGCAAGGTAGCAATCAAGCCCGCGAGGGCCTCACTGGATATTCCAGCGCCATGATGGTACGGGGATGGGGGTCAGGAGGACCACATCCACACGCTCACCTTAGTGCCATGTGGAGAATGGCATGGACTGCACGTCACAAACAGTCCGAAGCAGGCCTTTGACCCCCACCCAGCTAAGTATGAGTTTTAGCCCTTACAAATTCCCTAGTCCCGAGACCTCTGAATTCCAAGATACCTGTTGACCCCAGACCGCCAACCATAAACCAATCAACCATAATGATCTGAGAGTATGGTCATCCCACCTTTATTTTTAATTACATGGTTTGTATTGCGAGGTACATGGAGGAATACATTATAATTCAAAAGTGAGGGTGGAAGCCTTGGGAGCTGATGACGTAATCAGGAATGAGTGAAGTATGTGTGAGTTGGTTTGACCTTGAGATTCCTCTTGTGCCTGCCCTCGAGCCTGCTAGGTGCACTGTATAATGATAGAGTAGCATTGTTTACAAATGTAGCTAATTGGTTCCTTGGAGACAATGGACCCAGCAGAACCCACATGATGGAAGATGGACAGACGGACTGGGCTGGCAGCAATGACCTGGCATGCCCTATGGAGCAGGCTGACCATGTATAGTGTCGCACCAACCAGCCAGGCAGTTTTTCCCTGTATACAATGACGTCACCTATGATGCTGTGTCTCCTTATAAGATTCTGTTTGTACACTTTTTGCCAGAAAGTTCCCTGGCAGGAGAGTTCTTTGCTGATGCACCTGTTTTTGTAGAAATAAATACTCGTTCCACTTGTAAGAGCATATTGGGCCTTTTTTCTTAGCGGGTTGAATTTTTTATGTTGTGAGCGTTTAGGGGCATGCCTTGAGTAGGATGGCAAATGTGTCTCTTTATCCAACAGCTCTTTATACATCTTTATACTGGGCTCACAAAGTTCTTGTTCAAATAATGAATTCCATAACAGCGTTTCTTTAACTTGGTCAAACAATACATTCCATGACAGTCTTTCTTTAGGTCGTCTGGTAACCTTTGCGGATTGCCTGGTATACTCCCCTGCCATTAATCCTTCTATGGGTTTTAAAAACCCCTGGTGTACTCCCCTGCCAGGTATCTTCCCACAATGTCTGGATTTTTATACAAATTCAGGTGCCTCGTATTCTTGCCTGCCAGGACTTCCTTCATGGACTTCTCATATCCCCTGATATACTCCCCTGCCAGTGATCTTCCCAAAATCTCATACACTTTATACAACTTCAGGTGCCTGGTATCTCTGCCTGCCAAGACTTCTTTCATGGGCTTCTCAGATCCCCTGGTATACTGCCCTGCCAGGTATCTTCCCACATCATCAACCACCTGGGATACTCCCTTGCCAAGACTTTTTATTTGTTTCACAGTTTTTTTGACAAATAACAGTACCATATATCCTGAGGTACTCGATATATTTGCATATGGTAACACTTCTTTTAGTTTTCCCCCACATTGACATCTCATTCACCTTTACTTGCTTGTGGTTTGTTGTTGTACTTTGTCTCATCGACATTCAAATATTCTGCTTATTGGATATTTGAAACAGTATTTGGTTTTATCTGCAGTCAACCACTTTTGAGTGTTGTCCGTATTAACAATCTCGTAGCATTCAGTCATTTGGTTGCATGCGTGTCGGTAAGCCTGGTGGTTCCCAATGACTCTGGGCAGACTCACTGGTCGCTCACGGCATCTCCGACTCTTGGTGTGCCTTTGTGATGAAGTTTACTCGCTGGGTCAGTTTCTTACACGGTGCAGATGTTCCCACAGCGTTTCCTGCAGCTCCACGATCACTCACTGGCTATCCTCTGCGGCGTGGACCAGAGAATACTGCTTTTCGTACCTCCAGGAGCTCTGCTGCAGCTCCCAGTGCTTCCACAGTCCTTCAAGTGTGCCTGCTGCACCTCACCTCTTTTCTAGCCACTCTGGTATACGTGCCTCGCGTTTCCGAGCCACTGCAAGTATTTGGACGTCCTCTTGCTCACTGCTTTCTCCTGCACGGTTCTCTCCCACTCTCCCTCTGCCATTTTTAAATGTCCCGCATACTTAAGGTCTAATAAAACAACTAGATTGCACGTTAGGCTTCAGACTTTTCTTGATCTGCATAGACTCCTTCCTCCTCTTATTCTTCCCAACCTAAGGATTTATAGGAGTTTAAGCCCATGAATGTTATTGGATTACTAGGATGCTGTTCAAAAGTCTCACATAAAGATACATCAAAACCAGAAGATGTAATGTATGAGTTGTGAATGGAGGCTTGACTAGCATGATTCAGAGGAAAGGTTTTCTGATTTCTACTATAGGGTGGAACTGTTAAGTAACAACAAGACATTAAGAACTTAGGTATTAGAGGATTTTCCTCAGTGGAGAGGAGGGAATACCATGTCTCATCCAATGGAGTCACCACCTCCCCCAGTAGTTGTCTCCTTCCATGTGATCCTCCCTTATATTGTCGCCATCAGGGTCAGGATCTGGTAGCGGCTGCCGTCCCGTGGCCACATGGGAAGAGGTCACTGAAGGGGAATCAGTGATTACTCTACTGGATTCATCACAGTATGCATACTTTTTCACTTCTGAGGCCTCAGATGTGGCCTCAGCATGGAAAAAGATGAGAAAACCAGGTAGGAAAAGTCAAAATATCACAGGGGCCTTGTACCCATTGGACTTTTAGCAGCACTCAGGAGGGGCCAGCTGCACAGGGGACAGAGCATAGTCCACAGACTGTTGTCCACCTGGAAGTTCACTATAACAAATATACAGTGGGAGGGATTGGTTTTCCAGCATGAGATTAAGTGTATAACACGGATGAACCAAATATTTAATAATATACCTTTTGTCTATTCATCCACAGGATGACACGCAAATGGAGACCGTGAAGCTGTACGGTAAGCGGATCTGAGCATGTTTGTTCACAGTTTGAACTGTATGTTTTTATATAGATTAGACAACTCAGATATTCATGCATAGTGACAGCCGCTGTCACATAAACTGCACCAAAAGCAATTACAGTGGACAGAGCAACTTCATACAAGCTGCACCCAATGGACTTTACAGACACATCACATATTTGTCAAAGTGCGTCCAAAGCACAACAACAAATGAACACATCACCTGTCACCCAAACTAAACACAATGCTGTATACGGACAGCCAGATACCATGTGATACAAACTGTCCAATAGCAAATTTTTTGTGTTTATGATTGATTATAGGATTTCATTTTTAATGAAATGATGTACTGTGGAAGCAAGAGACGATACAGATACTGGGGTGCCTATTAAATAGGTAGAAGATATGTGAGTTTGAGTAACAGGTAGTTGATGGAGTCGGTAAATGGGGCATACATCTGGACTTAGACAAGGGAACAGACATATTTATAACATACACTCCCGCCCTAGTGCCATGTAGCAGGTAATACACATTTTTGCATGTATGCACTGGCGATACAGAAGTACTTTCAGAAAGGGATGCTTGAACTGAGGTCAATTTGGGGGGAGGTAGAGAAGGGACCTTTGGTGGCCATTAGGTGGTCAATTAAAGAGATGGCTTTGATGTCTGTGGGAGAGCATTCCAAGGAGGGGATAAGTAGAGAAAAGGAGTAGAAGAGGGAGGCGGAGCGGGAGATGGAGGCTAGAGGACCGAGAGGTTGAGATAAAAGATGAAATGTAGAGTATGAGAGGGGAGAGTACAGGAAGATGCAGTGAGCAAGGTAAGGGGGAAAGGCAGTGAATGGGCGAAGTAACAACTTAGAGAAAGCAATTCTGCATTGAGAGCCATGTAGCATGGTGGTATTATGTAGAGGTGGGGAAGGTTGAGCTAAGTTTAAGAGGATGCAAGTTGCACAGTTCAGGGCTTTAAGTGGAGATCAAGAGTAGAAGGGCAGACCAAGGAGTGAGCGTGAGCAGTAGTTGCGTTTGCTGAGCACAAGATTAGTGATTGGTATTTCGGCAGAGTGGTGGGTGAGGTGAGGGCAGATTTTCTTGATATTGAGCTTAATTGTAGTAGTCTTGACTTTTGCTGTGATGTACTGTCAGAGTTTGTAGTCACTGTCAAAGATGATACCAAGGTTATGGGTCTTTCATGACGGTGAGCTGATGTTAGGAAGGGAGGTGATAGTATGTGGGAACGGGTGATTAGCATTGGAAGCATGTAAGAATATGATTTCTGTTTTGTGAGAGTTTACTAGGCTGTTTAGAGACATACACTGACAGATGCATATGAGACAGCAGATGATGCATTGGGACATTTCGGGGATTAAGGAGGCAAAGGAAAAGAAGATACAAAGAGTTGGTAGTGGAAGCCAGAGGAGATGTTTTTGCCCAGCGGTATAGAGTGTGAAGAGGAGTGGGCCAAAGATAGACACAAGGACTGATCATTGAGGGACTCTTACAGAGATCCACGAGATGGAGGATTGGTTTTAGAGATAAGAGGCCACCCAGTTAATTGCAGTGATCTTGAAGTCTAGGGAGAACAGGATTTAGTGGAAGGATGGATGGACCACAGTGTGAAATGATGCTCACAGATCAAGTAGTATTAGAATTGAAGAGAGGTGAGAGTGATGAGCAGTACTAGGAAGTTGGGCGTGTGGATGAGTATTTGCTCCGAGATCCTGATTGGAGAGAGTTGGATAGTGAGCGATATTCAAGGTAGCTGAGGATGCATTTGAAGCTGTTGGGGTGGTAAGGAACAGTCCCAATGGGAAAGAGGGGTTCAGGTTGGGCATGCCATATTCGTGACTGGGTAATCTGCAAAGGTGACGCGATGTTGACATTTTATATGTATCTAGCGTTGTTAATGTGAAGGGGATATCTGTTACTTTATATGTTTTAGTTGATACATTTAAGCCTTACACGTGCAAAGCAAGACAAACGCCAAAATCATCAATTAAATAAATAAAATCTGTATATGTGTGCTACAAAGCACTTAGAAGCTGGGCAATGAAAAGCTTCATAATGCGCATGCGAGGAAGGGGATTTGCCACGAAGAACACACTGTACTGTAAAGAAGACATGATCGTTACAATGCATGCACTGATATACATACATGGGGAATTTACAAATCTATATGCAATGTGCACTTTTCATAAATTGGTTAAGCTCTGCAGTCAGGATTTGCAAGGGGAAATTCTGAGTGTCTTGGAAAACTGGTTTTGCAGGGTTTCAGAGGCTGGAGGAGAGGTAATGAGTAACTACGACCTTAGCAGATGGTCAGCCAACAAGTCGGCCCAGGGTTTTTATGACTTGACAGCATGGCAGGAGGAAGATGTAATCTTGTTTGGTGCATGGGAGCTTATAATTTACAGTTTAGGGTGATCCAGCCATTTGCTTCTTGACCTGCAATAACCTTGGAGTGAATTGACACTCACGGCCAGAGTTGATCGATACTCCATGTGGTTCGATTGTTTTCTCAGGATGTGACCAGTGGCCATGCGTGTTGAATTGGCAGTCTTTTGGATTAGAGTGTTCAGAGACTCCAGCAAGTCAGGATCGGTGAGATGGTTATCGCCAGTTGAAAGGGAACCTGTTCATTCATTCATGCCTCATATTGTTTCAAGTATTTCTGCAAACCATGTGCAATTATGTTTAGGGTTAGGAGGTCTCAGGCCAGCTGGTACTTGTAATAAATGATAGTGAACATGAGGGTTTCACCCCAATAGTGTTGCGCATCCCAACCATAAGTTGGATAGGTGCACAAATCTGCAAGATCAATGCCTTCTAGAGAGAACCATTGTCCAAATTATGCTTGGCAATAAAGTCAAAGATGCAAATGCTGGATGTAAAAGTTTATAGAATGATAAGGAACAGGAGTGCTGACACGTGTTTCGACCCAGAACAACGGGTCCTTTTCAAGGCAGAGCGTGACGATGCTGGGAGAAAAATGAAGATGAGCAAAAATCCATGTAGTGCGAGCGATTGCACAGAATAGTGGAGCACAATTAGGCATACCTCAACCCAGTCTTATTGTAATAAATGATGTCTGTATGTGAATGTGCAACTATGTGAGGATATCGCGACCTACCACGGGAACATCCAAAAAGAGGATGTGTTGGATACATGAACTGAAGATAGCATTTAAAATTATCGTGACCATTGAGAATGGGGGAATTGGAGAAAGATTTGGATGGATTTCTTTTGTATAGGTCTTGACTAATCACATGTGGGGGGTGGTTTGTAATAAAATATATGGGAGTGGTTTAACTGTTGCAAGAATATATATAGTGTGTCAACTTGTGTGCTCCCGGCCAATTCCACCATACATTGGCTTTACATACAAACGTGCACTTGCTTCTTAAGTGGTGGGGCTGCCTTGGGTAAAGGTGCTTAGAGGCCCATCCGCACATTTGATAACCACGAATGGACCCCAGGCTTTCTGAGACGTTGGGTGTCTCCTGTCCGCACAACTTGGCTGCAGCGCCACTATGCGGTAACCAGTGTTCCGTACACAGTGAAAAAATAGAGGTTTATCGGCGCCATACTGGTTAAAGGCATGTCTGTTCCCTGGAGATGTTGTACTGTGTGCTTGCTTTGCAGGGTGAATTGAATGAGCACCACTTCAGAGCGCTTCGAGTTCACATGAGTGCACTTTTGGGGTTAAAGCAAGAGGGGGAAATAGGGGAAAAGGGGGTTGTTTATTTGATTTAACGGGTTTGGTAAGGGAAGAATCGCAGTGCATGTGTGGAGTTAGCCAAGGTTATAGGGATTGAAAGGGTGAATGCTTTAAAGGAGTGAGTGAACTGTTTTATGTTGTAAGTCATTTGTATATATTTTTACCTAGTTTGTTATTTTAGAGGTGTGAGGTGGTATCCCCACCAGCACGTCCATTATGAGATTTGTCCTGATACCCTTCAGTTTGCTTTTCTGGTTAGCTTAGCTGGAGCCCTAACCTAGGGGTGAGTAGCATATTATGGTAAGTTCACTCATAGATACCTTCCTGAAGTATACCTTTGCACCCTTCATTTGTGATTGTGCGGACCGAGCCTTCGCCTCGCTTTTCTTGGCTAGTCGAAGTAGTGAAGGGAATCTTCCTGTTGTCAGGAAAAGACAGTAGGCCTCATTACGGCCCTGCTGTTCCAGAAAGAACGGTGGTGGTAAAACCACCGCCACCGCTGATTCCGGACCGACTGATTCAGAGCCCTGCAGGCGGGAGGTGTCACACCCGCCAGGTCTGACCTGGCGGGATTAACACCACCCGCCTGCAGGTGGACATGGAAACACCGGCTCTGTCATAGACGGAACCAGTGTTTCCATGGTCCCCATCCCCATGGAGTCCTCTTGGACTCCATGGGGGTGGTCCATACCCATATACCCTGAAGCTCTGCTTTTCGACAGCTCAGCATGCATCCTAACTGTTTGAACACCACCCCATCCATCCGTGCCCCCTTGTGACTGTCTTTTTTTAATATAATGCTTTTGTCCTCTTGGACTCCATGGGAATGGAGATTTACAGAATTCTGCCTCCGGAATTACCGGGTCACCGGGGTTGTAATGCCCCTGTGATTCCGGCAATCACGGAGGCGGAATGGTATTACGGGTCCGGCGGCAGCCTGACGGTTTTTCCAGCATGGCTACCGCCGGACTCGTAATGAGGCCCAGTGTTTGTTATAGAAAATACTGTACTAGTAATGAAGAGAGCGAGAGCAGCGGTGTTGCAGTGGAAAACATTGGGCTCCTTCTATGCCTAAGTGAAGGAGATATCTCAGCGAAATTGGCTGGTGTATGTTTTTTGGATAAGGATGCTGTCTTTTGTGTAAGAGTGAGAAGTATAATTAAAGTAAATAGCTAAGCAAGGTGATTACGGGGAACGTGAGCAAGGTGAATGATTGTGGGGGAAGACTAAGCAACCAGGAAGGGGGAGAAAGGGTTCCTTGGGTGGACATAGGGTGCCGCAGGTTCGGCTTCGGTGTTATTTTTTGTGAAATTGTTTCGGTTAGATTGGGTTGGAGTTTGGAGGCTCCACTGAATCATTGTGTCAGGTACTTCCTGGCCAGAAGGTGAAGATTTTGAAGTATCATTGGAAATGACTGCAGGAAACTAAGGGTAAAATAATAATTTCTTGGCCTATTAAGGGGCACTATGATAATGGGATATCGGAAAACGTGCATACTTTTTTAACTACAATGCACAAGGGTACAAAGTTAGAGAAGCGGTTAAACATCTTAGAGCTATGGAGGATGTATGAAAAAGGCGGGAAGGCCCATAATGTTAAACTCTCAGAGGAAGGGCCGAAAAAGAAGGGTGAGGGAATTTCTCCCACACCGCCCCCATCTGGGTGATATCCTTTATCGCCAGCAGAAGAGTAGAAGACCTCGAGTTCAAACCTCAATTTTTTCCAGTGGCCACTCCAGTGGTTGTGAGACAGACTCGATTCCTAGAAAATGGGATATTGAAGAAAGAATAACTCCTTCAATGGTTAGGGCTGTAGAAAGGTTGAGAGCGGAGAGCGGGAAAGGAATAACTCACTGACAGCTAGTTTAGAAGACAGATTAAGGGTGTAGGAACGAGAGAGTGAAGCTGAGAGCCAGAAGAGTAGATGAAGGGTTGAGAATGAGTGAGAAAAGAGAAACTAGGCCTTTTACTGCTAGTATAGAGGATAGGCTGGAAATGACAGTAGAGCCCCAGGAGAGGAAAAAATTGGAAGAAGCACTGATGCTAGCGGAAGAAGAGGTAGTTCTGTTACGGCAGTAGAGAAGTGAATAGTGGAAAGAAGTTAATAGACAGGCGAACTACATAGAGGAAGGAAGTGGAGGCATGGACAAGTTCTTGTTAGGTTGGATAAACAGTTGTCAATATGGACCTGGAGGACATAAACTTTGCTATGGTTGCAGGATTTGAGCAGGGTGAACGGGAGCCGGCAGGTAGTGCTGAGTATGCTTCTGTGTCTGTAGAAGTATCAGGGCAAGTTATAACAGGAGTAGAAAACAAAGGTGAATGGGAGTTGGATGTTGAACAGGTTGAGCAGGGTGTAGCAGACCCACCTCTTGCTCCAGTAGCAGTGACATAGAGTACACCATGGAGGCTTAGGACACCCCATGGTACTTGTATGGCTGTAGTGCGTAGTACGAGAGAGATGGGGGAAGCCCCAGTAAGAGCGGGTGTAACTCAATTCCGTTGCTCCAGAAAGGTCAGGGAAAGGCATATTATGTCCCTTGGTCACACATGGACTGGAATAATTTGAAGAAGACACTCCCTTTGCTCACTGCAGGGGTGGGGAGGTAGATGTATGCATTAGATAAACACACTGCTGGTGTCATGTTGTCCATAGGGCTATGAAAAGCTTGTTCACGGCTCTAATGGGGGAACGGTCAGATGAGCATTCGAGGAGAGCAGGGTATCTGGGAGTTCAGTTGGATACAAATACCCACAGTGGAATTTACCCCTTAACTGCTGAGCTTTAATAAAGTCTATGCAAAAAGGACGAGCATACTCGTCCTTAGCACTTAAAGGGCTAATAATTACAGGGCACATGTATGGGGGGCCCTGCGGGTTATGTTTGCCGATACGCTTGATATAAATTCTATTCTAGCTAAAATAATGAAGTAAGACGATGATCCTGCTGCACCCATCCAGTTAATTCAGGAGATGTGGAGGGCAGATACGGGAGAATCGTGGAATAAGAATGTGATTTATTACCACATGCTAAAGAAGAGACTTCCTAAAGAAGTGCGTCATGATCTAGTTAAAGTAATAGGGAGGGAGACAAAGAGTTGGCTGGAAATTCAGGAATATTTTGTGCATTTTTGTAAAAGGAGGTAAGAGAAGGAAAAGGAGAGTATGGAACAGGCACAAAAGGTAGCAAGGCCAAGCTTGTTCAGAAGAAGCTAGCGAAAATCTGTTTGCAAGGAGCGATGAGTACCAGCTTCATAGAGGGACAGCAGGCAAAACTTGGACAAAAGGGACATAGTGAACCAGGTGTGACACAAGGAAAAAGGGGGATCCCATGAGGTTGAAACCCATGTCGGCTGACCACTACTAGGACCTAAGAGTCCACTCTTATGGTGAAATAAAAACGCAAAAAGCGCAGAGAACTTATTTTCTAAACAAATCGATTTGCAAGGTAGCCAGGAATCCCCCTTTTTCCTAATCACACAAGGAGGTGTGGACTTCACCTCAACAAAAACCTGTGACCTTGCAGCAATACTAATAGAAGCACCAGAAAGCTAGAGCTTCGCACAGGAGTGTTCTAAAACTTAGGGCCCAGTCTCTTTCTCAGGTATGACACAAGATTGGACGGAGGGGTATGCTCCCTTAGGGACCACTGCAAAAGGCTTAAGACTACAGGTGTTGGCAGTAAACCCAATTGGTAGCAGTCTGCACCACCCAGATTTACCTGGTAGCTGTGGCTGAGCAGCCAGACTTCTCTCAAGAAGAGTTAGACAGTATATAGAGTATACAAGATAGGTACCAAAATACAGTAGCACAAGCAAACACTGACCAGAGCTTTTCGTATCAAGTATATAATTATTTAATTAAAGACACACTTAGAAACACTTTAGCACTATTATTATAAGCAAGTTCAAAAACTCAGTCAGTATTAATATATATACATCCCTTATTCCTTATTAGACAAGTCTTAGTTAACACCACTTATTTCCAGACAGAGGTGAGCGCTTAACTAAAGATGGCACTCCAATAAGTTACGAAAAAGGGGAGGAAAAGGCAGAAATTAGAAACAGCACACAACACAATACTTTAGAAGCACTCAGCAAGGCAGGAAAGTCAAAGTCTACTTGTGAGCAAAAAGTTCAGAGGCCAGGCTCCCTCTTGGAGAGAGTAGAACACCAATGCGCCCAAGATCACACAGTTTAAAAGGCTTGGAAAGTCTTGCAGAGAGTTTAAAAAGGAATCAGTTCAGCTCAGAAAAGTTCAGTTAGCCAGCCTAGAGCCAACCCAAGTGGTAAGTTGAGGATTTACAAGACACCCCACACAGACCGTTGCGAGGGAGGCCAGGAGGAAGAGAAGATCTCGACGTGGAGGAAAGCTGAAGGTCGTTGCACTTCCAGGGAAGAAACCAGCCGCGGAGTTCTCCGGTAAAAAAGTACTACCCTTTTATTCCTGGTAGTGGAAAAACGTGGTGTCCCGGTTGCCGGGGTGCTTGGCACAGGCAAGGCGGCCACGAGATGATCCAGGAAGGCAAAAAGGTGGGCAAACTGGTTATCCCCACCAGTCAAAGGAAGAAGACTCTTCGGGATGAAGATCTCCTCTGTCGTTGGAAGAATTGGTGAGTCGGTTCAGCAGGGCTCCACCAGTGGTGTCGTCGTTGCAGGTCGGCTCAGCTTCTCCCTCTTTGGATTCTTTGGTCCTGTGGCGACGTCTGAAGTCCCAGTCCACAAAGCCCTGCTTTTTTGCAGAAAACCCCCATTCATCAGTCCTAGCTGTCACTCAAACATGCTAAGTGGTGAGCCGGGCGGCTCACCACTGGGCCAATCACACAAGAGTGCAACTTGAGTTGCCGAGGCAACTCAGTCCAGGGTGCCTAAACCCCCTCTGACACCCTCTATGGTACCCAGACAGAGTGGCACCACTTTTGGAGGCTTCTGTGGAGATGCCCGCCAAAAAGTGATATGATATGATATGATATGGCATTTGTAACGCGCCAATACACAAGTGTTTCAAGGCGCGACGAGGCAGGGAGGGGGGAACAAGGGGAAGACAGACAACGATCCTACTAGGCCAGGTGTCATTCAGACCGCGCAAGTGCAGGGGTTGGGGGAAGGGAAAAAGTGCAAGGGGAAGGGGGGAGTGGAGTACAAATAAGTAGAATAGAAATAAAATAATAAATAAATAGGGCCAGCTGGTGGCAAGTGCAAGGTAAGTGCAGACAAGATCTGGGGGGGGGGGGTGCTGTAGTGATACAGAGACAGTCCCGCAGTCCAGGGGTTGCCAGGGAGGCAGTGCAAGTGAAGAGTGACTGGGCCCAGGACCGAGGTCGGTGAGAGTGCAGAATCAGTGCAGTTTTGGTGAAGAATTTAGCAGGGGAGAGGGAGAGAGAAAACAAAGGGCTCGACTTGGGTTGGAGTCACAGAAGCGAACACAAATGCCATTTTGGAACCGAGTTCTGGCAAAAAATACCAACCGGTGAATTAATATTAAATAAATAAACCGGCGGTATGTTTGAGGCTATGTTAAAAAGTATTAGCCTCGAACAATGGGAAAATCCCATAGGAATACCAGCCAAAACTCGCTCAGGGGGGACTGGACAGTGCCCCCTCGAACAACAGACCCAGGGACAATCGAATTGCCCCTACCAGTACGCCCACAATATGATGGTTTGTACTGGTTCTGTTCACAATTTAGGACTAGTAAAGCTAATGTTGACTTTACATGCCCTGGGAGACAGTAGTCAGTCCCAGGGTACAGAGTCTATGTTTGGGGGTCACTATGACACCCCTGTGTTACGGCACAGAGGGTGCTGTGTAACACACATACCAAAAACACATGAAGCCCTATGGAGTAAAAGACCCCATAGCCCATGAAACACATTACAAAGTGAAAGGATATCTCAAATCATGTCTAAGAGTGGGAGAAAAAGAGTCTCACTCTTAGCAGGAGAAAAAATAAACCCCAAAAATCCAGCAAAGCTGCTGGGGGACTCACTAGGTTTGGGAAATTAGCCTTTACAGAGAATTCTCCCTAACACCCGGTCCAAGGCAAATTAGAGGGTTTCCGAGAGATAGGGGAGGATTTTCACAAGGAAGTGGTCATTTGGCAGATTCAGAGGAATGGGGCCCCGTTTTAACGGCCCACTGGGAAATAACTATGGAGGGCAGTATGGGATTGAGTGTTGGTCGTGCAGAAGGATGGGACATGTGGCTTGAGATTGCCAGAGCAGGCCATAGTATTTTAATGTAGGAGCACAGCAAATGCAATCGCGACCATGCCATTTGCCCCAGGCTCTGTGCAATCGCAGTAGGCACGGGTGGAACAGAACCCAGCTACTGGAGTTGTACAGAACTATGTGATCCAGATGACCATGCCAGCACAGGCACCTGTGCAGACATGGGAGAAAAATCCTTTATCCCTCCTTATACTGAAGCAAGTGTTTTTAAAGGGTGATCCTTTCTTGCTCCCCGGTGCTAATATGTACCAAGAGTAGGACAGCCCACAGGGATCTCTGATGTGTCCAGTCCTGTCCGTTACCACTGATCTGGAAGAGGAACCCCGGCTAGGTGTGCAGGTAGGTGACCAAACGTTTTCATTCATGGTCAATACAGGGCCTACACAATCTTGCATCAAGGAAGGCGAGTTCCCCTTGTCAGGTAAAAGCATGGACACACAGGGATCCTCTGAGGCTATCCGGTCGGTTCCTTACACCAAAGATCTATGTATTAAGGTAGTTACACAAAATGAATCGGCTCCTTTGTTATATTGCACAGATACCCTGGCAAATCTCTTGGGCCGAGATCTCCTAAGTAAACTCCACATGACGATTGCTTTCAGGGAGGAAGGTATCGACTCCCGTTTTGTTTCTGATAAGACAAGCATTGCTTTTGCATGCATGCTATAGTGTAAGGGGGGTAGCTATACATCCGAGTTTGTTTCTTTATGGTATAATGGTTTTGTTGAGTTGAGTTCCGAGAATCAGAGATCAAACATGGCGGGTACCGATTGAGTTTTTATTTTGGCCTGTTGCGCTGCAGGAGGTAACACCAGGCACCATTCTCCTAGAAGCAGTAGTCATCAAGAAAGGCAGGGTGGGTCTCTCGGGCACCAATGAGGAAGGTGGAAAGTGGTGCATTGTTTTGTGCATCAATCCACCTTATCGCTAAGGAACGTGTGTAGGAATGCCCCTAGATGCTCACACCAGAAAAAATGCAACCCACTATGGAAAAAAGACCCAATCCACCTCCTGCAAGGTGTAATGCTGGAAATGCATTGGAGTGTCATGGCCTCCATGTCCATGTCCTGTACTCCCTTATCATGTGTGCTCTGTGTTGTTTTCTGCACAGGAGTCCATGTGGGACTCCTGGCAGTGCAGCTTGTCCTCTTTTTGGTTGTGGTGAAGAGAGACCCTTGGGATACCCTAAAGGCACCTATGGGTGGGGGTACAACCCTGTACTGCTAGTGTGTGTTTTTGGGCACCTGTGTGTGGCTCACAGAGCAGGGTATGGTCTGGTGGCAGCTCAATGATGAATGAGTATTCTCCATTTTGGGATACCCAGGCCCTGCCATAGGAATCAGTGGATTCCTGATAGGAGACAAGATGGCCCCTTCGGCCTCTTGGTTTCTATTACCTGTTACCTTGTTTAGCCAAAGTCCGCCCCTTCCCCTGACTGGCTGTTGGGTGGAAGAAACATATATGGTATTGGGGGAAAGTCCAGGCCAGACTGGCTGGAGCCTTCCCAGACACTGTATGTTGTGGGTGCAGCCTTGGGATGGGACCTGGGTGAATGGAGTGGTTGACCAATATGCATTCCCTGTTGTGGGTCTCTGGTATCTGTGTCTGTGACAACAAAGAATGAGACAGCCCTGCCCGAAACTGACATGAATGCAGTGTGGTCTGCTGAAAGGCTGGGCGCTTGCCCCAATCCACATTCCTTATTATGGGTGTCTGGGTGGAAGTGACTGGCCTGAATGCACTGTGAGCCTGATCGACTGCCTGCCTGCATGAATGCCCTTCTGAATGATTGGCTGCCTGAGCTTGGCTAAGCAGTGTGAATGAGAGACATAACAGTATATCTGGTGACCTCTCACTTACCAGAATTGTGCAGAAGCTGAAGTCAAAACTTGATGCTTGACCTTGAAGCCCAGCTGGAAGAAGAAGGTTTTGCTGCTGCTTGCCGTCGTCGAAATCCAAAAGCTGTTGTGCCTGTCAAGGACTCATCCAAGAGAGGACCTGTTTAGGAGACATCTCCCCGAGCTACGAGGGAACATCGTGCCAAAGCTAATCTTCACCAAAGCACCCTGGAAGTCATTCCCGAAAGGCTGCCAACCGGAGACGGGATCCACCGAGGAATCCTGAAGTGAAGCACCCAGACATCAAAGTCCATCATCGTTGACCAGGGTATGGAGGACCACTGTGACCGCTGGAAGTCCGTTGAGTCGTGTTGCCCGAAGCGGGGACAGCTTGACGCCGTGCTGCTGATGACCAAAGCCGCAACGCTCCACCTTTGCCGGAGACATTTGAAACGAAGGACTCCCTTGCCAACACGGTCGACCGTTTTGTCCGGCCGGAAAAAGTCGAGGTCGTCGAACCGAGGAGAATCCGCCAGTGGGTTTCCCGCCACCCGAAGTCCACAAAGACCAACGAATATCCGAAAGCCAGCAGTAGTCGGGTCCCAATAGTCGACGCCAATGCCAACACCCGACGCCCGCCCTACGTTTTTCATCGTGTCATCTTTGCGGCAACGAACTCTGGTCATCGAGGTGCACTGCACGCCTTGCCTTTACAGGACATCCACAACCGATCGTTGATGAGCACTACAAAGGTTGAAGCTATTATCTCGACGACAGTATTCACATTTCTTCGAGGACTATCGATGCCTGTGGCTCCTGCTTTAAAGGGAGTTCACCTACAAGGGACCCGTCGGCGAACCGTCAAAGAAACTCTGCTAAACTCAGGTACATTGGGGTAGTAGAACATTTTAGAAGGAAACAAGGCTATATTAAATATATATGGACTGGGCTTGTTGATACACTTTATTTACAGGTTGCCCAGGTGGGGGGATCCTCACACAGAACTGTGTGTTGTGTCGGGACTAAGTGTTCTGCCATTGTTTAACCTAACTTGTCTTCCTTCCTATGTCTAATGTTGATTCACATTACTATTTGATTTGTATGCCATTGGAAACTGTTAGTAGTTGGTGCATTTTAAAGGAGTAAAGAGTTAACTGTGGTACCACATAGATATTGTACATATTTACCATAAGATTTGCCAAAGCACAAAGTGTATTATTGATTGTGTATATATTGAACCTTATTTGATACAGAACTGTGTTATCACATAACATAGGGTGTGGACATTCCTTTTTTGGGGGCTTGTGGACTACCCTGTACTTATGAACCAGCCTGCATCACCTCCTGAGAGCTTAAGCCTTGGTTGTCGTCCATTGCTACCATAATAGAGAACCTTGGCTGGCGTGCTCTGTGCTTCTATTCTGCCATGTAGAGGGCAGGAGTACAGATAACCCCCCTCCATTCTTTACACAAGGATAACAAGTTTATTTCCACACACAAATGCAAAGCACCAACAAAGGACTCTGCTGCCAGCACATTATGAAGTTACATAGCGTCTTCAGTGACATCATTACATACAGTAGAAACCCGCGCGTCTGGTTGGTGAGACCCTATACATTGGCCGGCGGCTCCATAGAGGATTCCAGGCCATTGGTTCCAGCCCCTTCCGTCCATCTTCTTCCATGTGGGTGATGCTGCATTCGTCATCGACCATAAACTGGGTAATTTGAAATTATTTGCAAACTAAACAGCACATCTCTATCTATGTAGCAGTGCACCGGGTACGAGCAGACAGGCGCCCAGGTGGAAAAGCCGAGGTCATACTAACTCACACACTTCACTCGCTCCCAGACGCTCCAAGGTCTTACACCCTCATTCTGGGCTATAATTTCATCCCTCCATGCACCTCACAGCACAAATCACCTGACCTAGAAGTGAAGGCAGGAAAGCCCTGCTTTCTGATCTTTTTGATCGATCGGGGGTCTAACAGGTTTATCATCAGTGGTTTGGGGCTGGCTGGCACCCTGGAATTCAGAGGTCCTAAAGCTAAGACATTTGGGCGCGATAACGTAGAATTGGAACTGTTGTGGCTCGAAGGCCCGTGCCCTCCTTCTCATGGGATCCTATAGTAACAAGATGCTCAGCCCTCCTCCCATGGCCTTGCAGGGCACATTCTTCCCAGGGCGCAAAGGCTGGCAACTTTTTAGACAATGAGGGGTTTATGAATCTCTGTGGCTCTGGCCTTTCTCATCAGTGCCCAGGATACAAACTGTTATTTTCCTCATGTTTGTGGACTGCGTCTGGGATAATGGCTGCTGCACTGCGTTTAGGCCTTACGTTCCAATATGGCTGCTAATATCTGAGATGGCATGTGTTCCCGCAAGTGCACTATATCTATAAATCATTCAATAATATGATTGTGTAGAAACCTTTAAGGGCAACCCCCTCCCTGGTGATCTCTTACATTACTTTCCACTGTCTTTGCATTATTCTGAAGTGCTTGGGGGTGTGGGAGGACTGTGTCCCCTTCCTAACATTCCACCCTTTCCTTAATTCTATATTAACAAACTCCACAAGAAGCCCATGTTTGTTTGTCCCCCGATAGCGTTCCTCCTCCAACCTCTCAGCCTCTAAGTAAGGCGGTGATCCCTCCTTTGGAACCCATGCTCTACATACATGATGCAAACTCTGGCCACAATGGGCGTACTCCTCAGGGGTATAAGTCATATACATACAGCTCCCATCACCTGCTAAAACCACCCAGTGTTCTGTATAATGCTCAGGGTCAGGTGGGAGTGTGGCGATAGTGCCGGGAGGATACAAGCACTGCTCTATGACCACCATGCATGGTTTGTTTGGGCCGCACTGTCTTTTGTACTGCGAGGTGCATTTGATACCCCAATTGAAACCATCATCATGGCACTGTTAGGTACTGCTTTGGCACAACATCAGAGTCTCAGTTGGCAAGAGCAGAAAATGACCAACACGATAACCAGTATTTTCACGATCGCCCATGTCCAGGATGGTGCCCAAGTGAAAAGGTCGTCATTACAGATTGGTTATACACAAACAACCCAATGGTCCAACACATATGTAATTGGGGCTGTCGTGAATAATGGGAGAAATAGATTGACTTGGGACAAAGAAAAATTGAGAATTCTCAATTACAACCTTGAGACCATGTATCAGAGTAATCTTGTAGTTAAAGATTATGTAGCTGCCATGCAGATATTTACTCGAATTATTCCAAGCCATGGGCAGAATAGACAGCGGCACACTCACGCCCATGATTTAGAAATACGTTATAGAAAATCTGATCTAAGACGAGAAATTCGATATTTGCAGAACTTACAAAAAATAAATATGGCTGAAGAAATAAGAACAGCCAAACGAAAGTATAAGAAATGGCTCAAAGCAAAAAGAGCCAAGTTGTACGAACTGGAGGGGAAAACAATGCTCAAACAATTAGTTACAAAATCCACAGCTGGTTTTTGGGCCCTACTTAATCGTACATCTGACATTTCCCAACATGTAGCCCAAATAAACTCTATTTCCTCTGAGACATGGCAGTCGTACTTTCAGAAACTTTATCTCTCTCCCTTTCCTGACATGCAACTAAATTTTTGTTTGTCAATGGCATCAAAAGAACTCACGTTTGATATTGATGACATCAAATTATGCATCTTGAAATTGAGCTCGTCCCGGGCAGTAGGCCCAGATGGGCTGCATAACGCCATGCTAAAAAAGCACATTGACGAATGGGCAGATATCCTTAATCATATTTTCAATCATGTGTTGAATTCTGGCATCATTCCTGAGACCTGGAAAAAATCCATCATTCTCCCGATTTACAAACAGGGTAATCACGAGAATCCCAAATCATATAGGCCAATAGCATTACTAGATTGTCCTGGCAAATTATTTACCAGATTACTCTTGAAACAATTTACCATATGGCTAGAGAATAGCAATTTACGAGATCCGTTCCAAACGGGTTTTTTGCAAGGGATAGGCACTGGCATAAACATCATCACTTTATCAAGTCTCATCCAACAAGCCTATAAAAAAAAACAGCCTTTGTATCTTGCCTTTATCGACTTTCAAATGGCATTTGATGCGGTGCCAAGAGAGCTCCTATATAAAAAATTGATTGATGTTAACTGTCCATGGTACATTCTGAAATGGATAATCCAACTATATACCAACACTACAATTCAAGTGAAACTTACCAATGATGGCCTATTAACTCCTCCAATTGTCACAGCTAGAGGCCTGAAACAGGGCTGTTTACTAGCCTCAGCCCTGTTTAATTTCTTTGTCTCCGACATTCAGCAAAATTTTAGTAAAGTAATATCTGATTCTCCTAGAATCATGGGAGTTCAGATTCAATGGTTACTCTATGCTGATGATATGGTCCTAATGTCACACACTCCCAAAGGCTTACGTCAACTATTAGGTGCCCTCGACGTCTATACAAAAGCAAATGGTATAACAATTAACATTGCCAAGACAAATGTCGTCCAATTTGGCACTAAGAGGCAAAGCATATCTCAGCATTATTGGCCTCTTCAAAACAGCAAGATCATTGCTACTAATGTCTATGTGTATTTGGGTATGGTCATCTCTAATCTGTGTGCCCCCGATCAGTATAACAAAAAAGGGCTTCATAAACTGCAAATGTGCATCTCACAAGCTAAAGTCATTAAAGCAAGATACTGTAAATTCTCTCTTTTACCGATCCTCACGTACTATAAACAAAAGGTGGGTCCAGTCATTCTATATGGTGCCGAGACCCGTTGCATCATGTCATACACCTACTGGGCCACCAGGGAGGGTCGGTTTTGGAGACAAATTTTACAGTTACCAACCTCACAACCATTGCCACTTGTAAGATATGAGTTGGGGCTAATCTCACTATATGCAATCTACAAGTGGAATTTATGTGCCTTATATCGCAAATGTCTCTTAAATCAAACCACAACAGGGATTACCAATATCATATCCATCTATCTACTAAGATCTATGGACACCTTTCCGAAAGCATGGCGGCAGAAAATCCAATCTATCCTAGGAAAAGCACAGATAGATCCAGCCTTATTACTAGAGAATCCAGATAAAGCGAGATCAAAAATCTGGGAGGCTGATTGGATTTATACACGCCTAGCCTGTGCTAACTATAAACATTTTGAGGTTTTCCCATTCGAACTTAAATGTTATAATACAGTCGCTGACTACTTGGTGAGGTCTCCTAACTCAAGTCACCGTAATGGTTTCTTGAGATTCAGGCTAAATTTATGGTTGACCAACGATGTGTTGAATCGCAGGGACAGAGTCAACAGCTATTTGCCCTGTCGATTCTGTGAACAGCATCCAGAAACGCTTCAACATCCCTGCACTGAGTGTGATAGACTAGTATCAACCCGCTGTACTCATTTTAAACCCCTATTTCTGGCCCAAGAGATCCTGACCTCAAAACACTTATGGGGCCTATTACTCCACACCAACAGAAAGGCCGTAAGATATGCTGTGATTAATTACCTGCATCAGCTCAAAATCCCAATGTATGCAAAGCCAAAACTTCATTGTGATGATTAAGCATATTGTATAACAATCTTGATTTTTTTTTTCCTTTTTCTGTATATACTACATTTATGTAAAATGTTGTGAATTTGTATATATATGATTTGTCACTTGCTTTTAAAGTTGAAAGGTCTCGATTGATCGCGACCAAATCAACTATTAATAATAAAAAAATAAAAAAAAAATAGAAAAGGTCGTCAAACCAGTCAACCTTCTGTATGCCAGAATCAGTTTGCATGTGTAAGACGAGCGTGTGCAGTGCTCCTATTATTTGCATCAGGGAGCCATTTGGAGGCACACATGTGCAGCAAGAATCACCATTTTTTCAGCAAACCCCTCCTTCCATAGCTGTGTGCAGATCTAGTACATATCTGTTCTGGAGAGTCATCAATATTATAGCGCGCATTTCGACCTTGATTGCATTGAGGCCTTGTTCCGTGTCATTTGCTAGCTGTATGATCTATGTGAGAAACATGAGGGTGTTCTCACTAGAAATTCCCCGGGATCCTTTGTTCTGGCCAGGAAAGGGCCATTGCACTTGGATCCCAACCCTGGGTGCGGACAAGTGAGGGAGGATCACCTGGGCAGGGGGTCCTTGCCGATTGCAGGAAGAACGCCCTCGGGTGAGACGCGGTATCCCTTTCCTTTCAACACACCTCCTACTTGACATCCCATCTATGTGTACAGGATATAGTCCCGTCCTACTCCAACCTTTTCCCTTACAGAAAAGAAGACTAAGACCATCTCTAAATGCCAGTGCAACCTTTATCTCTGCTTCCTTAAAACCCTTTTTTCAGTGACCTTACGTTCATATCCCCTCTTCTGACAAAAGTCTACGCCTCTTTATTCCTCTTCTGTTGGACACTACAACTCCCATAAACCCACTCCCCTAATGAAATACCCAAGGACTGAGATGTGGAGTGTGGGACTAAGAGTATGAGGATTACCAAGGAAAAACCCCTTGGTAAACAGAAAGCAGACTATCACACCTTGACAGTAGGTTGCCTCACTAATGGAGTCTGGCAAGGTCAGGCAAACACAAATCTGACCCAACACCTGCAGCCTGTTAACATCTCCCTGGTATATAAAGGAAGGCTGCTGAGCAAGAAGATGGAGTTTCTCTTGTGTCACCAGGAGGGAGGCAGCTTGGCTGAGCCTGGCAGAGGATCCCTAACTGAAGCCCAAGCACTCGGAGAAAGCAGTGGACCAGACCCAGCACTGGTACAGGGAGGCTGCACGGCTGAGACCATCAGGGGATCCCTAGGTGTTGACAGTCTGTGAGCCAGGAGAAGAACGCAAGACACAGAGGGGAGCCACAGAGCAGAGAGCAGAACCCCAGATCCTTTCCAGTCCAGGGCTAACTGGTGGAGGGACACGTGTGGAGCAGAGCAGTAGCTCCCGGCAAGGTCTTCTAGGCAGAAGAGGTGGAGGCAGAGTGTGAAGGCTTCCAACTTCTTCCCCCATACATTGAACTGTGTGTGTTCTCCTGCCACGGGAGCCTGGAGCCTGCCCAGTTCCCTCCCAGGTGAACGACAGAGTTGGGAAGGAGCAAGGCTGGCACCAGAGACCCCGGTCCAAAGCAAAGGCAAAGATTGATAAGATTGATAAGAAGGAAGGTCAAGACCACCATTGAGTTCTTGTGTACAATGGGAGAGAGCCCGGTTTGTGACATTTCAAGTAAATATTGTAACATGTGACTGTTGCATTGTGGAACCTGTAGCTCTAGGAAACAGAGAAAGAAAAAGAATCCAGTATATGAAGCGAAGATAGCCTTATCGAAAGTCCCTGACAAATGTGAAGGGAAACGCCCAGAGATAGGGGAGTTGTGATGGAAGGTGTCTAAAAAGAACTGTTGAAACCAAGACAGACGCAAGCCCGACTGAGGGAAGCCTGAGTAAAACTACTAAGTGAAACAGAGGGAAAACAAAACATAGCCAGGAGGAGGAGGGTCCGAACTCAGGTGAGGGAAACCTGATGACCAAATTGGAACTTATTGAAATGCTTGTATGAACTTTGTAACCGATAACCAAGAAGGTTGGCCATGTACCCGATTGGGAGAAGCCTGAAGATTGTTGGTTAAAACAGATGTGAAGTAAAACAAAAAGGTGTCTGGGAAGTCTGGTGTACATAACGTGAAGTACCATTAGGAGTAACCCTGACCTGGGTAATGGAAACCCAAGGGGTTATAGGTTATAGGTTGGATACTGATGTACCTGAACTGTCTTTTGGCTTAAAAAAGAAAGGCAATAGAAGCCTACAGGAAGTGGGACATTCGAAGCAAAGCCCAGGAAATCCTAACCCTGTGATCTGAACTGTACAAACTCAATCTTTTGCTGCTTGGAAGTGTGCCGAAGTAGCAAACCTGTGCCAGCCACATATTGCCATTCTGACTTATTTTGATACTTTTCTTTTATTACTAGTACATGTCCCCGCACCCAGTTTTGTATGAGTCTTAGGGCAAAGTTAGGTTTATTAGTTTAACTGATTATTGTTTCTTGACAAGACTGACTAGGACTGCGTTATTATTATTACATGGTCGATCTTGATCCCCACTCTAGCGATAGGGTCAGAAAGGCGTTTAACCAACCAATCTGAAATGGAATAAACACCCTTGAAACTTGCATCTTGGTGTTGTTTCCTTACTTGTGACATCATGGGTTCCTCACACCTTATAATTCGAAGCCACTAGGCATTATGAAAAACCTTGGGGTATTTCACTGCCCAGAACCTTAGAGAATGATGAGGAAACATCTAGGGGAGAGATGTGTTATTTCCCCCTATCCGAAATGTCCTCCACCTTTATAGGTTGTTTTGAATCCTGTCCCGTTGCCCCCTTCCCAATTCCAACAGGTACCAACATTAAAGGGAGGCATAGAACAAATATATCCCTATCCGACATCCCCTCAGTCACTATGGGACATTATCATCTAAAATCCATTCACCTACAACCATCCATCTGCCCCCTTCACCCTGACACTTACAAAGTTTCCCTCCGTCATTATGGAAAACTACAACTCCCATACTTCCTCCCCATTTTCTTTTTCACAACCACTGGGACGAAGAAGATGAGGAACAGAGCTGTGAAGATTGCCCATAGGAACCAATGTACCATGGATTCCTATGGGCAGTCTCCATCTTGTCCCATTAACGAGGACAGGCAGAGTCAGGCCTCCCTTTCAACCACCCACACCTGTAACTGGTTAAACCTCCCTACCAGTATATAAATTAGAGCACAGGAACACACTCGGAGCGAGCTGTGGATGCTGTGTGGACCAGAGGAACTGAAGAGCAGAAGACAGTGCTGAAAGAATCCTGTTAAGTCTGGAAAGGAGCTGAGGGTCAAGACACTAATACTGTGTTGTTGAAGGGCTGCAGCAGGGCTGAGGAGCTGTGCCTTTCCAAGAGCCAGAGAGGGCAGATCATATCCTGCTGACTCTGTCCAAAGAAGCACTAGTTTCCCTATGGCATTTGACGGGAAGTCCAGGTGCCTCAGGGGCAGGTGGGAAGACCCTGACCTCGATCCAGGGAGCTCCAGAGAAGTGCTAACCAGTTGACTCTCATAGCAAGAGATGGGAACACCCAGTGAGCGTGTGTGTGGCTGGAGCGGGAACCTGAACATTGACATTGAGAAAGAAAGCAGGAATTAAAACGCCCATGAAAGGCATTATGGGGCTTGAAGTTCTTTTTAAAATGGAGTGAAAGTAGAAACACATTGAATGCCAGCCGGCAAGAAAGGTTATGAGAAACCCATGTTAGCACAAGTGAATCGGCAGCTGCAAAGGAAGACTGCTAAAAGTGCTGGTGAAACCCACAGAAAGGGGAAAAAAGAGAAAGTGAAGTGGGCAAGTGGCCCGGTCTAACCCAAGCAAAAGTTGAAAGAAAGTGAAGAGAGGGCACGTGGCCCAAACAAGTGAAAATACAGTGCAAGAGACACCAGAACAGGAAGAAAGCAGAACAAAGGGGAATGAGGTGACAGGGTAGTATGTCTGCGTGGTCGCACAGGAGGAGGAATTCAGATATTCTGCGTTCTCGAAAGTCTCAGACCAAAATCTCCCTCATCCAGCAAATGTGTGTATGGAATTGTTTCATTGATCGAAGAAAAAGAGGGAATCCTTGTAAAAAATTGACACAGTGAACCTTGCATCTCAGGTGGATAGAATCTGGGATATTTGAAAGGGCTTGACAAACTGTACTTGTACAACAGGCCCTCTGCAATAAGAGACTGTTATTGGGAAAGAGGCTTTGACAGAAGGCCCTGATACCTATGCTTTGAACTGTATCCTCATGGCAGAGAAGCTAGAGTGTGTGCGAAGCTCGAACGTCTTGCTCCGTGCTGAAAACGTGGGGAAAGGAAGCCAATTGCTCAACTATCCTGACCTATTGTTTCTTGAACCCTTTTCCTTTTGCATAACATTATCGTTCCCACACCATTTGTATTTAGAAGTAAGGATTGGCAATAGGTTTATTTATTAGTATAGGTTCTTTTATTTTGACAGAGACTCCTCTAGGATTGCATTATTATTATTCGATGGTCGTAGTTTGCTCTTAGGCAGAATCCTGTGCAGTTCCCTTGGGGAACACTGCAAACAGATCAAGACTACAGGAGTAAGCAGTAAACCCAATTGGTAGCAGCCTGCACCACCCAGATTTACCTGGTAGCTGTGGCTGAGCAGTCATACTTCTCTCAAGAAGAGTAGGGCAGTATATAGAGTATACACAATAGGGCTAAAAACACAGTAGCGCAAACAAACACTGACCAGAGCTTTGTATCAAAAGTATATCATTATTTATTTAAAACACACTGTAGGAAATACACTAGCACTCTAAATCAAAAGCAAGTTAAAACACAGTCAGGTAAAGTATACACACCTCCCTTGATAACTATTAGACAATTCAGAGTTAAAACACCACGATTTGTTAAAACAGATGTGAGCGCGTAACCTAGATGGCACTCCAATAGTTAAATTAAAGGGAGAGAAAAAGGCAGAGCATAGAAATAAAACAGGTCCCAACACTTTTAGGAGTTCTCAGCAAGGGGATAAAGGCAGTATACACTGTAGAGCCAAAGTTCATAGGCCAGGCCCACTTTAAATGGAGCAAAGCGAAATGTGCCCAAGATCACACAGTTTAAAATGCACTAAAAGTCTTTGCAAAATGTTCAAAAGAGGTTGGGGTGATTCAAGAAGTTAAAGTTAAAATTTATCGGGCCAACCCAGTTTGAAAGCCAAGGATTTAAGGGTCACCTTGGGCAAACCGAAGAAAGGCAGGCCAGACAGGACACAGTACCTTAAAGAGAGAGGAAGCTCCAGTGGTGGCAGTTTTTCCTGGCAGTGGTTGCAGTTCGTTGTTTCGACCAGGGGAAGAGAGGATCTCGTCGAGGAGGAAACTTGGGAGTCGTTGCACTGCACAGGGATGAAACCAGCCGCGGAGTTCGTCGGTTAAAAGGTGCGTTCCTTTTATTCGCGGTCAAAGTGGTGAAGCTTGGCTTTCCGGCCTCTGGGGTGCTTGGCACGGGCGATTCGACCAAGAGACGTCTTTGGAAGGCTAAAGGGCGAACTGGTTGGTCCCACCAGCTCAGAGGAAGAAGACTCGTCCAGCAGAAGATCTTCTCTTGTCGTGGGGAAAGTGGTGAGTTTGTTGCAGCCAGGGCTCCACCGCTGGTGTCGTCATTGCAGATGGCTCAGCTTCTTCCCTCTTCGGAACTTCTGAAGTTCCAGTCCCAAAGGCCCTGCTTTTATGCAGAAAACCCCCCATTCAACAGCCTAGCTGTCACTCAAACATACTAAGTGGTGAGCCGGGCGGCTCACCACTGGGCCAATCAGAATAGAGTGCGACTTGGGTTGCTAAGGCAACGCAGTCCAGGGTGCCAATTCCCCTCCCCACACATCCTGTGGAACCCAGACCGAGTGGCACCATTTGGAGGGCTTCTGTGGAGAAGCCTGCCAAAAAGTGGAACAAAGGACTCGACCTTGGTTAGAGTTACAGCGACGGACATGAACGCCATTTTAGAAAAGAGTTCTGGCAAAAAGACCCAACCGTTGATTTAATATTGAATAAATAAACCAGCGGTATCTTTAACATTGCACCAAAAAGTGGTGCGTTTAAAATCAATGAGAAAATCCCATAGGAAATATTCTGGTAGAATATTTTGCGTGGTAACCACTGCCACCAGCCAGAAACTCGACAAGGGGCGACTGGACAGTGCCCCCTTGAAAACAGACCCAGGGGCAATCGAATTACTCCTTCCAGTACTTCCACAAATGGTGGTTTGTACTGGTTCTGTTCACAATTTTGGACTAGTAAAGTCAATGGTGACTTTACATGCCCTGGGAGACAGTAGTCAGTCCCAGGGTATGGAGTCTATGTTTGGGGGTCATTATGACACCCCTGTGTTACTGCACTGAGGGTGCTGTGTAACACACATGAAAAACAGATGATACCCTATGGAGTAAAATAGCCATAGCCCATAAGCACATACAAAGTCAAAGACATACCTCAAATCATGCCTAAGAGTGGGAGGAAAATAGTCTCACTCTTAGCAGGAGAAAAAACAAACCCCAAAAATCCAGCAAAGCTGCTGGGGGACTCACTAGGTTTGGGAAATTGGCCTTATAAGAGAATTCTCCCTAACACTTGCTCCCATCCTTAGATCTAGGGTTAGATGGGCGTTCAACTAAGCCATTGAAGTTCAATAAACACCCATGAGCTGTGTCTCATTTGTGTCGCTCTTCATTGACAATACCAAGCCTTTCCCTACAGCATTTGCAGCTGTTTGAATACCAGGAAGTAGTCGAGATGCAAAAAACTTTTCTTCGAATGGATTGTGTCCTCCCACGTATTCCTCATCTTGTGATATTCGTATTCGCCAGCTTCGCTGCTTCAGAATTATTTTTTTCGGCAGAGGGCGCTATGCATGAGTTTGTGGTGTCAATGTCCCTCGACGGGCTCCATACCGTGTCAAGGTCACTGTCAGTATAAATAGCTTGTGCCGCGCCCGTTGGCTTCAGTTCCGTTTTTCCGATTGCTTCGCTCTCGAGTACGGCGCGCTTCAAAATGTCGTCTTCATCTACCCCTTCTATCCCCAAGAGGTGGTTAAAAAAATGTATCGACCACGGTTCAAAGATAACAGATCCTCACTGCATTTGTCTTTGGTGCCTGGGTTCAGATCATCGAACCGGCGACTGTGGCTCCTGTCAGTCGATGACGGAGAAGGCCCTTCGTGAGAGGAAAGGTAAACTGGCGGTGGGGCGGGATGCTTCTAAGGCCTATTCAAAGGCCTCATCTAAAAGACATAAAAAATCATCCGATTCGAAAAAACACTCTAATAGATCCCGATCTCGTAGTAGATTGAGGCGCTCTTCATCTTCCTCTTCGAAAAGAGTTAAAAGGAGACATAGATCTCCCTTGTCATCATCTGATATCGTCTGATGAACACTCTAATAGATCCCGATCTCGTAGTAGATTGAGGCGCTCTTCATCTTCCTCTTCGAAAAGAGTTAAAAGGAGACATAGATCTCCCTTGTCATCATCTGATAGATCTACCGAATTGGTACGATGCCCGACGAAGTCGGATTCCCCAAGAAAATGGGAAGATTTTAGAAAAAAGATGATGGAGGTCTTTGAGAATGCAGCCTCGATCCCCTCAAAGAAACCTCAGAAGAGCCAGACCCCTGTCGCTCCATCGGACGACACAGGGAAGTCAGGAACTATTGCAGTAAAACCCAGTAGTATGGGTGAAACTCATAAGACTCGAGTTGACGCCAAGTCGTCGAGGAATCCTCGAGAGTCAAGTGCTTCCCCGAAACTGCATAAAAATCAGAAGTTGCTGAAAACATCTGCAACTTCGTCAACACCATCGGCGCCGACAGCTTCGACATCTAAGCCTAAAGCATCTTTGATGCCTTTGTCGAAGACTCCATCAGTGTCGTCGAAGATTCCTTCGATACCTTCGAATAGTCCTTCCATTCCTTTGACGAAAACCCATGAACAAGACAGAAGATTTACTCCATTACCAAAATCAGACTTTTTTAAGTCTATGTCTTCGATATTGGAAGAAAGTGGCTCTGAGGATAAGGAGGTTTCTCCTTTTGCAGTGCAATATGGCACTAGATTGGTTCCAGAGGAACTAATAGACCCAGAATCTAAAATGAGAGACCTGTGTGAGACTCTTCACTCTGCTAGTGGCATTGATACATCACCTGAGCTAGAGTTTGCGAGACCTGACCCTGCAGAACATGCAGATTCAGGGTACAGGAGTTTAATGAACAGCATGGTGGAATATATGGGTTGGGGTAGAGCCTCACCTACCTTTGATCAGGATGACATGACAGACATTCTAGATTGGGGTCCCCTTAAGGATCCAGTTCTCCCCTTCCATAGGGCACTTCAGAGAACAGTAGAAAGGAACTGGGAATCTCCAGACAACATTGCTGCAGTAAACAGTAATTTTCCTAAGAAGTATAGAACTTCTACTTCTGATCCTGAGTATTTGAACAGACATCCCACTCCAGAAAGTCTGGTTATTCAGGCTGCGACTACTTCAAGACAGACTGAATATCCAACCATCCCTCCGGATAGAGAGGATAAGAAGGTAGATGCTTGGGCCCGTAAAGTCTTTACTCCGGGTAGCATGGGCTTAAAGTCAACTAATGTCTCCTGTACCTTGGCCAGGTTCACACATACCCTTTGGGACTGCATTTCGGCGGTGGCTGAACACATTCCGGAAGGCGATGAAAGGTAAAGCTTCCTGAATATTGTCAAAGACGGGAACAAGGCAATGGGGGAATGTCTCCAGTCTGGACTGGACACTGCTGAAAGTATCAGCAGGTCGATGGCTACAAGCACAGTTCTACGCAGATTTGCGTGGTTGAGAAAGTCAGGGTTTGCACCAGATGTGCAGGCCAGACTTCTCAACATGCCTTTTGATGGCTTGAGGCTGTTTGGTAGTAAGGCTGATGAAAGCCTAGAAAGACTACAGACCTCAAAAGCAGCAGCTAAATCCCTTAGTGCCTCCATGCGACAGCCTCAGAAACCCTATCCGGGCTCATCTTCCTGGAGGGGTCGTCCTTTTCAGTACTACTCCTCTTTTGGTAGAGGAAGAGGACAGGCCTTTCAAAGAGGCAAAATAAATGTCTCTCGTGGTGGACGAGGAAAGACTGCAAAGCCATCCTCAGGAACGGCATCTTTACCCTCAGCCGCTCCTGCAGCCGCCTCCAAATCACTCTGAGGCCTTATCACACAAAACCCCAGTGGGAGGCAGAATCTCTCAGCATCTGATAGAATGGCGGGGCATTACTTCAGATGTTTGGGCACTGGAAACAGTAGCTCAAGGTTACTGCCTTCCCTTCCTAAAAAGGCCTCAGGATCATCCACGTAAGCCAACTCTGCCAAAATTCCAGACCCGCTCCTGTTGCTGGAAATTTTAACCCTGCTAGAGAAAGGTGCAATAGAACATATACCTGTAGCGGAGAGGAACAAGGGTTGATACTCCCCTTATTTTCTCATCCCAAAGAAGGACGGAGGATTGAGACCCATCTTGGACTTAAGAAACTTGAACAAGTTCCTCAGGAAGGACAAGTTCAAGATTGTAACCCTTTCTCAGATCATTCAGGCTCTCCACCTCCAAGACTGGTTGGTATCATTGGACCTTCGGGATGCTTACTTTCATGTGCCAATCCATCACAGGCACAGAAAGTACCCGAGGTTCGCAGTTGCCGGTTCTCACTATCAGTTTCGAGTTCAGCCATTCGGGCTAACCTCCGCCCCAAGGGTTTTCTCCAAGCTGATGGCGGTGGTGGCAGCAAGTCTCAGGAAAGGGGGGATTCACATCTACCCCTACCTGGATGATTGGTTGATCAGAGCATGTTCTCCCGAACAAGCTCAAAAACATCTGTCGATCACCTATCACTTCCTTCACGAACTGGGCTTCTCCCTCAATTTCAAGAAGTCCCACATGATACCATCCCAAAAAATCCAGTTTATCGGAGCAGTTTTGGACACTTCCTCAGGCAAAGCCTCGCCTCCCGAGGTGAGAGCTCTCCACATTATCCAGATGGTAACAAAATTCCAGAATGCCCAACATCTGCCGGCCTTCGATTGTCTGAGGTTGTCATGCTCGGCCTCATGGCATCCTGCATCTTTCTGGTGCCAGAAACCAGATTGAGAATGAGATCCCTTCAGTGGGCTCTCGGAACTCAGCGGTCCCAGTTCTCAGGGAGTATGTCGGATCTTCTGTAAGTCCCGAGCGCAGTTGCTCAGGATCTACTATGGTGGGCTTGCAACGACAACATCCTCAAGGGAGAATCTTTTTGGTAACTATGGCCGGAGATAACAGTAGTAACGGACGCCTCACTCACGGGGTGGGAGCCCACACCAATGATCTGACAATCAGCAGTCGTTGGTCTCCATCGGAGTCCAAACTACATATCAACCTATTGGCGCTGAGAGCAATCAGACTAGCGCTGAAAGCTTTCCTGCCCTTTGTACAGGGATAGAATGTTCTGATAATGACAGACAACACGGTGGCCATGTACTACCTCAACGAGAGAGGAGGCATGGGGTCACTACCACTGTGCAGAGAGGCAATGCAGCTCTGGTTCTGGGCAATACAAGAAGGAATCTCTCTATCGGCAGTTCACCTAGCCGGAGAGCAGAACACGGCGGCAGACACTCTGAGCAGGCAGAGCACAGTCTCCCACGAGTGGGAGCTAGCTCAGGAAGTCCTTCTGGAGATCTTCACCCTTTGGGGAACCCCTCAAGTGTATCTGTTCGCAACCACTGTAAACCAGAAGTGCGAACAGTACTACTCAAGGGAATTTCCTCCGAGAGGAGCTCTAGGAGACGCATTCGTGGTGGACTGGAAGTTTCCTCTGCTGTACGCGTTTCCTCCAGTCCCTGTGATTCCCCAAGTTATCAGGAGGTTGAGAAAGTTCAGGAAAACCATGATCCTAAATGCCCGGATTGGGCCAGGAGGACGTTGTACCTGGACCTTCTGGACATGTCCATCTGCCCTCCAATACATCTTTCACAAAGAGAGGACCTTCTCTCGCAAGAGGAAGGTCGCGTTCTCCATCCAGAGGTCAAGACACTCAACCTTCAAGCATGGTTTCTGAGAGGTTGAGATACAAGGATTGGGATCTTCCGGATGATGTAATGGAGATTTTGCTTTCCGCCATAAGGCCAGCAACAAAATCTTTGTACCGGTGTCGTTGGAACAAATTCAGTAACTGGTGCAAAGATAAGGATGTGGACCCTTTTCAATCTGGCACCCCAATGTGCTCTCTTTCCTACTGCATCTAGCCAATCTGGGGCTACAGATCGGAACAATTAAAGAATATCTTGCTGCGCTGTCCATTTTCAAGCGCTCCTCGGAAGAGGTTTCCTACTTCAAAATTCCATTAATCATTCAATTTCTGAAAGGGCTTACTAATGTATGCCCTCCAGTACCGTTTCATGTCCCAACCTGGGATTTAAATCTAATACTTAAGTTTCTAACTTGTATACCTTTTGAGCCTCTGCACTCCTGTCCCTTGAGGCTTCTAACACTAAAGACTGTCCTTGTTGCAGCCTTAACATCAGCCTGCAGGGTTAGTGAACTACAGGCTCTCTCATGTAAACCCCCATATACTACGTTTTACAAGGACAAGGTAGTTCTTAAAGTTAAACCATCTTTCTTACCAAAAGTAGTTTCTGACTTCCATTTGTCACAAAAAATAATTTTACCAACATTCTACCCTCCTCCTCATTTGGGCAAAGAAGAGGCGAGACTGCATAGACTGGACCCCAAAAGGGTCCTCAGTTTTTGCATTTCAAGAATGTCAAAGTTACGTCAAGATGACCAGCTTATGGTAGTTTATAGGCCATAAATTAGGATTAGCAGTGACAAAACAGACCAAATACCACTGGATCATTCTGGCTATAATTGAGTGCTACAGATTGGAGGGACAGGACCCACCGGATGGGCTTCGAGCCCATTCCACTAGGGGGATGACTACTTTTGCGGCTCTGATGAGGGGAGTCCCTGCAGCAGATATTTGTTGACCTGCAACATGGGCATCAGTGCATACCTTCATCAAGCATTATTGCTTAGATGCCTCCTCCTCCAATGAGGGTTTATTTGCCAAGGCGGTACTTCATTCCGTCCATTAGAACAATAACTAGTACTCCTGCCTCCAAATTTACCAATGCTATGGGAGTCTATCACAAGATGAGGAATACGTGGGAGGACAGAATCCATTCGAAGACCAAGTTACTTAACAAGAGTGAACTTTTTTTGACTGGATGTTCCTCCCACGTATTCCTCATGGACCCTCCTATCCGATCCAGCAGTACAGTATGCGTTTCTTACACTTTCCCCTCACGAAGAGTCTATCAGTCACGAGGTACGCCTGGGTGTTCCTCGAATATTTCCTCAAAAAGACAGAACTGAAGCCAACGGGTGTGGCACAAGCTATTTATACTGACGGTGACGTTGACGTGGTACGGAGCCCGTCGAGGGTCATCAACGCCACGACCTCATGCACAGCGCCCTCTGCCGAAAAAAAAATTCCGAAGCAGCGAAGCTGGCGAATATCACAAGATGAGGAATACGTGGGAGGAACTTCCTGTCGAAAGAACATTACAGTTGGTAAGTCCTGTGACAGGTGATTTGATCTTCTTTTCCTGTGCAGTTTTTGGTTCTTTTCTCTTTCATGTAGAATATGGAAGATGGGGGGCTGCAACAGGGCTGGGGCAAGAAGGTTCTTAGATCCCACTGCAAGGTGGTCTTCAGGGATCACGAGAAGCGCTTGGTGCAACGTGGCCAATGAGCACTAGCCCCTTCATGACGGTGGGAGGTGCAAGAAGGCCTGCTGTCCACACACCCAGTAGTAGTCCATTACTGCAGCAGTGCCTTTTTTGAGGTCTGGAAAAAGCAACCTTTTATTGCATTGCTGATTGCCCTTACGAAAACAATACTTTCATTGTAAAAACATAGTTCATAAGTCTCTTACTTTTGCACGTTCACTGTATTTTCCATTGCTTTTTCCATTTCAACTTTGCGATATGTTTGTTTCAGAATGGCGCACATAGATTATTCACTCGGGCCAACACTTTGTCCAGAAACCCCAGTAGCTCTCCTGACATGCAGCCCCTTGTTGTCCCTTGCCACTTGCTCATCACGTACTTTACTCCTTGCAATTTCATGTATGCCTTCCGCAAACACTGGATGCTTTTAGGATTTTAAATGCATTGCAACTGATCAGGTTCCATTACTTCTAGTCATGCACTCTGCAGATGGAAAGTGCATCGCAGCCTACACAGTGCCAGATGAACTAGGCATTGAGCCTCTAAAATTGGTAATTCTTGTAGTATTAATAGCTTGGGTGCCCCTGACGCATGTAGTATCAATAAACACACATAACAACTACCATTCACCCTCTTCCTTCCAACGAGCTCATGTCTGCGTACCAACTATTTGAGTGTTCTGGATGGTGCACGTGTTCTATTACATCTAAACCAAGTCCACGGAATTTGTTATACTTGGACCTTCTAACATGCCTCTTTTTATGTGCTGAAACTTTGTTATATGCATTATGAAAAGAACTGATATATTTATATTAATTGGTACTATTCGCAGTGTTGTTACTTTTGACCTGGTCATTAATATGTGGACATGTGGCCACAGTCTTGTCTGTTCAAAAGAATGGGGACACATGTAAGTCTATACTCTTGGTAGTATTTACATGCTTAATAGTAACATTTGTTTCTGCTGTTATACCCCCCTTTATATATCCACCCCATATAAAAGTGCATTCCCAATAAATCCCTAATCCGAACAGAAACATGGCAAACAGTGCAGCAATTTAATGCATTGCACATGAATATGAATAGGAGAACCATGACATAGTACCATATAAATGACTCTTCCTATTGTAAACTGAAGTATTAGAGCCAGTTGAGTCCATCACAGGGACCAGTTAAATGGGGCAATGTTATAAAAAAAGAGAGAGAGAAGCAGAGATAAGGAAGAAAAGAGACAGAGACTGAGGCAGAGAATGAGGAAACTGATAGAGAAGAGTATGGGGAACTGCGAGAGTGCACCTCCCGTGCAAATGTAATGCGTAGCAGCGCTGTGGAGTGTTAGTGTGAGTATTGTTTGGGTGGAGATACTGGGCAATATTTTTACATCATATTAGAAGGAGCATATGGACCGTGGTCGAGGATTCAGTTTGGATGGTGTCGAGGTCGGCCCTTTGATTGCCCCATTTATGCTCGGGCTGGGGTTGCTTTGCGGACATCAGAGATGTGTACCCAGTAACATAGTTCCTTCACCTTAACCGCAAAGGGAGTGGTGTACATCATTTATCAGGTTCCTACATTCATTTTGTCTGAAGGTACCCATATACAAGCTAAAGTCCACCTGGTCCACCTCCAGGATCTGGATCCGATAGTGATAGCCGTGTCCTGGCCACCTGGATGACAGATCCCCAGGGACTAGCGGGTGAGACACCTTCAGGTTTCTCATACACCCGTCCAATCCTATTACTTAATTGCGGTCCCCACAAACTTTCCAACCGCAGTGTGTCATCTGGCACCTTCTGCACATCCCCTTCATCGTCCTCAATCTCATCCACTGTGTCCCATTTGTCTTCCCTCAGCCCCCGGTCGGCGTCCCTGTCAGACCTCACTGTCCTGTCCCCCGTACTTCCTGCTCGCCCATAACTACCTCCCTTCTTCTCAATATGCACATCCTTTATGGCCGTGCTATCTAACTGAAACAAAACGTCTCCTGCTCTCCATTCATCCAACCCACTCCCCTTTTTCCCTCCTCCCTCTTCAGTCACTCTCAGTTGAGCTAATTCTACCTGCAAAGCCTCCAATGCTTCTTCTAACTCCTCCTGAACCTTACTATACTGGGGCGGCATAGCACTTGGTGTTGAAATGTAGGGAGGTGGGGCAGTCGCCAGGGTGGGCACGTTCGTCGGAATTGTATACCCTGTGGCTGTGCGAGTGGTGAGTGGGTAAAGCCCTGTGTGTGGGGGTGCAGTCCCAATCCCAATGAGACAGTAAACATCCTCCTCATCTTTAGGCCACCTCAGAGCATGCCAGATTTTCTGATTAATCTGTGACCTAATTGCAGCCAGTCTTAAACCTAAATCTAAAATATTGATTTTGGGTGACTTCAATCTGGACTATGATGACACATCAGATTTCCAATCGACACCAGTCAACAAAACATTCTGTGATCTACGCTTTACTCAACATGTTAAGACACCCACCCATCTTAAGGGTAGAATCCTGGACTGGGTGCTCACGCAGAATCTCTCCATTACTAACCTGTGGTGTAACCCCTCTCTGTGGTCTGATCATTACCTCTTGGACTGGAGTATGTCTTTTCCTATTTACCAGTAAAATAAATCAGAGAAGATCTGGATGACCTATAGAAACCTGCCCAAACTTACCCCGGACACCATGGCCCCTTTATAGCTGCCACTATTATCAAGTTAGACTCACTTAACACTGCGGCGGAGGCTTATTGTGATAACCTTGAGCGAGCCACCCATCACCTAGCCCCATTGAAAACATGTCTGTCTAAAGAAAGACCAAACAAAAAACGGTTCTCTCGATATGCATACTTTATGAACATCTAAGTTCAGGGCATTGAAACAGTGGGAAAAAACCCATTCAGCAGACGATAAAATGATCTACTCGTAACTCGACAAAAAAATCTAAAAGGCTCTTCCGAATGCAAAAAAATGCTATTACAAATTATCTCTGGAGCAGCTTCCAGTTCAGGGGAATTATTTTAAAATTCCCAAAGAACTTGAGAATGCCTGCCTGCCTGCCCATCACAGGTGGTTAAAGACTCTAGCTGGTGTACATTTATCCAGCAGGCTATGACGAACAAAATAAAGAACATACAAGAAAATCTCGCAATCAAAACCAACTCTGGGGTCGGAGCTAATGTGACTCCCCTGAGTGCCTAGCGTCTTCTCCACTTGTCCCATCCCTCCCTTTCTGTCTGCTTGCAAACCTCCCTGCATCCTTCCCTAGTGTTCTCCCCGCTCCCATTCCCCCCTTCCTCTTCTCTCCTATCCCCACTCTATATGGTGCTGTCTGTCTCTCCTATATTTTCCAACTGCTTCTCTATTGACTATCCTGCTCTCCTCACTAAATCTGGTAGGAAGAAGTTTAAAAAGGATATCCTGGTCTCCAATCCAGGCCTCCCTATCGCTGACACCTATACCAGTGCCTCCTCTAGGCAAGCCCTCACCGACATCCTCTTTGTCGTTCCCTCGCCAGACCTACTGACACTTCATATGCTTTCTCCTCTCTCCTCTTAATGGTGGCATCAGGCGGCAGGCCCTCCTGCTCTCGTTCCACTCCTTGAAGGTCATGATTATTGTTTACTTGAACAGTACCATCTTGGTCCAAGGCCCTCAGGCCACTCTTCTCCTCTTTGATAGTGGTTTCCCCCCTCATCAATTTCCTCCCTACCCCTGAGGGCCCCTCTCTTCTTGTCACAGCTTCCGTGCCCCCCCCTGCTGTCTCCTCCTTGGCTACCTTGCCCTTTTCTCCTTCCTTTTCTGCCCCCCCTCGGGCCTCTTTTACACCTCCGCAGCCCGTACCTCTGATTCGCTCCCCTCTCTGGAAGTATTTCAAGGATGGCAGCCTTCTCCATACTGCCACTCTTAACCCTCGCTCTGCTGTCAAACACTCCTCTGACATCTGCTGCCTCCTGGAGGAAATTGACCTCGATGTCCTCGGTCTCACTGAGACATGGTTCATGGCCAGCTCTGTCACGAGCTTTCACACTCTCCTCCCTGATGGCTACAATATCCTCTCCGCACCCAGATCCAACCATTCCGGAGGGGGTGTAGGCCTGATCTTCCCGGAGTGGATTCCTGCCTCTGTTATTCATACGCAGGCGTACTCCTTCTTCAAATGCCTAGTCTGCAGATCTCTCTCTCTCTCTCCAAGCCATTCACTTACCATGCCTACTATCTATTGGCCACCTGGCCAGATCGCCTCCTTCCTCTCTGAATGGGCAGACCCCATTCCCTCCTGGTCTCGACCACTCAACTCCTCCTTCTTGGATACTTTACCATCCACCTGAATGCCTCGTGTCCTTCCTCTGGACTCTTTGGCGACCTCTGTGACTCTCACTCTCTATTCTCCCCTCTGACCCGACTCACTCTGCAGGGCACACTATGGATATTCTGATCTCTTCAGAACTTCTCCTTTCTATCGCTCTCACCACTCCTCACTCCTGGAGTGATCACTCTCTCCTTTCCACCCACCTCACCCTCTCTACCCCTCAGGCCAAGCCAACTCCAGCACTACCACCCACCTTCTCGGTCATCTGATCCATGAAGCGCGTGTCAGTTGAGGCTCACACCTTAACACAGCCTCTGATACTCTTGATGGTCTTGCCCCTGTCATGATGATCCGCTTGAAGACCAAAGCCAACTGCAACTCCTGGTACGAATCAGACCTCGTCATCCTCAAACGCAAGTGCAGGGTCGCTGAGAGGAAATGGCTTGCTTCTGGTACATCCTTTGACAAACTGGCTTGCTGCCTGCTCCAAAGGCAATACCGGCTCTCTGTCCGCACCAAGAAGAGAGCTCACGTCCAAGCCAGCGTCTCGTTGCAACATCTTACAACTCGGCTGAACTCTTTAAAATCTGCAATGAACTGGCCAATCCTCCTGCAGGAGGAGTATGATACTCTGAGCACTACTTGCAGAAAGGAAAACCCCTCAGGCATCCACTGGATTCTGTCCTTTTGAACTTCTTTATGGTATGGAGCCTAGAGATGTCCTGGAAATGCTTCTGGAGACCTGGGTAGAAAGAGAAGAGGCACCCATTCCCCTTTTGCTACCAGGTTGCAAGAGCATATGAGACTTGTTCAAAATGTAGCCTATACTTATATGGAAAAGGCCCAAATCCAACAAAAGTCCACCTATGACAAAAAGGTATACTCCTACGTCCTGTCCCCTTTCCTCCATACTTATGGGACATCTCTCCGTCCTGTGGGATGGGACCGGAGCACTTTGTGAAAAGCATCCTAATTTTTTTTCCAAAAATGTGTCCCTCCTCTCTTAACTGCCGTAACCCCGCCCACCTTGGCTCCGCATCGCACATCAGTCCTTTTCTCCGCACGATCGGGGCGGACGCACTTGCATCCTCGGAAGATTTTCTTCCGTTTTTCCCTCTCTGGCTCTCGCTAGCGTTCGTTTACTAGTCTGTCTGTGGGCCTCATTACAAATCAGGCGGTCCGGAAATAACGGTGGCGGTAAACCCGCCGCCACCGTTGTTTCCGGACCGCCTGATCCCGACTCCTGCAGGCGGGAGGTGATGTTCCCACCAGGTTTGTCCTGGGGGGTTTAACACCGCCCGCCTGCAGGTGGCCGAGGAAACACTGGCAGCATTACGAGATGCTGCCGGTGTTTCCATGATCCCCATTCCCATTGAGTCCCATAGGACTCAATGGGAATGGGGATTAACACCATTCCGCCTCCGTAATTCCTCGGAAATTCCGGGAATCACAGAGGCGGAATGGTAATACGAGTCCGGCGGTAACCAGGCGGTTTTACCGCCTCGGTTACCGCTGGACTCGTAATGAGGCCCTATGTCTTTTAAACTAGATTTTCCAGGCTGTTCATCGTGTCACTGTCGCTTTGCGAGGGCAGATCCCCATCCTCTTTGTTTAGAGTGTTTGGGTCCGGAACACTGTTGGGACTCCTGTTTTTACTGTGACTCCCTTTCGGTCCGGGCTCTTCAACGTTGGTTGGAGCCGTGGGAGGAGGTGTTCGGACGGACTCCTCCTTCGCATTTTCAGGCGTTCATCGACGAGAAGAAAAAACACCCGGTAAGTTCTTTGATTTTCAGAGCACCCCAGCCGGGGGATACCTTCCCGGGTTCCTCTCGAGCCGGGATGGGCGTTGATCGCTCTTTTACCGGGGTTCGCCCTGAGTTGCCTGTCTGACCTAATAATTCTACCAGAGTTTTCTCCGAGGGTCTCCGTAAGGGGCCTGTTATCACCGGAGTACACTCCGAGGCCCCTCCTGTGGGGGCTGTGTGTAGACCCAGTTCTACTGAGTCGTGGGGTACCGGAGCTTGCTCTGAGGCCGTTCTTTTGGCTTCCCTTAAAAACAAAACCGGGGTACGCCCCGAGGTCTTGGCTGGGCTTGAGGTTACCGAACGCATGTTCGAGGCCCGTGCCGATAAGGCTTCTACCGGGCCTAGGTCCGAGGTCCCTCGTACAGAGGCTAAGGCTACCAACAGTTCTGAGGGGCCGGGCAAGGCCCTGTCGGTGACATTGCACCGTTCCCGCTCTTGTGGTCACACCAGATCTGTTGAGGGGGCAAAGAAGAAAGTTTCTTCTTTTACCGGCAGTGCCGAGGCTCTTCCTTCGAAGGCTCAGTTGGCAGTTGGTATGTCGCAGAAACATTCCAGGCCTCATAGTACCGGCTCTGCCGAGGTTCCTTACGTTAAGGCTAAAATTAAGACCCCTGATCCATCGACGGGGACCCCTGCCTCACTTCCTCACGTGCCGCAGTTCCCCTCAGATGAGGACAAAATGGTGCCCGTTCCCGCCACGACCACGGCGGCCATTTTAGGTACTACCCCTACAACTACGCCATCGGCCCCTGGTATAGGGTTCGGTCCTTCGGATGAACCTAAGGTCCCTTGTGCGCATCCTTACCGGCCAGTTTATGATTGGAACGCCTGGATGCCTCTTCCGCACAATATTTCGTTGCCCGCGGGGGCGGCTCCCTTGATTTATGTGGATACGTCGGCGGAAGAGCCTTTGTGGCACCCTTCCCCGTTGCGTCCCTGGATTTGTCCACCTCATGAGAGGTCTCCTCAGGTTCCGAGGACGCCTTTTTCGGTAAATTTCAAGCGCTTATGCGCACCGACCCCATGATGGAATATTTCAAGGGGCATTTCAAGGAGATATGTCCACCTGTCCCGTCGGTGGTTCCGCCGGCACCTTCCTTGCCCGTGGTGCCTTCCCCTGCGCTTCCGCCTGTGCCACCACTGTCCCCAGTGGACAAGGCAGTGGCTGACTCAGCTCAGCAGGAGCCGGACCTGTCAGATGACCCTCAAGGCGATCAGGACAACGAGGACCTGCCCCGCTCTACCAGAGCTTTCCATGACCGGGTACTGGACATGATGAGCTTCTTAGATGTTCCGGTGCCCGAGGCACCTGCTCCGCAGGAAGGCGTGCTTTCTGGGGCGTTTACCTTGTTTCCTTTGGAGCGTACTGGCCTGTTCTTGCAGAAGGACGTTCTGGCCAAGGTCCGAAGAGTTTGGGAAAAGCAACACTCGGGACTTTTTGTCAATAAAAAGATTGACGCGAGGTACAGGCTACACTCCTCGGAAGAAGTGGCCTTGTCGTCTTGTCCGGCTCCCTCCTCCACAGTGGTGGCTGCGGCCACGTTGCAATCCATACCTGCAGCTTCCTCCTCCGCGACGGCGACTCAGGTCTTGGGAAAGGAGGACAAGCTCCTGGACTCCCTAGGGAGGAAAATCTTTGCCAATTCGGCCTTGCAGCTCAGGCAGGCCAATGCAGAATTGATTTTGGCGGGAGCTAACATGCGGTTGTGGAGAGGTCTGTCAGAGTTTGAGGAGCACATTCCGGTCGAGAAGCTGGAGGATTTCAGAGGAGGCCTTTCCGATACCAGGGTCTTGGCCCAGGATCTCCTGGAGGCTGCCGCTCATCACGTAGACACCTCGGCTCGGGGTCTGATGCTCGGGGTTCATACCTCGCGGCAAGCGTGACTACATGCCACTAAGTTCTCGAAGGAGGTGCAAGACAAGCAGGGCTTTAAGTGGGGTAAGAAATCGAGGGGGGGCCCTCATTTGGGGGCGTGGCTTGTGGGAGGGGCGTGGCCTAAAAAGTATGCAAATCGTAGGGTATACACACACATATATATAAATGTTATATATTTGTGTGTGTACCTTACTATGGTTTGTGTACTATGCAAGCCATCTTTTCTAAACATAGAAATATGTAGCATATTTGTCCGTCGGCAAAGCTTTATAAAAGATGGCTTGAAATGTGTACTTTCAAAGCCAACTTTTATAAACCTCGAAATATGTCCAGGAATCCCCAGGTTCGGCGAGGGTTAAAGACGCCTCGGCGACCTGGGGAAACATAACATAACATAACATTGCAGCCGGAAGGCGGGTTTGCGATGTGATGTAGAATGGTATTAGGTAATGGTTACTCCATACAATTGGTGTAGGTGATGCGGATGTGCATAGTCCTTCACTGCAGAAAATTGCGCCCGGCGTTGTGGGTGGGTCATTTACTATTTGCTTGAAATGTAACGTTTCCAGGAGTGCGCAGAGTGTGTTTGCTGTGGACTCGTTTTCTTTTTCAAACCATATGTTAAAGTCTCCCAGTATGACTAGGTGTTTGCGGTGTGTTGATAGCATGGCGGCCGCATTCCGCTAATTTCATTTCAAAGTTGGGTTTCAAAGAAGGTGGTCTGTAGATCAGGAGGAATACTCTGTTGGTTTGGTTGTAGAGTCTGCGTTGGTTGTGATGAGTTGAGATGCTCAGATGTGTTCTTTTTGTATGATAGCGATTCTGCCTCCTCTTCGGTTTAATCTCTTGGCGTGTATTAATTTATATTTGCTTCCCTCGCAATGGCTTCATAGTTGTCTGATAACCGGGTTTCTGTGAGAAAGAGCACGTCTGTGCCTCCTTCGCTTAGAAGGTCATGGATTTCTATTGAGTGTTTTGCCATGGATCTAACGTTTAGAAGGCTGCAATGTAGCTTGTTTGATTTTCCTTTTGGGTTGTTGTTTGTATTGTTTTTCATCCCAGTGTTGTCGATTGGGTTTCCGTTGATGGTGGGTTTTTCCTGGTTGAACCTGTTGGGAGGTGTGTTCCTTTGTTTATCAGTCTTTTCGTCAAGTAGACTGATAATGTTTATAGAGTGGTTGGTTGGTTTCAGTTCATTCCATGTGGTAAATTGTGTAGGTACCCGTCCGTTCATCCAGTCTTTGGTGATGTAGGGCGTGTAGAGGGTGATGGATTCCAGCTTGTCCCTTGTCCCTGATTCTGTTTGGGGTATTGTCCATGGTGTAAGCCGGGTTGGGGTGGTTTATTAGTTGTGTTGCATTTGTTGTCCTGGTGGTGTCTTTATTCGTAACGCTTGTTGGCTGTTGGTTCATTGTTCCTGGGATGTTTTTACTTGCCACATAGAGGAGAGGTAGCGAGCAATGTAGTCTGTCTTTGCTCTGTTCTTTGTATGTCTCCTCGAGCCGTTTGTGCTGTTTATTGTCCAGTTTTTTCAGAGTTGTGGGATCATGCTGATCAGTACCTTTCGAGCAGTTTGGGTTTTCTTATTATTTTATTATTTTTGTTGTCTATTTGGCTTCTTTGTCTTTCTTGTAGCGAGGCATGATGTTTGCTTGTGGGTTGTACTACTTTGAGTGGGCGACCTCTTTGGATCGGTGTGTTTCTTGGTCTTTGGGGTTTAGTCTTAGCTGCTTGTGTTTAGTAGTTGCTTGTAGTTGGTGACGTTGTGGATAGTTGAGCCCTTGGTTGAAAGACCTTTGTGGTTCGATTTGTTTATTGCACTTTCCTTTCTGGTTCCTATGTGATGTTCTTATTTATCTTGGGGGTGCTTTGGGTATGGTTGTTGAACCAGGGGTAGTAAACCCTTGTGGTTCTTTCATTTTAGTGGTCTTTTCTTTCTGACTCTGATGTACTCCCGTTTAGTGGAAATGTCTGGTTGGAGACACAGCGATTGCTGAAAGGGCACCTGTACCTTAGCCACCAGGCATTGTGTGAGGTCCAACAGTCAGTGCAGTAGCATGTAGACTTGGGATAGCTGGGTAGAGGGGGGCGCTTGGCAGTGCTTAATTTGTGGCGGTGTTTGCCGGTCCCCAACACCGGCAGAGTTTTTTCGGCACCAGAACTCATTGTGTGCCTGCCTTCATTGCCTAATCATATAAAATGTTGCTTCCCGCCTGGGGCACGGCAGACGTGGTCACCAGCTTATTTTATTTTTCTTTCCTGACCTGCACTGCCGACGTGCAGCTTGCAGGTCAGGTCATGTCATGGGTCACCTGGTTTGTGAACGTGTTAGGAATGTAATTAACGCATTCTGGTGAAGAACGAGTAGAGTGCGCAGGCCTGATTTACAAAAGGCTTTCAAATAGCATATTCCCTTTGAAAAAAGCCTTTCCAAATCAGGCCTCCTGTCTTTAAATGAGCTCAAATACATTTCCTTTTCAATACATTCTGAAATGGGCATGGCACACAAACATTTGGGACCTGATTCACAAAGCGTTTCTCAATGGATGGAAAATCCCACTGAGAAACGCTTTGTTAAAGGAGAGTTCCGGGACTTTTTTTTTATTGTCCCTACGGGTCGGCCATGTGTTTGTAAGCATAAATCGGTAGATCGTAGGAAACTTTCCTATGGACCTTACCCGACTTTTCGCCCCTTATCGCACTCGAAATCAGCCTCCATTTTGTGATAATCCTATCATTCCGCCGCATCGACCTGGCTCACCTGCCTTTGCGGCACTAAATCAAATCCCCCGCCCCTGAGCCTGACATCAGCAGACGCGTACTGCCCATTTCAAGCACGTCTCGTGTCAACAATCGCTGCGCCTCAGCTATTGACGTGTTGCCATGGAAATGGCAGGACGCCTCTTTCCCCAATAAGTATAAACAGACCGTTTCACAACATACAGCAGCAGATTTTCGATTCCATTCCTCTCTCTGTGTTACTTTGAGTATTCTGTGACTCGTTTCAGTGCTCTGGTCAGCTACCTTCGCCGCTTGTAGCCCGTGTGAACAGATACCAGTACCACCGCTATAAATTATTTTACTATCTTTACCGCACAATGGCCACAATAATGCCGTATATGTACGAGCCCGAGTACACCGAGGAAGAACTACTGGAAAGGCAAGCACGCGAAAACGATGGGGATTCGGACGGCAGTTGGGAGGACCAGTCAACGGATGAAGAGCCTGGACCATGTCGCATGGACGGCGTCTCCACCTGGTGCACGTGCAATCGGTGCGAGCTAATGCCAACTGAGGAGGAGAACTGCTGCTGCCGTGAAAATTCCGGGTGCTTGGCCTACATTTCGGAAAGCGAGCAAAGTCAGCAGGAAGGCGAGCAAAGTCCGCAATGCATCACCGAGCTGCCAGAGTTCAGGGAAGCCTGCCTCTCACGGACAGTGTTGAGGATGATGATGGTGCTTATGCACGAACTTCGTGGCACTGTTCGTCCGCGTAATCCGAGTAACGAGTAAGTATACTCTGTTTGTGATGTCAGTGATGCCACCACTATTTCATGGTCGTCTCCCACATATAAAATTACATTTACATATCATTGGAACGCATGTAAATTGGTTCCATATAGTGCATTTTCTAGATATAATTTTTTTCTAAGAAAAATGACATGTGTTACCTGAATCGACATTGATAAGAAAGTTTGGTCAGTTTAATACAGTTTGCATCTTTTTTTTTCACAGGTGGTACAGGCTGGTGGCCTATCGTTGCTTCACTTGGTGGCTTCACGGGAGGCTCGGACACCGCGTTCGGAGAGTAATACCTGCCTGTGCGGTACTTGCCATTAGACAACATTTCCCCAGTGACAGTGGACAATACCGCGGATTTTCCCTCGATGTGCTGCAACCTCAACTTTACAATGTGTAATGTTTATTATTTATGTTTAATTAAAATCTAAAATAAAGCCCAACATATATTTTAACAATGGTTGTTTTGATTTTTTAAATGAATCTAGTGTATATTCTCCTGGGAGGGTGAGGTATTTATAAACTCACCCCCCTGCCTTCCATGTAGTAGATCCTGCAGCCATCCTCTTACATTCAGTTAGATGGCCTCTCCTTGGTGAGGCCCTGCGGCAAACGGGTCTTGTCTGCACGACCACCGCCCCGATCCACCCCCCGCCTTATCAAAGGCAGTTCGCACCGGGGTACTTGAGCTGCTGGCAAGTGGAGCTGTCAGGGAGCGATAAAGGCCAAGAGGTGCCAAAGACCATGTACACTTCAAAGTGGTCTATAGAGCATGGGTTTGTTGTTCCCATGTCTACCTCCAGACCCCGTGTCTCCTGCCAAGCATCCCCCTCACGCTGGACGGCCCCCTGCAATCCACATAAGTGTGTCTCCATTCACGAGTCTTCCTGTGTCTTGTCTGCACGACCACCGCCCCGATCCACCCCCCGCCCTATCAAAGGCAGTTCGCACCGGGGTACTTGAGCTGCTGGCAAGTGGAGCTGTCAGGGAGCGATAAAGGCCAAGAGGTGCCAAAGACCATGTACACTTCAAAGTGGTCTATAGAGCATGGGTTTGTTGTTCCCATGTCTACCTCCAGACCCCGTGTCTCCTGCCAAGCATCCCCCTCACGCTGGACGGCCCCCTGCAATCCACATAAGTGTGTCTCCATTCACGAGTCTTCCTGTGTCTTGTCTGCACGACCACCGCCCCGATCCACCCCCCGCCCTATCAAAGGCAGTTCGCACCGGGGTACTTGAGCTGCTGGCAAGTGGAGCTGTCAGGGAGCGATAAAGGCCAAGAGGTGCCAAAGACCATGTACACTTCAAAGTGGTCTATAGAGCATGGGTTTGTTGTTCCCATGTCTACCTCCAGACCCCGTGTCTCCTGCCAAGCATCCCCCTCACGCTGGACGGCCCCCTGCAATCCACATAAGTGTGTCTCCATTCACGAGTCTTCCTGTGTCTTGTCTGCACGACCACCGCCCCGATCCACCCCCCGCCCTATCAAAGGCAGTTCGCACCGGGGTACTTGAGCTGCTGGCAAGTGGAGCTGTCAGGGAGCGATAAAGGCCAAGAGGTGCCAAAGACCATGTACACTTCAAAGTGGTCTATAGAGCATGGGTTTGTTGTTCCCATGTCTACCTCCAGACCCCGTGTCTCCTGCCAAGCATCCCCCTCACGCTGGACGGCCCCCTGCAATCCACATAATGCCACGACATATACACGTCATTCATTCACAAACACACCCCTGGTTCGAATTCTTTATAACCCACCTCATATTTCTAATGAGAACTTCTTTGCGCTTTGCTAGTCAACCCGTGAAGGTGCTGGTTATCTGCTCTTCGTCTCTGTGAACTTCCGTGACCACTTTGAGCAAACTCGTCAGTTTGCAACCTGTGAACTGCTCCCTGTTCTACGACAAGAAACTACTCTGATCCCTGCATCTAACTGTTTGTTCGTCAAGGTAAGTCCATGTACCATAATCATTTTGCGTCCAATTTTTTAATTTATATCTATTTGCTAGTAGTCATCAAATTGCATCCATGTTTTCTTTTCGTTCACGACAGTACATGCAAGGAACTAGTCACATGTTCTGAGTTTAGTCAAATTACTTTTTCTATTTTTTGAAAGTTATTGAAATACTTATCCGCATGTGAATAACGTGTATAGTTCCAAGAACCAAAACGGACCTTGCATTGAACCTTTTATGTGTCATTTACTGTTTTAACACATTGGTATTCATAGAGAATTGTTGATCTTTACTTTTCAGAACTTTCCATAATGCCTGCCTGTTCCATTGGCGGTTGCCCTTCGAAGACCCATAACAAATCTGAAGGTACTATAATGCATGTTTTCCCTAAGACAATAGATCAGATAAGAGAATGGGTCCGATATTGCGGATATCCAGCCTCTGAGCTAGAAAGTAGAGTCCTAGAAGTCTTTGCGGACAAGAGGGGTGATCGATACCGCATCTGCAGCAGGCACTTTAGCCCAGACATGTACTCCACATCATTGCTAATAAAGAAGAAAACACCGCGAGCGAGGCGAAAATTGCTCTCAACCGCTATTCCCACTCTATTCGTCCACATCCCTCCACTGGTGAGTCAAGTTTACGTATTTATCTCTCGGCCTTGCGGTAGTGTGTAGCATTAGCTAACAATAATTTCCCCATTTATGTATCCACTCAATATGAAGGCGGAATATTCTCCATCCGTGTCGTTATTGCAGTCATCAGCCACTTCAAGCGCCTATCGGGTAATCTTACTTAGCTATTCTGACACTGACTTGTTTTAGGCATGTAAATCAATAGTTTTAATTGATCGTGTAATTATTTTACCTAATGGTACACCCTTGTACTCGTCCTCTAGTCTTTGTTTTCAGTTATAATTATTGTTATCCAAAATAATGCAAGTACTGTCTTTCAGGGAGATGCTGAGGAGTCCAACGCATTGACGACAACCGTAGATGTCACTCAGATGCTCGAGGTACGTTTCCGGACAGTTCCATCGATGGAGATCATCAGATCTTGCATTCTTGTAGCGTGATTGTTACACACAATGTTTCTTTCGTTTTTAGCCATTGATATGTCCTTCTGTCGTCGCCCTCCTATTTGTCTTCTTTTTTCAATATTGTGTTCATTACTAATGAAAGTCCTATGTTTCAGGGAGTCGATGGAGCATTAGTCCAAGTAGAAGGGGGAGCATGCCGTTACGGGTCGGCGCAACAGCTTGCAGAAGTGTGCACCGCAGTTACATCGTCCCTTGATGTTCTTATGCATTTCGAGGTATGGATACTGACAGTTCGATCAAGCGAAATCATATGACGTGATTACATCCGCTATACTTCCTTCTTTATTAACGCAAGTACTATGTTTCAGGGAGATGACGGAGCTTCTTCTACAAGAACATCACCCCTAGTAGTTGATGCAGATCTCTGGGTGGTGACACTTCCAACGATCGAGCAAATCGAATCATATTTACATATCCATTATTTATTTTAGACAACTGATCATTTGTGCAGGTCTATTTAGATGAGCCGTTGACGCCTGCTCAAAGTTTATGTTCTTTTTAACAAAATAGAAAAGCATACTAATGCAATTACTGTGTTTCAGGGAGTTGCTGAAGCGTCATCTTCAATAATATCATCAATGGAAGTCTATGCGGAGCCCGAGGTATGGATCTTGACAGTTCAATCTAACTAGATCAACAATGCGTGAACTATTGTCGTTTGAATGTTCTACACAATGCGTTCATTCGTGTTTTGCTATTGAGATGTACGTATGGGTATTGGTCCCCAAGTACATTTTGTGTTTTCAATATTATTATACATACTAATGAAAGTTCTATGTTTCAGGGAGTCGATGGAGCCTCAGTGAGTGATGGATGTGCTTATCATGAAAATATAGTCGTTGCAGCGCGAGAGGAAGTGGAGACATGCACACACGAGTCGGAGCAACAGCGTCCAGATGTTGAAGTTCGAGGCAAGAAAGTTTCAAAGAAAAGAAAGCAAAAGAAGGTTAGTGTCCTGTTCACTATATTATGTTGTCTTTCACTGTCAATAGTTCAATACTGTAAGTTGTGTTTAAACTGAACATCCCTTTTCTAATCTGTCCTCTAGTTGCGAGTGGGTGTAAGAACTAAATCTACACAGACAGTGAAGCGAACGAGAGATGTTGCTTGTCAAACCTTTTGGCAGGGACTTGAGACTGGAGATGCATCGTGCCAATGGGAAGAATATGAAGTGATTGACAACGGAGCTATACCACCACCAGCCATTGATAGTGAATGTCCTCCTGGTAGTTTGGATGCAGTCGGAGATCAATTCACAGAATCCACACCCGCAAAAAATAAGAGCGCGCGAAAGTTGAAGACATTGTTTTTTTCTCCCATCTCCGGACAAGGAACAGATGTTGCAATGGAAGAGAATGACGTGGACGACAATGAAACACCATCAATATCACTCAGCATAGCGGAAGACGATATCAGAGATTGTACCTTTCATGCGAGTGACATGTCCTCAACGTTACAGGCCGAACCAGCTGGGATGCAGAGTGAAAGTATAAGGAAAGAGGCCAAATTCATTGTATTCGATAGCTGTTTGATGGATATTATTATGATGATGAAATGTGGGCATTCGGTTGGTGGGGAAGTATGTGGGGAGCCATTGATTAATGTGACTCGTGCAATTCGAGGCACTAACCTTAAAATACATGCCACCTGTACACAATATCATCCGTTCGCATGGTCTGCACAACCCATGCTGGGGCAACTGCCAGCAGGCAATCTACTTTGTGCAGCGGCCGCACTTTTTAGTGGTTCAAGTTTTAAAAAGTTACAGTATTTCTTTCAGTTTGTGGGAATCCATTTCATTGCGAAAAGTCAGTTCTACAAATACCAAACCGATTATCTATTTCCAGCCATCAGCGAAGCTTGGAGAATGGAAAAAATGTCAATGGAAAGTACATTCGCGGGCAAACGCTTCAGGCTAGCCGGTGATGGACAGTGCGACAGCCCAGGATTTTCAGCCAAGTACTGCACCTACCACTTTCAGGACATGGAAAGTAAGAAAATTGTGAGTTCGGTGGTCGTGCAGGTGTCACAAAGTACATCCTCAGTGGCCATGGAGAAAGTTGGCTTTGTAGCATCATTGCAAGAACTACAATCGCGGGGAATGGTGATCGACCTGATAGCCACGGACAGACACGTTTCAATTGCCAAGACAATGAGAGAACAGTACAAAAATATAAATCACCAATTTGACGTTTGGCATCTTGCAAAATCAATCAATAAAAAATTGTCTGCTGCAGGTAAAAAAAAAGAATTGCAAGGTATTTCACAGTGGTCCAAGTCAATCAGCAACCATCTTTGGTGGAGCTCAAAAACATGTGAAGGGTCGTTGGAAATTCTACTGGAAAAATGGCGGTCAGTAATGTTGCACTGTAGCAACGTACATCGATGGTCGACAAATGAGCATTTCCACAAATGTGAACATGGCCATTTGTCCACAGAGGAGGCACGGAAGAAGAAGTGGTTGATTCCTTCATCACCCACTCACAAAGCCATTGAAAAGATTGTATTTGATAAAACTATAACAAAAGCTTTGAGGGGACTCACGGAATTCTGCCACACAGGAGATTTGGAGGTGTTCCACAATATGTGCCTCAAGTACAGGCCCAAAAGATTGCATTTTGGCATGGAAGGCATGATAAATCGGACTCTTTTAGCGGTCTTGGCACATAACCATAATGTTGGCCGTCAACAAAGTAGGACGACCGGAACTTTAGGGACGCTTCGCTACAATAAGGCCTTCACTAAAAGAAGTAAACAATGGGTGATCAAACCAGTGTTTGAGGATATGCAATATGAGTTTATTGAGAGACTTATCGTAGATGTCCTCGATAGGCACATACATGGAGTGGTGAACGAACCTATGCAGGGGACAACTGCATTGCCACCCAACATTGCCTCTGTTCCATGTCCACCTAAAGCAGAGCTCATTGAGAAATACACATCACGGTTTAAATGATTGTAATTTGATTGTCTGTTCTCTCGAGTCTCCTCATGTTGCAGGCCCATTGCAATTAAACCAAACAGTAATATAAATCATTTTTACAAAAATTATAGAATGTTTCCGTATTGCAAAAACATGGCCGACCCATAGGGACAATAAAAAAAAAGGCACGCAGACAAGATGTCCCTAAAACTAACTGCAGCTAACTAGAAATGTGTGCTCGCTCAAAGTGAAGGTCAGCTGCTTTGATGTTTTGCTCGGGTGGCGGAACGGCCCACGACCCAATATAAGGTTCTATTGTGATTTGACCTTGACAGGCCGGGACCATCCTGAAAGACTAAGAAAAGATAATGAATAAAATTTCAGAAACGAAACGATGAGCCACGTTCATTAGAAGAAGTAACGTCGGCAAAGAAGGAGTGGTGTTTCGGGTCTGCCCTACACAGAGACACAATGGAAAATGCAAATATAATGTAAGTAACTTTTGATGAGTTTATACCGCAATTTCATTACTATACAGTGGCTTTAAAGACGGGTTCAGTTGTACTTGTTCGTTCTATGTGGCATATTGTTTTCTACCGCGCACTATCTTGAGGAGAAACATCTGCTTTTACTGAAGCACCTCAAAACCTTCCTCTTTGCTTCTGCTTTCTCTCTCCCTCTCCCCTGCTACAACTGGTCCACTGTCTGCGACCTCAGTCCTGGGCCCTTCCACTCTCCACCTGCACTCCCCCCCCCCCTCCATGCCTCGCCACGCCTTTAAACACTTGTGTACACCCAGTAGCGCTGTCCTCGCTATGAAATGAATAATTTTAATAAGGATCTGATGGTGAGACTAATTTCATTTTTTATGTTTTTAGGTACATCATTCACTACTGTCTGTGTCACGAGTACCAGACACCGGCGGACGGCTTCTACAGCCGCCAGTTGCTTCTCCGCGTGAACAACGTTACCACCCTGACCATTTTATGGGACGATCGCCAAGTACAAGTATGCCCTTACGCGGTACTAACGGTTAGATGCAACATACCTACCATTGTGGTGGCCTAGTGCCTCGTTGTTGGAACAGCCATGCGATTATCAGTGCGACAGAAGAGCTTATTTTTATCGTAAACCAACACCCTGTGTACTGCACACGAACATCGCTTCCCTCAAGACGAACTAATTTGGATCGAGAGCAAAGAAAAATGCAAATCGCTGAATATTCTCTAAACATTTGATGTCCAATAAACGTACTTTGCCAAATGTACAATCTTGCCGTTTGCTTTTAAACCACGGTTTCACATTCCGAATTGTGGTGCTGTATTGTGAGATGCTCTAAGACCCTGTGTACAGCAAAGGACCATCGCGTTCCTCAATACGAACTTTTTGGAACATGAGCAAATAAAAATGCAAATCGCTGAATATTCTCTAAACATTTGATGTCAAATAAATGTACTTTACCACATTTACAATCTTGCGGTTTGATTTCAAAGTACAGTTTCATATTCCGAATTGTGGTGCGCTGTATTGTGAGCTGATCTGTGTTGATTTCCGGGGTCTGTGTGGAGTCGCGTAGAAGACGCCTGGGCGCGTTTGCCTACGCAGCACAGTCACGTCACGGATAGAGGCGGGGAATATGAATGTTTTGATAAAGTCTGTTTCAGGGGCGGGGGATTTGATTTAGTGCCGCAAAGGCAGGTGAGCCAGGTCGATGCGGCGGAATGATAGGATTATCACAAAATGGAGGCTGATTTCGAGTGCGATAAGGGGCGAAAAGTCGGGTAAGGTCCATAGGAAAGTTTCCTACGATCTACCGATTTATGCTTACAAACACATGGCCGACCCGTAGGGACAATAAAAAAAAAGTCCCGGAACTCTCCTTTAATCCGATATGTATTTGATTTGTTGTTTACACTCGCCTGTGTTTAAAGTGCTAAAAGCCTGCGTTGCTCTGAGCTGGAGTGGCGCCGATTTTTTTTTTTGTTGCACTCCTGCCCCCTCCGCTCCACGTTGCTTTGCAAGGGAGCAGGCCAGTGTAAACTTTTTTTTTTAGTTGTTGGCGCGCACGCCTGACGCTCTCAGTGCTGGTTGCTATGCAACCACTGTATCCATGCAGAGGTCGGCCCCGGGCCAACCATGCCTGCACAGAAGCACTGGGCCCGGCCACTCCATCCGCAGTGCACCGGCTGCTTGGTTTTTGAAGGCGAACAGGTCTCCAGATTGTAAAACGGTGTCCGCCTGCCGTCCCTTTCTCTGCCAGCTGCTCTCTATGTGCTGAGCAGCTCTGTGTCCAGACTGCTGCTGCCACTATGCCTGGGCTGACCAACCGAAGAAGACTCTTCTTCCGAAGGTAAGCACTGCAGCATCAGCAGCTAGCCAAGCATTATTTTAATGTTATGTTAATGTAATGTGTATATGCCTGCGTGCCATGAATGCTGGTGCGTGCGTGCGTGTTTGTTATGTGTGTAATGTCGGAAATGTCTATATAAACATTGAGTGAGTGACTTGTGACTGAGGGACTGTGGTGTTCTTGTGTGTGTATGTTGTTAGCAGAGAGTTAGTATAGTGTGTGTATGCAAGTGTGTCTGAGTGAATGTATGCTCATGTGTTGACTGAATAAAGTAGGCATCTATGCAATATCTATCATTACTACTGCTGTAAGGATAGATACTGCATAGATGCCAACCAACCAGGTGTGCAGTAAGTGCCCAAGCATTTCGGCGGTGAGGAGGGCTAAGAGGACTCACGGCGCATCATTCTGTAAGGGTCTTCATGTCTGCCCATTGCCCTCCTTCAATCACAGCCCCGGGTGCAGGGAAGTAGCCAGCATTGCAAGAGTGGGGGGAGGGAAGGAGGGTGAGCCACGAAATAAGTCCTGCTACAGTGCTACTATTCCCCACAAATGAAGTGCACGAAATTGCATACGGTCTCATTCACACCCCCTAAACTGCCCACCTCTGCCCCAATCTACTTTTGTTTTAACATTAGTGCCAGATGGCATTTTAACACATAACAAAAAAAGTTAAACTGCAGAATCATAACTGATGCAGAAACTCACCTATTGGACCTCTTCAAGGCGCTCTGGAGCAAAACAAAGGCAAACCTAATTTGCATATGGATTGCACCAACAGATGTGACTTCACAGAAAAGGACTGGACATCACAATAAGCATAATCAGTCTTTGATACTTGGACGCACCATGGAAGCGAGCTCAATTGACTAAGTGGCAAATAACCTTTTGGTGCAAAATACCTAAATTGCGCTTTTATTATATATGGAGCAACTCTGTAGGCATTTGTTTTTATTTTTATAATAGCATGATAAGTTAACATAAGCTTTGAAGTGAATCAGAATCACTTACAGGGCTGCAGATAAGACACAGTGTGATCAAACGATCTGCCCAGGATCACACACTTTGGGTAAATGGTGAAACTGGGATGCGGACAATTTAAGCAACTGTGCACATCTTCTCAGGCTTAGTTGGTATAGATGTTTATTTAGGTTTTGCTTTGCATTTCATGTGCTTAAATAATTATTTATTTATACCAATGCCTTGGAAGCAAACCACATTATATATTAAACTAGCCTTTCATAGTAAACTAAATATGCACTGTATACATTGTCATAGAAATCTATTGAGCAAAAAAAGTATGGCTTTTTTATGGTGATTTAGGGAGGTGCTGCCACGCCTGAACAAATTTGTGTTGGCGGGGCTGACTTCCATCTTCAAAAAGGCAGTGGCTCTGAAGCTGAGGAAGCAGATATGGCTACAGTCTACCTGGTTGACAACGAGGGCTGCATGGGCGTATAGACTGTGAGAGGCCGATGTAGGTCTCGCACTGAGCCCGCACTGGCTAACCGCACCGCGTGCTGCACCCGCCGGGCCCAGTATTAGGGGGCCAAGATCTTTTGGGCACTGGCACTTATTTTTTTTTACAAATTAAGCAATTGCGCTTGGATAACTTCAACTTGTCCTGGGTAGATCCCTTTCACTGGGATATTTAACAACAATCTCTCCAAGCATTCACAAAGTAAAGCCTGTAACCAGTTCTTGAAAATTCCAAAAGAAACACAAAATTGCCCAAAAATAAATCCACTGGCACCAGTTCTTTCTCCATTTGTTGAAAAGTTCCCTTTCCAATTTCAGCAAAGAAAACAGCACCAATGGTAATCTTGGATAACCTCCTGCCAGGATAGACATGATAAAGTTCAAAGACAAAAGTACTGCTACAACAACTGTCCATATGTTTGTAACCTCTGCAGCGTCTTTAGCATAACTTCTTGCTACTTCTTAGGGGGTTGCTTTCCTCTTGACAAATACCTTCTGCTAATGACACTGTGGAAGCAGGCTCCTCTGCTTCACAGTGTACTACTGCTTCAACCGCCTTCCATATAATGTTTTCTGACGTTATTATAGACAACCACAGGTCTGTTAGCTCTGCTGCAACTTTGTATTTTTAGGATTTATTAGGCAACTTAAAGACAAGACTCTTCAACTTCCACAGGCAGGTAAGGCACTTTTCCTTCCTGTCATAAGAAAGGAGCAGCCTCTTTGCCTCTTCCTATCTTTCTTTCTTTATTTATTTTTTTATTTTATTGGTTTATACAAACCTTTCAAAATAAAGATATGAAGAATACAAACAGTACAAAAAAACCATCAAGAAAAACCATAAAGAAAAAAAATACAATAAAATTGAAAACTAAAAAAACTCAAAAAACTGTTTGAGCAAACAGAGAACACCAGAAGCCAAATTTCAGTGTCAGACAATATTTCTAAGGTATTGACTTAGTTCTTCCTCAATTGTTTCTAAGAGAAAGGTCAGAGTATACATTAGTTTTTTGTTTGCTTCCGTAAAGCATTCCTCCCACCATTCTTCCATTCTTAGGTGTGGTCTATTTGCAACAATTTCACCACACAGAAGGTTTCTTTTGAGTAAAAAGGCTTTACAGGTGAGGATTAAGTGCTTAATGTTCTCTTCATGATGGTTGCAAAACCTTCATTTAGGATCCAGCTTCTCATATTTGGGCCATCGCATAATCACTTCCTTAGTCTTAAATTGGTTCAGCCTGAATTTCATAAGCAGAATTCTCTTCCGCTTATTTGGAGATCTTTCAAGTTATTTATAGATTGAATTGTAAGTTTTCCCTTCCAAAGGAACATTTTTCATGAGCGAATATTTTGCCCTATGTATACCAGTGCTTATCCAATCTTCTTTCCACAATTTCTTCTTTACGGCATCAGGATTTTTAATCAATGTATCCTTGTCACTATTTATGTCCTTTAATATTTGATACCATTGATTTATCCATGCCGTAAAGACTGAGTTCGATTTTTCATTAGCATGATCATGCAGGATTTTCAACTGCGGAGCGCCATCAGGCAGTGATATTTTGCGGAAAAATGACAAGGTGTTCCAGTTGACTTTTGCATTTATAGGGATCAGCCCCAGTTCATATCGCACTACTGCAGCAGGTATTCCTTTTGTGACATTCATCATCCTTGCCCAAAAAATGTTTTCAAGGGTATCCCACAAAGTAGCCGGACATCCAAAGGCAGTTTCTGTGCCAAAGATTAAGAATGGAATAGCCTTTTGGTTGTAAAACTTTATAGTAGGAATCAATGAAAATTTGCCATATTTTTTGTGAAGAACTGTGGCTTGGACACTAAGTTGGTGGCATTTTGCTTTGGTTTTTTCCACCCAAATTTGATCATTTATATTTGAATTCAACCACATGCCTAAGTATTTTAGATGTTTGACGGGTAGCAGTGGTTCGCCGTCTAATTTCCATTTAAATTTTTTCGCTTTGGGTGCAGTTTTGGCAAGATCTTGTAGTGTGAGAACAACAGATTTGCTTGAGTTTGTATACAAACCATTAGTCTCAACATATTTCTCCAGTGCTTGGAGTTTACGTTGGAGTCCAATAGGCGTAAGATCTATCAGCACTAAGTCATGAGCATAGAGAATCCAACTCAAGACAGAATCATATATTTTGGCATCAAAGCCTTGGATGCTTTCGAAAATGTCACCAATGTCAGAAATATAAGCGTTGAAAATTATAGCTGCCAACGGGCACCCTTGTTTGACACCACAAAGGTCTGAATTGGTTTGGACAGAGTGCCATTAGCATCTAAACGTATACTGATTTCAGTGTTCGTTTGTAAATCTTTGATAGCTAATAATAAGCTATCGGGAAAATTCCAGAGTTTCAATTTTGTCCAAAGCATTTCTCTGTCGATGCTATCGAAAGCGTGAGACAGGTCCAATAATGCAAAATACACTTTAGATCCTTTCCTAATGGCGTCCATTTTCAACAAGTTGATAAGAAAAAGATTTAAACAGCATCCCACACCCTTCACAAACCCACTTTGTCTGACATCTAGATGTTTAGATAGTACTAGCCATTCCATCAGTTTGAGCTGGAGTTGGGTCGCATATATTTTTCCCACAACATCCAATAAGGCAATTGGACGATAGTCCATTGGATTTGATCTGTCGTCTTTCTTAAAAATAGGTACGACGATTGCCTTTTTCCATGAGTCGGGTTGTGGAACCTTCTGCCGCTACTCTTTCAAATAGAATTTTACAGAACTCTGCCCAACCTTCAGGATTAGATTTCAGAATTTCATTTGTGATGCCATCCAGGCCTGGAGCACGGGATTTGGACAATCTTTTGATATTTGTTAAGATGTCATCTTGTTCAAATTGAATATCCCAGTGTTAGAGGACTGGGAGTACAGGGTTAGGAATTTTGCACTTTTTTGAGAACAGTACAAAAAGGTGCTCAATCCATTTTGCTTCTGATACCATATTTTTTTGAGATGCCTGTTGTACGTTGCATTCATTGTTAATTACTTTCCAAAAGTCTGATGAGTTCTTCTCTTTTAAGCATTTCATATATTTTTTCTGCATCGTGTTGTTCATTCATCGCACGGTGAGCTATTATCCAGTTCTTATACTTTTTAAAAATCTTTTTCTTCATATTATGTTGTTCAGATTTAGAGAATTTGTCGAGTTGTCGCAGAGCCTTGCGCATTTCCCTCTTTCGCATACTGATTTGTGGATTATAAGCATGAATGTGCTTATAGCTCGGTGTCCCATTGTGATTAGCCAAGCTCTTATATTGTTCCAGCAGTGGAGTATAATCAACCCCCAGTGTGTCAATATGCTTTTCATAATCAACGTTCAGAGTATTCACCTGGTGAGGTTTGAATTTCAATCTGTTTCCACTGCAGTTTGGCATTATGTCATAATTCCATGTAGGTACATTTTGTTTCTAAGACATATTGAAGCGTGCTTTGACCAACTTGTGGTCGCTCTCTTGCATGTGTTGGACTTGCACGTCATTAGTGTATAGAGACAGATTTTCTGATACAAAGATGTAATCCAGTATCGATTTTTGATTATTTCTTTGCCAGGTTATTTTAGCTGGTATGTCTCCAGTAACATTCCCATTTAACCTAGAAAAGTTTCTTAGAGCTATCTCATTACACCATCTTTGCGCCAAATTTTGCTTAGTTAGTGTGTTGTTCTTGTTCATTTCTTTACAGTTTAAATTTAAATCTCCACATACAATAATGTGGGCAAGATTGTTGACAATCATTAATTCATCGATTTGATCGATTACTTGGTCCACAAAGGAGACTGTTCCTGCTTCATGATGATGCCAATAAAGATTTATAATATAGAATATCAAATTCTTGTTTTCAATACCGGTACTTCTTTCAATTGTTGTCACTTGGATGTATGGGGTTAGGTTCTTATACTCCTGCATTCTGAATCCAGATTCTTTTTTCACAAGTGTAAGAAGACCAGCACTAGGATGTACTTTATTTTTTCTAATGGCAGGATTGATTGCAATTTCAAAGTTCTCCACAATAGGACATGTGTCCAAGCAAGTTTACTGTAGGCATAGAAGATCCACCTCCCTTGCCCACTCTCTGTTAGAGTTGAACAAGTTCAAGAATCCTTGCGTGTTCCAACAGCCCACCGAGAATGTTTCTTCTTTTTGCTTCTTTGCGCATTAGCTTTTGATGTTATTTGCGCATGTGGCTGCTAACCAATCCCACTCTCTCGTATTTGCATGATTCACCACTTTTTCATTTGCTTTCATAGACTGCTGGGAACTTTTAACTGTAATTATAATTTGGTCGACTTGTTTTGCTTCTTGGGTAACATGATGTTTCTGACGATTGAGATTGAATTGTTTGTAATCTGATTGCCAACTCTCATCCAGAATAGATGGTGTTTCTGTGTAGTTTTTCTTCAAAGAAAGACTTTGAGGAGGCTTATTAGTGTGTGCCAAGTCCATTGCTTGTTTGTCCAAGTTGCCAACACCCACTTCTACAATGTAAAAGCCACATGGCAGCAGAGCCAGAGCTCCCTGCAGCAAAGTTTCACACACTAATCTTGAGTTCACATATAAAAACACTTTCAGGCCGATTCATGGATTTAATGTGCGCCGCGCCAGCGGGTGAAAGCGTGCGAATCGCAGCACAAGTGTGAAAATCGATTCATGGAAGTCCGTGCACGTGTAAAACCTGGGATGTGCGCTAAAATCGTGTGTGGCGCACACGTCATCAAACGGCGTGCGCTATACGCACAGCGAAAGCACACATAGTGCGGCGTACACAACAAAAGTGGGCGTAACACGGGGCGTAACACATGGAATGGGGAACAACGAGTGAAAAAGAAGGCGTAACTGGGGAAGTACTGCAGGGAACTACACGGAACGTCCACACGCACGCGAACAACCCGTATTCATGGATTCGAATACGGGAAACCCGCGCACGGCAAAAGACGCGCATAGGCATCAAGGCGTCCGCCACACGAAGGCAGGCGGAGGCGTCCCCGCGCACAGTATAAAAGTGCGTGCAAACAACAAACACGTATATACAGCTACGATGAATGCCCCATTTGTCGCAGCACTGATCATGGGACACCGCATGAGGAGGAGAATAGCCAGGACCCGCATTTTTTCACCCCGGACAAGCCTTTTTGGGATGCCTGAAGACCAGGTCTACGGCAGGTATAGGTTTCCATCTCGTATCATCCTAGACCTGGTCAGGGAGTGGGAAGATGACCTTACATCCCCCACCCTCTGTTCCCAAGCATTGAGCCCCTTGGAGAAGGTGCTCAATGTCCTGCATTTTTTGGCCACTGGTTCATTTCAGCGGACTACTGCCATAGTGGGGGGGGTCTCACAGGCCACGCAGTCACGCTGCCTACACCAGGTCTTGGCAATCATGACAGCGCGCCCCTCAGTCCGCAGGCACATATACATGCCCAGAACACCCGCAGAAAGGCAGGTCTGTTGTCCAGGACTTTTACAGGGTGGCACACTTCCCCAAAGTGCTCGGTGCCATAGATGCACCCATGTGGCCCTACATCCACCTAGGGCCACTGAGCATATCTACCGAAAATGCAAGCACTGGCATTCCATCAACGTACAGGTGGTATGCGATGCAAAGGGAATTATCACCTCTGTCTCTGCAAACTACCCTGGCTCCACTCATGACAGTTTCATATACAGAATCTCCGCCCTGAGTCGGGCCCTGGAAGCTGGGCAGCATGACAACACATGGCTCCTAGGTGAGTACAAATGCCCGTGCACATGCATGCATGTCACACACACAGAAATACACAAACCCCAATAATCGCAACCATTATCACCTCTCCAGTGGACAGACCCTACCCTCTGAGCAACCGCATGATGACGCCAATCCGGATCCCCACCACACCACCCCAGGTAAGATACAACGCGGCCCATATTGCAACCAGGGCCATAGTGGAGCGCACATTCGGAGTGCTCAAGTCACGCTTCCGCTCCCTTGTCCGCTCTGGCGGCCAGCTACTCTATGCAGCCCCAGTAGTGTGCAAGATCATTGTGGCAGCATGTGTCCTGCACAATGTTGCAACACGGCAGGGCGTACCGGTGGACATGGTGTTGCCCCCACATCCCCAACCACAGGCACAGGCGCTGCCCATGGGAGGGGATATGGCACATGGTGAGGCAGCCCGGACCCAGCTTGTGGCCACATTTTTCACCTAAACTCCCACCCCTGCGGAGTGCACGCAGGCCTGGCACATACCAGGTGACAATCGATGATGACAAAGAGACAGACAACTGTCACAACCATACCACCCTGGAAGTCCCACATTGTGTGCATCCCTATTTACTTAAACATAAGCAATCCCGTGTGACGAAAAGGCACACATTGAAGGTGTGAATCGCACAGACCTGCAAAACAGGCCATGACCATCACTGGTATGTCACTCAAACCCTCCCAAACCACAACATGACATGGCAAGCAATAGCAAAACACCAACACAGTACCAATAAGGAACACATTGACATGTGAAAAATGTAAAGTGTCATCAGACAATGATGCCTGACATGGAATCAGATGAAATGACTGACCAACAACCTCCTACTCAAAATAAGTCATACCCAAATGCATTACAACAGTTGTAGTTGTAACATAACAATGAATGCCTGTTTACATGCACATTGTGCATTGCAAAATCAACACTGCAGATTCCGTGTGCTGTGTCCATCTCCTGCAACACACTGCTCAGCACACAGCATAGTGACCAGCCATTGTGTGTGACACACACCCTGAGCATCACATCAAAATGAAAATCTACATCGAAAAGCAAATTATGCATGTACAGGATCCACAAATGGTCATAGATCATGTGCTGCAGGGACACAGTGGGCCCCAGAAGGCAAACTGAGTGTACATGTGGACATGGAAGGGTGGTTGTACATGTTGTGGATCATAGTGCAAGTGTGTGTGTCAGTAGGGACATGCACTCAATACATGCATGTGCAATCAAGTGACCATCAGTGTCCTCTACACATCACATGTGAACATTGACCATGTGTACACCCCAGCATGTCAAACCATGAACAAACCTGTTCAACACATGAACAGGCATTGATCAGCAGAATACATCATGTACATAGGATACCACAATTACAATGTCAGGGTGTCCATCACACTGTAGGGCAAGGCAACTGTCAACAACAAAATACACCCCCTCCCTCACAAATCACTGTGACCCACTGAACAACTGCGCCTAGGTTATGTAGCCTTCATCCTTGAAGTTCACCTGGCCACAGGATCACCCTTCCCCTTTGTCACCATCTTCCATCTTGTGTGTAAAAAGTGTTCAGCACGCTCAGAGGCCACCTTGACTTGCAAAAACAACAAATCAAAGAGAACTCAAAGCAGGCCAACACAGAAGCCAAGCAAAAAGCCTGCAGGCAGCAAAACAAACCAGAAGAGCCTCCAGTAGATGACTTGAAGTAGCAGTACGTCACAAAACCCAAGTACTACCACAATGATGTAACAACCAAGGTAGCAAGGTAAAACAATGTCACAACAGAATGTGTACCATGTGTGGTACATAACATAGAATGATGCACGAACTGTTGAGTACTGTCACAGCTCACGTGTACAGCCGCAGGAGTGGCACAAACCAACCACACCCACCGTGGTCTGGGTGCCTGCAAGGTCAAACTCACACAGGCCTCGGAGACCCTGGTGAGGAAGGTGGGGAAGGAGGGTCAGGGATATGCAGTCAGGACAGGCATTGCTATACTGGATAACCGGAATGAGGGGCAGGAGAGGGGAGTAGGATTGACACAGGAAAGTAGGAAATGCACAAAACTGTACTACTCACATTAACACATACACAAGTACACCAAACTTGATCATCATGCACATACTAACAAGTTACTCAAATGGAAGACAAAGAGAAACATATCTCTGGGGTGAGTGCTGGCCTCCTGCCTGCGCACTCTCAGGTCCGGTAACAGGAGCAGTTCAATGCTGCAAAGAGAGCAACAGTTACTAATCTGTGCGTGCCCCTAAAACACAAACACACCACCATGTATGCCCCAAAGTAACAAGCTACTCCACAAACAAACAATCTGGTGTGGATGCTTCGTACCCATACGTAACATTACCCTCGTGATGGTTCATACAATGCAGTAAGTCAGGTGGCGGTGGGTGCGTGGCAAATTGAAGACCAATGTGTCACGATTCACACAACATGCAATGTTCCCTGGGTAAGCAGCCAGACGCATATAGCAAGGTATGACTTCAGAACAAGTTGTGTTCCAACATGACCGAAATAAAGTAGGTAGTGCATGTGTCAAATTAAATGAAATGCACTGCACACGAGTCTGTCCCTCGCTGTCTGTACCTGTAAGATGCTTCTTTCCATGTCTTGGAACGCTACATGGCTAATACAAGTGACTCAATGGACCATGGTGGACTGGTGGGTATGTGCCACTGCCCCTGCAGGTGCCCCAGACAGCTTTCCCATCAACTAGCCATTAGTCCACCAATGCATCTCAGCTGTATTGTGCGCTTCAACACCAATATGTGTCCAAGCTCACCGTCAGTGCTGCTACTAAGCATGCATGTGCAACTGGCCTGGTAAAAGGTTTGCTGCGTTGTGGCCCCCTGTGCTGCTCACCTTGCCTGGAGTCCCTTGAAACACGTCAGCTGTTTTTGGATGTATGAGCGCAATCCCTGTGCCTCTGCTTGCGCACACATGCGCATGTCGGCAGCACCAAACGTGTCCAGCTTCCAGATGTCCAATGGGCCATGTCTGCTGGCAAAGGTGGTCTGGAGGCTCATCCCCCTGCAGAAAGGGCATAAAATACATGATTAATGCTTTAAAATCATCTGTGTGTGTCTCTTCAGGCATTTCATGACTGGACCATGTCAGAGACGTACATCAGAAATCACACCATCAGTGCGTCTTTCACTGGCAAAGTGTGCTACACACTATCTACAGCATGAATTGCAACAAGCACATGTACAGTAAAGATAAGAAACATACTACACAATGCATAGCAATTAATGTACACATGAATCATGAGCCCCCCATCTAGCGAAAGAACAGTGGTCAATAACACCCCTATCATCCCCACTAGGGGTGTTAACACAAGTTGGACAGCAGCAGACATGCCACAGATATCACAGTCCAAATCCCTTGTAATAGGCTGTTACACCAAACCATCCTTGCAAGCCCATGTATAAGGGAAGCAGGAGTGGCATATGTGAGTCAGGACCCCAAGCTGCAAACACATACACAAGACAAGCTTGATGGGCCCAGCTGGAACAGACAGTGGATGCTTTCAAAAGCCACAAAGCACCACACCGTCACATGAAAGCACAATAGGCAAGCAATTTTAAACTATATTAACTAATTACACTAACTATGAAAAACCGACATTACCTAATTAAACTAACTATCAACTAGAAGAAAAATCAAACATGGAGTAGTGCCGGCACAGATGGAGGAGTGCCAATGAGAGGTGTACACCACAATTGTCCTGGGCAATTGGGGTGAAGGGGGTGGGATGCAAGATGTTAACAGTCCCCCCGCCCCTGCAAGGCTGTATGTGACCCCGGTGATGTAGTGACGGGTCACAGAACGCTCCGGCACCCCAAAACTGCAGTAAAACCGTGCAGCCTACGTGCGTGGAATTAACCTCCTGCAGTACGCGGTGGCACCCTGTAACACGGAAAACTCGTACACGTGGGACACGCAGGCTAATATGACCTCGAAAACGGGTGCGATACACAGGGGCACCCGCAGTGGGAAAAATAGCGTGCGCGACTCACCGTCTGACTAGCGTGATAATGAAAAACATGCGTAGCCAATACCCCCGCCAAAAGAACAGATATGTCCTTGATCCGCTGTGAAGTTGTGATGGTGCGCGAAACAACACAAAGTAGCAACACACGTTGGTCTCCATGAAAGGCACGTACAGCGAACTGCTGGCCCCGCTCACCTTTAACCCGTGCTGAGGGAAACGCCTGCGCGCGTCGCATCGTTTACGCGCGTAGCCCCTTTCCTCGGAGTACACGCATTCACACGCGGACGTGCAGTTTTTTCACGCGCACGCTGAACCACTATGCCCACGTCACGAGGGAAATGCCTTTGCGTGCTATGTCATAAACGCGCTTACGCGCTAAGGGCCTTTCCTCGAATTACACGGTGACGTGCAATTTTTTAACGTGCCAAATCACTCCATTTCAAGCTAGCCACGCAACAACACACAGAAAACCACGCTCCTGCCCAGAAGGCCGAATTACTGCCCCCCAGAGCCCCGAGCACGCTCCCACCTGCCATCTGCTGCTGCCTGCCTGCCTGCTGCCCATGTGCCCTGCTATTTGGTGCCTGCACGTCAGCCAGGGGTGCAGTTGCTGTGACCACCCCTGCTGGAACTGAAGACTCCTGACTGGGATACCATCGCTCCACAGCCCAGCCCCAGGACCTAGTTGCCCACCCACACCTGCCTCTGGGGTTGCCATGTCGGGCACACCATCTGGCACCACTGGCAACCCCCAGCCAGAGAGGCAGAGGGCCACCAGCTTCAGTGCCAGGGAAGTTGATGTCCTGGTGGAGCAAGTCCTGGGGCAGTATGATGCCCTCTTTGGAAGTTCGCGTGCCGACAATGAAGGACGGACCAGGATCTGGATGGACATATTGACTGCCATCAACGAGGAGGGGGTGGCAGTCCACGACATCAAACATGTCCGGAAGCGCTGGGAGGACTTCAGGTCCAGGACCCTCGACAAGGCCCGGCGCCTCTTGTCCGACCACCAAATGAGGGTCCTGCAACGCATACGCCCAGCGCGCCATGTCCAGTTCCTTGAGAGGCAGACCCGTCTGGAGACGAGCGGTAAGTGTACATGCATACTGATTGGACGCTGTGCATGTTGTGGTGTGCCAGTAGTGTGCAGGTTGCACATGTGTTTTTGTAGGGCCATGTATGGATGTGTATTTACAGGGGCGTAAGGCTGCCACATGTGAGTCCTCTCATCTGTGAGTGTCATGAGCACTGTTTCCAAGGAGTCAGGACAAGCCCAACATCCCCGGAAGCAGGCTCACAACCCCCGCCCCTGGTCCCAACCGACCCCTATCGGGGCCCTCTGGACCATGTCAGGCTCATAAGAATCACCAGTCCCGGCGCCAGAGGTGCCGGGCTCATACTTTGGATAAAGGTGCTTGGGTGGACTTACCTGTAGCAGACCATGCTGCATACTCACCTTCACAAGTCCTGGCAAAATGAAGCCCCAGCCTTCTGCTGGGTGGGACTATTTTTCCGAATCTGGAACTACTTTCTTACCTGGGTGGGGCTGGCATCACTCCTTGACTCTGGAACACAGGAACTCTTTTTCTCTTGGGCGAGGCTGAGGAGGAAGACACCTAATCACCTCAACACTATTTAAACCACACCCGATTGGAAGAATGTGCTTCGCGTTATTCTGCATCTGCAGCAGGACGCTCACCGAGTCAGCTCCAGTCTTCTAGTGATATCTTCTGCTCCAGCCTGTGAAAACAAGTCAGATCTTCACTTACAATCCAGGGATCCAGTCTCCGGCTGCACCTGCCAGCAAAGGAACATCAGGTTAGCAAAAGGCAACGCTTTAGCAGCCGCGCTTACTTACCTGAAACCACGGCATTTTCCGAATCCCGCGGCCTTTACCTGCAAGACAAAGAACTCCGGTCAACGTTTTAGCAGCCGCGCTTACTTACCTGAACCCACGGCATCTTCCGAATCCCGCGGCCTCAACCTGCAAGACAAAGAACTCCGGTTAGTGCAAAAAAAGGGGAAAATTGGACGCAATTATATTTTCACTTACCGGAGCGGTGCGCTCCTCGCCATCTCCTCTTCTGCTGCATCTCCGCACCTGCAAATCAAGAAAAAGACATTAAGAGGTGCGAATAAACCTGTCAGCAAGCATATTACTTACGTGCTCCTCCACGTGCACGGACCTTCATACTTACGTGCATCCGTATGCTCAGCATATAGCATTTCGGCACCTAAGAAACAAAGGCAAAGACTTCATTAAAAGGTGCTCTCGAACTTTACAAACCGACCAGCATCCGCTCGTGCAGAAAACGACGGCATCGCTTCTTCAGCAGCTTTAAACCCTCTGAGGCTACAAGAGACTTAAAGCAATCCCAGTGAAGTAACTGGAACCCAGCGCCCCTGCATCAGTCGCAGGATGGAGAGCCCAGCATTTACATATCTAAGGTGAGAGCTCATTCAGACTTTGGGCGGCCTCAGGGAAGAAACGAATAAGGAGGAGAAGCCCAACCAACAACCAGCCATTAATCCCTTTTTCTTCCGCCTGCAGACACCTTACTCTACAAGTCAGACATTCCATAAGAGGAGGTCCGGTCCAGAGAACCATCCGAGTCCTGCGCTTCTCAATTGAAGACACGGTAACTGTCCAGCCAGGATCTGCGCCTCCGTGGGAACCAGGTGAGCGTTACAGAACGCGAAGCCATCCAATAACTTCCTACCCAGGCGCAATGGAAACCTCAGACACTGACCAACTAGCCCAGCTACTAGGGGAATTAAGAGCAGAGGTACATGCAGCTCGCCAGGAAACGAATGCCCTGAGGAGAGAATTGATTGTATCGAAAGAACGAACTGATGATCTTGCCAGACAGTTGTTACAATCACAAGCGGGGCAAACCCCTTTGCCTACGGGAGGGAGCTACATTCCTGCAGCCTCGGCCAGTCCGGTACAAATCAACCTACCCGGAAATGTGCCTTTGGCTCCGCCCGAACGCTTCTCTGGTGATCCTAAAAGGTTTGCGGTTTTCATCAACCAGTGCCGATTGCACTTTCTGTGTAGACCAGCTGCTTTTCCGACGCACCAGACTAAGGTAGCCTTTGTGCTTTCATATCTTAGCGGCAGTGCTGCTGATTGGTCGGTTCCTCTAGTTGCACAGGATGATCCGATTCTTCACGATTTCCAAGCATTCCAGACCAGCATGGAAAGACTGTTTGCAAGACATTCCCAGGGCCAGGCCTTGGATAACGAACTCCTTTCCTTACGGCAAGGCAATCAGGATCTCCTGGCTTATATTGCGTCATTTAATAGGCTAGTAGTTGAAACCAGATGGCCCGAGGACAAGAGGATCACGCTGTTCCACAGAGGTCTGCGGGGATAACTCAAATATGTTCTAGCTCAGGTAGTGAATCCTCCTCAGGATTGTTCTGAATACATCGATTTAGTGGTCCAATTGGATCACAGATTGCAAAACAGGAAGGCAGACCGCTCCAGGTTCGAAACTCGAGTGTTCTCCAAACCACAGAATTCCACCAAGGGAGCTGAAGCCGTAGAACCTATGCAAATAGGGGTCATGAAGGGCCCTTTAACCCAGAAAGAACGCGACAGGAGAAGACAGTTGCAGTTATGCCTCTATTGTGGAAATTCAGGACATTTCCTTCGAGAATGCCCAGTGAAACCTTCAAAGAAGACAGTGGGAGCTTCTGATAAAAATACCGAAAGGCCGGAGCCGGGAAACGACCTCGCCCGACAAGTGTAGAGGTCCGCTTGCCGAGCGTTAAAACCAGTTCTTTGACCTCGCATTTCATAGTTTCAATGGTCCTCATGAATCCAGAGCAACCGGATCGTTTGCATGCTATTAAAGCATACATTGATAGCGGAGCAATTGGTAATTATGTAGACCACGAAATGGCTTCCAGGATGAACCTACCCCTCTGTCCTAAGGCAATAAAAGACGTTATTACCACAGTGGATGGTACGGAAATAGCTTCTGGACCAGTGACTCATACCACCGCGGAAGTGACGTTATTAAGTCAAGATGGAAATTGTGAGGTGATCATGTTCGATGTGATCAAGGCTCCTCAATTCCAAGTAATATTGGGGATTCCCTGGTTCGAGAAACACAATCCTCAAATTGATTGGCGAGCAAAGACAATACGGTTTCCAGAGTGTGCCCCCACCTGTTATCCTCGACCCAGTATTGGACTAGCAGCGACAACATCCGAAAGTCCGCAACTGCCTATAGAGTATCAGGAATTCCAAGACGTTTTTCAGAAGGAGCAGGCGAATACTTTACCTCCCCACAGGTCGTACGACTGTCAAATAGACCTGATACCCGGATCCACTCCCCCCTGTAGTAGAATTTATGCCCTTACCGAGCCTGAAAATCTTCATTTGCGACAGTATCTGGACCAGTACCTAGCCAACGGATTCATCCGTCCTTCAAAGTCTCCAGTATCCTCAGCTCTGTTCTTCGTGCAGAAAAAAGAAGGTGACCTTAGGACCTGTATAGATTATCGTGCCCTGAACCAAATCACGGTAAAGAATAGGTATCCCTTACCTCTAATTCCGGAACTCCTTGACCAAGTTAAAAGCGCCTGTATATACACCAAGCTAGATCTTCGGGGAGCGTACCACTTGGTACGGATCAAAGAAGGCGACGAATGGAAGACGGCCTTTTGCACCAAGTATGGACTATTTGAATACCAAGTGATGCCCTTTGGTCTTTGCAATGCTCCGGCCGCCTTCCAGTACTTCATGAATGACGTCCTTAGAGAACTTATAGACGTTTGTGTAGTCGTCTACATTGATGACATCCTTGTGTACTCATCTTCTGAAGCAGAGCATCAGAAACACGTCAGAGCTGTTCTTGAAAGGCTTCGCCAACATAAACTTTTTGCCAAGCTTGAAAAGTGTGTTTTTCATGTCACCGAGGTCGAATTTTTAGGTTTCATTTTGACCCCCAACGGGGTCCACATGGACTCGAGGAAAGTTGACGCTATCATCAAGTGGCCATCACCAACTTCCGTGAAGGGAGTACAAAGCATGTTAGGTTTCGCCAACTTTTACCGCAGGTTTATCCCGGAATTTTCACGAATAGTTCAGCCCATTACGGCTCTTTTAAAAAAGAATAAACGTTTCGAGTGGACAGCAGAGGCAGAACAGGCCTTTCAGGAGTTAAAAGCCAAGTTTATCTCAGCACCTATATTAAAACACCCGCGCCCGGACCTTCCTTATATCGTTGAGACCGACGCCTCCAGCTTGGCAATGGGGGCGGTTTTATCACAGAGGGATCCAGAAACTAACCAGTTACACCCTGTGGCATTCTGGTCCCGCAAGTTCTCGGCGCCCGAAATCAACTACACCATCACTGATAAAGAACTTCTAGCTATTAGGTCCGCCTTCAAGGCCTGGCGGCACTACCTCCTTGGAGCCAAACCCACAGTCACAGTAATCACCGATCATCGCAACTTACAGTATTTGAAGACTGCTAAAGCTCAATCCTACAGACAACTTCGCTGGGCTCTGTTTTTTGCCGAATTTGACTTTGTAATCACTTATCGTCCAGGCAACAAGAATGGCAAAGCAGATGCCCTTTCCCGGATTGGAATGGAGGAACACATGGTCAATCCTGAACCCGTGCCTATAATTCCCGAACAAAGAATCCTGGGCCTGGTCTCCTCGCAATCCATCGAAGATATCGAAGCAAAGGCCAAACAACTTGTGACTCCTTCAGATCTACAGAACTGGCAACAGAAAGGAAAGGACTTCACTGTGTCTAAGGATTTGCTTTATTTTCAAGGACGACTATACTTACCTGGTACTGATTTACCAAGACAGGTAATCTCTTGCTACCATGATTCTTTAATGGAAGGACATCCTGGCATTGCCAAAACCTCAGAAAAGATCAAGAGACACTTCTGGTGGCCATCATGGAGAAAGGATATCAAGGACTTTGTAATGTCTTGTGGGGTGTGCGCCCAAAACAAAAGTCAGAAAGAAAAACCAGCCGGCCTATTACACCCACTAGACATCCCGCCACACCCCTGGCATACCCTTTCCATGGACTTCATTACTGATTTACCCTCATGCTCCGGATACAACACCATTTTAGTAATCGTGGATTTGTTTTCTAAAATGGCCCATTTCATCCCACTGAAGGGCTTACCCTCAGCTTCAGTCCTGGCCCGAGAATTCCTCGAAAACATTGTTCGGTTACATGGTTTCCCTTCAATTTTGATCTCAGATAGAGGAAGCCAGTTTATATCGCACTTTTGGCGAAATTGCTGTCGTCTAGCTCAAATCGATGTGAGACTTTCAACCAGCCATCACCCCCAGACAGATGGTCAAACCGAGAGGACAAATCAAACTCTGGAACAATATTTACGTTGCATGCTGCAACAGTCGGAAAGTAATTGGAAAGACATCCTTTGGATCGCCGAATACGCCTACAACAATTCGATCTATTCAGGAACCGGAAAAAGTCCCTTTTACCTCTTATACGGGATTCACCCTCGAACCTCCAATCTTGATCCACCTCAGGATCTCGGAACACCTGCCGTAGATCATCTACACACTGCTATCACTCAAGCTTTCAAGGAAGCCACGACCCATCTTCAACTAGCCAAAGAACAGTATAAAAAGGGAGCAGACCGACATCGAAGGGAGGCCCCCCAATACCGGGTTGGAGACCTAGTTTGGTTATCCACTAAACATTTAACTCTTAAAGGGCCTCGCACCTTCAATCCAAAATATCTGGAACCATATCCTGTCACCGCCATAATAAATCCAGTGGCTGTCAAATTGAGCTTGCCGTCCCACATGAAAATACATCCAGTTTTCCACGTATCTCTACTAAAACCAATGCAGCCTGGAACCCGATTGACTAAAGCTCCAGAACCTATTCAAATTAATGGAGAACTCGAATTTGAGGTTAAAAACATACTGGACTCCAAGATCATTAAGTCCAAGCTATACTATCTGATTGACTGGAAGGGCTACGGGCCTCAAGAACGATCATGGGAACCCTCTGAATACGTCCACGCACCTCGCCTAATCAAAAGATTCCACCGAACATTTCCCGACAAACCAAAACCCCCGGGGGAGACAATTTTGGGAGGGGCCTTGAGGGGGGGGGCGCTGTCATGAGCACTGTTACCAAGGAGTCAGGACAAGCCCAACATCCCCGGAAGAAGGCTCACAACCCCCGCCCCTGGTCCCAACCGACCCCTATCGGGGCCCTCTGGACCATGTCCTGGTGCCGTTGGCGCCAGGCTCATAAGAATCACCAGTCCCGGTGCCAGAGGTGCCGGGCTCATACTTTGGATAAAGGTGCTTGGGTGGACTTACCTGTAGCAGACCATGCTGCATACTCACCTTCACAAGTCCTGGCAAAATGAAGCCCCAGCCTTCTGCTGGGTGGGACTATTTTTCCGAATCTGGAACTACTTTCTTACCTGGGTGGGGCTGGCATCACTCCTTGACTCTGGAACACAGGAACTCTTTTTCTCTTGGGCGAGGCTGAGGAGGAAGACACCTAATCACCTCAACACTATTTAAACCACACCCGATTGGAAGAATGTGCTTCGCGTTATTCTGCATCTGCAGCAGGACGCTCACCGAGTCAGCTCCAGTCTTCTAGTGATATCTTCTGCTCCAGCCTGTGAAAACAAGTCAGATCTTCACTTACCATCCAGGGATCCAGTCTCCGGCTGCACCTGCCAGCAAAGGAACATCAGGTTAGCAAAAGGCAATGCTTTAGCAGCCGCGCTTACTTACCTGAAACCACAGCATTTTCCGAATCCCGCGGCCTTTACCTGCAAGACAAAGAACTCCGGTCAACGTTTTAGCAGCCGCGCTTACTTACCTGAACCCACGGCATCTTCCGAATCCCGCGGCCTCAACCTGCAAGACAAAGAACTCTGGTTAGTGCAAAAAAAGGGGAAAATTGGACGCAATTATATTTTCACTTACCGGAGCTGTGCGCTCCTCGCCATCTCCTCTTCTGCTGCATCTCCGCACCTGCAAATCAAGAAAAAGACATTAAGAGGTGCGAATAAACCTGTCAGCAAGCATATTACTTACGTGCTCTTCCACGTGCACGGACCTTCATACTTACGTGCATCCGTATGCTCAGCATATAGCATTTCGGCACCTAAGAAACAAAGGCAAAGACTTCATTAAAAGGTGCTCTCGAACTTTACAAACCGACCAGCATCCGCTCGTGCAGAAAACAACGGCATCGCTTCTTCAGCAGCTTTAAACCCTCTGAGGCTACAAGAGACTTAAAGCAATCCCAGTGAAGTAACTGGAACCCAGCGCCCCTGCATCAGTCGCAGGATGGAGAGCCCAGCATTTACATATCTAAGGTGAGAGCTCATTCAGACTTTGGGCGGCCTCAGGGAAGAAACGAATAAGGAGGAGAAGCCCAACCAACAACCAGCCATTAATCCCTTTTTCTTCCGCCTGCAGACACCTTACTCTACAAGTCAGACATTCCATAAGAGGAGGTCCGGTCCAGAGAACCATCCGAGTCCTGCGCTTCTCAATTGAAGACACGGTAACTGTCCAGCCAGGATCTGCGCCTCCGTGGGAACCAGGTGAGCGTTACAGTGAGACACATTGATGGTGTATGTGTTGCTAAACATGCTGGCCAAATGCAGGTGTGGGAGCACACATGTTTGAATTTCTGTGTATCTACTTTGGCATGGTTGTGGTGTTACACATGGATGGTGGTTCCTGCTGCATGTATCTGCACTGTGTACATGTGCATGTGTGTGTATTTGACAAGTGTGCTACTGTGATGCAACATGGATGCATGTGACACTGACATGTAGGAGGCTGATTGCCAGATGTGACATGGATGGTGACATTATCACTGCAGTGGTGTAGATGTACAGATGCATATCAGTCTGGTGGCATGTGTGCATGTGTTGTGGACTCCCTGTGTTTCATGTGACGTCAGGCTCACCTTCGGCTGCTCGTGCTGTTGTTTGTGTATGGACGGTGCTGCCTGGTGCAATATTCCTGTGGATTTGCTCATGTGTGTGAGTTGAAATGACATGTGTGTTGGGGAGTGTGATGCCATGTCTGTAGCTTTACACTGCCACTCATGTGAAACTGTCATGTGTGTATCAGTCCATTGTACAGTGCCCTGATGCCTGTGTTCTATCTCTCCCTGCCTGCAGCGTCAACTGATGAAGAGGGTGGAGAGGGTGCTGTGGAGCAAAGCGGCAAGGATCGCACCACCAGCCGGAGACGCAAGGCCCGGGCCCCTCCCAGGTTGTCATCTCATCGGGGAGTGAGGAGTCTGGTGCCGTGTCCCAGGCCGCAGCTGCCGAGTGTATGTCCAAGAGGCGGAGGTCGGAGGTGGACTCCTCGGCAGCAGAAGGGGCAGCTGAGACCCAACAGGGTCCGATGGAGGAAGATGGCATGGAGTCATCCAGGTTGGTGGGGGGTTTGGTGGAGGAGGAGGCCGTGGAAGGGGCGCACACGGGGTCTGGAGGTAGGGATTCCACTGGTGTAGTGCTGCAGTGCAGGGACAGAAGGCAGCACAGGCCACCGCGGAGGTGCCTATGTGTAATCCTGTCCCCGATCCTGTGACTGCATCTATCCTGCACCAGCAGGGATGGCTACGTCCAGACCCGTTTTCAGGGAGGGGATGAGCGCACAACAACTGGCCTTCCTCTCCCTGCGGACGTGGCAATCCGGGACCAGGTTGAGCCTGTCCTGTCTGGGATGGCGTTGTGTCAACGGGGCATGCGAGTTGACCTGCAGTGTTTTCGTGAAGACACTGTACGTCATCTCAGATGCCTCATTGACTGCGTTGACCTACTGGGACGGGTCACCAGGGCTGGATTCCTCCGTATGCTGGACCTTGTTCCGACCCCCTCCTCACCTGAACCCCCTATGCGCCAGTCATCTTCCATGCCATCTTCCCACCCATGTATCACCTGGGTACCCTGTGGAGCTGCCTCTGACCCTGCGGCCAGGCTGGTGGAGGACACATCCCTGCCACAGTCGGGAGTCGGACATCCAGCAGGGGTGGCCACCTCAACAACTGCACCCGAGCCGGAGGAGGACGTGCAGGCAGCAAGAGCCAGGGCACAGGCACAGCAGCAGCAGCAACAAGGTGGGAGCCATGATGGCTCGCGGTCTTCAACATCCGAGGGGCAGGCATCGGCCAGAGGGTAGGAGGACCCAGGATTGGAAGTGTCTTCCGTGTGGCAGCGGTTGGGCCAGGCCATAGGTGGGGAGCGGAGGCGGGTGGAAGAGGCACGGCTCACAATGGTCAGGGCGGAGAACTCCATGCGGAGGGCACTGAGGCGGGCCAAGTGCCTCGAGGCAATTCGCAGGGAGCTGGAGGTCAACATGTCATCGTCCCTGCGAACCCTCGGGCCATGGAAGAGGACCGCCTCCAGGACATCGAGCAGGAGTTCGATGATGCCCTGGCCCGGGAAATCGGGAAGTGAGCCGTCGGACTAGCCCGCCGCCATTGTATATAGTTTGTAGTTTTAGGTTTCCTTTATCTTTTTCATTCATTTGAGGTGCTTGGACTATGCCCCGCCTTTTTGTATATAGTTCTTTATTAGGTAGTTTTTTGCTAGGTTTCATTTCATTCGTTGGGCTCATGGACCCTGGATTACTTCTTTGTACATATGTTCAACAGTGGATTTATCTATTAATATTTTTCTCACCATGGAGCAATGGATTCTACTGTTTCCGTTTCCTTAGGGTTTGATTTGGTGGCCGGAGACTTTGTACACATTTTCATTTCGATTTATTTGGATTCAGACTTCATGCTTTTCTTTTTGTGTTTTGGACATGCTGCATTTCATCTTTTTTTCAAACATTTTTTTCATGTTTTCATTTGATTACATTCTTTTTGAGTTCAATACATTTTGGTTCATTACTTTGATGTGTGGTATTCTCTCATTGGTTTCATGCATGTCACGGTGTAGGTTTTCACAATCACCAGCACCCATTGTGTGTGTGTGAGACAGACATTTGTTGATGTACATTCTTGCCATTTGGGTTGTATCATGTAATGGGCATTTCAATGTGGGGTGGATGGGATACTTGGTTGGGTCTTTGCACAGGGGTGGCGTGCGGTGGGATTTGGGAGGCCATGAGGCCCATGATTGTGGATCATGATGACGTGTTGGGGGGACATGAGTCGGGGCCTGCTGGCAGGTGCCTGTCAATGCTGGTTGGGTGGGGTGCTGGGGGACATGAGTCGGGGCCTGTTGGCAGGTGCCCGTCAATGCTGGGTGGGTGGGGGTTCTGGTGGACATGAGTCAGGGCCTGAGCCTCACTGCTGGTGGGTGGGGGTGCTGGGGGACATGATTCGGGGCCTGCTGGCAGGTGCCCCTCAATGCTGGGTGGGTGGGGGGTGCTGGGGGACATGAGTCAGGGCCTGAGCCTCACTGCTGGGGGGGGTGCTGGGGGACATGATTCAGGGCCTGCTGGCAGGTGCCTGTCAATGCTGGGTGGGTGGGGGTGCTGGGGGACATGAGTCAGGGTCTGAGCCTCACTGCTGGGGGGTGAGGGTGCGGGGGACATGATTCGGGGCCTGCTGGCAGGTGCCCCTCACTGGGTGGGTGGGGATGCTGGGGACATGAATCAGGGCCTGAGCCTCACTGCTGGGGGGTGGAGGTGCTGGGGGACATGAGTCGGGCCTGCTGGCAGGTGCCCGTCAATGCTGGGTGGGTGGGAGTGCTGGGGGACATGAGTCGGGGCCTGCTGGCAGGTGCCCGTCAATGCTGGGTGGGTGGGGGTGCTGGGGGACATGAGTCGGGGCCTGCTGGCAGGTGCCCGTCAATGCTGGGTGGGACATGAGTCGGGCCTGCTGGCAGGTGCCCGTCAATGCTGGGTGGGTGGGGGTGCTGGGGGCCATGAGTCGGGGCCTGCTGGCAGGTGCCCGTCAATGCTGGGTGGGTGGGGGTGCTGGGGGACATGAGTCGGGGCCTGCTGGCAGGTGCCCGTCAATGCTGGGTGGGTGGGGGTGCTGGGGGACATGAGTCGGGGCCTGATGGCGGGTGCCCCTCACTGCTGGGTGGGTGGGGGTGCTGGGGGACATGAGTCAGGGCCTGAGCCTCACTGCTGGGGGGTGGGGGTGCTGGGGGACATGATTTGGGGCCTGCTGGCAGGAGCCCCTCACTGCTGGGTGGGTGGGAGTGCTGGGGGACATGAGTCAGGGCCTGATCCTCACTGCTGGGTGGGTGGGGGTGCTGGGGACATGAGTCGGGGCCTGCTGGCAGGTGCCCGTCAAGCTGGGTGGGTGGGGGTGCTGGGGGACATGAGTCGGGACCTGCTGGCAGGTGCCCGTCAATGCTGGGTAGGTGGGTGTGCTGGGGGACATGAGTTGGTGATCCCTAAAGTAAGTTGACATGTGGACTGGCTGGGGGGCGTGCCCATGGTGGATGGACTACGTGCGGGACATGACCAGGGGTGCGGGGTAGTCCCCTGTGGTGTGGGCTGCCTGCAGGGGCCATGGAGGGGGTAGAGGGCACACCTGGGAGGACCCACACTGCCAATTCACGTGTGGGACTCCCCGCGCACCCCACTGGATACACGAACCCCGCTCTGACAGGGCCAATCGCGTGTGAAACGCCCCGCGCACCCCACTGGATACACGTAACCCGCTCTAACAGCAAAATCACGTGTGAAATTCCCCCGAACCCCAGTAATACACGTACCCCGCTCGCACAAGTCCAATTGCATGTGAAACTCCCCGCGAACCCCAGTAATACACGTACCCCGCTCGCACTGGGCCAATCGCGTGTGAAACTCCCCGGGAACCCCAGTAATACACGTACCCCGCTCGCACAGGGCCAGTCGCGTGTGATTCTCTCCGCGCAGGGGTGTACATGTATTCGGAGGGGTGCGCGGGGGGTTTTACAGGCATTTTCGTGGTTGGGGGGGTGTATGCTGGTCTACTGGCCTGTGCGCCATGTACGGGATTTGTGCGCTGTGCATGGTGCACGGGGAGGGGCTGGGGGCGTAACTGGCACTGCTGCAGGGTCGCTGCGCCACGGCTGGTAATGGATGTTGAAATCCATGAATACGCTGTGCTCGGAAATGGATTTTGGCGCACGCGGCTGGCGCACATTGTGGCACGCGCATACTGTGCGCCAGCCGCGTGCGCCACTTGTGCGCTGAATTCTATGAATTACCCCCTTTATCTAGGGAAATATCTTCCTTAAATTTGACTGCCTGGATATCACTGGATTCAATCGTCTGCAGCACTGGTACATGATGGAACAAACTAAGAACGTTCTTTCTGTTCATTGTTAGGCCGTCTTGTATATTTAATATTCTTTCCAAGCTCAGACAATATTTTGCTTTTATTAAATGTGATTTGCCTTTGTTATCTCTTTGTTTTCTGTTATAGGATTGATCTTTGTTAAAGTTTGTTTTTACTTTGCGTGTGTTACTCGCAGATGCAACATTTGAGCCCAGACTTGCGTTTTCTCGCGGTGAGGTCCCATATTCTTGTGTTTTTTCTACAACTCCAGAATTTACAAGTGGAACCATATTAACTGATGGGAGATTTATACCCTGACGCATCATCTTTAATGCCGCTATTGCCGCTTTTGTCCAAAGTTTGGAACAAGCTCTCTTCATCTTAATCAGTGTCAATGGCTACCACTTGGGGTTGCTTAACCACTTCACATAGACGTCCTATGAAAGGTAGACAATCTTTTTTTTGATGGCACTTCTGATGCTACCGAGTTCTGATTTGTGTCTGGTTCTGCCGGCACGCTTCCTTCCATACTTTCACCTGTCCTTTGTTCCTCTTCTTGAGCATCTTCGTATGTGGATAAGTTCATTAATATCTCTACATCAGGGTCTTCAGGCTCATTCGCTAAATCTCAATCTATCTGGGAAGGCACAGGTGCTTGTTCTACTAAATTGTTGGCTTTGGTAGATTGTATCATTTGTTTTCCTCTTTCTATGTCCACGTCGGTCTGATTTTGAACAACACCACGGCCATTCGCAGATACATTCACAGTCACTGTTTTAAGATTTCTTAAGAATGCTCTCGCGTCACTATTTTTCAACTTTTTTGTTTTTTTGTTTTCTTCTTTTGCAGTAATTGTTTAATATTCTGCTTGTTTCCATTTTTTTCAAAGATGTCAAACAGCCCTTTTTTTGCATGCGTCACATTTTCCAATTGTGCTTCAGATTTGATTTGTGAACTATTAATCGTGTTTTTTTATTTGGGCAGCCCCTTCATTTTGTATGCCATGCTCTTCAGTCGTATCACCCAGATGTTGCACACCTAATCGCTTCGCACTTGCCTTATCTCTCAATTGTAATTTATCAGTACAAACGCTTTCATTAGTGATTTCATTCTTGTCACTCTTCGGTGTCTCCGACTTTTCTTCAAGGCCGTCCACTAGAATCACCCGGAAGGTCTGGCTGCGGTGAATGACTCCACCGGGAGCGGGCGGCACACTTGCAAATCCTCCTCTTTGTCATTTTGATTTGATATCATCTGTGGTTCTTTCTCCTTCTCCGGCGAAGGTCGACCTTTGTTTTTCTCAGCAGATTTAATAATTCCAGGAGCCATTTTGTGCTGTGTTGACGACAGTATATTTTTTTCTGAGTCAACACTGTTCTTGCATCTTTCCGTTATGATACAAGTAGTCTTTCTTTCATTCGCAGCATGTGGCTTGTTAAGTAGTTTCAATGCTTCTCGTGCAACCTCTGCACGCAATTTTTTGTCTTCTATTGAATTACGATTTGCATCCAAAAATCGATTTTAAGATGTTGTCAGTCTGTGTTTTGTCATTTCTCAGATTTCCATTTGTTGTTTGTATTTCATGTTCCATGTTGGTTACTTAGAGTTTAGCAATGCTATAAGCGTTGTTAGATCTTTGATATTGCTGTCCATTTGTTCGTATAATTTCAGATAAGGAGACAAAACTAAGTTCATAGCGGACATGATTACAGCTTGCAAATCTAGAGATATAGAGTCTACCTTATTTGTTTTAGAATGCATGTGAGGCGTCCTTCTTTTCCGATTTGCGCGGCTTATTTTTGGAAATGGTCGCTCAATTAGTGAGGAGTCACCAGAGTCCGAGGAGGAATAAGAGGAAGTACTGGAGGAATTACTTTGTCTTTCATTGATTGAAAGTAAACTCTTACTAAGCCCTTTACCATCGGGCAACTGCTTATATCCAGACGGTGTAGCTCTTTTAGGCGATTGTAGCCTCTGTTAATATCTTTGATTCCTTGCCTGCGAGCAGGCGACTTCCCCCATTGGGCTACTTCCAGTTCTTTTTCTTTTGCACGCTGGACCATAGGTGAGTTTGTGTAGACGTTCTTGTGCAGATAGATTTATTTCCTCACCATGGCTACAATCATTTGCCATATCATAGGCTTCAAACTGCTCTGTAGTGACGGATTGGCGTTTCAGCCTCTTTCTGGCGATTGAAATCACGATTGTTTAAATCGAAATTCATTTTTGTTAAGTGTTTTAGCAGTTTATCTGCCACACTTAGTGAGTTCCTTCTTTCATTTACGTTCTTACCACTTATATTGGTAGCAGATTGTACTTCTTTGACATCAATGCAACTCGGTAGCCAAAGGCTACATTGGTAGTCATCTCTCATTTGTACGTCACTTTTTCCTGTCGCAGATTCAATTATGGAATTAGTGTTTAACGCAATTGTCTTCGGATCATTGTCTTTTTCTGACACTTTTTCCAGGGTCGCTTTAACACTTTTTTCAGAACACCTGCAAATGTCGTGATCTCCGCACAGCTCCTGTCCTTGAGCTGGGTTGAGACCTGTTCTATTCTTCATATGTAGAGCTTTTGCCACCAATACATGCAATTGTGGTATTGCATCAAGGTTCGGTTCGGGCTGCATTCTAGTGGAAATTCTGAACAGGAGTAGTATTTACAGCCATGAATTCTGCTTTTTATCATAATGCCCTATAGGGGCATGGCAACAGCAGGTTGCAGGGTACTAGGAGTGTCAATGATAAAGCAATCATTACTACACGGAGTGCTTGCCGTGACTGCACCATTCTCATCAGGCACCCGCACACACCCATCAGCGTTCTCAGTGCCTGTTTTTAGAATACTACCAGGCGAGAAACCAGGATTTGCATTTGTATTTGCATCTTCTCTGTAATTTCAGTTATTATGTAGCTCATTTGAGAGAAGCATGTCTGATAAGCGTAAGTATTGACAATAGATACATTTTCACTTACTTGTGTTACTGTGGATTTTCTTCTTGACGCAGTCTTTAAAGGGGCATGTATATTCTGAATCCCATGACGCAGACGAGACCGCGTCTGTGGCGCTCCCAAAACTTCTCCCTGTTCCATCTACGTTCCAGTGATGGCAAATAGAGAGCTTTTCCTATGTGGCACTGGGTAATGGAAGCAATAATCAGAGCTCCCTTAACACCTGCGACACCAAAGACACACACGACTATGTGCCGACTCTGCGCCGCTCCATGGGTAGATGGGTATTTTAAACGTTGTAGCCCCACCTCCAGGAAGTAAGCTAGTAAGCAGACTAGCAGATTCGAGTAAACCACAGCACACAACGCCTCGAGTCAAGACACACAAGACTCTGTGCCGAATCCGCGCCGCTCCGCGGATCGATGGGTATTTTAAATGTTGTAGCCCCACCTCCAGGCAGTAAGCTAGTAAGCAGACTAGCAGATTCGAGTAAACCACAGCACACAACTCCTTGAGTCAAGAAACACAAGACTCTGTGCCGACTCTGCGCCGCTCCTCGGGTAGATGGGTATTTTAAACGTTGTAACCCCGCCTCCAGGCAGTAAGCTAGTTAAGCAGACAAGCAGATTCGAGTAAACCACAGCACACAACTCCTCGAGTCAAGACACACAAGACTCTGTGCCGACTTTATTACTGCTACCAATATAATCTGTCTTTTCTTCCAGGCTGCTTCTTTCAGCTTCGCCAGTCTCAGCATTAAATATCGTATATTGGATCTTTACAAGCACCCACTCATTTCTCCAGCTTTATGCACACCTTCTTGGTTCCAGCTGCTACCCCAAAGCTGTATTGCCACTCTTCCAGCCTTGGTAAACCTTCTCACCCCTGTATCAGAGGACACTCGACCTTCAACAGCTTGTACAACTTCAAAATATAGGTGGTTAGGTCTTAATAGGACTGGTTTCACTTTGACGGGATTTGGCTACTGGCTTGGGTAATATGTGCTCTTCTCTTTATTTCAGCAACTTCTACAATTACAAAGTACTTGTTCTGGATGTTACAAGATTCAGGTTTCACAATGGAAACAGATTTAAGTACACATGACGACTCTTTGATGGAGAATCTTTACTTCAAAGAACTGTTCCCTTTCAGAGTGATACTTTTTTTTAAAAAACATCTTTTTATTGGCATTCCAATACGTATACAACTCAAACAGTAGAAGCGTAACCCCCTAAATCCCAACTCCTCCCCCCATCCCTCCAGAAGATCCGAGTCTCTTGCATCGAAAATGCAGCCACTTAAGCTGAAAATATGTCCAGTATTCTAATTTTGTGGGGGCACCACTGTTCCATGTAGTCTGACTGGAGGTAATCCAGTACCGCACCCCATTCTTTCCCGGAGGACCCTCCCGAGCCCTGCAGATTATGATGTTAGCCTTTCCATCGCCACCAATGACCATACCTTCTGTAGCTGCCCAAACACCAATGGGGGGTCTTTTTGTTCCCATTTCTGTGCAATTGCAAGCCACGCTGCAATGACCAACCCCATGAAACTCCTCCATTGTGCCTTTGATAATGCATTGGCGGCCTGGTCTCGCAGCCCACAGAGCCAAACTCTCCCCCATTTGGCCTGCACTCGGAAAAATAGCTTGCATCTGTTGTCATCCGTCTGTCCAGAACTTTTGTATCTCCTGGCAGTCCCACAAATGTGTTTCCAGGTGCCCTCCCTTGAGCAACCCCTCCAGCAGAGTTTTGATGTGTCCGTATACATTTTATTCAATCTCTTGGGGATATAGTGCCATTGGGCCATCACCTTCACTCACATTTCCCTCATCAGGACTGCACAAGTTAGTTTGGGGATATTTACGCATAGGTCCTCCAACTAAGGTCTGCTAATATTCTCCCCTAATGTGTCTTCCCATTTTTTCATATAGCTCCACTTAGTGGTCTTTGTCTGGACATTTATGAACCTGTATATTGTTGATACTAGCTTCCTCGACCCCGAGAAAGATAAATGTTTCAAATGGGGTGAGGTCTCGTGTGGCCGCCCTCTTTATGTGTTGTGTCCCTAGCCAGTGCTTTAATTGCTCATATTTGTATCTGTCAGCATCCCTGAGATTAAGCTGTTTTTGGCAGAGCTTGAACGATTTACTCTCTTGATCCTGGGCCTTTTGACCTATTTTCGTGCATACTGCTATTACCCATTTCTCAAAGGCCCCTTTTTCCATTCCTGGTGGGAATTCAGGGTTCCCAAACATGGGGGTAAATGGAGCATATTCCTGTGAAAGGGTGCCTCTGCGTTTCTGCTCGTCCCAGGCGCCCATTGGTGCTCGTAGGACCTCACTAATCCTGAGGTTTGGGTTTCTATGTTGCTCATTCGTCCACAGTAGGCCTACCAATGGGGTTCTCGGTACTTCCCTGTCTTGCTTCGCCCGCCATTTTTGGTGCTCCTCTGCCCTCCATTCCTTCAAAACCCACAACTGCGCCGCTTGATAGTAGTTGTAAAAGTGCAGAAGGGCCATTCTCCCCTCTCTGATTGCGGCTGTCAGTGCCGCCCTACCTACCCTCGGTTATTTACCGTTCCATATAAAGGAGGAGACCACCTTTGTGAGTGCCTTAAAGAACGACCTTGGGACCCTAATCGGGAGTGCCTGGAAGTAGTATAACAGCCTGGGAAGCACATTCATTTTTATGGACGCTAATCGTCCCCACCAGGAGATCGTCATTGGGTTCCAGCGCTCAAGATCTTTTTTTATTTTCTCAAGAAGTTTCGGGTAGTTTTCCCCATAAAGGAGGTCTACCGCCCTTGTCTGCTTTATACCTAAGTACTTTATTCCCGACTCAGCTATTCTTAAGTTTAGGGTAGCCCCTATCTTTCCTATTTCCCCTTTGTCTCCTGCCAGTACAAGATGCTCTGGTTTGTGTCTATTGATCTTCAGCCCTGAGATTGCCCCAAATTTCTCTAATTCCTGCATTGTTATTGGGAGTGTTCGTGTAGGGTCTGTGAGTGTGACCAGCATATCATCTGCATATGTTGTTACCTTGCGCTGTTCCCCCACCATTTAAATTCCTGCGATGGAAGCCAATTCTCTGATTCTAATTAGAAGCGGTTCTAGGAAAATGGCATAGAGGAGAGGGGAGAGTGGACATCCCTGTTTGGTGCCTCTAGCTATATATTGGTCCCCAAACCCCATGACTTTCAGAGTGCGAAATACAAAAGACCACTCCACCCGATCAAAGGCCTTTTCGGCATCTAACGATAACAGTATTGCAGGGGTGTCCGTTATGCCAATCTTCTCTATTAAGTGTATGTTGTGGGTTTGCCTACCAGGGACAAAGCCGGACTGGTCCAAATGTATCAGTTTTGGGAGAAGAGGTGAAAGTCTCTGGGCAAGAATTTTCCCATACAGTTTAGAGTCCAAATTAATAAGGGCTATTGGGCGATAGGAGGCAAGTTGTGCGGGGTCCTTTCCCGCTTTGTGGAAAACTAAAACTTTAGCTTTGTTCATTGACGGAGTCACATTCCCTTCTCTTTTGAAGGTATTAAATAGCCTAGCTAAGAAGGGTGTTAACAAATCTGCAAATGTTTTGTGGAACAATGCTGTGTACCCGTCTGGTCCGGGTGCTTTGTTCATCGGGAGGGCCCTGATTGCCCCCTTCACCTCCTCTTCCGTGATGTCACTCTCCAGAATTTCTATGTCAGCCTCCGCATTTGTAGGATGGTTATGGCCTCTAAATATTCCCCCTGGTCCACTCCAATCGGATTATCAGACGCGTATAATGACTGATAATATTCTTTGAAGACCTCCCTTATCTCCTTTGTGTGTGTTACTGTCTCTCCTTTTGAGTTACATATTCTTTTTATGGACATTGCGACCTGCGTAGCCCTTAACTGTTTAGCTAGGACCTTGTCTGCTTTATTGGCTTTCATATAATATCTGTGTCTTAAGTACAATAGGGTTTTTTCTGCCTTCTTTGTTCTTATGATATCTAATTGACCCTGGATGTGTCTCAGAGCCCTTTTGAGGCTCACTTTTGGGTTGCTAGTGAATTCCTCCTGTATATCCGAAATGTTCCATTCTAATTCCTCCTCCCATCCTCTCCGCTGTTTATCCTTATTTACTTTCAGGGTAATTATGTGCCCCCTCATAACCACTTTAAATGCCTAAAGACCGTACTTAGCGCCACCTCACCTGTGTCATTGTGGGTGAAGTATTCTTGCATTCTCTCCCTAATCAATCCCTCCAGGACAGGGTCCTGGATCACCTCCTGTGGGAGCCTCCACCTCTACAGCCCTCTGTTTTTCCCTGTTAGTGCTATGTCCATCCCTATGCGGGCATGATCTGAGAGTGAGATGGGGCCTATTTCCATCCCTCAGACTTCCCCCAAGAGCCCAAATGAGACCCAGAAATAGTCAATCCTAGACTTGGAGTTAAGCATGGGAAAAGTGCGTAAATCCCCTTGGTTGGCCCTTGAGCTCCCTTCATACATCTCGAAGTGACAGGTGTTCCATCTTTTGACATCGTTTCTTGGAGGGAGTCCCGATCCCCTGTGTCCCCACATTACCTCTGTCTACATTTGGTTGCCAAGCTAGGTTCAGATCCCCTCCTAATATAATTTCCCCTTTTGCGAATTCCTCCAGTTTGCCCAGCGTCTCCCTTAGAAAAGAGTCTTGCCCCGTATTTGGTGCATAAATGGAGGCAAAAATAACTCTGCGCCCTCCTATCTGGACATTAGAAAATAGGTACCGACCCTCCTTGTCTATCATTGTGTCTTGAATTTGAATGTCCTTGCCATCTACGACACCTATCAGTACCCCAGCTTTTTTACCTGGTGCGTTGGCTTGGAGTATGTGTTTATACCCCCTAAGCTGGAGCTTCGCTTTATGTTGTTGTCTAATGTGCTTCTCTTGGAGTAATATAATATCACTCCTCTCCATCTTTAACAATGATTCTACTTTTATCCTTTTTACCGGGGAGGTGAAACCTCTCACATTAAATGTGAGTACTTTCAGGTGCCTCATGTCCTTTTCCCCGTTGTGTTAATGTAAGCTCTTTTTATCCTGCTTTTGCATTGTCTTCCGAGAGGTCTCCCCGCCCATCCCTCCCCCTCCCCCATCCCCTAAACTTCCCCTTCCAACCATAAACTGACCCGAGGAGGGACCAGGGTCCTAAAGATGCTAGGGCGCTTTGCCCATCGCTCCTGTCCCTCTGTTTACTCAGGTAGAACTTTGTGGGGAATCCTAAACCCTGCATTTACCTTAGTCCTTACTGGGATCTGGCGCTGTGTCCCCCCGCCGGACCTCTTTTTTGACCATTGGATGCCAAAGTCTTCCTTCCATTCCCGACTGTTAGGCAGAATTATATGCAGTACCCTTTGGGAACACTACACACAATTAAGACTACAAGTGACAGTACAATTTCACCTTTGGTACAAGCCCGTACTACACAGTTATAGTGGTAGCAGTAGCAGGGCAGCCAAGACTTATCTCAAGAGTAAGTTACAACTAGTTACACAAGGACAGCAATCACTATGATTCAAGCAAACACTGACTCAAGGTTTCTAAGTAAAAGAATATATATTTATTTACTCAACAGTTGTATAACATTTCACTATTCTAAGCAAGATCAAAAATCACAATCATAAATACACCACACCACTTACCTTAAATTCCAGACAAGTTAAGCTCACAAAATGAAGTGGGAGCAAAATCGCACTCCAGCAATTTAAAAGGGAGGGAACGATAATTATTAGAAATTAGGCAAAACCAACAGTTAAGTACTCTGAGCAATTGAACAAGAGAGACTACAGTGAGGAGATCAGCTAGAAAAGGCTTAGAGCCAAAGACAATGGGTCAAAAGTCTTTTGCTCAAGATCACACAGTTCAGGGTAGTTTGCGGTAAAGTTTGTGGCACAAATTCCGAACGAGGTTGGTTGGTAGGAAAGTTAGTTCAAAGAGAAGAGAAGGACAAGCCCTCAGATTGGAGAAAAATTTGAAACACTTTAAACGCGGCTGAGCGAAACGCACAACCGGATTTGCACAGTACCTTGAAACGGAGATGGGGCTGTAGCTGGGGCAGACGTTCCTGGTAGTCACTGTCAATCACACAGCACGGTGTCTGCCCTGGCAAGGCCAGTCCCCTTAGCCAATCAGACAGGAGTGCGACTTGGGTTACCAAGGGAACCCATGGCAGGGGTCCGAAGATCCCTCCCTCACATCCTGCCTACCTAGACTATCAGGTGCCTTAAGGAGGGCTTCTGTGCAGAAGCCCGCGAAAAGACAGCGAACAAAGTAGTCATCCCCGGTTTAGCGCGCAGAGAAAAACATGAGAAAGACTTTAACAAAAAGAAATGGTGACTAAACCCAGCCGGAACCAAAATAAAATGTATTTGGTCAAGTGGGTTTATGTTCGAGGCTAATATATTAGCCTAACACATTACCACGTTTATGTAAGATAATCGCAGTAGAAAAGCTAGGGTAGATCCAACTGCCATCAGCCAAGTCTTAATGTTAAGGGGACGAAACAAGGCTCCAACAGGCACAGACAAAAAGGGATAAGAGTTAACCCTTTCCAATAATCCATGTAAGATGGGGTGTACTGGGTCTGTGGTTTAAAGTGACTATATAAAGTTAATGGCAACTTTACCTGTTTTTAGGGGATAGTAGTCAGCCCCAGAAAAATTGAGTCAGTGGGAAGTCTCAAAGACAACCCTGTGTTACTGCACTGAAGGTGCTGTACAACACACACAGAAAGTGGTGCACATGGAGTAGGTGAGGCTCCAGTGCCCAAGATCACACAGAAAGTAGAAATACACATAGCAAAACACACATGTAAGAGTGGGGAAAAAAGGCTCACACTCTTACCAGGTGAAAAAAATAAATCCTAGAAATCCAGCAAAGCTGCTGTGGGACTCTTTAGGTAAGGGAAATTAACCATTTATGAGAATTCTCCCTAGCACCGACCTACTCCTTCCCTCCATTCGGCTTCCCTCTGTCATTTTTCTTTCCGGGGACACCCTACTCCATCGTTGCCCGCTTCCTATCATTTCGCTGATGTTTCTTACTCTGCACCGTGATCCAGCCTCCCGACTTTCTGCGGTTCTCTTCTTTCGTCCGATGGATCTTTTCCGCATCTTCTTCTTCTTGGATGGCATTGACCTGAAGTCCTTCTTCACATGTGGTCACCCGTCTCTGCTTCCCGTCCCACATGGAGCCCGAAGGGGAATGTCCATTTGTACCTTATTCGTCTTGCGTTTATCTCCTTGACAACCAGCGCCATTAGTCTCCTTTTCTGTAGAGTTACCATGGCTGAAACAGTTGGATCTCCACCCCATTCATTCTGATGTGGTCCATACCCCGGGCCATCCTTAGGATTCTTTCTTTTTGGGGATATGAAGAAAGAGCAACTAACACATCTCTGGGGTGGTTCTCCCGGCTCGCCAGTCCTCCTAAGCCCCACCCTATGGCTGCAAGTATATCTTTGAACACCTCTTCGACGGCCGATTTCAGGTCTTTATCCTGTACCTACTCCACCATATTTTTTATACGGATATTTGATCTACGAGAACGATTTTCCAAGTCCTCACACTGCAATTCCAAGTTATGGGTCAGTCGCACCAGTTAATCTTGTATTTCACTGTTCTGTTGAGCTTCCTCTTCTACATTCTGAACAGTTCTCTCTAGTGTATCTGTCCTTTCTTCCAGGTTAGAGACATCTGTGCGTAGTTCTTGCCCCGCCTGTTTCTTGTCCTGCCTTAAAGTCGCAAACTGGTCCTGCAACGTTATCATAAATTTCTCCTGGAGCTCCCTAAACCAAGCCTGTATATCTTCTTTTGATACCAGAGTTTGATGCAGGGAAGTAGAGTCCTCTAGGGGCTCCTCCGTGTTTTCCCTTTAGGGCAGGCCTGATTTTCTGAAGATCACATCTGTTCCAGAGTCGAATCCTGTCTGGAGAAAGAGGCTTGTGTCTGAGTTTGTCCACTTTTTCCCCAAGCCTTAGGCATCTTGGGTGTGGGGGTTGACGTGGAGGAGGCCCCGGCCCTACCACACCTGTTTCTTGGGACCTTCTGCCTCTGTTTAGTCCCTGTGCCCCTCTCCCTTTCTGATGGGACCAAGTGGGGGGGGGGGTGTTATGAGGGCTGAATAGAGGGTAGGTGCTACTGATTTCTTGTCCTCCTCCTCCTGTTTACCCTGGATACTGTCCTGGGGCCAGGCTGGGGTCCGCCCAATTAGGTTCTGAGATTCTCTCTCCCGGCGGTTCCTCGCCCCTCCAGTGAATTATGTGAGGTCTTCTTAGCTGCTCCCTCTGCCGTACCACCTCTCCTGTGCAGACCCCAGGTCCTTTGTCTCTTGTGCGGGGGGTGGTGCGAGTGTCCCTTATCCCTTCAAGGGGTTTGCACCAGACATATGTTGCACCTCGCTCCCCAGCTCTTCCACCCCCTCTCACCATCTGTGTTTTTTGTTTTTTTTCCCGTGCTGCGGAGTTCCCTCTCTTCCACGTTGGTCCTCCTTTATCGCTTCTCCTGTTACCTTCCGGGGAACCCCCTGCTGTGAGTCTGGGTGGGTGCTCCTCTTGCTTCGTGCCTGGGAACCCGCTCCACTGCCCCTCCGGGCCGCGATCCCACCAAGTGACACTGGGCCCCGCTGCTTCCACCCGGCTCCTAGACGTCGCAGGGGTCCTGTGTGGCTTGATCCTTCTGCGCTGCCTGACTCTGCTGGTACCTCTCATGTTCTGGACAGTGCAGGAGGCCGGATCTTCCCGGGATCGCTCTCGTCGGCTGTAGGGGGGGAGGGTCCTGTGTCCTGCAGGGACTCCTCCGTCTCACCGGCTGGGTCCGCTTCTTTGTTTTTTGCCGGGGGGGTGGGTCGGGCATCCGCCCCCAGGCCGTGCTCGCTGCACTCACTCCCCCTCGCCACCGGGCTTCTCCGGTGTCCCCCGGTGTCGTCCTGGCCCGCGGGTGCTCTTCTTGCCGTCTTCTCGCTCACAAGCCTGGGAGCCACCCCCGACTCGCACTCCGTCACGAAGTGCTTTCCGCGGGTCTATAGGGGGGAGGTTCACCCGATCCCGAGACATGCTCCGGTCCTCCGCTTCGGTGCGTTGCCCCTCTGTTTCTCGGCCCTCGTGTGTGAAGGGGTGCTGGAGCGGCTCTGAAAGCTCTCCAATGCTAATTTTACCAATCTTTATTAGCTTAGCTTGGCCTGGCGAGAGAGACACAATTGCACGTCTCTACGCCGCGGCCGTCATCTTGAAGTGCCTCAGAGTGATACTTTACCTTGGATCAGGAATCCCAATCATCCGTATGTGACCTTTCTTTGATGTAATCGTTATTGTAACAATTTGTGAAAGTAAGCTTCTAACTTTCGAGTGATTGAAAACCACGTTCTCCCTCTTAATTGGAGCCATGCGACCATTCCGGTAAAGTTATTTGGTGCAACAATGGAAAATAGGAACTTTTCTTATACGCAAGCACTTTGACTTGCATTAAACATGCGTGTGATACATTTCCTTTGTTGTCAAGACTTCCCAGGCAACAAACAACTTTTACTCGCTCCCACTTCTACGCAAGTCCTAATTGAGCTGGTTACAGTTAACAGCAAGGAGTTTTCAGTGAATTAGAGTATGGAGCTTCACTCACCAACTCCAAAAACACTGTGGGCGTGGGCGGCTTCCACTTCTTGACTTTTCTTCCTGCTACTACTACTTCAGGCACTCCTGGAACCACCACCCCTCTGCAGCATGGGTGTCTCCGTTCAGGCCTCGACCACTGCGAGTCTCCTTTACTCCTCTGGCCCTCAGCTTGCTTATGCACACGGGCCTCGGCTTGCAACATGACCTGCAGTCACAGCTATTAGACGCACCTGGGGAAACCTTTAACTTTGCCAAGTCTGTCTCAGTGCAGCCACGGTCAGACATGGTTTGTGAACACAGGACCAACTCAGAACCTGCAGGTGAGATCTGCTCTTCTCGCGTCCCGGCGTTGAAGTGATCTCACTTCATCTTGAACTGCTGCCTTGTGCTCTTCTCCTTCTGCTTCTTGCTGCAGCCTTTTATGTCTCTCAGGTGGGGCAATTAGGTTCAGGTGCAGGCCCTTAGTGTTAATTGCCTGACCTTGCCAAAGGTTGTTAGGCCTGCTTGCCTGTCCTTTACTTCTTCATGCCTCCTCACTCTGTCTCAGTCCCTGGTGGATTCTGGGACATGTAGTTCATTTTAAGGAAATTGGGTTTTTCCACTACTTTTACAGTTTTAAGGGTGGCTTTAATTCCCTTGATATTTTTAGAAGAGGATTGTGGGGTTTAATCTTATTAGAGACATGGTATTGAAAAGGCCCACATTTATGTCATTCCTTTTGGTATACCTGTGGCATTGAGGAAGATGTTTCATTTTAGTTAGGGATACAAAAGACCTGTTCTTTTGATATAATATGTTGCGCGGTAACAACCGTGGAGATATTTTGAAGTGACAGTAAGCCAGTTCCTCCTTTAACCCATTGGCAAGAGTGTCCCTCTCAAAGGAGAGATAGGTTTTTCACCCCACAGAATTGCCCCACTACCCTGGGCCTTGTCTCCACTCAGGTGATCCTCCCACAGTACACCACCCCCAGGATTTGGGATCAGGAAGCGTCTGCCCTCTCCTGGCCACATGGGAGGAGACTTTAGACAGGGTTTTGGTGAGGGATCCGCAAGATTCCCCACAATACCCAGGAAGTGGGTTGGGACTGTCTAGTCCCAATCAACACTGCTGGTGCCAGGATGTCTGGTGTGCATGAGGACATGAGAGCCACAGTGGTCCCTGATTGAACCACTGCTGGCGTGCATGGGTTGGGCATATCTTCTCTTTGGATGGCCGAGTGCAAACACTCGCCGAACATGTGGATATCAGGAGGAGTCCTGAATGCAGACCAGCAACAGGTTCAAATCGACCTGTGGACAGAGTCAAGTATCCTGAGGAGCTGAGCAGAACAAAGGACTATCCTGAGACGTGCTGAAGAAGGTTTGCACCCTGTGCCCACTGCAGTCCTGGTAGAAGACCTGCAAAGGTGCTTCGAACTTTAGGAGTGGTGGGAATAATCACTTGCAACGCCTCCTGGGTGCCCTGCAAAAGAGCTTGATCTGAAGTGTTCCTGGTTGGACGTTCCAGCTCAAACCTTGGCACCTGTGCAGGTGTGTTGTTGCATCGAGATTTGCCTTGAGGCTTTGGGGTATAGTAGCTTGCACTGCAAAGCACTGTTTCACGGAATTATGTTGTTGCAGCTGCTTTGGGCCGTGAGTGAGAAGGTTGCGTCAGATCGTGAGAGTTGGGTGCCCCTGCATCACTATGTGACATAGATGGTTGGTGAAGGTGATTTTCCCACGTTCCTTCTTTTGCCCTTAGACCACCTGCATCAGTGTTTTCTTTGTTCTTCAACCAAGACAAGAGATACGTCTCCTGTTGCAAACCGGACCCGCATCTGCACCCGCAGCACCTGGGCACTTTGAAACCGAACTGAGGACGGGAAATCAAACCTCTGTCGACCCTCTCCAGTCCTCCCAAGTTTGGACCCAAACCGAGCTAAGGGCCATCCATCCATTGCATCTTGCACACAGAGGATCCCTTGCAGTCCTCTCTTTGGCTAAAACCCTCTGAAAGTTGGGAATAGCTTTCTTCATTAGAGCAGATCCTCCCATGACTCTTGGAACCTGTTTTCACTCTTCAGAATCCTGTCCCTAACTTTGCCAGCTCCTTAGAAAGGTACTTTGACTTTTACGCACGACTGAGCGCTTTTACGCATGCTTCGAGCATTGAACATGCAGTTCCATTTGTCGTAGGGTTGGACTTATAAAGTTAGGGTTTTATAGTTATGAAGACTGTCTATGCTATAAAGATGTTCTGCTCTTTCCCTTCCCTTACATGTATTGACGTAGTTTAGTACTTTGCTACATTGACTACAGTGACTGTATATTTGTTTTAAGTATTTTTACTATCGTATTTCATTATTCACTTGTGTTTATTTTTGGGCCTAATAGGTAAAGTCTAAGTAATAGGCTGATTTTGCAGAGTCGAGAGTAGTAGTGAGGGCAAGGAGAGAGTCTTTATAAGTAGGTAGATGAGTGGTCTTTGCACCATCGGCATAGGTGGAAGGTGGAAGAACCTGGGGGTAAAGGTGCAAGTGGAATAGTGGTAGTCAAAGCAGGTGGTGAGTGTGTCATTGAACTCAGTGATGGCTGGTTCAATGGGGTCGGCAAGTGGAGTAGATAGGGCTTGCAGGGATGACTTAACTTGGTCCAGGTAAGGAGCAATGGAGTGAGAGTTTCTCTTATATAAGGGGGACCTGGGTGTGAGTGGAAAGAGTACTGAAATGGTGAAGTGAATGAGTGAGTGGTCAGAAGTGTTGACAGTGGAGGATGGAAAATTAGATTAAGGGAATAAGGAGCTTCCACGACTGTGGGTCAGAAGGGTATGCAGAGATATAAGAGAGTGATCAGCGAGAGTACAGTCTTTGGTTAGCCTTAGTGAGGAGGGAAAGTTGAGATCACATGTTATGACTGGGGGACATCTGGTCGGAAAGATTCCAGTAGCAGAGAAAAAGAGGTTAGGTGTGCCAGGCAGGTGATAGAAGAGGAAGATTGGTTGGAGCAAGAAGCTAGTCAGACATGTTTGAAGGCGGAAGGGGTAAAGTCAGATGTTGGAAGTCAGGCTGACAGTGGGCCTCATTACACGGATGGCGGTAAGGATTTACCGGTACCGGTAAAATACCGGTACCGGTAAATCCTTACCACCTTACTACGAGGTCCCTTTGCGGGTTGGGGGATTTAACGCCTGCTTTTTGCAGGTGTTAAAAACCAACCCGCAAAGGGACCCAGGGAGCTAATTACAGTACCGCAATTGCGGTCCCGTAATTAGCGCCTTACCCATTCCCATTATGCCCTATGGGGCAAAAATGGGAATGGGGAAGGGCAATGGTGGAAGGGGGAATTACCGCCCCGCCAACCTTGGAATGGGGCGGTAATTTACCTTTCCGCCAAGGCGGTGGCGGTATTTTACCAGCATGAACCATGGCGCTAATAGCGCCATGGTTCTCCGCCATCTGTGTAATGAGGCCCAGTGTGTGCTTGCAAATTATAAGGCTAATTCCTCCACATCTTTTTGAGAGATGAGGGGAGTCAGAAAAGGTAACAAAGTCAGTATTATTATTTATTTATTACATTTATGTAGCACCCAGTTCTGCAGGTATCACAGTGCTTGTACAAAGTAGTGCAAAGATAAACGGTCACACATGATCAATAACATTAGACCATACACAAGACAAAGGTATGGTAGCTTAGTCATGTTTGTTGAACAGCCTGGTGTTCAAGAGTTTTCTGAAGGTGTTATAGGAAGGTTTGTTTTTGATGATGCTGGGGACAAGGTTCCAAAGAACTGGAGCTGTGTAGCCGAAGCCAGAGTCTCCTACTAGTTTGCGAATTAACCTGTGTGTGAGGAGGGTTATGCTGGCTGATGAGCAAAGAGCGCGCTCTGTGATTTCAGGGGCAATGTGGTGGGTGAGGTAGGCTGGTGCATCATTATGGAGGCACCAGTGAGTGATACAGAGCGTTTTGAGCTCATTTTGGGCTTTGATAGGGAGCCAGTGGGCTTCCCACCTAGTGGAGGTCATGTGTTCCGATGGTTTGAACCCTGTGGCGGCTCTTAGGGCCTTATTTTGTAGTAACTGGAGCTTGGCAAGTGTTTTAGCTGAAGCGCCTGTCAAAAACACACTGGAATAGTCGGGTTTGCTGCCAATCAGTGTGCAGGCTAGTGTTAAGCAGTTCTGAGGGGAAAGGAATGTGCGAGATGAGTTTGGCCGTGTAAGCAGTGGAAGAGGAGAGGGCGTTCACAATGACATAGAGAGTTCGGCGTCCAGGTATATGCCTAGTGTCTTGATGTGTTTGGACACTTGTATGTGGGTGCCATCGATGGGGATGGTTGAGTATGATGGGTCTATATTTTGTAGACAGTGCGGAAGACCTACAATGCGCAGCTCCATCTTGTCATCATTTAGGCATAAGATGTGGGTTGCCCTTCAATTTTGGATGATGCCGTATATTTAGTTGATTGAGTTGGTGTCCTGGGCATAATTACCGGTAATGGGTAGGGGGATTTGGGTGTCATCAGCAAGGTTGGTGTAGAGGATGTTGATGGAGTCAAGGTGGTCGAATAGTGGTTTGGTATATGTGTTGTAGATGGCTGGGGAGATGCAGGAACCTTGAGGGATGCACATGGGGACGGGGATGGTATTGGTAGAGCCATCTCCAATGAAGACTCTTGAGGCGTGGTTACTGAGGATCTATTTGACCCATGTGGTGGCATCTTTGGAAAGGTTGAAGTTGGAAGAGAGGTGGAGAGACAGGATGTTCTGGTCAGCAAGGTCAAACACCACTGATCGGTCAAGAAGGAGTAAGATGGCAATGTTTCTGGTATCGCGGATGGTGACAAGATGGGTTTTAAGGTCAAGAAGTGCTGTTTTTGGGCTATTTTTGGGTCGAACACCAGATTGTCTGGTGCCTAATAGGTGTGAGTGTTCCATGTGTGCTTGGATTTGGGTGTATGCCATGCTATCAAGGAGTTTGAGAAGGAATGGCACTGTGGTGATTGGTCGGTAGTTGGTAGCATAGATCAATGTAGTGCAGCAAGGGCTGCAGTGTCATGGGGGCAATCTTGGTTTTAGTGATAACTGTCACCGAAGGTTTGGTTTGGTGGGAGTTGAAGTGGTTGCTGCTGAAAACTTTGATTGCAGAAAGATTTACATTATACCGGCTCCAAGTGTGACCAGTAGTGGGTGATGTGTCTGAAGGGAGGGTGAGAAAGTGGTAGAGGGAAAGCACACAGGATAAAGAAGGATAGACTAGGTGGTGCATGGGAAAGATGGGCGATCAGGATACCTTTAGAGGGGGTGGTGGTTAGTATGAAGAGAGCAATAGTGGGGGAATGAGGTGGAAATGGGATAGAGCAGGGTGTGTACAAAGACTGTGAATGTGGTAGAGCGAGGACAGAGAGGAGGAAGAGATGTTTGGGTAGGAACATGGTCAGAAGGGGACAGTGGGAGTGGGTGGGAAGGGGAATACGTGGATAGGTCACAGGAGTGACAGGAGCGAGGGTTCAGTCGAAGATTGGAAAGAGCGCCAGGTGCAACAAAGAAAAAAGTTAAGTAGGTCAGTAGCTACCAAAATTACAAGTTTGTGAGTTAACTAGGCTGCTAGTGGCCAAAAAGGTACCTGTAGATACAATGGAGATTAAATAGGCAAGTAGCAACCAAATGTTACAAGCCAGTGACATACTGGTTAGAAAGTCCAGTAGAGACCAACATTAAAGTGATGATTCCATGTACTGACGCTACTCGCTGCCGCCATCTTGAATGAAAGAGGAAGTCCATGTGAAGTGGAGGGTGAGCTCTGTAAAAAGTCAAAGATCTAAAGTCATATGCCAGCTTTCCTACGCCAAGCAGCTAAGGCAAGTCCACCCTAGGAGAAGATATTCTTCAGTGGCAATGCCTGTCCGTGTGACCAGATACCCCATTATCCTGCACATTTTATTCCAGTCTAGAGTGGTGCCTGCCTCCTGCCTGGATCACAAAAGGTCTTCATTGCTACTCAGCTTGCTGTGCAACATCTTTGTGGGACATCCCTTCTCGTAGCTCTGCTGCTACTCCTGAGGGCTTTGTTCCTCGTCTGTTGTTTGAATAGTGTTGCTACATCACTCCAAGCTCTGCTCACTGACTGCTGCATCTACCTGGACCATTCATTGTCGTATGTTGCTGGAATGTATCCTTTGTTGAAAATCCTGATGTGGAACTGCGAGTGCACAAGTGGGGCTGGAAATGACACTAGCTAGACCCATTCCCGACCCAAAAACTTACCCCTGGGCCTTTGCAGCATCTATCAGTGTGAGCATTCATCCTTGGGTCTTCTGACCTGCATGTAATCATTGATCATCTTTAGTGGGACGTCTGGGGCATGCTTGCATGCCCCTTTTGTGCTGGTCTCCTTCAGCCACAACATTCACCATCAGAGTTGTGTCCCTTCTGTGTAGCCATCCTTCCTCATGCTTTTAGTTTTGGTACCTGGGTTTGGGAATCCTCTGTAGGTGTGTCCTGATTCCTGTGCTGTATGAGTGCTTTCCTTCTTGTTCAGAAACCTGTATTTTCTTGCCTTTGGTGAAATCTTAACCACTGTTTGTTTGCCTTTGTCACTTCACATTCTATGGGAAGAAGTTCTGAACTTTTATACCTCCCTAAAAAAACCTTAGTGGAATTACTTACATGTGTCTCTTGACGAACACTTACAAAGGAACAAAGGATGGACTTTTTAAGACATAATGGGAATCTCAACTGTGCTCTTTATATTTTTAAAGCTTTGGTGTGTTTAACCACTTTGTTTCTCCCATTTTAAATTGCAACAGCTTTTCACTTTTGCGTTGACATGTAATACTGTTTGGTAAGAGTTTAATGTTTCACTGTTTTTTTATCTATATCTAGTGTACTTATCTTATAGCTGACTTTGATTTTTAGGCTCCTTATTGTTAAGAGGTAGTGTGCACATTGTAAGGGTGCAGAAGTAAGGCTTGGACACAATGCTGGCATATTTGTAGGTAGACACTTGAATTGATCAAGAAAGGGTTGGAAAAATGCATCTCTGTGCTTAAAGCTATGAGGGGTTTCCCTCTGTCAAAGAAAACAAATGAAATTGTCAGGAAGGACAAAACTAAAAAGTCTGTAGTGTCGTGTCTCAGAAGCCTACTTCTGTCCCTATCACTAATTACTTCAGTCAACTGTGCAAGGATGATCTCTTCTGAAAGTAAAGTATTCATTATAGTTCAAACCAACAGGAAAGTTCCCACTCTCTTGGATAATCACAACTGCTGAAATAAACAATGTTCCCCAATGTAACACCCCAAGGCTAGGGTCATGCTCCTTTCCCCTAGACTCCTTCTTTTTCTACTTTCCTTCCTTTTTGGCTCCTGAACCCTGTGTCGTCTTGGGTAAATGTCACTGGGTAATTCACAAAGATATGCGTCTCAGAATCACAGTTCTTTATCACACTAGCTTGGTACACTTCCCAACCAAACATAGGATTGCTACTATTTAGTCATTTTTCCTCTATTTTTAGTCCTTGACCCTCTCATTCGCAAACTCTCATGTGGGTGCAGGTCTCAGACTCACAATATTTTGAACGGCTTGATTTACTCCCCTGTCAAGCAACTATCCTCTGATGAACTGTCTCTCTTTCTCTCACAGGGTCTCTGACTTATTTACTCTGTTACTTTAGGCTTTTGTCTTTCTTGTAGGTGCAGGTTCCAAACCCGCAATGTAGCATTGTATCTGCTTGGTTTACTCCCTTGCCAAGCATACAACGATTCCTTGTTTGTTTCTTTTACAATTCTCAGCTTCTCATATAGGTGCTGGTCCCAGACTCGCAATTCATGATTGTATCTGCTTGGTTCACTCTTCTTCCAAACATATTATTCTTCTTTCTATATCTTGGTTATTCTCTGGGTCCCAGACCCTCTTATACTTTGACCTCTGTATGGGTGCGGGTCCCATACTTACAATCTCTTCTCAGGGTCTCAGACCCTCTCATTCCAGCTTCTGCTTTCAATCACTTGCTTACCTGTACCGCAAGCACCTCTCGGGTAACCCGTGTGCCTGTTTGTCTCTTCCGTGCAAGTACTGGCATTTCCCCAGATGCTGCATCCCGTCTCGAAACTCTGGTTGCGTTCAGGTAACCGCCGGATTCTTCAGCGGCTCTGCAGGCGCCTTACTCTTCCCGGCTCGGCATCCTCTCTTTCATGTGCTTTGACAGGACCTGGGTTGCCCAGAGGTTTGACTTGGCAGCAGCCCGGATAGTTCTTCCGTCCTGGACCACGTTTGGGTTCTCCTTCTCCTCTGTTCACAGCTTCCCTTTCGGCTCTCGTCTGATTGCCTCGAGCACGTCTCCCACAGTACCTCCTCCTTGGACAGCTCTCTCCTAGCATCTCAGCTGAACTGTCTTTAAACTCCTGTGCTGGATTATTGTATTGCTTTGGGCTAATCACATGCTGTGAGAAGCTAGGCCATTCACTCTGGTTCTCTGGAGTGACGCTCGGACTCCCAGTCATCATCTTAACAGTACTTGTATAAGAACCATATGTAACCTACTTTGTATTCTCTGATGTTTTAGTCCTATCAAGTATATTAAGTTGACTGACTTGACAATAGAACACATTGGACCTCATTCTTAGTCTGGTGGTCCGGAAATAAGGGTGCCGATAGCAACACATCGGCACCCTTTCCGGACTGCCAGACTACAACTATGCCTGCAGGAGCCGTTGCTCCAGGCAGGTGCTGCTGTGTCCCCTTTCTCGTGGATCCCTATGGGACTCCACAGGAATGGGGACTGTAGGGGAGGACAGGCCTTAGGGCCCCCCTCTCTTACATTATTCTCCCCCCGGTGAGGACCATGGCTCGCCGGGCGATCCCTCATGCCACCCGGGCCCAGGTGGAGGAGGGCTTGCCCGCCGATGACATTGCCCCCACGTATCCATCATACACACACACTAACGTTTAGACAGGCCTAGAAGCCTTTTGGCCCAGCAAAGATGGCGTGAGTTCAGCGCGCTGCGGGACGAGCCCCCACCTTTGGAGGGCTTTCCAAGTATCCCTGCCGCAGTAGCCCTGGTAGATCCGCTGCGAGCGCGTTCCCATGAGAAAGTCGGGTATGAGCTAAACCCGAGATGCCAACACTGTAACATTTCATCGTTCACAATGTAATATTGCACCCCGCATGACCTGGTCCGCGAGGCCGGGGTGACGGGGAAAAAGCTGAAGCATCACTATCTGAAGAAAGTAGAAAATAACTCAAGTATTGGTATTAACGAACTACCTCTGTTTAAACAGATCCTGTAAACTGTGAATAAACCATGAAGATGTAACGTTATATGATATCACCCCAGGTCTGGACTAGTGCTGCTATAACCACAGAGAAAGATGTCGACCAAACATATAGCCTTTATCTGTATAAGTGTTCTTTCAATTTTATGTAGAAACCTGAACTCATATATGTTTTCTTAATCACCCAAAGCGGCGAGCATCAATCTCTGTAGGCCATAACCTAGAACTACCTCGTGTAACGTCTAATGTACATAAAATAATCACACAATGTAGTGAATATAATGTTAGGTAACGAAAAGGTACTCAGACTGAATATATTAACGAACTGTTTAATGTACTCGAAGTATATATGTATGGTATAGTAGTCAAAATAAGACAAATGGTATAAAAGTTTTGTATTCAAAATCAGGCAACACACGAGGAAAATACCTTTTGTGAATACATGCAAGGCCATTCTCCCTCCTATCCTATGAAGCCTGCCAAGTAGAAAAAAGCTAAGGCCTGTGCCGTGCTCCCCCACCTCCCCCGACCAAGCTGGAACCGCTTCAGAGAGTCAGAGGCCCCAACGCAGCATCCAAGGCCACCGGCCGCCACCTGCGTTATTTACAGCACGATAATAAACTCACGTTTGAATCCACTGATCTACCAGCCCCCTCTCGTAAATCCCACAATCCCCCAGACCACCCCAAGAAGCCTGACCCCGCACAAAGGCTACCCCCGACAATGAGACAAGACACAGAACCCCCCTTTATAGTAGAAAACATGTACCACCCGCCACGAGCCCCCAGAGCCCAGCCCCTCGACCTGGAATACCAGACGTCAGAACACCGGTAAATCCCACAGACGACCACCAGACCCCTCACAAGGTGCATTCCTCCTGTGTTGTATTGATTGAAAGATTTACTGTAGAAGTTAGATATGGGGTTTTAAGTAACTGCAATGTGCATGATCTAGGGCACCTAAGTCAGGGAAGGCATTCATCTTGGTCACAGGCTGCCCCAGCGTACCAACACCGCCCGGATGACCTCAAGCCGGCCTGCCAGGCCCAACCCAACCCACGAGGCTGACCAGTGACGTCCTTTCACCCGGACCAACCACGCTGCAGCAACACCTATAGTTAGTCGACGCCACCCAATCCCAATTAACTTGTGCCCCCTATAGTGTGTAGGTTCTGATGACGTTTTTTGTATTAGAAATACGCCTGCCTTTGCGATTGTCAGGCAGAGCGCTCTCGGAGGTTGCAGAGTTCTTTGCATGCCATATTCTTTTGATAAACTCCCACTTACGCTCACCCGCACTCTGTCTTGGCTTTATTCCCATTGCGGGAGTGTCCATTATTGTCTCCCATTGCGGGGAGGATCGTGCTAACTTGGGGGCGCTTCCACTCAGTGGTGACCCCGACGTGATATTTCCTAATTTATTTTTCCTGAACTCCTTTTAACGACCCCCTTTTGGCACGAGAATCTCCGGTCAGAAAGGGAAACGCACGGTGGGCCGGCTCCGGGAAGCTACCCGCCAACGGCGACCGGTACGCTTAGAAGTGCGCACTCAAACTAGAAGGGGTACGGGATCCCGGTTGCAAAATCCCCTTTGAGTACCGCTCGCCGGAGCCGGGGCTGACCGTTGAGCAGAAAGGCAACACCGCCTGGACGGACCCAGTTTCGGAGACTATCGGTTCAAGACGGGCACGTGAGTACCGAGTGCGAGCGATCCTAAAGGGAGAGGGAGGGGAACTTGTGAACAGGAGAACGTGGGCAGGTAGAGGAGAGAATAACGGGTGTCTACTGAAGACAGGTCTTAAAACTTTCTTTATCTTTTCTTTGCATATGGCCATTAGGAGTAAGAAATAAGTGAAGTGGTAGAAGTGACGGAAACCTAGCTCCGAAAGGGGGTGGAAGGCGGCGCCGCATAGTGCTATCTAAACTAGTACTGGGAATATATGAAGAAGTAAGAAATAAGTTATTGGTGTCTGGCAAAGGGAGACACCGGGAATATTTTTAGTGATTGCTACTCTTTCTATTTCTTTTTTTCATTCCACGGGGCAGGGGGTGAAAGCGAAAAGGGCATAAGGTAAATATACTTGTAGAAGAACTATAAAATAGGGAGCACATTCGGAGGAGTGGGGACTAAGTAGTGGCACGTACAGACGTGAACACAGTAACCTTAGCAGAAAAACAGGGACAGCTGGCCAGGGAGGAAAGGGAGGAAAAAAGACGAGGTGTGAGTGGGAAAGCATTGTGAAGGGTGCGCGCACCGTGTGAGTATTGGAGAAGAACGGTTGACCAAGAGGGGGTGCTAGAGAGTGTTGGCTATAACTAGTAATTGATTGGTTGTAAGAGAAATCACATGAGAGTGTATGGGAATGGGAAGGGGATGAGTTGTGGTGAGTAAGAAAGGATCTGCGCAGTGAATAACTTTGGGTGATATTGTTGAGACGTCCGCTCTTGTCTGTGCCACAAAGATATAGATACATATATCTACACCTAACTAAAAGTAAAGGAGGTGGACACGGTTGTTGCTAGTGATTTAGAATATGGGGGCAGAAACTCCCTTGTCGCATATTTGTAAGAGCTTACCGGGATATGCTGAACGAATAAATAAATATCACGATCAATGGGTAACAGAATTGAAAGGGGAGGGTCTGCCCCAGATTTGGCCCGAGGGAGGGTCTTTTGACAAAAGCGTTCTTGATATGGTACGAGCATGCATTAGCCTCAAGTATAAGGGGAAACAATGGCAAAATAGGAAGGAGATATTAGACCTCTGGAGATTGTTTGAGGAAGTACCCCCACCCAAAGATCCGGCACCAAATGTCGATCTGCCGTCCACAACAGACAACCCACTCATGATTCCAAGAGGGGAAAAGGACCAGTTAAATACAGAACAACCTACGGAGGTGATTAGCTTGTACCCACTATTAAACAAACCAGCCCCCGCAGCAGGATATAGCGACCCTACTTATGTGCCTCCCCCCACAACTGTTACACCACAAAGACCAACAGCCCCCCCGCCATACGAAAGCACCAGAGAGCGCGCCCAGGGAAGCACACAGAGGGTGGATATAGAGAAGCTAACGAGTGACTTAGAGTCGAGGCTTACTGTGGCAAGGGATGAACTCTCAAGAATAAAAGACATATGTGAGCGCACAGCGTGCGCCCCTACACAATCAGGACGCACGTCTAGAGCGTCAAGCGAAAGTAGACAAATTGAGGAAGGATGGAAAAAGGGGGAAATACTGTTCAGAATTGAGGAAGAGCCGACACGAATAATTGAGGTAGGAGCAGTAGAAGGGAGCATTGGTGATGTATCACGAGAGAGAGGGATCAGAGAGGACTTGTTATGTGATGTCAGAGGAGGGATGGATGAGAGTGATAGGTTGAGTATGGCAGTAGGAGGGGAAAGCGAGGAGGTGGACGGTGCATGCTCGCTAGGGACTATAGACGACGAATGGATGGGACGACTAAGAAATAGGGTGGGGAAGATGGCGTCATTGGAGTCAGCAGCGACTAAGGCAGGGGAGGGTACAACTGCAAAAGGGAAGTTACAACTTCCATTGATACACAGAGGGGGGGGAGACCAAACTATATACCATGGGCTCAGATGGATAAGGCTAATTTAATGAAATTATTGCCCCAGCTGTCAGGAGGGGCGAGCAAGTGGATATATGCATTTGAGAAACATACCGCCGGCATACCGTTGGCAGTAGGCGATGTGAAAAGCCTACTAGTATCCGCAGTAGGAGATCAAGCGGACAGAGTATGGGCTAAGGCTGGTTTCCCGGCCGTGACGTTAGACTGTGATCGCCATGATGGGGCTTCCTTTAATACAGTACGAGCAAGGGTGTGGGACGCACTGCGGGAGACATTCCCAGATACCCCTGATTTACAGTCAGTAATGCAATGTACAATGAATGACGGGGAGGATGCTATGGATTACATTCTCCGGGTGCAGGAGATGTGGAGAGCGGAAACGGGCACGCCCTGGCATCAGTCAACGTCTCTGTTTTACTTTATCATCAAGAGAGGGCTCCCAAAAGAGGAGCAGAAGGCACTCGACAAAATAGCAGGCGTCGAGGCGAAGGGGTGGCCGGAGATCCAAAGCATAATAGTGCACCATTGCAAAAGAATAAAAGAAAGAGAGAAGGAAGTAGCACAGAAAAGGTTGGCAGACGAAGCGAAGTTGGTACAATCAAAGCTAGTGAAGGTTGCAGCAGCGGTAGCAGGACTCCCACTCACGAGGGAGGGAGACGAAGGAGAGGAGGGGCAGATAGCAATACAAGGGAGAATAGCAGCTAATTGGGCCGGACAAGGACAGCGACAGTGGAACGAACAAGAGCAGAACGGAGGTCTCGCGTGGCAAGAGTGGGCCCCAAGAGGGGGAAGAGGTGGGTACAGGGGCCGAAGAGGAGGACAAGGGTATGGAGGAATGGGAGGAAATGGGTGGCAGGGTCCCAGAGGCCCACAGGGGAGCTGCTGGAATTGTGGGAGATGGGGGCATTACTCAAGAGAGTGCAGGAGCAGACAAAACAACGGGTTCCAGGAGACAGAGCAGTACGGTCACCCCCACGCAGGAAGCCCCTACGGCCTCCCCATGGGACAATACCAGCAACCAGAAAATGTAGGACAAAGAAGTAACGCACAACTACACGGACATCAGTACAGAACACAAAACCACCCACAGAATAATGACAATATGCAATACACGCCAGGTAACACTTTCGCCACAGTAGCTAATGGAGCGCCTGCCCCCGCACCTTATAGCGGGGTGTCAGTAGTTTCGGGGAACATTTTTGATCAAGGGGGGGCAATGAGACACCCCGCATAGGACAGCCCACAGAGAGCACTTGCGTGTCCAGTACTATCTACGACCCACAATGCATCAGAGGAACCATTGATAGGAGCGCAGATAGGAGACAAGCAGTTCATATTCATGGTGGATTCGGGAGCGGAGAAATCATGCATTAGAGAGGGCCGGTTCCCGTTATCTAATAGAACGTTAGAGACGCAGGGGTTCTCTGGGGCTGTAATTGAAGTTCCTTACACAGAGGCATTGGATGTGACAGTGGGGGGTAAAACAGTGAAAGCACCCTTACTATACTATGAACACTCTCCCACTATATACCATGGGCTCAGATGGATAAGGCTAATTTAATGAAATTATTGCCCCAGCTGTCAGGAGGGGCGAGCAAGTGGATATATGCATTTGAGAAACATACCGCGGGCATACCGTTGGCAGTAGGCGATGTGAAAAGCCTACTAGTATCCGCAGTAGGAGATCAAGCGGACAGAGTATGGGCTAAGGCTGGTTTCCCGTACACTTTCCGCCGACTGATATCCGGGGCCGCCTGGACTTATATGTTCCGGTGGCACTGGGATATCAGGTGGCGGAATGTTGTTACCTCTCTCACCCTACCCTGCTAGCCTAGCTCTCTGCCACAGGTGCCAGGCACCCCTGCCAGTCGTCCTGCACTTGCCGCAAAGCCCTATGCCCCACTGCACTTGTAATAAAACATTGTGAGCTTCTCTCTCTGCACTTCACCAGTCTCTACTGACTGGGCGCACTTGGTCCCCTGCCCCTTCCTTGCCCTCCCGCAGTTGCACGATCTGTATAAAGCCCTGCCTGAAGATCGTTCTGTCTGTTCTCCCTTGTCTTCACCCCTCAATGTGCACTTGAAAAACACAGAATCGCTGGTAGGCTTAATGCTGTATCTAAACTGTTAAATGTATACTATTGACTTAATCTGCCTGTGCAGACCGTTATCGTCTCAAAAATTCAAGGGCTCTAAGCGACTGTTGTTTTTCCCTGTGTTCCTTCCACCCTTTCAGCGCTTTGAAACACTTGCCTGTGTATAGGCACTATACAAATAAACATTACCATACCATACCATACCATACGAGTTCACAGCAACCTGCCGGTAGGACCAGGGGGTTACCGCCAAACTCGGAATGTGGCCCATTGTCTCTCTCTAAAGAGAAGGGAAGGAGGATGTATTGAAGTGGGGGTATACTGCATTACCTGATAACGGCCTTCCCCAATCCCATAAGGAGCTTCCTTCCCCAGGTGATCCCCTCTCGGTCCACTATCGCCAAGGAGACTATTGTACTGTGGACGCACCGCCCTGACTCCATGGGAAAAGTCTCCCCCTAAGGGAGAAGGAACGGCATCCTCAGATTCATCACACCGCCCATGTGATTTTCTCACGGTGCACAACCCCCAGGGGAACTATTGGACTGTGGCCACACCACCCTGGCCCCATCCAAGGGTTTCCCCACAATGGAGAAGGGGCACGATGCAAGGACTCCTCACACTAGCTTCTTAAGTGGGTAGTTACAAGATAGTATTAATCCAGGAATCAGGAATCCAGGATAACTGTCATACATGATCTTGAGCAACGGCCAGGTGATTGTCTGAGGTACACAAGGAAGAGAGTGAGTTGGGGACAAACACACATTAAATAAAGGATCTAAGGGTCATGGGGGGCCTTTGAAAACGAAACAAATCTTTTCTTCAACATATCTCTGATGAGCAAAGGAGTGACTGATTTGTTATTTTGTCCAAACTCCCTTTCCCAAAGTGGTGTATAGTGTGTAGCAGGAAATGTAGGATTGATGCACACAGGTCTCTCTGGGGGCCAGCAGCTTCTGTGGAATTCCTTTTGCTGGGACCAGACATGTGTCTCTTCCATCTGGGCTGACGCAAATAATATCACAAAACATTTTCAGCAGCAATTAACACTTAGGAACTGTCAGATATTTTTAAAACCAAGCAGATTTTGTTTGCATTTATGTTGTGTTTCAAAGTTTGGGTGGGACTAGGCGTGTAATGGACTGCTGGCCAGATCAGTATGCATTTGATAAGCCCATTGTATACGTAAGAGGGATGTTGCATAAACTGAACCGATGTGCCCCCATTCTGAGACACGTGTGTTTTCCATTGCCTCGGTGCACACCAAGCACTAGTGTTCAAGAACACAAGTGTTTTCCACCTATCTACAGATACTCATCACCCTTTGTCGAGCTGTTGCAATGGCGACCTTCCCTCCTCAGGGAGGGTCTCACATAAGCTATGTATAGTAAGTTGGACCATCTGTTTGTACATTATGCTTCCATAATGGGCACCACAAAATGGCATAGAGGAACAAGAGGGTTTGTGAAAGGACCCTGTCTCCAAAGGCATGATGTAACATGAGCTCTGCTCTGTATTGTAGGTGTTCTTCAGAATCTGGCTGAAGAGTCGCAGAAAGAACTAAAGAATGAGGTGGAAGATCTCCGACTACAGCTTCAGGCTCAGCAGAAGGTATGAGGGACTTGGGTGAGAGGACAGCAGATGATACAGGGATAGAGACCATATGCTAGCTTCAGATACAGGGGGCAGGTGGCGAGGAAAGAGGCTAGCTTGAGTCCTAGCAGAAGGGACAAAGTAAAAGTGAATCTTAAGGTAGGAGCATTAGTGTGGTCAGAGGACAACCAGATCTATAATGCACATGGTATCAATGGTCTGCATAATGCTCAGGAGGAATGAAAGGTCAGGGGTCAGTATTTGGATAAACAGCAAGTATAAGAGTAGGAGTCATAGTTCATTCAAAGATAAATGTCCAGATTGGGGTCTGAGAATAGCTTCACCATCAAGCCCAGTATGAGATCAGAGGTCAACAGAAGGTGCTAGAGGGAAAATGGAGTCAGGGCTCAACTTCAGCCCACAACAGAAGGGATGTTGGAATGCAAAAAGTAAAATTTCTGATGCATTTGTTCCTGGGAACGAATCATTCTCTTTTGCTGCTGTTGTCCCCAAAGTTAATGTGCAAGGACCTGTCTGGATAACACACCGATGAGCTGTGTCCTGAGCGGATCATTACAATGAAGTTCACTTCACTGCATGTCCACATCAATGTAGTATATTTCACCCAATACATCTAGGGTCATTTGTGGGTCGTTTTTCAGTATTTATTATTTTAGGAAAAGTTATATTCCTCCCTTTCTTGCAGAATTATGTACATGTTCCCAACACCCTCATTTTACTCCTACTGACCTCTCATCTCTTTACCGCAGCCTTAATTAAAGTATTTTTTTTCCTGCTTGGTATTCTCTTTTTTTTGTTCCCTTCCCCCATTAATGATTATTAATTCAATATTGACATTTTGGTTTGAAAATGTCAGAGGGATCTTTTAATACTACTATTTTTTCATGACCCTGTGGTATGTGGCTGTGCCTTCAGGTGAGTGTTCAATGTAATGAGATGCATTGAAATATGTTTATTTGTTGGGTTTGTGATGTTTATAATGCACTTCAACCCTGCCTAAATGCAGTGAGTTGAAAGGTTACAATGCTGAAAGGGTTTTGCAGAAAGTGCTGTGCCAATAGTGTAGGGGGCCATCCCATGAAAGGCAAAGAAGTTGTATTTCTTATACTTCAACGAGATACGTTAGAGAAACCTACAGGCTGCCTCATGGTTTTTTGGGAAATTTTCCTTAAGGCCTTGTGGTCAGGCCTCTCTGGTATATCTTCCTGACTCAGGTTCTACTAGTGATTCCCTTGAACTCACCGGGCTGTGCAAGTAGTAGTTGTGTCACTGCAGCCCAGGTCTAACTCAAGGGCTTTTTGAGTGGAATGGTTCACGGGTACAATACACACTTTTCATTAGATACCGAATAAAATATGTTCCACACGCTATATTTGTATACAAAAAAGGTAAAGAGAAAAAACAATACATTAACAGTTCAGTATAACTGGGTAACACAGAAAAGTCACAATGTAACAAGTAAATATCACTTTTTAATGAGTTTTGTTTCGAGAGTTATACATAATTCCTGGAAAAGAAAAAGCAGTAACGGATACGTAAAATGCTTTACAGTTCAGGCAGATTGGTTCACAAAAGACCAAGAGGGACCAGTATTGTGAATAGTGGCAGTCTGTGTCTGGGGAGAGTTACTTCAGTGTGACAATGCCCTGAAGGAGCAGTTCCTGTAGTTCTTTTGGAGGGAGACCCTCGGCAGTTCATAAAGAATGGGAAGTGGCCCACAGATGAAGAAAACAATGAAGACAATGCCCACCAATGTTGCCAGAGGGCTAGGAGAGGATCACACTGGGACAGGTACATTGTTGTACAGAATTCATTTGACAATTTCCAGAGGCAGTATTTGGCACATTGTTCAGCAACCAGCAAGAGAACACTGATGCAGATGGGACTCCCAAAGTTTTGGGAAAGGCAATTGTTCCAGATTTGGAGATTCACAGGTTAGGGGTGTAAGGAACTCATGGTGGCAACTGTAAAGACAGACACGGGTGATCACAGTTCAAAGGTGCTTATTAAACTGTTAATGCAGGGTGGAAAAACACCTCAACTAAACCAAAATCTAAGATGGGAGCAAGAGCCGACCATCAAATGAAAATAAGGCAGTCCTAGTGGCGTTGGATCAAAATAAAAGGGCCTACACTAAATAAGAATTGTTGCCAATTCATTACGCTAAATTTAAAAGAGGGTGGGATAGGGTATTCAAATAAAGGAAAAGGGCTCACAAATAATGGGTCATGATGCGATTGCCTTATGGTCTCCCCTCCCCATGTTTTTAGCACGGCACAAGGTGGGACTTTGGAGCACAGCACAGCTTGAGCCTTCCCAGCACCAGCTAACAGTTCCATAGCAGTTACCAGGTTCTTCGTTGGTTCAAATACAAGTCTCTTGCCTTTGAGGCCTTATGCTCCTAACAAACAAATACAAAGTTCTTGTTATACAAACACGTTGGGTGATGGCTTCACCCCTGGAACCCCATCTTGCGGGCGCAGACCCCTCACAAAATGTATTCAGCAAATCAATTGACTAGTTCCTTTCTCAATTAATTTTGGGGTGGTGACTTTCCACCCCGGATCTCCCTAGACCGGGCTTGGACCCACTTGACAAGGGGGGACAATTCACTTCCCCTAGTCTCAACAAACAAACACAAAGTTCTTGTTCTACGAACACGTTGGGTGACAGCTTCACGCCTGGGTCCCCCTCTTCCGGGTGCAGACCCCTTGCAAGTCGTGTTCAACAACCTATCCGAAGGGGGCGTGGCTTGGCGCCGATGGCGAGCGGTAGCTGATCCGCCGAGCTCCGGCCGAGACGCCGTTTCCTGATCCTTTTTCTCCGGCTCGCGTGCGACCCCGACTTCTGAAAAGGAACGAGCGGTTGGGCGAAGCAGCCCTGCACCTGAATAGTTGTTGGGCCCACCAAATTGGACCCCCCTGAGACTCCGGTGGCCCTGAATCGGTTCTCCCCCCCTCCCGTTCTTACTGGATCCAAGATGGCGCCCCGCACAGCATAGCGGTGCCTGCGAGGGGTACCCCCTCCCCCAACGGATTCCAGGGCCCGGCGGGGAGAGGCAGCAGCAAAAGAGAGGCTCCGCTCTTCTAGAGACCACCTCTACGGACCACACCATCACACACGGGGGCAGACCACAGCTCACGGCCCGATATTTGGCCAGGTGAAGGGCCCCACCAGTGATCTCACAAGTGAACTAACTTTTGAGGCCTAAAACACCCGCAACCATCGCCCCAAGATGGCCGCCAAGAACAAGACCAGAGCCGCCACCATGGACTCCTTTGTTTCCACCAGGGCGAAGACCCCCACTCAATCCAAGGCCAGCTCCTCTGAAGTTGCCCAGTCGAGCGAAGAGGTGGCGGCCGATAACCACTCTCAGATACTTGATGCTATAGCCTCGCTAAAGACGCATATAGACTCCAAGATCGACGAATTCAAAGTCGATATTCAACTGATCCGCCAAGACGCTCGCAACTTAACGGAGAGGGTCGCGACCGTTGAACAGTCGGCAGAGGAAGCCTCCACGGCCATCACAGCCATAAAGTCCGAAGTTGTCCTCCTGAAGAGGAAAGTCACCTTTTTGGAGGAAAAGGCGGAGGAGGCCGAAGGTCGGGCCAGACGGAGCAACATCAGGATCCTGGGGGTCCCGGAGGGGAACGAGGGAGTAAATACCACATCCTTCGTCGAAACCCTTCTGCTACAAGAAATAGGGGCCGGCAAATTGACCCAGGGATTCTCTGTCGAAAGGGCCCACAGATCCCTTCAGAGGCGCCCTCCCCCCGGATCGCACCCCAGACCCATAATCGCTAAGATACTGAACTTTCAGGACAGAGAAACTATCTTACGGCGATCCAGGGAGGGGGGCCCCATCGAGCGAGGAGACTCCAAAATCTCCATTTATCCGGACTACACGCAGAAGGTACAAAGAGAGCGGAACTCATTTGTCCCGATAAAAGCCCGGCTCCGACAACTGAACCTAAAATATAGACTACTTTATCCATCGCGCCTAAGGGTTGTCTACAAGGAGAGAGTGGTATTTCTCGAGAACCCAGATGCGGCCAACATGTGGCTTGAGGATAATAACCTGGCGGATGGCAAGGACAACTCACAGACTGAGACCTAACCCCCCAGCGACCCCCATGTAAGAAACATCGCACGTGAGACCGGAATACAGAAGATAATCCAACTACAGTTTTTTCACTTGGAAACGGCCTCGTTCGGCTCTGCCGCCAGGCCCTTGCCCCACCCCCAGCGTAGTATTTACCCGGTCTGGGCACCCGCCTGACCCAGCTCGCGCCCGACTCCCGGATGGGCTCCGACGGCTCGAGAGCGCCTGAGCACCGCGACAATGTTGTAGTTGCTGGGCGCACCAGTTTAAGTTTTGTTGTTAGCTTTATTAGTTGTACAGTCTTCATGCCTCTTTTGCCAACGCAGACCGAGATGGGTCTGGGACATGACACCGATGAACGAAATGCAGTGGTATCCCCCCTGCAGCCCACCCGAACAAGACTAAAGTGGAGTCGGACCCCAGAGTCCCACACCAAATCTGAAACTCGAACCGGATGGCGGCACAGCTTACTGTAATGACCTGGAATGTGCGGGGCATGGGCTCATACCTCAGGCGCAATCGTATACAGTCCTACCTCAGGAGGAAGAAAATCTCCATTGCACTCCTTCAAGAGACTCACCTCACGACGGAGGCCATGTCTAAAATTGCAGACCGATGGGCTGGGACTGTTAGAGGGTCCCCCTACTCTAAATACGCCAGAGGGGTGCTAATATGGATAAGCCCGGACGTCCCCTTCCAGATGGAGGGAAGTGAACAAGATAAAGAAGGGAGATTCACAGCGATTTGGGGCACATTGGAACAAACCCCAGTCTGCTTCATCAACTCTTACTTCCCTCATCACGGGATATCGGCGTACCTCGCCACATTGATAACGAAGCTGACTCGGTACCGGGACCGCACCTTCATATGGGGAGGGGACTTCAACTGTGTTGCTGACACGAGTGCAGACAGATCGCTGCCCCCCCCACGCCCGAGCAGCCTCACATCCGGTGCCCTGAGGGAAACTCTGGAGCAACTCAACTTAGTGGACATCTGGAGGGAACACCATCCGACCGACAGGTCCTACTCCCACTACTCAGCTCCACACGGAGTTCACACAAGAATTGACTATCTGTTCATCAATAAGGAACTTACCCCACACATAGCAACCACAGAATACCTGGGGCGGACGATCTCCGACCACTCCCCACTGACCATGTTATGGCAAATGAGAGGCCCCAGACCCCCGATCCCCATGTGGAGGATGCCGACCGCGGCACTTGCGGACCTCGAGTTCAGGGAAACCCTTGCCGAAAAATTGGAAGAATACTTGGAGAACAACATCGGTTCGGTCCCCTCCTGGGGCACATTATGGGAAGCAATGAAGGTGGTGACCAGAGGCGAAATCATATCGAGAGCCGGCGGAACTCGCAGGCAGTTGCGGAGAACCCTGGAAGCACAGGAAGCTGAGATCTCCCGACTGGAGTCCACATGCGACAACTCTATGGAGACAGAGACCAAGCTGAAGGAAGCCCGCACAGAATGTCAGCAGGCATGGGAAAGACTGGAAAAATTTGATTTCGCCACGCACACCGCCAGATCTCATAAAGAATCGGACAAACCGGGAAGACTACTAGCATGGCTCTGCAAACGGGAACACCCCAAACATCTCCCAGTGGAGATACGGGACGCTAATGGGTCATCCCACTCGACTCAGCTAGGGATCAATGAAGCCTTTGCTAAATTCTACACAGAACTGTATACCCACAAGACCCAGATTCCTGCTGCAGACATCATAGACACACTCGAGGAGATAGAACTTCCCCACATTTCGCTCGAGCAGAGAGAGGAGCTGGAAACCGAGATCACTCTTGAGGACGTTCAAGGGGCAATCAGGTCCCTCTCCAACAACAAAGCCCCTGGCAGTGACGGCCTCCCACCTGAGTTCTATAAAGCGTATGAGTCCATCCTTGCCCCAGTTCTCCACGAGGTCTACCAGGAGGCACACACGGATGGGATTCTCCCCAACACCATGAAGGAAACCATAATAGTCCCCATGCTCAAGCCACACAAATCGCCCACCGACTGTGAGTCCTATCGCCCTCTGGCTATGCTAAACTACGATGCCAAGATCCTCACATCCATATTGGCCCGCAAGCTAGCCAGGGTGGTGGGTTCCATCGTCCACGAAGATCAGAACGGATTCGTTCCTGGGCGCAACACCACTGCTAACCTCCGGAGGTTGCAGCATGTAATGGCCGAAACATATGACAGGGACGAGGACCTGGCGGTGTTGTCGCTCGACGCCATCAAGGCCTTCGACTCCATATACTGGGAGTGGATCAGGGAGGTCCTGAGAAGATTTGGCTTTGGAGGGGGCTTCATCAGGTGGGTTGAGGTCCTCTACAATTCCCCGACGGCGAGAGTAAGAACGGGAAGAGTGGTTTCAGCGGCTTGGGATATACAAAGGGGAACAAGGCAGGGCTGCCCGTTATCACCCATGCTGTACATACTGGGCCTGGAACCGATTGCATTATACTTCAGGCAGCAGCTTTTCGATGCTGGCATTAAGGTGGGCAATGCACACCACATAATATCCTTGTATGCAGACGACGTCCTTCTTTACCTAAGCTCCCCCGAAGTTAACGCGCCAACCGCGTTGGAGATACTGGACAACTATGCGAAGTACTCAGGGATCCGCTTTAGTAGGAATAAGTCCTCTGCCTTCCCCTTGGCGGGCTTACGCAACATTCCGGAAAACAATCTCCCAGAGATAGGAATAAGCTGGCAACTGGTCCAGTTCCGTTATTTGGGGATCAACATAAGCCACACCCCGCTACTCATGCATGAACACAACACCGAGGCCGCCATCACGAGTCTCCGAAGTTCTATAAAGTTTTGGTCCAAGCTCCCATTGGCCATGGTGGGCAGGGCAGCGATTGTCAAGATGATCGTACTCCCCCGATTCCTGTATTTCTTCGTAAACATTTGCCATTACATTAGACCGTCCTTCTTCAAGAAGCTGGAGGCCATCATCAGGGACTTCCTTTGGGGCCCACACAGGCATAAACTGTCGCTGTCCGTCCTCTCTCTCCCACACAAAGAAGGCGGAATAAAGTTACCGGATCTCCAGTTGTACTACCTGGCTGCCCAGCTGAGTCACATAACGAGATGGCTCTCGGATGAGCCTTCAGCAGAGACCGAACTGCTGAGGCAACCCTTGGACAATGTGATCCCCAAGGAGATCCTATGGCACCCTACATGGCAACCCCCGGTCCCCTCCATGGTGATTGACCTGGGAAGAAAGATATGGGCCAGGTCCTGCTGCATCAGGCGAATACGACACCCATACTCTCCGGACAATCCCATCCTAGCAGACACCTGTCGAACGGCTGCAGACATCTCTACGGCAAGGAGGTGGGAAGAGGCCGGCATTTACACATGGAGCGACATGTATGAGGAGGGAGAATTCAGGGATTTCGAATCTCTTAAGGCTGCCGATGGAATTCCCCCGGGCCAGTTCCTCTGGTACCATCGCCTCAAACAAACTGCTAAGAAACAATGGACCGGATGGCCGGAGGAGCCCTCCCCTGACCCTCTGCTACAAGAGATGCATGACCTCTCGGACGGCTGGAGACCTGTCTCCAGGCTTTACAGCAGACTATGTGATAAAACCAACCCTAAATGCGAAGATCTGAGGACAAAATGGGAGGCGGACCTTGAGACCCCGATTTCAGATAAAGAATGGGAAAGAGCGCTGATATTTCCCAAAAAAGTATCCAGGAACACCAGGTTTGGCCAGATCCAATTGAACGTTCTTTACAGGACATACATGACCCCACATAGGGTTGCCTCCTTCAATAAGACATCCTCCCCTGCATGCCCCTGGTGCGGGAATGATAAAGCAGATGTGATTCACATGTTCTGGACCTGCACCAAGGCGATGGCACTGTGGTCCAAGGCCAAACAGACCTGCATGGACGCCGGAATGACAAGATACGAATGGACTCCTGGCGAGTGCCTCCTGGGGACCTACCCCAGACCTAGCAAATCCAAGCACGCTGTTAAATTAATGGACATCTCATGTATCCTGGCTAAAAGAACAATAGCGATGGCCTGGAAGACGCCGTCGGGCCCCAGGCAAGAGAGATGGCTCAAAGAACTCGAGAGATGGACAACAGCTGAAACCAGGGCCTGGCAGGAAGGAATCACGAACAGTGGCGAAACCGAAGGTGGCACTTTGGAATCATGGAAGGCCCTCCTCAGAGACATACGCTTCAGCGCTGACTACAAACCCCCCTGAAGTCCCACACCACTGCATTGACACTGCTCGGATGCCGGCATTGGTGGAACCACCCCTGTGTTTGACCCCTCTTGCTTCCTGAAACTTTGGGTCATTGCCCCTAACCCACCCGTCCACTGTAAGTTTGCTACAACATGAAGACTGTTGTTGATTTGTTTGTTCCCCCCCCCCTTGTTTCCCCCTCACCGTCTCCTCCCCAGTTCAAACCAATGTTGATTTCTTGTTGTATTGCACGTTTTCTTTTTCTTTTTTCTATCAAAACCAATAAAATACGTTTTAAAAAAAAAAAAACAACCTATCCGAAACAGTTCCTTTCTTAGTGTACTTTGGCCTGTGACTTTCCACCCTGGATCTCCCTCGGCCGGGCTCGGACCCCAAATAACAAGGGGAACACTTCACCTCCCCTTTTCTTGTATTGCTTCTCGATTTCACAAATTTTACATAATTATTCGGGCTTCACCCCTGGTTGTCAGTCTCCCTCTTCCGGGTCCACTCTCGCCAACTTTGCGAAACACAGTTCATGTGCTACTTTTCACCATGCGGGATTCACTTCCCTTAACTTTCGCGCTCATCTGTCTGTCAAAGACTTTCGACAGTACAGAGGATTTGACAAGACCCTTGTATGACCACTTTGACCTTTGCCTCTTCCCAAGGCCTTCTGGTTACAGTAGTGTAACAGTCAAGAGGGTCAGTTATACCACAGAGGGGCCCGAGACCCAGAGACCCACCTGGTTGGGGAATGGTGGGGTCAGGAGATATCTAATCCAGGCGTAGCACAGACGGAGAAATGTAATATGGAACTCCAGGACGAGCCCAAAAGATTCGGAGCGCAGCCTTTCTGCAAAGTAGCAGGGACGCCGACGTTTGAATATGGCGGCGGTCTGAAAGACATGGAACCTTCGGGCGGACACACGAGAGTCAGAACATCGCACTCATGCGAATTAGAAGTGACGCCGACGTTCGACTCTGACAGCCGGCAGAGAAAACAAGGAACCGCGAACAGGGAGAGGTGGGGCTGCCGCAGCATGGGGAACCTGCGGGTACTTGGCAGTTGTAACCCACCTGAGAACCGCAGAGCTGCGGATTATGAAAGTCAGCGCTGTAACAACATAATAGAGCAGGACAAAAACAGGAGACTCCCAGAGACCCACCAAAACCCTTCCAGGAAGGAACTAAGAACTCGCCTGGTCAGAGATGACTGGAACAGGGAGCGGGTGGAGGTCGAGGACAGCTTGCAATGCCTCAAGGGAAAAGGGGGCGGGGCTTGGGAGAGTTTATATAGACTGGAGGAGGAAGTGAACACTGATTGGCCTGTTAAACTCTGCATATATAAAGACAACGCTGGAAGGCGAGAGGGGGTTCATTCTTGGTTTTGTTGCAGATCGAACCAGACAGGACATCAGGAGCTGCTGAAGGCTGGTGGGCGTATGAGGACTAGGAGGAGAAGCCTTGCCAGAAGTCCTTACCAGATCCCCTGCAAGAATCAGAGAAGAAGCATAAGCACAGAGAAAGGACATTGCAGCAACTTTTGATTAAAGCTTATTCTTTTCTTTTTATCCTTTTTGAAATAATCTGAATAAAGACTCATTTTAATTTCCATCAAGCCGCCTAGCTGTCTCATTGTCACAAATTTGGTGGCAGCGGTGGGATCCTGAAACACGGTATGGAGAGTATCATCAAGGCCTTAGCAGAAGGACAGCAACAGCTTCAGCAACTGGTGCAGGTGCAGGGACATCAAGCCCAGGCGGATCGACAAGCTATACAACAAGTCCTACAGTTTCAAGCTGCCTCCCAGGATGCCCTGAAGAAAGTGACAGAAGCTGTGTTTGCTCATAGAGCCATGACGCCTGCCCCTTCCAATATTCTACAGAAATTCCAGGCCGGCGAGGATCCAGGTTATTTCTTTACGAATTTCGAACGGGTCGCTAGGAACTCCCAGTGGCCGGTGGAGAAATGGGGGCACTTCATAGCTCCTTTGCTAACAGGCTCAATGCAAGGGGCTTACCAGGCGGCAAACCCTAACGGAGACACAAGTTACGCAGACATAAAAAGAACCATCCTAGAAAGGATGGGGGTGGATGAGGAGGCCTATCGTCAGAAACTTCGGGAAACCAAACTCTGCAATGGGGAAACTCCGAGGCAACTGTACTATCGGGTACACGACTTAACCAAAAAATGGTTAAAACCAGCCAACTGCACTATACCTGAAATCATGGACAAAGTGAAGTTAGAGCAGTTTGTGGATGCACTTCCAAGCAATATGCAACGATGGGTCCGACAACACAATCGACCCACTCTCACTGAAGCCATAGACATTGCCACAGCATTCCAAAAGGCAGGTGGAGCCAAGATAAATCCTGTGGAAGGAGGAAATAAACCCTTACTTCCTCGACCCACGAATTTGGGAGATGTAAAGCCAACTAAGGTAGATCCCAGAGGTTCGACTTGGCCCATCTCCAGCAGGCAACCCCAGTGTTATGATTGTGGGGAGTGGGGACATATCGCCCGATTTTGCCCAAGGAAGAAGAAACCCGAACCTATGGAGATTGGTTGTATACAGAACCGGGAGTTTAGAAGGAGAAGAGAGCCCTATACAGTGGAAGTTCGAGTGGACGGTGTACCCCGACAAGGCCTGGTCGACAGTGGAAGCGAGCAAACCGCTATCAGACCAGAAGTAAGTGTCTTGGGAAAAAAAGGGGAGCAAAATATTTCGGTGAAATGTGTGCATGGGGATGTAAAGTCCTACCCTTCCAAAGAAGTAAACATAGAGGTTAACGGGGTTCACACACCAATGGAGGTAGCCATCATGCCTCATATACCTGCTCCTGTGTTAATAGGGACTGACCTGCCCAACTTTGATGACGGTGTTAGAGAAAAGGAATGGTTAAGAAGAGCTCCTTTCTCAGAAACTGATATTGAAGGGAATAGTGAGAGAATACCAAGAAAAACCAGAAGAGAGGTGAGAGAAGAGAAACGGAGATCGGTGGAGAGTTTCAGTGGACTCGTAGATTGGATTTCTGAAGATAAAAGAGTTTCTTTTAGAAGCGAAACACTAACTGACCCATCTTTAAGGCATGTCCTCGAGCAAGCAATGAAAGACCCAGAAAGTACAAGCAGTTATCCGAGGTTTAAAGTACAGCGGGGACTTCTATAACGGGTTAACAAAAAGCCTGATGAACAGGAGATTGAGCAACTTCTAGTACCCCTGAGTTTCAGAAAGTCTATACTGGGGATGGCTCATGATGACCAGACACGCGGTCACATGGCCAGAGAGAAAACCCTAGAGAAAATCTTGAAGCGGTTTTACTGGCCAGGAGTGTATAAGGAAGTGGCAAAGTACTGTGATGAATGCCCCACATGCCAAAAATGAAACCAAACCAAACCAAGACATGCCCCATTAGTACCTATGCCATTAATCAAAGAACCATTTTTTTGGATTGGCATGGATATAGTAGGTCCACTGGAACCCAGCAGTCATGGATACCAATATCTATTAGTAGTGGTGGACTACGCTACAAGAAATCCAAAAGCTTTTCCGATGGGAGGAACAAGTACGATCCAAGTATGCAACCAATTGATTCCATTCTTTGCCAGGGTAGGAATACCATCAGAAATAGTAACGGATCAAGGTCGAAATTTTGTATCAGGAGTGATGAGAAGAGTATGTCAACAGCTTCAAATAAAGCAAATCCGGACGTCGGTTTACCATCCACAAACCGATGGTTTAGTAGAGCGTTATAACAAGACCATTAAGCTAATGCTTAAGAAGGTAACGGTACCTACCGGAAAGAATTGGGACAGAGCAGTTCCCTGGGTCGTAATGGTATTAAGGGATACTCCACAATCTTTAACAGGTTTTTCACCCTTTGAATTATTGTTTGGACATCAACCGAAAACAATACTGGATATTGCCAAAGAAAAATGGGAAGGTCAAAAGGATCCTGCCACCCTAACAGACTATGTGATTGAACTCCAGGTTAATTTAACTAGGATGAGGGAGCTGGCACAAACCAACCTGGGAAGATCCCAGTTGACGCAAGAAAAATATTACAATCGGAACACCAGAGTTCGACAGTTTAAAATAGGTGACCAGGTGTTAGTTTTATTGCCCACAAGCCAGAACAAAATGTTGGCCCAATGGAGGGGGCCATATAAAATAAAGGCAATATTAGGTCCAGTAAATTACTTGGTGGATCAACCCGATCGGAAGGAAAAAACACAGAATTACCACGTAAACTTGCTGAAGGAATGGACGACCACGGACAAAGCCATACAGGTAGTCACAAGAATGACCCAGTGACCCAGGAACCTGCATTCAATTCAGTTCAGTGGGGAAAAAAGCTCAAAGCAGAAGAGAAAAGAGAATTGAAGGAACACCTTGAGCCTTTAAGTAATGTGTTTTCCTTCTACCCAGGAAGAACACATTTGGCCGAACACAAAATTGAAACAGAACGAGGACAGAGCACAAGGATCCGTCCTTACCGATTGCCTGAGTCAAAAAGGAAGGCAGTGCAAGCAGAAGTGGAGGAGATGCTGAGGGTGGGGGTAATTGAACCATCATGTAGCCACTGGTCATCCCCTTTTGTTCTGGTCCCAAAACTGGATGGGAGTATACGCTTTTGTATGGACTACAGACAATTGAAATCCATCTCTACATACCAAGCCTACCCCATGCCCCGTATTGATGAACTTATTGAACAGTTAGGCACTGCTAAATAGATTAGTACCATTGATCTGACAAAGGTTTATTGGCAGATTCCGTTAAGGACTGAAGATAAAATCAAAACCGCTTTTTCTACCCCTCTGGTCTATATCAATTTTCAGTTCTACCATTTGGGTTACATGGAGCCCCAGCAACTTTTCAATCACTGATGAATCAGGTTCTCGCTCCTCATAAGGGATACTGTGCAGCCTACCTGGATGACATAGTTGTATACAGTAAAAACTGGAAGGTTCATCTGAGTCAATTATCATCAGTAATAAAATCATTGCAATCAGCAGATCTTAACGTACACCCAAAGACAACTCTACTGGCCGCCAATCAGACTCGATACCTGAGATATCTGGTCGGGGACGGGGTTATACGACCCAAGTTGGACAAAATTGAATCAATAGGGAAACTGCCTATGCTCAGCAATAAGAAGCAGATCAGAGCCTTTTTAGGCTTCATTGGATATTATCGGCGTTTCATACCTTTGTTTTCTTCCATTGCCAGCCCGTTGACAGAGGCTCTCAAATCTTCCTACAAAGGCGACCTGCTTAAAGATGAAGAAGCTTGTAAAGCCTTTACAGAGCTGAAACAGATAATATCAACACAACCTGTTCTAAGGTGTCCCAATTTCCAAGAAAGGTTTTTTGTGCAATCAGACGCATCAGGAATAGGAATAGGGGCCGTACCATCACAAGGTAGTGAAACGGATCTACGGCCAGTGGCCTTTATAAGTCACAAGCTCTTACCACATGAGGTGGTGTATTCTACCATTGAGAAAGAGTGTCTAGCTATCAAATGGGCCATTGAGACACTCAGATATTAACTCGCTGGAAGAAAGTTTACAGTTTTTACAGATCATGCTCCCCTCCAATGGTTGGCCATGAACAAGGACTCAAACCAATGAGTATTGAGATGGTTCTTAACCCTACAGGAATTTTGTTTTGAAACAGTGCACCGACCAGCGGCTTTCCAATTAGTTCCGGATTACCTATCCAGAAATCCTGACCAGCCCAATCGGCTGGATGCTTCGGGGGGTGTATGTAACAGTCAAGAGGGTCAGTTATACCACGGAGGGGCCCGAGACCCAGAGACACACCTGGTTGGGGAATGGTGGGGTCAGGAGATATCTAATCCAGGCGAAGCACAGACAGAGAAATGTAATATGGAACTCCAGGACGGGCCCAAAAGAGTCAGAACGCAGCCTTTCTGCGAAGTAGCAGGGACGCCGACATTCGAATCTGGCGGCGGTCTGAAAGACATGGAACCTTCGGGCGGACACATGAGAGTCAGAACATCGCACTCATGCGAATTAGAAGTGACGCCGACGTTCGACTCTGACAGCCGGCAGAAAAATCAAGGAACCACGAGCAGGGAGAGGCGGGGCTGCCGCAGCATGGGGAGCCTGCGGGTACTCGGCAGTTGTAACCCACCTGAGAACCGCGGAGCCGCGGATTATGAAAGTCAGTGTTGTAACAACATAATAGAGCAGGACAAAAACACGAGAATCCCAGAGACCCACCAAAACCCTAACAGGAAGGAACTAAGAACTCACCTAGTCAGAGATGACTGGAACAGGGAGCGGGTGGAGGTCGAGGTCGAGGACAGCTTGCAATGCCTCAAGGGAAAAGGGGGCGGGGCTTAGGAGAGTTTATATAGAATGGAGGAGGAAGTGAACACTGATTGGCCTGTTAAACTCCGCATATATAAAGACAACGCTGGAAGGCGAGAGGGGGTTCATTCTTGGTTTTGTTGCAGATCGAACCAGACAGGACATCGGGAGCTGCTGAAGGTTGGTGGGCGTATGAGGACTAGGAGGAGAAGCCTTGCCAGAAGTCCTTACCAGATCCCCTGCAAGGATCAGAGAAGAAGCATAAGCACAGAGAAAGGACATTGCAGCAACTTTTGATTAAACCTTATTCTTTTCTTTTTATCCTTTTTGAAATAGTCTGAATAAAGACCCATTTTAATTTCCATCAAGCCGCCTAGCTGTCTGATTGTCACAGGTAGTCTTTTACCGCAGGGTAATCACCTACAGATTTTTGAGTGAGCAGCCACGTGGTGCCGGACTCCTCTACTGATGGATTTCCCCCTTCCAAAATAGTAACAGTTCTTTGTTTGTTCAAAGTTCAAATAGCCAATTGCTACTTTTCATTCATCACAGTTCTGTTTCTTATCGGTTCTCCCCTTGACTCACTGGCTGTGGTGAACCACTTGGCTTTCTTTGTCCTTGGAGTCAAGGTTGGTACTGCCGATACAAGCGTCTTTCCCCGGCTTGGGAATCAGCAGAGGAGGGTCTTGTGTACCGTAGACATCTGCTGCAACACACGTTGGCTATTGTTCGCAGACTTATTATTCGCTCTGTGGAGGCTTTGCAGGCCTTGGTCAGAAAGGACAAGGTCGACACTCCCCTTGTCACCGTCTGTCTGCTCCGTCTTTCTCCTCCTCTTGAACTGCTGTGCTGAGTTAGCTCTTACGTTGTGCTATCTCCCTTGCTCTTCTTCTGCTCTTGTGCTCTACCTTTTATCCCTGTGGGGAAAGGAAAGCGCCATCAGGTGTGTGTGATTCTGGTCAATTGCCTGACTTTGCCTGACCGTTGGTTTGTGACATGTCAGGTAAACAGGTATTGCATTAGTCTGTTGTCTTTTATATCGGGAGAAAGTGTTGGTATCGGAAAAGGGGAGAGGTAGAGTTTCTAAGTGTTCTACGTGGTAGGATGTGGAAAAGGTGTTAAATGGAATTATAGATTTTGTACCAGGGGTTTTGTTAAACTTCGAAGGATGAGACAAGCAGAAATGACTGGGATTTCTATCTTGAAATAAACAAGGGGGATTGTGGGAACAGTATTGTTTTATCTGCACAGGTTGGGAGTACAGGAAATAATAATCAGAAGGACGGGGAAACGAATGACTAGGAGTATTCAGGCAGGGACCAGGAAAACAGACATTCTGAGAGGGATGGTTTCTGAGTGTACCGAGGTTTGGGGCCTCAGAGGATTGGTTATATACGGAGGAGTTGTTGGATCTCAGCAGGAAAGTTTTAATGGGAAGAAGTGAGGCAGATATATTATAACCTACAAAGGTTTTAGGGATTTCGTCCTCCTCTCCTTCTTCCGCTCCGGTGCCATACCATATCCCACCTGGGGTATTTCCCCGAGTACAACCCTGTACTCTGCTTCCTGAGGTCTGCTTGGGAGAATACCTCAGGTTTCTCACAGGAGTTGGATCAGGAGGAGCAGAAAGGATGGATGGATGGATGTGGTCAGCAGTTGCTGGTGATACAGAGTTCCCATGTAATCGTCAGGCATAGGATATGGCTTCTGATGAGAGTGTTGGCTTAGCAAGGGCCTAAATGAAGAAAGTTGACCATAGGGGAGTGTTAGGGGTCAGAATATGAGGCAGACAACTTTGTAGAGCATTTTCAACTTTTGCCATTTTATTAAACAAACAGGTTGGATAAACGCCTCACTATCCCTACCCTGACGTTTTCCCTGCCTAACATAAACTAAAGGGAAAACTCTAACCAAGGGATTTCAAACCCTCACACTTATACAACAATCAAAGCAAAAAGGAAATATATGGCAATTCAAATCAACAACAATATATAACAAATGACTTAATTCCCAGTATGATCAATGTCTCTTGTCATGGACTGGGCAAATTTCCCTTCCCCAGATCCAAACAAGATTTTCTCCACAAAAAGGGAAAACGAGGAAATCCATTTCAACACAAAGTTCAAAACAGTTCTTAAGTTCTTGTACTAATTTCACAAAGTTCTGTAGCTTCAATAAAGTATCTTGAAAAAGTAATAAGCTCTCACTCCTCCTGGAATAAGAACAGCCTTGTCTTTTGTAGCAACAACAACTGAATTGGTCAGGATGGTTCTCCACAATTTTAACGGCAGAAAGAATTGTAACTTTTCAACCACCTTTCACAATTCTTCCCCAATGTCACAACTCAATAAGTTGTTTTTTATTAGTACCACTCTTTAGCACTTGCACCTTCCACAACCTGGCTTATTCTTTCACCAGGTTTCTTCTGGGAAATCACTTATTGCCCTATGGGTATACTCACCTGCCTATATACTTCTGCAAGACAAAAACAGAAAAGTGCTTCAGTGGGTACTTTCAAATAAGAAATAACAACAACTGCAATAGTCTTCGTTGGTATCAAAATGTTAGTAGCTTTCAGGGAATAGAACATTCACATTGTTCCATATCAGGAATTTTCTACAAACGATGCTCATCTCCCACTGAATAGCTTCTTCCAGAAAGGCAGCCTGTGTGCAACCTTCTTTGCCCTTCTACATCAAGAACCAAACAGTGACGTGTATAAGGTTTTACTTTGCCAATCTCTTGGCTTTGGCAATCTGTGTTTGTAGCAACTACATCTATAAATCTTCCAAAGCATGAGCAACCAACTTTAGAACCTTTGGGCCTCGTGCCCTTCCACTCTGGCGTCTGGCAATAGTTGTTAGATTGATATTGCCTGTTCCAACTCTTTTGGCTTGGGTATTGGTTGTGCCTTTCAGAGTTCAAAGAGGTTTCCCCACCAGATAGTTGGAGTATCCAAGACCTTACCGGCTCATGGTTGGAGCCTTTTAAGTTTACAGCATTCCACTTCAGATGGTTTTTGACAGTTCGGCATTCATACAGCTTATCTGCTGCACGTCCTTTGATCAAATGCCATTGAATCGTTCTGCGCTGCACACACGGACAACAGTGGAGTACCCTGGAGTCACTCGATTGCCCCAGACTCACTGTGTAACTCGTTTCAATGTGCTCTGCTTGGTGTTTGCAGAACTTTGAAACGTATGCTTCTCCCGACCAGGCACCAGACCTTGCTTAGGTCGCCTTCGCTTCCGGGAAACACCATGTTAGAGTCGCCTTCACCTCTAAGCATCCCTGGTGCACACCAGCCAACAGAGACTTCTCGGCTGCTCTCACCACTTTTGCCTTCCGCTGTGCAAGCTCTGCACAACGTACCTTCGAATGGATTGTGTCCTCCCACGTATTCCTCATCTTATGATAATTTGTTATCGCCAGCTTCTGTCATGATGCCCACTCCCGGGGAGCCGGTTCAAGCCCTGCGTCCCCGAAAGCGGACATCCAGTCCCCAAGGAAGGACCCAGAAACCCCATATAGGGGCCCTTTGGACAGTGTCCTGGCGCCTATGGTGCCAGGCTAATAAAAGACATCAGTCCTGGCGCCATAGGCGCCAGGCTCATTATGGAAGTGCTTGGGTGCACTTACCTGATGCAGGCTATGCTGCAGGATCCCGGCCTCCTTGAGGCCTGAAAGGAACGACTTTACCTATGGGACTAATTTACCATCCGGGCGTGGTCGGGGAAGGATACATACCTGATTGGAGGAAGGATACATACCTGGAACTTCTTCCAAGGCTATTTAAACCCCACCCGAACAGCCACACGTGCTTCGCGTTGTTCTGCATCTGGCAGCTGGACGCTCACCGTGTCTGCTCCTGCATCCTGACTTCTGCCACGCCTGCCAGCATCCTGGATCACATGCAAAGGAAGAGAAGAAGAGAACAGAAGAAGGAAAAGTCCTTACCTGCTAAAATCCGCATCCCGGAGACATCTCGCCGACAATCCTGAAAAGGAAGACTTTTATTTAAAAGCTCATCGCGTCGATCGCTGCAGCGCCGCATTCCACTCACCTTTACAGGGCGCCTCCATGTTCAGCAGCGATCATCCGGATTCGCAGTCACGCCCCAGCGCCTAGGGAGAAAAAGACCAGAACAAAAGGTGAGAGAGAGAAGGGAATAAGGAAAGCTAAATCTCCATGTTAAGGCTTACCTGTTGATTCATTCCCTCTTCATTTCGTGTCCGCGCCGCATCCTGGCATTTCCGTACTCTGGCCCCTAAGGGGAAAAAAAGACATCAGCGTTAATGAGCGAATGAAAAGACATTACCAGATTTCTACAAGGATTTCACCTCTCATCTCGGGTAAGTGCCTGTTCCCCGGCATTCCGTACCCCGGCCCTTATGGGGAAAAAGACACTAGCATTAGTACATTAATGCATGGACACAAGGGGAACCTCTTATCAAAAAACTTACCTGGAAGCCAAGCAAGTTTCCAGTGAAGTAACTGGATACCAACGCACCCCTTCATCAGAAGCAGGATGGAGAGCTCGTCCTTCCAGACCCTAAGGTGAGACGCTACGAGGAATCACAGAAGGGTTTCGAGGAGGGTGAGAGGGGAAAGTGGGAGGCTGATTGCATCACCCCGCAGACAGTTAATCCCCTATTTTCGCCTACAGAAGGATACTTCTGTGAGCCAGACAAGCCAGATTTGGGGGCCCGGTCCAGTCCGTCTTCCGAACCCTGCGCATCACCTTAGAAGAGGTCACAGCAGCGCGAACCAGGCCAGCGCCTCCGTGTGAGTGAGGTGAGCGTTACAGCTTCGCTGCTTCGGAAATGTTTTTTCGGCAGAGGGCGCTGTGCTCGAGGTCGTGGCGTTGATTGTCCCCCGACGGGCTCCGTACCTTGTCGATGTCACTGATGGTATAAATAACTCGAGCTGCTCCCATTGGCTTCAGTTCCATTTTTCCGATTGCTTTCGCTCTCGAGAATGGCACGCTTCGCAATTTTCTACTGAAAATGTCGTCTTCTTCAACACCTTCAACACCCAAGACTGGGTTTAAAAAGTGTATCGACTGCGGATCAAAGATGTCGATCACAGATCCTCATCGCGTTTGTCTCTGGTGCCTCGGTTCAAGTCATCGAACCGGCGACTATGGCTCCTGCCAGTCAATGACGGAGAAGGCCCTTCGTGAAAGGAAAGGTAAACTGGCGGTGGGGAGGGAAGCTTCTAAAGCCTCGAAGGCTTTGTCTAAAAAACACAAAAAATCGAGCGATTCGAAAGAATCGGATCGTCATAGACACTCTAAGAGATCTCGATCTCGTAGTAGATCGAGGCGCTCTTCATCTTCCTCTTCTAAGAGAATGAAAAGGAGAGATAGATCTCCTTCGTCATCTTCCGATTCATCGAACGAAGTGGTAAGATGCCCGGATTCCCCTAGAAAATGGGAGGAATTTCGAAAGAAGATGATGGAGGTATTTGAGAATGCGGCCTCGACCCCCTTAAAGAAACCTCAGGAGAGCCGTACCTCTGTCGCTCCATCGGACGACATAGGGAAGTCGGGAACTACTGTGGTAAAACACAGTAGTATGGATGAAACTCGAAAAACTCGAGTCGACGCCAAGTCGTGGAAGACTCATCGAGAGCCGAGTATTTCTCCGATACCACATAAGAAACAGAAGTCGTCGAAAACATCCACGACTTCGTCGACGCCATCGGCGCCGGCAGCTTCGACAAAGTTTCTTCGACGCCTGTGTCGAAGACTTCATCGGGGTCATCAAAGATTCCTTCGACACCTTCTAAGAATCTTTCCATTCCTTCGACGAAAACTCAGGAGGAAGAGAGGAGATTTGTTCCATTACCAAAATCAGACTTTTTTAAGTCTATGGGCCTCATTACACGTTGTGCGGTAAAGATTTACCGGTACCGTTAATTCCCTAAGCCAATCACGACCCGAACCCACCGCTATCTGCGCACCCGTTAATTACAGTGCCACTAATAGCGGCAAGACCGCGGGCGCGCGACCCCCAGGCCGGAATTAGCGCCATGGCGCTAATACCAGGCCATCACAAGCCATGCGGACATGGTATTAGCGGCATGTAAAACACCCAAAAACCCCTTACCGGCACGGCGCTAATAACGGCATCGAAAAGCACCCGTTAAGAGACCTGAGCAGTGTACCCATCAACTACAGGTGGACACAATCAGCACAGGTGCATGCAATGGAGACAGGCAGCACAAAAGAGCACACCACACCCCTACCCACACCCCTTCCCACACCAAGTTGGTGCCAATAGCAGCAGCATGACATGACAGCCTTGACTGCATGATAGCAGTGCAGCACCAACAACAACAGCCCACACCAGAGGTGACCCGTAACAGGTACCCATTCCTCACACCATACAGGCAATGCCAGCGATCCACTGAGGAGGTGGCTCCCAACACCTGTACGGAACCCACAGAACCAGCAGGAAGAGGACAACAATATAGTACATCCCTCCAATGACAGTGCTCCGCTGCCTAAGCGGCCTGGGTGTAGCACTCCTGTACGGCCGTGTCAAAAGTGGCAAAGACAACCATGGCATGTGTAGAGCATCACAAAATGTGCATATGATGGAACGTGCCTATGCCACCTGAAATTGACATGCAACCACCAGAAGAGTATGATGTGGCTGAGGATGAATGCGGGTGGAATGCCCCGGCAGGACATGAAAGAGGCAGTGCCAAGGAGGCACACGATGTACATCAGCATCTGATTCTGTAATCTCATCATGCACCAAGGTGAAATAGCATGGACGTAGATGGGAATTGTTGCCCTGGTGCATGTTTCGAGGCCCACAAAGGACCCTGTCCACAATGAATGACACATACACAATAATGGAGACCACGCTTGGGTTTCAAACTCTGAACAGTGTATATTGAACATATTGTGGTACGAAAGTGCATTTCCCAAACTCCCAAAATACACCCTTACCCCCCTCCCCCCTCAACACACCCAAACAGACCCTTACCCTTACCCCCCTCCCCCCTCAACAGACCCAAACAGACCCTTACCCCCCTCCCCCCTCAACACTCCCATGTGAGTCTCATGACGTGATTGTGTCCATCGCCACATGTGGCACACGAATCCTGGTGGCCCTATTTGCCAGTGCCTGCATCGTCATCTGGTGGTTGTGAAGCCGTGCGCCGCAGGTTCCGCATAGACCGGCGCAGGGGACTAGTCTGGCGTGAACTCCCAGACGAGGAGGGGCCTGGTTCTTCCTGGGCCGTGAGTGGGCACCGACGCTCAATAGCGTCTGCTATGCGGTTCATGGCCTGCCGCAGTTGGGCCATTTCACTGCAGATTCGGCTGGTGCATGCCTCCATGCCCTCCCTTGTCTGCTGTGCCAATGTAGCAATGTCCTCCCTCAGGCGGACTGTCTCTGCCACATGTTGACCTACTAGGCCACTCATCTCGTTCTGCCTCTGATAGATGCTCGAGAGGTCATGTCGCATGGTGGGTGCTGGTGGGATGGCTGATGCACCTGGTCCCATTGCACTTGCATCAGGAGAGGATATCTGGGGGCTCCATATCCCTTCAGGGGTGGGTGAATCTCCATGACTACCCGGACCTGAGGAGTACCTCGGGCTTGCCAGTAAGGGGTTTGTTGGTCTGGGGCTCTGGCTATCGGCATCAATGGCAGGTGTGTCCTCCTCATCTGAAGGTGGGGCCGTGGCTGCTGCTTCACCCGTTGAGCTGGTGGCAGCAGAGTGCATTCCCTCGATGCTGCCCTCACCTGCTGGGAGACACACTTCCGTGGGTGCCACGACGGGAGCAGCCATGGCCTGTGGATGCGTGCAACTGGTGTTCCGGCTGCATTTGTCCCTGTGGTCATGGACACTCGTCCTGGCTGCCCTTGTGGATGTGGCGGTGTCGCCTGTGGCATCCCTCCTTGCTTTTTTGCTGGATGTGGGAGCAGGTGTGGAAGTGCGTGCCTCCTCAGTGTCAGTGTGTGATCCTGCAAGGGTGAGAAATGTTGACAACCATCAGTAATGGGTCGACCTGCCTTGAGCAAAATGAATACGTCATGCCGTTCTATGCATTCCGGGCTCTTCAGTGTGGATGCAGGTAATGGGGATGTTGGGTGGGTCATGCATGAATGGGTCTGTGTTGTTTGGGCATGTGGTGATGCATGCATGTCTGTTTGTGGCTGGAGCCACGGCATTGATATGGACACATGATTGGGGGGAACATCACACTTCACTGTGAATTGTTTGATGCATACACTCACCTCCATCGGACGAAACGGCCACGCCATGCTCCATTTGTCCAACTCCCTCAATGCATTCCACCCTGATGGTTGATGCGCATGTCTCCTCCCACTCGGTGTGCTTGATTGGCGATTCACTGCCTCCTCCTGTGCCCGTAGCCAGGTTGCGGTTCACGGATAGAATGTTCCGCACACGGAGCTGGAGGTCATCCCACCTCTTTCGGCAGTCTTTGACTGTGCGGGATGTGGTGCCTACCGCGCTGACCTTGTGGGCTACCTCTTCCCAGATGGCCTTCTTCTTCACAATGGTCTCCCGACGCATGTCGTTGTTGAAGATGACATGAGCATTGTCTGCTAGTGTCTGCATTAGCATCAGGAGCTCCTCCTTGCAAAACTTCTCCTTGCGTTGCCGCTCAGACGATTTTTTAATGGCCTTGGGCATCTTCACGGTGTCCTTGGTGTATTTCCCAACGTGGTTCCTGGTAAGGTGTCCTGGATAAGGGGGATGGCAATGGATTGTGTTTTTAAAGATGGCCGCCGTGCTCTTTCCCGTTCCGGTGCGATGACGCTATTTCCGTTTCCGCAATATAGCGGTGACCGCTATTAGCGGTGACCGCTAATGGCGGTCACCGCTATTTGCGGAAACCGCTATTTGCATGTGGCGGCAGGGCGGAAGTGCTAACAGCGCTTTCGCGGATGCCGTTAAGGGACTTTTTGGGGACTTTTGCGGCATGGCGGTAGGCTCATTACCGGCATGGCGGTAGGCTCGTGCCCGCGATCTCGTAATGGCATGCAATTTGCGGCCTCTTGCGAGGGCGGACACGCTATTTACGCCATGCCGGTAATTGCCGGTTTTTACCGCATACCGTGTAATGAGGCCCTATGTCTTTGATTTTTGAAGAATCTGGCTCTGAGGATGAGGAAATCTCTCCTTCTGGAGTGCAATATGGCACTAGACAAGTTCCAGAAGAACTTTTAGACCCAGAATCTAAGATTAGAGACCTGTGTGAGACTCTGCATTCTGCTAGTGGCATTGACACGTCACCTGAATTGGAGTTTGCTAGGCCTGACCCTGCAGAACATGCCGATTCAGGGTACAGGAGTCTGATGAATAGAGTGATAGAATATATGGGTTGGGGTAGAACCTCACCTACTTTTGACGATATGACGGACATAATTGTTCGAGGTCCCCAGAAGGATCCAGTTCTCCTCTTCCATAGGGCACTTCAGAGAACAGTGGAAAAGAACTGGGAAATTCCTGAAAATATTTCTGCTGTAAACAGTAATTTTCCTAAAAAAATATACACCGTCTAGTTCTTATCCTGAATATTTAAACAGACATCCCACTCCAGAAAGTCTGGTTATTCAAGCAGCAACTACTTCAAGACAGACTGCATATCCTACTATTCCCCGGATAGAGAGGATAAGAAAGTCAATGCTTGGGCCCGTAAAGTTTTTACTCCGGGTAGTATGGCTCTTAAGTCAACCAATGTCACCTGTACCCTGGCCAGGTTTACCCATACCCTGTGGGAATGTATTTCGGCAGCGGCTGATCATATTCCGGAAGGCGAGGAAAGGGAAGGCTTCCTGAAAATTGTCAAAGACGGGAAGGAGGTAATGAGGGAATGCCTCCAGTCTGGACTGGATACTGCTGATAGTATCAGCAGATCCATGGCTGCAAGCACTGTACTACGCAGATTTGCGTGGTTGAGGAAGTCGGGGTTTGCACCAGATGTGCAGGCCAGACTTCTCAACATGCCTTTTGATGGCTTGAGGCTGTTAGGTAGTAAGGCTGATGAAAGCCTAGAAAAACTTCAGACCTCAAAAGCTGCAGCTAAATCTCTTAGCGCCTCCATGCGACAGCCTCAGAAACCCTATTCGGGCTCATCTTCCTGGAGGGGTCGTTCTTTTCGGTACTACTCCTCTTTTTGGTAGAAGAAGAGAACAGGCTTTTCAAAGAGGCAAAAGAAATGTCCCTCGTGGTGGACGAGGAAGAGGTGCGAAACCAGCCTCAGGAACGGCATCTTTGCCCTCAGCCGCTCCTGCAGCCGCCTCCAAATCACTCTGAGAACTTGTTACACAAAACCCCAGTTGGAGGGTGGATCTCTCGCATCTGAAGGAATGGCGGGGCATTACCACAGATGCTTGGGCACTGGAAACAGTAGCTCAAGCTTACTGTCTCACCTTCCTAAAAAAGCCTCAGAACCATCCACCGGGAACCAACTCTGTCAAAATTCCAGATACGCTCCAGTTGCAGGAAATTTTAACCCTGCTGGAGAAAGATGCCATAGAACAAGTACCTGTAGTGGGGAGGAACAAGGGTTGGTACACTCCATACTTTCCCATCCCAAAAAAGGACAGAGGATTGAGACCCATCTTGGACTTAAGAAACTTGAACAAGTTCCTCAGGAAGGACAAGTTCAAGATGGTGACCCTTTCTCAGATCCTTCAGGCTCTCCGACTCCAAGACTGGTTGGTATCTTTGTACCTTCAGGATGCTTACTTTCATGTGCCAATACATCTCAAGCACAGAAACTACCTGAGGTTTGCGATTGACAATTCTCACTTTCAGTTTCGAGTTCTACCATTCGGGTTGATCTCCGCCCCAAGGGTTTTCACCAAATTAATGGTGGTGGTGGCAGCGAGTCTCAGGAAAGGGGGGATTCACGTCTACCCCTACCTGGACGATTGGTTAATCAGAGCACGTTCTCCCGAACAAGCTCAGGAACAACTTTTGATCGCCTGCCACTTGCTTCACAAATTGGGCTTCTCCCTCAATTTCAGAAGAAGTCCCACATGGTACCATCCCAAAAGCTCCAGTTTATCCGAGCAGTCTTGGATACTTCCTCGGGAAAAGCCTCGCCTCCCGAGGTGAGAGCTCTCCACATTCTGCAGATAGTAACAAAGTTCCAGAACGCCCAGCATCTACCGGCCTTCAATTTTCTGAGGTTGCTCGGTCTCATGAAATCATGCATTTTCCTAGTGCCAGAGGCCAGATTGAGAATGAGATCCCTTCAATGGGCACTCAGAACTCAGTGGTCCCAGTTCTCAGGGAATATGTCGGATCTTCTGCAAGTCCCGAGCGCAGTTGCTCAGGATCTACTATCGTGGGCTTGCAACAACAACATCCTCATAGGAGAATCTTTTTGGCAACCATGGCCGGAGATAACAGTAGTAACGGACGCCTCACTCACGGGGTGGGGAGCACAAACCAACAATCTGAAAATCAGTGGTCATTGGTCTCCATCTGAGGCCAAACTACACATCAACCTATTGGAGCTGAGGGCAATCAGACTCGCGCTGAAGGCCTTCCTGCCCTCTGTACAGGGAAAGAATGTCCTGATAATGACGGACAACACAGTAGCCATGTACTACCTCAACAAGAGAGGCGGCGTAGTGTCACTACCACTGTGCAGAGAGGCAATGCAGCTCTGGTTCTGGGCAATACGAGAAGGAATCTTTCTATCGGCAGTTCACCTAGCCGGAGAGCAGAACACGGCAGCAGATGCTCTGAGCAGGCAGAGCACAGTCTCCCACGAGTGGGAGCTAGCTCAGGAAGTCCTTCTGGAGATCTTTGCCCTTTGGGGAACCCCTCAAGTGGATCTGTTCGCTACCACGACCTACCGGAAGTGTAAACAGTACTGCTCAAGGGAATTTCCTCCGAGAGGAGCTCTAGGAGACGCGTTCGTGGTGGAGTGGAAGTTCCCACTTCTGTACGCTTTTCCTCCAGTCCCCATAACTCCTCAAGTAATCAGGAGGTTGAGAAAGTTCAGGAAAACCATGATCCCAATTGCCCTGGATTGGGCCAGGAGGACGTGGTACCCGGACATTCTGGACATGTCCATCTGCCCTCCAATACGTCTTCCGCAAAGAGAGGATCTTCTCTCGCAAGAGGAAGGTCGGGTACTCCATCCAGCGGTCAAGACACTCAACCTTCACGCATGGTCTCTGTGAGGTTGAGATACAAGGATTGGGATCTTCCGGATGACGTTATGGAGATTTTGCTTTCTGCCAGAAGGCCAGCAACGAAATCTTTGTGCCGATGTCGTTGGAACAAGTTCGATAACTGGTGCAAAGATAAGGATGTGGACCCTTTTCAATGTGGCACCCCAATGGTGCTCTCTTTCCTATTACATCTAGCCAATCTGGGGCTCCAGATCGGAACAATTAAAGGACATCTTGCTGCACTGTCGATTTTCAAGTGCTCCTCGGAAGAGGTTTCCTACTTCACAATTCCATTAATCATTCAATTCCTGAAAGGGCTTACTAACGTATACCCTCCAGTACCTTTTCATGTCCCAACTTGGGATTTAAATCTAGTACTTAAGTTTCTAACTTTTATACCTTTTGAGCCTCTGCACTCTTGTCCTTTGAAGCTTCTAACATTAAAAACTGTCCTTCTTGTGGCCTTAACATCAGCCCGCAGGGTTAGCGAACTACAGGCTCTCTCATGTAAACCTCCATATACTACTTTTTACAAGGACAAGGTAGTTCTTAAAGTTAAACCTTCCTTTTTACCAAAAGTAATTTCTGACTTCCATTTGTCACAAAAAATCATATTACCAACATTCTATCATCCTCCTCCTCATTTGGGCATAGAAGAGGAGAGACTGTATAGACTGGACCCCAAAAGGGCTCTCAGTTTTTACATTTCAAGAATGTCAGAATGACGTCAAGATGACCAACTCTTTGTAGGTTATACAGGTCATAAATTGGGATTATCGGTGACAAAACAAACCATATCCCGCTGGATCATTCTGGCTATAATTGAATGCTACAGATTGGCAGGAAAGGACCCCCCAGATGGGGTTCGAGCCCATTCCACTAGGGGGATGGCTACTTCTGCGGCTCTGAAGAGGGGAGTTCCTGCAGCAGATATTTGTTCAGCTGCAACATAGAAATCGATGCATACTTTCATCAAGCATTATTGCTTAGATGCTTTCTCCTCCAACGAGGGGTTATTTGCCAAGGCGGTACTTAATTCTGTCCATGAAAACACTACCTAGTACTCCCACCTCCAAAATTGCCACTGCTATGGGAGTCTATCATAAGATGAGGAATACGTGGGAGGACACAATCCATTCGAAGAACAAGTTACTTACCAACTGTAACGTTCTTTCGACTGGATGCTCCTCCCACGTATTCCGCATTGACCCTCCCAACCTACCCTACAGTACAGTTTGCATTTTTTCTTACACTTTCCTTTCACGAAGAGTGCATCAATCATGAGGCACGCCTGGGTGTTCCTCCTATATTTCATCGAAAAAACAAAGAACTAAAGCCAACGGGCACAGCTCAAGCTATTTATACCATCAGTGACGTCGACAAGGTACGGAGCCCGTCGAGGGACAATCAATGCCACGACCTCGAGCACAGCACCCTCTGACAAAAGAAAATGTCCAAAGCAGCAAAGCTGGCAATAACGAATTATCATAAGATGAGGAATACGTGGGAGGAACATCCAGTCGAAAGAACGTTACTATTGGTAAGTAACTTGCTCTTCTGGGGTGAAGCGTTCTTCTCTCACACTTCCCAATGCACAACCTCTGCAAGTGGGATAAAGAGGGGCACAAACCCTCTCAGGACCCACAGTGGGTCCAGCGTCTCAAACTGCAACGGTTCACACAGCATACACTGCTTCTTTGGCTTCTCAACAGCTTGCACCTGAGGGTGCCATTTAAGCTTCTGTCTCCCTCAGGTGAGGGTAATTTTGGTTAATTAGCTGACCACTACAGTTTTGTTCCTTTGCATACCTCTTCCTCGTCTCAGTACTCAGGGAATTCTGGGACTTGAAGTTCCGAATAACAAAATTAGTTTTCTTAACCGATTTCTGACTTCGTTTTTTATCTCTCTTTTCAACAGCCTTTACTAAGGGAATAATAGGCGAATCAGTCATCAGACTAGTTTGTAAAGAGGAATATAGGTATTTTGATGAAATGTTAACATTCACAAACCTCCTTCTCTTACACTTTCGAGAATTAGGGGAATCTTCAATTATTCCCTGAATTTTAGAAAGGTGTCTACTTGTTTTATTCATACAGTGTTTCTGCCTAATTCCACCCACACTAAGATGGTGAACTCATGCAACAGCAGGGTTATGGTGGCAACAAGCCATCTTATATTGTAGGAGTGTAAAGCTGTCTCCTTTAAAAAAAGGCAAATACTGTGTTTCATCCCTTGAAATCCTCTCGCCTCCCTAAGCCTTTTCTCCTCCCAGGTGATCCTCCTGCAGAGCACCACCCTCAAGGTCAGGATCAGGAAGTGTCTGCCTTTCCCTGGCTACCTGGGAGGAGATTTTAGGCAGGGATTCACTGAGGGATCCATAGGAATCATCACAGGAGCCAGCCAAGGAAGATGGACTAGGAAGGTATGTTTGGCAGTACAGTCCCTGCAATGGAGACATCATGACATACGGAGCTTCACATGTGAGGGGAGTCAGAACCATAGCACTTGCCTGGAGTTCTTTGGTCAAGTCATCTCAGACAGTCTTCAGAGTCCTGGCAGTGAAGGGGTTCCCACTTCTGGGTTCAGCGATGCAGGCACAATCAGGAGCTCCAAGAAGACGAGGCCACTGAATTGGAGCTGTGCTAAAGTTGTCCCCACCAGGTAAGAGCAAAGGAGTGTTCCTTTTACACTTCTTTGGAGAGGCAGAGTTTTGCCATCAGATTCTGCTCGATATCAGATGAATCTGGCTCGGAGCTTTGATCCTTCCACGCACAGCAGGACTTCAAGAGTGCAGGTTTGGTTTTCCAGCTGTAGACAATATGAATGGACAAGGGTGTCTGCTTTTATCCGCTTCGTGAACCATTGAGTAAACACTGCACCCAGTCACACACCAAGCATAATTCAAACGGAGGGATGGTCAGCCAATAGCAGACTATCCCTCAAAGTATACCCAGGAATTCTAGAAAGGTCTCACACAAAGGAATTAATCCATACTCTCCCAGACACCTATGCTCATATGCCAGTCAGAATATGTTTTAGGCTGACTACAACCCCAGGTCCTGGGGCACACACACACACCAAGTGGCCAAAGATGGCCACCTCCTTGCACACACAACAAGAGGGAAAAGTAATAGTCATGTGACCTCGGGTCTTTGAAGCAAACAACTACAATCTCTATTTTGATGAATGGAGGAGGGAGTAAAGAAGGACCCAGCCAGGTAAAATGTAGTACATCCAGTAGAACTCTTTTACACAAGTGAACAATCCACCACCACCAGCCCAGCCACAGGAGCAAGTGTACTCTCTCGGAGAATATGGGGGACCTTTATGGTACACCTAACTTATGAGTCATAACGATTCTTAAGGCAGAGCACAAAACACAGAGCCATACTCTATCAGGCTTGAAATGAAGCCTGGCTGGGAGGAGAACAAGTCACAAAGTCATAAAAGCCAGCAAAACTTACAGGGGTCTACCACATCTTATAAGAAGTGGCATTTCTGTCTAACAGTGGCACATAAAGATATGATGAGTATTGAGCCACAAAATGAATAGTAGACCAGGTTTATCTGTCTGCATTTTATTAATCTGATTTTTCTTAATGTATTTTGCTATAGTGGGTAGAACCCACATTCGTGAGTCCCAGAGTGCTACACAACACCTAAAGGGGATCTGATGACTTTATAATTTGACCTTTTCTCCAAGCACCAGCTCCTATCGTACAAAAGTAACTCTACTCAATGTAGAAAGACACATTGGTTTAGCTCACTGTTTCAGCTGTAACTAGAGATGTGTGCAAACTTCTTCAACTATAGTTGCCCAAGTCCAGTTGCACATCCCATCCATAGTCGTGTTTGTTGTTCTCCTCTTCCCAAGGTGGTGGAGTGCCTCAACCAGTCTGTAACAATGCTCCAGCAAGAAAGCTGCCAGCAGCTGCGGAAGATCCAACGACTGGAAGGTACGTGCCGCATATCTGCAATGTATACGATCTCCAAGCATACATCTACTCCATTCTCTGTCATTTTCCCAGGTTCACATACTCTGTGGATAAAGGGAATATGTGTCCTGAGGACCAGCTTTAGATTGACACATGTGTCCCATTTGCAGATGATGAAAAGCATTTGCCCTTTTATCCAGATGTCCCACTTTGTTTTACATCCTAGTCCACCATCTATCCGGCTGCATGCCTACTCCTCTAACTATACACTTGTAGCACTACTCATCTACCTATTTCTCCTGTTTTTACCCCAGTTATATTACACTATGTTTAATTGTCATTTCATGGCATCATGGGCATAGCTTTTCAGGCCCTCCCATAACGCTTGAAGAAAACACTGGCAAATAACCTGCTAAATAAAACTTTTTATAAAATTCCAATTATTAAACTACTTCTTGCAAACAAAGTCGAGTAGGATCAACACGAGGCAGGCACGAAGATGTATGCTTAAACAAAGGCTCATTGGGGCTAGCAACAGCAACTTAAAACATCGACAGCAACTTAAAAGCTTATCATTGCACTCAACAGTTCAGGTCTTAGCCTGCATATCCCTCCCTGTTGAAGAGGATCAATAATTCACAGTCCCAGAGTTTTTAAGTGTCCCCCGCACGTCTTTCATGTCTCCTCTAGTCCTCTGCTTCTCGTATTCTGTTTCAGGGATAGATACCCTTTTTCCTGATTTACTGAGACTCACATGCATGCTTGAGCTGAAACAGGCTAGAAGCTGGAGTAGAATAGTGGTTGGCAAAATCATACAGCTTTCACTAAGGGACTGGTAACCTGAGTATATCGAGATGCTTTGCTTCAGATTTCATCCGGTCTCAGGGTGCTGGCTTTATTCTCCAAAGCCCTTTCCTCACTTTCCACCTCACACAATAATCTTGTGCTTATGATCGTGCTTCTGATTGTGCTCCTGACTGTCTCCACTTATGTACCTCTTTAGATGTTTGGTGACTTGCTCAACCTGTACTCCTTCCAGGCGTAATCTTGTCAGGTGTTGGGTTTGCTGCCTCCTGATCTTCTCTGTGGAGCAATCTTTTCTTATCTTCACCTCTCAAAGTCTCTTCTTCCTTGACTCCTGAATAAAATCTTCCATGTTGAGATTTCTCCACAATGAAACCCTTTTCTTCTCGCTGTCTTTCTTCTTAGTACTCTTTCTAACCTTATATCCTCTAGGTTTCCTCCCTACTTATACCTTGATGTTCCTCCAAACCTCCAATATAATATTCCCTGCTCCTTCCTCTCTTATTTGCCCTCCAACAACCTCTCCCAACACTCCCTCCTCCACCTTCACCTGCCTCCATCAAACTTCCTCTATGATGTACCTCCTAACTTGTTATGTTCCCTCCTCCTTCTTCTGTTCTTTCTTCCAACCCAATCTATCAATGCCCCTTAACCACCATTGTCTTCTCCTCTTCAACCGCCTCCTCTCTCTCTCTCTTGTAACCTCTGCACCTTGCTCACTAGCCCTTTGTACCCTCCACCGAGCCGGTTTGCTTATTCCTCATATGTGCTCAGCTCCTCCAGTGAGCCTCCTACTCTCAAGTGGGGGCACCTTGATGTGCTTATTATGCTTGTGATGGAATTGGCGGCGCGGTTTTTCAGTATTGAATTATTCTGATTGTAATGAGTCTCTGCCATGGGTTTGGAGGTGGATTTAGATGATGTCATGCTCTGCCATTGTATTTGTATCTCATGAACTGACAGCAACTGCCATCGACATGCTGCCACTAACTTCATCAGTAAGACTTTCAGATGTTTTCTTTAACCTGGGCCGCCACAGAGGGAGACCATAATGTAAAGGTCCATTAGAGTATTGGCTCATTCTAAGCACATGTGAATACCTTAAAGACAGAGGTAATAAAGGGCTGCTGCCATTCACAGTACTCTGCTTTCATCCTTGAGGAATGTGGGTGGTCCTCGGGATCCCCATGCACCTCCTTCTGGCCTTGCATCACATCACAGTGGCAGCCTTCGTATCTGCGACCACCCATCTATACCATCAGGCAAAGGCAGGAAACCTTGTCGGAGAAATAGCACAATACCAAAACCCACACTCCTTTTTCTAAAATATTGAAACGTGTCATATTCTTGAAAACCTATCATACTATTATAAAGTAGGTAAATTGAATACCCCGCAACTTCACACTTGGAGAGAAACCTTAAACTACCCACTGTGGTGGGTCAGGACAGAGACTTGTATTATCAAATGAAAAGGTGTAAACTCATATGTTTCCCTAATACTATGGGTTTTCCCTACCTAAAACAAACTAACTAGGGTGCTCGTCAGTCGTCGGTGAGTCCAAAAGGAAAATCTGTCCTCTGTCCAAAATGAACCTTTTCTGTCCCTACCACTATCAAAACTACCTAAAGCACAGACAAATGACTCCCTTCTCCTGTGGTCTGCTTTTCAGCACAGTCACTTTAGTAACTTATTCGTAGGTAATTCTTAGCAACTACTTAATTAGTTAGTACAGTTCAGAAAGTGGGTTCTTCAATTCCTCTATTGTGTCATTGACACCTTGGCCCCCCCTTCAAAGGTTATTCTTCTCTCTCTTAATCTTTATCACACTTGCCAACTTTTCTGTATACAATGTCCAGACTTTTCCCTGGCTGGCCCCGATAGAAATATTCTCTAAAGGATCTTTTCTTTCCTCTAACACTTGATAGTTACTGGGACGAGTATGAGGGTTCCAATAACGATTCTCACTTGTTCCCACTTCTTTATTCTTACTGGGACCAGTATGAGAGTTACAGTAATTATTCTCACTTCTCTCCACCTCTTTAGATTTACTGAGACAAGTATAAATGTTCCAGTAATGATTCTCTTGATTCTCTATTATTTATCTTCTTCCTCACGTTAATTTAATGTTTCTACTTCACAAAAACGAACATTAGCTTATTCCTCACAGGGTTTGTAGGTGAGGGATTCAGAGAGCCTCTCCCGGTCTCTCCCGACAAGGCCCCGCCTGCCTCTATACCTAGTACACCTAGGGAGGGTATCGCGCAGCAAGCTCACCACCCTTGCCTCGCAGGGAAAGGCTTCCCCATGGGGAGAAGTGACTGAATCCCGTGATTCATCACACCGCACATACATATCTTAGGCATTTTTAATATCTATAACCCCTCTTCTCATAAGTTTTAAAATAAGTTAGTGTAATATTCAACATTCAAATGGATTGTGCCCTCCCACGTATTCCTAATTTTTTGACATGTATTGTCTAGCTTCAGCTGCTTCATAAATGTTTTTTTTCTGTCGGCAGTGGACGCTGTGCATCGATGTCGTCGACTCAATGTCCCTCCAAGGCCACATTCGAGGATGATGTCATTGAGGGCATATATAGGACCCACAGCACCCATTGCTTCAGTTCCGTTTTTCAGTGACAGCGTTAGCTTTGGGAAATAAGGCGCGCTTCTTCACTCTTGTGACGACTTCGCTATTTCGAGATTGCGATGTCTTCATCATTGACACCGACAACCCCGAAGTCCGGTTTCAAAAAATGTCAGGATTGCAGGTCGAAAATGTCTCTGACCAATCCTCCCGAATCTGTTTGTGGTGCCGCGGGCGGACCATGACACCTCTGTCTGCTCCAAGTGCCAGTCTATGACTGGAAAGGTATTGAAGGAACGTGAGGGGAAGTTGAAGGTAGGCCGAATCTCTAAATCTCCTACCCGGACCGTGAAACATTCAACTGACCAGTCGAGAGGCGACACTCCTCAGAGGAAGAAGGCCAAGCAGTCACACTACTCTTCATTCTTGAAGAAATCGAAGAGAAGGCACTGAAGGTCGCCTTCATCAACTTTGTCGTCAACGCTTCCCCCGAGAGAGTTGCTTGCCTAACCAAAAAGTCCACGCCGGCCGACTAGGAGCCCTTCCGAGCAGAGATGCTCAAAATATTTGAAAAACAAAAGCCTCCAAGCCATGCTCCAACCGCGCCTTCCAAATAAGCTGGGAAGGAAAGGGCTCGGCCTAAATCCTGTGCGCCCTCGTGCCCGGGACGAAGGCCCGATCCGCATCTAGAGCCCTCGAGGCCTTGATCCGATGAAGTCTCATCGAAGGATCAGTGGAGCCGCAAGCATAAATCGAGGTTGTTGACGCCATTGACACCCTTGATGCCTGCTGCGCCTTCGACGCAAGCCAAACCCTCTACGTCGACATCGACTCTGAAGGCATCAACTCCAGCTGCGCCATCATTTCAAGCTGTGCCATTGACACCAAGCGCCCCAGTTAAACCAATGGCGCCGATAAAGAAAGTTTTGACGACTACTCCAATGTCGAACCCATTACTGACAAACCCCATTATTTCTGTGAAAACGTACGTACCACTACCCAGGAAAGACTATTTTAAGTCTCTTTCTTCCATGTATGAAGAGGATGAGCAGTCTGATGAAAAGGCCTCCTTTGGCCTACAATATGGTACGCCTAATATACCTGAGAGTTTTGATTGCATAGGAGTCCTGGATGAGGGACCTTTATGACAACCTACAGACTGCAAGTAGGGTGGATGCCCCACCTGAATTGGAGTTTGGGAAACCAGAGGCTGGGGAGCATGCGGATGCATCCTACAGGCAACTCATCTCAAAGGTAGTGGACTACATGGGTTGGAGTAGACCTCCATTGCCATACAAACAAGATGACCTTACTGACATCTTAGACAAGGGTCCACAGTCGGATCCCATACTACCATTCCACATTGCCTTGCAGAAAAGGGTGACAACGAATTGGGAGACACCTGAGACCAATCCAACGGTTAATAAGAACTTGACCAAGAAGTACCGCCCTTCTAGTAGTGACCTCGACTACCTGTCAAAACATCCCACTCCTGAGAGTCTGGTGGTGCAGGCAGCTACTGTGACATCTAAACAAGCGGCGTACGAGTAGATGGATGGGCAAGGAAGGTATTTTCCGCAGGGAGTATGGCACTCTAATTTGCCAACTCCACATGTGCCCTCTCAAAGTTTACGTTCACTCAATGGGACAGCATTTCCATAGCGGCAGAGCACATTCCCGAGGGGCCTGAAAGAGATGGCTTCTTAGCCATAGTTAGAGATGGCAAAGAAGCCATGTGCGAGTCTCTTCAGTCAGGTTTGGATTCTGCTGATAGCATCAGCAGAGCCATGGCTACCAGCACCGGTATACGCAGGTTTGTGTGGTTGGGGAAGTCGGGTTTTGCATCGGATGTGCTATCCAGATTTCTCAACATTCCTTTTGACCGGTCTCACATTTTTGGCAACAAGGCTGACTAGAGTCTTGGGAAGTTGCAGACCTCGAAGGCGGCAGACAAATATTTAGGCTCCGCTATTAGGCAACCTCAGCCTTTTCGACCTAATGGACAACCTTGGAGGGAATAGATCTTTTCGCTACTACTGCTCAGTTGGAAGGGCAAGAGGAATGGCCAGTCAAAGGGGGCGAAGAAGATTTCCTCATGGTGGACGAGGAAGGGGTGCAAAGCCAGCTCAGGCAGCAGCTGCCTTACCATCTGCATCAGCCGCCTCAAAACCTTTGAGGTCTTGAGTCACAGTTCACCAGTGGGGGCAGGCTGTCTCAGCATCTAGAATAGTGGCAAGACATTACTTCGGATGCTTGGGCTTTAGAAACTTTAGCCCACTGTTACTGCCTTCCTTTTATGAGGAGACCTCAGAACAATCCTCAGAGAACCATTCTTTGAGGATTCCAGATCCGATCCTTGTATAGGATATTTTAATCCTGCTAGAGAAAGGCGCTATAGAACCAGTGCCTCTAGCGGAGAAGAACAAGGGATGGTATTCACCTTATTTTCTAATACCCAAGAAGGACGGAGGACTGAGACCCATCTTGGACTTGAGATACTTGAACAAGTTCCTCAGGAAGGACAAGTTCAAGATGGTTATACTTTCTCAGATCCTTTATGCCCTCCAACTCCAGGTTTGGTTGGTGTCATTGGATATTCAGGATGCCTATTTTCATGTGCTGATACATCCCAAGCACAGAAAATACCTGAGGTTCACACTTGGCGGTTCTCATGATCAATTTCAAGTTCTGCCATTCGGGCTGACCTCCGGCCCAAGGGTTTTCACCAAACTGATGGCGGTAGTGGCAGCGAGTCTCAGGAGAGGGGAGATTCACGTCTACCCCTACCTGGACGATTGGCTGATCAAACCGTGTTCTCCCGAACAAGCCCTGAATCATCTCAACGTCACCTGCCACTCTCTTCATAAACTGGGCGTCTCCCTCAATTACAAGAAGTCACATATGACACCTTCTCAAAGACTCACTTCCTTGGGAAAGAGCTCAGCGCCCGAGGTGAGGGTTCAAGACCTTCTTCAGATGGTTACCAAATTTCTGAATGCCAAGTGTCTCTGGGCTTTTGATGTTTTGAGGTTGCTTGGCCTCATGGCATCCTGCATTTTCCTGGTGCCAGAAGCCCGCCAGAGAATGAGATCCCTTCAATGGGCTGTAAGAATACAATCGTCCCAGTTCTAAGGAAAGATGTCGGACCTACTTAAGGTTCCAAGCAGGGTCGCATAGGATCTTCTGGGTGGGCCTGCAAGGACAATATTCTGAAGGGAGAACAGAGTTGGCAACCATAGATAACAGTAGTAATGGACGCCTCACTCACGGGGTGGGGAGCCCATACCAACGATCTGACGGTCAGCGGTCATTGGTCTCCCTCGAAGTCCAAACTACATATCAATCTTTTAGAGCCGAGGGATGAAGGCCTTGCTGCCCTCTATACGGGGAAATAATGTTCTGATAATGACGACAACACAGTGGCCATGTACTACCTCAACAAGAGAGGAGTTGTAGGCTCACTACCACTGTGCAGAGAGGCAATGCAGCTCTGGTTCTGGGCAGGAAACTCTCTGTTGGCAGTTCACCTAGCCGGAGAGGAGAACACGGCGGCGGACACTCTGAGCAGGCAGAGCAGTCTCCCACGAACGGGAACTAGCTCAGGAAGTCCTTCAAGAGATCTTCACCGGAAGTGCGATCTGTACTGCTCCAGGGAATTTCCCCCAAGAGGAGCTCTAGGGGACGCTTTTGTGGTGGACTGGGAATTTCCACTCCTGTACATGTTTCCTCCAGCCCCCGTCATTCCACAAGTGATCAGGAGGTTGAGAAAGTTCGGGAAACACATGATCCTAGTTGCCCCAGATTGGTCCAGGAGGGCGTAGTACCCGGACCTACTGGACATGTCCATCTGCCCTCCAATACATCTTCCACAAAGAGAGGACCTTCTCTCACAAGAGGAGGGTCAGGTTCTCCATCCAGAGGTCAAGACACTAAACTTTCACACTTGGTTTCTGAAAGGTTGAGATACAAGGATTGGGACATCTTGGATGATGTAATGGAGCTTTTGCTTTCGGCCAGAAGGCAAGCAACAAAGTATTTGTACCGTTGCGGATGGAATACATTCTGCAACTGGTGCAGAGAAAAAAACGTAGATCCTTTTATGTGTAAAACACCCTGGGGCCTCATTACTAGTTTGGAGGCACCCATGGTGCTATTAGCGCCATGGCTGCCTCCAAACTCGGGTCCGGGTCTGGGTTCCTTGAATGAGGAATTACCGGGTCATTCCAACCTTGGAGGACCCGGTAATTCCTCATCCAAAAAACCCATCCCCATTCGAGCCCCCATAGGGCTCAATGGGGAGGGAGCTAATAACGGGCCCGTTGACAACGGGCCCGTTATTAGCTCCCTGGTCCCCTTGCGGGACCCGGAAAGGACATCTGGTCTGACCAGACGTTCTGAACGGGTCCCGCAAGGGAACCTGTAATAGGGCGGAATGGGTTTACCGGCACTGGCACCATTACCGGCGCTGTTAAACCCATTCCGCCCACCTCGTAAAGATGCCCTGATGTTTCATCCTTTCTGCCATCTTTGTATAATCTCGGGCTCCATATTGGTACTATTAAAGGCTATTTGGCAGCACTGTCCATCTTTAAACGCTTGTCAGAAGAATGTCCCTACTTCAAAATTCCACTGGTGACACAATTTCTAAAGGAACTCACCAATATGTTCCCCCCATCTCCTTTCCAGGTTCCAGTATGGGACCTTAACCTGGTTCTAAAATTCCTAATGTGTGCACCTTTGAACCCTTACACTCATGCCCTTTAAGGTTGCTAACCTTCGTCCAAGTCACCCTTTACTACTTTCCACAAGGATAGGGTTGTTCTAAGGGTCAAACCTTCATTTTTGCCCAAAATCATTTCTGATTTCCACATAGGACAGACAACTGTTCTGCCTTGTTTCTATCCCCCACCTCATCCTAGCAAGGAGGAGGAAAGGCTACATAGGTTGGACCCTCGTAGAGCTTTAAGCTTTTATGTATCTAGAATGTCAAAACTACGTATTGGTGACCAATTTTTCATTGGATATATGGGCCACAAACTGGGTCAAGCTGTCTCTAAACAGACGTTATCCAGATGGATCATTCTGGCCATTTCAGAATGTTACAGGGAGGCAGAAAAGGAGCCTCCTGAAGATTTATGGGCCCATTCCACCAGGGGCATGGCTACCTACAGCCCTGCAAAGGGGTGTACAAATAAAAAACATTTGTGAAGCGGCAACGTGGTCTACTATTCACACGTTCCCAAAGCATTATTCCCTAGAATCTTCCCTCGGTCAGGATGGTAGCTTCGGTAAAGCAGTTCTGCACTTGGTTCATGAAACCATGTAAAGTCAAATTCTACTCCCTCCTCCAAATCAAATGCTGCTTTGGGAGGCTGTCAAAAGATGAGGAATATACGTGGGAGGACACAATCCATTCGAAGAACAAGTTACTTACCCCTGGTAACGTTCTGTTCTTTTGACTGGATGTTCTCCCACGTATTCCTCATCGCCCTCCCAGCTTACCCCACAGTAGAATTTCCCATGCTATTACAGCTTCCGTTCCTTCAAGGCTGAGTACGGTTATTCTCGTGCTTTTGCAGGTATTTCTGCTGTGAAGGGGGGAAAAACAGAACTGAAGCAACGGGCGCTGTGCATGCTATACATGCCCTCGATTACAACATCCTCGACGGAAGCCTTCGAGGGACATCGAGTCGACACCATCAACGCACAGCGCCCTCTGCCGAAAAAATAATAATTCCGAAGCAGCTGAAGCTGGACAATACATGTCAAAAGATTAGGAATATTTGGGAGGAACATCCAGTCGAAAGAACGTTACCAGGGGTAAGTAACTTGTTCTTCTTAACATGACATAACTTGGAGAATATTCTTTATACTCCAATTCATGTTTATTCTGAAATAGTTGAATTCAATATTTCCAACTCCACCTCCAAATATGGTATATTTCAAGACCATTCTAAGAGCCCACAGTCCTGCATATTGGAAAAATGGGTTACTTTAATGTTGACAGCATTGAATGGGGACATTCTTGCTTACCCCATTCAAACGTATTGTTAAATAAATAACAGTTTAAAAATGATGGTGTCTTTTATGAAAAAAATACTTACAACTGCACATTGATATATAGTGTAACATAGGCACATTTTATATTCCCAACTAGAAGCCTTCCTTGGATTAAAGAACGCTCTTAAAACTCGCTCTCACATATATTGTGATTAATTCAATATCATCAATACCAAACTTAAGAGGATTTGAAGAACATGAGATACCCCATATCTCTATATTGTACAATAGTTAATGTACTATTCCCAGCTCCAAATATGAAACATTCTGGGAATACGCATTATACACTCTACATATTTGTATAACATTCATAGAAACACAAACATTCATATAATATCAAATGTTTTTAGAACATGGTTAGTGTTTTTTGGGTCAGGTAAATAAGCTCTTTACATATTGATACATTTTATGCAAGGTGTTATTCATTTAGCTAGTGTAAGAATGTGCTGCTTTGTAAGATGCAAAATGTATTAAGCTCTTTTGTGATTGCTAGTATTTATTTTTCATGCATACCTGAAGCAAGATATAAATACATGTTCTTGCTGTTCTCAGCTCACCACCCCAGAACACCAATCCTCATATCAGACCATCGAATGCCCAATCTCTTACTTCACTTTTGGCTCCACCATCAAACGCCTTCTTTCCTTTCTACTTATCTGTGGTGCCATCTGCTGTCTCTTGACATGTACATCTGTACAGGGCTAGGAAAATATTTATATTGGCTTTTGGAAAATGTGCATGTTGTGTTCCCCCTTCCTCTCCACTCCTGAGTGCCCTTGCGTAGCCTTCTTGAAGGAGAAATTCTCTCCCCCTAATGGTGGTGCCATCTGCAATATTTCTTGAGGGATGCTGGTGAACCATGTAAGGCAAATAACAGGGAGCCTGGAGTTATAATGTTCAGGACTGGAAGTAGGCTTTACCAGCAGTGTAACAAATCTATTTATTGGATGTTTGTAAGGTGCCTCAATGAGTGGCCCAGTGTTAGAGCAATATAGTGGCAGAAAAGGCCAGCAGGATACAGCGCATAGAACGGCAACTTATGTGGCTGTGATAGGGCTGCGGCTGAGAGCTTGAGTAGGAGCCTGCCAAATTCCCACTAGAAATTGGAATTTAGAGAAAGAAAGGGTTTGCTCTCAAACTGCGCACACACATAGAATAATAAGCAAATCCAAATTAAATGAGTGGTTCTAATCAGAACTGGTGCAGCCTGACACGTGTTTCAGGCTTCCCGCTCTTCTACTGAGGCTGCTTGTGCAAAATTATAAAACATTGATGTACAACGAAAACATTTGTTAAGCATGATTCAATAGCAAAACAAACCAGTCCCCAGACCCAGGGCAAGGAGGCAGTTAGGGTTTGCCAAACCAACACATTGAGTATATGGTTTAAAGTAACAGACAGTTGCACCGAATGCACATATCAAATCAACCCAATTCAAAGAAAGGAAATTAAAAACACAATTCGGTGGAAAAAATATATCACATTATAAAACAATGAGAAGAGGGGGGAGAGAGAAAAAAGACAAAAGAACAACAAAATTATTCAGTGAGAGAAGATGCTCATGGTAATCAGCCAGAAATACATGTATAAGGCCACTGACTGTTAAAATTGTACCTTAATATTGGCTAGTGTGTATTTTGAATACTAGAGAAAAATGCAAAATTAAAAAATGTTTTATCAAGTGGCAACTTAATGAATCGAATACGATAAAAAGAGGGGTTGCAAATATGTTGCGTCATAGAAAATTGTTTTAATATTATATATATAGTTTTATCCCACTTACCAAAGGTAGAAGTTGAGTAATCTGACAAAGTTAGGCGTGGGCTCCCTATAGAGCAAAAGACGGGATGGTTATTTATATAGGAATCTGACTGACTAGATTTCCATGAAAATAAAGAAATGACATACCATTATTTTGCAGTTGCACGAATGAATTTTCAGTAAATTATTATCTTGCTGCAGCACGGGCAGGAAACGAAGAATGCAGGTGCGGCAAGAGCCAAAGAAAACAAAGCAACAAGAGGTCAATTAGCTAATTGAGTAGTTTATCTCTGTGGACATCTGAAGCAGCAAGAATTCTCGCTGGAAGGGTCCGTGTACAAATTTTCAACGTTGACTCACCAGTACGTTCACTGCTATGTGGGGAACTGGAGCCAAACGGAGACCCTCTGTGTGCCGAGTGTAACTCGGAGATGTGAGGGAAGCAACAGTGAAAACGCCCGTGAACAGGCGAGTCACCACAGAATCAATGGGAAAACAAGAGCGCCATGATGGACTAGTGTAGATATCATGTAAAGAAAATCATTAAAGCTACTCAATATAGACAAGGATATGTTTGAGGTGTGCGTATGCCGGAAATAAATTGCGCATGGTAAATGCACAAATAGAATTGGAATTACAAAAAAAAAAAAAAAAAATTTGCGAGACAGAAGGACATAGATCCGGAAGACATTAGTTAATTAATTGGAGTATGAAGTCACTTGAGCTGTCCACGGATGGCAGTAGTGTATTGTAAAACACCTGTGCCTACATCTATAATAAAGAGTGTTGCATGTGCTGAAAAAAATGCTAAATAAAGGAAGTGCGCCTCGACCTGACTAGATATGCAAGGGTTGTATTAAAACGGTTGCGCCCATGCTAGCAAGTGTATTCATTAAAAAAAAAAAAAAAAAGGGGGGGGTGGCGCTGCACCCGGGTAGATAGCATAATAGTTGAGTAATGACATGTAGATAGCGGCTGATTACCATTGACATCCATACAAATAATCGGTACCTATTGGCATGACATGTGCGAAGACCTTAAAAAACACACGTGTACCATAACTTTTAAACAACATGTAATCACAAAAAGACAGATAGTTCATGGTCTGTGTTCAGGCCAAACTCTACAGTACGGTATTGACAAATCAATCGGGCTTCCAATTGTCTAAGTTTGAGTATCTGGTTGCCTCCACGTTGTGGAAGTGACACCTTCATCATCCCAGCAAATTTGATCATTGTCTTGTTATCCATTTGATGGGATCTTTGCCAATGCAAAGCTAGGGGAGATTTGGAGTCAGATTGAGTAATTGAGTACAGATGTTCCCTGATACGAATTTTCAACGGGCGTATAGTACTGCCAATATAGAATAGGCCGCAGACACATTTAATACAGTAAATGCAGAATTTCGAATTACAATTAATAAAAGACAAAATCTTATGTGTACCTAAGTGTCCGAAGTTGCTATTGAATCATGCTTAACAAATGTTTTCGTTGTACATCAATGTTTTATAATTAGAGCAATATAGTCCTCACCCAATTGCCAAAAGTTACACTGTTATAAAAGGTTAGATAAGGACAGTTCTCTGAAGAGTCGATGATTAGAGTGAACATTTGGAGCTGGACACATTACGTGACAAGCGCCAGTGGAGGGACCTGGAGATAGAAAATGCATTTGTGGCCTCTGTGCAGTGATGGACAAGAACAGTCTTATTGCTTCCCTCCTAGTCAACTTCTATCCCTCCAAAACCCTCTCTTTTTTTCTCTTTCTTGTTATTACCTCCTACTTCCCCAGATTCCATATGCTCTTGGGTGACCGCATGCCACACTTGCTCGAGCCCTGGCAACCAGTTCTATGTTCTCATTTGCCCTTTCTCTTTCATAAAATGCCATCTTCCTTGCTGCAATTGGTTGCCCTCCATCTTGGGCTCCCAGAGGAGGTGAAGCGGATTGGCGGCCCGCAACAGGAGGACAAATTGGAATGCCTGATGGACCAAAAGATCCAAGATGTCTGGCGCTCTATGGCGAAAGAAGTGTCCCACTTGCAAGAGTACATCAAGCAGCGAGCTGACATTGAACTCTGCAACCGGAACGAAGCAGTGGAGAACCTAGCGCAGGAAATTCAGGAAAGGTAAGTATTTGGCGACCGTTCAATGATATTGTCTGTGACTGGGTTTCATAACCTGCCCATAATTAAATTAAAGAGTGACACCAGATTTTGACTACCAACTCCTTGTAGCACAGTGCTGAAAATCTCTGGAGGAGTGAAACATAAGCAGGAAACAAAAATTGTGCATGACTCAGTATTAGCTTTTATGGCTCTAACAGAAAGGAAAAAATAGTCCAGGCAGGAAAGTTTTCTAGGCATCGACTGGGTGTGCTTCTTTAAACTGAAATGCACCTATACAGAAAAAACTCAAATACATTCCGACTCGCACACAACTTTTCAGTAAAAAAAACACTATTTTAATTAAGCATTGTATCTACGGAAAAAGTAATTGTGTTAACTTTGTTCAAGAAATACATATTTGAAAATAATTGAGGAAACAATGAAGAGGCATGCATTTGTGAGGGGGGCATGCGTCAATTGATAGTATAGCACTATAGACTGAGGGAGGGGTCATTATCGTGGTGGGATAATGACCCACCCTCAAGTTAGAGCCTGAGGCAATGTGGACGGCCATAAATTAGAGAAAGGTAATCAAACCAAGCGAAAATTACCCCTCCCTCATTCTAAAAGGCTATTAGCACCCTTTTGTAATAGCAATATATGTTTTGGAGTAGTTGTAGTGAAGTACAACACGCTATTTTACTAACGAGAACAGTAAATATACAAAACTCAAGTTTGACTTTAAATAATACGGTTGTCTTCATAAAGTATGGTATCTTTATAAACCCTGCACTGCCTTATTAATAATGTATGAAGTAATCTAAGTATATATCAATGATGCAATATAAATTTGAGTTGCAGGGGAGAAAATACAGCCCGGCACTTGGGCCGTAAAAATATGCAAAGCAATAAATGGTAAGTTCCCAATGTATGGGAACTCCCCTTCGATGCACACTATCTCTGGCTGAAATCCAGCCAAACCGTTTCAACGGTTCTGTATGGTTCTGTATGGTTTTCAACAATAATATTAATTTGAGCCTTTTCTGGTGACAAAGAAAAGTCTAATATTCAAAAATGTTTTCTTGTAAAAACAATGTTTCTCTTTATTATGGTACTCAATGCGTTTCGAGAATATCCGCTCTTCATCAGGGGTTCTTTATGTACAACATTCAAACTGTTATGCAAAAGGAAAGAAAGGAAACATCAGTTCAGTTTGCTAATAACTTAAACCTATTTGAAATAGTTTCTTAAATTCAAAAGTAAATCACCCTAAGCCTGTTAAATCACCTTAAAGTAATCCAAACTATCCAGCCATTAGCCATTTTGCAGGATCCTGAAGTGATGACATCATCTTAGCGTCCTTCAGAGTTTTATTGCAGCTCTAAAACTGAGGATAATCTCCAATTAGTCTGTATCTGTTCTTAAAGGTGGAACTTACTTTTTTTTAATTAAAATGAGGTTCTAGTCAATACCCCTTAGCATGTCCAATTTATATTCCTAATATCTCCCAAAACTTCTAATCTGTCGTGTGCAAAATAAATCAATTATAAACTTTTATCCCCTAAAGATGGACGTCCAAGTGTCCAACACTGTAAAGTAAGCAGCTTTACTTCTGTAAAAAACTGTGTGCATGTTTAGACAAGCTCTCTTGTGTACGGGAAATCATTTGTGAGTGATCTGCAAGCAATAGTATTGATTAGCTGCTTTTTCTAGATACTAAAGGATCTGTGCGTTGTAACTGAAATTCATCGATGGCACTTAGTTGATTCGGCGTTCCTCTTGGAATTCGTGTCAGTGTCCCGCGTGTAAGTGGTCAGTACAGCGTCCCTAGCAACTGAGCATTGCCAGACTCGTCAAGCGTGAATCCGTCATGACGTTATACCCGATGTAAAAATTCTTTCATAATCGGATAAATGTACTTTTAAGAACTGTTTCTGGTGTGCTAGAGCATTAAGCTATAAACCTTCTGTGTTATTAATCCATCGTATTCATTTGTAAACATTAGCAGCACGTAAAGCGTCATGCCGCGTCCACTTATTATTGCCAAAATAAACAGTATAAATGTTTACTTGTTGTGTAGCCTAGTGCATAAGAGATGTAAAACGCACTGCAACGAGCCTATGTTGTCTCAATAAGTCACATAGGAGTATGTTGTGTACCCAAGCAAAGGTCAATGCTTTTTTAAGGTAAAATAAATGATGGGGGTTAAAGTAAGCTGTCAAAATATTTGTCTAGAGGTGTAAATGTGGTGGCTTTCCTTGTCAATAAGTAGATTGAACAGGCTACAGGGTGGTACATTGTTCTGTATGAACATCAACATAACTAATTAAATTTTTCTCACATTGGCATGACACAATTTCCTCATATATACATTAACACTGGTATCCCTTCCATATCATACTGTCACATAGGACATCCCAATTATGCGAATAATTCCCAAATTAGTTGGTTATATCATCAATGATTGGACTCCTCATGAGTCGGTTAGGGTGTACCTCCTCACGAGTTAATCACAAGATGTATGTGTATCTTTTTATAATAGACGTTGGGCTGCTAGGTACTGTTTATGGAGATCACACTAGGCTGGGTCACCTTTCCTAAGCGAGGTAACCACCCTTCTGTGGTTGGTCTCCTAATGATCATCCGTCTCGTCTAGAGATAGGGCCCTAGGTAGTACTCTTCATTCATTCCTAGTGGGTTGACCAAATGCAGAGCGTGGATCCAGTACAATTCTCACTGTGTGAGTTTTTTCATGAGGTCACCTCCTCTAGGAACAGCAGCTAACCCATACTATTCCCTGCAGATCACTCACAAATGATTTCCCGTACACAAGAGAGATTGTCTAAACACGCGCACAGTCTTTCACAAGTAAAACTGCTTACTTTGCGAAGTTTTGGGAGACATTAGAAAGATAAATTAGACACGCTAAGGGATATTGACTAGGTAAGGGAAACCTCATTTTAATAAAAAAGGACGTTCCACCTTTAAGAACAGATACAGACTAATTCGAGATTATCCTCACTTTTAGAGCTGAAATAACACTCGGTAGGATGCTAACATGTTGTCATCACTTCAGGATCCTGCAAAATGGCCAATGGCTGGATAATTTCCATTACTTTAAGGTGATTTAACAGGCTTAGGATGATTTACTTTTGAATGTAAGAAACTATTGCATATTGGTTTCTTATTAGCAAAGTGAACGGATGTTTCCTTTCTTTTCTTTTGCATAACAGTTTGAATGATGTACATAAAGACCCCCTGATGAAGAGTGGGTATTCTCTGAACGCGTTGGGTACCATAATAAAAAGAAAAACACTTTTACAAGAAATTTGTTTTAAATATCAGACTTTTATAATGAAGATTTGTTATAACCAAATTGTCTGTCTATAAAAAATGTTCTCGCCAGTAAAAGACTCAAATTAATATCATTGTTGAAAACCATACATAACGGTTTAGCTGGATTCCGGACAGAGATAGTGTGCAGCGGAGGGGAGTTCCCTCCATTGGGAACTTACCATTTATTGCTTTGTCTTCATAAAGTACACATTTAAATTGTAAGATTGGATTGGAATGTTTTTCACATGAGTATGCATTGGGTGTTATGGAAAAGTAAATGCTTTCTTTACACATTTTTCTGTGTTTTTATGTTTAACTCTGCAACAGTAAATTAGAAGGTGCCTGTCAGGTTGAAAGTGCAGTGAAACAATGACACTTGCACGGAGGATTCATGTTGTTAAAAGAAATTTTGCTGCAAAATTGCAAGTGCTTTCTGCTGTTTCCCTGTCTGCTTTTGAAATCAGAAAGATTGTAATGCCATCAATGACAGCCATTATTGATTGCATTCCAAGCATTCTGGGCTCGCAGGCAATCAATAATGACTTCCTTACTAATGCTAGTTATACAGAATGACGAATTTGGCAGTGCGAACAAGAGGTAGGGTGTCCTTGAGGAACATACACCTTAAGGCGTTCAGTGAATATGGGTGCTATGGTATCGTGTTTGTTTTTCTTGATACATTTCCTCATGTGCACTTTTCCTTAATTTTACTTTGACCACATTTTTATTGGGCACATTTTAATCTGTGTGTGGCAATAGGGGGTGGGGAGGGACTAGGGGAGAGTGTCACAAGTCTCTCCCCTTCTCACCTGCTTTTGTTGTTTTCTTGTGACCTTCTGTGATGTCTTCTTTCTCACGGTCTGGAATTTGTACAAACCCGAGTGCTGGTCCTCGGATTCCAGCGTGACGTTCGCTATCCAACTTCCGGGAACGTTCAGAATTCCAAGGTGGATACCAGGAAGGAATGATGTTCGCACTCGGAGGCACCGAACGCCGTGAGTCGAGCGCAGAAGAAAATCCAGGAAGATCGGAGGTAAGGTAGAGGAATGGAAGGAAGGAAGGGGGATTCAAGGAACCGGGAACCAGGAATCAGAAGAGAGCCCCGAGCGAGCTCCGGCAACACACGTCCAACTACAGCAAGCGGTAGCGTTGAGACGCGCAGAGCCGCAGGGCTTGTCTGTTTTGTAGAGCGTACAGCGTGGAGCGTAGAGACTGGCCAGCAGCATTCCGTTTCACGCGGCCATGTTGGAAGGATCACTGCATTCAATCCCCTATGGGTCAGGGTCCAGGAAGTCCAGAAGGGGCGCGGTTCATGACAGAGAGTGAGAATTTGGGGTATGGGCTAGAAGGCTTTTGGGGGTGACCCCTGTGCTGGACTAGAAGGATGCAGACACAGTGTTGACATTTCCACTGCTTATACAGGGCCATCTTAAGCACTTCTGGGGCCCTGGGCACAGACATCCTTGGGTCCCCCTCCACAAAACCAAAGGAATTAATTGATCAAGCATATCTGGTCACACACCCCCTCTTTGCTATCACAACCTATAGGTTGATATGCTGCCTCGCAACATTCAAAATAAGCATGTTACCTCCATTTAAGTACCTTACCCTCTTAATTCTTGTTCTGATCAGAATGATAAACCAGTAGCATTTGAAGGCCAACATTAGCAGTCTATGAAGAGGTTACTTCTGTTCTAGTATATACAGGAGGCTTTTTATCAATAATGCAGGACCGTATACAAAAGGTTCATGTAACCCAGAAGAGACAGAGAACTCACATTAGCTGCGGCACAGAATGCAAAAGTGCTCAAGCATGGACAGAGGAGACCAATTGGAAGGAAAGAGAAAGCTACACATACCAGCTAGTGAATGCAGATTAGAAGTTACCAGGAAGGTTTCTGTATCCAGACAGACTGAGATTAGAAATGGGACATGGTTTTCAAATAGTGTTGCCATTAGAGATGAAAGGAACAAGTGCCTGTGGTGTGCAATATATCGATGCTTACTTTTATCGTGAAAGCAACACTATAGCCAGTGAAACCATGAGTGAGTCTTTTTTGAAGATCATACCCTGAGAAGGAAATCACTCTGAAGGGCTGACGATTTTGAAAGGTTTAGGGACTGGCAATGAGGTTAGGCCATGCAAGATTAAATGAGATGCCCAGGATCATAAATTGTTAAAGGGTGAATCTAGGATGTGTGCCAACTCTGCAATTTCTGCATTTGAGCACTTTGTTTTCCAATTTTTCCCATGAACTAAAATAATCTCATTTTATAAAACTGACTTGGAAAGTACACAAATCACATTACCAAACATGATTTGTTTTTAAAACAAAATATTATAGAAGGGTGTTAGGAAAAATGGGAATGATTCTAGCTTCATTCTTTCCATCATCAAGAGAAGCTTCTGCTGGCTCCCGCTTGTGGAACAACATCTGCCTTCCTTTTCGTCTTGAGCATGATCTCCTCAAATTCCAGAAGCTCCTAAAGACTTTCCTTTACATTTCCTCCTTCCCTTCTTCCCTCCTCTGCTAACCTCAGTCGCTGTGATTGGTGACCAGGGCCCTTATGTGTCTTTGGGGCCCTGGCCTCCTACACCCAATCGCCTCAGCTTTTGCTTACACAAAGCACTTGCCTCAGCACCCACAGGCAACACCATTGTAGACTTGTACTTAACCGCTTGTTGCAGCTCAACGCTCCCTAGCACTTGCTATGCATGGCACTCACATCTGCTGCTCACCCACGAGCACCGACACTCCAGCATCTACCCTCACTGGCTCTCCCCCGTCTTCTCTCTCTGCATTTGCACCATCTGAATACTCAAAAGGCATAGTAGGTTTGTCTTTATCCTCCATTGTATATATTGTTTTTCAATCCCATGTTCCCTCCCTGTTGCCATGTGGGCACTTTGAAACACAATTTACTTGTTGTATAAGCACCTAATAAATGCACAATAAATAAAATACATATATATAAGTACCAGCATACCAATCAATGTGATTTAACAGATTTAATCTGGGTTTGTATTTTAAAGCTTTAAATACTAGCTAGTGAAATTGTCATTTATAAATGAGCAGAAAAACCTTTGACTTTTACAAAAAAGAAAACCATTTTTTGTGTCAAATGAGCAGACCTATGCTTTGTAATGTGTTTTAAGAAAATGTGTAATGTGTTTTAATGTGTTTTAAGAAAATAATACATTTGTTCCCCAAAAAAAAACATCTGTTGCGCTCTCTTCTTTCTATCACCCCTTCTACTCAATGGCCTACATAAGAAAAACGATCAAATAGTGTGCTAAATGATGCCACCAGCATGCGAGAAGGCAAACCTCACAGAAGACAGCAGAGTAATTGAACAGATATTAGATGATTTGACCAGGATCACTGTACCGTCTGCTGGCATAGTCAGGATACAAGCATGAACGCTTTGGTTCCACAGTCTTGAATTTGGATACTTAACTTCTTGGACTAACAGTTTATGATCATCGTTGGAGGTGTTTGCCTAGGTTTGACAATCCCCCATCTGAACAAACCAATTTCTAGACCTTCATCATATGGATGACATGTTAGTTCTTATAGCAACCCCTATCTAGTGCAGGTGCAAAACCAAGTACATTTGCAGGCAGGATTATAAACGTCAGTCATAGAAAAGGCTCAGCGAGCCTTGCTGGAATGTGCTATTCTAATTTTCCATACAAACACATGGAAGGCATGGAATAAAATGGTTAAGGCAGACACCAAGTGATCACAGTTCAAGGGTGTTTCTTGAATTTTGTTGGGTTGATTGAACGCCTATCTAACCCTAAATCTAAGGATGGGAGCAAGCTACGACCGCCAAATAATAATAACGCAGTCATAGTGGAGTCTTTGTGAAAATAAAAGGGCCTATATTAATAAACCTATTGCCAATCCTTACCTCTTAATATAAATAGTGTTGGAAAATGATGTATGCAAATTAAAAGTGTTTAAGAAACTATATGTCAGGATAGTTGAGCAGTTGGCTTCCCTTTCCCACGTTTACAGCACGGTACAAGGTGGCACACTCGAGCTTCGCACACACTCTGGCTTCTCTGCCACGAGGACTCATTTCAAAACATAGTTATCTGGGCCTTCTGCGCCAAAGTCTCTTTCCCAACAACAGTCTCTTATTGCAGAGTGCCTGGGTAACCAACCAAGTACCAAAGTTCCTTTCTCATTAGGATTTTCACATTCACAAGTTCTCTGGTTTGATGTTCACCATGGGTCTCCCTCGATCTGGCTCAGACCATGGGTCTCCCTCAATCTGGCTCAGACCTTATAATCTCACTTTCTTTGCTTTCTTTTTATTATCAAAATTCAAAGACTTTCGACTGTGCAATGGATTTTTCTTAAACCATTGCAGGACCCCTTCAATTCACTTCATCCATAAGTTTTGCTTTATTGCTTTTGTTTCTGCCACTTCTTGGCTGGGTACATCACACAGAGACCTTCAATTGAGCACACCCGAGGTGCCGGACCACTCTGTTACTTTGTCTCGTACCTTCTCTGATTCATATTAAAGTTCAAACATTCGTCGGCAATTGAGCTTTACTCGCATCTCTCATTGCACGTGTTAATATTCTTTGCTCTTGCGCTCTTCATACAATGTTGACTTCAACACAGACTTGGTCTTGCATTGGTCTCCCCAACTCACTGGCTGTGCTGATTTCTCTGGCGCTCCTCTCCTTTCTCGGCTAACAGCGCTTCACCCCTCGTTCAGCTGCCGTCTGGAAAAGGCTGTTCCTTTGTGTGATTTGCCTCACTCAGAGTGTGCCCTCGTGCTCCACCTTTTATCAGTGTGGGGAAGCTTAATGGAAGTCAGGTGTGAGTTGTTAACAGTAATTGCCTGACTTTGCTTGACGATAGTAGTGGGACATGTCCGGCACAATGCTCGGGTATGAGTCTGTTTTCTCCCAGAGGGGCTGTTTGTGTGAAAGTGTTCTTGTATGGAAGGTGGGTGTTTACAGTTACCAGGTATTCTACCTGGTAGGATGGAGTAAAGCTGTTATGGGGGGGGGGGATACCACGTCTCACCATCAGGTATCCCACTCCCCGATGACCCCTCAGCCAAGTTATCCTCTCGCACCGTTCCACCCCTAGGGTATAGATCCAAAGGCAATGGCTGTGCCCTGGTCACCTGAGAGAGAGATCCCCGAGAACTAGCGGGTGAGACACCCTCTGGTTTCTCACAACACACATCTCTGCAATGAGAGCTTAACACACTGAGCTAATTTCTGTACCATTGTGGCACTCAACTTCTCAATATGCATTTCAGCTTTGGGTATTGCACATGATCAACATAATTCCCACAGGAAGGAAATAATGCTACATGTGTTGTGTAGTTGTGAACACACATCCTGTGTATACCAGTATGAACACAGAAAGCATTAAAGGATGAATTTTTCAAGGCAGAATGTACTTGTCAACAATCAATAGGCAATAGGTTTAGAGCCTCAGCAGCATGCCATCAACTATCCTGACCTGTGCTATTTAAGTCTGGTGAACAATGGAATCTTACTTCTTTAGATCAGGAAGCCTTTTGGGGCCCCCTCCAAGGTGGGGGCCCAGGGCAAATGCCCCTATTGCCCTCCCATAAAAACATCTCTGTGGTTATATATTAAATTAGAAGAATAATGCTTATCTTTCCCTGTTGCTATGAGGGTATTATTTGCCCAAATAAATAATGAAGATGCTTATCAGTCATCAGAACATTTCCGAAACAAAAAAGTCTGCTGTCCAAAAAAGTATTTCACCTCACCACTTTTCTAACCAACTAAATGAAGCCAGGAGAATGACTCTCAAAGAGTTTCTTCTTCACTCCAAAGTTCTGTTAATGGGTTATATTTAGATAGTCTCTCGTCACCTTCTGTACTAATTCTTTTTTTTAATCAACTTTATTTAATAATTATACAAAACATAATACAACTGAGTAACAACAGAATGGGAACAAGCAAAAGATTACTCCATATACATCAGTGCAACAAAATCCAAATTACTACTAATTACTAAGTACTACTTCTGTACTAATTCTTTTAACTCCTTCAATAGGTTTTTGCAGTTACTCTCTTTTCTCTGGAAAATGTTCAATTGCTCCCATTTTGCCCTCTGTCTTATCCTTTGATCCAGGATGCTATGCCTTTTGGATTCCTTTGACATATAATTTCTTAGCTAGGATAGGGTTTCTTGGCGATTAATGTTCTGCTCACTTGATGTGTCTTACTTAACCTTTTTCCTTTATGTGCTCTACTGGCCTTCACTACACACTCATAGGATTCTCTTTCTGATATTCGCCACACTGCACTTCTTGCTTTATGGGATATTTTCCCCTCTTCCCAGGGATTTTGTATCCAATGCTTAATGATAGGTTTATTTGTGATTCTCTTTCTCACATTGTCACATTGTTAAGATTCCAGTTTATCACAGTTCTATTCCATATCTTGTCAATTTCACTGTGACAAGTTTTTCCAAATGCATAACAGTTCCACAGCGGCCTCCTGGTTCTCCCGTTCTCCCTTTTACCTCTGGGTTGGAAGGGAAACATCCCCGGCACCGGTACTTGCTCCTTTCCTCCTTTTTGGGTCCAGTTCACTCTCTCTTGAATTCCGACGGTGACCCACTCTTGGTCTTCTGCTCTTCTGTGACCAGGTAGGCTGCGGGTATCCAGACGTCTTGCTGTTAGCTGAGCATGGTGGTTTTGGACAGGGGCACTGCCCACCATGGAGCTGTCATGGTCATGCCACCACCAGGACTTGGATTCCCATCTGCTTTGCTCTCCAGTGCCTGTGATCTGTGAGAAACCAGAAGGCGTCTCACCCACTAGTCCACAGGATCTGTCATCCAGGTGGCCAGGACATGCCCAATGCTTTTGGATCCAGTTCCTGGGGGTGGACTAGTGCAGGAGGATCACCTGGGTGAGGGATCTTCGGGGAGTGGGAGTGGGAAACAGGATGGTGAGACGCGGTATCCCCTTCCCTGTAACACCTTTACCCCATCCTACCAGCTAAGAGAAAAAACAGACTAACACCCGAGCCGTATACCTGACAAATACCAGACGTGTCCCAATACAAGACAGGCAAAGTCTGGCAATTACTGACCATCACACACACCTGACTTCCATTACACTCCCCCACACGGATAAAAGGCATAGCACGAGAGCAACCTTTGAGTGAGGCAAAGCACACGCAGAAACAGTAGTTCCAAGAGGGCAGATTAACTAGAGAAGGACGACAAAACAGTGGTCCTGCGACGGGTCAAGCAAAATTATGCGCACAATCGAAAGTCTTCGATGTTGATACACTAAAGATGTGTGTTACAATAGATAAATTGGTCTGAGCCCGGCAGAAGGAGACTGATTGAAAGTTTTGTGTCAAAGTGACCTGAGCCTGGCGGAGGGGGATCCGGGGTGAACAGTGAATCACCCGAGAAATTGGATATGTGAAAATCCTGAGAATATTATGTTAAAGTGGATCTGAGCCCAGTGAAGGGGGATCCAAGGTGAATAGTAAATCACCTAAACAAATGGTTAATATGTGAAATACAAAAAGGAAAGGAACTTTATTCTTTGTTGTTGCATCAGGACCTCTGAAAGAAGAGACTTTTAATGGCAAAGAGACTTTGGCACAGAAGGCCATGTTATTGATGTTTTGAACTGCACCCTTGTGCTAGAGAAGCCAGAGACTGTGCTATGCTCGAGTGTGCTGCCTTATCCCGTCCTGAAAACTTGGGAAAGAGAAGCCAACGGCTTGAATATTCCGACATATAATTTCTTGAACACTTTGCATAACATTCTTTCCCACACTATTTGTATTTAGAGGTAAGGATTGGCAATAGGTTTATTAGTATAGGCCCTTTTATTTTGACAAGACACCACTAGGACTGTGTTATTATTATTTGATGGTCATAGCTTGCTCCCATTTTTAGATTTAGGATTAGATAGGCATTTTTCAAACCCAATTGAAGTTCAATAGACACACTTGAACTGTGATCACTTGTGTCTGTCTTACTGCTCATACAATGCCTTCCTTACAGAACGCTCAGCCTCCCAGGTTTCATACTCGCATTCCGGCCCCTTTTGAAAATTGCAGGCTCTGCAGCTCTCCTTGACTCCACCTCTCTCAGCTATCACACTGTCAGGGGACTTCCCCTGCCTATGCTCTCTCTCTGCTTTGACTCTCCTCGGTGTGTCCTCCTTTTTCAGTCTACTTGTCTCAGTTAAAGAGACATATTCTCTTTCTTGTTCATGTTGACATATTGTGGTTTTGGCTTCAGACAAATCTCTGGATTTCATACTGTTCTTAATTTCTGATTGTCCCATATATGCCATTAAGCTGAATGGCTTGGGGAGTTCCTCACAGGAACTGGAGTCCTTGTCCCCAAAGGGGGGAGACTCTCCCGGTGAGGCCTCACTTGAAATCTGTCAAAATCCAAACGAGGAAAAGTGCATGAAGAAAGTGGACATGAGGAAACGAGGGAGGACAGGTTGCTATATGAGATAACCGTTTTCTTTCGCAGGGTAGAATGGCCAAGGATGCCTACAATGCACCATATTTGTAAGGTGACAAACATGTCACCTGAGGTATTGAGAGCGTCTTTTCTCTGATGTCATACTGGGGATGACACTAATTTAAATGGAAGATCGTAAAAACAAACTCTGAACACAGTGGACAAATGCAACGGACACATCTGGAAGATAACCTGGGGAGGTAATGGATAACACAGAAAAAAATCTTCAGATGAGCAAGATTGCTAATAATGGATGGGTGAAAAAGGCAGTTTCGCAGAGATTAAGAAGCCAAGGAATATGGGGAGCAAAGGGACTGTAAGGAACGCATGGTATCAATTAGTAGACACAGACACAATAGATACAAGTTTCGAAACCTTTATTTGGTATTTTGGCTGGTAGAATTCCTAACTGACCCCAACCCTAAAATGAGAGTAGGTTCGACCATTAAGTAAATAACAACACAAGTCCAAGTCAGTCTAGTCAAAATAAAAAGGCCTATGCTAAATAAAACAGAGCTTGCCCTCCTTCTAACAATGACAAATGTGTTAAGGGAATACAAAAGGAAAATAGTCTCTCAAAAGAAATGCTAGCATGGCTTGGGTAGCAACTCCCTTTCCCACGTTCAGCCCTATGGGGTCTTGCGAGTTTCTCAAATAGGATAGTTGGATGACACAGTTCTATCAGTCTTGCACACTTTGGCTTACTGGCACAATTCAGCAGTTCAGGCTTGGGCTTCAAGCTTCTGGTAGTTCAATCACTTCCTTAGGCTTCATCCGCCTTGTCATAAATACAGAGTTCTACTTTTACTTTCCCACAGTTCAACACAGGCTTCCTTCTGCCGGGCTCAAGCCTGCCTCTCTTTTCACATTTAGTGTCTCACGTTATCACAGTTCTGCATAGGCTTCCCTCTGCCGGGCTCAAGCCTGTCTATTCTCTTCGTGGGGGTCCCCTTGCCCACATTTTGTCTCAGGTGTCTTTTCACTGTCATAGACTTTCGAACCTGCAAGGTTTTTGCCTAGGCCTCTACATGAGCACTTCAACCTCTCTTTTAAACAATTCCACAATTCACAATCTTCCTTATATGGAAATACACCAATGCCTTGTGGTACTTGTAGTTTCTTATCAAAGTTCATATACTTTGCCCTGTTTCCAAGATTCAAATGTAACACCAATACTTCTTGTTATCTATAGGGTTTTTTTAATTCTCTTTACTTTGCCCTCTTGGCATCTTTCATAGTTCATATGCAACACCAATACTTCTTGGTATTTCTTTCTGTTTACTTAGCCCCCTTGGCCTCTTTCAAAGTTCATATACCTTGCTTCATATAAAACACCAATACTTCTTGGTATTTCTTTCTTTGCTTTGCCCCCTTGGCCCAGGGGCATCATTTCACCAAAATGCCAGGGGTAGCGGAATTGACATTACGTGACCCATGACCTCTGATTACATCACAGGAAGTGAAGGCACACAACCTTTCACCCCTTAACAAAACAGGCTGTGGCATCACATAGCATTGTTCCTCACTACACTAAGAAAAATGTGGTTACAATGTGACTGTAATATGATATACATTTCATCACCATATGTAGCATTAATATCAGTGTGTATTACCAAATTGCTGTGAATGTAAGCAGACGTCCAACACAACAACCTGGACTACTGTACATCACTCAGGCTAAACTGTAAAGAGACAAAGCATTTCGAAGAGGCCTAACCCCCAAAGCACAGACATCCATTGCCTGCCATGTTTCTGGCCATAGACTGGAAACAGCAACTGACCAGCGCAAGTCCAACCAGAAAATCAGTGGTCTATAGAGTTGTTGTACTACTGCACCCTCTTGTTCCCAAAGCAAGTGCATTGCCCCAGAGCTAACCTTCAAAATATATGTTCTTTTTGCTTGAGGAAGCAACAGATGGTTTACTTCAAAGGCGCAGGGCAACTTCATGTAAATTAAATTTCAAATGGATTGTGTCCTTCAACGTATTCCTCATCTTTGATATTCGATATATAGCTTCAGCTGCTTTGGAAAAAAATATTCAGCAGAGTTGGCGATGTGTGTCGATGCAGTCGACTCGATGTTCCTCGAGGGCCTCCATCTCCACGATAATGTCATTGAAGGTATATATGACACGCGCAACGCCCGTTGACTTCGGTTCTTTTTTCCACGTAACCTGTCGCTTCGAGAAATCTATGGCGCACTTCCTTTGTTCTTCACAATAAGGTCTTCTTCTTTGACACTTACTACCTCGAAGACCAGGTTCAAGAAGTGTCAAGATTGTGATTCTAAGATGTCGTTAACTGACCCACACTGAGTTTTCTGTGGTGTCTCGGGGTGGAGCATAAAACCTTTGCCTGCTCCAAGCCAGTCAATGACCGGAAAGGCTCTGAAGGAGCGAAAGGGGAAATTGGTGCTAGGTAAAAACCTCAATAAGTCCCCATCGACAAACTCGGTGTGGAGCATAAAACCTTTGGCTGCTCCAAGTGCCAGTCAATGACTGGAAAGGCTCTGAAGGAGCGAAAGGGGAAATTGGTGCTAGGTAAAAACCTCAATAAGTCCCCATCGACTACCCTGACGAAGAAACCTTCGTCCGACGAGCCAAGAGGTGACGCTCCTCGAAGGAAGAAGGTTAAAAGATCAAGATTGAGGGGTGGCTCCCCCCTCTCCTCATCATTGTTGAGGAAGTCAAAAAAGAGGCACCACAGATCGCCTTCTTCGACTTCGTCGTCAGACACCTCCCCTGAGAGGGTATCTTGTCCCACGAAAAGCCCTACACCGGGCGACTAGGAAGCATTTAGATCTGAAATGCTTGAAATATTTCAAAAACAAAAAACCTTCTGCAAGCCATGCTCCTACCGCGCCTTCCAAAGAAACCAGTAAGGAAAGGGCTCGAGCCAAATCCTGCGCGCTATTGAGCCCGGGTCGAAGGCCAGATCCTCATTGAGATGCGTCAAGGCCTCAAAGAGATGACAAGTCATCGAACGATCCTTCAAGCTGTCGGTCCAAACATAGTTCGAGGTCGTCAACGCCATTGATGCCAGCTGCGCCTTCGATATTGGCGGCACTATTAACGCCAGCCTCGCTATCGACGCCAGCTGCAACATCAACACCAACAGCGCCATCAACGCCGGCAGCGCCCTCGACGCCAGCCATACCGTCGATTCGAACCACACCATCTAAACCAATTGTGCCATTGAAGCCAACAATGTTTTTGACGACTCCTCGAGCATCGAGTTCACAATTTATTAAGCCTTCAATGCCGTTCCCAAACAAGACCTATATTCCTTTGCCAAGGAAAGATTATTTCAAATTTATGAGGAAAATGAGCGCCATCAGACAATGATGCGCCTTTTTATCTTCAATTTTGTACACCAAATGTGCCTGAGAGCTTTATTTTGGAAGAGTGAAAATTGAAAGATCTTTATGATAATCTACAAATGGTCAGTGGGGTAGACACCTCACCAGAGCTGGATTTTTATAGACCTGAAGCTGGTGACCGCACAGATTCTTTATATAAAGTTGTAGATTATATGGGGTGGAGTAGGCCTACCCTCCCATTTGAACAGGATGTTCTGACGGACAACCTTGATAAGGGTCTGCAAATGGATCATTTTTTACAATTTCATATTGCTCTCCAAAAAAGGGTTGCAGCAAATTGGGAGACGCCAGAGACTAATTCGGCAGTAAACAAGAACCTGACCGAAAAACACTGCCCTTCCATTAGTGACCCTGACTACCTATCTAAAAACTCCACTCCAGAGAGTCTGGTGGTAAAGGCAGCTACCTCAACTTCCAAGCAGGCAGCTTATCCAACTATCCCTCCAGATAAGGATGACGAGAGTGGATGGATGGGCAAGAAAAGTATTTTCAGCGGGAGCATGGCTCTTAAATCAGCCAACTCCACATACCCTTCACTCTAGTCCTTCCGTAGAAAACTCTGGCTCTTTAACCAAGATATCAAGAATCACCCCTAGTCCACCCCGAGTACTAAATACCCTCCTAGCCCCTGCCGACAAGGTACATCAATGATATGGACTACGCTTGAAACATTCCTGTAGTACAATGTAACTGTATTTGCATGTATCAACACTTAAGTTAAATGATATGACATGGACTAAGCCTGAAAAGTAACTGGATGTACCCACTTTCTTAAGCACTAGCCATGACATGGACTATGCCTGAAATGTAACTGGATGTAGCAGTATTCTTAAGCACAAGCGCCCAGATGCCCAAGGGCCAGGTGCGCTATATAAATGTAATGAATAAGTAAATAAATGTGCCAAAATTCTCATTCACTCTATGGGACTGTATGTCCATAGCGGAAGAGCACATTCCCGAGGAGGAGGAAAGAGACTGGGTCTTTGCTGTTGTTAGAGACGGCAAGGAAGCCATGTGTGAGTCTGTTCTATTGGGTCTGGATTCTGCTGTCATCATCAGCAGAGCCATGGCAACTAGCCCCTTAATACGCACATTTGCGTGGTTAAGGAAGTTGGGATTTGTGCCGGATGTACAATCCAGGCTTCTCAACATGCCTTTTGACGGGTCTCACCTTTTTGGCAACAGGGCGGACGAAAGCCTTGTGAAGTTGCAGACCCCAAAGGTGGCAGCCAAATCCTTCGGTGCCGCTATTAGGCAGCCTCAGCCTTTTTGCCCCAGTAGACAGCCTTGTAGGGGTATATCTTTTTGCTACTACTCCTCAGTTGGAAGAGCGAGAGGAATGGTTGGTCAAAGAGGCCAAACAAAATTCCCTCGTGGTGTACGAGGGAGAGGTGCCAAGCCTGCTCAAGCAGGGGCATCCTTACCAACAGCCACTGCATCGGCCACCTCAAAACATCTCTGAGGTCTTGAGTCACAAAGCAACAGTGAGAGGCAGACTGTCTCAGCAGCTGGAACAATGGCGAGACATTACTTTGGATGCTTGGGCATTGGAAACCGTAGCCCACGGTTACTGCCTTCCTTTCATTCTGAGACCTCCGAATCATCCCCCGGGGAGCCACTCTTTGAGGGTTCCAGATCCACTCCTTGTGCAGTAAATTTTGACCCGGCTAGAGAAAGGCTCTATAGAACCGGTGCCTGTAGCGGAGAAGAACAAGGGGTGATACTCTCTATATTTCGTAATACCCAAGAAATGCGGAGAACCATCTTGGACTTGAGATACTTGAACAAGTTCCTCAGGAAGGACTAGTTCAAGATTGTCACACTTTCTCAGATCTTTCAGGCCCTCCAACTCCAGGATTGGATGGTGTCATTGGAACTTCAGGATGCTTATTTTCATGTGCCAATCCATCTCAAGCAAAGAAAATACCTGAGGTTCACAGTTGGCGGTTCTCATTATCATTTTTGAGTTCTGCCATTCGAGTTAACCTCCGCCCCAAGGGTTTTCACCAAACTGGTGGCGGGGGTGGCAGCGAGTCTCAGGAGATGGTGGATTCACGTCTACCCCTACTCATCTCAACGTCACCTGTCACTTTCTTCATAGACTGGGCTTCTCCCTCAATTAGAAGTCCCATATGACACCTTCTCAAAAGCTCCAGTTCATTGGAGCTGTACTGGATACATCCTTGGGAAAGAGCTCACCACCCAAGATGAGGGCTCAAGACATTCTACAGATGGTGCCTAGTGTCTCGCGGCCCTCGATTTTTTGAGATTGCTCGGCCACATGGCATCCTGCATTTTTCTGGTGCCCGAGGCTCGCCTGAGAATGAGATCCCTTCAATGGGCACTCAGGACACAATGGTTCCAGTTCTCAGGAAACATGTCAGACCTACTTCTGGTTCCAAACAGGGTCGCACAAGAGCTCCAGTGGTGGGCCTGCGAGGACAACATTCTGAAGGAAGAACCTTTTTGGCAAACATGGCCGGAGATAACAGTAGTGATGGATGCCTCACTCACTGAGTGGGGAGCCCACACCAAAGATCTGACAAGAAGAGGTTGTTGGTCTCTATCGCAGTCCAAACTACATATCAATCTTTTAGAGCTGAGGGCAATCAGACTTGCACTGAAGGCCTTTCTGGCCTCTGTACTGGGAAATAATGTCCTGATAATGACAGACAACACAGTGGCCATCTACTACCTCAACAAGAGAGGAGGAGTAGGGTCACTACCACTGTGCAGAGAGGCAATGCAGCTCTGGTACTGGGCAATTCAAGAAGGAATCTCCCTATTGGCAGTTCACCTAGCCATAGAAGTGAACACGCCGGCGGACGCTCTGAGTAGGCAGAGCACAGTCTCAGATGAGTGGAAACTAGCTCAGGAAGTCCTTCAAGAGATCTTCACCCTTTGGGGAACCCCTCAAGTGGATCTGTTCGCAACCCTTGTCAACCGTTAGTGTGAACTGTACTGTTCCAAGGAATTTTGTCCAAGAGGAGCTCTAGGGGACGCGTTTGTAGTGGACTGGGAGTTTCCACTCCTGTATGCGTTTCCTCCAGTCCCCGTCTTTCCTCATGTGATCAGGAGGTTGAGAAAGTTTGGGAAACACATGGTCCTAATTGCCTCAGCTTGGGCCAGGAGGACATGGTACCCGGACCTTCTGGATATATCAATCTAACCTCCAATACATCTTCCACTAAGAGAGGAAGGTCGGGTTCTCCATCCAGAGGTCAAGGCACTCAGCCTTCACGCATGGTTTCTGAAAGGCATAGATACAAGGATTGGGACATCCCGAATGACGTAAAGGAAATTTTAGCTTTTCCGTTGCCGTTGGAACAAATTCTGCAGCTTATGCAAAGACAAGAATTTAGACACTTTTCTCTGCTAGACACCGGAAATGTTATCTTTTCTATTATCCTTAGCCATCTGGGGCTCCAGGTTGGGAGGGCTATTTGGCAGCGCTAGCCATCTTTAAGCGCTCGTCGGGAGAATGTTGATATTTCAAAATCCCACTGGTGACACAATTTCTAAAGGGACTCACTAATGTGTTCCCCCCATCTCCTTTCCAGGTTCCAGTATGGGACCTTAATCTGGCACTAACATTTCTAATGTGTGCACCCTTTCGACCTTTACATTCATGTCCGCTAAGGTTGTTAACATTTAAAACAATTCTCTTGGTAGCATTAACTTCAGCCCGTAGAGTGAGTGAATTGCATACACTTTCTTCCAAGTCACCCTTTACTATCTTCCACAAGGATAGGGTTGTTCTGAGGGTTTAGCCTTAATTTTTACCCAAAATCATTTCTGGCAGAAAATTGTATTGCCCACATTCTATCCTCCACTTCATCCTGGTAAGGGGGAGGAGCGATTACATAGATTGGATCCACGCAGAGCTCTGAGCTTTTACATATCTAGGCTATCCAAACTTGGAATTGACGATCAGCATTGTATAGGCTATACAGGTCACAAACTGGGTCTGGCTGTTACAAAACAGACTTTCTCCATGTGGATCAATCTGGCAATGCTACAGACTAGCAGGTAAAGATCCTCCGGAAGGATTAAGGGCCCATTCCACTAGGGGCATGGCTACCTCTACACACCTGCAAAGGGGTGTACCGATCAGAAATATTTGTGAGGCAGCTACGTGGCCTACTATTCGCACATTCACAAAGCATTCCCTCGGTCAGGATGGAAGCTTTGGAAATCTGTCCTCCATTCGGTTCATGAAAACCATGGAAAACTAAATTCTTACTCCCTCCACCAAATCAAACACTGCTTTGGGAGTCTATCAAATATGAGGAATACATGGGAGGACACAATCCATTTGAAGAACAAGTTACTTACCCCTGGTGACGTTCTTTCGACTGGATGTTCCTCCCACGTATTCCTCATCGCTCTACCAGCCTACCCCACAGTAGAATTTCCCATGCTTTTACAGCTTTCACTCCTTCAAAGTTTAGTACGGTGAAACCCGTGGTTATGAGGGTACTTTCTACTCTAAGAAAAATGGGGCTGAAGCCAACAGGCGTTGCGCGTGCCATATATACCTCTGATGACATCCTCGAGGAACATCGAGGCAACTGCATCAACGCGCAGCACCCTCTGCCAACCTTTTGCTTCCCAAGCAGCTGAAGCTGAATTTCGAATATCAAAGATGAGGAATAACTGGGAGGAACATCCGGTCGAAAGAACATTACAAGGGGTAAGTAACTTGTTGATCTCACCTTGCGTCTATCTACAGTGTGCCTGTGATGCAGGTCTGGCAGATCTGGGTCAGGTCACACAGTGCCCAGGCAGGATTGGTGGCAGAAGCCACTGAGGCACACCCCTCATCACAGACACAGTGGCTCACTGGGTGTGCAAAGCAGACAACGCGAAACACGAATGAGAGTTGGGTTCATGCTGTTCTGTCACTGAGTACTGCAGGATGCTCTTACCCATTCCCAGCTCGCTACACCTAGCCCCCATACCCTTCCAGTTGCTACAGTACTGGGTATGAACTGCACAGACCGGTTTTTCCTGCATCCCTGTTATTTCTCCAGCTAACGAGATCTAGATTCAAGGTGAAAAAAGCAGTGGCATATTTAGCTGCATTTATAACCACCTTTTTCAGGTGCAACACAGAAATCTGCTTTTATCTATATGTGTGCCACCCTCTCGGCTGGCTTTTTAATTATCCACATACTAAAAAAAGGTGTGGAAAATGGGCTCCTGAGCAGCACAATGATTCTCGCTGCACTCAACGAGTTGCCGTTAATATGCAACCAAGCTTTTATTTCCTGCCTGTGCTGTTATGCGTCCAGTTCCACATGTTCTTCCAATCCCCTTTCACCTTCCTGCAGCTCACACTTGATACATTGCGAAACGGCCCCTCCATGCCCCACCAGACCTGAGAAAAAGGTAAGTGTTTGTATGCATGTTTTTCAGTGTGTGTTTGATTATGTGGATGCAAGAGTGAATGTGTGCACAGATGTGTAGAATGTGTGTTTGCATGTGTGCTCCTGTAAGACTGTTAAAGTGTGTGCATATGTGCAAGTGTGATAAGTGAATGTGTGACAGTGGAGGGGGACAGCACTGGCATGTCAGTGATATAAATTGGCATATATTTTGGGCACAGCATCATGAACAATATACAGAGGAAATGCCTGCAGTTATTGTGAGAGCAGCATCAGGAAAGTGATTTACAGTATAAATGCTGTCATCATGTTGAGTGTAGTATCTTGAGAGGGATTTATAGGGGTAATATTGCATATATTTCTGGTGAGGAAACATGCAAGTGATTTACAGTGGGAATGATGTCCTGCTAATGGGGAGCAACGTCAAAGTGATTTACAGTATTAATTCCTAAATATATTGTGGGTGTTGCATCATTAAAGTGATTCACAAGGTTATTCTGGCATATATTGTGGACACAGGCATCAGGAAATTTGCTCCTGTCTTCTGTTAGGGGCCTGGCATTTCTTGGATGTTTTCATGTGTAACCCTAGAGAATGATTGTAAATTATCTTTATTCCCAATTGTGCATTAAAATACACTGTTTCAACCCATTATTTGAAACAATTTCTCAAGGCGTGCCACCCAGTGCCCCTCTGCATAATTCACGGGTCCCTCGCTACGCCTGGTCACTGGCACGGTTTAAAAGTCCCCATTGTCACGATGCCTACCCCCGGGCATCCAGACCATGTCCATCAACTCCGGAAGCAGGCATCATGTTACCCAGAGAAAGCCCAGCAACCCCTGTTAGGGGCTATATGGGTACAGTCCTGGCGTCTATGGCACCAGGCTCATATGGGGCATCAGTCCTGGCGCCATAGTGGCTAGGCTCATATTTTGTTACTCGGGTGTAGTTGTGGAGGAATACTTACCTGGGACTATTTTGGAGGCTATTTAAACCACGCCCTAAGTGCAGCACACGCTTCGCGTTATTCTGCATCCTGCAGTGTAACGCTCACCGTGCCTGCAGTCAACATACAGGCTCTTGCCACGCCCGCCTCGAGTCCAGAGTGCCTAGAAAGAAGGGAAAGAAGAAGAAAGGTTAGAACAAGAACATTATTGGGTTTCTTACCTGATTCCGGATTCATCGCACCTTTGAACCAGAAACAGACTTTATTTTAAGCACGTTGCATCGCCAGCAGCAGCGCCACGCCATACTCACCGTTCCTCGCAGCATCTCTACTATCCGGCGCAGTCTCCATTTATATGTTGCCGCATTCCAGCACCTAAGGGGGACAAGAAAATAACAAGGTGAGCCGAGGGAACAAAGAAGGACAATCTCTTGCCACCATATACTTACCTGATTTTACTGCCAGAGGTATTATTCACCAGCACGCCAAATCTTCTTACGCCGCACCTGTAAGAAAAGAGAAAGCAGCGAGTTAAACCTTTCCATCATTTAACGGACAGTGTGGAATAACGCAGACTCTTACCTGAACCCTTTCAGCTGCCACAAGACTATCTTCTTTTGGGTCTAAGCTGCAAAATAAACAAAGGAATTGGGCAAGAGTGATTATTTACATTCATGTCCGCTAAGGTTGTTAACATTTAAAACAATTCTCTTGGTAGACATTTTTGAACTCTTAAGAACTATATACTTGCGGTCCTTCGCCAGGAGGTTTGGAGCCAAGATTTGTCTAGAACTCTTCCAATATCCTCAAGCCAGTGAAGTAACTGGCCATCAACGCGCCCCTGCATTCCTCGCAGGATGGAGAGCTCATCATTCAAAACTATAAGGTGAGCTTTGTGAACGGGAATATCAGAGGTGATGAATGGGGACGCAGTGAGGGGGCTATTACTCAAATCCACGGGTGGCTAATTCCCTTTCTCCGCCTTTAGGAGACTACTTATACGGGTCAAGCATACGAAGCTAGGTGGGCCAGTCCAGTCAGTCATCTCTGCACTACACATCACGTTGGTGGAGACCGTGGCTGTCCAGTTCCGCTCGACACCCCTGTGGGAACCAGGTGCGCGTAACACCCATCCAGCCACCACTGACCTGGAATAATTTATAATGCAGGTGCCCCCTGCAGAGGCAACCCGGTACCCCGTAATAGTGAAGAGGTGTGCAATTTGAAGGACCTTCATTGAAGTTCACATATGGAATTGGGTCCTCTCTGCACATAGGTCACCACTTGACTGGAAAATTATTAACTGGCATAACTGTTTAGAGGAACCGTGCACTGAAACCGAGTTTCTCTGACAGAATTCAGCAATCACAGTTACTTTCTTGCCTTTGATTCCCATTGAAATACATTTCAACTCAGAGCATTTCACGGAGACCTTCGAATTTGCGACTTCGCCTCGCAGGACCACTCTGTTACTTTGTATCCTTTCCTTTTATAATTCATAAATTGTCCTTTCCATTAGGCATTTTATCAGCACACGGGTAACCTTCAACTTTTGAGTTAGTTACTTTTGACTTCTAACACACACTGGGCTTTTGTTGCTTTCAATAACTCACTGGTAGTGTTAATTGGTCTTCTTTCATCAACTCCCTTAGGCAAGGCTGTTACCAATGCCTCCTCAGCTCCTCTCCAACTCTGCTGTTCTCCCGGGAGGGTTACGGGCCGCTTTCAAGTACCTTGACGGTTTCTCTCTTCCACTCACTCGGTTTCAATCTTGGAACGCTTACGGCTTCCCGAAAGTGTGGAATTCTCGCCTGGCTCTCTTGTTCTCTGCATCTGCCAATCAGACCCTTAGCCTTCCAACTTCCATACCCTGGTTCGCATCGGCCCCGAAAGAGCTGTTCCTTCTCCTACCCAGCCCCGCTTAAAGTGTGCCGGTGCATACCCACTTTTATCCTGACAGGGAGTGTTAACAAGTGGCAGGTGTGTATAGTTAAGATTATGTACCTGACTCTGCCTGACCTCATGCAGGGGCAGTGACATTGCGAGTCAGTAGAGGTAATCTTTCTAGCCTCATTCCTCATCTTCCTCAGCTCAGTAGTGTTATTAATGTAAAGTGGCGAGGAATTATGGGTGTTGTAGTTTCCCATGAAATAAGCAGGGATAGGGGTTAGATGAGATGTGGAAAAAGAGGGATACCATGGGCCTCATTACGAGGTCGGCGGTAAGGGGTTAATGGCAACGGTAAGGGTGCTGTTGCCGTTAACCCCTTACCGCCGCATTATGAGGTCCCTTAGCGGGTCCCGCTATGGGCACCTGGTTTTACCAGGCGCCCTTAGCAGGAGCCGCTAAGGGACCAGGAAGCTAATAACGGGCCCTCTATTAGCGGGCCCGTTATTAGCTCCATCCCCATTCCCATTGAGCCCTATGGGGGCTCGAATGGGAATGGGGAATGGTTCTCAGAATGGGGACTTACCGGGTCCTCCAAGGTTGGAATGACCCGGTAAGTCCCTATTCCGAGAACCCGGACTCGGAATGCAGTAAGGGGGTAGCCATGGTGCTGACAGCACCATGGCTACCTCATACTTCGTAATGAGGCCCTATGTCTCACCATCGGGTGCTTTTCCCCCACTCTCTGAAGGACCCCCTACCCAGGTGATCCTACCTCGCTTGTCCACCCGCAGGGTCAGGATCCAAAAGTGATGGCCTTTCCCTGGCCACCGAAGTATGGGTTCCCGGGGGCTATGTTGTGAAACACCCTGTTGTTTGTCACAAGACACAGAATGGAGCAAATCTAGATCACCGGGATGAATCAAGGTTTGATAAACAGACCGTTCTTCCAGCAATGCTCAAACATAGAACTAGTGATAAGCAAAAGCACGTAGTGCCCAGCTGGCCCTGAAATGGAATTACTAGCTATGCTTTCATCTCATAAACTCTTCAAGGAAAGGCGGTAATAGTGAGAGGTTACAATGGAAACTATGGATCTGAGATAATGTAGTTGTACGTTAAGCTTGGAAAGCAATGGCTATAGAGGAATTACAGGAAAGATCAGGACTTTGGGAGCATAGATTGGGATCTGTTGAGGTGCAGGATCAGGAGAATACCAACCCAATACCAATGTAGTTTCAGGATCAAACCTTATGGTCATGTCAGGGCTTACATAACTTTTCCAGAGGCCTAGCCCTGCACCTAAAACAATTTTCCCTGAAGCTACATTCCCAGCAGCCAAAAATGGACTGTCAGCTACCGATATACTGTATTTACATCACAATTTGTGCACCTCTCTCAAATCGAATCACTACGTCTACAGCTTTATTTATTTAATTTATTGTGTTTGATTTATTTTAAATCTTTCACATCGTAAAACTACATGATGACGCACAAAAATAGGATAGAAAGAATAGAGAGAATGGACATGACCATATGAGAATAGTTCCAATTAAAAAAAAATTCACTTAATTTTAAAAGTTGTATGCATACTTCTAAAACTATGCCCCAAAAGATATGAATATAATTAATTGTGGCTATAGAACGATCTAGTCTTATCCACAATTTATGGGTCACAAGGGACCACCCATTTTCTACAAAATATAGTAGGAGGTGTCACCAGTTGCTAATACAAAAACTCACCACGAGTGTGGTGCGTGCACGAAGTGTGTGGACAATGTGCTACAGTTGAGCTACAGACTCTTCCAGAGTTGATTCTGAGCTTTCGGAGTCTGCTTTCACTTTCCATGCTGGTAGAAAGAGGTGTCACCAGATGTAAATACAAAAAACTCACCATGAGCACACGCGGATTGTGTGGAGAGTGTACTACAGTTGGCCTACAGACGTTTCTGGAGTTGCTCTCGAGCTGTGGGAGTCGGCTTTCATTTTCTGTGCTGGGAGAAGGAGGTGTCGCCAGTTGCAAATACAAAAAACTGCCACAAGCATGGTGCGTGCACGAAGTGTGTGGACAATGTGCTACAGTTGAGCTATAGACTCTTCCAGAGTTGCTCCCGAGCTTTCGGAGTCTGCTTTCACTTTCCGTGTTGGTAGGTGTCACCAGCTGTAAATACAAAAAACTCACCATGAGCACACACGGATTGAGTGGAGAGTGTGCTACAGTTGGGCTACAGACACTTCCAGAGTTGCTCTTGAGCTGTTGGACTCTGCTTTCACTTTCTGTGCTGGGAGAAGGTGACACCAACTGCAAATACAAAAACTCACCACAAGCGAGGACTGCGCACAGAGTGTGTGGAGAATGTGCTACAGTTGGGCACGTTGGGAAACATGGTACCCACTTTACTGTAGAATACTGCTACCTGATTGTACTTTGGTGAACTGCTGCCCGGGCATTCTATCTTATGTGAACCAGCCTGGAACCTGAAGCTGAGCTGGGGTAGTCAGCACAGACCACGCTAGATGTAGGAAATGGGAGGAAGCTGTACTCCAAAACTTGCAGCCCCACATCACGACTATTGACTGCAGGGGTCTTCGGTCCCCATAAAAGGTAATGCTTTCGAATTGTATAACCGCCGGTCTGCACGTATCTGGTAGGGGACTGTTACTTTAATTGTGGGAAACTTACACTGCGCTCACGTTCAGTTGCCCCTGTTTGATCATGCCGGGGTAAACAGTGGATAAATATTACAATTTGCTGAACATTAAGTCTTATGGTAACCAGGCTAAGACTTTGAAGGTGACTGATGCATCCCAAACTCCCCTCAAAATCTCACATATCAACTTGGACTGCTGAACACACGGCTAATATGACAAAACACAGTAAAATCACCTTGTTCTTTGTGCCAGAACAAGTGACAGCAGAAGTCCTCCTTTAGTACAAACTGCAGCAGTAAACAGGTGTAAAGATCATTCCCTTCCTATAGATAATCACTCTCTCCTAGACCTTTGTTTCTCGCTACAGAGCTTGGATGCTACAAGGGTCATTCCCTCCTCTGCTTCTCATACTCTCATTACTAGCCCATCCCAAGTTCAAGAGGGGGTCGAGGGAAAGACACAAACCACGCATTATGCTAAAGAATGCCTTTCTGCCACTCCCGATTTATATACTTACTCTTTACATTCTGATGACAGTAAATCGACAGGCACTGACTGCGTTTATTTGGGCTTGAGTATCACTACCCTCCAATTTCCTGTGGAAATGTTATTGCAATTATGCAGGAAGATACATGAATCTCAACATGGGGAGATCATGTGTCGTCTCGAGAAGTCGATTGAAAAACTCTCTCGTGCTCAAATCTCAGCCTTCGACATCAATACCTAAGTTTTTGGCAATGGAACATTTAGTTGAATTAGGGCCAGTGGCAGAGATATGTTTAAGTGAGTATGGCGATAATTCTAAGGTCAGCTCCACCATCTATTTAACACGTAAATAGCGTAGACTTGCAAAGCGAAAATAAACTCCAGGAGAATAAGGCAAAGCAACCTCCTGTGCCACCGCAAGCCAATCCACTCAACTCTACAGGGATTTCTAAATCCTTCAGAATCCCCCAAAAAAGAAGGCAGAGAGAAAATAGTTGTAAGCTGCCTTGCATTGAAGTCCAAAGGAACACTTGCATGTTGGCTTATGAAAGACAGTACTCCAATGGTACAGGACAAAGTCGTACCTAGGACGAAAAAGAAAAAGAAAAAAGTAAAAGTCATGGAGGCTGCCTAGATTATAGAGGTGGCAGAGGATACGTCATTCTCCTCGGATGAGTCTCTTTGCAATTCTACAGGCAGATCTGGACCTACATTCGATCCATCTGGTGTGCATGGGCCTGATCCAATTGGAATAATAATCCAGATGCCTAAGAGTTTCACCATTGGTTATAAATCCTCAAAAAAGTCCAAATGGTTTAATCTTTCGGATCTGCTCAATCTTATCCACCAAATCCTCCCATTCAGGAGTCTTACTTCCGATGATTTTGATTTTGGGGAGCCTCTTTCAATGGCCGGTGGCTAAGTGATTTCTCGTATTCATTGCCATATAACTGACACTTGCTCTTTGCTCCGTTTCCAGAAGATCACCATCAGCTCATTAGGTTTTGAGTAAGATGGTTTTTACAGCCCTATTCCCAAACCTAGTTGTTCTTGTGCAAAAAAGCTTGTGAGAGCCCCAACAAACAAGAAATCAACACTCCCTTCTTCGTCTGTAGAAGGGAGAGATATTTTCTGTGGCTGGGAATGGTTGATGAGCTATCTTCCTGGTAGACCTGCAGCCAAGGCCTGTTCTTTCACACTAACTTCATAGAACACAGTGGCCATCGTCAACTTTTGAACAAAACTGACTCTCTATCGGAACTCCTAACAATTGATTTGTGTAATTTACAGGAAACCTGGCTGATGGCTCCCTTTTATGTTGATGGCTATACTATGAACTAATCAATGGCAAAGAAGGGCCTTATGGGGAGAACATTTGGTGGCCTACTCGCGGGTGTTAAGTCCCATTGGCGTCTAGACAGGTTAAGATCGATAGTGAATTCATCTTGACCATTGATGTTGTCTTAACCACCAATCCAATTTAGCGTGCACTTATCCTGAAAGTATATCATCCTCCGGGGTGCCTCATACACAGATAATCTGCTGAAATTAATTACCAATGCATTCATTGAATGGTATGAGGTTAACGCTAGTGACGAGGTTTTGATGCGTGGTGATTTCAATGCTCAATGCTTTGACAGAAATGCCATTACCTCCTATCCCCAGGTTGCAGGCTAGCACACTATGTCCTTGGAATTCTGTAAGGACTGGGACTTAACAATTTTAATGGCAGAACGGTGCGTGCCTTTCCGGTGGGGGAGGGCAGCATTGTTCAATGGTAAATATATTCCAATCTTAGATTATTGGTCCTCCTCTGAAAGCAGGTTGAATTAAATCAAGGCGCTTTCTGTAAGCCCCATTGATGGCAGTGACCATGCTAGGGTCTCTTTAACCATCTCCCTGTTGGCTGAGCCCCCTTCTGCAACAAAAATAGGAGACTTGGATATCAACACTGCGGGAAACCAAATTTCTTGGACCAAGACTAATTTGACCAAGTTCACCTAATTCTGGCAAAGTACTGACATTAACCTGGCTGTTGAACTATACCACCTCACTGGTGATGAGTTCTAAACAGAGGCATAGACAGGCTAGGGCCGGAGCGGGCAAGGCCCACCAACATTTGTAAATACCCACACAACATTGTTTTAAGTCCATGAGAATGAACTGGCCCAGACATGGGATTGAAAAACCATAAGCTTTGACTTGCTAGAATTGATTTCCAGATCGTTCATTCTCATGTAAGCTTTCAAGGTGGAAAGACTGTGTTAAAGTCAGATTGGTGTTAGGTTAAAAATGACCAAGTCATCTACATAAGCCAGACATAAACACTGTGGAAAAGAATTAGACGTCTTCAATTCATTGGCTAGGTCTCACATTTATTAATTAAGCAGTGCAGGTGGCTAAAACCCAGCCCTGGCATGCACCTTAAAAGATGGAATAATATTAGACAAGACACTCTCAGCGTTTATATGTCCCAAACCTTTGTGCCAGTGTAAATCTCTTTAAACTTTTACTAGATGTGCTGGACAAGTCCACTTTAACAGTTTGTCCCAAAGTCAATATCTATTTACTCGGTCAAATGCTGAAGTTAAATCTATAAAAGCCAGATATATCGTTTTTTTTCTCTTCTTTTTTTTAACATTTTTTATTGATTTATAACATATAACCATACAACTTTACCTGTGAAAAGAGGAAAATAATATGAGGCCGGGAAACCCAAAGGAAACACACCAAACACCAGTTACAAAGGAACATACAAAGTACTTTATTTTAAGGTCAAGCAATGACAAAGTCAAATGACAGGTCAGATAGCTATCGGCCCTCAGTGCAACACAACGAACTTCAACGGGGTTCGATGTATTCAGTGAGAGATAGTACATTGGGGCATTCAGGCTTTTATACATTTCTCTAGCCTGTTGTCCAACCCCTTCGCGGGTTAACCATTCCATGAATGTATAACAGGTCTAGGGTCTCTGCCAGGTCAACTCTAATTTATTCATTAGTATGCGCATAGATCAGTTCCGTTGATACAGGTAATCCATTTACATGCAGGTCAACAGAAGGACAAGGTCTCAGTTCACGACCCTAACAAGTGGCTTGCAGGCAAGTTATACATTAGCTGTACGGAGGTCATGCCGACCAGGTTCTGTTCGGAATGGCATCGTCCACCATTTTGAGGTACAGGGTGACTTTTACACAGCAAGAGAACCTAAAATGGCGGTTTGATTCAAGATGGCGGCTTACATCAATTTCTAAGGTCAAGACCTTGCTGTAGGGAGTTATTCGCGTACAGTTTTATGCGACTTGGCGTAGGCCAATATACATATAATCGTTTACAATAGGAGGCCTAATTTAATATCCAGTTTGACATACCAACCATTAATCATCAAGCACTTTACACATTTAGTTATATGCATATTTTCTCCCCCCCTTTAACTCCCTCCTCCCACCCCGGATCACATCCCACCCCACATCTTCTACCCTACCTCCAACCCCTCCATTACAGTATTGTATCTTCACATTTGTAGGCCTATCAAGCATTCTATACATCCTGTTCCCAGATAGATAGGGTTGCTATCAATTGCCTCCAAGCCTCCAACCCTCCCTGCTCTAGGTCCATGTCCCTCCCTCTTGCTTCTTGCCACACCAATGTCTACGCATTAGCCCATTTTACTAGATCTCTCCGCCATCCTTGCACCAACGTTCTCGTTTACGCTTTCCATACCATCGCAATTCTAGGTTTTGCAAGTACATATGCTAAACCCTTAAGTTTATTCACATGCTTAGCTCTCTTAGGTTTTGGGAAGCTCCCCAGAAGGTATGCCATATGGGATCCCACATCCAAGGTAATTTCCGCTTTTGCCATGATTTGGGCTATCTCTCCCCAGAATCTACCTATCTCCGCACACGCCCAAAACATATGCACCAACTCTGCGTTCACCTCCCCGCACTTCGGACACGTCTGTATTCCTGCTTGACTGAACTTGGCTATTTTGTTTGTGGTCAGGAATGCTCTGAGTCACCTAGGCTGGATTTGCTGTAATCGCACATTCCTCAAAATCTTTTTATGATACCCCATAGCTCTGCACCACATCCCATCTGACATTGGCTCCCACATATCGCTCTCCCAATCCAGCCTCGTACATACTACTTCCCTGCCCACCTTGGACATCAATAACTCATTTATTTGAGACCTCTTGTCCCCCTTCTGACACATCATAAAATGTTTCTATCATCTCATCCGGTTGTAGGGACAGCTCAGATTCCGGCCACCTGCCCCTAATGGCCATAAGGAGTCTGGAGTGCATGATGTATTGCCCTTGGTGCAACCCTGTGTCCCCAGTCAACTCTTCAAAATCTTGGGACTTCCCCTCTTTAAGTACATGTCCCACCGTCACTATCCCCATTTGCTCCCATCTTTTCCTAACATTAAGCCTAACTTGTTCATCTACCCCTTCTAGCTTCGCCAGTGGTCTCTGAGGAGAATATGGAGTAGGATTATCTATTATTTGGCTTGCCTCACTCCATATCGCGCACCCCAGGCGTAACAACAAAATGCTCGCTGGTGGTGCACCGGTTGGGTGACCATATTACTTAGTTTAAAAAGAATGGGGCACTCTCTGCACGCAACAGTCTTGATTCAGGTGTCTGTTCCTCTGATAGCCACTCGGCCACAAATTGGAGTTGACTAGCTAAATAGTATACTTCAAAATTAGGTAATTTTATACCTCCCAGCTTGTGCACATTTTGAAGCTTCCATAATGCTACTCTACACCTCGAATTATGGCATAGGCAGCTTCTGCATGTGCCTAGTAATTTCGTAAAGAACTTCTTTGGTATTGCAAATGGGACATTCGTAAAGTAGTGTAGTAATCTCGGCAGCACCACCATCTTCAGTAATGCTGTACGCCTCATCATGGACAGTGGTAGCTTAGTCCAACATACCAAACATTTCTCAGTTCTGGTCACCGCCTTTACCGTGTTATGCATTATTATTATTATTTGTAAGGGTCGTGGCATATGTCTACACCCAAGTACCTAATTGTATCCATTTCCCACCTGATCGGTTGCACCGGCAGTTTATGTATCGGCTTTCCTACATACGCTCCCAAGGGGTATAGACTCGACTTCTGTGGGTTAATAGTTATGCCCGACAATGCAGCATATCGTGCCATCACATCTAAAACATATTGTAGATTCTCCTCTGGTATTGTAAATATAGGAGCATGTCATCTGCATACAACGAACAAACAAGAAAGTGAAGAACACAATATTAGCACACCCTTATTAAAGAGCTGTCCAGTTAAAGAAGTTTGAGTAGGTTTTAGTTATACTATTATTGTGTTTGCAGATAGAGTTAAAGGTGCAGAGGAGAAAAGGACAACCTTGACACCTAGGTTGTACAATATAAGAGACCTAAGAAAAAAGTTCCCAATTAGGGAACAAGCGTCCCCTGCACACTATTTTGTGTCTGGAAAAACCAGACCAATAACTTGTATTTGTTATTAGTGTTAATACATATAGGTAGTCAATGTTAGAGAAAAACCACATTGTCACATGTGGTATTATAGTCACAATCGCAATTCAAAATAACAATTCAATCAATATTTGGTCACAAAATTTCTTCTTTTTATTCATGGTGATGATGCCATGAGGGCCCAACGTGTTTCGAGTAACACTCACTCTTCATCAGGGGCATGTGCAATTCTATAGAGGAAGTATATATAACATAACAAGTTTAATATTCTTGTAATCACAATTTTACAATTTTTCGAATCAGTCAGTTACAGTGAATAAATGTTAGCTTTATACATCTTAGTAAGAACCACTCTATAGAGATCATTAACAATCAGTAGTTCTTATGTATCTAACTTTCCTTATCGGCAAAGGAGTATGATAGTCAGCCTACAATCTAGTACATCATTGTAGTAAGAAAAGAAACAATAGAGAGTCATAATATCTAACCTTGTGATATTTTCTTAAGAATTCCTTGTCTTGTCGTCTTTAGGAATGGTCAATAGATAGTAGGTGCTTCATATAGACATTTCAAATTCACTGCAATCCAATAGGGTAGAACTCCACTACAGTAGCCCTTTCGAGACTGACCAACTGGCCTGTGTAATAAAATACAGGAGCATTTGAAAGATGGAAGATATTGTTCGACTGAGAATACTTCTAGATGCTTGTGACTCATTTAGATAGGTCATAAGATATAAGAATTAAGCTTTAGAGGGCACTTACTGAAAAAAGTGGCTGGAAAAGCATGGTGTCTTATACAGTCAGACTGATGTGTTTACTCATACATGTGTCGTGGTCCATTGTTGGTTAATACGGATCTAGTAAAAAGAGGAAGAGAAATACTCAGTTCTCATTCAGATAAAAATAGGTAGGCAGAATATTAACTCTGATGAGGGTAAGGGACATCTGTGCATAGTCTCGAGTGGACTGAGTGCACGTGCATGCTATATCTGCATGTACCTGGGTGCTCTCAAATGAGTGAGTCTGGGTTACAAAGTGACTTACTTGAAAAAGCCTGGAGAGAAGGACCGGATAGTGCTGTTCTCTTTGGCTGATCTCCATTAGTACGGCCAGCGTTTGTTTATATATGGATGGTTCAATGACGTCATCCAGCTCATGCGTGGGTGACGTCATATGTTGATCCTCACCACCAAGGTGACGAACGATTATGCGTGTAGCTCAAGAATGGATCAAGGGCTGATTTACTGGAAAGAAGTCTGCGGTACAATGAAACCAGGTGTTCCCCCCCGTACTGATACCGACCTCTCCATATTCCTCTTGTAAGTACACCGCTAAGGGTTCCAGCGCTAAAATGAAGAGCATCAGAGACCATGGGCATCCCTGTCTTGTGCCCTTACTTAACTGCCATTGCTCAGTGATAGCGGAGCCCATCTTGACTCTTGCTAATGGCGCATTGTACAGCAGCCCCACCCATACAATATCTGTGGGCCCAAAACCATATTCCTTCAGGACTGCTAGTAGTCAAGCCCATCTGACTTAGTGAAACGCCTTCACTGCATCTAGTGAAACTACTGCTACCTCCTGTGTCCCTATCCGAGATATGATGTATTATATGGTGCAATCTCCACAAGTTATGAGTTATAATCCTGTGTGGGACATATCCAGTCTGATCTGGGTGTATCAGTTTACTTATGATAGGGTCTTAGCCTATTCGCCATGACTGCAGTAAGAATCTTCCCATCCTAGTTTAACAACAAGAGGGGCCTATAAGATCCACATTCTGCTCTGGCTTATTTGGTTTGAGCAGTGGGACAATTAACGGCTCTCGCAGGGACTCTGTCCAATGCCTCATTTAGCATTGCTAACAATGGGGAAAGTACTTCTGCCATATATTCTTTATAAAATTCACCGGGGAGCCCACTCTACTCCTGGGACTTTATTGGTTGGTAGTTTCCTTATCACACCCTCTAGTTCTTCCACCGTGATGGGGATCTCTAGACTTTCGTTCTCTTCCTTATTGAGTTTGGGGAGAGTAATCTTTGTCAATGCTCTAGTATGCCCAACTCTCCCTCCTCTTCGGATTCTTTATACAGGTGCGTGTAATAATCATAAAAACATTTGTTCACGCCTTCTTGTGTCTCCTGCAACGTTCCATCTGTCCCCTTCACCGCCCTGATAGTCTGCCAAGTAGTCTTGCTCTTATACAACCAGGCCAGAAGCCTGCCCGGTTTATCCCCTTCTGCGTGTTACCTCACAATATATTTCTTATAACTCCGTTTGCCTAGCCTTTCATAGCATTCCCTACATTCCTGCTGTAGGTGGGATACTTCTGTGGCCTCCACCGGGGACCTCCTACCTTCTTGCATGATCATTTCCAATTTCTCCTCTGTCTTTTGTAAATCTCTCGTTATAACGTCTTGTATCCCTTTCGACTTGGCTATAGCTGCCCCTCTAACCACCACTTTAAAGGCTTCCCACAGCGTACCCGCTGAATCGACGCTGCCGGTGTTGTGTTCGAAATATTCTCTCACCTCGGTCCTTAAATCCTCCTGAAACCCTGTGTCTTTCAATGCTTCAACTCTTAGTCTCCATGTTGGGATTTTACCCCAGGGAGGGAGGGCCTGCCACGTCACGACCAGAGGGGCAGGGTCGGAAAGGACCCTGGCTTTATACTCAGCAAGTGTGAACTCTCCCAGCATCTCTTCCCCTGTGAACACATAGTCTAACCTTGTATATAGGGTCTGTGGGGCGGAATAGTGTGAGTATACCCGGTCTCTTGGGTACTCTCTCCTCCATACAACTTAAATGCGTGCAACAGCGTGTTTAGAGCTTTGGCTGAAGGGGTTGGGTAGGCCAGCTTGTTATCCAATCTATCTATTGTTGGGTCTAGAGTGCAATTAAAATATCCCCATATCACCACTCCATCTCTAAATGGGCTGTTCTTAGGATATAGCGATCTAAAGTAGGCGCTGTGTCCTGGTTCGGGGCATACACGTTAATGACACATTTCCTTGCTTTACACCAATCCTTGAATAATTGCTATCCTCCTCTCTTTGTCTAGAAAGGTCGGAAGGATCTTGAATGGGACATGTGGTGCTATCCAAATTAGGACCTCTCTAGCATAGGCCGAGTATGTCGCGCCCAGGGTCATCCCACTCCACTTACTTATTATTGTGTCTTGTTTCTCTTTCGTTTAGTGGGTTTCCTGCTAAAGAACTATGTCTATTTTCTGACGTCTCAAGTATGTCATAACCCGGTTCCTCTTAATATAGCTATTGAAGCCTCTCACATTCCAGGTTGCTATCCTGAGATCACCCATCTTTCCCTTTTATTTTTTTCCCCTTCTCACCCATCTCATCTACCCCCTTGCCTCCCTTAGCAACCCAACTCCCTTTTCTCAGTGCATGTCCGTAGGCCATCTCCCCAATAACTCCTCCAACTTCCCTCCCGCTCCCCATCCCTACTGTTCCCAACTTTCGCCCAGCTCCATCACTGAATCTTAGGCGTTCCCGCCTCTCCCCCCTTTCTCGGCTTGCCGTTACTCTGAGTGCAGCAGGCGGATACTCAACTGCTAGTATCTCAACTAAACGAACCTACTGTTGGTAAATAGTGATTCTTAGCACCGCCTATCCCAATGCAGCGCATGTGTCTCCTGCGTTTCGCTATCTGTAAACATCGCAATTGATTATCAGTTCAAATGTCACTATAGCCTCTTTATATACAAGCCCCCTTTAACGTTAGCTGATACATTAAACGCTCATTGCAGCTTCACTTATCACTTCCTTCTCCCAGGCGATCTTGCTGCTCAGTCGGCATGTTTTGCTCACCATCCATTTGCTCACATCCTCGGGGGTCTCAAAGAAAAGAGCCTGATCTTTATGCAGGACTTTCATCTTCGCTGGATACAGAAACATTTATTTGAGATTGGCAACTCGTAACCTTCTTTTGACGGCCCCATAGCTCATCCTCTGCTTCTGCCCCGTAAACGTGTAATCAGGGTATGCTGTAATAGATGCTGATGCTCGGGTAATAGTTCCACCCTAACGGAAGTGGTCCAGGAACCTCTCCCTATCTTTGTAGTTCAAAATCTTAGCTATTATCGGCCAGGGCGGGGCTCCAGGCAGTGGTCTCCTCGTCAGGGGACTATGCGCCCTCTCCACTTTGAACCCCTGGGTAAGTGTTCTGGCCCCTATTTCCTGCAGCAGCATGTCCCCTACATAGTTGGTCAGGTTCTGGCACTCCTCACCTTCTGGAGGTCCAATTATATGCACGTTGGTCCTCCGTGCTCGTCCTTCTGCCTCTTCCACTCTATTTTCTAGGTTCCGCACTTGCTGTTTCAATACAGAAACATCCTGGGAGTTGTCCTTACATCTACTTGTGTTAGCTTCCACCTCCTTCTCTAATGCCCCAGTGTGTTCCGACAATGCCCTAACATCTTGTCTCAAAAGGTTCATATCGATTTGCATCGCATCGATTTTGAATTCCAGTGACGATTTCAGTTCTGCAATGGCCTCCAGTATTTGCCGGTCCATTTTCCCGGGTGTATCTTCTTTGTGCACTTCTTGTGATTGTGTCTTTGCACCCTCAGTTACTTGAGTAGGTTTGGCAAACACATCTAAAGATGACTGCTTCCCTTTACTTTTATTTGCTTTTGTTGCCATTGTAGCATCTCCTTACTCTGGGACACACCTATATGCCCAAGTTCACGTGTCACGGACCAATGTATCTCACTGCACTGGGTTGTGGGATTGTTCCGCCTAGGGTGTCGTGGCACTTTCTGTGTTTATTCTCTTCCGTATCCTATCTCGCACTCACGCTCTGCTCCTTTCTCTTCAGTGGTGTCCTCCACCTCTCGTACAGCAGGGAGTTTGTAGTACGTCAATGTCACATGTTCTTTCACTCTCTTGTTGATCTCTCTGCTTCTCCGCAGATTTTCGGGTCTGATGAGTGCCCAGTATTCCGCCTTGCGTGGTTGATACACCTGGGCATTACTTCGGAGCTCAAGTGGCACTTCCCCTGCAGGTATCCTGCGTTCGGAATTGCACAAAGGCCCACTTCATCTGTGCTTAACCGTCTTCCCCTCAACCTCTGTGATTGGCCCACGTAATGTCTGCTCCGACCTGAGCTGGGCCGGCCAACCTCTGTAAGGGCTGTTGTTAAGCACTCTGTGACGAGTTTATGCGCCTGCTTTAGCGCGTCTCTTTCTTCCCACTGCAGTCGTTTAATCAGCGAGCCCCTCGGGAAGCCGTAGAACTCCAGCACCTTTTTTCATTTATGTTCATACCTATCGTGGGTCTTTCACTGCATTTTGGCCTTGAGGGTTTTAGTGTAATTTAAATTACCACGCACCTGCAGGGGTATGTACCACGACTTCCAACATAACCAGCCGCTCCTCTGCAAAGCCCCCTTCAGGGCTGTGGATTCAGTAAGCCTTATACGTTTTTGAGGTCGCTGTCCAGGTGCGGCTACAGTGCCCGAGCTTGTGACATACACTAGAGTCGTTTCCTCACTTTCCCTGTTACATTCTCACAGGCTGTGCTAGCCAACGTAATCCTCTCTGTGATTCAATGCCCACATACCGTGTTACCTTACATACGTGGGTTGGATCCCATTGTTACTAGCGTCTGCTTTGTTGTCAACACAGCTCACTTAGGCTCTTGCTCATATATTTGTCTGTCTGCGTTACCCATCAATTATTTTTTCCTCAGCACACACGGGTGCACATCTCTCATGTGGGGGTCAATTTCATTCTTCCATCAGTTCCGCTGACTATCGTCCTTCGTCTGTCATTGTGTCTCTTGATCTGTGATTACTACATTGAATCTGCTCATGTGTGTAGGGCTATACCGCAGGGACGTCTGGTTGCCCTTTCTGTATCGGCCGCGACGTGAAGCTTCCCGTCTCGCACTAACGCAGCACGATTTATGCACTTGCAGGCGTTACCGCTGTCTTGGAGGCCGTCTGCTGCGTTATACTGTTTTGCTGCTGCACATATTTGTCTCATGCGCTCGATTCTTGATCTTCCAGTCTTCCGGAGACACATGGATTCTTTGTATCACCCACTCGTCTGTTCACTGCGCTGCTGTAATCTTCATAAGCACGTCAGATGGATTTGCTGCCGCTGCTACTTTCCTTTCCTGCCAACCCACAGAAGGTGAGCAGGGTCCGCTCTTGCTGGATAATGGTGTGACTCTGCAATCTTCGGTTTGGCTGTGCTGAGGCTCATCTCTTTGTTCTCAGCTAGGCGACATCTCGTTTTCCTCGCCGGCTGGACCTCGCTAACTTCTCCTGCTTGTAGTTCACCGCTCCTCCTATGATTCCTACCAGGTTTCCAACCTCTGCATACGTGTAGTATTTATACTGCTGGTGCAGTTCCAAAACAGCATCTCTGAGCAGGCTCAAAGTGTATCTTTTCTCAAGAATCACTGAAGGATCGGCAGGAGCACATAGAAGTCACGTCTTAGTCTGTGGCTTTGTAGCCACGCCCCCCCAAGCCAAATATATAGGTTGCTGATTAATAATAGACTGGTTTTGCAAAATAGAAATTGAAAAGCCATTTATATTTGTGCCAAGTCCTTTTTTAAATCCCCGAGATATGTATAGATATAATCAAGTTCTCTGTACTCAAACAACTAAGTTCCTTGAGAATAAGCGCAGAAAGAATGTTGCTTGCAGCATCTAAAATGGTGATAGGTCTGTAATTAGCCAGATTTGGCCTCCTTTATTGAATAAAATAATTAAACGTGAAATCTTCCAAGAAGAGGGCAAAGTAGAATACCAAAAAATAGACTCAATGACCGGGTCACTTTTAAAATCACATTACAAATGCAATCGGGTCCTTCGGTTTTCAGAGGTGTAAAGTTTTTGATTAAGATTGCAATCTCTTCCGCTGACGTAAAGAAATCTACTGTAATGTGCACCAATATTAATTTGCTTTAACCATGCTCGCTTATGCTACCATGCAGGCCTGAGTGAGGTCATTTGTATAGCACAGACACGCTACAACAGCTTGTGCTTCCTGGTGCTGTTTATCTTCATAGGAGTGTAGAAACTGGCCATTGCTGAAAGTGAGGGTTTTAAGAAGCACATGGAGGCTTAGGTGTTAAGGTCCTAGTTTTATTTCAGGAGACAGAGTGCTTGCTTGGGTTCGCAGACAGGGGGATGAATCTCTCTGTGTGGTACACCTAGATCTGAGAAAAACCAAAGGCCTGTGTCTGAAGATCTGAGGGCCCTTGCTGAGGGTGATATATGTGAAAGATTTTGATAAGAAAGGACTGGTGTGTCCCACAGGCATTTATGAATCAGGCATAGGATTTTAACAATGCATGGGGGAATGGGCTGCGGCGATGTGATCACGCCTCTGGAGCAGTTGACTAACTGCCTTATTTTGGTCAACTGAAGTAGGGCAAGGAAAGACCCTGGCAGACCACTACAGAGGGAGCTGCAGTAGTTGTGTAAGAGCTTTCCAGAGCTCTTATCACAATGAATCTAAATTCAACAGAAATGGTCAGGGGAAGAAAGTTGAGCTGATTTGGCTATGTGAGGGACAGGGGTCATGAGTACCCACAGATTACAAACTGGTAGTGTGCAATGTGACAAGGCTCCAGAAGCAGGAGTCGGACACAGAGGTGGCATGGTTCAAAGTGAGATTTATTTATAAGTAAAGAAAACCTAATTATCCCTAACTCTAGACAGATTCCCCAACCTAATGAAGAATAATCTCAGTCTAGTCAGAATATCCGTTCAACTAATCAATCTGTCCTCCGGCCAAACTCCAGATCTAGCCCTATCACTACTAACAGAAAACTACTAAATGATATTTAAGAGGATGACTCCCTCCTCTTGATTAACAAAAGGTTTTAACCTCCTGACACTAAACACTTAGAATTCTAATCAGGTCGCCAGGAGAATGACTCCCTTCTTCTGACTCAGTTCCAACAAGGAGTTCCAAGGTTTTAGTTTGTCTGTTACTCTAGGGTCCGATTTGACAACCAGGAGAATGTCTCCCTTCTCCTGGTATAAATAGTTCCTTGGTATGATCAACAAACACTTCCACCAAACGTTGTAACTCCTGCTACAATACCCCCAATGGGTGTTGCACTTTCCCCCTTTGCACACTCGGTAATGATCCAAAGATCCTTTCAATGTACAGATTACAGTCTCTTTCACTAGTAGCCTTGTCACTGCCACTGGACCGAGGGAAGTTACTTCCAATGCACAGATCAGTCTCTTTCCCCAGTAGCCTTATCTCTACCACTGGGCCAAGGGAGATTATTACCGATGCACAAGTTATAGTTTATTTCAACAGTAGCCTTGTCTCTGCCACTGGCCAAGGGAAATTACTTCTGATGCAAAGGTTACAGTTTCTTTCACCAGTAGCCTTGTCTCGGCTACTGGGCTGAGAGAGATTACTACGGAGCCCCGGTTCAAAGTTTCTTTCACAAGCCGCCTCTTGCTCCGCCAACGGGTCTCCCGTGCCTCCTTTTACCTTCCTCTGGGCTGCGGCACATCACTGGTTCTTCCTGAGACTGGGGTCCGTGCTGGCAGCTGCTGTGGTTTCTCTGTTCTGTTTCTGCTATTCCGTGATGGATCTGCGGTCCTCGTCTCTGCATGGTGTTGGTGTAGCTGTTGGACCGAGCTTCACTCCACCGTTTCTCCTCTCTGGTCTTATAGTCTGGTCTGCTCTTGTTCGATCCCTGCAGAACTCTGTTTGGTGCCGGCGTTCTGCATTCTGCAGTCTGTCCTCAGAGTTTATAACTCCTGCCTGTGGTCTGCTCGCTCCTGCTGCTGTTCCCACCTGGACTTGACACTTAGTCCATTGTTTCTTTATATACAATGTTGCCAGTCACCAGTCACCCCCTTGTCCCCCCGGACGAGTCCTTTATCACTTTCAAGGGATTGATCTTCTCGCCTCCTCATGGTCTCCTGGTCTCAGTACTTGAGGAGTCTACTTTGTTACAATATAACATGTTGGCACTATGAAGAGTTTTATAAGACTCTGTTGGGGCGCTTGGGGTTTTATATGGAACCAAAGAATGACTGTTTCCAACCCCAAGAGGGGAATCTTCCACTGGAATGTCCTCCCGCATATTCCCAGCCGTAGATGTATTATTGGTTAGCTGCCACACCACCCTAGCCTTATAGGGAAGATCTTTCTCCTGGGGAGAAGTGACGTCATCCAATGATTCGTCACCACTAAGGAGGATAATAATGTGAAGAGATGGACAGTTATGGGTGATTTTGACAGATTTCCATTTGGCAAGGGTGTAGATGCCTTAGCTTTTTTGATTTTTATTAAATGAATCAAATGATGCAGGTAATTCCATTTCTGAAAGGGTAATCTGCTGATCAGATTCCTCCATATCAAAAGTATTGCATGTCCTGTGGTGAATCAAAGATGGGAGACATGTCCAAATGGAATTTTTTATTTTAACTCAAAGAAAACCTCCTCATCCCTACTACTACAATGACCTCCCTATCCTAGAGAATAATAGAGCAGTGCTCATCAGAATGTCCAACAAATTAAGCTTGGTCCTCTATCAAACCTATGCTAACCTAATCTCTGCCCTACCACTAGAAGGAAAGTTAGAAAGGGACTCTAAGCTTTAACTTAGAATAGGGTTACTCTCCCCACTCTTGATATATAGGTGATGGCTGGTTTTCTGACTCCTACCACCTCAAAAGCCTGTTCCAAATCTGTGTCTGGAAAGTCCAATAAAGGAAATAGATGCCTCAGCGTCCTGATTGCACAAACTGGTTTTGGTTAGTACATCTAAGCAGTTCTTGATTTGTTCCCCTCTTCCAGGATGTATTAAACACAACCAGTTCCCTTATTTGCTATTATTGAATGTCCACAAAAAGTAGCTCTTCGAAGGGATTGTGTCCTCCGACGTATTCCTATCTTTGATAGACCATCTCCCAGCATGCTGGCCTCGGAACATTTTTTTCAGTAGAGGGCGCTGCGCGTCGATGTCCCTCGAGCCGATGTCCCTCGATGGCCTCTGTATCGGCGCTGACGTCATCACGCATATCAATAGACTCGCGCAGCGTCCGTTGCTCAGTTCTGTTTTTCTGCGCTTCGTGGAGCCTCGGAATATCGTTGCTCACTTCTTCAGTCAAATATATTATTATTCACTCGTAAATACCGACTCGTACTCGATGGCTTCCTCACCCGAACCGACGACCCCACTGTCCGGCTTCAAAAAAATGGCGAGACTGTGGAAAGAAAATGTTGTTGATGGATCCTCACAGGATCTGTTTATGGTGCCTGGGAATCGAGCACCATTGTTCGGAGTGCGAGGACTGCATGTCCATGACGGCGAAAGCCTTGAAGGAGCGTAAGGGGAAGCTCGAGAGAGGTAAAGCAGTTAAAACTTCTTCGAAAGTATTAAAAAAAGAGACGTCGAAGATCCCCTTCCTTGTCTTCGTCTTCTTCCGTTTCCCCAAAAAGGGTCTCCTGCCCCACAAAACATAGCTCTCAGGCTGAGTGGGAGGAATTCAGGAAAAAGATGCTAAGCGTCTTCGAGAAAGTGGCCTCGGCCCCCTCGAAGACTGCTGAGGGTGATACCCTGGGTGAAAGACTCAAAAAATCAAAAAGCTGCGAGTCGCAGCACCCGGCGAAAGAAGCCATTCGAGAGCGTCATGAAACCTCGAGTAAAGGCAAAGTTGCGTCGTCGACGCCGTTATCGAAGGGTTCTTCGACGCACAGGTCAGTCGAGTCGACGCCGTCTTCATCGCCGACGTCGACGCCGAGAAAGGATAAACCCACGGCCACCTCACAGCCAGTGGCCATACCCAGAGCCTCGAGCACGAGAATGTCGTCAACCTCGAGTAGAATCCCGATACTCTCGAGTTCATCGAAGCCTCTACCACCTTTCTCGACGCCTTTTTCGATGGCTTTGATGGCTTCAAAGCCTTTAACGTCCGCGTTGACGACGTCATCGTTTTCTCAGCCAATCATGACGAATTTGGCTCCTTCTGCTCTGGAAATGGGATTTATACCATTTTCAAGACCTGATCACTCCAGAGTCTTATCCTCTATTTATGAAGAAGGGGAGGATTCGGATCAGGAAAGACTTTTTGAGTTGCAGGGATCTGCAACTCCTGCACCAGAGGAAGTTACCCCTGAGGAAGGTAGGTTGAAAGACCTCCATGAATCCCGACAGGAAGCAAGTGGGTTGGACACTTCCCAGAAGTGGAATGTGCCACACCAGACCCAGGGGAACATGCTGAAACCCCTTATAGAACCTTGATGGCAAGGATAATAGAGTTCATGGGGTGGTCCACACCCTCACCTGCTTTTCAGCAAGACGACCTCACAGACATCTTGGTCAAAGGTCCACAGGAGGATCCTGTGGTTCCATTTCATGCAGCATTACAAAGCAGAATATTGGCAAACTGGGAAACACCTGAGGTAATCCCGGCGGTTAACAAAAAATTATTAGCTAAATATAGGGTGTCTTCTGCTGACCCTGAATATTTATCCAAACACCCAACTCCGAAGAGTCTGGTTGTTCAGGCAGCTACTTCAGCAGGTAGTAAATCATCTTACCCTACTGTTCCACAGGGCAGGGATGATGAGAGATATGACTCCATGGCCAAAAAAGTATTTTCCGCATATAGCATGGCGTTGAAATCCATCAATGGTACTTGTACGCTCGCAAGGTTCAGCCACACACTTTGGGAGTGTGCTTCATCAGTGGCTGACTGCCTCCCAGAGGGAGAAGAAAGGGAAGCGTTCCTAAACATCATCAAGGATGGTAAAGAAACTGGCATCGATTCTGCTGACAGCATCAGCAGGGCCATGGCGGCAAGTACAACAACCCAGAGATTTGCTTGGTTGCGAAAGTCTGGTTTTGCTCCAGATGTGCAAAGCAGACTCTTGAATATGCCCTTTGACGGCTCTTCTTTGTTTGGTAAGAAGGCGGATGACAGTTTAGAAAAACTTCAAACATCAAAGACAGCAGCAAAATCACTAGGAGCTGCAATCCGTCAGACACCATATCGCCCCTCAGGAACTTCTTGGAGAGGTAAGTCCTTTTGTTTCTATTCCGCATTCGGAAAGGACAGAGGACAGCCGGTTCAAGGGGTCAGAAAAAATTCACCGGAGGTGGACGGGGTAAAAATACAAAAGCCGCAGCAGCAGCAGGTGCCTCTTTACCCTCGGCATCTGCATCAGCCGCCTCCAAACCGCTCTGAGGACTCTCTTCACAAAACACCAGTAGGGGGCAGGTTAACCCAACATCTGACGGAATGGCAGGCTATTACATCAGATGCTTGGGCATTGGAGACAGTTGCCCAAGGTTACTGCCTGCCTTTTCTACGCATCCCTCAGAGTCATCCAACGGGGATCAGCTCTCTGAAAGTTCCAGATCCGCTCCTCTTGCAGGAAATTGTAGACCTGCTAGAGAAAAGTGCCATAGAACCGGTACCAGTAACGGAGAGGAACACGGGCTAGTACTCCACCTACTTTCTCATACCGAAGAAAGACGGAGGACTGAGACCCATCTTGGACTTACGAGAATTGAACAAGTTCCTCAGGAAGGACAAGTTCAAGATGGCAACTCTCTCTTAGATCCTTCAGGCCCTCCAGCTCCAGGACTGGCTGGTATCTCTGGACCCCCAGGATACTTATTTCCATGTGCCAATCCATCTCAAACACAGGAAATACCTGAGGTTCGCAATTGGCGGCTCTCATTATCAATTTTGAGTTCTGCCATTTGGGCTGACCTCGTCCCGAGGGTCTTCACCAAGCTAATGTCGGTAGTGGCTGCAAGTCTAAGGAGGGAAGGGATCCACGTCTACCCCTACCTGGACGATTGGCTGATCAGAGCTGTATCTTCGGAACAAGCTCAGATCCAGCTAGATTATGTCTGCCACTTCCTTCACAAACTGGGCTTCTCCCTCAATTTAAAGAAGTCACAGATGACAACATCACAGAGACTCCAGTTCATTGGAGGTGTCCTGGACACTTGCCTGGGAAAAGCCTCGCCACCAAAGGTGAGGGCTCAAGATATTCTGCAGATGGTCACCAAGTTTCAAAATGCCCTACGTCTCCAAGCCTTCGACTTTTTGAGATTGCTAGGCCTCATGGCATCCTGCATCTTCCGCGTGCCAGAGGCTCGCCTGAGAATGAGATCTCTTCAGTGGGCACTGAGACCTTAGTGGTCGCAATTCTCAGGGAGAATGACAGACCCCCTTCAGATTCCGGACAAGGTGGCTCGAGACCTTCAGTGGTGGGCCTGCCAGAAAAACATCTTGAAGGGGGAACTGTTTTGGCAACCATGGCCGGAGATAACAGTAGTCACAGATGCCTCACTCACGGGGTGGGGAGCCCATACCAACGACTTGACCATCAGCGGTCGTTGGTCTCCATCGGAGTCCAGACTACATATCAACCTGTTAGAGCTGAGAGCAATCAGACTAGCGCTGAAAGCTTTTCTGCCATCTGTACAGGGGAAAAATGTCCTGATAATGATGGACAACACAGTGGCCATGCATTACCTCAACAAAAGAGGAGGCGTAGGATCACTGCCACTGTGCAGAGAGGCAATGCAGCTCTGGTTTTGGGCAATTCAAGAAGGAATCTCTCTATCGGCAGTTCACCTAGCCGGAGAGAACAACTTGACGGCGGACACTCTGAGCAGGCAGGACACAGTGGGAACTAGCTCAGGAAGTCCTTCAGGAGATCTTCGCCCTTTGGGGAACCCCTCAAGTGGATCTGTTTGCCACCAGTACCAACAGAAAGTGCGATCTGTTTTGTTCAAGGGAATTTCCCCCGAGAGGAGCTCTAGGGGACGCGTTCGTAGTGGACTGGGAGTTTCCACTCCTGTACGCATTTCCACCAGTCCCTGTCATTCCACAAATGATCAGGAGGTTGAGAAGATTCCGGAGGACTATGATCCTAATTGCCCCAGACTGGGCCAGGATAACGTGGTACCCGGACCTTCTGGACATGTCCATCTGCCCTCCAATTCATCTTCCACTCAAGGAGAATCTTCTCTCACAGAAGGGAGGTCAGGTTCTCCATCCAGACATCAGAACCCTCAACCTTCACGCCTGGCTTCTGAAAGGTTGAGATACAAGGATTGGGACCTCCCTGATGACTTCATGGAAGTTTTGCTTTCGGCCAGAAGGCCAGCAACAAAGTCTTTATACCGCTGCCGTTGGAACAAATTTTGCAGCTGGTGTAGAGAAGAAAATATCAACCCCTTTTCATGTGGTACACCAACGGTGTTATCCTTTCTACTCTACTTGGCAAATTCAGGCCTTCAAGTTGGCACTATCAAGGGCTATCTCGCAGCGCTATCGATCTTCAAGCGCACTGCAGAGGAGCCTTCGTATTTAAAATTACCCTTAGTAATACAATTTTTAAAGGGATTAACTAATGTCTACCCTCCAAGACCTTTCCAGGTTCCTTTATGGTACTTAAAATTAGTCTTAAATTTCCTGATGGGTGCTCCTTTGGAACCACTCCACTCTTGTTCGCTAAGATTTCTCACGCTTTAAACTGTCTTATTAGTGGCTTTAACATCTGCTAGAAGGGTGAGCGAATTACAAGCTCTATCTTGTAAACCCCCTCATACAATTTTTCATAAAGACAAAATTGTCCTACAGGTGAAGCCTAATTTCCTCCCAAAGGTGGTTTCTGAATTCCACATCACTCAGAAAATTACCTTACCTTCATTCTATCTGCTTCCCCATCCGGGGAAAGAGGAAGAAAGGCTACATAGGCTGGACCCAAAGCGGGCTTTAAGCTTTTACATCAGCAGATTTGCTAGGATTAGGCAAGCAGACCAACTGTTCATAGGTTACTCAGGGTACAAATTAGGACTACCGATAACAAAACAAACCATTTCCAGATGGATTATTTTGGCCATCCTGGAATGTTACAAACTAGCAGGGAAAGAGCCTCCTCAAAATCTTAGGGCTCATTCAACCAGGGGTATCGCAGCCTCCTCGGCCCTCCAAAGAGGGGTTCCGGTTCGAGACATATGTGCGGCTGCCACATGGTCGTCCGCACATACCTTCACAAGATTTTCCAACCTGGATTCCTCCTCTAGTCAAGAGACTAGGTTTGGCAAAGCCTTATTACATTCGGTTCATTCCTAAAAGGAAACAGGGCGTTTTACTCCCACCTCCAATTACACACCACTGCTATGGGAGTCTATCAAAGATAAGGAATACGTCGGAGGACACAAACCCTTCGAAGAACAAGTTACTTCTTATCTTGTAACGTTCTTTCGATGGGATGTTCCTCATACGTATTCCTTATCGCCCCTCCCATCCATCCCCACAGTAATACTTCCATTGTGGTTGCAGCTTACGCTCCTTCAAGGTCAATAACCAATTCATGTAAAACAACTGTTAACGTCAAAATGGAACTGAGCAACGGACGCTGCGCGAGTCTATTTATACGCGTGATGATGTCGGCGCCGATACAGAGGCCGTCGAGGGACATCGGCTCGAGGGAAGTCGACGCGCAGCGCTCTCTACTGAAAAAAAAATTCCGATGCCAGCAAGCTGGGAGATGATCATCAAAGATAAGTAATACGTCGGAGGAACATCCCATCGAAAGAACGTTACAAGGTAAGAAGTAACTTGCTCTTCTCTGGATATTGGTTAGATCAGTAGATTTGTAGCCTCTGGTAGGCTAAGGGCTTGTCTTGTATGACTTTGTGTTACGCTCACCTGGTATCCACAGGGGCGCCGAACGGGAATGGCTGGTCTGCTCTTAAGTGAATTCACGTGCCCCCTCTGAATTCCGCTTCCGTCACAAGGTACACCTAGAAGGTTTAATGAAATGTTACCCACTGTAAGGTGGAAGGCCTGCTCCTGCCTCCCGTGGCCTTCTAATACACCCCGCTGCTATGCCTCACCTTAGTTTTATGAATGGCAGGCTCTCCATCCTGCAACAGCATGCAGGGGTGCGTAGAGTTCAAGGATCTAGTTACTTCACTGATCCTGCAGAGCTCCAGACAATTGACTCAAATGGGTAAGTTTTATACCAGTGATATGGTTCGCCATAGAGTTCAAATTGCCCAAGTTCACTTCTGTGCCTTTTTCCTGTAGGTTTCCCTTTGATGGGAAAGAGTTGTTGTTCCAAGGTAAGTTCACGCCGACGTTCTGTGACAAGTCTCTATATGCGCTATTGTCCTTCTGCGCGACTGACCTGCTGTTCTTTGTATTTTACAGGTGCTGTAACTCCGGGATGGATCGCGTGGTGAAGCCTTGCGGGACCACTAGAAAAGCAGCCTTCATGTGGGTAATGTAGCTGCGTAATAATTAAATGTCCAATGCAGGCTTTTCCCAATGCGCAGCTAACCTGATATTTTCTTGTGTTCAACAGGTGCGGCGACTCCGGTGCAGCGGGTGAATGATGGTGGCGGTCGAGTGATGATGCTGCGCTGGATTGCCGTAAAGAGCAGCTCTCAGGTAAATATTAACAGTGCGCAGGATAGCGATGTGGATTTCTGGGTCTGCGCTGCTAACCTGATGTCTTTTCCTTTTCAGCTCAGCAGACGAAGGCACGGAGCTTCAGGTAAGAGTCTAGTTCTGTTTCTTCACCTTTCTCTTCCTTCCTTTGCAGGTAGCTTGAGAAAACTGGACGGGCGTAGCTGAAGACTGGCCTGAAGGTAACAGACACAGTGAGCGTTACGCTGCAGGAGTGCAGAATAACACAAAGCGTGTTCTGTACTGAGGGCGTTGTTTATATAGCCTTCAGAAAGTAGTTGCCAGGTAAAGTAGTCCCAGCAACCACACCCTAGCAAACATTTCCCTAGGCAAGTAGTCCCTTCAGCCTGCCTCAGACTGGTCTACACATGGTTCACTTTGTTTGAAACTTGCCACATTGGTGGTGGAAGCATGAGCCTGGCACCAACGGCGCCAGGACCAAGTCCAGGAAGCCCCCAAGGGATCCTTTGGGGTCTTAAAGGCCCCCATGGATGCCGATGCCCTGGGCACGTTGGTCTGCACCTGATGTTTGGGGGCATGAACCGCGACACTTTGGTTATCAATCGAATTCTGGTGCTCGGCCTATTACGGCCTATTCTGGACCACAGACTTGTTTGACCGTGTTTCTTTCGTGACTTCTCGCACCCCCTTCTGGGGCTCTGGTTATCAGCCTGACTTGGGCTCTGGTCTTGCTCTGCCCTGGTTTGCTTGAGCTTTCTCTCACCCCTTCAGGGTTCTTCTGTCAATCACCTCTAGTGTGTACTACAGGCTTGCTCAGCCCTGCTGCGGTTTTACTTATCCCCTTTGGGGTCTTCATCTTATCAGCACTATGTGGGGTAGAGGCTAGTTCAGCACTGTTTTGCTTATCCTTTTGCTTACCCCTTTCTGGGGTCTTCTGGCCATCAGCCCTACATGGGCTTCTGTATGGACTCCCCACCCTCCACCCATCACTAATACAATGCTGCATACCTTCACTTAAGCTGTGTTGCTTGAAGTGGGTGGCGGTCTCTCAGGCTTTCGTGGATCGCATACTTGTCTGAATGTTGGACTGCATGGTTGGTGTCATGGTGCCCCTTCCTCGCTTTGGTGACGAAGAGTTCTTCCGCCAGTAGTGCTCAGGTTCTTTAGGGCCGTTTTCCTTCTCAGCGTGCCCAGATTCGTCCAGGCGCCCACCTGTGGCTTTCCTCACGTGTTCCTCCTTCAGGGCAGGGTCTACTTACTCTGTGCTCTGGAACAGGCTGTTGTTTCCTGCTCTTTGGCCAGGTCTCTCCCCTTCTCTGGTGTGATAGGTGTATTTAGGTATCTCCTGAGAAAGGAGGGAAAGAATCCATTGGTATTCATTTCTACTCAGTGGCATCGACTCAAGTAGGTCAGAAACCAAGCCATCCATCTTAAAGGGGCCCTGTACCTGTTCAGCCCCTATATAATCCATGAATGCTTGGGACTCTGTCATGAGGGAAAGTAAAGTGGGGTGCTTCTGTGGGCATTCCTTGTTCGCAAAGGGGCGGTCACCTCCAGTGGGAGCACACTTGCCTTGTCCTCTAGGGAGGATTTTGCATAGTGGCTCACCTCCTTTTTCCCAAAGGACTGGATTCATCACAGTACCTGTGCCCCGCTGAATTAATATCCTGATCTGCAGTGCCTGCTCTATCTGTGGCACAGAGCAGGTCAGAGGGCACAAGTGCACATTTGACAGCTGCAGAGACAGCCAAGTCTCTGCAGAATCAGTGCTGTATTTAAAACATGCACCGCTGTACCACCATTCTATAATTGTGGGTTTACTGTCCTGGTGTCAGATTCATCTATAAATATAAGCCATACCTGAGTTATGGTATGGTGGATGATATTTCTCCAACTTATTACAGCCACATCAGTTTGATATCACATGTGTCAGCTTGGCTGTGAAAGGATTATGTGTATTCTCCCCAGACAGGCTGGCCTGCCCCTGCTGGCAGGAATGTAGCCCTGGGGCTTGCCGCTCTTTGTCCCTTTTTGGGGGCAGATAACACCTTCTCCAGAGAGACAGCTACTCAACAGGAAGTAGCCTCACACCAGGGTGCTGCATGTCTGAAGGCCCTTGATTCTATTCAGAAGGGAAGGGGGTGGGTTTAGCGTAGGCAGAGGGTGCTCTTTACAGCTGACGGAAGGTCCACCATGTTGATTCTCTCTGCCTCTAGCTTTCCTTCCCGTTCCACTTCCTTTAGATCAAAGCACTTTGGGTGTGGTGTCAGAAGGCAAAGTCCACTTGATCTAAGAACAGGGATTGGACCGCTAAAGGAGGCTAGCTGTAGTCCAATCACCTGCCAACTTTTTCCTTTGAAAGAGGAGTCACCCGCTCCTTCTTTAATTAACAAACAGTTAAGGAAGAATTCATTGGATCTCTGTTGGGAGAGTTGATTCCTCCAAGTTGATTCACCAGCAGGCCGCACTTTTATTTACTAATTATTATTTATTGTCTTTATTTATATTACTGTTATCCTATGCACTGCACTGCACTCTCCCCCCTTCCCCTCGCACTTTTCCCCTCCCCCACCCTCCTTTGCACTTGCGCGATCGCAATGTCACCTGGCCTAGTAAGATTGTTGTCTATGTCTTCCCTCTGTTCCCCCTCCCTTGCCTCGTCGCGCCTTGAAACACTTGTGTATAGGCACGTTATAAATGCCATATCATATCATATCATATCATAAAGTCCTCCACTACTGAGGTGAAAACTGAGTGTCCAAGGCAGAGGCCAGCTCTATACCCTAAACATCCCCAGATACTAATGTGGTGAAGTGCTGTTGAGGCAAGACCTGCCTCTCTGCCAGCCACAACGTTACTTAGGACCTCTCACATTGAGGGACACTTGCAGTTGTGGGCCAGCCTCCCAGTGTGTTTGAGCATGAGAACAAAGACTGACGCTTTGAAGCTTATCCTTGAGGCCCCAAATTGAAACTCACAGCAACCAGAAGACCAAGACAGCCAGGAAACCTGTGTTTCTCCAGTGGAAGCTACTTCAAACTGTGATTCGAGCCCATCTGATGCCTCTGAACCTACTGGACCCTCTGGAGCTGCTTTTGGCACTCTACCACCTGTGCTCCATGTTCAAACCTGTTCCTCGATGCACCGTACTAGCCGAGCTAGTCATTACCCCAGCTTGACTTACCAGCTCTTTATTGCATCTGCCGCCTTTGAACTGCTTTTCTGATAGAACAATGCAGGTATGCACCTCACACATAGCCCCTTACATCGACATGGAATCCTTTCATACTCCAAACTTCATAGCAGAGCCACCACCACCACCTCGCATTGCTGTCACCATTCACACAATGGACTCTTCATCGATACCACATCTATACTCGCAAGTTGTAGAACACCACTTGGTCCCAAACTCACCACAACCCCTCCCAACAGCAGCAAATACACTGTCATGCCCCCCCCTTTAGTCACTTTCCCAGATTCTCAAACACATTCCGCACAATCTTCACAATCTTAATCAGACTTTCTTTAACGCTGATCAGCGCCCCCCTCTGCCGAAACCTCCATCCAGACTTTCCACTTCTCCGATTCTATTCTCTAATGATCACCCAAGTCACAACATCTCTTCTGCTGACCTGGAATCATCCATGGTGGCCTCTTTCACTAAACCCACCCCACAACCCTCCTTTAGTTTTCCCTCGACAGCAAATTCTGCACTGGACTCAGCTCTCACAGCCATCAATTCGAGTATATTCATGTTGCCAAGACTGTTTGAAGTCCTGGATCATAAAACTGCATCACAGTTCAATTCTCTAGCTGTCCTGACCAACAAAATAGACTTGCTAGTTTGGAATCTACCCAGTCTGCTTGAAGCCGCTCACAGTAATCTCCAACCAAATAGATCTGATATAGCGACATCTCCTAAGATACCTCGGGTAATGCCACAGCCCAGGACGGAGGGCTCGACCAACGCCTCAGCTCCCTGGTCTGACTCCATCATCATCATTATAAATGCACCTGCCTTACCTATATCTAGACCGCTGGATGACATTCCCGTACCAGGGGATCTGCTAGAAGTAACCAGCACAGAGAGTATGATGTCTTCTGTCCTGGTGTCTAAGGCAAAAGAAAAAAAAAGAAAAAGGAACAGGAAGCACACTTCCCTGATCCGCGCTGATGCAAACAACAAAAGGAATAAATCTGAAAATATGTCAATACCATCTAAAGAAAACAGTAGATCTAAAATGAAATCGTTCATATCAAATGAATCTGGCAATGTTCCAACTGTTAATGTATCTTTACTTGTCAATCATATTGTAAATGCCAATCTAACAAATGGTGATCTCATGAACTTATCAGTCTATTCCAATAATGCAATTTCAATAACAGAAACTGTGCATGATCACCCCTCAAGGTCTGATAACATGAAACCAACTTTTCACTTCAACTTAAACGTTGACACTGTGACGTTTCAAATGCTTTCCCAAAAACGCACCAACTCACTAGCTTCCTTTGCCCCATCTAAGGCTCAACCTTCTCTACATGTCCCATCAAAGGAGTAGGAAAACTGTTGCGCTCATCCCGGCCCGTCCCAACAATCAAATCCCTTATCAGCTTTCAAAGAGATCCAACCAGAAACACAAATGCCAGAACTTCTCCAGCTAGACACAGAAACAATATCGATCACCATGCTCGACAGATTACACTCTTATCCAGTCCCCAACAGGTGTACTCTACTAACAGTCTTCAATACCATCCCAGCCCTACAGCACATTAGATCTGCTGACATAGAGTGTATGAGATACCCTACACCAGTCAATCAGGACATTGTAGAAATCGTCATTCCGTCCAAAATTGTAAAAATCTAGTATGGCAAGAAAGGCAGGCACTACATCAAAAAAGCTTATTCCTGGAAGCTCAAAATCCTCCACCACCACAACAGCAGGCCCCGCCACTGTCTCAACCACAATGTCTTCTAGACCCAAAATTCACGAAAAAGCACCACTCAACCAGAACAAACTTACTACAATTGCAGAATGGATCTCCAACTGGCCCAGCAACCGATAATCCCGCCACCTCCTCATAAATCTAAATGGTCATGGGTTACTCAATCAAGGCATAATCCCTAAAATCCAGCCGCCCATTAGCTCAGCTCCTTACCCATAAAGCATGCCTGTTCTATGGGATGCTGGAATACGAGGGGCTTCTCTCATGTACTATCAAAAATGCATCCATACCTTAATTCGTGTGATCTAGTACTTTTCCAAGAAATTTGGATGATGACAACACCAATCTGACCCAATCATCAAATTGCTGTGATACCAGCAACAAAAGCCGCCAGAGGCTGTCCGGCGCCAGACCTTCTAATAGCCGCCAGGAATGACTCCCAACTTCTACTTGAACCATGGCACTTTCCGCACCCAGGTATTCAACCAGTTAAAGTTTCAACCTCTAACCACCATCATCCCCTCCACCCTGCAACAGCTATGATAAATATCTACTGGAACCCCCTATAACCCAATGAAGCTCATTTCCTGTACCATATAGAAACAATCCTAGATCTTACCTTACTCAACCACTCGGTCCAGACCACGATAATCATTGAAGGTGACTTCAATATGAACTGCCTTCCGGCAGCTAACAAGCAATGCAATACCCGAGCCGAGAAATGGATAACACTAATGAAAATTACCAATGTTATTATGCTGAATGGCTCATGTGCAGATGATTGTCCTCCCGCTCACACATGGCCTAGAGGCCTGAGAACCTCTGTCTTGGATTATGTTTACATATCGGCAAATGCAAACAAAAGCATAGCCTCATTTCATGTTTTACCAAATGCTGCTTGCGATCACAACATCCTCGAAACCCACTGGACCCTGCATGTAGTGACAGTCACTCAGCACTTCACCCCAACTCTGGAACTTAACAACAGTCGAAATCGACTTTGCTTGAATCCCCGACCCATAGCCGACTTAAACCAACGGATGATTGGGACAAAGTCTCTCCATGAAGACCTTGAGCAATTATTCTACACTGATCATATACAAATAATCAGCTAGCTAATTCAGCATAGCTCTCGCCCCATATTCAAACACAAGTATAGATTCCAATCCCCGATTGATGAGCTCAAGAAGGAATTACAACGATCAATGCACCCTCTCACCCCTATAACACAGTACAGAGAGAGACTTACACTAAAGAACAAAATTAAACAAATTCTACTTGTACAAAGACAAGAAGAAGCTGAAAAAATGCTCAAAGCTCTCATGAACAGTTCTGCTTGTGACATCTGGCACATGATTAACAATGTACCTAATAATGCTCATAAAACCCTCCAATTGAACACAGTAAGCAAAGCCAAATGGAAAGAGCATTTCCAAAATCTACTTAACAAAACATGTGTACAAGCCCCACCCCTTTTTCCGATCATCCCAGACCTTACTAACTTCAAATTTGACACACTGGACATACTAATCATCATAAAAAAGTCAAGTATATCCAGAGCCCCAGGACCCGACAACCTCATCATTGCCATTTTAAATTAGCACCCTGAAGCATGTGCCTCTACCCTTGAGTTAATATTCAAAAAGTCATGCCCACTGGCAGATTTCCCTCGTCTTGGCAAGAAGCTATCATCATTCCTATATTTAAGAAAGGTGACAGGAATGAGCCAAGTAATTAGGGACCAATTGCGCTTGCGACGTCCTGGGCAAAATTCTAGCACCATTACTACTTCGTGACTTCCATCAATGGTTGACTTCGAGCAATCAACTTGATATACATCAATCCGGCTTTGTAGCAGGCATTGGCACATCCCTAAATCTAATAATACTTTCAACCATCAAAAAACAAGTAATCCAAACAAAGCATCCTGTGTTCTTAGCCTTAATTGATTTTAAACAGGCTTTTGATGCTGCTCCTTGCGAAATTTTATGCAAACAACATTTTAATGCAAGTTGCCCATTTTACAGCATTTTTTAAATGTATCTATTTTATTCCAACACCTCCATCAAAATCCAACTCACTAACGATGGACTTCTATCAAGCCCCATACAAACAAACACAGGTCTCAAGCAAGGATGTCCATTTGCGTCAATCCTCTTGAATTTTTTCATCAACCAGATTCATGAGATTTTTAAAGCTGTCTGTTTCCGCCGTGATTAGACCAAGTAGAGGTACCCTACCTCCTCTATGCCGATGAACTAGTGATACTAGACTGAACACCCATTGAGCTCCAAAGAAAATTAATGACCCTCAGCAATTATGCTGAAGTCAACAATCTCACAATCAACATTAACAAGTCCAATGTACTCATTTTCCACCATCACCCACTTAAGCAGGATTCAAATTAAAATTGGCTTCTTTCAAAGGCCTTGGTGCAACAAATTCACCAACGTAAATACTTAGGGGTGAACACCAACTCCCATCCCAACGATCAACCCTACAAATCCGAACCTGTAAGCAGAATGAAACTTTTAACAATACAAGGAAAAGCGCTACACCGAAAATATGGGCAATTTTCAAAATCCCCAGTATTACTTTTTTACAAACACGAAAGCCAGACCAAATCAACCTTGAAGCCACAAGATGGGACAACTTCAAGGGCATCTTCTGGAAAAAGATTCTCCCACTCCCCCAAAATACTCCTATCTCGATCATCAGATCGGAGCTAGGTCTCATCTCGCTCTCAACAACCGTCATGTGGTTAATGCTTGCGAAATACAGAAAATGCCTCCTACCCTTTATCCCAGATCACAACCTTTTCCCGGTTCTCAAAACTCTCCTAGAATCCACACTTCCGGGCCCCTTGAACTCATGGAAAAAATGATGTCTCGTATCACTCCAAAATACCAAAATCTCGCTAGACCTATTGCTGGAAAACCCGGAAAAAGCACAAATTAAACTCAGCCGCTGGCATTGGATAACTAACTGGGAAAAATGTAATACATATCTAGCTTTCAAAGTTGGGTTATTACAACAAAAACCATGAACGAAATCCCACACTACCTCAACAAATTCCCTGATCGAATGTATGCGGTCACCATCCTATGTTTACGTTTAAACCTCTGCTTGACTAAGGCCAAAATAGCAACTTATAACAACTCACCTAATCCCAAAATAGTCTGTAGATTTTGCGAAATTCAAGCATATCCTGAGACAATGGAACATCTAATAACGCAGTGTCCCGCTCTTGTGGACTTGAGAAAGCAATATTTTCATAAATTCTTCCAACACATCACACATTTGACAAAGAACAGCTGTGGAATGCTGTGTTTAATGCCACTAAAACATCATTGAACATTGCCACGGTACAATTCATAAAAGCCCTAAACCTTGCCACAGTGAACAAACAGCAATTTCCCTTCCCTGGTTGAGTACCCATGTCCTATCAATGCAAATTTAGGCAAATGTACAACTGGGTCTCAGCCTGCTTACTGGATGCCAAGGAGATGGATCAAACCCCAACTCCCAGACAGTACTCACACGCTGACCACAGATCTAGATGTAAGACTAAAGTAGCAGGTTTTATTGTTTTCACATCCCATCAAGCGGTTACATGAGGTTTTAAAACAATCTAATTGTGTCCAACCAAAAATGGAAGTGGGTACATATGCGATCTTCATACAACGAAGTTGCCGAAGCCTGTTATTGGACTTCTTAACTAATTTAAAACAAATGATCTAAACACCAATTTTAACTAGCGTTTTAAATATTAATTGGCAACTTTTAGAAACTGATTCAATTGATTTGTGCTTTTATAACTTTTTTGCATGCTGAACATTTTGAGGAAATTGCGTATGAATGATCTGTATAGAGACAAAGATAGCAAGTTTTTACTACTGGGTTTTAGTGAATTTTAAGAAAATGTTTTAATTATCAATTTAAAGCTAGAGTTTTATGTGGATCGATAGATTTCATGAACTGATATAATTTGTTAATGCTTTTATTATTGTCTGTTAGGTTGTACAACTCTTCTGTTTAAATATTTGCACTACAGCCCTTTAAGACCGTTTTAGGAACCATTCCATTGTTTTAACAATCAGAGCCATCAAATAAGGCACAAGCAATAGTCACTGTGATTCCAAATTTGGAAAATCTAAAATTCAATTGATAGACCAAACACCTGTGTGTTCAAAGCTTTACATGATGATAACTGCAAAGAACCCTTTGCCAGACCAGGCTACTGTGCCTGTAATCAACGTGAAAACACTCCTAGAGATGGCAAGTTACTTGGTCATATACAATGTTGAAACTTAATGCATTTCTGTTGACGTAATATCTATTTCATTTGTACCTTGTAAATCTCAGATTGTTGTGTTGTAACTCACATTGTAACTCATTGAAAAAGTTGATAAATCAACTAAAACTGTTTCAATAAAAAAAAAAATTGTATTGCTCTCTTGCTCTCTGCTCCTGGACATTAGGGAACGTCCCTCCGGTATATCACTTTCTAAGGGATCAGTACATTGTACAAACTTCTCAAAGTATAGAATTTGCTTCTTCTTTAAATATGCGTCGGTGGTGGAGTGGCACTGTGGGTATCTGTCCGCTGTTGCTGCTTCTTGAATACCTCAGACTGTGCTACACAGAGCTGAAACTCTTTTCAAGTAGCTTTGGAAGTGGCTCTTAAGCTGTGCAGAACGCTGAACGCTCTTAGTTTGAATTCTACAGATCATGCTACACAGAGCTGAAATTCTGCCCACTTTCCTCATCAAATTCCAAATGCCACGCACCTTGTGCATGCTTGTCTTTTGCATGTGGTTTTGGAAGTGGCTGTTAAGCTGCTTAGCTGTGAGGCTGTGAGGTTGTGACACCGCAAGGTAAGAAAAACAACATCATATCATTCAGAGAGTTGTCTCCTAAAGAAATAAATTGTCATTATCATGCCTTGCCAAAGCAAAACCTCATGCGACCCAAGAACCTATAATTTACGCAGTAGTGTCATGATTGATGATCTCCGAGCCCCAGGACTGGACAACGGGTTGTGGGCGGAATCCGGGTCACCAATCGGACAGTTGAAGACAGATTCTTCAAATCAGATCACACAGTTCTCGTGCATGAATTCGTGAGACTGCACACTACCCTTGTGCCTGACGTCAGTCCAGAAGTCTTCTCTCCTTCAAGAACATCCCACCAGTTGATCTCATCATGGGCCAATGGCCCTGACCTCATTGTCACAACCCAAAATATAAAAAAAGCATAAATGAATACATTCTAGAAAAAAGATGGAGCACTGGTGATATGGATAATCTGGAGAGCATTGAGACTACGCTCTTTGTCGTGCGAGAGCAAATCAACAATAGTAGGGAGATAACTGAAAAGACAACCGATAATATCAATGCAGAGTGCACGCATCTCTCGCACGTTCAGAACTTCGAAGAACACAATGGTGTCATGAATGTCTCCCTCTCATATCTTTCACCAGTCCCAAAGATCCTAAATATTGAAAGTAAAGATACAGATTCAAATCAAATCTCTAAATGCCTTCCAGACGTGATTCTATCAGCGCTCAGTTTTGTTCTGACTTTACTGGTAAATGTTTTCAAGCTACTTAAAGCTGAAGTTCAATCCAACTCAGACACCCTTTTGGAACTCACAAAAGAGATTGGATGTAGTGAATCAACCCTGGTGGGACTAAGCTTCGCAATCAATAATGAAATATCCATCGCCATCAAAGATCTGAAAGAGTCAATGAGGAGGCTGCAATAGACTACCAATATGTCCCAAACAATCACAGAAAGCTCGGTCACACAGATTGAAGAGCTATTGAGCACAAATCTTCACCAAAAAAGAATGAATCAAGACACAAGTGATCATATGGCGGTGGTCATGAGCTCCTCAATCGTTACTAGATTGGGTGATGCTTTTGAAGACACACAGCTTTCCGAATCATTTCTGGAAGAGTTCAGAAGACTAGCAAATATGGAAGATGTCTTCACAGGACAAGACGTGATAACAATAGACTCGCCAGACACTAGTCCAATCGTGAGAAAAGAGGACATTTTACCAAATCAACCTACATGTAATGGCCGAAAGAAACACAAAAAGAAAAGTAAGGCTGGTAAAGAAGATGTTCCCCAAATTTAGAGCAGAAAATTTAAAACAAAAGTAATAAAATAAAAACCTCTATAAAGTCAAGTTTTGTACGAGTTATATTACTCCCAAGTAATGATTCAGTAAAGCCCTCCAACCAATGCAAATTGGAACCAGACTGACAATGTAGTATCCAGCTCTGCTGTCTCAGGGTCTCATATCATCACTGTCATAGCAACAGCCATGGCTTCAGTTCAGACTGTCGGTTGGTCTACAGTGGGCTCTCAAACTTTACACCCACCAGTATCCACGATCTATGAACCAATTGTCTACAAATGTAAAAAATATCATCAGACAAAGTCAGACACAGCGATGATTGCCAAGATCAACAATTCTGAATCTAATAACTTATCAACCAGAAATTATGACTCCTCAGCAATCAGAATTTCTGGTGTTTCTGAAGATCAGTCAAATAAAGAGAAAAAACTAGAACCAATCTTTTATGCCACACAAAAGTGCTCTCCTTCACTCTCTGCTACAACTTTGATAGCAACCTCTCAAATAGTGACCATACCTCCCCAAGACAATGTTTACTCAACTATCTCAACTCGAGAATCTACCTCAGTGGCCACTTGCTCGACCTGTCTCCATACCGCAGACAATAACATTGCTATAGCTGAAATACTCACAAATTCACAGCAATCAACTCAACCAGTCTTTTTGCTGATTCATCCCCATTTGCAGTACCTAAGATCTGGCTGCACTAATTTAAAAGGGAGAAAGGTTTCAAATCTTTGAATAGTGGTGCTATTTTAACATTCTTTAAAAAGATTCCAGTCCTATACCTAGTTTCATCAAATGATATTAAATATGTGCGATTACCAAATCAGAACTGCTCTTATGTAGCAGAATTAGGCCTGAAAACCAGACTAGGTTTCCAAGCAATGCTTGGTGCCCAGAGAGATTTAAATAGCCTAGGTGTAGAAATCTCAGCCCAAGAAATCATGATCCAAGAGGTGATAAAAACCACTTAAGGAAAATCTGTGTGTGATGGCTAATACTTCTCTAATGCCTTTGGCCTAACATCTGCTTCTAACTCGAATGTGTCACTCATCGAGAGAAACAATCCTCCTATGTCTGAGACAGCAACAGTTTGGGAACTTCTGCCGGAGATCATCGGTTAAATTTGTGAAACATGAAAGGAAATGTGAAGTCTCTCCAGCAAAGCATGATCTGAGGTTCTTGGGTTGGAATGCGCAGGGTTCCAGTTCATTCAAAATTAAAGCCATGAAAGAAGAGATCTTTAAGAACTAATTTTATTTCAGGAAACATGGTTATTAGAATGTCTAAAGCTAGGTGGCTTTTTAACTCTTGACCAAACAGCCATCAGAGGCGAGTTTGGTCGACCAATGGGCGGACTACTGATTGCAGTATGAGCAACTATCGGAGCATCTCTAGATTTAATCCCCATCACTCAGCAGGGTTTGCTAGCTGCCCTCTTTACATTTAAAGGCCAAAACTTTCCCCAATCTAGTAGAGCTGCAGAGAAGATAGTGCAAAGGGAAGAAGGACTATTCCAGTTTTACAGGGATGTGGCCTATGCGCTACTTTGGGAGGCCCACGTGCCAAAATCTGCCCTTTACACCACCTTGCCCAATTGCCATGGCAGTGTGGGGATTAGCCAATCAGGTAGTGTGGGTGTGGTTAACAGGAAGGGGAGGTGAAACGGTTGCACATTATACTCTGTGTACTAAGGGTGGCTGACATGGCAAAACGTATTGTGTTGACTGTAGGTGATCCCTTTGTAATAGATCTGCACAACTATGCCCTGCAAAGAAACTTTGACGGCAATTTTGGTTTGGAAGGAATGGACGCATTGTGGAACGCTGTGTATTAGTGCCATTTCTTCGATATGCATGCACTTTGCAAAGACCTCGCCACGTTTCCAGTAGTAGTTGTTATCGTAATTCATTACAGCGGCATGCATATAAGTTACCTGTCTTGCTTACATTTGTTCCGTAGACTGAGGAGGTTGCTGGATGTTGTGAGGGTGCGTTTTCCCACCGCCAAGGTGCTTTCCTCATCTATAATACAGCGAAGAGTATGGCCTCATGCTCATGGATGTTGTTCCGAGCCAGCCGAAGGAAGGTGTCTCATCAACAGAAGCATGTACACTTTTTTGTCCGCCCGTGGAATGCTCTTCTGCAACAATGACCTTATTACTTGTGTAAATGCAGAGTTTTTTCAAGAAAATGGCATTTTGTTGTCATCCATTTGCAATGCAGTTTTGTTTGCCCGTCTACAGGATGGGGTGAAGAGTTTACTGATCTAATGTGCGTAGAAGAAAACATAAAAGCTACTAAAAACAGACCAAAAAGGTGTTTTTCTAGAAGGATCTACACAAAAAAAACAGACTCTTTTAAGAATCGCCCCTTTCTATGAACTCCCCCTGCCCTGGTTGCAAGTTATTCCCCCACCTCTGCACGCAGCACGAAAGTCACATACAGGGATTTTGTGGGTGGCGGCATGAAAATGGAACTGTGGGGATTGTCCAATGAGTTGCTTAGGATGTGCGGCAATAGGAAGAGGGACTCCTGCTGCATTGGGGACCGCCCCTCGACGCGCTTGGGGACCCACACATGCCACATTCAACGCTCCTCACCATGCTGGCCTGTGGAAATGGGACTGTAGCTATTGTGCTATCATGTGCTGCTGTGGGTGTGCGTCAGACGAAAGCGCACAAATAGGAATAAGGACTCCTGCCTTACTGGGGAGCGGCCCTGGCGGTACTTGGAGAAATGAACGTGCCACATTCTGCGTTTGTGAGCATGCTGGCCAATAGAAATGGGACTATGGCAAATCAGTTGCTTTGGGTGTGCGTCACAGGAAAGGGATGCATTTACTTTCCCCATTACTTTGTGTACTGCGGCTGGCAAACATGGAAAGACATACAGTTTCCATTGTGGGTGATGGCTTTGTGGAAGATCTTGGCATGTATGCCCTCCAAGAAGACATGTCTGGCAATTTCGGTTTGGAGGGCTGACTGCTTCTTGAATGTTGATGCGTGGCCTCTTCGTCAACTGTACATGTAGTGATCGTGCACTTTGGAGCCTTCTTTATGGGTTACATGCCTTGTTCCCATGTGTTCCGTCAACTGAAGATTATGATGAAAGCAGTGCAGCGCCTTTTTACTGCAAGGTGCTTTTCTCATGTATACCCCGAGAATAGTGGGAGTATTCCAATGATTCCTGTCACCAGACAGAGGTTCGGAAGGGGTCTCATCAACAGAAGCATGTGTGACTTCTTAAGTGCTGCTGGGATTTTCTACTGTGAGAATGAGAGCATTGGTTCGCGATACATACACCTTTTCACAACAAATGGCATGTCTTTGTCGTACAGTGGCAATTAAGTGTTGTTTCGCAATCTACACACTGCACTGAAGAGCCTATTGTAAGTGAGCTAACGTTGAAAAATAAATTTACGTATAAAAACAGCAAAAACAGTGTTTCTTGGTAAGCACCTTTTAAAAAAACCACAAAGGTTCTTTTCAGAGCCAGCACAACTAACGACGTCTGCTCCCCTTGTTCAAAGTTATTCCTCCACGCCCGCGTGCACCCAGCACGAAAAGTCAGCGAATATCGCAACAGTTGCAGTGTGGCACGTGTTACGTATGCCCCTTTTGCAGATGACGCTCATAGAAATAGGCCTGCAGGCACTACGGGATGAGGTAACAACGTTTGCGGGTGTGGTGTTTACGGACAGACTGTGCTACACAGTGTATTTGTGGACAGAAATGCAGAGGGTGCGGCTATGGCTGTGTGTTTCATGAGGCACAGCATGCGGGTTTTAGGCGATTCCGACATACATTGACTGAAAGTGAATGGAAAACACTGTGCAGTGGCTACTCATTTTGCAATCTATGATGTGAATGTGTAGTGCTATGGAGTAGCTACAATGATTTTGCCTGATTTTGGTTTGTCTGTGTGGCACTTTGGTGGCAAGCAATCATGCCGATATTTTTGTTGTTGATTGTGCAGAGAAAACTGCACAGCGTGTTACACGTGTTTCAGTGCTGTTTGCGATGAAGGAGGCACTTTCCCAGTTCATGCGTTTGTTTCCAATCTTTTGCATACGTTTTTACCGCATTATGCAGTCACGGATGTGGGAGCATCATTTTCTACTTGGTCCGTGAATGGAGAGAGCGCGGTGCGAAGAAGTGTATTTCTGCCTTTCTTTGACATGTGCCAATGACATACTTTGCCCTTGGGAATATGACGTTTCACAGGACAAATACATTTCGTGAAGCTATAACGTTCATCTTAGTGTGCCAGCTTAGTAGTTGGTGTTGCGCTGTGACTCTCTTGAAAAGGCTCTGGAACACATAAACAAACCTTCTTGTACAGCGACCCCCTTCCTAACCGATTCCACTACAGTGTTTCACACACTGCCACACGTCTAGCTGTGCATGTGTGCATTGGCAATTCCGTTGTTGATCTGTGAAATGTGCTTTCTTTATTTACCTTTTGTTCCTTTACCAGTTCATTTTCATTTATCATGCTGTTCTCACACACGCCACAGAAGAAACAACAGCAAAGGTCAGGTGCAGAAGGGGCAGCACCTACCTGGATACTATTGGGGACGTGCCAGGAGACAGAATTATTGGGTGGCCTTCAAGTACATAGGCGCCAGTCACTTTAATACTCCCGTGAGGACCGTTTCCACGCTTTACAAAGTGAACTTTAACTTCAGTGAACAGAACAACACGGACCAAAACCACACAGAGGGAGGAGATTAACCTCCTGCAAAAGAAGAGGTCTGAGTTTTCCCAGATCCTGCAAGAGTTACAGAAAGAAAGTGAGACCCTGAATGAAGAGAACAGAGGACTCCATGGCCAAGTAGTAGCATAAGGTAAGGTCATAGAAGCCAGTAAATCCCTGATAACATAGATAACATAGCACAAAGATCAGGCCTTTGCATACTATCAAGATATAGGGGCTGAGAAGGAGAAATCAGAGAGATTAGAGAAGGAATGTGCTAGAGTTGAATAAGGCATTGGTGAAACACGAACTGGTAGGAAATGGGAGGGCAACCCCTGACCTTGGTGTGATTTCCTCTGTACCTGGGGCCTCAGGCCAACTCACCACCCTATATGCGCAAGGCGCTGCTAACTTCATGTCTACCAGTTCACAAAAATCGGGTACCATGAGGCAGCTGGACTCAATTAGGCCCAGCATGATTGAGCCATCAGAGATTGATGGACGTGCATCACTGCTTAGGTTCAAAAATATTTTGGCAAATGTATCTGACCAGGAGGACTCCTATGACGAGACAATCAGAGAGTTAGACTAGCAGAAGCATCAGCTACAAAGGGACCATCTGGTCCACTTTGCAGACAAAGAAGAGTCAGAGTTTAGGCTCCAAAAGAGCATCCTGAAAACCTCCACCCAATCAGGGAGGTGGGGGGAGTTCTCCACCAATCCCGGAAGAAGGGAGGAGTCAGATGAGTACTCCCCTATGCAAAAGAGGGAGTCCAAGGGAAGTGATCCAGAGAGCCCACAATACAACAGGGGAGAAGAAACTAGACCCTGTCATTCTGGGAGAGACTCCCAATCTCAAAGCATCAGGGAGCGCCTAGAGGATAGGGACAGGACCTCAAATAGTAGCAGCTCTGAGTCTGAGGGCAAATGGACTCAGGTGCAGCGGAAAAAGAAGGCTGCCAAACAAAAGAGAACTTTTGGTAAAAGACCCCATTAGACAAATAAAAGCCATTAGAAATGTCATGACCCTTTACCATAAAAATGCCAGATACTCAGTCTGGGAGCATCTGGAGTTGTACGACCAGATGATGTCATTTGGCATCAAAAATTACCAGTAATCTATGGAGTTTGCCAAGTGGACATTCTCCCCAGAATACTCCAGCTTCTTTGCTGGGCAGAGGGATCAGAATCATTCAAGGTGGTCTACCTATAAGGTGGCATATTGAAGCACTTCTCCATGCACCGGAACCCCCAGGAGGCTCGCAGGGTGGCCTACAACCTGCAGTGTGGAGAGGATTAGGCCCTGAGAGAATGTGTCCAAGAATTGAAGCAGGCATTTGCACAAACCACTAGGCGGGTGCGCACGACCAGTAGGGAGTTCATCAATACCTATTTTCATGCACTCCCTGAGTACATTAAGGCACAGCTGGTTAGGGACTTCCACAATGAAAGGATCCTGAACTGGGTAATAGAACAAGCTACCCAGATCTACGAGGTCTAAAAGCCAGTAGAAAATAAGAATTCCTCCAAAAATACCAAACCGCCCAACACCCCCGCTGTTGCCAAGGTGGCGGAGGTGAGGAATACCCCCATTTTGGACCTAGAAAGGGTGGGGCCTAAAAATACACCTCCCACTAACCGACCAAACCAGAGGCAGAGAAGACACTCTGACCAGTCCCAAGCAGGTGGTAGCCAGGCAGGGTACCCCACAAATGTATCACCTGACTCTGCCACCTACATCAGCCCAAGATACCAGGAGAACAGACCCATCTTGGGGTATATATGGACTCCCCAGTCTCAGGGAATGATCCAATCAGGTGAGTCAGCCCCAGGAAACTTTCCTCAAACTTCCCTCGGGAGGGCAGTAATCTTCCACCCTCTAGTTTAAGTTTCTTCCCCAGGTAACATCAAAACCCCAACATCCAGAACAACCCTTCTTCCTCTCTCTGCTTTCAGGAGACTAGACCACCGAATCAGGGAGAAGGGAGCCCAAAGATGGAGGACTACCAGGGATACCCTCAATACCCAAGATACTCTGGGAGAAGGGACTGTTACCCTTTCCGAGAGCAGCAAAGATTTGACCCAATACCCCCATATCAAACAGAGAGGCTCAGCAGCACCCTCGGATAAACATGGCTGCTCAGAATAGCTCGAACCCAGGGTCTGGCACCCCGGAGCAATGACGAGGATAAAACCCTGAAAACCAACAGGTTCCAGAGGAGGGGGCTCGGTAGGAAGAGGGATGCAAAGCCCTAGAGGAATCCTCCTTCCTCACCCGTGAAAAGCCCCTAGAATCCTCTGAACCTGAACCCAAATTTCCTACACCGAAAAACTGCAACCTAGGGAGCAGAGGGTAAGTAGGAGAAACCAAGTGAACAAGAAAACCCATTTTGTGGAGGAAGTCTGCGTCCTCCAGTTCAAAGGGGAAGAATCCGTGGAGGATTCTGGGAAGAAAGTCTTCTCTTTCAATGATGGGGGACTCCTCCCAAAGAAACATGGTTCCCAAAAGACCATAACTCAGACTGGGTAAGTATGGGGGCTGACCTAGAACTGCCTATCCCTGACCCCCAAAAATGTCATCCCGAGAACGCCATAATAAATGAGGAATTCTCCCCCAAACCGGTTCAGGTGACTGTCCCCAGGAAAAGGTGGACAGCACAGAATCAAGGGAAAAGGGGATTCCGAAATCCCCCGAATCTTGGATGCCAAATATTGGTTACAGATTCCAGAACTCCGACACAGAAAATTGCCCAAGGTCACGCAGTGTCGGAGTTCAAAATAAAGAAGTTAACCACCCAGCTGGCCCAAAATGGCCATTTTCTTTTCCCCCTGGAGGAGAAAGAAGGTAGGTTTTAGGACCCCGTCCGTGTGAAGGGCATTGTGCAATTTCAGCGCTGGTAGATACCGGATCCCAAGCCACTCTCCTGGCCAAAAAGGCATTTGAGCAACTTAATTCAGGAAGGGGAAGAGTCACCAAATTCCCCTCACACCTCTTCCTGGACAACTCCAGAACTTCGCGGGAATGACTTCCCGTCGAGGGGACAGCGGATCTGGAGATCAAAATTGGGCGACACAAGGTGAAACACCCTGTTATAGTCGTTACTCCAGAGGGACACCCTGCCTGTCAGGGAATTACCTTGTTTGGAGGTTGTTGCCCCTGATAGACTGTGTAAACAAGGTCCTCTGGACACAGACTAAACGGCCAATAAAATTAAAACAGAACACCAACTATGTAAGTCTAAACGGCATATGCCACATGGTTGAGCAGCGGTCTGACAAAATTGAGTTCCATTTTCGAAACAGTCAAGTCCCTGACATAACTGTAATTGCTGTAAGCGAACAAACTGGTGATGGGAACCCTTCCCCATTCTTGAAAATCAACCCCCCCAGTTACAAGTGGCATTCAACGCTGGAGGTAAATACCCTGAAATTGTATACTGATCCACAATTTGAAGAGAACCCAAACCCCATGATGAAAAGTGATGAAAAACCAGCTCAAACCTTGGCTGTTATTCAGAAAAAGGTTGAACAGCTGGTTTTCCCCATTCAGGTAAATGAGGGGGGGGGGCTTTTCTCACTAGAGCATGCCTGAATAATGAGACAAAGCTTCATTGGTGAAGCGTTATTCAGGAAACTCCCAAAAGATCAGACCATTCCCACATTTAAATTGATCGATAAGTGGGAAATGGGCCTTGAAACTCCCAATTCCAAACATTTCCTGCATGTTGCATGTTAAAAATGTCCATTGGTGATAAAAGCATAGAGGATAATTGTTGGGTCGTGCGAGATGTCCCCTCTGGCTTCTACTTAGTCAGTGACATTCTCAATCGATTCACAATTATTTTGGATCTCATTAATTACAAAGTCTGGTCCTGTCTTGGGGGTAACTCCATGGGCTTTGACAATCCTGAAAAGGCATTTCGGTCAACTCAATAGCTACCGTATGCAGTTGAAATTCAGATTGGAGAAGAGGTCACCATTGTAGGACTGGCCCGATAATTCATAATCTCCCTAAAAATTAAGAGAGGGCAGACACTCCAAAACTCGGACGCTTATGTAAATTTTAATCATCATCTCCAACAGCAGGGGTTGCATTTGAACCTGACACCATTAGTTGGCTTCGAACACAACACCATTCCAATATTGGTGGATAACAGCGACCCTAGGAGTATCACTCTGGGTGCAGACACCTTAATTGGAATGGCGGTAGATGCCCAACATTTCTCCATTGACTTAGGGAATTAAATCATGGCACAGATCCCCAATGACTGCTGTGACTGTGACAATGACATACCGTCAGAAAAGATCTTCACCCAGCAAGGGGAGAATTTCTTTGTGTAATCTTCCTGCCCTTACGGGGTGGAAGAGTTGACCTGTGACATCAGGAAGGATGAGGTGCCTTTCATCCTTCTGAGATCGATAAATGAGTACCAACACATCTTCGGTGATATTGTATGCATATTTGTTCTATAAAAAAAGAGCTTAAGCAAAAGTGCTATACAATAACATATTATCATTTGGCCTTTGATGTCTGCTTGCATTCACAGTAATTTGATAATATGGATCTATACACACAGATATTAATGGTACAAATGGTGATCCATTCTTGTATGAAATGTATATCACACTAGTGAAATCATTACCTTTTTTTCATAGTGTACTTAGGAACAATGCTATTTGATGCCACTTCCTGTTTTGTCAAGGGGTGAAAGGTCGTGTTTATGCCACTCCTGCGCCTCGGATCGGTGGACTCGGTCACAGAACTGTATGCAAAGTTATGTTATTTTATGAGTTGTGTTGTAATGTAACAGACACATGAACCCTCCATAAGTAGCATTTTCTGTGAAGTCATGAATTGACGCGATTCAGGGATGATGGCTTGAGGGCCACTTTTTTTGAGGTTTGGGGTGGGCCTCTTTTTTGAGGCGAGTGGTGAGCCACTTTTTCGAGGGGTGGGCCACTTTTATTTGGGTGTCAAGGCCTATTTCTTGTGCCAGTCCGACCCTGGGTGTTGAACGTGGGGAAGGGAGTTCTTATTTACAGCCATTCTGACATTTCTTTTGAGACACTATTTTCCCTTTGTATTCCCTAAACTATTTTCCCTTTGTATTCCCTAAACACATTTGTTATTTTGAGAACGATGGCAAGGTTAGGTTTTCTTAGTATAGGCCTTTTTATTTTGACTAGACTGACTTGGACTGTTTGTTATTCATTTAATGGTCGAGATTAATCCCATTCTAGAGTTGGGGCCAGTTAGGAACTCTACCAACCCAACCAAAATACCAAATAGCAAAGTACCAAATAAAGGTTTTCGAAACTTCTATCCATTGTGTCTGTGTCTACTATTGATACCATGCCTTCCTTACACTTTCATCCTTTTGAGGTTGACAAATGTATGTATATGTATTGTTTGTAAAGCGCTTAGGTGTAAGTGCTATATAAATGACACATCATTAGATCCTATGGGTCATCAACGGGAGCGCACGCCAAGTTTGGATGATCATCACTTCCCACATCTGCTGAATTTCAAGGGTTTTGTTGTGTTTAATCGGATCACCTTAACTGTCCCTTAACTAAAGTTTTTCAGTGAATATATATATACAAATACATATACTTGCGACATTTTACCATCCCCAGGCTAACATCTTGGTGGAGGGAGAAAATAGATTTATGAAGAGGCCCTGCAATCGGCAGCAGCATCAGGGCTAATACGGAGAAGAAAGTCTAAGACAGCAGTTACAGCCCACAGGCTCACTCCCAACTCTTTGCAGTTGTAAGCCATTTCCAGGTGATGAGGGATGACAGATTAATTGGAACCTCCCACTGTGGGTCTCAAGCCTCCACAATACAAAAGAAATTGAGGTATGAAACATCATATACAGAGTTACGACAAACCAAGAACAGAAAAAGAAAGTACAAGCGAAAACTCACACTGCAAGCACACACCTTAAATTCTGGGATCTACATCAATATTAGTACAACCAGAGAGAAAGAAACCCAGTCCAAATGTGAGCCCTCACTCCGAGTTACCTAAGAAGGCAGGAACCATTTCACTATGTCAGATGAATGGCAATGGTACGCTGAAGATTTGCACTGTATGAACAGTGAGCGGAAAGGCAGGAGCCAAACACTAAGAATGCCAGGCAAGACATCAGGCTGGAGGAAGATGTTGATTAAAGGGAAGCAAGAATGAGAGAAGATCTTGCATGAGACAAGGAAGACGCAGAAAACTGGGAAGACAACACATAGGAGGAAGAAAACAGGCTCTTAAAAGAACATATCTGTATCGTTAATGAGACCATTAGCAGTAGACAAAAGATTCCAGTTCAAATTGATTAAAGCGCACTCAGTCGATTATATTCTTGTCTTTATATAAGAGGGCATGTTGTGGTCTTGTGTTTCCAGGTCCTGCACCCAGCTTCGCTGCTAGCATGCTCCTCACTTGGAACATTGCGGCATGCAAGCATAAAAGAACGGGAAGGACTTGGCACAGCAGGGGAAGAGTAAAGAAACAGGACCATGTGCACCTTACCCTCCACTTGTGTGTTCCAGTACAAAGCTTGCCCCCTGTGATAGCAGTTGGTGATGCGACTCAATAAACCACCACTGAAATGCACATGCATGAGTCAGAGGGCCCAGTTGCTAGAAATGGGCACAAGAGCAAATCGGGAGAAGCCCTGAGCATCTCCTGTTTGCACCTGCTACCTAATTTCCCAAACCTAAAGCATGAGGAAATCTGTCTATTTCTGGAGCCCCTTTGAGATGTTCAAGTACAATGCGGTTCACAAGGCCTTCTCACAGGGGCTCCAGGCATCTCCAGATCTGTTCGGCTTTGAGAACCGGGTATATGGTGGAGGATGCAAATCAGAGATACACGCAGGCATCTTAGACTGTTCCTCTAGTGAATAATCTTTAGGAGTCAGTCCCATTGGGATGGCCGTTTAGATTACTTACACATGGGTCAAAAGGAAGTAGATTCAAATCATAATGTCTTAGATAAAATTCATGCACTTATGGGCAGTGTGAAAAGCTGCTACTGGTGGCAGTGTGACGAGTTAGAACTGATTGGTAATGTGATAAAAGGCAATGTTGGGCAAAATGAGAACCTGGCTCAGGTGGGTGTTCTTAGTTGGCATTAGTGGGTAGTTTGAGTAACTGGTACTTTTGGGCAGTGTAGGTAGCGAAAAGGACATTGTAAGGAGCTGCCATTGTGGAGAGGTATGACAAGCTGCTATAAGTGAAAAGTGTTTATGCATGCACTAGTGGGTCTCATGAAAAACAGCTTCTTGTAGCAGGGCAGTGAGTTGGCACAGAGGGGCAAAGGGAGTATCCAGCTCTAGAAGTGTGAACAGTTGACAGTAGGGGGCCGTCTGAGAGCCTTAGACTGGTGGGCAGGGCTAGAGGCTGAAATCAGGCCTCAATAATAGTTTGCAGCGAAACCTGTCAATCATTACTGCCACTCGGCCCCGCAAATTTACTGTGAGGTAAAGGTGGTGTTGGTCCCCATTTTGGGGTCCATGAGACTCCACAGTGATTTTCGAAGATGTGCCCCAGTGGTAATTTCCACCTATGGTAAATCTGCTTGGCTTTGCAGGTAAAGTGGAAAATGTACCCCTAATTATGTGTCTAAGGCGAATCCTCCACTTTACCTCCGAAGTCGGAATTAGGCAGTGAGGGTACTTGCGAAAAGATGGTGGTGAATCCAATAGTCCATTTTACCGCCAAATTTCCCCCCACAGTTGTACTCAGCATGGGGCCCATTGCCCATTGCAAGAAGCAGGTACTGGTTGGCAGCGTGAGACGCTCCTACTGGTGCACATTGCAACAAACTGCCATTAGTGGTACGTTTTATGAGCAGACACTGAAAGGTTGTATGAACAGCTGGCACTAAGTTGGAATTGAAGAACACTGGAAATCTTGCACTATTGGGCATTGTGGGATGCTGGTCCTGGGGGGCAACGGGGCTAGATGGTGGTGGTCGGCAACATGAGGAGCTGGCACTGCTAGTGAGAACTTTAGTTCCCAGCATCCTCATGTGACCTGTTTCAGAATCTCTAGATTAGCATAGTTAATTTACCATTTGAAACACAAGTTTGGGGAGGGATGGAAAAATCACCTTTGGTCACATGTGCCCTTCCAATACCAACTGGGCCAACATCAAACTTGTGGGTAGTTGGCCTGTTAACATGTGACGTTATTAGCTAAGCGTGCATCCCCCATCACACGTAAAGTAGAAGGCTCCCTTTACAGATCTGACCACCTAATCTATAGTTGGCCTCCTGCTCAGACCTTGAATCACACCCTGATGTCATCTCAAGTTCAGATCCTCTTCTAAATGCAGCTGTGTTAGTTTGCCTGCGCAGACCTCCTTCTCACCTACACTACATGGTATGTCTGTTGTTTTTTTGTTCTGATCCTCGACCAGTCAAACCTGCAGCATATATCCTACAGAGAACGATTTCCTAATCAATAACCAACCTAGCCCAACTCCAGGGAATCACTGATGTCACCAAATGATTAACAACTGTTGTGCACGTAGGTTATTGACACACGCTCTGAAACCTTTTTTTCATGTTTCTTTCTTTTGTGGACTAACAGCAAAAAATTCTTATGGGAGGAACTGGAGAGTCTGCGAGCAGATCTGGAGCAGGTTCAAGTTAAACTGGGTGAGTAGTTTACATAAACATCACCTGAACTACTGCTATTAACAGTGCGCTGACTTTCCTGCACCTGCTCTGTGAGGGGAGCAGGCATTGTTGGCTGTGCTGTACTTGATTTTTATATACATGAAGTTTGTACTGCTGCCGCCTGATCTGTTGTGTATTCTGTGTGAGAGAGGCTTGTGTTGCTTCTGCCCATGCTGCTCCTTTTCTGCATGTGAAGAAGGCTTGCTCTGCTGCTGCTTATTGTACCTGCTCTGGGTTAGATTGACGCTTACACTCATACTGCTCCTGCTGGACCTGTCAAATCCCCGTTTGCCATCATGCACTGTCTGATCCTCCATCAGCACTGTCTACTTTGGTTTACGTCCCCACCGACTGCTCTCAATAAACAGTGATCATATGTTTAGCATTTCTGAGCAACATCATCAGTTATTGAAGAAATGCAAATATCAGTTTGTGCCGAGGCCGAAAATGCCATCTTAATGCAAAGCTTTGCATGGTGTATACCTGGTTCACAATGGTACATGCACCTCAAAATCCCACACCCCGTTTCTTTTCCTCCATACTTGCGGATTAATTCATTCTACAGGGACGGCGTTGGAGCATAATGCAGAGCATCATTTTACGAGATGAAACATATAATGGGCACGATGCACAAATGCCACAGGGGATCCTACATTGTGTATGTGTGCGTCCCACCTGTCATCCCTTTTCTCCCCTTCGGACGAACCAGTAGAGTCATGAGCAAGTGCATCACTTTTTTGTGGTTCCATGTCATTTCATTGACAGTAATTACTTAGTGGTGATTTACTACAAAGTCATTACTTTGAAATTTTACTTCACATTATTATTTTATTTGGGGCGTCACACCCATTCCCCTCCTTCCCTTTCATTACTACCCCGCCCCAAGGCCCTCCCTACCCCATTTTGACTCCTTATCCCTAAAATACCCTTATTTGTCAAAGTAATTGCTTTGTAGTAAATTACCACAAAGTAATTACTGTTGATGAATGAACGGGATACCGTTTTTGTAATGCGTCAGATTTTTCTTTTGGTTCATGCTTGGAGGTAAAGGTTCGAGCTTGTCATGCCAGGGGCCCAATCTTTGCTTCTATTAATATTATTATTATTTTATTTTTTTATTTACGTGTATACAGTTAAAATAAAACTTTTACACAAAATTAATTCTTAAAATCATTCATAAAAAACATTAATAAATACAAAAAAATACAAAGATTACAATACATTTCATCTTCAAACTTTTGATTTCTTCAATTATTTTTTTCTGCTGTTCTATTGCTCTATGGTGCTCTTTGGTCTTCCTGTTTCTCATTTGACTCCTTTAAGTTTTTAATGCTTCTATTGGTCTTTTATATTTATTGTCGCCTCGTGATTCTATTTCTCTGTCACTATCCTCTCTATGATGGTTTCCTTTCCTTCCCCATCGTAAATTTCGTTTAATTTTCTCTTGCTTGTTTTTTTTTTGTTTAATAATTGTATTAGATAAGTTACATGAACCATGAAAATACAGCATGAAAATGTTGACATTTTAAAGTTAAAGGAACAATTTGTGTTGAATGGAGGTATGCTCTGGGCGATTATGGTGTAAGAAATCATCAACAAATGAATTTGTTTTTTCCATGAAAGGGGTGTCATTTAGAAGAAAAGAATTGAATCTCCATCTTCGGGAGTATTTAGAAATAGGAGCCCATTCCAATTGTAAATAGTTATGGGGCCAATGTCTGAATTTATTAAAGTTGAGGTTAATGAAGTGTTAACAAATATGTAATCAATTCTAGAAAAAGATTTATATGGAGGACAAAAAAAGTATAATCTCTAACATCTGGATGGCAAAAATACCAAGAGTTTATTAAATTAAGGTTATCTACCATACTAAGAAAGTTATTACGAGGTGTAGGGGAGGGCTGGTCCAGGAGACCCCTCTCGCCTGCGTTTCTTTCCCAGGTGAGGGCTATGGGCCATTGGGCGTTCCCTCATGCCACCCGGGCCCAGGTGGTGGAGGGCTCACCCACTGGAGACATTGCCCACACGTATCGAATGCCCATATGTATTGATTACAACACAAATTTAGCTAGGCCCAAAAACCATTCTTTGCTCGATAAAGATGGTGTGAGCTCAGCGTACTGTAGCGCGGCCCCCACCCTTGGAGAACATCCCTGTTGTCGCAGCACCCTGGCAGATCCGCTGCGAGCACGTTCCCACGAACAAAACGGACATGAGCTAGCGTAATGCCCTAACATTGTATCAGTTCACCTCCCACAGTGTATCATCGCTCCTAGCATGACCCGGCCAACAGGCCTGGGAAATGAAAAAGAGCAGTAATATGGTCATCAGATGGCAGACAGTCTTTATGCATTAATGTTAAGACCCCTTGCATTATTTCTTTCTTCCACAAGATACAAACGCCGTAGAAGGTATTAAAATGAGAAAGTATGCTCCCATGATATAAGCTATGGCAAGCTCGCACCATTGCAGGTGGATGCCAATGATAAAGGAACGCTCCAGGGATCTGTTCGTTGCGTGTATCACTGGGCAGCCTACCTCACGTGGTTTCGCGCCATAACCAAAGCTAATGCTGCTAGAGTACACGAGAAAGCGGATGCAACTATACTATGAACTCATGTAAAGAATGCGCGAGAGTGCACGTATCATGTGTGCATGTCTGAGCCCCTCATATGCCACCGCCGTCACGTACAGTGGCGGGTCGTTTTCTATGTACTCCACTTATCTAACCACTACCTCATTTACTACGAATGCATATGCATGTAACTGAAACACTGTAGCTGCTAGAGTCTAATGTGCAAATATGATGCTTGAACTAGGTATAATCGAAACGCACCCAGCAAAGATTAAATGCATGTTTCAAAGTGATTTTAAATAAGTATTATAGAAAGTATTCAAATGTTTGCGATGTCTTTACTTATATTCAGCAACGCACGAGGGAGATACCTTTGTGAAAGCGTACAAGGTCTCGATGTATCCCCCTCCCTCCCTCAGAAGGCTGCCAAGACAGGAGAACAGAGCCCCGCTCTGCGCTATCACGCCTCCCCCGACCCGACTGGAGTCGCTTCAAAGACTTGTAGCCCCACACCAGTACCCAAGGCCGCGGCCAGCCACCTGCATTATTTACAGCACAGCAGTAAACCTTAGTTTAAACTCAAGCGCCCCCTAGTAAACCCCACAACCCACCGGACTGTCTCAGACTTATGGCCCTGTGCAATCAGGACACCCAACACTTTGACAACACACAGCGAAACATCCATAATCACTTCTAACAAGACAGAAAGACCTGTACCACCCGCCCCAGTCCCCGAACCTTAGCCCCTCGACCTATGGTCCCGGTCAACAGATCACAAGTAACCAGGCCACGATATATTATCTCCAGATCCCTCACAAGGTGCATTCCTCCTGTGTTGCATTTAACCTATTAAAAGATTTACTAAAGAGAATAAAACTGTAAATGACTGAATGACTGCAGTGTGCATGGCAGAGGGCAAGTAAGTCAGAAAAGGCATTCATCTCTGCCACAGGCCGCCTCGGCACACCAACACCGCCCGGATGAACTCAAGCCGACCTGCCAGGCCCAGCCCAACCCACGAGGGTGACCAGTGACGTCCTCCTGCCAAGACCAACCACACCGCAGCAGCACCTATAGTTAGTCATCGCCACCCAATCCCAATGAACTTGTGCCCCCTATAGTATGTAGGTTTTGATGACGTTTTTTGTAAATATATACGCCTGTCTTTGCTATTGTCAGACAGAGCGCTCTCGGAGTTTGCAGAGTTCTTTGCATGCCCAATTCTGATTGATAAACTCCCATTTACGCTCACCGGCACTCTGTCTTGGCCTTATTCCCATTTTGGGAGAGTCCTTCTTTGTCTCTCATTGCGGGGAGGATCGTGCTGTTGGGGGACGCTTGCTTTCAGTGGTGACCCCGATAGCGTGATTTTTATTTCTTCCTAAACTCCTTATAACCGTCCCCGTTTGGCACGAGAATCTCCGGTCGAAAAGGGATACGCACGGTGAGCCGGTTCCGGGAGGCTGCCCGCCAACGGCGACCGGTACACTAAGAAGTGCGCACTCAATAGAGAGGGGGTACGGGATCCCGGTTGAAAAATCCCCTTTGAGTACCGCTCGCCGGAGCCGGGGCTGACTGTAGAGCTGACGGCGACACTGCCTGGACGGACCCAGTTTCGGAGACTATCGGTTCAAGACGGGCACGTGAGTACTGAGTGCGAGCGATCTTAAGGGGAGCGGGGAGTGAAGTGTAGGACAGGAAACGAAGAGGGGGGTACGCAGATCTACTAAAGATCATCTTAAAATTTCCTTGCTTTTTCTTTGCATATGGCCATTAGGATTAAGAGGTGAATAAGAGATAAAAAGTGACGGGAACCTAGCTCCGAAAGGGGGTGGAAGGCGGCGCCGCATAGTGCTATCTTGACTAGTGCTGGGAATATATGAAGAAGTGGAGTATAAAATAAAAGTGTTCAGCAAAAGGGGACACTGAGAGTACATTAGTGACCGCTATTACTTTTTTCCTTTTCTTAAGGGTAGGGGGGAGAATAAAGAACTGTGATTAGCACAGACTTGGGGGGACAGTAAGAGAAACAAAGTCCTATTAGAAGGAGGGGAAAACAGGGTAATATCTATATACATATATATGCGCATCTAGATACTCAAATGAGGCGATTAGGGACAGCCGGCTAGGGAGGAAAGGGAGGGCAGCTTGAATGGTGAATGGTGCCAAGAGGTGTGTGCACCTCGTATGTGCTAGAGGAGATTTTGACGTTGTGAATGTGTGAACGATTATAAGTGCATAATAGTTAAATGGTCATAATAAGTGTGGTCGGATAAAAGTTTTTCCTCTCTTCAGACAACGCCAATATAGTGGAGTGAGTGAGTACCTTTTTGATTTCCAGTCTGACATTGTGAAACCAAAGGATGGGTTGCTCTTGTATGTGCCCCTCAAAAAGAACATAATAGATATTGTGTACGGCCAGTTTTGTATTGTGTAGACAGGGAAGGGGAGAGCCCAAAGGGACCCAACATTGCATGTGAAGTAAAATATAAAGAATAATATTGATACGACACTTACATTGTAGTTGCAAACACACGAGGCACATCAGCACTAGGAGGGCACAGAGATGGGGGCTGAAACACCCTTATCACATATTTGTAAGAATCTCCCGGGATACGTGGAGCGGATTAAAAAATATCATGACCAATGGGTGACCGAGCTAATAGGGGAGGGGTTACCTCAGATTTGGCCCGAGGGAGGGTCGTTTGATAAAAGTGTCCTGGATACAGTGGCCACATGCATTTATCTAAAATACAAAGGAAAGCAGCTGCAAAATAGGAGGGAAATATTGGATCTGTGGAGGTTATTTGAAGAGATACCACCGCCTAAGACACCAGCATTAAATCCTGATCTCCCGTCCACCACAGACAATCCACTGCTAATACAAAGAGATGTCAAAGAAGGCTCAAGTGTAGCGCCACCAGTAGAGGTAATAAGTTTGTACCCGATAATAAAGAAGCCTGTGCCCGCAGAGGGGTACAGTGATCCCACTTACATACCTCCCCCGAGAGATACTACACCCCTCCGGCCCACGGCACCTCCGCCATACGAAAGCACGAGAGAGCGAGCCCAGGCAGGCGCACAAAGGGTGGATATAGAGAAGCTCACAGATGATTTAGAATCGAGACTGACGATAGCAAAGGATGAGCTCTCGAGGATAAAAGACATATGTGAACGAACAGCACTAGATGCAACTAGATCAGGGCGTACGTCCAGAGCGCAAGGTGAAAATAGAAAGCCCGAAGAGGGGTGGAAAAAGGGCGAGATTTTGTTCAGAATTGAGGAAGAACCAACGCGAATAATAGAAATAGGGCCCGGAGAGGGAGATATTGCAAGCGAAGAAAGGCGGGGGGGAATTAGAGAGGAGTTGCTGTGTGACATAAGGGACGAGGTAGAAGAAAGCGACAGGTTGAGTATGGCAATAGGAGGGGGAAGCGAAGGGGGGGAAGGTACGTGTTCACTGAGAACCCTGGACGATGAGTGGACGGGGCGACTAAGGAACAGAGTGGGCAAAATGGCATCACTAGGGACATCAACAGATCAAACGGGTCCGGACGGAACGACAAAAGGAAGGCTACAGCTCCCATTGATACACAGGGGAGGAGGGAGGCCTAACTATATCCCATGGGCACAGATGGATAAGGCCAATTTATTGAAGCTATTGCCCCCGTTGTCAGGAGGGGCAAGTAAGTGGATATATGCCTTTGAGAAACATACTGCCGGGGTACCCCTAGCCATAGGAGATGTGAAAAGTCTACTCGTATCAGCGGTAGGTGACCAGGCTGAAAGGGTATGGGTTAAAGCCGGTTTCCCGGGAGTAACGTTAGACTGCGACCGCCATGATGGGGCATCCTTTAACACGGTGCGTGCCAGGGTGTGGGATGCCTTATGCGAAACATTCCCAGACACGCCGGACTTGCAGTCAGTGATGCAGTGTACAATGAATGACGGGGAAGAGGCTATGGATTACATTTTTCGGGTCCAAGAGATGTGGAGAGCAGAAACGGGCACGCCCTGGTATCAATCGACATCTTTATTTTATTTTATTATAAAGAGAGGGCTCCCAAAGGAAGTGCAGAAGGCGCTTGACAAGATAGCAGGTATTGAAGCAAAGGGATGGCCAGAAATTCAAAGCATAATAGTACACCATTGTAAAAGAATCAAGGAGAGGGAGAAGGAGGTGGTGCAGAAAAGATTGGCAGACGAGGCGAAGTTAGTACAGTCAAAGTTAGTGAAGGTTGCAGCAGCAGTAGCCGCGCTCCCACACAGTAGGGAGGGAGATGAGGAGGAGGAGGGGCTGATAGCACTCCAAGGAAGGGTAGCAACTAATTGGGCAGGGCCAGCACAGCGGCAGTGGACTGAGCAAGAGCAAGGTGGAAGCCCGCAGTGGCAAGAGTGGACCCCTCGAGGGGGACGAGGTGGGTACAGGGGCCGGAGAGGAGGCGGACAGGGGTATGGAGGAATGGGAGGAAATTGATGGCAGGGTCCCAGGGGCCCCCAAGGGAGTTGCTGGAATTGTGGACGATGGGGACATTACTCCAGGGAGTGCAGAAGTAGACAAAACAATGGGTTCCAGGAGGGGGAGAATTATGGTCATCCACACCCGGGAAGCCCATACGGTCTCCCAATGGGACAGCAGCAATTAAGAAACCCCGGCCAGGGTACCACGGGCCAGCAACAAGGACACCAGTATAGGACACAGAACCACCCCCAAAACAATGACAGCATGCAATATACGCCAGGCAACCCTTTCGCGACAACAGCAAACGGGGCCCCCGCGCCAGCGCCTTACAGCGGCATGTCGGTAGTTTCCGGAAATGTCTTTAATGAGGGAGGGGCGACGAGATACCCCGCATAGGACAGCCCACAGAGAACACTTGCGTGTCCAGTTCTATCCACCACCTACAATGCAGCAGAGGAACCATTGGTAGGGGCACAGATAGGAGACAAGCAGTTTATATTCATGGTTGATTCGGGAGCGGAGAAATCATGTATCAGAGAGGGCCGATTCCCGTTGTCTAACAGGAAGTTAGGGACGCAGGGGTTCTCTGGGGCTGTAGTTGAAGTTCCTTACACAGAAGCTTTGGATGTGACAGTGGGGGGTAAGACTGTGAAGGCACCCTTATTATATTACGAACATTCCCCAATTAACTTGCTAGGGAGGGATCTCCTGAGCAAACTCAACATGACCATATCATTTACCAAGAGAGGGATAGTGTGTTCCACACCCGGGATATGCCCCTTGCGTGCAATGCTGGTAGTGCAAGCCTACACAACCACGCAGGAAACACGAGGACTGCCACACAATGAGGAAATGTTTATCAAAGGGCTGAAGACTCTGGCCCTCATAATTCCCGAGCTGAGAAGCATGGACTGGAGGATCCCGGCAGAGTTCCTCTTCCGTCCCATAGTATGCCCCAACGCAGCACCAGGGTCAGTGGTATCGTTAGATTTGCACGCTGTGCAAGTGTCAGCAAAAAGAATAGCTGTAATCGGAGTGGACGAGGAAGGGTGTGAGTGGCGCACAGTGCTATGCACAAACGCCAACATCGCCCTGCGAGAGGTGACAGATGAGGATCTCTTCTCAGACTCAGAAGGGGACGGTGAAATAGTGATGGAAATAGCGATGCCCTGTGATATTTTAATACAAGCAAGGGAGACTCCCGTCCAATTGATGACAGTGGTAGGAGCACCACCTTTGTTTTTTGATGACGACATGAGGCTCGTACCAAACAACTTATGGACAACAGGCCCCCATGATGTGGGACTGTTGCATGGAGTACAGCCTGTGGTAATAAAGCTAAAACAAGGAGCAATTTTACCACGAGTTAAACAGTATCCTCTGTCTCGTGAAGCTGAAGAAGGGATAAAAGAGACAAGCCTTCAAACTCCCCATGTAACACTTGTATTTATCCGATCAAAAAAGCAAAAGGGGGGTCTTGGAGGATGATACAGGACTTACGCCCCCTCAACGATGTAATTCAGAAGGAGTTCCCTCTAGTCCCGAACCCCGCATCAATACTGTGCAGCATCCCGAAGGAGGCATCACATTTCACAGTAGTGGATTTGAAAAACGCATTTTTCTCTATTCCCCTGGCTGAAGAGAGTAGATACCTTACCGCCTTCACACTGGGGGGTAAAAGGTATGAGCATTGCAGATTACCACAGGGTTACTGCGAGAGCCCGAGCATCTTCAATCGCGTATTACATGAAGACCTAGGAAACTTATCAGTTGAGAGCACCATTATTCAGTACGTAGACGATTTACTAGTTTGCGCACGAAACGAAGAAACATGCAGAACAGATTCCATAACATTATTGACTTTGCTGGCCAACAAGGGGTACAAAGTGGACAAGGGAAAGCTACAATACTGTCTGACAGAGGTCCTGTACCTAGGACAGCTGATTTCGAGAGATGGAAAAAGAATAATACCCGACAGGGTAGAAGCCATAAGATCAGTACAAGAACCCACAACAGTAAAAGACATGCAGAAATTTTTGGGAATGTGCAATTACTGCCGAGCATGGATATTAGATTATGCGGCATACACTAGGCCCTTACTACAAGCATTAAAGGTGGCCCAACAGGAGAACAGGAAGGTGGAATGGACGGAAGAGATGAGTTCCTCCTTCCAAACACTAAAAGAGTTGATTTCAAGCGCCCCAGTACTCGCAAATCCTGATTATGAACGCGAGTTTTATCTATTCTCCCACTGCAAGGAAACACTGATGACAGCAGTCCTGACACAAAAAACCTCCCTAGGACACAAGCCATTGGCTTACTATAGTGGCACTTTAGATGCCGTGATGCAGGGCCATTTCGCGTGCGAGCAATCACTCGCTGCAGCCGCGTTCGCGATTGAGAAAAGTGCCACAATAGTAATGGGCTGCCCTGTAACATTGTTTGTGGAACATTCATTATTTGCCATACTCGAGAGATCAAAAAGCACACTGACCACACAGCGGGCAACTGCCTACGAGATTATACTGTCCAGTGCCAACATCCATATAGTGAGATGCAAGACAGTGAACCCCGCCACATTCATTACAGAAGCGTGCACGCTCGAAGACATGCAGAACCACGATTGCGCAACCTACACAGGAGGAAGTGGGGAGGAGACAGTGGTGTGTGAGAACGCTCTAAGCGAAGGGGAAGTGTACTTTGTGGATGGGTCCGCATCTATTGACACGGACACGGGAGAAAAACACGTTGGCATGGCAGTGGTGAGGTTAGAAGACGGTGAGTATGAAACACTGGTACAATATCGCCTCCCATCACATTACTCCGCGCAGGCAGCAGAACTGATTGCACTCATAGAAGCACTACATGCAGCAAAGGGTTGTGCAGTGACGATATACACAGACTCAGCTTACATGACAACAACAGTACATGGAGGCCTAGCAAGATGGGGGCGGAGGGGCTTTAGGAGGGCAGATGGAACACCTGTACAGCATGCAGAATTGTTAAAAGAGTTAATTGAGGCCCTGCAAAACCCCACTGCAGTAGCAATAGTAAAATGCCAAGCACATACGTCCAACACAGATGTTGTGTCTTTAGGGAACGCGGCAGCGGACGCTGCCGCCAAGGAGGCTTCCTATTTTCAGAAAAATGACACAGGTGAATACATGCTTAAGGACAAAACAAACGAAGAGCCCCCAGAGGGATATAATGTCATGCCCATACCACAAATAATAGAATTGCAGGAAGGAGCCAGTGCAGAGGAAAAACTATTGTGGACAAAGCGAGGGTGCAGCAAGTCAGGAACAGACCTGCTGTGGAGGCAAAATAACTCGGGGAAGGTGGTAATGCCAATTCAGCTACTAGAGATTTCATTTCAACAGCTACACTTCCCTGCACATAACACCAAACAACACATCGCAGCAGAAATACAGGAAGAATGGTTCGTGCCCTGTCTCCAGGAGCACGTGTCTCGTTTGGCAATGGAATGTACAACATGCCAAATATACAATTCAGGGATGACATTACATACTCTCCGGGGAACAATCCCTAAGCCCATTGGCCCATTCAAGGAACTACACATAGATTATGCAGAGATGGGGGAAAGGTGTAATGGTGCACGGTACATGATTGTGGTCGTGTGCCCATTTTCAAGGTGGGTGGAAGCAGGACCCTGCGCGCGGCCTGATGCCAAGAGCGCCGCCAAGTTCCTAGTAAGGGAGGTATTCCCGCGCTGGGGAATTTGTGACGTCATCCGCTCAGACAATGGCACTCATTTTGTGAATGAGCTTTTTAAGGAAGTTACTGCATTGTTGGGAATAAAACATAAATTATGTTCAATTTATCATCCTCAAAGTAATGGCGTAGTGGAAAAGATGAACGGATTGTTGAAGGGCAGGTTATCAAAACTATGCTTCTCATTGAAAAAGAATTGGATTTACTGCCTACCGCTTGCGCTATTTGAGTTGCGAAACCAGCCAAGCAAAGACCACCATTTGTCCCCGCACGAGATCGTGACTGGGAGACGGATGAACACTGCACACTCACCACTGCGCGAACACTCAGACGCTCACAGAAGCGCCGCGATATTGGGAGATGAGTTCACAGACTATTTAAAAAAACTGACAAGGGCAGCACGCGTGATAGCAAAGCAATTGTCCCCACCCTTCACTAGAGAAGAGGGAAATGTAACAGGCGCTGTCACGGAGCCGGAGCAACAACTACAGCTAATGCCAGGCGACTGGATATATGTCAGAAGCTTTGTGCGTCGGTGGAATGCACCACGATTCCATGGCCCATATGAAGTAATATTTTGCACACCTACGGCAGTAAAGGTCAAAGGGTTGAGGTACTGGGTGCACTTGACCGATGTACGGAAGGCATATAGCAACGTACAAGAGGAGGTAGATGGGGAGGCACAGACAACAGCAAACGCTGCAACTGAGCAGAATGACTGAATATGAACTTGCGTGTATGTGCTGGTACTGAATTTGGAGAAAGGCACAACTGATAAAAAAAAAAAAAAAAGGGGAAAATTTTGTTTCAACCTTCATCTTGTTGAGTGTGAATATATATATATATATATATACATATATAAAATGGAATGCTAAACTATAAACTTGTATACACCCTTGTCTGTGAATACCCCTCCCCGTATCCCTACCCGCTTCCATTCCCCGTCACATGTATATTGGCACTGTTGGTGCCAACAAAATGTTTACATGTATGCACTCAATGCACTTTTATATCTTAAACAGGAGCTTCCATGGCATCTAACGGGCGGCCTGCAACGGATAGATGTACTAGAATTAGAGAATGGTTAACTGTGAAATGTATATATTCGTATGAATGTGGACTATCTGCGTGCATTATATTGTTCTTTACATTATTATTTGGTCTGGTTACATACTGGTTCATAGCGTTCATCTCTATGGAGATGAACGAGGGGGGAGGGAGTAACACAACTACTGGGACCCATACAACTGCAAGTGTCAATGCAACCACAAGGGAAGGTGATTTTTTAATATGGGATGGAACTAAACTTGTGTGGGGCTACTATACTACGTCACCCAATGTTGTCATTTCACACGATGGAGGGCCAAAGAGTGAAAGACAAAACAACACACTGTCCCCACCTGAGATGTCTAATTACAATGCTCACAGCTTAAACGACCGAAATCCCTCTGCCATATCCTGGTTGTATAATACCCCCACCAGCCAACCTGCCCCCACGGCCATAGAGAATCAAAGAATGAGAGAAACACATGAAATATTATATGATGATTGCGTGAAGGGGGGCGGGAATGAGAAAGGAGGGTCTAGTTTGTCTCTTGCCCAGGGAATCGGGAAGAATATGAGGAATAAGAACAATAGACGGAAGAGGGAAGCAGGAAGGAAGAAGTATGATGAGTACTATGGGTTAGGTCTAGATAAGATGGAAGACCCGCGACACCCCCACCAAACAAATAAGTGGTATGCAGACATGAGTGCCACAGCTAGACAAACAACAAACGAGAGCTGTTATGTTTGCTCCCTCATCCCTCACGCATCAGGTACACCCAAAGTACTGTTACCCAAAGAGTTGCCGATTATAGATGCCCAATGTCTCCTTCATCTCACGTTATGCAGAATTAAGAACACCTTCCAGGCACATGAAGTGACTTTTCAAATGCTGCAGAACGAGAAAACATGCTACCCAAAACCGTCAGGGGTTGTATGTCTGAGAGAACCATTTTTTGCAATCGAAGGGAGACTTTTTTCTGATAACAAGTGGAAGAATGAAGAAGTAATGTGTAAAGCTGAAGCACTGAGGGGCGTGGCACCGGAGAAATTGCAATGGATAGAAGAAACATGCACACCCGTATGGAGAGAACACATTTCAAAACTAACCTGGGTTACGCCCATCGAAAAGCCTTTCAAGTTGCAGAATGAAATAGACTATGAACTATGTTTCAAAGGAGAGGGGAGAACGTCCATGGGGACGAACAAGAAGTGCAACAAAACCCTCACTATCCCAGACCTAAGAAAAGGGACTGCGGCCCTTATGGACACGTATTGGATATGTGGAAAACAGGCATACCTACACCTCCCCCCGTCGTGGAGTGGCAGCTGCTCAATGGCCACTCTGCACTCAGCTCTGATGGTGATACCAGAAAGCCACATCGATGGAAACAAAAGGACACAGGAACACACACCACAGAGTGTGGCCCAACCGACTGCAGAACCACAAATGTATGTTCTATCTTCTGGAAGCAAGGAAGAGGTGCTGACCCGCAACAGACGAGCATCAAACTATATATCAAAGGCATCATCAGAACTATTGGCCCAGATCCCAGACAAATATCGATTATTCAGCTCAGCAGAAACATTTTTTGCCTCGCTCGTATCAAGTGTCCAGGCAAGGGCTAACGCAAAATGGCTCCAGATAACCCGCTGGGAATTAATTCAGCTGGCGAACGACACCGAAGAAGGTTTTAACATAATAAAGGTCGAACTAAGAGCCTTGCGACTGATGACCATGCAGAACAGGTATGTCCTGGACCTGTTGACGGCGATGGACGGCGGTGTTTGCCGAAAAATAGGAAGTGCCTGCTGCACTTTCGTACCTTCTGAAGACGCAGAGAACGGCTCCCTGTCCCATGTGATCGAAGCCGTCCATAACCTAGGAGAAAAAATGAAGATGGAAGGCGGAGCAGAAGATAGTACATGGTTCGATAACATCTTCTCCTGGGTTCCCTCATGGCTTGTAACAACGATGAAATTTCTGATGCCAGCTGTGGTGTTCCTGCTTTTGATTTTCTGCCTATGCCAGGTGGGTCTTCGAGTTTGTGCTAGCGCAGTACCAAATGGTGCAATGATGATGGTGACAATGGGCAACTCACACGGTACAATAAAAACGGTGCAAGAAGCACAAGTACAAACAGGGGTAGACAACACACCAAGGTACCAACTGGTGCCCATGCACCATGACAAGGATATTGTAGATAAGCTTTGGCACACCACCATCAAAGAGCCCCGCATAGTAGAATGGTACGAGGAAGTGTGGGTAGATTTGGAAGGAGATGGTGGGTGCATATATCTTACGTGTACTCCAGATGAATACGCCAGGAGAGGTGAGAGTTTAAGGGGGGTGTGCAGAGCATGGATGCCTATCAGAGGAACTCCTGCATGGGATGAGGCGGTGATGGACGAAGCAGAGTGTAGGAGGATAGAGGAGTTAAAGAATTCGTTACTTTAGTAACGAAAGGGGGGAAATGTAGGGGAGGGCTGGTCCAGGAGACCCCTCTCGCCTGCGTTTCTTTCCCAGGTGAGGGCTATGGGCCATTGGGCGTTCCCTCATGCCACCCGGACCCAGGTGGTGGAGGGCTCACCCACTGGAGACATTGCCCACACGTATCGAATGCCCATATGTATTGATTACAACACAAATTTAGCTAGGCCCAAAAACCATTCTTTGCTCGATAAAGATGGTGTGAGCTCAGCGTACTGTAGCGCGGCCCCCACCCTTGGAGAACATCCCTGTTGCCGCAGCACCCTGGCAGATCCGCTGCGAGCACGTTCCCACGAACAAAACGGACATGAGCTAGCGTAATGCCCTAACATTGTATCAGTTCACCTCCCACAGTGTATCATCGCTCCTAGCATGACCCGGCCAACAGGCCTGGGAAATGAAAAAGAGCAGTAATATGGTCATCAGATGGCAGACAGTCTTTATGCATTAATGTTAAGACCCCTTGCATTATTTCTTTCTTCCACAAGATACAAACGCCGTAGAAGGTATTAAAATGAGAAAGTATGCTCCCATGATATAAGCTATGGCAAGCTCGCACCATTGCAGGTGGATGCCAATGATAAAGGAACGCTCCAGGGATCTGTTCGTTGCGTGTATCACTGGGCAGCCTACCTCACGTGGTTTCGCGCCATAACCAAAGCTAATGCTGCTAGAGTACACAAGAAAGCGGATGCAACTATACTATGAACTCATGTAAAGAATGCGCGAGAGTGCACGTATCATGTGTGCATGTCTGAGCCCCTCATATGCCACCGCCGTCACGTACAGTGGCGGGTCGTTTTCTATGTACTCCACTTATCTAACCACTACCTCATTTACTACGAATGCATATGCATGTAACTGAAACACTGTAGCTGCTAGAGTCTAATGTGCAAATATGATGCTTGAACTAGGTATAATCGAAACGCACCCAGCAAAGATTAAATGCATGTTTCAAAGTGATTTTAAATAAGTATTATAGAAAGTATTCAAATGTTTGCGATGTCTTTACTTATATTCAGCAACGCACGAGGGAGATACCTTTGTGAAAGCGTACAAGGTCTCGATGTATCCCCCTCCCTCCCTCAGAAGGCTGCCAAGACAGGAGAACAGAGCCCCGCTCTGCGCTATCACGCCTCCCCCGACCCGACTGGAGTCGCTTCAAAGACTTGTAGCCCCACACCAGTACCCAAGGCCGCGGCCAGCCACCTGCATTATTTACAGCACAGCAGTAAACCTTAGTTTAAACTCAAGCGCCCCCTAGTAAACCCCACAACCCACCGGACTGTCTCAGACTTATGGCCCTGTGCAATCAGGACACCCAACACTTTGACAACACACAGCGAAACATCCATAATCACTTCTAACAAGACAGAAAGACCTGTACCACCCGCCCCAGTCCCCGAAGCTTAGCCCCTCGACCTATGGTCCCGGTCAACAGATCACAAGTAACCAGGCCACGATATATTATCTCCAGATCCCTCACAAGGTGCATTCCTCCTGTATTGCATTTAACCTATTAAAAGATTTACTAAAGAGAATAAAACTGTAAATGACTGAATGACTGCAGTGTGCATGGCAGAGGGCAAGTAAGTCAGAAAAGGCATTCATCTCTGCCACAGGCCGCCTCGGCACACCAACACCGCCCGGATGAACTCAAGCCGACCTGCCAGGCCCAGCCCAACCCACGAGGGTGACCAGTGACGTCCTCCTGCCAAGACCAACCACACCGCAGCAGCACCTATAGTTAGTCATCGCCACCCAATCCCAATGAACTTGTGCCCCCTATAGTATGTAGGTTTTGATGACGTTTTTGTAAATATATACGCCTGTCTTTGCTATTGTCAGACAGAGCGCTCTCGGAGTTTGCAGAGTTCTTTGCATGCCCAATTCTGATTGATAAACTCCCATTTACGCTCACCCGCACTCTGTCTTGGCCTTATTCCCATTTTGGGAGAGTCCTTCTTTGTCTCTCATTGCGGGGAGGATCGTGCTGTTGGGGGACGCTTGCTTTCAGAGGCTTGGAATTGACAAAATTGGAAGTAGACTTCCGGTCCATAGAAAATTCAACAATTTGGTTAACATCTCCACATAAAATAAGTCGGTAAAACATTTTCTGAACAAGTTTCATTTTGACGGTCAGATGGTTATTAATCAAAATAGGGATCCTCCTTTTTTATTCACAGCTTTTGAGAACAAGGTATGACCAATCCATGAAGCTTTCAATTTACAGTTTTCATTGCCAGAGTTGAGATGAGTCTGTTGTAGGCATGCAATGCAGGGACGTCATTTAGACGTCGCCAGAGGTCACCCTTGCTACCCCTGTGGTCTACCTTGCTACCCCTGTGGTCTATGTTGCTACCCCTAAAAAAAAGATGTTTTAATTTTTAGTTTTCAATTTAGGCTCCTGGGCTATGGCCAGCAGCATGTGGTTCCGTGTTTCTTGTGTGGCTTGTTTTCTGATAACTATAGCCGGTACGATAGCTCAGTGGGTTGAGCACTTGCTGCTGCAATGTGCATGCGCTCTGTAGGTTGCAGGTTCGGCTCCCGGCAGGGTCAACTCAGCCTTTTATTCTGCTGAGGTTGATAAATAAGTCCAAACACAGGTTGGGTGATATTTGTTCTATATGAAGCGTTTACGCGTAAGTGCTATGTAATAACACATCATTATCATTTGGCCTTGGACGTCTGCTTGCATTCACAGTAATTTGGTAAATGGAATTATAAGCGCTGAGATTAACGATACATATGGTGATCCATTCTTGTATGAAATGTATATCACTTTATGGTGAAATCGTAACCATATTTTTCATAGTGTGCTTAGAAACAATGCTATGTGATACCACTTCCTGTTTTGTCAAGGGGTGAAAGGTTGTGTGCCATGGCTTCCCATGATGTGACTTCTGGGTGGGGTCAAATGACATCACTTCCTGTAATGCCATCAGAGGTCAAGGGTCGTGTGATGTCACTTCCCCTACCCCTGGCATTTTGGTGAAACGACGTCCCTGAAGCAATATCAACCTTAAGTTTATTAAGTTGAGATATGACATTACTTTGTTTAATGGGATGATTTAATCCCTTAACATTCCAGGTGACTACCTTAATAGACATAGGTCTTCTATACATGTGGTAGATTTAACTAAATGATGTAAACCACAAATAAAGGAAAGTAGTTAAATACATTGCAATAGAGATGTAGAACAGGAAAAGTGTTGGTTTCCAGGCATTGCAGCAATGAAGGGGTGAATTGGAAGAGACCGGAGGGTAGGAACGGAAACAAAGGGAAAACGGTACACACAAAAAATGACAATGATAGAGTCTGAGTCCATGTGGATAGAAGAAAAGATTCGAATAGGAGAGTTGAACAGTATCCACATAAAATAACAGTAATAAAGAATCCCATGGGGGTTACAAGAGCACAACGACAGCCTGCGCACAAGAGATGAACGCCAGTCCAGCGGGGGATAATGGTATCTAGCAATAATAAAAGAATATTAAGAAAATATGTAGATTATTAAATTTACCATACTATTATGGTGCACAAAATGTAGATTAGGTATGAAGTTGGCAAAACTAAGTAAAAGCAGAAGAACAGGTATGTGGATTAAGATTGGGTTCCAGATTGTAAATCAGCGAGAGTAGGTTCTGTATTTTTAACAGGTGATCTGAATTTGTCTCTGGAGGTATTGGGGTTGGCAGACGACTCTATAGGAGCCAATGGACCAGATCTATTCCGTGTGGAGCCAAATTTGCTTTGTTTTTTGATCATACAAAGGTTGCTCTGAATGGTATCCTCAGTTAGAAACACCAAAGGCTGAATCTTGAGAAGATGTTTCCATTGGAGCAGATTGGAGTGACTGAAGTAGACTATAAAGGTCGTTGGGATCTGTAAATTCCTTTGTCGGATCCCCTGTAATAGTGATAATCATTTTCGCAGGTTCAAGTAGTCCATATCTGATAGTAGGCCTGACGACATTTCAGATAGTGCTGGAGGGGTGGCAGGTCTCATATCCAGAAATCTTTTCGTTTTGGCTTGTGTGGATTTTGAAAAGTCTGGAGAAATAAAGATTTTGTGACCTTGAAACAAAGAGTTTTTCCTTGCTGCTAACACAATCTGGCACAATTGCTGATGTCTGTGGAAGCAAGCAATAAAAGGACTTGGTTTGGAACTATTGGAAGAGAATCTTGGTTTTATACGATGCGCACAATGTAATTCTAAAGGTGGAGAGAAAGTAATACCTAATGTTACAGGTATCCATTTTGTAAGGAAAAGAATGGGGTCGTCTAATTCTATTTTCTCAGGAATTCCATAGAAACATAAGCCCTTGATTTCTTCTTGAATGTTAGAGAATTTGAAATCAAGAGTAGAAATGAAGCAGCGAATATTGTTTATTTCCTCTAATATTTTTAGCATGCACACATTTAGTGAGGAATTGTCTAAAGCAGGGGCTGTACTATTTTAATATTGGCCATGTTTACAAGGAAATATATTTTGCCCGGAACAATATTTAAACGTAGATGAGGTTTACAATGTATAATTACACCACCGGGTGTCGGTGTTGAGTAGTGTAGGTGCCTTTCCCCGGCTTACTACGTGTGAGAGAAAATAAAATACCGACACAACCCCTTGTCGGGGAAGGACGTACTGAGACCCGGCTGCAAGAGTTCAAAGGATGGTTTATTTCTCCAGCTAGGAAATAACCCAAATAACTCCCACCACCTCATTTACATCACACTTATATTTATATCAATTAAAGTAACTCTAACAAAAAATGCTAAATGGACCCGATTTGCCAGGCGATATGGTGCTGTAGGTGTGGGTGGCATTTCTTCCTCCTGGTTGGCTGAGTGGCTGACTAGATGACGGACGTCAAACATCTTGTGCTCCACGCAGGTCAGGGTCTGGTCACTGTGGTCACTACCTAAGCTAATATGTTACACATTAAATAACAAATTATCTAAAACATTTTATGCTACTTTTCACATTTCTACATGAGTCACACACAATGATTTTTGTCGGTACAATTGGGTCATTCGTGGCTTGTAATTAAAGGCCTTGACCTTTATTGTGCATGTAAAAGAATCAGGCTGTGTTTCGCATCTCTCTCGCAACTATATATGTTTATACTTGGAATAATGAGTTTGAGGTTTCAAACTCATTATTCCAAGTAAAAACATATATAGTAGTAAAAATGCTTAAGGTTAGTAGTGGGTGTGTTGGGTGGGTTTTGCAGCACAGGCGGGGGTCTGTTACTTGAAAGAAATACCTTACTGGGAGCGCAGTGTCAGGATGGCAATACATTGTTCTAATGGGGGTGGGTGGCTTGCACTTTTATGAGGATGAATCGAGCAGAAAGTGCTTAGCTCATTCTGGTTCACATGCTAGTTCTCAGGCGAGCAGTGATATCAGAGGAAGAAAACTGTATCATATTGGTTGTTGCAACTTTCTCCGGCTTCTGCGTGAGAATGGAAGCGCAGAGCTTTCCTTCGCAGGGGGAGTGCAAGGGTGGGGGCCAGCGCCTGCCTGCACGCCTTGTGTGTGTGTCTCTGTCCTTGGCTGCTGCAGTGGAAGGGTAGCTGAGCATTGCTGTACTATCGCAGTGAGGCCTGTTTACCCAAGATGGAGTCGAAAGGGGGCACAAAAGATGGATGCCCCGTGTCCTGCTCAGTAGTCCCATCTATGTAGCGGTCAACCTTGGTTAACTTTACATAAGGGCGAGGGGCAATCCCACTACCGGAGGCACGTGGTTAAAGCCTTGTACTGAGGAGCGTACGACGTGAGGGGGTCTGGGGACCCCTCGCTCCCATACAGTAGGCCGCAGCGTACCTCCTAAAACCAGGGTGTTGCATGATCCATCACAACGTGGAGCAGGAAGTGAGGCGGTAGAGTGAGGAAGCTGGAGGTCACTTCGGCAGCCCACGGCGAGGACCCTGAGGTGAAATAAAAGAAAGCCTTGGGTCAAACTGCCGGTCCGTTTCTTGTGAGACCACACCCCCGGTGTAAGTGAGGAAGCCCCCACTACTGATGCGCCGGGTGCCAGCTGTGTGGTTACCTCACTCTAGAACAGTTGAGCATATATAGTGACCCACAAGTAACATAAGTTATCCAGCTAGTGGAGGCTAAGAAGAACTTTCACACTCACTTGCCTGTATATCTTGTTCGTTGGGCCCTCAAGAAGGAGCGAGGGAGTCAGAGTCAGCTGCTCATGGATGTCACGGTTCCAGTCATCTGAGGTTGTTTAAGTTGGGATAAACGGTGTAATTAGTATGATATGTATTAGGCAAGATTGTATGCAGTACCCTTAGGGTGCACTACAATAACCCTGACCTCCTGGCAATAGAGAACCAACCTTTGGTATAAGTCTGGACTACACAGGTTGGCAGTGTGGCTGAGTAGCCAGGCCTATCTCAAGAGGGGTCGATGTGAGCAGTAATGTTGAGACACAGAGTTTCACAGTACAGTTATTCAAATAAACACTTACACTCAAGGTTTCTTGATAAAACAATTATTAATTTATTTCACAGTCATTTGTATAAGCCTTCTTCAGAAGGGAGCAATGTACAGATAACACTTATAATACACTTCAAAACACGCTCTGTTTCTCTAAATCAGATGACACCCATTGGGGATGGCACACAGACACTTCATACACCCTCAGATGACTTAAATAGCTAGGGCACTGTGGACATTGATTTATCACTGGTACATTTAGAGCAATACTGAGTTTGGTTTAAAAGATAGACTAGCGGAATAAAACAAAGGTTAACAAATAATTCATAAACAGGAAAGTAATTTTAAGAACCTTACACAGCAGAGTAAATTAACCCTTTCCAGGGGGAAAGGCCAACGCCCAAAGTCAGAGGTAAAGAGGAGTCTCTCAGGGAGCCAGGACGCCAATGTTAATTGCACAATGTCAAGGGGAGCTGAAGATATTCTTTGCAGGTAGGTAAAAAGTCTTGCACAATGTTTTTAGAAATGTTTGTAGAAAAGTAGAACACCAGAAGAGCCACAAGCTGGGAGGCTTGTGAGGGGCAAAGCTTTAGCAACTATTCAAGGTAACCAAGACAGGTCTCAACTGAGAGCAAGTAAGACTACACAACAAGAGGTAAGTTCTCTTAGACTTTACAGTACCTCTGGTTAGAAGAAATGGTTCCAGCTGGCTTCTGTTCCTATGCAGCTTTGCAGATCCTGTTGTTCCTGAGCCTCAGTCATGGGGACAAGAGGGAAGACATCTGTGGACTCCTGCTCTGCAATGGGAAGGTCAGCGGCAGCAGTGGGCAAACTTTGATTCAGCTGTTCTTCAGTGCTTCATCTCCTTGCGCCTGACAGCAAATAGCAACACTGCAGTTCTCGGATACCACTTCAGATTTTCCACACATCTGGGGTCCAGCACTCTGTTGAGGTGGCTCAGACTTGGTCAGTCCTGCATCAGGAAAGTCAGGAGGCTGTTCTTAGCGCTTGGGTCCGACTTAAAAGCAACACACACAATCTGGTGTTCCTCTCCCTGGCGCTTCGGTTCTAGCAGCAGCTGCAGTGGAAATACAACCAGCTTTGAGAGGATGTCCAGACAGGCTTACTTTGGAGTTTATTGGTCCCACCAACTCAAAGGAAGAAGTTGTCCTTGCAGGGCTTCTCTAGTCGAGGCAAATTCGGAGCTTCAGCACAGGAGCAGGGCTTCACCGGGCAAACCAATGTTTCAGGAGTTGCAGCCGGTGTCTCTTCCAAGTTCTTCTTTAGATTCCTTTGTCCAGTGGTCAACTCTGCCTTCCAAGTCAAAAAGCCATGGTTGTATGCAGGTCTCTCCTATTCATTCCAGCCTAGCTGTCACTCACTCAGCAGGGTGGCTGTCCTTGCCGTACAGCCAGCCAATCACCTTTGGGTGCATTCATGTAACCAAGGGGATTAAGCACAGGGAGTTTCAGGCACCTCCCTCACTTCCTGCCCCTGCCAGACATTTTGGAGCCAGAGGCGGGTTTGACTCGTGAATCCCGCCCAAGACCTAACGAACAAAGGGACCAAACCTGGTTTGGCGCACAAAGTAAATGTCAAAAAGAACCTTTCCGACAAGGAATGACGAAAAAAGAAAAGTGGGCCATTTTGCAAAATGGGCACCCATGGGTGCATAACAGTGGCTGCGAACGCAGCCTGTGGTAAAAATACACAATGGTAGTAAAAAGTAAACCACTGCCACCAGCTATTAATTGTAGAAAGGGTAACATAAAAATATTGCCTGAGAAACTAGACAAAGGGGATACTAAGTAACCCCTACAGCACCCTATGGTACGATAGTCTGTGCTAGGTTTAGAAAGTTACAAAATGTAAGTAAATTCAATTTCACTTCACTGCTCTTGGAAACAGTAGTTTCACCAAGGGAAGGTATTTAAACCTTTGGGAAATCTAAGAGACTTCCCTGTGCCACTGCACTGAAGGTGCTGTGTGACACAGTGTAAAGATGATGCCTATGGACATTTTCAGACTCCAAAGTCAAAGAGAAACACAGAGAATAAACCACATTAAAATTACATGAGAGATAACAAGTCCTAAAGTCCAGCAAAAAGAGCTGGGGTTCTCTCGGGGATAAGGGAATTGACACATTTCTGAGAATTCTCCCTAACAATATGCCATATGAATACATTGAAGTGGGGTTCACTGCTTGTTCATCACTCCACCATGACTTTGTAAAGAGGTTATAAGATGCAATCCATATTTATGATTTTATCTGTCTGTCAGAGAGAGCTCTCCTCTTATGCCGCCAACTCCGAAGCTGCCTGGCCACACCCCTCTGTCTTGTTTTTAAATGTCCTTATGGTCTTGCACCTGTTTATCTTTCTTCTTTCATTTCCTTGTATGTTCCTTCTCGTGTTTTACGTTCTCAGGGTCAATTTCTATTATCAGTTCTTCACCCCCATTGCTCTCTATCACGCTTTCGTGCTTTTATCTTTGCTTGCCCCACTTCACTGTAATTCTCTCCCTCTGTCTCTTCCCTCTATTACTTCTTACTCTCTTTTTCGTTCTCTTGAGAATTATCTTCTTCAATATTAATGAAAACCATCAGTTTTGTATAGCCTGTGATTTCATATTCAATTGTACTGTCAGTGTGTTTTGTTCAGCGCTTTGGTGTAAAACGCTATATAAACTACAAATAAAATACACAAACAAATCTGTTATTTCAACTCCTATATTGTGTCATTCTAAAAATCTACACCAACAATGAGTTCATCACTTTCCACTATATCACTTCCCTATATACTTGAATCTACTACCTCAACAGATTTGAGAAAATCATGACATTAGTACCTGTCCCAAAGAGACCATTTAATGTTGTAATGCCAGAGATCTTAATTTTTTCCCCAATTCAATGTTCCTTATCCCAGTTCCAAACTCACTATCTACATTCTAGTCCCTACCAACAACGGCTAATCTTCCTACAATTATCTGCCATATTTTAAATAACGCAATATTAAGCCTCACACTTTGTCCCATTATGTGTCTTTGAGTTTTTATCCAATCAGGATCATGGACAAAATGGATATGTCATTTAGACAGAGCCTAAGGATTTGCATCTAGTGATAACATGCCTAATAGTTTCCACTAGGTGATTGCATTTACATAACATACAGCGTCTTTTGTTTGCACGTGACACGATTTATACCACCTCTACCTCACAGAGGCTTTCCTCCACACCCATGGGAGTGTCCTAGAGCCCCCACCCTCATGCCAACTAGGGATTGTGGTAGGAATAGAGGTAGAGAAAAGCATATACCTATCACTGTGTAGCAGTAAAGAGAGTAGGCAACAACCCCTTGCAGTGGGCGACTATTTTCAGTCATCCGCAAAGGAGTGGTTTGCTAATGTGACATATATGGTCCACTCCTCAAACCTTCCACCAACCCTTTTTGTATTAAAACTTGGACCATATATATCTTATCAATATACAGTACTTCAAATAGATGTTCCACACATAATACTATAAATGTTTCTGACAAGATTCTCAATAATGAACATTCAATGAATGCTCTTACAGTCTCATGTATAGAGCAATTATTTTAATAATTCTTCTCTTGACTCTAGCATTCCCTCTGTCCTCATCCTACTCAATCTCTCTTCTGCCTTTGACACGACCATACCTTCCTGCTGAACCGTCTCCGTGATAACCTGGGTATCACTGATCTGGCTCAGGCCTGGCTGACCTCTTTCCATCTGATCGACTCTCCCAGGTCATAATGGGGTCTTTCCTATCATCTATCTCCCTCTCTGCCTGTGGTGTTCCCCAGGGATCTAGCTTCTCGCCCTGGCTTTTCAACCAATACCTGGCAACTGTCGCCCGCTGCATTGCCATTTTCTGATCAAATTTCCAGTGTTATGCTGATGACACTCAACTCATTTTCAGGCTGCCCTTGACCACCTCCTCTCCCTCTCTCATCTCTGACTGCCTCACTGCCATTCAAAATTGGTGTTCTGCCAATGATCTTTGTCTGAATGCCAACAAGACTGAGATCCTCCTCATCGGCACACCTTCTCCATCCTTTCCCCTCACTCTCTGGCCGGCCTCGCTTGTCCCTCCTCCTACACCAACCTGCGTGGCTAAGAATCTCGAGGTCATCTTTGATTCTATACTTTCCTTCTCCGTCCACATCACTGATGTCTCGAAAAAATCAAACTTCCTACTGCACCTCTTCAGAGGTATTCTACCCTTCCTCTCCTTCCCCCAGAAGCTCACTGTCTGCCAGGCTCTGGTTCTCTCTAGGTTGGACTATTAAAACAGCCTCTTTCTAAACCTACCTGCCTCTACCCTCCGCAACTAATCCAGAACAGAACTGCGAGACTTGTCCTTGGCCTCAAGCCCTGGGATCGTATCTCTCCAGCTCTGAAATCTCTCCATTGGCTCCCAGTGGATGCAAGATTTAAATTCAAAACCCTCTGCATTGCCCACAAGGCCTCCTGGGGCCTGGGTCCAAAATACCTTCAGCTATCCCTCCGCAAATACCTCCCCTCCTGAGCTCTTCGCTCCTCTACCTCAAGGTCAGTCGTTTTTCAAAGAAAGGAGCTGGGGGTAGATCTCTGTCTTCGGCTGGTGCCTCACTCTGGAACAGTCTCCCTGCCACTCTAAAACTTGAGCAGACTCATCTCTGGTTCCACAAACACCTCAGGACCTTCCTCTTTGCTTCTTCCTTTTGTCCACACTCTCCCCTGCTGATCTGTTCTCTTCTGGCACTGTGCACCTGGCCACCCTATGTCGGCTGGGCCCAGGAACCTGCTCACCCTGCCACCCCTTGCACTGGGGTCTGTATCTGTACCCATACAGCCCCCCCCCCCTTTTCTTCCTGCACTTATCAGTCCTACCCTGTCTGCTTCTTTAAGCCCAGCACTTGCTGGCTGCACTACCACTGTTTATTTTTTGATAAAACATTTTTATTGTATTTTGTGACATAGCCAAAGCGGCCACCGAATCATGGGCCAAGAACAACAAAACAATGAAAAAAGAGGGGACAACAAATTAAAAGCACTCCAGTACAGCATCTTCAGTCACGTGTTTACATAGTATTTTAGTATCTCTCATCGCCATGGGTCGCGGGCTACCTGTCCCACTCACCTTCTGTTCATGTGGAGGCCACCACTGCATCAGGACGTCAAGGCCCAGTTTCTTCCCATTTTCCCCATATCTTGTATGCTTTATTCGGGCATCCTCTTGCGCCATAGACACGGTGCTCCGTCATGGCACATGAGTTGAGTCCATGTCGAGTATCCATTGTTCCAGTGTCGGAGGGTCAGGCACTCCCCATTTTTGCACAATGTTGCGTTTCACTAGGGCCATCGCAGTGTTCAATAGCAGTTTTTCCCATTTATTAGATTCAGACATGCCCGGTACACCCGTATCTCTCCAGCTCTGAAATCTCTCCATTGGCTCCCAGTGGATGCAAGATTTAAATTCAAAACCCTCTGCATTGTCCACAAGGCCTCCTGGGGCCTGGGTCCAAAATACCTTCAGCTATCCCTCCGCAAATACCCCTCCTCCTGAGCTCTTCGCTCCTCTACCTCAAGGTCAGTCGTTTTTCAAAGAAAGGAGCTGGGGTAGATCTCTGTCTTCGGCTGGTGCCTCCCTCTGGAACAGTCTCCCTGCCACTCTAAAACTTGAGCCGACTCATCTCTGGTTCCACAAACACCTCAAGACCTCCCTCTTTGCTTCTTCCTTTGCCCACACTCTCCCCTGCTGATCTGTTCTCTTCTGGCACCGTGCACCTGGCCACCCTCTGTCGGCTGGGCCCAGGAACCTGCTCACCCTGCCACCCGCACTGCCTCCGGGCCACCCCTTGCACTGGGGTCTGTATCTGTACCCATACAGCCCCCCCCCTTTTCTTACTGCACTTATCAGTCCTACCCTGTCTGCTTCTTTAAGCCCAGCACTTGCTGGCTGCACTACCACTGTTTGTTTTTTGATAAAACATTTTTATTGTATTTTGTGACATAACCAAAGCGGCCACCGAAACAGGGGCCAAGAACAACAAAACAACGAAAAAAGAGGGGACAACAAATTAAAAGCACTCCAGTACAGCATCTCCAGTCACGTGTTTACATAGTATTTTAGTATCTCTCATCGCCATGGGTCGCAGGCTACCTGCCCCACTCACCTTCTGTTCATGTGGAGGCAACCTCTGCATCAGGACGTCGAGGCCCAGTTTCTTCCCATTTTCCCCATATCTTGGATGCTTTATTCGGGCATCCTCTTGCGCCATAGACACGGTGCTCCGTCATGGCACATGAGTTGAGTCCATGTCGAGTATCCATTGTTCCAGTGTCGGAGGGTCAGGCACTCCCCATTTTTGCGCAATGTTGCGTTTCACTAGGGCCATCGCAGTGTTCAATAGCAGTTTTTCCCATTTATTAGATTCAGACATGCCCGGTACACCCGTATCTCTCCAGCTCTGAAATCTCTCCATTGGCTCCCAGTGGATGCAAGATTTAAATTCAAAACCCTCTGCATTGTCCACAAGGCCTCCTGGGGCCTGGGTTCAAAATACCTTCAGCTATCCCTCCGCAAATACCTCCCCTCCTGAGCTCTTCGCTCCTCTACCTCAAGGTCAGCCGTTTTTCAAAGAAAGGAGCTGGGGTAGATCTCTGTCTTCGGCTGGTGCCTCCCTCTGGAACAGTCTCCCTGCCACTCTAAAACTTGAGCAGACTCATCTCTGGTTCCACAAACACCTCAAGACCTTCCTCTTTGCTTCTTCCTTTGCCCACACTCTCCCCTGCTGATCTGTTCTCTTCTGGCACTGTGCACATGGCCACCCTCTGTCGGCTGGGCCCAGGAACCTGCTCACCCTGCCACCCGCACTGCCTCCGGGCCACCCCTTGCACTGGGGTCTGTATCTGTACCCATACAGCCCCCCCCCCTTTTCTTACTGCACTTATCAGTCCTACCCTGTCTGCTTCTTTAAGCCCAGCACTTGCTGGCTGCACTACCACTGTTTGTTTTTTGATAAAACATTTTTATTGTATTTTGTGACATAACCAAAGCGGCCACCGAAACAGGGGCCAAGAACAACAAAACAACGAAAAAAGAGGGGACAACAAATTAAAAGCACTCCAGTACAGCATCTCCAGTCACGTGTTTACATAGTATTTTAGTATCTCTCATCGCCATGGGTCGCAGGCTACCTGCCCCACTCACCTTCTGTTCATGTGGAGGCAACCTCTGCATCAGGACGTCGAGGCCCAGTTTCTTCCCATTTTCCCCATATCTTGGATGCTTTATTCGGGCATCCTCTTGCGCCATAGACACGGTGCTCCGTCATGGCACATGAGTTGAGTCCATGTCGAGTATCCATTGTTCCAGTGTCGGAGGGTCAGGCACTCCCCATTTTTGCGCAATGTTCCGTTTCACTAGGGCCATCGCAGTGTTCAATAGCAGTTTTTCCCATTTATTAGATTCAGACATGCCCGGTACACCCGTATCTCTCCAGCTCTGAAATCTCTCCATTGGCTCCCAGTGGATGCAAGATTTAAATTCAAAACCCTCTGCATTGTCCACAAGGCCTCCTGGGGCCTGGGTTCAAAATACCTTCAGCTATCCCTCCGCAAATACCTCCCCTCCTGAGCTCTTCGCTCCTCTACCTCAAGGTCAGTCGTTTTTCAAAGAAAGGAGCTGGGGTAGATCTCTGTCTTCGGCTGGTGCCTCCCTCTGGAACAGTCTCCCTGCCACTCTAAAACTTGAGCAGACTCATCTCTGGTTCCACAAACACCTCAAGACCTTCCTCTTTGCTTCTTCCTTTGCCCACACTCTCCCCTGCTGATCTGTTCTCTTCTGGCACTGTGCACATGGCCACCCTCTGTCGGCTGGGCCCAGGAACCTGCTCACCCTGCCACCCGCACTGCCTCCGGGCCACCCCTTGCACTGGGGTCTGTATCTGTACCCATACACCCCCCCCCCTTTTCTTCCTGCACTTATCAGTCCTACCCTGTCTGCTTCTTTAAACCCAGCACTTGCTGGCTGCACTACCACTGTTTGTTTTTTGATAAAACATTTTTATTGTATTTTGTGACATAACCAAAGCGGCCACCGAATCAGGGGCCAAGAACAACAAAACAACGAAAAAAGAGGGGACAACAAATTAAAAGCACTCCAGTACAGCATCTTCAGTCACGTGTTTACATAGTATTTTAGTATCTCTCATCGCCATGGGTCGCGGGCTACCTGTCCCACTCACCTTCTGTTCATGTGGAGGCCACCACTGCATCAGGACATCAAGGCCCAGTTTCTTCCCATTTTCCCCATATCTTGGATGCTTTATTCGGGCATCCTCTTGCGCCATAGACACGGTGCTCCGTCATGGCACATGAGTCCATGTCGAGTATCCATTGTTCCAGTGTCGGAGGGTTAGGCACTCCCCATTTTTGCGCAATGTTGCGTTTCACTAAGGCCATCGCAGTGTTCAATAGCAGTTTTTCCCATTTATTAGATTCAGACATGTCCGGTACACCCAATATTAAGACCTTCAGATCTAATTCAATAGGACACGTAAGGGCTCTGGACAATTCCGTACAGCATGCAGTCCAATAGTCACGGATCCGAGGGCATGTCCATGATAGAAGGTGCCTTCCTCCTCTCCACAGCGGAGACAGTTCGGACTCACTGCCCTCTTCCAGCCATATAAGAGAGTTTGAGGGTAGTACACCCTATGCAGGATTCTAAGTTGCACCATTCTAAGTCTGGAGGAGATGGCTGCCTCCCGTGGGTGCATTAGGACCTGGATCCAGTCCTCAGGGTCTATTTCCCCCACCTCCCTTTCCCATTTGGCCTTTAATCCCAATAGCTCGGGGGTTGCGAAGGAGGTGATAGCATTATAGAGAGTGGATGTACATTTGCTGGGGATATACTCGGGTAGCATATTGCGTTCTATCGGAGTATAGTCGGGGACTGAATCACCTGGGGGTATATGGGTTCAGAGGGCATGGATCAATTGCGTGAAGTGATATCGCTCGGTGTTGGGCAGTTGGAATCTACCCTGCATGTCTTCAAATGAGGTTAGTTTCCCATCTTTTAGGATATCTTTAATTCTAAGGATTCCCGCTCTTACCCAGCGCGGCCATGGTTCAAGTTTCTCGATTTCCTTCAGATTGTTGTTGTGCCATAAGTGTTGTGCTGCTGTTATTTTATCCTCCCACCCAACAAACACGTGTGCCTGTCTCCAAATCGTAGTAGTGTGGGCCTTAATTGTGAGCGGGGGGGGGCCTACCCGGAGATTTGTACAGCTCCTGCAGCAGGTCCGCACCCTGCATGGGTTCCACTTCTGCCCTAATGTGAGGTAGCGCCCGGTCCCCGTGGTGCAAGTCATTGACCACCGAGAGTTGTGAAGCCCAATAGTAAGTCTGGAGACGGGGTACGCCTATTTCACCCTCCCAGACTGACCTCTGCAATGTACTTTAGTGCAATGCGTGAGTGGCCTCCCCCACAGATGAGTTCCCTAAGGAGGGTTTCTATACGATTGAATTCAGGGGCAGGGATCGCAAGCGGGGCATTCTGCAAAACATAGAGGAATCTTGGTAGTGACATCATTTTAAAGAATGCGGCTCTCCCCATGAGGGTCAGAGGGAGGAGTTTCCAGTGGTAGACGTCTTTGACCAACCTATCCATGATCGGCTGTAGGTTGTGTCTTGCATATCTAGTGAGGTCAGGTGTTACCTAGATCCCCAAATATTTAAAGCCCTGCCGTTCAAGCCGGTATGGACAATTCGGTAACTCAGCCTGCTCCCCCCCCCTTCACCGGAAACATTACGGATTTCTTTCAATTAATTTTCAACCCACTGAATTCCCCGTAAGTGACGAGTATTTGAGTTACTATGGGGCAACTCCGAACTGGATCAGCCAGGTATAATAGAAGATCGTCTGCATAAAGAGATGTGTGGTCTTCATGCCCTTTGGGCCACTTAAATCCCTTCCATGCCCTGCTTTGACGAAGCCACAGTGCCAACGGTTCAATGGCGAGGGTGAAGAGGAGGGGGGAAAGGGGACAGCCCTGCTGTGTGCCTCTACCTAAGGGAAAGGCTCTGGAGGTTCATCCGTTCACTTTAACTTCTGCCCGGATGTTTGTATAAAGCAATTTTACCCAACCCAGGAAGCTTTCTCCAAATCCCATACGGGCCATGATTTCCCAAAGGCAATCCCAACGGACAGAATCAAATGCCTTCTCAAAATCTATTGCCAGCAGTGCTAATGGGGTATCATGGATGGGGGCCCGTTCTAGCGCCAGGTGGAGTCGGTGTAGATTCATCCTGATTGATTTATGAGGCATAAAGCCACACTTGTCTGGATGTATAAGTATATCCGCTACCCGTTGCAGTCGGTTAGCCAAGAGCTTGGCCAGGACCTTGGCTTCGCCATTAATTAGCGAGTTCGGCCTATAAGAGGCACATTGCTCTTGGGGTTTATCCGGCTTGGGGATGACCACTATGGTGGCTTTACATAGGTTGTCCGGGAAGGAGCCCCGCTCTAGCACGACCAGCAGCATCTGATGAAGGGGAGGTGCTACGTTATTACCTCCCAGTTTCTGCCATATTTCTATGGGGAATCCGTTTGGGCCCGGGGTCTTCCCCGGCTGCAGCTGTCCCAGGGCTTCCACCAGCTCGGCCTCAGAAAGATCAGAGTCCAGCATCTCGCGTTGCTGCGCCGATAGAGTGGGGAGCACCACTCCATCAAGGAGGTTCCGGTCCAGCGGTAGCTCCGGGGCATGGTATAGTTCAGCATAAAATTGAGCGAAGGCTTCTGCTATTTCTGCATCTGACCGACAGATCTCGCCCTGCAGGGCGATGATCTCACAGACCGAGCGCTGACCCTCATCCCTCCTCTCAAGCCAAGGCAGCAGCTTAATGGCTTTATCCCCCAGCTCGTATATCCAGGCTCTGGATTCCCAGTGGGCCTCTTTGGCATTATCTAACGTAAGGTTTCGGAGGCATTCACTGGTGCGTTGAGGGGACATGTGGGTCTGTGGGGTAGGGTCTAGGGTATGCTCGTTCTCTCTGTGGGTTACCTCCTCCTCTGCCTCAGCTATCTTCCGGAGCCTCTCCTTTCTTTTGTTCGCTGTCCAAGAGATTATCTCTCCCCGTAGCACGGCCTTGTAGGCCTCCCACAGCACCATCGGGTCGGTTTCATCAGAACCGTTAATCTCGAAGTACTCAGTTGAGACCTCCGTAAGGCGGTCCACCAAATCCGAGCTGCCTAAATATTAAGTGTTCAATCGCCACGTTCTAGGGGGGGCCATTCTTGGTCTGAAACCCCCCGGGTGAGCAAATCTGCCGAGAGCATATTAGACAGGTCTGTGTGTGGAACAAATAGGTAATCAAGCCTGGAAAGGGAGCCATGGGCCCCGGAGTGGAACGAATAGCCTCTGGTTCCCGGGTGCAGTTCCCGCCATACATCACCAAGACCCAGGGCAGACACAAAGTTAAACAGCTTCGTGGGGAGGTTCGGGTTGCGTTGTCTAAGGTGTGAGCGATCTAGGGTGTTACACATGATGTCATTGAAATCGCCTCCCAGGAACCATTTGTCCGATTGGTGCCTACCCATCATGGAGGTCAGGTCATCAAGGAGTTCCTGTCCCAGCCTAGGTGGGGAATAAATGGAAACAAGTCCCAGTGTTTCCTCCCAGAGTGTCCCAAGCACCATCACGTAGCGTCCACGAGGGTCCTGCTCTAGTGCATGTAAGACAAACAGGACACGTTTATGTATAAGAATGAGGGTGCCCCTGGATCCCATGGTATATCCCGCATGGAAGGTGGTCTTATAATTGGTGCGTAGAAAAAATTTACAGTTGGCCCCCACAAGGTGTGTTTCAGTGAGCAAGGCCACGTCGGGGGAATATCTGGAAAGTAGCTGCTTGACCAGACGTCTTTTGATCGTGGAGCCCATCCCATTCACGTTCCAGGTGAGAACCCTGAGAGAGCTGGGGCGCGTAGACATAGATGGGTGAGATTGGTCAAGTGGCATCTAGTAGAGGTGTAAGAGGGATAAGCAGGCTGTCCCCGAGGGCGCAGCCCCGGTGTGTGAACATGCGGTGCAAGAGAGATAAATATTGAGGTCTGAAGCGCTGATCCTGTGTGGTGTGGTCCCAACTGGCCAGGAGCTCCACCATCCCTGGAGAACTACCAGGGAGAGTCGGTCCTGAAATAACAAAAAACGTTCCCAACTAACTCCTCCCTTCCCCTCCCTATACTCCACCCCAACTTGAAGTACCTGTCGACCCAACATTGCTGACAATCAGAGAGAGTAGATTGTCAGCTTTAACTGCCCTTGTTAAAGTTCAACTAGAAAGTCGGGGGGGGGGGGCTGTGATGGTGTTGTACCCCCTCTTAAACACCCAAGTGGGAGGGCAGTGATCCCCCGCTTACCGCATTACAAGTGTGTGAAATCGCCTTTGGTAGTCCCATGGCTTCATTTTGTCAGTGACCACGCAGTGGGTACCCCGTGGGCGAGGCCATCGGCGGGTTCAGGATGGTGGCCCATCACCCCCATCTTCTGGCGGGTCTGGTAATGGTGGCGGGTCCGGCCTGGGAAGTTGCTCAGGTGATGGTCTGGGGTTCCTGTTTCTGTTGTTGTTACCTCAGGGTGCGGACCAGTCTCCTTCAATGTGCTGCTCCGCCCAGCGCCATGCCTCTCCGGGATCACCGAAGTGGACCGGCGCGCCTCTGTGATAAATTTTCAATTGTGCGGGAAACAGGAGGCCGTACTTGACTCCGAATGTCTGTAGTTGCTTCTTAAGCTTCCCAAAGGACTGTCTCGCTTTCTGTACTTCCCTGGAATAGTCGGGGAAGAAGGCCAGTCTAGATCCATTGAATGTAATTGTGCCCTTGGTTCTTGCAAGTTGTAAGAGCACATCCCGGTCTCGATAGTTTAAAAACCTTGCGATCACGGTGCGTGGGGGAGCGCCGGGCAGTGGTCTACCTGCGGGCATTAGATGCGCTCTCTCAATGGAAAAGAACTTTGAAAAGGATTGCAGGTATAACAGGTCTGTTAATAATTGTTCCAAAAAGAGTTCCATGTAGGGCCCTTCTTCTTTCTCGGGGATACCAAGGATGCGAACGTTATTGCGTCTGGACCTTCCCTCGCTTTCCTCCACCCTGGTCCCCAGCGTCTTGAGTGTGGCCGAGATTCCATGCATCTGTTGTTGCACATTGTGTAGGCCGTCTTCTGTCGTCGCAATCCGTTGTTCTGCCTCTCCAGTGCGCGCGGAGAGCTTTTGAAGGTCGTGTCTAAGGAGGGAGACGTCGAGGCTTATGCGGTCTATCTTCTGCTCCATAGATGAGCGGGAGTCTGCAATGGCCGCCATGACGTCTTTCAGCGAGAGCGTGTGTTCAGTTTCCATCCCGTCAGGATGTAGCGATTGGGAATCTGTCTGTTGTGATGAGGGCACAGTATATTGTTCAATTCTGTTCTGCATGTTGGGTTTCCTCGTCTTTTCTTTGCCTATGGTCGCACCCCGATCCTGGAGCAGTGGCTCGATAACAGTGTTCTTACCAAGGGCCTTCGGTGGTGTCCGCTGGGCCGATCCTGTCTCAGTCGGGCTGTGGCAAAGCCGAGAAGCGATCTTGTTAGAATTGCGGTCCCAGGTCTATCTCCCGTCTTTGCTGCCTCCTGCAGGGAGAAAGGTGGTGCGGTTGGGCACAGAGCCTGCCGCCTGCAAAGGTGATGTCACCCCTCAGTGGGCAACAGCAGCTTCGTGGCCCTTCAGTGTGTCAGGATGTGTACCGTGACTTGTGCCTCCAGGTGTACTCCTGCCGGGATTTCGGGATTTAAAACGTTCTTGCTCACTAACCACGCGCCGCTGGGTTCTTCCCGATGGTGTACCACCCCCACTCTGTGTGCTCCGTGTCCCGGGGCTGTGCCGGGCCGGTCCTCTGGATCGCCCTGTGGTCTCAGTGCGGGGGGCGTCTGTCGTCTAAGCCGGTCCCGTGGGTGTTGCCAGTTCTTCCCCCTCCCGGGGGCCCCCCCTGCGAGTGCTGGTTCTGCAATGCAAGGCACGACGTGCCGGGTGTCCCGGGCCAAGTAGTATATGAGTTGGTGCCTCGTTACAGCGAGTTCCTTCAGGATCTGTCCTTCTGCATGGAATGGAGCAGTGCGGTGCTCCGGACCTTCCCGCTCGTCGAGGCCACCCCGTTCCTCCAATGGCCAATTCGCCGGGTCCACTGCGCACTGAAGCGGATTAATGGGAAAGATCCGGGAGCCGCTCTTCACGAGGCCCGGCTTCTCTTCACAGATATGGCGGGTGGGGAAACCACTCGCGTGAGCCAGTTCGTGTCCCGGGCGGAAGGGAGGAGGGGCGCGGAGGCACTTGTTTGCAGGGTCCTACCTCGGCCCCCTCGACGCGGGGTGAGGCCCGGATCCTCAGGGCTAGGGCGAGTCATCCACCTCCCCCGCTGTTCCGCTCAGCTCCGGGTCCGGTTCGCCGTGAGGCCGCCTCTTAAGGTTCGAATATGAGCGCCCAGCTCCTTCCGCGGTCTTCTCCTCGGCAGAGACCGTTGCAGCACCTCGTCACCCAGTGCGTGACGTTCGTTAAGTCTCTTCACTCAGGCAGCCATCTTAGGAGGGCGCCAGGCGGTTCTTCTTCCACCTTCTCCGTGCCCTGCTTCCGAATATGTTCACCGCCTAGACCGAGTGAGCACCACGGTTCCCGCTAAGCATAGAGGTTATTTTTACATTTCATAATTAGCGATATCAGGCGATTTATCAGGATTCATGCGGCGATCGCGGGAGCGACAGAGAGCTACGTCATCCTCATCGCGCTGCTAGCCATGCCCCCCCACCACTGTTTGTTGCCTTTATTATTTATTTATTATTATTTACCTGTTTCTGCTCCACACTTTCCACTTCTCCCCATTGCATGCACTTTTCCCCTCCCCCTCTCCCATGCACTGGCACGTTCTCAATGTCACTGGGCCTAGTAAGAATGTTGTTTTGTTCTCCCTTGTTCCCCTCCCTTGCCTTGTCGCGCTCTAAAACACTTTGTGTACGAGCACGATAGAAATAAAATATCATATCATAATAATGGGACATAAATAATAAAGAAACATTGCTATCCATATTGTCACTACACAGGGCCTGATTTACAACAAAGTCAATGGGACTTTCCCATGTTAAAACATTTTTGTAAAACAGGCCCTTAATATGCAAAAGGTTATTGATGAATATGCAGCTATCATTGTAATTGCCTGATGTCTACTCAAGACCAATCAATCATTCTAGAAGCATAATGGCCATTTCAAATGTAACTGCCTACCTTATCAGATCTTGCTAGGCAACCTTATAGAATGTCCTGTCTTCTCAATAACTCTCCTCTTTCCCAATGTGAGATTAGAGATGGGTAAAACAGGTTCTCATACTCACTACTATCCTTAGAAAGTAGGGATATAAGAGCTGAAGCTGGATGCCTGTAGGCCTGGGGTCTGCACAATCCAAGAATGTCCCAAAAATATCAAAACCAATTGGAAAAATCACCTTCCAAAATCACCATGGTCTCTTAGCAAAAAGAAACCAAAATAAGCAAAAATGCTTCAGAAATATTCAGTATATGCACAAAGGAAAAGGGCCCTTTGCTCAAAAAAGCAGTGTCAAGGCTAACTTAAAAGACAAAAGACATATGTGTAAATGTATGAATGCTGAGCTACGTACATAAAAAAACTGCAGCTTTTGCACAATACAGTGTAACATAATTTAATATTGTATAGAAAGATACATGTGTGAAGCCAACAAGTGCATGAATGGTCTAACTTAACAGCACTGCCACACTATGTAAGGGTGCAGAATTAGATGCAGGACACAAAGGTGACATTTTTAATAAATAGAAAATAAGGAAGAACCCTACCTGTCACTATAACTAAGAGGGGTTTCCCTGCCTCAAACAAAACTAAGGATGGCATCAGAATGTCCATCAAAAACTAATAGTCCACTATGCTGTGTCCCAAACCTATTTCCGCCCCTTACACTTCAAAAGAAAACTATAAACTAGATTCTTCTGTATTGTTTCACACAGATGGGGAGGAGGTCTTCCTTCCCCAGACCTTCTCAGGTAATTTGCTTACGGTTACAAAAAGAAGCTGGGGTTAACGTGTTCCCCAAGTCTTCCTTAGGATCTCTTTCAATAATGTTTTGATTTTAGCCACAGGATGTATCCTCTCGTCTTTTCTTACCTTTTGCCAATGGATCTCTTTCTCTTTTCCTGGTCTTCTCCAGATTTGGTTTAAAGAATATCTCTCTCTACATTTGATCTTCTATATTTGCCAAAGAGTGTCTCTCTCCCCCCTGGTCTTCTCTTCTCATAATGTGGGTCCCAGACACCCATCTTAAGTTTGAAATATCTCTAACTTAAGCTCAGTTCACTCTCCTGACATGCATTATCTTGTATGAACAACTTTCCAGGTTTTTCAATATTCGGGTTCCGAACCCCCTCGTCAGATATATAGTGTCTCTCAGCAAGGCCCAGTTCACTAACCTGCCAGTCCTCTCTTCTGGCCTCTCTGGGGAATTTTCTTACCCACTGTCTCTTTATATGAACTCTGTTTGGTCCAACTGGGACTGGCACACTTCTTCCAAACCACAGCCTCCAGGGTCTCCCTGTGCCTTTCCGGCGCCCTTGTGTGTACCTTCCAGCTTGGTCTGTGAGGGTTCCAGTCGTTAGCAACAGCAACACTGGTAAGCTTCTCCAACTTCCCCATGGCTCTTGCAGTCTGCTTGTGACTTTTGGCGGCTCTGTCACGCTGGTTTATCCCTGTATGTCGGTTCCCGCACAGACAGACCACTCGGATGGCTATTTCGTTGCCACTGGAATTCGGGTAAATCCTGGCTCTTCTCTGCCTTTTCGGATGCCGTCGTGTTTCTCCACTGTCTGCGACTGCAGACCGTATATTTTCCCTGACCCACATATAAAATCTGTGACCCTGGGTGCAAGCTCTGTTAAATCTGAGCAAGCCTTATCAACAGAAAGATCTTTTAAAAATAAATACCCTCCTTAATCCTTAAGGTATAATGCAAAAGGAGCTAGAGAAAATGCCTTAGATCCAATGTCTTCCTCTGTAACAACTAATTCTGACAGTCCATCTTTTAATGAGTTTAAAGGAAGTAAATATGCCATTAAATTTAACTCTGTTATTAAAAGCAATAACTTTGCTGAAGGGGACTACAAGTCAGGAATACTGTGACGAGGAAGAGGGCTGAAGAGGCATGCTGTAGCAGTAGTCAGGCAATTAAGCCTAACAGCCCACACCTGATGGAACCTGGGAGGCATAAAAGGCCCCCACAGGTGTAGGAAATTGGAAGAAGCTGGAACTGTGACTGGACTGTGAAATCTAGCAGTAGTAGCAGATGGAAAAAGGCACAAGGCTGACAAACCAAGTATAAGTGGGGGAACAAGAGGGACGACGGAACATGGAGACAGCAGATTTCACTTGCTTGTTCTGAGAGGGTCCTGTTCCCCCCAAACTCTGAAGGGCAGAGGATATGCAGCAGAAGACGTGCGGGCGAGTTGGTTTTACTCATGTGAGCCTGATTGTCGTTGTTGCTGTGCAGAGAACGTGCTGGAGACTGAGGCAAGGAGCAGTTGTCAAGCTGTGGGTCTCAAGAGCGAGAGGGGCTCCATAAATGTGTGGCCAAACTGAAGAACCTTTGCAGAGGAGGGGTGTGGTTCTCTAAGAAGCCAGAGGCAGTAGAGGTGGTGTCAGAAGTCCAGGTGGATAACTGTTTGTTGATTTATCAACATATGCCATTTTGTTCTTAACATAAATATGATCAAAATTACTCACTATCCCTACACTGCTGAGGATTTCCCTGGCTAACCAAAGCTTAGGGGGAAACACTCTAACACAGGATAACTGGCCCTCACACTAAGCAACAAATACACAAAGAAATATATGGCAATACAACATTACATGAACAACATTCACAGTCTCTGAAAAACCTTGAAATGTCCTGGGTGATTTCTCTTCCCCAGGATTCAAGGTCAGTTCTGTTAGTGTTCAACTAAAGAGAGAAATGTCTCAAATCAGTTCTTGTAGTTTCAAAGTCAAAGTAAATGTTTGTTAACCAAAGTTCCAATGAAAGCAAATCTCTTCTCCTTGAGAGCCTTGTATCTTAATTTCAAAGTGTACTTGCGTCCACCATATGTACTTAATATTTATTTAACGGTACAGAAGCATGGCTCGGACACAATGATGGCATGTTTTTTGGTCTAAACATTTATTTAATAATAAAAGATTGGAAACATGCCTCTACGTCCCTACCTCAAAGATCATATCCCAAACATACCTCCGTACCTAACACTAACCATCTAAGGTAACTGTGCAAGGATGGTCACTTCTCAAAGTAAAACGTTTTTGTTGTGTTTTCAACCAACAGAAAAGTTTCCAGTCTCCCTGGTAATAAAGTGTGATTCATGATAATGTTCCCAAAAATACCAGTTTCAAATGCTATTATTGTACTCCTTTTCCGTAGACCTTTGCTTACCTTATGCTAATTCTTTTAGGGATCCTATAACCCTTTTCTCTTATGTAAAATGGCATTGTGAAATTAACAAAGTAAAACGTCTTGTGTTCGTGTGTTTGTGTTTCTTAATCCTAGCAGCTTGGCAGAGTTCGCTATCAAGCGTAGGATCCCTTTTGTCAGTTCAGTGATCATTACCCTCTTGCTTTTAATCTCTCATGTGGATGTGAGTCCCAGACTTGCAATACTTTACACAGCTTGGTTCACTCCCCTGCCAATAGCAAAAGAAAAGAAATGATGGCTAAAATGTTTATAATTAATATTAACCTCTGTCATTTCTCTTGGCAACCCTCGAGACAGACCATCCTTCTTCGCCTGCCAAGTCATTACAAAAGGAAGACCATATGCAAATCAGGCTTGTTCCCACCCCAAAAGGGACATACCAGCCTGAACTGCTTGGTCTCATCCCTTTTGCACGAGACCACAAGCATCTCCAAACATGTATCAGCCTTGTTGGGCCTCATCAGTGAGAGTAGCTTGTGTCTCTAGGCCCAACAGGCACAGGACCCACGTCTGGGCATGCACGTCCCGCTCGGGTCGGGGTGGCTAAAGCAAAACAAAAGAGGTGATGGCTGGAAGATTTAGAATTAATCCTAACCTCTGGCATTTCTCAGGGCAACCCTCCAGACCATTGTTCTTCACCTGCCAAGCCATTACAAAAAGGGAAAGACCATATGCAAATCAGGCTTGGCCCCACCACAAAAGGGGCAGGCCTTCTCGAATTGCTTGTTCACATCCCTTCTACACAAGACCACAAACATCCCAAAACATGTTTTGGCCTTGGTCGGTCTCATCAGTGAGGAGTAGCTTGGGTCTCGTAGACTCTCAGGCACAGGACCCACATCTAGTCATCCCTGGCATTGCTATGGGCCAAACCATTACAAAAAGGGAAAGACCATATGCAAATCAGGCTTGGTCCCACCACAAAAGGGGCAAGCCAGCCCGAACTGCTTGGTCACATCCCTTCTACACAAGCATTCCCAAGCATGTTTCAGCCTCACTCCCCTGCCAAGTCAGTGTTTTCTTGTGTACTGTGTCTTCTTCTCTCATATGGGTGCGGGTCCGAGACTCGCACTGTTGTGTTGCATCCACTTTGCTCACTTTCCTGCCAAGTACACAACTCATTCAGGGTCCTAGACCCTCTTATTTGGGTGGAGGTCCCAGACTCGCATTGGTTTGTTGTATACACTTGTTTCACTTTCCTGCCAAGTGTACACCTCACTCAGGGTCCCAGTTCCTTTTCTTCTCATTCTCTTACCTGGGTGCAGTTCCCAGACATGCACTGCTTCGTTGTACACACTTGGTTTACTCTCCTGCCAAGTATAAAACTCACTCAGGGTCCCAAACCCTCTTCTTCCAGCTTTGTATGGTTCCCCTTACTTCCCCAGACCTCCTGCACCTCCCGGACACCCTACAGACCTGTTTCCTTCCTTCCAGATATGTGCAGTTCGGGGGCAGCTGCAGCCCTCTGTGAGGCGTTGGTAATGTTGGGGCTCCCAGCGGGGACTGCAGCGACTCCGGAATCTTTACGACACTCCCCTGCAATGTGTTCCTATTCTTGCGCACTTCACCGATGGCCTGGGACGCCTCAAAGATTCACTCGGCTGCAACCTGAGTAGTCCTTGCCTGGCAGACTACCTTCTGATTCTTCCATTCCATTGTGTGCCCTCCTGCGTGGCTTCCGTTGTTCCTCCTCAAACGACCGTTCTCTCTCGTGATATCCCAGCTGCTCTCTTTTGAAATTCCTGCATGGGATAGTTGAACTTCTTTTGACCAGTCATTTGTGTAAGTAGCTAGACTGCTCGCTCTGCTTCTCCGAAGTGATCCTCTGACTCCCGTTCTTCAAAGTGTCAGTTTGCAGCTTATATGCAAAACACTTTGTACTTTTTGGTTTCTCAGTCTTGTCATGTGTATTGTTTGACTGACTTTAACAGCATACATTAACTCTATCTAGAGCGAGGGAATGGGGATTTAGGGTTGAAGAAAGGGAAAAAGGTATTAAAGCAGAGTCCTATCACAGTCTCTGATGATGATCATCCCCAATCCCATAGAGGGATTCCTTCCCCATGTGATCGTCCCTTAGTGCAACAACCCTAGGGGGACTATTGTACTGGGGATGCACCGCCAAGGCCGTATGAGAAAGGTCGTCCCCTAGGAAAAAAGGGACTACATACTCATATTCATCACAGTATTCAGTCCATTTTTCTTCGCTAATCGCATTGGTTATTAATGATCCTTCGACCCATTTATGTTTTTAAGTGTACTCCCAATCCTTTTGGAGTCTAACTTCTTAATAGTCCCAATCGTAGATTACCACTTAACATTCTTCATTGAGAGGCGCCATGTCTTGACCGAGTTATCGTAGACACATTTAGCTTTCTTACTCCGCTCAAGCCCATTTTCTTGATTGTTCTACGTTCTTGCCTTAACTTACACTTTGCCCTCCTTATGAGGGCATCATACAGCCCCTTTATGCTCAGCACCTTTCCTAGTTACATACCTATTTCCAACAGTGGGCATATTTGAATCGAGTTGCCTGATCCACAACAGCATTTCACTAGAGAACATGTCATTCCATTTACTAACTGATTAAAGTTCAAACCCAACAGCAAATAGGTTGAAAGCATTTATGTTTTTTCGAGTCCATATTATCCTATTCATCCTGGTATTCACATCAACATCACCTATTTTCACCTAGTAGGTTCATTTCCCAACACAAGTTTTCCTGCAAATTCAAAATTGCATATTCACTATAGGTATTAAAGACTACTTTGAAGGACTCAGCACTAGTTACATTGTCATTATTAATTAGTAATCCTTGCTTTAATATCATGGGCCTGATAGTTTTTAGCCTTCCTGCACCCTGTGGGGCTCATTTTCGAGTTGGGTGATTTTATAAGGTGTGGCGAATCTAGCAATAGTGCCACTGACTCTCTGGGGGGAAGCTTCTCTTACAGGGCCAGCGAAAGGCCAAAGCTACCTGACTCTGACCCTAGGGTGGTGTTAGGCAGAAACCTGTGCAGTTCCCTTAGGAACCACTGCAAAAAGTTTAAGACTACATGAGTTAGCAGTAAACCCAATTGGTAGCAGTCTGCACCACCCAGATTTACCTGGTAGCTGTGGCTGAGCAGTCAGACTTCTCTCAAGAAGAGTCAGGCAGTATACAGAGCATACACAATAGGGCATGTAAATACAGTAGAACAAGCAAACACTGACCAGAGCTTTGGTGTAAAGGATATATAATTATTTATTTAAAAACACATCTATAAAAACACACTGGCACTAATATCAAGCAATTTCAAAAACGCAGTTACTAAAGTATATACACTCCCTTCGCAGAATATTAGACAATTCTTAAGTAAAGCACCACTTATTTTCAGACAGCGGTGAGCGCTTAACACAGATGGCACTCTAATAATTCGATTAAAAGGGAGAGAAAGGCAGAGCATGAATTGAAACAGATCCCAACACCTTCAAAAGAACACAGCAAGAGGGGAAGGCAGAATAAAACCGTGAAGTTAAAGTTCCAGAAAGCCGGATCCACTTTAAGAGGATCAGAACGAAATGTGTCCAAGGTCACACGGTTGAAAAGTGCACAAAAGTCTCGAAAAGGTTCCGAAAGGAGTTGGACCAAAAGAAAGGGACCGGTTAGATGGTCAAGAGACTAACCCAGTCTAGAAGGTTAGGGATTTACTGTCACCTTGTAGCAATCTATAGAAAGGGAGGCCAGGCGGACACAGTACCTTGAAATGGTGAGAACACTCCAGCGGGGGCAGTTGTTCCTGGCAGCGGTGGCGAGTCGGTGCTTCGTCCGGCAGAAGAGAAGATCTCGTCGGGGAGGAAAGCAGAAGGTCGTTGTACTGCCAGGGAAGAAACCAGCCGCAGAGTTTCTCGATTCAAAGGAGCGGTCCTTTCATTCCCGGTTCAGTGGTAAGTGGCTATCCGGTTGCCGGGGTGCTTGGCACGGGCAATTCGACCACTAGATGTCCTGGTAGGCAAAAAGGAAAGCAAACTGGTTGTCCACACCAGCTCAAGGGGAAGAGACTCTCCGGCAAGAAGATCTCCTCTGTCGTCGGGAAGTGGTGAGACGGTTCAGCAGGGCTCCACCGGTGGTATCGTCGTTGCAGGTCGGCTCAGCTTCTCCCTGTTCGGATTTTCAGGTCCTGTGGCGACTTCTGAAGTTCCAGTCCCAAAAGCCCTGCTTTTATGCAAGAAACCCCCATTCATTCAGCCTAGCTGTCAATCAAACATGCTAAGTGGTGAGCCGGCCGGCTCACCACTTGGGCCAATCACACAAGAGTACGACTTGAATTGCCAAGGCAACTCAGTCCAGGGTGCCTAAACCACCTCCCACACCCCCTGTGGTACCCAGACAGAGTGGCACCACTTTTGGAGGCTTCTGTGGAGAAGCCCGCCAAAAAGTGAAACTTGGGTTGGAGTCACAGAAGAGAACACAAACGCCATTTTAGAATCGAGTTCTGGCAAAAAATACCAACTGGTGAATTAATATTAAATAAATAACCCGGCGGTATGTTCGAGGCTATAGGAATTAAATAATTAAAGTTGGTAGCCTCGAACAATGGGAAAATCCCATAGAGATATATTCGCGGTCGAATATGAAAAGTAGTATCCACTGCCACCAGCCAAAACTCGATCAGGGGGACGGAGACGTGCCCCCTCGAATAACAGACCCCGGGGCAATCGAATTGGCCTGACCAGTACGTCCACAATATGATGGTTTGTACTGGTTTCTGTTCATAATTTGGGACTAGTAAAGCCAATGGTGACTTTACATGCCCTGGGAGACAGTAGTCAGTCCTAGGGTATGGAGTCTATGGTGGGGTGTCACTATGACGCCCCTGTGTCACTGCACTGAGGGTGCTGTGTAACACACATAGTAAAAACACATGAGACCCTATGGAGTAAAAGACCCCATAGCCCATAAAACACATTAACAGTCAAAAGAACCCCTCAAATCATGTCCAAGAGTGTGAGGAAAAGATTCTCACTCTTGGCAGGAGAAAATATCAAACTCCAGAAATCCAGCAAAGCTGCTGGGGGACTCACTAGGTTAGAAAATTCAGCCTAAACAGAGAATTCTCCCTAACAGGTGGCTATCTGCTGGAGGACCACGTAGGGGAGGACAAACTTCCGAGAGGTAGAGAAACGCTAGAACAAAATGATCCTTCAAATGCACTTCTTAATGCCACTCATGTACCTATGCAACATGCATGTATGGCTTACTGTAACATAGATGAAGAATTCCCAAATGTGTTTGACCAACAACCATATCTCCATCCTCCCTCCCCTTTTTAGTACTGAGACGAGGAAGAGGCATGGAGCAATGAGGATGACTAGCAGGAAGCAAACACTGTGCTCTAGTCTCAGGGGATCATTAATGAAGGCTGGGAAGTTTAAAACACAAACAGCTGAACGAACTGAGAGAGGCAGGCTGCAAGGGAATGCAGCTTGTGAAACTGCTGAAGGCAAACCCTCAGTTCAAGGCAGTGCAGAGGCAGTGTGAGTGGCGTGAGGGGAGACAGGCCAAGAGCGGCATACTGCTTTGTTTCCACCGGCAGCCTGAGCTGTCCAGAGCAACGGAGAGGGAAGCGGGAGCCAAATGGTTAATGCAACGCTCCGCCAGTCAATGTGAGGAAGGAAGTGCAGCTGAAAGGATGTGAGGAATGCCCAAGCTGCCCGTTAAGCCCCAAAGGAGAGAGTGAGTTACCAGAGCAATTTAAAGCAGGTGTCGCATTTCCTTGATAGCGCAAGAAAGAGCAATTGAAGAAACAAATGCGTACAGTGAAAACAGAGGGTCAGTTACCCGTCGCTTGGAAATGGGACCTGATACATATACAAACAGTGTTAACAGAGGGACGGTGACCCGATGCTTGGAAACAGAGCTTGATACATATACGGACAGTGTGTACAGAGGGTCAGTGACCCAATGCTTGGGATTAAAGCCTGATGCCAACACACATAGTGTAGAGAACTGGTCAGAAACACAGTGCATGAAAAAAGAAAGCAATATAAATATGAATATTGGTAAGAACGGGTCAGTGACGTATTATTGGAAAGACATTATTCTGTGGATGAAAAAGAGCAATTGGATAACCGAAAAGCCCTTGCAGGATCGTGAACCAGGAAAGCAGTGAGTCTGCCAAGCCAAGAGAGCAAGATAAAGATACTCAATAGTGTGATGTCCTGGCAGGAGAGTAAACACAAGAACAGGGGGTGTCCTACCCTCTAGAATTTGATTCTTTGCAATTATTTAACACAGAAACATTTGTACCCTTGCATAAATCCAATGGGGCAATAACAACTTTGTCTCATGGATATGCAATCTAGAAATACACAAGACTAACTGCAGTCCTTCTACAGCTCTTTATTATTTAGCTGTTATAAGTATAGGAAATTAAGCATGTCATAAATCAGTCAGTAGTGCCAATAATGCTAGAACAGTGTCTCGTAAACACTACAATGACCAAAAATCTGATAAACACTTACAGTAGGAATGATCAACACAGAAAATGACCACAACATAACGTGGCTTTCAACACTGTAAATGGACAGTAAACATGCGTTTTGTAACTTACACTGCATTAGTGATTTTACATGTGTTGACATCATGTGATGTAGATACAGTGTAGGATAGTGTATTTGTTACACAGTCTCAGTTTTTGATCCAATTGGGAGACCTCTGAGGAGGTACTCATATACCCGGCAGAAGGATGACCTCTGGATCGGTCGACGCCTTGATCTAAGGTTAGAGATGTGGTGGCAGACTAAAGCGCTGCCCAAATGGTGGGCATGGTAGCTGCAGATGTTTCGCCTCGATGGAAGTGGAGCCTTCTTCTAGGGCCAAAAATCAAGTCTCTCTGTGTGAGGGACATACAATAATAAAGTGTATTAAATGGGCGCATATGTAATAAAAGAAGGGTAAAACAAATCTATACGAATATACAATAAGCATAGCTAAGTGTCTCATTCCAGTAACCATGAGAATAACCTTGCTGGGTACTCCAAAAAGGGCTGGCATGCTCTTCAAGGGGCGAAGAGCTGCAGTGAGGTGGGGTTTTGCGGTCCCGGTGGGGTCCGTGCACGGGAGTCCTCAGGCAGGCGCTGGGGCTCACTTAAAGTGCTGGTGAAAGAACCCTGTGGGTAAGTATGACAGGGGTCAGCAATTGTGTGCCTTAGCGGGAACACGGGAGAGAGGGGTAAATCCAATAGGCTAAAAATCCATGTTACCTGTGGGGTGGGGTCCGTGTTCCGCGGGATAGACCCAGTTAGGAAAGGAAGGAAGGTGCCTGCATCTGAGGAGCAGAAGAACTGAAAGGAAAGGGGAGGCAACATGAGTGGATCACCAGGACCCTGGGAACTCCGGAGTGCCAGTCAGATGAATAAATAAATAAAAAAATTTAAAAAATGCTATCATATTGAGTGGAAAAAGTGGGGGGAAGGCGAACGTCCTAGCCCTTGGCAGATGAAACCATCCGAGTAATGCAGCAGTTCAGCCGAAGTCTGGTGCTGCAAGTGAGAACCTGTAGGAGCATTAAGGGGCAAGTCAGCGACCGATTCGGGAGCACCTGCGGGGCGAGGGGAGAGTGCGAGGGTGAATGAATTACCTTTAGAAAAAGGTGCTGGCTTGGGAGGCGAACGTCCTGGTCCGAAGATTGTGCTAGCTCTGCCGGATTGAGGAGAGGCGAGCTGTGTAAATAAGCCGGGCGTGCATGCACAAGGGGAAAGTGTCACCTGGTGGTGCGCATGTGTGTCCAGTGGAGTACTTGCCTGAGGGAGATACGGTAGGGGGCTGGGCCCCCCTGCATGGGGGAGCAGTGCTGATTGCCTGTGATGACTGTTTTAGAGGTACGAACACATAGTTCCCTGCAAGTCAAATTGTGCCTGAAGTAAAGCAATACAGGAAAACATGATTATGTTATGTATATATGTGCGTGAGGTGTATTGCCAGCATGAGACAAATAAACCAAGTACATGAGCAAATCACTATCTGCATCTAGTAAACATCGTGTTTCACTGGCAGGAGAGTAAACCAGGAGTAGGAAGAGAAGCAAACTTGAGCCTTTTGAAACAAAAGTAATATCCTGGAAGGAGAGTAAACCAGGAGTGAGAAGTAAAATTATATCCTGGCAGGAGAGTGAACCAGGAGTGAGAAGTAAAGTCATATCCTGGCAGGAGAGTTAACCAGGAGTGGGACATGAAGTGATATCCTAGCAAGGAAGTACACCAGGAGTGACAAGTGAAGTAATATTGTAGCAAGGAAGGAAACCAGGAGTGATATTTGAAATGACAACCTGGCAAGAGAGTAAGCCAGGAGTGAAAATACAAGTTAACATGAAATTGCAGATTCAAAAGAGAGGATTTTAAGTACCAAAGAGAAAATCACAAATACCCTGGAAAAAAAGAGTATACCAGAGTTAGAAAGTTGAGCCGAGTGTGACAAGTTGAACAAACAAAAGAACTGTGTGTTTAAGGAGGACTCACAGGATGAGTATACACCCCTCTGACCCCCCGAACTGTGATAAAGTGACATTGAAACCATTAGAAGAAATCTAGGGGAAGGGAAGACCCCTTTCCTGGTGGAAATGTAATCTCTTTTATTTTTGTCAATTTAGAACCTTTGTTTTGTTGAGAACACTGAAAGCTAGAACAATGTAGCTCATAGAGATCCCCTTGTACACATTATTCTGAGTTTAGCATGTCTGAGACAGTTTAGGGTTTTTGGCAGAGGACAGAGGACGCTCTTTGATTTTATATCCTGACTCAGAAATGTCTTAGTTTTATTGAGGCAGGAAACCCCTCTTAGGATTAGGGATAGATACAGTTTCTCCCACCCGTCCTATTAATTTGTGCTTAATAAAAGTCTGTAATCCAAACTAAACATGCCACTGTCTCTAAGTTTTACTCTTGATCCCTTACATGTGATGTCAGGAGTGTGATCTGACTCAGCTGATACAAACTGGGGGACCCTGTTGTGACGTAAACAGTATAGAGTGTTAACCTCCCACTCGCGTTGGCTACCACCTATATACATACTACCAGTCCCCTATAGTTGCTTGACTGATTGGCCCGGCCCTCTAACACGTGGTCCTTCTACTCTGTCATCTTGGTTCTCTGCTACCTCATTGGTGAGGTACCTGGAATGTTACCCTCACCATTTGCTTTGTCACATGGTGTGCACCTAGTCATTGACATGAGCTCAGTGGATAACTCCAAGGTCAAATTGGCTCTTTACAATAATGCTACACTTCTCTTGATGCCAGGTTTGCGGGAGCCTTCACCATGCCTCCCAGTCGCTGAACTACATTTGTTGGCATCACCTCCTGCTCCTCATATCACAAATCACAGGGTGTTTCACTCCTCGCTCCGCCCTCATCAGCTGCCGCTACATGGAGCATTGTCTGGGCCTTTCATGGACCGAACTATTCAACCGAATTCTGAGGATTTAGGCATTCTGTTGTTCAGGTATCTGGCAGTTCAAATGGGATAGCCATTCTCCTGGGGGTGCCTGTGCCCTAATTCTACACTGAGCATTTTGGCAGTTCAAGACCTCCACCACGGCTCCCATGGGATTGTCCTTCAGGACGGGCGCAGCCCTGCCCATGCTCGGCCATTTATATTCCTTTCTGGTTTCGCAGACCTACAGCGCAATACAATCAAACATGTTATTTGTTCGACCTGAAGGCCTCTATGCTCGATTTCACTTCTGAGGCTTGAAAAAGGGAGATTATTCGAACTTTTTATTGCACTACACTGCCACACTTCCAAGACTGGGACCAGTGTCTACATCATTATTGTTCTCCACTATATTTTGACTACTATACTACAATATCACCCATGCCCTATACTTGGGCCCATCTACACTTACGTGACTACTACAAAACAACAATATTTATTATTCCCACTTTGCAAGTCCCACCCCCTGCAGCCGGGCACATTCACTTTCGTGTGTGCTAAAAGATTTTTCTGCGCCTAAATCGTTTGCGTGAGTATGGTAGCAGATCGTGCATCCCAACAGGTTCAATCAGTTACCTATACTAGGAGGCACTGGTCCAAGAATGGGGCTCCTGCCCAAAGAGAGATAGTGTAGGCTCTGTAAGTTTACACAAAATATGCAAAAGCCCACAAACCAGCTTCCTTTTCCCCCTGTTTTGGTGAGATTTTTAGATAACTCTAGACCTATTCATGTTTACCCCTTGACTATCAAAAAGGGCGAATAACCATGTGTTATCCGAAAATATATATGTTTTAATGTTTTATCAAAACCAATCACTAATTACAGTGCATCAATATAAAAACAACAACATAATCCAAATTCATTCTGACAATGACATCTACAAATATATGTACAACTCATATTGCGAAAATGCATACAATTCAGGCTCTTTTATGAATGGGTAGACGGATGATCCGTATCCCTACCACTACTTTCTAATAATACCCCCTTGATTTATGAGGGCAAAAACATGTGTCTACACTCCAAAACTGTGTTTCTAGGACCAAAGATGATCATAAGAAAAATGCACATAAATCAATTTTAATTGCATTTTCTGTTGGTGCTGTCTTCAGGGCACTTCATCTTTTTCCTATGTTCCCATTTCTTCGTATGCCTTCACACGATACTAGCCATACTCGTACTTTTCTAAAAAAAAATTACAAACAATTCAACTATAAGAAACAATTCTGCTTAAAAAACATGGTTACTGCAACTTTCAGCATGACAAGTCTATTATGGCATACTTTTCGTCTTCATCTCTATCTCTTTCTAAACAGAAGGATACATTTTTTCTAGGCATCATCATTACCCATAGAAGTATATTTCCTTCAGAATTTCTATTTGTTCTGAACACTTTCAAGCAAACCCCCATTACTCTACACTTTCTATTTTTCGATGTGTGAATTCACTAATTATTGCTATTTGACCTGTGTCACAAAGTACCTTTGTCATTGCTCCTCAACGGTTACAGGTTCTGCAAATGTCCCGTGATTTTTTTTAATGGAAGCCTTTGTCGGTAATTGTCACCCTACTGCCAGCTTAATTCTAAAGGCAGAAAGATAATTGTATCGTCCGGGTATTCTATATGGGATAACATACTTTCTCTAACAGTATAACATTTCCCTATGATCCCGATTATATAAAAACTGCATATTTTTGGAGGATATGTTTGATGGCAAATAACTCCCATTTGACCATGGCTTTGTTTAAGATGTGGCAAAATATTGCAAGTATGTTAGACACAGCGACACAATGAAAACTGTTTAAATGTGTTCTGGCGATTGGGCAGGGCAGAGAGGATGGTTCGAATGAACTGTGTTGTTGATTAGGACTATTAACTATATTGTGATTGTATTGATATTTTAAAGGAGCGAATATCATGATTGCACTATGGAAGTAGTTTTTAGGGTAAATTGCCTATAAGTAATTTAGGGTAGTACATATGAGGAAAAGTGTTTTTATTATGTATTACTTATGAATTAGATGTTTTATATGGTATAGAAATACATATTTTTATTTGTATGAAAGATGTGAAAAGTTTTTTAACTAAACACATTAATTAAAAAAATTACATTGGATTCTTTCCTAATAAATTGTTACGACACATTTTCGTAAAATTTGGAATACACGCACTGGAGATATTAGAGGTCATAGACACTAGATTAGGTCTAGATAGGACTGAACAACAGTGTTGTATATCTAAACTAGCAAATACACTGGAAACCTTGAAGCATCTGTATTTGGATTGTCTCGCATTGATTTATGATAGAATACGATTTTTTAGAAAGTGTGTGTCTAAGATGGATGCAATATGTTTCAGAATCTTGTTTGGCTAAGAAGACTACAAGGACAACATTTAGGACTACGACCTGCCATAGCAAAATGTTGATGGTTAATTTCCACCAAATCGAACTTAACGGGATATAATAATAATTAGGCATTTATATAGCGCAAGCGCTCTACTGGATGTGCCACTTGACCGGCTTATAATGTAGATGATTGGAGGGCCAGTTGGTGAATTCTCTTATACATTCTGTGCACTTTTGCACATAATGGTAGGAGTTTCTGCTTATTTTTATATGGTCTTTTAAACATGTTCATACTGTATGATAACTGAAGATGTGTAAATATTTGTATCTTTGTTTATTGTATTATATTTTGTAAAGTGCATAAGGGTTGGTTATGATCAAATTACATAATTAAAAAAAAAATGAAATAAAAAATGAAGTTAACTACAAATCGGATTCCAAGATGGCGGCTCACTGAGGCGGACATGTGGCCTCCGCCCCCTCTAGAAGCCGGTACAACCGACAGCACGAAACACACTGGCCTGTAAGTCCCCACGGAGCCAGGGGACGAACGTGACAGCAGGAATACCTAGCAGCGGAGCAGCCGGGGTGCACCCACAGCGGGGGCACAAGGAAACACCAAGGCAGTCAGTCCACGGCAAAGGGAGCACCGCAAGGAAAGCTGGACTACGCCGCAGGGGGCCTGAAATTCCTGCGGGCACTCCTCCTAAAGATCGTGAGCGGCAGGAAGGGAGACAGTGCTCCAGCCTCCCGAGGGCAGACATAGCGGAGACCGGGCTGCCCCCCCCGCCTCCTCATTAAGTGAGCACTGAGGCGTGCTGCGGGGATGCTGTGGTGGCCGCGGAGCAAGGACAGTCATTGAGGAAGCCGAATGCCAGCAGGAGACAGAGGAGGAGCATCGGCAGCACGACGGAGAAGATCAGCTGCGGGGGGCGGCGGAGAGGAGGTAGCCTGTCTTGGAGGTAGCGGCGCCCACCCACTGGGCCCACAACAGACACCACTAGACTCGGGGGGGGGGAGTAGGCAAGCCAGACTGCCCTCAGATGGGCCCCTTGAGACATTGAGCAGGCTGCCACGAAAAACCAGTGAGGAGAGGCGGGAGTCAGACGCTGCGTGGATCCGAGCCCCAGGGCACAGTGGACACTCCCCCATTGATCGTCGGGGGCAATTGGAAACAGATGAACAGCCTGGGGGAATGGCAGACTTTCACCCCCCCAGGAGACAAACCTACGGCTGGCAATCAGACATGCAGATATTCAGCCCAAGGCCCTTGGTGTGCAGCTCGAGTGGAGGACATCACAGCAGGGAGGGCGACTGAGAAGAACTAAGCGCACCCTGGAGGACAGTTAAGCAGACGGATCGGCACATGTGGCAGAAGCCTGGGCAGCACTCAATGCCTCACCAGATCCACAGGAGGTAAGGTGCCCTGTTTGGCCACACGCTTTTTCATAGAACTAGTTGGAGGCAGGGGGGGCAAGGAGAGGAAACCGCAGCGAGGCACCAAGCCCCCGTGCACAGCGCCTGGAACAAATACCCCCCCAGCATCAGAAGCTACCGGAGCAGAAGGCCTGGAATCACCGGGATGACTGGGGGTGAGACACCTGTAGCATCAGACTGTATGCATTGGCCATGCCAGCCCAAACTAAGAACAGTGCTGAAACCCAAACTGCCACGCTGCACTGAGGGCAGACACAGGGTCCACCCCGCTTGGAACACTACAACCCCAGAGATCGGAACTCCGCTCAGTGCCTCTGTAGGAGGCCCATAACCCTTATAGACCTCTCAGGAAATAGAGGAGTAAGTGGAGTGGGACCCTGCCCAGACACGGGAACAGGACCCTCTTGCAGCGAAGACGACAGGGAAGGGGACGGGATCAGCCAAGAGGGCACACTCTCCCAGGAACCGACAGAAAATCTACGATGTGAGGAAGCAGGGGCAAATCAGCGGGGCCCAAGAAACTCCCTCCCAACACAACACAGGTGGGATCCATCCAGCGATGCTAGTCAAGAGACTCTGAAGAAGGGGAGCCCCTGTCACCCCAGCAACGCAAATAACACCACACACACAGACAGAGGACCAGTGCACTGGATTCACCTCACCGGCAGCAACGAAGGCTGATGTAGAGTCCTGATTTCTGGAATTCTCCAACAAAATGACTTGCACATTCCAAGTCCAATTCTCGACCTTCATGGGGGTAATGAAGCAATCCTTATCAGAGCTAAGGAGGGACATTACGGAGCTGGGGGACTGCACAGACACCACAGAGCGGGCCCTGCAGGAGGTGATGGATGTTACCCGGAATACGGAAATAGCCCTGGAAGAACTAACAAGGGTAATGCATAACATCGAGCTGCAATGCGTGGACCTCGAGAATAGGTTCTGCAGATCAAATATTTGAATAAGGAACCTTCCAGAAATGGTACCTGACCAGGAATTGAACAGCAAGGTCACCAGAATCTTTGAATGTCTCCTGGACAAAGACCATGCAGGAAATATCCTGATTGACTGAGTCCACAGAGTCGGCCCCAAGAGACAAGACATGGGCGCAAGACCGCGGGATGTGGTCACAGCATTGGCCAGATTTCTGCAAAAGGAAGCGATCCTCAGGGCAGCACGAACGGTGGAACCAATTCAATATAATGGGGCGGAAGTATACCTCTTCTGAGACCTGGCCCACGCCACTCTCCTGAAAATAAAATAAATGGGACCCATCCTCAGTTTTCTGCAAGACAAACAGCTCAGATACCGTTGGACATTCCCCTTCGGGCTGCTGTTCCAGTGGGAGAAGAAACAGCACAGAGTCACCACACTGCAGGAGAGTCTGCAACTGCTTAACCTAGAGCAAGAGGAGGACTCTGCAGACAAGACACAGCAATCAAAATTGCAGGGCCGCCCCAGACCATGGGAGTGGTTGCAAATGCCAGCGCACCACAATGGCCCCCACCCCCAAAGGGCGCCAAAGCCGCAAACCCCCAGGAGGACGACCCGGGGCCAACTCCACTCTCAAATAACCCGGGACCAGACACTGAACTAAGGTAAATGGAAGTGCTAACAATTCCCTCCGCAATGGGCAGGGGGAAGGGGGCTCATGCCGCTCTCTTGGAATCATAGGGACACATATGGGGGTTTTAGGAAACCCTGCAGGAAGGCCCTGGGACATCGGGTGGTTCCTGCCCCCGTGCCTGGCAAGGGGGGGCTGCACAGGCAAATGGACCCGCCACAGGGTAATGGAGGGTATTGGGGGGAGTTCGGGTTGGGCGGAGGTAAAGGGGCTTGGGGACACAGTTGAGGGGGAGGGAGGGACAGGGCTCAAGTTGGGGGAGACCCTGAAGGAACACCGATCCAAGAAACATACAGGGTCAGAACACGGTTATACCCACAGAGATGATTAGACTGCTCTTGCTGAATATTCAGGGTTTAAATACCCTGGTAAAGCAAAGAAAACTAGAGAGGCTTGTCATGCACCACATGCCAGATATCATCGCACTACAGGAAATCCATATCAAGAAGGCGGACGTCCACCAAATTAAACTAAGGCGGTGTAATACACTTATTCAAGCAAACGCAACAAGCAAGGTCGGGGGGGTTCTAATCGGAATCAAAGCAGGGCTGTCGGTTCGAATCATACCTACTAAATCTGATAGGGAAGGCAGATTTGTGTTTGTAATAGTGGAACTAGACTCCATTACCACCACACAAGCCATGGTCTACGCCCCGAACTCCAGGCAGGATGGGTTTCTCAGAGCGACACTAGGGGTCCTAGAGGGGTTTGCAGAGGGGGAGATTATCCTAACCAGGGATTTTAATCTGGCATGGAACCCACTTAGGGACAGAAGCATCTCCCAACTCCCTCTCCCTCCGCCGACACCGGCCCTCCAGGAAAAGATAGAACACCTCACTCTCCTAGACCTATGGGTAGCCGTGAAGGGACCGGACCCCGGGATTCACATACTATTCCCATGTGCACCAGAATTTCTCACGCATTGATTATATCTGGGGATCCACAACTCTATTGGGCAATACTCACTCTATTGACATACTCCCCATCACCCTTTCGGATCACGCACCTGTACTAGCGACCTTCAACCTCCAACGTCCCCAGCAGGGACTGTGGCTAGGGTCAAACCCACGAGAGGCCTTGTCCGACATGGCCTTGTGAGCGGACATTTAATTAAACATTATGGAATTCTTCAAACTGAATGCGGACTCGGGGTGGGGGCGGGGGGCGGGGCTGTTGCCAATAATATGGGATGCCTTCAAAGCCACCCTGAGAGGGGAGCTAATTGCTTGTGATCTAGTTGGTGAAACCAAAAGCACACCCTGGAGACGGAACTGGAAAGAGAACTCCAGGATATAATGGGGCGATGGAACTCCACGAGAGTGCCTTGAAAAGAACACCAAGATAGCAGGGGTCAGTTAAACATGCTGCAAACAAAAAAGGCTGAATGAGGATTATTAGCATTGAAACACAAATACTATATACATGCCAACAAGGCAGACTGACTACTGGCAAGACAGCTGAAGCAGAAGACTGCAGCCCAGACAATCAAGGGGGATATCACTCCCTGAGGGGAGATAGTACACTCAATGCTCAATATAGCAGCCCAATTTGCGGGCTTCTACAAAAACCTTTATAGCTCAGACAATCCAGAAGAGGTGGCCCAGCAGGACTTCCTCAGAGCATTCATGCTACCCAAGCTATCTGGAGCAGAACGCAATGCACTGGAGATGGAGATCTCTCAAAAAGAGGTACTCCAAGCAATTAAGCATCTCCCCTCGGGTAAAGCCCCAGGACCGGACAGGTACACCCCAGGGTTCTATAAAGCCTATCGACACATACTGGCTCCCAAACATGCGGTGCTGTATAACACCTTTGCCCAATTTGGAAGCATCCCCCCAACGATCGAGGAGGCCAAATTTCTTCTATACCCCAAGCCCGACAAAGACCCCTTGCAGTGTGGGTCTTACAGACCCATCGCATTGATAAATATAGATGCAAATATCTACACCAGAATACTAGCAAGCAGGCTGGAGGGCCTGCTCCCACAACTGATCCACCCTGACCAACCTGGAAAAAAAGCAGTGGAAAGGTACCCCGGTGGTCCTACTCTCCCTAGATGCGGAAAAAGCAGTTGACAGGGTGGAGTGGTCCTTCCAGTTCAACACAATGGGGCAAAAATGGCTTGGGACCGAAATTCATGGCCATGGCCACGGTCAAAGCCAACTACACCAACCCGACAGAGCGTATCCTAATAAATGGGGAAGTGTTGCCTCTGATAAAACTATCAAGGGGCATAAAACAAGGATGCCCCCTATCGTCCCTGTTATTCGCCATATATCTAGAACCATTCTTGGACACAATCCGCATGAATAGGGACATCAGGGCCATCCCATTCTGGAGGGTAGAATATAAGGTAACAGCCAATGTCGATGATATGCTCCTTACTCTTGGGGCGCCAGAGACCTCCCTTCTAGCTGTGATCAATGACATTTGCGGAAGTGGCAGGGTTAAAAGTTAACCTCGCCAAATCGTAGATCCTAAACCTGACTCTGAGGGCTGAAACGCTGGCGCAAGCACAGCACTTGTCCCAATTCAGATGGGTACACACAAGTATAAAGGTATTGGGGATACACTTGACACCATCGCTCGAAGGCCTCTACTGGGCCAACTACCCCTGCAAATTGAACAACTTCGGAAACAACTCAAGACCTGGGACCCACTATCCACCTCCTGGCTCGGCAGAATCAATGCCATCAAAATGACAAACACCCCCAGACTTCTGTACCTCGTTCAAGCCCTGCCAATTGCGGTGCCAGAATCGTTCTTCCGAGCAATATACAAACGTATGGGTGCATACATTTGTAAATGGAGCCCCCGCAGGGTGGCTATGAAAACCCTGCAGTTACCGACTAACTGAGGAGTGCTAAGGCTTGCTGGAGCTCCGCCTTTATTTCAGGGTCGCTCAAATTAGTCATAAAAGACGGGCTCTCGGCAGACTCAGGGAAGATGTGGTGCCAGCTGGACCAGGCAGTAGTGGGCTCCCCACTGGGGGAGGTCCTCTGGCTTCACAAAGAAAGTCACCACCCAATATGCATGCCTCGGATATCACATCCCTAGTGGAGCAACAATCGGATTGGATGGCTCAAAACAGGACCGTCACTACCTTCCCTTCCCCATACACCCCGATATTCGGCAAACCCCAATTCACCCGGGAATTTCTGCAGTGGGCCTTCAAGAAATGGAAAGACGCGGGATGCATCAAAATCGGGGATATGTTCTTGGGCCAGGACATAAAATCATTCCCACAATGCAAGAGGAAATTGGTACTAGAGGAAACCGATAGAATGCAATCCCTCTAATTGAGCCACTGGCTCTTGGATCCCACGATACGAGCAGCGGTCACCAGGCCCCTTATAATATTCGAAAGATTCCTCACAACTGACCCTGGGGATAAACGACTCATATCCAATATCTACAAATGTGGCCTAGATAGGGGCAAAACCGTACCTCGTACATGTACGAGGCCGTGGGAGGTGACACTAGGGGTGCCAATCCCTGGTGAGGACTGGGCAGGGCTCTTGCGAGACATTACTAAACTCACCCAAGCCTCACCGATCAGGGAATTCTGGTACAAACTGATGACACAGTGGCACTATGCCCCCACTAGACTGAAACAGATATATCCCAACACGACCGGGAAATGCTGGAGGGAGTGTGGGGAGGTGGGAGATTGGTTCCACATCTGGAGGGGTTGTTGAAAGCTGGAAGGCTACTGTTATCGAATTGACCAACACCTCCACAGCATCTTTGGCACCAGCACCCACAGAGAGCCGTCGGAGGGGATGCTAGGCATGATCAAGACTGGACAAACACTGGACGAAACCCACCAAGAAAGCCTATGCGATCCTATCCCTGTCAGCACTCCTGGTCATAGCGCAGAAGTGGAAGGCCGTAGACCCTCCAATGGAGCATGACTGCCTTCTAAAAATCTGGCTCTTCACCGCATTGGAGTGCATGACTTATACACTACAAGGGGCGCAAGAAAAATTTGCCGTAGACTGGGAGGAGGTAACGGCCTTTTTGAACAATGACTATCAAAAGAGTTTCTGCCCGCAAACTCTTTGCATCTTGGAAATAGGGTAAGCCATGATCAGGGACACTGGACTGGGTCAGTGGGGGTGAGGGGCATGTATGTTTTCTTCTTTTTAAGAGCCATATGTTGATGGCAATGTCTTATGTCGAAAAAAAATCAATAAAAACATGTTTTAAAAAAAAGAAACTACAAATCAACATTATTTACCAGACCAAGCCTCGCCTTTTTCTGGGTACCAATCCGCTATAAAGGATGCAGGGTGACACCTAGTACCCATACAGTTTACAGCCTACATTGTCTGGTGTACAATAGAAAACTGGAGAGAGGAGGAGGGTCATGGTTGTGTGCATCAGATGACATGGCCACAAATGCTTGCATGAATGGTGCTGTAGTGGACGTGCACTACTTCTTTTAGAAAGCAGTTTCAGGTTTTGACTCATGGCAGTGCCCAGTCCCCTTGGTTGGTAAAAAGTATCTTGTTAAAAGTGCGTTGATGGTCTCAGTGTGCTCTGTACAAGGTTGGCATCTGTCCCGGAGAACAGTTCACAAAGATCTCTTTGGTTTTGCAGGTTGTCAAGAAAACGAAATTTTGAACCACCAGATGGACATTGAAAAAATAAAAGACATTCAGGCAAACTGCAGGAAGGTGGGGAACTCCTTTAGCTTTAAATGGCATGTCCCCCAATGTCTCATCCTTCCCTGTGTGTCTCATACGTGGCTTTTACAAGAAAGTTGCCCAGATAAAGAAACAAAAAAAAAAAACACTGCTTACCATAGTCCATGACTTACTGCGACTGGCCATTAGGTGTCACTGCTGTTCCAATGTCTGCTCTCAGCAGAACACAATCCAGCGCTTCTGTTTGTCCCTGGCAGTCACCACATCACCAGTGGCCAAAGGGGGCAGGAGGGGGTTGGATCATGGCCGCACTGGTATCAGTCTACTTCCTCAAGACCTCAGTCAATGTTGAACAGCGACTGGCTACAGATATCTGTTGCACTAATACCTGTCTTCTCCTTCTTGGAGCCATGGCAATTTCATATTGTGACCTGCAAGTGGGTGTTTCAGCTGCACCCTTTATTTGTCTGTGGGATCAGAGTTTAAGGAAAAGCATATTGTAATCATCGCTGGGCATCCCAGCATCCTGCAGTTGGTGTCCATCTTCTCCTTCTTTGACATTAGCCATTGCAATATTCTCTCAACCCACTGGGTGTCGCTGCTGCACTAGTGTATGTCAGTTTCCTCAAGTCCGTAATCACGGCCATACTATGACTGGCCAATTGATGTCACTGCTGGAATATTGTCTCCCTTCTTCTTTCGGGTCTTCAGTTATTTCTGTAAATGAATGTACGTGTACACTCGTTTTTTAATTCTGCCCCTAATGTTCGTATATTTGCCATCCTCGCAGGTCTTGCGCCAGTTGGTTGGAAACTCTGCTGACTCTGATTGCTGCCAGGAACAAGGCAGGTGCCCAAACAGCAGCAGGCAGATGGACAAGGAACTGGAGAATATATGGTACACCTTACTGTGTGTGTGTTGTGTTGTGCTGTGCTGGTGGGCATTTACACGTGGATAGATGCTGCTGGGAGCAGGGATATAATTTGGGAGTTGCTAGGGGTCGCAGCTGCGACTCCTACGGTCACAGGTGCGACCCCTAGATTTTAAAACATTTCATATTTTTCTTTACATTTTTTGAAAATATATTGATATTTTTTAAATGGAAGCTCCAGTGCTGCTCTGTGTGTGGTGTAGCAGGATCTGGGGGTCGGAGGGCCACATATCCCGCGGGCGGCAAACACAGCAACTCCAGTAATGTTTATTACCATTCTAAAATGGCCATCGCCATGTACTCCAACAACATTGCTTTGCTTAATGATTTATTTGTCACGAGCATCGCACATGTGGATGGACACTTTCTCATTCTCACAGTGGCGTTGGTGGCCCTTATTGAACTGCTCACTTATCACCTGAAATTTTTAGGTGAGCAACGCGGTGTGCTTTATGCTGTTCTTCTGTATAATGTTTGGTTTGTGTACTTCATTTTACCTACCATTTACCTATTACCTGTCATTTTGACACTGTTGTGTCTGTATTTTTGGCTGTTTCGATTTCATTCAAGTATTTACATTATTCCTGACACGGCATGTCAGCAGTGTCATTTACGGGTATGGCCTTCATCATTTTGGCAATTTATTGTTTTACTGCTCGTTTTTCATTGACAATGAGTGTCCTCATGCCTCATGAGGGCTGTTAGCACCGTGTTCAAGCTCCAGGCTGGAACCGCTGTTAAGGAAGACCTTAACAGCGGAAGGGAGAGTAAGGACTGCTTCTTCGGGGCTGTCGTGTATGCCATAATGGCTGACAGGTGGACCTTGATTGAAGACAGCGAAAGACCTGCTTTGGCTAAGTGCAATAAGTAGGGAAGTACTTGCTCAACCGAAGCGTGAGAGGATCAATAGCGTGTGTCTCACACCACTTGGAAAAACGAGTCCATTTCCATGGCTAAATTAATCATTATTTTTATCACCGAGGATTCCCAGTCTGACGACGGGGAATATTCAAGCATGTGAATCTATGAATGCTACCAATGCTGGAGAAATACAGTTACAAGTAATTAACTAAGACTTATTTGACTTGATTGGCGCTTTAAAAAATATTTACTACAGCTTTTAAGTTATGTTAAATAACTTAATGTATTTTGTATTAAAAATAACCAAGTTACTGTGCCTCATTACGAGTCCGGCCTCAACCGTGCCGGTTATGTCTCCGCCAGTGTTCTTCTTATTTGTTGGTGCAGTGATATTTTTCCCTGCATTGCCGTGGGTGTTGTTCTCTGTACGGGTCCGGCGGTTCCGCGTGGTAGAGGCTCCGGATCAAAGGCTTCGAGTCCACGTCTCCGGTTTCACGCCTTTTGGTGCGGCGTCTGCAGCAGCTTAGGCCACGCCAGCAGGGTTCCACGGCTCACTCCTCCGTCCCCAGTGAGAGGTTTTCTGCGAGGTTTTGCCCGTATCTGCATGGGCACTTCCAATGCCATCTGGCCCCATTGGTATGTATTTATGCTGGATTTTGAGGAGTTATTGGGCTCAGCATGTCGTCCATCGGCAGTGCTCCCTCAACCAGCCGCCATCTTGCTCGGGCTCTCGAGCGCCCCCACCTGTATTCATGTCTTTCTAATTACAGTGGGGGCGGGGGGAATGTTGCCTGGGTCAAACATTCCCACCAGTTTGGTGAAATCGTGATGCGTGAAAGAAGATGGGGGTGGACTGGCATTACACAACCATCACGGTTCCCACTGAAACCTGCATCACTAGTTTGCTTTTGACAGATTCCTGTCAAATAGACCCGGTTTCTTTGTGGATATCAATAGAATTTTAAGCTCAGTCTGCATAGATCACTATATGGCACATGGACCTTAATAATTTATTTAGTGATTGTTTTGTATTACGGAACACGTAAATTCCCCCATTGGCTAGAAACACTAAAATTATCCAAGCAAATCTATATAAAAGGCGGTTTCCAGCAAATGGTGTTGCGCTGCTTGGCACTGTGAGTGGCACAGTGCTCCATGTTATGCAATGTTGCGTAACACCTTTAGTGTCCTGAACACCACCTATCACTTTCAAGGCCTCATGCTGCGGCAGCCAAACCGCTGCTGCCTCTGTGCACCCTAGGGCGTGTTCCCTCCTGTCTGGCACATGATGTACTGCCAAGTGCCAAAGAAAAGCACTCGGGTTAACGAGCATTCTGCGTGTGCATAGCGATTAGAGCTCCTTTCCACCCTGACATGGTGAGATCTTTCAGCATGCACACACACAGTGGGGCGTGTCCTGTGGTGCGGCAGAGCATGTGTGGAGAGCCCGGATAGTGAGCAGTGTGCCTTGTGGCCTCTGTGGGGATGACGGGGCTTGCTGTGTGCACAACCCTGCAGCGGTCTATACAACATTGGCGCCAAGAAGGTTGTCTGCTATGGCACGACCCGCTGGGCTAGGCAGCAGTGATTCCAAGTTGCGTCTTGGGGAAGAACGTTCACCGGCCGCAGAGCTGATGCATGCAGTACATCGACCACCATCTTTGTTGCTCGAGTCACGGAGCTCCTTAGGGGAGTGCTTGTGTGCCTCCCAGGCAAAATTGTTGGACCATCCACGGTCACATGGACATTTCTGAGGTTTGGTGGCAATTTTTCATGGTCTTCTGATTTCTTTTGCCTGCAGTTGTGACACAGAGGACAACACATAAGGGCCTGAGGTTTCGTTTTGGCACAAGGAAGAGGCTGTTTCTTCATTATTTCTGGAGGATGGCCAGTGGGAAGACTTTGACATTAGGGTTTTCTCCAGCACTAGTTGTGTCGATGAGGGGTTGTCCAGGCAAGTGAAATCCATGTGGCCAGTGGGAGTGGCCACACCAATTTCTTTTCTTCTTCCTCTGTGGGTTGCAGCCCCATGGCTTTGAGGGATGCTTGTGTGTCCACGTGCACAGTGAATCAGCTAATCCCGAGTACGAGGAGGACCTAGACCAGTCTGCCCAAGGTCTGCTTCCTGCGAGTGCCACCGACATACTGGATGATCAGGATGGTGGAGCCGCTGCTGGTGGAGTTGCGCAGGTGGGAGCGAGGGAACCACGCCAACAGGGTGCCCTGGTTCCGATGCCAGGGTTTGACATTTCAGGGGCTCCCTCTAGCCTGGGTCCGCGATGGAACTTGTGGATTGACCGAATGGATATTTACTTCAAGGTCAAACGGGAGACTGACGATGAAAGCAAGGTGGCAACCCTTTTATACTCGGCTGTCCCGGCAGTGCATCAGATCTTTAGACTTTACAACCGATGGATAATTCCTATGTTGAAGCAAAGAGACTTTACAACCGATGGATAATTCCTATGTTGAAGCAAAGAATGCATTGCTGGAACATTTCATTGCACTTCCTAACATGGATTATGAGAGGTTTCTGATGTACAATGCAAGGCAGATAGATGATACATCCCTAGACTCTTTTCATGGACATCTGTGGCGTATAGCATCAACCTGCGCATGGGAGAATGAGCAAGGCATGATTCATGATCAGTTGATCCAGGGGTGCGCATCTGGCAAGCTATGTCATCAAGTGCTGCGGGAACAAGGGCTAACCCTGACCCGAATCCTCAAACTTGGGCGCTCCCATGAGGTGGTGAAAACCCATGCTTCCAAGATGGACGTGGCGATATGCTCGCTCAAGATTGACGAGGTATGTGCGATAAGTCGCGGCAAAGGGGAGAGAGGGGCCTGTGGGCCGCAGTGCAGCTGAAGAAAAGAGGCACCAGATCACCAGAGTCATGTTTGAAGTGTGGGTACGACCTTCCACACCCAATTGAGTGCCTAGCGAAGGGAAAGGCGTGTGGGAGGTGCGGTAATGTTGACCACTAAGCATGTATGTGTAGAGAACCGCTTCTGGTGGTGGTCCAGAGAAGTCCTGTCAGGGCTGGATTCTTCAGACAGCAGCGCCCACCGAATGTAGCCCTCGTTGACCAGGAGGAGGAGGGTGAAAGCCAAGAGGTTGAAGAAGAAGACGATGAAGAGAACATTTTTTTTATCTCTAGCGTGAGTGTGATGAAAGCAAAGGCCAGAAGACAGCTGAAGTGCATGGTGCGAGCAGATGGATCGCCAGTTCCGGTGTTTGTGGACACAGGTGTCTCTGTCAACGTCTTGGTGAGAGTACACAATGAAGCAATGAAGGATCCTCCGTCACTGAAGCTTCCGAAAGCATGCATTAACACGTTTGCAGGAGAACAACCTATCCCACTAATCGCTGCATTTTTGTCATAAGTAGAACATGGCACCAGTTCAGTCAAGGCCATGTTCTTCATCATGGATGTGAGTATAAACACCCTATTGAGCTGCATGGGCCCTGGGGATTGTGAGTTTTGAATACAGTGTGTATGTGGTGGATATGCACGCAGTGCCTGAGAGGTTGGCAGAGGTTTTCATCGGAATTGGACAAATGGTGGGTGAGCCGATCGGGCTACACATAGATGATTCCATCCGACCGGTCACCGTGAAACATCGGAGGGTCCCTTTTCATCTAAGGGAGTTGGTGGACAAAGAACTGGAAAATCTCATCAACCTTGATATCATTGAGAAGGTCGAAGATCCAATGCCCTGTGTTACGGCCATCGTCATTGCACGGAAGCCTAAACAACCTGACTCCGTCAGAATCTGTGTGGAAATGCAGCTGCCCAACAGGGCGATAAAGAGGGAGAGACGCCTAACCCCCACAATTGATGACATCATAGCTGAGTTGCAAGGCGCAAGGTTCTTCTCAAATCTTGATCTGAGGGCTGTGTAGCACCAGGTCGTGCAAAAATCCGAGTCACAAGTCAAGGTAAATTACCACCTTCACGACGCACCAAGGCCTGTACAAGTACAAACATCTCTGCTTTGGTGTGTCGTCCGCTGCTGAGGTGTTTTAAAACATCATCAGGGGTGCCTTGGCTGACCTGGAAGGGGTCATAAATATCAGTGATGATATCCTGGTGTTCGCAGAGTCGGGATGGAACACATGGCACGTTTAGTCAAGACTCTTGAACACATCCAGGCACTGGACCTCATGTTGCACAAGGAGAAGTGTGAGTTCCTGAAAACCAGCCTTGAGTTCTTTGGTTTTGTGTTCAAGGAAGGAAGTGTGTCGCCTGACCTCCCCAAATTTAAGGACATCATGAAGGCCAAACCCCAGAGACAGTGACTGAGGTTTGCAGTTTCCTCGGGATGGTAACATATTGTGGGCGATTCATAACGAACCTGGCCACACGATCGGAGCCACTAAGCAGCCTCATGAGAAAAGATAACACCTGGTGGGGTCCTCTCGAACAAGCAGCGTTCGATGACGCGAAGATGGCCCTCAAGGGTGAGGTGAGGCCCATTGCATTTGCCAGCCATGCCTTCTCTGATATGGAGCAGAGATATTCGCAGATCGAGCGCAACGCGCTCGTGGTGCTTTGGTGGTGCAGGCTCTTTCGCCTATATGTATTGGGCAGGCCTGTGACGGTTGTGACTGATCACAAGCCCTGGCTACCTGATCATGGTGGGGTCGTCTTCCAAGCCCCTGGCCTGGATTGAGCGGTGGATGTTGACTATACGGAATACGAAGTGTCGTTGGTGTAATGACCGGGGAAGAACACTGTGGCCGACTATCTGTCGAGACACCCCCAGACCAGGGATGCTGGCAAAGCAAGCAACGTGGAGGATGCCGAAGAACATGTGTAGGGTACAAGCCAGACAGAGGTACGCACGTGGGTCCGGAGCAAGGGCTATGCTTCTGACAGAGCGCTGAGTCAGAGGGTGCTGCCGGGTATTATGCACACCTCTTCGGCGCGCCTCCAAGCACAGGCGGTGCATTTTCATCCCCTGCGCAGTCTCACAGGTATGACAGAGACAGGAAAAAACTCGCCGGAGGCCCGGCACCACCTGCAACACACCCTATGCGCTCGCAGCACACTGCATCCCTCACCAGTACTCCCATGCAAGGAGGGAGGAGAAAGACAATACCGGAGGCCCGGCACCATTAACAGTGACACTCTTTCATGCCCAGCCTGGCTCCTACAGCTACTCGCACGTCTCCAGGCCCCTTCTCCCCCTTTTCACGAGGAGAGGCACATGTAGGCAAGACCAAAGGCACGCCAGGTGCGCAGCACTGCCTGTGGGTCCACAAGAAGCCCAGTGGAGCCCACAAAGAAACAGCCCAGAGGCCCTGGCAATGAGCTGGCCCATACACACCCGCCAACACCAGACACATGCGCACCAGCACACACAGCAATTAGCAACTACCAGGAGGCCCCACCACCTCGCAACTAGCCACCAAAGCTCCCAAGAGCAACCAGACCGCACGCCATGTCTGATGGAGAAATCTCGTCGACGTTAGCGGGTGGACCATCAGGTCACGTCCCTCCCCCCGGGCAGAGGCTCCCAAGTACTGCACCTACCTCACGCTTTTCACATACGAGACACTCGTAACCTGGGTGCCAGATGGGCGACCTGGCTACGTGACTTTAAATGCTACGTGGCGGCCATAGGGCGCAACGATGACACATGGCTCAAGGACATTGCAGATGAATTAATCAACCTTGACACCGCATCTTACCAGGACCTGCACACCAAACTATGGGAATACTTCACACCCCATACAAACATCGACTATGAAAGGCATGTCTTTAACACAACACGCCAGGAGAAGGGAGAATCCTTAGACAACTTTGTGATCCGACTAAGAATTAAACTAAAACACTCCAAACTCCATAGGTATTCTAACGTAGAAGCCCTCCGGTCTCAGGTGAAAGCAGGCTGTGATTCCGAAAGAAACTCCTGCAGAAACAGCGGCCCCTGGAAGAAATTTTAGCTCTAGCATGCATGGAAGCGGCAGTGGAATCCCAGTTAGAAAGCCTAGGCAAAGTCAGTCTACAGAAGAAGACCACCGACCTGGATGCCGTCAACAAACTCTTCATGACACCGAAACTGCCCCCAAAACCCACAGATGCCACATGTCATGGCCACTGGTCAAGGGCCATTGCCTTCATGCCCTGCAGGGTCCCAATGGACCCAGTCCGGGCGCTTTTGGCGCCAAGCTAATCTAAAAGTGTGCTCTGCACACAGTGGGCCTAAGGCACGTGCATCCAGGCCGGGCGCGGCCCTCCAACGACATTGGAGGCACGTGCAGAAGTCAGAGGGCATGGTTAGGTAGGGCCACAAGGCGGGACCTAAAGGGAGTGGCTGGGGCCAGGCTATACAAGCCAGCCCCACCCGCATGCTGGCGCTTCGTGTTAGTCTGTTGGAGCAGCTTAAGGCTTACTGCCGTCTACAGTTCCTTACCTGTTTTCAGTTCATCATGTTTATCTTCAGGCTCCGGAACTCCATCCTACAGCTACCGCGCTCATTTTACCTGAGACCGCCCACGCCATTGCTCGAAGCACTGCTATCCGATCCAACTCTACAGTTACCGCGCGCATCTTACCTGAGCCCAGCCACGCCATCGCTCAAAGCACCGCTACCCGATCCATCTCTGCAGCTACCGCTCGCATCTTAACTTGGACCATCCATGCCATCGCTCAAAGCACTGCTACCCGATTTCAACTCTGCAGTTACCCCGCGCATCTTACCTGTCTCCGCTGATCCAACTCTTGCAGCTCCTTGCATCCTTACCTGTTCCGAACGCCCGACACCATGGGAGTCATCTTCAAGCTCAACATCCTTGAGGATCCTTCCATCTGGCAGCCGACAGGTGTTCAGAACATTGCTCGCAATCAAGCACCGTCTGGTTGAACCTGCAAGGGAGACAGAAAGCATAAGGTTAGCAACTGCATAAACTTTTAACTCCTTGGCCGCGCAACTCACAAACTTGCGCTTCACCCGGAAACCCAACTTACCTACTAGTGGGCTCTTCTGGATCCTCTTTGGCATCGTTTAGAACGCTCTTCCATCAGCGCGACTCCGCGGGCCGTCTTCATACCTATGGGGAAAGAAAGGACATTACAACGTTACGGACAATAATCATTGGGGAAAAATCAGCACAAAGGTTACAGGCAATAATCATTGTTTCAAAAACTTACCTCCAAGGCGAGATTGGTCGCAGCCTGTCTGGGCCACCACGCATACGGACCAGTGACGTAACTTGGTCTGTCCACAGCGCCCCTGCTGAGAGAAAGCAGGACGGAGAGCTCATCATTACAAAACAGTTGAGGTCATATGGGAAAATGCATGCTCAAGTTATTCTGACACGAAGGGTGCGAGGGGGGGTCGCACTTCCACCGCAATATTCTCAGTGCCTCTTACCTTCTCCCAGGGGTATAACCAGCAACTCGAGCAGTCTACACTATCGCAGTCGACGGAAGAGCTCAACCTGAGGAGTCCAGTCCAGGGAGGGCTCCAACTGTGCCCCAATGCCCACGCAGAGACCAGGTGAGCGTAACACCACATGCTACAGATGCGGGTATGAATACCCCCACACAGGGGACTGCCCTACACTTGGGAAAAAATGCGCCACATGTGTTGGTGATGACCACTTCAGGACATTGTGCAAAAACGCGCCTACGTACCCTACCAGCCGAAGAATCCCCCGCAAAGGTGGACCAGACACTGACCCAAAATGGCAGCGGCGAGACAAGTGCAACCACAGAAAAGCATACTCACGAGAGGAGTAAAGGGCGTCTGATGGTTCTAGACGCATCGGCTGGAGGCGCTATGTCCACTACATTGAAATGAAGTCGTCCTCCAGCAGTGAATCGCCTTCCTCAGGCGAGGACCAGCAGAAAAAGGGATATGTATGGGCCCTGAATAACAGCGCAGCAACACAGTACAGCCCTGTCCTGACAATACAAGTTATTGACACGCCACTAGACTTCCTAATAGATACTAGAGCCACGGTTAACATAATCAGTGAGGAGGCATGCAACACTCATGAAGGCACCCAAGCTCAAGAAGTCCACCGTCAACATTTATGATGTCATAGATGATGCATATTGAAGTATAAGACCTGTGTAATCAAGTTTATGTGTGAGTGTGCAAGCATTAGTCTGTTCATCAGCAGCAGTTCACCCGGCTTTATTAAACTGAGAATAAAGTACTTTGCCATATTCCTTATTCCTTACGTCTGTCCGGTTATCTGCCTGAGATCTTTATTGGTAATTCCATCTAGCACACGAGACGCTTCAAGGTGCTAGAGCACATAATACTGCAGCAATCCTTTCCTCTGGCCCTGCAACAGCATTGGGTTCTGTTCTGCAGTAACCATAGCTTCTGGCACTGCCATGGGGCTGGACCCTGGTCCTGCGTAACAATGGGCTCTGGTTCTCGAGTGTGCATGTGTGTGGGCCCAACAATGGAAAACCAGAACCCCATTCCAGGAGTGAACTAAACCCCAAGGTCACTACAGGATCAGTCCTCATCAGCACGAGAGCAGCAGAACTCAGAGCAGTATAGGGTACACGCAGGTGGATGGAGGCCCCCTACTTTGTTCAGAAGTCTCCCCACTTTCTTCAGAGGGCACATTGATATGCTACGTTCTTAGGACACCACATTCAATTGGTATGTCAATGAGCCCTCCCACCCCCATTTTTCTTTTTAGGAATTGTTCCCTGTCTCACTGTTATTGCAGGAGCAGAACCCATGGTGAAGTTGCAGGGTTCGGCACTCGCTTGGGTAACCTGCTTCGCATTCTCACTTCTCAGTCTCAGGTTTCTTCAACATTCTGTTCCTTGCATCTCTGCCGGCTGCTGTGGTCAAGGGATGCTGGCGGGTGTGAGCTGTCAGCGCTCCCTGCTGCAATGGTCTCTGCATTGTTAGATGGGCATCTGGCTCACTACGGGATGGTCGTGGTCATACCACCATGTGGGACAGGTTTTCTCTCCCCATCCTCGTAATGGCTTCCCCATTCTCTGCTCCGCTGGGCTTCTGGCGTCTTGAGCTGGCGTTCTTCACTTTCCGCGGCTTCCTCTTAGTCCGCCTCTACAAGGCGTTATTACATCAGCGGTCTTCTCCTGCGCACCATACCCGCTCTCCTCTTGTGATCCACTCGTCCCAGTTATATACATATCTCTTCTTAAAAAGATATTCTTTATGGAACACTGTCCCATATTTGCAGATATGGTGGGTGGTCTAGACAAATAAAGGTACAGGGGTGAACGGGAGAGACAGGTGGCCACTGGGGCAATCTATTGTAGTGCGAATAAGTTGATATGTTAGGAACAAAGAAAGGTCACTGCAGGATCAGTCCTCATCAGCACGAGAGCAGCAGAACTCAGAGCAATTTAGGGTACATGCAGGTGGATGGAGGCCCCCTACTTTGTTCAGAAGTCTCCCCACTTTCTTCAGAGGGCACATTGATATGCTACGTTCTGAGGACACCACATTCAATTGGTATGTCAATGAGCCCTCCCACCCCCATTTTTCTTTTTAGGAATTGTTCCCTGACTCACTGTTATTGCAGGAGCAGAACCCATGGTGAAGTTGCAGGGTTCGGCACTCGCTTGGGTAACCTGCTTCGCATTCTCACTTCTCGGTCTCAGGTTTCTTCAACATTCCGTTCCTTGCATCTCTGCCGGCTGCTGTGGTCAAGGGATGCTGGCGGGTGTGAGCTGTCAGCGCTCCCTGCTGCAATGGTCTCTGCATTGTTAGACGGGCATCTGGCTCACTACGGGATGGTCGTAGTCATACCACCATGTGGGGCAGGTTTTCTCTCCCCATCCCCGTAATGGCTTCCCCGTTCTCTGCTCCGCTGGGTCTCTGGCGTCTTGAGCTGGCGTTCTTCACTTTCCGCGGCTTCCTCTTAGTCCGCCTCTACAAGGCGTTATTACATCAGCGGTCTTCTCCTGCGCACTATACCCGCTCTCCTCTTGTGTTCCACTCGTCCCAGTTATGTACATATCTCTTCTTAAAAAGATATTCTTTATGGAACACTGTCCCATATTTGCAGATATGGTGGGTGGTCTAGACAAATAAAGGTACACGGGTGAACGGGAGAGACAGGTGGCGACTGGGGCAATCTATTGTTGTGTGAATAAGTCGATATGTTAGGAACAAAGAAAGTGCTTGACAAACACGGGTGAGTGGTAAAGGGAGGAAAGGGGGAAACAAATACCCTGGGAATAGGGGAAACAACCACAGGAGCTCTGTGTTGGAGAGTGGGGAAGACACTCCAAATACAAGGATAGTAAGAATTATGATTTGCCAAGTGAATTAAATAACAAGAGAAAGAAACCAGTAGAGAAAACCCAGGCAAGGGGGATTCCTAACACAGATAACATCCTATAAAACCTTAGAATGGTTGGATCTCAAGAACGTGAAAAACCTGAAAGCAAAGGAAAGACTGTGAGACAGTTTCTTTGCGAGAATCGTTATAAGCATAACACTAAAAAGAGAAAAAGACACATGCACAGTTGGGATGAGCTACATGAGCTCATGAAAGAAATTCCAAGAGAGTGTCAAGAGAAGATCAGCATTAGCAACATATAGATATTTTGTTTATTGGCAAAATAAGGCACCACCATAAAAGCCATGAGAGAAAGCTGTAGCCGAGAAGGCACAAAGGGAAATCCAGGGGCTGAGAAACATTCTTTTGTCCAACTTTAGTTGTTTGCATTAGTGGCAAGGTCAGGTAGCGTTAGGTTTAGGTCTGAGGACATTTACTTTGGACTTTCTGACGACAGACAAGCACCTTTTAGTTACTTTAGTAAGGCAGGGAAAACCTTCTAGCAACAGGGAGACACATGCATTTTCATTAATTAAAAGAAAATCAACATGTCACAGTGTGTCCGACTCCTTCTTCCGACCCACCACACCCTTCAGAACAAGAGCCGTCAATAGGTTAAGGCAGTATTGTTGGTAAGCTTTCAATGACGAAGTTGCCAATAGGTCATCAACATACTGAATTAAGATGGATCTCCCTTTAACCATCAGCAAATCAAGATCTCATTTTAAAATCTGGGAAATGCATGGCATTCCACATACCCCTGGGGTGAACGAGTGAAACAATACTGCAGATTTATATAAGCAAGGGAGAATAGACACTGACTTGCAGTATGTACAGGTATGGAAACTAATGTAGTGAAGTGTATTATGGTAGCAGAGATGCAAAATAAAATAGTTGCAGGAATGGGAACAAAAGAAAAAGTGGGCAAATCATTATGTTAACAGCTGTAAGGGTGTTGAAGGAAGCTGACACAAAGGTGGCATGGTGTTAGTTATAGACTTTTATTCATAAAAAAGACCTCCACTATCCCTATCATCTAAGAGAGGATTCCCTGGCTCAAACTAATACTAATGGATCCGTCAAAATTAAAGTCCACCGTCTTGTTTCACAACCTACTTCGTTCCCTTACACCACAACTTACACCACAACTAAAGACTAATAAATTCAACAGAAAGTTGACTCCCTTCTCCTGGTATTCGAGTGATGATTAAAAGAATGTTCTCCTGGAATAAAGGTTGTCAGAGGGAATTACTCCATTACCCTCACTTGCGGAATCCATACAGTCTTTCCACAATCTACATTCTGGACCAGGAGAATGATTCCCTTTTACTGGTAGTGGTTTGTACAGTTCACAATAATGCCTGGCAGAATGAGTCCCTTCTACTGGTATTTAAAAGGTTCCTTTTTGTGTTTTTCAACTTGCTATATGTCTTCCCACTTTCTCTTGGTACCAGCAAAGTCCCAAACCTTTCTCTCCTGGTAAATGGATTTATTATTGGCACTCCACCAAGGTAGTTCTCAGAACCCTTGTATTGGGTTCCCAGATCCTTCTCTCGTGATCAGTGGACTTATTACAGCCACTGTGACAAGGAAGTCCTCCTCGGATGCTTGGTTCACTCTCAGTAGGGTCCCAAACCCTTATCTGGTGGTCAGTGGGCTTATGACTGCCACTGTGATGAGAAGGTTCTCCTCATATGCTTTCTTCACTGTTGTTAGGGTCCCAGACACTTCAATGGTTGTCAGTGGGCTTATTGCTGCCACTGCGACGAGGAAGTTCTCCTCAGATGCTTGCTTCACTGTGGTTAGGGTCCCCAGGCTTCTCAGTTGGTCAGTGGGCTTAGTGCTGCCACTGCAATAAGAAAGTTCTCATTGGATGCTTTAGTTTAATCTTCCAGTATCCAGTAGCTATTTTGTTACTACTGGGAGGAGGGAGATCCTTTGTGGTGCACTTTACACCTTTCTGTTGCCCAATAGCCCTGTAGCTGCCACTGGGGTGAGGAACAGTACATTGTGTCCCTCTCTTCGCCTCCCCCGTATCCCTACTGGGTCTCTCATGTCTCCCTTTACCTTCTCGTGGGATGCAGCATGTCACTGGTCCTTCTTGCAATGGGGTTTCTGGTTGGCAGTTTCCTCTGCCCTTCTTGCCCGCTTCGACGGTACCAGCACACCTTCACTGTCCTCAATTTCTTACGGTCTTGGCTTCACTCTGGTACCCGATGGTCCACATTGTTGCGATCACTCCACCTCCACTTTCTGTCGGCCTCGCAGTTGGGTCAGACCCAGAATGGACTCTTGCAGCCTGCGGCCGGCCTCCCCTGCACAGCCTTTCTTCCAACCCTGATTCAGAGTTCGAAAACACCCGGGCTCCAGAAGGCTCCTCGCTTCCCCTCGATAGGACTTTCTTTAGTCCCTCTTCTCTTTCTTTTTATCATTGGGACTCTGCACGGCTCAGCATCAACACCTGCAGATAATGGCCCTCATAAAAATGTGCCGATTTGGAAAAAATTCTGGTAACAACGGTTACTGCAAACCTTTCTGGACCTGCAAACTACAAGTCTGCTGGTAGGGGCTGTGAACTACAGGCAGGTCTGACATGCCTGTAGCTCTGGCCCCTACCCGGTGAATTTTCACTGTAGCACCGGCACGGTTACTAACGGTGCCGGTGCTTCAGTGTTTCCATTTTCGTGGAGTCCTATAGGACTCCACGGTAATGGGAACTTATCGTTCCTCCGCCGCCTGTAATATCCCTGTATTACTGTGATATCAGGCGGCAGAAACGTTAAGGCGAATCTGCCGGCAGCACCAGCGGGTTACCGGCAGACTTGTAATGAGTGCCAATTCTCTTTTGCATTCCTCATTCCTCCGGTGAGCCACCTCGTGGGAGTACTTAAGAAGTATAACAAAATTGTACTAGTATCATGCGCTTTGTCCATAAGAATTTAATATGTTGATGTTTCAAAACATTCAGCCTAACATTACAGTACGAACGGCCAACACGTGTTTCGATACAGCGTCTTTCTCTTGCAGTTAGCAAGAAAAAGAAACATATATGTGCATATCATAGGCAGGATGGGTATGCAGATAGGGATTACAAACGAGACACAGGAGACACACAAACCAATATTGAGAATATTTACACCATAATAACATTATCTCATCAAAACTAATCTTAGTATCTCCTCAATTAAACGTGCTTACTGCTATGCTTCAAAATTCATGACATGCATGTTAGCCTTGTTTGTACACACGTGGAGCTTCCTGATGCTGGTCCATGCATATGCATTTAGTTTATCCAATGAATCCATTTGATTGTGTAATTGCCTTACCATCACCGTAATGGCTGTGTATTTATCGACTATTAGGTAGCATGGTATTGGTTAGTACCTGGTTGGGATTGAGTGTGGTGCTCTGAATCTGCCGTTAATCACATTGAATTGCATATGTGGAATCAAAATTAGATGGCTCTGCAAAGCGAGCTTCAGAAAGAGGTGTTGTTAAACACTGTTCATGAAATATCCTCAAATGAGGATGGTTGAAGCCAGTATATATATTTTTAGGCTTACCCCGTCTGTGTTGGTTTCAAGTATATTGTAACTGTGGCGGTTTCTCTGATGATCTACAAATACCATAAAATTAGAAAGTTGTCACTGATTTGGTATTGGCGTTAATAGCCCATCCTATCTGAATGTAGGAATGTTGTCAGGCTGAGAGGATTCCTGTGTCTGCGGAAGCTGCTGAACTCCTGAAAATCCCCCTGAAGTGTAATTCTCAGAACTAAAATACAACTCAGCTCTGTTAACTACACCCCTAAGGGAAAGGGGGAAGTGGATAACATAAAAACAAATCCTCTCATTACTTACTTAACATCGGGGTTTATAAAGACTTTAAATCCATAACTAAAGTGTAAAGAATCATACCTGGTTCTTCTCCTAAAATTTCTTAGAGAAGATTGCAGAAGTTGCTGAAAATCTTTCTACCTCTTACTTGAGTCGCTTGAAGTCAGCAGCAACTTCTTTATATTTAGCAAAACTGGGAAGCTTTGACCTGAAAATAGTTCCAGTAAAGGTTGGCTTTAATGAATTCTGTTCCTCATTCTTTTCTTTTAGTTCCAAACAAGTTCACAATGCGATAGGGTACGTGGATTCTTGAAGAAACGCGTGCAAAAGGAACTCACGCGCTGAAGAACACATGCGCTGGAGATCCCACGTGCTGAAGAACACCCGCGCTGAAGAACACCCGCGCTGAAGATTCCACACGCTGAAGATCCCACACGCTGACGAACACCTGCGCTGAAGATTCCATGCGCTGAAGAAAACACGCACTGAAGATTCCACGCGCTGAAGAACACCTGCGTTGAAGAACACACGCGCAGAAGAGTTCAGGCGCTTGAAAACACACGTGCTTGAAAACACATGCGCTGGAAAACTCATGCGTTTAAGCACACACGCGCTTACAAAACACACGCGCTAAAACAAAATCCCCGCGCTGAGGATTCCGTAGCAATTTCTGACGCGCACACGTGCTGAAGAAAACTCGTAGCAGTAGAAGAGTTTTTGCACGCGCAGGAGTTCAACCATACACCAAAGGCAAACAAGTCACAGGTGTTACGAACGAGGTGCTCACACGTCAAACCTCGTGCTTACTTTCAAAACGAACGCCAAAGTTTACGCACTCAAACAGTTCAAAGTTACAAGTTCAAAACTCAAATTTTACGAATTCTCACTTAAAATGACTTGAAAATGAAGATAAAAGCTGAGCAGTGGTTTTAAAATCCAAATGGAAGTCGCTTATCTTCAGAATGGTTTTCAAAGAACTTCAGGATTTCCAGTCTTTAGAACTTTTTCCTGACAATCAAGGATCTTCTACTGAAACCCCTGAAGAGTAGCCGCTCGACTGCTAGAGCCTGAAGGATTAAATCCACCAGGCCCAAGACTTCAGCAGGAGCAGCTACTACACACATCCTCTCAGCTGGGGTTTAGATGATGAAAGGCAAAGAGTGACAGTTTAGAATGTTCATTGTTGTTCTGCTGTGCTCTCTAGTGAAGGCAAGCGTCCCCAACCAGCACGATCCTCCCCGCAATGAGAGACAATGAAGGACTCTCCCAGGATGGGAATAAGGCCAAGACAGAGTGCGGGTGAGCGTAAATGGGAGTTTATCAATGAGAATATGGCATGCAAAGAACTCTGCAAACTCCGAGAGCGCTCTGTCTGACAATAGCAAAGACAGGCGTATATATTTACAAAACACATCATCAGAACCTACATACTATAAGGGGCACAAGTTCAATGGGATTGGGTGGCGATGACTAGCTATAGGTGCTGCTGCGATGTGGTTGGCCTTGGCTGGAGGACGTCACTGGTCAGCCTCGTGGGTTGGGCTGGGCCTGGCATGGCAGCCGAGTTCATCCGGTCGTGGGGCTAAGTCTCTGTGCATGGGACGGGCGGTACATGTCTTTCTGTCTCGTTAGAAGTGATTATGAATGGGCCGCTGTATGTTACTACAGTATTGGGTGTCTTCATTGCACAGGGTCATAAGTCTAAGGTAATCCGGTGGGTTATGGGGTTTACGAGGGGGCGCCTTTGGATCTGTGTATTCAAGCGGAGGTTTACTGCTGGGTTGTAAATAATGCAGGTGGCAGGCCGTGGCCTTGGGTGCTGCAGAGTGGACTACAAATCTTTGAAGCGGCTCCAGCCTAGTTGGGGGAGGTGGGGCAGCGCGGCGCAGGCCTCAGCTCTCTGGTTTGGCAGACTTCGCAGGGTGGGAGGGGAAATGGCCTTGCACATATTCACAAAGGTATTTTTCTCGTGTGTTGCCGACTTTTAGGTGAGAATATTATACACATTTAAACATTCTTATAATAGTCATTTGGATCACTTGAAAGCATACATTTCAACTTAACTACGTGTCTCTCGAATATAGCCAGTCTGAGCACCTTACTAGTACGTTACATGTTAACAACTACAGCATTTAGTTATATACATACACATTTGCGTTAAGTGAGGTAGCAGTGTAGTTCGGGGAGCCTAAAGATCGAGACCCGCCACCGTGCGTGGCGGTAATGACATATAAGGGCTTAGACATATACACATGACGGGCACATTTGCACGCGTCGTTCACACGAGCCTTATGTATAGTTGCATTCATTCTCCCTTGCATTCTAGCAGCATTAGTTCAGTTATGGCGCGGGACCGCGGGGTGTGGGTCCTTCATTGCTGGTGTCATGTGAGCATGCGTTTCCACAATCATTACACAATTTTACAGGTTTCTTTAGTAGTAGTAGTTTTGTGAAGAGGGGACGCGTATTACCAGTGGTTTTTGGCATACACACTTGGGTATTTTTCTGCTTTCACCGGAGGGCCATTCTACAGTTCTCCTCATCGCCCAGGCCTCGCTGACCGGGTCATGCTGGGAGCAGTAATACATTGTGGAAGGTGAAATGTTACAGTGTTAGTATTTTATGCTAGCTCATGTCCGTCTTGTTCGTGGGAACGCGCTCGCAGCGGATCTGCCAGGGTGCTGCGGGGACAGGGATAGTTGAACCCCTCCGAGGGTGGGGGCCGCGCTACAGTGCGCTGAGCTCACACCATCTTTGATAGACAAAATGGTTTCTGGGCCTAGCTAAATTCAATACATGTGGGCAATCAATACGTGTGGGCAATGTCTTCAGCAGGTGAACCCTCCACCTCCTGGGCCCGGGTGGCATGAGGGGACGCCCAATGAGCCATAGCCCTCACCTGGGGAGAAGACGTAGGCGAGGGGGGCCTCTTGGACCAGTCCTCCCCTACACTAGCCAATCAGAGCTGTCACTGAGAAACTCCATCTTGCCTTGGGCCAGAACCAGGATTCTGTATTAAGAGGTTAAGGCCAAACCAACCACAATAGAAAACTTCCTACCCACACAAAACTAATCTATAACTCTCCAATAAAGGGGTAATAATAAAGGAAACCTGACAGTTATCCCTTGTCTTACTTCAAATTAGATGATATCTGAATAACCCGTTTGGGAACTCCTAGTTGTATCATGGCCTCAGTTTGTTGTATATATATAATGCATTAGTAGATATGTTGCTCTCCTCCACACAATTACAGTACGGTCAAAAACGCTGTTAGCTAGTGCATGAGTCTCTTCGTATTGGGCCATGAACAGATTGGCCAATGATGGAGCGTATTTGGCCCCCATAGCGACCCCACTCGTCTGAAGGTAATATGTACCATTAAAAAGGAATGGATAGTTTCATGAAGATTGAAGAAAAGATTTCAACATAACAACATGTAAACAATATGATGCTGAAAAATCTCAATAGGTATAATCAATTGCCCTGATGGCCAAGATGTGATCAATTGGCGTGTATAATGCTGACACATCTAGTGTAGCTAGTAAAAATTCAGAGTGCCATTGGATATCGTGTAGGAATAAAAGTACCTGATGTAGGATGGTAATTTAAATAGGTGTTCTTTAATAGCATTATCGATATATTGCGATAACCCTTCAATTGCCCACCCAATTCCACTCACAATTGGCCGCACTGGTGTTAATCCTTCAAAAGGTTTGTGAATCTTGGGCAAAATGTATAAAGTTGGCATGGCTGGTTTTGCGATAAATAGAAAAAAAATGTCCTCATCCGACAATAGCCCTAAACTATGCCATTGTATGATTATTCTACCTAAGTCTTGTACTGTTGGTGTAGTGGGATTAGATACTAGTTTTTTCTAACATCCTGGTGTCTCTAGGTGCTTCAGTCCCATTCCAATGTACTCTTTTTGATTCATAATAACCACATTACCTCTTTTGTCTGCTTCCTTGATAACTATATTCGTATCGCTGGCCAATGCATCAAGAGCCTGTTGTTCAATTTTAGTGAGGTTGCGTTGCACCAAATTATGCTTTTTAGATTTAGAATCTAGGTGCTGATGTATGTCAGTTATGACTGCTTGATGTAAAGTATCAATGATTTTTTCAGTAGACATCTGAGGAATTAACTTAGATTTGGGTTTAGGTTCTTTCAGTTTAAGGTTTCTTGATTGTATGTCTAAATCTGTGTGAATGTCATCTCGACTTGCAGAAGTTTCTGTATTAGGGACATCAAAAGATGGGTATTCTCAATGTCATCAGTAGAGAAATGGCTCAAAGGTCTCTCTGGTGGTGCTGGTTTAAATGTCTTCGGTCTATTGGCAAAAAACATTTTGAGTTTCAGTTTTCTAACAAATTTGAAGATATGTAACAGGAATTAGTGAAATCGGTACCTTGCGTTGGAACAAAGGAAAGTCCCTGTTTAAGACAGACTATTCTGCCTCAGTGAGTTGCCGGTTGGACAAGTTAATGACTAAACTTAGATTGGTCATTTCACCAACTGTCTCCTTAAGCCCGATCTGGTCAATCTGCCTGTTGCTCCTAACTCTTCGTCTGAGCTTCCGCCTGCCCCCTCCAGCTGCCCCTGATATTGTGCTTGTTGTTGATGTATAGGTTGCAAGTGGATCTCAAAAACGAACATGCTTGGTGAAGCCTCTTTGCATGCCTTTCTTGTAACGGCAAATCTCTTGTTTTTCTGAGTATTGGTGTTTGTAATGATGCCCGTTAAAGTAGTATGGGAAGATTCTCCTTCGGATTCAACATCTGAGCTGCCTTGTGAAGAGTTAGGATTGCTCGCTTTTGAGCCGGTGCGGTAAGTATCATCAAATTTGGATTGGAAGGTAAAAACTCGGTCATTGCGATAATCGAGTTCATCACTAAAATACTTCCTAAATGTACGTATATTTATTTCACGTTGTATTTGGGTCTCGGCTTCATTCAGATTACTCACAAGTACCTCTTTGGTGAGAGCAAGAGATTCCAGCCATTCTTTGCATCTCAGTTTCCAGGAGTCCACAATCCTCACCCCTCTCCATTCTTTGCTATGCTCAGTAGCTTTTAGTATATCAAATGGGAGGGGATTACGGTCCTCTATACATTTCTGGCGTAAGCTCAGGGATCTCCATTTCATTATTGAGTTCAAGGACTTTAGGACTAGTTCAAACCTAATCAGAGAGATTGCCAGGGATTTAGGGAGGCCCAAGACCTGCTTCCAAAACAGACCCTCCAACACCTCCCAGATCTCTGTAGGCATATTCTGGGCCGTTTCAGCTCCATACAGAAACATAGGAGTAACCTTTTGCTTATTAAAGGTTATTATTGGGGCCAACGTGAATTCACCAAATCTGCTCTGTAATGTCTTAGTCTGTGCGGCCAGCCTTACACACTTTAGTCTAAGTCCATCCATCCATCCACAATTTCTCATTCACTTTACAATTAATTGAGACTCCCAAGTATGGTATCGCGTCTACACACTCTATTTTATTGGAGCCGATTACCCAGTTGAATTTCGGTTTTCGTTTCCCATGGGCACCAGAGAGCACCAGAATTTTATTTTTTTGTACATTCATTCTTAGTTCATTTAACTGAAAGTAGCACTCTAGCTGAGTCAGTCTCCTTTGTAGGCCTATTGGTGTTAGATCGATGACAACCAAATCATCAGCTAAATCATCCACGGGATTGGTTGATTATACAATTTGGGGAGAAATGCCTTTACCCCTTCTTGGCAAGATGCCATATCCGATTAATACAAATTGAAGATCACTGGTGCCAAAGGGCAATCTTGCTTCAGTCCCCTAAAGGTATAGATTGGCTTAGTTAGAAGACCCTTGACTGCAATTCTTACTTGGATTGCGGTAGTAGAATAAAGTGCCCTAATTTCCTCCAGAAGATCTGGAGGGCATAGCCAATTCAACAGATTTTCCCACAGTTTGCCTCTATTGATGCTGTCAAAGGCTTGCCCCAGATCTATAAAAGCTAAATAGACCTTCTACTTAGTTTTAATCACCCTCATCTTTAGCACATTTAACAGGAACAGATTTAGACTTGTCTCTACTCCTGAGACAAACCCTGCTTGTTTTACATCAGAGTGCCCCGAGTCACGGACCTAATTGTTTAGATGTTTCAAAAGGATTGAGACAAAGATCTTCCCCAGGTTGTCTAGGAGGGAAATGGTTATATCATTTTTGGGGTCATCCCTATCACCCTTCTTGTATATTTGGACGATTAGTGCCCTGCTCCATGACAAAGGAATTTTCCTGGCCACTAAAATCTGAAATTGAAAATAATCCTGCAGAATTCTGCCCAATCCGCTGCATTCTCTTTTAGAGTGTTATTATTCAGGCCATCCGGGCCCACAGCTCTAGAGGGATTCACCTTTTTCATTTGATGCCAAATGTATTCCCTGTCAAATTCAATGGAGCAAGGGTCGGAGCAATTTCCTGGATTAAGCATAGACCCATAATCCGAGCCATTAAAGAGATCAGTGAAGTAGTTAATCCATAGCTTTTCCGGTACAGTGGGCACCACTGAACGTGACTTTTTTAATAAGCAGCATCCATAAATCTCTAGTGTTTTTACTCGACAACATTTTCATTATAGCTTCTGCATCTTCTTGGAAGCGCTGGGCTCAATTAGCCAATAGCCAGTTTCTGTATTGTTGTCTCCTTTTCCTTTTTATAGCCATATCGCCCTCTTTATTTGAGCGATTTATACATCGTAGATCCGCTCTCAGGATTTTCTTCATCTCTCTCACTTCATGGCTCGGTTAAGGCAGCCTCTTAAATTCCTGTTTTGCCCCAGTATGCGATTTCACTGTGAAGCCCATCAGCGCACTTGAATAGTCTACCCCCCTACTGTTGGAGTTCAGGCTCATTTGATATTTAGCAGTAACAACTTTGACGTTCTTAGGCGTTATTCTAAGGCGGTTCCCACCCTGGTTCGGGTGTATTGCATCTGACATTGAGCAAGGGCCAACATCCACTGAGGGTCAGGATCAGGAGGTGAGGATCACTATCGTCATCAGTTTAATTTCTAAACTGCTCAGCCATTCAGTCGGGCCCCTTGACACAAAATAATCATCCAGATGTGCTATCTGGCTCCCCCGAGACCATGTCACCTTTCCCGGAATATCCCCTCTTAATTGACAGTTCACCATACCCACATCTCGCTCTTTGAGTCCTGAGACCCAGAGGGCCGCTTTTGTACACGGCAACCTCTTGGGCATCTTTATTCCTGCTTTATCAAAACCTTTTATGTTAAGATATCCACATGACACTATATGAGGGTCATTCATTATTATTCGCAAATCATCTATCACATTAGTGACCACCCCCACAAAGTCTTCCTCCTCTATCCCGATAGGGTTCCAATACATATTGATTATGATTAGTAACAGCGGGTCTTGAACCTCCACCCTCTTCCCAAGACAAAGTCACTATTTGCATAAAGGGGTTAAGATTTCTTTACTCCAGAATGGTGCATGGACCACCCCTCTTCACCAATGTCAGGAGGCCTGCCGAGGGCCTTCCCACCTCTTTCTGCATAGCAGGATTAAGCAAATATCAAATCCTTCGCACATCGGCTTAGGCGATAGCCACGGCTCCTGCATACAACATATGTCATAGAATGCCACGTCCAACCCCTCTTTCTTGAACAGATGCGTAAAACCTCTCATATTCCATGAGGCCAAGCGTAAGAGTGATCCCTGGGTAGCAAGGAGTTATAGGTCCGAAGCTTGCGCCAGCGGCGTTGCCAACCAACCCCAGTCTGCCGAGGATTTTGGTGCACTCTTGGTTTCCATGCACTTCTTAACATTTCTTTCTTCTCCATTTGCACCTGCAAAAGTCACTTTCAACAAGGAGCCTCTTTTACCCCCTGGTGGTGTTAGCCATGGGTACTCAACTCCGACATGCGTGGGGGTTTGAGACCGTCCAGACGTTGTTCCTTGGTCAGAGGTATGCACCCAATCTCGCTCCCGGCTCTGAGTGATCTGGGTTGTGTAAGAAAGGCATGGCATCAAAGTAAGACGGACACAAGAGATCACAGTTCAAGGGAGATAAACGCCTAATCTAAATCTAAGATGCGAGCAAGCTTCGACCATCAAATAATAATAATATTGTACATGTAGAGTCTAGTCAAATAAAAGGGCCTATACTAAGAAACCTGTTGCCAATCCTTATCGCTATGCTACAAAAGAGTGTGGGATAATGTTCACAAGAAAAGAAAGAAGTGTTCTCAAACTAATAAGTCAGGATGTTACGGCCGGGGTCTCCATTCCCCACGCGTTTAGCACCGGACAAGGCGTGACTCTCGAGTACCTGGGGTTCTTCGGCATGATCTTACAGTTTCTTTTCTCAGTATCAGGGCATTCTGTGCCCAAGTCTCTTTTTGTGCAAAATCTCTTGCTTCAGAGTGACTGATACGCCAACACAAAAAGTTCCTTCTGTTAACCTTTACATCGGGATATTGCCTTTCACCCTTGGATCCCCCTCAGCTGGGCTCTAATTAGTCTCTGTCATCAGCCTCACTCAATCAGACTCAGACCAACCGTTCACTGTGGACATCCCTCAGTCGGTTTCTTACTTTTCGTCACAATGTAGTTCATTTAGCTTCCTATGGTATTCATTTCTGTAAAGGAACTAATGGTGGCAACAGTAAAATCACAAGTGATCACAGTTCAAGGGTGTTTATTAAACTGTATAATGGGTGAGAAAAACCCCTAATCTAAACCTAAATCTAAGATGGGAGCAAGTTACGACCATCAAATAATAAAAAAGCAGTCCTAGTGGTGTCTTGTCAAATACAAATGTCCTATACTAAAAATAACTATTACCAATCCTTACAAATAAGTTATAAAATAGTGTGACATAATGTTGTCAGGAAAAGAAAGAAGTGTTCACCAAATGATAAGTCAGGATGGTATGGCGCAGTCTCCCTTCCCCATGTTTTTAACACAGGACAAGGCAGGACCTTTGAGCACTGCACACTCCTGGGCCTCGCCAGCATGAGGTAACAGTTCATTTCAATGATGCCAGAACCTTCCGGGCCAAGTGTCTTTTCCTGCAAAAGTCTCTTGCCTTAGAAGGCTGGGCTGTACCAAAACAATAAACAAACAAAGGTTCCTTTGGCAATCTTTTCACCTTGGGTGACTGCTCCTCGCCCCTTGGACCCCCTCAACCGGGCTCTGATCCTTCTTGCAACGTTAGCCTCCCTCAATCGGGTTCACTACAGCCTTTCACTCAAAAACGTATCACTAATCAGTTCACAACTTTTACTACGGTTTCTTTAAAGTTCAATTACACAAGTTCCTTTTTTCAACCAGGTTACCGCCTGCAAACTTGAGCCTATCACAGTTCGTTTTCATTATCTGTCTTCTCAGACTCACCGACTGTGCTGAACTGTTGGAGTCTCTTGTCTTGGGAGTCAAGGACGGCACCACAGTGGCAAGTGTTTCTCCCCACTTTGACTGTCAGCACGGGAGAGCCCTGTATGCCGTTGACACCTGTCACACCACTCGCCAGCGGGACTTCCCGTCCTTTCGGAGGCTTTGCGGGTTTGAGGTGAAAAGGGCAAGGGCAATTCCCTCCTCTTGGTCCCTCCAGGTCTCTCTGCATTTCTCCTCCATTTGAACTGCTGGTCCGGAATAGCTGCTTCCTCTTGCTTTCGGCCTTGCTCAAAGTGTGCTCTTGTGCTCCGCCTTTTATCACTGTGGGGAAGGGAAAGGGGCGTCAGGTGTGTTTTGGGACATGTCAGGTAAACCGCTCTGGTGTTAGTCCTTTGTCTTTCACAGTGCTGAAAGTGTTTGTGTCAGAAAAGGGGGCTGGGGGGTAGAACCTTTGAATATCCTAGGTGTTATAGGGAAGGGGTATCACGGCTCACCTGTCAGTGTCCCACTTCCACTCTCGGAGGACCCCCCATCCAGGTGATCCTCCCTCACTGGTCTACCCCCAGGAACTGGATCCAATAGCGATGGCTGTGTCTTAGCAACCTGGAGGACAGATCCCTAGGGACTAGCGGGTAAGACACCTTCAGATATCTCACACTTCCCTATGTTTTCTCTTGACCTCCCTCCATCGGGTTCACTACCGCCTTTCAATCATCTCTTCATTTGTAATATCCAAAAGTCTTAATGTCTTTTTAAACAATTGCCTAATGTTCACATTAGGTCTCTCTCATCTGGGCTCAGGCGTCCCAAAGCACTTTGGTACTTTTAAAAGAAACTTCAGAAGGGCGATCTCGTCTCGCTGGGTCACTCTGTTTGCCTATGGTAAGCGCGGGCTTCACACCATCACAGTTCAACAGCATTCCCCTCAGCCAGGCGCAAACGTCTGTTTCACAATAACAACACTTCTGCAATGTGTCACAGACTTTCGATTGTACAAGGGATTTGGCTCGACCATTGTATGACCACCTTTACACCTTATACCGGCCTTCCCTATGGCCTCTTGGTACTTGTAGTTTCTTTCTTCCCACAAATGTTCATCACTGTCTCTTTGTTCACCAGCCAGAGACCTTCCACTGAGCGCCCATCTGGCACCTGATCACTCTTTCTCTGGTACCAAGTTTATTTTCAAAAGACCTCCTATCTATTGATCTTCTTAATGTTGTCACTGCAATCTTGAGCCCACACAGTCCGGTCAGCTATCAGGTTCTTCCGACTCACCGGCTGTGCTGCACTCAGTGGTTCCTTTGCCGCTGGAGTCAAGGATGGTACCACAATGTCTCCCTGCCCTAGCTATCAGTGCGGGAGGATGCCATGTACCGCTGACATCTGTTGCACCACCTGCCAGCTGCGATTCCCGGTCTTATGTTTCTTTCTTCAGGGGCTTCGGAGGTCTGGGTTGAAAAGGGCAAGCCCTTCCTTGACGTCCTTTCCAGTCTTGCCACCTTTCTCCTCTGTTTGAACTGCCGTTCTGGAATGTATGTCTCCTTGTGCGTCCGGCCTTGCTCGGATTGTGCTCTTGTGCTCTGCCTTTTATCCCTATGGGGAAGGGAATGAGTAGTCAGATCTGTGTAGTTGTCGGTAATTGCCTGACTCTGCCTGACCCTTGTGTTGGGACATGCCAGGTAAATGGCTTGGGTATTAGTCCGTTGTCGTTTATGCTGTGAGAAAGTGTTCGTATTGGAAAAGTAGGGGTAGAGTATCTGCATATCCTACTAGGCAGGATGGGGAAAAGGTGTATCAATATTCGGTGTCCCACTTCCTCTCCCCGAGGACCCCTCATCCAGATGAACCTCCCCACTGGTCCACCCCCCAGCAACTGGATCCAATAGCGATGGCCATGTCTGGCCACCTGAATGACAGATCCCCTGGGACTAGTGAGTGAGACACCTTCAGGTTTCTCACAGTTGAGGGACCATCTCAAGTTTCCTTAATGGCCTATCAACCTCCCTCCAGAATCTCAAATCCTAGAGGGAGATAGTCAGAGCCCGCTTCCACCAGACAGTTTTTCACCAGCACTGAACAGAGATGTAAGATCACCCAGTCAAGACGGCTTTCTTTTACAAATTCAACAATTTTAATGTCGTCTGGACCGATGAATCTTTGTCAGGAAAACATCAGTGGTTAAGCACAAGTTACGCCGCATTAGTGGACATGGATCAAGCTTGTCGCTTCCCAGTTTCCCTAAACCCAGGTAAAAAGAGCCAGAATTCCCAAGCGCGGCACGTCTTTTTATGCGCATTGGGGGTAGCCATGGAGACGATGGCGCCCTGCACACCTGTCACCCAGCACGCTGCTAAGGCAGAGTCGCATACTGAGGGTCAGGTGATTTCTCCATTTATGCACCACCCGACTCTGTTATGGTGCTTCTGAATTTAGTTCTATCAGTGGCTACTCTTGTACTACGTGCTTAATCTTACGAATCTTCTTGCTTATGAAACTTTGCCTGCCTACTGGATTATTATCGCTTTGTCCCTGGTTTTGTTTAAGAACGTCTGGTTTACGACTCAGAACTGCTCCACAGACTGTTTGTGTTTCACATCCTGTACCACGATTGCCAGATAAACGCCAACTTGGACTGTCCTCGGATTCCCTTTGCCTCTTGGATTGTACCTCTCTTGCCCGCTCGTTACCGACACAGATCTCGATCAGGATAACCTTTTTTGTCACCTCGATTTGAAAGTAATTGCTGTCCGGTGCTTGAACTAGAGACTTCTTTAAGAGCACTGTTCTCGGACCTGGTGACTTGACTAAGAATACCGTATTGGACTTCTTAGGCGTCCTTGTGCCGTCGGATCAGGGGAAGCCTGTTAGAGACCCGTCAAGCATCAACTCCTGGAGGGAACATTTAATCTTCAGTTATATTGGACCGCTTCCTCTGGTAAGAAACTACACAGTCGCTGTTGTTTTTTCTTGTGTTTTCATTATGTGGTGTCATCTAACTGTACTAACGCCAGCTCCAGGTTGTGAACGAGGATCCCATATCCAAGTTGCTATCAATGGGACTCCCTGCTGTACATGTCAGAACACACCAGTTAGCCCTCAGATTATCCCCTATATCTTTCGGTTTATAGATCCCTAAGACTGTCCTTGGGTACACCTATGGGGTACATTGGCAGGAAGAATTTGTCATCTACACGACAGGTTCAACTGCTGGTCGTGACACACCCCAGAGCTTAAAGGGGGAGGTTCTGACAATCTGAGCTTAGACGAACAGTGGAGTAGTTTTAGAACGTTTTTCCCGTTCATAGTTAGGCTGTCTCTTTCTAGGATCAAATGTTCAATTGAAACTTGGATGTTCTGGGTATCTTGGGCCATTAAGGAGCTGGTCTTCCCTCCGTTATGCTTGGTTTCTCTTTGAGCTGAAACCATATTGAGATGAATAGAGCTGGATTTTTTCTTTTTCTGTAGCAATGAGACTCTTCTTTGCTCCATCGTGCGAAAAGGGGTAAGATAGTGCAACCTTGCATTCACACCAGGTGGGGGGCCGGCCATGATTTCCTTAGAGCCATTGATGGGCAATGTGGTTCCTCGGGTACCTCTTTCTCATCCAGGTCATAAGTTGTATTGGCCGTTACTTCATCCTCCACTGATATTTCATCAGAATATGTTGACAAATTCATTAGAAGGCGAGTATTCACATTCAACATATCATGTTGAATTGGTGTTTCTCTGTCGATGCACTTTGGGATAGTTAGGTTGACCTGTGACCCATTCTGGTTTTTCATTTGGTTCTGAGCACCGGGGAGTGTGATGTTCCGTAGAAAAGCCCTTGATCCATTTGAAAGACCTTTTTTTGAGATATGCTGGTTTTTTTACTTTTGTTGTCTCAAAGTCATCTTTTTTTCCCCTAATTCACAATGGTCGTTTTTTCCAAAGACAGGATAAAGTTTATTGGCCTTGTCTGCCATAGTGGCTGTTTAGGTGTCCGTTATTGGTACTTCCATGAAGTCTGATTCATGGGGAATCCCTCTGATTGATGGGGAATTGTCAGGTTTCGGCTCCACCTCCCCCTTCTCCTCACCTGATTCTTCGGATGTTTGGACCTTGGGAGCAGCCTTAACACTTGGACGATTCTTCTCCTTGTTGGGAGTCTTTTCATTCTGTGTCCGGACCTTCCGTTCGTGTAAATAAGGTCTGGCCCCTCCAGAGGCCACCTTCACAGTGATCGGAACCTGCCCTCAGGGGCTCCCAGGGGGCCAGCCTCAACTCCCAGGGAAAAAGCCAGAAGGCAGAAAAAACCCTGGAGATCTTGTTTGCAGAAGAGGTGGTAAGCAGAATTCCAGAACCAATGAGTAGCGAAGAATGTACTTCAAACAGCCGAGTTGCCCAAAGAATGCACTGTGGAAGCAGATGGTGACCGGGTAGGAGGCACAGACCAACGGAAGAAGATGTGCTCAAAAGAGGCACACACTTTAGGAGGAAATACAGGGAAACTGGATACTTAGAATCTGGGGAGCAGTTAAGTCACAACAGATAGCCAACAGAAAAGTTAAGGACAGAATACTGGTGAAGGTAAAAGAAATACTGCGGACGGCAGAGCTAGGAAACCGCGAGAGCGCCGACGTGAAAGGTAAGAAGAAAAAATGAGAAGAAGAATTGCAGAGCCGCTTGCAGTCAAACGACCGCAGGTGGCGGAATCGGGAACAGCGAAGGACGCCGAAGTGGAAGATTAGAGACGCAGAACAGGGGGCTTGAAACAAAAAAAAGATAAACAAACAAAGAGAGGAACGGAGAACTAAGGTACAGGCGGACAGGTAGTAATAGACAAGGGATAAGAACAAACACGCGACTACGAAGAGCCGAGAGAGGAATGCAAGTAAAGCAGAGGAAATACGGAGGGTCAAAGTGAAAGTTCACAGATACAACGCACTGAACTGGGGGCGGAGCCATGCTTTATAGGAGAATCTGCCATGTTTGGTGAGGACTAGAGCGTACCTGAGCAGTATGCTAGTGCCTCCATTGACTCCAGATCTTCCACCCTCAGTTCCTGACAGGAATCCCTGAGTTCTCCAGATAGGGTCCTGGTTAAGGCAGTATTCTCCCCTTCTGAGATCATTCCTTGATCAATTCGGTTTCCTTTGCTCATTAGGCTGTCGGCGCACTCTTGAGGTGATGAAATTGGGGCTACATTACCGGTTATAAAGGGTCTCACCATAGACTCCAATCTCCATCGACCTTGAAGCGCTTGTTCCTTTCTGATGCTTTAATCATTTCCTTTGTTCCAAGATTGAGGCAAACAGTGTATTTTCTTTTTTGCTACCTCACCTCTCACTACATTAAATAGCTTAGCTTGCACCACTACGGCAAAAGATTCCAGGAATATCAACTTCGTGTGTGACATTGCCAACAGTGTCACTTGATCTTTGATTGTATTGTTTAAATTCTCGTACAATTTCAGGAATGGATTCACCGCCACCGGTAGAGCTGCCATTAACAGGTTCCGTAACTGAACATGGTCACCCTTCCAGTCACTCGTGCTTCATGCATCTGAGCATGCGCCATGCCCCTCTTGGACTGATTGAGCTGCGAGGCGGAGGAGGCGGATGATGTTGACATTGAGTATTGTGGTGAGATCTAGAAACAGTCACCACAAATTGTTCTTCTCTTTCTGCTGTTTCTAGACTGCCAGCCATCTCTCTGGAATGTTCATTTGTTGCCAGGCATGGGAGAGAAGGGTTCCTCCTGGATTCAGAAGATCTGCAGCCCATTATTCCAGGAAACACAGTTGTTGAGGTGTCAATCTTTGTATATTCACTAAGCCTGCGCTGATAGGATCTCGTAGAATTTAGGACGGCTATATACAAAGCCAACCGCAACTCCAATGCTAAGTGTTGACATTCTAGGAGTGTGCTTGGTGAGATGGCAGGATCTGGGGATACTGGATTCCACCTCATCTAAGCTGGTGACAAGATTATGTATTGTGGTGAGTCTGGCCGATTGAAGACTGTTTTGAGGTAAGAATAATCATCCTCAAATACTGAGATATCGTCTGGAATCAATCCCCTGACCCCCGTAGGCCTCTGAATAGACTCTTTTAGTGGGCATGTTGGTTTCTTCAGCTGGGCAGCCTCGACTGTTTTTCTCACTGGGATCTGGGAGGGCCCTCAGCTTTGTTCCAGCTAGAGGTCCGTAAGGTGGGAGTGTTGGTACTGCAAGGGGGGAAGCAGGGTCAAGAGATTGAAGTTGGGCAGGGGTGCCTCTATCGGTGGTTCACCGATCAAGAATATATGTTTATCCAACCCTCACCCCCTTTCCGGGTGCTTAGTGCCCCCCTGCTTGGGCTCTTCGTGGGCACTGTTCAGGGCACTGCTGTTCCATTCCTGAGTTTTCGGGTTCAAGAGGGGGCCTCAGCAGCAGGCAATCTTGACTCACTACACCCAAAGCGGTTTCTTCTCTGACTTTCGTCTGCCGCCTTATGCGGGGACCTGGCAGCATCATGATGGAGATACCTCACCCCGCCTCATTGTTGGTTAATTAGGGGTCAGGTGTGGGATGATTGTACCGAGTTGCATTGGGTTGCCACACTGGTGTCAAAGTTCGAATGCCCACTGTCAAAGAGTTACTTTATCAGGCTCCTATCGAGCTACTAGGACTTCTATGACTCTTGGTGAGTGTCAACCCACCCTCGTTAATCACCCAGTAGCATATCAGTTGAACAACAGTCGAACAACAGTTAAGCAATTGAGCAGCGGCTCTCTCAGTAGTGCCCTTAACTACAGCCAGACCCCCGGGTTGGTCCATGAGTCAGAATATTCCCTTCAGCAGTCTCCTCATGCTGCCGCTGCCAGGCCCACACAGACTGCAGGGAATGCACACCACTGCACGGCCCAACGCTCACTCTGTTCTGGTTACGGGTATTTGAAAGCAAAACACACCTCCACCAGGAATAGAGCCCATGATCAGACTCTCTTCTCACAAGCAGGGACTGCACACCTCTTCATGGCTCTTTTTTAGGTAACCTTTCTAGTCTCACAATTTTTTTCCTCAATGTTTCCATATTATTCTGTCTGTTGCATAAAGCATTATCTGTGCTGCCTCTTGGAACAAATAAGGCAGGCCTGTCATCATCCCTAGATAATAAATACTATGCCATGTCGTAAGTACGGTTTGGTATAGCAATCACTGGACCAGTATTGTAGCAGTGTAAGCGCACTGGAGAACCAGTTTACCCAAACAAAAAATGTTTTGGTCTGACTAGAAAGGTTATCTAAAAAAGAAATACTGGGAGTAGGTGTCAATGTCCAATTATTTGGAAAATGGTAAAATTCCAAAGGGCTTGAGGATACTGATGTTTCCTAATTTTGAGAAACACAGAAGATAAAGACTTGGGAGACAAGTGGGAAGACAATCTTAACAATAGCTCTAAGGTGATGATCAAATTACTGGTAAAGCATGCTACTAGGGAGCATGCAAGAATTCAAGAACAAATAGACAAACTAAAGTAAGAGATCGCTGAGATGAGTAGTTTAGAGAGTTCCAAACAAATACATTGTGACAAAAAGCATGATATTCTAAAATCCTATCAAGATGAAATAAAAATATGTAAATTAATCATTATAAAGTATTTTAGGGATGATCGCGATGACCGGGTTTATACCTTCCAATCCAAATTCGATGATACTTAGCGCACCGGCTCAAAAGCAAGCACTCCTAACTTTTCACAAGTCAGCTCAGAGGTTGCATCGGAAGGAGAATCTTTCCATACTACTTTAACAGGCATCATCAAAAACACTAATACTCATAAAAAAGGTTTTTAGAAGAGATTTGTCGTTACAAGAAAGGCACGCAAAGAGGCTTCACCAAGCATGTTCATTTTCAGGATCCATTCGGACCCTATACATCAAAACAAGCAGAATATCAGGGGGAGAAGGGGGTATCAAGAGGAAGCTCAGACGAAGAGTTAGGCGCAACAGGCAGACTGACCAGATCAGGCTTAAGGAAACAGTTGGTGAAATGACCAATCAACATTTAGTCATGAACTTGTCCACCCAGCAACTCATCGAGACAGAAGAGTCTGTCTTAAACAGTTAGATATCTAATTTGTTAGAAAACTGAAACTCAAAATGTTTTTTGCCAATAAACCAAAGACATTTAAATCAGCACCACCAGAGAGACCTTTAAGCCATTTGTCTATTTATGACATTGAGAATACCCATCTTTTGATGTCTCTAATACCAGAAACTTCTGCAAGTCGAGATGACATTCGCACAGATTTAAACATGCAGTCAAGAAACCTTAAACTGAAAGAACTTAAACCCAAATCTAAGTTCATTCCTCAGATGTCTACTGAAAATATCATTGATACTTTACATCAAGCAGTCATAACTGACATACATCAGCACCTAGATTCTAAATCTAAAAAACATAATTTGGTGCAACGCAACCTCGCTAAAATTGAACAACAGGCTCTTCATGCATTGGCCAGGGATATGAATATAGTTATCAAGAAAGCAGACAAAAGAAGTAATGTGGTTATTAGGAATCAAAAAGAGTACATTGAAATGGGTTTGAAGCACCTAGAGACGCCAATATGTTACAAAAAACTGGTGTCTAATCACACTAAAACAACAGTACAGACTTAGAGAGACCAATCATGCAATGGCATGGTTTAGGGCTATTGTCGGATGAGGAAAAACCTTTTCTATTTGTCGCAAAACTGACCATTCCACCTCTATACCTTTTGCCCAAGATTCACAAACCTTTTGAAGGATTACCACCAGTGCGGCCAATTGTGAGTGGAATTGGCTGGGCAACAGAAGGTTTATCGCAATATATCGATAATTCTATTAAAGAAAACATACTTAAATTACCATCCTACATCAGGGACAGTACTCCAGTACTTTTATTCCTACTAGATATCCAATGGCAATCGGAATTTTTACTAGCTACTGCGTTATATTCTTTACATGTTGATATGTTGTAATCTTTTCTTCAGTTTTCATTAGACAACTATGCATTCCTTTTTAATAGTACATATTACCTTCAGACGAGTGGGGTCGCTATGGGCGCCAAATACACTCCATCACTGGCCATATGTGTATATATATATATATATATATATATATATACACACAAAAAACTGATGGAAGAATCAGTATTTTCAGACATATATTTCAAATCTGTCTGATTGAGTATCGCCTCCAAAGGCCACAATACAACTACGAGTTCCCGAATGGGTTATTCAGATATCATCTAATTTAAGGTAAAACGAGAGAAATTCCTACATTCAGTTAGGATTGGCTATGAGCGCCAATACGAAATCAGCAACAACTTTCTAATTTACAGTATTTGTAGATCATCAGAGAAACCACAACCGTTGCAATATACTTGAAACCAACACAGATGGGGTAAGCCTATTAATATCTATACCGGCTTTAACCATCCTCATTTGAGGATATTTCATGAGCAGTGTTTAACAACACCTCTTCCTGAAACTCACTTTGCAGAGACATCTAATTTTGATATATGGGCGAGTTCCAGATATGCAATTCAATGTGATCACGGCAAATTCAGAGCACAACACTCAATCCCAACCAGGCACTAACCATTCTACCTAATATTCGATAAATACAGAGCCATTACAGTGATGGGAAGGTGATTACCCAATCAAATGGATTTATTGCATAAACTAAATGCATATGCATGTACCAGCATCAGGGTGTTCCACCCGTGTACAAACAAGACGAACAAGCATGTCATACATTTTGAAGCATAGCAGTAAGCACGTTTAATTGAGGAGATACTAAGATTAGTTTTGATGAGATCAGTTTATTATGGTATAAATATTCTCAATATTGGTTTGTGTTTCTCCTGTGTCTCGTTTGTAATCCCTATCTGCATACCCATCCTGCCTATGGTATGCACATATATGTTTCTTTGTCTTGCTAACTGCAAGAGAAAGACGCTGTGTCGAAACACGTGTTGGCTGTTCGCACTGTAATGTCATGCGGAATGTTCTCCAACATCAACAACATATTACATCATTATGGGCAAAGCGCATGATACTAGTACAATTTTGTTATACTTTATCTTGAGGTTATGGGTCGAACCTATTTGCACTAGTTCTGCAGCTTGCCACCAAATAAGAAAGAAATATATAAATATTTCAACTTTTCAGGTCAAGCACACTGGAGAACCAGTTTACCTAAACAAAAATAGTTTTGTTACTTAAGTAGTGGTTACTCTTCATAGTTGCTTTGTTCTTCCTTGCCTCAGTATGTTCTGTACCGGCAATATCCCAAGTGCACAAAAATACATGGGCTTACTCTCGATGATATAGCTTGAGATGGAAGGGGGGGGGGGCTAGGGAATGTGGCTCAATGGGCTGTACACTAGGTGATCGTCCTTGCCCCCAGAGGGGGAGTCCCTCTCCATGAGGACTTCCAGCATTAAACAACCCATAGGGGGCTATTGGGAAGGCTACTTTTTTTAAAATGGAATATTCTTGCAACACAGCCAAACATTCTAATTATATATAGGTGTATTTATGAAAAATTGCATGAAGAGAACAATGTTTATGTTTATTGAATTTATATAGCGCTTTAAGCCAAAGCGCTTTACAATATAACAACAGGTACACAAGTGAGAGAAGCATATTAACAAACATGAACAGGTCATTAGAACAATAAGTAGAACTATTTACAAGGGTGGGGGGAGGGTAGAGGAGGGGGTAGGTGAAGGGAGATACGGTGTAGGATTTGAGGTAGGGGAGAGGGGGGAGGGTACAAACGTGAGAGAAGCATATTTACAAACATGAACAGGTCATTAGAAAAATAATTAGAACTATTTACAAGGGTGGGGGGAGGAGGAGGAGGGAGGTGAAGGGAGTTACAGTGTAGGATTTGAGGTAGGGGGAGAGGGAGGGTGGGAGGGGGTAGGGGAAGGGGGAGTGATCTGGTGTCCTCATTGCCCCTAAGTAGTATTTGTAACAATAGATGGTACTAACCAAAACATTCAATCCTAATAAATGTACTGACTTAGAAAGGCTTAATAGAAATGCAATATGCTCAGAAATAGGACCTAAAGTGACAGTCATGGAAATAGATGGTGTGTTGGTCGACACACAATACCTATTGCATTTATCACTTCAGCTGAACAAAGGACATGCGGAAATTCAGAGGCTCTCAGACTTTCACATGATGTTCCATTATTAGCAAGACAAGAAACATGTTTCTACTAACAGCACAGTTGTAAGGATCATGTGGTATCAGTGGTGCAACAATATTACTGGCACCTGGCTGTCCTATTGTGTATTAAACATAGCAGTTGAATGTGGAGGTGAACATGAAGGAGCTGTGTTAGTCATGCTGACTACCGAGCTGGTTGACTTAGGCACTTATTATTATACACATTCATCACTTCTATTATATTCTAATAGATTTGATTTTTGTAAAGCGCCAACTGTCTATCTTAAGCTACTACTTGACCCACATTAACAGAGGCTACTCTTCCTATGCCCGTCACTCTTCCTCAGACATGTATACTTGCTTTTTGCCTCATCTTTCCTTCCAAAGGCTGGAGCTGTTGGCTTTATAATGGATGCCCGAGACAAAATAGCATTGATGGGCTATGAAGTAAGAGACAGTCAGGCCTCTAAACTCCCCTATGATGATGGACAAATCAAAACAAGAAAATTGGCCAGAAACTCACATGAACAGAAAAACATGTCAACAGTCCCCAATGAGAACAAGCTAACTGGAAAAAAAACGCTAAAAATAGCCCAAAACACTTAAAAAACTTCTAAACAAGAGTTAAATCCATTGAAAGAAAAGGGCTGCAATTTAACTGCTAAGGTAAAGGGCAGTGAAACTGAACTACATCAAAGTGAAAAAAAGAAGTTACGATTTACTATTGACAACTCGAGGGACCACCGAAAGGGCAGGGGCATAAAACAAGGAGATAAAGCAAACCCGCAAGACTGGTCGTGGATGGCTAAAGCTCTATCTAGGAAAAAAGAGCAATAGAGTGAGAGCAAGGAGGAGGACATGAGACTAAGATGTGCTTTCTAGAACACCTGTGGATTTCTGCACCTACTCTCAGGAGAAGATGATTACTTAAATCAGTTTGAAATATTATGCTTGCAGGAAACTTGGATAAGGAAAAAGCTGATCTGCGAAAATTATGAGGTGTTCCTAAACCCACCCAGAAAAGGACCTAAGGGCAGACCCTATGGTGTCCTACTGATGCTGGTAAAATTAAAGAACACTCTAAAAGTAATGGCCAGCCTAAATCCTAACCCCGGCCTATAGATCTTGGAAATTACGATTGTCTCAAATGGCCTACATATCAAACTATTAGTGATCAATACATATTGGAATGGAAATAACCTCTCACCTGAATCTTACTTGAATGACATAGCTAAAGAAATTGACACATCAATGTTGAAAGACCCAAGCCAACTGATTATATTCTGCGGAGATCTGAATATCAAGCTCCTACAAAATGATGGCCAGGATATCATGGCGTCCCAGCGGAAGGGTGGAGCATCAGAATGGTTAAAAGTAATGGCAAAAGGAGACATGAGGAGACTAAACGGCCAAACAAAGAGCGATATTCACGGGGCACCCACCTGGGGGCGGGGAAACAATCAGGCATGTATTGACTACTGCTATGCCTCGAAAAATATGCTGAATCAAATTGAAACCTTTGAAGTAGTGCGCCATGACGCAAGTGATCATGACCTCTTCTTGAAAATTGAAACAACTATTCCTCTATTAAACATAAATAAGTGTCTAAAAAAATGGAACCTGTGGCTGTGATCTGGGGATTAAACCGACTGCGAATCAAACTGGACGAAATACCAAAGGTAACAAAACAGTACAGGTCTAACAGGTCTAATCCCTCAGCAGACGAATATCACTGGCTGCTAAAAGCTTATGAGGTGGAAAGGAAATCAAATAGCATGAGGGAAGTGACTAGGAAGCATGCCTATGATAAAACTTAGTCAGCAAGCTTAGATCAGACATTCGAGCACTTCATAAGAACCCCAATAGGGAAGAAATTAGGCAATTAAAACAGACATATAAAAACTGGATTAGGTCTACAAAAGCAATTAGAGCACAAGCCGATGCTGAAAATATGCTAGCAGCGATATCGACGAGCAATTCGCAAAACCTGTGGGAGATAATTAATAAAGGTGACGATATCCAAGTGGCACATACAACAAACCAAGTTTCAGAAACCACCTGGACCGAGCATTATACAGAGCTGTTCAGAAGGAAGATTCTGCCAGTTCTATCTGCTAATGACGTGAAACCTACTCTGGACCCCTGGAAGATAAACTTTGATTGTCTTGATATTGACTTGATGATCCAGAAATTAAGCACATCGAGAGCAGCCGGCCCAGACAACATCTCTAATATGGAACTGAAATCAAATAAAGAAAAATGGGGTGAAATGATTTACTTGCTTTTTAAACGGGTTATGACGACAAAATCAATTCCCCTCTCATGGAAAAAGGGAATAATTATCCCCATATATAAGAAAGGGGACCCCAGAAATTACAGCTCCATTGCCTTACTGGATTCAATAGGCAAACTTGTTGCCACCCTACTGCTAAGAGACCTGACAGGATGGGCAACTACAACAGGCATACTAGATCCAAGACAAACTGCCTTTCTGCCAGGAGTGGGAACTGAATTAAACATCTTTTTACTGAACCTATTAAAGAAACAGGCAATTAACAAAAAGTCAAAAAAATGTCTTGCTTTTATGGACCTTGAACAAGCTTTTGAGTCTGTTAGCCGTAAGCGCCTATGGATGAAGTTGAAATAATGGGGCTGCCCCGATTGCTTAATAGAAGCGTTAAGAGCCCTATACTCGGATACCAAAATTCAAGTCTGACTGTCTAAAGAAGGTCATCTATCCAATAAGATATGTACCTACGAAGGTATAAAGCAAGGTGTGAGCCTTCCCTCCGAAAGTAAACGGAAGTCCCATATCATGGGTTCTGTTCGCAGACGATCTGGTGTTTATTGACCAGACGTCCATCGGTCTGCAAAGACGTCTAAATGCCTTCCAATTTTTCCTTGAAGAGAATAAGATGAAGGTGAATGTTGGGAAATCCAAAATCCTGATCCTCAGAAAGGCTGGTGGTAGAAAAAAAAACGAAAGATCTAAATAGGTGGTTCCTGAATAATCAACAATTAGAAGTAGTTGATTCAATCACATACTTACGACTTAGAATCAATAAAAATTCTAATGACTAAGGCCATTATCAGTTTATTCGAGAGAAGTTGGCCAAGCTGACAAACCAAGATAGAGCAATCCATAATCCATATGGCAGGTACTCACTAATGCCCACCATAACGTTCTACAAACAAAAGGTGGTGGCAGTCCTTACATATGGTGAGGAGGCCTTGATCAACCTAGACGAGAAGTTTTGGGATACACGTGAAGGCTATTTTTGGAGGAGAATCCTGTGACTCCCAAACTCTCTGCCTGGTTATATGATCCGATTTGAACTATGACTCCAATTTATGCAGTCGATAGTGGTGTGGAAAACCATTTCCCTGTATAGGAAGTGCATAATAGAATCTCCACCAGCTCCTTTTGCCATCCTGAACAGAGTTGACATAAACTTGGATACCTACTACTCAGTATGGAAAAGATCCTGTCAAGTTTTCTTGGAAGGAATAAATGTAGATGAAGAGATGTTAAAGATCACACCATGTACAGTAAAGAAAAAACTGCAAGACCAGGACTGGCAAGATACATCAGACCTAAGAAGTGGATTTAAGATGTGTATTAACATCTGTTGGGAAATCAAGAAACTAAATCTCCTCTTAAGCTACCAAAAAAAGTTCCCATCAGCCTATTAACGGGACTTGCTGATAAGAAGCCGACTAAATATCCTGGCTACGGGGGAAATCAAGTTTATGAGGAAACAGATTGCTCAAAAGGACTCGGGCTGCCGGTTTTGTGACTCATTTGGAAACACAGAGACACTAAAACACCTCATGATATCCTGCTTAGGTCTTGGAGAACTCTTCGCCAAACATTCCTAGGTGACTTTTATCAACAATACCCCCATCTGAATGATGAGATGTGGTGGGAAGGAATTCTACCTGCAGGAAAATGTGGCATTAACAATCCCTGCCATGAAAATGATGGACAAAATAATTGACATTCTAGGTAGCGATGGTTGAATGCTGCAAAAAACCAAAAATCAGCAAGGAATTGAAGGAAAGGAACAGATTGACACAATTGATATTAATTGGCTGAACTGTAATGCCCAGTATGTTTAAGGTTTATATTCTATTAACCAATAATGTTTTTTTTTTTTACAATCTAGCCGGTCTGGTCAAGGAAATGTGCAGCTAAAAACACTTTATTCAAATCCTTGCTTTCCCAACCAGTGAGTACTGCCTTAATACCACTAGCTACCTTATGCTACACCTCCATTATAAATGCAGAATCCTTTCCTTGTCGTGCAGTAATTTGTGCATTTGGGATCTCAGAAAAATGATCAAAACATTGTTTAAATCTCGCAAAAATTAGACATGTTCTCCCCTTAGCTTTTTTTGAAAACCTTGTTTTTAATCCTGGGGTACAATTCTAAGAGCGTGTGGAGTAACCAGTCCACACAATCTTTAATGACTCCCTAAGGAGTTCTTGCAACAGCTAATTGCTTCTCTGTTTTGATAAAGTGAAGGTCTCTCAAGAAATGGTAGCTCTCAAAACACATTGAGATCAGAACAAGTGTGATTGGAACAGTCAATGATAAGCTGTAGCTCTTCTTGAAGTTTAAGAGAGTCTTCATGGATTTTGGAAAACCTCTGCATGATATTGAATAGAACAGTGGAACTCCCTGGCAAGTGCAGTAATTACGGCAGATCCTAATTGGGAGAGGAGCCCTCCTGAAGTGATCTCTGTTATCTGTTCACTGTATAGTGGGAATAGGGCCACTGTGCATTTTGGTCTGGCTGGGGATGTATACGCTACCTTCTATGTGGTAAACGGGATAAGGCAAGGCTGTGTCCTTGCCCCCTTACTTTGCCCCCTTATCTTACTTAACACTGGAAAAACTAAAACTATGATTTGCAGGCCGTATTTCTCCAAATATAGACAATCCAACATCTTTGTAGGCAAAGTTATATTGGAGCAGCAGTTATTTTATGGCTATCCTGGAATCCGATTCCATGAGAACTGCGGATGATCTTCATAAGTTGCAAAAACCTGCTGTAACCTGGGAAAGTACAGTGGGGCTACGAATTCCTAACTCCAAAAATTATATTATATCAAAAGCAGGCAATTCCAGCTTCTGTCTTTGGAGCGGAAATTTGGGGATATGTGAGCCATCAGTCTCTTCATAGAATTGAAAATGAGTTTTTGAAAAATGTACTCCAGTTGCCACCCAACTCACCTGCAGCACTGCTGCATGTGGAATATGATATTGGTTTGGTAGGGGTTTTGGTGGCTCTGAAGCTGAGAGTGTGGAGGACGGAGGCCTTGGGAAGTACTGTGATGCATTAAAACATTTACTAAGTATGGCACGGGAAAAGTATTCTCTGTGTTTTACATTTCAAAGCACAACTAATAGGATTAAACAAATGTGCACTATGGCTAACAACTGAAAGTATTGATAAATCTGCATTACAGAAGATTAAGAATTCAGTAGCTATAGGGAACCGAGAAATGATGATAGAGGCTGCTATGAAGCCCAAATTGGGCTTAGATTATCCAGTGCCCGGCATCTTAAATATCTTTGTATGTCCGGTGGGTACACTACCTCTGTTCAGCTTTACTCAGGGGGAAGAGGGAGGATCAGGTATATGCCCCCTATGCCATGCTGCAATGGAAACTGTTGCACCCTTTCTGTGTTTCTGTGGGAGTCTGAGAGGCTTGAGAGAATATAATCTAAGGCCACTGTCCGGGTACATTCCTCCAGTGAAGCAGTTAAGTTTTGTAAGGGTTTTAATGCACATCCAGTTGTATTCCCAGTAGCTTGTTATATCTATAGGGTTTGGATAGCCAGAATGAAAGTATTGGAAAACAGGGAGGATGGCGGGAGTGATTCTGATCCCTTGCCATAAGTATGTTGAGTAGATTGTCTTTGTCTTATTTTTATGTGATTTTGAGAGGCTGCAAGCTTGCTGTCCTCTAAGATGCTAAAGAGCTGTCCCATTTTAATTTGATTTTATCTGTTTAGAATTCATGTACGATGTTTATTGTAAATTGATTATCTTTTTAGTTTTAAGATTGAATTGGGAATGTAGGATCGTGTTTTAATATGTATTTTTACGTTATGGTTCTTACACCGAATAAAGTATTTAAATTTGTGTAATTACTGTATTGACTGCCCAAGGTAACTGTCTTAATGTCAGGTCCGTGAGATATTGGAGGAGGAATGGTTAGGTTAAGTAGCAGTCCTTTGGGGTTGAGTGAGATAACAGAAAAAGAGAGTAAGGAAAATGTATGAGTGATTGGGAATTTGTTCAACGTGATTTTCCTTAATTACGGTTTTCAGGAGAATGAAAGAAACCATTTCCAAGATGGTGAGAGAGAACCTGGGAAGTGATTGGTGCATAATCAGCCAATGGGTGAATGTGGAATCTTGAACAGGCTTCTCAACTGCCTTTCATTCTGCGAATTTGAATAAGCAGGTCCTAGTTAAGTAGAGCTCCTTGTGAGCCATTTATGTTTAGATTAAAAAGCAGACCGCTATGTGGGACAAGTTGCAGAAGTAATTGGTGGGACCTTTATTTTGTATTATATAGATGACAGAAGAAGAGTCTGGTTTATATATTATTGTTGAGATGCATTGGTGAAAGACTTTCAAGTTACTGGGATATGCTGAGTAAGAACTCTCCTTACCATGTTGGTTGAGAAAAGAGTAACGTTTCTTCTTACATCAACTGCTCAATGATCGAGGAGTGTGGAGTACTTACAGTAGCTCCAGCGCAAGTGTGTCAGGCGAGCAAGCAGAGCGCTAGTTATCGTTTCTACGGTGGTCTAAGAAAGGAATCCAGTTAAGTGAGAGAAGGTGTGCAAGAAAGGATTGCAGCAGCCTATGAATTTACATCGAGCGTGTGGCATCCCTGTAGAATTGTGTGACACTTCCCGATGGTATAGCACAAGGCACCGAAGTGTGTGTCACTACTGCCCTTAATGCTGGAGACAACAGAGTGAAGGGAACTATATTGCTACATGCTAGAAAAACAAGAGTGAGAACAATCATGCCATTGCGTATGTCCCTGGATTCTAAAGTGAAGATGCCTTCTGGGTGCTATATACCTGAGATTGTGAAGTCAATCTGAGAAGTCATGAAGCATGCTTGGGTGCCTTATCCCTGAGACTGGTGAAGAAGTGTGCTGCCACTTTTGACCCTAGGTCTGAGAGGACAGCTTGGTCAGATGGTCCTAGAAGTATGATATATACTATATAATATATATATATATTTGCGATTGACAGGGGAGTTAGTAGGACACTGAATCACTGCAAGAAATAGAAGGCTCAGGATGTATGATGATTATAATATTGCGACAAGTGATATGTATATTGATGTGAGCATTCTTTTAAGGCCATTCTGACAATATAAATACTAAGGGCCTCATTACACGGTAGGCGGTAAGGGTTTACCGGTACCGGTATTTTACTGGTACCGGTAAATCCTTACCGCCTTACTACAAGGTCCCTTTGCGGGTTGGGGAATGTAATGCCTGCTTTTTGCAGGCGTTAAAAACCAACCCGCAAAGGGACCAGTGGAGCTAATTACGGTGCCGCAATTTCCCGTACCGTAATTAGCGCCTTCCCCATTCCCATAGAGCCCTATGGGGCAAAAATGGGAATGGGGAAGGGCAATGGTGGAAGGGGGAATTAACGCCCCGCCAACCTTGGGAATAGGGCGGTAATTCCCCTTTCCACCAAGGCGGTGCCAGTATTTTACCGGCATGAACCATGGTGCTAATAGCGCCATTGTTTACCGCCTATCGTGTAATGAGGCCCTAAGAGTAAAGCTTTAACTTTTGTGGTCATCTATGTTTTGTTTGCCACCACACATGGTTTGCAATCTCTTATTTAATCTTTGCCCCTGACCCATAGTTGTCAGGTTTCTGATCCTTTATCTCTTTATTATTATTATTATTATCCCTTTTAGATTGGCCTTATGTGAGTGGGAAGTTTTCTATTGTAGTTGGTTTGGCCTTAACTTCTTAATACAGAATCCTGATTCTGACCCAAGGCAAGATGGAGTTTCTCAGTGACTGCTCTGATTGGCTAGAGAACCCTGCAGAACAACAATGAACATTCTAAACTGTCACTCTTTGCCTTTCATCATCTAACACCCAGCTGAGAGGACGTGTGTAGTGGCTGCTCCTGCTTTAGTCTTGGGCCTGGTGGATTTCATCCTTCAGGCGCTAGCAGCTGAGCGGCTACTCTTTAGAGGTTGTCAGGAGAAGATCTTTGTTTACCAGGAAAGTGATCTGAAGACAGGAAACCCTGAAGATATTTAGAAATCATTTTGGAGATAAATGACTATCTTTTGAGATTTTAATTCTACTGCTTTGCCTTCATCTTGAAGTCGTTTGAGAGAGAATTCGTAAAATGTTTTCTTGGAGCCTTTAACTTTGAATTGTTTAAGTGCGTGAACTTTGGTGTTCATTTGAAAGTAAGCGCAAGGTTTAACGTGTGTTATGCGCGTGAGCTTTCTATCGCGAGAATTCCTCGGCGCGAGAACTTGTCTGCGCGAGAACTCTACCGCTCGTGTGTAACCAGCGCGTGTGTTTCTTAGCGCGAGAATTCGTCTGCGCGTGAATGTAAAAAGCACAAGTGTGTTATGCGGGTGAGATTCCTATCGCGAGAATTCCTCGGCGCGAGAACTTGTCTGCGCATGAACTCTACTGCGCGTGTGTTTACCAGCGCATGTGTTTCCTAGCGTGAGAATCCTTCTGCGCATGAACTCTGCTGTGCGTGCGTTTTCAAGCGCGTGTGTTTCTGGGCGGGTACTCTGCTGTGCGTGTGTTTTCAAGCGCGTGTGTTTTAGCGCATGAACTCTGCAGCGCGTGGACTCTTCAGCGCGTGGGATTTTAGCGCGTGTGTTCTTCTGCGCTGTTGCCCTTCAACACGTGGACTTTTCAGCGCATGTGACTTTAGCGTGGGTATTCACCAGCGCGGGTGCGCTTCAACACGTGGACTTTTCAGCGCGTGTGATTTTAGCGTGGGTATTCTTCAGCGCGGGTGCGCCTCAACACGTGGACTTTTCAGCGCGTGTGATTTTAGTGCGGGTATTCTTCAGCGCGGGTGCGCCTCAACACGTGGACTCTTCAGCGCGTGTGATTTCAGCGAGTTTGTTCTTCAGTGCGTGTGCATCTTTGCGCGCGTTTCTTCAAGAATCTACATACTCAATTGTATTGTAAATAGTTTGGAACTTAAGAAAAGATAAAACAAAGACATTACTAAAGACAATCTTACTGGAACAATTTGTCAACTTTGAAAAGGCACGAGCAAGACTTCTCATGTTTGCCATGAATAAGAAGTCGCTGTAAATTTCAAGAGACTCAAGTAAGAAAGATTTTCAGCTACTTCTGCAAACTTCTCTAAGAAGTTTTAGGAGAAGAACCAGGTACGATTCTTAACTTATTAGTTATGGCTTTAAAGTCAATTCTAATCATTGAAGTTAAGTAAGTAATGAGAGGATTTGCATCTGTTTTCTTGTATTCTCTGCAGGTTCAGTTTCGGTTTAGTCTTGACGCAGTCAGCCTGGTGTTTTTATGTTATCCACTTCCCCATTTCCCTTAGGGGTGTAGTTAACAGAGCTGAGTTGTATTTCTGGTTCTGAGTATTACACTTCAGGGGGATTGTCGGGGGTTCAGCAGCTTCCGCGGACACAGGAACTCTCAGCCTGACAGAATGAAAGGCCAATAACTTAGTCCGCCTGAGCTGTCAAGATCCCCGACGAATCCATGGAGGCGTTGGGATCTTTGATCAGGGAGTTACGGGAGGAGTTGAAAATATCCCGTGATGAGAATGCTTTACTTAGTCAAATGGTGGATGACTTAAGTGTTAAAGTGATACAAATTCAACAGATGGGAGAAAGGAGAGAGGATGAGGTGTCTGGGGGTGCTGGTTCTCCGCCTGAGTTAGAAAGGGAAGGAGGTGACCGGTTACCACAAATACAACGGCCCCCTCCAGTTACAGAAGGGGTTAGAAGCTTAATTTTGCCAGTTCCTTTGGCGCCACCAGAACGTTATCAAGGGGACTCCAAGAGGTTTAGGGTGTTTTTGATGCAATGTGGGTTACATTTCATGAGTAGACCACAGATCTTTCCCACGGATGCATCCAAGGTAACTTTCATGTTGTCTTATCTTTCTGGGGAGGCATCTGCTTGGGCTGGGTTGTTGGTGAATCAAAAGAGTGCGGTTCTAGGAAATTACACCAATTTTTTAGAGATTTTCAGAAAAATGTTTGATAGAAGACAGTTATCTCTGGAAGTGGATGGTGAACTTTTAGAATTAAAACAAGGTAATAGAGATTTGGTTGCCTATATAATGCAATTTAAGTCCCTTGTGTTAGAAAGCAGATGGCCCGAGGATAAACAGGCCTCGTTGTTTTATCGGGGCCTTAGAGATGAGTTAAAGGATGCGTTGTCAGGAGTGGTTGAGCGCCCCTCAACATGTGAAGCTCTGATTGATTTGGTTATTCAATTAGACTTTCGTTTGAGTGAAAGGAAGGCAGTTAGGCGATATAGTCAGAGTGATTTTAAGTCTCTAATTAAAGAGGTCAGATCTAAAGTGGAGGTTAGAACAAAGGGAAATAATCCACCTTCCAGGGTCAGAGGTCCTTTAACTATAGAAGAAAGGGCTAGGAGGAGAGATAACCATCTGTGTTTATATTGTGGAAGAGGTGGACACTTTTTAGGGAATTGTCCTTACACTCCAAGAAAGACTACTACTTCAACGGCCAAGGTACACCAGATCGGCAGCACTGTGCAGACAGAAGTTCCTCATATCACGATAAATGTATCCTTGTTCCTTGAGAGGGAGTGTAAGGGAAATGGTCCCGTTATGGTTGACTCAGGTGCCACTGGGAATTTCATGGATTGGGGTCTGGCAAAATCTTTGGGAATTCCCATTCTTCAGAAAGAGGTTGTAGAGCAAGTTAGGGCTGTAGACGGAACGTCTCTATCTTCAGGCCCAATTACCCACAAGACTGGTTCCTTGATTTTGGAGTTAACAGGAGGTCACAGGGAGAGGATTTTGTTTGAGTTAATTGATGCTCCTTTGTTAAAGATTATTTTGGGAATGCCTTGGCTTACTCTTCATAATCCTTTGATAGATTGGAGTGCCAGGACAGTTAACATGCAGTCAGATTTCTGTCAAGAGAAATGCTTTTCAGGAAGTCTCTTTGAGTAAGATGTCAAACAGAGTAATTCTGTGTCTAATTTTCTGGCTGAGTTTGGAATTGGATGTCATGATGTGGGAGCGGTAGTGGGTCAACTTCCCCAGTGTTACCAAGATTTCTGGGATGTATTTGATGAGAAGGTGGCGGGAGAATTACCACCTCATAGGCCCTTTGATTGTAAAATAGAGCTAGAGCCAGGAGCAATTTTGCCTAGTAGCAGAGTATATGCTCTTACTGAGAAAGAGAATGATTATTTAAAAGAATATTTAACAGAAAACTTGGCCAAAGGTTTTATTCGCCACTCTAAGTCTCCGGCGGCCTCTCCTTTATTTTTTGTACCAAAACCGGATGGAACACTCCGAACTTGTAAAGATTATCGAGCAGTCAACAGAGTCACTGTTAAAAACCGGTATCCTCTTCCTCTCATCTCAGAAATGCTTAATCAAAAACAAGGGGCCACTATTTTTTCTAAATTAGATTTGAGAGGAGCTTACCATCTTGTGTGTGTGCAGGAAGGGGACAAATCGAAGACAGCTTTTAAGACCAGGTTTGGGCTGTATGAATACCAAGTTATGCCATTCGGTTTGTGCAATGCTCCAGCGGCTTTCCAATTTTTTATTGACAACGTTTTTAGGGAATTCCTGGATATTTTTGTTGTCGTGTACATCAATGACATTTTGATTTTCTCTTCTGACTTGGATCAACTTCAGAAACATGTTCGCTTAGTTTTACAAAAGTTGCGAGAAAATCATTTGTTCGCCAAACTGGAAAAAAGTCAATTCCATACAGATTCAGTGGAGTTTTTAGGTTTTATAGTTTCACCAAAGGGTTTAGAAATTAATCCTAAAAAAGTTCAAGCAGTTCTAGAATGGCCTACTCCAACTAAGGTTAAGGAAATACAAAGTTTTTTAGGGTTTGCAAATTTTTATAGGAGATTTATCAAAGGATTTTCTCGGCTAGTTGCTCCTATAACGAGACTGTTGAAAAAAGGAGTGAAATTTAACTGGAACCCTGAAGCAGAAAAAGCTTTTCAAGAGTTAAAGGAAAGGTTTACTTCTAGTCCGATTCTAATACATCCAGATCTTTCTAAACCTTTTTTTGTGGAGGCGGACGCTTCAAATTTAGCATTGGGGGCGGTACTTTCACAAAGACATGAAACTATTGGTCATTTACATCCAGTTGCATTCTTTTCAAGAAAGTTTTCTGCAGCAGAAGTTAACTATACAATTTCAGATCGTGAGATGCTAGCAATCAAGTCCGCTTTTGAAGAATGGAGACATTTTCTTAAGGGAGCAAGACACACGGTAACGGTTCTTACTGATCATCGAAACTTATTGTTTATAAAATCGGCAAGACCTTTGTCTCCACGATAGCTTCGTTGGTCCTTATTTTTTGCGGACTATGATTTTGTCGTGACTTTTAAACCCGGAAGTTTGAACAAAAAAGCTGATGCCTTATCCTGCCAATTTCCTGGAAGTGAGGTGAGAGAGGTTCTGGAGCCAGAACCTCTTATTGCTCCAGAACGTTTTTTGTTAGCTGGAGTCATTAAAGGCATGGACGTCTTGAACGAAGTCCGCCAGAATATATCCTTGCAGAGGATGGAGGAGTGGGTGAGACTAGATCCAGCCAGGAGTTTAAAAGACGGTCTACCATTTTTTGACAACAACCTTTATTTACCTACTGAAGAGTTAAGAGAAAAGGTTTTGAGAAACTTTCATGAATCCATCTTGTCAGGACATCCTGGTTTCAGGAAAACTCTGGAGTTAGTTAGAAGGAACTTTTGGTGGGAAAAAATTTGCCAAGACACATTGAACTTTGTTAAGACATGTGTAGTCTATGCACAGGCAAAAAGTGAAGTTGGGAAGCCGCATGGTTTATTGGAGCTGTTACCTGTTCCTCCTCGTCCTTGGCACACTATTTCTATGGATTTCATCGTTGATCTTCCTCTGGATAAAGGTTGTACTACCATTCTAGTTGTGGTGGATCTTATTACTAAAGAAGCACATTTTTTACCGATGGAGGGAGAGGTTACTGTGGAAAAACTGGCTCATAGTTTCTTACAAGGTGTTGTTAGACTGCATGGGCTCCCTAGTCAAGTTATCTCTGATAGGGGATCTCAATTTATCTCAAAATTTTGGAGGGCCTTCTGTAAGAAACTTGGGGTGGAAGTTAGTTTAACTTCTGTGTATCATCCTGAGACTAATGGACAAGTAGAGAGAGTAAATCAGGAATTGGAGAAATTTTTAAGGTGTTATTTACAAGCCGGAGAGGAATGGGTGGATTTAGTATGGTTGGCTGAATTCTCTTACAACAATTGTGATAAGGATGCTACTTCTATGTCCCCGTTCTTTTTGGGTCGTGGGTTTCGTCCTCGCTTTCTGAGTTTTGAGGTTTTTGAGGATTCCGGGAATCCTGGAGTGGAAGATCGTTTGCTGGTAATGAAGAAAAATTTGGATAGAGCAAAAAAGGTGCTGGGGGAAAGCAAGTTGAAGTATAAAAGATGTGCTGATTTGAGAAGGAAAGCAAGTCCTGAGTACAAGGTAGGAGACTGAGTGTGGCTTTCTACCCGGTATCTAAAAATTAAGGGGAAGAATAAATTCAGTCCACGATTTGTAGGCCCTTTTGAGGTAGAGAAAATCATCAATCCTGTGGCAGTGCGATTGAAATTACCCAAGCAATTGAAGGTACACCCCACTTTCCATGTTAGCCTTTTAAAGCCAGTTAGTTCAGGAACTAGATTTAGAACACCTCCTCCCCCTGTGATTTTGGAGGATTCATCTGAGGAATTTGTGGTTAAACAGATTTTGGATTCCAGGAAAATGAGGGGAAAGTTGCAGTATTTAATTGATTAGGAGGGATATGGACCTGAAGAACGAACTTGGGAAGATTCAGTTGATGTACATGCTCCCAATTTAATTGCTAGGTTTCATGCCAAAAATCCACATAAGGTAGGCCCAGGGACTGGGCATTAGGAGGGGGGTACTGTCAGGTTTCTTTTCCTTTATCTCTTTATTATTATTATTATTATCCCTTTTAGATTGGCCTTATGTGGGTGGGACGTGTTCTATTGTAGTTGGTTTGGCCTTAACTTCTTAATACAGAATCCTGATTCTGACCCAAGGCAAGATGGAGTTTCTCAGTGACTGCTCTGATTGGCTAGAGAACCCTGCAGAACAACAATGAACATTCTAAACTGTCCCTCTTTGTCTTTCATCATCTAACGCCCAGCTGAGAGGACGTGTGTAGTGGCTGCTCCTGCTTTAGTCTTGGGCCTGGTGGATTTTATCCTTCAGGAGCTAGCAGTTGAGCGGCTACTCTCTAGAGGGTGTCAGGAGAAGATCTTTGTTTACCAGGAAAGTGATCTGAAGACAGGAAACCCTGAAGATATTTAGAAATCATTTTGGAGATAAGTGACTATCTTTTGAGATTTTAATTCTACTACTTTGCCTTCATCTTGAAGTCGTTTGAGAGAGAATTCGTAAAATGTTTTCTTGGAGCCTTTAACTTTGAATTGTTTAAGTGCGTGAACTTTGGTGTTCGTTTGAAAGTAAGCGCAAGGTTTAACGTGTGTTATGCGCGTGAGCTTTCTATTGTGACAATTCCTTGGCGCGAGAACTTGTCTGCGCGAGAACTCTACTGCTCGTGTGTAACTAGCGTGTGTGTTTCTTAGCGCGAGAATTCGTCTGCACGTGAACGTAAAAAGCACGAGTGTGTTATGCGCGTGAGATTCCTATCGAGAGAATTACTCGGCGCGAGAACTTGCCCGCACGAGAACTCTACTGCGCGTGTGTTTACCAGCGCGAGTGTTTCCTAGCGTGAGAATCCTTCTTCGCGTGAACTCTGCTGTGCGTACGCTTTCAAGCGCGTGTGTTTCTGAGCGGGTACTCTGCTGTGCATGTGTTTTCAAGCACGTGTGTTTTAGCGCATGAACTCTGCAGTGCGTGTTCTTCTGCGCGGGTGCCCTTCAACACGTGGACTTTTCAGCGCGTGTGATTTTAGCGCTGGTATTCTTCAGCGCGGGTGCGCTTCAACACATGGACTCTTCAGCGCGTGTGATTTCAGCGCGGGTATTCTTCAGCGCGGTGCGCCTCAACACGTGGACTTTTCAGCGAGTGTGATTTTAGCGCGGGTATTCTTCAGCGCGGGTGCGCCTCAACACGTGGACTCTTCAGCACGTGTGATTTCAGCGCGTTTGTTCTTCAGCGCGTGTGCATCTTTGCGCGTGTTTCTTCAAGAATCTACGTACTCAATTGTATTGTAAATAGTTTGGAACTTAAGAAAAGAATAAAACAAAAGACATTACTAAAGACAATCTTACTGGAACAATTTGTGAACTTTGAAAAGGCAAGAGCAAGATTTCTCAGGTTTGCCATGAATAAGAAGTTGCTGTAAATTTCAAGAGACTCAAGTAAGAAAGATTTTCAGCTACTTCTGCAAACTTCTCTAAGAAGTTTTAGGAGAAGAACCAGGTATGAGTCTTAACTTATTAGTTATAGATTTAAAGTCAATTCTAATCATTGAAGTTAAGTAAGTAATGCGAGGATTTGCATCTGTTTTCTTGTATTCTCTGCAGATTCAGTTTCGGTTTAGTCTTGACGCAGTCAGCCTGGTGTTTTTATGTTATCCACTTCCCCCTTTCCCTTAGGGTTGTAGTTAACAGAGCTGAGTTGTATTTCTGTTTCTGAGAATTACACTTCAGGGGGATTGTCGGGGGTTCAGCAGCTTCCGCGGACACAGGAACTCTCAGCCTGACAATAGTGCAATCCCTATAATGTTAGCACTTATTGCCTTTTAAGCCCTGCCATGGTATCCTGCTTGCAAGCACTGTAAGGTGGTCCTGCTTGTAAGCCCTGCACTGTGGTCCTGCATGCACGAATGAGGATGGGGCAAAGAACTCTGCTCCCTGAACGTCCTTCTGTCCCTCTTTGGTTCCTTGCTCCTCCAGACTGGAGCCATCATTGAAGTTAAGTAAGTAATGCGAGGATTTGCATCTGTTTTCTTGTATTCTCTGCAGGTTCAGTTTCGGTTTAGTCTTGACACAGTCAGCCTGGTGTTTTTATGTTATCCACTTCCCCCTTTCCCTTAGGGTTGTAGTTAACAGAGCTGAGTTGTATTTCTGGTTCTGAGAATTACACTTCAGGGGATTGTCGGGGGTTCAGCAGCTTCCGCGGACACAGGAACTCTCAGCCTGACAATAGTGCAATCCCTATAATGTTAGCACTTATTGCCTTTTAAGCCCTGCCATGTTATCCTGCTTGCAAGCACTGTAAGGTGGTCCTGCTTGTCAGCCCTGCACTGTGGTCCTGCATGCAGGAATGAGGATGGGGCAAAGAGCTCTGCTCCCTGAACGTCCTTCTGTCCCTCTTTGGTTCCTTGCTCCTCCAGACTGGAGCCAGATAGGAGCTTATATACTCTTAACTTGCTGTAGTGGCATCTCTGGATATGGGCATGGCTTTATACCAACTTGTCCTGCTTCCGTACAAGGGATGCTCCAGTCTTCCTTCCTTCATGGCTGGCGATGTCTGTTTTAGGACATGCTACTTTACATATTGCTACCCTATGCAAAAATAGACTGTAGCTTCATTTTGCTACCTATGACTATTAAATGTGCAAAAGCATTTTTCAGTCATTTTCTCCATACCTCATTCACTCTCCTCATATTTGTATCTAGTCCTGTTATTGTGCCTAGTTTCATAATTCTGTATGTTGTGCATGAGTATATTAAAATCCCATTTTAGCTTGCATGGGCTTTTGACAGACGGCAGACACCTGGTGAGCCACTTTGTGTGCTCTGCTAGAGCATGCCTTAGTGACGCAACACCACATGAGTTCTGTGATCCATTTTTAGTGCCAGCCACATTCCTTTTGGCAGAGAGCCTGTTTATATCGTGCTTTGAGAAAAACTAACTAGGATTTAACATTTACCAATGTATTTAGCTAATAGTTATTTGCACCTTATATTTAAATAATAACTGCCTTCTTTTAGTGCCCGCCCATGTCTGTGTATATATGATTATATTTGCATGAACAAGGTTCCTCAGTGCACCTCCTCCCCCCTGGTCTCTTTGTAGTGCCTGGAAACAGTCAAAAGAGGTATTGCATAATTCTAACACGCTTGGGAATGAAAGAAGGCGCTAGCTCTTTCCCAACACTCCCCCCTTTCGTTACTTCTAAAGTAACAAACTCATCCCCACCCGACATATCTACAACCCCGGAAATATTAGTTTGAGTTTTGCTTTTTATTGTATGGCCAGGTGTTTTAGATCCCCCAACTGATACTATCATCTTTGCACTATTAGGGACTATATTAACACAACATCGGAGACCCAATTAGCATGTGCAAAAGAGGACCAAGAAGAATATGAAAGCAGGCATCAGTATTTTTACTGCTGCCCCCAGCAATGGCGGGACCCAATCAAAGGCAAGCGATAGCCAATCCATGTTCTGAACTCTACCTTCTTTCGTCATTTGAACACCTAGATTGTGCACCGCCTCAATGATGTGGGATAGTGACCCATTCTCAGCATCCTCTGGAGGCATAAAAATGCAGCAGCTGCTTCCCAACTTTTTACCTACTCCTCCTTCTATCGCTGTTAGCAAATCCAGCATGTGGCGACTCTGCATCGTCATGAGTTTCAATGCACAAAGCTCTGCTTTGATGGCGTTAAACCCATTTTCTGTGTCATAGGCCAGCTGGACTAGTTCCCATTGGATGATCTGAACCCACTTGACGTTAGACGCTGCTTGTACCCCAGGAGTGAAAAAAGATGAATCGAAAGTCTCTGCTGAGTTAAAAAGTTGATACTCATCAGGTATTCCTTTGAGTAGTGCGGAAGAGTCCTTTGAGACATAGTTTGACCTCTTCTTTCTTCCCTTCTGTTGAAATCGTCATTTTTCTGGTAGCATACCAAATTCTTGTGTGATATGCAAATTTCTTTCTGCTTCTTTAGGTGCTGGAGTAGCTGTTGGCACCTTGACAGGCATTACTTCTACCTTCAGGTGTTCTTCCAGGATTACTAGTAGAACTGACTGCAGGGTAGCCAATGAACACTTGCCCCTCCAGGAGGGTGGGAGGTGCAAGTAGGCTTGTGGGTCACAATACCAGTAGTAATCCATAACCGCTGCCGTACCTTTCGTCATATCAGGGATCAAAAGAGTGTGGTTGCACTGTGTGTTTTTACGCCAACAAGAACTGTTCCTTCATTGCTAAAACAAATTTCATAGTCTATGGGCCTCATTACGAGGTAGGTGGTAAGGTATTACCGGCACCGGTAAGGACACCGGTGCCGGTAATCCCTTAACACCCTATTCCGAGGTCCCTTAGCGGGTCCCTTCCTTAACGCCAGGCGTTATAGAAGGGACCCGTTAAGGGACTTCAGAGCTAATAACGGTACTGCAAATTGTGGTACTGTTATTAGCTCCATCCCCATTCCTATGGGGAATGGTTCCCGGAATGGGGACTTACAGGGTCCTCCAAGGTTAGAATAACCCGGTAAGTCCCTATTTCGGGAACCCGGACCCGGAATGCGGTAAGGGGGTAGCCATGGTGCTAGTAGCACCATGGCTACCTCCTACCTCGTAATGAGGCCCCATGTCTCTATGTAGTCACGCTGGCTTCTCCATTGTTGCAATCCATGTCAGCCTTGTGATTTACTGGGACCATATTTGTGCACGCATAGTCTCTACTCAGGCTATTGTCTATTTGCTGAATTCGATCAGTCCATCTGCCGGGCAGTCTACTGTGGTGCCCTGCGATTTGTCGTTGACATTTGAGTAACCTCCCAAGGAAAAATAGGGTACTTGTAGAAACGTGCGGTATTTCGTGTTGCCATTGCATAACACAGGTCGGAGAGAGAGATGGAGATGGAGATGGAGAAAGAGAGAGGAAGTGGAAGAAAGAGGGAAAAGGAGAGGGAGAGGGAGAAATAGGGAGAGGAAGAGGCCCTTTTCCCACCAGGGCCGACCAGATTCTGGACCTTTAAAAATTGAAAAATTGAAAACAAAATAAAAGAACAATAAAAAAAGAAAAAAGAAAAAAAAGAAAGAAGAAAAAATCTGGCGTGTGCCACTGCACACTACCCTGGCATGGATCCTTTATTTACTTATTACTCTGTTGATTAAGCTTTGTGTCAATGTGTTAGGGTTTATCGGCTGCGCGCTCTACATTGCTGAGGCGAAGGACTTCTGTGCTTTGTGCAGTACATCTCACCATGTTCGTCTGGAACTAATTCCCACTTTGGGTGGGTGCCGACGAGGTGCTGCGAATACGGAAGGGCACCAGCGAAAAAACTCTATTAACCTTCGCGCATGATTCAGATTCGTTTATCTGTTCTGTGCGCATGCGCAGACTTTCAGATCCTAATCTCTGCTTACGAGAAACTGAGCTTGCGCGAAAAAGTGAGCCACAGCTGTTAGTTTCAGCGCGCATGCGCAGGGGAAAATGAAAGCCTGCTAATAGACCGTTAGAGATTAAATGCTATTGGCCAGTGTATTGGAGATCCAGAACACTTCGCACTTGTCTCTGATTAAGATAAACAAGTGGGAGTAGAGTCAAAAGACTTTAAGTGAAAAGGTCTTCTTACACCAGTACACACAGTTTCTGAAACATGCTTGAGAAGAGGAACTCAAACTAATTGGTGAGGCTTCAGCACCTTTCAGGAAGTCCCTCAAGTTTAGAAGACAGAGACATCTTCTCTAACTTCAAACTTCAAGACATATGTAAATAACTCCTCTAGACAGTTTGTAGAGAAGAGCCAGGTATGGTTTTAAGGTTATTTCGTATGAGGGATGTGAAGATGAATTAATCTACTTAAGTGTAAAGGTTAGTGACCAGGTTTTGTCATTTTTTTGTTTCCCTTTTTAGGTTGAGACATAATTGTTCCACACCTGGAGTTTGTTATTTTGTCCCATTTCCCCTTTTCCCTTAAGAGTGCACCCAGCTTAGCTGTTCTCATCAAGTTTAGAGGGTTGCATTCCTGGGGGACTACGGGTACTCAGCAGCTTCCGCGGACAAACCTAAGGATTACATGAGATGAGAGTCCTGACAGAAACCTGGGGCTGATCAGTGTCACGCCTGTGCCTCTGGCGCACACATTGGCAACCATCATGGACGATATGGTACTCGTTTATCATCATAATACTCTTTAAACAACCCCTATTCACATTTTGGTCTTTAATTTCCATGTGTACGACATTGCTGCTTTCCTATTTAATTCAACTAACTACATGTACCATAATGCACATTGCTACAGCTATCAATTCCTGGCCATTCCCATTCGTCAGAATTGGAACCACAATCCCCAGAAGCCCGAGCAATCAGTGCTACTTCCACCTTCTCAGGACCATAGAGGGAGGAGGCAGATTGCATACAGGTGTGCAGCTCCAGGTGCTGCCAATTAGCCTGCCTCAGTACAGGGCAAGGCTGTATTTAAGAAGATGCCTGCAGGAGCTCAGTCTCTTGCATTAAGAGTTCTCCCAGAATCTTTTTGCCTTGAGCCACGATTTTGAATGCTGTTCCTGTTGCCATTTCATCCGGCTTCGGATTCCAGCGCTCCTGCTGCCCTGCACCTCTGGGCTCCCTGCCTTGCAGCCTGCTACACTCCACTGCCTTCAGCCCTAGTGCTCTGGGCTCCCTGCCTTGCAGCCTGCTACACTCCGCTGCCTTCAGCCCTAGACCTCTGGGCTCCCTGCCCGCTCCCTGCCCGCTGCCCTGCTCCTCTGGGCTCTCTGTCTGCAGCCTACTACAGCTCTCTGTCCTGCTCATCTGGGCTCCCTGCCTTGCAGCCTGCTACACTCCGCTGCCTTCAGCCCTAGTGCTCTGGGCTCCCTGCCTTGCAGCCTGCTACACTCCGCTGCCTTCAGCCCTAGACCTCTGGGCTCCCTGCCCGCTCCCTGCCCGCTGCCCTGCTCCTCTGGGCTCTCTGTCTGCAGCCTACTACAGCTCTCTGTCCTGCTCATCTGGGCTCCCTGCCTCGCTGCCCTGCTCCTCTGGGCTCCCTGCCTCACTGCCCTGCTCCTCTGGGCTCGCTCCTCTGCTGCCCTGCTCCTCTGGGCTCTCTGTCCACAGCCTACTACAGCTCCCTGTCCTGCTCCTCTGGACTCCTTGCCTTGCAGCCTACTTCAGTTCTCTGCAGTTCTCTACAGTTCTTCTTTCTTGTTGAGCTTCCTGCTGTCTATGCTTATCTGTCACCTTACATCAGCACAGCCACCCAAAACCTACCTGGGTGCCCGGTGCCACTCCTGACAGAGTGCCATCCTTGACAATCAGTTCCCCAATCAGTTCCCCAGGTAATAATGGTCCAGTTGTAATATGGGCACTGCTATGTATGGAACTGTGGTCTCGCTTTCTACAGGGGTGGTCACTATTTCTCCCACCCCATTACCGCGCACCACTACTGCTGCTCTGTGCCACCGTCCCGTCTCCTGGTCAATTATTGATTACCTATCAACATATAGCATGTCTCCTTCTGTTAATGCATGAGATATTCAGCAGAGTGGGAAAATAAATAAAACTCCTGTGTATAATCCGGGTTTCTAAAACAGGGGGCATGCAAATAGCTTCTTTTAAGTCCTCAATGTGTCTATTCATTTCGTCAGTCCATTCCATTCCTTAACAGCAGACTTGTGCAGACTGCGTAGTCTAGAATCCATGCCATACAATAATTACATAAACCCAAAAACTGCTTAATTTCCTTGACAGTACTGGGCCTACGGGTGGTGCGTACTGCCGCCGCCCCATCTGGCAATATTTTTTTCCCATTTGCAGAAATAAGCTGCCCCAAGTATAGTCCCTCCTGTTGGCAGTATTTTAGCTTCTTTTTATCTGCGTTGTACCCTTTGTGAGCCAGCAATTGCAATAATGCAACAGAATCCCTCCTGCACTGTTGTTCATTTTCACTACATGCCAGCAGATCATCCACGTACTGGATGATTGTGCTAGGCACCTGACTTCAATGTAATCTGTACTGGGGTCATATCTCTTAGTAATCCAACATTATGGGCCTCATTACACGGTATTCCGGGTCTGTGTTCCCGGAATAGGGACTTACGAGGTCATTCCAACCTTGGAGGACCCGGTAAATCCCCATTCTGGGAACCATTCAACTAGGCATTAGGGAAAGGACCCGCTAAGGGACTTCGTAGTAGGGCGGTAAGGGATTACCGGCACCGGTGCCCTTACCGGTGCCGGTAATCCCTTACCGCCTACCGTGTAATGAGAACCAATGTGTATTAACTGTCCATAATGGTGCTGGCACATATCGCATGTCCTCCTCGAAAAAATAAAGACGGGGTCACCCCTGCCATCAGGGGACACTTTACCTTCCTATACCGTACCATGATCTCACAGGGAATGCAGATTTTCAAAATAATCTCACCATTTTGCTCCCTGTCCTCAAATAACTCAACAGTTATTTCCTTCAATTGTACTGTCAGGTCTATACATAATACTGTGCGTCGCTCACACCCATCCTGGTCTGTTCCAATCAGGACTACTATTTTGTCTGACACACTACTAGTCCTTGCAAATCTAACGACAATATTCTCCCTGCCACCATCTGGGGTGGCCCCATGGGTCGGAAAATTAAATCTGTGGGCACTCGCCAACACTTCGTCGCAATTTGAGGCACTGATTTTTCTAAAACCTTGATACCATAGGCAAATATGTCTGGGACTACATGAACCCCATGGACTACTGACTCCTTTGCCATTGCATTGTTTATGCCCATTGCTCGAGCTACACACATCCCTGGAATGGAACACACTACCCCTTGATCTGTGAATGATATAGTTACATTTAGTTTACTGAGCAGATCCCTACCCAACAAGTTCACAGGAGAACTCTCTGAATATAGCAAGAGGGCTCATGCTACCTTCCCTCCCACTTATATATCCAGCTTCCCAGTACATTGAACCATAGAAATAGCCCCAGAGAATCCCTGCGTGTCAAGTGTTTTACCTCATAATGGAAAGTTTCCCTCCTTAATGCATGATTTAATTGCACCTGAATCTATCATACAGATACATTGCTTGTTTCCTATTTCCACCTCCACCAAGGGCTCCTCTTCAGGGTGTGCGGTTGTCTATAGGATTGGACACGCGAGTGCTCTCTGTGGGCTGTCCTAATCAGAATATGTATTTGTCTCGGGAAATGAAAAAGGGCTGCCCACCGCCGTTGTAACTCCTTGGAATGGGGCGCCTGTTCCCCCTGCCATCCTGTTAAACTGCAATCCCTCACCCTGCTTTAGTTGTTGCCCATGTTGTCCTTGCCTGTCAGCCCCATAAGAGAACTGATTTTGACCCCCTCACCCAAATTGCTGTTCACCCATTCCTTGAGGCCCTTGGAATCCCTGCCCTGGAGGTGATGGCCCATAATTAAATCCCATCCCAGGGCTGTTCCTGCATTCACTTGCAAATTGCCCCCATCTCCCGCAATACCAGCACTGTGATGTTCCCTATCCTCCTCCCCGGGGCCCTATCCCCCCAAAGCCTCCTGCTCTTGCTCCTGGAAATCCTCCTCTTCCCCTTGGTGCTCCTTCATAATATCACTGTGGGATGGGGTACTGTCCTTCCCTAACCCATTGTTCCTGTCTCCCTTCACCCCATAGTGCTCCAATTGTGGCAATTTGTTGAGTGTCTCCTGTCCTTTCCCCTTGAACCAGTGACATCTCTGGTGCTTGGATGATAACCTTATTTAGTTTCTTTTCCACTAGTTTTGCCTCGTCCGTTTGCCGCTTCTGGGCTGTCTCCCTGTCCCGCTCCTTGATTCTCACAATGATGGACTATTATACTTTGTATCTCTGACCACCCTTTGGCTTCAATTCCCACAATTTTATCTAGTGCCTTCTGGACCTCTTTTGGTAATCCCCTCTTTACGATAAAAATAGAAGAAATGGTAATGGTGGTCCCATTCGCCCCCTGTCTCAACTCTCCACATTTCCTGTAACTTAAGAATACACCTAATTGGGTCCTCATCATCACCCATTGTACATTACATTAAAGAATGTAAGTCAGGGGTATCTGGGTACATTTTTCGTAGGGTATATCATACCCTTGCCCTTACCTCATTAAAGGCTGCTCCATCATGTTCATTATCTGCAAGACTTACCCCAGAGCACCCAGCCCTTGTCCATATGACCCCAGCCTGATCCCCAACTATGGCAACCAGTAAACTCTTAAGGTCTCCTAGTGCTAAGACTACCCCTGCTGTTTGTTTTTCAAATTCATAGATCCATTTACTAGCTCCGGCTATAGACTGGGAGAGAGCGTCAATCAAATTATTTTTGTCCATTTGAGGCCATGGCACATACTATGTTATCCCTACTTCTTTATGTACAAGAGGCATCTGCATATCTATTTTGTTTTCTACGCCTTTAGTATTCTTCTGATCTTGTACTACTACTATTAAATATATTTCTTGGTCTATCCCTCCTCACTTCCTCCTGTGGCAGGGACGAGTTTCTCGCCGCCTCGTCTACTTGATCTCCTTCTTGCCCTGCCTCTTCATTATTTCTACCACCTTGATCTTCCCATTCATTTTCCCTTGCTTGTTCTACTTCTTGTCACAGAACCGTCCATACCCTTTTCCCATCATCTTTTTAAACACAAACATTTCTTATTGCCCCAGGGTTGAATCTAAACAAAAAGTCTCCTGACTTCCAATCCCCTTTTTTCTGCACCGGTAGCCTTATTTCTGGTGATACTTCTTCAGGTTCTTGTAACCCGACTAACCTTTCCCTCAACGCTCTTAACTCGTTGTCTATATCTACTTGTGGACCCTTGGGTACACTGATGCTACAGGCATGTCGGTGCTTGTGGATGGGTTATATGGAGGTGGAGGTGCAAAGACTCTTGCGTCCCCACCATAGTTGTTAATCCTGTTGTTGACACTCTCTCTACCACTGGAGGGTTTTAGACTGGGTTTGTATACCCTGCTGCAGGTCTAGGTGTTACGGGGTATATCCCCTTACATTGGATCTCTTTTTCATTTTCCTGATCTTCCATATCCTTGAATAATTGCCAGAGATCTAAAATCGCTTTACACGGTACATGCTGGAATCTGAGCATATATATCCACGATTATGGAGAAAACTTATGGTATGTGATGACTGCAACATATATCTCAGAATTCTTGCTGAAAACTAATCCAAACAAAGCCAAAAGTAATCTATGGCGCCTGGATTGGATTAATACATTAGACCTATGTAAAAAAAATAAAGTCTGCAAAGAAAATCCCTTGGAGGCTAAGAGACTTAAAACTACAGAAATGTATCCTCTTAAATTTCCCCATCCAAACTTGACAAGCACTTTCCTACGCTTTCATCTGAATTTGTGTCCAACTAGAGATCTAAAAAATCGAAGACAGCAACTCTTGAGTAGTGAGAATTTCTGTAGATTTTGTTGCAATCAAGAGTGTATTGAAACACTCTCACATTTGTTAACTGAGTGCCCTGCGTTACTTAATCAACGTATTATGCTATTTAAACCTTACTTAGCAAATGTTACAACTCTAACCACAGATGATCTTTGGAAGAGACTGTACCACACAAGATTAATACATCTGCAAATAGCTATTGTGAAATATATCCTCCTACTTGATCTAGATTCATGACCATATTGAAATTAACTGGAAGAAGAATTTAATATCAATTTCTTATGTCCTGGTATTTCACTTTCTATTCTGTTTTTGTACACATAGTTTTAAAGCTATATGCCTTTTTATCTTTTATTCCATCTTTGAATCTTATGATCTGTTATACTCTTTTTTTTTGTTCTTCTTTTGGTTCTCTTGTCTTTTGACTTTGTTCCTCCCATATGCTTTTCATTTTTTACTAATATCTCGCTCAGTCTTTCTATTCCTTGCTTTTCTTTTTCAAGCTCATTTTTTTATAAGCTCATGATTGATGCATTGTTTTATTATATGAGATTCATGTTGTTTCTAAATGACTTATTGAAAAGTTGTTTCCCCAACTGTAACAATAAATAATTTAAAACATTTTTTTTTAAAAATTGCTTTGAATTTTGATTTTTTTTCCCCTTTATTTCTTGCTGCTAAAAAGATGCACATATTTCTAGCATGTTTCTGTTATGGAAGCCCTGCTCTGGCCAGGAGCTGGACAACCCCCCCTTCCTTTGATTCCACTATTGATTGTTTGTGCTACGTATTTATCCTGTCACAATACAGTGGCAGGACTCCATGCATGTATTTTATTGGGGTTTCTTCCTACATAATGTTGTGCGCGTCCCTAATGCTTTACTTGGACCCTACTGCTATGCTGCGCACGCTGCTACTTATTACACAAAAATACAGATCAACCCACTTTTTCCCCCACCCCTTATTCCACTTTGATTTCATACACACACACACACACACACACACTGCAACTCATCCACCTTCCTTCTTTACCACAAAAGACAGCAAGAGAAAATATACAAAAATAATTGACTAAAATCCAGGCCCATTCCTTATACTGAACTACTACTTTTTTTCCTTATATCTTTGTAATGCTACCTTCCCAGCTTTTTTTTTATATGCTTTTATCGTCATAAAAGAATAATGTATGGTACTACCTTCTAAATCTGTTATGGCTGAGGATCCCTTACATCCCAGTCCTTACTTCCCAGTCCTCTGTCTTTTATATGCTGAGGCTCCCTTTTTCTATTATAAATTGTAGAAAAACAGAAATAAGCGACAATTGCAATACATAACCCACCTCCTATCCAATCTGCTCCTTAACACATCACCTGCAATCCTATCCAAACTTTTCCTTAACACATCACCTGAAATCCTATCCAATCTATCCCTTAACACATCACAAAAAATCCTATTCCATCTATTTCATTGTCCTTATACATAATTCACATCACCATACTATCCTACATTCATACATACATATGCCCTTGTTGTTATCACTTGCAAGAGTATACTCACATGTGCGTGCTTCACTTGAGTTTCCCTATGTTACGAAGCTGTCCTGTCTTTCTGGAGCCATGCCCCGCTTTAGTGAGCATCAAGGATTTCTTTAAAAATGGCTCCTACTAAAATTGCTCAGGATACATGTGTTTTTTGATTTGGGGGACCAATCACAATAGATGGGTGTGGCTCTTTCCTGGTGACTGGCCTAGGGCTTCACAAAGTACGGGGTCAAAAAACTAAGCTCACGTCGGGTCGTCACCACTGTAAGGGTAGCCCAACTTACAGGGGTACCCGTTAATTATACAGAGGGAAGTAAGGTCAAGAGTCTATCTTGCAAGGATAAAAATGTAATCTTTATAGAAATGAGAATGGGGCAAATAACTCTGCTCCCTGAACGGCCTTCTGTCCCTCTTCCATCCTTGCTCCTCCAGACTGGAGCTAGACAGGAGCTTATATACTCTTAACTTGCTGTAGTGGCATCTCTGGATATGGACATGGCTTTATCCCAACTTGTCCTGCTTCCGTACAAGGGATGCTCCAGTCTTCCTTCCTTCATGGCCGGCGATGTCTGTTTTAGGACATGCTACTTTACATATTGCTACCCTATGCAAAAATACACTGTAGCTTCATTTTGCTACCTATGACTATTTAATATACAAAAACATGTTCCAGTCATTCTCTCCATACCTCATTCATTCTCCTCATATTTGTATCTGGTCCTGTAACTTCTGTTAACCGTAGTTTCATAATTCTGTATGTTGTGCATGAGTATATTAGAGTCCCATTTTAGCATGCATGGGCTTTTGGCAGACAGCTGACATCTGGTGAGCCACTTCGTATGCTCTGCTAGAGCTGGCCTCAGTGATACAACACTGCATGTGCTCTGCTAGAGCTGGCCTCAGTGACGTAACACTGCATGTGTTCTGCAATCCATTTTTAGCGCAGGCCACATTCCTTTTGGCAGAGAGCCTGTTTCTATTTTGAGAAAAACGATATGGGTTTAACATTTATCAATGAATTCAGCTAATAATTATTTGCAACTTATATTTAAATAACTGCCTTCTTGTAGTGCCTGCCCATGTCTGTGTATATATGATTATATTTGCATGAAAAAGCTTCCTCAGTGCACCTACTTCCTCCTGGTCTCTTTGTAGTGCCTAGAAACAGTCAAAAGAAGTCTTGCCTAATTCTAAAGCACCTGGGAATGAAGGAAGGCACTAGCTCCTTCCCAACACCTGCTTGCAAGCCCTGCAATGTGATTGTGCTTGTAAACCCTGCTTTGTGATCCTATAGCAATCCCTGCTATGCGATCCTGCGTACCGGCATGTCAGCTCCCATGTACAAGTCATGTACATGATGCCTTATTTAAGCACTGTAGTACAACCTCTCATGCAAGCTTCTCACTCCTTTCTCTGCACAGGTCTGCAATGAGTTCCTTGCAAAACGATATGCAGAATATGAACATGTCCAACTCTGAGTGCGCACGAGGGAATCAAGGTGAGTCTGAAATGGAGACCTGGGCAAGGGAGTCAAGGGCACGGGTGGACTCGGAACCAAAAGAGGCCCTAGAAATAATGTTCAAAGTGGCAACATTTTACATATTTTGAGCAAGCCCAACCCTTTTCCTCTGAGAAAATGTGGAAATAAAATAGGTTACCACACAAAAGAGGCCCAGGGTGCAGAAGCCTACCGGGAAATCTCCAGTGTTCCCTGTAGGCCAGTTCACCCCTGGTCAAGGGGTAACGTGAATATGTAAGTGGCACAAATGGCCAGCTTGGTGAGTGTATAAGGGGGCTTGATGAATCAGAATTGGGGGATAGAAGATGCCTGCATAACAGGAACCAAGATGAGGGTAAGGGGATATTATAAAAGGTAAAGGGTATATGTTAAGTGTCCAAAAATGTATAATGGGTCCAGGTCAAGGGTATAAGAGTGGAATTTGAGTCTGTTGCTGGGTGAGGTGTGTCTGTAATGGGCAAATAAGGTGACTATGTAATGCATATTGGGGTATCAAGATTGGTGTTCAACAAAGGTAGCAAAATGGGTGATTGTGTAATGAAAAAACAAGGTCATTCGCTTATGATGTTTCAAAAAATGCAGCAGACACCCCACTCCAGAAAGAACATGGCATGATAACCTGTTCTGTTTTTTTCACACTTTGAGAGTTCCCAGCCATTGCTTTTTGCTCCACTGTACCTTTCACAGATGGGAAATATCCATATGCATATCAGTCTTTGTCCCGCCCACAGGGCAGTCCAGCACTGAAATGCTATGGCAATTCCCTTCTGAAAAAGAGTATTAGCAGCAACCCCACACATGTGTTTAAGCCTTGTTGGGACTCATCAGTGAGGTGGAGCTGTGCCTCTCTGAGCACAGTGAGCAGGGAGTCCACATCTGGGTTCCCCCATGTAACTCAGGGTGACCAACCCCAAGTTCCTTGCAGACATTTTTCAAAAAAGTTAGCAGGCGCCCCTCTCCAGAAAGAATATGGCATGATAACCTGTTCTGTGTTTTTTTCCCACTTTGAGAGTGTGCAGCCATCGCTTTTTGCTCAATGTACCTTTCACAGATGGGAAATATCCATTTGCATATCATTCTTTGTCCCGCCCACATTCGCTTCTTATGCAATAACATTTTAGTGTCTACCGTGGCAATACATTGCCCATTTATAGGTGATGAAACAAAATGAAAGTTAACAGCACAATGAGGAGAATTTGTATTGGGAACATTCATCCCTTTTTGGTCTCTTCTGTGGCCTTACAGAGATTAAACGTAAGGCCTTAGATAATGGATTCGAGGGGGGGACTTCCTAGATAGGCAAAGCATGTTCCAAATTACTCTGAGAGAGTGATCCCAATTCAAATCGGATGGTGAAATAGGGACCCAATTTGGCAGATGTAACATATACAAAGACAACATTATTTCCAGCCCATAGATGACTTTTGCAGTGATGATGCTCAAGACCTGGTGTAGGCACCGTGACTGGGTGGCCTGTGATACACCACCCACAATGGCACTTGTCCGCTGAAATGATCCAGTGGCTAAGAAGTGCAGTACATTGAGGACCTTCTCCAGGGGGCTGAGTGCTTGGGAGCACAGGGTGGGTGATGTGAGGTCGTCCTCCCACTCACTTACCAGGTCCAGTATGATGTGTGGTGGAAACCTGTACCTCCCATGCACCTGGATTGTAATATTTTAAATGTGGTTTTAATGATGCAAAAGCAATTGTGTAAGTAATAGGTGTGCAAGTCGATTGTCTAAGGGAATCAAACAAAATGATAATACATATTCACATGTGTTGGCTCATTATGCACTCATCAGGTTGCACCATTTGATTAAGGGTAAAAAGGTGAAGTTGTAATGGGGCAACGACGTGGGTGTCTTACAAAGCAAAAGGTTGAGTGTGTAATTGAGCAGCAAGGTGATTGTCTTATGGATGTCAGAATGGAGGAGAAATATAGCACACGATACATGTACCAGTTGCAATAGAATCGCTTTATTCTTATTTGAGAAAAGGTTAAAGCTATCTGTTATCTCTAAGCCAAATACATATACCCAGTAGCCATGGGACATAGGGCCTCATTACAACCCAGACGGTAAGTTCCCTACTTTACCACCATGATGTAAACTCTGTTTACACCATGGTGGATGGCGGATTTACCGCCCCATTCCGAGGTGAGTGGGGCGGTAAATCCCCATTCCCCATTTACCCTTCCCCATTCCCATTTTTTCCCCATAGGGCATAAGGGGAGTGGGGAAGGCGCTAATTGCAGCACCGTAAATTACGGTGCCGTAATTAGCACCAATGCGGGTTAGCGCCTTGCATTTTAACGCCTGCTAAAAGCAGGCGTTAAAATGGTAATCAGGCGTTAAGGGTTAACGGCGCCGACAGCGCCGTTAAACCCTTAACGCCTGGGTTGTAATGAGGCCCATAATCTATAAAAATAACACACCACACAATAAGCCATGAAGCAGAGAAATAAGAGGTGCATAATAAATAAAGGAAGGCCTACTTGGTAATACACTATAATCTGTACTTAGTAATACACTATAATCTGTGGTTCTGGGGTGAATACCAGAATCACATGGGCAACTCCCACCCCAATTCCTGGTTCTCTCTCTCTCGACATGCCTTGGCTTTCCCTGGCAAGCCCCCTATATTGTGTCCATTTGTATTGATTCACCCTGGTGTCCGAGGATTAGTGTTGTCTCATGAATCCACGCAGGATCAGCTGTACACAGACACTGAACTATAGATTTAAAATAGCAATTATTCAGGATAGCTCTAATGCTATGTGTAATCAGTACAAAGTAAAAATACCCCCATGCCCTTTTCTGATCCCTAGTAGCTTTCTTCGCAATCATTCAGAGATTCCCAATTGGTTAGTCTCTTGAGCTCAACAAACACTTTGTAGCATGCATTCAGAGGGCTTCTCCTTAGGTGAAATATCAAATCTCTAGGATATACAAGTCCTCTTTATGGCGATCCCCCTACTACTATCTGTTTCACTTCCCAGAACACTTACAGTCTTGGGGCGGTTTAAGTGCCTCCACATTTCTTTCTTAACTCCTGGTTCCATCACTTCCAGTCCTCTGCCTCTTGTCCAGGAATCCTGGGAGAGATCTCTGTATGGGTCTCCCGGCCCCACATGCTCCTGCACATTATACGCCTGCGCGGGAGAAGGTAGGGTTTGGAAATGCCGGACTAAGCATGAGAGCTGTCACCAGGAGGCTGGTCATGTAGGTGTATTTGTAGGCTGGGTCTGTGGTGCTGATCTCGCCCTCCTCCCCCCACACCTCCCCAACTGAGGCTCCTGGCTCTAGTCTCCAAAATCCATCTGTATCCTTCATGAATCAGAACAGTTTTGTGCCTAAGCAGACTGAGACAAATCTAATAGAGTCTACAAGGATCCCCTGGCTGTAACCTCCTCCCATGTGGCCAGGGGACGGCAACCGATACTTGATCCTATATGAGGGAGGATCACATGGGAGGAGACAGCCTTCAGGGACATGTCATGGCTTCATTGGATAAGACATGGTATCCCCCATTTGCCCATAAAGAAAACTCCTTAATATCCAATGACTAATGAACTACTGCCATGCATCTGTACCCCCTTCTAGGAAAGATAGAGAAACCTTTTTTCCAAAACCCTTTAGGCCAAACTTCCATCACTGATCTAAAAAGTAAAAGCTCTAAGCATACCTTTTCAGTTCTAATTCCCCTCCACATAGAACTGGCTTATCATATGGAACCATTGAAAGTGATTTCCCAAGTAATCGGCATCCGTTAACATCAATGAACTCCATTTGCCACAAACATCCAAGTGCTGGTATGAGTAAGAAGAAGGTAACAAAACAATGCAGAGCAGAAGGAGCCTCAAGCTCAATGAGCGTGCTAGTTGTTTTCTGAATTCACTTGTGTGCAGGAGATTTAAAGACCGAAAACAAACTCTGAGGCTGCTGCTGTTTGGGAGAAGTCATTGTACTCTCAGTGAGGCGCGTGGTCCCTGGAAGCATGGACCAGTATGGCGGAGCCAAGGGGCTTGCCAGCAAGGAGGTGAGCAACGCTGCACAAGCAAGACGTGCTGCAGATACGCCAGGAACTGAGGGGAGATTCCTGGGTGTTTGGCAAAAGGAAAAAGCAACGTTTCACCTACCGGGACATGAAGGAAGGTAGGTGCGCAGACGGGAAGCCCTGAAAGGAACCGGAGCAACGTGGAAGTAGTCCAGAGTTGAAAGTATGCGGCAAAGCTTTACAATGTAAGCATAAATAGGACCAATGACGCCACACAGAGACAGTGAGTCAACCCAAGCAATGTGGGGACAACAGGGTGGTTCAGCAACTGCACCATCCATCAGTTTGTAAACTTTAAAGCCACAGAAACAGAGAAATTAAGGAGATTGTTTGCAAACCAAGAAGGCCTATTGCAAATGCCAGCCCCAGCCATACATGTGTGTATTGAGTGCAGATATGGGTGAAACACAGGTCGAATGAATGTTGAAACAACCAGATATACAAAACCAAAGAAGATATATGCAGTTGTGCAATTAAAAGAGCACTGTTACCTATGAATGTAAGAAGTCCTGGAAGGGGAGTAAACCAGTCCACATGATTCCATCTCCTATTCACTTTCCAACCTAGGCTGGCTTCCCTTCCAACTTAAATTCCACTGCCTTTGACTTGTTTTTAAATCTCTTCATGACCTTGCCCCTCCTTACCTCTCCTCTCTTCTCTCCTTCTATGCCCCCTCTTGTGCCCTACGCTCTGCTGATCTCTTTTTACTCTCTGTTCCCCCACCTCCTTGTGCCTCTTCTCGTTTCCGCTCCTTCCAGCTCCTTGCTCCCCTACATTGGAGCTCCCTCCCTTTCTCTATTCGCTCCATGTACACCTATTCCTCCTTCCGTTCCTCCTTAAAATCACTCCTTCTTCACCCCCCTCCCTGACTTCTCTCCCCTTCCTCCTCTTCTTTCTCCTCCCCACTCCATCTTCCTGTTCCTTTATCTCTCCATGTCTCCCCTTCAACCTCCACCCTCACTTCTACTCTCTCTACTCCCTTTTCCCTTTCCCTTTCCTCCTTCCCATACCTCTCCTCTTCTCCTCCTTCCCAAATGCAAATTGTTCCACATGCTGGTTTTCTGGTTTGAATTTTATTGCTTCCATGTTCCATGTTTGATGTTTTCTGGTTGTTATGCTGTAAAGCACTTTTGAGTAAAGCACTATGTAAACAATAAAATACAAAATACAAATACAAATAAGTGCACAAGACGTCCTGCCAGGGGAGTATACCATGCAGTTGCAAATCTACAGGATGTCCCAAGAAAGGACTGTGTTTGTTGAACAAAAGAAGGAACTTTTGAAAGAAGGAACTTTCGAAAGAAGTGACTACAAGGCTAAGGAGATTTGTAACAGGGTTGTTGTGCGCCAAGAAAGACACAAAGAACTGTTAGATCAAGAATCATTGGCATAGTGTTGAAGAATCTAGGGGAATCACCCTCTGGAACCAAAGTTCTTGTACCTTGGAGAACGTTTATGTTGGAGCTGTTTTGTTTTTCCTTTATGAACTCTTTTTGCAATCACCAGGTTAAAGACATTTCCCTTTTCGCCTTACAATTTGGTTTGTAGTGTGAGGGTCAGAATAGAACATTTGGACACAAGGACAGTTTAGATTTTTACATACTGACACAGAAAGATCCTTTGTTTTTTGGTTTTAGTTAGGAATATTCCTCTTAGAGCAGGGTCAGAGGTATCTCCCCAACCCGTTTTATGTTAATAAAAGTTTTTGGCCAAACAAATAGCAACTTTGTGTCTAACTTTCATTTCTGATGCCTCACAAGACCTTGCCTTTTCCTCCTCTGCCATCTTCTCAGCTAGTCTCTTCCTCCACATGCTCGTAAATCCTCCCCTCCTCATCTCCCCTTAGCAGACGTACAGTGCGCTTGTTTCTCTTCAGATCCTTCTTGGGTTCATCACTTCCCCATTCCTTCTCTCTGCCTCTATTCTCCTCTTTAATACTATCCTCTGCCACCCTCATTGTGTTTCTTTCAGCCACTGCCTGTTTATATTTACCTCCCTCCCGCGGTTATCACGTTCCACATCTACTCTTGTACTATTGTCTCCAGCCTCCTATAAATTCCTCTACTTTTCTCTCTCCCTCCTCACACCTTCAGGTATTTCTTCCATTTCCCCTTCTATTGCATCCGCTACTCCGTTTTATTTGCCCCTTCTTTGAATAGGAGGAGGTAGAGAGCAACCTCCTCCTGACTTTCCCTCTCCTCCTGCCTGTCCACCCACCGTCCTTTCTTCACCTCCGCCTTAGTGCTCACCACCTCCTCAAGCTTACCTACCACTACTTCATTGATGTATACCACCCTCTCCCCTCCACTTTCCCTCTGCTCCTTACTTTCTGCCACCTTTTCCTCTCCATTCTTCACCTACTCCTCCAACTTCCTCTGGTTATCATCCTCCTGCTGTGTTTCTGCCTGCTCTCTTCTGCCTTCCACTAACAACAGCTTCATAGTCCGTCTCGCAATTGCCTCTAATCACTTACACCTTCAGAAGAAATTCTGTGGTTTTAAAACGGCTGAATCCTGTCCCCGGGGACCGCCCTCACTTAATTCTACTCAGGTATGCATTATTGTTTCCCCCGCAATGATTGGATGGTTGACAATATCTCACATTGGTTGTCCCACCCATCTGGGCCCACCACCTTTTGCGCCGATCTGCAGACCAATGAGTTGACCTCATCTGGGAATTCCACTCTAAGCATGAGCAAAGTTGTCAGTAGAAACGGACTGCTTTACTTTGTGGTTCCAGCCGGTATTTTTCCACCATGTATACTGATCAGTATATGGGGGATTTTTTCGCGAGACTCCTGTTTGCGTTTGTCATAAAAGTCCTTAAATCAGGGGTTTTCTTGGCTGCTAGCCATATTTTGTACCTTAACAGGCATGCTGCTGTTTACAGGTGTGACTCCCACATTTTAATTGTCTAGGGCTGACTTCAACTGACCTATCAGGGGTACCGACAGGCTTAAGCTGGACCCTACAGCGAAGGCCCACATTTAGGCTCCTGGGACTTGTCCGGAGCCTCATTCCACTGCAGAGCATCAGAGAATAGGAGTCCCCACCCGCAGCAAGATCCCCTGAGGCTGCAACACCTCCCAAGAGACCTTGTGATACTTGCTTGCAACAGTGCCTTATTACAGAGCAGTATGTTCAATAAGAGAGCAATGACTTTTTATACAGAAAAAAAAGCAAAATTTGTATTAAATTCGTAATTGTGTGTGTATAACTAGTCAGGCATTCTTCATTGCCCGGACACACTCCTGTGTGTAAAAAAGCATCGCGAGCATTAGGCCGACCACTGCAGGGGCAAGCAAGACCAGCTGAGCCTTCTCATTATGGGCTCCTCACAGCCCTTCAAAGATGGCTGCCGCCTCCACCCTGCAATAATCAGACATGCTGCTGTTTACTGGAGTGCCTCCCCATCTTGATTGGCTAGGGCTGCCTTCATCTGACCTATCAGTGGTGCCGGCAGGCTTTAGCCAGCCCCTACACCGAAGGCCCACATCTGGGCCCCTGTCTGTGCCTGCCCGGGCTGAGGAGGGCTCGGTGGGGTCCCACCCCTGTCTCACAATCCAAACTATGAAGCAGCCTCCTGATGTTACCCCACACCTCTATGCTCTCTGCAGATCTACCAGTGAGTGAAGGCTGAACTTTCCTACTGCCTACTCCGCTAACAATCCTGAACCAAAACTGTGCCTATCTCACTCTGCCTTCCTTGCATCACCTAATCTACTTCTTCTTTACTGCATCTTGTGTCCTTTTTTGAAATTCAAATCTAGTTGTGTGCTTTTTAACACATTGCAGCCCATTTTGCATTGCATTTTGTGTCCTTTTTTGAAATTCAAATCTAGGTGTGTGCTTTTTAACGCCTTGCAGCCCATTTTGCATTGCATTGTGTGTCATTGGTGTTCTTTTGTAACTATTAGGCTACCTGGTGAGTTTATTGTGCTGTGCAGCCACTCCTCTTTCCTTCAACTGTCCTCTGCCACCCCAATGGCACTCACCATCTCCCCTATCTTCTCTAACTGCTACACTATCACCTACCCTCCCTCTCTCACAAAGTCTGGACGAAGAAAGCACAAAAAAGACATCCTGACCACTAACCATCGCAGACACCTATGTCAGTGCATCTTCCAGACAGGTCTTCACCGATATCCTCTTCTCTGTCCCCTCTCCAGATCTATGGACTTCTCATCTCATTGCTACTTTCTCGCCTTTCACATCCTCTGCCATTAATGGTGGCACCAAGTGGGAAGTTCTCTTGGCATGCTTGGCATCATCCAGGTGTATCATTAATGTCTATCACACTGGCACTATCTTGGTTCAGGGTCCTCAACCCAACCTCCTTCTCTTTGACCGGTGCCTCCCTCATTAACTTCGTTCCCACATCTGCCACTCCCTCTTCCACTCTCTCTGCCCCCCCTCCCTCCGACTAGGATATCACGCCCCTGAACCCCTCTTCGGAAAACCTTCAAAGGTGGAGACCTCCTTCATCTAGCCACCCTCAATGCTTGCTCAGCCGTCAAACAATCTGCCGACATCTGCATCCTTCTTGAAGGCGTTGACCTCGACATCCTCGCTCTTACCGAGATGTGGTTCAATGCCAGCTCAGTCACTGCTTTTGACTCAGTCTCCCTGATGGCTACAAAATTATCTCCAAGCCTTGCCCTAACCATCCTGGCGGTGGAGGTGCCTTGATTTTCCCTGAGTGGGACCCTTCCTCCCTCCTACCCACCCAGCCTTACTCTCCCTTTGAGATCCTGGTTTGCAAGTTGGTCATCTCTCCCTCCTCCTCTCTAACCAATGCCACTATCTACAGGCCACCTGGCTCTACCCCCTGTTCCTCTCTGAATGGACCAATTTCTGCTCCTTTCTCCTCACAACCACCTCTAAACTCCTTCTCTTGGGGAATTTCAACATCCATCTGGACTCCTCTATTACGGCATCCACTCCCTTCCGTGACCTCTGCACCTCACTCTCCTTCTCCATTCTCCCTTCTGGTCCAACCCACTCAGCTGGACAAACTCTTGATGCCCCTATCCACTCTGATCTTTCACTCTCCTGCCCACTGAACTCCACTCTCTCCTGGTCTGACTGCTCTCTCTCCTCCTCTCATCCAGGCCATCTCAGCCCTCTGAATGCACCTCCTCCGACCTTTCCAACCTCGTTCATGAAACAAGTGTCAGCTGCTGCCTTCTCATCCACTTTCATTCCCCTCTCCCTCTACTGCCGACTCTACCTCTGAATGCCCTATCAGCAACCTTCATCTGGCCATCACTAACACTCTGGACATTCTTGCCCCAGTCATGAGGATCTGCCTCAAAGCTGCCTGTAAGCGTAACACCTGGTACGACTGTGAACTTGCAGCCCTGAAACACAAGTGCAGAGCTGCAGAATGGAAGTGGTAGACCTCTGGCTCACCCTCTGACAAACTGGCCTGTCGCCTGCTCCAAAACAATACAGATGTTCCATCCGCGCCAAGAAAAGGGCCCACATCCAGGCGTGTATCTCTGGCGCATCCAACAACAAAGTTGAACTCTTCAAAATCTGCAGGGAACTAGCCAACCCTTGTGCAGTCTCCTCCTCACCCCTCCCCTCCCAAGCCCTCTGCACAGCATTGGCCACACACTTTACTACCAAAACACAGGACATCGTTTCGTCCCTCCCCCACCCCACCTCCCTCACCTCACTGCCTCCACTGTCTCCCTATGGCCTCTCACCCTCCTTCCTTTCCCCCCTCCTCCATGAAGGTATTTCAGGGCTGAAACAGGGTTGTCGGTTGGCTCCCGCGGTATTTTGCCTTTTTATATCCGACATGCAGGAAGCCTTCGAATAGGTGAGATCTTTCCCCCCTAAGATCGCGGGGACTTCCGTGGGAAGGTTGTTGAGGAAGAATAACTCCTGCTATTAGACCAGACTGCAGTTGGTCTACAGCGACAACTAAAGGCACTAGAGTTGTATATACAAGGAAATGGCCTCCGAATTAACCCAAAGAAATCAAAGATCCTGAGACTAGGCCCAACCATTGGTGTTAAAAATCTAAGGTGGTTCCTGTCGGGAGAAGTTGTACCAGTGGTCAAGGCCATGGTCTACCTGGGAATAACTTTAAACAACAGTATCCAAGATGGTCCGGGCATCGAAAGACTCAGAAGTAAAGTCACAAATCTAGCTTCCCAAGCACTGTTAATTAAGCGACAATACTGCTCTTTTTCCCTCCGACCTCTCATACACTTTTACAGATTGAAAGTTAAGCCCATTTTGACCTATGCCGCTGAGGCAAACTTTTTTCTTACTCCAGAGGTTTGGAAATTGTTGGAGGGCTTATTTTGGAAAAGAGTGTTGAGCTTACCAACATCTATCCCGATTGAAAGCGTGCGCAAAGAACTGGGTTTGTCTTCACTCTACATTTCCATGGTCTGGAAATCCGCGCCAAGAAAAGGGCCCACATCCAGGCGTGTATCTCTGGTGCATCCAACAACAAAGTTGAACTCTTCAAAATCTGCAGGGAACTAGCCAACCCTTGTGCAGTCTCCTCCTCACCCCTCCCCTCCCAAGCCCTCTGCACAGCATTGGCCACACACTTTACTACCAAAACACAGGACATCGTTTCGTCCCTCCCCCACCCCACCTCCCTCACCTCACTGCCTCCACTGTCTCCCTATGGCCTCTCACCCTCCTTCCTTTCCCCCCTCCTCCATGAAGGTATTTCAGGGCTGAAACAGGGTTGTCGGTTGGCTCCCGCGGTATTTTGCCTTTTTATATCCGACATGCAGGAAGCCTTCGAATAGGTGAGATCTTTCCCCCCTAAGATCGCGGGGACTTCCGTGGGAAGGTTGTTGAGGAAGAATAACTCCTGCTATTAGACCAGACTGCAGTTGGTCTACAGCGACAACTAAAGGCACTAGAGTTGTATATACAAGGAAATGGCCTCCGAATTAACCCAAAGAAATCAAAGATCCTGAGACTAGGCCCAACCATTGGTGTTAAAAATCTAAGGTGGTTCCTGTCGGGAGAAGTTGTACCAGTGGTCAAGGCCATGGTCTACCTGGGAATAACTTTAAACAACAGTATCCAAGATGGTCCGGGCATCGAAAGACTCAGAAGTAAAGTCACAAATCTAGCTTCCCAAGCACTGTTAATTAAGCGACAATACTGCTCTTTTTCCCTCCGACCTCTCATACACTTTTACAGATTGAAAGTTAAGCCCATTTTGACCTATGCCGCTGAGGCAAACTTTTTTCTTACTCCAGAGGTTTGGAAATTGTTGGAGGGCTTATTTTGGAAAAGAGTGTTGAGCTTACCAACATCTATCTTGATTGAAAGCGTGCGCAAAGAACTGGGTTTGTCTTCACTCTACATTTCCATGGTCTGGAAATCCGCGCCAAGAAAAGGGCCCACATCCAGGCGTGTATCTCTGGTGCATCCAACAACAAAGTTGAACTCTTCAAAATCTGCAGGGAACTAGCCAACCCTTGTGCAGTCTCCTCCTCACCCCTCCCCTCCCAAGCCCTCTGCACAGCATTGGCCACACACTTTACTACCAAAACACAGGACATCGTTTCGTCCCTCCCCCACCCCACCTCCCTCACCTCACTGCCTCCACTGTCTCCCTATGGCCTCTCGCCCTCCTTCCTTTCCCCCCTCCTCCATGAAGGTATTTCAGGGCTGAAACAGGGTTGTCGGTTGGCTCCCGCGGTATTTTGCCTTTTTATATCCGACATGCAGGAAGCCTTCGAATAGGTGAGATCTTTCCCCCCTAAGATCGCGGGGACTTCCGTGGGAAGGTTGTTGAGGAAGAATAACTCCTGCTATTAGACCAGACTGCAGTTGGTCTACAGCGACAACTAAAGGCACTAGAGTTGTATATACAAGGAAATGGCCTCCGAATTAACCCAAAGAAATCAAAGATCCTGAGACTAGGCCCAACCATTGGTGTTAAAAATCTAAGGTGGTTCCTGTCGGGAGAAGTTGTACCAGTGGTCAAGGCCATGGTCTACCTGGGAATAACTTTAAACAACAGTATCCAAGATGGTCCGGGCATCGAAAGACTCAGAAGTAAAGTCACAAATCTAGCTTCCCAAGCACTGTTAATTAAGCGACAATACTGCTCTTTTTCCCTCCGACCTCTCATACACTTTTACAGATTGAAAGTTAAGCCCATTTTGACCTATGCCGCTGAGGCAAACTTTTTTCTTACTCCAGAGGTTTGGAAATTGTTGGAGGGCTTATTTTGGAAAAGAGTGTTGAGCTTACCAACATCTATCCCGATTGAAAGCGTGCGCAAAGAACTGGGTTTGTCTTCACTCTACATTTCCATGGTCTGGAAATCCGCGCCAAGAAAAGGGCCCACATCCAGGCGTGTATCTCTGGTGCATCCAACAACAAAGTTGAACTCTTCAAAATCTGCAGGGAACTAGCCAACCCTTGTGCAGTCTCCTCCTCACCCCTCCCCTCCCAAGCCCTCTGCACAGCATTGGCCACACACTTTACTACCAAAACACAGGACATCGTTTCGTCCCTCCCCCACCCCACCTCCCTCACCTCACTGCCTCCACTGTCTCCCTATGGCCTCTCACCCTCCTTCCTTTCCCCCCTCCTCCATGAAGGTATTTCAGGGCTGAAACAGGGTTGTCGGTTGGCTCCCGCGGTATTTTGCCTTTTTATATCCGACATGCAGGAAGCCTTCGAATAGGTGAGATCTTTCCCCCCTAAGATCGCGGGGACTTCCGTGGGAAGGTTGTTGAGGAAGAATAACTCCTGCTATTAGACCAGACTGCAGTTGGTCTACAGCGACAACTAAAGGCACTAGAGTTGTATATACAAGGAAATGGCCTCCGAATTAACCCAAAGAAATCAAAGATCCTGAGACTAGGCCCAACCATTGGTGTTAAAAATCTAAGGTGGTTCCTGTCGGGAGAAGTTGTACCAGTGGTCAAGGCCATGGTCTACCTGGGAATAACTTTAAACAACAGTATCCAAGATGGTCCGGGCATCGAAAGACTCAGAAGTAAAGTCACAAATCTAGCTTCCCAAGCACTGTTAATTAAGCGACAATACTGCTCTTTTTCCCTCCGACCTCTCATACACTTTTACAGATTGAAAGTTAAGCCCATTTTGACCTATGCCGCTGAGGCAAACTTTTTTCTTACTCCAGAGGTTTGGAAATTGTTGGAGGGCTTATTTTGGAAAAGAGTGTTGAGCTTACCAACATCTATCCCGATTGAAAGCGTGCGCAAAGAACTGGGTTTGTCTTCACTCTACATTTCCATGGTCTGGAAATCCGCGCCAAGAAAAGGGCCCACATCCAGGCGTGTATCTCTGGTGCATCCAACAACAAAGTTGAACTCTTCAAAATCTGCAGGGAACTAGCCAACCCTTGTGCAGTCTCCTCCTCACCCCTCCCCTCCCAAGCCCTCTGCACAGCATTGGCCACACACTTTACTACCAAAACACAGGACATCGTTTCGTCCCTCCCCCACCCCACCTCCCTCACCTCACTGCCTCCACTGTCTCCCTATGGCCTCTCGCCCTCCTTCCTTTCCCCCCTCCTCCATGAAGGTATTTCAGGGCTGAAACAGGGTTGTCGGTTGGCTCCCGCGGTATTTTGCCTTTTTATATCCGACATGCAGGAAACCTTCGAATAGGTGAGATCTTTCCCCCCTAAGATCGCGGGGACTTCCGTGGGAAGGTTGTTGAGGAAGAAGAACTCCTGCTATTAGACCAGACTGCAGTTGGTCGACAGCGACAACTAAAGGCACTAGAGTTGTATATACAAGGAAATGGCCTCCGAATTAACCCAAAGAAATCAAAGATCCTGAGACTAGGCCCAACCATTGGTGTTAAAAATCTAAGGTGGTTCCTGTCGGGAGAAGTTGTACCAGTGGTCAAGGCCATGGTCTACCTGGGAATAACTTTAAACAACAGTATCCAAGATGGTCCGGGCATCGAAAGACTCAGAAGTAAAGTCACAAATCTATCTTCCCAAGCACTGTTAATTAAGCGACAATACTGCTCTTTTTCCCTCCGACCTCTCATACACTTTTACAGATTGAAAGTTTTGCCCATTTTGACCTATGTCGCTGAGGCAAACTTTTTTCTTACTCCAGAGGTTTGGAAATTGTTGGAGGGCTTATTTTGGAAAAGAGTGTTGAGCTTACCAACATCTATCCCGATTGAAAGCGTGCGCAAAGAACTGGGTTTGTCTACACTCTACATTTCCATGGTCTGGAAATCACTGACACTTTACGGCAAATTTCTGCATCCCCAGGAAAGAAGTGGGTTTTTGGCTATTAACGAAGCTATGACAAGAAAACAGATCCCGGCCTTAAACAAATTGCAGTTAATTTGTACAGAAATTCTGAACAATTTAGCTCTAAATCCGGATAATCTCTTGCAAAATCCGCAGAGGGTCAAGAGGAAACTCTTGGACTGGGACTGGAAAGTCACTTTGGACAGGCTTAGTGCTTTCCCGTCTATAACACAGGGCAAGGGCGAGCATTACTGTAGGGGTACTGTGCACCCGTATCTGGACAAATTTCCCTCAAGCACGGAAAGGCATCGCTTTCTAAAATTTTGTCTAAACCTCCTTCGTACAAGAGAAGTTCTAGGGAGAAGAAATAAAAAGGAGGGGCAATCAAGTTTGTTGTGTTGCTGCTGTGGACAGGCGGTTGAAACTCTACAGCACCTGGTGATGAACTGTGGTTCTTTATTGAGTCTTGGAGAATAATGGTTGGGGACGCACTTTCGAAATCTAAGCACCTTATCTATGCAGGAGAGGTGGTCAATCCTAAGAAGGGGAGGAAAAGTATCCATGACTTTGGCCTTGATGAATTTCATGAGAGAATTTCTTTTTAAACTGGAGACTTAGCTATTTCCCTTTTCCTTGTTTTTACTTTTATTTCTTTTTCCTTCTTTTTTTTTATTCTGTTTTATTACTTTTCCTCCCTATATATAGCTGATGTAATGTGTGTTTTCTTTTTTCTGTTAAACATTGATTTTAAGATGCATTTAAAGTTTTTTTGGAAACTAATTGATGCATTAAAAAAATAAAAAAAATAAAAAAGAAGGTATTTTTCAAACAGGTTTCCCCCTGCTCCTCCAGAACCATTAAGGACCATATTGGCTCTCTTACACCTGCACTTGCTGATTTCTGCAACCACTCCTTCCCCTCCTCCCTCAAGCATTCTCTTGTGCACCCCCTCCTGAAAAACCTTCAGCAGACCCCACCTGTCCAGCCAACTACCGCCTATATCTATCACCCCCTTCCTCCGGAAACTCCTGAAGAAACTGGCCTTCCCCTAACTTACCTCACACACAGAACTCTTTGGTTGCCTCCACGACCATCAATCTGGATTTCCGGCATCCAGAGGCACGGAAAGTGCTCTTCTGAACACCCGTGAGGAACTGCTTGCATCTCTGGATTCTAACTCTCCAGCTGTCCTCATTTTACTTGATCTTTCCTTTGCTTTTGGCATGGTCGATCATTCCATCCTCATAAAACAGCTCCATGATACCCTGGGTATGTTGGAGCCAGCACTGGACTTGCTGACCTCCTTCCTCAATGATATGATATGATATGATAGTTTATTTATATAGCGCCTATACACAATGTGTTTCAAAGCGCTTCAAGGCAAGGAAGGGAACAAGGGAAAATACAACGATATTCTTACAGGCCATGAAGAGCAAGGATGTGAAATTAACTATCGTACTCGGCCTGACGACATTTCAGATAGAGCAAGTGCTAAGACATAGATAAGGAAGGAAGGGGAAGAGTGGGAAGGAAATGGAAACAGACAGGCGACTACCGTACTAGGCCTGACGACATTTCTGGTAGAGCCTCTGAAAAACAAAAGGTGAGGGAGAGGGGTGCAGAAAGGGAGGGGAGGAAAAAAACAAGTGATTATCGTACTAGGCCTGACAACGTTTCAGATAGTGCTGGAGGGAGGGGGGACACAGTAAGGGGATAGGGGAGCGACAGACGAGGTTGCTATCATAGTAGGTCCAGGGACAATTCTGATAGAGTAAGTGCATAGAAGAAAGTAAGGGGGAGGGGAGGAGATAGGAAAAGGGAGAGGGGAGGGGAGGAGAGAACAGAGAGTAAGCAGTCAAAAAGAGTGGAGAAGCAAGAGAGGAGAGCGAATACAATTGCAGAAGTCAGTAGTAACACATAATGTTGCAAGCCAGGATACAAGATGAAGATGGAACAGCATGATTCAGGGCCACCATGAGTACAAGATGCAAAGGAAGTCCAGAATGAGAGTTGAGAAAGGGTGACACACCATGAATCAATGAAGTCCATAAAAGTAAAATCCAGCATTGGCCACAAGACAGCGATGGTGAAATCAGAATGTATCAGGACAGACTCCTGCAGGAAGGGGGTGTGCACAAGGGAACAACACGGGGGGACCAGAGAGGGGTGGGTGGCCTGTTGGGACAGAGGGTGTAAACACATGACCGTCCCAGGTTATTCTGGCCGCTTTCTCCTCCCCTACCTCTTTCTCCTCCTGTGGTGTCCCCCAGGGCTCCAACCTCTCTCCCTGGCTCTTTAACACCTACCTTGCTCCACTAGCACAACTCATTTCCACCTTCTCCCATAACCTCCAGTGTTACGAAGATAACACACAACTCTTCTTCAAACTTCCCTCTGACCTTCTCCTTACTTCCATTATTCCGGACTGCCTATCTGCCAACCAGTCCTGGTGCACTTCCAATGATCTTTGCCTCAATGCCAGCAAGACTGAGCTTGTTCCTATTGGGACTCCTGCTCCCTCTGGCCATCCTCTATGGGTTCTCCCCCATCTCCTTCATCCAAAGCCAGAAACCTTGGAGTTATCTTCGACTCCTCTCTTTCCTTCATCCCTCACATTCAGGACCTTGCCAAGAAGTCCCACTTTCAACTCTTGCTTATGAAAGAAATTCTCGCTTTTCTCACTTTCCCCCAGAAGCTGAATGTCTCCAGAGCTCTGGTTCTCTCTAGGCTAGAAAACTGCAATAGGTGTTTCTTGAATCTACTCTCTTCTTCTCTACGACCCCTCCAGTTAATCCAGAATAGGGCAGCAAGACTTATCCTTGGTCTCAAGCCCAGGGACCGCAACTCCCCAGCCCTAAAAACTCTCCACTGGTTGCTGCTGCAAGAATCAAATTCAAATCCCTCTACATCATCCATAAGGCTGTCTGGGGCTGGGAACGACACTATCTACAACTTGTTCTTACTAAATACTCTCCCTCTAGATCTTTACGTTCCTCTGGTACCAACTCCATGTGTGTCAAGCATTTCGTTAAACAGAGGGCTGGTGGCCAATCTCTCTCCTCAGCTGGCTCCCTCTTATGGAACAGTCTCCCTCTTCCTCTTCGTCTTGACTTTCCTTTTCACCTCTCCCTTCCCTTCCTCCCTCCTCTGCTCATCCCATAGTTGCTGAGATTGGTGACTAGGGCTCTTCTGGACCTTGGGCTCTGACACCCAATAACCTTCAGCCTCCACCCACTCCCAGCACTTGCACTGGCACACTCTGGCCTATGAGCCCGCACTTACCTATTTATTGGCAGCTGACCTCTCCCTAGCACTTCCTTCACTGGGCACTTACATCCGCTGCTCACTCACGAGCATGGGCACTCCTAGCACTCCCCCCTCTCCCTCATCCCCTTTCCTCTCTCTGCAATTGCACTTTCTGAATGCTTACAAGGCCTAGTAGGTACGTATGTATCCTTCTGTGTTTAATTGATTTTCAATCCCATGTTCCCTCCCTGTTGCCCTGTGGGCACTTTGAAACTCAATTTACTTACTGTATAAGCACCTAACAAATGCACAATAAATAAATACAATACAGTAAATATTTATGCAAGATTCTCTTCTTTACACATGTGAGTTGGCAGCTGCAGCTTTCCCCCCTTCCTAATGATAGCATGCCTAAACTTCCTTCAAGTGGCGCGGGTCTTGCCCCAGTGGGATTGGACATTTTCTGGGGGTTAACGAGGTGGCCTGCTTGCAAAGGACTCCGAGGGACTACTCCTACTGATGCTCTTCCTTCAGGGAAGAGAGTTTATTTTTTCCTCCTTGTGACAAGCACCTGCCAGTAGACCTGGGCATGGTGGGGTGAGCCTGGGGATGCACCCCACGCTGCTCGCTTGCCCAGCGTTACACATTGGCAGTAGCACCCAGCCACAATGCCTACCCACCTTTTCCACCAAGATCATCGGGAAAGGAATGGGCCTTTCCCAATGGTGACAGAAACTCCTACTAGATCCATGGGTACACCAACTAAAGCATAGAAAATACAACTTAACAGTGTCAGGAGGGAGGAGTAAACACATTGGTGCATGAGTCTATTCTGAGAGGACCTAAGGTCCTAGGCCCATGCCCAGTTTCCTATTTTAATCACAAGATATCAGGGTTGTCGCATCCTGGAAGTCTCCTTCAGGTCACCCAGTCTCGGGGTATTTAAAGTCAACCAGAGCACTTCTTTGTGTGTCCTTGACTATTGCTCTGCTATATGAGCTATCCTCATGGGCCATACAGGTGTAAATCCTAAACTCCTACTGGACCACTACCCTGTAACTCCCCCATCTTTCCCTACGGGACGCCTTAAACAATGGCTAGCAGGAATGGGCCCCCCTGCATGGCTGCTTTTCAGATTGAAGTTATTCTTATCCAATGCTCAAAAACAGTCCTATAGCTCCCACCAGGGCCCAACCTAACTGCTTCCAATACTCGTTGTTATGTTATGGTTGCCTCAAAGATTCCCACCAAGGTCCCACCAAGGTCTGGGTAGTGCCCCATTAGGCTCGGTCACTACTGTCTTAATAGCTTTCGACTCTAGCTATGGTCTGCGGTAGTGTCCCACCAGCCTTCTTTCACCAAGCTTTCTTTGGTATGTAATCTCTCTCAGGGACTGGGCAATCTGCCACAGCCACCTGTTGCCTCCTACCATTGCCTATAAACACACACACTCATTGATACACTGTGATAACACCCTCAGAATTAGGTGGCATAGGCCTCTTTGTAAACTGTGGGGATGGTCCTAAATTCACCAGTAAACCCTGTGATTGGTGTTTCTGTTTCCCCATTGTCATCGGTTTGTTGGATTGGTCTGATCTTCATGGTTTCACCTTCTCCCAATTTGTTTCCCCTTTTCTCATCCATTTCATGTACTAGGCATTCCCTAATTGCTCGTTCGGTTTTATTGCAGGCTGTCGCTGAGCAGATTGGAACGATTGAGGGACGGACACAGAAGATTACCAAAATATCCAAGGCATGTTTATTGGGGAGGGATACAAGACTGATAAAATAAAGAAGGGGCCCCAAAATCACAGCTTCCCCAAAACGGGCAAATCCAGCAAAGCCTGTGGGTACAAATAAACATTCTCCTCCAATGCAATACAATGTCTCAATTCTGGTTCCCTCCCAGAGGTCTTGACCATGTTCGTTGTCACTTATAGTCTAGGGGATTAAGTGACATGCACTTCTTTCATGATTGTGGATTTCTTTGGATCTTCTGCTCATCCTAGTTCTCTCTGGTTCACAGGAGACCCTACCTCCTCCATCTAAAGCATGAGTTTGCTTGCATGTTAGGATCCAGGCAGCAGTGGCATTAGGAGGCCTAAATACTAGTAGGTCAAACCGCTAAATTCTGAACCGGGGCTGTACCACTTAGATTGGTATGCAAGCTGAATTTGATCTTGCTCCTCTACTCCCCCTCTGGGGGAACTGACTCTGTTCCCCAACTACCCATCATCCTCTACCTCCTCGATGAGCTGGGATGATGTTGTTCCTAAGAGGGTCTCCCCGTCCTGTCCTCTTCTTTGATCTCTCATGCATTCCCCTCTTGTCTGCTCTATCACCTCAGCACACTGTCATGTACTTGTACATTTTCCCTTCCAGTGAGACTTCTAGTGTGCCTGCCTCTCTTCCTTGTCTGCTTCTGTTCCTTGTGTCCTATATCCCTTCACCTCTCTTTTTCTCTTGCAACCTCTTCTATTCTCTCCTTCCCATACTAGGTTCTCTGCACCTCCTGATCTTTCTTCTGCTCCTCCTTACCCTCCTCTTTCTTAGTTGACCTCTCCTCTTTACTCACCTCATGCTCCCTATCCCCTTTCTCACTCAATTGCCTTCATTTACTCATCGCCACCTCCTTAGCTACCACCTCTCCCTCCCATCCCCTACTGTCTGAAGCCACTTTCATCATCTGGAACAACAATTTAGTTGCGGGATTGCAGTTCAGGGGTATTAAAAGACTCATTCTAAAACATGATCTGCAATTATTTACATCATTTGTACTGATGAGGCAACCCCAGTTTAATGCCCTACAAGTCTGACAATTCTAAACTCACTCTTGGGAACAAGAAATGCACTGTTTTGTAATAATATTAAATTTTGTTTAAAAATAGAGGTCTTTCTGACTCAAAATTTCTAACAAACAGAATAAGCAATACCGGATTTGATTGGCATCACGTATTTAGAAAAACACCTACCTTTAACATAACAGGTGCTATTTGCTTAGAATAATAAATTAGATATGTTCACATACTTTTATATAATAAAAAAAACAGTAAGCACAGGATTCTTTAAACAAGGTTTCAATTAAAAACTTTTGAAAATTAATGTTATTTTAATTTTGATAATGTTTCAAAATGACGTGCTTTGGAACAATCCAAGTATTTAGAAAATCTACAAATCACGCACTATTGTGCTCAGATCTGAACTTATGGTCAACACCTTCATGTATGAGGCCCTTTAAAATTCAAAACAATTAAACTGGCTAGGTTATTTCAAAACATATATTTAATATCTCTGGGCCAAATCAAAGAGAGAAACAGACTCAACCCTAGGTCTCTTTGAGTCATATCCCCCTTATCAACATCCATTCAGCTCTTGTGTGGAATATGCCAAATATGCTCATTAATGAATGTTGCTTGACTGTGGCTTTGATAGAGAAACAGATCTTGTAACTCAGCTGTCGGTCTGTGAGGTCCTAAGCTTGCAGAGATCTCAGATCCAGAAATTCTCTCACAACTGCAATCATCAGGGAAAATGATGTATTAATGTATGATAAAAGGGAGGCAGATTCTACCAGTATTAGGATTAATATTCTATAGGTATGTAGCTTCTTTAGGTTTTCTTTAAGGGTCTCATTTAACTTGCTTTTTTCAATTTCTTTCTTGGTGCAAGAGAGCGAGACTCTGCGTAGAGTGGTCAGTCTCTCCCCTCTATCTGGAATGCTAGCAGGGCCTCTCAGCTAGGCCCCAAGAGCTAAATCCACTTGTAGGCGCTATGGCTAGGGTCATGGGCACTGGAGACCTCTGTTCATATTATTATCTGTACTGGAGCTTGATTAATGACTTCTCCTTTCCTCACCAGATCTTCTCCTCTTCCCTCTTTCCAGTTGGGATTGAATCTCCTTTTCTTTAATCCTGGCTGAATACCTTAGACCAGTTAATTTGAGGTATATACAGACTATTCACCACTCTCTTACTGAGTTATATTGATGCAGTATTGTGATGTGTTGAACACTGTGATTGGTCCTGGTTACACTATGGAACATTGATATGTACATCCCTACAATGTGATTTGTTAAAAGTGCAAGGATTGTAGTGCTGTGTCTTTCTCCGATTAAAACCCTCTATTTCTCTGGGTGAAATGTCACATGCTAAACCTCTCCCAACAATTGAACATATCCCATAAGTAATGACATTGGCAAAAGGAGAGTTTTGTTGAGATAAATATGATGCCTAATATATGCGGTTTGAAAATTCTTTGTACTCTATCTGATATTTGACCTTGATCGACACACAAATGGCATGACACAAGGGGCTGATTAACAAAAGCCTTATTAGGAGCTGTGCACTCGTTAGGCCCAAAATAAGAAACAGGGAGGTTTTTAACCAAGCTAATGTTGTCCAAATTGTGATTCTCCTGAGTGTGGGCAGTCCTTCATGTCTGACTTAATGAGAAAAGGGTTCTCAGGGTAGATGAAGAGTGAGCTGGCGTGGGCTTGGTCCTTATCCAGCACTGGTGCTCGGTCAGGCTTGGCAGTGCTTCTTCCTTGCTACACATGGGTGAGTGTGGTTTTCCACTATTCTTTGGCTTATATATTGTGCTTACGCCACTAGGTATGAATGACCTTCTTTTGTTTCTCCTTTACTCCCTACATTAGCTCTTAGGCATCACTGTTGTGCTTCAGGCAGTCTTCAAGCATTACTCATAGTGTGCCATCTCGTTTGTTTGGTTTTTGGTGTTGTTTTGCACTCGTTCTAACATCTTTAACAATGTGCATATTTCCATTTTCTCCACAGTAATCTGTAGTGCTATTGGTCTTGTCAGTATGTTTTAATTTTAGGAAACAGGTAGGATTATACCTGTTTTAGTTCTCTTTTCATCTTGTTCCTAAAGTAGCACATGGTTTACAATGAGACCTCAGATATTGCTCATTGTGTGTAGGCTTTTTATTGTGTTATATATTTTATATGTCATGAATTTATTTAATTGTGTTTGTTATTATTAGATGTAACTTTGGGCGCTTTTCATCTGGCATTTTGATTCCTATGTATCATGACATTGTTAAGGTGTTTTTTGTTCATATTATTTATGTTATGCCTTTGTTGATATTGTTCTCTTTGCATCTATGTTTAACATTGTTAAAGTGTTTTTTATTATTTTGCACTATGGGATTCTCATGTGTAAGGGTGTGTGCCTTATTATTGACACTGGGTCTTGACAGTAAATAACATGATGGTTCGTCTGGGTAACTCTCAGATCCTTTTAATTATATTTTCATTTCAGACATGCCCTGATGAAGGATAACGGTTTATCCAAAATGCATTGTCATTTGTTTGTTCTGTTTTCTCTGTTTTCATCTTCATAACCAATTAATTAAATGGTTATGAAATTGAACCTGCAGACGACTACGCCTGCGGGTTTGTTCACGCTTTACAAATGCAAAAAATAAATAATCCGTTGTTGAGTACTTTATTTAAATGTCTTTAGGTTTCTATGTACTATTGTGGTACCGTGCCTTGTGCGTGGATATTTTTGGGAGCATGCAGTATTACAGTCAGGTGACTGTAATCCTTTCTATGTTCCCAAATGAAAAGTTCCCCTACTTCTCCATACTCCTGGGGCCAGGGATTACCGAGCAGGTTAATGCAATATCTGTTATGCTTATATTCTTAAATTTAAAAGGGTCCCACATAATCATCTCAGGGTCTGTCTCAACTTAGTTCTTAGTCTCAGGTTTAAGAAGTACCCATAACCTTCTTCCTAGCTCTTCTGAAGGTCACTTATGCTTGGTTCTCAGTCCCACACCCTTCTTCTCTGGCCACCTCAAAAGTCACTCTCTCTCCCTCTCTCTACTTGGACCTCAGTCATGGGATTAATGTCTTCCAACACCCTTCTTCTGGCTTTCACAAGAGGGAGCCTCTTCCTAAGTCTAAGCTCTGGACTGGAGCCTTTTGTTGGCATCTGGACACAATGACATGGGGAAGCTGGGATTGAACCAAGGCCTGGAGCTGCGGAAAGACATAAAGCCACTCTATGGTGTAGTCAGAGTACTCCCTATGTCTCCTACCACCTCCCTTTCCATCAGGGTTCTAGTTTTCCAGTCAACTACTCTAGTCTATCTCTCACAATGCATTTCTAAACCCAAGACATGTTCCTGCAGGGTCCTGCCTTTGAACTTCTTTCTTTCTCATTCTCTCTTTCCTTCTGTCACGCCCCCATCCACATCCGCATGCCCTCCTAGTGCATCCCGTAATTCCATCAATATACGGCAGAATCATAGCACACAACAAGACACCACACGCACCATTGCACATTCTCGCCTTCAGGTTTGCCGACAAGGGGCTGGCCGAACTCTGCGACGCTGGTTTATGCCTCGCTCTCCATTCCTGCATTGGCGGTTGCCGTGCAGACGCACCATGAGCATTCCGCGTCTCCGCTGCCGACGCTTGGACGTTCCTCCTCCACGCGTCCAATCGCGTGTGCGCCAATCACGTGTGTGAGTCACGTGATCACTGGAGCAAGCGTTCAAAAGCGATGCGCGAACTCCCATCCACGCTTCACAGCTGATCTAGGTTGGACTACGGACGCTGCTATCCTTGATCTTGGATTTTGCCTTTGGACTCCGACCCGCTTCCTCTTTCGTACCTCGCCTGGACCTGCTTCTTCCTGGTTTTGACCTTGGCTACTCCCACGGACTGCTTCTTGGATTTCCCTTGTTTGGTACCTTGTATTGAACCGCTCCCCCTGGACACGACCTTGGCTTTTCTCCTGGACTGCAATTGGATTATCCTTTGGTTTGAACTCAGCTCTCTGCATCACGTGCCATCTAGTTTGGCTCACAGTACCAGGTTCCGTATCAGGTGGTGATTCCATCCTTCAAGTGCTTTGCCAGGCTGTAACCTTGTCGTCAACCCTGCCGGCCCCTCAGACAGACACCCTACATCACATTCCAGACAACCACTCAGGGTAAGCTCCTTATAGATAAACATTTAGGATTGTGCACAGGGTATAATTGTTATCTAACCCGCGTGTTTGCTTTACAGTGGTCAGGGGAAGACATCTTCCGACATTCCTGGTTCTGGCTGACGACATTCACCACCTGTGGCCTCAAGGGCTGCTCGGGCAGTATATTGACTGTTTGCTCGAGTGGAACTTGGGGACAGAGGTATCATCGCCTACACGACCATCAAGTCCTGACAGACTGTGAAGCCACTTCTGGTCGTTCAGGCGATGGAATCCGCTGCCGGGGATCCCGTGGCCGCTCTAATGCAAGCGGTTGCATCCCTTAGAACGGAAGTGGCGGCTGCCACAACCGCGATTCATCATCGCTTAGACACCATCCAGAGCAACCGCAACCCTTTACCGCCAGATGCCGAATTTGGGGATCCGGCACCACCTACCCCGGGGCCCTCTGCACCGCTCACGCCACCTACTCCTGTGGTATTGCCCTCTCAGTTTCCTTTGGCATCCCCTGAGAAGTTCCAGGGGGACCCCAGAAAATACCGTACCTTTATCAATCAATGTAAGCTTCATTTCCTGTGTCGGCCCTTAGTGTTTCATGATTCCACCACAAAAGCCGCTTTTCTGCTTTCCCATCTGTCCGGGGTTGCCGCTACTTGGGCTAATCCTTTCCTTGAAAACGACCACCCGGCCCTTTATGATTTCGACCTCCTGGTGAGGGAGTTGGCAAAAATATTTGACACCAGGTATAAAGCCCAGTCCCGGGACCTCGAGCTGCTAGAGCTATCCCAAGGCAGACAGTCTTTGATAGAATACATCACACATTTCAACCAGTTGTCAGCTGAAACCTCATGGCCAGAAAACAAGAAAGCCGTGGTGTTCTACAAAGGTTTATGTAACGCTATGAAGGACGCTCTTTCTGTTGTACCTTCCCTTCCTGACACCTATTCCGATCTGGTAGGCCTAGCCCTACAGGTAGACGCTCGGAAGTCTGAATGCCGGATGGAGTCAGGCCTTTCTGTAAAAACCTTGCCCTCTACCCCAGATGGTGCTGGGGAACCCATGCAAATAGGAGGTCTACGAAGCCCTATTACCCAAACCGAAAGAGAGCGTCGAAGAACCGACAATGCATGCTTCTATTGTGGCCTCAGTGGACATTTTGTCAAGGAGTGCCCTCGACGTCCAAAGAACAAGGCTTCGGGTTTTCAGAAAGCTCGCCCTTGAATAGGGGGGACAAGGCGAGCTCGGTTTATAACCCCGGGATTCCTTCATTCGGTCCAATAAGGCCAGTAGTTGTTCAAGCGGTTCTTCAACCGGCCAGAGAGTGTTCACATGAAGTCCACATCGTCATTGATTCAGGAGCCACTGGTTGCTTCATCGACATATCATTGGCCAAGTCACTGAACCTTCCTCTAGTGACCAAGATACATCCCGAACTGGTCCAGACAGTGGACGGTTCCTCCCTCGTATCCGGTCCGATCAAGCAACAAACCGCCCAAATGGACGTGACCATCCAGGGCAACCATAAGGAACAACTGTCCTTTGATCTGATATCCACACCTCAGTTCGGGATAATCTTGGGTCTTCCCTGGTTGAAAAAACATAACCCTCTCATCGATTGGGGTACTGGTCAGGTTTCATTTGAATCTGAGGTCTGCCAACAATTTTGCCTACTGGACGACGATGTTCTCATCAGTCCCGCAAGGGCACTCGGGGGGCTACGCATAGTGGTTGAGAGTCCTCCTGAAGGGGCACACAGGGAGTCCTATGGGAGCCACTGTGTCAGGGGTACCCCCGGAATACCACGATTTCCATTCGGTTTTTGACAAAGCCTCTGCCGAAGTACTACCACTCCACAGACGGTATGATTGTCCCATTGATCTGATCGATGGGGCAACGCTTCCCAAGGGGCGCATATATTCGCTATCACCATCAGAAGAAATGGCCCTGAAGGAATACATAGGTCATGCTCTTCAATTAGGTCACATCAGGCCTTCTTCATCCCCTGTGGCTAGTCCCATATTCTTCGTTCCGAAGAAGGAGGGAGACCTCCGTCCATGTGTAGATTACAGACGCCTGAATGCGATCACCATAAAAAACCGCTACCCTCTCCCACTCATATTGACCTTGCTAGACAAGTTGACCAATGCTTCTGTATATACCAAGTTGGACCTACGGGGAGCATACAATCTGGTCCGTATGCGCTCTGGTGACGAGTGGAAAACGGCATTCTGCTCCCGTCAGGGGTTGTATGAGTATATGGTGATGCCTTTTGGCCTTTCCAATGCCCCTGCCACTTTTCAAAGGTTCGTAAACGACATATTTAATGATAAATGATATACTGGACATATATGTCGTAGTATATCTAGATGACATACTAGTCTTTTCCCAAACTATGGCCGAGCATGTCCTTCATGTTAGGGAAGTACTCACACGACTCAGAAAACATTCCTTATATGCCAAACCTGAGAAATGCCTATTTCACACAGCCAAAGTCGAATTCCTGGGGTTTCATATATCCCCTGGGGGGCTGACTATGAACCAGTCCAAGGTCCAAGCTATCATAGACTGGCCGATCCCTGTCACTGTGAAACAACTGCAATCTTTCTTGGGGTTCGCTAACTTTTATCGGAGATTCATCGCAAATTTCTCTTCCATTGTGGCACCCCTAACCACATTGACCAGTCCCGCGGTGTTGTTTGACTGGACCGCTACACATCAGGTAGCCTTTGATACCCTCAAAACCTTGTTCACCATGGCTCCTGTCTTGCAACACCCGGACCCAGAACTCCCGTATGTTGTGGAAGCAGATGCCTCTTCATTCGCTTTGGGGGCCATCCTGTCCCAACCATGTCCCTCCACCGGAGCACTACACCCGGTGGCCTACCATTCCAGGAAATTCACACCGACCGAGACACACTATACGGTCACCGAAAAAGAGCTCCTAGCAATCAGGGATGCTTTGCTGGTCTGGAGACATCATCTCCTAGGAGCAAAGCACCAGACCACAGTCTACACTGACCACAAAAACCTACAGGACCTAGCGTCATTGAAATGCGTTAACAGTAGACAAGTTCGTTGGCATCTTTTCTTTTCTGCCTATGATTTCATTGTCAAGCACAGACCTGGGGCGATCCATGGAAAAGCTGACGCCCTGTCTTGTTCACCAGGGGGGGTGCCCCTTCCTTCGTATCCTGAAATGCTTCTGGGCGAAGGCCATGTAGTTTGTGCTTGCACACCACCCCCACATATGTTGACTGCTATTCGACAATGGGTTGCACAACGTCCCCAGATACTAACTGACTGGGATCCTGACATACAAGACGGCTTGCCTTTTGTTCAAGGGAAACTATTCCTACCCACCAATGATACACGTAACCAGGCTTTGGACTGGTCCCATAATGCTCTCATCAATGGTCACCCAGGTCCACGACGAACCCTGGAATTATTGAAACGCTGGTGCTGGTGGCCATCGATGCGACGAGATGTGGAGACTTATGTCAACACCTGCTCTATATGAGCACGGTGCAAAACACAGAGAGGCCGTCCATTGGGATTACTACAGCCCCTGCCCATACCCCCAAAACCTTGGCATACGGTGTCCATGGATCTGATAACAGAATTACCACGTATTCGGGGTTATGACACAGTTTGGGTAGTAGTGGACTCATACACCAAAATGGCCCGCTTTATACCATGTAAAGGCATCCCCACCGCTCCTTCCTTGGCTCAAATGTTCTTCAGGTCCGTTTTCTGTCTGTTCGGTCTGCCATGTGTCGTTGTGTCGGATCGTGGAACACAGTTCACGTCACGTTTCTGGGTGGCCCTTACCAATCTACTGGGTATTGACGCGCGCGTCTCGTCGGCCTACCATCCCGAAAGCGATGGTCAGACCGAAAGAGTAAATCAGGCCCTGGAACAGTACCTACGTTGTTTAGCCTTGCAATTTCAATACACCTGGCTTGATTCTCTACATTACGCAGAATTTGCCTACAACAACACCATGCATTCATCCACTGGGTTCTCCCCTTTTTACTCACTCTATGGCCAGCATCCACGTTCTCTCCCTTTTTCTGATTCTGACCTTTCCAATACCCCCGCACTACGGACCACGACTCCGGCGTCAAATGACTGTGCCCGGGATCTCGCTTCCATACATGCTCAAACCCTTGTCCATCTCCGGGAAGCACAGGAGTCGATGCGGACAGCCGCTAACAAAAGGAGAAAGGAGGCCCCTTCATACTCACCGGGCGATCGGGTGTGGTTGTCTACCCGTCACCTGCGCATAACAGGTTCACGTAAACTACTACCCCGTTTCGTCGGCCCATATAGGGTCTCCAAGGTCCTGAATCCGGTTGCTTACCGTCTTGCTGTCCCCGCTTCGTGGAGACTGCACCCTGTTTTTCACACGTCCCTTCTCAAACCCTGCCCTGATACCACTCGCATGACGTCCACTCCCGGTCCTGTCCCACTGGCCTCCCAGGAGGATTATGAGGTTAGCGCTATTTTGGGGTCCCGGATTGTTAGAGGGCAGTTGCAGTACCTGGTTGATTGGTTGGGCTATGGTCCTGAGGAACGGTCCTGGGTTCCGTCTCCTGACGTCCATGCTCCGTTGTTGGTGGCTCGGTTCCACAGGGAGTACCCTTCAAGCCTACGGGGTCGTGGGCCTTTGAGGGGGGGGGCTCTGTCACGCCCCCATCCACATCCGCATGCCCTCCTAGTGCATCCCGTAATTCCGTCAATATACGGCAGAATCATAGCACACAACCGCACCATTGCACATTCTCGCCTTCAGGTTTGCCGACAAGGGGCTGGCCGAACTCTGCGACGCTGGTTTATGCCTCGCTCTCCATTCCTGCATTGGCGGTTGCCGTGGAGACGCACCATGAGCATTCCGCGTCTCCGCTGCCGACGCTTGGACGTTCCTCCTCCACGCGTCCAATCGCGTGTGCGCCAATCACGTGTGTGAGTCACGTGATCACTGGAGCGAGCGTTCAAAAGCGACGCGCGAACTCCCATCCACGCTTCACAGCTGATCTAGGTTGGACTACGGACGCTGCTATCCTTGATCTTGGATTTTGCCTTTGGACTTCGACCCGCTTCCTCTTTCGTACCTCGCCTGGACCTGCTTCTTCCTGGTTTTGACCTCGGCTACTCCCACGGACTGCTTCTTGGATTTCCCTTGTTTGGTACCTTGTATTGAACCGCTCCCCCTGGACACGACCTTGGCTTTTCTCCTGGACTGCAATTGGATTATCCTTTGGTTTGAACTCAGCTCTCTGCATCACGTGCCATCTAGTTTGGCTCACAGTACCAGGTTCCGTATCAGGTGGTGATTCCATCCTTCAAGTGCTTTGCCAGGCTGCAACCTTGTCGTCAACCCTGCCGGCCCCTCAGACAGACACCCTACATCACATTCCAGACAACCACTCAGGGTAAGCTCCTTATAGATAAACATTTAGGATTGTGCACAGGGTATAATTGTTATCTAACCCGCGTGTTTGCCTTACAGTGGTCAGGGGAAGACATCTTCCGGCATTCCTGGTTCCGGCTGACGACATTCACCACCTGTGGCCTCAAGGGCTGCTCGGGCAGTATATTGACTGTTTGCTCGAGTGGAACTTGGGGACAGAGGTATCATCGCCTACACGACCATCAAGTCCTGACACCTTCTCTCACTTTCACTCGCTCTCTCATTTACCTCCCTCTCTCTTTGCTGAGCTTCATCTGCCTCTAAAAGAACGCTATACCACAGTCCCTTTCCTCCACCCCTCCTATGTGTTTTCAGTTGATGTTTTTGACCTATCCTGCCTGCAGTTCCTCCACCTCTCTGTACATAACACATTGTTTTCATATGTTTTCATTATTTAAATTAAACTCAGACAATTAATGCATATGAATAGGGAAAACACCTCCTCTGACCATATCTTTTGGAAAATCCTACATCATGTTGGGAACACAAAACAGTTTTTATTAACACATTATTTCATAGAAAACAATAATTGAAAAACAGATCAACTGTACACACAGACAAAATATATGGATCATTAAAAAAGGGAACAATCAAAGATATGTGGCTAAAGTGCCATAAGTGCATACTGGTCTGATGCATATAAAGTGCAAAGTGTGACTGGTGCTGAGCGCAATCAAGGAGATGGCACACACATGCCTAGTCTCAGTTGCAAAGAACCTAAAACAGACCATCTAGTGTACAATGTTAACAGAATATGTGTTATAACATAGTCCTTATAAAGGAGGCTGAATCAAAGTGCTAATGTTCGAAAAAAGTAACATGGCTCCAATGGTAAGCGCACTCGTTTCGACAAACACAGATAATTTAGTCTTCCACATGGCCACAGAAATAGCTGAAACAAATATAAGCACATCATGAAGCCACTGTCCACAAACACGCGATGCAAGATGTCCCATCAGTAAACAAAAAAGTACCTGTATCATGTCATGTAGGTCAATCGGAGAGACAGTTTTCAGCTTATAATTCCTAAAATGCACAAACAATGTAGAAGGCGAAACTAATCCTTTACTTACTCATAAAGAAGCCAAATAAAACCATATGCACCACACATAAGAGCCATCGTAAATCCAGTTCAGCGCAGCAAAAGCCAAAAGAAAACACAACAAAGCACATTACCTGAGTTAAAAGTTGGGCAGACGTAGCAACAATGGAATGGACCTCAAACGCATCAAATTGCACTGACTAAAAACAAAGAAAGTGCACAGCCATTGTTCTCGCACTCGTCACATCTACACAAACAACTAACCTTAATTAGACCTTTCAAGGTCTGACAAAAAACATCAGTGGGGGACATTTTTGGAAACTTGAGTCATCTACATTGTAGAGGCATACCGTCCAAAGCCAATGCCCGGTGCCTAGATGCAAAGCAACGTACAGCGTTATCCTCCATTAGTATGCCAACAATAAAGCACAAAACACTACACTATCGCACACTGCCTGGAAAGATATAATAACCTTAGCTTAGCCAAAAATTCTGAACAAAGAGCATTGTGAGAAACCAGAGAGTATCTCACGTACTGATCCCACAGGGATTTGTCATCCAGGTGGTCAGGACACGGCCATCGCTGTTCGATTCAGTTCCTGGTGGTGGACCAGTGCAGGAGGATCCCCTGGATGAGAGGTCCTCGGGAAGTAGGGTAGTGGCATACGATGGTGAGACGTGTTATCCCATTTCCTTTCAAACCTCTTCCCCATCCTACTGTGCAAGATTCACTGACCTTCCAACTTCTACCCCACCCCCATTTTCATGTAAACACTGAGACAAGGAAGAGAGGTATCGGGATGTCAATCTGGAAAAGTGAATACCCTTCATTTGGCTGATAGACGTACCTTGATGGCCGAAGGCCAACCGTCTTATGCACAGAATTACAGACTGCTATGCTTGACCAACAAGCGGCCATTTTAAACGTAGCAAGAATCGCCATTTTGCTTGTTAACCATTGCTCATTGCTTTCTGTCTAAACTGCTTTGCAGCCTGCAATTCTTGCGAATTCTGCTTACTCTGCTCAACTGTTAACATTGTTGTCTGAATATGAAAGGGCAAGGCTGCGGGACTGAGGACTTCGTTGAAACTCCTCATGAGCAGCCCAGAAAGGAATGCCCACACTCCCTCTCTGTAGCCTTGAGGGAGAGCTGCAGGGCATTTAATCATTTCACAGCTGCCAGCCAGTCTCGTACTGTGGTAGAATATGTTAGAATAAAGCAGCTAAAGGCTTGAATTATGCTCTTCTTACGGCCCCCCTTCACAAAACCCTTAAGAGCATGTCGGCTCCCAGGACACGAATAGCACCTCATAGATAGCAAAGTTTGGAATGTGACTCTTCCCCCGTGTGCAGCTTGCTTCCAAGAACAGAAGCACCGTGTTCTGTTCAACAACTAGAAGATGCCTCCGCACTTTCTAAATTGCACATTGGTACTAGAATAGACATTGAAAGTGTCATAATTGTCATACTCATCGGAAATGTCCATCATCATCCCGAGTTCAAAGAAACTCAATAAAAGGGAGGTGTTAAACATGTCATAGCTGATTGTATGATATGCATTTTGTATATATGTAACTGATGTACGTAATTCGCTCTCTTGGGTCCCTCGAGGTCTAGAGAATACACGTTGCGGGGCGCGAGACCACAGTTGGCCAATTGGGACTATTTTTGCTTGCAATAAACCCTAGCATTGGGAATTTGAACCTCGTGTCTGGCGCATCCTTTCGTGTATGGTTATTGCCTTGTTTCCATATCGCGAGGGACCCCTAAGGGCCCCTTTCAAGATGGCGCCCGAATAGGGACCCTCCCCCACTTGCCCCTTCGTAGACGTTGTAACGGAGTAAAGGCAGAGAACGGCGAGGACGGGACGACCGAGCCGGGATCAAGAGGTGTACGGGGCGCCCTGTAGAAGTGAGGAGAGATTCCTTCCACAGATCTGCACACATCTGATCCCTGATCGGCGTACCGGGCCAGAGGGCAAAGGAGGCGAGGGTCCCGAAATGAGGCAGAAGCCAGAGAAGCGCAGACACGACGTTGGGAGGGGTTGCGTCAGGACACAGGCGACTTGTTTTATCAGGTGAGTCATTCCCCGATTCAAACGAAACCCTGATTATTGGTAGAGTGTTAATTTTGCAAATTCAAAAATCCAGAGTAAGGTTGGTTAACCAAGGGGAAGGTTAAAAACATGCCTGGAGTACTGTCCACTTTAGCGGGGCTTTTCCGCTGCGGTAGACAGTCCTTGGAAAATGGCCAAAGTGCACCGCCTGGGGGAACGCCGGCTTATGACATGTATGCAAAATATGGTGTGGGTGCGATAATATTTTGTGAAATTTGGCATAGGCAAACTAGAAAGCAACAGGACCATCAGTGGCCGATTAATGGTAGCTTTGAGATTGCGAGGATAGATAACTTAGAAAGGGTGTTGATAAGGGGAAAAGCGCGACCCGCAGCTTTTGAGACTATCGAAGATTGGAGGAGGGAAGCAATGCTCCGATTTAGGAGTAGAGAGAAGCATGCGCGTAGAACAAATCGAAGCTTGAGGTAGCAGAAGAAAAGGAGGAGGAGGAGTGGACGGCAAGTCTAAGACGGGAAGGGAGATGTGAGCAAATGAACATAGAAGGAATATACCTGCAGCGGGAACTACACATAGCAGATGAATTAATGGAACATTTGTTAAGCCATACGGGTCGAGGCCCAAAACCAGGAACGAAACCAAACACGGCAGTAGTGACTGCGCAGGCCAAATCAGTAGCTCTCATACCCCCTCCCGCAGCCCAAGCACTTCCCCTCACGCAAGCATTAACCCACGCCCCACCCACAGCTCAAGCCCTCCCACAAGCGCAGACCGCAGACGCGCAATTTCCCCGCACCCAGGAAGGCCCTTCACAGATGCCACCTGTGTCACTTGTCCCATCCGCACCTCCCGCTCCAGAGACAGACTCAGCACCATCCGCCCCTCCCGAAGTCGAAATTGAGACCGGGGATGCGAGAGGCGGGGCTGAAGGAACAGGATTTGGACGGGTAACTCGCAGCGCGATCAGCAAAGAAAGAAAGGTTGAATTACAGCAAGAGGCAGAAATGTACATAGAAGGAAATGATGGGACGGCAGCATTGGCCTCATTATATGGGTACCGAAGAAGCAACGAGAGACAGGTAGTGTTGGAATACATGGGGAAATTTTTGGTGGGAGAATGGAAAAAGTTACTTGGGAAATTACCGCCACAACGATTGTTAGATTTGAACCAATTAGCGTGTTGTAGAATAAAAGATGAAGAAGTAAAGGAACATGTGAATGGACTTTTTGATCTTAAAAATGAGTTGGATAATGATTATGCTGAAATGTTTGCTGCACCTGGGCACAGGGGTTGGGATATTAGAAGAGATGGGAGAGGGACGGTAGAACCATACATACAGCGGAGACATTCAATGTCATCTGTACAGAGGGGCGACAAGCTGAAAGTATGTATACGGGAAGCGATAAAGTGGATGTCGAATCCTAGTATCCCAACAATGGTCATACATGACATATTTGACGAATATTCCATGCCAATGAAAAGAAAGGCACTGCAATCGATGGCTGAACATTTAATAGACAAGGATATAAAAAACAATAAGGCTAGCCCACCCAAGATACTAGCCGTATACAAGAGAGCATTCGAGCGAAGTACAGGAGAAACAGGCCTATCACTGGACTTAGGAATACTATTGAACTTAAGAGAAGGGGGAGGGATCGTGAGTGGGGCATTTCCAATGAGAGAGGTTCCGCCCACGTTTGTACAAAAAGTAGAGGTACCTGCGACGGGTACAGTAGAAGCGCAGGTAACACCAGCCCATTTCACCGCCCAGTATGTGCATGTCCCCTTTTCCAGGCAAGAGGTGAATACTATAAAACAGACGATTCCCGATATAAGAAAGAATCCAGCAGATTTCTACAAGGAAGTAGAGACAACCCTGAGATCAGCAGTGCTTACTATGAGCGATATAGATTTGATTTTCCCAGTCATTTTGCCAGCAGATATATGGAACAGATAAGGACAGTAGATGACGTGGGGGCTTTTGGCGCCACATGGGCAGAGTTACTATTGGAGGACAAAAATAAAAAAGTAGGGGAAAATCCGGGAACCCGCATGGCAGATCTACCAGAACGGATAATGCGGCGATTGAGAGAAATAATTCCAGAAAGAAGGATTCAGTGGGACAAATTAACTACATGTGTACAGGGCAAGGATGAGCCAGTAACTGATTATTTCAATAGATTTGAAGGAGTATTCACAGACTTCAGTGGGCAGGATGTGAGCACAGAGTCGGGGAAAAGGCTATTTGTTGATAAATATGTGAGGGAACTAATATTACCAATTCAAGATATGTTAATGGCGTTGGAAAGTGCCTGGGCAGCAAAACCGGTGAGTGAGATATTACACATAGCCCAATATTACGAGAACAGGGTAAATGTGGCGAAAGAAAGAGAGATGAAGGATAGAGTACATTTTAAAACGAGGCTGTTACTGCAGCAGGTAATTGGATACAATAGAGGTAGAGGAAATGCGCAAGGCAGAGGAAATTCGAATAATATGCACAAGGTGTCATTGGGATTAAATCAATGTGCGTATTGTAAAGAGGAAGGACACTGGCTAGCACAATGCCCGCACCTACAGAATAGAGGTGGGTTTGGCCAGAGAAGGCCTCATAGAGGACATCAGGGGTCAAATGGCCCAAGCAGAAATAGCATGCAGCAGCAGCAGGGATATACCAATGGAGGTAATCAAAACCAATCCCATGGTCAAAACCAAGCTCAACAGAACCAGGCATTGAACCAAAGAGTTCCGAACCAAAATCAGGGCGGGCAGGGCCAACAGAGAAATGATCAGAGTGGAGGACACAGAGGGGGAAATGGGAATATTTTTGATACACAGCCAAACACGTATTATAGCAGCAGCGGTGACTACACATCGGAGGATGTGTAATTTTTGCAATAGGACAGCCCACGGCAGGGGTCGGAACCAGTGTCTATTCCCGTGAATCAGAGAGGACCCTACGTAGAAATAAGAGTCGGGAATAAGGAGCACCGTTTCCTTATAGATACAGGGGCACAAAAGTGTTCGATAGACCACCACTTGGTTCCGGAGATCCCACTGTCGGGGCAAAAGAATGTTTCTGTAGGGTTCGCAGGTACACCAATAATTAACCCTGTGTCCGAAGCTGTCCCAATTACAATAGGACCATTTACGGAACAGTGTCCATTTCTTCTGACAGAAAATTGTGGGGAGAACTTGCTAGGATTAAATTTGTTGAGAAAATTGGGGGCAGTACCATATCGTTTCATAATTGATCTGTGCGCATTGAACAAAGTGGTAGACCCACAATTCACTTTGGTCCCAGATGTCACAACAATACTGACAATGATACCGGCCACTGCAGAATACTTTAGTGTAGTTGATTTGAAGAACGCGTTCTTTAGCATTCCAGTGGATAAAAGCAGTAGATATCTGTTTGCGTTCACTCTAGAAGGGCGATCATTCACATTCACACGCATTCCACAAGGATACACAGAAAGCCCGAGCATTTACAGCAGGGCACTAAAGGAACAGCTAGATATGCTAGAACTACCAACAGGTTGCGCACTCTTGCAGAACATAGATGACTTGTTACTAGCTGCTGACACAAAAGAGATCTGCAAAGAAAGTACTATATTACTATTGACACAACTAGCGACCCATGGTCACAAGGCAAGTTTGAAGAAATTCCAGTATAATCAAAAGGAGGTGTTTTATTTGGGTTACCTACTTTCGAAAGAAGGGAGAAGATTAACACCAGAACGCATAGAAAGTATTTCTAGTATGCCTATTCCAAAAACTCAAAAAGGAGTGAGAGCTGTAATAGGCATGGCCTCTTATTGTCGGCAGTGGATCAGTAATTTTGCGTTGATTGTGAAGCCGATGATGAAATTAACTAAAAAGGATGCAGTGATGCCTTTACAGTGGGATGAGGAATGTCAGAAAGCGTTTGAACAATTGAAAGTTGCATTATGTTCCGTGTCAGTTTTAGGCACACCAAACTACAAGAAAATATTTAGACTATTTGTGAGCGAGAGTGAAGGATGTGCATTGGCGGTTTTGACACAGGAACAAGGTGGAAGAAATAGGCCGTGCGGCTATTATTCTTCCGCGCTGGACCCTGTAGCGCGCACTACCACGATGTTTGCGATCTGTTGCTGCGGCTGCTGCGTCAGTGAAACAAACGGAAGGAATGGTATTGGGGCATACTTTAATTCTGATGGTGCCACATGCCATAGACGTTCTATTAAACAGAACACAGACGCAACACCTCACCTCTGCTAGACTAACAAGATATGAGCTCATCTTGTTTGCACGCCACATCCAAATTATGAGGTGTAGCGCATTGAATCCTGCAGAATTAATGCCATTGCCCATAGCAGAAATTGGTGACAACGAATCACCACCCCTTGATTGTTTAATGGTCACTGAAGAAGAGACAAAGGGAAGAATTGATTTGAGCGACACCCCACAGAAAGAGCCAGATGGAGAGTTGTTTTGCGATGCCTCTTGTTTTAAATTACCTGATGGCACATCAACTGCCGCATATGCAATTACTACCCTAGAGAGTGTTGTAGAAAGCAGAAGAATCCCCTACAATTCGGCACAAGCCGCAGAAATAATAGCACTGACCCGAGGCTGTGAACATCTGAAAATTTGAATGTAAACATATATACTGACAGTCAGTACGCGTTCGGGGTGGTTCATAACTTTGGTCGACTCTGGGCTGAGAGGGGTTTCTTGACATCACATAGAGCTAGGATTCAACATGGCCCTTTGATTGTACGATTGTTGTCTGCACTTACGTTTCCAAAGCACCTAGCAATAGCAAAATGCGAGGCGCATAAAAAGGTAACCTGTAAAGTGGGAGAGGGAAACGCATTTGCAGACAGGATGGCGAAACAAACAGCCACTGATTTGAGTACTAGAATGATGACAGTACAGACTGAGGAAGTACCTTGTATGATAGAGAATGGAGTTGCCACAGTCAAAGAAATGCAGGCTGAGGCCACGACCGAAGAGATTCAGGGGTGGGCTGAGGGCTCTGCTGAGTTAGATTTGGAAGGATGTTGGGTGGACAAAGAGACCAAGAACTGGATGTTGCCAAATTGTTACGTAACCGCAATGGTTACAATGGCGCAAAGCCCTACCCACATTTGCACGAAGAAGATGGTACAGCATTTATCCACAGTATGGAAAAATGAGCACATAAAAAAGAATGCAGAAAGGCTAGTGCAGAATTGTATTACGTGCCTGCAACACAATGTAGGGAAGGGAACCGTGACTCCAGTAGGTAGTTTTGGCCCATCCTCTATGCCATTCGAGGTGATCCATTTTGATTTCATAGAAATGGAAAGGTGCCAGAACCACAAATATGTGTTAGTGGTGATTTGTGCATTTAGCAAGTGGGTGGAGGCATATCCTTTAAAAGACTGTACTGCCATGTCATCAGCAAAAGTAATGTTGAAGGAGTATTTCTCCCGATTCGGGCTGCCCCGTGTCCTGTGGTCAGATAACGGCCCACATTTTGTGGGCGCAGTGGTGTTACAGATCTGTGCAGGTCTACAGATAGAGAAACGAATCCACAGTTCCAGGCATCCCAGTTCTGCCGGGCTTGTTGAGAGACATAATGGTATCTTAAAGTCAAAGATAGCTAAAATCTGTGCTGGGAGCAAGTTGAGTTGGGTGGATGCATTACCCCTAGTGCTATTGTGCATGCGCACGTCTGTGCAGGCTAAAACTGGGCTCTCCCCCTATGAAATTATAATGGGGATACCAGCAAATGTATGGTGCGCGCCTCAGCCCAAAAGACTATGCGAGGTAGAACATCCTGTGTTAAGCACGTACTGTGGCCTTTTAATGCAGAAGTTGCGTTTGATTCATCAGCAGGTGCAGGAGGCGTTACCAGTGAGGTACACAGGCCTGGTGCACGCGCTGGAGCCAGGAGACTGGGTGCTGTTGAAAGATTTTGAGCGGAAAACAGCATTAGCACCCAGGTGGCGCGGCCCCTATCAAGTGTTGCTGGCGACGCAGACGGCCATACGGGTGGACGGCCGCAAGGCTACCCATGCCAAAAAGTTCCCAGCTTCACTGAAAACTTTGCCTGATCCAGACGACCAGAAAGAGACAATGATCATGGAAAGGAAAGAAACTGTTGCCAGTCCACTGCCACAGCATCAGCCTGAGCGTGAAGTGAAAGTTGAAACAAAGCCTAAGCGAGAAGTGAAACTCAAAACAGAGCCTGAGGAGGCTGCCAGGAAGGGGAAAGGGCGAAAAGTGCCCCAACGTTGCTCAGCAGAAACAACATCACTGCCGAGCGACACAAACTCTGCATTGCAAACACGAGCAGAAACAACGCATGTACCCCTTTGGCGCCCACCAGCTTCTGCAAACGCACCAAGGCCAGAGAAAGAAACTACATCATTGCCACGGCGCTCATCGCTACCCATCATTGTGCCGCAGGCTGACACTGAGCCTGATACTGGAAGTGCAACGGCACTATTCACGGATCATACAATACCAGGAGTGAAATGGTATAATTTGCGGCCTCCACAGGCAAAGTGATCCACAGATCTTTGGTGCTTTTCTTTTGCCTTTGGTTCCACTCACGGACGGAGTAGGAACCAGGGGCGTAGAGGAGAGAAGTGTGAGAGCCCCCTTGTGACTGTCTTTTTTTAATATAATGGTTTTGTAGCTGCAAGTCGGACAATTCAAGACTCACAGCTCCTCGGTGCGCTTATAATAAAGTACATGTGTCAGGAGCCAGAGCAGGACAAGCTGGACGCACATAAGTACTAAGGCTGATAGAGTACATGTGTCCTAAGCCAGAGAGAGACAAGCTGGATGCACATAGTACTCCGTCAACAAAGAACTGTTCAGAAATAGTTTGAGCAGTGGAATAAAAGACAACTAATCTTGCTTGGAGTGGATAAGTGATTGAGGCTGTGGGAAAAGCTGGCAGAATTGAACTGTGACATTTCCGTTGAACTTTTCTGGCATCAAGAATGAGAGACATTTGCGACGAACTTTGCCAGCAAGAAGAAGGACGATGAAGAACAAATCAAGACCAGTTTCAGCTTCCTCCTGCACCCCTGCTGAAAAGATGATAGTTTTAAGGACTGTAAATTTAGGGGAAAAAGCATGGTAAAAGGAATAAGGTACTGATTTGGACATTGGTCCTGTGTTCTCTAAGTATGGTAGTACCAACAATAATAGCTATTACACTATGGTTCCTGGAGTACGTGTACCCATTAGAAACACTTTTGCCAAAAGCAGCTACTGAAAGCCCGGTTCATGTAATCACTGGTACTTTGTCCCCAATGGAAGAAAGACATAGAGAAGGATATGGCAACAATACATTGTTGCTCATCATGAACATGACCCATGCGGTTGTAAAGAAAAAATATTGCTGGGTTTGTGCCCATTTACCACAGCATGGTGGGAAAGGGATAGGCTGGTATGTACAACCGTTATCATTGGTTTATTCATGTGAAGTATCGTTGAGTGCAATGTTCTTTGGGAAATGGAACAAGAGTAATACGGGTCAGCTAGATGAGACCAATATGAATGAATTTGAGGAAGTGATCATGAGACCTGTGGGTTGGTCCATATTCCACAAAACTTGCGTGTTTTCACCAGATCCCATGAGGAAAAATACACGAAAGACAACAAGACTAGATAGATTACATAGGCAGAATAGACCGATCCCGCCAGCAGAAGAAACATCAGTAATGACAGTTCGAATGAGGGATGAATGGAATAAAGATGCTGTCCCCCCTGCTTATACAGTGAATTACAGCCCCAAAACTGCTCCCCTATGTTTAAAGAAAAAAGGTTCCTATAAAGTAGGAACGTTTAGCAGCTGCCTGAACACAGTGGTTTTAAAGCACGAAATAGAACCCGTGTACGTAGGGGACCCTGTTTACTTTATATGTGGGGAAAAAGCATATCCATGGTTACCTAGGAACTGGGGAGGTACATGCTACCTAGGTCTACTGTTTCCAGGACTGTTCCTCTTGGAAACAGCAGAAGTAGCCAGACGAACAAAAGGTAGAACTCAAAGGAGTAGCGATGATGGAATGATAGCAATGGATGTAGCCAAATCGTTTATACCATTCTTGGCCCAAATAGAAAATTCCTACAATATAAGAAAACTGTCCAGAATATTAAAAAATACAATAGATTCAACAACAGATATTTTATTCAATATGACGTTAGAAGAGAAAGGAATAAGACTAATGGCACTACAACACTGTAATTTCTATGCAACATTGTAAGCTTTGTATATTCTGTTCACTGCGCCCGGTTACCCTTGGGTCTGGCGCGCAATACAAATAAATAAACAAACAAACAAACAAAACAGAATGGCTCTTGACATAATATTAGTTGATCGTGGGGGAGTTTGCAAACTCGTAAAAACTGCATGCTGTGTATTCATAGATGACTACTCCCCTACCATATTCAGAGCCATCAGGAAACTACATGTCCTTAGTTCCACACTCTCTACTGAAGAAGGGGGTTGGGGGATAGGATCCTGGTTTTGGGGACTATTGCGGTCCTGGGGATGGAAGCTAATTTCGATACTAGTGGTGGTACTTGGTATATTCATAACATGTTGCTGTTGCATACAATGCCTACCAATAGTTTGCACTGAGATAACTGCGGGATGTACTAAGGGATGTATGCACATGGTGTCGAGAGGAAAACAAACGCATGGCCGAAATAACAAAGACACTGATGAAACAAAAACAGTAAAACAATTCATGGCTATAGACATTAATGATGAAGATGATGCTTATGATAACATGAAAGGTTCAGATATAGATACCCCAGACTTATCCTCATCAGAGGAGGATACAATGAATGAATAAGACGTTTGGCATACGGCCAAAAGGAGGGTTTGTCAATCTGGAAAAGTGAATACCCTTCATTTGGATGATAGACGTATCTTGATGGCCGAAGGCCAACCGTCTTATGCACAGAATTACAGACTGCTATGCTTGACCAACAAGCGGCCATTTTAAACGTCGCAAGAATCGCCATTTTGCTTGTTAACCATTGCTCATTGCTTTCTGTCTAAACTGCTTTGCAGCTTGCAATTCTTGCGAATTCTGCTTACTCTGCTCAACTGTTAACATTGTTGTCTGAATATGAAAGGGCAAGGCCGCGGGACTGAGGAGTTCGTTGAAACTCCTCATGAGCAGCCCAGAAAGGAATGCCCACGCTCCCTCTCTGTAGCCTTGAGGGAGAGCTGCAGGGCATTTAATCATTTCACAGCTGCCAGCCAGTCTCGTACTGTGGTAGAATTTGTTAGAATAAAGCAACTAAAGGCTTGAATTATGCTCTTCTCACGGCCCCCCTTCACAAAACCCTTAAGAGCATGTCGGCTCCCAGGACATGAATAGCACCTCATAGATAGCAAAGTTTGGAATGTGACTCTTCCCCCGTGTGCAGCTTGCTTCCAAGAACAGAAGCACTGTGTTCTGTTCAACAACTAGAAGATGCCTCCGCACTTTCTAAATTGCACATTGTTACTAGAATAGACATCGAAAGTGTCATAATTGTCATACTCGTCGGAAATGTCCATCATCATCCCGAGTTCAAAGAAACTCAATAAAAGGGGGGAGTTAAACATGTCATAGCTGATTGTATGATATGCATTTTGTATATATGTAACTGAGGTACGTAATTCGCTCTCTTGCGTCCCTCGAGGTCTAGAGAATACACGTTGCGGGGCGTGAGACCACAGTTGGCCAATTGTGACTATTTTTGCTTGCAATAAATACTAGCATTGGGAATTTGAACCTCGTGTCTGGCGCATCCTTTCGTGTATGGTTAATTCCTTGTTTCCATATCGCGAGGGACCCCTAAGGGCCCCTTTCAGGGAAGATAGAGAATACTGACAGAAACCCCAGTCAGACACACAAAACAGACTCCTTCCTTTTGACAGCAGACTGTCCCAGTAATGAGGCCAGGCAAAGACAGGCCTCCCTTCACAACTATGCGCACCTGAACCTAATTACCTCTCCCAGGAAGTATAAAAGGGGGAAAACAAAGGCACACTTTGAGCAAATTGGCGAGGCTGGAATGTGCTGGCAAGCAGGAGAAAGACCAAGCAAGCTGCAGAGACCCTGGGAGACCTGGAGGAGGAGAACACTGACCAAACACTGGCCCTGTTACCTGAGAGGAGACTGCAGTGTGGAGAGGGAACTGTGCCTCCAGAAGGCAAGACCAGGGGCAGCTGGAGTTGCCTGGCGGTACCCACAGCAGAACTTCCCCCACCCTAGGCCTCTGAGGGACAGGCTGTGAGAACCTGACCTCAGTTCAACATCCCCTTTTGGCCCCTGCATCTTCCAAAGCCATGGAATGCCATTTTGGGGAGCTCTAAAGTGTGAGAATAATCCTTACAGTGCATTCTGGGACTGGGAGTCGAAAAGCAATTATTTCGAGAAGTGTCATTTTTTAGAGGAGGCTCGAGCGTGGCTCAAGGAAACCTTCTCTGTGAACTGTAAATCTTGAGGGAAGGCTTAAAACCGACTGAGGGAAGCCTTCGGTGTGAACTGTGCTGCATGAGAGAAGGCTCGAGCCTGATCAAGGGAAGCCTTCAGTGTGAACTTAAAGAACTTTTGGCAAGTGAGGCAAAGCACACGAAGGAGCAGGTCTTCCTAGGTGGCAGCTGAACCCAGGACGAGAGACGAAGGAGCAGAGATTGGGTGCAAGGAGGGAGAAGCCCTTGACCCTTGCCACAGAAAATCGTGAAACTTGTAGAAACTGGAAAATAGCAAGCAACCATCCCAGCTGCCCAGTGTGTTTGAAATATCTGGGGCCCTTCTGCCCAACTGAACGACAGAGGGAGGAGGTACAGCTGCCAGAGAAACGTCCTTGGCTCTAGGGATCAAACCGCCAAGCAAAACCTCCTTACAGCCGGTGAGTGTAGGAAGCTAAGAGATACCAGACTGGAATGAAAGGGAGGTTGTGGATGGCAACAGTGTTACGAGAAGAAATAAGAAATAGCGTGTTCAGGAAAAGACGTGAGTGAAGGCCAGACGGCGCAGAGTGGTCCGGCATCGGTGACTTCCCAATCGAAGGTCTCTGACAAGATAATCTCCAATGCGTCCGATTTAAGGGAGACCACAGTGCTGAGAGAATAGGGGATCCGAACCAGACTGAGGGAGACCCAGGGTGGATGTCCCACCAAATAGTTGAAATCAAGGAAAGGAATGTTATGGAATAAGAAAGCAAGCAAGCAAGACTTTCTATGACAGAGACCTTTTTTGCAGATCCCATAGAAGACCCTGCCTTGCGAAGGTCCTGATAAGACTGTTTCTGTGTTCACAGAACAGCTGAAGTGTGCTGTCCTCGAGTGACCGGCCTTTTCCCATGCTAAAAACGTGGGGAAGGGAGGCAAAGGCCATAAACATCTTGACTTATTATTTTGTGAACTCTTCTTTCTTTTTCATCAACTACACCCCACATTATTTGTTGTTTAAAAGTACGGAGTGGCAATCTTATTTTGTCAGTAGAGGCCATTTTCTTTGACACGACACCACAAGGACAGCGTTTTCTTTATTTTGATGGTAGAAGCTTGCTCCCATCTTAGATTTAGGTTTAGATTAGGCATTTTCCTTACCCTTAAAAAGGTTCAATAAGCCAAGGTCACTTGTGTCTGTCTTACTGTTGCCACCATGGTTTCCTTACAGCATCCGACCGCAGGAAACTACAATGTGTGGTTCCTCACCGAACTGACTCCCACAAATGAGCAATCGGACACAAGTACAGCGAGTTGCTGCTTGGAGATTAAAATAAAATGACAACTTTTTCCAGCTTAATGTGACAAGTTAAAATAGCTGCCAGATTGTGCAAAAACATCAATGCCTAAAACTATCAAAATAAAGGGGGCATATGGTAAACAATACGTGAGGAATTACAAAAATAGGGTCAATGGCAGGAAAATAACTCTCAATACAATACCATGTAGACGGAAAAAAGGAGCATAGGCGATCCTAAAGCTACTCAATAATCAAACAGTAAGTTAAAGCTGGACTTCAAAGTACACACCAAAGGTGGCCAATCATACAAAAAGCTATAACAATGGTCATAACGGTACCAACCAGTCCATCTGGTCATTCAGGCCATCAGTATGAGACCAGAGCAGGTATATCTAATACTGTTCATGTTTAGCCAACAAAATATCCATGGGTATCCACTTTTTTAACAACCAACCAATGGAAATCATCTACAGCAGTGGTATTCAAACTTTTTAGGCCTCGCTTTTGTCGCCTTCGGAAGAGCCACGAATCGTCTGCAGGGCAAAGCGGTCCGGAACCTGGAAAAGCGTAATAGTCAGTAATAGTCAGCTGATCGAACGTGCGTATTGGCGTCTGGTAGCAGACGCCAATACGCACGTTCGATCAGCTGACTATTACGCTTTTCCAGGTTCCGGACCGCTTTGCCCTGCAGGCGATTCGTGGCTCTTCCGAAGGTGACAAAAGCGCTGCTCCGTATGCGCTTGGTACATGCGGCGCCCACGTTATCCATAAGATACTGTCTCTGACTAATGAAAAACGGCCAGCTAACACACCGCTCAAGTGGATCTACAAACAGATCCTTTTAGAGATTTGTACAACACCCGATCTTTTTGGGATGACACCTCTAGACTATCTAATGAAAACACTGTTTGAGGCTACCCCAGCGGTTATCATATTAATTATAGGCGCCCTTTATCGATACACCTTCAGTGATTAAGACACCTGCCCGCGTCAAAACTCTGTGCAGCGTACCACAACCTTCGTGTGTCGTATATAGTGGGTTCATCGTGTTAAAGAACACGGCGACTAAGAAGTACTCAGCACTACCAAAATTAACTACACTGTGCTTCTCCTTTTGTCCTGAAGACGGCTACACTTGCATCAACAGACAATGTCTTTGTGCTTTGCCTGATTGTTTCTGATGCCATTAGCCAAAACATATGTCGACACTCACAAAACCTTAGAAACCAATTAGGTTTTCTTGTTCATTTGATAGAGCGGGTTCAATCACACAATGCTCTACATGTAAGAGTTGGTTGGTTTACATCAAGTGTTTACACTACCTCTCTTGTCTCTTCATGCACTAACCCCACTTTAAAAACCATTCATGATATAATTAATCTATACAATGTGTCTTTGTTTACTCTTTTAGATTGGTTTTAACTTATTAAAATAAAAAACAATTTTTTGCTATGATCCAGTGGTTTACTTTCTAATATTTCTCTACGAATGTTTTTGTAAGTGTAATTTGATGTTTCTTGCTCCTTTTTAGTTTATCTTCTAACAAGTGTCCTGGAGTTGATTTCCCCCAATAATAGGCACACCATTCATCTGACTGTGGTTTCAAGGGCACAGGGTCACCTCCTCTTCCTGTTGCTCTCTTTACCTATAAGGTAACAGGGCAATGCCGTACCAGAGTACAGCAATACAGCTCCACACAATCCTTGGGGCTCCCTTCCCCAAGTCTCAAGCAGCACAGTTCAAAGACAAAGGTGTCTTCAGGCTCCGTCCTCAAGACAGCACTTGTAATCCATCAAGTCTCGGGGGTTCCCTTCCCCAAGAGTTCAACGTAGCATTCTCTGGTTAGCTTCATCAGTCTGCTTATAGTACTTCTCCTTGGTTTCTTTTTACAATGGGCCGCATTACGAGTTTGGAGGTAGCCATGCCGTTTTTAGCGGCACGGCTACCCCCAAACTTCGGTCCGGGTCCAGGTTCCGCAAAAGGGGACTTACCGGGCCATTCCAACCTTGGAGGGCCTGGTAATTCCCTTTCGCGGGACCTTGACCCGGTACGTCCCCATTCCCATTTGAACCCCAATAGGGCTCAATGGGAAAGGGGTGGATGCTAACAACGGGCCAGTTAATGATGGGCCTGTTGTTAGCATCCTGTACTGCTAGCGGGTCCCGTTCTGCATGTCTGGTCTGTCCAGGCATCCAGAGCGGGACCCGCTGCAGAACTCGTAATGTGGCGGACCGGAATGAACTGTGCCGGTCCCTTACTGGCACTAGTCATTCCGTGGCCCCCACAGTCCTAATGAGGCCCAATGTCTTTTAGTTTTCCTCATTTAGGACTCACTGGTCTAGGCGCAGTTGTCAAACCACACCGTCCACCCATCACAGGTCACGCAACCGGGAAACCCCAAGCTCTCCAGTTCACACAAGTTAATATGCACTTGTTCCTGTGTACAGATTCACACTAATTTGCCATGTCTCAGCCTGTTGACTTTAGCTTCATACTTTCCTGGTTTCTCCCAGTTAGCCTCTTGGCTTTGGCCCCACTTGTCACACCTCTCTTGCCAGGCTTTACCCTTATTGCGCTGTTTCCAGTTATAATGTTCACTTTTTTCTGCATAATGCTTTTCAAATGGGCACGTTCCTCTTGGCTTCTGTTCGGCATTAGCTTTGCCCATAAAACATAAAGTTCTGTATTTTTTAATTTGTTCATGATTTTATTATTAGCATTCGATTTAAAAATAAAACCTTATAGCTACATTCAGCAGAATCAAACATACACAATAAGCAAAAATGAAAATTGTGGAAATAAAAAATAAAAATCATCTCTCCTTAGCAGTGGGTACATTCCAATTTACTTTCAATAATTGTGAAGGCTTCTTATAGGAAGGATAGTAAAGCCAATGTTATGGAGACTCGTTCTCCCTGAAGTAGAATGCTCCACTATTATTCCGCCAAAAGCGTTGAATTTTGAGGATGAAATCTTCCCAGCCACCTAGTTCTTTGCAATCGCAGTTCCGGGCATGTTAAAGTCAGGTGATACAATGTTTCATGCTTTTCCTTGCAAAGGCTACAATTATAATTTTGCAAGGTCTTATGTTTTCTTGCTTCTATTATTTCTCTGGTTGGCGTCAAGTTAAAGCGGAATCACATGAACTGACTTCTTAAGTGGCTGCTAGGGAATCTTGTCAAATACCTTGCCACTTTGCCTCTTGTCTCAAATCCAAAAGGTGTTTTCCGTGCAGTTTCAATTTTCTGCATGTCTCCTCTGTCTTGATCCAGTCCCAGTCGAGTAATTTACGTTTAACCCTTGCTGGATTAGTCTCTAAGGTTTCAACATAGCCGTAGCTAGGGTGCACCCTTGTTTCAGCCCTTTCAATGTTTCAACGGGCTCCGACAGGTTGCCACTTTTGTCTCGTCCAACCTGTAAGCTGGTGTTCAGGTGCAATAGACTCAGTGCTTCTCTGATATCCTCTGGACAGACCCAGACCTTTAACTTCGTCCACAGCTTAGATCTCTCAATGGTATCGAATGCCTTGGCTAGGTTAATTGAGGCGAGATATGTTTTTGCCATAAGTTTTCACTTCACTCTTGATTTTATGAGGTTGATCAAAAACAGGTTTAGGGTAGTCCCAATTCCTTTGACAAAGCCGGCCTGCCATTTATCATACTGGGCAGACTTCTGGCTCAAATCTGTTAGTGACTTCAATATCAGTGATCCAAATATCTTGCCAACTACATCCAAGAGAGCGATAGGCCTGTAGTTCCCAGGGTTAGACCTATCGGCCTTCTTGAATATAGGCACAATGATAGAGGCTCTCCATGAATCAGGGATCGTCCTAGTTCTCTTGATGTGCATGAAGCAGTAATACATCAGGTTGGTTTTTCTTCAATATACAGCTTGTGATACCATCAGGAACGGCTGCCCTCGAGTTACTGGCCATTCTAATGAGATGTTCAATGTACTTTTTCTCTGTGTTTTCTCTGTGGGGAAGGACCAAGATCTCCCCATACTTCCTTCCTCCTTTTTCCAATGTTTTTCGACGATAATAGGGCACTAAAGTGGTCTAGCTATACCCTGCCGCCACTGCATTTGAGATCAGTGAAGCCTGCGGAGCACATATGTTATTGAACACCTTCCACATTCTGTAGTGTTTTTAGTTGAAACCATCTTTAACATGTTTTCTGTGCCACGTTGGTACATAGCCCACTTGTGGCCTTTGAGTTAATTTTTAATTACAATAGTAGATTATTCTTTCAGACCTGTTTTTTGAGTTTCTCTTATGTGCCTTTTCAGCACTTTCTTCCTTTTGGCTACCGCCCGGTCAAACCTGTGATGCTTTACAAAGGAAGGACGACAACCAATGTCCCTAACTTCTTTGAAGGATATGAGGTTTTGGTGTCCTGGAGGGGATTTGCTTTTAAAGCACTGCATCACTGAGACTCCTTGGTGGTCTCTTTGTACTTTCAGTCTATTTCTTCCAGGTGCTACGAGCAGCTCTTCCTGCCGACTAGTCTGCTTCAATCCTGACCACCCTTTAATTGTTACTGTTAAGATGCTGTGATCACTAGATCGCGTCATCAGAACCTCCAGGTTGGACAAGTTGGCATATAAATTCTCAGACACAAATATGTAATCCAGTATCTTTTCCTCTCTTCCTCTTCTCCAGGTCGGCAGGGCGGGGATATCCCCTTCCATATGACCATTAGCAATATGAATATTTTTAGCTGCTAATTCATTCCTCCAAAGTAGACCTCTTATTACTTGTGGGAATGCTGCAATGGTGTGTTCTTTTATCAGTTTTGCTTTTTTTTTTTGTTGAAGCAGTGAATTTTGAGGTCCCCGCATATTAAGATATCCAAATTCCCCCAGGAACCCATGGGGTCCTCAATTGAATCCTGTGCAGCTCTTTCAAATCCCTCTTCCGCAGCGGATGCTACATTCCAGTACAAATTAATTATCAGAATTGTCCACTTGATTGTTTGTTCGCCGGAGTCCATGGAAATTATCAGCGCCTGAATCAAGGGTGAAGGACATTTTTCTGATATTACTTTAAATTTTTAATTATTTTTTAATGCTAGTGTTACATCCAAAATGGGTCTTTTCTTGTTCTTTCCCGCTGTCAAAATTGAGTGCTATGCTGACCAATCCTTGGCAGCCAACGCCCCTGCCAGCAATCCCAGCTCGCTTCTTCGGTTCCTGATCTCTTCTCTTCATTGTAATATTTTTTCAAAGGTGTGATGTTATCCACTGTAATGCGGTAGCTACGGTTGTTTTTTTAAATATGTTTTATGAGTAAGACTCTTTGCAGTAGTAAGCGGCAAGTATTATTTTCCTTACCATCTTCCTGTCTTTCCGCTGATCTCGGAGCACTATTGCTCATTCGGTCTTGTGGTCGAATGTTTTTCGTATGATCCCGAGCAGGGCTTAATAATTTCGCCATTTTCTGCTCTAATGTGCGGAAAAGGTGCCTTTTACCTCTGAGGCTCCTTCGATGGCTTAAGGGGTAAAAACGATTTGGCAGATCATCTGATTCATCCTCCGTCCTAGACGTCAACTGTCTTCTCTTACTGACAGGAGCTTCTGGCAGGGTTTCAATTTGCACAGATTTTCTTTTCTCTATTCTACTTTCAGATCCAAGTCTTTGACCTTGTGTTTCGTCTTCATCTTCACTACTTTATTCCCATTCACTAGATCCTTCTTGTGGTCCTATTCTTCGTGAGATTTCATGTCTCTCCTGTTCTCTTTTGGACTCATTTTCTTCATCCTCCGAAACAGTATAAGTCGAGAGGTAAGTGAGGTCCACCATCTCTTCATTCCTGTTTATTTCCTCTATCAATCGTTTAGGTTTAAACCGACAGCCCTCAGGATCCACTACTGGAGCACTGTTATAATCTTTAAATATTTGCACCCCTCCATCGGTCGATTCCTGTGCATGTAAGCCCCTGGATTTGAGGAGACTTACATTTCTTAATATCTGGGCTACCTTCTGGGGTCTAGTTAGCTGCAGAGGTTTCGGGTCCATCATAGTGTTTGTCGATTTTTTTAGTAGATTCTTCTGCTTAGTTAATTTCAATTTTAGTAACTCTCTTTTTCATTGTGGTGACTGTGCAGCTTTGTGCCTGCCCCCAACTTAGATAATATCTCATATTTCTTCTTCAGTTTGTTTGTTTGTTTGTTTTATTATTTATAATGCGCAGATATACCCAGGGGTATCAAGGCGCAGCATTTACAAGAATATGCAAAGCTTAGTTACAAATATAGAATATACATGTAGGCAATGGAAGTATATACAGAGCATAGTAAGGAGAACAAGCAATATAAACAGTATAGGCGCAAGTACGGGTGGGCGCACAAAGTTACACAGTGTACGGGTAGCAGGAAATTGATAGCCTTGGCACCTAGCTGTCTTGGTGGTTCCTCGTTTTCAGCCATGAAACTACCATGGATCGGAATTTCAAGTAGGGCATATCTGCTCTCAAGTTGGGAGGCAAAGAGTTCCACAATGTGGCTGCTTTTACCGGAAAACTATTACCTCCTATAGTGGCAAGTTTGAAGTTTGGGACAGCGAGGCAGTTTTTGTATGCAGTTCTAAGGGGTCTAGCGGAAGCTTGTCTGTGGAACCTGTTGATCAAATAGATCGGTGCGGTATTGTTGAGAGATTTATGAGTTAGAGATGCCGTTTTTAGGAGGATTTTGTCTCTAGTGGAGAGCCAGTTATTCTGTTGGCTTAGTCCTGAAATGTGCTCTCTTCTAGGGATGCCTAGGGCTGCTCTCAGGGGGTTATTCTGGAGGGTTTGTAACTTGTTGGTGGTAGCCTTGGAGGTTCCCAGGTAAAGGGCGTTTCCATAGTCAAGGCGGGAAAGTATAAGGGCTCTAGCGAGTGTAAGGCAGCTAGTGTCTGACAGAAATGATTTGGCTGAGCGGATTAATTTGCATGTGTATGCAGTTGATGATGCCAGGGAGCTCAGTTGTCTTTTGAAGGAAAGGTTGGAGTCCAAGTAGAGACCCAGTGTTTTGACCTCCTGACCGACTTTGATATTATTCCCATCTATCATAAAGTGGTTGTAGGCAGGGCTAAGTTTCTTTAAACTGGGCGTAGTACCCAGGATGAGAAGCTCTGTTTTCTCATCATTCAGGCATAGTCCTGAGTGGCCATCCATACCTGAATGATGATGTACACCCCATTTAGCAAAGCCAAGTCCTTTCCATAATCTCCAGAAAGCGGAAGGAGGATCTCGGTATAATCTGCATAGTTAGTGTAGGTGATATCGAGATGATCCAAATCATCGAAAAGGGGCCTGGTAAATATGTTGTACAGTGTGGGGGGAGCCCTGTGGGACACCACAAGTGATAGGAATGGGGTCTGCTGCAGCAGTAGGGGAGAAGACCCTCATAGTTCTTCCGTTGAGGAATGAGGTCATCCATTTGATGGCCTCTGGAGAGAAGTGTGCTGCTGTATGGAGGTGTGAGCATAGGACAGAATGGTCGACCAAATCGAAAGCTGCAGATAAGTCGAGATGGAGGAGCAAGGCAACTTGCCCTTTGTCCCTAAGAGTATCAATCTGAGCTTTTAGGTCGATAAGTGCAGTTTCAGTCCTGTGTTGAGGACGGAACCCTGATTGTCTAGATCCTAAGAGGTGGTGTTCCTCCAGGTGCTTCTTCAGGCAGATGGGAAAGCAGATTCAGGCAGAAACAACGCTTTCCCATTTGGGGCTCTCGGGCTCCCCGAAAAAAACAGTGTTTTTGTCATTTAATGGATTTTTTATTAATCCGAATAAACTTGTTTGACTTGACTTGAAATACAAAGCTCCAGCCCTGAAAACTTAGAAAAAAAACGCAGCTAGTGCTTATTTTTTCAAAAAAATAAATAGCACTTACCGAGATTCAGCTGCAGCTTTCCTGCTCTGGTCTCCGGTCCCCGTCCTCCGCGTACAGCACTAATGAAGGGAAAGCCACCCAGCGGTAGCTTTTGTTTACTACAGCTGGCTGGCTTTTCCTTCATTAGTGCCGCAAAAGCAAAAGCCAGCACAGGAAGGAATGGATGCGCCCATGTGCTTGCTTTTGCGAATTTTGAGCTTGACTAGCTCAAAATTTTACATAGGAAGTTTTAAAAAAGAGAATGCTAGTATTTTATTTTTTATGTTGCCTATCTATTTTTTAAATAACATTTTTTACTAGACCATGCCTTTAAGTGTAGGGAGTAGATTCGGGATGAGTCTTTCTGGAGTAATATTCTTTTTATTTCTGGTGAGAGTTGGAGGAGCCGTGGTGTTAGGCGGTAGTGGGGGTCTGTCCGTGGACAGCAGGAACGATACCAGGTAGTGATCGGTCCAGACTAGTGGAGTGGTATTTGTGATTTTTGCTAAGCAGTTGTGGTCGGCCACCCAGTCAAGTATTCTACTATTCGAGTGAGTGGGTGCCATACTTCTTTGCGCAAAGCCTAGTTCAGCAAGAGTGTTAGCTATGGTGCTGGCTGTTTGGTCTGCCGGGGCGTTATAGCCCATGTTAAAGTCCCCCAGGGTGAGAACTTGAGAGGAGCTTTTAAGATTGCTAGATAGAATGACATTAAGGTCTTCATCAAAGGTGCCAGTGGGGCCTGGTGGGCGGTAGATCAAGTGGATATAAAGGGTTTGGGAATTAGTAAGTGGGACTTGAACTGATAATGTTTCGCAGGAGAGGACATTGGAGGAGTTTGCTAGTCTCATGGACAGACTGCATTTGTGTATGATGGCGACACCCCCTCCTCTGGAGTTAGGGCGATCTTGCCTCAAGATGGAATAGTTGTCTGGGACTGCTAGCATGAGCATAGGGCCTGCTGCAGGGTATAGCCAAGTCTCTGTAATAATGAGGAAATCAAGATCTTCTTTGACGATCAGTTCTCTTGGAGCTGGGCCCCGGGCGCTGTCAAAAACATCTTCTCCTTTTCTTTTTTGCCAACCTGTGGCAGATGGATTTACTGGATTATCTTCCATTTCTTTTGGTTCTGGTTCGCAAGCCTCTGCTTCTACTTCTTGTCTCGCTTGCTGATGGACCTTCTGGCTGCCTATAGAAGTTGTTACCGGTGTTCTCTTATCTGTCAACTCCTTAGGTCATGCGAGACAGCCCATCTCTGCCGAATCTTTTGTTGACGTTGCTATGCAAACACTGCTCCCTGTAGTGTCGCCCTGTCTGACCCGTTCAATTCTCTTTTTTTCTAGATCCGATCGACTCTTATTTTTAGCTTGGATTATAGGATCGATAATGCTGTGTAAGATTCCCGTGATCTGTTCAGTATTTTTATACAGATTGCTTGGATAGCTGTCACAAATCCTTCTATGAACAGCATCTTAGAATGTAACATCGCCATCAGTGTTGACTGGCCCTTAATTTGATCACTTAGGGTTTCATGCAATTTCATATATGGAGACAAGGTTAAAGTAAGGGCCGCTATCAAGCCTGCATCTACCAATGTTTTTTTTGCCGTTTGCTCTTCCATTTGAACGGCTGCCAAGTCCATCAAAAGATCCTCATCTGAGAGTGATATCTCTAAATGTCTGTTGAGTGGCCTCAGGTGACATCAGAGAACTCCTGTTATTACTTTTAGTCCTGCCAGAAGAGTTGCCTTGGGAGCCATTATCTTTAGTTCTCAGGACTGTTTGTTCACTTCTGAAATCACTACACCACTGGTCATGATCTTTTAGACCAGCTTCTTTATGGGAAGCTTTGTCGCAGTTCAACCTGCTCCCCGCGGGTCTTTTGGATGTCCTCTCCCAGAACCCGTTCCTCTAATGCGTTCTGCAGAGCAACTTTGTCTGACTTCCGATAGAAAAATCTCTGTTTAGAGAGTAAGGTCGCTGGGATGAGACCACTCAGTTTCCAAATCGACTTTAGAGAGGGTGGAGTTTGCTTTTTCAAATCTCTGCTAAAGTTAGGTTTTCCAAATCTGTATACCACAGATTGGGCCTTGGAGTTTGTTGCAGGAACCTTTGGGGGTGATGAGGGGCCTGCCCCTGAGGCATTAAAATCACATACTGGCTTTAGTGCTCCTTCTGGCTCTTGAGCCATGTCGATGGCCCGCGGATTCAGTGCAGAATCAATATCACCTTCCGGAGGTGATCTCTTGGTTGCGGGATGACCCTTCCACCTCCTCAGGGGAAGCTGTAAAACTGCCTATTTGCACCCTGATATCAATAGGGCAACCTCCCTGTGCTGTAAGGTTATGCCCTGTCTCTCTCTGTGGGTCATGGCTCTGCCCGTCACTAAGTGCAATGTCCGTAATGATCTCTGGCTCCGTATCATTAGAGATATTGGGCCTCATTATGAGTATGCCGGTCCGGTAACAATGGTGCTGGTATGTTACCAGCACCATTGTTCACGGACCGGCATGCTCCAAGATCTGCGGGCGGGTGAACTGCAACTTCTTGCAGATTTTGACGGAAGCACCGGCACCGTTATCAACGGTGCCGGTGCTTCCGTCCTCCCCATTCTCAATGGGAATGGGGAGTAATTTTTCCGGCGCATGGCTTCCGGGACCGCCGAGGCTGTAATGCCCTGGTTATTCCCCAAAGCAAGGCACCAGAAAAAAACACGACTCCGGCAGCAGCCGTGCCATTTTTACAGGCACGGCTACCGCCGGGGTCGTAATGAGGCCCATTGTCTCCCGCCTCCACTTCATCCATTATATCACCTGACCTCTGGAGTCTTGTGGCATACTGGGGTCGGTTTGACCTAGCGAGGCCCGCTCATTTTTCCATTCTTTTCGTACACACTTCAATTCTAAGGGACCACCAGTTGTCTCTCAAGCGGGCTGTTGTGACCCGACTCCGTGTTTTGTGTCACCACCGCTGGGATCAAAGGGAAGTTCTCCACAGGCTCCCAACAGATCCCACCATGTCAAGCTAAACACGGGAGAGAAGCGGCTTCAAAAAAGTGCCGGTTTTAGCCGAGAGTCTCAGTATCCCTCACTCTGTGCACTGACTCTGCAACCAGCTTCACCGCCGCTGGGATCGAAGGTAGGTTCCCTGCAGTCTTCCAGTGGCTCCATACGTGGGAAGGGAGCAACTCCAGCAATTGTCTGTTTTAGCACCGCAAGTCTCAGTGACATTCACTCTATCGCGATGCTTCCATGTCAGACGACCGTGACAATTACACATCCGCTCCGTTGAAGGCAGGGAAAAGCGGCAATAGTACTTATGCTTCTGATACTGATGGGGTTAATTCAACCCGCGCGTTGATCGGGAGAGGCAGAAAGAGGTTTCGTCATTGGTAATGTTAATGTTCACTGCAAACTGCTAACTGCTGACACTTTGCAACCACTTTGCGGTCGCTTCACGGTTCCGGCATGGTTACGAGTCGAGGCTGGGTATTGGAGCACGCCGGCTCAACACAGCATCCCCAGGGCATGAAAGTAATATTGTCTTGTTTTTCCACACAATGTTTAGAAGTTTGGCGAGCAATTACACCAGTAAGTTTTTACTTTCCAAATGCTGGATCAGAGAAGTTTGCTGTTAACTGCTGCCACTTTGTAACCACTTCTGTATTCAATATGCCTACTTTGGCTTAAGTTCCAATTTTCATTCAGTTCGGTATTCAATATATGCAGTTCAGCATTGTTTCAAGTTTTGCACTCAATTCGGTATCTAATATATGTATTTCATCAATGTTTCAGGTTTTCACCCTGCTTGGCATTCAATCAGTCTTAACCAGCACATGCAGTGCTCTAGAGGTGCCCTGGCTCCAAGTGACTCCCCCGACACTCACCGGTCTGCAGCTTCCTCTCCGGCAGCTCTGGCTGCCTTCTTCTTGCTTCACTGGTTGACGGACCGGCTCCTGCGAGCCCCACTCGCACCACCGCCGTCTCTGCCTCCTCCACATGGATGCGGACGGCGTTCTTTTCTTCCTGCTCGCCTGCAGATGCTGCTACTCGCAGCCTAGCAGGGAGGCTCCCATTCTTGTGGCAATCCAACGGGCCACCTGGCCTAGTGGCTGTGCATTTTTCCTGGGCTTTGGCTGGCATCCTGGCTTCTTCGCGGGCCCCACCATGGCTGCCTCCTCATGACACAGGTCCCCTGCTGGTAGCTTCCACACAGGCCTCCTTGTCTCTCTCCATGTTGTTTCACTGGCCTCCCTTTATATGCCTGTAACCCTTCAATAGGTTGCAGGTGTGGATTCACCATCAGACTTGCCTGACCATAGTTAAAGGGACATGCCTGACCCTCACAGTTCTTTGCAGGAACCTTCCTCGTCCGAGTACCAATGTGATGAAATAAAGGTGCAGTGTTCATTACTGTCTCCTCTTCTTTGTTCCAGTACTTTCAAATTTCAAATGTGGGGAAATGAGAGGCGCTTTTCTACAATAGCCTACAAAGGCCTGGAGAGGGCTAGGCTGTTCCTCAACAGGAAAAGGGGGTTACCATGTCTCACCCGAGGGCACCCCACTCCCAATCCCCAAGGACTTCCCACCCAGGTGATCCTCTCTCGCTTCTCCGCCCCCAGCGTCAGGATCCAAAAGCAATGCTATTTCCCTGTCCACCTCAGAAGAGGATCCAGGGGGAGTAGGAGTGAGAATACCCTTAGGTGTCTCACAATTGAATCTCTTATATGGAGATTTGTTCACGTTTTGTCTTTTAATTCCGTCATTAACATTCATTGGCTCGTGGCAATACTTGCTCCAACCTTCCCCATATTGACATCTCACACAACAAGGACTTGGGCAAATACTCGAACGCGCTGCTGGTAGCTTCATTACTGCTAGCGGTTCACCAGCAGTCCTCTTCCAGTGCCTGCAGCTTCCTCCGTGGCCCAGCACTTCCAGTGAGCACTGCCCCCAAGTGGCAGTTTGGGAACACCTGTTCCCATCAGCACAATCTGTTCTCATGCCTCTGCCTTCTCCCAGGGCTCTGCTTCCTCATGCCTCTGTTCGGCTTCTCACTCTTTGGTAAATGCAGACTCACTTTTTAAATGTCCCGCGTAGTAAGGCCTACTCATAACAACTGGCCTGCGTATTCAATTTATTGTCTCTTCTGATCCATTTTAAGTCGTTCCTCCTCTTCCTCATCCCATTACTTGAGGGGTATCCAGTCTTTCCAACAAATTAATTTCTTTCTAATTATTATCCATCGAAATTCATTCATTTAAATGCTTTTCCATCGACAAGCATATTCATTGAATGAATTTTGATGGGTTGAGGAAAGGGTTAATTTTTGAAAATGGGGGTTGGGGTGGGAGGTTAGGCAAAGGGGACCCCTGGAAGTTGGGTGGTTTGGGTGACGGACACCCCCCAATAAACAATAAACAACACAAGCTAGAGGGAGCATACCAGTGCTGAAGTACATTATAGATTTCAGCACTGGACAGCTCCCTCTGACTGGTGTAGTGTGTAGTCATATAACGTTATATGGAGCTATCCAGTGCTTCAATCTGAACAGCCCTTTATAAGAAGTGTAGTATGCATTTTCAATTTTTTTTGTTTTCTTGGACTGGGGACCTTTATTTGATTTTATTGGATACCCCCACCCCAATAAAATAAAAGAGCACACTACACATCTTATACAGAGCTGTTCAGATTTAAGCACTGGACAGCTCCATATAATGTTAAAGCGTTTTACATGTTCCATCAACTTTCTATGCAACTTTTCGATGAAAGGGTTTCGATGCATAAACACTTTACACTTTATGTATGGCAATTTGATGGAACATTTTTTGTTGCATATGTTTTGATGAATTCCTTTTTCGATAGAATGCATTAGATGAAAAGACTAGAAAACTACTTGAGGTTGTCTGGTAGTTGGAGTCCATAGAATTCATAGGGCTTTTGTGGTGACTTTGCCAAGGATTTTTGGTCAGCACAAACCCATCAGAGACAGAAGATGTTATGTGTTAAATGTGTGTTGGTGTGAATGATATTCAACTCGGTATGAGAGTATGCCATCAGGATCATAGAGATTTCTTCAAGGGAAGGGGAAGAATACTGGGTTTCTCCTAATGGAGTCATCACCTTTTTCAGATTGTCATCCCCTACCACATGATCCTCCCTCATAATACCACCCACAGTGTCAGGATCACAATCAGGTAGCAACTGCTGTCCCCAGGACATGTGGGAGGAGATCATCACCGGGGGAATCAGTGATGATGCCATAGGATTAATCACACAACCCTGATCTTGAACACTCCAGATTGGGCGAAGAGAATATGGTACTCGGACCTCCTGGATTTGGCCATCTGCACACCACTCTGGTTGCTTTGATGGCTGGATCTCCTATCCCAGTCGGAAGGTTGGGTACTCCACCCAAACCTGGAATCCCTCAACCTACAAGCGTGGCTCTTGAGAGGATGAGGTATGACAACTGGGATCTCTGTATGCGTGCAGGCAGAGAAGATTCAAGGCGTGGTGGAGGGAACAGAAGTTTGACCCTATATCTTGCCCCACCACTTAGCGATGGAATTCCTTCTGTCACTGGCCTCGACAGGCGTTCAGTTTGACAGTCAAAGGATACATGGCGGCTTCGTCTGTGTTCAAGAGGTCTCTGGATCAAGGGTCCTTCTTTGCGATCCAGGTTATGGCCCAGTACCTGAAGGGACTTGTGAATATGTTTCTGCCTGTTGGTTTTGTTGTCCGAGATTGGGACCTTCTTCTGGATCTCACTTTTCTCATGGCGGCAACCTTTGAGCCTTTGCACTCTTGCTCCATGTGTTTTTTCACTCTAAAAACTGCATTTTTGGTGGCCATTACATCGGCCCGATGGGTCAGTGAGCTGCAAACCCTCTCTTCCAAGCTGCCTTTTCTCCGCTTCTTCAGGGAGAAGGTTTCTCTGACAGTTTGACCATGGTTCTTACCCAAAGTGGTCTTGGAGTTCCATCTGTCCGAAGCTATTGATCTGCCAGTTTTCTACCAGCCTCTACACCCCTCCTAAGAAACAGACAGTTTCATAGAGTTTAGGAAGGTGGACCATCTGTTTGTAGCCTTCTCAATTTAAAGAAAGGGTTTGGCTGTCTCTAAGCAGACCATCACTAGATGCATCACGCTCTGTATTTTCATCATGCTGTCCAGGGAAGGAACTGCCCCCGGCCATCAATGGTCCATTCCACAAGGGGGGTGGCTGCCTCTTCAGTTCTACAGAGGGGCTGCCAGTGAGGGACATCAGCCGAATGGCAACTTGGTCCTTACTGCATAACCTTACCAGACACTATTGCCTGGATGTAGCCCGTGGAGCAGACGCTCGTTTTGGGAGATCGATGTTAGAGAGTTTCCCGCCTCCTTTTCACATACTGCTTAGGGAGTCTATCTGATGAGGAATCACGGGAGAAAGGCAATCTATTGAAGGAGAAATGACTTACCGTAATGTTCTCTCTATGGATTCTTCCCCCGCAGATTCCTCATTACCCTCCCATCCAACCCTGCGATGAAAGTGCTTGCTGTTAATGGTCATCTTCTCTTTTAGGAGAAAGAGGTGAGTTTTTTTTTAGAGGGCTACTGCACATTGTGTTCTTATGTTTCCGCATTCTTGCGGGTCCGTTCCACTCTTTTAAAAAAAAACCTTGGTTAGGTTTTTCACTTTTGCTGTATCAGCCATATTGTTTGATTCTTCCTCTGCAGTGGCTGAGCTCATGCGAAAAAAGGTGGGAAACTGAGGTGCAGGGGCGTAGTGACGCAATATTTGTATGATGACCGATGTCACGTCCAGAGCCGATGACTGAAGCTTCAAGGCGAGATGGATGGACTGCCGAGTCGAGGTCACACTACGCCCGCTGTTGAAGTTTTTCCGAGCTGCTGACACTGGAAGGGAAATCTATCTGATGCGGAATCTGCAGAAAAAGAATCCATAGAAAGAACATTACGGTAATTAATTTCTCCATCACTTGAGTCGGGTAGTAAAATCACAGCTCACTTCCCAGTTGCCGAATGGGATTCTAATATACAGGGAGTGTAGCCACAGAACATGATACACTTCACAATAGTACTGCAAGTGTCTTGCCTCCAATCAACAACATATACTTAACTTGTGTTACAGCCTCCAAAAGGAGGAGCGTGATAATGGCACAGAGGCTGCACAAGTTATTAGAAGTGCCTTGATTTCCAACATTATCGGTAGCAATTCTCCGTTTCTCCCGATCGGAACAACTTGTTGAAAGCTCGACCGACCATGATAGTGAAACTTTTTGTTGCAGGAGTATGTAATACCACCTATGCGCCCCTCACAATTGTTGCGTTTCAGCAGTTTGAAACCATGTAAGTGTAGAGAAAATAAAGTATTCCGCCTTCATCAAGTCAGTGTTAACCAAGTTCTGCAAAACAGAGAGAAAACAATAAGAGGCTAAAAATGAAAAGCTTTGAACGCGGCAGTGATTGCCAATCTTGTTGATGTCCAATAGGTTAATCAAGAGTTAGTTATGAAAGTATTTATATAGAAAGAAGAGAGTAAACAGAAAGGAAATCTCCACTAAAAATATCAAGGTTGTTATGATAGTTATCCGGTGCTTTCTACTGTGGCTGCTTAGTCAACAGTGAAAGGGATAGAAAAGGAGTGAAAACGTTCTATACTGTTATTCCCATGCCCGGTGCTTCAAGACATACACCATCTCACTGGTCGTGCATCACACTACCGAAATGGGTGTGCAGGGATAGTAGCGGAATGTAAAGTTAATGCACCTTTGTAGCCAAAGATGGGGGAGGCATGCAAAGCCGAACTGGGTCGGAAGGTCCCCACCCACAGGGTATCTTTGGGCTGGAAAGGATGTACAGATGAGGGTTCGTGCAGCTAAGACTATCATCCACTCAGGGTGGAGGCTATGTGTTCATCCTGGCAGGACAAAGGGTAGATGGGTATACCAACAGTCAAGAAATTGTAAAGTAAGGTGGCATAATTTCCAGGAAAGGCTGGCAGGGTCCAGCGTGTGTGGTACTTACGTAAACACGTGGTTGGCTTGTCACAGGTGTGGCTGGAGAGGCGATTGGGATCAGGGGCACCCCGAACCCTTTGGTTTCCGTGCAGGGAGATCCTGCCATGGGGTGTCTGTCTTCAAAGTGGCTGGAGAGGTGTCTTGAGTTAGCACCAGCCAAAGTCCGTTGGCATGTGTGCAGGGGTGTCCTGCCGTGAGGCCAGACGGTGTGGTAAGGAGGAATGAATCCTAGCCAATAGGAGGATTGGAAAAAATGGAAGGAGAAGAAAAATTGAATATACTGCATAAATGGTGATGGTGCAGTGTAAAATGGGGCTGGGGGTGGAAGTCCGGGGGGGGGTAAATCACCTTGCAAAAGGGATATTACCTTGCCTATATGGGTCTTGCAGATCGCGTGTGGCGAACGCTCCTCCGACCGTTCCCGGAGTGGAGAACAGACTGTCTGCGGGAAGAGCCAGCCGCGTAGTTATGCGTGCATGCTCAGTGGGGCACGGGGAGGGGCCTGGTGTCTGCTGTGTGTTGGTTGGGGCTGGAGCCCGGGATGCAGCGTCACCTGAAGCTGTCAGGGTCGCTCTCTCTGCTGAGTTATGGACTGGCGGGAGGGCGGTCTGGTAACCCAGCAACCCTTGATTCAGGGCATGAGTCAGTGGGCGTGGCCAGGCTCGGTTCGGGTAGTTGTAGCCGGCGGCTCATGGAAGATGGGGACAAGCACTGGCTTGTCTCCGAGGCCAGGCTCGGGGGCATGAAGTCTTTGAAGCTGAGGTCAGTGTGTGTGTCCTCAAACTGCAGGTAATTCAGAGGGTGAAATTTCATACCATCGGCAGATGGGGCGGGTGGGGTGGCCCACATGTTACTGTGGGCTCTCATGCCTGGAAGAGTGCTGAGTCATGTGAAAATTACCTAAGTGTTCTCCTTTCTAAGTTATGGGAGGGCTGGGGGTGCAGCCTGGTAGTTATGCCCCAAATGGGCGTGGCTCTGCCCGGCTTAGGTATTGGGAGATGTGGGCTGCCACGGGGGCAGTATAAATCGGCTTCATATCGTTTCTCCAACTTAAACAGGAGAATGCAGCCCTTAGGCAGCAGATGGTTAGGACCCCGGAATGCTCAGAACTGCCTCCAGGACCATTACTGGGGGGGAAGTTCGATGGTAATCCACATAGGATAAAATAATTTCTTGAAGGCTGTACCATTCAGTTCACCTTTAAGGCAGCTTTTTTCCCCACTGATAGTGATAAGGTTGGGCATATGATTTCAAATCATTCCGGCGCAGCTCTATCCTGGGCCACTGGGCTTTAGTGACTTCGAATAACCCCATTATTGACTCCTTCCCTGCATTCATGAAGAGTTTGCGGACAATGTTCGGAAGACAGGAGATCACAGTATCGGACCAAGAACATTTATTAGATTTCCAGCAGGGTTCTCAAGACCTATTAACTTACATTACGAGATTTAAACAGATGTCTGCTGATACTGCCTGGCCGGATGACGCTCTCTTCACTCTGTTTCGCTGAGGACTCTCGGAGGAACCTAAGGATGAAGTGTCCCGAGTACCGCGACCTGTGAATCTGGCTGAGATGATAGCTTTAGTTATGCAGCTGCACTACTAACTTCAGGAGCGTCTTCAAGAAAAGAGAAAAAGTAGGACCCCTCGTAGCTTTCCAGAATTCACCCAACCTGCCAACAAACCTATCGCTCAAGAAGAACCGATGCAGTTAGGAACGGCTCGAGGACCTCTATCTTAGAAATAAGCCTAAGAAGAGCATTAGGCTTGTGCATGTATTGTGGTTCAAAGGATCATCTAGTACAAAATTGCCCAATAGCTCCCGCTTGGCGGCAGGGAAACGCCAACGCCCGGTCATTGGCCGAACCACGACTAGAGAGCAGGCCAAAGGTTCCCCCTCTCATTCATTTCTTTCACATTAGACACCCAGGACTCTACCATGGTGGTTCTATCTGTCTCTTTTCTCTGAAATAATCTTAGGTTAGACAAAGTCCTGGATTTGATAGATAGCGGTGTGTCAAGAAACTACAGTGGGCTATTGGCTTTCGGCGTTTGCAGTGCCCCCAGAAGTCACCATCTATTGCTATTGCTCCCCCAGTTTCCCCGTTGCAAACAGAAACGGCATCTGATTAGGGCACTCTGTTCTACTTCATTGCTCCATAATTCCTTCAGGGAGCGTTGGGGGTTGCCCTGGAAATGCTGGCATTCTGCATTTCGTAGGTCACGTTTTTTGTCACGCTCTGCCTTTTCCTCATAATCATGTGGGCACATCATGCCTTCTTAGACTCCTCCCACAATCCACTCGCTGCTTCTGAATCTCGTATTCTGCAGCTACATTACGTTTTGTGATTGTCCGTGTTTTGATATCTTGCTACGTTCTACTGGATTACCCTTTGTCTAGCCCTTGTCTGTATTGGTTTGGACCCAACTGTTGCTGACCTCGCAACGAATATTGGATGCCACTTCTCTTTGATTTTGTTCACGTTATCTGCCCGAACGTTGCCATGAACCTCAGAACGCTTTGGGACCTTGCTTTTTCTTCGTGACTCTGTTTGTTTATTTTTATATTAACCTCGGAACTGTCTTTTTCCCGAATCTGTGCTGAACACCCCCTTAACTAAGAAATCCTCCAGAATGAAACTGTATTACAACCACCTGCCATCATAGTTCCTTCTTTCTCCAGCATGGGGTCTGGCATGGATTCACATGCTCATGAATATTCCCCGTCGTCAGGCTGGGAATCCTCGGTAAAGAAAAAACCAGTATCAGTTTCGTTTCTGATCTGTCTTTCGTAGTAATAACCAATCACTGGTCTCTGCGTCATACTGACCACAGCCAATGACTGCCCTCTACCTAAGCACCGCCTCTGGCAGCCATCTTCAGATTTTTACCGCACGTTCATGTGTTGGGATCCTCGTGCTATTGCTCTCGAGCGTTAGTGCTATTTTTTCGCGCTTTTTCACAAAAACTTCGATTCTTTCGGTCAAAAGAGCCTCAAGCTCCACCGATCCTACATCCGATCAACGGGGACCCGTGTCGGATTCATCTGTGCCCCTCAAGGGTGAAGATTTCGTCGAGCTACACTTCGGAGGACTCCAGAAGCTTCTCAGGCCCGGTCTCGGAGATGGCCCAGGAGAAGGGAAGCTCGACGCCCGGAAAGCTGTTCAGGGCCTGCCCTGGATGCCAGCTGCAGAACGTCTTCAAGGAGGACGAACACTCTTTCTGCCTTTACTGCCTTCATGGGGACAAGACGCACGTGGAGAAGGACTGTGCGTTTTGCGGCAACATGTCGGAACGGACCATGAAGGACCGCCATCAACGTCTCGCCAGCTGGCTGGAGGGTAAGAGCCCGTCTGGCGAGAAGAAGAAGAAATCTGAGCGGTCTTCTAAGACCTTTGAGGGCGCCCCGGCGACGGGGGCCCAACATAAGGCCAAGCACCGCGAGTCCGCTGGCACCGGGAGCGCCGAACGGTCGGGCTCTACGGGCGCCAGGCAGGGCGCACCCTCCCCGGCACCATCAACCACGAGCCAACGCTCTGGGTCGGGTAAGAGGAAGGCCGAGCACCCGGCGAAGCTCCTGGAGAGACCCCGGTCGAGCTCTAAGGCAGAGGAGGAGCGTGGCAGTGCCCCCTCCCTCAAGGATAAGGCGGTGAGCGCACCTAAGGTGGTGAAGGCCTTGATCCATTCGACCAAGCCCTCTATCGAAACGGTCGCGGCGGCCCTGGCCCAGCCTGTGGAGGCTGCACCAGTGGTGGCGGCCTCGGGGCCCAGAATCTCCCTGCCTCCTCGGAGGGAGTCTTCTTTCGTGCCCATCGATAGGACCCCCGTGAAACCCTCCGTGGGGAAGAAGGGGGGGCAGGGCGTCGTCGTAGATTCGGCCTCAACCTCAGAAGAGGAACTGATCGAGGTCTTAAGCCACGGCCTAGGCGTGGAACAAGACCAGCCCGTCGGAATGGGCCCCGACGCAGGTGACGACGACGACATCGTCGAGGATACCGACGGGGCCCCTGCTCGCCCGTCGGATTCCCCTCTGCCAGCGCCGCAAGACAACTCAGCGGCCATTTTGTTGGCTATACAGTCCTTATGCTCCGAGATAAGGACGAGACTACCGTTACCGACGGAGGAACCTCTCCCGTCGGGGGATCCAGAACCGGGACCTTCTGGTGTTCCCCCTACCAAGAAAAGAAGGATCCATCCACCGCCTCCTTTTCAACCGTCGCGCCCCGTCCAGCCCTCCTCCCCGTCCACCCGAGGGGATGATACGGGGACTGACACGGCAGCGACGGGTACGGACGACGAGGCATACGACGAGGATTTTCCGTCGTCGCCTCCCCCCAGGGCTTCTCCGCCCGACGAGATTGGATCGTTCCACTCAATGATCGCCAGGGCATCCGAGCTTTTCCAACTCTGCCCTGAGGAGAAGAAAAAGGAAGGCTTCCTTTACCAACGGCGCGAGACCAAGAGGAAGACGGTCCTCGCAGTGCCTCTGTTGGACGACATTTGGGATGAGGGCCTTTCCCTCCTCAAGAACCCTTCCACGACGCCAGCGAAAAGAGACCGGTACGAGAAAAAGTACCGGGTCCCGGACTCGGCCCCCCTATGCCTCCGGGCGCAGCCTACCCCGGACTCCGTCGTCTCCGCGGCAGCCAGGAAGAAAGCGGGGGGGGGTGCGGCCTCCACGTCGACTTCCCCGCCGGACGGCGAGGGAAAGAAATTGGATGCCATGGGACGCAGAGTCATCTCGTCGGCGGCGACGACGATTAAAGCGGCCAACGCCTTGGCTATCGTGGCCCGCTACGACAGGGAACTCTGGTACAAGATAGCTCCCCTGCTGGATTTTCTGCCGGACGACAAGAGGGCGGAGGCCCTTGAGATCCTGCAGGAAGGTGAGGTGGCCTCGGACCACGCCATCACCGTGGCGACGGACATCGCCGACACTGGGTTCCGCCAGATGGGCAACGGCGTTTGCCTTCGACGTCGCGGATGGCTCAAGGCTACGGACTTTCGGCAGGACGTCCAGACCAGGGTCCTGGACATGCCCTTCGACGGGAACAACCTGTTTGGGAAGACAGTGGACGATTCCCTTCAGGCCATCAAGGCGGATACTGAGACGGCCCGGGCCCTTGGAGTACTGCAGCAACGGCGGACGCCCTTTCGGAGCGGCGGAGGCAAGGGCGCCTCCAAAGGTTCCGGCGGCGGTTTCGCTTCCTACCGTCAAGCGGCCCGCTCGTCGTCGCAAGAGGCCTACAGAGGACGAGGCAAGTCTGGCGGCCCCCGCCGTCGTCGCCAAGGAGGCCAAGGCGGCAAGGCCGCGTCCAAGCAGGATTGAACCGGCCGTGGGGTCGGGCCCCCACCGAAGCACCCCGGTGGGAGGCCGGCTGGCGGGCTTCGTCAGCGTGTGGGAGTCCATCTCCACCGACCGTTGGGTGCTGGACGCCCTGGCCCGGGGCCACGCGCTCGAGTTTCAAAGAAGGTGCCCGCGCGTCCCCCCCGTGGCCAGGAAAGAACTTCACGTCCCTCAACTTCTCCTGGAGGTAAAGGCGATGCTCAGAAAGGGCGCCATCGAACTCGTCCCAAAGAGGCTTCGGGGCTCCGGAGTCTACTCGCGTTACTTCCTCGTGAAGAAGAAGACGGGAGGATGGCGCCCCATCCTGGACCTGCGACGCCTGAACAAGTTCATCAAGGCGCAGAAGTTCCGGATGGTCACCCTCCAGCACGTCCTGGGTCAGCTGGAGGAAGGAGACTTCCTATCGTCGTTGGATTTGGAGGATGCCTACTTCCACATTCCCATCCTAAAGGGGCACCGAAAATTCCTCAGATTCGTGGTCCAAGGGCGTCATTACCAGTTCAAAGCCCTTCCCTTCGGACTGCGGTCGGCACCCAGGGTTTTCACCAAGTGCCTCGCACCGGTGGCGGCGCAGCTGCGCCGCGAGGGGATTCACGTCTACCCCTACCTGGACGACTGGCTCATCCGCGCCAAGACGAGGGAGCTCGCCGTGGTCCACACGGCAAGGACCGTCCAACTCCTCACGGACCTGGGATTCTCCGTGAACTACGCCAAATCCCACCTGGTGCCCGCGCAAGTCGCACTGTTTCTGGGAGCGAGGCTCGACACAGTGTCCCTTCTGGCCTCCCCGTCGGAGGAGAGGACCAGGACCATCTTGGGCAAGGTGCAACGGATGTTGGTGGCCGACGCGGCCAAGGTGAGGTCCATCAAGTCCCTCCTCGGGATGATGTCTTCCTGCATCTACCTCATTCCCATGTGCAGGCTCCGGATGCGCCCGTTGCAAGAATTCCTGGATGCGCGCTGGATCCAGACGACGGGCAGCTTCGAGGAAAGGATCAAGCTCGACGAGAGTTTCCGACGAGCGATACGGTGGTGGGGCACCCGCGCGCATCTGACGGCGGGCATGGACTTCCAGACCCCAGCCCACCAGGTGACTGTGACCACGGATGCCTCCCTAGAAGGGTGGGGAGCGCACACCGAAAATCTGCACGCAAGGGGACTCTGGCTCCCGACGGAGAAGTCCCTGCATATCAACGTCCTGGAGCTCCGTGCAGTGTTTTGGGCCCTCAGGTCCTTCCTTCCGTCCCTCAAGGGCAAGGTGGTGAGGATCTTCACCGACAACACCACCACCATGTTTTACATCAGGAAACAGGGCGGAACCAGGTCCCCAGCGCTGTCCAAGGAGGCGCAGGACCTGTGGCATTGGGCCGTCGCCCAAGGGATTCTTCTGGTGCCGTTTCATCTGGCAGGGATAAAAAACACCATCGCCGACTCACTCAGCAGGGAGCTGCGCTCGTGCCACGAGTGGGAACTACGGCAGGATCTGGTGGATCGCCTCTTCCGACGGTGGGGCACACCCCAGATCGACCTGTTCGCGACGGCGACGAACACCAAGTGCCGGAGGTTCGCCAGCAGGTTTCCCCAGACGAGGAGCATGGGCGATGCTTTCTCGTTCCCCTGGGAGGGCCTGTTCCTCTACGCGTTCCCTCCCTTGCCTCTGCTAATCCGGCTCGTCAACCAGCTCAAGAGGTCACGGTGCAGGATGATCCTCGTCGCACCTGCGTGGCCGAGGCAGATATGGTTCCCGGACCTTCTGGACTTGTCGGCGTCCCCGCCAATCAAGCTGCCGGCGGACGCGGATCTACTCTCCAGGGAAGGAGGCGCCATCCTCCACCACGACCCGAAGTCGCTGAACTTGCAGGCCTGGCTCCTGCAGCGCTAGAGTTTGGAGGATACGACATACCGGCCGACTGCAGAGAGGTTCTTGCAAAGGCCAGGGCGTCCTCGACTCTTAAATGCTACGGACACAAATGGAAGAGGTTCTCTGTCTGGTGCCACGCACAGAAGATTAACCCTCTACGGATTACGGCTCCCCAAGTGCTGCCGTACCTGCTGACGCTGGCCAAAGCTGGTCTGGCACACGCGTCCATCAAGATTCATCTTGCTGCGATCTCCCGATACACCAGAACCACGGGCCGGACGTCCTTGTGGTCTCATCGTCTGGTGAAAGAGTTCATGAAGGGACTGTTCAGATCGTTCCCGCCGGTGAAGGCTCCGGCCCCGGCGTGGGAGCTCAACGTGGTACTGACCAAACTCATGGGACCTCCGTTCGAGCCTCTGCACTCGGCCCCGTTGAAGTTTCTATCGTGGAAAACAGCTTTTCTCGTGGCCATCACCTCCGCACGACGAGTGGGAGAGATCCAGGCCCTTTCCTGCAAGGCCCCGTACTTGACTTTCCACGACACGAGGGTAGTGCTCAGGACGCACCCCTCCTTCATGCCCAAGGTACCGTCGGACTTTCATCTCAACGAACCCTTGGTGTTACCTGTGTTCTTCCCGTCGCCTTCGTCGCCGGCTGAGAGGACTTTGCACTCGCTGGATGTAGCTAGAGCGCTGAAGTTCTACGTGGACCGCACGAAAGGTTTTCGGAAGACGTCACAACTCTTTGTGAACTTTGGACCTGTCAATCAGGGGAAGGCTCTCTCGAAGGCTTCCATCTCCAGATGGCTCTCCGGCTGTATCATGTACTGTCACCGGTTGGCAAACCGACCGCTGCCTGGCCGTCCGAGAGCCCATTCCACCAGAGCGATCGCAGCTACCACGGCGTTCCTATCTGGTGTGCCCCTGCTGGACATATGCAGGGCTGCTACGTGGAGGTCGACGCACACCTTCACGAAATTCTACTGCGTCGACCGGGATTCCAGGGAGGAGTCCAGGGTCGGCCAAGCAGTGCTGCGCAACCTGTTCGCCTGAGGTGAGCCTGGTGAGGAGGTAAGATGCTTAATGTTGAGTTGATGTGATGCTTAATGTTGAGCCTTTGCCACCTCCCGTGGTTGTGCATGTGTGTACTGCTATGTATTCTTTATTCATGAGCATGTGAATCCATGCCAGACCCCATGCTGGAGAAGGAACAAGTTACTTACCTGTAACTGTTGTTCTCCAGCATGGGTCTGGCATGGATTCACATGCGAACCCTCCCGCCTACCCCTCTGCGGCTCTTCACTTGGTCATACTGCCACTTCACGTGCTTCCAAATCTGAAGATGGCTGCCAGAGGCGGTGCTTAGGTAGAGGGCAGTCATTGGCTGTGGTCAGTATGACGCAGAGACCAGTGATTGGTTATTACTACGAAAGACAGATCAGAAACGAAACTGATACTGGTTTTTTCTTTACCGAGGATTCCCAGCCTGACGACGGGGAATATTCATGAGCATGTGAATCCATGCCAGACCCATGCTGGAGAACAACAGTTACAGGTAAGTAACTTGTTCCTTCTCTGCCAGCATTACATCTACTCACCTGCAACTTCTGCCATGTTATTTAGCTTTCTGGACTAGAGACTGCCTCGTGAACGCTTTCAGGCGTCCTCGTGTCGTCGGGTTCAGGGTTTGGATTGCACTGGACTAGAGACTTTCTTTTGGGACTTTTCAGGTGTCCTCGTGCTGGCGGGTATCAGGCATTATTGGATTGTGTTTCCTGCCTGGAATCCTTCGGCACTTTTTGTTTTCCTATCCTGTTTTCGGCTCTTTGGTAAGACTACATTTCAAAGGGATTGTGTCCTCCGACGTATTCCTTATCTTTGATAATTCGTCTCCAGCTTGCTGGCCTCGGAAAAAATGTTCTCAGCAGAGGGCGCTGCGCATCGACGTCCGTCGAGTTGGTGTCCCTCGACAACCACTGTATCAGCGCTGATGTCACCATGCCCATAAATAGCCACGCGCAGCGTCCGTTGCTCAGTTCCGTTTTTTCGCGCTTTGTGGTGCCTCGGAATATCGTTGCTCAGTTCTTCAGTCATATATACTTCATTATTCCTCATGAATACCAACTCGTACTCGATGGCTTCCTCATCCTAACCGACGACTCTGCGGTCCGGCTTCAAAAAATGTCAAGACTGTGGAAAGAAAATGTCGTTGACGGATCCTCACAGGATCTGTTTGTGGTGCCTGGGAGTCGAGCACCATTGTTCGGTGTGCGAGGACTGCATGTGAATGACGGCGAAAGCCTTGAAGGAGCGTAAGGGGAAGCTCGAGAGATGTAAGGCAGTTAAAACTTCTTCAAAAGTTTCCTCGGCGGAGTCGAGACATTCGTCTCCTCACCATCACAAAAGGCATTCTCGTTCTAGGTCTCGAAGCAGTTCCCATCACTCTTCGAGATCTAAGCATTCAAAAAAGAGACGCTGAAGATCCCCTTCCTCTTCTTCTTCTTCCGTTTCCCCGAAAAGGGTGTACTGCCCCACAAAACATAGCTCTCAGGCTGAGTGGGAGGAATTCAGGAAAAAGATGCTTAGCGTCTTCGAGAAAGCAGCCTCGACCCCCTCGAAGACTGCTGAGGGTGATACCCTGGGTGAAAGACCCAAAAAGTCAAAACGCTGCGAGTCACAGCACCCGGCGAAAGAACCTACTCGAGAGCGTCACAAACCCTTGAGTAAAGGCAAGGTCGCGTCTTCGACGCCGTCGTCGAAGATCCCTTCAACGCATAGATCTGCGTCTTCGACGCCATTATCGAAGGGTTCTTCGACGCACAGGTCAGTCGATTCGACGCCGTCTTCGACGCTGACGCCGAGCAAGGACAAACCCACGGCCACCTCACAGCCAGTGGCCATACCCAGAGCCTCGATCACGAGAATGTCGTCGACAACCTCGAGTAGAATTCCGATACTCTCGAGCTCCTCGAAGCCTCTACCAACTTTCTCAACGCCTTTTTCAAAGGTTTCAAAGCCTTTAACGTCCGCGTCGACTACGTCGACGTTTTCTCAGCCAATTATGACGAATTTTGCCCCTTCTGCTCTGGAAATGGGATCTATACCATTTCCAAGACCTGATCATTTCAGAGCCTTAGCATCTATTTATGAAGAAGGGGAGAATTCGGATCAGGAGAGAGCGAGTTGCAGGGATCTGCAACTCCTGCACCAGAGGAATTTACCTCTGAGGAAGGTAGGTTTAAGGACCTACAAGAATCCTTACATGAAGCAAGTGGGTTGGACACTTCCCCAGAAGTGCAATTTTCCAAACCAGACCCAGGGGAACATGCTGAAACCCCTTATAGAACCTTGATGGCAAGGATAATAGAGTTTATGGGGTGGTCTACAGCCTCACCTGCTTTTCAGCAAGACAACCTCACAGACATTTTGGTTAAAGGTCCACAGGAGGATCCTGTGGTGCCATTTCATGCGGCATTACAAAGGAAAATATTGGCAAACTGGGAAACCCATGAGGTTATCCCGGCGGTTAACAAAAAATTATCAGCAAAGTATAGGGTGTCTACTGCTGACCCTGAATATTTATCCAAACACGCAACTCCGGAGAGTCTGGTTGTTCAGGCAGCAACTTTGTCAGGTAGTAAATCGGCTTACCCTACTGTTCCACAGGACAGGGATGAAAAGAGATATGACTCTATGGCCAAAAAGTATTTTCTGCATGTAGCATGGCGTTGAAATCCATCAATGCTACTTGTACGCTCGCAAGGTTCAGCCACACACTTTGGGAGTGTGCTTCATCAGCGGCTGACTGCCTCCCGGAGGCAGAAGAAAGGGAAGCGTTTCTAAACATCATTAAGGATGGTAAAGACGCAATGTGCGAATCCCTTCAAACTGGCATTGATTCTGCTGACAGCATCAGCAGGGCCATGGCGGCAAGTACAACAACCAGGAGATTTGCTTGGTTGCGGAAGTCTGGTTTTGCTGCAGATGTGCAAAGCAGACTCTTGAATATGCCCTTTGACGGCTCTTCTTTGTTTGGTAAGAAGGCGGATGACAGTTTAGAAAAGCTTCAAACATCAAAAGCAGCAGCAAAATCCCTGGGAGCTGCAATCCGTCAGACACCATGTCGCCCCTCAGGAACCTCTTGGAGAGGTAAGTCCTTTCGCTTCTATTCCGCATTCGGAAGAGACAGAGGACAGCTGGTTCAAAGGGGTCAGAAAAAATTCACTCGAGGTGGACGGGTTAAAAATACAAAAGCCGCAGCAGCAGCAGGTGCCTCTTTACCCTCGGCATCTGCATTAGCCGCCTCCAAACCGCTCTGAGGACTCTCCTCACAAGACACCAGTAGGAGGCAGGTAAACTCAACATCTGACGGAATGGCAGGCTATTACGTCAGATGCTTGGGCATTGGAGACAGTTGCCCAAGGTTACTGCCTGCCTTTTCTACGCATCCCTCAGAGTCATCCACCGGGGAACAGCTCTCTGAAAGTTCTAGATCCGCTCCTCTTGCAGAAAATTGTAGACCTGCTAGAGAAAGGTGCCATAGAACCGGTACCTGTAGCGGAGAGGAACAAGGGCTGGTACTCCCCCTACTTTCTCATACCGAAGAAGGACGGAGGACTGAGACCTATCTTGGACTTACGAGAATTGAACAAGTTCCTCAGGAAGGGCAAGTTCAAGATAGTAACTCCCTCTCAGATCCTTCAGGCCCTCCAGCTCCAGGTCTGGCTGGTATCTCTGGACCTCCAGGATGCTTATTTCCATGTGCCAATCCATCTCAAACGCAGGAAATACCTGAGGTTCGCAATTGGCGGCTCTCATTATCAATTTCGAGTTCTGCCATTTGGGCTCACCTCCGCCCCGAGGGTCTTCCCCAAGTTAATGTCGGTAGTGGCAGCAAGTCTAAGGAGGGGAGGGATTCATGTCTACTCCTACCTGGACGATTGGCTGATCAGGGCTGTATCTTCGGAACATGCTCAGATCCAGCTAGATTATGTCTGACACTTCCTTCACAAACTGGGCTTCTCCCTCAATTTAAAGAAGTCACAGATGATACCATCACAGAGACTCCAGTTCATTGGAGCGTTCCTAGACACTTCCCTGGGAAAAACCTTGCCACCAGAGGTAAGGGCTCAAGATATTCTGCTGATGGTCACCAAGTTCCAAAATGCCCAACGTCTCCCAGCCTTCGACTTTTTGAGGATGCTAGGCCTCATGGCATCCTGCATCTTCCTTGTGCCAGAGGCTCGCCTGAGAATGAGATCTCTTCAGTGGGCACTGAGAACTCAGTGGTCGCAATTCTCAGGGAGAATGACAGACCTCCTTCAGGTTCCGGACAAGGTGGCTCGAGACCTTAAGTGGTGGGCCTGCCAGGAGAACATCTTGAAAGGAGAACTGTTTTGGCAACCATGGCCGGAGATAACAGTAGTCACAGATGCCTCACTCACGGGGTGGGGAGCCCATACCAACGACTTGACCATCAGCGGTCCTTGGTCTCCATCGGAGTCCAGACTACATTTCAACCTGTTAGAGCTGAGAGCAATCAGACTACCGCTGAAGGCTTTTCTGCCATCTGTACAGGGGAAAAATGTCCTGATAATGACGGACAACACAGTGGCCATGCACTACCTCAACAAAAGAGGAGGTGTAGGATCACTGCCCCTGTGCAGAGGGGTGATGCAGCTCTGGTTTTGGGCAATCCAAGAAGGAATCGCTCTATCGGCAGTTCACCTAGCCGGAGAGAAGAACTTGACGGCGGACGCTCTGAGCAGGCAGGGCACAGTCTCCCACGAGTGGGAACTAGCTCAGGAAGTCCTTCAGGAGATCTTCGCCCTTTGGGGAAGCCCTCAAGTGGATCTGTTCGCCACCAGTACCAACAGGAAGTGCGATCTGTTTTGTTCAAGGGAATTTCCCCCGAGAGAAGCTCTAGGGGACGCGTTCATAGTGGACTGGGAGTTTCCACTCCTGTACGCGTTTCCACCAGTCCCTGTCATTCCTCAAATGATCAGGAGGTTGAGAAGATTCCGGAGGACCTTGATCCTTATTTCCTCCAGACTGCGCCAGGAGAACGTGGTACCCAGACCTTCTGGACATGTATATCTGCCTTCCAATTCGCCTTCCACTCAAGGAGAATCTTCTCTCACAGAAGGGAAGTCAGGTTCTCCATCCAGACATCAGAACCCTCAACTTCATGCTTGGCTTCTGAAAGAATGAGATACAAGGATTGGGACCTCCCTGATGACGTCATGGAGGTGTTGCTTTCGGCCAGAAGGCCAGCACAAAGTCTTTATACCGCTGCCTTTGGAACAAATTTTGCAGCTGGTGTAGAGAAGAGAATATCGACCCCTTTTCATGTGGTACACCAACGGTGTTATCCTTTCTACTCTATTTGGCAAATTCAGGCCTTCAAGTTGGCACTATCAATGTCTATCTCGCAGCGCTATCGATCTTCAAGCGCACTGCAGAGGAGCCATTGTATTTCAAATGACCCTTAGTAATACAATTTGTAAAGGGATTAACTAATGTCTATCCTCCAAGACGAATTCCAAGTTCCCTTATGGGACATAAATTTAGTCTTAAATTTCCTGATGGGTACTCCTTTCGAACCACTCCACTCTTGTTCGCTAAGATTTCTCACCCTTAAAACTGTCTTATTAGTGACACTAACATCTGCTAGAAGGGTGAGCGAATTACAAGCTCTATCTTGTAAACCCCCTCATACAATTTTTCATAAAGACAAAGTTGTCCTACAGGTGAAGCCTAATTTTCTCCCAAAGGTGGTTTCTGAATTCCACATCACTCAGAAAATTACCTTACCTTCATTCTATCCTCCTCCCCATCCTGGGAAAGAGGAAGAAAGGCTACACAGGCTGGACCCAAGGCGGGCTTTAAGCTTTTACATCAGCAGACTTGCTAGGATTAGGCAAGCAGACCAACTATTCGTAGGTTACTCAGGGCACAAATTGGGACTATCGATAACAAAACAGACCATTTCCAGGTGGATTATTTTCGCCAATCTGGAATGTTACAAACTAGCAGGGAAAGAGCCTCCTCAAAATCTTAGGGCTCATTCAACCAGGGGTATCGCAGCCTCTTCGGCCCTCCAAAGAGGGGTTCCGGTGCGAGACATATGTGCGGCTGCCATTTTACAACCTGGATTCCTCCTCTAGTCAAGAGACTAGGTTTGGCAAAGCCGTATTACATTCTGTTCATTCCTAAAGGGAAACATGGCGTTCCTGCTCCCACCTCCAATTACACACCACTGCTATGGGAGTCTATCAAAGATAAGAAATACGTCGGAGGACACAATCCCTTCGAAGAACAAGTTACTTCTTACCTGGTAACGTTCTTTCGATGGGATGTTCCTCCGACGTATTCCTTATCGCCCCTCCCATCCATCCCCACAGTAATACTTCCCTTGTGGTTGCAGCTTACGCTCCTTCAAGGTCAATAACCAATTAATGTAAAACAACTGTTAACGTCAAAACGGAACTGAGCAACGGATGCTGCACGAATCTATTTATACGCGTGATGACGTTGGTGCCGTTACGGAGGCTGTCGAGGGACATTGGCTCGAGGGACGTCGACGCGCAGCGCCCTCTACTGAAAAAAAATAAATAAATTCCGAGGCCAGCAAGCTGGAGATGATCTATCTATCAAAGATAAGGAATACATCGGAGGAACATCCCATCGAAAGAACGTTACCAGGTAAGAAGTAACTTGTTCATCTCATCATTCAGGCATGGATGGCCACCCATGGACTATGCCTGAATGATGACAAGACAGAGATCATCATCTTGGGCACATAATTGACCCTTAAAAAACGGAATCCCAAATACTCGGCCTTCAATATAGACCATAATATTCTTACTGTCGCCAAGGAGGTAAAAACCCTGGGTTTCTATCTGGACTCGACTCTCTCCTTCAACAAACAGGCTAAGGCCATGGCCTCGACCACGGCATACATCTGCAAACTGATTAGAGCAGGCAAAGCTTTCTTGTCAAATTCTAGTTGCATCACCCTGGCTAGAGCACTCATCTTATCAAAGCTCGACTATTGTAATGCTTTGTACATAGGGGCTAACAAACAAACCATCAACAAAATCCAATTCCTGCAAAACAATGCTCTTAGAGCAACACTAGGAATTGCAAAGAGAGAACACATCTCTGAGACAAGAAGAGCTAACAACTGGCTCTCCACACACGATAAAACTAAACTAAAAGTTGCCTCCCTCACCTATAAATGCCTGAACAATGCGGCACCCCTTTACTTGTCAGATAGAATCACTACGAAACCTGCGACAAGAGCAACCAGACTCTCCAATACGAACTACCTCTTGGTCCCTAGATTTAAACTATTTAGAGTTGGAGGCAGCTGTTTCTAGGTCAAGGCCGCCCAACTGTGGAACTCGCTACCTTCCCCACTAAGAGTGGATCAAACCTACCAAAATTTGCGTCGGAATATAAAAAACTGGCTAAAAGACGCTGACTTCTAGGCTGGCCTACGACACCTTAGACTAACTGGCCCACCTCTATATAGCTAAACACTAGTCATATCACAGAATGTTTCCTGCACTTTTATACGACCATTGTATGAACCAGGACTGCTCTCGGTCTGTAATCAGAATGATGTGCATGAGGGGTTGAGTGTTGCACTGGAGGGGTTGGGCTAATAGGGGTATTTTAAAGATTGAGGATGTGTGGAAAGATGGTGGGATGGTACCATTTGGAGACCTAATGGATCAATATGGTTTAGGAAATAGGGAAATTGAGAGATATAGGTCACTAGAACGTTTGATGATAGAGAGGCATCAAATTTTGAGTGAACCATTAAGTGAAAAACCCCAACTGTGCACATTGTATGATGCTGCTCTGAATGTAGTCTCTACATTTACAAAACGTATGCCTGTACAGGTGTGTATGCAGGATTCCTGGGAGAAATTGCGGAATAAATGGGTGATTGAACTGGCTAGGGATATATCTGAAGCTGAATGAGATAATGCGTGGCGAGTGACGGTGAGAGCAAAAATGGATTTGAAATTGAGATACATTCATCAGCGAATATTGGGGCATATTTATTGGACACCAGTGAAGATGGCAGAGTGGGATTTGATTGAGTTGGATTTGTGTTGGGGATGCTCTCACTCAAAAGGACTTATCTGCATATGCTTTTGGAATGTGATAGGGTACTAACTTTTAAAAAGGAGGTAATTGATCGAGTAGATCTATTGATTGGTAGGTCGTTCCCTCGAACTTTCATGTCTGCAGTTTTTCTCTCCAATGAAAGCAGAGGTCTGGAAATGTGTGGTGTGTCTGAATGGATTGATAGGGCATTGTTAATGTCAATAAAGCATATTATGAGAGTGAGGAAGTCACGTAAGAAACCACATACTGATAGTTAGATGGTGGACATGCGCACCCTTTCGAAGTATGAGAGGTCTCGGGCGTTTAGGCTTCATCTGGAGGCTGAATACTGTGATAATTGTGATTCCTTTAATGATTTGTTTGAGTAAGGTATGGAATTACTAAACTTGGTGAAATACGAGTACTGGGGGAGGGTGGGTTAATGTGTTTTATCCTAGTTGTGTTTGTGTGTAAGTGTTGTTTGTGTTGTCATGGTTTTAATAGAAATGTGAGGGGGGACCTTGTGTTGAAGGTTCATTGTTAACTGACAGTTGTTATTGAGTAAAGAAAATGTTATGTACATTTTTACTTGTCTGACTCTCACCAACATGTTTTGATGTTGTTAATGGTTTGAAAATTAAATAAAGTTGGAAAAAAAAGAATGATGCGCATGTATATATACTGTATGTATATAACTCGCATGTGTGTAACCAAATTACTTTATGTAAGTGTACTTTTTATGTGTAACTAAGCTGTGAATGATCTTATGCTATGCGCCCTGATACCTACGGGTCTGGAATGCAATACGAGCAACAAAACAAACAAACAAACAAACAAACAAAGCAAACTAACCAACAACATATCAACTGCACTTCAGCCATACCCACTTTCATACTCACATTACGTACACACAGCACCATCTCCTGCCACACACCAAATACTGTAGCATGTTGCAATTATCACAACAACCATGGAATGCGCAATACAGGCTTTTGAACTCACTTGTGGTGCTGTAGCATGGCCACAATGTGCTCCACACCCATTCTCCAAAGATCACCGCCCTATGCCTCATGCACTGTCAAACCTGCATTACTCCAATGGATATGCTCCTTGCTCACATCCCATGCACCATAATGCAACCATGCATGCCACCAACTACCACTATACACATATGCACCACTGGCACCAGCACTCCTAACCAACCTTGACACCGCAATGGACATGCACAGCGTTACATGCAACAGTTACCATAATGTATAAACATTACACTGTCACCGGCACCCCTACGCCCTTTCATTCACATACTATTGTCTTACTCACTTCCACTCAGAAAGTATTGTATCACTGCCAACCTAACCACAGAATGTTTACAACATTGCCCATACTGAAAGCATTGTGCACACAGCACACTATCCAAGCACATATAAGCTGCCCTTCAACCATACCCTGTACCATACTGACAATATGCAAACACTGCACCCAGTGCCCACACTACGTGACTTTTCACTGCCGCGTCTCCAACCACAGCACACCACCATGAAGCCATGCAGCAACAAATTGCAACAGTTACCATAATGTACAAACAAAACACTTTCTCCTGCCTCCCTTTGCACTTTCAATCACATACTATCGGTGTACCCTCTTCCATTCACAAAGTATTGTGCCACTGCCACCCTACCCACATTCTGTTTGCAACACTGGCTATAAGGGCTGAAATGTGCTCCACAACCATTCCTTACATATCACCACCCTCTAACTGATGCACAATAAAAAATGCATTACTGCCATGGGTGTCTTGAGTGCATGGCCTACGGCCTTTGGCCCTGCACCCAATAGTCTAGGCCTTGAACACACCCACAGCAATGTGATGACACCATGCATGTCACAATGTCAGCAACTACGACAATCCACATACACACCACTGCCACCAGCACTCTTACCTAACCTGTACACCACCATGGCGATATGCAGCAACAAATTGCAACAGTTAACATAAAGCCCATGTGGCCAGCTAACATTATGCACAAACGTAACATATGTAGGTAGCAGCATTTCACCCCAACTCCCCCACACCATAAAACACTCATTCACGAAAACAGGTCGCAATTACCAGAATCCACAAACATACCACAGCCTCCACCACCCCTATGCACTGCCATTCACAAAGTATTGTGTCAATGACAACCTCTACCCAACAGCTACACAACAATGAGCATACCCACTTCTATACTCATAGTACATACACACTGCACCCTGTGGCCACACTACACAACTTCTCAATGCAACCTTCCCTTGCCGCTCACCAAATACTGTAGCATTCTGCAACTATCACTACAACCATAGAATGCACAATACACGCTTTGCATCTGTCAGGTCCTGAATCTGGATCCACGGAAGCTGCTGGCCCCACAGGTCCCCCCTAGATGTGCAGTCAACTACTGAATTATACAGCAGGAATCTCCACACCTCTGAGGGAAAAGGGGAAAGTGGATAACATAAAAACAGAACACAGGTCACTCTCTCTCTTGAATCAGCTGAGCACCTGCAGAGGATGAGAAGATAATAAGATTAAAACAATAAATCATTACATTTTGACATTGCATTTCTGAATTTGTCAAACACAAACCCATTGTGCACTGTTTACTCTAACTGGACATTAGCATCTTGAAACAAAGAAATAGTTACACTCTAACACGCATGCACTATAATCTTATTTGAAAAGTTCTTGTAACACATGTTCTGAAAGAGCAGTGTTGAAACACTTATCACTTGCTCCACTACGCGCGTGCACAACTATCGTGTTTGACTCTTACTTGTTTCTACACGCTCCGAGATTAGTGAAGAAACACTATATTTCGTTAGCGAAAAAGAAATGTTGTATTTCGCTAGCGCGTGTGCGTGGAAAAGAAATGCTTGCTTTAAATATATGTGTGAAGACGGAGAACCTCTAAACAACTACTCCGTCTTGCGCGCATGAGCATTAACTATATACAATTTTATGTGCGCATAAACGGAACATGAAACAGAGGCGTCTCGCGCCTGAACATCACACCGTAAGTAAAGTAAGGATTTCACGCCACTATGGCGCTTCGTTCCATTGTTCAACAAAATGTCAAAAGAAAACAAGTACTTTGCCATCTTAAATCACTGAAACAGTTACACTTGGTGAACGGCTGTTAAAATAGTCTAAAGCGTGTTTCAGGAAATTTTAAGAAAACCTTTCAGGCTCTGAATATGCAGAAATCGTAAATAAACATCAGTCTCAGATGATTTGATTTCCACTAACCTCACCAAATACCTAAAGTATATAAAACCACAAGTTCTTTAAATGTTCAGTTTTTATTTTCTCTTGAAATTACTTCAAAAATATAACTTTGCCATTAGTCTCTTTTCCTTAGGCACTAAAGCGCAGCGCTCCCACCAAATTGTCCGCTTGTCTCGTCCCACGGCGATTTAACTTGATAGCTGAATCAAACTCAAGGTAATTTATCATAAGATAACTTGTATTGGGCCTAAACGCAGACTTCATAAGAAACAGGACCTTCCTGCTTCAGGTGTGACAATGAAAGGCAGTTTAGAATCCTGCTGAAACTCCCTAGACTCATGGTCTCCCAATCATCTCACAGCTTACCAATGACCAATCAAACCCCTGCTTCTTTGCCACCATGATGAATTGGGACACTATCCCCCTCTAACAAGGAAGGTTAAGGAACTTAAGAATTAATTGCCAAAATACAAGAAACCTGACAGTACCCCCCTTTCAAGCCCTGTCCTCAGGGCCAACCTTATTTGGAAACTTGCAATGGAATTTCATGACAACCTCAGGGGCATGAACATGCTCAGCTAACTCCCAAGATCTTTCCCCTGGACCAAATCCTTTCCAATCAATCAAATATTGTAATCTCCCTCTACATATTCTAGAATCCAAAATTGCCTTGATTTCAAATTCTTCTGAATCATCTTCTGTTATAATCTTTTGAGGGACAGAATTTAGTCTTGTTCCTTTAATCACTGGTTTTAATAAACTAACATGAAATGTGGGATGAACCTTCAGCCCTGCAGGTAAATTTAATCTGACAGACACTGGATTAATGATTTTCTCTACCTTAAAGGGACCAACAAATTGAAAACTAAATTTATTTTTCCCCTTTAATCTCAAATATTTAGTAGATAGCCAAACTAGATCTCCTATTTTATACCTGGGACAAGGATTTGTTTTTTTATCCGCAAATTTCTTACACCTTTTCTGACTTAACTGTAAAGATCTAGTTACTTTTTGCAACCCTTCTCGCATAGTTTGCGATCTCTCCTCCACAGCCGGACTTGATGACTCCTCCATTACCAACTCCCGCAAGAAACGTGGATGAAAACCCCTACTGCAAAAGAAAGGAGACATCGACGTTGAATCTTTTCTGGAATTGTTATAAGCAAATTCTGCCATCCAAAGAAGATCTATCCAACCTTCATTTTCGTTCAAAAAACATCTTAAATACTTCTCCAATTCCTGATTGACACCTTCAAACTGGCCGTTGGATTCGGGATGATATCCTGAGGTTAAATGAATTTCCATTCCTAATTGCTTACAGAAAGCATACCAAAATGTTGATACAAACTGTGAACCTCGATCTGAAATCACTTTGCTGGGCAATCCATGCAATCGAACAATATCTTGAAGAAATTTCTGAGCCAAAACTGAAGCAGTAGCTTGACCTTTTGTAGGAATAAAATTAGCTTCCTTAGTCAAATTAGCTTCCTTAGTCAAACAGTCAACAACAACCAAGATTACTGAACAACCATGATCAATTGGCAAATCAACAATGAAGTCCACAGAAACAGTATGCCATGGATGAGGAGGAATATCCAGAGGATTCAGTAAACCAGCCGGTTTACCACAGGAAGTTTTTGCCTTTGCACAAACTTCACAAGTTTTAACAAAATTTAATGTATCGATCCTCATGGTCTTCCACCAAAAATGTCTTACGAAAGCCTGGGTGTCCCACAAGTCCTGAGTCATGGCATTCATGGAGAATCCTTTCACGCAATTCTTCACTAGGTAAATATAGCCGGTCTCGTACGTATGGTAAACCTTCCTGAATAGATCTAGTCGAATCATGACACGCCCAATTCTTCATTTTACGCTTATTTAAGACATCTTGAATTTCTTGCTTCAATTCTCTACTAGTAGAAAAACACGTTGAAACAAAATGATCTTCAGGAATCAAGGACTTCGGAACAATTCCCAATTCCTGTTCACTACCTGGAAATTGACTCGACAAGGCGTCTGCTTTTCCATTAAATTTTCCCGGTTTAAGGTTACAATGAGATCAAAATCTGCAAAAAACAACGACCAGCGCAACTGTCTGGGAGTCAAAGTCCTTGCAGACTTTAAAAATAGAAGATTTCGATGATCTGTTGGAACAGTGACAGTATGTCTTGCTCCCATCAAATAATGCCTCCATTCGAAGGGATTGTGTCCTCCGACGTATTCCTTATCTTTGATAGATCATCTCCAGCTTGCTGGCCTCAGAATATTTTTTTTTTTCAGTAGAGGGCGCTGCGCATCGACGTCCCTCGAGCCGATGTCCCTCGACAGCCTTGTATCGGCACCGATGTCATCACGCGTATAAATAGGCTCGCACAGCGTCCGTTGCTCAGTTCTGTTTTTCTTCGTGGGGCCTCGGAATATCGTTGTTCAGTTCTTCAGTCAAATATACTTCATTATTCCTCGAGAATACCGACTCGTACTCGATGGCTTCCTCATCCGAACCGACGACTCCATGGTCCGGCTTAAAAAATGTCGAGACTGTGGAAAGAAAATGTTGTTGACGGATCCTCACAGGATCTGTTTGTGGTGCCTGGGAGTCGAGCACCATTGTTCAGAGTGCGAGGACTGCATGTCCGTGACGGCGAAAGCCTTGAAGGAGCGTAAGGGGAAGCTCGAGAGAGGTAAGGCAGTTATAACTTCTTCGAAAGTTCCCTCGGTGGAGTCGAGACATTTGTCTCCTTTCCATCACAAAAGACATTCTCGTTCTAGGTCTCGAAGCAGTTCCCATCACTCGACGCCGACACCGACGCCGAGAAAGGACAAAGCCACGGCCACCCCACAGCCAGTGGCCATACCCAGAGCCTCGATCACGAGAATGTCGTTGACAACCTCGAGTAGAATTCCGATACTGTCGCGTTCCTCGAGGCCTCTACCAACTTTCTCGATGCCTTGTTCGATGGCTTCGAAGCCTTTAACGTCCGCGTCGACGTTTTCTCAGCCAATTATGACGAATTTGGCCCCTTCTGCTCTGGAAATGGGATTTATATCATTTCCTAGATCTGATCATTCCAGGGCCTTAGCATCTATTTATGAAGAAGGGGAGAATTCGGATCAGGAGAGACCTTTTTAGTTGCAGGGATCTGCAACTCCTGTACCAGAGGAATTTACCTCTGAGGAAAGTAGGTTTAAGGACCTCCAAGAATCCTTACATGAAGCAAGTGGGTTGGACACTTACCCAGAAGTGGAATTTGCCAAACCAGACCCTGGGGAACATGCCGAAACCCCTTATAGAACCTTGATGGCAAGGATAATAGAGTTTATGGGGTGGTCTACACCCTCACCTGCTTTTCAGCTAGACGACCTCACAGACATTTTGGTTAAAGGTCCACAGGAGGATCCTTTGGTGCCATTTCATGCGGCATTACAAAGGAAAATATTGGCAAACTGGGAAACCCCTGAGGTTATCCCGGCGGTTAACAAATAATTATCAGCCAAGTATAGGGTGTGCTGACCCTGAATATTTATCCAGACACCCAACTCTGGAGAGTTTGGTTGTGCAGGCAGCAACTTCATCAGGTAGTAAATCGGCCTACCCTACTGTTCCACAGGACAGGGATAACAAGAGATATGACTCTATGGCCAAAAAAGTATTTTCTGCATGTAGCATGGCATTGAAATCCATCAATGCTACTTGTACGCTCGCAAGGTTCAGCCACACACTTTGGGAGTGTGCTTCATCAGCGGCTGACTGCCTCCCGGAGGGAGAAGAAAGGGAAGCGTTTCTAAACATCATTAAGGATGGTAAAGACGCAATGCCGAATCCCTTCAAACTGGCATTGATTCTGCTGACAGCATCAGCAGGGCCATGGCGGCAAGTACAACAACCAGGAGATTTGCTTGGTTGCGGAAGTCTGGTTTTGCTCCAGATGTGCAAAGCAGACTCTTGAATATGCCCTTTGTCGGCTCTTCCTTGTTTGGTAAGGAGACGGATGACAGTTTAGAAAAGCTTCAAACATCAAAGACAGCAGCAAAATCCCTGGGAGCTGCAATCCGTCAGATACCATATCGCCCCTCAGGAACCTCTTGGAGAGGTAAGTCCTTTCGCTTCTATTCCGCATTCGGAAGAGACAGAGGACAGCCGGTTCAAAGGGGTCAGAAAAAATTCACCCGAGGTGGACGGGTTAAAAATACAAAAGCCGCAGCAGGTGCCTCTTTACCCTCGGCATCTGCATCAGCCGCCTCCAAACCGCTCTGAGGACTCTCCTCACAAGACACCAGTAGGGGGCAGGTTAACTCAACATCTGACGGAATGGCAGGCTATTACGTCAGATGCTTGGGCATTGGAGACAGTTGCCCAAGGTTACTGCCTGCCTTTTCTACGCATCCTTCAGAGTCATCCACCGGGGAACAGCTCTCTGAAAGTTCCAGATCTGCTCCTCTTGCAGGAAATTGTAGACCTGCTAGAGAAAGGTGCCATAGAACCGCTACCTGTAGCGGAGAGGAACAAGGGCTGGTACTCCCCCTACTTTCTCATACCGAAGAAAAACGGAGGACTGAGACTTATCTTGGACTTACGAGAATTGAACAAGTTCCTCAGGAAGGACAAGTTCAAGATGGTAACTCTATCTCAGATCCTTCAGGCCCTCCAGCTCCAGGACTGGCTGGTATCTCTGGACCTCCAGGATGCTTAATTCCATGTGCCAATCCATCTCAACACAGGAAATACCTGAGATTCGCAATTGGCGGCTCTCATTATCAATTTCAAGTTCTGCCATTTGGGCTGACCTCCGCCGCGAGGGTCTTCACCAAGCTAATGTCGGTAGTGGCTGCAAGTCTAAGGAGGGAAGGGATTCACGTCTACCCCTACCTGGACGATTGGCTGATCAGAGCTGTATCTTCTGAACAAGCTCAGATTCAGCTAGATTATGTCTGCCACTTCCTTCACAAACTGGGCATCTCTCTCAATTTAAAGAAGTCACAGATGATACCATCACAGAGACTCCAGTTCATTGGAGCGGTCCTGGACGCTTCCCTGGGAAAAGCCTCGCCACCAGAGGTGAGGGCTCAAGATATTCTGCAGATGGTCACCAAGTTTCAAAATGCCCAACGTCTCCTAGCCTTCGACTTTTTGAGGGTGCTAGGCCTCATGGCATCCTACATTTTCCTTGTGCCAGAGGCTCGCCTGAGAATGAGATCTCTTCAGTGGGCACTGAGAACTCAGTGGTTGCAATTCTCAGGGAGAATGACAGACCTCCTTCAGGTTCCGGACCAGGTGGCTCGAGACCGTCAGTGGTGGGCTTGCCAGAAAAACATCTTGAAGGGAGAACTGTTTTGGCAACCATGGCCGGAGATAACAGTAGTTACAGATGCCTCACTCACGGGGTGGGGAGCCCATACCAACGACTTGACAATCAGCGGTCGTTGGTCTCCATCGGAGTCCAGACTACATATCAACCTGTTAGAGCTGAGAGCAATCAGACTAGCGCTGAAGGCTTTTCTGCCATCTGTACAGGGGAAAAATTTCCTGATAATGATGGACAACACAGTGGCCATGCACTACCTCAACAAAAGAGGAGGCGTATGATCACTGCCACTGTTCAGAGAGGCAATGCAGCTCTGGTTTTGGGCAATTCAAGAAGAAATCTCTCTATCGGCAGTTCACCTAGCCGGAGTGAAGAACTTGACGGCGGATGCTCTGAGCAGGCAGGGCACAGTCTCCCACGAGTGAGAACTAGCTCAGGAAGTCCTTCAGGAGATCTTCGCCCTTTGGGGAACCCCTCAAGTGGATCTGTTTGCCACCAGTACCAACAGGAAGTGCGATCTGTTTTGTTCAAGGGAATTTCCCCCGAGAGGAGCTCTAGGGGATGCGTTCGTAGTGGACTGGGAGTTTCCACTCCTGTCCGTGTTTCCACCAGTCCCTGTCATTCCTCAAATGATCAGGAGGTTGAGAAGATTCCAGAGGACCATGATCCTAATTGCCTCAGATTGTGCCAGGAGAACGTGGTACCCGGACCTTCTGGACGTGTCCATCTGCCCTCCAATTCGTCTTCCACTCAGGGAGAATCTTCTCTCACAGAAGGGAGGTTCTCCATCCAGACATCAGAACTCTCAACCTTCACGCCAGGCTTCTGAAAGGTTGAGATACAAGGATTGGGACCTCCCTGATGACGTCATGGAGATGTTGCTTTCGGCCAGAAGGCCAGCAACAAAGTCTTTATACCGCTGCCGTTGGAACAAATTTTGCAGCTGGTGTAGAGAAGAGAATATCGACCCCTTTTCATGTGGTACACCAACGGTGTTATCCTTTCTACTCTACTTACAAATTCAGGCCTTCAAGTTGGCACTATCAAGGGCTATCTCGCAGTGCTATCGATCTTCAAGCGCACTGCAGAGGAGCCATCGTATTTCAAATTACCCTTAGTAATACAATTTCTAAAGGGATTAACTAATGTCTACCCTCCAAGACCGTTCCAGGTTCCTTTATGGGACTTAAATTTAGTCTTAAATTTCCTGATGGGTACTCCTTTTGAACCACTCCACTCTTGTTCGCTGAGATTTCTCACCCTTAAAACTGTCTTGTTAGTGGCATTAACATCTGCTAGAAGGGTGAGCGAAGTACAAGCTCTATCTTGTAAACCCCCTCATACAATTTTTCATAAAGACAAAGTTGTCCTACAGGTGAAGCCTAATTTCCTCCCAAAGGTGGTTTCTGAATTCCACATCACTCAGAAAATTACCTTACCTTCATTCTATCCTCCTCCCCATCCGGGGAAAGAGGAAGTAAGGCTACATAGGCTGGACCCAAGGCGGGCTTTAAGCTTTTACATCAGCAGACTTGCTAGGATTAGGCAAGCAGACCAACTGTTCGTAGGTTACTCAGGGCACAAATTGGGACTACCGTTAACAAAACAGACCATTTCCAGATGGATTATTTTGGCCATTCTGGAATGTTACAAACTATCAGGGAAAGAGCCTCCTCAAAATCTTAGGGCTCATTCAACCAGGCGTATCACAGCCTCCTCGGCCCTACAAAAAGGGTTCCGGTTCGAGACATATGTGCGGCTGCCACATGGTCGTCCGCACATACTTTCACAAGTTTTACAACCTGGATTCCTCCTCTAGTCAAGAGACTAGGTTTGGCAAAGCCGTATTACATTCAGTTCATTCCTAAAAGGAAACATGGCGTTTTACTCCCACCTCCAATTACACACCACTGCTATGGGAGTCTATCAAAGATAAGGAATACGTTGGAGGACACAATCCCATCGAAGAACAAGTTACTTCTTACCTTGTAACGTTCTTTCGATGGGATGTTCCTCCGACGTATTCCTTATGGCCCCTCCCATCCATCCCCGCAGTAATACTTCCCTTGTGGTTGCAGCTTACGGTCTTTCAAGGTCAATAACCAATTCATGTAAAACAACTGTTAACGTCAAAACGGAACTGAGCAAAAGACGCTGCGCGAGTCTATTTATACACGTGATAACGTCGGGGCCGATACAGAGGCCGCCGAGGGACGTCGGCTCGAGGGACACGACGCGCAGCGCCCTCTACTGAAAAAAATTCCGAGGCCAGCAAGCTGGGAGATGATCTATCAAAGATAAGGAATACGTCAGAGGAACATCCCATCGAAAGAACGTTACAAGGTAAGAAGCAACTTGTTCATCTCTGCTACCAAGTGTGCACTAGGACCCCAGCTGGCCCATAGAGCTGAGGGTCTCCCAATAGCACTTTAAAATGAGACAGCAGCACCTGTGAGATGATGGGGATGTAGATTAATACTCTTGCATCAAATCAATAATGACAACTCAATGGTTTGACAAAGGGAGTCCCTTTAATGACAAGTACAAAAAAGGGGAGTTCATGAATATCAGCAATTGCTCGATCTTCCTTTTCGCTTCAGCTCCAATTAATTTCATAAAAAACACATCATTTATACTAAAAACTCGTCATCACTGACACGTAACGCTTAAAATTTTGCATGCAATTATATTGGTTCTAGGAATGTAACTTTAATATAGGTGCTATAGCTGTATATGGTAACAAAGTGAGGGGTTTGGATAAACACTGTCAGGTGGGGCATCTAAGCCCTTCCTTCAAAATGGTTACTGTAAACGTCACTAAAAGTACGACGTCTCATTGGTTCTACTAACCAAAGGACCCTTGATTACTTGGTCCACTATGATTGCATTGGCAACAACCCCACTCATACTTTTCCACTTGTCTAGCAGCATGCAGAATAGCCAGCCAGGTGCAGGGAGTTTGTCAGCACCCCCAGCTTCCCTCCAATTATTGCTACAGTAAATCATCACCTCAGTGGTCATGTGTCAATTATTTCTTTGTGGTTGGCCTCGAGACAGCTTCTTGGTCTGGAAAAGTTAAGACATCTGTGCATGGCACAAGTCCATGAGTAGGTGTGAAAGTTTCATCCCTTCTCGCTTGGCTGATCACGTGATTCAGACACCGTGAAATCGTCTTATTCTTCATGCAATTTGAGTATTTGATTTAATTCTGCCAGCCATCTATGGCTCACCTTGACCTTTCTGAACAGGATACTCTGTTCTTCTTTCCATAAATTGTCACTGTTTGTCTATTTCAGCCGATACAACCTTGGCTTCTTGGCATGCTTTGCCCTCGTCTGACTTTCTTTCTATCTTTAATTCTCGATTAGTTCGCTGCTGAGCTCTCCTCTTGAGACCTTTAGTAACCTTTGGTTGATTCTGCTCTTGTGCATAGTGGAAGTAAACTTGTATAAAGTGCTCCTTTTGAGGTAGATATGTATAGGTGGCGCTTGCCGCAATCTGTTTTGCTACTAAGCATAAGCAAGTCTCACGATTCTTTGCTTCTTGCGGTTCCATGCATACCTCTTCCTATTACGGTGCATTAGTACTACCTAGCGTATGTACCCACATCAACCCTTCATAGTGACACTTTTAAACTAACTCAATATCTACACCGTGCTCATGGCATAAGTTTCTGACATTTAACATCATTATTTCACTTTAGACTCAGGTTGTCACTTGTCCATGGTGTTTCGTCTCTTTTTATCATTCTCAGGTCCTTATATCTTCTATATGTAAGTCAGTCCGGGTTCTTGTGACGTCACCATTCGTCTTCCTTTAGTATCTTTTTAGCACCTTCAGGGATTGCATTCTGACAATCTTCATTCTGTTTCATTTGTCGATATGGTTTTCTCAATGGGTACCTTACTGTCCAAGTTTTCTTAAGTGTCGGTACTTCAACAGGTGCTGTTCTTCTGATAGGTACTGGACAGAGACCAACTGCGGCTTTCTGCTGGTTTATTTGCTCATCATACGTCACATATTTTGGTGTGAACGTTCCTGGTACTTCAAAATGGCTGGAGTGCGGGTCTTGCTTGGGACCTCCTCTACACTACACTGCTACCTACCCGATGCACCACTGCTACTTTTTCTCGACCCCGGAAGGATGAAAGGCTGAGTTGGCCATGCCAACCTGTCAATCTATACCCCACTCCCAATGCTAACGATGTACCCCAATGCATTCCTTAACACTTTATGCTAGAGAATGATGGCTTTCCCAATTTACCTAGCAGCTTTGATAATGCCTGACCCATGACCCCAGTCGTAACTTCAGAAATCTCGCTATCCCCTGGGTCAGCCGCCACATTTGATCCTGCTTTGTCTTTAGTTGAAACCTAACCCACAGCTTGATGACATTATTTCTACACCTGTTCCTTTGCTCCCAACTCCCATCGCTTGAAACGTATCCAACCTTGTGTTTTATACTCATGACGTTATATTGTTCCAACTCAAATTTACACCCCAGAACTTTTCCCGATCAGTGGAGCACTTACACAATCCTACTGACCGCGTCTGTTCTCGTAACAAAACAGCTGACCCCTAGCGCATCCGATGTTGCGCAGCTGCCCCTTAACAGTGTCCCATGTCGAATCTGGGGTCTGCAGCAAGCGCATCACCCTGTGAGAGGAAGCCCCTTAAAATCTGGAATAAATCAGCCTTTATATATTTGCAACGCACCCTCCGGCATCTGAGCGTTGCTCTTTTCTACCCACGGCATGTGAGATGAAAAGCTGACTTTGTCCCAACCCATTAACATAAAATACATTTCCCAGGGTATTCTAAATGCAGTATCACCGCCGATCGAAGCACCGTAGTGCTCATTCACCACTTATTTCAAGTCATACCTCTTCCTATTACAGTGCATTAGTAATACCTAGCGTATGTACCCACATCGACCCTTCATAGTGACTCAGCTATGAGCAATTACCCCATTACTTCCACAACCTTAAATACCTTGTTTTAACAGCCAACTAAAGCAACACACCCATTTTGAGCAAAAGCCTAATGTACCATTCCCTAATGCCTTCCTTTGCATCCCAGCACCTCTCCTTAGCCATTTCCCAAAGGCATCCCTGTCGTACATTTCTGCCCATCCCCAGATTGGAGCACTCTTGCCCTCTTTAACCATACATAGCACATGTACCCACATTGAAACCTCATGTTGACTCAGCGCTCTGGCCAACTGCCCAATTACTTCCCCCAGTCTCAGAGATCCCCTTTAACAACTGTCCCTTAAACTTGTGCAAACAAATCTGTATTAATACGCACTACCCCCGTAACCTAAGAACCGCTGAACCTGGACCATACCTCTTCCTGCTACTGTGAACTAACTCTGTGCCTCTAGTACACACTTGTAGCTGCGGAATATCGGCCTGCCGTACTGTCCTCGGTCAGCTCCCAGCCACCTCGGCTGCATTTAAACGGTCATCCCACAGAGTACTTACTGTACGTACTGGGTGCTAACCCTAAACATGGTAACGCGATGGACAGAGAACTCTGCCCTCCCTCAATCCCGATGTAGCTGCATGGAAATGGAAGTGCAGCTGCCCCCATCCTTTAAGTAAAAGCATACGCCTTGAAACACTTGTGCCTAGGCGCGTTATAAATGCCATATCCTATGAAAATTGCATGGGAAATTCACACAACCGCAATCGTGGGAACGAGTTGTTATGAAAAGATATTATGAAAGAAATACGCGCTAATCCACGGTACAATGCTTTTGTGAAATGCCAGCTAGCTAACTGCTGTGTGCGGCCCACTTTCTCCTTGCGCAGCAAACCAAATAATACAACGTTCTGTCCATAATTTAATGGCATCGAAATATGGACGGAAAATGTATTACACAGAGGCCAAGAATGAACCTACTCTTAACTCACAGTACATTCGTAAATGAAGCATGCCGCCAGGCCCCGACCCCACGGGATGTATCCTTCCCGGTAAATCCCTGCTCTGTAAATTGCACATAATATGCACCAAAACGTGTGGCACCGAGGCAAAGGACACATTCTCCTAATCCCAAAAAGCCATATGTGAGTGAAATGCTGCTATCAGCCATACAATAGAATGCGCCGCCCAGGCCCGTAGTTCCAATGCTACTCCACCGCTACATCTGGCTCTATAGCACAATTATATTTCCCCTGCATACGCTGAACTGTGCTACCTTGACAAAGATTTACTCTTGCGCCTGAGGTACGGGAGCCCGCCAAACGACCATAAGCCTAAAGATGCATAATGGATGCACAGCAATAAAGCAGCAAGTTACATCACAATCGAAATCCGCCATAGCCTGCTCCCTGATGACTGTACAACCCGTGGCCAACTTGCTTTGCCCCAACACCATGTAGTGCTGTCTCGACCCATTGCGCTTCCATTGCCATTAACCACTAGGCTGCCCTCCAACTTCCCTCCCCTGCTTCACCTAAGCCATGTTGCAGGGCTATACGTGACCATATGGTGCCAGCCCTGCTGGCCGCAGCAAATGGAAATCGCATTTTGAAATGGAATCGCATTTTTATTTATTTATTTTTCCGATGCTGCATTTGGTCACCTAGACCCTAACTGCGTCCTGTGGCGCACGTGTAACTGGCTAACCACAAAAATCGCCAGACATCCCAAACCCTACGATTGCAACCATACCTTCCCATGGATAGTTGTGCACACTTTTTCCTTCATTCCCACTCTCGTTTACACCAAAGCCTGTTTCCTTCTCCTTATCCCGACGGCTTTTACCGCGATGCCTGTTGCTGATGCACCATCACATAACGTACTCCTTTGTATTAGCCTGCGCTTTGAATGTAACCCTGGGTTGCTACCAGACCGGAGGCACCGGGCTGCCCATTTTGCTGTGTGTGTGTGTGTGTGTGTGTGTGTGTGTTATGTGCTTCCCCTCTGCCGTACAGGGCACCATAAGAAGGCTAACCACCAGCTGCACCCAGGGCTTTAAGTGGGGTAAGAAATCGAGGGGGGGCCCTCATTTGGGGGTGTGGCTTGCGGGGGCGTGGCCTAAAACGTACGCAAATCGTAAGGTATGCACGCACATATATATGCATGTTATATATCTGTGTGCGTACCTTACTATGGTTTGTGTACTTTGCAAGCCATCTTTTCTAAACATAGAAATACATATTTACATATTACATTAAATATGTATTTCTATGTTTAGAAAAGATGGCTTGTAAAGTACACAAACCATAGTAAGGTACGCACACAGATATATAACATGCATATATATGTGTGTGTGCATACCTTACGGTTTGCCTACTTTTCAGGCCATTTTTTTTTAAAACATTTCGGTTTTATAAAAGATGGCTTTGAAAGTACACAATTCAAGCCATCTTTTATAAAGCTTTGACTACGGACAAAATTGTCCGTCGGCAAAGCTTTATAAAAGATGGGTTGAATTGTGTACTTTTCAAGCCTTCTTTCATAAACCTCGAAAAATGTCAAGGATACCCCAGGTTCGCCGAGGGTTAAAGACGCCTCGGCGACCTGGGGAAACAAAGGGACAGTAACTGCCTCTGGTGACCCCTCGCGCGAGAGGTCACCAGAGGCAGTTACTATGATTTACAAAAGTGGCAGCCAGGCACAGCATCGCTGTGGTTGGCTGCCACTTCTGTCAGATCGCCTGACTTCATGGCAGCGCATCTCCCGTCGCGGCTGCTGCCGCGACGGGATAATGCATCCCGCCAATGTTGCGTGTGGTGGGACGGGGGCCCCGGTAGGGCGCCGGCTCAGTGCCACTTTTTGGAGACTGCCGGGGCCCGGCCCCGGCAGGCCCCGGCCCACTTAAAGCCCTGGCTGCACCTCCTCAGAGGTATTCTTCCTTTCTGTCCCTGCTCACTGCACCGATTCGCGTCGCAACCACTCGCTTCTCTGCTCTCTGGTTTAGACACTAGAGTTCCTGTGTCCTTTTCCTTCCTCTCACCTGCCTTTTCTACTCTTCCCGCCGCCTTCTTCCTACCTTAATGTCATTGCGTTTTGGTAAATAATTCTGGAAGGTTTCTAAGAAATCTACAGCCACATTATGCATATAGTTTCTGTGCTTTTTGGAAATTCGAATCCTGAATCCATGTTAGAAACACACAAGGCAGGATCAAAATGTACTTAAACTGAACGAAAAAAACAGGTATAGACAATGCACCGAAATGCTCAAAACGCCTTCAAAAGTCAAAATCCAGTCTGTAAACTAGAGGATGGATTACCACCTCTTGATAGGTCAAAAGACGAATAATGACCTCAAAAAGACGCATACGTGCTCAGAATGCATTGAAAATTCCATTATTCAACATATAGCCATATAACTACTTGGAAGGAACACAACATATTGAAACGTTCCAAAGACCAACAAAAACAGCTTCAAAATGCACCCTTTCGCAGTTACCAAGCTGCGATCAGTCCACCAACGTGTTACCCACCCCACACTTTAAAATATCTGCCTCTAACATTTGTAGAGTCCTGGTAGCATACAAACAAGCGGTAAACAAGTGGTACAGAAACCTCGAGCCCTCACGCCATTTATTTACTGCCGTCCATGTCTCTATACCAATTACCGCGCCGCCGAAAACATGCGCCTGTACCCCTTTCCTTCTCACACCCTATCCTGACCAACATTAGCCACGTGCATTGCAGCCCTCCAATCCTGAAGACCAAGTTCCTTCCCGTTGCCGGGCTGCAACCATATTTAATTGTCAAAATGTACACACAGCTGCACCTCTCAACCCTGAAAGAAGACTTATCCTTCAATAATCCCCAACGGTGCAGCCATTACCATGCCTCTCCATGAGTACCTCTACACTCCTTGCCCGACAGGAACCGAAAATGCCCTCGCCGGAACACTGGAACTTCCATGCTACATCACACGAACAGAGCAGCACTATTTCTTTCTTCTCAGCCAAACAAAAATCCTGTCCTTGTGTGGTGGGCGTCCTTCTGCTTGGGGCTGGATGCTCCTGCAGCAGGACGCCCACCGGCTTATATGGGTCATGTCACGCCCCCTTTCTTTGTTGCCCTTCGCGGGCTTTCCTCGCGCTTTGGCGTGCTTTGCACCAACCCTCCCCTTTTACCCAGGAGTGAGGGAGGAGGACTACCCTGCCCGGGTTATCTGGGTGCCTCCTCCATTGCTCTTCATCGTCACCTTCACTCTGTAAGTTCCTTCTTCTAATTTTCTACGCACCTCAATAAAAATAATGCATTAACTGGGCAAAGATTGTCCAATGTCAACTACATGTACTGGTGGGTCTGCAGGGACACTGCAAGGAAACTGCCTCTCACACTGCCGCTTGGGTCAGTAGAGATTTTAAGCCCAGCATCGGCATTGCAGCTCCTACAGTCTCTGCTCATGGTTCAGCTCACGATGCAATACAATGCAGTGTCTGCAGGGAAACTGCCCCTTAGACTGCTGCTTCTATAGATGAATTTGATTTTGTTGCGCCTATTTCTCCTGGCGCTGCACATGTCGTGTGTCGAATCTAATCTGTCGTGTGAGGGGTCAGAAATGTGAGGCGGACAACTTGGTGTATTGCTCTCCCCAAAGTGCACGGAACAAACATAAATCACCAATGCAATTACAGAGCAAATACTTAGAACGTAGACAGACGCAATAACTCACAGCCACACATTCTTAGAAGATAATCAGCTCTTATACGGCTATTTATTCAAAGCTTAGAAGTACATAGAAATAACTCACAAAAAATAATATGGACATAAATCACAGAAGAAGTAAAGAAGTCAAAAGGAAATACATCACCGTGAGCGTAACAGAATTCCTCATCTCGCCCAGAAGCAACTGGAAGACCCCGGGAACAGCCAGGCCGAGAGCACCACAGCTCACAGGAGGGCCGGACGTAAGCGTCCTTCTCTGGCTGAAGTCTCACCTGACCACCTCCGGGCTTCCGCATATATACACACTCCACAAAGGGGAGCCAATTCTCGAACCTTCTGGAAATTGCACTTGTGCAGTTGAGGAACAGCCGTCGGTTGCCAGCTGGGTCAATCGAGAGCTCCCCCCAAGAAGCGCAGTGCCTCCCTTCTCTAAAAACACGCTCCACAGAGAACAGTAGCAAACCATAACAAAGTAAGCTTTCCCAGCAGAAATGTCCTTGACATTTCTGCTGGGAAAGCATGTTTGGAAAGCATGTTTTTCTCAGCATCGTGAATCTAACACTCAGCAAAAGGTGTGCAGCTTTTCACTGCGGCATGAAGTAAATATCCGTCATGGCTCTGAGCGCTCCCAGAATGCATTGCGCATCAGCGCCATTTTAGTTCAAGCAGAACACTTGGTAAAGAGTTTTCAAAATTCTTCATTTTATTAAATAAAAAGGTTGGATAAACGCCTCATGACGAGGATTTCCCTGCCTAAAATAAACTAAAGGAAACACTCTAACAAAGAATATCTGTCCCTCACACTTAAGCATTCAACAAATCAATAATGAATTACATGGCAGTTCAAAACAACACCATTAATATAACAGTTGAGTTTGTAATAGGAACACAGATCTTTTTTTTTGCTCTGGGTGAATTCCCCATCCATATATTCAAGCAGAATTCCTTGGAACTTGAATTACTGAGGATGAGATTGGCCTTTGAATATAATAAGTTGGAATCGGAAGCTGAACTTAAGAAAGAAAAGTTGGCACAGCAAGTGATATTCAAAGATAGGGATAGTGAATGTCAAAGAATCCAGTTGGAGAAAGCTGGAGTGGAGACTTCAGCCAAACCAGTTGAGGGTGTCGGGTCCCCTGCCACCAAGTTTATGAAAGATTTGGTTGGTGTGTAAGTTTATGAAAGATTTGGTTGGTGTGTATGTGGAGGGTTCTGATATCCTCCAATGGATTGAAGCATTTGAGATGGCTTGTGGAATCCATGATGTTGATAAAATGATTGGGCTAAGTGTTTATTAAGCAGAGTGCATCAGACAGGTTATGACTGTATACTGAAACTGAGTGTGGAAGAAAGGGGTCAGTATGAGTGCATGAAATCTGCTTTGATTGACAAGTTTGGCAAGACACCCACCCAATACCTTATAAAGGTTCAGGGATTATAAAAAGAGAGAGAATGTGTCGTGGGTTGACTGGGTGAGTGCTTCACATATGAACATGATGGGGTGGTTTGATGGATACAAGCTGAAAACCTTTGTTGAATTGTCCCACCTTTTGTTTATTGAGCTTTTTTCTGAAGCCTGTTCATGAGAGCTGCGTCAGTATGTTGCTGACTAGAACATTTTGTATCCCTTTAAGCTGGCCAGGCTGGCTGACTGTTAGGGAGAATTCTCAAGAATAGCTCATTTCTCTTACCTACTGAGTCCCTCAGCTGCTTTGCTGGATTTCTAGGATTTATTTTTTTCACCTGGTAAGAGTGTGAGCCCTTTTGCCCACTCTTACATGTGTTTTGCTGTGTGTGTTTAAAATGTTTGTGTTTATAGACTGTGGAGCATCACCTTACTCCACATGCATCATCTTTTTACTGGGTGCTACACAGCACCTTCAGTGCAGTGATACAGGGTTGTCTTCTAGACTTCCCAACTCAGACTCCATTTTCTGGGACTGACTACTGTCTCCCAGAACATGTAAAGTTGCCATTGACTTTATTAGTCTTTTTAAATCTACAGACCCAGTACAAACCATCTTACATGGAGTACTGGAAAGGGTTAATACTTATCCCTTTTGTCTGTTTCTTTTTGAGCATTGTTTTGCTCTCGTTTCATCAAGACTTGGCTGGTGGCAGTGGTAACTACCCTATTTTTCCTACCGCGGTTATCTTAAATAACCTTGGTTTTGTTTTAGGCTACCTTGGTGGCCTCGAACTTAAACCCGCTGGACCACATGCATTGTTATACGTTCCGGCTGTGTTTATTCACCATTTCTTTTTGAAAAATGTCTTTCTCGTGTTTTTCTCGTGTTTTTCTCTGCGCGCCACACCAGGTTTGGTTCCTTTGTTCACCGTCTCTTTGCGGGCTTTTGCAAAGAAGCCCTCCTTAGGTGTCTGAAAGTCTTGGTAGGCAGGATGTGAGGGAGGGGTTTTAGGACCCCTGCCATGGGTTCCCTTGGTAACCCAAGTCGCACTCCTGTTTGGTTGGCTAGATGACTGTCCCGGCGGGACAGTCACCCTGCTGTGTGATTGACAGGCAGGCTGTGTGAATGGGGGAAAACTTCATAAAAAGCAGGTCTCTGGGTCAGGAAAGGCAGAGTCCCCACTGAAACGAAAGAACCGACGAGGCACTGATGGAAGAGGACCCCTACCATGACTGAACTGCCCGGTGAAGCCCTGCTGCAGGTCCGAATCCTTGAACTCCAATGGCAGAGAAGATCCTCCCGGAATCTTCTTCCCCTAAGCTGGTGGGACCAACCAGTTCGCCCAAACTCCAAGCCAGGACTCCCTCCTCTGATTGAATTCGCTGTACAGAGCTACAGTGGGCCGGATAGCCAGGAAGGTTGGACGCTGCTTGGGTTTTAAGGAGCGCACCTTTTATTTGTTGCTTTGCTCTGCTGCTGGTTTCTTCCCTGGGCAGTGCAGGACCCTCCAGTCTTCCTACTTCATGTCAGTCCGACAGTCGCTTCAGGAACCGTGAGCCTGCAGGAACTTTCAGGAAAGTCCACCTCAGCTACAGCTTCTTCTCCATTTAAAGGTACTGTGAAAATCCGGTTGTTTGTTTCGTCCAGCCGCAGTGAAGGTGTGTGAAACCTTTCGCCGATCCGAGGGCTTGTCCTTCCCTACTCTTTAAACTAACTTTTCTGCCGACCAACTTCGCCCGGAACCCTTGGCAAAGACTTAACCATGAACTACCCTGAACTTTGTGATCTTGAGCAAAAGACTTTTGTCCTATTGACTTTGGCCCTAAGCCTATTTGATTTGATTCCATCACTGTAGTTCCTCTTTCTAGATTGCCCTGCTTTCTTACCTGTTGGTGCTGCTCAATTTCTGACTAACTTTGTCTTTCCCTTCCTTTTAAATTACTAGAGTGCCATTTTGCTCCCACTTCATCTTGTGAGCTTAACTTGTATGGAAACTATTGGGAGTGGTGTATTAAGAGTGTGATTTTTGAACTGCTTTACTTTAGTGAAATGTTATACAACTGATGTGTAAATAAATGTATATTCTTTTACTCAGAAACCTTGAGTCAGTGGGGCGTTGCTTGGCAGCCATGGAATAGGCTGGAAACCCTGCAAGCTCTGTGATCCGACAACTTGATCCGACCAAGAAACGCATATTTTTTGGATCAGTGGTGGCCCAAAAGTATGTACAGGCGTGGGAAGATACAGAGCAGAGTATGAACAGGTTGACTGCAAATTTAGAGCGGAGAAACGGCCGCATCGTTACTTTGTCCTGAGAAGTTGGCCGCGGAGAGGGCACCAAAATGGCCACGGACGAGAACAAAGAGATCCTGAGGGGCGCACCCCTGAAACGAAGGAGCTGTCTCTGTCCGACAGCAGCAGAGGAAGATCGCTAGGGATACGAAATAACTATCACATTGCCCAGTCCGGGTGGCCGCGGAGAAGGAAAGCAAAAGGAAAAACGCTAGTGGAGTGCTGCGAACGGAGCGTGGATGATCGAAGAAACTAGCAGATACCACCGGCCCTTTGAGAACAGTAAGAACCCACCCTCGCTGGGACTGAGGACAACGGGTGAAGGGGCTGATCCACGACTCTTAGGCACAGCGCCATGTCTAATAAACCCCCAAGACTGAAGAGGAAGCAACCTACATTAGAGGAATATACAAAGACGCCACCAGGCCCGGAAGGAGCCAGGAGCAAAGACAAAGCCCAAGCTGGGAGCAGTGCCACCATGGGCGCGAATCAGGAGGTCCTCGAAGCGATCGCCGATTTGAAAGTGGCTTGGGAGACCAAGCTCGAACTGGCGGTGGCAGAACTAAAAACAGCACTGGAGCTCCAGGTCGGGCAGTGCAGGAGGATGTGAATCTGCTACGACAAGACATACGGTCTCTGGCGGAGCACACGGAGAACCTCGAGAAGGAGATGGGCCCTAACACGGCGGACTGTGCTTCTAACCGGTCGGAGCTTCATGCCCTGGTACAGCGAGTGGGTAATCTGGAGAGCAGAGTGGAGAGGCAGAAGGGCGGGCCCGGAGAAATAATATCCATATTGTTGGACTACCAGAAGGAGCGGAAGGCCATAACCCCACAGATTTAGTTGAAACAATGTTGCTACAAGAAATCACTGGGGGAGTGCTGTCTCAGGGGTTCGCAGTGGAAAGGGCGCACAGGGCCCTAACGAGGAGACCGCCGCCAGGAGGCCCACCTAGGCCGGTGATTGCTAAAATACTTAATTACAGGGATCGTGAAAGGATCCTGGAACACTTCCGCAAAGGTGGGACAATACAGAGAGGTTTGGCAATTATAACGGCTTACCCGGATTATACCTTTACGGTGCAGCGGAGCAGAATGAACTTTGGGGCAGTCAAAAGGAGATTGCGAGAAGCGGGCCATAAATATATGCTGCTCTACCCGGCCAAACTGAAGGTTTTTCATAAGCACAGAACTTTGTTTTTTGAAACTCCGGAAGAAGCCATGGGATGCCTCGACACCCAGGGATGCCCCCAGGAGTCGGACATTCGGACAGGAGAAGGAGGTGATGCGAATAAGTAATGTACGAGAGGGGCACCAGGGGGTCTCAGAATTTAAGACTATGAGTCTTGAATATAGTCACTGAAGTAGCCAGCGGAATGGTGTTGTCGGGATGAGATCCATTCATGATCTGCGAATATTGCGATTTAGGCTTTAACTAGGGGCCTTGCAGGACCAACCTTTACATCCCCCATTTATAGTTTAGTTAGGTTACTGATAGTGCGGTGACGCCCTGATGGGGTCTTGCCCGGGGTACCAGGGTAGGCCCAAACACGGGGAAGCCTGAGATCCAGGGATGGAGCTGGGCAACTGTTGGGGTTGGGAGGAGGGAGGGAAGGGGTTGTGTGCTGTGGTTTGTTATAGTTGGGGTAGAGTTATGGGGTAAGCCTACACCTCACGGGAAACAAAATTAACCATGGGAGACCTTAAGATAGTCACTCGGAACGTTAGGGGGCTCAATAGTTATCTGAAGCGGAACAAGGTAATGATGTACCTACGCAGACAGAAAGTGGATATAGCTCTGTTACAAGAAACTCATTTAACGAAAGACAAACTAGAAGTGATACGGAAAAAATGGAGAGGGACAATAGTGGGGGCAACATACTCTGCCTATGCAAGAGGGGTAATCACATGGGTGGCCCCGCATGTTCCGTTTCAGTTGCTGAGCTCGCAGGTAGAGGCGGACGGTAGGATGGTGATTATGAGAGGGATGGTGGAAAACAGAGAGATCTGCATTGTGAATACTTATGCTCCGAACCAAGAAACAGCTGCGTATTTTAGGACCCTGTATAGTCAGCTCAGTGGCAGCGTGGGAGGGGCCATATTGTGGGGGGGAGACTTCAATTGTGTGTTGAATCCCACCATAGATAGATCAGCCACTAAAATAGTTAGACCCACCCCGGCTGCAAAGGCACTACATGCTCTATTGGCGGAGTTTGGGCTTACAGATGTATGGAGAACATGCCATCCGCAGTATAGACACTATTCACATTATGCGGTCCCACAGGGCCTATATACTAGATTGGACTATGTATTTGTTACGCAGGAGTTGCTGACCGAAATATCGCAGGCGGAATACAAAGCTAGAGTCCTCTCGGACCACTCGCCACTGTTGCTAACATGGCAATACCGACCGCCTAGGGGAAGGATACCCACATGACGATTGCGTGCAGAAGCTCTTAAAGACAGCGTATTTAGGGAGGACATGCAGGGAAAATAATAAGTTATTTTGAGATAAATACTGGCAGTGTAAAGACAGCAGGCACACTCTGGGAAGCTTTTAAAGTGGTGGGAGAGGAATCGCTATAGCCAAGTCTAAAGGACTGCAGGGTGGGATTCTGACCGAACTACAGGACTCTGAGAAGGAATTGGAGAGGGTATTAGAACAAGGCATTAACACTAAGGCAGATATAGAAAAGGCTCTGGGCCTGCAGCAGAAATGTGCAGGATGCTGGGAGAGATTATGTAACCTTAATTATAAAAAAGTACATAGAAAGACAACATGCTGGAGGTGACAAACCAGGAAGACTCCTGGCATGGCTTTACAAAAACGAGACTCCTAGGCCCTCAATTAGAACAATGGTGAGAGATAATGGCGATGTAGTGGATACGCAGGAGGGGGTCAACCAAGGATTTGTAGACTATTATAGATGCTTGTACGGAGACGAGACGGGAAGCGAGAGAGGGGAAATAAGAGACGTATTGGAAGATATTGGGCTACCCCAAATTAGTGTAGAAGAGAGGGAGGTGCTAGATGCCCTGATCACTCTAGAAGAGTTAGAAGAAGTGGTGAGGTAGCTGCCCACGTGGAAACCCCGGGAACTGACGGACTCCCGAGTGAATTTTATAAGGCATGTAAAGCAGAGGTTCTCCCCCCCACTGCTGGAAATGCTTAACGAAGCATATGAAGTTGGGAGACTACCGGAATCGCTGCGTGAAGCAGTTATTATACCACTCCCCAAGCCAGACAGACCTGGGACTGACTGTGGTTCCTATAGACCCCTATCGATGTTAAACCAAGATAGTAAGATTTTAACAGCGGTGTTGGCAAACAGATTGAAAAAGGTCATAACCAAATTAATCCACCCTGATCAAACAGGATATGTCCTGAATAGGAATATTTCGAACAATTTGAGGCGACTCCATCCAGTGATTGAACATACTGAAAGGAACACTAGTGAAATGGCGATAGTGTCGCTGGATGCGATCAAGGCATTTGACTCGGTCAAGCGGCCCTGGCTGAAGTCGGCCCTAGCCAGCTATGGTATGGGACCAGGATATCTTCACTGGGTAGAACTTCTATATAGCGAGCCATTAGCGAGAGTGAAGACAGGAACTGTGATTTCTGAAAGGTGGCAACTTGGTAGGGGGACCAGACAGGGATGCTCCTGGTCCCCCATGTTATATATTCTGGCCTTAGAACCACTGGCGATTTATCTGAGACAGCAATATGACGAAATAGGCATTGTTGTTGGGGAAACATCACATTTAATTTCTCTATACGCAGACATGTTATTGTATTTGCGCTACCCAGAGGAAAATCTGCAGTATGTATTAGGAGTGATAGATAGGTTTGCTGAACTCTTGGGTATAGCCGTGAACCTAAGTAAATCCTGTGTGTTTCCGCTGGGCAGATATAGAGGGCTCTTGGCGGAGAATTTGCCGGTACTCCAGATACCGTGGGAGACCACAACCTTAAGGTATCTTGGGATAGATATACATCATACAGTAGAAGCCGAACATAGGCATAATACAGAAAAAACGGTTCAGAAACTGGAAAACATGAAGTTCTGGGCAAAACGTTCCTTAGCAGTGATGGGACGGGGGGCGATGCTCAAGATGGTGGCATTGCCCAGACTGTTGCATTGCTTCGTGAACATCCCATACTCCATACCCCGGCAATTCTTTACTAAACTGGACAGTACATGCAGGGAATTCCTATGGTACAGGATGAGGAACAGGGTAGCCCTATGGAAACCCAAAAACCCACATGAGAAACCACATCAAATGACCTAACTGGGAAGTATATTATGTAGCGAGCCAGTTGCAACATGTAGCCAAATGGCTCTCTGCGGAGTCCACTTTAGAGCATAGGCTGCAAGGAGATTGCACCCCATATTTTTTTAGAGAAATGATATAGTTACCCGAGCAGGAGCTAAGAGGTCGCCCGGGGATGTTGGGTCTTGGGTGGGGGATGTGGCAGAGGGCGTGCCGGTTGATGGATAAGCCAGCCTGTGCTCTCCGCAAATCCCACTGGTTACAATGACGGGAACAGAAGAGCAACTTAGGTTAATGATTAGGAAGTATTGGGAACCGGTGGGAATAGCAACATTGGGGGATGTGAATTAAAGATACCTGGTCCGAAGTGGAACTTGCAGAGGAACCAGACACCACACTAGATGTGATATATGATATAGCAGAAGGTGGGCATGAAACGTCTAGAGTGTACGATATGATGATGATGACTCAAGTGGGCAAGGAAGTGGTGCAGCTTAGACTGGCCTGGGAGGAGGAAGTAGGAGATGTGATGGGTGACGGGATGTGGGAAAGGGCTCAGGGGTATCATAAGAAAGTGTTGAGAAACGCTAGGCTGCAACAAATACAGTTGTATATAACGCACAGAGCATATCTGACGCCATTAAAGGTAGCTAAATTTAAGAATGCTGGAAGCCAGGTGTGTCCCAAATTTAATGAAGAAAACGCAGGAATGGTGCATATGTTCTGGACATGTCCACAGATAGCGAAATATTGGGGGAGATATAGCACAGAAAATGGAAGACAAGGGAATCCGCATGAAGGTGGATACGGCGTGGGCTTGTTTGTTGGGAGGGTTCCCCAGACCGCGGAAGCTTAAACATGTGAGCAAATTGAAAGATCTGGCATATGTATTGGCGAAGAGAAGGATTGCAATGGGATGGAAAACGTGCCACAAGGCCAAAGTGGAGACGTGGTGGAGGGACTTGCAGAAGTGGGCGGAGGCAGAAACAGTGGCATGGCAGGAAGCGTGCATAGAGGGTGCAGCCGGAGCCCTAGAGGGTTGGAGACAGCTAATAGCAGAGCTATTTGGGCCCACGTATGATGGACCAAGTGATGATGATTCGATAAACCTTGCGGGAGAGGCCTCCCCTACCGCAGAAGGTGGGGACTAACAATGGGCGACAGTAGGCTTGGGGGGGGGGTGGGACGGGGAAAACAGTGGGCGAAAAAGTAAAATGTATGTGTATTTACGAGCAAGATATGTAACCACTGTATGTTGAGTTGGGTTTGTTATTTTTTGTTTGAATAAAATCAATAAAATTGTTTTTAGAAAAAAAGAAAAAACCTTGAGTCAGTGTTTGTTTGAATCATAGTTATTGCTGTCCTTTGTGTAACTATTGATACTGGTCACTTGCTCTTGAGATAAGTCTGGCTGCTTAGCCATCACTACCACTTTACTGTGTAGTACGGGCTTGTGCCAAAGGTGAGTTTGTACTGTCACTTGTAGTCTTAATTGTGTGTGGTGATCCCAAAGGGTACTGCATATAATTCTGCCAAACACTGACAAGTGGTTCTCCCACCGGGTGTTCGCTAAGGACTCCAGTGGGAAGGACAAGGACAAAGAAAAGGGGACCTCTCAGAAAGCTGAGGAGTCCCAAAAGCAATCACAGTCTGGTAAACCTAAACCTTCCTCTCCTAAGAACCAAAAATCTAGTGGGGATAAGTCTTATTTGGGTGGGAGTAAGAGTAGTGGTCCTCCTGCTGTAAAGCAGGCTCCCAGTCGATCCAGTACCGTACCTCGTATTCCTGGCACTTGTTGGGACTGTGGGGCTCTGGACCACAAGAAGGGTGACCCCAAGTGTAAAGGTAAGGCACTTGGAGTCCAGGCTGTCAGCCTGACCTACCCTTACTTCATGCCTGAGGTGGAGGACACTGTCCTCCCGTCCTCTACAGGAATCACATTTGGTGCTCCTGCAGACATTTCCCTAGTGTCCCTTGGGGCCTGGGACCAGTATGCAAACGTACTGGCTACAATCCCACAAAACACCCATGGAGTGTCCTCCTGAATGGCCTGCCTTCTACTGGTTTGAGAGGCACTGGGGCAAGCATGACAGTGGTGGACAGGATCCTGCTTGGGTCCTTCCTCTCTGACATCTTTTTCTCCACCTGTGGTGTTCCCCAGGGATCTAATCTCTCTCCCTGGCTTTTCAACCAGTATCTGGCACTTCTTGCCCACCGCATCGCCGCCCTCTGCCCCAACTTTCAGTGCTATGCGGACGATACCCAGCTCATTTTCAGGCTACCCTCGGCCTCCTCCTCTCCTGCCCTCATCTCTGACTGTCTGTCTGCCAGCCTCTCTTGGGCCTCTTCCTGCTCCTACCTGCAAGGCAAAAAACCTCGGGGTCATCTTTGACTCCACACTCTCCTTCTCTCCTCATATATCTGACGTCTCTAAGAAGTCACACTACCAGCTGCACCTCCTTAGAGGTATTCTCCCCTTCCTCTCCTTCCCCCAGAAGCTCACTGTCTCCCGAGCCCTGGTTCTCTCGAAGCTGGACTACTGTAACAGTCTCTATCTTAATCTGCCTGCCTCCACTCTCTGCCCTCTGCAACTCATCCAGAACAGAACTGCGAGACTTGTCCTTGGCCTCAAGCCCAGGGACCGTATCTCTCCAGGACTGAAATCTCTACACTGGCTCCCAGTGGCTGCGAGGATTAAGTTCAAAACCCTCTGCATTGTCCACAAGGCCTTCTGGGGCCTGGGGCCTAAATACCTGCAACTCTCTCTTCCTAAATATCTTCCTTCCCGAGCCCTTCGCTCATCCGTCTCCAACTCCCTCAGGGTCAGCCGCTTCTCAAAGCAACGAGCTGGGGGTAGATCTCTCTCCGCGGCAGGAGCCTCCCTCTGGAACAGCCTTCCTGTCTCCCTGAAACTTGAGGAGAACCATCTCCGGTTCCGGAAGCACCTCAAAACCTTCCTCTTTGCTTCTGCTTTCTCTCTCCCTCTCCCCTGCTAAATTCTTCACTAAATTCTGCACTGAATCTGAAACTTGGCCACTCTCACTGACCTCGGTCCTGGGCCCAGCCACTCTCCACTTGCACTGCCTCCCTGGCAACCCCTGCACTGCGGGACTGTCTCTGTATCCCTACAGCCCCCCTTCCCAGCACTTGTCTGCAATTACCTTGCACTTGCCACCAGCTGGCCCTATTTATTTATTTATCTATTTATTTCTATTCTACTTACCTTGTACTGCACTTTTCCCTTCCCCCTACCCCTGCACTTGCGCGGTCTGAATGACACCTGGCCTAGTAGGATCGTTGTCTGTCCTCCCCATGTTCCCCCCTCCTGCCTCGTCGCGCCTTGAAACACTTGTGTATAGGCGCGTTACAAATGCCATATCATATCATATCATATCATGCCTGAGGACTATGTAGGTGCTCCTCTGAGACCTACCAGGTTAGCTGGTAGGCCTCCCAAATTATCTCCTGTAGCCCTAGTCACCATCAGGTTGGTGGTACCCCAGGTTTTTAATTTTTTAAATGTTTTTATTAAGCACACAGTTATATCAGAAACGTTTGCTTTTCACTAGAAATCTCCCAAGCCCAGAGAAATAATAAAATTCCCTGTGAACCCTTCCCAGTTCTTTCCAGAGCCAGACTCTCATTTCACATGCATAAAGTGGTCTTTGCTCCTTCTGGCCAGCATTCACACTCATTCTAGTCCATTAAAATGCTCGATTGGCTTATAGGTATTGACTTTCCTGGCCCGCCGTAGGCTTGCCTTTCTGTGATTGTCTAATCACAACCTTGTGACATTCCATCTTGGCTTAGTATGATAGTTTCCACAAAGGAGTTTCTTTAAGGCTGAAAATCTCATTTAAGTATAATCCCAGGTCTCTTGTTGTTGCGTTTGTTTGTTCACCATACAAGACTTCCCACCAAGCATCGGCATTCAGACTGGGAACTTTATTCAACTTTGTCAGTAAGATGGTGGTTCTCTCTCATACTCACTTTAGGGCAAAACATTATCAGGTGTCGCAAGGTTTCAGTTTTCTGTTGGCAAAAGCGAGATTTGTCGTCCTTTGCCAATCCGTATTTAAACAGCACTTAATTTTTCATCAGTATGTTTAACCGAAATATTAGAATCAGTTCTTGGAACTTTGGGCTGGGTCATTTTTTTGAGATATTCTGCAGTCATGGTTGGCAAATCGGTCAGCACCGCAGACAGGGTATGACGTTTCGATTCCGATATGTTTACTTTGGTCTCAGCCCAGTCTACGACCAACAAGGCTTCCTTCACCTTCTTAGGCTTTTCACACATAGATTCAACAGAAAAGCCCAAGTTGTTCAATAGGTTGCACACAAGTCTCTCCACTGATTCAGGGGCCAAAAGGTAATTCCATCTTCTTTGATTCTGATTATGTGGTATTGGGTTGGACAGTCACATCCTGCCACCTTTCTAAAAGTCGTCAAAGATCTCCACTGAATCCGAACATATAAAGAGTAGAGGCCCAGCTCGTGCCTTATGACTCCCATTCATACTGTATTTGGGAGCTGCAGAACCCGCCTCCAATATTTACTTTCCAGTTGGTTCTAGAATTTTTTGGGGGACTTCAGACCAGCATATGTCAAAGCAGGGACAACTTTCTGGTTATAATACGTGATCACGGGCTGTAAAGAAAATGTTCCGTATTTTTTTCTTATCAGGAGGCCTTATAACTGTAAGTTGTTTCATTTTCAGCAAAAGACTTGCCTTCCAGGGGGAATCTGTGCTGATCATAATTCCTAGATATCTTGTCGCAGTTGTTGTATTGTGGGTAGCTGAACGAAGTGACCAAATAAAGGATCCTTTTACTCTTGCTCTTGATTTCTTGAGCACTAGTATATCGGATTTTCCTATGTTGATCCTTAACCCGTTTTGTGTTACATAGGCCTGGAGTGCATCCAACTTTCTCTGAAGGCCTATTTGGGTAAGGTCCAACACAATTAAATCATCGGCATATAGCAGGTGCCCCACAGGTGTTCCGTTTATCTTTGGGTAGCATGATCTTGGCTGCTCGAGTACTTCTGTCATGTCACTAATGAAGAAGTTGTAAAGAATGGCAGCCCACGGACAGCCTTGTTTTAAACCTCTGCCGTTTTCGATTTCTTTGGATAGATGTCCTTGCTGATCTAAGCGGATCTGCAGAGTGGTTCCAGTATGCAGAGCCTTAATTGCCTCCAGGAGTGCATTAGGCCAGTTTTTGTTTTCCAGTTTAGTCCATAACCTCTGTCTATCTACGCTGTCAAAGGCTGCCTCCATATCAATACACGCCACATAAAGATGTTTGTTGGCTTTCAAGGTCTTTCTTTTTAGGAGGCTGATTAAAAGGAGGTTCAGCCCACAGTCTACGTTGTTTATGAATCTCGTTTGCCGTGGATCATAATTTGCTGTTTCTCTTATCCATTCTTTTAGTCTTTTAAGAAGGATTCCGGCAAAAAGTTTACCTAAAACATCAAGGAGCTAAATTGGACGGTAGTTTGAGGGATTTTTTCTGTCCCCTTTTTCCAAGATGCCGGGATTTTTTGTTGTTGTTTTATTTGTTCAAACAATTCAGCACAGAAATCCGTCCATAGGTCAGGGGCTAATTTAAGGATGGCGTTGGATAGCCCATCAGGGTCAGGGGCTCTGAGGTACTTGCTTTTGCAATGATTGCTCTTATCTCGTCTCTTTCTGTTTTTATGGACCATGGAGTGTTGTTTGAAGGCAACTCTTCTAATGGGCTTGCTTTAAGATTGATCGGCCCATATAGTGTCCTAATGTGAGTCACCCAAGTTTCTTCTTGGATGGGATTTAGTTGCTGCGCTCCTGTGTCAGTTTTGTTTCCATTTAAAAGAGTCCATATTTGACACAAGTTTTTATAATGCATTGCCTACAGCATTTTTCACCATCCTTTTGGTACATGAGCATTCTGTGAGAGCTTACCCAATGGCTATACCGCTATTTTATTTCTTTCTTCTTGGCCAGTCTGAGAATAAGCGGAGCCATCTTTAATTGTCGCACATCCTTTGATAGTTGACGTTTTCTTTCTCTTATTTCCTTGGCATGGTGATGTGTCTGCTTTATCCTTCCTATCTCCAAGGTCGCAGAGGTACTTTAAAACAACATTAGGCAGGATTGATACTCCACGCTTTTGTCCTGGCTGGCCTTCCAATCGGCCAAGTGCTGCGCCAGAGCAGGTGTAGATCTCGAGTAAATCTTCAAACGAGTGCCACTGGACACTAGCAGAGGTTTACAATCCCACCGAATTCTCATGTTGTTTACTGGGTGGGTAGAGTATGGCCACAAATAGGACTGTATCAAAGGGCGGTGGTCACTCGGTTCGTTGTGCAGGACCTTTAGCGACTGTACAGTTTGGAAGGTTGCTTCTTCCACAAAGAAGTAGTCTAGTGTAGCAGTCAGTTTTCCTAAGTACCATGTTTTAGCACCATGGAGGTCTCCATTTACTTGCGCGTTTACCATTTTCAGGTTCCTAAAATTCATTTCATCCAGCCATTTACGGCTCCTGTAGGTTTTATCTTCTGTGGATCGGTCCTTCTCTTTGATAGAACCGGTCCTTAATACGTCGATGTTCAGATCTCCACATATTATTAATCTAGGGGTCTCAAGCTCAAGCATTAGATCATCTAGCCATTTAGTAACCAGGTCAAGGAGGAACTTGCCTTCTGGAGCTTTTACATTCCAATAAAGATTAGAAATAATCGTGTCCCATTTTTAGAGTTCTTATCTGCTTGCAGGTCAATTACGATGATTTGTATCAAAGGATTGGGCTGGATAACTCTAGTTACTTTTCCCGGGAAGCTATTTTTCACCAATTTAAGTAATCCTGAGGTCGGTCTTCCACTTCTTCCTTTTATCACTTTTTGTTCAGGTAGCTCGTATAGCCATCTAGAAAGGGCGTCTCTCTTAGCCAACATTCATGTAAACACAGGACATTTAAGGTGGTTAGGGCAGGGTCCATCGCTTGAAACAGATGCAGAAAACATCTGGAATTTCAAGAGCCGATCGCCATTCTCTGGCTGGCTCCGCATGGCCAGTCTATTGTTTATCCGGCATGGCCAGTGTTCAAGCCAACCAATCACAGGATTCGTCCTTGGATGTTTTACGTTTCAGAGCAGTACCAGGTGGCGCACTGGGATCGTCTATGTTTCTGCCGCTTATAATTATCGTAAAGGCTCTTGGGCTGGACAAAAATGTTGGCGAGTATCTAAATGGCTTGGCAGACTCATCCTCTGATAGGTGCGTTGTGTGTCTTATGGGACTATGTCTAAAATGCATCTCCTGTTCTCTTGGGATTTCCATGGCTTTCCGCGGTCCCTCCTCTTCTCTTCTATCAAAGTCAAGTACGCGAATATCATCCGTTGCTTTTATCATCAGGGAGGTTACGGCCTTTGAGGTCGTGTGAAGACACACTCTGTCATTCTCATCTTTGTTTGGGAAGTCAACGATCTTTATATCCTTTGGTTCTATCACTCTCAACAATGGGACGGTCTGGAGATGGGCCATTATGTTTGTGCGGTTTAAAATCATCCTGTCGTCTGTCCTTAGTACTCTTTCCAAGTTCACTTTAGGAGTGAAGGTCTTTTCATCATTCAAATCTGTTGACTTCCTGTCGTGTAGTTTTGCTTAGATCGCTCAACCAAGATTTCCATCATGTTTGCTTGCTTGGATTGCTTGGCAGTTGTTCTCATTCTTTGATCAAGGAGATCTCTTTTTTCCTGTAAGGTTTGGAAATTATCTGTTTTTTTGGCGATAGGTAGTCAATGTCTTATTTGTCTGTCTAACAGACATTGACCTCTGACCCTTCCTCGTAATCTGACTTGTTTCCTTCATAAGTGGACAACTGCAGCAAGGGATCTGCTTCCCAGTCAGAGGCTTTACTTAGGGTGGTGTTTGAGACCGCTCTGGTAAGATCAACTTTTATATCTTTTTACACAGGAGCTTTTGTTTGGGCACTTCGCCGATCAATTGGGCGGAAGCCTGGTTTGCGCAGACTTCAAATACTCTTCTTATATTACAGTTAGAGCCTTTGGTGTCTTTCTCTGGGCACCTGATTGTCCTCTCCAATTTATTTGGGGCTTTGTTTCTTATCTGAGTTTTGTCCCTCTGTTTCTTAGTTAATGGTTTTTGTACGCCTTGTTCTCCTTGCCCCTCTGATCTAAATATGGAAAATTGATTTGTGTTTCCTGTTTTACTTGCCTTTATCTGAATTTGAGGAGCTGGGGCCGGAATGACACTTGAGTTTGATGAACTGTGATTTTCTGTCCCACATTCTGCTGACGTCGATGCTCCTTCATTGCATCTTCCAGTAATTCCCTTTAGGACTGGGATTCCTTCCGCTGTTTTCTCCTGTTGGAAGGGGACATGGTTTGTACCAGTTCTGCTATTGGGCTGGTGTGGCTCGGCTGACTCCACTGATCGTGTGCTTATATTAGCCGAGATAACCACACTTTTTTTGGGCTCCACCACGGTCTTTACTGTTGCATCTGCTATTGCTACAGTGCTTTTTTTTCAGTCACTAGCAGCCATTGGCTTCATCATTTGTATCGTGTCTCTAAAACACAACAAGAATACTTTTTTATCCTCTCTGGCGTCTTCAATAAAGTCAATCAAGGTTTTAAGTATGGCCCATCTGCCTCCTTTTCTTTGGCTCTTTTTTCGCGTACAGCCTCCATGTAAGAGTAAAGTAATATTAATTAGCTTGGACTGCATGAGTGCCATAAGAGTGGATTGATCTCTGTTATAATTTAACGCTTCATACAATTTAAGGAAAGATGACAAAGTGGTATCTGGTCATTGCATCTAATGCCATTCCATCGAATGCCATTCCATCTGATTTTTTCTATCTAAAAAATGTGCATCGAATGCATGTTTTTGGGGGGTAAAGGTTTCATTTTTGTTCAGGTCGGATTTCAAAGGGGAAATAAAACAGGTGTTTAAGGGCCCCCCCCCAAAGAAAAAGAAAAAATAAAAGAAAATGCATTTGATGCACTTTTTTTAGATGGAACAAAATTGATGCAAATGCATTTAGATGCAAGGAATTCGATGCAATGACCATAAACCTGACAAAGTAATTGACACCATTGAACCTATGGCAGCCTGTAGATTAGTGCATTGCTTCTCAAATTTGGAATTGCATTCCTTACACTCGTGTTTTTGCTGGGTTAACTTCCCCTCTAACCTATTTCCTATGGTTACTTTGCGAGTTGAGTATCTTTGGACGTTTGGAGCGTCTTCATTCTCAGAGTCCAGGGCCTCTCCTGAATGCCTTTCTTGGGCGTTGGGGGACCAATTGGGTATACCGACATCCTGCTTTCTGGTGAGGTCTGAAACTGTGGCTTTGAATTAAATTCGACTCTTCCACACTCTTCTCATTGCCTTTGCCCCAACTTTTTAACTTTTTTTGGGGCACTCGACCCCTAGTAAGCATATTATTGTCCACTTGGTCAATTTGTCTTTTCTCTCCCCGGGGAAGACACCAGTCAGCCTCATGAGGTACTGGTAACAGGTCTACCACCCTGTTTGTACAAAGGAGGGCCTCTGAAAGAAGTGGCTCCTTTCCTGTGGCCCCGTGCTGCAACTGGGGTTCCATGATTGTGTTTGGACAAGTTGGCACTATTGGAGGGTTCCCATATATACTATTGTTGTGAAGTTCCAGATTTTTTGTTACCAGGTCTCCCTCTATCTCAAGGTGGTTCCTTTGGGGTATATCCGTGTCTTGCACCTGTTCCTGTTGCAAATCAACACAAGAGGCAGTGATCTCAGAGTTGTTTTCGTCAGTAACCCTCCAACGAGTGTCGGTTACCAATGGCGCTTGTGGCGTTTCACCAGCAGCTTTCTTCTGGTTTAAACAGCTACTCAATAGGTCTGCTTTAGAGATATCAAGCCAGACACTGTCTTGGGAGGGCTGGCAGCTGACCTCTTCGGTGTTCGCCATCCGAGGGGCACTTTTTGCGTGGAATGTAAAGCAGACACTTTATCTCTAAAGTGCCATTTTAATGTTTTCATTCCGACTATTCTTTTTGCAGCGCTAGATCTTAGTCGTGTTTAATAAAGATTCTCAAAGGTATTCTACAAGTGCATTTTGTTACATGAGTCCTTTAGGGCCAGGGTTATCTCTCGTAGGCTTCCATTTGTTGCTGGTATCATTATAGTTCTGATGTTCAAACCCACAGCCTGATTTCCGTCACCTGTGCTGGCTGTGGATCGATCAAGCTTAGGAAAGGCAGTTTGGTTAGATGACCCGTTTTTTTTTGCGAGTCCTCTACCGTTTTGCTACTATAGAGGTCTAGCGAGTCTTCCACCAGGTCGGGGTCACTACTGGTTGGTGACTCGCTTGCAGGCAATTGAGGCTGAAAGCCACGAGATTCCAGTGCAGGTGGGAGGACGCTTTCCTCAGGTGCGCCTGCGACATGAGCGGGGAATAAGTCAGTTTGGGCTGGGAAACAGTCCTTACTGGTACCGACGACAAGGGGGAGGGAAACAACACTGGTGGCGAGCTGCACCTCGACTCAAAGGAGAAGCTTCGGGATGGTACTCAGGGCAGGTTGCATACAGTACCTTTTTCCGGGACTTGCAGTTCCACATGAGGCACTCGGCTCTGCTGCACTTCAAGGATTTCATCAAGTTGGGTGCCATCACGCAGGGCACAACAAACTTTGCTCTGGGTCTGGTGCATCAGATTCACATCGGAGGGGGCATAGGACTACATACCCCTCGTGGCACCCTCCGCAAACACTCTGCCAACACTCCAGATGGAGTGGAGTGTTTTTTTAATCTGCTGCGCCCACAAAGAATGAAGCTGAAAAAGTCACTGCCCCAGCAGCTCCAGCAGGCTCCTGCTACACAGTGTTTCTCAGGAGTAAAAACAATAGTTGCAAGAATGGGCAGCAGAAAGACAGAACTTGCAGCCCACAACCACACGGACCAACACTCTGCCAACACTCTGTGATGCTCCGCGTCGGGAGTGGAGTGTTTTTTGAATCTGCTCCACCCACAAAGAATGAAGCTGGAAAAGTCACTGCTCCAGCAGGCTCCCGCTGCACAGTGTTTCGAGTGGATTGTGTCCTCCAACGTATTCCTCATCTTAGATGTATTCCATCCAGCTTTGCCGCTCTTTGGAAAATTTTCGTCACAGGGCGCCGTGCGTCGATGTCGTCGAGTCGATAGTCCCTCGAGTGCCTCCGTCGAGGGTGACGTCATCAGGTGTATAAGTAGCATGCACGGCGCCCGTTGGCCTCAGTTCCGTTTTTCCGTAGTACGTTGCTTCGGACATTCGGCGCGCCTCGAGTTTTGTCAGGAAATATAATATTACGAGAAGAAATAATGTCCTCGTCATCGACGCCGACCATGACCCCGAGATCGGGTTTTAAAAAATGCAAGTCATGCGGCTCAAATATGTCGATCACGGACCCGCACCTGCGAGTGTTTGTGGTGTCTCGGGGAAGGCCACGACATGGAGGCCTGTTCGAAGTGTCAGGAAGTGACGGGAAAGGCCTTGCGAGAAAGGAGAGGAAAGCTACCGGTAGGTCGGAAGGATCGGAAAGCCTCTAGCGTTGAGTCAAGACCCCATGGGGAAAAATCTCCTCGACGCAAAAGGCATAGATCCAGATCTCAAAGCGATTCTCATCGTTCGTCGTCTTTGTCAAAAAAGTCGAAGAACGACGCCATAGATCTCCCTCCACCTCTTCGTCAGACGAGTCTCCGAAAATGAAATGCCCCACAAAACATTTGTTTTCCGAAGAGTGGGAAGCATTTAGGGTCAAAATGATGGAGGTGTTTGAGAAAGCAAAGCCTCGGTCCGTGCCTTCTTTGGAAGCCGGCCGGGAGCGTCATCGCTCTGACACTCGCGCGCCCTCGAGCCCAGGTGATCGTGAAAGGAAGGATAGAGAACCTTCCAGGACGCCGAGCGAAAAACGCTCGAGTCGAGTCGACCGCTCGAGGTCACCGGGGCCGTCCGAGACCTTCCACACCTCGTTGGGGAAACTGTCGAAGGCCGTCTTGACGCCCTCGAATCAGACTCTGTTTGACGACCACAATGTCATCGATGCCGTCGACACCTTTATCGACGTCGACCCCGAAACCTTCGGCGCCAAAGGCTCCAACCAAGCCAGGGCAGCTAGAAAAGGAGAAGGAGAAAACTGCAAGACATATATCTTCTTCAAAATCTAGTATTACACCTCCTTCTCCTCCTCCTCCTCTCCCAGAGAAGGTTTTCAAGCCTCTCCCTCGGAAGGAGTTTTTCAAATCCTTGACCTCAATTTTTGAGGATCAGGAGAGATCCGAAGAGGAAGATGTACCTTTTGGGTTGGAATATGGCACCCAAAATGTCCCAGAATGCTTAATATCGGAAGAAAGCAGGATGAAGGATTTGGTGGAGTCCTTACATAATGCAAATGGCATTGATACCTCTCCTGAGAATGATTTTGGTAGACCAGATCCAGGAGAGCATGCCAGTCCATCTTATCGTCAATTAATGACAAAGGTGGTAGACTACTTGGGATGGGCTAAACCAACATCCCAATTCGTCCAGGACGATTTGAAAGACATATTGGATCATGGTCCAACTGAAGACCCAGTTTTACCTTTTCATGTAGCCTTACAAAACAGGGTGGCCAAGAATTGGGAAACTCCGGATTCTATTCCTCTGGTGAATAAATCCCTAACATCAAAATACCGCCCAGCCAGTAGCAACTCCGGCTGTCTGTCAAAACATCCAACTCCCGAGAGTTTGGTCATACAGGCAGCCACAGCTTCCAACAAACTTGCGTACCCATCTATCCTCCAGACAGGGACGATAAGTGTGTGGATGGTTGGGCACAGAAGGTATTTTCAGCCGGGAGCATGGCATTAAAATCTGGCAACTCCACATGTGCCTTGGCAAAATTTTCGTACACTCTGTGGGAGTGCATCGCAATGGCAGCGGAGCACATACCAGAAGGGGAAGAAAGGGAAGGTTTCCTAGTCATCGTTAGAGATGGAAAGGAGGCCATGCAGGAATCCCTTCAATCTGGATTGGACACTGCGGATAGTGTAAGCAGGTCCATGGGCACTAGCACGGTAATACGCAGGTTTGCGTGGTTACGGAAGTCAGGTATTGCACCGGACGTACAGAACCGCCTCCTGAACATGCCTTTTGACGGGTCTCACCTTTTTGGCAACAAGGCTGACGAGAGCCTTGAGAGGTTGCAGACCTCAAAAGCAGCGGCCAAATCTTTAGGAGCTGCTATTAGGCAACCTCAGCCTTTTCGTGCGCAAGGACAATCATGGAAGGGACGATCCTATCGTTATTATACCTCATACGGGAAGACGAGAGGAATGGCCAGTCAAAGGGGCCAAAGAAAAGCCACTCGTGGTGGATGAGGAAAACGTGCTAAGCCAGCTCCAGCTGCAGCCTCTTTGTCATCAGCGGCTGCAACATCCACCACAAAACCACTTTGAGGACTTACACCATAAAACACCTTTAGGAGGCAGGCTGTCGCAGCATCTGCAAGAATGGCGAGCCATTACCGCCGGAGAGTCTTCTTCCTTTGACTGGTGGGGATAACCAGTTTCACCGTCTTTTCGCCTTCCCGATGTACCTCGTGGCCGCCTTGCATGTGCCAAGCACCCCGGCAACCGGGATACCACGTTTTACCACGACCGCGAAACAAAGGTACCACCTTTAATCGGAAAACTCCACGGCTGGTTTCTTCCCTGGTAGTGCAACGACCTTCATCTTTCCTCCAAGTCGAGATCTTCTCTTCCCCTGGACGACGACGCAACTTGCACCCACTACCAGGAACAACTGCCACCGCTGAAGGATCCTTCCCACTTAAGGTACCGTGTCCCGCCTGGCTTCCCTTGCTGCCGACTGTACGGGGTAGATTTAGCCCCCGGCTTTCGAACCTGGGTTAGTCTGGGACACCCCGGCTAAACTTTCTTAAAGCCTCTCTAAACTCCTTTTGAACCCTCTGCAAGACTTTCTAAGCCTAGTGTAACTGTGTGATCTTGGGCGCATTTGTGCTCTACTCTCTCTAAGAGTGGGCTCAGCCTTTGGACTTTGGCTCACCAGTGACTTTTGCTCTTCTGCCTTGCTAACAGTGTTCCTGAATCTTAGAGTGGTGTACCTTTCCATATTCTGTCTTTTTTCCCTCCCTTTCTCACAAACTTATCAGAGTGCAATCTAGTTAAGCGCTCACCTCTGTATGAAAATAAGTGGTGTTTTACTGTGATTTATCCGATAAGGGAAAAGGAGTGTATATATTACAATAGTAACTGTGTTTAGAATATTTTACAATAAGAGTGCTGGAGTGTTTCAAACTGTGTGTTTTTAAATAAATAATTATATACTTTGATACCAAAGCTCTGGTCAGTGTTTGCTTGTATTGTTGTATCAGGGTGCCTATTGTGTATACTTTGCATACTGCCTAACTCTTCTTGAGGGAAGTCTGACTGCTCAGCCACAGCTACCAGGTAAATCTGGGTGGTACAGACTGCTACCAAGTGGGTTTACTGCCAATACCTGTAGTCTTAAATCTTTTGCAGTGGTTCCTAAGGGAACTGCACAGGTTTCTGCCTAACACTTCCTCAGAGAGAGAACCTTCTCTCTCAAATGGAAGGTCAGGTTCTCCACCCAGAGGTCAGAACACTCCACCTTTATGCTTGGTATCTCAAGGCTGAGATACAGGGATTGGAACCTTCCAGATGATGTTATGGAGGTGTTGCTTTCGGCAAGAAGGCCAGCAACAAAGTCTCTGTACTGTTGCCGTTGGAAAAAGTTTTGCAACTGGTGCAGGGAAAAGAATGTCGATCCTTTTCTATGTTCTATTCCAGAAGTACTATTTTTCCTTCTGACCCTAGCACATAGAGGTCTGAATATCGGAACAATAAAAGGTTACCTTGTGGCGCTTTCCATCTTCAAGCGCTCATCGGAAGAATGCTCCTACTTCAAAATTCCTTTGATTACCCAATTCATAAAAGGTCTCACTAATGTGTTTCCTCCTCACCCATTTCAAGTACCGATTTGGGATCTAAATTTGGTATTAAAATTCTTAATGTGTGCCCCTTTTGAGCCTATGCACACATGTCCATTAAGATTATTAACATGGAAAACAGCATTTTTAGTTGCTCTAACATCAGCAAGAAGAGTGAGCGAATTGCAGGCACTATCTTCTGGGCCACCCTATACTGTGTTCCATAAGGAGAGGGTTGTATTGAGGGTTAAACCATCATTTTTACCGAAGGTAATATCTGATTTTCATTTAAATCAGAAAATTGTTTTACCCTCATTCTATCCTCCACCTCATCCTTCTAAGGAGGAAGAAAGACTACACAGGCTGGACCCAAAAAGAGCTTTAAGCTTTTACATCTCTAGGCTCTCTAGACTTGGAGTGGACAACCAGTTGTTTATAGGCTACACTGGAAGAAAGCTGGGTCAATCAGTAACAAAACAAACAATTTTGCGCTGGATCGTGCTTTGCATTTTAGAATGCTACAGACCAGTACAAAAAGACCCACCTGAAGGGTTAAGAGCTCATTCCACATGAGGCATCGCCTCTTCCACAGCCCTTCAAAGAGGTGTACCTATAAGGTCCATTTGCGAAGCAGCAACTTGGTCTTCGCTTCACACCTTCTCAAAATTCTATAACCTGGATGCTTCCAAGTCTAGGGAGCTAACTTTTGGAAAAGCAGTGCTTTATTCTGCCATCTAAGGGCAGTTTAAAAAAAAAAAATAAAAAAATAAAAATCTGACCCCTCCTCCAGAGGAACTATGCAAAATACTGCTTTGGGAGCCTATCTAAGAGGAGGAATACGTTGGATGACACAATCCACTTGAAGAACAAGTGCCAGCAGATTGTGCCAGCAGACAGATATCAGCCTTGCGAGATTTGAGATGGCAATAAAAATCTACAGAGGGGTAGGTTGGGAGGGCGATGAGGAATACGTTGGAGAAACATCCAATCGAAAGAACGTTACCAGGTAAGAAGTAACTTGTTCTTCTCAGGAGTAAAAACAATAGTTCCAAGCATGGGCAGCAGAAAGACAGAACTCGCAGCCCACAGCCACACAGGCCAACACTGTGCCAACACTCTGGGACGCTCCACATCAGGAGTGGAGTGTTTGTTGAATGTGCTCCGCCCAGAAAGAATGAAGCTGGAAAAGTCACTGCTGCCGCAGCTCTAGCAGCTCCAGCAGGCTCCCGCTGCACAGTGTTCTCAGGAGTAAAAACAATAGTTCCAAGAATGGGCAGCAGAAAGACAGAACTTGCATCCCACAACCACACGGGCCAACACTCTGCCAACACTCCGCAATGCTCCGCCGCAGGAGTGGAGTGTTTGTTGAATCTGCTCCACCCACAAAGAATGAAGCTGGAAAAGTCACTGCTCCAGCAGCTCCCACAGGCTCCCGCTGCACAGTGTTCCTCAAGAGTAAAAACAATAGTTCCAAGAATGGGCAGCAGAAAGAAAGAACTCGCAGCCCACAACCACACAGGCCCACACTCTGCCAACACTCTGCCCAGGTTTACAGGCCCTTCTTGTTACAGTTGGCGCATTAGGTGCCTTTAGATGGTCATCTTGGGACCAAGAAGACTAAGCAAAGGCTCTCTGCACATTTCTGCTGACCCCGGATGGGAGTAGAAGTGGAGTCCCATTGCCGGACCTGTCCCACTTGTCAATTGTTTGGCAAGACTGGAGGCAGTGTCATTGCCCTACTGCAGCCTTTATTTAACGTTTACCTCTGGTGCCCTGCAGTAGCACCTGGTCCGGACTGTTCGGGAGTGCTCCTCCTCGGGATGGATGCCGCTGTGATCCAGTCCACTCTCTTCCCACCGTCCACTGAATGGCTATGGCCCAGTGTCCTGTGAGTTGGGAGTGACCTGGTATGTTTTCCTGGACCCACTAGTGGTTCTTTATGGAGCGTTCTGGCTGAGGACGTATGGGCAAACAGTGACAGGTTCAGTATGTGTCCTTATGCTCTTCCCCCACCACCTTTCTTAATCCCAAGGTTAGCTGAGTAACTCTTGCGTCCTGGCTCACCGTTGACATGAAGCTGTGTTCAGCCGTCACCAGGTATGCAGTCAATCCAGTTACTTCACTGGAAATGATGGCACAGGCCTGCAGTGGCGCACGTGATGCTCTGGCAAGTAATGTTCATTGGTGGGTATGTCCTTTCTGTGAAGCGGTAAGTATTCTCCTTTTCTCTATATTTTGCTATATTGCTTGCAGTGCGGTATGCGCGTGGGTTGCAGTCTCCTGTTGCTGCTGTATTGTCCTTTGCAGCGCGGAGCGCAAGGTTTATGCTAATTGTCATGGTTTTCATGTTAATTGTCTTGCTTATCTTCTCTTGCAGGTGCAGAATGTCGTTCGCCATGCCTGCTGAGGGCCGTGATGCGAACAGTCTCCCTAGTTTGTCTGTGTGATGAGGGATGGTAGCTGTGAACGGTAAGCGGTTTTATGAGGGTTCGGGTAAGCGTGGGTTTTGCTAATGGAGCTGGTTTACTGTGCGTCTTATTCCTTGCAGAGGCGGAGAGCCGCTGCGATAGAAGCGGAACATTTCAGCAGTGCCAGTGGTGAGTATGCATCCTGGAAACAGGGTAGCTGCAGAGCTCTATGGAAGCAGGTAAGTCAGTCGCAGAAGTCCTCGGAACACGCACGTGTGCTAGGAAAGTGCAGGAGCGGTAAGCATTACACTGCTTACTAGACGAGCAGGCGGAACGCTAAGCACAGGGTGTGGCCCGAGGCGTGGTCCACCGTCCACTGAATGGCTATGGCCCAGTGTCCTGTGAGTTGGAAGTGACCTGGTATGTTTTCCTGGACCCACTAGTGGTTCTTTATGGAGCGGTCTGGCTGAGGACGTATGGGCAAACATTGACAGGTTCAGCATGTGTCCTTAAGCTCTCCCCCCGCCTCCCTTCTTAATCCCAAGGTTAGCTGAGTAACTCTAGCGCCCTGGCTCACCGTTGACATGAAGCTGTGTTCAGCCGTCACCAAGTATGCAGTTAATCCAGTTACCTCACTGGAAAAGATGGTACAGGCCTGCAGTGGCGCATGCGATGCTCTGGCAAGTAATGTACATTGGTGGGTATTCCCTTTCTGCGAAGCAGTAAGTATTCTTCTTTTCTCTGTATTTTGTTATATTGCTTGCAGTGCGTTATGTACGTGGGTTGTAGTCTCCTGTTGCTGCTGTATTGTCCTTTGCAGCGCAGAGCGCGAGGTTTATGCTAATTGTCGTGGTGTTATGCTAATTGTCTTGCTTATATTCTCTTGCAGGTGCGGAACGTAGTTTGCCATGTCTGCTGAGGGCCGTGATGCGAACAGCCTCCGGAGCGCTGTCCGTGTGATGAGCGATGGTAGCAGTGAACAGTAAGCGGTTTGTGAAGGTTCGGATAAGCGTGGGTTTTGCTAATGCAGCTGGTTTACTGTGCGTCTTATTCCTTGCAGAGCCGGAGAGCCGCTGCGATAGAAACAGAACGTTTCAGCAGTTCCATTGGTGAGTATGCATCCTGGAAACAGGGTACCTGCAGAGCTCTACGAAAGCAGGTAAGTCAGTCGCAGAAGTCCTCGGAACACACACGTGTGCTGGGAAAGTGAAGGAACAATAAGCATTACACTGCTTAATAGACAACCAGGAGGAACGCTAAGCACAGGGTGTGGCCCGAGGCGTGGTTTTATAACCTCGGGCTGTACCCTGCAACACTAGACCACTATGGAGATCAGTAACACGAGCCATCTAGAGGCCATCTTTGATTCTACCACCTATCCTAACCTGGCGGCCATGTTGGTGGGGGCTACTAATGGTTCCTAATGGGTGCCTGCACCATCCGCCAACCCTGAGAGTACAGGCTTTACCTACAGTGTCCTGCCTGTTCCCAAGAGTATGTGTGGGTGTGCCCTGCCTGCCGGGTGTGTTCATGACACTTTGCCAGTGGTTGGAACACCATTTGAGATGGTTGGGATTGACATTGTCGGTCCCTTGGACCCTCCCACATCAGGTGGACACTGGTTCATCCTGGTCCTGGTTGATCATGCCACCAGGTACACTGAGCCTATACCCCTTTGGACATTACTGCTACGGTGGTTGCCAGGGCTCTCCTGGGCATTTTGACCAGAGTTGGATTCCATAAAGAGGTGGTCTCTGATAGAGGATCCAACATGCCAGCGATGTGCAAGGAATGCAGAGTAACATATACGTTCTCCACCTCCTACCATGCCCAGACCAATGGTCTGGTTGAGAGATTTCATAAAACTCTCATAGGCATGTTGGGTGCTTTGGAAGAGCCCCTAAGGAGGAAATAGGATCTCCTCCTACCATGCCTGCTGTTTACCTATAGAGAAGTGCCTCAAGAAGGTTTTGGTTTCAGCCCCTTTGAGCTTCTCTTTGGATATCCCGTGAGGGCCCCCCCCCCTACCTTAGTAAGCGAAGGTTTGGAAGCCACGCCTCCAGGTCCTGCCAAGCAAGTGGGGGACTATGTATTAGGCCGCAGATGGAGGATGGCACAGATGATGGGCCAGGTGACAGGGAATCTTAGGGCAAGCCAAGAATTGAACAAGTACTGGCATGACCTTAAGGCCTCACAAGTGGATTTGACTCTAGGACAGGAGATCCTTGTGATGGAGTCTACCAAGCCTAGAGCTTTGGCAGATAAGTGAACTGGACCCTTCAGGATAATCTCCAAGATGGGCAAAGTCAACTATCTGGTTGACATGGGAGTCCCGGGGGTAGCCACTCAGGTTTTCCATGTTAACAGGCTGAAGCCTTTCCACAGAAGAGTGGACGTCTAATGTCTTCTGCTAGCTTCAGAGCAAAAAGAGGATGAGAGTGAGCCCCTTCCTGATTTGCTGCATAGCAACCCTCAGGCTGGCTCAGTGGAGGGAGTGCATCTCTCTCCAGATCTGACACCAGAGCAGCAGAGGGCCTGCAGGGCTTTGCTCCGGCAGTATGCCCCTCTGTTCTCACTGACACCAAGCCTTATCCAGTGTTGCAGGCACAAAATTGACACTGGTGACCGTGTACCTGTCAAAAGCAGGTACTATCGAATGTCACATCCAGGCCGAGGTTGCCAAGATGTTGGATCTGGGTGTAATTGAACCCTCAACCAGTCCCTGGTCCAGTCCAGTGGTCCTTGTCCCCAAGGCAAGTTCCCAGGCCGGTACCAAAGATTGGCGGCTCTGTGTGGACTACCGAGGAGTCAATGCTGTCACCAAAACTGACGCGTACCCATTGCCCAGGGCTGATGAGCTTGTGGACACCATAGGTGCTGCCAAATTTCTAAGTACCTTTGACCTTAGCTCACGCTAATGGCAAATAGCTCTGACTGAACATGCCAAGGAAAACACTGCATTCTTAACACATGAGGGGCACTACCAGTTTAGAGCCATGCCATTTGGTTTGAATAATGCACCTTCCACCTTCCAAAGATTAGTCAACCATGCACTCAGTGGGCTTGAGGCCTTTTGTGTGGCCTACCTAGACGACATTGCTGTCTACAGTTCCACCTGGGAAGAGCATTTGACTCATTTGGATAGGGTGTTGCAGGCCCTTGCAAAGGGCTAACCTCACTATCAAGGCCACCAAGTGCCAGATAGATCAGGGGAAAGTCACTTACCTTGTTCATGAGGTAGGAGGGGTTGAATAAAACCTCTCTCCAGTAAGGTACAGGATGTACATGACTGAGAGACTCCTACTATTCAAACCCAGGTGAGAGCTTTTTTGGGCCTCACTGGGTATTACCATAACTACATGGCAGACTTTGGAACCATAGCTGACCCTCTTACAGCTCTGACTTCGCCCAAGCAAGCGAGGAAGGTTAATTGGACTGAAGACTGTCAGAGGGCCTTTGTTGGCTTGAAGGAAAGTCTGTGTAGGGCATCTGTGTTGTGTGCGCCTGATTATAGCAAACCCTTTATTGTTCAGACTGATGCCTGCGATATCGGATTTGAAGCGGTCTTGTCCTAGTTAGATGACAAAGGGAGGGAACATCCTATCATATTCATCAGTAGGCAACTCAAAGGTAGAGATCTTAGGTGGGCTACTATTGAAAAGGAATGTTTTAGTGTAGTTTGGCGCCTTAGGCGTTTTAGGCTCTACCTTACAGGGTCTACCTTCAAGGTCCAAACAGACCATAAGCCCTTAAAATGGCTTATGCAGATGAAGGGTGAAAACCCGAAACTGCTCAGGTGGTCCATTAGCCTGCAAGGGCTAGACTTCACTATTGAGCATCGACCAGGGAAGTGTCATGATAATGCAGATGACCTTTCCAGAAGGTATGTTCACCGTCTGGATGAGGGTGTAAATCTTGTGGGAGATGAGACCACCCTAACCTGAGTCTAGGGGGGGCACTGTTATGCTGGAAATGCATTGGAGGGACAGGGCCTCCATGTTCTTGTCCTATACTCCTTTATCATGTGTGTTCAGTGTTGTTTTCTGCACAGGAGTCCATGTGGGACCCCTGGAAGTGCAACTCTTCCTCTTTTTGGTTGTGGTGAATAGACCCTTGGGATACCATGATGAATTTGACAGGTGCTCTGAGTATACCCCTGGTGTATGTTTTTGGGCACCTGTGTGTGGCCCACAGAGCAGGGTATGGGCTGGTGGCAGCTCAATGCTGAATTTGACAGGTGCTCTGAGTATCCTCCATTTTGGGATACCCAGGCCCTGCCCTAGAAATCAGTGGATTCCTGATAGGAGACAAGATGTCCCCTGTGGCCAGTTGGTTTCTATTACCTGTTACCTTATTTTCCCAAAGTCCTGGGAAGCCCTGACTCTGTCCCTTCCCCTGACTGGCTGTTGGGTGGAAGAACCATATATGGTATTGTGGGGACGTCTAGGCCAGACTGGCTAGAGCCTTCCCAGTGACTGTATGTTTTGGGTAGACCCTTGGGGTGGGACCTGGGTGAATGGAGTGTGTGACCAACAGGCATTCCATGTTATGGGTGTCTGGTATCTGTGGGTTTGACACAAAGAATGAGACAACCCTGCCCGAAACTGCATTAATGAAGTGTGGTGTGCTGAAAGGCTGGGCGCTTGCTCCAATCCAAATTCCTTGGGTGTTTGGGTGGAAGTGAATGGCCTGAATGCACTGTGAGCCTCATTGGCTGCCTGCCAGCATGAATGGCCTTCTGAATGATTGGCTACCTGAGCTTGGCTCAGCAGTGTGAATGAGAGACAGAACAGTATATCTGGGGACCTCTCACTTACCAGAATTGTTCAGAAGCTGAAGTTGAAACTCGAAGCTGCTTATCCTTGAAGCCCAGCTGGAAGAAGAAGAATTGCTGCTGCTTTCCTTTGTCCCGATCCGAAAGCTGTCGAGGCTGTCGATGATTGATCCAAGAGAGGACTTGGCTAGGAGACCTCTTCCCGAGCTACGGGGGAACATCGTGCCAAAGCTAATCTTCACCAAGGCACCCTGGAAGTCGCTGTCATGATGCCTACCCCCGGGCATCTGGATCAAGCCCATCAGCCCCGGGAGCAGGCATCCAGGTATTTAATAAAACCCCAGCAGCCCCGGCTGGGGGCTGTCTGGGTTCAGTCCTGGCGCCTTAGGCGCCAGGCTCATAATAGAAATCAGTCCTGGCGCCATAGGCGCCAGGCTCATAGACTTTACTTACCTCATTCAGACCATACTGCAAATGAATCCAAGCCAACGTGAGGCCTGGAGGGGACTATTTTTCTACAGGGACTATTTTTTATCAGGGTGTGGTTCTAGGGACTTCTTACCTGGAACTACTTTGGAGGCTATTCAAACCACGCCCAAACAGCAGCACATGCTTCGTGTATCTCTGTATCCAGCAGCGTAACGCTCATCGTGCCTGCAGTCAGCATCCAGTCTTCAGCCACGCCCGTCTCGAATCCAGAGCTCCTAGCAATAGAAGAAAGAAGGAAAGGTTAGAAAACAGATATTATTTCAATCCTTACCTGAATTCCGGATCCATCACGTCTTCGAACTTGAAAAGGACATTATTCTACACGTGTCGCATCGCCAGCTGCAGCGCCATACTCAGCAGTCCTCACAGCATTTTTCAATCCGGCGCAGCCTCCATAATTTTCTCTGCCGAATTCCACCATCTAGAGGACAAAAGAAACATAAGGTGAGCCGAGAGAGCCAACAAATACAACCTCTCCACCATAGACTTACCTGATTAACAACCGGAGGCATTATTCTGTAACAAACCGCAACTTCTTACGACGCACCTGTAAGGAGAGAGAAACCAGCAATTTAAACACACGCATCTTTTGCCAGACAGTGTTGGGTAATACAGTCTCTTACCTCAACATCATCAGCTGCCACAAGACAGTCTTCGCTTGGACCCAGCTGAAACACAAGAAAGGAATGTACAAGAGTGAACATCGGACATATTGAACTCTTTGAACTTTATACTTACGGGTTCTCGCCTGGAACCTCGGAGTCAATATTCATCCGGAACTCTTCCAACGCCCTCAAACCAGTGAAGTAACTGGTATCTACGCCACCCTGCATTCCACGCAGTATGGAGAGCTCATCATTTACAAACATAAGGAGAATATTTCTACGGGTCAAGCAGACGAGATTAGGCGGTCCAGTCCAGTCTGTCATATCTGCACTACGCTTCACGTTGGAGGAGGTCGCAGCTGTCCGGGTCTGATCGACGCCCCTGTGGGAGCAGGTGAGCGTAACAGAACCCGAAGCCTATCTACAAATTCCCACCCGGGCGTTATGGAAACCTCCGAAACAGACCAACTAGCCCAATTATTAGGGGAACTTAGGGCGGAAGTGCACTCTGCGCGCCAAGAGACTAATGCCCTCAGGAAAGAACTGATTGTGTCAAAGGAACGCACAGATGATCTTGCTAGACAACTGCTGCAAAATCAAGCTGGGCAAACACCCCTACCTGGACTCGGGGGAAACCCAGCTCCTGTTTCATCGAGCAATCCTGTGCAAGTAATCCTACCAGGGGCTATTCCTTTACCTCCACCCGAACGCTTTGCTGGGGACCCAAAAAGGTTCGCAGTGTTTATGAATCAATGCCGCTTGCACTTTTTATGCAGACCTGGAGCTTTTCCAAATCACCAAGCCAAAGTAGCCTGTGTACCATCATATCTTAGTGGCAGCGCAGCTGACTGGTCAATTCCACTAGTCAACCAGGATGATCCTCTTCTTCGGGATTTTCAGGGTTTTCAAAGAAGCATGGAAAGACTATTCGCCAGACATTCACAGGGACAGGCCCTGGATAACAAACTTTTATCCCTTCGACAGGGTAATCAGGATCTGCTAACCTATATCGCAACCTTCAATAGGTTGGTGGTGGAAACCGGATGGCCTGAGGAGAAACGAATTTATTATTTCATCGTGGGCTTCGGGGAGAACTCAAAGATGTTTTGGCTCAAGATGTGAACCCACCTCAGGATTGCGCAGAATATATAGACTTAGTGGTCCAGTTAGACCACCGACTTCAGAATAGAAAGGCTGAGCGAGCTAAGTTCGAGAGTCGGGTATGGGTTAAACCCAATGTCACCCCCAAAGGAACAGATGCATTAGAACCTATGCAGATCGGGGGGGTTAAAGGACCCTTAACTCAAAAGGAAAGAGAAAAGAGATGGCAGATACAATTGTGTCTGTACTGTGGAACCGCAGGACATTTTCTACGGGATTGCCCTATAAAGCCACCCAAGAAAGTAGTAGGAGTTGCTGACAAAAGTCAAATAGAGCCTGATTCGGGAAACGACCATGCCCGACAAGCGTAGAGATCTGCTTGCCGAGCTTAAAGAAGGACACTCAGACCTCCCACCTAATTATACCAATGGTCCTAATTCATCCAAGGCAGCCATCATGTATGCACGCAGTAAGGGCATACATTGATAGCGGGGCCGTAGGAAACTACATGGTCCACGAATTGGCCTCAAGGATGAATCTACCCCTTTGCAAAAAGACCGCTTCGGATGTCATCACCACAGTCGATGGAACTGAAATTGCCTCTGGGCCTGTAACTCATTCCACTAGTGAGCTGACACTGTTGGGTCAAGATGGGCATCGTGAAACTATTGTGTTTGATTAAATCAAGGCCCCGCAGTTCCAAATAATTCTGGGAATGCCATGGTTGGAAATACATAATCCTTGATTTGATTGGCGAGAGAAGAGAGTGACCTTCCCAAATTGTGCACACACCTGTTACCTGGAAAAAACCTTGAACAAAAGCCTGGCCACCGTTACTAATCCAGTTGTGCAGTTACCTCAGGAATATCAAGAATTTCAGGATGTTTTTCGAAAAGAACAGGCAAAAATACCATACCACTTCACAGATCATACGATTGTCAAACTGACCTAGTATCCGGTGCACAACCTCCATGCAGTAGAATCTACGCCCTTACGGAACCCGCAAATCTTCACCTACGACAATATCTGGACCAATACCTTGCTAATGGCTTCATTCGTCCATCCAAATCTCCTGCATCCTCAGCTCTATTCTTCGTGCCTAAAAAGGAAGGTGACCTTAGAATGTGCATAGACTACCGCACATTAAATCAGATTACAGTAAAAAACCGATACCCATTGCCTCTGATCCCCGAATTACTAGACCAAGTAAAGGATGCTTGTATCTACACTAAGTTAGACCTCCGAGGGGCATATCATCTGGTACGTGTAAAGAAAGGCGATGAATGGAAGACTGCCTTTCGCACCAAGTACGGGTTATTCGAATACCAGGTGATGCCCTTCGGGTTGTGCAATGGACCAGCAGCCTTCCAGTATTTTATGAACGATGTCCTTCGTGAACTCATTGACGTCTGTGTTGTCGTATACATAGACGATATTCTAGTGTACTGCTCCTCAGAATCAGACCATGTGAACCACGTTCGTGCAGTCCTAGAGAAACTACGCCAGCACAAGTTATATGCAAAATTGGAAAAATGTGTTTTTCATGCTACGGAAATTGAATTCCTTGGATTTATCCTGACTCCAAAAGGAGTTCGAATGGACTCTCGAAAGGTGGACGCAATCCTCAAGTGGCCATCACCCAATTCTGTTAAAGGGGTACAAAGCATGCTTGGATTTGCTAATTTCTATCGCAGATTTATTCCTGAATTCTCACATATTGTACACACCATCACAGCACTTTTGCGAAAAAACACACGTTTTTTGTGGACTGAAGAGGCTGAAAGAGCCTTCCAACAGTTAAAATCGAAATTCACGTCTGCACCTGTCTTAAAGCATCCACGCCCTGAGCTTCCATACATAGTTAAAACCGATGCATCCAGTTTAGCCATGGGAGCTGTCCTGTCCCAGAAGGATCCCGAAACCGGTCAACTTCATCCAGCGGCATTCTGGTCAAGAAAGTTCTCAGCACCCGAATTAAACTATGCGGTTACTGATAAGGAGTTATTAGCCATCAAGGCCGCCTTCAAGGCTTGGCGGCATTATCTTCTCGGTGCCAGGCATACCATCACTGGAATCACAGATCACAGGAATCTGCAGTATTTGAAAACAGCCAAGGCCCAATCATCGCGTCAACTTCGGTGGGCATTATTCTTTGCCGAATTCGATTTCGTGATCACTTATCGACCAGGTTGTAAAAACGGCAAGGGAGATGCCCTATCCCGAATAGGGATGGGAGAAGTATATTTGAACCTGGAACCGGTGCCTATAATTTCAGAACAGAGAATTCTTGGCATAACTACTCTACAGACTCAAGAAGACATTCATTTAAAAATCCAACAACTTTTCGTTCCAGCAGCCCTACAGGACTGGGTAAAGAAAGGCCAAGATTATTCAGTCATCAATGACCTGCCTTACTATCAAGGACGTCTATTTCTACCACACAAGGAACTACAAGAACTAGTCATCTTCAATTATCATGACGCCCTTATGGAAGGACACCCAGGTATCGCAAAAACTGAAGCTAAAATTAAAAGACAATTCTGGTGGCCCACCTGGCAAAAGGACGTAAAGTCATTTGTGATGTCTTGTGGTATCTGCGCCCAAAACAAAAGTCAGAAGAAAAATCCAGCTGGCCTTTTACAACCTTTGGATATTCCACCTACACCATGGCACAACTTGTCTTTAGACTTCATTACAGATCTACCTCCGTGTAATGGATTTAACACCATTCTAGTTATTGTGGATCTTTTTTCCAAAATGGCCCACTTTATTCCTTTAAAAGGATTACCTTCCGCTTTGATTTTGGCCAAGGAATTTCTCGAAAACATTGTTCGAATCCATGGATTTCCTTCCGTATTGGTCTCTGACCGAGGTAGTCAATTCATTTCGCAATTTTGGAAGAAATGCTGTCAATTGGCGCAAATCGACGTAAGGCTATCAACCAGTCACCACCCCCAAACTGATGGTCAGACGGAGAGGACCAACCAGACTCTTGAACAATACCTACGTTGTATGCTACACCAAACCGAAAGCAATTGGAAAAATATTTTATGGATTTCCGAATATGCATACAATAACTCTGTACATTCAGGAACTGGACAAAGCCCCTTTTATGCCATATATGGACATCATCCTCGAACCTCAGAACTCGATTCGCCTCAACACTTAGAAATGCCTGCAGTGACTCATCTGCACTCTACTATTACACAAGCCTTTAAGGAAGCAATAGAACACTTGAAACAAGCAAAGGAGAAATACAAGAAAAATGCTGATCGACATAGAAGTGAAACTCCACAATACCAGATTGGAGATCAAGTTTGGCTAGTAACAAAACACATACCTCTAAAGGGAACTCGAACTTTCAATCCTAGATATTTGGGACCTTACACCATTAAGGCCATTATCAACCCGGTGGCCGTCAAATTGGAATTACCCTCTTATTTGCGGATTCATCCTGTCTTTCATGTTTCACTTCTAAAACCAGTTCAACCTGGGACAAGATTAACCAAACCACCTGACCCCATCCTAGTAGATGGAGAACCTGAATTCGAGGTAAAGAATATCCTGGACTCTAAGATGGTTAAATCAAGACTTTTTTATTTAATCGACTGGAAGGCTTACGAACCACAACAAAGGTCATGGGAACCTAGTGACCACGTTCATGCACCTTGGTTGGTGAAGAAATTCCATCGGAACTTCCCAGACAAACCAGGACCAAGGGGAAGAGCAACTTTAGGAGGGGCCTTGGAGGGGAGTGCTGTCATCATGCCTACCCCCGGGCATCTGTATCAAGCCCATCAGCCCTGGGAGCAGGTATCCAGGTATTTAATAAAACCCCAATAGCCCCGGCTGGGGGCTGTCTGGGTTCAGTCCTGGCCCCTTAGGCGCCAGGCTCATAATAGAAATCAGTCCTGGCGCCATAGGCGCCAGGCTCATAGTCTTTACTTACCTCATGCAGACCATGCTGCAAATGAATCCAAGCCAACGTGAGGCCTGGATGGGACTATTTTTCTACAGGGACTATTTTTTACTCGGGTGTGGTTCTAGGGACTTCTTACCTGGAACTACTTTGGAGGCTATTTAAACCACGCCCGAACAGCAGCACATGCTTCGTGTTATTCTGCATCCAGCAGCGTAACGCTCACCGTGCCTGCAGTCAGCATCCAGTCTTCAGCCACGCCCGTCTCGAATCCAGAGCTCCTAGCAATAGAAGAAAGAAGAAGGAAAGGTTAGAAAATAGATATTATTTCAATCCTTACATGAATTCCGGATCCATATCGTCTTCGAACTTGAAAAGGACATTATTCTACACGTGTCGCATCGCCAGCTGCAGCGCCGCGCCATACTCAGCAGTTCTGACAGCATTTTTCAATCCGGCGCAGCCTCCATAATTTTCTCTCCCGAATTCCACCATCTAGGGGACAAAAGAAACATAAGGTGAGCCGAGAGAGCCAACAAATACAACCTCTCCACCATAGACTTACCTGATTAACAACCGGAGGCATTATTCTGTAACAAACCTCAACTTCTTACGCCGCACCTGTTAGGAGAGAGAAACCAGCAATTTAAACACACGCATCTTTTGCCGGACAGTGTTGGGTAATACAGACTCTTACCTCAACATCATCAGCTGCCACAAGACAGTCTTCCCTTGGACCCAGCTGAAACACAAGAAAGGAATGTACAAGAGTGAACATCGGACATATTGAACTCTTTGAACTTTATACTTACGGGTTCTCGCCTGGAACCTCAGAGTCAATATTCATCCGGAACTCTTCCAACGCCCTCAAACCAGTGAAGTAACTGGTAACTACGTGCCCCTGCATTCCACGCAGGATGGAGAGCTCATCATTTACAAACATAAGGAGAATATTTCTACGGGTCAAGCAGAAGAGATTAGGCGGTCCAGTCCAGTCTGTCATCTCTGCACTCCGCTTCACGTTGGAGGAGGTCACAGCTGTCCGGGTCCGATCGACGCCCATGTGGGAGCCAGGTGAGCGTAACAGTCAGTCCCAAAAAGCTGCCGACCGGAGACGGGGTCAGCCGAGGAATCCTGAAGTGAAGCACCAGGACATCGAAGTCCATCATCATTGACCAGGGTCCAGAGGACCGCCGTGACCACTGCAAGCCCGTCAAGTCATGTTTCCCATAAGTGGGGACAGCTTGAGGCCATGCTGCCGACGACCAGAGCCGTAACGCTCCACCTTTGCCCTAAGACATTTGAAACAAATGACTCCCTTGCCATCATTGTCGACCACTTTGTCCCGCCAGAGAAAGTCGACGTCGTCAACGAACCGAGGAGAATCCGCTAGTGGGTTTCCTGCCACGTGAAGTCCACAAAGGCCAACGAAGATCCGAAAGCCTGCCATGGTCGAATCCCAATCGTCGACGCCAACGCCGACATCCGATGCCCGCTGCAGTGCCTACGTTCATCATCAAGTCATCTTTGCGGCAACAAAATCTTGTCCTCAAGGTGCCCCGCACACCTTGCCTTCACTGGACGCCCATAACCGATTGTCGACGAGCACCGCGAAAGTCGAAGCTGCTATCTCAACGACAGTGTTCACATTTCTTCAAGGACTATTGACGCCTGTGCCTCCTGCTTTACATGAACGAACCATCAAAGAAACTCTGCTAAACTCAGGTACATTGGGGTAGTACAACATTTTTGCAGGAAACAAGACTAATTTAAACATATATGGACTGGGCTTGTTGATACACTTTATTTACAGGTTGCCCAGGTGGGGGGATCCTCACACAGAACTATGACTTAGTAGCTAAAGTACTTTTCTGCCATTGTTTAACCTAACTTGTCTTCCTTCCTATGTCTGATGTTGATTCACATTGCTAGATAGATATTGTACATATTTACCATATTAGATTTACCAAACCACAAAGTGTGTTATTGATTGTGTGTATATATATATATATATTGAACCTTATTTATATAAAGAACTGTGTTAGCACATAACATAGTGTATGGACATTCCTTTGTGGGGGCTTGGAGACTAAACTGTAATTAAGAACCAGCCCACATCACCGCCTGAGAGCTTAAGCCTTGGTTGCTCGTCCATTGCTACCACATAGAGAACCTTGGCCAGGGTGCTCTGTGCTTCTACTCTGCCATATAGAGGGCAGGAGTACAGATAACCCCCCTCCAGTCTTTATGGTAGGATGTACTCCCTCTCTATTCCCGAAAAGAAGGCTTTATGACAGTATCCCCAAGAAAGATATTAGTGAATTAAGACCTTGGGGGTCATTACGAGGTTGCTGGTCCTGAAACAACAGTACTGGTAAGCTTGCCGGTACCGTTGTTTCTGGACCAGCAAACTACGAGTTCTGCGAGCGGGGGCCTTTTCGCCTGCCAGATCTGACCTGGCGGGCAGAAAGGTACCCGCTCGCAGACCTTGACGGATGCACCAGCACCATAAATGAATGGTGCCGGTTCATCCGACCTCCCCATTCCCATTTGAGACCAGTAGGTCTCAAATGGGAATGGGGAGCAATATTTCTCGGTTCCCGGCAATGAATAATTACCGGGACCTCCAGGGCTGTAATGCCCTGGTAAGTCCCCATTGCCGGGCACCAGGAAAAAAATGACTCCGGCGGCAGCCGTGTCGGCTTTACCGGCATGGCTGCCGCCAGACTTCTAATGAGGCCCCTTGTATCGATTATCAAGGCATAGATATAATTATTATTATTATTATCAATATTATTATTATTATTTAAACAGAGTGACCATAAAAGATCAATATCCCATGCCGCTGATAAGACATTTTAGAAGCAGTCCAGGGAGCTATGCTATTCATAAAATTAGATATAAAGGGGGGAGGGCGTACCATCTGCTCAGAGTGAAGGAAGGTGACAAGTGGAAGACAGCATTTCATACTCCTTTTGGGCTATTTGAGTACCAAGTAATGTCTTTCCGTTTAGTGAACGCTCCTGCCATATTTCAGCACTTTATGGACTGCTAGTTTTCCGATGTCCTGTTTCAACATGTTATCGTATATCTGGATGATATTCTCGTCTATTCTAACAATCTGAAGGAACATCCAAATCACCTCTCTGGACTGTTACATTGCCTCCAAGAAAACCAGTTGTTAGCTAAACCTGAGAAATGCCTTTCTGAATGTACGTTCTGAACCTTATTTATGATTCATCCTGTCTCATCAAGGCATACCCGCAAGGTGCTGGCTATTACCTCCTTGTCTACTCCCAAATCTGTGAAAGATCATTGTCCTCCAGATACTACCCGCAGACAAATGGACAGACGGAATAGGTTAATCTCACGATGGAGTAATATTTGAGGTGCTATATAACGCACACACGGGACAACTGGTTGGATATGCTAGCTCTAGCCGAATTTGCGTACAACAATTCATGGCATACGGCTACCAAAATGAGTCCTTTTTTTTGTTCTTCTGGTGTCCACCCTTGAGTGTTGCCTACTTCACTGTTTCCTGTTACAAATTTACTATCTCTTGATGTCTTGTTGAAACAGATCTCAGACAACCATCATACTTCCAGAACATGTCTTCATAAGGCCAAAGAGCAATACAAACACTACGCAGATAAGCTACAGGGTGAGAATCCTGAGTGGAAGATCAGGGACAAGGTCTGGTTGTCAACTAAATACTTACCTCGCTGGATTCGCCCACATGTCACCCCGATTTCAGGGACCCTTTGTTAGTTCTTCACGGGTCAATCCTGTAGCCTATAGGTTATGTTTGCAGCAGGCTTGGAAACACATACACACAATGTTTCATTCCTCTCTACTGAAGTCCTATCATCTAGATCCCTACAATCGGCGTCATCCCAAAAACACTACCCTGCTATCCAAAGAGGATACCACTCCAGAGGAATATTACATTGATTGATTGTGTGATTCAAGATACTACAGAGGGAGTTTGCAATATCTTGTGCACTGGCAGGGCTATACCTCTCAGGAACGTACTTGTGAACCAGCGTCACATATTCATTCTACAGTCCTTCTTTGTCGGTTCCATAGGAACAACCCATGGAAGCCAGGACCAGAACGGAGGAGAGGGGGTCATACTGTCACGGCCACTCATTGTTCACTATGGCATAGATGGAGGAGGCAGCGTGAGCCGTCATGTTTTCTCACGATATTCCGAGTGCCGGTCTAGTTGCTGCCTCCAAGATGGCGATCCCCACTGTTCTTATTCTCAACTTTGCTGAGGCTCGCCGCGTTGCAACCCTCTAGGAAACTCTCTCTGTTTGGGTAAGACACTGGGCCTCATTACAAGTTTGCCAGTCCGGTAACTGGTACCGGTAAGCTTGCCGGTACCGTAGTTACCAGACTGGCAAACTACGAGTTCTGCTCGTGGGTGTATTTTCACCCACCAGGTCTGGCCTGCCGGGCGGAACGGCACCCGCAAGCAGAGCATGTCGGATGCACCGGCACCATTCTGAATGGTGCTGGTACATCCAACCTCCCCATTTTCATTGAGCCCTGCAGGACTCAAAGGGAATGGGGAGTAATAATTTCCGGCCCCTGGCAATGGGGAAATACAGAGTCCGCCAGGGTTGTAACGGCCCTGTATTTCCCCATTGCCAAGGGCTGGAAAAATCAGCAAGTTTGGCGGCAGCCTGCCAGTTTTACTGGCAAGGCTACAGCCAAACTTGTAATGAGGCCCACTGATTTCTTCTATGGCACTCTCACCGCTCTATTGTGCATTCTTCGCCTCCTCCATTTTCTGCTTTCCAATTGCTCCTTTCCTCTTGGATATTCTACCGGCAACTCGCCTGCTACACGCTATTCTTCAGCGCCAAACACTTGTGGTTCTGCTTAACAGAAACCTCCCTGCGGCTCCGACAAACAGTTTTTTTGTCACTGGGCTTTTTCCCCATGAGGGTGCTCCGCCAGGGTGCCGTTTCTGAGGCTTACCAGAAATCACTCTGGCGGCTGGAGAGAAACGGCTTGAGGGTGCTCCTCCAGTCTGCCAGGGTGCCGTTTCTGAGGCTTACTAGAAATCACTCTGGTGGCTGGAGAGGAATGTCCTTATCTTTTCCACGAAAGTTACGTGAGCGCAAAAAGAAGAAGAAAAAGACCTCTACCAAGATGCCACGAGAGAAAACTGGCCAAGGGTAGACAAGTGAGGAAGAAGGGATAGCTGCTTACAGTCAGACATCTGAGATAGAGTCTTGTTCTGCTCCTATTTTGGCTTTGGCAATGTGTGTTTATATGAGTTGTTAAATGTTTCACAAAGTATGAACAAGTTTCTCAGCCCTTGGGCCATCCATTACTCCCCTTTCCATTTTGGCAACTTCTGTTGGACTTGAATTGCTTAGTTTTTGGTTTCTCTTGGCTTGGGTAATGGTCATATTCATTAGCTTTTAACAGTGTTGCCGCAGAGGGTTTTTGAATTCTCCATAAACTCACATGTTTAAATTTACTGTCATTTGGCTTTAACAGATATGAGTTTATCTGCTTTCTGATAGTTCGGTATTTAAAATTACTGTTAACACCTCTTCCACTCATATGCGTGTCAAAACATCTGGCTGAACCCCCGAGCAGTATCGGAGCGCTCTGGGGTCCCTTTCCACCTGTGAACTCACTGTGTAAGGCACTGTGTAAGTCGCATGCTCCCGATCCTCTCAGTGTTCGCAGGTCTTTCAGCGTTCGCAGGTCTTCTGCTGCAGTGGCTTTTTTGCGAGCCGGTGGGCAGTTTCTACTTGTCCGGCTCCGTTCGCTCCACTCGTTTCTGGAGCTTCCTTTGCTCCTGAGAGTCTCTGGTGCATGCCTCTTGAGAGGGAAAACGTCCCTCGATGCTTTCGCTTCCCGCTGCGCTTCCTCTACACAATGAGTCCCCTTTTGCACACTTCCCGCTGCACCACCTCTGCAATTGGGAGAACTGGAGGAATAGACCTTCTTAGGAACAGCCACTGTCTTTGGCTTCACAGTGGTCCCAGCGTCCTCTCTCTCCTCCAGTCCCGACGGCGGCTGCATACACAGTCTGCACGACGACTCCTGCTCCTTCTGCTCTACTCCCCCTTCTGCCTGCACCTGAGCGAGCCTTTCAAGCCTCTCAGTCTCCCTGAGGTGTGGGTCATTTACATTAATTAGTTGACCACTCCTGCAGCATTGTTCCTCTTCAAGCTTCTTCCTCGTCCCAGTACCAAGGGAATTATGGGACTTGTAGTACCCAGTGATAAAAGTAGTTTTTCTCACATCTTGTTCATTGTTAAACCTTTTGTTGTGCCCTATGCTTACCTTTAAAGAAATATCATATGTATCAGTCATCATACTTGATTGTAAAGAGGAATAAAGTTTCTGATTGTTTAAACCATTATTATTCATAGACTTCCTTTCACTGTCTCTTTGGGAGTTAGGGGGATTTTCAACTTGCAAAATATCCTTCCTATTGGAAAACAAATGCAGCGTCTCATCCCACAAAATCCTCAAACTCCCATGGGCCCTTTCTTCTCCCAGGTGATCCTCCTGCAGAGCACCACCCCCAAGGTCAGGATCAGGAAGCGTCTGCCTTTCCATGGCCACCTGCTAGGAGACTTAAGACAAGGATATAGTGAGGAGTCCGTAGGATTTGTCACATTCTCTTACACTTCAAACTAAAGTCTACACAACTCAAAGTTCTGCTCCCATGAGAATGACTCCCTTCTTCTGGCGTTGGATTTAAAAAGTCACAAATTAAACAGGAATATCTCTTCTCCCAACCTTAAACCAGGGGGAATGACTCCCTTCCCCTGGTTGAAAGTTCCAAAATTATAGTTCACAAAACTTAGCCAGAGGGAATATCCCCTTGCCATGGCTGAAAGGCCTTTTGTGGGGTTTCAAAAGTATCGTTCACAAGACTAACCAGGGAGAATGCCTCTCTTCCCCTAGCTAAAAGGCCTTGATATAGTTCCACTGTAACCAGGGTGAATGTCTCCCTTCCCATGGCATCTTTACCAATTGTTATTTGTTGGTGATTACCAGGAGAATTACTCCCTTTTCCAGGTCTGATTTGGCACGACCACCAAGTCCAAGGAGAATGGCTCCCTTCCCCTGGATCTTCCCTTTTCTTTTCCTCTTCTTCTTTTCTGCTTCTTTGTACTTGATCTACCTGGCTCACTCCTCTGCCCAGTATTGGAATGAAGAATAGGACTTTTCACAGTGAAGATTACTTCTCATACATTAACAACAATTCAGACAAAAAGTGTGAGGTAATGTTAGCTTAAATGTTGGTTTTTAAAATTTATTTTCAGTGTTAAAATTGGTTATATGGTTATATGTTTTATTAGAAGGTTAATGTTGGCATTTCCAATGTGTATAGACTTATCTTTGCAAAGATAGGAACCCATGGATAAATCACCGCTGGCATAAAACAGAAATACTACCTACATGAGCACAGAGGCAGAGCCAAGTCCTGGAAAAGATGTTTCTAATGCTTCAGTTTGTACAAAGGTGCATCACGTTACACAAGTGCATAAGCCGGGCAGGCTACACTGACAACAAATACATAGAGATAAGCTACTTTGGTAACTCCGCAATATGATAGAGATGACATCACACCCACTTGTCAGGGGCATTTGCAAATGAAAAGGCAAGACCACCTGAACACACAGAAGTTGTGTGATGCACATCTGTGGTGCTTCACTGTATACTTAAAATGATTCAGAGGATCATGGTTTGGTGCAGACATCATGGAAGCTAGGGGAGTTAGGGTGCAGGCAGGAAGATCGATATAAGGAATGTTAGGTAAGTCATCATTCCAAAAGACGTATGTAGACAACCACCTTAGACCCAAACAGCCTCCTCCATTTACAGGTACCCATCTACACAGACAAAAGTGTTTGCGTTCAAGTAACAAAGCTTTTCTTCTGCCCTAGTGGGTGACAAAGTAAGTGACAGTGACAGTAACAGTGAAGACATGGCTCATGATGTCGTACAGTAATCCCACTACTAGAGAATTAAGCTTCTACAAAAGTGAATGCACATTAGATGCACAATTGAGAGAGCCTAAGCAAACACCTCATTTGTCTGCACCAAGGCATATGCCTAAGTCAAGCCACTCTGATGAAGACTCTAGGCCAACTGCAAGTCTACCTCATTCTACACAAAAGGGCCACAGATGTCCACTTCAACATACTCTACCAGCGCGTAGGATGACCAGGGCTGAGGTGCTACTGAACCAAACATGCAGAGCCATTCACAGACACCCACTGCAAGAAATACAGGAGCAACTGAGGCGAACAGGTCTGATTTAACTGCACACCTTGCACAGCCAATGCACCCTATTATATGGAGTCATGTACCTATATCTCTTGGTGGTCCCCTGGCACCACCATGACTGCATGCTCCATCCACTTTCCTTCCCATACAGACACCACCTGCCCAACAACTGTGTATGCCCTCACATAGCTAGGTACAATAGAGGGGGTTGTCGGCCCAACATCTGCCTGTTTCTCTTCTGCTGACATGCCATGCCACCTGCAACTTCCTCACCTGGCCCACTCATGTGAGAAGTACCTGTACCACCTCGGGAGGATAGCTCAGGGGCAACACACTTGCCTTGGTGGCAACACCGATCTGATCACCAGGTCGCACTTAGAAACCTTTGGGTATTAAGCATGTCATAAATAATCAATTACAATTACAATTACCTACAGCGGTCAATCGGTTCAAGTGATCTAAGTCGCATGCCCTCTTCGCTGTTTCACCTGATAATCACAGCTAATCTTTTGGTGCTCTTTTATCTACCCCAGCCTTTCTTTCCCTTTATAAGAAGCCTGCCAGCCTTTTCCTTTACAGTTTGTCTGCAGGTGCAAGTGGACCACATGGCCTCTGCCTCGCCCATCTGCTAATCATTGCTAATCTTTTGGCATTCTTTATCTGCCCCGATCCTTCTTTCACTTCTTAAATCTTAGATCACAGGGTTTCTCTCACCCAGGCCTCCAAAGCAGAGGTCAAGTCATAATTGGCCCTGTTAGGAAGTGGAAAGGGCCTGAACCTTTGCTACATGCACCTGAGGTGAACCAGCAGCACGCACATCACACTTCCCTACCCTAATACACCCACCAACACCACAAACAAAACATAGGCAACCTCATGCTCATCATTACTAGATGCAACAGAAGTAATCACTATACACAAACTAGATACACACTTTATCCAGAGACATCTATCTCCCCTACCTTTATACAAATCCTGGATGTCGTCATCCCTACTACACCATCCAACTCAAGGACTTCACAGTACAGACTTGCTGAGGTCTTTCTATTACCCACAAAACCTCATAGACATGCACACCTCAGGCGCACACCATACTCGCATCCCTGGATCTCCTCACCTGCCACTTCCCTCCCACCCACACTCATACAGCTACCTTTCACCTGATCTACCAACCACTCCAAAACAACAAAGTCTTTCTCAATCAAATCACGGCTCCATCACAACGGTATCCATCAACAACACAACTATCTTCTTCCTCTGGGCCATCAGCATTTATGGGTACAAGGCCAGCAAGAAAACAAGAGAGACTTGACTGAAACTGTTCGATACCATGGACATCAGGAATCTTGTCACATACCCACCCGCAATAAAGGCAGCACACTGTGCCTTGTGGTAAGTCAGACATGGGAGATGGACAGACATGAAGACATGTTCTCAATTAGTTCAGGTTTATTAAAGGAAAGTAACGCCTCTCCTATCTCTACCTCGTGATAGTGGTTCCTTATTATTCAAAATAACAAACTGGACTTCTTCAGGATGTCTTGCAAAATAACATTTGTCTCCTTTACCCAAACCTTTAGTGTCCCACTGTCTGACCCTACAACTAATAACAAAGAAACAAATTTGCCTTTATAAGTATTCTACTCCCCTCTTGGCTTAGGTTGGCTGGTGTGTGACCTCCCACCCAATTGTATCTCTAGTTCTTTCCTTCTGTATCAGGCCTTAGTCTGCGGAAACAGTTCAAAACAAGGTCTGTCTTTCTGGTGCAATTCAAAACAAGTTTAGTGTCTTCCCTGATTCTCTGTAGAAGAGGACTCCTGCCCCCTCTCAGTTGTCCTGTTCAGCTCAAAACATTCAAACTTTAACTGTGATACTCGTTTTTGTAGTTCCTTGTGTAGTACAACAGGATGTAAACATCTATTTAACTAGTCTCTTTTGCACACCCTTCCAGGGTATCTCGCTAACCTTATCTGATTAGTTTTCTCTTTCCAGCTGGAACTTCCCTACCGCCCACCCTCTCCTTTGTGTCGACCACGTACCTGTATTTTGGGCAGGGTTGCTTGTCGCAGGAGGCGGTGACTCTGGTGGCTCTATAGCCACATCCATGCTCTGCAGGTATCTCGCAGTGGTTCCTTGACTTCGGGTCGGGGCTTCTGAGTGTCGGTGCATCACGTCTGCAGCAATCTGGTCTCCCGCTTCAGGGGAACTGGGATCCTTGGGCTCTCTGCCATCCTGGGCTCAGCAGTGTTCAGTGGGCCACCATGTATCGAATGTGGACCTGCCCCCAGGATCGATTCACTTAGCGTTACAGAGCAGGCTTCCACTGTACGTGGGCTGGCTCAGTCTTACTCATCCACTGCAGGTGCATCCTGTGGTCCTTTCATATTTTACTCTGGAAAGAGAAGAAACAGGATTGGTTTTGCTTCTCGGGAACAGAGATCAACAGAGTGGTGTAGCAGCCAAGCCATTCATAATTATAGGACCTCTTCATTATAACATTGTTCAGTCCCCATATAACCAATAAACAGTGGGGACTGTATCTCATATAGAGGTATAGTCACAGCCGTATTTGGGGCTTCCCTAAGGGGCGTGGGGGCTCACCCCCAGTGAGATCCCACTTGCCCTTTCCCCTATGGAGTATATTGTGTATCATGCTCACCTTACTAGTCCCAAAGGGGCGGCTTTCCCTTGAGGAGAAGTGACAAATGTCCCTGGATTCGTCACAACCTGGTATTATCCACCACTGTATATCTTCCTCCTCTACCTTTGGACAGGACCAGCGATGCAGCCATACCCATCTTACTTTACCAAACATCTCTACCATAACAGGGCCAAACCCAGTCAAAGCACCTCACCACTTCAACAGCTTCCTCATACACGCACTGGAAGAAAAGCTCAACACCTTGCCCTCCACATACTTCCCCTCAGAGAATATCAATGTTCAGCTCAGCACATTAAACCACACTCTAACCGAGAGACCAACACCCATGCACCATGGAACCTTTCTCGCAATAAGCATACGGCCCTCACACCTTTGGATACACAGGAACTCATTCAAAGCAAGCACACTATCACAGACAATAAGGTTCTGGAGAAAATCCCCCAACAATAAGATCTCATCACCCTAACAACCCTCCGTTCGGCACGCAGGGCAATCATCACCTCAGCCAAATCACTATACAACAACCATCATGGAAGTATCCAATAAAAGCAAAACTCCACTCCTGAAAAGGAAAAGAATGGGATCTAGCTACCTGCAGGAGAAACGTACATAGGTATGTCAATTTAACAATTTAGTGCAAGTAAATATGAAAGCCCCTTAGTTTTAATTTTAATAATTGTACCTAGATCTGTGACAGATGTAAATGTAGGTACTTTTATCCTCATCTTTTATTCTTGCTGTATGATACTGACTTTGAATGAAATGTTTGGATTTTCATTTTAATTTGCTACTTGTATGTTTATACTGTTTTGTGAAAAGTTCTTTTGAACTGAAACACAATAAAGAAAAATAAAAAAATAAAATAAAAGCAAAGCAATGGTCCCAGACATGAAGCATTGCATTGGCCCCTGCAAAACCCTGAAATACTCCAATCCACAGACAAATGCATTGCCATCAACGCCTTCTTCACAGGCACGGTAAGGCAACAGACTGGCTATCAGCATCCACTTTCACAAAAGGATCACACAGTACAGTATCCTGCAAGACCCCCAATCCAGTTTCAGACAACAATGCGGCACAGTGTCCACTTTTTACCCTCAAGAGAGACCATCTTGTCCAGATGGGCTCCAACAGATCCCACTGCCATCCAGTAACCTGCTTAGTTCCACAAGAGTTTATCCTGTCCTCTGTGATCTTCAACATCTACATGAAACTTTGGGGGAAACTCCTTTCACAATAATGACATCAAGCTACATCAATATGCAGATGATACTTGATCATTTCTTGAACAACATCCACTACTTAAGCACTCACTCACTCATTCAAGTCTAGAATTGGCTGACTGACATGGAGCTTGATGGACTCAGACCTCAACTCTAACCTCGTGCAAAATCTCTCAGCTTTGCCATAGACTGCCACGTCTCATTCAAAACACACATCGCAAAGAAGACCCAAGCAGTAAAGTGCCGGCTTGCACTCCACCTCAAAGTCAAGCCTTTTACCTCTATCCAGAGTTTCAGAAAAGCTGTCCAAGCACTGGCCAACTCTACCTGGATGATGGAAACACCAAAGTGGCAGGAGCCCTTGATGCCACCATGGTCCCTTTGAAACCTGCTCACCATGCTGCATGTCCCCTCACAGGACTAAGAAACGCCAGCCACATCACCCCCATCCTCAAGGAGATGCACTGACTACCCCTTCACGCACGCATCAAGTTCAAGATTGCGTCATTTACAAAAGAGTCACAACCAAAACACCACTCTACTTGGCTGAGAAATGCACAATCTTGAGAGGCCAGCAAACCACCAGAAGTCACAACATCGCCAGACTGGAAATAAAGAACTGCAAGAGAAAACGATATAGAAAAAAGGCATTTGCCTTCTACACACCCATCTCTGGAAGAAGTTCCCAATGCAGACAAAAATGCCCCCCTCCATCTTACACTTCAGGAAGGACTTAAAGATCCTTCTCTACAAGGAGCAGCTTACCATTTGCTGATCACTCCACTCCACCATACCTCTCCCTTTCTAGAGCATCTCCCTTCATCTCCAACCCCTACTTATCTCAGCGCCTCTGCTATATCCCATGCCCTACTTGTAACCTATTGGGGGCTTTCTGGGTGTACAGCGGTCATGAATTCTAGCTGGGTTTATGCTTAATACATCATATACATACAAGGACTGTGCCTAATGTGACAGAAGTATATTAAAGTACAGGTGTGCCTGGGGTAGTTGTGGCAATCTATAGCACATCCAGTGTGGCATCCTAACCAGTCAGGGTATCATCTGCAATGCACTCTGTGCTTTCCTTCGTGATAGAGATGGCGGGCTCCCCTCCTCCCTACTCAGGGGACATGATTGGCTTCTAAGCACCTACATCAGGCTCCCTTCATGCACATGCGCATCAGATGGTGTTGTTTTGCACACAGTAGGTTCCTCACAGCATGCAGCACAGACTTTCACTCTGCATATACAAAAGGGGAGACACCAACATCATATTGGCATTGTCTGACTCGTCTTGGCCTATCTTTCACTAATTTTCCACTGTGCCTTTCATTGTCCTGCCTAGTCTTGCACTGTCCCCTCCTGTGCCAGTGAGGCAGATCTCTCGAACTCCCACATAAAGTACTCTTGCCTAGAAATACTTGTGCACAGGCACGTTATAAATGACATATCATATATCATATCAAGCGGCTCTCTATATCACCAATGGTCTGTCTCTTGACCCTGCCAATACCCTCTGGGGTTCCCTAGCACACAATGTTGGCAGACCTTTTGGTTGGGGGTGTGTGGAGCCAGAATTGTTGCTATCATCGCCATGGCCAGTGTCTGTGCTGTGGTCCCAGACAGGGAACCTAGTCTGACACTCTTTTGTGCTCACCTCTACAGACCTAATTCCATCTGAGCACCAGGCCCTCTATTCAGATCCAACTATCCCCGGTATCCTGGATGCATAGTGCTGAAAATACAGTACAACTGCAGTGCTGCCTTGCAAATCTTCCATCTGAGGCACAACTTTCTCTTGAGATACTATTGGTGTTTACTTGGAGGGCACATACCTTTGCTATACTGTATTATCTGGTTACATGTGATTTTACCAAACAAGAACATACTGAACACGTTTTTAACTAAAAAGGTTTGCTATAAAAAATGATGATTTGTTTTTTGTATGAGGTGGGTCGCCCAAGCCCTCTGTTTCCCTTCATTTATAATCCCACCCAACCGCCTTCAAACCTGTTTTAACCCCTTACCCAACCCATATATATATATATATATATATATATATATATATTTAAAAATATTTGGTGTTTTTTTCAGTAAAAATGTTTAGGTAAAAATGTTGTTTGTTATTTTAGATTCCATAAAATCACTGCATACCGTATTATCTGTGTGGGGAGAAAAGTAGAAGAGGTGTACATTCTTGGAATAATGTGTAAAGGATAGCCACACTTCATAAACAATGAGTTCATCAGCAAGAAGCCAGTGGCATTACAGCATTTCTCTGTCCGCGTCTACAATTCCAGTATGATGTATGCTAGCGGCAGCCTGTAAAATGATGGAAAGGGTAGGTATGGCCACTACTCAGGACATGTTCTGCAGTACCTGGACATATTCATGTGTTAGGTGAAAGCATGGATACATCTACATTGCTGCTCATAGCTCACTGCCATGACACATCAAGGCATAGGTGGGTCTGTGCATGGATGGGTTTGGCATGAAGAGCATGATTAATAGTTTGACTGACATTACAACACCAACACCCATTTTCTGTACACACCAGACCCTCATGCAACAGTACTGTGCAGGACTTCATGTTTGATTTTGATACACATGCAGCCATGTGGAAGAGACATGCGGCTTTACTCTGTTCATAAGTGCTACATATGTTTGTCCTGGGACCTATTCTTCAGTCTGTCCACTGGCAACGGTATCTTACCTTTTGCTCAAAGTCCATGGCTCGGAACCTGTTGCGGTTTTACGTTTGCTTCTATGCATTTGGTGCTTGACAGGTGGGCGCATCTGGTAATATTTAATTTTTAGATCAGCAACACTCATGGGGACTTGGGATTGTGTGTAGTGGTGTCTATATTCAGTGCTCCAGATAAGATTTTGACGTGGGATATTGTGCAATAAGTAACTTTGTACCAAGTAATTCATGCACTTTAAAATATAAATTGTGACCTTTCCAGATGTGCACTACTGGTCCAAACATATCCATGGAGCTGTGTGATTGAAAGGAAGGTTAGAGGTTCCTAAGTGCCCGTTTCCTATTTTAGTTGGGAGTATTTCTACTCCCTATTATTATATTTTGGGAGTATTTGCCTATTTTAGGGAGTAAAAGTGGCTGTTACACCCATTGTCTGTGGGGCTGCCTATATCTGTCTTTCAATTTATTCTTGCGGTTTGACTATCACCCATGGCCCAGCAACGTGACAGTAAGGCTCCCCCTCTTGGTCCAATCTTGCCATATCAGCTTTGCTGATATTCTCTTTGCTGAGGTCTGGCATTTAACAGCTCCTCTTTGAGGTTGAACACTGCCAGTGGTACATCTTGAAGGATATTTGTTGGGGGCTGGTGTTGTCTGTGTGCTGCTGCAGTTTCCCTGTGAACAGTTGATGGTCTGGATGTCTGCTGTGCTGTTCGTGTTCTAAGGGATCTCCACCCTCTGTGTCATGTCCACACAAGGCCTCTGCCGCTTAAGGATTAGAGGGTCTACGGTAGGTTTACTCAATAAAAGGTTTAAAACAGCCGCTTTCAGGGAATCCGGTACCCAACGCCCCATTCAATAGAGCAAGATTTAGTAACCAATGTATGTAAGGAATGGCAAAGTTCCAAAAGTATTATGTTTTTTACTAGAGCTGGAAGGGCATCTTCCGTGTGGCAGGTGCGTCAAAACGAATTTTGAAGTGGCTAGGATGTCATTTTTTTCTACAGCTTGAAACTTAATTGTTCAACTGTTATATGGAGGATCACTTTGCCGAACCAGGCCTCCAGACTTGGATGAAGTGCTCATTTTATAATTAACAAATACCTATGCCCTAGGTAGGCTCATCCTTTGGCTTTCACTATCACCACTTTGCTGGTAATAGTGAATCTCCTTTCCCTCTTTCACCCCCTCCATCTCGGAAAGGATTACCAACTATCTCCCTGCAATCCGTCACTAGATAGCTCTCCGTTCCCTCATGCTGAACTCTTTGAAAAAGGAATTTCTCTCTGCGCTCCTAGCTCCCTCCCGCATGATTTTCTTGCTCCCGTGCCTATGTCAGACTGTCGCCTTACCGCCCCAACCTCCTCCTCACCTTGGCTTTCAGACGAGCTTACCTTGGTGTTGGCTGAGATCTTCTTCAGAGGTTTTTGGGTATCCTTTATCTGTCTTTCCTTGGATCTTCTGTCCTTTCTGTCGTGCAGGTAGGGTCTGGCTCCCTCGGAGGCCACCTTGGCAGGGATTGGTACCTGCCTTTGGGGAAATCCGAGGAGCCAAACCCCAATAACCAGGGAAAAAGCCGAATTGGCAACAAAAAACCCTGATGTTCAATCTTCCTGCCGATGTTTGTGAGTCCGTGAAGAATTTTAGACTGCAGGAGTATGCCAGAAGGACTTGAACAAAGGCGGATGTCCTAGAACGATAGACTGAGTATTTAGTGCAGAACAGTGGAGTTTCGCTAAGGCGAAAAGTAGAACGGGATTCCAATGTTAGAAGGTAATGCCCCTGCAGACAGGTCGGAGTGAGCTGCTGCAGCGCTGGAGTCTGAAGGGCCGGTTACTAGAGTAATCCGGTGTAGCAGACAAGCGGTCGCTCAGGTAGCCAGAATAACACACAAGAATGATAAAGTAAAGAAGGTAAGTATAAGAGAAAAGTACAGACACTACCTACCCAGATAAGTAGATTCCACGAAAAACAAGGGAGAATCACGTACGTCCGTGAAGAGGAGTCGGTCCGATAGAGCGGGACCGGGGAAGCTAGAACAGCTGAAGAACGCCGATAGACAAAAAGGCAAAGAGGCTGGAAAGAGTATGGCGAAACGCCGACCGCAGCGAAACTGAAAAAGAGATATGGGGGATCAGCAGAATAATGCTGACCGGGTGGAAGAGAGAGTACAAGGGAAGAAAAACATAGAAGGCACGGGGAACGCACAAGAAGAATATTGCTCAACGGAGTAAGCAATGGTAGCGAAGGGGTCTGTAAGACAGATACAACGCGCTGAGCAGTGGGCATGGCCTAGATCTAAACACACGGCAGCCATTTTACATGAGGACTAGACCGAAAAACAGGTTCTCATGAAAAAGCTAATGTGTCCAATAATGCCATATCTTCCAAAGACGTATTCTGACAGCCCAAGGCTTGCAACCATGGGGTCCTCTCTGATATCTATCTCCGACTGCAACAATCCATGACTATAATTGCCTCTGACGCTCCTATTAACTGGCTCAACATTCGGAAAATGTAACTATTTCTTACTACTTCACGAAAACTCTAATAGCCACCCTCACGCTGAGCAAACTTGACTACTGTTCTTGTCCACTGCTTGGCCTGCTTCTCTGTTCCTTTGTCTCTCTAGACAAAGTCCTCAGCTTTGCTACCCGCACTCTCTACAACCTACCTAGATCCTCACCCTACTTTATCTGTTGACACCATGCATGTTGGCTTTCCAAGCAAAACCTCTCCCATTTCAAGTTCCTTCACTAGCTATCTCTGGTCCTGCTCCACAGTACCAGACTTGCTAACTGTATCAGCTGTAACGAATCCCAGAATGTCGGCACTGCTTCCTTCCATGAAGCCAGGGTGGTGACATGGCTACCCGATAGTCCCCCCTGGTGGTGGTATTCAGCGGGTGGATCTCATGGGCGGGGAAACCCCCTGTGGGACCAGTAACAACCATGTTGGGAGAACGTGGTATCCATATAACACCCCACCTCTCCTTCACCTTCCCCTCTCCATCCCTACCCTTCTCTACCATGTATTTCCGTAGTAAAACAGAGAGTACTGGGACGAGGAAGATCTCTAGTGAACTGCAACACCATAGCTAAATCAGTACGGGCACGAGGAGGAGGTGTGGAACAGTACAGAGTGCCTGCCAGAGCCACTTTGCCAATTCTAGTGGTTCTCGACAGTCGATTGGAAGGAGTTTAGTTAAAAACAAATGAACTTGTCACATTGAACACATATCATAACTTGACACAGTGTCAAGCCCGCATTGGAGGAGCCGTGAGACGGAGCACATGCAGGGAAGATGGAAGGCAGATAGGGCATGTGAGCAAGGAGAAGGTTGCTGTCAAGCTGGTGCTATGTGCAGGGAAAGAGCGATGAGCAGCAAGGAAGACGCTCCTGACATCCTCGAAGGTCGGCAGTCATGGAAGAACGGTCCTACGGCGACAAAGAAGAAGCAGGCATGGCTGAGACGCCGGCCCCCGCAGGCGAGGGAAGGAAGCAGGGGAAGCCCCACCACTGACTGCAGGTGCATGGATGTCCCAAGAACATTACGGACCACAAAGCCAGGTACGCTGATGATCGGGGAGGCGCCGGGGCCTTGTAAAGTGGCAGAGACAATCCGAGGGGGCAAGTAAGCCCATAGAACCACATGAATCTGTCTGGGACCCTGTCAAAAGTCAGAAGACACTCAGAAACCCTAATCAAGTGCAGAAAATTTAGTGGAGCAGTGAAACAAGTTTAGCTGGGTACTGGTGGAAACCCGCAGTGCGAGTCTGGAACCTGCACCCATGTAAAGAGAACTGTGAGAGTGATAAACAATAAATAAACAATAAATACAGTACTTGGCAGGCGAGTAAACCAAGTCTGTATGTGACACCAAAGCCTGGGAGTGCATCCAAGCTGTTCGCCTTTGTTGCAGTGCCTGGTGAGAGGAAACCTGGTCTACCAAACAGGGTCAGCGACCCATCAAAGCCTGGTAGTGCCTCCAGGTTGTTCCTCTTTGTCACAGTTTCTGGAGGGAGGTAATCAGGTCTGCCTATTAGGGCCAGGGACCCACCAAAGCTTGGGAGTGCATCCAGGCTGTTCTTCTTCATCGCAGTGCCTGGTGGGGGGAACCAGAGATAGAAAAGAAGCCTGAGACGGTCCAACTAGGGAACAGAGTTTTCCCCCAACTGTTGTTGTACTTTGAAAGAAGCAGGAACAAGGCAACAAAGGGAGATCTTCCCCAATACTTCAAGGTCTGAATATTTCAGAACTGTCTTTTGTCCAGGGGAAGGGTGCCACTCCCTTTGGGTAGAAATACCTTATTTTCATTTAGTTTAAACTTAGATATGAGGAACAGAGTTAAGATTCTGACATTGGACATTGGAACATTTGCTTTGGCCATTCTGACACTAGTTATTTCAGTTGAAGCAGGGAAACCCATCTTACAGTTAGGGCGAAATAGGGTTTTCTTTTCTGTTTTGCACCTAAAAAAAAGTTTCTAATAAGCATGACCCCTCTCTGTCAGAGTCTTACTTCTGCACCCTGTGATGAATCCAATGGAGTCATCACGGATTCCCCATCGGGAACCTCCTCCCATGCGTCCAGGGGACAGCAACCGCTACCTGGTCCTGACCCTGTGGGCAGCTATATGAGGGAGGAGCACATGTGAGGAGACAACTACCGGACAGTTGTCATGACCTCATTGGATGAGTCATGGTATCCCCCCTTTCCCATGAGGAAGACCCTCTAACACCCAAGACCTTCTTGGCCTATTGTTAATTATCGGTTCCCCCTTGTAGAAGAAGTCAAGAAACCTCTGATCTACACTACTACTCTGGTAATGTCCCCTCCTACAACCCAAACACCCACAGCGCACACATAACACCTTTTGTCTCTGATGTGCCTTTGTGTGAAATCTCTGAGAAAAACATCTAAGATAAAAGTCCAATGACTTCCATGGACTCCAACTCCCATAATCACTCTGGTACTGAGACGAGGAGGGTGAGAGAGTTTGTGCAAACTGATGGGAGCTCGAAGTACAAAATGCAAGCTAGTGGTTTTTCCAAGTCTTCAGTATGCAGGACATTTAAAGATGGCAATTGCACTATTGAATCGAGCAGTGCAGGAGAAGACGTTGAACCCCATACTGAGGCTCACGGACATGAGTCACACAAACAGGTTGGGTGGAACGGAGAGGGAGTGGGCGGCTGGTGTTAGGGAGAATTCTCCAGAATGACTAATTTCCCTTACCTACTGAGTCCCTCAGCAGCTTTGCTGGATTTCTAGGATTTATTTTTTTCACCTGGTTAGAGTGTGAGCCTTTTTCCCCACTCTTACATGTGTTTTGCTGTGTGTTTTACATTTTTGTGTTCATAGATTGTGGAGTCTCACCTACTCCATAGGCATCGTCTTTTTACTGTGTGCCACACAGCACCTTTAGTGCAGTGACACAGGGTTGTCTTTTTCAGACTTGCCCCTTTAAACTCCATTTTCTGGGACTGACTACTGTCTCCCAGACATGTAAAGTTGCCATTGACTTTATTAGTCTTTATAAATCAACAGACCCATAGAGTACTGCAAAGGGTTAATAGTTATCCCTTTTTATCTGTTTCTCTTGGAACATTATTTTGTTCCCCTTTCTTTAAGATTTGGCTGGTGGCAGTGGTATCTGCCATTTTTTCCCCACGCGGACTATGAAAATAGCCTTGGTTCTGTTTTAGGCTATGTTAGTAGCCTCGAACTTTAATCAGTCGGACGCCTTTTAATTTTATTTGGTTCCGGCTGGGTTTATTCGCCATTTCTTTTTGTAAAGGTATTTCTCGTGTTTTACTCTGCGCGCCAAACCAGGTTTGATTCCTTTGTTCGCCGACCTTTGACGGGCTTCTGCACAGAAGCCCTCCTTAGGCACCTGAGAGTCTTGGTGGACAGGATGTGAGGGAGGGGTTTTAGGCCCTCTGCACAGGGTCTCCTTGGAGACCCAAGTCGCACTCTTGTTTGATTGGCTAGATGACTGTCCTGCCAGGACATCCACCTTGCTGTGTGATTGACAGCCAGGCAGTGTGAATGGGGAAAACTACATAAAAGGCAGGTGTCTGGGACTTGGAAGGCAGAGTCGCCACTGGATCGAGAGAACCGAAGAGAAGCTGAAGGAAGAGGACTACTGCAACTACTGAACCTCCCGGTTGATCCCTACTGCGCGTCCAAATCTCCTAAACTTCAACGACAGAGAAGATCTGCAAGGAATCTTCTTCCCTTGAACAAGTGGAACCAACCAGTTCGCCAAACACCAAGCAAGGCCTCCCTCCCCTGGTCGAATTTGCTGTGCACCGCTGCAGTGAACCGGATAGCCAGGAGAACCGGACCCTGTTTGTGTTTGAAGGAGCGAACCTTTTATTCGTTGCTTTGCTCTGCTGTTGGTTTCTTCCCTGGGCGGTGCAGGACCCTCCAGTCTTCCTCCTTCTTGTCAGTCCGACAGTCGCTTCAGGAACCGTGAGCCTGCAGGACCTGCCAGGAACTTCTGCCTCAGCTACAGCATTCTTCTTCTACTATGGTACTGTTCAATTCCGGTCGTTCGTTCCGTCCGACCGCGGTGAAAGTGTTTTAAATCTTTCGCTAATCCGAAGGCTTGTCCTTCTCTACTCTTTTAAATAACTTTTCTGCTGAACAACTGTGTTTCAAACTCTGAACCATTAACATTGGCACAGGCCTATTGTCTTGAATCCTAGTTGTAGTAAGCCTTTTCTAGATTGCCCTGCCTACTTACTTGTTGGTACTGTTTGATTTTGAATAACCTTGTCTTTCCCTCCCTTTTTAAATGGAGTTCCATTTTGCTCCCACTTCATTTTGAGCTTAACTTGTCCAGAATGCATTGGGTGGTGTGCCGTGTATTAAGATTGTGATTTTATGCTGCTTTATAATAGTGAACTGTTTTACAACTGATGTTGTAAATAAATGTATATTCTTTTACTCAGAAACCTTGAGTCAGTGTTTGTTTGAACCATAGTAATTGCTGTGCTTTGTGTAACTTCTGATACTGCTCACTTTACTCTTGAGATACGACTGGCTGCTCAGCCATCGCTACCACTTTACTGTGTAGTACAGGCTTGTACCAAATGTGAATTTGTACTTACACTTGTAGTCTTAATTGTATGTGGTGTTCCCTGCTTATGATTCTGGCTAACAGCTGGGACAGGAGGAGAAACACAGCATGCAAGCAAGATGGGCCGTTGAGATACTTGGAGCCGCGCAGGAGCTACAGGAGGTTTGACTGCTCGAAGAGACTGCGTTCTCCAGTCTGGGATGAAAGGGAAAGCCGTTGTGAGACTGCGTAGCCACGCAGAACGCTGTAAGAACATCTGCACACTCCAAAGTGGAAAGCAGGTGAAGGAACCATACTGCAGAGGTGCGAGGAGGTGCTGGAAGGAAACAGTGAGTCTACCCACAGCACCTGCATTCCGACAAGCGGGCCAACAAATTTTTGAATGGTACGAGATTGCTGATACAGAAAATACCAGAAGTTTGCTTGAATGCAGTCAAGGCAAAATACAAATTCAACACCCAATAAGAAGAAAGTTTGAATGTAGAAAAGACAAAGTACAAAGGCAAACCCCAATCAAGTACAGATGCATCAGATGCCATTGTGGGGGAAACTTTTCAGCAATTGTTACCATAGATAGATGTACCAAGCACCTCTCAGTATATGCTATTGTGTTATAGCCAAAGAACTGTGAAACGCATAAGAATTCCAGGCAGGCGAGTACACCAGGCAGATGAAACTGTGTAAAGAGTCCTGGCAGGAAAGTATACCAGGTGTTCTGCAAAGTTACAAGAGATACTACAGAAAGACTGTCACAGATTATTAGGTATTGCTCATACAAGAACTTTGTGAGTCCAGTAAAAACCGAAAGTAACTGTTAGCGAAGACATTTTTGGCATCCTATTTAAGAATCATGGGGAAGCGGACCACCCTCTGGATCCAAGGGTGTTTACCTTGGAGAACATTTTCATCGGAGTCATTCTTATACTTTTTGGTTTAGAACACTTTCTGCCAACATCAAGGTAGATATATTTCTTTGCACCCTGTCTTGTTTTATTTGTAGTGTGAGGGTCAGGTTAGGACATTTTGGACACAAGGACAGGCTTCAGTTATCGACTTCCTGATACAACCAGGTTCTTAGTTTATAGTTAGGGAACACCCTCTTTAGCATAGGGGCAGAGAGGCCTTTTTCCAACCCATTTTAATAATTTTCTTCTAGTGAAAACATGACAACTTTGTGTTCTGCTCTCATTTCTGACACCTTATAACCCTTACACTGCCTACTGACCATCATAGTGCCTCTGCGCCTCCCCTGCACACATATTCACTGCCCCATGCTCCCCACGCCGCCTCTTGCTTCTGCTCTTTCTACTCGCCCTGCTGCATTCAAACTCAAAGCTCATCACAATCAGAGCCAGGCTGACTGATTTTCACTTTAAAGATCAGCCTAAACTTTACCTACTGGCCAAAGAGGGAGCTCCCTGTCACCCATCCTCCTTTGTATGCCACGTAATAATGTAGATTTGTAGATTTGTACAGTACTCCTCTTTAGTTTGCAGCACTTGCCCTGCTAGATTCATGTTCATACCCTCATAGACTGACTCACCACTTGCCTCATATTTCTGCTATGGTTAAGGTACCATTCTGGGGAATGTCTCTGACATCTGTAAATGTGTTCATTGAAGTTATTTCTGATTGAATTTGAATCCCTGTTCTACAAATAGAAGTATTCAGGCCAAAATAATTGGTTCTTTGAAGGGGGTCTAGTTCCCTCTGAAAGCAGTTTGGTGCAAAAAGGTCTGGGCCATTATTGAAAGGGCCTCTTGGCTTCATAAGTTCAGACTGCATTTTGAGAGTTAAGGCTAATTTCTTGGATTTTAAAATCATTGGTTTGTATTGCCTTAGGGGTACTTCAAGTTATACAAGGTGGATAGGAATTAAAGCCTTCCATCATCGAGTGTCCAGCTAGCTCTGAAGTAAACCATGGATCTCTGATCTGGCTATATTTAACTCCTGAAGTAGGAGAGCTTTATTGCTTACAGCCAGGAAGACATCATGTAACACTTGAAAAAGTCAGAGCAGGAGAAATGCAGCACTCTATTGAGACTTGCATTATGGGAGTCTAATAAATCTCCACATTCACTTGAAATTATTAAAATTTGTACCTGGAAAAACCATGAGAAATTCTCCCTTTGGTGTTTTCCTTGGTTAGAATAACATTGAAAAGTCTAATAAAATGGTCTGACAGGACATTGATGTATGCACAACGTAAGGTCCAGATGTAGAGGGCGATTTGTCAATATAGAGATATTATGAGCTATTACAATATTTAAAACATATTGGGAATTCATCCCTTCTCCCCCAGGGGGAGTCTCCCCCCCTACCTCAGTGAGGCTAATGTCGTGGGCTTACTCTGCAACACCCTCACTAGGGATTAAGGCAAGTGGGACCTCACTGGGAGAGACTCCTACTTAGGGTACAAAGAGTCCCGTTTTTGTGAGAAACTCCCAAAACCATTACACATAATGGCATACATGAAAATGTGTCCCTTTAAATTCAAGTCTCCAATCAACTGAGACAAGTATGTTCAAAAGCGAGTACCTACCGAACAATGGAGAGAGAGGAACACATACGTAGGCAAGGGACGCGCCCTTCCTGCCTAACATCTGAAGTAGGCGCAGCAGAAGCGAGCTGTCAAGCTCATGACATTCAAGCTTGCGCTGAACTGGAGGGTGTGACGCTAGAGACACAGCGTATCCCAGATACAAGAAGCAGCAAGGGCTGGCGCCCTAAATGACGAGATGGCAAAGGATATGCGGTGCGCAGGCAGACCACAGACCAACACCAATACTATGAGGAGAATGAAGCAGCAACCAGAGCGGTTACCTGAATGATCACCGGGATGCCGCAAGAGTGAGAGAGAATCCCAAGAAGTGGATTTCCAGGTTGTTCTCAGTCCTCTTAAAAAGTATCAAAGAAAGTATAAAAAGTCAAGGAGAGATAATCTTCAAGTGGCGAGAAAACTAACAATCTCATGAAAGAACGGCATGAAGTGATGCACAGCAAGTAAGTAGAGACTATCTAAAGATCACCTATGATTACGAAATCTGATACAGCAAGTATCCTCAGGAGAAGGGAGTCATTCTCCTGATCTTACTTCATTTAAAATAGTGGTTGGCCAGTTTGATTAGTTTGGACATTCACGGACAACTGACGAGTACCCTAGGTAGATATACAGGTAGGGACTATTCCATAGCAATAGAGACAGTTGGGCCTTATTCCTATTCTTTAATAACAAAATTTGAAACAAGTCCTCCGAGTGTGTGCGTCCTCCTTTTGACCCTCCACATATAGTGTCAGAAGTTGGATGTATACCAGCTGATACAGTTGGGGGCCCTTACTCTTTACTAAGTTTAGCCTCAAGGCCAAAATCCCTACAGTAGCTACAGCTGAATCCATAGGCTTTGACCTACAAAACACAGAAGAAATTATAATGCTACCTGGCGAGAGACACCTGATCCCCACTAGATTAACCTTAACACCTCTACAAGGATCTTATATTAGACTAGCCTCTGTATCCAGTTTGTCTTGGAGATATGGTTTAGATGTTCCGGCAAGAGTCATAGATCCGGACTTACGAGGCAACATTAAAATCCTCCTACACAATCATGGTAATAACCCATATATAATAAAAGAGGGGGAGAAGGTGGCCCAAGGGATTTTAGGAAAGGATTTATTCCCAGTAACCCAAGAGTTCCCAGCACAAACAGAACGGAGGTCCAAGGACTTCGGAGAAGAAGACTTCATTGTTGTAGAAAAACTTCACAAAGAATCGGAAGAGGTTGCACCGTTACCAGATTTAACCTTTGCTCAGAGGAATTACACCATCCTCACGGAAGCCTTTAGTAGGGTAACCACAGAAGAGACTAGACGCAGTCAAGCCTGTCCCTTTTTTTTCCTTCAAAAAGGTTTACTCTACCGGGCAATGTAATGTAAGGAGCTCATGGTGGCAACAGTAAAGACAGACACAAGTTATCACAGTTCAAGGGTGTTTATTAAACTGTATGCATGGGTGAGAAAAATGCCTAGTTTAAACCTAAAGCTAAGATGGGAGTAAACTACAACCATCAAATAACAATAAGGCAGTCCTAGTAGCTTCTTGTCAAATAAAAAGGGCCTATACTAAAAGACCTATTGCCAGTCCTTACCACTAAGTTACAAAAGGAGTGCGAGAGAATGTTCACCAGAAAAGAAAGAAGTGTTCACAAAATGATAAGTCAGGATGGTATGGCGGGGTCTCTCTTACCCATGTTTTTAGCACCAGACAAGGCGGGACTCCTGAGCACAGCACACTCCTAGGCCTCTCCAGCACGAGGTTCACAAGTCTATTTCACAATACCTAAACCTTCAAGGGTCAATTCCCTTTCCTCGAAGTCTCTTGCTTTAGAAGACCCGCTGGATCCAAAACAACAAACAAATAAAAATGTACTTTGGTGGTCTTGCACCTTTGGGCGATAGCTCATTGCCTCTAGGACCTCCCTCCACCGGGATCAGATCCTCTTTGCAGATTGGGCTTCCCTCCGTCGGGTTCACTCCAGCCTTTCAAATATCGTGCATACTATTCAGGAGCTTTAATCTCTCTTTAAACAAACAGCACTGTGCATAACCCTCAACCAGGTTTACTCTTGTCGACACACTGTTCCCGGGTGTATTACTCTTAACCCCACATCCCTCAGCCAGGTTCACGATTGCCACATATGCAATTCACTCTACTTTATATCAATGTGGGATTCACGCTCAGTAGCTTTCCCCTTGGTAGCCCTTCGCCGAGTTCACATAGCCATCTTTAACACAGTTCATGAATTTCTAACACAGTTCATGATTTGCTCATCTTCATCAGAAAGCCTGAATCCCGTCTCCTAGCTTTCTTTTGGCAGCCCTCTGTCGGGTTCACACTTGACTTCTTCCACAGTTCATAATCTTATGAGAAAGCAAGGTTCCCTTCCCCTAGCTTTCTCTCGGCAATGGATCAGAGACTTTCGATTGTACAAGGGATTTGATGTGTTCCTTTTAGGACCACTTTGACATCACACGTTGCCCTCTCCTAGGGCCTTCTTGTACTTTTTGTGTTGGAATCAAACAAAAGGGGCCAGCCAGAGTCCTTCGAATGAGCACTGCTGCGGCGCCTGACCACTCTGCAGATGGCTCTCCTTTGGGCTTTCAAAAAGTTCAAACACACACAAGTTCTTTGTTTACATAATGTTACCAATTGTACCCTTGGGCTCAACACAATTCGGCTTGCTATCAGCTTTCTACGACTCACCAGCTGTGCTGAACCCATTGACTTGTCTTATCTCTGGAGTCAAGGACGGCACCACTGTAGCCAGTATGCCTCCCCGCCTGTGTTATCAAAGCGGGAGGCCCCCGTGCACCGTTCACATCTGTTCCTCCACATGCTAGCTGTGACTCTGATTCTTATGTTTTCCCTTTCGTAGGCTTCGCAGGTTTGAATTGAAAATGGCAAGGGCTGTTCCCCCTTCTTCGTCCCTCCAGGTCTCGCCGCCTTTCTCCTCCATTTGTACTGCCAGACTGGTATAGCTGTGTCCTTGTGCGCTCAGCCTTGCTCGTATTGTGCTTTTGTGCTCCGCCTTTTAACCCTGTGGGGAAGGTAAATGGCTGTCAGGTGTGCGTGGTATTTGCCAATTGCCTGACTTTGCCTCACCTGTATCTTGGGACACGTCAGGTAAATGGCTCTGGTGTTAGTCTGTTGTCTGTTATAGTGTAAGAAAGTGTTCATGTTGGAAAAGGGGGGTGGAGCTTCTAAATGTCCTACAGGGTAGGATGGGGAAAAGATGATACAAGGAAAGGGATACCCCGTCTCGCCCGTTGGTGTCTCACCTCTACTCCCTGAAGTCCCTTCATCCAGGTGATCCTCCCCCAGGAACTGGATCCAATAGTGATGGCCGTGTCCTGGTCATCTGGATGACAAATCCCCGGGGACTACTGAGACACTTTCAGGTTTCTCACAGTAACCACCCACGGAGTATGGCGTACACAGATAGTTTGACTGAGCCATTGATGCATTGTTTTAGAATTAGCACACTCCAATCTCACAGCCGCCCATAATGGAATCGGGAAGACTAAAAGCCAGATAACCCCCAGGGATTGTTACTGATGTTTAAAATGTTGTCTCAGCGTGCGAGAAATGGCCATCAAAATCAACCATAAGGTTGAGGCAGTCGGTTAGTCCATCCTGAAGCTAGATGATGGGTTCCGGAAAGTGTTTAGTGACACATGAGTGTACATTTGGTGTTACTGTCACAAAATCAAGGAGAGGAAGGATTTAGTACTGTGGCAACAAAAGGGAGGTGCTTTCTCTTGGCATTGAGGAGTGAAGTTTCTGAAGAGATTAGAAGATGGGAGACATTATTATTGAAGCAGTGGAGGCCTCAAAATGGGTCCCCCCTGTGGTCGTCGTCCGCAGAAGCAATGGAAATGTGAGACTTTGTGTGGACTTTCGTGGTCTCAATAGGTGTGTAGTGGTAGACCGATTTCATCCGCCAAACATTGAGTAGCTTGTTAGGTTGACAGCGGGTGCCAAAATATTTAGCACTTTGGACCTTGTGTCAGCATACCATCAGGTTTCTCTCCATCCGGAATCAATAGAATGAATAACTTTCATTCCGCATGATGCCATATTTAGGTTTAAACGCATGCCCTTGAACGTATATCTGCAGCACCGTTTTGCCAGCATATGATGCATGCTGTGCTAGGGACGTTGAAGAGTGTAATATTCTACCAAGATTATAAGTTAATAATGGGGAGAGCAGTGGAGGAACATGACAACAAGTTGAAAGACGTTTTAGGGGAACTCTGCAAGTTATGATTAACACTTCAGAAAAACAAGTGCTAAATTGGGGTGCTAGAAATGGATTACTTGGGCCACAAGCTCAGCGGGGAAGGTGTGTCTCCCAAAGACGATCTTAGGCTTCGCACCACCCAAATACAAAAAAGGTGTAATATCATTTTTGGGCATAGTAGAGTATTATGGCAAGTTTGTTAGACACGTTGCTGATCAACGTAATAGCATAAGGAGTTTGTGCAAGAAGGAAGCCATTTTTGAAGTTTGAGTTTGAAGAGATCAAGGCGGTGAGCCCAAAAGCGCCTGTACTGGGTGGTTTGATACAACCAATGTGAGGCAAGCATGGAGTAAGGACACAGACACAAAAGGTACATGTTTCAACATTTTTATTAAGTTTGACTGGGGTTGGATTCTCCCTACCTGGCCCTAATTCTATAATGGGAGTACTTTTGACACTCAAAGTAAAATAAATGGTCCAAGTCAGTCAATCAGTCAAACAAAGAAAAAAGTCTGTATCAGAAACCTATACTTGCCTTCACGTTTCACAAGAACAGGTGTGTTAAACAGATTCCCTCCTGCTCTCCTCCCACGAACGGAGCCTCCCTGCCTGGGCACCTGCAGCTTTCCACATTGCTGCATTCATCTTCCCAGAGCGCGCACCTTCCAGGGTAAGGCCTGTTAATTTCGGTGTGCACCACGCCAGATGCATGAATTACGGCAGCTTCATGTTTGAAATTATGGGCCTCATTACATGGACGGCGGTAAGGGTTAACGGTCATCGTTAATGGTAACGGTGACCGTTAACCCTTACCGCCGTACTACGAGGTCCCTTTGCGGGTTGGGGAATTTAACGCCTGCTTTTTGCAGGCGTTAAAACCCAACCCACAAAGGGACCTTGGTGCTAATTACGGCACCGCAAATTTGCGGTACCGTAATTAGCACCTTCCCCATTCCCATTATGCCCTATGGGGCAAAAATGGGAATGGGGAAGGGCAGTGGTGGAAGGGGGATTTACCGCTCCACCAACCTTGGAGTAGGGCGGTAATTCCCCTTTCCGCCAAGGCAGTGCCGGTAATTTACCGGCATGGACCAAGGTGCTAATAGCACCTTGGTCCACCGCCTACCGTGTAATGAAGCCCTATGAATTTGTTGCTAGTGGGCATGGGATTGCGTGAAGAGCAATGTTTATTTTACATTTTACCCATTTCTGGGGTATTTCGAATGTACTTATTTTCTGTTAATTGGGCCACACTTTCCTCCGGTCCCTCCCTGTTAGGCACAAACCTGTGCAGTTCCCTCTGGGACCACTGCAAAAGATTTAAGACTACAGGTGTTTGGCAGTAAACCCACTTGGTAGCAGTCTGTACCACACAGATTCACTTGGTAGCTGTGGCTGAGCAGTCAGACTTCCCTCAAGAAGAGTTAGGCAGTATACAGAGTATTCACAATAGGTCAAAAGAACACAGTAGAACAAGTAAACACTGACCAGGGCTTGGTGTAAAAGAGATATAATTATTTATTTAAAACCACATCTAGAAAACCACACAGGCACTAATATTAAGCAATTCAAAAACACGGTCACTAAAAGATATACACTCCCTTAGAAGAATTTTAGACAAGTCTTAAGTAAAGCCCCACTTATTTTCAGACAGCGGTGAGCACTTAACGTAGATGGCACTCTAATAATTTGTTTTAAAAGGGAGAGAAAAGCAGAGAATAAATTGAAACAGGTCCCAACACTTTTACATGAACACAACAAGAGAGGAAGGCAAAGTAAAACCGTGAAGTTAGAGTTCAGTAGGCTGGATCCACTTTAAGAGGATCAAACGAAATGTGTCCAAGGTCACACGGATGCAGTGCACAAAAATCTTGAAAAGGTTCAAAAAGAGTTGGACCAAAGAAAGAGACCAGTTAGAAGGTCAGGGCGGCCAGCCCAGTCCAGAAGGTTAAGGGGTTATTATTACCTTGTAGCAATCTTTAGAAAGGGAGGCCTGGCGGACACGGTACCTTAAAGTGGTGAGAATACTCCAGCGGGGGCAGTTGTTCCTGGCAGCGAATGCAAGTCGGTGCTTCGTCCGGGGGAAGAGAGGATCTCGTCGGGGAGGAAGACAGGAGTCCGTTGCACTGCCAGGGAAGAAACCAGCCGCAGAGTTTCTCAGGTAAAAGGAGCGGTCCTTTGATTCGCGGTCCAGTGGTAAGTGGCTATCCGGTTGACGGGGTGCTTGGCACGGGCAATTCGACCACAAGCCGGTCTGGGGTGCGAAGAGAAGAAGGTAAACTGGTTGTGCCCACCAGTCAGGGGAAGAAGCCTCTCCAGCCGGGTGATCTTCTCTGTCGTCAGGAAGTGGTGAGTCGGTTCTGCAGGGCTCCACCGGTGGTGTCGTCGTGGTAGGTCGGCTCAGCTTCTCCCTCGTCGGATTCTCAGGTCCTGTGGCGACTTCTGAAGTTCCAGTCCCCAAAGCCCTGCTTTTATGCAGCACACCCCCATTCACTCAGACTAGCTGTCAATCAAACATGTTAAGTGGTGAGCCGGCCGGCTCACCACTTGGGCCAATCACACAAGAGTGCGACTTGAGTTACCAAGGTAACTGAGTCCAGGGTGCCTAAACCCCCTCCCACACCCCCTGTGGTACCCAGACAGAGTGGCACCACCTTTGGAGGCTTCTGTGGAGAAGCCCGCCAAAAAGTGGAACAAAGGGCTCGACTTGGGTTGGAGTCACAGAAGAGAACACAAACGCCATTTTAGAATCGAGTCCTGGCAAAAAATACCAACCGGCGAATTAATATTAAATAAATAAACCGGCGGTATGTTCGAGGCTATGAGAATTAAATAATTAAAGTTGGTAGCCTCGAACAATGGGAACATCCCATAGGGATATATTCGCGGTCGAATATAAAAAGTAGTTTCCACTGCCACCAGCCAAAAGTCGATCAGGGGGGACGGAGACGTGCCCCCTCGACTAACAGACCCCGGGGCAATCGAATTGCCCCGACCAGTACGTCCACAATATGATGGTTTGTACTGGTTTCTGTTAATAACTAGGGACTAGTAAAGCCAATGGTGACTTTACATGCCCTGAGAGACAGAAGTCAGTCCCAGGGTATGGAGTCTATGGTGGGGTGTCACTATGACACCCCTGTATCACTGCACGGAGGGTGCTGTGTAACACACATAGTAAAAACACATGAGACCCTATGGAGTAAAGGACCCCATAGCCCATAAAACACATTGACAGTCAAAGGAACACCATAAATCATGTCCAAGAGTGGGAGAAAAAGAGTCTCACTCTTGGCAGGAGAAAAAAAAAACTCCAGAAATCCAGCAAAGCTGCTGGGGGACTCACTAGGTTAGGACATTCAGCCTAAACAGAGAATTCTCCCTAACACTCCGAGATGGCTGCATCGGTTTTCCTTCAAGTGAGGTCCTTTGCCTGGCCTGCTGTTACGCTCACCTGGTATCCACAGGGACGCCACCCAGCCGGGTTACTCGCTGGTATGCTTCTCAGCTTTGCCCAGATGTGGTCTGCGGGGAAGGTTCTGCCTGCAAATACAGGAGGACTGTGTTCAAGACTGACCGACTGGGGTAAGTATCCTCCCTCCACCCCCATATGATTTCAGCCCCTCTGGGCCCTCTCCTCACCTGGTGGTGGAATTAGGCGTGCTCTCCGTCCTGCCTTCTTTGCCGGGGTGCGTTGTTTTTCATGGGCGTGTGCGGTCCAGTTACTTCACTGATGCCGGGCCCGTTTGATATTGTTCAGGTAGGTCTTATTGCTGTTCTTTAGTTTTGTTACTATCCTGCATGCCTTTCTTTGTTTAGAATGTCTCTTTTTCCTCCCTTAGGTATGCAGAGCTTCAGTGCGGCGAACTGGCTTGGTTGAGCCCCGCTGGTAAATGATGGTGCATTAAGAGCACTATGATGCGGTATGTAAGCGCTATGCGCAGCGCTGCAAAGTCTTGCCTTTGCTAACCTGTGTTTTCCTTCCTTGTAGGTCGCAGTGTTCTTCAGCGCGAGTGGAATGTCCAGAATGGTGCCAGCCGTGAGGCGACCAGCCAGGTAAGCCTTTTGAGCAGTTCGTAATTTACAAATGTCTCTACTGCTTTCTTTAGTGTTGCCTCTATCTTCCTCTTTCAGGTCGTACTGTCCGGGAGGCGTGCTGATTCAAGGAAGCTGTTCACAGAAGCTGCGAGTGGTTAAAGATGAAGACTGCAGGTAAGATGCTGCTGGTAATGATGTGTAACGCTCACCTGACTCCCACGGAGGCGCTGGCCTGGTTCGCGCTGCTGTGACCTCTTCTAAGGTGATGCGCAGGGTTCGGAAGACGGACTGGACCGGGCCCCCAAATCTGGCTTGTCTGGCTCGCAGAAGTATCCTTCTGTTGGTGAAAATAGGGGATTAACTGTCTGCGGGGTAATGCAATCGGCCTCCCACTTTCCCCTCTCACCCTCCTCTGATTCCTCGTAGCGTCTCACCTTAGGGTCTGGAAGGACGAGCTCTCCATCCTGCTTCTGATGCAGGGGCGCGTTGGTATCCAGTTACTTCACTGGATTTTCAGATTGGTGTGAACCGAACTTGCTTGGCTTCCAGGTAAGTTTTTTGATAAGAGGTTCCCCTTGTGTCCATGCATTAATGTACTAATGCTAGTGTCTTTTTCCCCATAGGGGCCGGGGTACGTAATGCCGGGGAACAGGCACCGACCCGAGATGAGAGGTGAAATCCTTGTAGAAATCAGGTAAGTCTTTAATGAGCGTTTTTTGGTAATGTCTTTTCATTCGCTCATTAACGCTGATGTCTCTTTTTCCCCTTAGGGGCCGGGGTCCGAAAATGTCAGGACCCGAAATGGAGAGGGAATGAATCCTTATTCCCTTCTCTCTCTCACCTTTTGTTCTGGTCTTTTTCTCTCTAGGTGCTGGGGCGTGACTGCGAATCCGGATGATCGCTGCTGAACATGGAGGCGCCCTGTAAAGGTGAGTGGAATGCAGCTCTGCAGCGATCGACGCAATGAGCTTTTAAATAAAAGTCTTCCTTTTCTGGATTGTCGGCGAGATGTCTCCGGGATGCAGTTTTAGCAGGTCAGGACTTTTCCTTCTTCTGTTCTCTTCTTCTCTTCCTTTGCAGGTGATCCAGGATGCTGGCAGGCGTGGCAGAAGTCAGGATGCAGGAGCAGACACGGTGAGCGTCCAGCTGCTAGATGCAGAACAACGCGAAGCACGTGTGGCTGTTCGGGTGGGGTTTAAATAGCCTTGGAAGAAGTTCCAGGTATGTATCCTTCCTCCAATCAGGTATGTATCCTTCCCCGACCACACCCGGATGGTAAATTAGTCCCACAGGTAAAGTAGTTCCTTTCAGGCCTCAAGGAGGCCGGGATCCTGCAGCATGGTCTGCATCAGGTAAGTGCACCCAAGCACTCCCATAATGAGCCTGGCACCTATGGCGCCAGGACTGATGTCTTTTATGAGCCTGGCACCATAGGCGCCAGGACACTGTCCAAAGGGCCCCTATATGGGGTTGCTGGGTCCTTCCTTGGGGACTGGATGTCCGCTTTCGGGGATGCAGGGCTTGAACCGGCTCCCCGGTGTTAGGGAGAATTCTCTGTTTAGGCTGAATTTCCTAACCTAGTGAGTCCCCCAGCAGTTTTGCTGGATTTCTGGAGTTTGTTTTTTCCATCCTGCCAAGAGTGAGACTCTTTTCTCCCACTCTTGGACATGTATGTGTGTAATTCCTTTGAAATGTCAATGTGTTCGATGGGCTATGGGGTCTTTTACTCCATAGGGTCTCATATGTTTTTCTATGTGTGTTACACCGCACCCTACGTGTCGTAACACGGGGGCGCCCTAGCGGGTCCCCCGCCATAGACGCCATACCCGGGGACTGACTACCGTCTCCCCGGGCATGTAAAGTCACCATTGGCTTTACTAGACCTAAATTTACTAACAGAACTAGTACCAACCATCTTATTGTGGACGTACTAGTAGGGGTAATTCGATTACTCCTGGATCTGTTACTCGAGGGGGCACTGTCCCGTCCCCCCTCGTCGAGTTTTGGCTGGTGGCAGTGGAAACTACTTGTTATGTTCTACCCCGAACATAACCCTATGGGATTCGTCCCATTGTTGGAGATTGATACTTTTTCTCATTAATCTCTGACGTACCACCGATCTACTTATCTTAAATAAGTTTATCGAGTGGTATTTTCTGCCAGAACTCGGTTTTAAAATGGCGTCTGTGTTCGTCTCTGTGACTCCTAAACCAAAGGTTGAGCCCTTTCTTCCACTTTTGGCGGGCCTCTGTACAGAGACCCTCCAAAGTGGTGCCATTCTGTCTGGGTTACCTCAGGGGTGTGGGAGGGGGTTTAGGCACCCTGGACCGAGTTGCCTTGCCAACTCAGGTCGCACTCTGGAGTGATTGGCCCAGGTGGTGAGCCTTCCCGCTCACCACTTAGCATGTGTTGATTGACAGCTAGGCTGAATGAATGGGGGTCTTCTGCATAAAAGCAGGGCTTTTGGGACTGGATCTTCAGAAGTCGCCACAGGACCTAAGAATCCGACGAGGGTAACGCTAAGCCGACCTGCAACAACGACACCTCCGGTGGAGCCCTGCGGAGCCGACTCACCACTTCCCGACGACAGAGGAGATCTCCCTGCCGGAGAGTCTCTTCCCCTAACTGGTGGGAACAACCAGTCCCCTTCACTTTTTATTCGCCTCAGGACGCAGTGGTCGAATTGCCCGTGCAGAGCACCTCGGCAACCGGATAGCCAATACCCCTGTACCGCGACCAAAAGGTGGTGCCTTGTGACGGAGCACTCCGCGGCTGGTCTCTTCCCTGGTGGTGCACCGGACTTCACTTTCCTTCGACGACGAGGTCATCTCTACTCTTGGCCAAGACCCGACGTGCATCCACCACCAGGAACAACTGCCCCCGCCGGAGCTGCCCTCCACAACAAGGTACCGTGTCCGCCTGGCTTCCCTTTCGTTTGGTTCGAGTGAGGTGTCTTAATCCTCTCCGTTCCGCTGGGTCACCTCCAAGCTGTGCTCATTCTTTGTTCTGAACTGGTTCAATCTGCCAATAACAATTTGCTATAAAGACTTGAATGCATCTCCACTAGAGACTTTTTGGGACATCGCGCCTTGCCTCTCCCCGAGTGGGCCTGGCCTCTGAACTTTATGATATATTGTGATTCTTGCCTTCCTGCCTTGCATTTTATCCACGTAGGATTGAACTGTGTTGACCTCATAACCTGCCTATCTTTTTCTCTCCCGTCCTATCTAATATTCGAGTGTCATCTAGGTTGAGGTATACACCTCTGTCTGAAAATAAGTGGTACCGGTAGAACCTAGAGTTGTCGATATTTTTCTAGGGGGATTGATTGTTTTCTACTTCGTAGATTAATTGTGTTTGATTTGTTTGCCGTGATTTACTTTAGTGTTTTTCATAGATGTTCTGCTATAAATAAATACCTTAATATCTTTACACTAAGCCTCGCTGCGTGTTTGCTTGTCTTGCTGTGAAGAATTGCCCTATGTTGTATACTCCACATACTGCTCAACTTTTCTTGAGAGAAGTCTGACTGCTCAGCCACAGCTACCAAATGAATATGTGTGGTACAGACTGCTACCAAGTGGGTTCACCGCCAACGCCTGTAGTCCTAAATCTTTTGCAGTGGTCCCAGAGGGAACTGCACAGGTTTCCGCCTAACACCCGGAAGCGGGCATCATGACAGCACTCCCCCCCCAAGGCCCCTCCCATGATTGTTCCCTCCGGGGATTTTGGTTTGTCTGGGAAGAGTGGGTGGAATTTCCTGACTAATCGAGCTGCATGCACATGGTCGCTGGGTTCCCACGACCTCTCCTGAGGTCCGTACCCCTTCCAATCAATTAGGTAGAACAGTTTTGACCTAAACATTTTTGAGTCTAAAATGTTCTTCACTTCGAATTCGGGCTCCCCACCTATTAGAATAGGTTCTGGAGGTTTGAGTAGTCGGGTTCCGGGTACCACTGATTTCAGAAGTGACACATAAAAAACAGGGTGAATTTGCATACTAGCTGGTAAATCAAGTTTAACAGCCACTGGGTTAATAATTGCCGTAATAGAATAAGGTCCCAGATATTTTGGGTTAAAAGTTCGAGGCCCTTTGAGTGGTAAATGTCTGGTAGCTAACCACACTTGATCCCCAATCTGATACAGAGGTGCTTCACTCCGATGTAGATCAGCATTCTCCTTGTATTTTCTCTTGGCTTGTTGTAAATGCGTAGTTGCCTCTTTAAAGGCTTGGGTAATTGTAGAATGCAGATGTTCTACTGCAGGCATTCCGAGGTTCTGAGGTGAGTCAAGGTTTGAGGTTCGAGGGTGATGCCCAAACAAAGTATAAAAAGGACTGTGGCCAGTTCCAGAGTGTACCCAATTATTATATGCGTATTCGGCTATCCAAAGAATGTCTTTCCAGTTGCTTTCAGATTGCTGTAACATACACCGTAAGTACTGCTCAAGGGTCTGATTTGTCCTCTCGGTCTGACCATCGGTCTGAGGGTGGTTACTGGTCGATAATCTTACGTCGATCTGCGCCATTTGACAACATTTGCGCCAGAAGTGGGAAATGAATTGGCTTCCCCGGTCAGAGATTAGTATAGATGGGAATCCATGTAGCCGAACAATATTTTCGAGGACTTCTTTGGCTAGGACAGAAGCTGAAGGTAAACCTTTCAAAGGAATAAAGTGGGCCATTTTGGAAAACAAATCCACAATTACCAGAATAGTATTGTACCCCGAACAAGGAGGCAGGTCCGTAATAAAATCCATTCATAGGGTGTGCCAGGGTGCTGGCGGTATGTCTAGAGGTTGAAGGAGACCGGCTGGTCTTTTCTTTTGACTTTTATTTTGGGTGCAAATACCACAGGACATCACAAAAGATTTAACATCTTTTCGCCAAGAGGGCCACCAAAATTATCGTTTCACTTTTTCCTCTGTCTTGGCAATACCGAGGTGTCCCTCTATTAATGTATCATGATAACCGGAAATAACTCGTTCGTGTAATTCCTTATGTGGCAGGAATAAGCGTCCTTGGAAATAAGGTAAACCATTATCTATGGTAAAGTCTGATCCCTTTTGTATCCAATCCTGTAAGGTTGTAGGGTCCAGGAGTTGTTTCACTCTGGCTTGAATGTCTTCAAGCGTCTGTAACGAAGTCATGCCTAGAATCCTCTGTTCGGGAATTATTGGTACTGGTTATGAGTTTGTATCAGATTCTCCCATTCCAATTCGGGATAAGGCATCTGCTTTGCCATTCTTGCAGCCAGGTCGATAGGTAATCACGAAATCAAATTCAGCGAAAAACAAAGCCCATCGGAGCTGCCGTGATGACTGAGCCTTGGCGGTTTTCAAATACTGTAAATTCCGGTGATCAGTGATCACTGTGATGGTATGTCGAGCGCCAAGCAGATAATGCCGCCAGGCTTTAAAAGCGGACTTAATGGCTAACAGTGTTCTTTGATTGCATAATTAACCTCGGGCACCGAGAATTTTCTGGACCAAAATGCTACGGGATGCAGTTGGTTGGTTTTGGGATCTCTTTGGGACAGGACAGCTCCCATGGCTAGGCTGGATGCGTCAGTCTCGACGACATAAGTGTCAGGTCCAGTCTTGTATCTTCCTTCAGGAGTGATGCTGGCCCACCAGACCCCCCAAGTCTGCCCGCCAAACAGTCCTACAAGATAAAACTACCTAGCTGGCAAACCCAAGGGGAAAGGGGAATGGAGGATAAAACAACAAAAGACAGATCTTCACTGGCTGGCACTGGAGTTCTCTAGAGTTGGTAGACGCTTCAGGTCTCAGTGTCTGTGAAATCTAAGAGACAAATATATATATATATATATATATATATATATATTAATTATAAATCCACATTACTAATATTATTACTATAATACCACCCTTCTCTTTAAATCTTTAAATACCTGTAGCCTATGCTCTGATGCCTATAGGCTTATTCAGTTTGTAGTATTGAAATATTGAATTCGGTAATCAAAGTCTCTGCATTCTTTTACTGTGGAAGGATTTCTTAGGAAATGTCTTGACTTGTATTTAGCTGACTTATGTGAATTCAACCTTATTTATACAAAAAATATTTTACATAAAAAAATAACTTCTCCATAAATACTAATCCTAGTATTTATTGATTCTGAAAAGAGTTTATTGCATAAGTTGAGTTAGTAAGCCTCGAAATGTCCATCTGATGAAAAATTGTAGACTCCTTAACAGATCGACTCAAGTGAAACGATTACCGTGAACAGTTCGTTTCCAGAAGGATTCAGACGACACAACGCTTCACATACACAGTTGTCCTGAAGGAACGATTGCTTCCTGAAGAAACGTCACGACGCTTCACATACGCAATGCAATTGTCCTGTGATTACGATCACTTCCTGGAAAAGCGTCACGACGTAATAACGTGCACAGAGACGTATGCAGGGTTCCTTACTCTAACTTTTAAACCATGCACTGCGTATTACTAAAAAAAAAATAAACGCTCGCGGTAGAACTGAAAACAAGCGAATATCAAAATAAACAAACTAACAAGCGAACCGCTAAAGAAGAATTACGCGCGCATTGTTAGTAATATTACACGCGCGCAAGTAAACTTCGATTCAAAAATTATGCGCAACAATGGAAATTCAAAAATAAACTCAGAACTATTTTCTTAAAACCAAAAATCAATAAAGGTTAACGTAGATATCACACAGTCTTTATCTTTTATAGCGATAACTTCGAATATAAATTTCTCGATGTAAAACTTTGTAGTTTAAATGACTTAGCTTGCTTCATCTGTTCATTAATTCACATATTCCTGGATAGCTTCATTAAAATTGTCCATTAATTTCTAAAATTTTCTTAAAGTATTACTAAGGATTAAATATACTTAAAAATAAGTCACTGGAGCTAAGGAAACTGCAACCTGCCACTATGGCTACTAAAATGAAAGGCAGTTTAGAACTCTGATCAACATTCCAAACTACCTCATCAATTGTTTACTCCAATCACTGCTGCAGGACTAACCCTCCATCTTGCTTTGGGGAAGGAAGTGATTCCTGAAATCTCATTAAGGAATTTTTGTACAATTTTTTATAATAAAAAGCATAACCCAAACATCACACTTCTAAATAGAATTACCTCCAAAAGGTCTTATTGCTAAATGATGATTTTTAATTAAAATGTGTAATTAATTGATGTCTATGAGAATTATCTTGGAATTGTAACAGTGTGTCTTTTAAAGTTGTGGACCCTTGAAACTCTAGAAATATACCATGGAATCCTGACAATAAGGGAGATCTGGAGGCGGGTGTTTCAATATAGGTGCAGAGGTAAACTTAGCTTTTAAATCCTGAAAGGCCTGCTCGGCTTCTTCAGACAATTCAAAACATTTATTTTTCCTCAAGAGTGCAGTAATGGGTTGTACCACGCGTGAAAATTCTGGGATAAACCTGCGATAGAAATTGGCAAAGCCGAGCATGCTTTGAACCCCTTTTACAGAGCTAGGTGGTGGCCATTTGAGGATGGCATCCACTTTTCTTGAGTCCACTCGGACTCCTTTGGGTGTCAGGATGAAACCTAGAAACTCGACTTCTGTGGTATGGAAAACACATTTCTCCAATTTAGCAAATAGTTTGTGTTGGCGCAGTTTAAGTACTGCCCTGACGTGTTTTCTGTGATCAGATTCCGAAGAGGATTACACCAGAATGTCGTCCATATATACGACAACACAAACATCGATGAGTTCCCGAAGGACATCATTCATGAAGAATTGGAAGGCAGCCGGCGCGTTACACAATCCGAAAGTCATCACCTGGTACTCGAATAATCCGTATTTAGTACGGAAGGAAGTTTTCCATTCATCGCCTTCTTTAACTCGTACCAGATGATAAGCCCCCCGGAGATCTAACTTGGTGTATATGCAAGCGTCCTTCACCTGGTCAAGGAGTTCAGGGATCAGAGGCAGAGGATAACGGTTTTTAACCGTTATCTGGTTCAATGCGCGGTAATCGATACAAGTTCTAAGGTCCCCTTCTTTTTTGGGCACGAAGAACAAAGCCGAGGATGCCGGAGACTTTGACGGGCGAATAAAACCATTAGCTAGGTATTGATCCAAATATTGTCTCAAATGCAGATTCTCAGGTTCGGTAAGGGCATAAATCCTGCTACAAGGGGGTTGTGCACCGGGCACCAGATCGATTTGGCAATCGTACGATCTGTGAGGAGGTAACGTGTTGGCCTGTTCCTTTTGGAAGACGTCCTGAAAGTCTTGGTATTCTGGAGGTAGTTGCATGGAGGCAGAGGTTACAGATGCTAGATTAATCTTCAGGTTTTCTGGGTAGCAGGTCTGTGTACAATCCGGGAAGGTTATTCTCTTAGCTCGCCAATCAATTCGAGGATTATGTGTCTCTAACCAAGGGATTCCAAGAATAACCTGAAACTGTGGAGCCTTGATTACATCAAACACAACACCCTCCCGATAGCCGTCGGGACCAATAAGAGTCACCTCAGTAGTGGAATGTGTTACCGGTCCAGAGGCAATTTCAGTTCCATCGACTGTGGTGATGACATCTTTGCTGGTTTTAGGACGGAGAGGGAGGTTAATCCTAGAGACCAATTCACGATCCACATAGTTTCCAATAGCCCCAATATCGATGTATGCCTTTATTGCATGCAACTGCTTAGGCTGTTCTGGATCTACGAGAACCATTGGCACAATGAAATGCGAGGTCTGAGAGTTAGTTTTCAAGCTCGGCAAGCGGACCCCTACACTTGTCGGGCGGAGTCGTTTCCCGAAACAGTCTTCATGGTTTTTATCAGCGGCTCCTACTGCCTTTCGGGGCGTTTTTGCCGGGCAATCTCGTAGAAAGTGTCCAGAATTCCCACAATAAAGACATAATTTTAACTGCCGCCTCCTTTCACGTTCCTTTTGAGTTAAGGGTCCTTTGACCCCTCCAATTTGCATAGGCTCAGAGACATCAACTCCCTTGGGATTAGCATGGGTCTTGACCAACACCCGGGTCTCAAACCTGGACCGATCTGCTTTTCTGTTTTGAAGTCTGTGATCCAATTGGACCACTAAGTCTATATACTCTGTGCATTCTTGGGGCGGATTTACAACTTGGGCCAAGACATCTTTAAGTTCTCCACGTAGGCCTCGATAAAACAACATGACTCTTTTATCCTCTGGCCATCCCGTTTCCACAATTAATCTATTAAAGGTTGCAATATAGGATAGGAGGTCCTGATTGCCCTGTCGCAGGGATAGAAGTTCGTCATCCAGAGCCTGCCCCTGAGAGTGTCGAGCAAATAACCTTTCCATGCTTGCTTGAAACCTTTGAAAATCACGGAGAATCGGGTCATCTTGAGTAACCAGTGGAACTGACCAATCGGCAGCGCAGCTGCTGAGATATGACAATACAAAGGCTACCTTGGTCTGATCATTAGGGAAGGCCCCAGGTCTGCATAGGAAGTGCAAACGACACTGATTAATGAATACGGCGAATCGTTTGGGGTCCCCAGCAAAGCGTTCGGGTGGGGCCAGCGGCATGTGTTCAGGTAGATTAATCTGCACAGGGTTACTAGAAACCACAGGAGCGGGGTTCCCTCCGGAACCGGGTAGAGGAGTTTGCCCAGCTTGACCTTGCAAAAGCTGTCTGGCCAGGTCATCAGTTCTTTCCTTTGATGTTATTAATTCCCTCCTGAGGGCATTAGTCTCTTGACGAGTGGCATGTACTTCGGCCCGTAATTCCCCCAGTAATTGGGCCAACTGATCAGTCTCAGAACTTTCCATAGCGCCTGGGTGGGAATTTGTAGGAAGGCTTCGCGTTCTGTAACGCTCACCTGACTCCCACAGAGGCGCTGGCCTGGTTCGCGCTGCTGTGACCTCTTCTAAGGTGATGCGCAGGGTTCGGAAGACGGACTGGACCGGGCCCCCAAATCTGGCTTGTCTGGCTCGCAGAAGTATCCTTCTGTAGGCGAAAATAGGGGATTAACTGTCTGCGGGGTAATGCAATCGGCCTTCCACTTTCCCCTCTCACCCTCCTCGAAACCCTTCTGTGATTCCTCGTAGCGTCTCACCTTAGGGTCTGGAAGGACAAGCTCTCCATCCTGCTTCTGATGCAGGGGCGCGTTGGTATCCAGTTACTTCACTGGATTTTCAGATTGGTGAGAACCGAACTTGCTTGGCTTCCAGGTAAGTTTTTGATAAGAGGTTCCCCTTGTGTCCATGCATTAATGTACTAATGCTAGTGTCTTTTTCCCCATAGGGGCCGGGGTACGGAATGCCGGGGAACAGGCACCGACCCGAGATGAGAGGTGAAATCCTTGTAGAAATCAGGTAAGTCTTTAATGAGCGTTTTTTGGTAATGTCTTTTCATTCGCTCATTAACGCTGATGTCTCTTTTTCCCCTTAGGGGCCGGGGTCCGGAAATGCCAGGATGCGGCGCGGACCCGAAATGGAGAGGGAATGAATCAACAGGTAAGTCTTAACATGGAGATTTAGCTTTCCTTATTCCCTTCTCTCACTCACCTTTTGTTCTGGTCTTTTTCTCCCTAGGCGCTGGGGCTTGACTGCGAATCCGGATGATCGCTGCTGAACATGGAGGCGCCCTGTAAAGGTGAGTGGAATGCGGCGCTGCAGCGATCGACGCGATGAGCTTTTAAATAAAAGTCTTCCTTTTCTGGATTGTCGGCGCGACGTCTCCGGGATGCGGTTTTAGGACTTTTCCTTCTTCTGTTCTCTTCTTCACTTCCTTTGCAGGTGATCCAGGATGCTGGCAGGCGTGGCAGAAGTCAGGATGCAGGAGCAGACACGGTGAGCGTCCAGCTGCTAGATGCAGAACAACGCGAAGCACGTGTGGCTGTTCGGGTGGGGTTTAAATAGCCTTGGAAGAAGTTCCAGGTATGTATCCTTCCTCCAATCAGGTATGTATCCTTCCCCGACCACACCCGGATGGTAAATTAGTCCCACAGGTAAAGTAGTTCCTCAAGGAGGCCGGGATCCTGCAGCATGGTCTGCATCAGGTAAGTGCACCCAAGCACTCCCATAATGAGCCTGGCACCTATGGCGCCAGGACTGATGTCTTTTATGAGCCTGGCACCATAGGTGCCAGGACACTGTCCAAAGGCCCCTATATGGGGTTGCTGGGTCCTTCCTTGGGGACTGGATGTCCGCTTTCGGGGACGCAGGGCTTGAACCGGCTCCCCGGGAGCGGGCATCATGACATGATGTTCCTTTTGTCTCCTTGAAGGTTATGCTTCTCCGAGGTTCGAGGGAATAGCTGGACACGGTGAGTGTCACGCTGCAAGCTGCAAAGAAACGCGAAGGGTCTTGTCTTGCTCGGGTGTGGTTTAAATAGCCCCAACAAAATAGTCCAGGTAAAATAGTCCCTAGGCTACCACACCCAAAACACTAGACCTCATAGCTTGGTTCCTGGGAACCAAGCTATGTGGATGCCTCCATGTTGGCTGGCAACACAATAAGTAGTTCCCAAGCACATGTTTCTCATGGTGTATGAGCCTGGCGCCATAGGCGCCAGGAGTGGCCCGAAGAGGGTTTTGGAAAAGGATGCCTGGCTCTAGAGGCCCGAGTCCTGACTCCACCTGGCCAATGGGTTTGCCAAAGGGGGTTTCTGGAGAGGGTCATGACACCTGCACTCCCTTCCCCGTTGGCTGCCTGGGCCTTGATAGGCCAATCAGGGCATCCGGGAGGCGGAAGCCAACTCAACAACAAAGACACACAACAAGGCCCATGTCTGCTCCCTGTCCGCTCCCCCCCCCCGGGTTGCCCTTGATTTCCTCCTCCCCTCCCCCGTCCTCCCACTCTTCCAAGACCGAAAGTGCCCTCTAAATTAATTCTTGCATATGTGTGCTACTGCCGCCTTGCAACATGGGGTAGGCACCATGCATTTGCTTATTGCAGGACTTTTGGATTTGTGTGCTGCTGCCGCCCTGCAACATGGGGTAGGCACCATGTATTTGCCTATTGCCGGACTTTCGCATATGTATGCTGCTGCCGTTTAAGCGCCTAGACACCACAGGGTTTTGAGCGCTATATAATTAAATAAACAAAGTGTGGAAAAATGTATGAAAACAAAGAGTGTATTAAAAGAATGGCAATGAAAGTGGCTCACCACTCCCTTCCCCAAGTTCAGTTCACTGGGGTTCTTACAAAGTTTTTTCAAGGTGGGTAGCATACACAGTTCAAAGATTTCCCATAAATCTCTTAGGCTTCTCTCGCCTATTTCAACGTCAGTTCAACATACATCTCAATTCTCTTCAATGGATTATTTCGGGCTTCCCTCACCCGGCTTCACAATTGTCAAACAAACAGATATTTACAGATATTCCTTCTTAGTTACTTTCACAAGCTGCCCTTGCCTGTCTTCAAACACTTAAACATGACTGAAACACTTTCCAGCTAAACAGCTCTGTTTCTCAGAGCTCGAGGAGAACTCCCTTTTCCAACCGTTGTACTTCTCTTTCACAATGTTCACCTGTCAGAGACCTTCACAACCACATATTATCACCCCACGCGTACATCTCCGACAGCAGGGTCCTTATTACTCTTTCACAATACTCTTCAGTCAGAGACCTTCGCAACCGCATAGTCTATCACCCCCATGCATGACCACTCTGACAATACGGTTAGTTTCTTAATATCCGTGCCTCATGCACTTGATTTTCACAGAACGGTCCCTCGCCCGCTCTGTTCCTCATTTCACAAAAACATATAGTTCATTAGGAACGGCACACGGTCACTCTGTTCCTTGTTTCACATAAATATCCATTCACTTTCACATCAGCCTTTCGGGATCTCTGCACGCTCTCTTTTCCTCATGCCCTTTCCTTCAATGGCTTTCAACACATTGTGCTTTCATTGTTCACTGTTCTGTTATCTTCCAAGAAGCGTTTAACAACGTGCCTTCTCACACGGCACTGTTCCGTTACTTTGTTTCTCATCGGCTTCCTCTCCGGCTATATACATTCAAGCTTGAAACACTTGTGTATAGGCGCGTTATAAATGCTGTATCATATCAAGCTTTCAGTTCAGTGGATTTATCCTTCAATGCATCGCTTTACGTGTAACACTGTAGCTTTCCACAATTCCATGTATCACAAACCAGGTTCTCCCTTTCTTTGAACTCACTGGCTGTGATTGCTTTCGCGCGCCCTTCTCTTTTCAGCTTGTTGAGGTCAGAGTCTTCCCCACCTGCCCCTCAAACAATCCCGGCGGACTCGCGGGCAAGGGGAGGAAACAAGCAGTTTGTTGGTGCATGGAGTAAAGTGTCAAGGGTATCGAGAATCTCCTCTTGATCCTGTAGGATCTCGGCCTCCCTTACTTCCCTTTCCTCCTCACCTCGTATTCCCCGGCGTAGGTTCAGGGTCTGGTTCTCCTTAGGCTTGGCCTTCCCTTTTTTTTGTAGATGAGAGCGGCCGAAGGAGGCCGCCACCGCGACACCCCAAGGGTGAGCGGTGGTGACCCTCCGCGGCCGCGGAGTTGGGGGGAAAAAAGCCAGAGGCTGAAAAAACCCCAGAGATCTGTAGATGAATCGTCTGTAGTAGGAAGTACTTGACACTTGCAGGAGCTGAGTATCTGCTGGAGAAGAGGCACACACCCTTCCAGAACTGGGCAGCAGGCCTCCAAGGAGGAATAGCAGAGGCAGGTAAGAAATCGGAAGTCCAAAGTATCGGCAACAAGGTAAGAGGGCTAGGCAAGGCAAATCCGAAGTGTATTCCTGGGGTCGGTACACAGAAGGAGCCAATAAACAAGAAAAGGCGAGTGGAGGAAGGTAAGTAAGAAAGGCGGAAGGATTGAAAAGACGGAAAGGCAAGAATAGTAAACAAAGGCGGGCGGAAGGGGAGGTAAGGAAACGGGAACGAAGTAATAGAGGGAAGTTAGTTAGGCGGTAGGACGGGAAGGGAATGGAGAACGGGAGCGAGGAAAGGGGGAGAGGGAGGAATCAAGAATCGGAGCGAGCTCCGGAAAGAGAAACCTGGGAAGGAGAGTACCTAGAGCCGGAGCGGGGTGACCGGAGAGGGTACAAGAAAACTAACAAGGAAGGGGGGGTTAGAGTACGGAAAACAAAACGGTAGCAGGGGACACGAGCACGAAAGACAAGCAGCAGCCGAAAAACAGGAGCGTTGCAACGCACCCGAACACAGGAAGGGGCGGGCTATAACCTGTGTCGGGATACGTTGCTGAAAAGACTAGACCGCTGCACTGGGTAGAGGAAGCGTGATCGGGATATCCGTACGCCGCTTCCACCTATTCCAGAGCTTCCAGGCTCCCCGAGCCGTGACAGTATGCCCCCTCCTATGGTCCACCCCTCCTGGCTTGCCAGGGTGACTACGATGATATTTGCGTAACAAGAGGGGCGAGTCCAGATGTCCTTTAGGTTCCCAGGAGTCTTCTGATCGTGGGTATCCTTTCCAGTGGACCAGATACTCTAGACGACCCTTGTGATAACGTGAATCGCATATCTGAGAGACTTCAAAGATGTCGGTCTTTGGACTTTTTGGCACAGGAGAGGCAGTCTTCCTACGAGACCATTTGTCCTCATGAAAGTCTTTAAGCTGAGAAGAGTGGAAAACGGGATGTATACGATGTAATTGAGAGGGTAATTGTAAGCGGAAGGCCACTGGATTAATTATCTGGGTTATCTTATAAGGCCCTATGTATCTGGGAGACAACTTGGAAGGGCGCACCCACCTTGGCAAATATTTGGTTGATACCAGAACCTTGGAATCCACGTCCCATTCAGGAACTGATCTCCGATGTTTGTTCGCCTGGTAACGGTGTCTGTTTTGAGCTTCCTGGAGCCCTAGTTTGGCCTTACGATGAGCTTCTTGGAGGCTTTCCGCAATGGATTCTACAGAAGGGACTGTGGATTCAATGCCGGTCAAAGGAAGTAAGGCACGGGGATGGTAACCGTAGGTGCAGAAAAAAGGACTCATACCGAGGGCTGAATGACAAGAGTTGTTGTACGAGAATTCGGCCGTCGGCAACAGTTGAACCCAGTTATCTTGGCGTTGATTGACGAAACACCTTAGGTATTGCTCAAGTGTACCATTTAGACGTTCAGTCTGGCCGTTTGATTGGGGATGGTACCCGGACGTTAAAGCCCTCTCGATGCCTAGTCTTTCGCAGAGAGAGGACCAAAATCGGGAAGTATATTGGCTGCCACGATCAGAGATGATCTTAGTAGGAATCCTGTGCAGTTTGAAAATGTCTTTTAGGAACACCTCGGCCATACTTGAAGCGGTTGGTATGCCTGGTAGGGGGGAAAAATGGGCCATCTTGGTGAATGAGTCAACGACAACCATGATACAGGTACAACCACTGGATTCAGGTAACTCTACGATGAAATCGGTAGAGACAGTGGTCCATGGACCGGTAGGTATAGAATCCGGTTCAAGCAGACCTAAAGGTCTTTGAGTGGAGGCTTTATTGCGTAGGCAGGTAATACATGACTGGACGTATAGCCTGGCTTCTTCCCTTATTCGAGGCCAGAAGAAATGGCGCAGTAGGAGTTCCTGAGTGTTGTAGATGCCACGATGACCTGCCACCTTGGCATCGTGGCACCAGGAAAGAGCTTTTTCCCGGAGAGAAGGGGTTGGTAGATACAATCTCTTGTCCACAATGTATAGGCCGTCTTGGATAACATAATTCTTCTTCTTCTTTAGACCGGTATCGGCCTCAAACCTTCCGGTAGAGTCTTCCTTGACTTGTTGTAGGAACGCGGATAACGTTCCTATGGTACGGGACTCAGGAAACATTAACTCAGGCTTGGTCTCCAGTTCCATAAGATAGTCACTACGTCGTGATAGGGCATCGGCTACTACATTCTGGTTGCCCGGAATGTATGTGATGTTAAAGTCAAACTGCGCGAAGAAATGCGCCCATCTTGCTTGTCTGGTGTTGTAGCATTCAAACTGGCGTAACACCTGGAGATTCTTATGGTCCGTTCGGAGTGTGAACGGGTGCATTCCCCCTTGGAGTAGATGACGCCACTCTATACAGGCCAATTTCATTGCCAGCAGTTCTTTCTCAATCACAGAGTAGTTACGTTGACTGGGATTCAAAGTCTTGGAATAGTATGATACCGGGTGTTCCTTCCCTTGGAATTCCTGAAGTAGGACGGCTCCCACAGCGGCTGAAGAGGCATCAGTTTCCACCACAAAGGGAAGGTATTGATTGGGTTGACGTAATATAGGAGCCACACAGAAGGATTGTTTTAGCAGCTGAAAGTTTCTTTCTGCTTCGGTAGTCCACCGGAATGGCGAAGAGGTCTTTTTGAGGAGAGAGGTCATCGGGAGCACCAATTGGGAGAAGTTCGGAACGAACTTCCGATAAAAGTTCGAGAGTCCTAAGAATCTCTGAATGTCCTTCACAGAAGCAGGGGATGGCCACTCCAAAATGGAACTGACCTTGCGTGGATCAACGGCTATCCCTGCCGAAGAAAGAATGTATCCCAAATAGGGTATAGTTGATGCTGAGAAAACACATTTCTCCAACTTAACTGAGAGTTGATGGTCCTGGAGTCTGTGAAAAACTTCCCCTACGTGTAGACAGTGTTCTTCTTGGGTGCGAGAGTAAACCAAAATATCATCGAGATAGACGATGACCGAGTTGCCTAGGAGATCCGAGAAGAGCCTATCCATAAAGCGCTGGAAGATAGATGGAGCGTTGACTAACCCAAACGGCATCACCTGGTACTCGTACAACCCAAAAGGTGTCCTAAAAGCCGTCTTCCACTCGTCTCCGGTTTGTACCCTGAGCAGGTGATACGCATTGCGCAGGTCCAGTTTAGTAAAGACAGTGGCAGAATGTACGGCCTGAATGATCTCGGAGATGAGGGGCATGGGATAGCGATCTTTGATGGTGACCTTGTTGAGACCCCTGTAGTCAATACAAGGACGAAGTTCTTTGGTGTCCTTCTTGGGGATGAAAAACAATGATGCACCGGCAGGGGATTTAGAAGGTCTAATGAGTTCGTTGGCTAAGTTCTTGTCCAGGTATTCCTTCAAATGGTGTTTTTCCTGGAGGGTTAGCGGGTACAGGCGACCAAACGGAACCAAGGACCCTGGATGAAGATCAATGGCACAGTCTTCTGGCCTATGCGGAGGAAGATCCAGGGGGATCTTCTCTGTAACTACGTCGGCATACTCAGCGAGATAAGCAGGCAAACAATGGATAGTTTTGGGATCTTCACCACCAAAGGTGTGTACTGTAGAGAATTCTGTTTGAGGTAGACAGTTGGTCTTGCAAAAGATGGATTGGAAACTCAAAACGTTCTCGGACCAGAGAATGGTAGGATTGTGTCTTCGTAACCACCCAATCCCGAGGATTAATGGGAAGTGAGCAGCCCTGATCAAGTCGAAAGACAAACGTTCAGAATGTTGCATGATGTGTAAGGCAAGGACTTCTGTAGTGTGCGTGATGAGACCCGAGCTCAAAGGCCTTCCGTCCACGCCTTCTACCTTTTGGTCTTCGGCCTTGGCAACACGGGAAATGCCTTGCCTTTCGGCCCAGAGAGTGTCCATGAAGTTGCCTGCGGCTCCGCAGTCCAACAGGGCTTGTGTCTGAATGGTAGTCTTGTTGATGATCAAGGTGACAGCCATAACCATATGACGGTGGTCTTCGGTGCACTCTGGAGAAGTAACAGAAAGGGTGACAAAGGGACTAGCTTCGCTCCCTCGGTAATGCGTCCCCAGCTTTACCGAGGGTGTTCGTTTCCCGAACGCCTGGGTGGAACGTCGGGGCAATCCCTGAGCAGGTGAAGCGGCGATCTGCAATACATGCACAGGTTCCCTTCTCGTCTTCTTCTACGTTCCTCTGCGGTGAGAGGGGAACGTGTGGTTCCGATCTGCATAGGCTCTTCTCTTGTGAGACGAGTGGAGGTAGGGGGGAAGGAAAGAGAAGGGCCAGGGGGTATTGATGTACTGCTCTTAGTCTTGCGGCGTTCTGCTCGACGTTCTGCCAGTCGGAAATCTATCCGGAGAGTAGCCGAGATCAGGTCAGCAAAGGTAAGAGGACGTTCTATCCTGGCTAGTTCGTCCTTCAACTCCTCACGCAGCCCCCTTCTAAAGATGGCATACTGTGCTTGTTCTTGCCATCCTGCTTCCGCAGCGATTTGCTTGAAGGAGGTGATATATGACATAACATCATTGTTTCCTTGTCTGATGTCTAGCAGATCTTCGGATGCCAAGTAGGTACTCTCGGTACGTAGAAACGTCTGTTTCATCAAAGTCTTGAAGGCCTCGTAATCTAGGAGGACGGGATCAGATCTGTTCACTAGAGGAGTGGCCCAGGCCAAGGCGTTACTGGACATATGGGTAATCATAAACCCCACCTTGGCGTGACCAGAGGTGAAAGTATGTGTACGGAATGAAAAATGCAGATGACATGCATCCAAAAATTCCTGGAGTTTCTTGGGGGTTCCATCAAATTTTCCCGACACAAGAGGTAAGGGAGGCAGATCGGTGGACGGAAGATCTCGTTCTGCGATCCGTTGCTGTAGTGTAGCATTGGCCCCTTTAAGATTTTGCACTTCTAGGTTGAGGTTTTGAACTGCGGCTATCAGTTCTTGGATCTGTTGAGGGGAGGCCATCGCGGTATTGGGGCGTTGCAAACTGTCAAGGGTATCGAGAATCTCCTCTTGATCCTGTAGGATCTCGGCCTCCCTTACTTCCCTTTCCTCCTCACCTCGTATTCCCCGGCGTAGGTTCAGGGTCTGGTACTCCTTAGGCTTGGCCTTCCCTTTTTTTTGTAGATGAGAGCGGCCGAAGGAGGCCGCCACCGCGACACCCCAAGGGTGAGCGGTGGTGACCCTCCGCGGCCGTGGAGTTGGGGGGAAAAAAGCCAGAGGCTGAAAAAACCCCAGAGATCTGTAGATGAATCGTCTGTAGTAGGAAGTACTTGACACTTGCAGGAGCTGAGTATCTGCTGGAGAAGAGGCACACACCCTTCCAGAACTGGGCAGCAGGCCTCCAAGGAGGAATAGCAGAGGCAGGTAAGAAATCGGAAGTCCAAAGTATCGGCAACAAGGTAAGAGGGCTAGGCAAGGCAAATCCGAAGTGTATTCCTGGGGTCGGTACACAGAAGGAGCCAATAAACAAGAAAAGGCGAATGGAGGAAGGTAAGTAAGAAAGGCGGAAGGATTGAAAAGACGGAAAGGCAAGAATAGTAAACAAAGGCGGGCGGAAGGGGAGGTAAGGAAACGGGAACGAAGTAATAGAGGGAAGTTAGTTAGGCGGTAGGACGGGAAGGGAATGGAGAACGGGAGCGAGGAAAGGGGGAGAGGGAGGAATCAAGAATCGGAGCGAGCTCCGGAAAGAGAAACCTGGGAAGGAGAGTACCTAGAGCCGGAGCGGGGTGACCGGAGAGGGTATAAGAAAACTAACAAGGAAGGGGGGGTTAGAGTACGGAAAACAAAACGGTAGCAGGGGACACGAGCACGAAAGACAAGCAGCAGCCGAAAAACAGGAGCGTTGCAACGCACCCGAACACAGGAAGGGGCGGGCTATAACCTGTGTCGGGATACGTTGCTGAAAAGACTAGACCGCTGCACTGGGTAGAGGAAGCGTGATCGGGATATCCGTACGCCGCTTCCACCTATTCCAGAGCTTCCAGGCTCCCCGAGCCGTGACATAAAGGGATTAGCCGGCCTCTCGGCTCCCTTCTCTGAACTCCCCTGGCTTCTTGGAGGCATGGCTCCCTCACCATGCTTTCTCCTGCCTCAACTCGCAGCCTGTCAGCACATCTGCGTCCTGTTCTCCCTGGCCTGGTTCTCGGTAGCTTTCAGCTGCTCCTCCATCTCACCATCCAGCTTGCCTTCCTTCTTGGACCCTGCCTCGCTCTTCACGTCTTTCTGTACTCCACCTTTTATAGTCTGAAAAACGGTTCATGAGTTTCAGGTGTGTGTGATTGTGACTGATTGCCTGACCTTGCCTGGCCTTATTAATAGGGTAAGGCCAGTTTATGTTACTAGTCGTAATCTTCCTAGTTTCAGTCTTCCTCTTCCTTGTCTCAGTAGTTGGGCTGGCACAAAATGGAGGGGAATTATGGGAGTTGTAGTGTCTAATAAAGTTAGTGGGAATATGGGGTGAATAACTGTCAGGAAATGGCGATACCATGTCTCACATTCCGGTGTCTCTTCCCTTCTCCCAAAGGACCCCCTAGTCAGTGAAACATACGTTATGACAGATGCTAATGACTCACTAGCCTAGGGACAGTACTGTTGCAAAATCAAAATGAGGTGGAAAGGGTGATTGTGTTTGGGTCCAGCGTACTCAAGGGGGCAGAGCCTTGTTACTCTGTGATTGAGAAAGAAGCAGTGTGTGTTGTTTGGGTGATTAAGAAGTTCAAAATGTTCCTTTGGGGTAGGAGCTTCAGACAACCATAAATATCTGGTTAGCATTTTCACTTCCAAGGGGTTGAATGGGGTTTTCTTGCAGGATACTGAGGTGGGTGACATTGCTTCAAGGACACTCTTTTGTGATTGAGGTTGTCCCTGGCAAGGAGAATATTGTGGCAGATTTTCTATCCAGAGCACAGAGCGTGGAGGATGCTCCTGTGGAAGAAGTTGTTCAGGGTTGCCAAGATGTATTTGTTGTATGCGGCAGGGCTATTAAAGAACAAGACTCAGGAGATGCAGAGAAAAATGATGAAGTATTGTGCAGGCTCAAAAACATGGTGTTGGACAAGGGATTGTACAATTGGACTGAAAGAAAAAGGTCAGACCGTACAAAAAATGCTACCACCAAAGGTTCACACACCAAAAGTTCAGACTTTTGGTGGTAGCATTGTAGCTAAGCATTAAAAAAAAAAAAAAAAAAAGACTAGGGGGTGCGGGCGAGACCCCGCAACACCCTGCTCACTATACTGTGTGGTATAGTGAGCAGGGGCTGTGGGGGACACCCCTGCAGCTCCTGAAAAATAAAAAAATATAAAAAAGAAAAGGACCCTGTGGCGCCGGTTCCCGATCACGGAAGTGAAAGGGAACTGGCGCTGCAGGGAGACAGCGTGAAGGAAAGCTAAGTAGGGTAGGAGTATGTTGGGGGTGTGGTTGGGTGTGTGTTAAAGGTGTGGGTGTGTTGTGGGTGGGGGTGGGGGTAGGGGTGTGGGTTTGTAGATGCATGTTCGCATGGGAAATGTGAAAACCTTTTGCGGTTTGCACATTTCTCATGCAAACTTTTCTGTCGCAGACTTTTCCGCAACGGAAAAATCACGCAGATCCATTGGACAACTGGTCACAGTGGTCCAGTAAGGATGGTCTGGGAACATTTCACAGGGTAAGAGATGAGTTGAGCATGGAGCACAGGCATGTCTTCAGGTCTGGTTGTGAAGTACCGTCAGAATGGGGGTTTAGGTGCAAATGGCTGTAGGTAGCCCATGGGGGCTATCTGGGCATTAAAAAAACCAAGGGTCACCTCAGGGTGGATTACTGGTGGCCGGGATTCGGCAGGGATGTGAAGAAGAGGATATAAAATTGCAGTGATTGCAATGAGTCAGACAAGGTGTTGAGGACTCATGTGCAACCGTCGAAACCCTTGGATTTTCCAGGAATGGCATGGGAGTTTGTTTCCAAGGACTTTCTGGGACCTATTGTGGGTAGCAGAGGAGTGAAAAAGTATATCTTAGTGTTGGTTGACTTATTCTCCGAGTGGGATGAGGTGAAGGTGGTGTAGGAGGCAGACTCAAGAGCAGTAGCCATGTTTATGGATCAGGTGTTTCATCAGGAAGGGTTCCCTAGCAAGTTACTTACTGACAATAAGGTACAGTTCACGTCCAGAGTCATGAAGGATTTTTTGTCTGAGATGCATGTGGTGCACCATAAGACGGCACTGCTTCATCCGGCAACTAATGGCACGGTAGAGCACTTTAATCGGATGCTTATGAGGGTATTCACATAGTGGTGAAGGAAGGGAAATAGTGGGAAGATTATGTAGACAGGAGAGTGTATGCTTATAGATGTTCTCTGCATGCCACTATGGGTTTGGTGCCCTTTTGAAGTGCTGAGGCGGAGGAAGGCTACCCGGGACTCTGTGCACCTCACGGGCAGTGCTCTCTGGAAACCCCAAGGGGAAGAAAACCCAGTCTGGATGTCAAGGAATTTGAGATCCAGGAAGGATATCAGTGATAATGAGGTTGGATGAAGCAGCGTTCAGCAAGGTAGCATTCTTGAAGGTAAGGAGTACCCATGTATGTAAGAATGAACAAGATGAGTATTCAATGGGCGCAGGAACGAATGTATGCAAGGCTGAAGAAAGTTGAGAAAAGAAAAAAAGAGAAAGAAACGGAATAAAGACAAAGGGAAAGCACAGAACGGAATGAAATTAAAGAAACACGAGAAAAGAATGAGCAGAGGGCTAGAGAGAAGGCAGAAGGTAGACAACAGTAAATGAAAGTAGAGAAAACAGAATGGAATCAAGAATCGGAAGGAAACAAGAACAGGATAAGGATTAACCGCTGAAGCAACGGAGCGTTGTAGCTATGCACCCGACTGTTCTTTTTCCTGACATAAATAGAACACAGTCGGAAAGTGAAGTGCACCATCTTGAGAAGGACTAGACTGTTGTAGGGAGTTCATATGAATTGCGCTGAAGAGGCACCATCTTGGACGATGTTGGGAGAGAGGATCATGGTGCTTTCTCCACTTGAGAAGGATTGAGATGTATTCCTTTCAGTTAGGAATAATTAAATTTGTTGAGTGGGAAGAGGGAGAGAGTTAAAGGAAAAGTGATAGGATGAAAGAAATATTTGACTGGGTCAAGGGAGCGAGGCTTACCAGGGTAGAGGAAGGGGATAGAGTGTGGGTGTGAAAGCCAGGAGGTATGCTCAAGGGGCGAAATACGTTTTCGGTGTTGAGTGATGCAGTGATTCTGGAGGAAGGTAGAGTCTGGAATAAGTGCAACAATGCTGTAAGGGATTCTAGTGGCTAATTGGTGGTCACCCCACCTGTTGAACGTTTGCTGTATGTGTGTAGTGTTGTGTTTAAAGGAAGGGAGGTGTGTTATGTGTTATCATTTATCATTGGTGTTTCTGTTCAATGTTGTTTGCTTTCATTTATCTGTCAACTGGTTGTGCACGTTTTGTTGGAGCCGTTTCCAGTTACTGACAGCCATAGTCTATGCTCCAACTATTTGCCACAAGAGGAGAACAGGTTGTGTTTCTATGTTCTACTTGGCAGATAGTGTGGTGAGTCTACCCAGATATCAGGCACTTACTGAACCTTTTCAGTTGTTACCTTTAGCATGGGCGGCCCACCCTATAATTCATACATCGACAGTACCTGCCCTTCCCCCTATTTCTTCCAGAGTGATTCCTAGGCTGGTTTTTGATTTGCCCTCCTGGAGTATTGCATGGTGGACCCCTACATGGTCTACTGGTGTGAGCGACACCATGGCGCACATCCTTCCTCCCTTGACAATTCATCTAAGTGCATTCTAATCTATCTGATTGCGATGTTGGTGATTCTATCATAACCACTGTGAATTCGATTTGCCTATTTTCCTGTACATGCCCGGTGCGGTGACCCATCAATCTTTTGACATTTCATATATGAAGGGCTGAGATTCAGTTAGTGGTGCTTGTGGGAAACCAGGGTCATGATTGGTGTATGATGGAGTGTGCAGTCCGGGCCACCGCAAAAGCAGCCGGCGCTGCCTGGAGCTGAGAGATTGGGCTTGCTGAAAATGCAGCCGGCACCTTCTGATGTTGAGAGTATCTAAGTTTGGCTTGGGGTTTGGATGTTTTATATGGAGGTGTTTCAGAATAATGCAGCAAATATCTAGGTTTTGAGGACTTCTTTAAAGAAAGGTAGATTTTCAGTTAGCGGATGGGCAGAGGAAGAATGTTCCAGATGATGGGACCAAGGATAGAGAAAGCTGAGCCATCAGCTCTGGTGGAGTGGTAAGGGGGAATAGCGAGGAGGAGAGCTGGGTCCAATCATAGGTTTCTGGGGGGGTTGGTGGTGGATGATTTTGTTCTGAGGAAACTTAGGTCCTGTATTATGGAGGGCTTGATGTGTGAGGCACATGGCTTTGAAGGTTGCTCTTAGACTACCAGCGAGATGGTACCAGGGAGATGGATGCAATATTCTAAGTGCAGGGGTGATATGTTCTCTGTGCGCGAGGGCAAGGAGCAGTCTGGCTGCTGCATTTTGGCTTTGTTTCTTGAGCTGGCATGCCAGGAAGCCGAGATAGGTGGAGTTGGCGTAGTCCAGCCGGGTGATGATGAGGGCCAGTATTGCGGGGAAGGCAATCAAATCGTGCAGGTGCACTAACAGAATATAAAATAAAATTTGGGACGAAAAATCAATACCAAGGGGGACGGCACCAGAAAAAACACTGCCTTACCTTACACTTGAAAAATGAATGTGGCACGGAAATGAGAGTGCCGGCCTACACCCTCGCTTGCCTGTGGCTCATCTCCTGGCCCAATCAGGGGTGGAGGGCAGTATGGGAGGCGGGTGGGATGAGAGTGCTAACAGAATATGTCAATACCAAGGGGTCCGGCACCAGAAAAAACACTGTCTTACCTTGTGTTTGCAAAATGAATGTGGCACAGATACGAGAGCGCAGTACCTACACCCTTGCTTACCCGTGCTCGTCTCCTGGCCGAATCATGGGTGGTAGGCGGTTTGGGAGGCGGGTGGGAGGGGAGCGGAGGGCATACACCCTTGCTTGCCTGTGGCTTGTCTCCTGGCCCAATCAGGGGTGGTAGGTGGTATGGGACACGGGAGGATTGGAAACAAAATGAAGAAGGGGGGAAAGGAGCTACCCACGGCCCATCACGGTGAAGACTCTTTGAAACCAGCCTTACTGTGACAAGTCCACACAGACCATGAAGAAATCTAACCCACGACTACACACTCAAGCCGAGAGGATGGAGTAATGAGGCTCAAGCCTCAGGTATCCATTAAGCTCTGCTGATGGATCAAATCTGTCAGCAAGAAGAAGAAGGTGAGTGGGAAAGGGAATCAAAGCGGGCAGGAGCGCTATCAGAATACAAAATAAAATGAGGGATGAAACATCAATAACAAAGGGGGTCCGGAACCAGAATAAACACTGCCTTACCTTGGACTTACAAAATGAATGTTTATGCTCAGTTAGATGGTCTAAAGTTCTGTGTTGTATGTACATGTGTTTAAGTGTGAGTATCCAGGTTCAAGGAGGAGTTAAGCTGAGGGATAGGTGCAGGAAGGAGGGCCTCATAAAGAAGATCCAGAATAAAGTCTTTGAAGACAGTTGACATCTTGTTTGGGTCTTTACCTCACACACACCTGTTTCTCCTATTCCCCCTCCTCACGCCTTCTGGTCCAGCGTGATTGAGTTTTGTTTTATGTCTTTTAAGGGATACATTAGCATCCTTTATTCAGACGCTCTTTAGTGTCCTCTTTCATGTGTCATGTGGCTTTCCCTGAGAGAGCACAGTGGTGCACGTGGAGCCCATTAGTCCAGGATTTTGATTGTCAGACAGCATGGAAACACTGAAATGAGGAACTGGTGATAGAACATTCCATTCTTTTTTCCTAGCTCACCAAAGTAAACTCTGTTGTATCTAGATAAGGACCCCATGAAGGTAATTCATTAGTTCATACTTTGGAGCCCCACTACCAGTACGGCGGTAACGGAAAAACAGGCAGTATTTCAGACTATTACTCATTTTACTGCTCTGCCTGATTATGAGGTATGTGGTATTTAATGCATTTGCATTTTCTAGCAATACCGCATGCAGTAATTACCACCTGATTATTGCCAGATTCTCAAAAATGGGGCATCTAAAAGTAGCAGAGAAGATGCACTGTTTTTAGATGCACCATTTTTGGAAATGCGTAGGTCACCTTATTCTCAAAGGTGACCTAGGGATTTCCAAGGGGCTAAGCTTTAGCTCAAATGATGCGCTGACCAGCCCCCTTGCATGCATTAGTGTCATGTGTGCGCTACTGACACTAATGTTTCTCAGGGTCCCAGCACTCACATGGTTGCTGGGAGTGCACTTCACTGTGACGGGCCCTTACAAGCCCTGTCACAGTGAAATTTCTTCTTAATAAAGGCATTTTATTTCTCAGTTTGATAGCTAATGAAACTCCCCCCTGTCCCCACTGTTTCTCACCCTACCATGATTTGCGCAACAGGCACAGGGGAATGTTGCCATATTTCTGCACATCTGGGGGGCAAACTGCCAGATGCAGAAGTCATATGAGACGGCTCCCTTGGGCAAGAAAGCTGGGCCCTCAGACTGAATGTCTGGTGGGACCATAGTGGGTGTGCCTAGTCCATGCACAGCTCCCTTCCACAGCCGCATGGTCATGGCCTTATCTACACCGCCTCTTTCCTCCAAGTTCTTACTTACCCAATGCCAGAGCATATGTAATGTGAGGTGAGAAAGCTCAGTGGATCACTGCACCCTCAGCAGAGATCCCTCTGTATCCGAAAAGCCACAGGTTTGAATCTTGGAGCGGCTGAACTAGCATTTTTATCATTCATGACGTTGAATAAAAAACAAGAGACAATTAATTTAGAGATGTGCTTGTGTTCATGGCCAATACCTGTACAGCATTTGGCATGTGGTCACAGACAACCCCTGTGATAACTTTGTGCATAAGAGACTTGCCAGTCAGCTTGTAGTGTGTGTGTTGCTTTACAGGGAGATGGTAGGCAATAAGAACAGTTAAAAACATATCCCAAGGTGACTGGACCCCACCAACCTCTCCCAATGTCTTCTCTCCCCACCTGGTAGCCAGGAGACGACGTAACCAGAAGGCTTGTGATGGCGGTGGCCGGTGCTCCCCGGATCGGACATGCTCGGGATATTAACGGAGAGAAAGGTGCCTAATTTTCAATTTATTCTATATTGATAATGTCATTTCTGATTAGCAAAGTAGTTTGCACAATTGCAGAGATGATGTCAACAAATCAGGCACAGGTTAAGATGTTTTTTCTGATAAATGTTCAATGTTTTGTGTTATGTGACCAATTAGATACTTCCTACTGGAGTTCATACTGATTGCAATTATTCACAATTTGGGTAGATCGGGTGAGGAAAAAAGAGAAGACAGGATTAGTCCAGGATTCCTCAATGATGGGAGGAGAGGCTGGAACATATTAAGTGGTTGTTGGTAATCTATAGAGGCCATTTGTGAGACATAGAAGTTTCTTGTGAGTGAGGTATGTTGTCCTCTCCTGCTATACAGTGGCCTCTACTGGAGTAAAGAATGATCTTGTTATGAATGGTGTGTTCTTGTGATTTATAGTGGCCTTGCTCATGCGGTATAGGAACTTCCCAGATGTAAAGTTGCATCATAACATCTCTTCTGCGATATAGGGGGGCATTTGTAACTGGGTATAGCGTATGTATGAAGTGTACAATTATGTACTGTGTCGTTTTGATTGATTTGTGAGGTGGAGCGGTGGCAAGTGTTATACATTACAAATCTGCCCGCCCAGTTGGTTCAGCCTCCCAAATTCAAGAACATGTCCACCCTTGTGCGATTTTAATGCAGGCTGAGATGTCGTGGATTCCTATGATAGGCCGGATTCTATAGGAATCTGCCTAAATGCTGCCAATTCGTGTTGGTAGTGGATGTAAACTAATATGGAAAGCCGGGTCTACCCAGATTTCTGTTTTAGATTTACATGTTACCAAATCAGGACACTCTATCCTGTGTATGCGACAATCTGAAAGGAGGACCTTAGCACCACTAATGAGGTATGTGACCTTTTCTGAGGAATGCTGGGCTCGCTTGGCCAGAGGTATAATGGGCTCTTTCGAGGCATTGTGGCTTGTTGTGAAGTATCGTGGCCTCTTAGGAAGAATTGTGGCTTTTCCTGATGAATAGTGGGTTTATGGGAGGAAAAGAGGTTTCTCCTGAGGTATTATCTACCTTTTGAAGTATACCAGCCTTAAATGACATGAAGTGCCACCTCTGAGATATAGAGGTGTCTTGTGAGGTGTAGGTGCCTCTACTAAGGTACAGTTGCATGTTGCAATCTCTTTTGCGATAGAGCTCTGTTGTGATCTATGGCGGACTCTTGTGAGATTTTGGTCCATAACATAATTTTACTTACATTACATGAACATGCACAATATGTTGCGGTGTAGAGCCTTTGTACATCTGTGGTCTGCCTGAGCCATAACAATTGGAGCCATCTTTCCAAAACAAAGGACTGGTAAAAATCTCCTTCTTTAATCTCTATACTGCTCTCTTTATCCTCAGGTCCCAGAAGATCTTACTGTGATTCAGATGCGAGACGCAGCAGTCCCACCCAAGTCCCCAGCACAGCCTAACATCGTAATAAACTGCCAACTGCTTTTGCCTTTCTGCTGCCTGTCTTGGGTTGGCCATTGGAGGATAACCCACTGATCGCACTTATCCATTTACTGCCAACTGATCTCGCCTGTGTCTGTGTTGGGTGGGCCCAGATAAATATATACTGCCCATGTGCTGCTTGTTTTAAGAGGAGAGGAGCAAGAGATGATGAACAATATACTGCCAACTGCTCTCACCTGTCTGCTGCTGTTGTTGTTGGGTGGGCATGTGATAACAGGCTAATGTCTAATCTGAGCTGCACCGGGTTGAACTAGCCAGTGACATGCCTTCATTGCTTATAGAGGGGGAATCGCAGAGCCATTTATGGAGAGATTCTAGCTCGGCAAAATACATTAATGAAAGGTCAATTCTAAGGTCCACCCAGTCATGGGGAGGGATCCAATATTAAGTAGGGAATGGCAAGTCAATGGGCTAACAGTTACTGTTGTGTGCAAATGGCACTGGGGCTCAAAGGTAGTGCTGTGTACTGGTAGCCTATCGTCTTGGAAGTAGAGATGTATGCTACCACTCCAGGACTTGGCTGTAGAGCTGTGCAATGGACAGCATACTTGCTCAATGGTACAGTTTCTTCAAAGCAAGTGCCTAACAGCTCCTCACTCAATGGCTTTAAAATAGAATGTCATTCCATGGGACTGCCTTCTTATGTGGTCAGTGAATAGTTTGTGAAACTGGAAGATGTACCATGGAGCTGGGAAAGAGGACTTGGGCCTGCAGGCTTTGGGGAGGATCTGGGAGAGAGTATAAAATCTGGAGGAGAAGAACAAGAACAATTGGAAAATATATAGGGAAGTTGTAAAAACAAAGAGAAGCAAATAAGACTGGGAAAAATAGATACAAGCTAAGAAATTATCCCTGACTGGAGACAGAAGTGTGGGGAAGTGAATAAGACCTGAGAAAAGTGAAAATGATCAAGGGAAATTGATAAGACGTAGGGAAGCAGTATAAAAGCACATGATGTATTTATTTGTAAATTTAGGAATATAGATATCATGCACATATCATACACATGCAGCCATTGGCAGCTTCAGGGCACTTACGTCAAGAAATAGAAAGGACTATAAGACTGGGTTATTGGAAGGATCATCATCGGTAAAATGGTAAGTCTCCCCAAATTTGTAGTTCGATTTCACTCAGTGCCGTTGCATGTCCCCATCTCTTTATTCTCTCAATCACAATACACAATTATCAGCTTTATTTGGCGTTATAGTAAAATGGAAGAAATTATATTGATGAATATTGGAGGGGCAAATAGAAATTCCGAACATAGATGCTGTTTTGAATGGATTGTGTGCTCCCACTTATTCCTCATTTTTATATTCGTATCAGCTTTGCTGCTTCGGAATTTATTTTTCCACACTAGAGGGCGTTGTGCTCGATGTCATGGCATCGATGACCCTTGAGGGCTGCCATAGAGCATCAACGTCATCCATAGTATAGATAGCTGGATCCTCGCCCATTGGCTTCAGTTCTGTTTTTCCAAAAGCCTTTGCTTCGAGTGTTTGAAACAGCGCTTCAGTTTTCATCAAGATGTCTCCATCTTCTAATCCTTCGACCCCAAAACTGGCTTAAAAAAATGCCATGATTGCAGGAAGAAAATGTCAATCACTGACCCCCATCGCGTCTGCCTGTGGTGCCTGGGTTCTGAACCTCGGACCGATGACTGCGGGTCCTGTCAGGCCATGACGGGAAAAGGTCTCAAGGAACGCCAAGGTAAATTGGTGGTGTGGGGGAAGCTTCGAAGGCTTCTTCGAAGATGAATAAGACCCTGGGGAGTCTAGACCGCTGCTGCAGCCACCTCTAAGCCAGCCTGAAGCCTTGACCCACAAGGCCCCAGTGGGAGGTAGAATATATCTGCATCTGAACGAATGGCGAGGCATTACTTCAGATGCTTGGGCACTAGAATCAGTAGCCCAGGGTTGTTGCCTTCCTTTTCAGAAAAGGCCTCAGTATCATCCACCGGGATACAACTCTGTCAAAATTCCAGATCCGCTCCTTGTGCAGGAAATTTTAACCCTGCTAGAGAAAGGTGCAATAGAACAGGTACCTGTAGCGGAGAGGAACAAGAGTTGGTATTCCCCCTACTTTATCATTCCCAAGAAGGATGGAGGATTGAGACCCATCTTTGGACTTAAGAAATCTGAACAAATTCCTCAGGAAGGACAAGTTCAAGATGGTAACCCTTTCTTAAATCCTTCAGGCTCTCCAACCTCAAGACTGGTTGGCATCATTGGACCTTCAGATTGCTTACTTTCATGTGCCAATCCATCTCAAGCACAGAAAGTACCCGAGATTCGTGGTTGGGGCCCATCAGCTTTGAGTTCTGCCATTCGGGCTGACCTCCACTTGAGGTTTTTCACCAAGCTTATGGCGGTAGTGGCAGCAAGTCTCAGCAGAGGGGTGATTCACGTCTACCACTACATGGACGACTGGTTGATCAGAGCTCGTTCACTCGAGCAAGCCCAGGAACATCTCAGTATCACCTGCCACTCCCTACACAGACTGGGCTTCTCCTTCAATTACAGGAAGTCCCACATGATACCATCCCAAAGACTCCAGTTCATCGGAGCAGTCTTGGACACTTCCTCGGGGAAAGTCTCGCCTACTGAGGGGAGAGCTCCACTCATTCAGCAGATGGTAACAAAATTCCAGAATTCCTAACATCTTCTGGCCTTCGATTTTTGAGGTCTCATGGCATCCTGCATTTTCCTGATGCCAGAGGCCCGAATTAGAATGAGATCCCTTCAATGGACTCCCAGGTCTCAGTGGTCCCAATTTTCAGGGAATATGTCGGATCACTTGCAAGTACCGAGCAGCGTTGTTCAAGACCTAATTTGGTGGGCTTGCAAAGACAAATTCTCAAGGGAGAATCTTTTTGGCAACCATGGCCAGAGATAACAGTAGTGATGGACACCTCACTCACAAGGTGGGAAGCCCACACCAACGATCTGAGAATCACCGGTCGTTGGTCTCCATCGGAGTCCAAATTACACATCAACCTTTTGGAGCTGAGGGCAATCAGATTAGCGCTGAAGGCTTTTCTGCCCTCTGTACGGGGAAAGATTGTCCTGATAATGATGGACAACACAGTGGCCATGTACTACCTCAACAAAAGAGGAGGGGTAGGTCTAGTGATACCACTGTGCAGAGAGGCAATGCAGCTCTGGTTCTGAGCAATACAAGAAGGAATCTCTCTGTCGGAAGTTCATCTAGCTAGAGAGCAGAATACAGCGGCGGACGCTCTGAGCAGGCAGAGCACAGTCTCCCACGAGTGGGAGCTAGCTCAGGAAGTCCTTCAAGAGATCTTCACCCTTTGGGGAACCCTTCAAGTGGATCTCTTCGCGACCAGTGTCAACCGGAAGTGCAATCAGTACTGCTCAAGGCAATTTCCTCTAAGAGGAGCTCTAGGAGACGCATTCGTAGTGGACTGGGAATTCCCACTCTTGTACGTGTTTCCTCCAGTCCATGGGATTCCTCACGTAATCAGGAGTTTGAGAAAGTTCAGGAAAACCATGATCCTAATTGCTCCAGATTGGGCAAGGAGGACATGGTACCCGTACCTTTTTGACATGTCCATCTGCCCTCCAATACATCTTCCACAAAGAGAGGATCTTCTCTCGCAAGAGGAAGGTCGGGTTTTCCATCCAGAGGTCAAGACACTCAGCCTTCACACATGGTTTCTGAGAGTCTGAGATATAAGGATTGGGACCTCCCACACGACGTAATGGAGATTTTGCTTTCGGCCAGAAGGCCAGCAACAAAATCCTTGTACCGATGTCGTTGGAATAAGTTCAGTAACTGGTGCAAGGATAAGAATGTGGATCCATTCCTATGTGGCACACCTATGGTGCTTTCTTTCCTATTACATTTAGCCAATCTGGGGCTCCAGACTGGTACAATAAAAGGATATCTAGCGGCGCTTTCTATCTTCAAGCGCTCCTCTGAAGAAGTGTCTTATTTTAAGATACCTTTGATTGTACAATTTTTGAAGGTTCTCACTAACGTGTACCCCCCAGTCCCATTCCATGTCCCTGTTTGGGATTTAAATTTAGTATTAACATTTCTTACATGTATTCCTTTCGAGTCTTTGAATTCTTGTCCTCTAAGGCTTCTCACATTGAAAACAGTTCTACTAGTGGCTATCGCATCAGCTCGCAGGGTGAGTGAGTTACATGCACTCTCTTGTAAGCCTCCTCACACAATTTTCCATAAAGATAGTCATACTCAAAGTCAAACCTTCATTCCTACCCAATGTAGTCTCTGACTTTCATTTGTCTCAAAAAATTACATTGCCATCTTTCTATCCTCCCCTCCATGCAGGTAAGGAGGTAGAAAGGCTTCACAGGCTGGACCCAAAAAGGCTCTCAGTGTTTTATATTTCTAGACTTGAAAAGTTTCGGCAAAGTGACCAACTTTTTATTGGATATATTGGCCACAAATTGGGCCTGGCAGTAACAAAACAGACTTTATCCAGATAGATAATTTTGACGATTGGAGAATGCTACAAACTGGCAGGGAAAGAACCTCCAGATGGGCTAAGAGCTCACTCCACTAGGGCCATTGCAACTTCTGCGGCTCTTCAAAGGGGTGTCCCATTGCAAGATATCTGTGCAGCGGCCACCTGGTCCTCTATGCACACATTTGTAAAAATATTATTGTTTAGATTTGACCTCGCCCTAAAGAGGTCTTTTTGCAAAGGCCATTCTTCATTCGGTCCATGATTAGAGTTATATGGTACTCCCTCCTCCATATTTTCACTGCTTTGGGAGTCCATCAAAGATGAGGAATACGTGGGAGGACATAATCCATTTGAAGAACAAGTTACTTACCAACTGGTAATGTTCTTTCGACTGGATGTTTGTCCCACATAGTCCTCATCGACCCTGCCAGCCTACCCCGCCGTACAATTTACGTGAATTACACTCAGTGTTCCTTGAAAGCTTACGGTCTAAGGGTACGCCTGGTGAACTCCTCAGTTGAAGATATAAAAAAAAACAGAACTGAAGCCAATGGGCGCGGCTCGAGCTGTTTATACTATGGATGACGTTGACGCTCTCGATGGACATCGATCCCACAACATCGAGCACAGCGCCCTCTGGTGTGGAATTTATTTTTTCTGACGCAGCAAAGCTGATGATACAAATATCAAACATGAGGAATATGTGGGTGGAACATCCAGTCAAAAGAACGTTACCAGTTGGTAAGTAACTTGTTCTACTGAGTGGTGATGTTGAGTGCCACTCTGCCATGGGACAGAATGGCCTAACATATAAGGTAATGATTGCCCCCAAAACAACTGAGAAAATATGACCTCCACCTTTTGCATCCAAAGTTCTTTAAATATGCGTGATTTAAGAATCTGCAACGCTTTTTGAAACATTGGTGAAATATAATGATGCTTCTTAAGTGCCCCTGCATATGTAAACAATTAATCACCCACAGTTACCAGACTACTTTCAAAAATCACCAAGCTGTCACACTACCAGCTGTACCTCCTCAGAGGTATTATTCCTTTCCTCTCCTTCCCCCAGAAGTTCACTGTCTCCAGAGCTCTGGTTCTCTCTAGGGTGGACTACTGCCACAGCCGCTTTCTAAATCTGCCTGCCTCTACTCTCCACCCTCTGCAATTCATCCAAAACAGGACTGCGAGACTTGTCCTTGGCCTCAAGAGCAGGGATTGTATCCCTCCAGGACTGAAATCTCTGCACTGGCTCCCAGTAATGGCGAGGATTAAGTTAAAAACCCACTGCATTGTCCACAAAGCCTTCTTGGGCCTGAGCCTCAATACCTTCAACTCTCTCTTCCTAAATATCTTCCTTCTCGAGTTCTTCGCTCATCCGCCTCCAATTCCCGCAGTGTCAGTCGCTTCTACAAGCAACAAGTTGGTGGTAGAACAGCCTCCCTGCCTCTCTGAAACTTAAGGGAAACCATCTCTGTTTCCAGAAGCACCTCAAGACCTTCCTCTTTGCTTCTGCTTTCTCTCCTCCTCTCCCCTGCTGATCCCCTGGCTGAAATTGAAACTGCACTGGTTACCTGGCAACCCTATGATCTCGGGCCCAGGTCCCCTCCCCGCCAGTTGCACACCTGCACTGCCCACCCTTGCACTTGGCAACCCTTGCACCTTTTATTTATTGTCTTTATTTCTTGTCTTATTTTTTTTTACTGTTTATCCTATGTCTTGCACTCCCCCCCGCCCCCTTTCCCCCTGCACTTTTCCTCTTCCACCCTCCCATGCTCTTGTGCGATCTCAATGTCACATGGCCTAGTAAAATCGTTGTCTCTGTCTTCCTTCTATTCCCCATCCCTTGCCTCGTCGCGCCTTGAAACACTTGTGTATAGGTGCATTGTAAATGCCATATCATAACATAACATAACCATATGACCACAGGAACTCTCACAGTGCAAGACTTGATAGGACAACATGACTTCATTACATTTGTGAGCGATACAATTGTATTTCATACATTACAGTTATTTTTGATTATTTCTGCCTGAAAATGACTTTAAAATTAATATTGCCACACAACCCATGGTTTTACCTCTGGAATGTATTGGGACATCAGTGGCTCCTACGCTTTACTTTTATATTTGTATAAACCTTTGTGTAAAAATAACTGGGTGAGTCAGGAAGCTCTGATTAATAAATGGAACTTGGATCCAGAATTTCAGTATTTAATACTACAAATGGTCACGAAGACACTGGGAAATACCTTTATCCACACTGGTATGGTTAAAGGATATTATCTCTATTAGAGCTTTACAGGCAGACACACAGGGTGGCAGATAAGAGCGCGAGCTCCTCAACTGAGGCCAGAACCCTATGCAAGTGGGTGTAGGGTATAATGTGTCCAATTGCGCTGAGACAGGGGTAGTTTGGAAATGGGCCCTGCTGTGTGGCTAGTGGTTTGTGGCTAACCCTTAAACCATATAGCTTCAAAAATATATATTAACCACTTGCACTTCACGCTTAGCCTCTGTTTAGACGAGAATTGTTTTGCCTACAATAATTGCTTGCTTTATACAAGAATGCAGTTTCATAAACAGTCCTTCAAAATATACCATGAATTATTAAAATCACTGAATGATTAAAAGCACCATTTAAGATTCTCTTGAATTAGGAATACTTCCTTGAAGGACGGTTTATGAAACTGCATTCTTGTTTATAGCGAGCAATTATTAAAGGCAAAACAATGATTGTCTAAACAGAGGCGAAGTGCAAGTATTTACTATATACGAATATACTATCAACGAATGTTGAACAGACATGGTTTAATTTTTCTGAGGTGCTTAAGCTGAGAAAAAGTACATCGCTAAGATCTGAATATGTGGGGGCGGGGCATGGACCCTAAGAGCTCTATAATTTTGGCTAATGGAATTGACAAATACCGAGAGATCTGACTCCACATAGGATACTCAACATGATTCTTTTAATAAAAAGAATAATATTGAATACATTCTATCACCATATGATAGGAGACTGTAGCATTCACGGTACTGGAGAAGCAGGTAAGATGCTGGAGGCTAGTTTATATAAAAGTAGTGTTAGGTAGAATTTTTTTTTTTGTTTTTTATTGATATAGATGAAATATACAACTTTTCAATATAAATGAATTAAAATATAACATTTTAAAAAAGGGAGGGAAAAAAGAAAAAGAAAAAAGAATGAATAAACAAAACCAAACATAAATTATATATGACAAATATATATGCATATCTTTTTAACGAGGGGTCAAACATTCTGGAAACACTATTTTTTGTTTAATACTATGGTGATCATATTGTTATTCTACTTGAATTTGTTCAAGCTTCAGTTCCTTTAGAAAGGCCATTGCCCCAATTGACACAGCTGTTGATATCCCAGAGTATATAGTTCTCCATAGTATGTCAGATGTAGTGACCCCAAATGGTTCAGTTAGATGTTTAAAATATTTGGCGCGAGAATGTAGAAGGAATTCACATTCGGTAAGTAGATGTCTCAATGTTTCAGTGGTATCTTGATGTTGACAAAATCTACAGAACGCTTGCTCTTTATTGATGAGATTGCGACGGGCCAACACCTGTCTCGTTGGCCATAAATTGAGTCTTAGCCGTAGTAGCTCATTCCGATATTTGATAGATGGAGATTTAATTAGAGAGCGTTCTGGATACGAGTGCTTCTTGTGTGTGAAGGTTGTCGGATCATGATCACGATACTTGGTGCATTTGTCTCTGGTGTTATTCCAATCCATTGCAAATAATCTTGTTTTGATGTGATCTGGGTTTTGAAGTAAACTAGATAGAGAAACATCAATCAAAGCCAACGTATCAATGACTAAGTTTCGCCATTTTTTTATGAAGCTGTCTTTAGAGCCAAAGATATAATTAGACAGTATTCCCAAGACCGTTGTATCTTTCCATGCCAATAAGCATTTCCGGAATAACGCTATTATTAGCCATATATATCTAAAGTGTAAGGAAATGAGTCCCAATTCATGTCTAATGATGGCTAGTGGCATTGATGATGGCAGCTGGAGAACACTGCGCCAATACTTTGATTCTAAGGAATTCCAAAATTTGTCAGTCATGACCGGTCTTGATTCTGATGAATATAACAAAATTGGTGAGACTTTTTGATTGTAGAATGATAAGACCGGGGCCAGAGTGAACTTTCCGTATTTTCTTAGAATTATTTTGGATTGCTGAATAAAAGTGATCACCTTATCTTGTTGTTATTGTTTGTATGTCATGGCTTGATCTTTTGAGAATATTTGGGCACCCAGATAGGTGTAGTGGCTTACTATTTTGAGTGTTTCTCCCTCAATATTCCAATTGATCGTTGTTCTAGATGATTTGCGATTGCCATTGAAGATCATCACCTTTGTTTTCTCACGATTAATGCTTAGATGGTTATTATTAGTGTAATTGATGATTGTATCCAAAGACTTTTGAAGTCCCTTCGGTGTTTTAGACATAATCACCAAATCATCCGCATACATCAGGAAAGGAATGGCATTGTTCTTCAATTTCGGAGGATCAGTGAGGATGTTTTCAAAGGACTGGCCAACATCAGAAATAAAAAAATTAAAAAGGGCTGATGCTAGCGTGCAACCTTGTCTCACTCCACGAAATGTTTTGATTGGTTGAGAAAGTTTTCCCTCGTGTGTGAGACGAATTTGTATTGAGTTATTTGTATGCAAATCTTCTATAAGATGTATAATATAACTTGGACATCTTGATCGAGTTAGTTTTTGAACTAGAAGTTCACGTGACACAGAGTCAAACGCGGCTCGTAGATCTATATAGATGAAATATAGTGGTTGTTTAATTACTTTGTGATGCTCAATGATGGCTGTTAACGTGAGCAGGTTAATGGAAGTTCCCATACCGGCTACAAATCCGGTTTGGAAGGGATCTCTAACATCTGCCTCAAGTGTCCATTTGTTAAAGTCTCTTAAGATGAATTTTGAAAATAACTTACCAGAGGCATCTAATAGTGAAATGGGCCTGTAGTTCTTTGGTAGTGAGCGGTCTCCTTTTTTGAAGATTGGTATAATGATGGCCTTTTTCCATGAGGCTGGAATAGTGACATTGTTGATGATTTGATTGAAGATTAACGTCAAGACCTTGGCCCATTGTGTCGGAGCTTGTTTGAACATGAAGTTGCTCATACCATCCGGCCCTGGTGCACGTGAATTTGAGAGCCTTTTTATGTAGAATCCTCTTCTTCAATTTGGAGCCCACCATAGTTGGAATTCTGTCTAGCGACATTACTTGGTTGACACAGTTCTTCCTGATACATGTTGGTAAAATGATTAATCCATTGATTTTCGCTTACTCCGTTTATTTGAGCTGCCTTTTCTGTTGAGTTCAAGGCATCATTGAGCAGAGCCCACATTTGACCAGTGTTTTTGTTCATACTGTTATGCAACATGGATTCCCCATCTTTTTGGTACATGACACAGCGATGTCCTTTCAGCCAGTTAGTGTACTGACAATTGAGTGATTTTACCTTCTGATATTTATCAACACAGTTAGAACGTAGAATTGCCTTTCTATTTTTCCTTAAAGTAGTTCTTTTTTGTTGTACTATCAAGTCGCTTTGGTGCTTAGGTTTTGCAAAGTCAAGTTTGCGATTCTTGTAGACAACTTCAAATAGATGAAGATGTGCTGTGTAATCACTATGTATGTTTGCTTCAATTATTGTGCAGTATTCATCCAAGTTCTTCCTATTCCAAACCAATCTTGAACGGGCATTGTTGGTTGACACTATGGGCCTCATTACGACCCTGGCGGTAATCCGCCGTCATTACCGCCATGGCGTAATGAACGTTAACGCCGTGGGACGATGGTGTAAAGTGCGCCACATTACGACCCATCGCGCACGAGCATTACGCCATGGCGGTAATGTAAACAGCGCCATGGCGGTAATGCCCCCAAAACGGCACCTACCGGCATCGTATGCGGCGCAAGGTGCACCACCGCCACCGCCGTACATAGCGGTGACCGTAGTTAGCGGTCACCGCAATTAGCGTTGACCGTAGATAAGCGGAACCGGAAGTAGCGTCACCGCGGCGGAACGGGAAAGAGCACGGCGGCCATCTTTAAAAACACAATCCATTGCCATCCTCCGAAACCACTGGACATCCGAGCCTGAGACCCCGCCAATACCGGCTTCAACCTTCTACCTGCAGGAAGATGCCTAAAGTTTTGAAAAAAGCCTGTGACCGCCAGCGGCAAGACCGCTTCTCCAGAGAGGAGCTCACCATTCTAGCGGAGACCCTACAGGAGAACGCTGCAGTGGTATTCTCCAACCAACTGACAAGACCGGCCATAACCAAGAAGAAGGCCATATGGGCACTGGTAGCTCAGCGGGTCAGTGCCGTGGGAACGACACCCCGCAATGTCAAACAGTGCCGCAAGCGGTGGGACGATCTCCGGCTCAGAGTCAGGAGCATACTATCAGCCAACATGAACCTGGCAATGGCAACTGGGGGAGGATCGGAGTCCCCTATAAAATTGCAGCCATGGGAGGAAATCTGTGCCTCCACAATCGGAATGCAGAGCATTGAAGGAGTAGGAGGAATGGAGAGAGGAGCCCCGACATCGGGCGATGCAGGTAGGTGGCTCAAATCAAGGCATGCAAAGTCCATTCATGTGAAGTACAATGTTGGCCCATAGTGTGAATGCAACACATCAGCAGGAGACTGCCCACAGATACATCCGATCTGCACCCTGTACACATGCAGCATGCACACCCTAACTGCAGGCACCCACATACCTCCATGCTACTTCCACACAAAAGGGAGTCAACTTTTTTCCCCTGCATGAAATGTGCCACATGTACTAACTGATGAGATGCCAGTCGCCACAATGCCCGGCCAATGTCCGCAGACCCATCAATAACACTCTCCCTCCTCTGTCCCACCACAGGCTCAAATTCCGACCTTGAGGAAGAGGACACCACAGCCTCCACACCCACCAAGAGGGCCAGGCCAACTGTGCCAACGCCACAACCCTCCACCTCTGTCGTCCCGAGGAAAACACCACAGCAGGCAAAATCCATGCAAGGGAAACAGGACAGGGCACAGACAGCCACCCCAGCAGGCAGTACAGCAGCAGCAGCAGCAGCAGCAGACATCACACCAATCATGCCCACAGAAGCCACAGCCTCTGCTGCAAGCAGCACACTTGGGGAGACTGCTGCCATTGCTGCCTCCTCCGATAGTGAAGCAGGGACCTTTGAGGAGAGTGATGTCAGGAGCCCCACAGGCCACCCTCATTCCCCCTACCTGTCCCTAAGCAGCCCGCATGTGGATGCCACACAGGGTCAGCCAGAGGATGACGATTGGCCAGCCACTCCATCCCCGCTGCAGGGGCAGATCAGCCCAATGGGAATGCCACTGCCATTAGCCATGGCCCAGAATCCCAACCATTCTCTGGAGGCGATTGCCACCCGGCAGCAGCAACTTTCCTCGCTGCTCGAAGAACATGTTGCTGAATGTGGGGGGTCAAGTGCAGCAATGGATAAATGTGCTGAGACTGTGAAGGCAGCTATAGAGTCGTCCACAAAGGACATCTGCGCGGAACTAGCTGCTGTGCGGCACGCCATCACTGACCTTGTGCAGACAATACGGGCCATGCGTCCAAATGAGCAGGCAGGATCCTCCTCGGTTGCCAGCTCGACACCGAGCAGCCCCATCCGCCGATCGGGGAGGAACCTCCGCAGCACAGGCAGGGGTGCCCCGGGGGCCAGTGGAGGGGGCTGCCAATAGTGGCCGGACAGTGTAGGAATCCTACTACTGACACTGCTGCACAGACCAACTCACACCTTTGTTGGGATTCCAGGGGGGGGGGAGGGTGGAGGGGGGAGTGGGTGTGTTGGGGTGTGCAGGGGGGTGGCGGGGTGGTGTGTTGGGGAGTTAAGGGGGGAGTTTGGGGGGGGTGTGTGCAGGGGGGAGGTGGGAGGTGGGAGGGGGTGTGTTGGGGTGTGCAGGGGGGTGGCGGGGTGGTGTGTTGGGGAGTTAAGGGGGGAGTTTGGGGGGGGTGTGTGCAGGGGGGAGGTGGGAGGTGGGAGGGGGTGTGTTGGGGTGTGCAGGGGGGTGGCGGGGTGGTGTGTTGGGGAGTTAAGGGGGGAGTTTGGGGGGGGGGGTGTGCAGGGGGGAGGTGGGAGGTGGGAGGGGGTGTGACACGACAGTACATAGTTCAAATACAGTTTATTCGTTTCACAAAAGGAAACGTGTGGACATTTTCATTGCGTATGTGTGCTTTATTGGTGTCCAGTCCTCAGTGTGCATGCCCCAGAGTCACACAGTGCCCCAAGTGCTGTCTCCATGCGATGAACACCAGCCGTGTGTGCTAGAAGCAGTGGTTGATGATACTTTGGCGCATGGCACGCCCCTCCTGTGCATCGCCTCCTCCATGTGGTGGCGCCCCTTCTGCACCCTCCTCATCCTCATCCTCATCGTCAGGTGGTTGCAGTTCTGCGTCAGGGGGCAGGGGCACATTCCGTCTGACGCACATATTGTGCAGCATGACACATGCCATGACGATCTTTGCCACCTTCTCATGGCCATACAGGAGTGCCCCACCAGACCTGCTGAGGCTTCGGAACCGTGCCTTCAGGAGGCCGAATGTCTGCTCTATGACCACACGAGTACGTGTATGTGCACGGTTGTAGTCCTCCTCGTGCTGGTTCTGCGGGTTCCGGACTGGCGTGAGGAGCCACCTCTTCAGGGGGTAGGCTGCATCACCTGTATGTAGGCGAGAATGTATGTGTCAGTCATGTTGTCTGTCCAGGAACATGATGTCCCACCATGGCTGGCATGGAACTGTTACCTTGGCTCACTTCTACATGCACTAATTGATTCACACTATGCAACCAGTATATGCCCATTGCTGCCATGGCCTGTTTAGCATGCCATCACCCTATGTATGCAGAGGGGTTTAGTGCATTGTGAGTGGCCTTCCTCTGTATCCGTTCTCTGTGTTACTCACAGCCAGGTGGAGTATGCATCATCCCCCCCCCCCTTTCAGCCAGGTGGAGTATGCATCATCCCCCCCCCCCTTTCAGCCAGGTGGAGTATGCATCATCCCCCCCCCCCTTTCTGCCAGGTGGAGTATGCACTGGTACGTCATTCCCATGCCCACTTCCATGACATAGCACTCACCGAGTAGCCAGGATCTTGGGCCTGCATGTCGCTCCATGTAGCGTGGTATTGTGGAGTTCCTCAGGATCATGGAATCATGGGTTGATCCGGGGAATCGGGCACAACAATGTGTGATGATCTTGTTGGAGTCACAGACCATTTGCACGTTGATAGAGTGGAACTGTTTCCGGTTGCGGTACGGTACCTCCATGGCACGTGGAACCACCAATTCCACATGGGTGCAGTCGATGGCACCAATGCAACCGGGTATGCTGGCTAGTGCATGGAAACCCACTTTGGTGTTTGCAATCTCCTGGGCAGTCCGTGGTAATGAGATGTGGTCGTCTGTGTGCTTGAGGAGGGCATTGAGCACTTGGATGAGTGTTCGTGAGAATAATGGTTGTGAAATGCCATGCAGGTGCCCCACTGTGTGCTGGTAGGTGCCTGTGGCCAGGAAGTGGAGTACAGCCACTACCTTCAGTAGGGGGGGGATGGCGGTTGGACTTTCTATCATGCTGACGATGTCGTTGTGTGTCATGTCTACGATGGCGGTGATGGTGTCCCTGTCCAAACGGTACAGGGTGTGGATCTGCTCAGCAGTGAGGTTGTTTGGATTGGCTCTGATGCGTGGGATTGGGGGCTGCCTGCGTGGTGGCACTGGCTGTGCTGGTGGGGCTTGCTGGGCCTGCCTTGCCCTCCTTCTCCTCCTGCGTCTCCTCTGTGCTGCCTGTTGTTGTTGTTGTTGCTGTTGCTGTTGTAGTAGCACATGCATTGCTATCAGGTCCTCCAGCCCCAACATTGCTAGTCGTATTGGCATCATTGTGGAGTGTGACTGGGTGTGGGTAGGGGTGGGGTGTGCTCTTTTTATACTCCCCTGAGTCTGTATTGCCTTCACCTGTGCTGTTTCTGTGCACCTGTGGCAGCTGCATTCACTTGAATTGGCCCTTTACGGTTGGTTCGCGATGGCGTTATTTGCACCATGGCGGTAAGGTACTTAGCGGCCTCAATGATGGCGTTAGGTGCATGTCCGCTTGGGTCGGCATTTGCGTGCCTTTCCGCCATGGCGCTAAGTACGGTGTGGGCGGTCGCGTGCGCGCACCCTTAGCGCAGTTTGCGGCAGCGTTAACTACGATGCCGCTATTGGCATCGTAGTTAACGGTCACGGGTCATGATCGGACCTGGCGGAAAACGATGGCGGTAAGCATTTACCGCCATCGTTTTTCGCTTAGCGCCAGGGTCGTAATGAGGCCCATATGTTCAAATCTTTGGTTGGCATTTGGCACATTCATTTTGACATTCCATTTTAAGTTCAGGACATTATGATCACTGCTGGTTTGCGGCAGAATTTGAAAAGTAATCGCATTATAGAAGGTGAGTGAATCCACAAAGACATAATCAATTATGGAGGATGCATTTCCTCTACACCAGGTAATTTTGGGGACTAAGTCGCCAGATATTGAACCATTGCACATGATCATTTTCCGAGTTTTCATTAGGGTCTTCAATCTTAGACAAGTGAGGTTGTATTTCAAGTTGTGATTAGGTAAAAGCTGCAAATTTAAATCTCCAGCTACGATAATTGAAGTGATGTCAGATGCGTCTGAGATCAAATTCAAAAGGAGTTCTAGCTCCAAAAAGAAATTGTTATCCCCAATGCCTTTCGGATTCCGATAGATGTTGAGTAATGCGATAAAAGTACCTCTCATATTCAATCTAACCAATTGCAGATAAGGATTTGGGGAGGCCCAATCACTTAGACTCCAGTTCTTATGGTTCTTGGTGATTATCATCAGCCCTGAGGAAGGTCTTTCGGATTGGCTTGAGATAGCTGGGTTTAATATAACAGTATGCTCCTCCCATGTAGGTCTTTTGGTTAGCCATGTTTCTTTCAGCAATATAATGTCATGAGGTATTAAGACATCTGCACTGTGGCGTTACAGATGGCTGTGGCCACATGTATTCCAGCTAATTAAAGATATTGTGCTTGGTTTGTTTCTTTGTTATGATTTTTCTTCTTCGTCATAGATCGAAGCTTGATAGATTTTAGCTGAGTTTGAGTTGGTGATTTCGGTAGTATCGATACAATTTTCCTGGTCATATTGTTCCATGTAGTTATTTTTGGATTCTAGGGTTATGTTCCCTCTTTCATCTAAGCACATGGGATCTCTGGCTAACACAAATCCCAAGGCAAATAGTTCCATTCAGGCTTGCCATAACGCATTTCTTGTCAAATTTGAAGGAAGCCAAAGTCTCACCATAGAGTGATCGTGATCTTTGAGAAATTCGACTTGAGCGATATCAATTGAGGTGATGTCATGAAGCGCATCGATATCTTCACAGATTGCTAGAATGCTTGATCGATTGAGTACATAGTCCGGGTATGGAGCAGGTCGTCATTTGAGGATCAGTCTATGATGATTGTTCCATTTTTGTTTATTTATTGCCTTAGATCCAATACCACCCCTGGCACTATTCTCTTTCTGAATAGCCGGTTCCTGTCTTTTTCCAAATTCTTGCTGTTTGGTTACTGTAAGATCTCGATCCACTTCTGTAGTAGATTTATTAGATGGAAATAGTTGCTTGATATTCAAGCTAAAGTAACTTTCAATTGCTTTCGCTATTTACGTGTCTATATTAGCTGCTTTTGAATGCTGTTTCTCACATATTTCAAGATGTTGTCTTTCACGGTTGCCTTGGAGATGATGACTATTGGACTTTTTAGTCATTTCCTGTTGAGTAAAAGACTCTTGCAAATGAGGATGGTTTCTTTCCTCATTTGATGTATCACGCTTTAAATTGGCATTTTGGGTAGAGCTTGGTAACAACTGCTGCACTGCTTGGTGATACAAGGCAAGTTGAGACTGCTGAGGTATTCGGACTTGTCGAATTTCTTGAGTGGCTTGATCTTGTTGTAAAGATTGGGGATTCACATTAATTTCTTGAGTGGCTTGATCTTGTTGTGAAGATTGGGAATTCACATCAAGAGAACTTATAATAGGTATTGGCACGGTTAGCTGATTGTTTTTTGGCTGAAATGTGCTTTTCATTGATTGTTGCAGCTCAAGGTAGTTCTTTATCGAATTCTCAATCTGAGATTTAATATCAGCCAGTATTGAAAAATTCTCTCCATCTTGGTTGACACTGTTCAGTGCATCTCGTTTAGAGCAGCTACCCAAGGATGGGCCACCAGCCATCTGTGTTGTCGGCATTGGGTTACAGGGGGTCAACGCCTCGGTGATGCTTGCTTGTTTAGTTATTAGAGATTGAGCTTGAGCATCTTGAGTTGGAAGTTGAACTGTCACTGGATCGATTCGCACATCTTTTTTCATTGTTTCATTGGACGCTTCATTGCCTTCTATAGTGGCAATCAGTTGATTCAACGGTAGATAGTCTTTGACAATATTGTCAGAGATTTCAGATGGTAACCCAATACTTTTACTTTTAGAATTTTTGGCGGGCTTGTTAGTTGGTATCCTTGAGTTGACTTTTATTTTTGGAATGAGCCGTTTAATAAGGTGTTTAATATTGACCCTTGAACGTATTGCCAGTCGCTCCTGGTTTTTGTTTTTTTTTACAGTTTAAACCACAGTCTTTGGTTTTATCTTTCATTGAGTTGGTATTTTGAAATAAGTTATACATTGCTATGTTAGGAATCTCTGACGATTTCTTGTCTTTTATGGCAGAAGTTGACTTACCATTGTTCGATTGCGTATGCGCAATGGAGGGTGCGTCATCCTTTTGCTGGACAGGTATGCATGCAACATCCTGAATCTGGTCTTGCGATTGTTCTACCGCATTTTCAATAATCATGACAGATTTGTATAAAGAATCTTGAAAAAGAACTTCTTTAATCACATGATTAATTTCCGGTAATTTGGAGTAAGCCTTTTCTTTGGACGCAGCAGTCAATATAGGTTTATTTGGACTCCTAGGCACAATGGCTGGATTAGTCGTCAAATTATGCATCCATGTAACTAGTTGATCCAGTTGCTTGGCTTGTGTTACTAGTTTGGAGTCCAGAGATTCAAAGAGCTTCGTTAATGTGACTATTGTCATATACATTGAATTAAGAGTAATTTCCAACAGATTGTATTGGGATAGCGGTTCCTGTGTTGATCTTGCACATGGAGACTTATTGTTGTTGAAGTAGGGAGACACTTTCCCTTCATTTGCTAATCCAGCTACGGACATGTGTACCGTGTTTTCCGATTTGTCATATAAGCTTGGAGATTTGTACAGACTGTTATTCTGGTCCGAAAACCTAGATGACGAAGCTATGGCTGACAGTTCATCCAGAAGTAAACTCGACCCTTCTTCTCTCTCTTCTAGGTCGATAACAACCGACTCGGTTGAAATAACTTTTTCTTCGTTATACTGGTAATCAGGATTCAAGCTCGACCCTTGTTCACCATATTGTGACTCCTTGTTCTTTGGTACTGATAGGGTGATCTTTTGTCTCTCATCTTTTAAACCATTGGAGACTTTATCAAGCTCTAGGTTATTAGGTGAGTTGGATGTTTTTTCGTTTACGTTGTCAGACTGAACCTGATCCTCAATTAGAATAACTGACACTTCTAGCTGACTTGGATTTAAACATACATCAAGTGACCCAGTTTTGCTAACTTTATATTTCTCAAGTTTATGTTGAGAACTGTGGACACTTGATAAATTGACCTTAATGTGTTCTGTGTCTGTTGTTATTTGTTCCACAGCCGTTCTGAGTTGTGTGTCCGTTATGGAAGTATCGTGAGTGTCAGGGGTGTTCTCCTTATTAAGTTTCTTCGATTTGCAGAAGTCGCGGATATCTCCTTCGCAGGATTTCTTATTGACAGTGTCTAAGGATTGATTGCGCACCTTTCTCTTCAAAATATTGACTTTCGTAATGTTTTTAGGTGTGGATTTCAAAGTCAGAGACGTACTTGATATTTTCAAGTTTGTGGACATTTTGGATCGCAAAAAATATCCACCGGTTTACATCCAGCAGCCACACTCTTCAAGCACTTAGTATCAAATGGTAATGACGCCAATGCCTTATTTTGAAGCTTTTTTTTTTTTTTAATCGTGTCGTTGCACGGTCATTCCAAAATACAGCCCCCACGTACACAAGTCACAGCCGTTCAAAGGGTCTTGCCCCGCAGTCACGGCTGGGTCTCGAGAGGGAGGTTTGTTGAGTCTACGTTGTGAATTGAGGCCATTCAAAGGGCAATGCCCCGAAGTCGCGACCGCAGTTTCCCAGAAGTTAGTAAGGAGCGCTAGGGCATGTAATTAAGTTTGTAGCGCCTGGATATGCACACGAGCCACGGAGAATATTGTACTCCACACTAAGTTTCCTGCGAGCTTAGTTAGGTTAGCTTAGTTAGGTCTTACCTGCAATGTATTGCAGACTGTGAGCTCAGTCTCCCCACGTCCCACCGCTCCCCAAGCAACACAAACAACACACTCGCCGCACTCCGCGACGCTCCGCGTGTGTCCGGTGATTTTGTAGCAAGGTCCGCCTCCAGGCAAATGGACAGAGTAGAGAGACTGGTCGCTGCAGCTCCTCTGACCGACAAACACAAACAACACACTCGCCGCACTCCGCGACGCTCCGTGTGTGTCCGGTAATTTTGTAGCAAGGTCCGCCTCCAGGCAAATGGACAGAGTAGAGAGACTGGTCGCTGCAGCTCCTCTGACCAACAAACACAAACAACACACTCGCCGCACTCCGGTAGAATTATATGCAGTACCCTTTGGGAACACCACACACAATTAAGACTACAAGTGACAGTACAAATTCACCTTTGGTACAAGCCTGTATTACACAGTAAAGTGGTAGCGATGGCTGAGCAGCCAGATTTATCTCAAGAGTAAGTGAGCAGTGGTCTTGAGTAAAGTCAGCCATGCTGGCCTTCTGGTCATGCCAATGTTTGACCAGAGCCTGAACTGCTTTTAAGTTATCACTAGCTTCTGCCATCATGTGTGACATTCTCCTCCGGAGACCTATGACATAGTCAGTCACTCTGGCTGGCTTGGGGAAGGAGCACCCTCCAACCCCTCCTTAATCAGGCCCAATGGACCTCTGACTGGATGGCCATAGAGAAGCTCAAAGGGACTGTATCCAACTCCCTCCTGAGGGGCGTCTCTATAAGCAAAGAGAAGGCATGGCAGTAGAAGGTCCCACTTTCTTTTAAGGGGTTCCTCTAAAGCACCTAGCATGCTCTTCATAGTAAGATTAAACCTCTCTACCAGTCCATTTGTCTGTGGATGGTAGGCTGTAGAGAACTTGTAAGAGACACCACAGTTTTTCCACATGGCTTGCATGTAGTGGGACATAAAATTGGATCCCCTGTCTGAAATCACTTCCTTAGGAAACCCTACTCTGCTAAAAATACCAAGTAGAGCCTTAGCCACAGCCTGAGCCGTAACAGTTCTCATAGGTATGGCTTCTGGGTATCTTGTAGCATGGTCTACTACAACCAGGATAAACCTGTCCCCTGAAGATGTGGGAGGGTCAAGGGGACCAACAATGTTGATGCCCACCATCTCAAAAGGAATTCCCACCACGGGGAGGGACACCAGGGGTGCCACATTCTTGGCTCCACTCTTGCCAGAGGTTTGGCAAGTGTGACAGCTCCTACAGAATTTGTCAACTTCTGAACCCATTTTAGGCCAGTAGAAGTATAAGAAGAGCCTTTGCTTGGTTTTTTGAAACTCAAATGACCAGCCAAAGGTATCTCATGGGCCAACTGTAGTCTGTTTTCAAGGGGCACTACAATTCTCTTGCAGTCCCCAGGGATAGACTCGGTCGGTTCACTGTAGAAGAGGCCATGCTCCCAGCTTAACCTATGCTTTCCAACTTCTTGCCCATCAAGTTGGTTAGCAGCCTGTTGTTGAAGACCCTCAAGAGTAGGACACTCTCTTTGTCCTCTGCTGAAGTCTGCCCTGTTGGGTCCACTTTCTACCAGTAAAGACTGCAGCTCAGGATGGTCAACAGGGTCAAGATCTCCAACCAAAACAGTGTCTTCTTCCAGATCTGAATCTTCAGAAACTGGCTCAACCACACAAGGATGCTCCTCACGCTCTGCCTCAGCAGGTGGAGGGATCACAGGAGTGATCTTGGATAATCTTGGGGATGTCCTTGTTGGTAGCAAAGGGGTGCTGTCTGACTTTTTCCTTGAGGTCTTGGGTTTCCCCTTTGCCTTTTTCTTTCCAGAAATGGCAGTGAGCAACTCCTGTGGAGTGGGAGTGATAGTTTCCTCTATCAACTCCTCTGGAGAGCCTCTCAGGGTCCTCTCCCTTGCAGGCCTAGTGAGCTCCTGTCTCCTCTTACTGGGAGGTCTGGGGGTACTTGACACAACTCCCAAGTTTTCATGTCATTACCCAACAGAACTCTCCCAGGCACTTCACTCTGCACACTAACAGTTATTTTGACAGTCATATCATTACTGGAGAGCTGGTAACGGGGAGGCATTTGCACAGGGCCTCCAGCTAACTTGCTGAGGCGTTTGGGGGCCTTAGCAATATCCTCCACCTTGAAAAATGATTCGTCCACCACAGCTATGCTGGCTCCAGTGTCTCGGATGGCAGGGGTCTCCTGTCCATTCACAAGAACACTATCTTTATAATACTCTTTAGTATTTTCTGGGATGGAATTATAGACATCTAAATTCTGTTGTTCCCACAAGCCAAGGGACACTAAAGCAACACTAGCTGAGACTCTCATGGGTTCATCAGCCAGTAGGTGAAAGGTTCCAATTGCCATAGGTACTTCTTCCTCTGGGAAGAAGGCCAAGGAGACAGTGTGTACCCCTGAAGGGTTACCCTTGCATCTGGGATCCCCTTTCACATGATCAGTTGACCCACAAACATAAAGTTTCCCAAATGTCTTGATGAATGGGGTTTTGTTCTGACCTCCATCTGGTTTGGGTCCAGATGGTGCACTAGCCTAATTCAGTTCTCCCTGTCGTTTACCCTTATGTTGCTGTTTGTGGCCCTCTTTTGGATTGGAGATATTAGAATTCTCCTTGTTATCTTTCTTTGGCTGCTTTCCCTCATCCTTCTTTTGAGTTGCCCCGGAATCCTTGTGAGTAGCCCTGTTGGCAACTCACAAGTCAGCAGCCTTAGCTAACTTCTTTGGATCTATCTCGTTAGAATCAGCCAAGTGCTGTCTGAGCTCAGGAGAGCAGGCATCATAAATTGACTTCAACATAATAAGATTCCTCATATCTTCATAAGTGTTTACTCTGTAACCCTTAATCCAACCATCTAAGTTTTACAAACAGTCACACACCCAGGTAGCCTAAGGGGTACCATCATGCTTTTGGGGGGTCCTAAACCTCTTAGGGTACTGGGAAGGGGTCTTCCCAAATCTAGAAATTAAAGCTAGCTTCACACACTCATAATCCATCCTATCCACCTCCCCCAACTCCATTACAACATCAGATGCAACAGTGGGTAGCCTAGAGAAGAGCCAGGGAAGCAACTGATTCCCTGTAAGACCTTGAATCCCATGGTTATATTCAAACATTGTCAACCAATCCAAAATATCAAGCTTAACCTCATATATACCCACAATTTCTTTAGGCATACAGGGTCTCTTAGGACTGGAAGACCTAGAAGACTCTGGGAGAGAAGCATTTTCAAGAGATAACCTTTTCATTTCTAGTTCCTGATTCAATTCCATTTCTCTGAGCTTAAGTTCTTGGTGTTTTTGTTCAGTTTGAGCATTTATACGTTTGAATTCCAGTTCAAGCCTCATCTTTTCTAGAGCAATGAATTAAGGACTGAGTGTAGGACCTGCTGGGGTCCCAGTGGACAAAGGTTGAGGTTGTTGAGCAGGTAAGGGAGCAGTGAGGCCTACATTATGAGAAACATCTTCTTCCTGTAACTCATCAATAATAGACACATGATCATCCTCATTATTTTCCACGGTTTATAGTCAAAAAGTCGAATCCAATAATGTCGAAAGTCAAAAAGTCGAAAACAAAAAGTCGAAAACAAAAATGTCGAATTTTTTTTTTTGGTTGCTTTTTTTTCGAAATGGGGGGGTCTCCCTCCCCAAACCCCCTTTTTTAAATTTTTTTTTTGTTTTACCCCTTTTTTTTTACCCCCGGAGCCCAAAAAAAATATATAAATAAAAAAAAAAAAAATTCGACATTTTTGTTTTCGACTTTTTGGATTCGACATTTTTGTAATTCGACATTATTGGTTCGACATTATGACTGGACACCATTTAATATGAACCAATTCCATTGTAGAAACAGGGAACTAACCCAGGAACCTTCTACAACTTAAAAACAAGCAGCTACTATTTATGCATAGCAAGATAGGGAAGTATGATGCAAGACTAATAGCATATGGAGAGTATTGATCTAATAAATCGCCATGACGAAAGGAGATATCCCCGTCTATATTTGAAAGCTTAATAAAAAAAAATTACATTTATTTAAACAGACAAAAAAGTAAGAAAGCCAAATCTAAAGTTGATATTGTAACATGAAATTGCCGAAATACAACTAATGAAATATGTATTCTGTTTTTGCTCTTTTCCCTCAAATCCTACCCTTCGCCAACCCCTAAATGTCTGTCTATTATGGAAATATGTTCTTGTGTATTAATGTATAACTAGAATTGCAAATTACTGTTCTAGGATATGGTCTGTTTTGAAAAAGGCCCATAGGCCGAAACACGTGTTAACAAAAGGACATCCTACTGATTACTGAACGACATTAAGATATATGCAACACAGTCTATATGCGTATTAAGCCACTTTTGAGAAATGAACTCTTGAGAATCAGATGGCACTCTTTGCAGCCTGGCACAACTGAAGAAAACTCATCTCAGATATAACTCTGCCCCTTCAGCCCCACCCAAAGTGCTTTACTAATTACCACCCGCTTTTTTACATGTGAAAGTGTAAAACGTATGTAGTCAGGATAACAATGCCACTACCACTTTTCCCCAGATTCCTTTCCCAAACCCTTAATTCTATGTATCTTAGATTCTTGCCCAACTTCGCTAAGACTCATAATAGTCATTCATGGTGGCAATAGAGTTCTCTTGCTCCCTTGTTGAGGACGTCCACCCTGCTTTCTAGTTGGTCTGCCAGAGAGGGGATCCAGGTGCAAACAACATTCACAAATCTGTTCTTTCCCCTTTTCATAAGGCAATGTCTCTGGTGCAAATAGGCTAAGTCTGAGTCTCTCCCCAAGATCTTGCAGTCGCTGGTACAGTCACTCCAGTGGAATCTGGTCCGAGTGGGTGAGTGGCTTGTCCTGGTGTGCTAATCGTTGGAGTAGCTTTGTTAAGGTATCTCTGGTACTTTTGTTGACGCTCTAGTTCCCTCTGAATCTAGTTCACCTCCCTGCCTTAGGGTTCTTAACCTATAATCTCCCAAACCCTGTTTTATTCCATCTTCGCTGAGAGGATGCTCACTTGTGCCTATGGGCTTGGCACTTAACCTGTTCTCTCGACCTGAAGCGGACAGTACCTAGCCTCGTTGAGTTTCTGCCACATGCTTGTTTCTCCTCCCACTCCTCCTAGTATTCATACAGGCTTGTGATGGCTTACTCTCCTCATGACTCCCTCCTCCAATTCCTATGTTGTTTTCTCTACTCCAACTGCCTCTCGCTGTCAAGTTCTTCTCTCTGGCTAGGTGAACTGCCGATAGAGAGATTCCTTTCTGAATTGCCCAAAACCAGAGCTGCATTGCCTCTCTGCACAGTGGCAGTGACCCTACGCCTCCTCTTTTGTTGAGGTAGTGCATGGCCACTGTGTTGTCCGTCATTATCAGGACATTTCTCCCCTGTACTGATGGCAGGAACGCTTTCAGCGCTAGTCTGAACGCTCTCAGCTCTAACAGGTTGATGTGTAGTCTGGACTCCGATGGAGACCAACAACCGCTGATGGTCAAGTCGTTGGCATGGGCTCCCCACCCCATGAGTGAGGTGTCTGTGACTACTGTTATCTCCGGCCATGGTAGCCAAAACAGTTCTCCTTTCAAGATGTTCTCTGGATAGGCCCACCATTGAAGGTCGTGGGCTTCCTTGTCTGGAATCCGGAGGAGATCTGTCATTCTTCCCGAGTATTGTGACCACTGGGTTCTTAGTGCCCACTGGAGAGATCTCATTCTCAGGCGAGCCTCTGGCACAAGGAAGATGCAGGATGCCATGAGGCCTAGCAATCTCAAAAAGTCGTAGGCTGGTAGACGTTGGGCATTTTGAAACTTGGTGACCATCTGCAGAATATCTTGAGCCCTCACCTCTGGTGGCAAGGCTTTTCCCAGGGAAGTGTCCAGGACTGCTCCGATGAACTGGAGTCTCTGTGATGGTATCATATGTGACTTCTTTAAATTGAGGGAGAAGCCCAGTTTGTGAAGGAAGTGGCAGACATAATCTAGCTGGATCTGAGCTTGTTCCGAAGATAATGCTCTGATCAGCCAATCGTCCAGGTAGGGGTAGATGTGGATCCCTTCCCTACTTAGACTTGCAGCCATTACCGACATTAGCTTGGTGAATACCCTTGGGGTGGAGGTCAGCCCAAATGGCAGAACTCGAAATTGATAATGAGAGCCGCCAATTGCGAACCTCAGGTATTTCCTGTGTTTGAGATGGATTGGCACATGGAAATAAGCATCCTGGAGGTCCAGAGATACCAGCCAGTCCTGGATCTGGAGGGCCTGAAGGATCTGAGAGAGAGTTACCATCTTGAACTTGTCCTTCCTGAGGAACTTGTTCAATTCTTGTAAGTCCAAGATAGGTCTCAGTCCTCCATCCTTCTTCGGTATGAGAAAGTAGGGGGAGTACCAGCCCTTGTTCCTCTCCGCTACAGGTACCGGTTCTATGGCACCTTTCTCTAGCAGGTCTACAATTTCCTGCAAGAGGAGCGGATCTGGAACTTTTAGAGAGCTGTGCCCCGGTGGATGACTCTGAGGGATGCGTAGAAAGGGTAGGCAGTAACCTTGGGCAACTGTCTCCAAAGCCCAAGCATCTGATGTAATAGCCTGCCATTCCATCAGATGGTGAGTTAACCTGCCCCCCACAGGTGTTTTGTGTGGAAAGACCTCAGAGTTGTTTGGGGGCGGCTGATGCAGATGCCGAGGGTAAAGAGGCACCTGCTGCTGCTGCGGCCTTAGTACTTTTGACCCGTCCACCTTGGGTGGATCTCCTTTGGCCTCTTTGAGCCGGCTGTCCTCTGCCTTTCCCGAATGCGGAATAATAGCGAAAGGACTTTCCTCTCCCAGAGGTTCCTGAAGGGCGAAAAGGAGTTTGGCGGATTGCAGCTCCTAAGGATTTTGCTGCTGCTTTAGATGTTTGCAACTTTTCCAGACTGTCATGATACTTTTTACCGAATAAAGAAGATGCGTCAAAGGGCATATTCAAAAGTCTGGCCTGTACATCTGGAGCAAAGCCATACTTTCGTAACCACGCATGCCTGCGGATTGTAATACTTGCCGCCATGGCCCTGCTGATACTGTCAGCGGAATCAATGCCAGTTTGAAGAGATTCGCACATGGCATCTTTGCCGTCTTTAATGATGTTAAGGAAGGCTTCCCTTTCATCTCCTTCCGGTATGCAGTCAGCCGCTGATGAAGCACACTCCCACAGTGTGTGACTGAACCTGGCGAGCGTACAAGTGGCGTTGATGGATTTCAACGTCATACTACAAGTAGAAAATACTTTTTTTGCCATAGAATCGGACCTTTTGTCATCCCTGTCCTGTGGAACAGTAGGATAAGCGGATCTGCTGCTTGATGAAGTTGCCGCTTGAACCACCAGGCTCTCTGGAGTTGGGTGTTTTGATAAATATTCAGGGTCAGCCGCAGCTACCCTATACTTGGCTGACAATGTTTTATTGACTGCAGGGATAACCTCAGGGGTTTCCCAATTTGATGACATTTTCCTTTGTAAAGCTGTACAGAAAGGGACCACAGGATCCTCCTAGTATGTCTGTAAGGTCCTCTTGTTGAAAAACAGGTGAAGGCGCAGACCAACCCATGAATTCAATAATTCTTGCCATCAGGATTCTATAGGGGGTTTTGGCATGTTCCCCTGGGTCTGGTTTGACAAATTCCACTTCTGGGGAAGTGTCCAATCCACCTGCCTCATGTAAGGATTCCTGTAGGTCTTTCAACCTTCTTTCCTCAGAGGTAAAATCCTCTGAAACAGGTGGTGTGGTCCTCTGCAGCCCGAAGGGTCTTTCTTGGTCAGAATCCTCCCCTTCTTAATAGATTGAAGATAATCTGTGGTACTCTGACCTCGGAAATGGTGTAATACCCATTTCTAAAGCAGAAGGAGCCAAACTTGTCATTACTGGCCGAGAAAACGTCAATGTCGTCGACAGCTTCGAAGCCGCCGAGACAGGCGTCGAGAAAACCCGAAGAGGCCTCGATGAACTCGTGAGGATCGGGATCCTGCTTGAGGATGTCAACGACGTTCTCAGCGTCGTGCTGGAGGCTCTGTTTATAACCATTGGCTGTGAAGTAGCCGTGGTTTTTTTCTTCTATCGGCGTCGATGATGGCGTCGATTCGATCGACCGATGCATCGAAGAACCCTTCGATAATGGCGTCGATGGCGCCGATCCATGAGTCGGAGGGATTTTCGACGACGGCATCAAAGATGGTGCCTTCCTACCCGATGGCCCGTGGCGCTCTCGGGTGGACTCTTTCGCCGGACGCAACGACTCGCAGCGTTTCGATTTTTTGGGTTTTTCACCCAGGGTATCACCCTCAGCTGTCTTCGAGGGGGTCGAGGCCGCTTTCTCGAAGACGCTTAGCATCTTTTTCCTGAATTCCTCCCACTCAGCCTGAGAGCTGTGTTTTGTGGGGCACGAGACCCTTTCTGGGGAAACAGAAGATGCGGAGGAAGGGGATCTTCGACGTCTCTTTTTTGAGTGTCTAGATCTCGACGAGTGGTGGGAGCTACTTCGAGACCTATAATGGGAATGCTTTCGACGGCGAGGAGACGAATGCCTCGACTCAGCCGAAGAAACTTTCGAGGAGGTTTTGACTGACTTACCTCTCTCAAGCTTCCCCTTGCGCTCCTTCAAGGCTTTCGCCGTCATGGACATGCAGTCCTCACACTCCGAACAATGGTGCTCGACTCCCAAGCACCACAAACAGATCCTGTGAGGATACGTTATCGACATTTTCTTTCCGCAGTCTCAACATTTTTTGAAGCCGGACCGCGGAGTTGTCGGTTCGAATGAGGAAGCCATCGAGTACGAGTTGGTTTTATCGAGGAAATATAAGAGCTTTATCTGACTGAACTGAGCAACGATATTCCGAGGCCCCACGAAGCGTGGAAAAACGGAACTGAGCAATGGATGCCGCGCGTGGCTATTTATGGGCATGGTGAGGTCGGCGCCGATATGGTGGCTGTCGAGGGACACCAACTCGGCGGACGTCGACGCGCAGCGCCCTCTAAAGAGAAAAAATGTCCAAGGCCAGCAAACTGGAGACGAATTATCTAAGATAAAGAATACGTCGGAGGACACAATCCCTTCGAAATTTTCTTTGTTTCCTACATGTTTTTTGAAAGATTGTTGTGCTCGGGAATGGGTAGGCAGTGGGGGTTGGACATGGTGGTAATTGGTTGTGGGGTGAAAGAGGAGATATGGTGCAGGATAATACAACGTAGAAAAGAAAAACACATCACCTTGGGCTAGTAGCATAGAACTAAACAGGTGAACAGACTGAAGGGCAACATAAATCTACATTAAAGATGTGCTTTGTGCTCCGCCCCAGGATGCCCCAGAGCAGGACGCCCCTAAGGGAGTTTCTTGATAAAGGTTTCAGACCGTAGATCGTCCCTGGTTCTTGATGAAATCACCTGATCTCTGCAGGCTGCAGAATGAGTGCCTTTGATCACTACTATTCCCTAATGTACGGTACCAGACTCACAACTGGATTATTTCCCTATTGATTTCCTTTTGTAAAGTGTTTCCTGTCAAAACACGTTCTGATATCAATGTTTAAATACATCTTTAAAAAACAATCGAGCCTATTTTGCAGAGTTTAGGTCCATTTCTCCAAACACATGCCTTCCTAGATTTAGGTGGATACTCTTCTTTTCTCTAATGTTTCAAAAGGATGAGCCCAGCCAGTAAGCTTAGATTTTTTTTTTAAAGAATTGTTTCATATTTTTGGTTTCTCTTCAACCCCAGCATTGGAAAATGTAATGTTATCCTACATTAGAAATGTTCAATTGTGTCAAGCATGTTTGCCCACAATACGTTTCTGACTGGGTATCTCCAGGGCCATTAACAGGTATTAGGTTGTGATTGCTTTAATTCTGTTCATTTCCAGGGGTTGAAGGCTAAGTGTTGAGATGATGTACCCTGCCTGGCCCTTAAGGTGCGTGTCTTAAGGCACTTGAAAGTATCTAAACCCACCACCTACCATATGTTAGGGGGCCCACAGGTGGTGTCAGGAGCCCAACAATCCCTGAATTTGGAAGATTTGTACACAGAGCTGCAAGTCCTTACCATAAGCCCAGCCCAGAGGGAGGGAAGGAACATCAATAATAACGCACACAGGCACACGTGTAGTATGGTCAGCAGCAAGTGGAGAAGGAGAGACGTTTTAGGTGCAGAAGGAGTCAAAGGAAATTAGGAGGGAGGCGTTGAAGGGGCTTGAAGAGTAGGTGAAGGTGAAAGAAGAGAATGTGAATGAGTTCAAAAGTCAAGGGAAGGAAGCTGATGCGGGTGGAATAGTATAGGGAAAATAGACACCCACAGAAGAGAATAAGGCAGAGAAGTTGGAAAGAAAAAGACCACTGAGAAGGCCTGTCCCTGACTGACTGACTGGTTGCAGAGTTAGCTAGAGAGGAGAGACATGGCAAGAGGGGAGTATTGATCTGAATAAGAAACGTGCATGGGGAATTAGGACAGACACTCTCACAGAGCTTTGGGTTTGATAGGATGGGGAAATCAGACAGGGATTGTCTTAGAGAGAAAGAGTGAAGTGTGGTGTGGATTGGAGAGGAATGGTGTGGAATGGAGAGGAATGCTGAATGCTGACACTTGCATTGTTACGCTCACCTGGCTCCCACAGGGGCGTCGCTCGGACCCGGACAGCTGCAACCTCCTCCAACGTGAAGCGTAGTGCAGAGATGACAGACTGGACTGGATCGCCTAATCTCGCCTGCTTGACCCGTAGAAATATTCTCCTGCAAGTGGAGAAAGGGATTCAGCCACCCGTGGATTTTAGTAATGGCACCCCACTGTTCTCCCCACTAATCACCACCGATATTCACTTTCTGTAAGCTCAACTTATGTTTGTAAATGATGAGCTCTCCATCCTGCGTGGAATGCAGGGGCGCGTAGAAACCAGTGACTTCACTGGTTTGAGGGCGTTGGAAGAGTTCCGGATGAATATTGACTCCGAGGTTCCAGGCGAGAACCCGTAGTATAAAGTTCGAAGAGTTCAATATGTCCGATGTGCACTCTTGTACATTCCTTTCTGGTGTTGCAGCTGGGTCCAAGGGAAGATTGTCTTGTGGCAGCTGATGATGTTGAGGTAAGAGTCTGTATTACCCAACACTGTCCGGCAAAAGATGTGTGTGTTTAAATTGCTGGTTTCTCTCTCCTTACAGGTGCGGCATAAGAAGTTGCGTTTTTTTACAGAATAATGCCTCCGGTTGTTAATCAGGTAAGTCTATGGTGGAGAGGTTGTATTTGTTGGCTCTCTCGGCTCACCTTATGTTTCTTTTGTCCCCTAGATGGTGGAATTCGGCGGAGAAAATGATGGAGGCTGTGCCGGATCGAAAAATGCTGTGAGGACTGGTGAGTATGGCGCAGCGCTGCAGCTGACGATGCGATGCGTGTAGAATAATGTCCTTTTCAAGTTCGAAGACGTGATGGATCCGGAATTCAGGTAAGGATTGAAATAATATCTGTTTTCTAACCTTTCCTTCTTCTTTCTTCTATTGCTAGGAGCTCTGGATTCGAGACGGGCGTGGCAGAAGACTGGATGCTGACTGCAGGTACGGTGAGCGTTACGCTGCTGGATGCAGAATAGCACGAAGCATGTGCTGCTGTTCGGGCGTGGTTTAAATAGCCTCCAAAGTAGTTCCAGGTAAGAAGTCCTTCGAACGACACCCGAGTAAAAAACAGTCCCTGTAGAAAAATAGTCCCATCCAGGCCTCACGTTGGCTTGGATTCATTTGCAGCATGGTCTGCATGAGCTAAGTAAAGTCTATGAGCCTGGCGCCTATGGCGCCAGGACTGATTTCTATTATGAGCCTGGCGCCTAAGGCGACAGCACTGAACCCAGACAGCCCCCAGCCGGGGCTGCTGGGGTTTTATTAAATACCTGGATGCCTGCTCACGGGGCTGATGGGCTTGATCCGGATGCCCGGGGGTAGGCATCATGACAGCATTAGGCTGCATTAGACATGATAAATTGCTATCAGAAGGCTTGCATTAGCAGCCTGTAAGGCTTACAGTTATTTCATTGCATTGTAGATTTATACCAAGAGCATAAAACTGCAAATTCAAGATTTGCATTATAGTAGTGTTTGCATAATGCATTGCTGTGCATGAATAAAAGTGTTTTCATTGTTGAATCGATTCATGTGTTTTCTTTGTGTCTTATGTTAGTATGTCCATCGGAGTAACTTAGGAGTAACACAGTGCACAAAAGGCCCTGAGATTCAAGAGCAGGGGGGGCATAGTGATCCACACCCCCCCCGAGGTAGATTTGGAGAAATGACAAATGGCACCCGTAACGCGGGACTTCACTGATGCTGATTGATAACATGGAACAGAGGGTTTAGTCTGCAGAGTTTTGCAGCTGGTTTTTGGATCCACTTATCGATGAGCTGACGAAGAGGTTTGAACATCGTGTGCAGCTGTGTTGTCTGTTCGTTCGTGGGTATAGATATTTTATGTTTGTGTTTTGTCTTTAGGGGGATGTTATGAATTAGAGCATGCTTCGTCCTCAATTTTGTTCACCGTAGGAAGGGGAACGTAATTTTCTGACTGACTTTGAATCCAGAATTTGAATTGGAATTGATCCAGAGTAGTGTTTCATGACTGGTAATTTTTGGGAATGAATGTACATCCATTTGGCCAAGCTAGACAAACAGTTTTTTCTTGACAACGCATGTTGTACTTTGTTTGGAACTCCGCGGAGACTGACTCTTTTTTGGGGAAATCTGCCCTTTGTTTTGGATTCCTGTTGGTTAGAATTTGCGCACAGATTTGGCAAGTCGACGACTGTATCTGCATGTTCAGAGATGTCTTAAAACTTGTTTTTTGAACTCACTTAAGTGTTGTGAGGTTTAGTTGAAAAAATCCCAAGAGTTGAAATATTAGAACTGCAGAATGAGCTCATTTTTTAGTGACTTGAAAGCAATAAGAAATCGTCTTAGACATATGCTTGATGCCTGGGAAGCTTCGCTGGCACCAAACATAATGATTGAAGAGATGAAAGAGAAGAGTGAAGTAGCAGGAACAGAAATGACACCATATATTAGTGACTTGCAAGCAATAATAGATTGTATCAGACATGTAACTGGGAAGATGTCCCAGCAGCATTGAATTACCCATTGAAACCTTTGACAACAGCAGTAATGGGTGGGAACAGAGTTCCTAGAGAAAAAGTAGTAGGGTTGAAGCACAAAGGAGTGTATGGAGAAAATGTGAATATTGTTTGAAGAGAGAAAGAGTTACCTCAGAACAATACGAGAGATAGTGTGACCCAGGCAGTAGTTTGTTCCACTGATAGTGCAGCAATAATTGAAGAGATTGCAGCAACAGCAAAGCAGCAAATTGAACAAGATGTGTGCTAGGAAATAGAGGAAATGGAGAGTGCATTTTTGTTAGATATGTGCAGTTTGCCTAGGGAATTGGCTAGAAGAATGCATAGAGGGGTTGCCTATGAAGATTTGCATTATGAAACTGTATCATTGAAGAAACCTTTGCATGGAAGCAGTTATGCGCATGGAGGCAGTTATCTGAAGCATTTGCAAACTGGGATTGTAAGGAGAAATAAGATGGTGAAAATCTTTGATTTGAATAGTAATGACATTTGTAATGGCATTTTTGGCAGAATGTGTAATAACAGTAGCACTTTGCCTACGATAGGGAGTGAACATTTAGTTTTGTCTCTCGACAGAGAAACTTGGATAGCATTGAAGGAGGAAGTGAATTGAGTGAATCGTACTAAAGTTGGATGTTCTGAGTCATTGCATTCTTTGAATTTTTTGAGTTTGCCGACTGACTGCATGGAGCGAACGGTTGTTTACGTTATGCAGAAACATCGGACGGCATTAGCAGGCTGTTGTTTTGAACAAGGAGTAGGCAGAAAAGGGAAGCAACGTTTATGGAATCTGAATTGCATTGCACATGTGGGAAGCAGTGTCCATTTGAATGAAATCGATTTGTTTTGTCAACATTTAGTGATTCAGCGTTGTGAATACATTATGTTGAAAGGGGAGTATGTGGCTAGAACACATGATGTTGACACAGAGAGTGACACACAGAGGAATGCAGCTGTGCAATTTTTGAATTTGCATTTTTTGAATTATGTGAAGTGGGCTGTCCTGTTTTGTTTTGAGAAAGATAGAAATGGAGGCAGGGGTAATGCATTATGCAGATGGAGAGACAGGCATGGTTAGACAGATGCACTGGCACACTGATACACTGGAACTGATTGGAGTACACTGAGAGAACTAGCATTGATGTCTTTTGAGAGACATGGGGAGTTTAGAACTAGCTATGTGCATTGAAGCACAATAGAGGAATGCTGTTTTGTTTTTGGCTTTGAATACATCTGAAAACCTGATTAAATTGATACTTGCACTTTTGTTTTTTTACATGAAATCTGGAGAGATACCTTGACCAGACCGAGATCTGCAGACCATGAGACCTTGATTGACCAAGATCGCCTTCATGACTGACCAGATTGCATCACATAAATTGACCAGACCATGAATGATGGGTAGCAGCATGACAGACTGAAAGATTGACTAGACCTTGTGATGTGACTAATTGACACATATGTTTTGCAGCAGCATTTCTGGGGAATGTTTCCGCTTTGAGGCCTTAGGGTGTAGCTTTGTCAATGCCTGTGCTCTGAGAAGGTACTCAGAAGACCTGCTTGCTACCTTATTTCCTGGAATGACAACTGGTGCAATGGAAAGTGAAGATACTGACTGTAGAGAGAATAGATACCTTGCAGCATTCTGTGCCAAGATAGAAAGAGAGTGAAAGATGTTCAGCAAAGGAGAGAAACCGGGTTTGTGGGCTGTTTTGTAATCTGTAGCGAGAAGAGAATCCATTTGCAGAAAGCCTTACCTTGTGAACCAGAACCAGACACAAGTTTGGGGCCTAAGGAGATGGAGAGAAATGAGAAAGAGCAGGAAGACACGCTCTGAAAGCATTTGAATTCCCGATGCTAACTACGTTTGAAAAGCAGTGAAGTTCTTGTGGGAGTGAGAGAGAGAGAACATTGATTTGACACCATTGTACTTTGAAATCTGCACTTGCATCCAACGTTGGCTGGTCCCTCATGAGAAGAGCAGGGACTAGACTGGCATGGCACAGCATGAGCTGGCATGATACTAGCATGGCAACAATATGGCAAAGAAATAAGGAGTGAATTTGAATCTGGAGTTTTGGCCTATGTGCAGGGCCACTGAATTGCATTGAATTGCCACTGGAGAGTTGCCATCTGCATTGTTTTGCAACACTCTGAATGAGTGCCACGTGAATAATACATCGGTATCAAAAGAGGATAGACTAGGGAGTGATTTGGAGATAGGGAAAGAGAGAAAATGCTTGAGAATCTGTACTGATTGGCATCAACGATGGAAAGCTTACAGCAGTGAGCATGGATTGCTCTGAAGAAAAGATCTGACACCTGTTGTGAGTAGAGCTTGCAGCAGTGAGGCTCGGACTTTTGTTACTGAAATTGTCTGTTTGCAGGACACACTTGAGTTCCGTTTGCAGCTGGAACTACTTTTTGCTTTGGGCTATGCTTTGATGCCCATACACATGTTTACTGAACACTCGCTCATTGAACACATTTGTGAACCATCTGTGAACACTCGCTTTGTTGATGTTCCTTGGCTGAAAGATTTGCATTAGAACTGATCTGTACTGATTTGGAATTTTGCACAGATGTGAGGACACACATACTGATTGGCTACAACTGATTTGATCACAGACTGACATGCAGTGAGAGACTGGAATCTGGGGTCCATGAGGAGACCACTGAAATGATCTAGACTGTAAATGTAACTTAATTGGCCTGCATGACCAATACACTGAAAATATATAAACTGATATGAAATTAATGTTTTGACACCTTGACACCTGTGAAAGAGATATTGTCATTTTGTGCTTGACACACTGGAATTGAATACATTCTGGATGTCCACAGTACACATGCATTGATTCTATGCATTGCATTTTCGTTTTGAATATTCTGCTTGTAGACATTTTTGGCAGACACTTCTGTTTTTTCCCTTTGAAATTTTGCTTGATTTAGCATGCCATTTTGAGACATGTTTTGACAACTTGCATGTTAGTAATGATTATATAATGATAGGAGGAGAGATTGTATAACCAGATTGTATGGAGAGGCCTAGTTTGTTATCATTAGAAATCCATTACTAATCTAGATACTCATTGTAGTGAATCATTAGTAATTCGTGACCCATTTAGCGATTCAGTTATCCATCATTGCATCCTGATTAGTTATCCATTATCCACATAATATGTATCCATTTGCATTTGCTATAGAATGAGGCCTGTTATATTTGAAGTGCCTTGCTAGAGACATGTAGACACATGTAGAAATATGTGTTATGTATTATGGATGCATTAGAGACAGCACGCATGAGTGTGCACTTAGAATATGCATTTATAGACACGCATGAATCTGCATTGAACACTATGTATAGCGCTTGCCATTGTGAGAGAAAGAGTAAACGCTAGACAGAGCATGTAGCTGGCTCCTAAGCCATCCTGAATGAGACAGACAGAAGAGAAGCGCCGCGGCCTGCGAATGTTGTTTTGAGTTACTGTGAACGTGGAATGCGTAAACAGTTTGCTTGGCAGACAGAGATTAGACGTGACTCTTGTCTGAGAAGAGAAGGGAAGCTGGCTTTATCAGCAAGCCTGCCTGGTGTGCGCAGACAGAGATGGTGGGGGTCATGCAGGGAGTGCTTTGCCTCTCACACACAGAGAGACAGAAAAGAGGGATTTCAATGGTGTGAATGGAGGAATATGATGGTGGGATGGTGTTTTGTAACACAGACAGAAGAAGGCCATAGTATAGATATGATGTACAAATGTCACGATGACAAGAACACACAGTAACTGTATAGAACAAGAAGTGCATAACAGACCTTTAGGCACTGCTGGGATTTAGAAATGCTGACAGAGACAGACAAGTGAATGCTTAATGTAATTATAGAATGTATGTACGTCATTGAATAGTATAACCAGAGGTATGCTGCTCTCTGAGTTCTAGTTGGAGATGGAGTTCTGAGCTCTGAGATGTAGTTGGAGATCTAGTAGTGGGAGTTCTAGTTGGAGATCTAATTGAAGTTCTAGATGGAGTTTGAGATGCAGATGCTCTCTGACTGATAAGTTCGAGGGAGCTGCTCTCTGAGATGGAAGAGAGATGTTTGGCGGTGGCATAGGAGGGAGTTTTGGATGGAGCTGCTCTCACTGAGAGAGGAAGCATTGGGGAAGCATTCTGGTGAGAGCTGATGAGATTGATCTGGCAGAGAGAGTTGGCAGGAAGACCAGACCACTGAGAAGGCCTGTCCCTGACTGACTGGTGTCATGTACCATCGCAATAGTCCCTTCTGGACTTCCTGGTCCCTGACCTATAGAGGCTTGCACTCAGCAGTACTCCCAACATGGCCACCAAACGCGGAACGCTGTGTACCAGTTTCCGCGTCGCACGCATCACGTTCCATAAAGCTGACACACCCCCGCGGCTCTGCGCATCTCAATGCTACCACTTACTGTGGCTAGACGTGTGCTGTCGTAGTTCGCTCTCGTTACTTCTTGTTTCCTGGTTCCTGGTCCCCATTTGTTACCTCCACATCCTTTCCTTGTCTTCACTTCATCCCAGACCTCCGAATACTCGCTTCTTCCAGGACTTTCCGGGCTTTCTGAACGATCAAGGACTCGGACACTGAACGTACGCTGGACCCCGAGGACTCTTGCAAAGGGTTGTACAAGGCCCGCACTGTACGTAGGAAGACTCCATCGAAGAAAGAACACAGACAGGTGAGAAGGGGGGAAACCTGTGACAGGTTGAGACGCCAACAAACCGACACTGATACTGACATGGAGGCGGCAGTCCAAGACCTCATGCGCGGCATGCAGGAGTTAACAACAGAAGTTCAGAATCTCAAAGCTGAGAATGCCGCATTAAAACAGTTAGTCCTCTCACGTGATTCCGCGACCAAGGAAAAGGTATTGCTGGGTGGAGTAGTGGATAAATACGATGGTTCATCCAAAAGCCTTCGCAGATTTCTTGATTCATGTTTAGTCCACTTTACCTTTAAGCCCTATTACTTCTCTACCCCCAGGGCAAAGGTGAGCTTTATGATTTCACATATTTCCAGGGATGCTCTAACTTGGGCTATGCCCTTGGTTAATTCTGGAGATGCCCTCCTGGATGACTATGAGGGGTTCGTACAGGCTCTAAAGGCCATGTTTGACCGCCCAGAACAGGTATACAGTTGCCAGGAACGACTACTGGATTTCCAACAAGGTTCCCAGGATATGCTGACCTATGTGACACGCTTTAAGCAACTGGCCAAGGACGCAGATTGGTCCCCGGAGGTCTGCTTTACCCTTTTTCGAAGAGGACTGAATGAGGAAATAAAAGATGTGCTAGCTAGGGTAGCACGCCCAGGTTCCTTCCAGGCTCTTATGGATCTCTCTTTACAAATAGACTTCCGTATCCAGGAAAGGAAGGCAGAGAGGAAGAAGACTAAAGCGCCTTGCCAAAAGGCCTCCATAGAACCTTCCTCTAAACCTGAGCCCATTCCTGCCCCCACTACAGAACCAGAACCTATGCATTTGGGGGCCTTCCGTGGACCCATATCCCCGCAAGAAAGAATGCGACGGATTCACACTGGGCTGTGTATGTATTGTGCCTCAGATAAACATCTTGTGAGAGAATGTCCCTTAGCTCCTCCACGGCGTTCGGGAAACGCCATCTCCCGATCCTAGATGGAGCACAGCTTCGGGAGAGAGATGTTTGCTCCACATCTATTCCATCCTTGAACTCTCCTGGACAAAGCAATCTTGTGATCTTGCAGGCCTTTCTATCGCCATCCAAGAAAGTAACTTACCCCATTTTGGCATTGGTGGATTATGGGGCCATGGGGATATTTATAGATCAAGATTGGGTCACTACCCACCACATTCCATATGAGACTCGAGGCATAATGCAGCCTGTAGAAGCTATCGATGGAAGACCCCTCTCTTCAGGACCCATCACCTTGCAAACCAAAGAAATCCAGCTCTCCATAAACCATCATGAAGAGGTTATCAAATTTGACATCATAAAGTTTGCCCATTATCCAATGGTACTGGGTATGCCTTGGTTGCAGAAGCACAACCCAAACATCAACTGGGCAGCAGGATCCTTGTTTCTTGGTTCCGAACATTGTATGTCTCATTGTCTCTCCCTGGATTCCTCGTCAACAACCCCAGAAAGTGCCTCGACAAAACAGCAAGGCCCATTCACAGTCTCAAATATTATCCAGGTTCCTCGAGCCTATCAGGATTACACTGATGTGTTCTCAACTGCTATTGTTAAGTCTCTACCCCCTCACAGACCTGAAGACTGTGCTATTGATACTGAACCTTCAGCCGTGATTCCTTTTGGAAGGATGTTCATACCGTCCGAGCCAGAGAAAAAGGCCCTCCTAGGGCCTTCCTATGCAGTAGGTGATAAGGTCTGGCTATCCTCGAAACTACTGCCTCGGCATTTACGACCAAATATTATTGGGCCTTTTCCATAAAGGAAATTATTAACCCAGTGGCCTTCTGACTCAAACTACCAGACTCCTGGAAGAGGGTCCACCCAATGTTTCACACGTCTCTACTGAAACCATACGTCCAGTCCTCCCGGACTGCTCCAAGGTCTAGCACTGTGATTGTCAATGACCAGCTCGAATATAAAGTATCCAGAATATGTGACTCCAGGTACAGACGTGGTCAGCTACAATATCTGGTCGAATGGAAACTGCCCCCTCCCAGTGAACGCACCTGGGAACCATTCTCAAACCTCAGTCCCCCAGATTACTCAAAAAGTACCACCTTATACACCCCGGCAAACCCGGAGGGACAGGCCTTCGGAGGAGGCATGCTGTCATGTACCATCGGACTCGTCCCTTCTGGACTTCCTGGTCCCTGATCCATAGAGGCTTGCACTCAGCAGTACTACCAACATGGCCACTGAACGCGGAACGCTGTGTACCAGTTTCCGCGTCGCACGCATCACGTTCTATAAAGCAGACACACCCCCGCGGCTCTGCGCGTCTCAACGCTACCATTTACTGTGGCTAGACGTGTGCTATCGTAGTTCGCCTCTCGTTACTTCTTGTTTCCCGGTTCCTGGTTCCCATTTGTTACCTCCACATCCTTTCCTTTCCTTGCCTTCACTTCATCCCAGACCTCCGAATACTCACTGCCGAGTGTACGCTTTGCTGTTTCCAGGACTTCCCAGGCTTTCTGAACGATCCAGGACTCGGACACTGAACGTACGCTGGACCCCGCGGACTCTCGCACGGGGTTGTACAAGGCCCGCACTGTACGCAGGAAGACTCCATCGAAGAAAGAACAGACAGGTGAGAAGGGGGGAAACCTGTGACAACTGGTTGCAGAGTTAGCTGGAGAGGAGAGACATGGCAAGAGGGTAGTATTGATCTGAATAAGACACGTGCATGGGGACTTAGGACAGACACTCACACAGAGCTTTGGGTTTGATAGGATGGGGAAATCAGACAAGGATTGTCTTAGAGAGAGAGAGTGAAGTGTGGATTGGAGAGGAATGGTGTGGAATGGAGAGGAATGTTGAATGCTAACGCTTGCATTAGGCTGCGTTAGACATGATAAATTGCTATCAGAAGGCTTGCATTAGAAGCCTGTAAGGCTTATAGTTATTGTATTGCATTGTAGATTTGCACCTAGAGCATAAAGGTGCAAATTCGAGATTTGCATTATAGTAGTGTTTGCATCATGCATTGCTGTGCATAAATAAAAGTGTTTTCATTGTTGAATCGATTCATGTGTTAAGAGGAACACAGTGCACAAAAGTCCCTGAGATACAAAAGCAGGGGGGGGCATAGTGATCCACACCCCCCGAGGTAGATTTGCAGAAATGACAGGTCCATAAATTCTCACATATGGATAGGGTTCCCGTGATGTGGGGTGGATACCTTACGAAAGACCTGCAGCTTCCCTGCTTCCGTGATCACTTGCATCCCATCCTCACCCCTCAAGGCTTTTGATTGATTGGTTGATATTTTATTTCTATCGCGCTTGTACACAAGTGTTTCAGAGCGCAACAAGGCAAGGGAGAGGGAACAGGGGAGAACAGAACAGCGATCTTACTAGGCCCAGTGACATTGAGATCGCGCAAGTGCATAGGAAAGCTCTAAAATAATTACGAGTTGCTGCTTTCTTGAGTTTAGATGCTAACAGCGTATTCCCCTTGTTTACGCTATAATATACCTCCTTCCCAATCATATGAGTTTCCAGGGCTTGTCTGGCTGTTCTGAGGTCCCGTAGTGAGCGCCTATTCCCTTTTGTTGCATGCTCCCTCTCTTTCTCTTAAACTATCCCCTCCAGCATGGCCCGATGTAGATTCAGAGTTTTACACCATGCCACTAATTGCCCATTGATGAGCTCCTAGCCCACCCCCCAAAAGAACGCTTTCCCGTCATAGCACACATTGTGGGGTGCATTTAAAGGCCCCAAACAGAAGTCTGTTTAACATGAATAGCAAGATTTTAAACACTGAAACAAAAATGGCCTGGCTTTTGTTTTTGTTTTTCAAGTAAAGTTAAAGAGCCATGTGGAGAGGGTCTACTTGTCATTACCAATGGACAAGAAGCATTTTAGTTCACAAAAAAAGGAGGAATCAAAGATCCCTGTCACATGGAAAACAGGATTTTTATAAACATTGAAAACAAAAACGGCGTGCATATGTGTGTGCAGATAAAAACGGATTTCAAAAGCAAAAGTGAAAAACAATATCACTGCTCACAGAACAATGTCAGGAAAACAAAACATGATCTGTGGGTTGACAAAAGCAATGTATTTTATGTTTCACCTACAAAACTGTAGTGACATTTGAAGAGACACTTTGTCTTCATGGAAAATGTCAGCCCAAGACAGACCCTGTTTTTGGCTGTGGGCAAAACCTCACAAAGGAAAACTCCCACTTCCAGCCTGGATGTCACATCTCCCATCTAATGACCACCCGCAATAAAAATGTGCTGCTAAAGGCGTCAAAAGTCAGTGTTCTCCAGACCTGCTTGCTCTGAAAGCAGGGACTTCAAGGAAAGTCGCCCTTGGCTGGAACATGACTAATATTTATGAAAATGTTTGTTTGTTTGTTTCTTTATTTGTAGCGTGCACCAGACCCGAAGGTATCAGGGCACGGAGATAAGAATGCTTTAGGCTTACAAGTCACAAAGTTTCACAGGCATCACAATACAAATAAATTTGAATACAGAAAATATTACAGGTGCATAACAAAAATGTACAACATTCAGATAATACAGGTCCTCGCAGCGGGAGGCAAAGGTCCAGTAATTTGCCTGGTCTAGTGGCTCGTGCAGTTATGCTATCGGTCATTTTCTTTGAGCCATTTGATCATGTTTAATCTGAAGAGTGGGTAAGATTGGTGGGAGGGAGTTCCACAGTTGGGCTGCTTCGACGTGGAATCTATTTCCCCCGGTTGTCGTAATTTTAAGGGGGGGCGGGGGCTGATAGGCAGTTTCTATAAGCTGCTCTAGTAGGTCTGGATGTGACTCTTCTTTTGATTCTCTCTGTTAGGTAGCTCGGTGCCGCATTATTAAGGCATTTGAATGTTAGAGAAGCAGTTTTAAGTTTAATTCTGTCAGCTGTAGAGAGCCAGTTGGATTGTCTTCTGATCGTTGTTATATGTTCTCTTTTGGAGATTCCTAGTGCCGCTCTAAGGGCATTGTTTTGCAGTATTTGAATTTTCTGCGTGATATATTTATTGGATCCCAAGTAGAGGGCGTTACAATAATCCAGTTTGGACATCACAAGTGCTCTTGCCAGTGTTGTGCAACTGTTTGAAGAGAGGCACGGTCTAGCTGCTCTGATTAGCTTACACGTGTAGGCTGTGGATGATGCCATAGCATTCACTTGTTTTGCCAAGGTGAGGTTGGAGTCAAGGTAAAAGCCTAGTGTTTTTACCTCCTTTGCAACTGTAATGATGTACCCAACTATGACAAATGATGTGTAGTCCTGGCTAAGTTTCTTGATGTTCTGTGTAGTTCCCAGTATGATGAGTTCCGTTTTGTCATCATTCAGGCATAGACCATGACGAGCCATCCATGCCTGGATGATGAGGTATATCTTATTGACCAAGGCCAAATCCTGTTTGTAATCCCCAGAAAGTGGGATGAGAATCTGGGTGTCATCTGCGTAATTGGTGTAGGTGACACCTAGAGAGTCCAGATCATGAAACAGGGGCTTAGTGAAAATGTTATACATGGTAGGGGAGAGACATGATCCCTGGGGTATGCCACAAGTAATAGGGGCAGGGTCAGCAGCTGCTGATGTAGAGAAGACGCTCATGGTTCTCTTGCTTAGGAATGATATGATCCATGCTATAGCATGGGGCAAGAAGTGTGCTGCTGACTCTAGGTGGTTGCAGAGCACTTTGTGATCCACCAAGTCAAATGCTGCTGAGAGATCCAGTCGGAGAAGCAGGGCAGTTTTTCCTTGGACTCTCAGAAGGTCAACCTGGGTCTTAAGATCAATGAGTGCTGTTTCAGTGCCGTGTTGTGGTCTGGAACCTGATTGCTGCAAGCCTAGGAGTTGGTGCAGCTCCAGGAATGTCTGTATCTGTAAGTAAGTGACTCCCAATAAAGGAAAGGATCGTATTCAAAGCCCTGACACTGACCCACAAGTGCATTCACCTCTCTGCTCCAGCATACCTCTCTCAAAGGATCCACCCCGTCTCCACTACCAGGCCAACCAGATCACCGTACACCAACATGCTCTCGGTGCCACTAGTAAAAAGAGTAAAAGCGGATGGATCCAGCTTCCCCTATCTCGCGGCCACTCATTGGAATGCTCTACCTCCCACTATCCGAGGGGATGCCTCACTCACCACCTTCCGCAAAACTCTGAAAACTACCCTCTTCACATAAGACCCGACACACCAGCACGAATACTTATCATATATGTTGTAATATACGTCCCAATGCAATATCTGTAACAACAGTACGATATCTTGTAGTATTCATAATGTGTTAACTATCGCTTTCATGCCTTTACCATGTAACTAAGTTATTGCAAGTAACAGCGCCTCAATGCCCCTGGGCTTCTTGCGCGCTATATAAATATAAATAAATAAATAAATAGGCAACTCTATCTAGAATCTTTAGTAAAAATGGCACCGTGGTGATAGGCCTGTAGTTTGTGGGTATGGCTGGGCCTAGCGATTGCTTCTTAAGGAGGGGGAGGACCCAGCATTCTTTAAGATTACTCAGTATGGTACCTGAGGAGAAAGAGGAGTTGATGAGTTTAGAGATGAATGGAGATAAATCTCTAGCAGCATCTTTTATTATTTGAGCAGGGAAATTGTCACCTCAGCAATTTGATGGTTTAAGCGATAAGATAATTTTTTCATCTTCCAATATGGAGACTTTGGTGAAGTGAAATCTTTGTTCGGATTTGGCAGTGGTGCTTGGTTTGTCGGTTTGGGTAGTTGTAGGAGGTAAGTTTAGTTTTTTCTTATCGATTTTAGTTTGGAGGGTAGCAATTTTGTCGTTAAGGGCCTTCTGGATGTCAGAGCACCATGTTTTATTTTTGACACAGTTATCAGGTATGGGGTTCTCCAATTCTTTTAGTATTGTAAAGAGCTCCTTGGTTCATGATTTTGCTTGCATTATTCTAGTGTCATGGCTTTCTTTTTTTCCTCGCTTCATTTCAGATTTGTATTTAGTTGAGATAGTGGTAAGGGTGGCTTTGTTCTCCTGAGGGTACTAGTCTCAAGAGGCTTTGCACTTGCGTTTTTCTTTTCTTAGTGGTTTTAGGTAAGTGGTAAACCAGGCATTTAGGTGTGCTCCAGGTTTGCTGTTTCTCATTTTTAAGGGGGCGATAGTGTCTAAGGCATTGTTCATGACTGTGTTAAACTCGTTGACTAGAGATGAGGGATCTATTGTGTCAGGCAGTGAGTTTAATGTAGGTAAAATTAGTGGCAATAACCTGTCTATAGTTATATTTTTTTGATTCCTTGTTAACATTGGGGGTGCTGCAATATTATTTTGTGGTTGAAGAGTTTTAACGTCTGTAGAGAAGGCTATAAGAGCGTGATCAGTCCATACTTGAGGACTGATAGACATAATAGTTGTGTTACATTTGTGGTCAGCCACCCAGTCTAGTGTACGGCCTGTCTCGTGGGTAGGCTGTGTCACTCTTTGGGTAAATCCGAGCTCTGAGAGGGCATTAGCAATGTTTAAGGCTTGTACATCTTTATGATCATTAAAGCCTAGGTTTAGGTCTCCTAAGAGAAGGGCTTGGGATGTATTTTTTAAGTTATCTGAAAGTATCGTAGAGATGTCCTCTTCGAAGGAGCCAATGGGTCCTGGTGGCCTATAAATTAGGTGTATGTTAATAGTTTGTGAGTTCGATGTTAGGAGCTTTACGGTTAGGGACTCACAGGATTTAGTATGCAGGGGTGTTTCTATTCTTATGGACAGATTAGTTTTGGCAATGAATGCTAAGCCTCCTCCACAGGAGTTGGTTCTGTCTTCTCTGAAGATAGTGTAGTTGGTAGGCACAGCGAGCATCAGGGCTGGGCCAGCCGCTTGATGTAGCCACGTTTCCGTAATGGCTAAAAAGTCATAGTTGCCTATTTATACAAGGTCAGCAATTTCAGTAGCATGGGCTATTAGTGATCTGGCATTGATAAGTGCTCCTTTGAGAACAGGGTTGGGTAGGGCCAGTCTGTTATACTTGACTGGGCTGGTTTGTAGTTTGTGGTATTTGTCTATTTTGTCAATGTGATTGGTGGTGGCACTTGTTAGGGAGTGGTTTTGTTTGGTAGTGTCATTGTGATGACTTCTACTATTTGCGCATGCAGTAAGGTACCTGGCGGGTAGTTCATAAATCTTAGGTAATCTCGAACGTACTTTAGAATTCCTGCGCGTGATGTCGCTAGGAATGTTGGTTGTGATAAGATTGGGAGTAGGAACATTTTCTAAAGTCTGATGCTTGGGGTGGTCATGTACAGTCTGTTGTTACAGTTACGGCTTTGACTAGGCATGTCTAGAAGAGGTATGCTCGTGGGAGGCAATGTCAGCCTGAGGGAAGTCATAATGAGGAAGATAATAAACATTGTAAGCAAGACACATGTGCATAAATCATGGCAAGAGCGGTAATGCTGAAAAGGTAAGTCACAGGCAAATCAGGCTAGATATAAAGTTAAACAGTATGTACTGTAGGCGATACCATGGGTCAACTGCAGTTCAGTTAAAGAGACTTTAAGTTAGCGGGGTGTGGTTATCTTGAATGTACTTTGTGTCGATGCTAGACAACGTGATTAGTGGCTGGCAGTAGTACGATGTCAGATAGATATAAAAGCAACAGTATAAATGGTCAGCGTGGCATTGTGACTACGATACATGTTGACAAGGCATTCAGGTTACAGCAAGTGTGATATATATTGTAGAATTTGTACGTTGCACGTATACTATTCATATAAGACACTAGTGGAACACGTATTCTGACACACGATAAACAAAATCTCAAGAAAAATATATCGAATGAGGTATAGGCGAGGCAGTTTGTTTCATGAGTCAATATGCTGGCACTGAATGTGCAGCAACAAGAGAATAGAGCAGTAGGCTATGTGTAGCTTGCTCAATAGAGTTGTAGTTATCAGCTCGGTGGAGAGTATGATGCAAACTCACCTAGGTAAGGCTTGCAAAGGTAGTTATGCGGCAAATAGTTTCATGGCCCCCGGCTCCTGTGGCGCTCTGTCAGCTCCGTCAGCACACCTTACTTCATAGGCTGGTTAGTAGCATGCCGGCTATTGGGAAATTAATTGGGATTAAGGTACAGGCTGACCCAGTGAAAACAAATGGCCGGAAGCAGAGATTGTTATTTGTCCCAGAGGAAGATTCACAATTAAGTTAAAAGGACTATTATCATTTAGGTCTTTTTTTTCAGCAACCATTATGTGGGTTGTGTTTGTTTTTGTACCATTTTCTTTGTCATTTTTAGGCAATTTTGGGGATATAAAATGCATCTACCTGTGACTCTGGCAACTGTAACGGCCAGTTAGACTACGTTTCTGACTGATATGAACATGTTCCAAATGTGAGAGTTGGTGAGCCAGTGGAAAATGAAATGAGGGATATGCTTAATAACTTACATCTTCATAACTGTTATGCTTTTTATGGAAATGGCAGAAATGTGCTACATGGCCTTGCTACATCATACGGATTAGGTGGTCGGCTTATCTAATTCTCCATGATTAGCTAAATCAAAAAATATGTTTAGTATGGCAGTTGCTAGTAAAATTATAAAGTTGTGATACATAACTAGTTTTTGCCAAAAAGTTGAAAGGAGAACAAAGGGGCGGTTGCAAATGGGAATTACCATACATTGTTCCAGACCCCTAAACCAATCCTGACTTGGAAGCTGGGTTGGGAGGAGAGAGAGGGGTAACTGTCCAATCCTAGTGGCAGGAATTACTGCAGGGCACTTCCCCAAGATTGTAAAATTGGTGTTGCCATTGCTGCTATATAAGGGAGACAGAAAAAGGAGAAAGACAGGAGGACAGAGAGAAGAGACAGCCCATCAGAAAGGCTGCTGAAACTTATCATCTGACAGCTGTAAGGAGACACCATAGGAGATTTCTGAGAGTGCATCTGGGTGGAGCTGTCTATTTCTAGGAAGGTCTCAAAGCTGAGTGGGTCCTGTGGTGAAAAGTGGGAGGCCATCTTTCAGAGTGGAGTGACCAGACCCCTGCCCTATCTTTCCAGAGTGGCCTTGAGATGCTGCTGCTATTCCTGAACCTTAAACAGGCTTGCTATGTAAGTAGAACTAAGCCCTAGAAAACCAAAAGGTGGGGGGAGTCTGCTTTCCTTGAATCCTTTCCCTTTAGGAAAATGAGTCCCATAAGACACAGAGTGGGACAGGGTAAGTATGGGGAGCGACCCAGAACCAGAAACTATTCAACCCCAAACATGTGAGCCAAACAGAAGTGAAATGGAGTGGGTGTCCTTTCTCCAAACCGGTTCTGAGAACTGTTGGTAACGGGGGACAGCGAAGGAGCTGGGGTAAAAGAAGATTCCCAGACTATTAGGGAGAATTCTCCAGAATGGCCAATTTCCCTTACCTACTGAGTCCCTCAGCAGCTTTGCTGGATTTCTAGGATTAATTTCTTTCACCTGGTAAGAGTGTGAGCCTTTTTTCCCACTCTTACATGTGGTTTGCTGTGTGTGTGTGTGTAACAATCTTTGTGTTCATAGACTGTGCAGCCTCACCTACTCCACATGCATCATTGTTTTACTGTGTGTTACACAGCACTTTCAGTGCAGTAACACAGGGTTGTCTTTTAGACTTCCCAACTCAGACTCCATTTTCTGGGACTGACTACTGTCTCCCAGAACATGTAAAGTTGCCATTGACTTTATTAGTCTCTTTAAATCCACAGACCCAGTACAAACTATCTTACATAGAGTACTGGAAAGGGTTACTACTTATACCTTTTTGTCTGTTTCTCTTGGAGCACTGCTTCACTCCCTTTTCATCAAGACTTGGCTGGTGGCAGTGGTAACTACCCTATTTTTCCTACTGCGGTTATCTTAAATTACCTTGGTATTGTTTTAGGCTATCTTGGTAGGCTCAAACTAAAACCCGCTAGACCATATACTTTTTTATACGGTTCCGGCTGGGTTTATTCGCCATTTCTTTTTGAATATGTATTTCTCGTGTTTTACTCCGCGCGCTAAACCAGGTTTGGTCCCTTTGTTCACCGTCCTTTCGCGGGCTTCTACACAGAAGCCCTACTTAGGCGCCTGAAAGTCTGGTTAGGCAGGATGTGAGGGAGGAGGTTCTAGGACCCCTGCCATGGGTCCCCTTGGTAACCGAGGTCGCACTCCTGTTTGATTGGCTAGGTGACTGTCCCGCCAGGACAGCAACCCTGCTGTGTGATTGACAGCCAGGCTGTGTGAATGGGGGAAAACCGCATAGAAAGCAGGTCTCTGAGACTAGAAAGACAGAGTCGCCACTGGAACGAAAGAACTGACAAGGAGCTGAAAGAACAGGACCCCTATAACGACTGAACCGCCCGCTAAAGCGCTGCTGCAGGTCTGAATCTTCAGACTCCAACGACAGAGAAGATCCACCAGGAATCTTTTTCCCCTGAGCTGGTGGTTATGATTTCACTAATGTGATATACATTTCATACAAGAATGGATCACCATATGTATCATTAATATCTGTGTGTATAGATCATATTGTCAAATTACTGTGAATGCAAGCAGACGTCCAAGGCCAAATGATAATATGTTATTGTATAGCACTTACGATTTAGCTCTTTTTTATAGAACAAATATGCATACAATATCACCCAACCTGTGTTGGTACTCATTTATCGACCGCAGAAGGATGAAAGGCTGAGATGGCCTTGCTGGGAATCGAACCTGCAACCTGCAGATCACACACACATCGCAGCAGTGAGCGCTCAACCCACTGAGCTATCATACCGGCTATCGTAAAATTAGCAATTATTCTGTAGTGGATACCATTAAACTGGTAACTGAGATTTAACAGCAGACCAGTTAAGTTCATCTGCAGGTCTAGTGCAAAGTTGGCTGCATGTCAAACCTGCATGCATCTACTTTCAGGCTTCTAAGGTTGGCAAAATAGGAAAAGCAGAGCACTTACAGGACATCCCAAACTCTGAGCACTCGTTAGTTCATACTGTATGAGGTAACAATTGCTCAGAGTATGCAAACAAACATTCTAAACAGCATGCCAAGGAGAAGAGAAAGATAGATATATTACAGCAAAGCATTAATTGTGGCACAATGAATGAAGTCAATGGCCACTTGATGTGCTGTGGTCAAATATTTCTACACTGTACAGAAGCTTTTAGGCACAAGGATTTTATCAAGTGACCGAAGACACCGAGATGGAATGTCTTGTGATGATTATAACAGAGACAACGGCAGAAGAAAAAACCATGCTTTCAAATAATGTTTCATTTTTTTCTTATCTTTTTTATTTTTTTTTTCAAACCGGCCCAGGCGTGGGCAAAAACCGACCCCCAGGGACTACACATGAGTTTGGCCCGGCCATGGGCCGATTGGCCGATGGGCCAATCCAACCCTGGGCAGAGGGCCTTGGTGCTCATCTAAATCACTGGTTGTGGCAGGGTTTCTTTATCCTCTCCTGCTGGGTTCAGCCCTGGTGACGTGTTAACCTGCATCTTGCAAAGTTAGCAAGTGCTGCTAATTTCAAAATTCAAAGGAGCCTCACTAATGGACCACCTGATTTTTTATTGGAGGGCGTGGGAAGGCCAAATCTGCTTTGCGGGTGCTGGAGCAGCAGTGGAATCCTATAGAGGAATGCTGAAAAGACAACTCAGCAGTTTAGGTGACTGTTGCTGAGATGTTATATGTTTAGACCTTCTTATACATCATATGGCTTTTGTTTATTTCTGCTGCAAAATGTGCTGTAAAATGTGTTATTTCAACCTGGGGTTGGGTACAGCTCCCTCCCTCGCATCACTCAGTGTGGTAATCTCTGGCCCCGTAGAAAAAATCAAAAGCTGCTACCCATTAATATATGAACAGTAAGTGAGCATATCTTAAAGTGAAATATAGAATCTTAGTTCAGTTGACCTTTCCCTTTAGAAGAAAGTGCACAAGACAAATGAGTAATTTTTTTTTCTTCAAGAAAAGTCATCAACAAGGCCAAATAATCTGAGAGAGGAGAATTTCCCATAACTATGCTGGCAACGTATAAAAGGTGCACACCTTTTAAACCCAACAATTTATATTGAAATATTTCTAGGAAAACAGAACCCAAACAGGAGAGGTGTGCTTTGATGACACTTTTATGTGGTCTTGCGGTAAGCATCGGCACTGGAAACATGACAACCCGGGGTGAAATCCTAGTAGACGAACACTTGAGCGATCAAGCTTTTTTTTAATGCTAGCCTCAAAAACACCTAAAAGGGATTGCGTTCACCCCTTGAAAAAAGTGGTTGGACGCTGTCCACCTACATGTATTCTCGACTCGTGCTCTGAAAATCAGAACAGGGCCAGAACCAGGGAAAAGAACCCATCCAGTCTCTTGCCACATCCTGGGCAGATAATTAAGACTCAAGTTGTCCTCTCATCCTTACCCTTCTCACCCCCATGTTTGGCTTTCAACAATACTCTATTTTATGAAGAGGACTTGAAAAGTACACAGAGCATGGTAAAGTACGCACAGAAATATGCTAGGCAAAAAAGTTTACAAATGTGGCATTATTCACCCCACCTTGAAAGGAAGACTACAAATACCAGAATGCAATGTTGGAATACAGGAGAGCCGAGGACCCTTCAGAAATTAGCTACGGTTCAAGGGCACAAGCACAACCCCACTGTTGAGATCTCTGTGTAACCTAAACGTCACCAGCAGCGCCGACTCACCTTTTCATCCTTCCAAGGATGATAAAAGGAGTACTATTGAGTTGGGAAACAGGGACGCCTTTTAATGAGTGCTGCAAAACTCGATGCATATAAGGGGCCAAGCATGACCCAGTGACACCAAGTGTAACATAGTAGATGCTATTTAGTTGGTGTTTTAAAGCTCCAGATACTCAGAGGCGTAGACGGGGTAGGGCCTGAGCGCTGTGTGGGCATTTACAGATGTTAATGTCACTGCTGTGTGCCCAACTACATTAGTTTCAAGCCCCACTTGTTAGACATTCCTGGCTACGCCTCTGCAGAGACACAAGAGCGCATTAGACATAATAAGGGGCGGAGGTGGGGGCTGGGAAGAGGAAATGGGGAAGGGATGACATGAGAAGTCATCTTTATAGACATGAATCCCGGCCCGAAGATAAGTGCAGGTAGAGATAGGCTATGAGATGTCATTAATGTGTCTGGTTGGCTACCAGCATATTGGTGAAGGGGGTAAAACAAGCACATGACATCTGCAACACTGATAGTATTCCAGCAGCACTGAGGCCGCTAGATTCCCTCATCTTGTGCTTCTGTTCTTATTGAGCTCATCACAATATGAATTAGGAATGTGCGTACAGTGCAAGTGCAAGGCTTTTTGCCACTCAGGGTGAAACCTCATTTTGCTGCCCCTTCAAAGCATAGATTGCATTACCACGCTTGTGTCCCCAGCCTCTTTCCCTGCTACCCCCCCCGCGTACCTCTGACCATTGCATGCCCTACACCAAATGTGTCTCTGGCCTCTTCCCATGCATGTTCTGCCTGGCACACGCGGCATGAGAAATCTTACCGTCTTTCACCATCATGTTTTAATGTTTTTTTTCATAACATGATTATATTAAAATCACTCTTTCGCTCACACACATGCGCCGTGACGGCATCCTAAAGCAGACACAGACAACACACTTAAGGTCCAATCAAAATACATTCATTAACTTAAATGTCAGGATGGTAGAAGGTCTAACTTGCCCTATGCTAAGGTGGGATTTCCCTAACTAAAGAAACTAAGGACAGTCTGAGTCAAAGAGTTCAACTTAAAATTCTGTCTGTGTGCAAAACATATCCTTGCCCTCACAACTAACACTAAACAGTGTGTAGGGATGACAATAATAAAATAAATTGTGATCAACACAAAGTTCTAAGCTTCTTTCAGCTCTTAGCTTCCTTTTCAGCTCCCCTTCCCCAAGTTCAAGAAAGTTCCACAAGAGTCTCAGAATTACCTTTCTCACATTTAAGGTAATACAGTTACACACAATCCTCGGGGTTCCCTTTTCCAAGATCCAAGCAACACAGTTCAAAAGAAACCGGTGTTGAGGCTTCGTTCTCAAGACAATACTGGCTGTTCCTCAAGTCTCAGGGTTCCCTTGCCCAAGTCTTTAGCTCAGCCACGTGTACTTGTTTCAGTCTTTGAAAAAGTTGAACACAACTCAAAGCAGCCTAACCCTCTTTCTGGTTTGCTTCACCAGTTCACTTACAGAGCTTCTCTTTGGTTTATTTCACAATGTCTTTGGTTCGACACAGTTCAGGGCTCACTGGTCTAGGCGCAGTTGTCAGACCACATGGTCCATCCATCAGAGGCCGTGCTGCCAGGACCCATAGGCTCTCCAGCCCACACAGGTTCTTCTAGACGTTCCTTGGTTTCTCTTTATTGGCCTCTTAGCTTTATGTGCAGTATTTACCCTCCCATGGCCTGTTCTGGCTAGCATATTGGCTCTGCCATAACGTGTCATACACCTTTTTTTCAAATCTTTGCCCTTGCCACACTGCCTTTATGGTGGTCTTGCTCATGGGCCACCTTTTTATGGCACTCGTTCACACTTGCGCTCTTTTCCACAATGTTGTTTTCATATGGACACTTTCTCTTTGGCTGTCCTCTTTTATATCATTTGCCCCTAAAGTTTTATTCAATTCCTAATTCAATATACTTAATTTCAAGTTTGCTTTCAGTTCTGTATTCAATATGCATTAGATGTGCTTAATTTCAAGTTTCCTTTTAGTTCGGTATTCAATATGCATTCGAGTTCTTGTCACGCCACATACCTGGGATCGGGGGCGCGCCTTCCTATTCCGGCGTGTCCTGTCTTGGCGGATTTATCCACGGTTCCAGCTGGCGGGGCCCTGGCCCTCTGCGGTCCCTGCTGCTTTCAGGTTTCCCGTTCGCTGGGGATTGTGCATGCGCAGGTGGCTATGTTTCGCCCTCTATGCATGTGCAGTCCATAGGGCGTTCGGGCAACGCAAGCTTGCTGTCCAAGCCTCGCTCTGGGTACGCCAGCACCCGGGGAGAGCACGGCTTACGTTCCAAGCCTTCCGGGTGCTGGTTGCCCTTTATTAAGGGCCGGACTACGAGAACAAACCGCATCTCAACGCGGTTTGTCTCCAGATCGTGTCCTCGCCTCAGCAGCCTCCTGCTTCCTCCTTTGTCCTGACTTGATTTCTGGCTCCCTACTCTCTGACTCCTGGCTCCTCCTTCTTGTTCTCCAGTTCCTTGAGTAGGGTCCTCTTCCTGGTCTCCCCTCTGGGCCTCCTGCTCCCTGGTTCTCCCATTGCCTCTGGGGTCTAGAGCCTGGTCCTTGCTGCTGCCTTGGTGCTCAGCCTTGGGGATCTCACCTGCCACCCAGTCTGTTCCACTAACCTATTGGGTCCTTGTTCCTGGCTCTCCCTTTTGCTTAATTGGGTTCTGGTGCCTAGCCGCCTGCCTCTGCCTGGGTACTCTGCCTTGTGGACATTGTCTGCTTCTCCAGTCTGCTCCCTTCCTGAGGATCCTACAGTCTACTGGGTTCATCGGCTTCCCGAATACAGATCATCGCTTCAGCCAAGACTCGCCTTCCCTGTCAGTGCTTGCACTGTCCTCACGCCACGTATATCAGGGAAGTGCGCACCCATGGTGTTGGGAGTCGGTTCACCTGCCGCCCAGTGTTCTCACGTGTGGGTGTTGGGCCGGTTTCTTGCGTCACTCAATCATCAACAGTTCCTGGCTACCACACCGCGACCATCGACTGGCAGTTCAGGTACTCAGTGCCCCCGAGACGCTTTTCTTAACAGATTGAGATGCCTACCTTCCGATTCCGAGATGGACGAAGCCCAGGAACTGCGGGATGAGATACGGGCTCTTCGTGCCGAGATGACTAGGCTTCATCAGGATAACATAACTTTACGACAGATGGTGGCACAAGGTAACGGAGCCGCTTCTCAGGCCGAAGGCGCAGTGGCTCATACTGCACCGATCAAGTTCGATGGAGATCCTAGACGTGTGGCTGAATTTTGTACCCATTGCAGGATACACTTCCTCTTCAGATCTGCTTATTTCAATCAGGATAAGGCCAAGATCGGTTACATTCTGGGAAATCTGACCGGAAATGCTTGGGCAGCTCCCTTGGTTGCAGCCAAAGTCCCATCCTCAATGACTTTGTGACCTTTGAAAAGGCTTTTTATGGAGGTTTTTCAGTCACCCAATCTGGCCTCAGTAGCACAAAACCAATTGATGGACATAAAACAAAGAAGCAACAATCTAATACCCTACATTGGGTATTTCCGACAATTGGCAACTGATTCTCAATGGCCTGAAATAACCCAAAAGACCCTGGTCCGTCAGGGGTTAAGAGAAGAGTACAAAGACGAGTTGCTACACATCCCAGAGCCTGAAACCCTCCAGCAACTCATAGTTTAGGTTCTGCGGATAGATCACAGACTGGCAGAACGAAGAGGGGAGAGACGTCGGGCAGAGAGGATGTTCCTCAAACCATCAAACGCACCAACCGAATCTCCTGGGTCTTTGGATTCCTGTCCAGAACCCATGCAATTGGGCGCAGTGAGGGGCCCATTATCTGAAAATGAAAAGAAACGCAGAAGAAATTTGCGATTGTGCTTATACTGTGGGGGTGCCGACTATTACCTGGGTACCTGTCCTCTACGTCCTCCCAGTAGGTAAGAAAACTAGAGGGCCTGTCGTGTACAGTGTTAGGCAGAAACCTGTGCAGTTCCCTTAGGGACCACTGCAAAAAGTTTAAGATCAAGAGTTAGCAGTAAACCCAATTGGTAGCAATCTGCACCACCCAGATTTACCTGGTGGCTGTAGCTGAGCAGTCAGACTTCTCTCAAGAAGAGTTAGGCAGTATACAGAGCATACACAATAGGGCAGGTAAATACAGTAAAACAAGCAAACACTGACCAGGGCTTTGGTGTAAAAGATATATAATTATTTATTTAAAAACACATCTATAAAAAAACACTGGCACTATCATCAGCAGTTTCAAAAACACAGTCACTAAAGTATATAAACTCCCTTAAAAGAATATTAGACAAGTCTTAAGTAAAGCACCACTTATTTTCAGACAGCGGTGAGCGCTTAACGCAGATGGCACTCTAATAATTCGGTTTAAACGGGAGAGAAAGGCAGAGCATAAACTGAAACAGATCCCAACACTTTCAGAAGAACACAGCAAAAGAGGAAGGCAGAATCATACCGTGAAGTTAGAGTTCAGAAAGCCGGATCCACTTTAAGAGGATCAGGACGAAATGTGTCCAAGGTCACACGGTTGAAAAGTGCACAAAAGTGTCGAAAAGGTTCAGAAAGAAGTTGGACCAAAAGAAAGGGACCAGTTAGATGGTCAAGAGACCAGCCCAGTCTAGAAGGTTAAGGATTTACTGTCACCTTGTAGCAATCTATAGAAAGGGAGGCCAGGCGGACACAGTACCTTGAAATGGTGAGAACACTCCAGCGGGGGCAGTTGTTCCTGGCAGCAGTTGCGAGTCAGTGCTTCATCCGGCAGAAGAGAAGATCTCGTTGGGGAGGAAAGCAGAAGGTTGTTGTACTGCCAGGGAAGAAAGCAGCCACAGAGTTTCTCGATTCAAAGGAGCGGTCCTTTTATTCGCAGTCCAGTGGTAAGTGGCTATCCGGTTGCCAGGGTGCTTGGCACGGGCAATTCGACCACTAGACGTCCTGGTAGGCGAAAAGGAAAGCGAAGTGGTTGTCCCCACCAGCTCAAGGGGAAGAGACTCTCCGGCAAGAAGATCTCCTCTGTCGTCGAGAAGTGGTGAGACAGTTCAGCAGGGCTCCACTGGTGGCGTCGTTGTTGCAGGTTGGCTCAGCTTCTCCCTCTTCGGATTTTCAGGTCCTGTGGTAACTTCTGAAGTTCCAGTCCCAAAAGCCCTGCTTTTATGCAAGAAACCCCCATTCATTCAGCCTAGCTGTCAATCAAACATGCTAAGTGGTGAGCCGGCCGGCTCACCACTTGGGCCAATCACACAAGAGTGCGACTTGAGTTGCTAAGGCAACTCAGTCCAGGGTGCCTAAACCCCCTCCCACACCCCCTGTGGTACCCAGATGGAGTGGCACCACTTTTGGAGGCTTGTGTGGAGAAGCCCGCCAAAAAGTGGAACAAAGGGCTCGACTTGGGTTGGAGTCACAGAAGAGAACACAAATGCCATTTTAGAATCGAGTTCTGGCACAAAATACCAACCGGTGAATTAATATTAAATAAATAACCCGGCCCATTCCAAGATGGCGGCTGAGCCGGGTAGACGTGCGTGAACAGAGCTCCGTCCCCCAGCTCGGGCCGCATAACAAAGAAGAAATGCAGTAAAGCAACACCGATCCTCAGCAAAGCAACCTCCCTCCTACACCCGGCGGAAGGTGACACCCGGGAACGTGAGATCCATCGTGCGACCCGCCGGCAAAGGACCCTTCAGAACCGAGCGGAGGCCGAGTGAAGGCGCCTACGCAGCAGAGGAAAATCGGATACAGAGAAGCCCGGACCGAGACTCGAGGACAGCCCCCGTCCGTATAGAAGCTCCAGACCAGGAAACGGCCCGGAGAGGAGAGGACAACACCATCGGCAGCCCCGGTCGAGAGAGAAGCGGGAAGGCGGACGCTCCCGTCAGAGAAGCAGGACGACAGACACACAGGTACGAGGCGGGGGAAACTTCCAGAAGCCCCGGACTCCCCTCCCCGGAATCAGATATCAAGCCCCCCATAAGACTCCCCACGGGTGGAAAGACACGGATCACCAGCGTAGGACCCCCAATAAATAATTGCACTCCGGAAGGCGTGGGAGTCCCCGAGCATAAACTGCACACCCAGAGAGAACGTAGGCCCGGACGGAAGGAAGAGGGGCCCCCACTTGCGCCCAGCCACCATCGTCGCGGGTCCTACCCGCAACACCAAATGGGGCAGAAATAAGACGAACACTAGCAGGGCCCAGATCTCGAACACTCCACCACCCTTCACAGCCCGCCCAGGCAGAAGGGAACACTATAAATTCAATCCAGGGGGCATAGCCACGTAGGACCGGGGAGCCCATCTCACAGAGAACCACGAAGACCCGCCAGCAACCACCAAGAAAGAGCACGGTATCACCGCAGACCCGACGCCTGCGGGGATCGGGCACACGGAACTGAAAAAAAAAAAGACTAAAAGCGGACGGGGACAGGAGAAACACAGAGAAGCAAGACATGAGGAGGTGAGCAGCGGCATTCATAAGGACACACACATGTCAAAACCTAGAACGCGGCTCGGGATTCAGCCTCCATCTGAGCATAACAACAGATCTAGATAGGTCCAGGACCTGACCCAAATCTGGGGAGTGGACAAAATCTCGACAAAGCAGACCAACAAACAGAAGAGTAAGGGGGGAAACGCTCCAAACCAGGAAGAAGAGTCAGAAATGGCCACCAAAGACGATATGAAAACCTGGTTCAAGGAATTTCAGGACCAATTTATATCCTCCACACAAGCTCAGTTCGAAAATATGAAGGGGGAAATGAGACTTGCAGTTCAGGAATTGAAAAAGGACATAGGGAATCTAGAAGAAAGAACGGACAAACTAGAAGGACGGTCCAAAACATAGACGAGGAAACACTACAACATGCTGAAGCGCAAGATCGCCTAGCACGCCAGGCAGTGGAGCTAGAATCTCAATGCGAAGACCTGGAAAATAGATCCCGAAGATCAAATATTAGGATTAAGAACATGGCGGAAACGGTAGAGGACAAGGACCTATGCACAGCAGTACAACAGGTGTTCCAAGACATATTAGCGGACAATCCCGGAGAAGAGATCCCAATCGACAGAATTCACAGAGTAGGCCCACGAAGAACCGGAGAGCCCGGATCCCGCCCAAGAGATGTTCTGGTGGCACTAACACGATACACACAAAAGGAACAGATCCTCAGGAAAGCCAGGACGATAGACCAGATAAGGATGAATGGCAAAGAAATCCAACTGTTCCGAGATCTAGCCCAATCCACGCTCAGAAAAAGAAGAGAGATACACCAAGTGACTAAATTCCTCACGGAGAAACAAATACGATATAAATGGGCATTCCCCTTTGGGCTCCTGTTCACATGGGAGGAAAGGCAATACCGCGTCACAACATGTGAGGAGGGTCAGCGGATCCTGGGATTCCCAGATCAGGAAACAGAACCCACAACCGATACAGAACCCCCAAGACAAAGAAGAGAACAGAGGGGTTGGCAAACGACGAAACGAAGAACAAGACTCAAATCCCGTACAGCTGAAACCAACTAAATCTACCCCAAAATTGAAGAACTGAAACGTGCTAAGAAGGAGGGAGAGACAAGAATAAAGATAAGAAGCAATAGAGGATCAGGTGATCATATGATGGCGATCGAGCCACGGGACATCTGTGGAACGCGGAACTTTAGCAGGGTTTAGGATCCCCTGCGAATTTATATTCCTGAGAAGTTAGAGGGCATGGAGCAAAGGCGGAACGCCCGAGCAACCATAGGGCCCAGTGCCCTCCTCAGGGAAAATTTGGGGGGGGGGTCAGAGGGAGGGAAAAGAGGGGGAAGTTGGGGGGGGGAGTTCAAGGGGAAACAGAGTTATTCACCGGAAAGACGGCACACCACTGCGTCCTACACGATAAAACACAAAGAGGAACGCAACCACAAACGGAAGAATGGGGCTGAAAATTATAACGTACAACATCAGAGGGCTGAACACGCCAGTTAAAAGGAAAAAAACTGAACACTTCCTACACAGGGAGAAGTTTGATATCATCACACTTCAAGAAACACACATACAGAAAAAAAGTAAGGATCTAATCCGGGTCAGAGGGTACAACCAAATATTCCAATCCAATGATGAAGAGAAAAAGAAAGGAGTCATGATAGCCTTCGCCACACATCTCAATGCACGAATTAAGGCCACATTGGCAGACAAAAAAGGTCGCTACCTGTTTGTGAAAGCCCAGATAGAAAATCGCCATCTCACCCTGGCAACCCTATGCGCCCCCAACACGGGCCAAGATGGCTTCATCAAAGATGCAATGAACAAACTAGAAAACTTCGCAGAAGGGGAAGTGATACTAATGGGAGACTTCAACCTAGCATGGAATCAGAAGGAAGACCGCTCAGATCCAAAAATCACCCACCAGGGGACTCCATCGGCAGCATTAAAACAGATGATGAATAGGATGGCACTAGAAGATGTATGGCGCAGAATCAGAGGAGCTTCCCAGGGATACACATCACTTCCATGTTCACAACTCAAGTTCCAGAATAGACTACATATGTGCTACACAAAGCCTAATCGGAGAGATGCAGGACATCGAAAAAGGTCAAATATCACTATCAGACCATGCCCCTCTATGGATAACACTTCCAAAAATAAGGAGACGCTCCGCCCTCTGGCGCTGGGTGCTACCTAGAGAACTCCTACAAGACCCGGTCCTGAAAGACATAATCAGAGAAAAGATTGTGGAATATCTAGAGCAGAACGACTCCCCGGAGGTCTCTCCGTCCACGGTATGGGAGGCCCTCAAAGCAGTGATACGCGGACAAATAATAGCATTGAAGGCGCAAAAAGACAAGCAAACATACAAATAGGAAAGGTAACTAGAGAAGAAACTGGAAGAAATAAGAGAAGAAATGACTAAGAACACTTCCAAAAATAAGGAGACGCTCCGCCCTCTGGCGCTGGGTGCTACCTAGAGAACTCCTACAAGACCCGGTCCTGAAAGACATAATCAGAGAAAAGATTGTGGAATATCTAGAGCAGAACGACTCCCCGGAGGTCTCTCCGTCCACGGTATGGGAGGCCCTCAAAGCAGTAATACGCGGACAAATAATAGCATTGAAGGCGCAAAAAGACAAGCAAACATACAAATAGGAAAGGGAACTAGAGAAAAAACTGGAAGAAATAAGAGAAGAAATGACTAACAACACGTCCCTGAAAGTAAAAAGGGCATATCGCCACGTCCAGAGTCAGATCGCCCTCCTAAGAACCAAAAGGGCGGAGATGCAACTTCTCTACACAAAACACTGGTATGCGATGAAATCAAACAAGGCAGATAAACTACTAGCAAGACAACTAAATGGCAAACAGCAAAACCAAACGATTCAAGCGCTAAAAGACGGACAAGGAATGAAGAAAACGCAAACAAAAGACATTAAACAGATATTCAGAAACTTTTATCAGACACTATACACAACACAGAGTCCGATCAAAGGGAAACAAGCAGCCTTTCTGCAAGAAATAACCTTGCCAACAATAACAAAAGATGAACAGATATCACTGGACAATCCAATAACATCAGAGGAGGTGGCACGGGCAATCAAAGAACTTCCAAAAAACAAAGCGCCAGGACCAGACGGCTACATAGCAGCCTTCTATAAAACCTACGTGGATCTATTAACACCTACTCTAACAGACCTCTTCAACACCTTTAAGGAGACGTCCAATATCACGACTTCAATCAACGAGGCAAAGATACTAGTATTCCACAAGAAGGGGAAGGACCCAGAAAATCCGAGCTCCTATCGCCCCATTGCCCTAATTAATATAGACGCCAAACTATACACAAACATTCTTGCCAACAGGTTATCACCACTACTCCCCAAACTAATCCATCAGGAACAGTCGGGATTCATCCCAAACAGGAAAACCCACGACAACATCAGACGAGTAATAAACCTTATAGAGAAAGTTGGGATCATGAGAACCCCAGCAGCAATCCTGTCAGTGGACGCGGAAAAGGCGTTCGACCGAGTGGAATGGTCCATGCTCTTTGCGACGCTAAAAAAATGGGCTTGGGGAACACATACATAAACATGATTCGAGCCAATTATAACTCACCAACGGCCAGGATAGCAGTAAATGGAGAACTTTCGGACTCAATCAGAATAGAAAGAGGCACCAAACAGGGGTGCTCTCTATCGCCACTCCTATAGGCTATTTCCTCGAACCACTATTGGCAAAGATCAGAGCGGCCTCAGACATAAAGGGAATAGAAATGGGAGGACGAACACACAAAACAGCGGCATACGCAGACGACATGCTGATGACAATAACAGAACCAACGAAGACACTCCCCATCCTCATTCAACAGATAGATGACTTCGGAGCAATATCAGGCCTGAAAATTAACAAGCAGAAATCGTCAGTAATGGTCCTGGCTGGGGACAAAAGAGAGACAGACAGAACGACGGAAGATCTCCACCTACAATCAGCGGAAAACGGGGTGAGATACCTCAGAGTCACACTGACATCCACGATAGAGAACCTCTACACAGGGAACTATATGAAACTCCTAGGGAACATACAAAGGGATCTGCACAGATGGAACCCACTTGCAATATCTTGGTGGGGCAGAATAACAGTCATTAAAATGACGATACTTCCCAAACTGTTGTACTATTTCCAGGCGGTCCCCATACGGATACCGACAAAGTTCTTTAAGTCTCTCACCAAAATCATTACAAAATACATTTGGCAAAACAAAACACCAAGACTGTCGCAACAAGTGCTCACAGCACATAAAACAGACAGAGGGATGGCGCTCCCACACTTTAAGAAATATTATGAGGCAGCACAACTGTGGGTCCTAAACGAATGGATTACCGACACATCGGACAAATGGTGGGAGGCACAGGACAGAGCAATCACAAGAACAAACCTGCGCCATCTCCTATGGATCAGACCGGAGCACAAACACCAAAACCTCAAAATAAGTGAGATTATGAGCTCCATCATGGAAGTGTGGGACAGAGCAACAAAGAAGGAAACTCTCACGATAGATCCAGGCCCCTTCATTCCAATCCTAGACAACCCAGAATTTCCTCCGGGGGCCGAAAAAGGAGCTTTCCAGAAGTGTAGATCAGCAGAATGCACAAAAGTGGGAGATATGTTTACAGGTCAACACATCAGAACATTTCTCGGATGCCAAGATCTACTGGGTCTAATGGAAAAGGACAGATACCGATACAATCAGCTCACTCACTGGCTCAATACGCCAAGAATAACTCACGCTTTGACAAAAACACTTACACCATTTGAGACGTACATGATGACCCAAACGGGAGAAAAGAAATTCGTCTCCACCTTATACAAATTCACAAAAATGTACAACCCGAAAATATAACTTGGCTGTACATGAAGAAATGGGAAACTACATTAGGGAAAAACATCACGAGAGAACAGTGGACATATATCTGGCAAATAATCCCCAAATGGACACGGGCGATTCAAACAAGAGAAGCATGGACAAAAATAATAATCCAATGGCACTACACACCAGAAAGACTCCACAGAATGTTCAGCACTGCAAACCCAAAATGCTGGAGAGGATGCGATGCAATAGGAAACTGGAGACATATCTGGTGGGACTGTATGGAACTGCAACCCTTCTGGTCAGAAGTGAAATCACAAATGCAAAACATCTTTAAGGAAACGGCGAACCTGGGAGAGGAAGTGTGGATGTGCGGCATGTGGGACCCAAGAGATAGGACACTTACAAGAATACAAAAGAGAAACGTTATGGGTCTCCTTACAGCCACCTGGCTAGCAATAGCACAAAAATGGAAACAAAAGCTCCCCCCAACCAAACAAGAATAGCTGCACAGAATATGGAAATATGTGGCAATGGAAAAAATCACTTACAACATACAGGGGGACAGACAAAGATTTGCAACAGACTGGGGGGAAACAATAGAATATCTACAAAGCGACTACATGCTCCATTGGTGCCCGCATAAAATCTGCATACTGGACATATTCACAGGATAACTCCAGAAAAGAAAAATGGAACCAGTGGACCACCTAAGAACTATATAACCGGTGAGGGAGGAGGGGGAGGACAGGGAGGGGGAAAAATGGGACAATGTTGAGTCCCGATGTTTAGGTTTAAAGAAATGCAAATAAAAACAACTTTAAAAAAAAATAAAAAAAATAACCCGGCGGTATGTTCGAGGCTATAGGAATTAAATAATTAAAGTTGGAAGCCTCGAACAATGGGAAAATCCCATAGAGATATATTTGCGGTCAAATATAAAAAGTAGTATCCACTGCCACCACACAAAACTCGATCAGGGGGGACGGAGACGTGCCCCCTCGAATAACAGACCCCGGGGCACTCGAATTGCCCCGACCAGTACGTCCACAATATGATGGTTTCTGTTCATAATTTGGGACTAGTAAAGCCAATGGTGACTTTACATGCCCTGGGAGACAGTAGTCAGTCCCAGGGTATGGAGTCTATGGTGGGGTGTCACTATGACACCCCTGTGTCACTGCACTGAGGGTGCTGTGTAACACACATTGTAAAAACACATGAGACCCTATGGAGTAAAAGACCCCATAGCCCATAAAACACATTAACAGTCAAAGGAACCCCTCAAATCATGTCCAAGAGTGTGAGGAAAAGAGACTCACTCTTGGCAGGAGAAAAAAATAAACCCCAAAAATCCAGCAAAGCTGCTGGGGGACACACTAGGTTTGGGAAATTAGCATTTACAGAGAATTCTCCCTAACATACAGGAAAGGCAACAACTGGTCCTCCCTCGCTACCAGTCCTTTCTGGGTCAAGTCCCGTGCTCCAGCCCATGCAACCGGCTGTCTTGTTAGTTTTGAAGATCAAGTTGGCCTTGCTTGACAGAACGGCGGAGGTCCATGTCCTATTGGATTGCGGAGCCTCTGGAAATTACATTGATGAAGTCTTCGCCACAAACAATAGTATACCATTGTATTCCAGGACCAATGCTCTGCCTGTAGAGGTCATAGACGGTACTCCTCTATCCTCGGGCCCTATATGACAACATACCATGGGTTTGCTTCTCCGGATTCAGGAAGACAGGGAACAGATCGCCATGGACGTAATCAAGTCACCCTCATACCAGGTGGTTCTGGGGTTACCTTGGCTTCTGCGACACAACCCCACTATCAATTGGGAGGCACGTACCCTGGTGTTTGCTTCCGCCCACTGCCTTCAGAACTGTTGTCTGTCTGGCATGCCCCAGGACTCCACTTCTTCTGCACCACTCGTGTGTGGGAAGGATTTGTCTGGTCTTTGTTCTTTTTAACAAGTCCTGCATGTGTATGCCGATTACCAGACAGTGTTTTCTGAGCCCGGAGATATACCTCTACCACCTCACAGATCTTTCGATTGCTCTCTTTACTTGGTACTAGGTGCTGTGATCCCTCACAGGAAGGTATATGCCTTGACTCAATCCGAAAAACAGGTCCTACAGGACTACCTGGCTGACTGTGTCAAGAAGGGGTACATTGCGCCCTCGAAATCCTCTGCTGGTTTCCCTCTGTTTTTCGTGAAGAAGGAAGGCACTTTACGTCCATATATTGATTACCGCCAGCTGAACGACATCACACGAAAGGACAGGTTTCCACTAGCTTTGATCCGGAACATCATGGAATCCCTCCGATCGGCTCAAATATTCACTAAGTTGGATCTCCGTGGAGCCTATCAACTGGTCCAGATAAAAGAAGGCGATGAGTGGAAGACGGCCTTCAAGACTCCATTCGGGCATTACGAATACCGGGTAATGCCATTTGGCCTATGCAATGCCCCGGCCGCCTTCCAACGGTTCATGGACAACATCTTCGGTGATCTGATCGGCATATCAGTTTGGGTGTATCTCGATGACATTCTCATTTTTTCCAACACCCAGGAAGATCATGTGATACACGTACGAGAGGTGCTTCAACGGTTGCCTCAGAACCAACTGTTCGCTAAAGCCGAGAAGTGTTCCTTTGATAGGGAGAGTATGGAGTTTTTGAGCTACGTGATCAGTAGTTCAGGCATTCTCATGGTTTCCGCTAAGGTTCAAGCCATTCAGGACTGGAAAAAACCTCACAATCTAAAGTCCCTCCAACGTTTCTTGGGGTTCACCAATTTTTATCGGCGTTTCATTCCCCATTTTTTGCAGGTTATGGCCCTGTTGACCCGATTGACCAGCAGCAAGGTGCCATTCCTCTGGGACTCACAAGCTGCTTCGGCCTTTGATACCTTGAAAATGGCTTTCAGTACGGCCCCTATTTTACATCATCCTAACATCGAGATGCCATACATCATAGAGGCAGATGCTTCCAATTCTGCTGTTGGTGCCGTTCTTCTGCAGAAAGAATCTGGATCCGGCATCGAACATCCTGTGGCGTATTTCTCCCGCAAACTCTCTTTGAGCGAACGGAATAACTCCGTAATCGAAAGAGAACTACTGGCCATAAAAGCTACATTCGAGGAATGGAGACACCATCTGCTTGGAGGATGTTTTTATGTGGAAGTGCGCACGGACTATCGCAATCTACAGTATCTGCGTTCCTTACAGTGCTGTACCTCTCGCCAAGCCCGGTGGGTTTTCTTCTTTTCGCACTATGATTTCCAAATAACGTACATTACCAGTACACACAACCTGAAAGCCGATGCTCTGTCACGTTCCTTGGGGAATTAAAACAAGGCCAACTGTCCAGATATGCCAATAATTTCCGCCACACATTTCTTACTTACGCTCTCACCCCATCTCCAGACTGTTCTATGGGAAACTCTAGCAGACCCAGGTCGTAAGGTCCTCTTGAAACATTCACAGATCACAGAATGTTATGGATTGCTCTTCTATCAGAACAGGCTATACATCACCATAGGTGCCCTTCGGACGAACATCCTACATGGTTTACATGATTCTCAAGTCAGCGGTCATCTTGGCGTTAAGGCCACCCAGGAATTGATATCCAGACAGTTATGGTGGCCAGTTTGGGCCAAGGAAATTAAGCATTATGTGGAGAGCTGTCCCATGTGTGCCCAAAGCAAGACACAGAGAAGGAGGCCACTTGGGTTCCTTCATCCCACAGAAATACCACCTTAACCATGGCATACCATCACCACTGATTTCATTGTTGAGCTTCCTCCATCGGAGGGATACACCTGTATCATGGTGGTCGTGGACTGTTTCACAAAGACAGCACATTTTATTCTGTTTCCCAGGATTCCCATGGCATCCCAGATAGCCTTGGCTGTCATGAACCACCAATTCCGGCCCTTCTGGACTTTGTGGTCCATGATGCATCGCGGCATGAGGTCAGTGATTCTTCCAACATGGTGGACGGCCCAGAAGCGATGTGCTCTAGCCTTTGCGCGCAACACTCTGCTTCCGAGAAAACAGGCACGCCCCTGCGGCTCTGCGCATCTGAACGCAACTGCTTGGAGTTGTTAGGCGTGTGTTTCGAGTCTCCAGTTCCTTGTGCTCGGTGCCGCGGTCTCCCAGGCACTCTCCGAGCATAGGACGCCTGCCCCTCCTCCTTCCTGGATCCGTCGCTAAACATTCCTGGATACTGAACGCTATCCGGCTTTAGGCAGCCAGCTAACTCACGATGGAACCCGAAGCCTCGCGCTCCAACCTGTACAAGTATCGAACAGTGAGGAAGAAGGGAAGCGTTCCCAAGAAGACCACAAGCACGGAAAAACAGGTGAGAAAGAAAGAAGCTTGTGACAGAATGAGACGCCAAAAACCTGATATAGAAATAGACATGGACGTCGCAGTTCAAGACCTCATGAGAGGTATGCAAGAATTAACCACAGAGGTTCAAAACCTCAAGGCCAAAAATGCAGCATTAAAACAGCTTGTCTTGTCCCGGGATTCCGCGGTCAGAGAAAGCGCCCTGGTAGGGGGTATAGTGGACAAATATGATGGATCTTCCAAGTACATGCGTTCCTTCCTTGATTCCTGCCTAGTGCACTTCACTTTCAATCCCTACTATTTCTCCACGCCACAAGCTAAGGTTGGATTAATGATATCTCACCTCACGGGCAATGCCTTAACATGGGCGACTCCTCTAGTCAATTCGGGAGACCCACTCTTGGATGATTATGATGGGTTTGTGGAAGCCCTTAAAGCCATCTTTGATCGACTGGAACTTGTCTACAGTGCACAAGAAAGACTTCTTGAATTCCAGCAAGGGGGTCAGGATATGTTTACTTACGTGACTCGCTTCAAACAGCTAGCTAAAGAAGCCGATTGGTCTCAAGAAGACAGTTTCTCTCTATTCCGAAGGGGATTGAATGATGAAGTAAAGGACGAGCTAGCCAGAGTAGCCCGTCCGAGTTCCTTCCAGGCCCTGATGGACCTTTCCTTACAGATAGACTTCAGAATCCAGGAGAGAAAGGCAGAGAAAAGAAAAACGAAGTCAACATCCCCAAAAACAACTGTAGAATATCCTTGTCCCAAAGAAGCATCCGCTCCACGTTCCTCAGATCCAGGACCTATGCAATTGGGTGCCTTCCGTGGACCAATTTTTTCCTCAAGAAAGGATCCGTAGGATGAAACCAGACTTTGTATGTACTGTGCCTCTAATAAACATCTTGTGAGAGAATGCCCAATAGCGCCACCTCGACGTTCGGGAAACGCCAGCTCCCGATCCTAAGCGGAACACAGCTTCGGGAGAAAGATGACTGCTCCGCATCCATTCCTTCCTTGAATACTCCAGGACAGAACACCTTAGTGATTCTCCAGACATTCTTGTCATCTACTGAGAAAGAATCCTTCCCCATCCTGGCTCTTGTGGACTGCGGTGCCATGGGTGTTTTCATAGACCACGACTGGGCTGTCAGCCACAACATTCCTCAAGAACCCAAAGACGTCATACAACCCGTTGAAGGAATTTACGGCAGACCATTGTTTTCTGGGCCCATTACTCACCAAACCAAGGAATTGCTACTCTTGATAAACAACCATCAGGAAAGGCATCGATTTGACATTATAAAGGCTGCTCACTACCCCATGGTTCTAGGCATGCCCTGGCTTCAGAAACACAATCCTTACATCAACTGGGCAGCCGGATCCCTATTTCTAGGTTCTGAATTTTGTATGTCCCATTGCTTGTCTCAAGACACATTGCAGAACCCTCCTGTGAACTCTCAGAATCACAAACAATCATCCTTAAGTCTATCCAACATTATCCAAGTACCTGAGATCTATCAAACGTACTCAGATGTGTTTTCAACAGCCATTGTTAAGGCTCTTCCACCCCACAGACCTGAGGATTGCACCATTGACACAGATGCTTCAGAAGTGATTCCATTCGGGAGAATGTTCATATTATCCGAACCTGTAAAAAGGCCCTTACGAGAATACCTGGATACCAACCTGGCAAATGGGACCATGCGTCCTTCAAAATCTCCAGCCGGTGCTTCCTATTCTTCGTTCCAAAGAAAGACACCAAAGAACTTCAGCCCTGTTTGGATTACCGTGGTCTCAACCAATGTACTCTCAAAGATCGTTACCCGCTACCCCTCATTTCTGACATCCTGGAGGCCGTTTGGGGTGCTGTCATCTTCACTAAACTCGACCTTAGGGGTGCTTATCACCTGATTCGAATAAAGGAAGGCGATGAATGGAAGACGGCCTTCAGAACTCCCTTTGGCCACTTTGAATATCTGGTAATGCCCTTCGGTCTCGCCAAAGCCCCTGCGGTCTTTTACGGTTCATGGATAGAGTTTTCTCTGATATGCTGTTCCTTTTTGTCATTTAGTACCTGGATGATATACTTATTTATTCCAATAATCCCCAGATCCATCAAGAACATGTAAAAGCAGTCCTACAACATCTATGTGAACACAAACTCCTGGCCAAACCAGAATAATGTCTCTTCCATGTCCAAACCGTTCATTATCTTGGATTTGTGCTGAGCTCCAAAGGAATTGGAATGGATCATGTCAAGGTCGACTCCCGCACTGTAAAACAGATTCAATCCTTCCTGGGACTTGCAAATTTCTACAGAAAATTAATTCCTACATTTTCTGACATAGTGCATCCCATAGTAGCACTCCTAAAGAAGCATACACCATTTAAATGGTCTACTGCTCAAGAGATGGCCTTTTAGCAACTGAAACAAAGATTTACTCAAGGTCCAATCCTGGCTCAACCCGACATAGATCGGCCCTTTTTGGTGGAAACAGACGCATCTGACTACGCCATTGGTGCGGTCTTAAAACAAGAATTCGAAGACAAGATGGAACATCCTATTGCCTACCTATCCCACACCTTGACTCCCAGCGAGAGCCACTATTCCGTCCTGGAGAAGGAGTTATTGGCCATCCGACAAGCCTTTACCGACTGGCACCATCTACTCTTGGGTGCTAAACATCCAGTGCAAGTACGAACAGATCATCGAAACTTGCAAGTCCTACAGTCCCTGGAATGTAGAAACAGTTGTCAAGCCTGTTGGGCCTTCATTTTTGCCCAGTACCAATTCCATATTCATCACTTTCCTGGAACTAATAACATTATCGCAGATACCTTATCCAGGCGTCCTGACTAAGAGTCTGTCGAAGCTCGTGCCTTTCCGAAGATGTTCCCTAATACCGTGGTTGTGGCACAAGCAAATTCCCTCCTGGAAGACGTCCGAGCCAGAACACCTTCTTCCGATCTCTGGAAGGATTACATCAGTAATAATCAATGGAACTTACTAAAGAAAGATGGTTATCTCTTCAAGGACAAACGACTGGCAATACCCACACAAAAGCTGAGAGACAGAATCATGAATCTCTGCCATGACACCTTCCATTCGAGACCGGACTATGAGAACAAACCACGTCTCAATGCGGTTTGTCTCCAGATCGTGTCCTTGCCGGATTTGCTCCCCTGACCAGTCTCCTGCCTCCTACTTTGTCCTGACTTGATTTCTGGCTCCCTACTCCCTGACTCCTGGCTCCTCCTTCTTGTTCCCTAGTTTCTTGGGTAGGGTCCCCTTCCTGGTCTCCCCTCTGGGCCTCCTGTTCCCTGGTTCACCCCTTGCCTCTGGGGTCTAGTGCCTGGCCCCTACTCCTGCCTTGGTGCTCAGCCTTGGGGATCTGGCCTGCCACCCAGTTTGTTCCACTAGCCTATTGGGTCCTTGTTCCTGGCTCTCCCTTTTGCCTAATTGGGTTCTGGTGCCTGGCTGCCTCCCTCTGCCTGGGTACTCACTCTGCCTTGTGGACATTATCTGCTTCTCCAGTCTGCCCCCTTCTTGAGGATCCAACAGTCTACTGGGTTCATCGGCTTCCCGAATACAGATCATCGCTTCAGCCAAGGCTCGCCTTCCCTGTCAGTGCTTGCACTGTCCTGATGCCACGTAAATCAGGGAAGTGCGCACCCATGGCGTTGGGAGTTGGTTCACCTCCCACCCGATGTTCTCACGGGTGGGTATTCGGCCGGTTTCTCGCGTCAATCATCAGCAGTTCCTCGGACAGCCTGGCTACCTCACTGCAACAATCGACTGGGAGTTCAGGTACTCAGTGCCCCGAGACGCTTTTCTTAACAATGCTTATTTTCAAGTTTCCCTTCAGTTCGGTAATTCATTACCCAACTTGTAGCCCGCTAGGAACGCCTAGGTTGCAGGTGTGGGCCGCTTATTTAAGTGTGCCTGATCATCATTAAGGGGACATGCCTGACTCTCATCATACTTTGCAGGCATCTTTCTCGTCCCAGTACCAGAGTGGTAAAATGAAGGTATAGTGTTCATTACTCTCAGTCACCTCTTCCTCGTCCCAGTACCAGGGTGGTAAAATGAAGGTGTAGTGTTCATTACTCTGTCTCCTCTTCCTCGTCCCAGTAAGTACTTTCAAATGTCAAATGTGGGGAAATGAGGGGAGAGGTCCTGCAGTAGCCCATAAAGGTCAGTGAAGGGTTAGGTTGGTCATCTATAGGGGAAGTGGGTGCCATGTCTCACATATGGGCACCCTCCCCTCTCTCACCCTCCTTCTGTGTCACTGAGATTTATAATTATTCCTGATGTTATCCTGACCAGAGAAAAAGGGGCAACAACAACCCACAAATGCATCTGGGATTGTGGGTTGATTATGAAATGGGAATGGGGAGTAAGTACCGTGTCTCCCTCAGGGACGTTGTCTCCCCAATTCCCAAGGACCATCCACCCAGGGGATCCTCCCACGCTTCTCCACCACCAGTGTCAGGATCCAAAAGCAATGGCCTTTCCCTGGCCACCTGAGGAAGGGATCAAAGGGGGATAGATGTAAGGATGCCTTGCGGTTTCTCACAGCGCACACACGTGCGAAATGCTCATGAAACAATGCCTTTCAGCTTGCATGTGGCACTGGTACAGCTGCGAGTGTGCAGTGTCCGTCCCCGACTCCCCGGACCACAGGCCGCACTTGGGCACAGGCCGGCCGCAGCAGCAGAGTCTCATCATGTGACTCTGCATACCATCTCCACGCCGAGGGAGGGTAAAGAAGGAGAAATACCAACACAGCGGCCAGTCGCAGGCCCTTCAGCACTGACGCCAGCCTAATGTGTGGTGCAGGAAAACAGTGACCTTAGTAAACTTTACATTTGTTTTCCTCTAAATGAGTACCCACCTTGGTTGTCGTGTGCACATAAACGGCCTCGAAGCGAGGGAACAGCAAGTGTCAGGCTGAGGCCCAGTATTGAGGTGGAAGGTGCTGCAGCGTCAGTTGTGGTAGGCGTCAGCCACTGCAGGCAAAGTGATTGACAGCAGCCCAGATCCCACCCCACCCTATGAGAGGCATAGGTGGGTGGGGTCCAGTCCACAGGGAGCATAAAGCTATCGCCACACAAAGACTCATTCCCAAGCCAGATTAAACTTCTCCTGAGTCCTGATACCATCAGAACTGTGCATGTGTGGTGGGGGCTGTGCAGAAAAAGACCCTTCTTCCAAACATGCACAGTGCAAACAGGCACCAACAACACAAGGCTGCACCGTAGTCAGAGGGAGTTGCCTGGGGAAGCCACAACCCTCTATGCTCTCTATGCCCTCTAGCTGCTCGTGAGTAGGAAATGTGGCAAATCCAGGGAATTTGTCCCCGTTCCCCAACTCAACACCTCCTACGAGTGTGCTACCCTTCATTGTCTCATGAAGCTAATATCTTTGTTGGCTATAAGGGGATTGCAAGAGACAACTGTATGCATATATCCTAGACAAGTGGCTGATCCTTTTACTGTTCCCATCCTTGCAGGAAACGCAGGACCAATGGATTGTCCCATCTTGTTGTGGGGAGGGACATAACTGTCTTGTGAGAATGACACAACGAGAGACACAAGCCTGCAGAGAAATGTGGAAAAAATGCATGGGATGGAACATCCCCCTTCAAGGCAGAGCCAGGAAGCAGTACTATGTAGAGGGTGTGGAGGGCGGAGAAGCGAAAAAACCCATGCAGTGCTGGTGCCTTGTACAAGGCTGCAAGCCAGAGAAGCTGGGACCGTCGAACCACGAAGATACAACCGCTCAAGAAGCAGTCGACTGGTGCCTACTGGAAACAATGCTGAAGTCCATTCGAGCCCCAGCGGTAAGAAGTGACGCAAGCAAACTGACAAAGCAGAATTGAGGGAAGCCAGAGTTGCAGTCCTGCACCAGCCGAGGAGACTGCCACCTCCGCCGCAGAGAACAAGGTACCTGGTGTTTCCAAGGAACTGGGAAAAGGGTTGAGAGGCCCTGCAGAGCGAGAAACCAGATATCCCAAGAAGGAGTGAGACACCTGATTGGGGAACGAGAGGAATCGAGACAAAGAGAGAGAGAGACACCCTCAAGTCAGCTAGGAAAGGTCCAGAGCTGCGTGACGCAAACCAGAGAGAAAGAGAGACTTACGCCAGCAGTGGAGTTCACCAAGGATTACACTGAGATGGACAGAGAGACTCCAGAGCTCACGAGTTTCAAAGTCACGTAAGCGTATCAAACGATACGCCAAACACAGAGCAAGCAAAGAACCAGAGAAACCAAAAGGGCCAGGGCCCATCCAAAGGTGGTGGTGAGACCAGGGCTAGGAATCCTTTCTGGGCCAGGTGTCCAGGTAACATCGCCACTACCACTGACGACTGGGGCACCAGTCAGTACGGTCGAGCATAAGGTGGCCACAGCACCATGCAGAAACAGGAAACCATAAAGGAGATGCCGAACCAGGCGAGACACCGGCGGTCTGGACAACGGAGAAGGAACTACAAGTATGAATGCTCCCACTGAGATTCTCCTGCCATCAGGAAGGTAACGCGAAGAATGGGAGGCATAACGAGACCCCAAAGAATCATTAGAATACTCAGTAATCTTGTCCCAGTACCAAATCTGAAAAAGAGTTGAATTGGAGCAAAAGGGAACCCAAGAGCGATAATTGTATAAAATGAACTGTTGAATGGTGTAAGGGTGCAGAAGGAGGAGACTTACACACAGGTTGCATAGTGATTGCTATAGACTTTTATTCAGTATACAAATAAAGAAAAAACCTATCTTTCCCTACATCTATGAAGGGTTTCCCTGCCTCACTTAAAGTACTAATGGGTTTGGCAGAATATCTTGGTAACTTAAAGAGTCCACCGTCCTGTGTCAAAACATACATACCTCTGTCCCTTAAATGTATAACTTAACTAAAGGTTGCGCCAATGTTCTTGGTCCAAGAAAATGATTCCCTCCTCCTGGAATGGGTGGCACAGTTCTGGTTGCAAGTTTCACACCAGGGGGAATGACTCCCTTCCCCGGGTCTTGGTTAGCAGGAGAATGACTCCCTTCTGCTGGTCTTTTGAATTTGCAGTTTAACACAACCAGGGGGAATGACTCCCATGCCCTGGTTTTTCTTGGTTACCAGGGGACTGTCTCCCTTCTCCTGGTATCGTGGTTCACAGTTCACCAGGGGGAATGGCTCCCTTCCCCAGGATTTATGTAGACTTGGTTTCACAGTTCACAACACCAGGGACAACCAATCCCTTTCCCAGGCTTTTTTGTACACTTGGTTTCACAGTTCACAATACCATGGGAATACCTCCCTTCCCCTGGCTTTCTCTTATTCTTTGTTACACAGTTCAAATCACGCCCTTCCTTTGGTCTTTTTCTCACATTGTTACACAGTTCACAATACCATGGGAATACCTCCCTTACCCTGGCTTTCTCTTATTCTTTGTTACACAGTTAAAATCATGTCCTTCTTCTGGTCTTTCTCTCACATTGTTACACAGTTCACAACACCAGGGGGAAGAACTCCCTTCCCCTGGCTTTCTCTTATTCTTTTTTACACAGTTCAAATCACGCCCTTCCTTTGGTCTTTTTCTCACATTGTTACACAGTTCACAACACCAGGGGGAATTACTCCCTTCCACTGGCCTCTCTCTCACTTGGTTACATGGTTTGCAACACAAGGGGGAATTACTCCCTTCCCCTGGCCTTTCTCTGAATTTAGTTGCACAGTTCGCAACACCAGGGGGAATTACTCCCTTCCACTGGCCTCTCTCTCACTTGGTTACATGGTTTGCAACACCAGGGGGAATTACTCTCTTCCCCTGGCCTTTCTCTGAATTTAGTTGCACAGTTCGCAACACCGGGGGGGATGACTCCCTTCCCCTAGCCTTTCTCTCACTTTACTTTGAGGGCGCCAGACCCTGGCTTCCTCCTCTTCAGACTTGGGCAGACATGGTTCAATCTCCTGCCAAGTACTGCCACGAGGAGATGGTTTCTATTGCTCCTTTCTTTTAGGTCTGGGTCCCAGACCCATGTTTATCTATGGTTTGGTTCTGGCAGACCTGGTCCACTCTCCTGCCAGGTACTGCCACAAAGAAGATGGCTTATATTACTCCTTTGTTTTTGGGTGCAGGTCCCAGACCAATCTTTGGTTGTTCCAGTAACTTTTCTAGTTGTTACTGGGTCCTGGGAGAACCACCCTAGCCTGTGCATCCCCTATGGCTCTTTCATATCTCCCCTTACCTCTTCTGGGTTTTAGATACTTTGCCAGGACATCCAGGGCTCAGGGTGCCCCTCAAGGACTCTGTAGGCTGGTCCCTGCTGCAATCATGGTGCTGGTGTGCCTTCCTTGCTTCAGGATTTGTTTTGCCTTTTTGTGGTGAGCGGAAACCTCCTTCAGCGTCTTGCCACCGTGCTCTGCTTCTCCCCGGCTACTGTATTGCGCTTTCCTCTCTCGCGCTGAATACCGGCTGCTCTTCCCAACAGGACAGGGCACTTCCTTGCGTACTCCTTCCTTTCAACGCCTGGGTCCGTGTCCTCCTCCCTTGTGGCTTCCCAATCCATGCTCCTCTTCCCTTAGTCCTTCTTCCCTTTTATTGTTAAACAACTGGCTACTTGGTTGCACGCTCCCCCACGAAAGACTAGAAGGTTCATATTTGTTCCACGGAATGTACTTCATTACTGCACACCTCCTCCTCGTCTCAGTATTTATCAGACAAGCCTCTCTAAGGTATTCTATGTTCTTCTTCATCTCAGTAGAGTTCAGGTCCATGTCCCTACACATATACATGAGTTGGTTAGGGATGATCTTGGGGTGCATGGTGTATGGAGGTGTGTAGGTTGTTGGGTGAGGGATGTAATACCGTGTTCTCCCTAGATGGTCCTCCTTGTCCCCAAAGGTGGAGTCTCTCCCCATGAGATCCTCAAGCTGAGTATCGCCCCCAGGGGGACTATCGGCTAGCGGTCTCACCACCGATGGCGTCATAGGTTGGGATCCCCCTCAGGGGAAGTGATGAAATCTATGGATTTGTCACAATCCAAAGAAGAAATAGAAAAGATAGTGACCCTGGGAATGGGGAAAGTTCACTCGACATCCTATACACAGTCAAAATAAGCTTAAAGAACAAACAAGATATGAGTAAAAGCCTATAGAAAGTTGAAAATTGAATCAGAACCTTAAAAAAGTATATCAAGACTGTAAACACACATGCTGAGAATTCCAAATTAGAAATACAGAGTAATAAGAAAATCCCTAGAGGGATAAGTTATGAAGAAAGTAAGCCAAGTAATCCAATAAAGTAATTAAAGATTTTCATGAGAAGAATCACAAGGGACATTTCATAATTTGTCTAATGTTGGGAAGGGAACAGGGTCTTCCCACCCCCCTAGGCAATACTGAATAAGACACAAACATTAGAAGACACATTTGAGGAGCAGGAGGGAGGATAGCACACACAAAAGGGGGTTGTCGATTGCTTTAATGCATGTATTGGAAGTTATAGAAGAAACGCAAATGCGAACGCCATTTTAGACAATTGGCAGTCATCCTGGAAAGTAGGCACAAGAGCGGCGAATAGTATTAGGTGCTTGAATATTATGTCCCTTGTATTAGCGCGACCAACACCCCACTCCCGACCAGGTCCCACACAGCAAATTAAATCCTACATTGTTCCAAAGAGTTACAGGCCCTCGTATACAGGAAAGAATGCGCCCTACAAGGTCATGAGAAGGGAGCAGCGCGCCTCTTAGCAGTACCATCCCACGAGACAGATAGCAAGACCTCCTGCCCCCAATGATCCCTGCACGAGAAATACAGCTTTGCAATGCTTTTATCCTGAGGCTTATTGAATTATATAATGATGGGTTTAGCCTTACACAGTCTGGTGCTATCAAGCCTCAGATTTGCCATGCCAAGCTGAGATGGTAACAAAAGTAGCAATCTACTTAGCCTTAAACCTCTCTGTGCACACAAAGGATAAAGAACAGGCCCAATTGAAACCTCTATGGCTGGGTCCGAAGAACGAAGAAGGTTGGTGTTTTTCCTCTGGCTGCGCGAAAGTCTTCATTATTAAGTAGAGGGACAAACGGGTAGACGCATAAATGGGAGCATGAATTGGGATGGTCAAAACAACAAGGGAATTATTAGAATACATTGGATGGCTAAAAAGAAAGGAACACACACAATGCAGGATATATAGATGTAGGGAATGTGGCCAGGTAGAACTGGGGCCAGAATAGCACAGGCCTTTAAGAGCAAACCAATTATCCTATTTAGACCCATGTTACTCTAATGAAAGATAAGTAAGCCAGGAAACGTGTATTAATATTTATGAAAAGTGAAACATTATTTGAAAACAACCTTGGGAAGAGTCAATCCTCCAGACAAGGGCATAGATGCATACTTTGTTTATGTCAATTACTGACCAAAAACCTGTAGATATTTAGAGAAATGGAATACCATGATGAAAGGGGACAGGCAGCATCAATTTCCAGTAGCAGGGTTAGTTGACTTGATTACACTTTTTCATTTACAACGTACTCGAGATGCCAAGAGCACGAAGGTAACATCAGCCAAGCAGGAAGTCTTTTGAATTGGGTTGCAGAGGCCCAAAGAAGACAGGGATGAGAAAATACAAATCTAAATTGAAGAAACAAAACAAAAAAACTACAGAAGGAAGGGGCAAGAAAGAGGAATCAAGAGTAGCTTGGCTCATGTATAGAGTCTTATTACATCACTATCCTCACAACTTGCACAGAGCAGCAAGGCTGAGGAGGAGGACAGAGAAGGGGATGAGGAAGATATTCTAGAAACTTTAGCCACTAATGCGCAACCGCAACGCTGTACCAGTGCAGGCAGATGCAGTGGTTGCGAAAATACATTTGCAGAGCTACTTGCTTGAGGCCAGGCGAGTAAATAACTGGCTCTACCACCACTTGAAGTCCATCTGATACCTGAACAGGTGTGATTTATGATGCAGCAAACGTCCAATTAGAAACCTTTATAAAAACCCCTTTACTCGATATAGAATCATCAAGTATACAGAACAAGAAATCACATAAAACGCATAGCACAATTTGATAATAAAACCGAAATTAAAATAGAGATTTCATTAACCTAAAATAGTTAACATCAGTATAGGCACGCATATGTGTAGAGAATTTTCTAATTGACAAGTTACATCATAGATTATGATTGAAGCCAGAGGTAATTCCTGAACTGACAGAGCAGTCAAAACATTGGCAAATAAGCAATGTATTTGGTGTGGAATATGATTCCGTTTTGGTAGCATTTAGAGAGAATTCATTAAAGCATTTGAGACCCCTCTTTAAGCCAAAGCACTCGTATGATTTAAAGTACCTCAGTAATTGCCGTCATGGGAAGAAGCACGGGTTGGTTAAAAAGAGGAAACAAATTTATAAAAATTGTTTAATCGCTCATAAAATCATAATGAACCAAAACAACGCTGAAAGAAATGCTAATCACCCTAAGTAAAAACATACCAAATCGCTATGGCAAATTATTAATGAAGAATGTGCTCCCTCTAAGGCTTTGCAATTAAATCTGATACCTGAAAATATATGGACATATTACTTTGGTAAGCTATGCGTTGCATATGAACTCCAGGTTAATAGGGGGGTTTGTACTAAAACATATGGATGGAACATCTCATTTGGTAGAGAAGAAACTTTGGATCATATCAAAAATATGAGTAGCTCTCGAGCCCAGGGCCCGATGAGCTGACAAACGAGATGTTGAAATCCGCTCCGGAGGAATGGGACGATTTTTGTTTGTTCCACTTTCTTGGAAATCGGCGATAGTGGTGCCAGTTTTTCAGAAGGGGGATAGAACCAACCCCAAAAACTATCGGCCGATAGTGTTATTGGATGTTTTGGGTAAAGATTTTTTGCTCTCTTCTGTTGAAGCGGTTGAATGAATGGACCAGACGTGTAGGATGTTATGATTTTAGACAATCAGGATTTGTCAAGGAGGTGGGCTGTAGCTTAAACTTGTTTTTAATAAACGTGTTGAAGATGAGAGCTATCAAGGTTTCAAGTAAAATAGACCTTGCTAGAATTCATTTAGAATATGCGTTTGATAGCATAAATCGGGAGACCCTTTGGGCTAAATTGGAAAAAAAGGGTGCCCGCCTGATCTGTTGGCAGCTATAAAAGATCTGCACACTGATACCTCTATGCAAGTTAGGCTTGATCAAACAGGAGCATTGACTGAAACAATTGCTACCTTCAAAGGTTTAAAACAGGGTTGTCCGATGGCCCCTGCCCTGTTTAAATTCTACATGGAAGACCTGAATGAAACCTTAAGCCTTCGAAGGTCATTTTCACCAGAAATAAATTACATAGAGGTGGGTTGGTTACTTTACGCTGATGACCTAGTGTTATTAGATATGACACTGATAGGTCTTCAGCGTAAATTGGATTTGTTACAGCAATACGTCTGTTTAAATAATCTGAAAATAAATGCATAAAAATCAGAGATTATGATTTTGGGAAACCAAAAAGGAAGAAAAAAAGAAAACACAGAGTTGGATGTTGAATGGAACACAGATGAGAGCCACGGAAGGTATAAAATATTTGGGAGTGACATTGAATTCTAGTAAGTGTGATGCTCAATGGGCTAATTGTCTGAGGCTAAAAGTAAAAAATCTAACGGCTCAGGCTAAGGTGATTAGTCGCAGGTATTGTAAGTTCTCACTCGCCCCAATCATCTGTTTTTATAACCAAAAATGTGCTCCCACTCTCACTTATGCTGCTGAGGCCTGTTTAGGATTGCCATGGGAGCTTTGGGAAATTCTAGAATGTCAATTCTGGAAGAAGATTCTGAATCGCCGCATGAGCGAGCATATGGCAATAATAAGACATGAGATGGGTCTCCAATCCTTGTATTCAAGAGTGGTGTGGAATTTGCTTCTCTTGTTTAGGAAAGGCAGGATTTGTTATTAACAGAATGAGAGAGGCAATGTGAAGTGATGCTGGGAAATCTGGGAACGTCCATAAATTGTGTCTAATAATCCTGTGTTGATAAAAAAGCTTTTGAAGGGAGAAGATTGGAGTGAAACTGAATCTATGAGATCACAATTGAAAGTGCATACTTTATCTGGAATGTTGACAGGTTCCTTAGGTGTGACTCTGCTGTACCTGAGGATGTTTCCTAGTGCAAGACAAATAGTCGTATTCCTTAGGTTTCGATTGAATGTCTTGCATATAAAGGAAACTTTACACAGATATGGAAATAAGGAACTGGATGAGTGTTGCCATCTGTGTAAAAAGGATCCTGAAACTCTTAAACATTTGATCCTATTTTGCCCTGAACTGAAGACCCTAAGAACGCTTAGTTTTCTTGAGAAAATGGAGGACCAATTTGGTATTGATGCAGAATGCTGGTGGAAGGCGTTGTATAGTGGGACAATTCCCAAATTAAATTATGCACTAAAATTCTTGGAAACGGTCATGGAAAGATTAAGCAAGTGGGAAATTTGCTGTATGTTTTCGATATTGTTGAAGTTTTACTCCTTTTTCCATTTTCCATTTCTTTTTCCTTTATCTTGTTTATCTTATGTTCTTAAAAGGGTGGTTTGTTGTAAAGTGACCGGATGTTAAATGGATTATGGTTAATTATGATTTAAATCGGTCCGGATTGATGTTGATTTTTTGTTGAATTTTATGATGGATTTGGCAAAAGTTTAGATAAACTAAATGCCTAATAAAAAATAAATATGTGTAGAGAATTGTCTAATTGACAAGTTACATCTGCAAAAAAGTGTATTAAGACAAGGACAGCAGTAACTCCGCAGACTTCTATCTAGCATGTTCTTACTCCTCATCCCTATATGATGTACATTTTGCTCTCATTGTTAAATGTTGTTGTTATTTTGTATTATGTTGCTCCACTGTACAGTGCCTTGGTATAAAGTGCTATATAAATAAATAAATAAATCAATATATCAAAGGAGTTATGGCTCCATGAGTAAGTGAAGTATACACATGGAGCGTAAGATGCATTAACACGCTCAAGGGCCTACGTCCGAGGAATGTTTTCTCATCAGCCAACTTAGTAACTATGCAAAACTGCTCATGGTCTTTGGGTTTTAGAACTCATGGAACAACATTACTTGCTTTGTTAAGCCCTCAAGGCATAAGTGATATTAAGGCTGCATCTTCTGCATAAAGAAGCAAAGGGCATTTATCTAAACCTAAAGTCAGGACATCAGATACTGCTTGCATTATTTTGTTGATAGTCTCCTTGAAGAGCAACGGGGCCAGTACACATTTCTGGCGGACGCCCTTCTGTACCATAAAAGAGGCGGTCACTTCACCTCCTATGCCGCATCTAATCACAGCCTTATTGCTCGTATTTAGGGGCCGATTCATGGAACAAACGTGCGCCGAAAATCTACGCACAAGCCGGCGCAAGCAGGTGCAAGCAGGCGCAAGCGGAAAAAAAGAGGCGCACGCGCACGCGTGCGATTCATGGAAGTCCCTGCGCGTGTCTTCCTCGGGATGTGCGCCAAACCCGTGCATGGCGCACATGTCACTGCAACATCGCGAAAGGCGTGCGCGACGCGCACAGTGAAAGCGCACAACCTCAGCGCACACACCAGAAAGTGGGCGGGACATGGGGCGTAACGCGCGGAATGGGGAACAACACGCGAAAATAAGGGCGTAACTGGGGATGTACTGCAGGGAAGCAGACGGAACGCCCACACGCACTCGAACCACACGTATTCATGGAATCGAATAGGGCAAAGCCACGCACAGCCAAAGACACGCACAAGCTGAAACACGGCCGCCACACGAAGGCAGGCGGTAGAGTCCCAGCGCATCAAAAAAGTGGCGCGCGGGAAGTTAAATACGCGATTGAGCGGGGTACGTGGATTTCAGGGGTGCGCAAGAAATTCTACACGCGATTGGCCTGGGTACGTGTATTACAGGGGTGCGCGAGAAAATCTACACGCGATTGGCCTGGGTACGTGGATTTCAGGGGTGCGCGAGAAAATCTACACGCGATTGGCCTGGGTACGTGGATTTCAGGGGTGCGCGAGAAAATCTACATGCGATTGGCCTGGGTACGTGTATTACAGGGATGCGCGAGAAAATCTACACGCGATTGGCCTGGGTACGTGGATTTCAGGGGTGCGCGAGAAATGCTACACGCGATTGGCCTGGGTACGTGGATTTCAGGGGTGCGCGAGAAAATCTACACGCGATTGGCCTGGGTACGTGTATTACAGGGGTGCGCGAGAAATCCTACACGCGATTGGGCCTGTGCGGGTGGGGCAGTGTATTACGTGGGTGTGCGGGAAGTTGAAGAGGTGAATTGCCAGTGTGGGTCCTCCCAGGTCTCCCCTCTACCCCCTCCACGACCTCTGCAGGCAGCCCACACCACAGGGGACTACCCTGCACCCCTGGTCATGTCCCGCAGGCAGCCCATCCACCATGGGCATGCCCCCCAGCCAAGCCACATGTCCCCTTGCACCCCCACCCCCCAGCACCGTGGGGCACCTGCCAGCAGGCCCTCAACCATGTCCCACTCATGTCCCCTTGCACCCCCACCCCCCAGTCACCAGGGGCAGCCTCCACCAGGCCCCCACCCATGTCTCCCACCACCCCCACCCCTCCAGTCACCAGGGGCAGCCTCCACAAGGCCCCCACTCATGTCCCCCTGCACCCCCACCCCCCAGCACTGTGGGGCACCTGCCAGCAGGCCCCCAACCATGTCCCCTTGCACCCCCACCCCCCAGCAGGCCCCCACTCATGTCCCCCTGCACCCCCACCCCCCAGCACTGTGGGGCACCTGCCAGCAGGCCCCCAACCATGTCCCCTTGCACTCCCACCCCCCAGCAGGCCCCCACTCATGTCCCCCTGCACCCCCACCCCCCAGCACTGTGGGGCACCTGCCAGCAGGCCCCCAACCATGTCCCACTCATGTCCCCTTGCACCCCCACCCCCCAGCACTGTGGGGCACCTGCCAGCAGGCCCCCAACCATGTCCCACTCATGTCCCCTTGCACCCCCACCCCCCAGCAGGCCCCCACTCATGTCCCCTTGCACCCCCACCCCCCAGCACTGTGGGGCACCTGCCAGCAGGCCCCCAACCATGTCCCACTCATGTCCCCTTGCACCCCCACCCCCCAGCACTGTGGGGCACCTGCCAGCAGGCCCCCAACCATGTCCCCTTGCACCCCCACCCCCCAGCAGGCCCCCACTCATGTCCCCCTGCACCCCCACCCCCCAGCACTGTGGGGCACCTGCCAGCATGCCCCCAACCATGTCTCCCACCACCCCCACCCCTCCAGTCACCAGGGGCAGCCTCCACAAGGCCCCCACCCATGTCTCCCACCACCCCCACCCCTCCAGTCACCAGGGACAGCCTCCACCAGGCCCCCACCCATGTCTCCCACCACCCCCACCCCTCCAGTCACCAGGGGCAGCCTCCACCAGGCCCCCACCCATGTCTCCCACCACCCCCACCCCCCAGCAGGCCCCCACTCATGTCCCCTTGCACCCCCACCCCCCTGCAGGCCCCCACTCATGTCCCCCTGCCCCCAGGTCCTGACGAAACGCAATCATGGCAGTAATGGGCAGCATACCCAGCACAAACACCCAGCCAAGGATTGCATCCACCCACATAGTAGATGCAATTACATGATACAACCCCAATGGCAAGTATGTAAATGAACACATGTCCGTCACACACACATACACAATGGGTGCAAGTGAATGTCAAAACCCATATCATGACATGCATGAAACCAATGAGAAAATACCACAAATGTAAGTAATAAATATATGTATTAAAGATGAAAATGAAGTAAAGAAATAAAACACACAACAATGGGGATGACAAAACAAATGGTCCATGTCCGAGAACTAATAGAAAAAATCAAAAAACAAAGGAATCCAAAAACTAATGTAGTCCAAAGCAAAATAATGGGGGGAAAAAATAAGGAAAAACCATTGCCTCATGGTGAACACAAATATAAATCCAACAAATGTTTTCCAAACATCAAACTATGTACAAGAATATCCCAGGGTCCATGAGCCCAACACCATAAATGAAACCTACTACTACTAACTAATAAAAAATATATATACAGAAAAGTGGTCATTGTCCGAGCGGTCCAAAAAAAACTTAAAAAATAAAGGAAACCTAACACTAACTAACTAAAGAACTATATACAATGGCAGCGGGCAAGTCCTGCGGCTCACTCTGTGATGTTGCCGGCCATGGCATCATCGAACTCCATGTCGATGTCCCGGAGGCGGGACTCTGTCCTGGCCCTGAGGTCTCGCAGGGACAACCCCGTGTCCACCTCAAACTCCCTGCGAGCTTCCTCGAGGCACTCAGCCCGCCTCAACGCCCGACGCATGGAGAACTCCGCCCTGACCATGGTGAGCCGCTCCTCTTCCGCCCGCTGCCGCTTGGACCAACTGCTCCCACACGGAAGACACTGCCATCCAGGGTTCTCCTGCCCTCCGGCCGATGCCTGCCCCTCTGATCTTGATGGCCCCGAGCCATGATGCCTCCCACGTCGAGCCTGCTGCTGCCTCCGACGCCACTGCCTCTGCCAGCACGACTGTCATGATCCCTGCTTCCAAGGGGTCAGGACTTGCCCCACGACCTTGGAAGCAGGCCCATGACTCTGATCCCAGGAACCAGCCAGTCCCTATAGGGACCCTCTGGACCTTGTCCTGGCGCCAGTGGCGCCAGGCTCATGATGGTGACTGGTCCCGGCACAGGAAGCGCCGGGCTCATATTAGATAAGAGTGCTTGGTGGACCTACCTGTAGCAGACCATGCTGCTTACTTACCAGCTAACTGGTCTCCTGATCCTTCTCTGCCTGGAACTACTTTTTCTGTCTGGGTGGAGCAGGAGCCACTCCCTGGAAGCAGAACACAGGAACTCTTCTAGAAATCTGGAACTCTTTTCTTACCTGGGTGGGGCCGTGGAAGGAGACGCCTAAGCACTACAGAAGGCTATTTAAACCACACCCGATTGGTTTCACGTGCTTCGCGTTATTCTGCATCTGCAGCAGGACGCTCACCGTGTCAGCTCCAGGAAACCTCCAGCTCCAGATCCTGTGAACACGAAATAACCTGCTGGAATCCAATCTTCAGTCTTCTTCAGTCTTCTGCAGCTCCTGCAAAACAAAGGCACAGGTTAGGCTAAAGTAAAGGCAGCAAATCTACTTACCTAATCCAACGGCAGCATTCAAGGCGCCTTTTTCTGCCTTTCTCTTCCGGCATCCGACATCTGCAAAGAGAAAGAACATCGGTCAGTAATATTCAACTACAAGTTCTGCTTACCTGTGTTACGCCTGTTCCAACTTAGTTCGCGCTGCACATCAGCACCTGCAAAGACAAAAGAGACATTACGGAGCATTCTCCAGCGCTAGTGCAGTCTTTCTACTTACGTGCCATTAGAAGGATAATCTTCATCGTCACAGCATCTGAAAAAGGAAAGACATAGACTTTACAGACTTAAGACTTTTGAAGGAGAAGAGAACAATGCAAAAGGAACTTTAATACTTACAAGGCACGCTCGTGCATTAACGGCGTCTTCGCTCTCAGCAAATCCTCTGCTATCAAGAGGCAGAGCTCGCATCCAGTGAAGCAACTGGATTCAGCGCCCCTGCACAAGACGCAGGATGGAGAGCCCGGCATTTACCTACATAAGACATCTCACTCTTCAGCTTAAACTGTCGGTGGGAAGGGGGCCCAGTCCGGGAGCAAAACGAACCCTGCGCCTAACACTGAAGACAGTATCCTCGCCAGATCAAGACCGGCGCCTCCGGGGGAACCAGGTGAGCGTTACAGAACGCGAAGCCTTACCACAAAATTCCCGCCCAGGCGCAATGGAAACCTCAGACACAGACCAGTTGGCCCAATTACTCGGGGAGTTGAGGGCGGAAGTACACGCTGCACGTCAGGAAACAAATGCCCTAAGGAGGGAGTTAGTGGTCTCCAAAGAGCGAACAGACAATTTGACTAGACAATTGCTGCAAGCCCAAGCAGGACAAATTCCTCTACCAACCCCAAGTGGGGGCCACGCTCCTCCAGCTTCCTCGAATCCAGTACAAATCAATCTACCAGGAAATATACCTTTGGCTCCGCCCGAACGCTTTTCAGGTGATTCAAAAAGGTTTGCTGTGTTCTTCAATCAATGTCGCTTGCACTTTTTGTGCAGACCCGCCGCTTTTCCAACGGACCAGGCTAAAGTGGCCTTCGTGCTCTCTTATCTCAGTGGCAGTGCCGCAGATTGGTCTGTTCCTTTAGTGTCTCAAGATGACCCCATTCTCCATAACTTCCAGGACTTCCAAGCCAGTATGGAGAAACTGTTCGCAAGGCACTATCAGGGACAGGCCTTGGACAATGAACTTCTTTCGCTACGACAGGGCAATCAAGATCTTCTGACTTATATTGCATCATTTAACAGACTACTGGTGGAAACCAGATGGCCGGAGGATAAGAGGATCACACTGTTTTACAGAGGTCTGCGTGGGGAATTAAAAGACGTTCTGGCTCAAGTGGTAAATCCTCCACAAGACTGTTCCGAATATATCGATCTGGTAGTGCAATTGGATCATCGACTTCAGAATCGGAAAGCCGATCGATCCAGATTTGAAACCCGACTTTTTTCAAGGCCACAAAGTTCTACGAAAGGAACTGATTCCGTGGAACCTATGCAAATAGGGGGTGTAAAAGGACCTTTAACCCAAAAGGAGAGGGAAAGGAGGAGACAACTGCAATTATGCCTCTATTGCGGAAACTCAGGGCACTTTCTTCGAGATTGTCCAGTGAAGCCCAAGAAGAAGATAGTAGGGGCGTCTGATAAAGGTACCGAGAATTCTGAGCCGGGAAACGACCTCGCCCGGCAAGTGTAGAGGTCCGCTTGCCGAGCGTTAAAACCAGTTCTTTGACCTCGCATTTCATCATGCCCATGGTCCTCGTGAGTCCTGAACAACCTAATCGTATGCATGCCATTAAAGCATACATTGACAGTGGCGCAATCGGGAATTACTTGGACTGTGAGCTGGCCGCCAGGATGAATCTGTCTCTTTGTCCAAAGACGGTGAAAGACGTCATTACCACCGTGGATGGGACGGAAATAGCTTCCGGACCCGTAACTCACACCACCATGGAAGTAACGTTAGTAAGCCAAGATGGGCATCAAGAGAAGATCGTGTTTGATGTGATCAAGGCCCCTCAGTTTCAAGTCATCTTGGGAGTTCCTTGGTTGGAGAAACACAATCCTCAAATTGATTGGCGAGCAAAGACAATACGGTTTCCAGAATGCGCTTCTACCTGCTACCCTCAGCTCTCCACCAAACTAGCTGCAACTGTTTCTGAGAGACCGCAACTGCCTCCTGAATACCAGGAATTCCAAGACGTCTTTCGGAAAGACCAAGCTAATTCTTTGCCTCCTCACAGATCATACGACTGTCAGATAGACCTGATTCCCGGATCCACTCCTCCGTGCAGTCGGATTTATGCCCTTACTGAACCGGAAAATCTCCACCTAAGGCAATATTTGGACCAGTACCTGGCTAACGGATTCATCCGTCCTTCGAAGTCCCCGGCCTCCTCAGCTCTGTTCTTCGTGCCAAAAAAGGAGGGAGACTTAAGAACGTGTATAGACTACCGTGCCCTGAACCAGATTACAATTAAGAACAGGTATCCATTGCCATTGATCCCAGAACTACTTGACCAAGTCAAAAACGCCTGCATATATACTAAGTTAGACCTCAGAGGAGCCTACCACTTGGTGCGAATAAAGGAGGGCGATGAATGGAAGACGGCCTTTCGTACCAAGTATGGACTGTTCGAGTATCAAGTGATGCCCTTCGGGTTGTGTAACGCACCGGCCGCATTCCAGTTCTTTATGAATGACGTGCTCCGTGAACTCATTGATGTGTGTGTAGTTGTATACATTGACGACATTCTGGTTTATTCGTCCTCTGAGGCAGAACACTCAAAACATGTAACCGCAGTACTGGAGAGGCTCCGCAAACACAAACTTTTTGCAAAATTAGAGAAGTGCGTCTTTCATGTTACGGAGGTCGAATTTCTGGGATTTATTTTGTCACCTAACGGAGTTCACATGGACTTGAGGAAAGTAGATGCAATAATCAAGTGGCCCTCACCATCATCTGTAAAAGGGGTTCAAAGTATGTTGGGCTTCGCCAACTTCTATCGCAGGTTTATTCCAGACTTTTCTCGGGTAGTCCAACCCATTACAGCTCTCCTCAGAAAAAACAAACGTTTTGAATGGTCTACCGAGGCAGAACAAGCCTTTCAGGAGCTAAAGACTAAATTTACCTCAGCCCCGATTTTAAAACATCCCCGCCCGGAACTACCTTACATCGTCGAGACCGATGCCTCCAGCCTTGCTATGGGAGCAGTGCTTTCACAAAGAGATCCAGAAACCAACCAGTTGCACCCCGTGGCGTTTTGGTCTCGTAAATTATCAGCCCCAGAAATCAATTACACCATTACCGACAAGGAACTGTTGGCTATTAAGTCCGCCTTTAAGGCCTGGCGGCATTATCTCTTAGGAGCCCGACACACAGTCACTGTCATTACTGACCATCGTAATCTACAGTATCTTAAATCAGCCAAAGCTCAATCCTCCAGACAACTTCGCTGGGCATTATTTTTTGCCGAATTTGATTTTATAATCACCTACCGACCAGGCAATAAGAATGGTAAAGCGGATGCCCTCTCTCGAATCGGAGTAGAGGAACACATGGTTAACCCTGAGCTCGTACCTATTATTCCTGAACAAAGAATCCTGGGTTTGATCAGCATGCAATCCATTGAAGAAATTGAAACCCAGGTTAAACAACTTGTAACTCCAACGGACATACAAAAATGGCAGCTTCGGGGGGAAGACTTCACAGTAAAGAACGACTTATTATACTTCAAGGAACGACTTTATCTACCCTGTACCAGCTTACAAAATCAAGTCATCTCTTGTTATCACGACTCCTTAATGGAAGGACACCCGGGTATGGCCAAGACCTCGGAAAAGGTCAAGCGTCACTTTTGGTGGCCATCTTGGAGAAAAGACATCAGAAACTTTGTCATGTCCTGTGGAGTGTGCGCCCAGAACAAGAGTCCTAAGGAAAAACCAGCAGGCCTCTTACAACCACTTGAAATCCCACCTCATCCCTGGCATACCCTTTCCATGGACTTTATCACCGATTTACCTCCCTGTTCCGGATACAATACAATCCTGGTAATCGTAGACTTATTTTCAAAAATGGCACATTTCATCCCACTAAAGGGGTTACCGTCAGCAGCAATCCTGGCTCGAGAATTTCTTGAAAACATTGTTCGGTTGCACGGCTTTCCTTCAGTTTTAATCTCAGACAGAGGAAGTCAATTCATCTCCCACTTCTGGCGGAGTTGCTGTCGGTTAGCTCAAATTGATGTGAGGCTTTCCACCAGTCACCACCCACAAACCGATGGTCAGACCGAAAGGACCAATCAGACTTTGGAACAGTACCTACGCTGCATGCTGCAACAGACAGGAGGAACTTGGAAGGACATCCTTTGGATAGCCGAGTACGCTTACAATAACTCAGTCCACTCGGGAACCGGAAAGACCCCGTTTTTTCTTTTGTATGGTAATCATCCTCGAACCTCTAACCTGGATCCACCTCAGGATCTTGGAACACCAGCAGTTGACCACCTACATTCAACCATCACCCAAGCCTTCAAGGAAGCTACTAGCCACCTTCAAAGGGCCAAGGAACAATACAAGAAAGGGGCAGATCAACATCGAAAGGAAGCCCCTCAATACCAAATTGGAGATCAAGTCTGGTTATCTACCAAATATTTACCCCTAAAGGGACCACGCACCTTTAACCCAAGATACCTGGGACCCTACTCTGTTACTGCCATAATAAATCCAGTAGCGGTCAAGTTGGGTTTACCCCCTCGCATGAAAATGCACCCAGTCTTCCATGTTTCACTACTAAAACCAGTTCAACCGGAAACCCGATTGACTAAATCTCCTGAACCTATCCTAGTTGACGGAGAACTTGAGTTTGAAATCAAAAATATCCTGGATTCCAAGATCTCCAAATCAAAACTACACTACCTGATTGACTGGAAAGGCTACGGCCCCCAAGAAAGATCTTGGGAACCTGCAGAACATGTACACGCACCCCGACTAATCAAGAAATTTCATCGGACATTTCCTAGCAAACCAAGACCTCCGGAGAAGTCAACCTTGGGAGGGGCCTTGAGGGGGGGTGCTGTCATGATCCCTGCTTCCAAGGGGTCAGGACTTGCCCCACGACCTTGGAAGCAGGCCCATGACTCTGATCCCAGGAACCAGCCAGTCCCTATAGGGACCCTCTGGACCTTGTCCTGGCGCCAGTGGCGCCAGGCTCATGATGGTGACTGGTCCCGGCACAGGAAGCGCCGGGCTCATATTAGATAAGAGTGCTTGGTGGACCTACCTGTAGCAGACCATGCTGCTTACTTACCAGCTAACTGGTCTCCTGATCCTTCTCTGCCTGGAACTACTTTTTCTGTCTGGGTGGAGCAGGAGCCACTCCCTGGAAGCAGAACACAGGAACTCTTCTAGAAATCTGGAACTCTTTTCTTACCTGGGTGGGGCCGTGGAAGGAGACGCCTAAGCACTACAGAAGGCTATTTAAACCACACCCGATTGGTTTCACGTGCTTCGCGTTATTCTCCATCTGCAGCAGGACGCTCACCGTGTCAGCTCCAGGAAACCTCCAGCTCCAGATCCTGTGAACACGAAATAACCTGCTGGAATCCAATCTTCAGTCTTCTTCAGTCTTCTGCAGCTCCTGCAAAACAAAGGCACAGGTTAGGCTAAAGTAAAGGCAGCAAATCTACTTACCTAATCCAACGGCAGCATCCAAGGCGCCTTTTTCTGCCTTTCTCTTCCGGCATCCGACATCTGCAAAGAGAAAGAACATCGGTCAGTAATATTCAACTACAAGTTCTGCTTACCTGTGTTACGCCTGTTCCAACTTAGTTCGCGCTGCACATCAGCACCTGCAAAGACAAAAGAGACATTACGGAGCATTCTCCAGCGCTAGTGCAGTCTTTCTACTTACGTGCCATTAGAAGGATAATCTTCATCGTCACAGCATCTGAAAAAGGAAAGACATAGACTTTACAGACTTAAGACTTTTGAAGGAGAAGAGAACAATGCAAAAGGAACTTTAATACTTACAAGGCACGCTCGTGCATTAACGGCGTCTTCGCTCTCAGCAAATCCTCTGCTATCAAGAGGCAGAGCTCGCATCCAGTGAAGCAACTGGATCCAGCGCCCCTGCACAAGACGCAGGATGGAGAGCCCGGCATTTACCTACATAAGACATCTCACTCTTCAGCTTAAACTGTCGGTGGGAAGGGGGCCCAGTCCGGGAGCAAAACGAACCCTGCGCCTAACACTGAAGACAGTATCCTCGCCAGATCAAGACCGGCGCCTCCGGGGGAACCAGGTGAGCGTTACAACGACGGCATCCAGGCTGATGGAATCCACCGATGCCGTCGTGCACGTGCCCTGCCAGATGATGCCGGCACATCCTCCATCTGCAGGGGGACAGTTGCTGGTGTGTCCACCCCTGCTGGACCTTCGACTCCCGACTGTGGCAGGGATGGGGTCCCCACCGAGCTGGCTGCGTTGGTCGGGGCAGGTCCACAGGGGGCCCTGGTGGCACCTGGGCCGGAAGACGGCATGGAGCACGACTGGCGCATAGCCTCCACAGAGGAGGAGAGGGTCGCCAGAAGGCCACACACATGTAGGAAACCCCCGACCATGGCGGCTCCCAAATGGTTCACGTACGCACGGTGCTCTTCGTGATGATGTGCATGCTCCTCCCGGGAAGCATGCACCTCATCACGAATGCCAGCCGTGCGCAACGCGACACCAATCAGGACCCTCTCCACACGGCCAGGGGTCCCCTCGTCCGCAGGTAGAGGAGTGTCAGATGACATGGACATCTCCCCTACCTGCGGACGGGCCTGGGATGGGGCATCCCTGCTGGTGCATGGTGGTGCAGTCACAGTGTCAGGGACAGTGACATGCACAGGCACCTCCACGGCGACCTGTGCTGCCTCCTGCCCCTGGCCCTAGACTGCACCACTTGCACCAGCGGGGATGCCCCCACCAGGCCCCATGTGTGGCTCAGTAGCGGCCTCCTCCCCCTCTGTGGAAACCACCAACCTGGATGTCTCCACGCCGTCTTCCGCCGGTGCAAGCCCCTGTGGGGGCTCACCCACCCCTTCCGCTGCAGCCGTGGCGGCATCCCCGCCGCTCTGCTCCACAGCGCCTTCTCCGCCCTCTTCTTCACTTGCCACTGTGTAGAGGGAGACATAGAACACAAGCATCAGGGTACTGTACAATGGTCCCCTAGACAGGAAGCAACAGCAGATGAGTGGCACTGTCATACATCACTTCCATCATGTCCCTCCACAACACATGGGTCAGTGCAGGCAAAACACATACAGTAACAGGCATGGCGCATGCCATGGACATTGGCATACATGACCAAGGGACTCATGATTCATGCAATGTTGGTTTTAAACTCACATGCATCATGGGTCTTGCCATCACATGCACACACCTCACCGTAGTTCCATCCATCTGGCCTCGTACACCACAGACGCAGTGGATACAAGGATGACTAGGCTGCAACAGTGAATCTGAACATTGTCACAGACATGTGTCATGCATCCATGGCAGTTACAAGTCACAGACACGCAGGTCAGACACACACACATGGACACCATACGTGTACATGGGACCAGCACCCATCCCTCACCCCCACCCATGTCCAGGAACAGAGACTGCCATGCTTCCATGTGTCCATTCCGCACAGAGCCCCCCATGTTGCAATAGAACACATGCACCAACCATGTGGTTCACACATCACTGTACTCACATGCCTGACCATGATGTCCCTGCACACACAAATACGTACATGGCCTATGTCACACATACAGGCAGGTATCAGACAACCAGCACACTGCAACATGCCCTGTCTCACACAGTAATGCTTGGCCACTTACCGGCCAACTCCAGATGGGTCTGCCTCCGAAGGATCTGGGCGTGGAGCGCTGGGTCTACGCGTTCCAGGACCCTCATCTGGATGTCACTCAGGCGTGCCCGGCCCCCCTCCGCGAGGCGCCGGGCCTTAGTGAGGGTCCTGGACCTCAAGTCCTCCCAGCGCTTCTTGATGTGCTTGATGTCGCGGGTTGCCACCCCCTCCGCGTTGATGGCAACCACTACATCGTCCCAGATCCTCTCCCGTCCTTCCTTGTTGGCGCGTGGTCTTCCGAAGAGGGCATCATAATGCCCCAGGACATGCTCCACCAGGACACCAACTTCCTTCTCACTGAAGCTGGTGGCCCTCTGCCTCTCTGGCTGGGGGTCGCCACTGGTCTCAGATGGTGCTTGCCCCGACATGGCGACCCCCGAGGCAGGCGTGGGTGGGCAACTGGGTCCTGGGGCTGGGCTGTGGAGCGATGGTATCCCAGTCGGGAGTCTACTGTTCCAGCAGGGGTGGACACAGCAACTGGACCCATGCAGATGGCTGATGTGCAGGCACCAAATGGCAGGGCACGGTGGCAGCAGGCAGGCAGGCAGGCAGGCAGGCAGCAGCAGATGGCACGTGGGAGGCTGCTCGGGGCACTGGGGGGCAGTGATTCGGCCTTCAGGGCAGGAGCGTGGTCTTCCGTGTGTATTCGCGTGGCCAGCTTGATACGGAGTGATTTGGCACGTGAAAAATCTGCACGTCAGCGTGTAATTCGAGGAAAGGCCCTTAGCGCGTAAGCGCGTCTGCACGCATACGCATTTTCATTGGACCAAAGGCCCTCAGCGCGTGAGCGCGTCTGTGACGTGTCGTGCGAGGGTGTATCCCTCATTGCACGTGATGACAGAACACACGTGGATTTCAACCAATCGCGTGTGAAAGTTCACGGCACCCCAGAACACACGTACCCAGGCCAATCGCGTGTAGATTTTCTCGCGCACCCCTGAAATCCACGTACCCAGGCCAATCGCGTATAGCATTTCTCGCGCACCCCTGTAATACACGTACCCAGGCCAATCGCATGTAGATTTTCTCGCGCACCCCTGTAATACACGTACCCAGGCCAATCGCGTGTAGATTTTCTCGCGCACCCCTGTAATACACGTACCCAGGCCAATCGCGTGTGGAACTACCCGCGCACACGGCAAAAGACGTGCACAGGCGTCAACGAGTCCGCCCACACGGAGCGCGGACAGCATAAAAGTGCGCGCAAACAACAAACGCGTATATACAGCGACGATGAATGCCCCATTTGTTGCTGCACTGATCGTGGGACACCGCAGGAGGAGGAGAATAGCCAGGGCACGCATTTTTGCACCACGGACAAGCCTTTTTGGGATGCCTGATGACCAGGTCTACGGCAGGTATAGGTTTCCACCCCATATCATCCTAGACCTGGTCAGGGAGTGGGAAGATGACCTCACATCCCCCACCCTTTGCTCCCAAGCATTGAGCCCCTTGGAGAAGCTGCTCAATGTCTTGCATTTTTTGGCCACTGGGTCGTTTCAGCGGACCACTGCCATAGTGGGGGGGGTCTCACAGGCCACGCAGTCACGCTGCCTACACCAGGTACTGGCAATCATGACAGCGCGCCCCTCAGTCCGCAGGCACATATACATGCCCAGAACACCCGCAGAAAGGCAGGCCGTTGTCCTGGATTTTTTCAGGGTGGCACACTTCCCCAAAGTGCTCGGGGCCATAGATTGCACCCATGTGGCCCTACGTCCACCTAGGGCCACTGAGCACATCTACCGAAACCGCAAGCACTGGCATTCCATCAATGTACAGGTGGTATGCGATGCAAAGGGAATCATCACCTCTGTCTATGCAAACTACCCTGGCTCCACCCATGACAGTTTCATATACAGAATGTCCGCCCTGAGCCGGGCCCTGGAAGCTGGGCAGCATGGCGACACATGGCTCCTAGGTCAGTACAAATGCCCTTGCACATGCATGCAAGTCACACACAGACAAACATCCCAACCCTAATAATCTCAATTATTATCGCCTCCCCAGGGGACAGTGCCTACCCTCTGAGCAACCACATGATGACGCCAATCCGGAACCCCACCACACCACCCCAGGTAAGATACAACGCCGCCCATATTGCAACCAGGGGCATAGTGGAGCGCACATTCGGAGTGCTCAAGTCACGTTTCCACTCCCTTGACCGCTCTGGTGGGCAACTACTCTATGCACCACCAGTAGTGTGCAGGATCATTGTGGCAGCATGTGTCCTGCACAATGTTGCAACACGGCAGGGCGTCCCGGTGGACATGGTGGTGCCCCCACAACCCCAACCACAGGCACAGGCGCTGCCCATGGGAGGGGACAGGGCACGTGGCGAGGAAGCCCGGACCCAGCTTGTGGCCACATTTTTTCACCTAAACTCCCACCCCTGCGGAGTGCACACAGGCCTGTCACAACCCTACCACCCTGAGATAGTTGCCATGGAAGTGCCACATCGTCTGCATCCCTAGCTACTTAAACACAAGCTATCCTGTGCAACCAAAATGCACACATATGACCTGTGACATGACATGGGCCATACACAAGTATTCCAAGGCGCAATGAGGCTGGGGGGGGGGGAATAAGGGAACACAGAGAACGGTACTACTAGGCCAGGTGTCATTGAGATTGTGCAAGTGCAGGGGTAGGGGGAAGGGAAAAGGGGAAGGGTGGGGGGGAGTCCAGTACAGGGGAAGTAGGCCAAAAGAATAATACATAGGTCGCCTGGTGGCAACTGCAAAGGTAAGTGCAGACAAGTGCTGGGAAGGGAGGGCTGTAGGGATAGAGAGACAGTACTGGAGTGCAGGGGTTGCCAGGGTGGCAGTGCAAGTGGACAGTGGCTGGGCCAGGGACCGAGGTTGGTGAGAGTGTCCCAGTAGCAGCTCCTGTGCAGTTCCAGTGAAGAATTCTGCAAGGGAGAGGCAGAGAGTAAGCAGAAGCAAAGAGGAAGGTCTTGAGGTGCTTCCAGAACTGGAGATGGTTCCCCTCAAGTTCAAGTCAGGCAGGAAGTCTGTTCCAGGGGGAGGGCCCTGCTGCGGAGAGAAACCTACCCCCAGCTAGTTGCTCTGAGAAGCGGATGACCTGGACATGCAAGGTGTGCATCACACACACCTGCAAAACAGGCCATGGCCATCACTGTCATGTCAGTCAAACCCTCCCAAACATCAACATGACATGGCAAGCAATACCCATACACTGACGCAGTAACAATAAGGTACACATTGCCATGTCCTAAATGTACAGTGGCATCGGACAATGATGCCTGACCCGGAATCAGATGAAATGACAGACCAACAAAATGTCCCACCCAAAATAAGTCGTTTCCAAATGCATCGCAACAGTCGTAGACGTAACATCACAATGAATGCCTGTCTATATGCACATTATGCATTGCAAAATCAACACTGCAGCTCATGTGTGCAGTGTCCCACTCCTGCATCACACTGCTCAGCGCACAGCACAGTGAACAGCCATTGCGTGTGATGCACACCCTGAGCATCACATCTAAGTGACAGACTACATCAAACATCAAATTTGGCATGTACTGGAACCATAATCGGTCACAGAACATGTGCTGCCGGGACACAGTGGGCACCAGAAGGCAAACAGTGTACACGTGGATATGCAAGGGTGGGAGTACATGGAGTGCATCCGAGTGCAAGTGTGTGGTTCTGCAGGGACATGCACTCCACATATGCATGTGCACTCAAGTGACCATTAGTGTTCCCTACACATCACATGTGAACATCCACCATGTGTACACCCCAGCATGTCAAACCACAACTATCCCCTCGCACCTGAAAGGAAAACACAACACATGAACAGGCATTGATCAGCAGAACACAACATGTACATAGGACAACAACATTACAATGTCAGAGTTCCCATCACACTGCAGGGCAATGCAACTATCAACAACAACCCCCCCCTCCCACGCAAATGACCATGACCCACTGAACAACTGCACCTGGGTCATGGAGCCTCCAACCCTCATTTCCACCTGGCCACAGGATCACCTTTACCCTTCGTGTCCATCTCCCACCTTGTGTGTAAAAAGATGCCTGAACCCTCAGAATCCACACTCATTTCCAAAATCACAAAATCCAAGGCATGAAAACGAACCCAAACACCCTCCAGTAGATGACTTGACGTAGCAGTACCTCACAAACGCCAAGTACTACCACAATGATGCAACAACCAAGGTAGCACAGCAGAACAATGTCACGACAGGATGTGAGACATGTGTGGTACATGACATAGGATGATGCACCATGAATGGATGTGTACTGTCACAGGTCCCCTGTACAGGCGCGGGAGTCTCATGAAACAGACTCGTTTATTGCCAAACTTGTCAACTCTTCTTTCACGTCCGGCACGGTACCCACCAATTTAAAACAATCCTGGGTACTACCATTGCTTAAAAAGCAAACGCTAGACCCTCTTATACCCACAAACTACCGCCCCATTACAACAGTCCCCTTCCTGCTCAAAATCTTGGATAAGATCGCCTACAATCAAATCCAAAGTTTCCTGGAACAACATAAACTCTTAGGAGAGCGCCAATCAGGATTCCGTCCACAACACGGTACAGAGACTGCCCTGATCGACCTAAAGGCACAAATAGATGAAATAAGAGATAAAGGTAAAATGGCTCTCCTCTTGTTGCTGGACCTCTCGGCGGCTTTCGACCTTGTAGACCATGGAGTACTTTGCAGCCATTTAGACTCTGCTGCACACTTTTCCAAGGAGGCCATATCTTGGATTGAATCCTTCCTCAGTGATAGGACCATGAGGGTGTTCTCCCCTTCGGCAGCGGCGGACCCAATCCCCATCCGATGTCCCTCAGGGCTCATGCGTCTCCCCGACTCTCTACAACATATTCACTAAGCCCCTTTTTGATGATCTGGACCATCTTGGTATCACCTACACCAACTATGCAGATGATACCCAGATTCTCCTCCCACTTTCCGGGGACTACAACAAGTATTTGACCTTGGTGAATAGGGTGTATATCATCGTCCAGGCATGGATGGCAACCCACGGTCTATGCCTGAACGATGACAAAACAGAGTTGCTCATCCTAGGGACACATTCTAACATGAAGAAACTCAGTCAGGACTATACCTCATTTGAAATTGACGGGAACATTATCAAGGTTTCCAAAGATGTTAAGACACTTGGCTTCTATCTGGATGCCACCCTCTCTTTTGATAAGCAGGTGAAGTCTTTGGCATCTGCCACCGCCTACACATGTAAGCTCATTAGAGCAGGCAAGCATTTTCTCTCCGATAACAATTGCCTTATCCTAGCAAGAGCATTAATCCTTTCGAGGATTGATTATTGTAATGCCCTCTACATCGGAGCAAACAAATCCATTACCCACCGACTTCAAATTCTTCAAAACAATGCCCTACGAGCCGCCCTTGGTGTACCCAAAAGATCACATATTTCAAACATCAGACGTCTAAACAACTGGTTATCCTCCCAAAACAAAATCCACCTCAAAGTAGCATCCCTGGTTCATAAAGCCTTGAACAATGCAGCACCAAGCTATCTCCGCAATAAACTCACAAAAAGAAATCACTCGCGCCCTGCCAAAACTGCAAATGCCAACAGCCTCATCATTCCTAGATTCAGGTTATCTAAGGCGGGGGGTAGTAGCTTCCCGGTGCAAGCAGCTCAATTATGGAACTCATTGCCTAATCCTCTACGCGAGGCACAGCCCTTCCCTAAATTCAGAATCAACTACATCAATTTGCTAAGGACTGCCAATGAATAGCCTATTGGCGCCCACTTATCCTTCACCCCACCCTAGAACATACATTTCATCATGATCTTTATGGTCCCACTCTCTTGTACATAGACTCTCTTGATCATATTTTGTATCTATTCGGCATGTAAACCGCAACTGCTGCCTTCCTGTGATATTTTGCATTCTATTATTTGTATTTTGTATTTATACAGTGTATGTATTCCCATGACCCCACCCTGCAACCTAAGCTTCGCATTTTCTGTACTGCTGCGCCCGGCTACCTTCGGGTTTGGTGCGCATTATAAGTGAATAAAACAAACAAACAAACCACCCACACCATGTCCCGGGTGCCTGCAAGGTCAAACTCACACAGGCCCCTGAGATCATGGTGGGGAATGAGATTCAGGGATATGCAGTCGGGACAGGTGTAGACACACTGGATGACTGGAATGAGTGGCAGGTGAGGGGAGGAGGAATGACACATGAAACTAGGGAATGCACGAAAATGTACAACCTGCATGAACACATACACAATCCAAACAAACTTGGACATCATTGTCATGGCCTTCTGTAGTCCAGGCTCAGGAGTGGTACGAACCAACCACCCCCTCTAGGGTTTTGGCGCCTGCAAGTTCGGGGCTTACACAGGCATCCGCAACCCCAGTGGGGAAAGAGGGTCAGGGAACGTTGCTTGGATAGGCACGGGAAGCAGGAACACCGGGTAGAGGGTAAAGGTTTCATAATTGCATAGGATCACGGGTGATTAGGTAAAAAAACATACCAAATAGGACCACACATACATCCATGCATCAGTACACTCCCCAGCAAGCCTATGCAGGGCAGTTTGTAAGGAAAACCACAAGACACTTAGCTCTGGTTTTGAGTGCTGGCCTCCTGCCTGCGCACTCTCAGGGCCGGTTACAGGAGCACTCCAATGCTGCAAAGAGAGACACAGTCAACAACCTGTATGTGCCAATTACACGAAAACACAACACAAAACATGCCCCATAGCAACAAACTACTCTACAAACAGACAATCAGTGCTCGATGCTTCGTACCCATATATAACATCACCCCTGTGACGGGACATACACAGTCAATGCAGTAAGTCAGGCGCTGGTGGGTGCGTGGCAAATGGAACACCAATGTGTCACAATTCACACAACATGCAATGTTCCCTGGGTAAGCAGACAGACCCATATGGCAAGCCATGACTACAGAGCAAGTTGCGTACCACCATGACCAAAACAAAGTTGGCAGTGCATTTATCATGAAGTACGTGGAATAGACATGCACTGCACCCAAGTATGTCCCTTGCTGTATGTCCCTGTGAGCTGCCCCTTTCCATGTCTCGGAAGGCTACATGGTTGATACAAGTGCCTCAATGAACCTTGGTGTACCGCAGGGTATGTGCCACTGCCCCTGCATGTGTCCCAGACAACCCTACTATCAACAGCCATCAGTCCACAAACACATCTGAGCTGCATTGTGTGCTTCAACACCAATATTCGTCTAAGCTCACCCTCAGTGCTGTGACTAAGCCTGCATGTGCAACTCGCCTGGTGCAAGCTTTGCTGTGTCGTGGCCCCCCTGTGATGCTCACCTTGCCTGGAGTTCCTTGGAACATGTCAGCAGTTCTAGGATGTGGGTCTGCAATCACTGTGGCTCTGCTCGTGCACACATGTGCATGTGGGCACCAACAAACGGGTCAGGAATTCCGTCGTCCAATGGGCCATGTCTGCTGGCAAAGGTGCTCTGGTGCCTGATCCCCCTGCAGAAAGTGCATGAAACAAATGATTAATGCATCAAAGTGATCTGTGTGTGTCTCATCAGGCATCTCATTACTTGACCATGTCAGAGAGTCACATCACAAATCACACCATCAGTCCGTCTTTGACTTCCAAAGTGTGGAACACTATCTACAGCATGAATTGCAACAGGCACGTGTACAGGAAAGAAATGAGACATAATACACAATGCATAGCAATCAATGTCCACATTAATCATGACACACCCCATCTAGCAAAAGCTGAACAGTGGACAATTACACCTAAATCATCCCCACTAGGGGTGTCAACACAAGTCACAAAGCACCAGACATGCCACAGATATGACAGTCCAAAGCCCTTGTGTAAAATTCTGTAACACCGAACCATCCTTGCGAGCCCATGGATAAGGGAGGCAGGAGTGGCATATGTGAGTCAAGGAACCCAAGCAGCAAACACATACACAAGACAACCATGAAGGGCCCAGCTGGAACAGACAGTGGATGCCTTCAAAAACCACAAGGCACCGCACTGTCACATGAAAGCACAATAGACTACAAATTTTAAACTAACTCAACTATTAACTAATTACACTAACTATGGAAAACCTACATTGCCTATTTAAACTAACTATCAAACAGAAACTTAACTAACTAAACTAAACGAAAAATCAAAAATGGCCACATACGACCCGGGGGGGAGGGGAGGCACCCAGGAGGGGGGAGGTACAGGGTGCTGCTCAACATCCACATGCGATGATGCTGAGCCAAAAAAAAATACCTCCATGGGCTCAACGCCTGCACAGCACGACCTATGTGGGAGATAGATGGTCGTCCGAGTCTGGCTCATCCCGGAAAGGAGGACGTGGCACAGTAGCCTGGCCACGCCTAGCCGCAGCTTGCCCCTCGTCGGCAGCAAGTCTGCCGGACAGGTGAGCCTGGTTCTGTGTGGCGATGTTACATAGGTCTGCATGCAGAACCTCACGTGATACACGTGCTTCCTCTTGCAAGGTAGCACGTGTAACACGGAGTTCCTCCTGCAAGGCCTGGCTGGACACCCGCTGCACCTCCCGGCAAGCCTGTAGCTCAGCCGAGATGGTGCGCTCAAGCTGTGCAAACCTCTCCTCTGCCTGCTGCCTCTGGGACATCATAAGGACACCCAGAGTGGATCTGAGGGAGGCATACTCCTCCCTCAGGGCATCCATGTGCGCCTCTGCGTGAGCAGCAATTGCTTGACGCAGAGACGACATTTCAGCCTGGCGTGCCCTGTCTGAGGCCGCCATGCCCAGCCTGAGCGAGCGGGCCGTAGACCGTGCCGCCTGCTGCTGGAGAAGCACCTGCCTAGCAGGGGGGAGCACAGATCGGGCCACACGCTCCATTCTGTCAGCGATGTTCTCCATTGCTGCCCCCTGCCGTTCGGAATTGGCAGTCATGTCTTGCTCCCACTCAGTATACAGCGGTTGCGCGCGGTGACCGCGTTGCCGGGCTTGACCCCTGCGGGACCCAAGGACCGGAGGTCCTCGCTGTGTTGGCACCGCCTGCGGCTGCACGACTACATGCCCCCGTCGACGTGATGTCCCAGGCACATCAGTGACTGGTGTGGAGGGTGACCCTGCGTCCCGATCCACCACGGGCGGAGGAACCAAGACTGTCTGATCCCTCAGTGCAGGTGTCGCAGACAGAGGAGTGTCCACATCAGAATCACTCACCCCTGACACATGGACTTGATGCTCATCCAACTCAACATGGACGTCAGAGTCGTCATCAAGGCTGGACTCATAGGCAGCCAGAGACAGGATGGACTGCAGCACTTGGGGGTTTTCGTGGCCTACCACCCCACGACCCCCACTAGTGCCGGGTTGATGCGGTCTTACCAACCCTGTGTCTGGCATGACAACACCATCCTCTGCATCCATTGCGTCATCACCTGAAAAATAGAGAGGAAAAGGTCACTACACATGTCAGAAGCACACAACACACACACACACCGACAGCAAAGGCATCCGGCAGACATGTGACACACAACATATGACCTGGCATGCATGCTGGGTCTACTTTGAATAGCTACTGTGATCAGACCTGTTGAAAGGTGGCAGTTTGCATGTAAGTGGGTCTATGCAGTGCTGAAAATGTGTACGCCACTCACTACCTACATATACAAGCACTCCATGGTGTGTGCCAGGAAATGTGAAGGCAGTGCAATGTCAAATTCAGACATCACGTGCATTGTGTATTCAATGTGTACCATGTCTAGCAGCCAAGCACCCCTCCACCCCAGTACCAAAGCAGGGATGCCTAGCATGGTATCAAAAGGCTGCCCATACACCTGTGTATTGACAAGCAGTGTTGACTGGCATCAACAGCTTAATGTGATTCAAATTACAACACTGCAAATGATGCTGGGACAGTGGGCAGGACACATGATGGAAGATCCGGAGGCCAGCCACATGTGAAGAAGACATGACAAGAGTTGGACAGAGTCATTGGCCATTGAACAGGCTGAGGCCTGTGAGCCACACAGATTGTCAGAGCCTAAACATGTGTGCAACGCAGGACTGAGCCACAGTTGACATGGGGAGGCCGATAATATGGCAGGCAATGTATGTAACCAAGGACTCATATTACAGTGATCATCCAGTCAAGGACACATAGGGGCATGCATGCAATGCACATGGAGCATGAATGGGCACTCATGTCCCTGCGGGACATCTGACTCATGCACAGTACAAGTGGGATACCCTGCATCGAGTACTAAGGCTGTACCACACGGCATATGTCTGGCAGTTTCTAAGCTGGAAGTTAGCATCTACACAGGACACATGAACAAGAAACTACACATTGGCAAGAATGTAGCAGACCAGTGCAAAGGTGGAACTGGGGTGCAGAGTGGCGGAGGAGGGGCAAGGGAGCATGCCCACATGGAGTCCCGCATGCAGGCAGAGGAGACATGCATGACGGTAGCATTGCATTACTTACACATCAGAACCATGTACACATCACATGTAGCAGCAATCATGCACAACACATCCCACAAGTGAAACACACACGTCCTCAACAACTACGCATCAACACTCACTGGACTGGGCATCAAAGTCCAGCATCTCTCCCACACCTTCGACCAATTCTGGTGGTATGAACTCCACAACGAGAGCCACATGCGGAGTGAGTTCTTCCTCCTCTGGTGCAGGCCCACCGCCAGTCACCAGAGTCAAGTTGTAATTTGAGGCATGCTTAGCCTTAGTGCTGTGCTTGATGTCATTCCACCCCTTTTATACTCCTGCGCCGTGCGCACCTCATGGCCGAATGAACTGACATGTTCCGCAACATGCTTCCAGTGGGTGTCACGTTGGGCAGCCGTAGTCTGACTATTGGCACCCACTAGCATGTCACGGCTGTGTCCCCGCACGTAGTCCACGAGGAAGTCCAGTTCCTGCTTACAGAAAGGCTTCTTCCTCGACGTGCAGGAGGTCGTGGCTGTGTGTGGGGTACCAGCCTGTGCTGCAGGTGCAACCTTCCTCCTCTTGGACTGTGGCGCAGACCCTGGCTGGCTAATGCCGCCCTGACCAGTATGGCCAGTGGGTTCGGTGGATTGAGCCGAGGGAGTGGCAGGTGGAGGGATGACCAAAGGCCTGACTTGTGTCAGTGGCAGCTGGGTGCCCACTAATGGACCCTGCGCAGCAACATCAGCTGTGGCAGGGTCATTGACCGCAACGGTCCTGGTTGGCAGACTCACAACCGGGGTGCTGTTGGGTGCATCTGCCCCTGCACTTGCCCACACCCGGCTGTTCGGGGCAGCAGATGACATGACTGCCCCAGGGACACGTGTCTTGGTCTGAGCAGCCCGGCGTGCCCCTATGGTTTCCCCCCTGGCCTGTTGGAGATCTACCAAGGGCTCTTCAAGTGCCAACGCAGCCTGCGCTGGCAGACCCTGAGCCTGGGTGGCGGTGTCCACAGCTGCACCTGCAGCTACCGCTACCCTTGGGCCCGTGGCAGTCGATGGAACGGACTGCCGGGTCATACGGGTGCCAGTGCCAGATGCAGGAGCTGCATCCCCCGGAACCACAGGGGGTGGTGGCATGGCTGCACCAACACATGGCACAACATTGTGCTCAAGTGGCGCACCCCTGCCTCTTCCCCCTCTGTGGCTGCCCTGGACACCCTGGAGTCCCCCTACTCCCTGGTCACCACGGCCACATCCCCGACCACGCCCGCCACGAGGAGTACGCCCAGCTGAGGCGCCCCTCACCTTTGGTGGCCTCCCAACCATGGCACAGATGTAATAGTGCTGGCACAGATGGAGTGGTGCCAATGGGAGGTGTACAGCACAATTGACCTGGGCAATTGGGGTGAAGGGGGTGGGAAGCAAGATGTTAACAGCCCCCCTGCACCTGCAAGGCTGTATGTGACCCCGGTGATGTGGTGACGGGTCACGCAACGCTCAGGCACCCCAAAACTGCAGTAAAACCGTGCACGCAACCCTGCAGCCTACGTGCGTGGATTTAACCTCCCGCAGTACGCGGTGGCACCCAGTAACACGAATAACGCGTACGCGTGGGACACGCAGGCTACGATGACATCGAAAATGGGTGCAATACACAGGGGCACCCGCAGTGGGAAAAGGAGCGTTTGCGACTCACCGTCTGACTAGCGCGATGCAGAAAAACACGCGTAGCCAATACCCCCGCCAAAAGAAGAGATACGTCCTTGAGAGCTGTGAAGTAGATGGCGCGCGAAACAACTGGAAGCAGCAACACACGTCGGTCTCCACGGAAGGCACGTACAGCGAACTGCTGGGACCGCTCACCTTTAACCCGTGCTGAGGGAAACGCACGCGCGCGTCACGTCACATGCGGACGTGCAGTTTTTCACGCGCGATTACGCGCATTACACACGGACGTGCAGTTTTTCACGCGCGATTACGCGCATTACACGCGGACGTGCAGTTTTCCACACGCGATTGGCCTGGGTACGTGTATTACAGGGGTGCGCGAGAAAATCTACACGCGATTGGCCTGGGTACGTGTATTACAGGGGTGCGCGAGAAAATCTACACGCGATTGGCCTGGGTACGTGTATTACAGGGGTGCGCGAGGAATGCTACACGCGATTGGCCTGGGTACGTGGATTTCAGGGGTGCGCGAGAAAATCTACACGCGATTGGCCTGGGTACGTGTGTTCCGGGGTGCCGTGAACTTTCACACGCGATTGGTTGAAATCCACGTGTGTTCTGTCATCACGTGCAATGAGGGATACACCCTCGCATGACACGTCACAGACGCGCTCACGCGCTGAGGGCCTTTGGTCCAATGAAAATGCGTATGCGTGCAGAGGCGCTTACGCGCTAAGGGCCTTTTCCTCGAATTACACGCTGACGTGCAGATTTTTCACGTGTCAAATCACTCCGTATCAAGCTGGCCACGCGAATACACACGGAAGACCACGCTCCTGCCCTGAAGGCCGAATCACTGCCCCCCAGTGCCCCGAGCAGCCTCCCACGTGCCATCTGCTGCTGCCTGCCTGCCTGCCTGCCTGCTGCCACCGTGCCCTGCCATTTGGTGCCTGCACATCAGCCATCTGCAGGGGTCCAGTTGCTGTGTCCACCCCTGCTGGAACAGTAGACTCCCGACTGGGATACCATCGCTCCACAGCCCAGCCCCAGGACCCAGTTGCCCACCCACGCCTGCCTCGGGGGTCGCCATGTCGGGGCAAGCACCATCTGAGACCAGTGGCGACCCCCAGCCAGAGAGGCAGAGGGCCTCCAGCTTCAGTGAGAAGGAAGTTGGTGTCCTGGTGGAGCATGTCCTGGGGCATTATGATGCCCTCTTCGGAAGACCACGCGCCAACAAGGAAGGACGGGAGAGGATCTGGGACGATGTAGTGGTTGCCATCAACGCGGAGGGGGTGGCAACCCGCGACATCAAGCACATCAAGAAGCGCTGGGAGGACTTGAGGTCCAGGACCCTCACTAAGGCCCGGCGCCTCGCGGAGGGGGGCCGGGCACGCCTGAGTGACATCCAGATGAGGGTCCTGGAACGCGTAGACCCAGCGCTCCACGCCCAGATCCTTCGGAGGCAGACCCATCTGGAGTTGGCCGGTAAGTGGCCAAGCATTACTGTGTGAGACAGGGCATGTTGCAGTGTGCTGGTTGTCTGATACCTGCCTGTATGTGTGACATAGGCCATGTACGTATGTGTGTGTGCAGGGACATCATGGTCAGGCATGTGAGTACAGTGATGTGTGAACCACATGGTTGGTGCATGTGTTCTATTGCAACATGGGGGGCTCTGTGCGGAAGGGACACATGGAAGCATGGCAGTCTCTGTTCCTGGACATGGGTGGGGGTGAGGGATGGGTGCTGGTCCCATGTACACGTATGGTGTCCATGTGTGTGTGTCTGACCTGCGTGTCTGTGACTTGTAACTGCCATGGATGCATGACACATGTCTGTGACAATGTTCAGATTCACTGATGCAGCCTAGTCATCCTTGTATCCACTGCGTCTGTGGTGTACGAGGCCAGATGGATGGAACTACGGTGAGGTGTGTGCATGTGATGGCAAGACCCATGATGCATGTGAGTTTAAAACCAACATTGCATGAATCATGAGTCCCTTGGTCATGTATGCCAATGTCCATGGCATGCGCCATGCCTGTTACTGTATGTGTTTTGCCTGCACTGACCCATGTGTTGTGGAGGGACATGATGGAAGTGATGTATGACAGTGCCACTCATCTGCTGTTGCTTCCTCTCTAGGGGACCATTGTACAGTACCCTGATGCTTGTGTTCTATGTCTCCCTCTACACAGTGGCAAGTGAAGAAGAGGGCGGAGAAGGCGCTGTGGAGCAGAGCGGCGGGGATGCCGCCACGGCTGCAGCGGAAGGGGTGGGTGAGCCCCCACAGGGGCTTGCACCGGCGGAAGACGGCGTGGAAACATCCAGGTTGGTGGTTTCCACAGAGGGGGAGGAGGCCGCTACTGAGCCACACATGGGGCCTGGTGGGGGCATCCCCTCTGGTGCAAGTGGTGCAGTCCAGGGCCAGGGGCAGGAGGCAGCACAGGTCGCCGTGGAGGTGCCTGTGCATGTCACTGTCCCTGACACTGTGACTGCACCACCATGCACCAGCAGGGATGCCCCATCCCAGGCCCGTGCGCAGGTAGGGGAGATGTCCATGTCATCTGACACTCCTCTACCTGCGGACGAGGGGACCCCTGGCCGTGTGGAGAGGGTCCTGATTGGTGTCGCGTTGCGCACGGCTGGCATTCGTGATGAGGTGCATGCTTCCCGGGAGGAGCATGCACATCATCACGAAGAGCACCGTGCGTACGTGAACCATTTGGGAGCCGCCATGGTCGGGGGTTTCCTACATGTGTGTGGCCTTCTGGCGACCCTCTCCTCCTCTGTGGAGGCTATGCGCCAGTCGTGCTCCATGCCGTCTTCCGGCCCAGGTGCCACCAGGGCCCCCTGTGGACCTGCCCCGACCAACGCAGCCAGCTCGGTGGGGACCCCATCCCTGCCACAGTCGGGAGTCGAAGGTCCAGCAGGGGTGGACACACCAGCAACTGTCCCCCTGCAGATGGAGGATGTGCCGGCATCATCTGGCAGGGCACGTGCACGACGGCATCGGTGGATTCCATCAGCCTGGATGCCGTCGTGCTGGCAGAGGCAGTGGCGTCGGAGGCAGCAGCAGGCTCGACGTGGGAGGCATCATGGCTCGGGGCCATCAAGATCAGAGGGGCAGGCATCGGCCGGAGGGCAGGAGAACCCTGGGATGGCGGTGTCTTCCGTGTGGGAGCAGTCGGTCCAGCGGATAGGTGCGGAGCGGCAGCGGGCGGAAGAGGAGCGGCTCACCATGGTCAGGGCGGAGTTCTCCATGCGTCGGGCGTTGAGGCGGGCTGAGTGCCTCGAGGAAGCTCGCAGGGAGTTTGAGGTGGACACGGGGTTGTCCCTGCGAGACCTCGGGGCCAGGACAGAGTCCCGCCTCCGGGACATCGAGATGGAGTTCGATGATGCCCTGGCCGGCAACATCACAGAGTGAGCCGCAGGACTTGCCCGCTGCCATTGTATATAGTTCTTTAGTTAGTGTTAGGTTTCCTTTATTTTTTAAGTTTTATTTGGACCGCTCGGACAATGGCCACTTTTCTGTATATATATTTTTTATTAGTTAGTAGTAGTAGGTTTCATTTATGGTGTTGGGCTCATGGACCCTGGGTTATTCTTGTACATAGTTTGATGTTTGGAAAACATTTGTTGGATTTATATTTGTGTTCACCATGAGGCAATGGTTTTTCCTTATTTTTTCCCCCCATTATTTTGCTTTGGACTACATTAGTTTTTGGATTCCTTTGTTTTTTTATTTTTTCTATTAGTTCTCGGACATGGACCATTTGTTTTGTCATCCCCATTGTTGTGTGTTTTATTTCTTTACTTCATTTTCATCTTTAATACATATATTTATTACTTACATTTGTGGTATTTTCTCATTGGTTTCATGCATGTCATGATATGGGTTTTGACATTCACTTGCACCCATTGTGTATGTGTGTGTGACGGACATGTGTTCATTTACATACTTGCCATTGGGGTTGTATCATGTAATTGCATCTACTATGTGGGTGGATGCAATCCTTGGCTGGGTGTTTGTGCTGGGTATGTTGCCCATTACTGCCATGATTGCGTTTCGTCAGGACCTGGGGGCAGGGGGACATGAGTGGGGGCCTGCAGGGGGGTGGGGGTGCAAGGGGACATGAGTGGGGGCCTGCTGGGGGGTGGGGGTGGTGGGAGACATGGTTGGGGGCCTGGTGGAGGCTGCCCCTGGTGACTGGAGGGGTGGGGGTGGTGGGAGACATGGGTGGGGGCCTTCTGGAGGCTGCCCCTGGTGACTGGAGGGGTGGGGGTGGTGGGAGACATGGGTGGGGGCCTGGTGGAGGCTGCCCCTGGTGACTGGAGGGGTGGGGGTGGTGGGAGACATGGGTGGGGGCCTGGTGGAGGCTGCCCCTGGTGACTGGAGGGGTGGGGGTGGTGGGAGACATGGGTGGGGGCCTGGTGGAGGCTGCCCCTGGTGACTGGAGGGGTGGGGTGGTGGGAGACATGGGTGGGGGCCTTGTGGAGGCTGCCCCTGGTGACTGGAGGGGTGGGGGTGGTGGGAGACATGGGTGGGGGCCTGGTGGAGGCTGCCCCTGGTGACTGGAGGGGTGGGGGTGGTGGGAGACATGGGTGGGGGCCTGGTGGAGGCTGCCCCTGGTGACTGGAGGGGTGGGGGTGGTGGGAGACATGGGTGGGGGCCTGGTGGAGGCTGCCCCTGGTGACTGGAGGGGTGGGGGTGGTGGGAGACATGGGTGGGGGCCTGGTGGAGGCTGCCCCTGGTGACTGGAGGGGTGGGGGTGGTGGGAGACATGGGTGGGGGCCTTGTGGAGGCTGCCCCTGGTGACTGGAGGGGTGGGGGTGGTGGGTGACATGGGTGGGGGCCTTGTGGAGGCTGCCTCTGGTGACTGGGTGGTGGGGGTGGTGGGAGACATGGGTGGGGGCCTTGTGGAGGCTGCCCCTGGTGACTGGAGGGGTGGGGGTGGTGGGAGACATGGGTGGGGGCCTGGTGGAGGCTGCCCCTGGTGACTGGAGGGGTGGGGGTGGTGGGAGACATGGGTGGGGGCCTGGTGGAGGCTGCCCCTGGTGACTGGAGGGGTGGGGGTGGTGGGAGACATGGGTGGGGGCCTTGTGGAGGCTGCCCCTGGTGACTGGAGGGGTGGGGGTGGTGGGAGACATGGTTGGGGGCATGCTGGCAGGTGCCCCACAGTGCTGGGGGGTGGGGGTGCAGGGGAACATGAGTGGGGGCCTGCTGGGGGGTGGGGGTGCAAGGGGACATGGTTGGGGGCCTGCTGGCAGGTGCCCCACAGTGCTGGGGGGTGGGGGTGCAGGGGGACATGAGTGGGGGCCTGCTGGGGGGTGGGGGTGGGAGACATGGTTGGGGGCCTGGTGGAGGCTGCCCCTGGTGACTGGAGGGGTGGGGGTGGTGGGAGACATGGGTGGGGGCCTGGTGGAGGCTGCCCCTGGTGACTGGAGGGGTGGGGGTGGTGGGAGACATGGGTGGGGCCCTGGTGGAGGCTGCCCCTGGTGACTGGAGGGGTGGGGGTGGTGGGAGACATGGGTGGGGGCCTTGTGGAGGCTGCCCCTGGTGCCTGGAGGGGTGGGGGTGGTGGGAGACATGGGTGGGGGCCTGGTGGAGGCTGCCCCTGGTGACTGGAGGGGTGGGGGTGGTGGGAGACATGGGTGGGGGCCTGGTGGAGGCTGCCTCTGGTGACTGGAGGGGTGGGGGTGGTGGGAGACATGGGTGGGGGCCTGGTGGAGGCTGCCCCTGGTGACTGGAGGGGTGGGGGTGGTGGGAGACATGGGTGGGGGCCTGGTGGAGGCTGCCCCTGGTGACTGGAGGGGTGGGGGTGGTGGGAGACATGGGTGGGGGCCTTGTGGAGGCTGCCCCTGGTGACTGGAGGGTGGGGGTGGTGGGAGACATGGGTGGGGGCCTTGTGGAGGCTGCCCCTGGTGACTGGGTGGTGGGGGTGGTGGGAGACATGGGTGGGGGCCTTGTGGAGGCTGCCCCTGGTGACTGGAGGGGTGGGGGTGGTGGGAGACATGGGTGGGGGCCTGGTGGAGGCTGCCCCTGGTGACTGGAGGGGTGGGGGTGGTGGGAGACATGGGTGGGGGCCTGGTGGAGGCTGCCCCTGGTGACTGGAGGGGTGGGGGTGGTGGGAGACATGGTTGGGGGCCTGGTGGAGGCTGCCCCTGGTGACTGGGTGGTGGGGGTGGTGGGACACATGGGTGGGGGCCTTGTGGAGGCTGCCCCTGGTGACTGGAGGGGTGGGGGTGGTGGGAGACATGGGTGGGGGCCTGGTGGAGGCTGCCCCTGGTGACTGGAGGGGTGGGGGTGGTGGGAGACATGGGTGGGGGCCTGGTGGAGGCTGCCCCTGGTGACTGGAGGGGTGGGGGTGGGGGGAGACATGGGTGGGGGCCTTGTGGAGGCTGCCCCTGGTGACTGGAGGGGTGGGGGTGGTGGGAGACATGGTTGGGGGCATGCTGGCAGGTGCCCCACAGTGCTACGGGTGGGGGTGCAGGGGGACATGAGTGGGGGCCTGCTGGGGGGTGGGGGTGCAAGGGGACATGGTTGGGGGCCTGCTGGCAGGTGCCCCACAGTGCTGGGGGGTGGGGGTGCAAGGGGACATGAGTGGGACATGGTTGGGGGCCTGCTGGCAGGTGCCCCACAGTGCTGGGGGGTGGGGGTGCAAGGGGACATGGTTGGGGGCCTGCTGGCAGGTGCCCCACAGTGCTGGGGGGTGGGGGTGCAGGGGGACATGAGTGGGGGCCTGCTGGGGGGTGGGGGTGGTGGGAGACATGGTTGGGGGCCTGGTGGAGGCTGCCCCTGGTGACTGGAGGGGTGGGGGTGGTGGGAGACATGGGTGGGGGCCTGGTGGAGGCTGCCCCTGGTGACTGAGGGGTGGGGGTGGTGGGAGACATGGGTGGGGCCCCGGTGGAGGCTGCCCCTGGTGACTGGAGGGGTGGGGGTGGTGGGAGACATGGGTGGGGGCCTTGTGGAGGCTGCCCCTGGTGACTGGAGGGGTGGGGGTGGTGGGAGACATGGGTGGGGGCCTGGTGGAGGCTGCCCCTGGTGACTGGAGGGGTGGGGGTGGTGGGAGACATGGGTGGGGGCCTGGTGGAGGCTGCCCCTGGTGACTGGAGGGGTGGGGGTGGTGGGAGACATGGGTGGGGGCCTGGTGAAGGCTGCCCCTGGTGACTGGAGGGGTGGGGTGGTGGGAGACATGGGTGGGGGCCTGGTGGAGGCTGCCCCTGGTGACTGGAGGGGTGGGCGTGGTGGGAGACATGGGTGGGGGCCTTGTGGAGGCTGCCCCTGGTGACTGGAGGGTGGGGGTGGTGGGAGACATGGGTGGGGGCCTTGTGGAGGCTGCCCCTGGTGACTGGGTGGTGGGGGTGGTGGGAGACATGGGTGGGGGCCTTGTGGAGGCTGCCCCTGGTGACTGGAGGGGTGGGGGTGGTGGGAGACATGGGTGGGGGCCTGGTGGAGGCTGCCCCTGGTGACTGGAGGGGTGGGGGTGGTGGGAGACATGGGTGGGGGCCTGGTGGAGGCTGCCCCTGGTGACTGGAGGGGTGGGGGTGGTGGGAGACATGGTTGGGGGCCTGGTGGAGGCTGCCCCTGGTGACTGGGTGGTGGGGGTGGTGGGAGACATGGGTGGGGGCCTTGTGGAGGCTGCCCCTGGTGACTGGAGGGGTGGGGGTGGTGGGAGACATGGGTGGGGGCCTGGTGGAGGCTGCCCCTGGTGACTGGAGGGGTAGGGGTGGTGGGAGACATGGGTGGGGGCCTGGTGGAGGCTGCCCATGGTGACTGGAGGGGTGGGGGTGGTGGGAGACATGGGTGGGGGCCTTGTGGAGGCTGCCCTTGGTGACTGGAGGGGTGGGGGTGGTGGGAGACATGGGTGGGGGCCTTGTGGAGGCTGCCCCTGGTGACTGGAGGGGTGGGGGTGGTGGGAGACATGGTTGGGGGCCTGCTGGCAGGTGCCCCACAGTGCTGGGGGGTGGGGGTGCAAGGGGACATGAGTGGGACATGGTTGGGGGCCTGCTGGCAGGTGCCCCACAGTGCTGGGGGGTGGGGGTGCAAGGGGACATGAGTGGGGGCCTGCTGGGGGGTGGGGGTGCAAGGGGACATGAGTGGGACATGGTTGGGGGCCTGCTGGCAGGTGCCCCACAGTGCTGGGGGGTGGGGGTGCAAGGGGACATGAGTGGGGGCCTGCTGGGGGGTGGGGATGCAAGGGGACATGAGTGGGACATGGTTGGGGGCCTGCTGGCAGGTGCCCCACAGTGCTGGGGGGTGGGGGTGCAGGGGGACATGAGTGGGGGCCTGCTGGGGGCTGGGGGTGCAAGGGGACATGGTTGGGGGCCTGCTGGCAGGTGCCCCACAGTGCTGGGGGGTGGGGGTGAAGGGGGACATGAGTGGGGGCCTGCTGGGGGTGGGGGTGCAAGGGGACATGGTTGGGGGCCTGCTGGCAGGTGCCCCACGGTGCTGGGGGGTGGGGGTGCAAGGGGACATGAGTGGGACATGGTTGGGGGCCTGCTGGCAGTTGCCCCACAGTGCTGGGGGGTGGGGGTGCAAGGGGACATGAGTGGGGGCCTGCTGGGGGGTGGGGGTGCAAGGGGACATGAGTGGGGGCCTGCTGGGGGGTGGGGGTGGTGGGAGACATGGTTGGGGGCCTGGTGGAGGCTGCCCCTGGTGACTGGAGGGGTGGGGGTGGTGGGAGACATGGGTGGGGGCCTTGTGGAGGCTGCCCCTGGTGACTGGAGGGGTGGGGGTGGTGGGAGACATGGGTGGGGGCCTTGTGGAGGCTGCCCCTGGTGACTGGGGGCTGGGGGTGCAAGGGGACATGAGTGGGACATGGTTGGGGGCCTGCTGGCAGGTGCCCCACGGTGCTGGGGGGTGGGGGTGCAAGGGGACATGTGGCTTGGCTGGGGGGCATGCCCATGGTGGATGGGCTGCCTGTGGGACATGACCAGGGGTGCAGGGTAGTCCCCTGTGGTGTGGGCTGCCTGCAGAGGTCGTGGAGGGGGTAGAGGGGAGACCTGGGAGGACCCACACTGGCAATTCACCTCTTCAACTTCCCGCACACCCACGTAATACACTGCCCCACTCGCACAGGCCCAATCGCGTGTAGGATTTCTCGCGCACCCCTGTAATACACATACCCAGGCCAATCGCGTGTAGATTTTCTCGCGCACCCCTGAAATCCACGTACCCAGGCCAATCACATGTAGAATTTCTCGCGCACCCCTGAAATCCATGTACCCAGCCCAATCGCGTGTAGATTTTCTCGCGCACCTCTGAAATCCACGTACCCAGGCCAATCGCGTGTAGAATTTCTCGCGCACCCCTGAAATCCACGTACCCAGCCCAATCGCGTGTAGATTTTCTCGCGCACCCCTGAAATCCACGTACCCAGGCCAATCGCGAGTAGAATTTCTCGCGCACCCTGAAATCCACGTACCCAGCACAATCGCGTGTAGATTTTCTTGCGCACCCCTGTAATACACGTACCCAGGCCAATCGCGTGTAGAATTTCTCGCGCACCCCTGAAATCCACGTACCCAGGCCAATCGCGTGTAGGTTTTCTCGCGCACCCCTGTACTACACGTACCCAGGCCAATCGCGTGTAGATTTTCTCACGCACCACTGAAATCCACGTACCCAGGCCAATCGCGTGTAGATTTTCTTGCGCACCCCTGTAATACACGTACCCAGGCCAATCGCGTGTAGAATTTCTCGCGCACCCCAGAAATCCACGTACCCAGGCCAATCGTGTGTAGATATTCTCGCGCACCCCTGTAATACACGTACCCAGGCCTATCGCGTGTGGGGACACCCGCACACCCCTGAAATACACGCTCCCCGCTCTGCGTTTGCTGCTGCCCTTTGCGCTGGATTGGGGATTTTGATGGCTTTTCCCTGCGCGAGGGGCGTTCTTGGGGGCGTAACTGACGCTGCTGCAGGGTTGCTGCGCCACTCTGCGCCACGGCTGGTTGTGGATGTTGGAATCCATGAATACGCTGTGCGCCTGAATGTGTTTCGGCGACCGCGGCTGGCGCAGACTACCGCACGCGCACACTGTGCGCCAGCCGCGTGCGCCACTTGTGCGCTGAATTCTATGAATTACCAGTGACATGATTACAAGAAGCAAAGACAGGGGTCAGCCAAACATGATGTAGAGTCTAATTTGTGTTAATGCAACATATGTCTGAATGAGCACCTGCAGCCTGATGCACGGTCATTCGTGCTTACCTTCTAAAGCCCGCCTCCCAGTGGCTAATGGTCGCTTGTGCCCCCACACGTTCTTGCAATTCAGCTGATAAGATCCTTGCATACATTGTGAGGTAGGTACTTGGCTCTTCCCTCCCACCCTTTTTGTAAATGTGGATAGTTTCTGACGATGTCCATGATTTAGGCGCAACGGAGGCAGTTGCCACCGTGCTAAACAGTTGCTGAAGGAAGGGCGCCCTAATGCTCTGTTCCATTTTAAAGAGTTTGGGGACCTGGACCAAGTTAATTTTATGGTCTAAGACAGCATTTTTAATCTCCTCAATGGCGAAGTTGAGAGGCTCTATATGCTCTCTCTTAAAAGCATAGTAATTTAGGTCTAGCATATAGGATGGTCTGCACTCCTGATAAAGCACCCTAAAATACTCCAGCCATTTCATCTCACTAATTCTACCCTGGATTTTGTGGGTTTCCTTATCGGTAGCAAATGTAATCAGGTTCCAAAAGTTGTCATTGCCCCTTTCCCTGATCTCTTGCAAGAGCTGATCCCAGTTCTCCTGTGCAGATCTCGTCTTTTCGGCGGCTGATCACTGCTTTAGATGCTTGTATAGCACTGGCGGCTTCATTGGATGAGCATTCCCCGAATCTTGGATGCAAGTGTTCCCTTTGCTATTTTGCATTCCTCATCATACCATTTAACCGTTTTTATAGCGTTAGCCTTTAATAAATTCATAGGTGATGTGACTAGGTGATTTATTTTCTTGGCCATTTTTTATGAAAAATTAGGTGATCTCCATATTAGCAATGTCTGCAGCTGAAGACTCTCCAGAAATGGAAGAGCTACCCTATACATTTAATTAAGTAGGTTTCTCTTCTCAATGGTTTCCCATCTTATTGCACTCCTAAATGGCCATTAATGTTAATCAGACAATTGTTCCTACACTCCTTAGGTTTAGCTTTAGCCAAGCAGGTGCACGAAGTGATCATTTGTGATGTAGTGGACATGGTCACTATCAACTCTGGTAATAACAGGGAAATCCTGATTGGTTGGCCATGTCCCCACATTGAGTAAGATATAGTTAGTACGGCTTGATCTAATTCCACATACAGAGGTATCGACTGCACGTCGGTCCACTTTTAATCTACCATTACAGGATCTTAGGCCCAAAGAGAGCCAAGTCATTATGAGAGCCTTTTTTTTATTTTTTATTGTTGTGTTCTTAGTTTACAAAAAAACTTGCACAACATGTACAGAAAATATACAAAAGTATACAAAAATAGAAATGTAAAGAAAAGAAGTAAAAAAAGAGAAATAAAATAATAACAGTACAAAATGGCTCCTATAATATCTAGTTAAGCTTATTAAATATAAAAATAGAACAACCATAAAAATGTTCAACATACATCCTAGTAAATACACAAAACATCAAATATTAAAAACAGGAAATTATTTCATATTGTTAACAACATTAAAAAAAAGAAGAAAAAAAAACTAATAGTAGCTAATCAATTAACAAGATTCTTTTTATCCAGTTCTGTAGTTACTAGCATCAAAAACTCATTCAAGGCCAAGCTCAAATACATTTTCGTACCCTACATACACTTACACCAAAAAGGTTCATTGAAACTTCTGAGTCTCAGTCAAATCTGTCTTTGAAACACTCCAGACGCTTAGCATCAAAATAAGGACACATGGTAACTATGTGTCTCAAGGTCTCGCAAGCGTCCTTGACACCACAGACTCTACATTGGTTCTCAAAATAGTTGAATGCCAATGTTGTCGGAGAGTCCTTCCAATGCCTGAACCTTTCAAGGATAGGCATCTTGTGCAGTCTGAATCGCATGTAACTAATTCGACTTGTCATACATGGAAACCTTTCAAGATAGAGTGGTATGCATTCCCTAGCATGCCCAAAATTAGAATATTCTCCATAGGTCAAATATGTGGCAATACGATCAACAGTCTACACCCAATCGGCCCTAAAAAGAGTCCTCTTCACAATCCCTGGTCGTTGGATAAGGTCTTCCACCATTACCCCTAAAGAGACCAGGACCAAATTCATTCTAGAAGAGAACTCCTGCAATGAGAATCAGCATGCGTAACCAAAGAAAGAATTTCGTAGAGTGTATTTTTCGGAGAGTCGCTTATTTTCCTAAACATACTGAGTTGTTTCCAAACATACCTTGCTTTAAAGGATATTAAGCAGAGCTCATGACCGATTTAAGCACGGTCAATGACAAACCCAACATCTCCTTCCAAGGTTTTCCCTGTATAACATTAAGGGAAGGACCCATGTCATGAGTAGAGAGGTCCAAACCATAGAGGAGAATAGGCTTAGCAAGATAGTAACGGCTTATAGGTAATAGGGAGAATTTACATACTTTCTGCCTCAGGAATTTCAATTGAATTTTAAGTTTAGAGGCTTTGTCAATAAGGCCAGATTTCCAAAATTCGAGGCTAACCCTGTTGGTGAGTTTGTAGCCAAGGTAGGTGACTGCCTTAACCTGGTCCACTTGTTCCTTAGCCATAACTCACTCATGAGCTTTTTTGTATTGCTTTTTTGAGGCTGAGACTAAAAGTTCTAGTATGTCCTATGCATCGTCCTCTTCATTGGTAACTCCCATAAAGGGCTTGAACTGAGTATTCAGGTCAGGTGACCCAGTGCTGTAATGTTGGCATCTGCTCCTCATGATTTCCTTCAATCTTCAAGACGGGAACCTATTGGTTTCAATACTCTATTGCCCCAAGTCCTTGATACTCTATTATAGAGATTTAAAACTAAATTACTATGCTCATTTTACAAGTTCAGCATAGCTCTTGTAAATCAGGACAGTTTAAGTTTGGGCTATGAATTGCAGCGTTAATATGTGGGTCTACTCATTTTAAAGACCACCGCTTTGTCTGCCACTCCCACCCCTTAGAAGAAAATATAGAATATCGGGTGAAACCTTGGATCCCAACCTCGGATGTACTCCAGGTTTTCTGAAAGCAAGTGATGTTAAATTGTCTAATGAACTGACACCATTTATCATCAATGATATTTTTAGCAAGACTTGCAATGTTCCAAGAAAGGATGTGCAGATCAGTGGCAGCAATAGCGATGCCTCTCGGAAAAAGGATAACCAAAGAAGCCATCCCTCTTTGTCAGTCCACCTCCTCAAGCCCATTATCATTACCTTCATCTCTATTACAATTACTATTAAGGGTGATTGCCCTGACTATATTTGGGTGAGCAGTGACAATCTGAATTTGAGTAGGTCCCTGAGTACACAGTGGGTCTTTCCTTGCACTTATACTCTAGGCTCTAGAAGAGGTAGAAACGGCCTCTGCTGAATTTCCAGACCCTGAGGGGGATAGGTTCTATATTCTATTGCTAGCAGGCCATCTGCTAAATGTTTGTTTGCCATCTCTAGACATATATAATCCTTATTTTCAACTTGATATTGTGGAAATGTTGGGCAATTTATACAAGAATTTTCAACCTCTACAAGTTGGCAAGGCACTCTTCTTTTCACTTCTAGCAGAAAGGGCATCCTCTTTGCGTTTCCACTACGTCTTGTAGTCACCATAGAATCTGCTTCAGCTTCTGACTGCCACAATGTGAGCTTTACTGAAGTGCAATTATTTATTATTACAAGCACCCAGCTCCCTTCCCCAGTTTCATATGCATCTCTGTGTCTCCAGGGTTTACCCCAAAGCTGTAATGCCACTTCCCCAGTGTAATATGGGCTTGTCACTCTTGTAGGAGAGCACCCTGGGTGTATCAGCTTCATCAACATCAAGACAACGAGCTTCAGCTCTTATTTTGTATGGTCTCCTCTTTGGAAGGATCTGCCTACTGGCTTGGGCAAAGCGTATTCTACTTCAACAACTTCTGCTATACTTGAATGTAGGATGTTACAATCAACTTTAGGCACACGCAATAGCTTTTTGATGGTAAACTTCCACTGGCTACTTTCGTTTCATTTTACAAAGACAGCTTTCTTTTTTAACAATGATCGGGAAACATAATATTGCATATGCGGCCTCTCTGAAGTGATGTTTCTTTGTAACTAAATATGAAAGTCTACTACTGGTTATGCGATCATTACTGCTACCGTTCTCCATGTTAATAGAAGACACGCAGCTTCTCCGGTCAATGATTTTAAAGTAACAATGGTAAAAGAAAGACTTTCTTCACAGGCAAACATTTCAGTTATTGCTGGATAAGTGTGTGACACATTTCCCTTTGTTTGACAAGACTTCCCACGGCTACGAAGATTTTCACTCGCTTTAGCTTCAATGCAAATGAAGTTCAGATGGTTAAAGTTACCGGCAAGGAGTTTCTGCTGCTCTGGTGTTCGGTCCTTCATTTACCAGCTCCTGTATTACAGCGGCTGCGGGCTGTCTCGACCTCCCGACTTCTGCTTCTCTGCTACTGCTACCACTGGCACTCTCAGGATCCACCACCTTTCCTCAGCACGGGCATTTCGAATCTGGCCTTATTAATGGAGAGGCTTCCTCTCCCCAACTTCCCTCGGCTTGCTTCTGCAGACAGGCCTCGGGTAAAACACAGGACTTCAGCTCTGCATTCACGACAAATAGGCACAGCTGGAAAGACTGCCGGCTTTCTCCAGTCTCTACCAATGCAGCCACAGCCAGACAGGGTTTGTGAGCGCAGGACCAACTTAGATCCTGCAGGTGAAATCTGCTTGTTCTTTGCTCCAGCGTCCCTTCCGCGGTCACAATTCCTTGTGAACTACCAGTCTCCGGTTCTGTTTTTTCACCTCCTGCTGCTGCCGCCCTTCCAGCTCCTGGTCCAGCTTCTTTCTGCTACTCCTGCCTGCAGCAGTTTTTTATGCCCGTCAGGTGGGTTAATTGGCTTTTGGTGCAGACCCTCAGTCTTGATTGCCTGACCTTGCCATAGGCTACTAGGCTTGTCTACTTGGTATCTGCTCTGCATGCCTCTCCAGCCCTCTTCTTCATCATCTCTTCTTCAGTTCCTGAGGGATTCTGGGACATGTAGTCGCTTTCAAGGAATTTCGGTTTTCCTACTGCTTCGATGGTTTTCGCAACAATTTCCTTTCTCTTAATATTTTTAGAAGAGGGACTGTCGGACCTACCCCTTTTAGAGTTAGTTGGAATAGGAAAGGCCACATTTCCAGCATCCCTTTTGGTATATCTTTCATTTGGAAGTGGACACTTAGGAAGAATAAAGAATTCTGGAATAAAATTATCAGCAACCCAGACCTGGCCAATTCCCTACTACTTACACTTCCTGATCTTTCTCGCAAGGAAGGACACCCCTCCATTAACATCTTCGACCATTGGCTCTCCAAAGCTCTGAACGCTCTCACACCAAGCCATCGCCCCTCCCAACGATCAAGCCCACACCCCAAGTGGTACACCCCTTCCCTCAAAGCTCTCAAACCCTCTAGCATCACCTAGAGTGAACTTGGAGAACCAACCCTACGCCACAAAATAAACGGCATTCGCAAGACTGAACAGGGCATACCAGTCCAAAATCAAAAAAGCCAAAAATAAAACACTATGGAATCTCCAACTCCAACAATCCATGCAGGGAACTCCACAAAATCTTAGAGGAATTCAGTTCCCCTAGTTGCCTAACCCCCTCCCCTCCACTAACACACACCAGCCAAAAGTCAAAAGTGCATACATTAACGGCACCCTTGGAGGTGCCGTTAAACTCCACAGCACACTTTCTCCCATTATGTACATAGAATATCCCAGATGGCAGCACCACTTTTCTAGTTCAATGAAAGATTTTTTTTATTATGCTTGACATTGCAACAGAGAGAACAAGCAACATACAGACAGTTAATAGGTAATCATTCCGCATACATAGGGCCTCATTACATGGTATGCGGTAACAGCGCCATGGTTGCCGCCGGTATTTTACTGTGTCTGCCTTGGTGGATGGCGGAATTACCGCCCTACTCCAAGGTGAGCGGGGGCGGTAATTCCCCATTCACCAAGGCACTTCCCCATTCCCATTTTTGCCCCCATAGGGCTCAATGGGAATGGGGAAGAAGCTAGTTACGGTAACGCAAATTGCGGTACCGTAATTAGCACCAAGGTCCCTTTGCGTGCCCGTTCCTTAACGGCTGGTAAAACCAGCCATTGAGGTCGGGTCCCGCAAAGGGACCTCGTAGTAAGGCGGTAAGGGTTTACCGGTACCGGTGCCCTTACCGGTACCGGTAAACCCTTACCGCCTTTCGTGTAATGAGGCCCATAGTCTGGCGGGAGATTGTAAAGAGCAGTATAGAGTCAGTTGGTGCAAAGTAACGAGCGATACAGATGCCTGGTCGCCAGGATGCCAGGTCGCAGCCGTTGTCTTCAGTGTCAATGGATAGAGAAGAAATATAGGAGCGGAATGGGGTCCAAATGTTTCGGAGTCTGGACACCAATGGTTGCTGGCCGCCCAACATTCTTCGGTATCTGAGGCCCAGGCAACAGCCCAAAGCCATTGAGTGTGTGTGGGAGCCCCAGGACGAAATTAAAGTAGTAGGATACAACGGGTCTTTAATAGCATACATAATACGGCCAATTTCCTTGAGTCGCGCAGTGCTGGGTAAGTTCGTGAAAAAGGCAGGTCAAAGGAGATGGGGTAATAGTGCAATCTAGCATTTCGGACACGGTAGTGCATATCTCCTCCCAGAACAGGGAAAGGCGTGGACAGGACCACAACATGTGTATGTAGTCTGCATCTTCTGAACCACATCTTGGGCATATGGGGGGGATGGTCTTTTGACATGTGGTGTAGTCTGATCGGAGTGTAGTGAAATCTGTAGAGCACCTTATATTGGATCAGTTTAAATCGAGAAGTAATGATACTTCATGGATACGGGCACACATGCGGTCCTAGCGTTGGTCTGAAATTTCAGTGCCCAGATCCCTTCCCCAGCTATCCCTAAGTTTAGTGAGAGGGGAAGCGGCTTTAGCCTGAAGGAGGGAGTACAATCTGGAGACCTTCCCCCCTGAAGGTCGTGCTGTTCAGGATTTCGGATAGTATTGTTTCATCCGGAGGGATTGAGGGGAAGTACGGACACCTCTTCTTAAGGGAGCGGTGCAGCCCTCCATATTGGAGCCAGCGGGAGGGCACACCCCGCAGACATTCCGGTAAATTTGGCCATTCGAGAAAGATACCCTGGTCGAACACATCTCGGGCAGCATCAATGCCTACTCTAGCCCAGAGATGCATTATTGCGGGGCCCACACAGGGAAAATCAGGGAGAAAAAGTTCCAAAGGGCAAAGTCACCATGGAAGGGGTGTGAGGTGTTAGCCTGCTTTCATAACTTATTCAAGGCCAGTACCGTGGATCCAGCAGGGTCAAGGGAATCAAATTTGACGCTGTGCAAAGGGAGAACTAATGAGCGAATATCTCGACCCTCAACGGTCAGACGTTTGAGTTTAACATGTAGTGGGGGGTCGGTGCATACAAACCAATGCGAAGCATAGTGTGCCTGAGCAGCCATCCTGTACCTCTCAAAGGCCGGAGCGCCAAATCCGCCCCTTGACATTGGAGTGGACAGTGTTTCCAATTTCTGGCGGACCACACCGGAGTGCCATAAGAAGGGGTTAATGGTTCGGGTCAGTGTTTTAAAGAATTCATGGCCTGGCCATAGAGGGACGTTTAGGAATCTTTATAAGAGTTGGGGCAGCACTATCATCTTAAGGATGCCAATCCTACTGGCCAAAGAGATCGGCAATTTATCCCAGCCTGTGCATTTTCGGGTGGGGGCGGTCAGGTACTTCCCAAAATTGGCCTTGTACAAGGAGTTCTACTGACGTGTGACCACTACTCCAAGGTAGGTGATCTCGGATTGTGACCACGTGAATCCCAGAGAGTCTAAGGGAGGGGTGGTGGCTTCGGTTAATGGAAATTATACAGATTTAGAGCAGATTACCTTGAGACCTGACATTTCACCGAAAAGAATGATATCCTCTAGTACTGGGGCTAGGTTTTGGCCAGGGGACCGGATGAAGAGGATGGCATCATCGGCATAGAGGGAAATGATCTCAGGGGGACCAGACAGTCTTAAGCCTCTGTGTGCATGTCGTTGGCATATCCTGTCGGCCAGGGGCTCTATGGCTATGGCAAATATTAACGGCGAAAAGGGACATCCCTGCCTCGTGTCCCTGGCTATTGGAAACTGGGCCGAACATCGGCAATGGGAGAAGAGTATAAGAGTTTAACCCAGGACCAAAAAGGGGACCAAAGTTGCCTCTCTACCTGCCAGAGGTAGCTCCACGAGACAGAGTCAAATGCTTTCTGCATATCGGCTGTGGCTGCGACCGCCTGTGTGTCTGGGTCGACCCAGGCCAGTATGTTGAATAAGCAACGCAAATTACGAGAAGTGGAGCACCCTGGGAAAAATCCCGACTGGTCCGGGTGAATGATAAATGACATATACAGACCCAGTCTCAGGGCCAACACTTTTGATAAGGGAGAGGGGGCGGTATGAACCACATTATGTGGGAGGCTTGCCTGGCTTGAGTGATACCAAAATTATTGCCTCATAGAGAGGGGGAGAGTGCCTGTCTTGCAGGATTCCTCCCATAGAGCCGACAATTGGGGAACCAGGCGGGTTTTATAACGCTTGTAGAACTCCACAGGGAGTCCGTCGGATCCGGGGGCCTTCCCAGAGGACATGGCGTCTATAGCTTTAGATATTTCCTCAGTTGTAATCGGGGTGTCTAGGGCATCTTTGGTCTCAGAGTAAAAGATGGAGAGCGGGAGGCCATCTAGGAATGTCTCAATGTCGGCCGTGGGGACATTGTCCGCGTTGGTGTAGAGTGTTTCGTAAAAAGAACGAAATTCTGCATTAATGTCATGTGATGACAGGGCCAGAGTGCCATTGGTCCTCTTGATAGCCGGAATATGGGCCGAACTCGTCACCTGACGGATCAGTCTAGCTGGAAGGCGACCAGGAAGCTCACCATCCCTGTATCCACGAGCAGATTGGGGGTCATCCAGAAACTCCCGTTCCTGCTCCGCTTGGGCGCGGAAAGCATCTAGCTCTGTGCCTATATCAGAAAGAATGGCGGGTGACTGAGAGGAGGCATACTGGGCCTCGAGAAGGGTTAGTCGAGATTCGCTCTTTGCAATGTTCCTCCGGATCGCCCCGAGAATCCCAGCCTCTTTGGAAAGCGTAATACCCATAAGGAAACTTTGAATGCCTCCCAATGGGTGGCTTGTGATTTGACAGAACCAGTGTTCAGCATGAAAAAGTCATCAATAGCGGTCCCCAGTTATGTCTCAAAAGCAATATGTAGTAAAGAACGCCCCTGAGTTTTCTGCACCCCACCTCAGGAAAGTTGTCACCGGGGAGTGGTCAGATAATGTTCTGGGAAGGATAGACATTTGTGTAATGGTTCTAACTACTATATCCGAGATGAGCCATCTGTCAATGCGTAAATGTGAATCTGGTACCGAGGAGTAAAAGGAGAAGGTGCGGGAATCGGGTGGAGTAGCCTCCATGCATCAGACACAACCAACTGGGTATGCACTTCCTTGATGGTTCTGGCCACCCTGGAAAGCTGGCGGGGTCTAGAGCCCGATCTAACGAGATCAAAGTTTAAGATAGTGTTAAAATCCCCACCCCAGAGGATAGGGACAAGAGGGAATCCTGACAGCAGGGAAGAAATGTGCATAGAAATCAGGATTGTCGATGTTAGGGCCATATATATCAAGCAATACGACCTCTCTGCCCAGCAGGGCCCCAAACAGCAAGACATAGCGTCCCAGGGGATCTATGTGAGTCAGTTTGTGTTGGAATGTAAGACTTTTATGTAATCACTCCCCGGTTCTGGGAGGAATAGTTTGTGTAATAGTATTGGGGGCCCCATGTTCTAGCGAATCTCTCACAGCCGCTTGAAAGAGCATGTGTTTCTTGCAAAAAAAAGTAGTTTAACTTTGTGCTGCTCGATATATAACTGTATTTTACGCATTTTGGTATGATTATCCAGCCCCCTGACATTCCAGCTCATGGATACAATACTATCTTCAACCATTATGGCGGAAAATGAGCAACAACAGGCAACTGCCCAAACCTAAAAATAGACTGCAGGGCCCAGGCCAGAAGCACAGGGGTCCCGATCTGATAGTGCCAATCTGGATGCATTTAAGTACTCGGGTTCCCAGTCGCATGTCGAGCATATTTTAACTAAATACCCCTGCCAACCCACCCCAACCCCCATCCCTCCCCAAATCACAGAGGTGCAAACCCAAACAACGTCTAACATAACCAAGAGCAACAGCAGCATCGCCTGGGAGCCGTGCGTTGGCCATGAACAGCAATGCTTCCACAGTGGGGTATTTGTCTAGGCATTATGTGGTGCACAATGTAAGAACAACAATGAAGAAATGAAGTAGTCAAAACCAGGCCTTAGTTGATCCGATGAAGCTAGTGGTCTGCAGATGCATCCGTTATCTAGGTATAGTTCGACACTTAGTATTGTTATTGTTACCCAATCATGAAGCAACAGGCCAATATGCCCACAGCAGTAGAGACATATTTTATTTAACCCGGAAAGTGTTCATCGATAAATTTGGAGGCCTCCTCAGGGATGGTGAAGAAGAAGAAGACTTGATTTGAGTGTTCAATTCTGAGTTTGGCAGGGTAAAGCATCGTATTTTTAACACCCAGATCTTGCAGCCTCTTTTTGGTGGCCTGAAAGGTTTTCCGCTCTTGTTGAACGGCTACAGAGAAGTCTGGGTAAAGGTGAATTCTGGAGGAGCCGAGGAAGAGGTCGCCTTTAGCTCCTGCTACTCGAAGAAGAGAATCCCTGTCCCGGTAGTTTAGCACTCTTGCTATGATGGGACGGGGAGGAGCACCCGGCCTGGGTCTTGCTGTTAGGGATCAATGGGCTCTCTCTATTGCAAACTGGGTGGAAAGTTTAGGGGAATCAAGAAGTGTAAGCAGGATGCTCTTGATGTAGTCCTCCATAGGGCCCTCGATCTTATCCTCGGGGACCCCAATGATACTGAGGTTGTTGCGCCTGGAGCGCAATTCCAGGTCTTCATTCTTTTTGCTGACATCTAGAACCCGTCTGGATAAGGTGGTCACTTCTGCCCACCGAAGGGCGACAATGTCATCTTCAGCCACTCCGACCCTAGACTCCACATTCGTTACCCAAGTGTCTGTATTTCTCCATATGGGCTTTGATTGAATATATGGTTCCGCTCATGTCAACCAGCTTTGAACGAAGAGCAGTGAATTCCTCCCGCATATATTCCATAATTTTTTGCAGTTCAGTGGTTTCGGAGGACGTTGACATGGATGCCTCTGGCTCCACTAGAGGTTCACTCGGTTTCGATGCCGTTTTGCAAACATATTGATAGAGCTTTGCTTTCTATTAGCTCATTTGGTCATGATTCCGTCTGACCGCGTGAGAATCAGAGTTGTTCAGCACCCAAGGGATCATCAGATACAGATTTGGATCAAGAAGAACAGCACAGCAAGTAGTGGTGGATGACGAGGATGCTCGATTTGCTTCTCAGTGGAGTGGTAGAGTGCAGTCTCACGTGGTTCAGAGCACCACTAGGCAATGCACGTGTGATGTGAGGCCGCGACAACGGTAGGCCACCGTAATCGGAGGATGATATATAAGGCACACAACAACCCAGGGTGAACGAGCACAGTCCCACATGCAAGGCACCAGAAGAAAGTCTAATTGGGAGCGAGGCCTAGCCACCAGAGCAGAGCCGGGTCACCAGGATCGACAGTATAGCTGGATATGAACAGTAGGGTCAAACCAAACCACTACCACGTGGGCTGTGGCCTCCCACGTATTGTGGGGTAAAAGATGGTAAAGTTACTGGTTGTGATGATCTCCAAGTGGTTAGTCGTGGGTTCAGCACACACCCCCACTGACAACTGTAATCCCAACTCAGGTGGGTATTGGGTTCTGGAACGTGGAAGACCTGTCCCAGTAGAAGTATTGTGGGCAGTGGGCTGGTTGGAGTAACAGTAATAAGCAGGTAGCCACTTGCCACAATGTCTGAGTTATTTCAATAATGCGTGGAGCAGCGGGGTCAACCCAGTACTGCCCTTCCAGTGTGGGAATCGAATCCCAGCGTGTGTGCTTCCTCAATATCAAAGGGGATTGGCGAAGCAAGCAACCAGGAGCCCAGGACAAAAAGGAGCAGTCATCCCGAAGATGGTGGAGGGGAGGATGAGGTCTTTTCTTTTCCCTCTCCCTATTATGACAAAGTAAGGAGATTTGGGTCCACCAGTGTCGATGCTCATGGTCAGTAGGATCTCCCATTCCCCCACTCAGCGGGCTGATCTGTAGGTGGATAGTGTGCCCAAAGATAGTCTGGAGACAGGCAGTAAGAGTGGAAGGCCATGTGGGCCCCTCAGACAAATCTGGTGTTTAGAGATTTTATAGTATCAGCTGGCCGAATAGTGTGACGTTCCACCCGCTGAGCACCAGGTCATGTACATCCAAGATGGTAGTTGACAGAGTTGATGTGGTGGAGTCCACAGATTATGGGCATATGGGGAACGCAGCGACCAGCGCGATGACCCTGTGGTAGTGTCCTGGCAGTTTGAACAATGCGCAGTCCAGCGGGCGCCCAACCAACTACCTTCGATATGTGGGACGCTTGCCACATCTTCACGCGTCCCCCTGGGGACTGTCTCACATCAGCAGGGTTAATAGGTGGGTGCGTTAGCCTACTGTGCAGTGTTACGCACTGGGATCCAGTACCTTAAGCTCCATAGGAGGGCTGGCACCGCACCCCTCCAGGGCGATCAGTCGAGGAACAGTAGGGTCCCTGTCCTAGGAAGTGAGCCAGCAAAGCTGTCCTCAGGAGGGAGGCCCCACTGGGTTTGTAGGATCCACAAAAAGTTGTCAGTGTGGGGCCGAAAAGAGCTGGAGTGGTGCTGGTAAGGTGTTCGTAGGCTCCAGGAACTCAACCTCAGGGTGGCGCATAGCCGGCTGGGACTCAGCAGAGAATGGCAGCTGGAGAGGGACCGCCGCCAATTATTTGTGCCCCAGCGGGCCAAAGGATCTGCCACGCCAGCCACCGCCGCACGGAGCAGCTCAGGCAAGGAGCGTGATTCAGAGCGGCAGGCACCCCTCCCCCCACTGGGCCCGAGAGCCCTGCCGCTCAAGTCTGCAGGAGTCCGCACTCTATGGAGGTGCGACGTGGGGCACCACGATCTGGCCCAGCTGCAACTTAAGGATGGCGATTTCTCTGAGGCGGTCCCCTACCGAGCCATGCCAGTCATGTAGGAACGGCATCAGTCTGGTAGGAATCCGTCGATAGATTTGCAGGAAAAACTGCGGCACCAACACATTGAGCGTTAGGATCCTCCCCAGTGCAGAGCTACACGCTCAGGCGGCCATACTACACGAGTGCAACAGCACCCACTAGTTCAATGAAAGTCTAGGAAAACTTTCTTGAATTAGAAACGTACCAGTCTTTTGAGAAATGTGTTTTGTATAACAAAAAAAAAACCTTCAGGTTATAGGGGGGGCCTATCAGCAGAGATACTTAGGCCTTCATAAACATGTCATCTAAGAAATGTATCGCTGTTAATGTTCTCCAAACGAGGAAAAAAAGGAAGTTCACTCAATAGTCCTCTTTTTGGGCTATTGATAAATCAAATTATCGAGTCTCTGTAGTTAGAGATCATCGAGTAGGGTCTATGGGTACCCACCACTTGATACAGGTTGTAATCCAATCAAAAAAGAAAAAATTAGTTATAAGAAGCAATGATGTAAACAAGTGTTTGCGTATTCCACCACAAACTAAGTTTTAAGATACAAACGAACATCAATTATGAATCACAGTTACATAATATTTGACAAAAAAGTAATTTAAATATGAGAAAAAAAGTCTGAATCACAATTGGATATTAATAGTTGTGCTGACATAAAAGCAGCCAATCTAAATCAAGAAGCAAATAATTATCACATTTTGCACAAGTGAATCGGTATTTACATGTTTGATGCTCAATGGTGGCATTGATAGCCTCAAATCTTGCAATGTTATTTTTTCAGAGTGAACAGTTAAATAATGAGATCTAAAGTTACATCATAATTTTGAACCGTACAAGGTAAAGTATAAATAACTTGAAATATGAAAGAGTGAACAAAGAAAGCCAAATTGAAAAGAAAAATGTAAAGATGATTGAAAACATTCAGATTTAGTTAAAATTATTTACGTATGTCCCGTGCCAATCATTGACACTGGAAAGATCTGGCTCTAATTAGTAACCAACAGAAATGAGGTCTTGTGTCAGGGTCTCGTTTTAGTGAATATTGTCCTAATCAATATTCTTGAGAAATGTGTGACAGGGTGATCATCCAATGCACCTTATTGGGAGACAGTGTAGGCGAGCACACAATAAACAGCTTAGCCTTTCACTTATAACTTGACCCTCCTTTTACCTGTCTCCAAACCCTGCTCTCCTGGGTTCAAGATCACCCCGGTGTACCTCGCTAGGAAGATGGTAAGGGTAGGAACCATGAGGTTAGGACAGGCAGTCTCCCCAAATACCCTTCAGGAAAAAGCCAATGTTATAGTGACTGGAGCACAAAAGGAAAGGCGAACAAAAGGAATGCTGGTGTGCGGTTCTTTTTAGTTGCTAAAAGCTTACTTATGGGGCGTGGCTTGGCGCTGATGGCGATGGCCATGTGACTGCACTGCTCCCATCCGTAACGTCTTTATTTAGGTTCTGCTTCGCTCTTAAGCCATTTGCATATGTTGTAAACCTGCTCACGTTTTGTATCGTAGCGTCCGCTGTCTGCACATACCTAAGGAAGTGCTCTTTGCTGCGGAGGAGGGTGAGCCGCTGACGTCTGGTTTACAGAGGCAGGGGAACAACATTTGGCTGCCGCGCTTCATGAGGCGAAGTACAGACACAGATATTACACTACTTTGCTGACCTGAGTGGACTGGGCCCCCTTTGAATAGGAAAGATGCCACCTCATGGACAAATAGGAGTTTACAGGCTGCTCTTTTACTACGGGAATTATTGCCTGCTCTTCACCTGTGCTTCACATTGACTCACCTTGTATGCCATTTTTAACACTATTAAATTACTGCTCTGTCTCGTGTGTAGGAGTTCGGGACTCTATCTGTTCCTGCACAGGGTATATTCTTTTCAATACCGCCGGATTAGTCTTCTCTCTATCTACCATGTCCTCAGGCAGAGGTGGCCAGAAAGTTCTGCAGGGCACCAAAGAGACCCAAAGTCCTGCCCCCTCAGCTACCCACAAAAGTCTGTCAAGTGATTTCCCTTCCCCCGCTTCCTTCTCTGGACTCAATTATAGATGTTCTTCTACAGGAAAATAGATCTCTTAAACCTTTAATTGAAACTACGAATCAAAACCTTCAACAACTAGACGACAGATGGAGAATGTTTAAAAGCAGGATGGTCGAGCTGGAGTCCAGAATCAGTTCTGTGGAAGATACGGCTCTTAGAGTTATTCATTTAGAAAATGCAGTTTAGGAGTTGCAAAAGCATAACATAGAGATGGAAAATAGAGGGAGATGCTACAATCTACACATTTCTGGCCTTCCGGAGTGCTGTGAGGCGAATTACGCCATGTATTTCTTACAAGAAATGTTGTCTGCGCGGCTTCCTATCCCGCCAAAAACTTTTCTTAACATCCAATGGGCCCATCACATTGGGCCCTTAAAGAAGACTCAAGATTCGCACTTAGCACCACGCATTCTAATCTTTCTTTTGCCGGAATATACCCAATTACAGCTCATCATCTGCAAAGTCAAAGAAAAAAACACCTTGTTCTGGCATGGCCGTCGCATTTATATTTCTCAGGCTCCTGTTGCGCCTTGATACCCTCGGGCCTGGTGCGCATTATAAATAATAAAACAAACAAACATATGACCAAAAGGACTGTACAGTGAAGAAAATAATTATCTTTTCATCCAGCTCTGAAGCAACTCAATGTGCGATATGGCCTTTATCATCCTTGCTCATTCAAGGTTACCCTTAAAGGAAAAACATCAGTACCTGAGGTCTTTTATTAGGTCCTTTAAATCTGAACATATGGATACTTCAACTCTTCCTAATTCTTCAAACACAGGCTGTTGACTCCTTTAGGTTGAACTGCTATCATTTTATATTTAACTACATATTAGCTTTGCAGATTGTTGTAGTTTTACAGATGCTTATTCGGGCAGGGGTGCACTGAAGTGGTCCATCTGGTGCAGATCCTACCTGGTGTCACCTAGCCTCTAACTTCTTTTTCCTTTTTTCTTGTGTAAATTCGACTATTCCTGTCTATTATATTTTTAATTCCTCTTAACTCCATTATCGTATTTTTACTTCCTCTTCTCTATAATTTTCAATGTCTTGTTGTCAAGTATTTACACCTTCCCCTTTCCCTCTGTGTGCTTTCCTCATGTGTCTAAGGCTATTTTTGCATTGGTGTATATTCCACTTTTATGTGCTGTTGTTGTTATGGCCAAATTGCCATCATATTCTTGTTTTGTGATGTATGCTTTATCTGAAATTATATTTAGGTATATCCATATATGTTGATTACATGTCCACAATGTTCTTTAAATGCTTATCTTGGAACATTAAGGGTGTCAACAACCCTATTAAAAGACATAAAATCATATCACACCTTAAGAAGTTCAACCCATCGGTAGTGTAAGGAAGGCATGGTAATAAACCTATTGCCAATCCTTACCTCTAAAAGCAAATAGTGTGGGAAACTATGTTATGCAAAAGAAAAGTGTTCAGGAAATTATATGTTAGGATATTCAAGCCGCTGGCTTCTCTTCCCCACGTTTTCAGCACGGGACCAGGCGGCACACTCGAGCTTAGCACTGTCTCTCGCTTCTCTAGCACGATGGTGCAGTTCAAAACTTCAACATCAAGGCCTTCTGTGCCAAAGACTCTTTGCCATTCAAAGTCTCTTTTTCAGAGGGCCTGATGCAACGCAGCAAACCTCAAAGTTCCTTTCTTCTTAGGATTTCACGTGTACAATTTCTCTGGTGATTTTCTATTTACCCTAGGTCCCCCTCTGCCAGGCTCAGACCCACTTTAACACCAATCTTTCGATTGATCTCCCTCTGCCGGGCTTATACCAACTTTATCTACTTTGCCACAAACCTTCTTAACTGTATCAACATCGAAAGCCTTCGACTGTGCATGGGATTTAGCTTGACCCGTCGCAGGACCACTTCGATCCACAATTCTCTACAACTCTTTTCAACTGGATACCTTACAGAGTTCTTCAATTGAGCACACACGCAGTGCCGGACCACTCTGTCAAAGGTATTGTATCTTGGTTTTACAGTTCAATCACTCATCAGCAGTTCAACTTTACTTGCATCTTTTATCAAACGTATTTCAAACAATGTTCGTTCCAGCCTTTGCCATAAAATGTTTGCCATTTGCAACCTTGGCTTCAACACAGACCGGTCTTGTATCGGTCTCCCCAACTCACCAGCTGTGTTGATTTCACTGATGCTGCTTTGTTCTTGGAGCCAAGGACAGTTCCACGGTGGCTGGTGATTCTCTCCGCCTTGATTATTTACGCAGGACGGCCCTGGGTATCTCCGACTTACAAGGCATGATTCTTCAGCCTGTTTTCCTAGTCTTATGCTTTCTAATCTCAAGGACTCATGAAAGTAACGGTTCCTTGTTGAAAAGGTCAAGGGAACTTCCCTCCTTGAAATCCCTATCAGTTTTGGCGTCTTTCTTCTCTCGTTAAACTGCCATCTTGGAATTGCGGTTTCCTTGTGTGTTTTGTCTTGCTCAGAGTGTGCTCTCGTGCTCTGCCTTTTATCCGTTTGGGGAAGCTTAATGGAAGTCAGGTGTGTGTGATGGTCAGTAATTGCCTGACCATTGTATTGGGACATGTCAGGTATATGGCACAGGTGTTAGTCCATTTTATTTTATAGCGGGCTGTCCGTGAGAAAGTGTTTGTGTTGTAAATGGGGGGTGGTAGAGTTCCTAAATATCGTACTTGGTATGATGGGGTAAAGGTGTTATAGGGAAGGGGATACCGCATCTCGCCATCTCGTGTCCCACCCCCACTCATCGAAGACCCCTCACCCAGGTGATCCTCTCGCTCTGTTGCACCCCCAGGAACTGGATCCAAAAGTGATGGCCGTGTCCTGGCCACCTGGATGACAGTCCCCTGGCGACTAGTGAGTGAGACACCTGGTTTCCACATGCCTTTCTCCCCTGTGCGAGGTGGATATATTTGGTCTTTGTCTAGGTTCTTCGATTTGAAGACTTTGGATAGAACAAGAACAAGATACATCCAAGGACTCTTGCATATTCCACAGGCTTCTTTTCCTCTGTGCTGGCAGAGGCAAGGTGTTTCCATTTGTTTCTCGAATGTATCCATCAATCCCATAAACTGGCCTAGAGCGGGTGACCCTGGATTTATGTGCTCCTTATGTTTCATTGAGGCTTCTTGGTAAATGTTATGCTCATGGTGTTCTGTCTCCGTCCAATCCCACATTGGAGAGGTTTGGGAGGAAAGGTTAGAGTGCCAGTAGTCTTGAGGTATAAATTCCCTATGGGGGGTTGGAGATTCCTGAAAAAGAGTGAAGAATGCAGAGAAGTCCCTTCCCACTATCAGGGGTGTAGGAGACCCATCAAATCCCGCGGGGACAGGGGACACCTTGGGACTTTTCTTTTTTTATTTAGTTATTGTTTTTTAGTCAAAGAACTCGACTTTTCACAAAATTAAAATAGCAGTACGTATTAAATCACATATAAAACAAGAGGAAAGAAAAAGAGAAAACAGAAGAAAATTAAGAAAAAGAACAGCAGTTCAGTCAGAGTACAAAATGTTAATGCCCTAACTAAAAACGTACAAACACACAATATTGTCAACATGGTTACATATATGTATGTGCGTGGGTGCCTCAACCCCATTTGCTAACAAGGACACACACCATTCTTGCCTTCCTGTTTAATTATTGTCAAACATGTTCTGTTTGCCCGATTATCGTCAACCATGCTCGCCGGATAGACTGGTGGAGGGCGTATGACATGTTGTATCATATTTGCACATTAGATGCTTGTGGGCGCACACTTGTGTCGTACACGCTGCATGAATGGTGGTCAGTTGCCGTCATGTCTGGCAAGTAAGGTTAACACTGGGTTTGCTTAGTGATGTGGCCTAGTCAAAACAAATGAGCCCATGTCACCAAGCACAATATCCTGTACTGGATTTGGTTTTTACTTTAGTCTTTCTAAGTCAAAGAAAGGCAAAACGACAACTCCCAGAATGCAATGAAAGAATAAATAAAATGCACAAAACTGGCGTAGGTGTACCCATTGACGTCATGGTCACAACCAGGTAATCATATGCACCTGTAGCTCCCACCTAAAAATGGTGCCCCTCCTGTTAAAGGAACTTCTTCAAATACTTCATCTACCAAGCACACCTTCAAGCCTCAATCTCCCAGAGCCAATAACCATGTCGAACTGAATGGTGTAAGCGCTAACAATCAGTTTACCGCCGGGGCAAACAGCAGCACTGTACACTGTACACTCCAATAAAAGAATAGAGACATACATGATATATGACACTGTAGGGAGGCGGGGAGAGTGCCCCCAATTGCTTAATAACCAGGGAGCAATAATTCAAGTTGCAAGGTACTAGGCAGCCATAAAAAAGTGACTCCGCAATGCAATTCTATATATACACATGACAAAACACACAATTTCTTACTGCCCAAGTGTCAAATATCACTAGGCACTGGCTAGTGGAGAGTGCACATTGAACACCGTTAATAGCTATCCTTGGCAAAAAGTTGAGACTATTGTGCTGTACCATGACCCAGCACCAGTTTGACAGCCATGCCCATGCAACGAGGGCCTCAACATTCATGAAAACATGCTACTTATAACCACTGTAAGAAGCAGCAAAAGCTTGGAGGCCTAATGTCAATTCCTGGCTAAACAGCATTTGAGCAGCAGTCACAACTTAACATTTACCTCTGGGACAACTGAAACAACTTTCTTAAACTCTCCACCTTCTGCCATGTGCGAAGTCGAATTTATAACATGAAGCACTGGGCAGCAGGCAGAGCTCCACATTTGCCAGTAATAGTACAGCACAAAGTAAAGTGGCTGCATCTTACGGCTATCTACAACAAAGATTGTTCTTCTTCTTGCACCCACGCCAGGTCTCATTTCATTGGCGATGAATTGCACCTGGGTCTGCACAGTGATTACCAGCTACAAAGAGTCCATGCTGTGGATCAACATTTCCAGCTTCACCTCCATACTGACCACTCTCACAAAGTGATCTCCAGGTTGTGGTGCATGCTTGTCGAATACTGAAGCACATACCCTTTCTGACCACCAATTCCAAATGTGTCTCCTTTCCCCTTTTGGTCATGGTGCATGCCTGGTCCCTCAACCTGGCATGCGCCAGGTCTCAATGCTTTTCCGTAATCCACCAAGGTGTCACCTAGAAGCTTGCAATGCTGCCCTATCTCTCTATGGCACGGCAATTGCATGGTCGCCACAGCTTTGCTTTCCTCCCAGGATCCCAGCAATTGGGGTGGCAGGAATGTTGCTCCAGCTCCTTCACCTGCCGGCCTTTGGGCATTGCATGCCCCCCATTGCCACCTTCGATCCCCCACCACAGCTGTATCACAAGCAAGGGCATGTTCCCCCAAATCCACTTGTCCTATGTGGCAGCCTGCAAGCCTGGGGGCGTTCAGTAGTGGAGTGGCAGCGTTTTTTCAGCCCATCCAGGTTGTTTCTTTCGTTGAAAGGCAGGATCAAAATGTATTCAGTTTCAACTGAAGTAAAAACCAGTTCGTGCTGAGAGGTTCAACGAGGAAAACACATACACGCTCAAAATACATTGAAAATGTCATCATTCAAAATCCAGCCTGAAAACTACAAGAGAGTATGCACACGTGTTGAATGGAGCAACGGATGGTAAATACAAGCTCCAAAACACTCAGAAAAGCTTAAAATGCATTGAAGATTTAATCAGTGAAAAAGCATGTAAACAGCAGTACATTTTGATCCTGCCTTGTGTGGGAGAAGAGTTGTTAAATATATCAGGATTCGAAGAAACAAAGCATGGAAACCCAATACAAATCCACCCGAATTTGCATTTACCAAAATGCGAGGGAAGGGTGTATTTTGAAGCTGTTTTTGCTGGTCTTTGGAACGTTTCAATGCGTTTTGTTCCTCAATAGTAGTTTACAGGCTATATGTTGAATAATGGATTTTTCAATGCATTCTGAGCATGTATGCGTCTGTTGGAGCTAATTTTTTCATATCTTGGCCTATCAAGAGGTGGTAATCCTTCCTTCTAGTTTACAGGCTGGATTTTGACTTTTGAATGCATTTTCAGCATTTCTGTGTATTTTGTGCCTGTTTTTTTCCTTCCGTTTCAATACATTTTGATTCTGCCTTGTGTGTTTCTAACAACAGGAAGTGTTAGAAATACATCAGGATTCGAATTTCGAAAAAGCACAGAAACTAAATGCATAATGTGGCTGTAGAGCTGTTAGAAACCTTCCAGAATTATTTACCAAAACGTGAGGACATGAAGGAAGAAGACAGCGGGGAAGAGAAAAGGCAGGTGAGAGGAAGGGAAAGGACACAGGATCACTAACGTCTAAACCAGAGAGCAGGGAAGCGAGTGGTTGCAACACGATGCGGTTCAGTGAGCAGGGACAGAAAGGAAGAATACCTCTGAGGACCGTGGAGGTGCAGCTTGTAGTTATCAGGGGGTGATAATTGTTCACTCTTCGAGACACGTCGAGTGAGTCGTGACGGGCGTAGGCGCTGCAGCAGGAGGCAGGGTCCGGAGCAGTCTAATTGTCTCACCTCAGGCTCACACACTCTCAGAAGCCTAGCAGTACGCTTCCGAAAGGTGAGGAGGAGGAGGCTGGCAGGCTGTGCAGCAGTGCACTGCGCACTCCCAGGCAGGGCTGGGCTGGCACGTGCCATATTCCCCGGGGATGGGAGAGGAGGGGAACGCACGAGCAAGAGTTGTTGTCAACAACTCTTGCTCTTGGTCCTGCATCGTTCTCCTGCCCCTCTTTCCCCCACTGTTGTTGTGAATGGAATCGGATTCATATAGAATCCACCCCGCCGGGCCAGTGCCTGCTGCGCACAAACTTTAGAGTCACTTCAGAGTCTGAAATTTGCACGCATCAGTGCACATGGCACATGCTGCTGCAGAGCAGACTCTAGGACACACAAACTGGGGGAAACAAACTGGGGGTGATAAATGCCATTGTATCCCCCACTTAAGATTGTGGGGGGATTTGTCCCCCCTACCCCTCCATGTCCTACGCCCATGCCCACAATGACTTCTACACGGAGTCCAGGAATGATGGCTGATGATATTAGATATGACTCACCTGTGATGTTAATGTACACAGGTATCTTGGGGTATATTATCTTATCCCTGTGTACACATGTAACTCTAACTAGTGCAGGATTTTTTAGGTCTGTTGCTGTAATGAAATCGGCTCTTATGATGGTTGGTTTGCTACCTGAGTCAATTAATGCTTGTTAGGCAGAATTATATGCAGTACCTTTTTGGAACACCACACACAATTAAGACTACAAGTGACAGTACAAATTCACCTTCGGTACAAGCCTGTACTACACAGTAAAATGGTAGCGATGGCTGAGCAGCCAGACTTATCTCAAGAGCAAGTGAACAGTACCAAATAGTTACACAAAGGACAGCAAATACTATGATTCAAACAAACACTGAGTCAAGGTTTCTGAGTAAAAGAATATACATTTATTTACACATCAGTTGTATAACATTTCACTAAAGTAATGCAGTTTAAAAATCACACTCTTAATACACCACACCACTCCCAATAGGTTCCAGACAAGTTAAGCTCACAAAATGAAGTGGGAGCAAAATGGCACTCCAGAAATTTAAAAGGGAGGGAAAGACAAAGTTAGGTAGAAAATGAACAGCACCAACAGGTAAGTAAGCAGGGCAATCTAGAAAGAGAAACTACAGTGATGGAATCAAATCATAAAGGCTTAGGGCAAATAAGTCAATAGGACAAAAGTCTTTTGCTCAAGATCACACAGTTCAGGGTAGTTCGTGGTTAAGTCTTTGCCAAGAGTTCCGGACGAAGTTGGTCGGCAGAAAAGTTAGCTTAAAGAGTAGAGAAGGACAAGCCCTCGGATTGTAGAAAGATTTCACACACTTTCACCGCAGCTGAACGAAATGAACAACAGGATTTGAACAGTACCTTTCAATGGAGAAGAAGCTGTAGCTGAGGCAGACGTTCCTGGTAGTTCCTGCAGGATCACGGTTCCTTAAGCGTAGGTCGGACTGACACGAAGTAGGAAGACTGGATGTTCCTGCACTACCCAGGGAAGAAACCAACAGCAGAGCAAAGCAACGAATAAAAGGTGCGCTCCTTAAAACCCAAGCAGGGTCCAACCTTCCTGACTATCCGGCCCTCTGTAGCTCTGTACAGCAAATTCGACCAGGGGAGTCCTGGCTTGCAGTTTGGCGAACTGGTTGGTCCTATCAGCTCAGGGGAAGAAGATTCCTGGAGGATCTTCTCTTTCGTTGGAGTTCGAGGATTCAGACCTGCAGCAGGGCTTCACCGGGCGGTTCAGTCGTGGTAGGGGTCCTCTTCCATCAGCTCCTCATCGGTTCTTTCGTTCCAGTGGCTACCCTGCCTTTCCAGACCCAGAGACCTGCTTTTTATGCAGTTTTCCACCATTCACACAGCCTGGCTGTCAATCACACAGCAGGGTGGCTGTCCCGCCGGGAAAGTCACCACAGCCAATCATTTAGAGTGCGACATGGGTCTCCAAGGAGATCCTTTGCAGGGAGTCTTAAACCCCTCCCTCACATCCTGCCCCCCCCAGACATACAGGCATCTAAGGAGGGCTTCTGCGTAGAAGCCCGCGAAAAGACGGTGAACAAAGGAATCAAACCTGGTTTGGCGCGCAGATTAAAACACGAGAAAGACTTTTACAAAAAGAAATGGCGTATAAACCCAGCCTGTACTGTAATAAACTGTAATAAAACATATACGGTCTCGCAGGTTTAAGTTTGAGGCTACCAAGGTAGCCTAAAACAATACCAAGGTTATTTAAGATAACCGCGGTAGAAAAAATAGGGTAGTTACCACTGCCACCAGCCAAGTCTTGATGAAAAGGGAGTGAAGCAATGCTCCAAGAGAAACAGACAAAAAGGGATAAGTATTAACCCTTTCCAGTACTCCATGTAAGATGGTTTGTACTGGGTCGGTGGTTTTACAGAGGCTAATAAAGTTAATGGCAACTTTATATGTTCTGGGAGACAGCAGCCAGTCCCAGAAAATTGAGTCTGAGATGGGAAGTCTAAAAGGCAACCCTGTGTCACTGCACTGAAGGTGCTGTGTAACACACAGTAAAAAGATGATGCCTGTGGAGTAGTTGAGGCTCCACAGTCTATGAACACAAAAATGTAAACACACACAGCAAAACACATGTAAGAGTGGCAAAAAGGCTCACACTCTTACCAGGTGAAAAAAAGAAATCCTAGAAATCCAGCAAAGCTGCTGAGGGACTCAGTAGGTAAGCGAAAATAGCCATTCTGGAGAATTCTCCATAACACTCGCCCCCCCCCCCAGACTAAGGGACAGGAGAATTAAATCCACTCCGGGATGAATCTCTACCTCTAGTCGGTTCAAAACATCCTAGAGAGACCATCAGCATTTTGGTGGTGATATCCTGCTCTGTGCTCAATGGTGAAATCAAACCCTTGCAGGCAGATTGACCATTTTAGAAGTTTGGGGTTTTCCCCTTTCATTTGCATTAACCATCTCAGGGGTTGGTGGTCTGTCTGAATCACAAAAGTAGATCCGTACAAGTATGATCTAAACCTCTTCAGAGACCACACAATGGCAAAACATTCACGCTCTATGGTTGCCCACCTTGTTTCTGGTTCCTTCAGTTTCTTACTGATGAAGCAAATGGGGTGCTCCCTACCTTTCTCATGCAGTTGACGAAGGACTGCACCTATACCTATATTGGAGGCATCTGTCTGCACAATGAAGGGTTGGTGATAATCAGGAGCTCTTAGGACTGGAGCTTGACAAAGGGCTTTCTTCAGGCTTTCAAAGGCTTGAGTGCACTCCTCATTCCATCTAACCTTTTTAGGGAATTTTGGAGAGGAGATCACATTCAAGGGAGAAGCTATGGTCCCATAGTTCTCTATGCAATTCCTGTAGTACCCAGTGAGACCTAGGAAAGCTCATACTTGGGTTTGAGTAGTAGGGTGGCCCAGTTTTGTACAGCTTGTACTTTGCTAGACAATGGCCTTATCTCACCTCCTCCCACCTCATGACCAAGGTAGCGCACTTTGCTCTGACTAATTTGACATTTGCTTGCCTTTATGGTCAGATGGGCCTGCTCAAGAGCCTGCAAAACATATCCTAAGTGATCAATATGTTCTTTCCATGTAGGGCGGAACACTGCAATGTCATCCAAGTATACCATGCAGAAGTCCTCCATCCCATTCAGAACTTGATTGACCATCCTTTGGAATCTAGCAGGTGCATTCTTTAGTTCAAAAGGCATAACTTTAAACTGGTAGAGGCCTGCTGGGGTGGAAAATGCAGTTTTCTCCTTGGCATGGTCTGCCAGGGCTATTTGCCAATAGCCTGATGTCAGATCAAATGTACTGAGGTACTTGGCTGAACCAAGTCTATCCACCAGTTCATCTGTCCTTGGCAAAGGATGGGCATCCGTCTTAGTGACTGCATTTAGAGCTCTATAGTCCACACAGAATCTCAACTCCTTGGATCCTGCCTTTGGTACTAGAACAACTGGACTAGACCATGGACTTGTAGAGGGCTCTATAACCCTGAGATCAAGCATCTTGTTGACCTCTCCTTTGATCTCACATGTTCTGATATACTGTACCCCCTGCTTTTGACAGGTAGACAGTCACCAGTGAGAATATCATGCTGGCCCCAAGGGGTCAAGCCTGGTGAAAGTGAAAACAGGGAGGCAAACTGATTAAACAGAACTTTGCACTCCTCCTGCTGTTCAGATGTCCGTTGAGAAGAGAGATTGACTCCTTCTACTTTTCCATCCAAACGTTGGCCTCTGAGGAGGTCAGGAAGAGGTTCACTCTCCTCCTCCTCTTGTGCTGAAGCTAGAAGCAAAGCTCCCACTTCTGGTCTCGAGTCCTATGCCTTCAAACGGTTGGTGTGAAAGACTCTGGGAGCCTCCTTAGGTTTGCCTAAGTCCACCAAATAGTTCACCTCTCCACGTTTGCCCACAACCTTGAAGGGTCCTTTCCATTTGTCCTACAGGGCCCTATGCCTTGTTGGCACCATAACTAACACAAGCTGGTCTTGAGTAAACTCAACCATGTTGGCCTTCTGGTCATGCCAATGTTTGACCAGAGCCTGACCTGCTTTCAAGTTATCACTAGCTTCTGCCATCATGTGTGACATTCTCCTCTGGAGACCTATGACATAGTCAGTCACTCTGACTGGCTTGGGGGAAGGAGCACTCCCCAACCCCTCTTTAATCATCAGGGCCAATGGACCTCTGGCTGCATGGTAATAGAGAAGTTCAAAGGGACTGTATCCAACTCCCTCCTGAGGGACTTCTCTATAAGCAAAGAGAAGGCATGGCAGTAGAAGGTCCCACTTTCTTTTAAGGGGTTCCTCTAAAGCACCTATCACGCTCTTCATAGTACGATTAAACCTCTCTACCAGTCCATTTGTCTGTGGATGGTAGGCTGTAGAGAACTTGTAAGTGACACCACAGTTTTTCCACATGGCTTGCATGTAGTGGGACATAAAATTGGATCCCCTGTCTGATATCACTTCCTGAGGAAACCCTACTCTGGTAAAAAATATGAAGTAGAGCCTTAGCCACAGCCTGAGCCGTAACAGTTCTCATAGGTATAGCTTCTTGGTATCTTGTAGCATGGTCTACTACAACCAGGATAGACCTGTTCCCTGAAGATGTGGGAGGGTCAAGGGGACCGACAATGTCAATGCCCACCCTCTCAAAAGGAACTCCCACCACTGAGGTTTGGCAAGTGTGACAGCTCCTACAGAATTCTTCAGCTTCTGAACCCATCTTAGGCCAGTGGAAGTATAAGGAGAGCCTTTCCTTGGTCTTTTTGAAACTCAAGTGACCAGCCAAAGGTATCTTATGGGCCAACTGTAGGAACTGGAGTCTGTTGGCAAGGGGCACTACAATTCTTTTGCAATCCCCAGGGATAGACTCAGTTGGTTCACTGTAGAAGAGGCCATCTTCCCAGCTTAACCTGTGCTTTCCAACTTCTTGCCCATCAAGTTGGTTAGAAGCCTGTTGTCGAAGACCTTCAAGAGTAGGACACTCTCTGTGTCCTCTGCTGAAGTCTGCCCTGTTGGGTCCACCTTCTTCCAGTAAAGACTGCAGCTCATGATGGTCAACAGGGTCAAGATCTCCAACTAAGACAGTGGGCCTCATTACAAGGGTGGCGCTCCTGTAATGAAGGGTGCCGGTACGGAACCGGCACCCTTATTTACGAGAGCGCCGATTACAAGTTTCCCTTTGTGGGACCTTGTAAGGACGCCTGGTAAAACCAGGCGTCCTTTCCAGGTCCCGTGAGGGGAAGAGGGAGGGCCAGTTGTAATGTGCCCGTTATTACCTCCCTCCCCATTCCCATTGAACCCTATGGGGGCTCAAATGGGGATGGGTTCCTGCAAGGAGGAATTACCGGGTCCTTCTATGTCAGAATGACCAGGTAAGTTCTCATTGCAGGAACCCAGTAATGGAGCACGGTTTGGAGGCAGCCATGGTGCTAATAGCACCATGGCTGCCTCCAAACTTGTAATGAGGCCCAGTGTCTTCTTCCAGATCTGATTCTTCAGAAACTGGCTCAACCACACAAGGTTGTATCTCACACTCTGCCTCAGCAGGTGGAGGGATCACAGGTGTGATCTTGGACAATCTTGGGGGATGTCCTTGTTGGTAGCACAGGGGTGCTGTCTGACTTTTTCCTTGAGGTCTTGGGTTTCCCCTTTGCCTCATTCTTCCTAGAAATAGCAGGAATAGCAGTGAGCAACTCCTGTGAGTGGGAGTGATAGTTTCCTCTATCAGCTCCTTTGGAGAGCCTCTCAAGGTCCTCTCCCTTGCAGGCCTAGTGAGCTCCTGTCTCCTCTTACTGGGAGGCCTGGGGGTGCTTGACACAACTCCAAGAGTTTTCAGGTCATTACCCAACAGGACTCTCTCAGGCACTTCACTCTGCACACTAACAGGTATTTTGATAGTTTGTTTGTTTATTATTTATAATGCGCGTCATACCCAGGAGTAACAGGGCGCAGCAGATACAAGAATATGCAAAACTTAGTTACACAAAAATTATACAAAAAAGCTATACAGGACTTATATACACAACATTATAAAAGATGCAAGCATGTGGGAATTAAATAGAAGGAGACATGTTTACATACATAATATACAGAGGACCGAAGCAGGAGATACAGATTAAAGTGGCTAGTAGCAGGGTGGCGTGATCATATAGGTAGGCCTCACTACTTGGTTAGGGGTGTTGGTTGTCAGATTTTAGCCATATAATAGTGTTGGCTCTGAATTTGTGGTAGGTTTGGTTCATTCTTAAATTAGGAGGCAGATTGTTCCATAATTTGGACGCTTTCACCGGGAAACTGTTGCCTCCAATTGTGGCCCGTTTGAGGCTGGGTATAGCATGATGGTCTTTATTGGCAGATTCTATGGGGCTGGAAGATGTCTGCTTGTGAAATCTCTCTGCTAGATAAATGGGTGCGGCATTGTTGAGGGATTTATGAGTCAGTGATAGAGTTTTTAGGAGTACTTTATCGTGAGTTGGGAGCCAGTTGTATTGTCGAATGATCTCGGAAATGTGGTCCTTTCGGGATATGCCTAGGGCCGCTCTCAGTGCGTTGTTTTGAAGGATTTGGATTCGATTGATGATGGCTTTGGGTGATCCTAGGTAGAGTGCATTACAGTAGTCCAGACGTGAGAGGATGAGGGCTCTGGCTAGAGTAATGCAGCTATTATCTGAGAGGAATGGTTTACCAGTGCGTATCAATTTGCACGTGTAGGCTGTGGAGGATGCAAGGGAGTTAACCTGTTTAGTGAATGATAATTGAGAATCGAAGCAGAAGCAGAGTGTTTTTACCTCATGCTCTACTTTTATGATGTTGCCATCAATTGTGAATGATGAGTATTTGGGTCCTAGTTTTTTAAGGTTGCATTGGGTGCCTAGGATGATGAGTTCAGTTTTATCATCATTCAGGCATAGGCCGTGAGTGGCCCTCCATGCCTGGATGATGATATACACTCTATTCACCAAGGCCAATCCTTTTCATAATCCCCGGAAAGCGGGAGGAGGATCTGGGTATCGTCTGCATAGTTAGTGTAGGTGATACCAAGATTATCCAGATCATCGAAAAGGGGCTTTGTGAAGATGTTGTAGAGTGTTGGAGAGACACAGGATCCCTGAGGCACACCACAGGTGATGGGTATAGGGTCAGCGGCCGCTAGCGGCGAGAAGACCTTCATTTTTCTGCCATTTAAGAAGGATCTAATCCAGGTGATGGCTTGATGGGAGAAGTGTGCTGCTGTATTTAGGTGGTTACATGAGATGGAGTGGATATATCATTACACTGGATGAAAGCTGGTAACTTTGGAAGCATTTGCACAGGGCCTCCAGCTAACTTGGTGAGGCATTTGGGTGCCTTAGCAACATCCTCCACCTTGAAAAATGAGTCATCCACCACGGTTATTCTGGCTGCAGTGTCTCTGATGGCAGGAGTCTCCTGGCCATTTACAAGAACACTATCTTTATAATACGCTTTAGTATTATCTGGGATGGAATTATAGACATCTAAATTCTGTTGTTCCCACAAGCCCAGGGACACTACAGAAACACTAGCTGAGACTCTCATGGGTTCATCAACCAGTAGGTGAAATGTTCCACTTGCCACAGGTACTTCTTCCTCTGGGGAGAAGGCTAAGGAGACAGTGTGGATCCTGAAAGGTTTACCCTTACATCTGGGATCCCCTTTCACATGGTTAGTTGACCCACAAACATAACATTTCCCAAATGTTTTGATGAATGGGGGTTTGTTCTGACCTCCATCTGGTTTGGGTCCAGATGGTACACTAGCCTGATTCGGTTTTCCCTGTGGTTTATCCTTATGTTGATGTTTGCGACCCTCTTTTGGATTGGAGGTATTAGAATTCTACTTATTGTCTTTCTTTGGCTGCTTTCCCTCATCCTTCTTCTGAGTTGCCCCAGAATCCTTGTGAGTAGCCCTGTTGGCAACCCACATGTCAGCAGCCTTAGCTAGCTTCTTTGGATCTATCACTTTAGAATCAGCCAAGTGCTGTCTGAGCTCAGGAGAGCAGGCATCATAAATTGACTCCAACATAACAAGATTCCTTATACCTTCATAAGTGTTTACTCTGTAACCCTTAATCCAACCATCTAAGTTTTTCAAACACTCACACACCCAGGTAGCCCAAGGGGTACCATCATGCGTTTTGAGGGTCCTAAACCTCTTTTGGGTACTGGGAAGGGGTCTTCCCAAATCTAGCAATTAAAGCTAGCTTCACACACTCATAATCCATCCTATCCACATCCCCCAACTCCATTACAACATCAGATGCCAAAGTGGGTAGCCTAGAGATGAGTCAGGGAAGCAACTGATTCCCCGTAAGACCTTGAATCCTATGGTTATATTCAAACATTGATGCACAAATGGCTGCATTAATTCGTCCAGTCTGCTGGAAGGACCTGTGTGGGCACCCCCCCTGAATGTTCCTTAAATGCGTTTGATTTTATGTTGGTATTCGTGAATAAATCTTGACAAACTTGATAGATTCCAATATAGGTGTATTTATTTTTTTAATTGCGCTTTCTAGTAGGCCTTTTGAAAGAATTGTATAGTCCAATGCATTTCGGTCTATTCTAGACCTTCTTCAGGGACTGTATTCCTGGTTCTTTTAATCCTTGGCCTCATATATGTATTCTTTCTTAAGGCAGCAGGGTAGCCCGCTTGTGTAGACACAGTGGGCCTCATCACGAGTTGGGCGGTAACGCCGGCGGTATTAGCCCTACCGCCAAACCCACCGCACTTTTAGCGCCAGATCACGGGTTTGGTGGTAATGGAATTCCCCATTCCCCACTGAGCCCATTCGGGAATGCCCCATTCCCCATTGGGTTCAATGGGGAATTTTCACGCTCTTACCTCTGGCGGATTTCCCGCCGGCGGTAATAGCGCACATTTTAGGCGGATTTCCCACCAGCTCAGAGCTGGGGAGAAATCCGCCGAAGCCCTGATTTGGCAGACCCTTAAATCCGGCGGTAATAGTGCGACCGCCGGATTTAAGGGTTACCGCCAAACTCGTGATGAGGCCCAGTGTGTCTACGCGAGCGGGCTTCCCTGCTGCCTCAAGATTTCACATTATCAGATTTTCTGACATGAACTGCCATATGAGGAGTATATCAGAAATATAATGGCTATCAAAGGTGAAACTGCTTGAGTGGCCAGAAATTTGGGATTTTTTTCCTTAAGAAAGAATACATATACAAGGCCAAGGATTAAAAGAACCAGGAATACAGGCTGAAGCCTGGCTGATGCTACCAAACTGGAATAACAGGTTTTCTCACAGAAGGAAGGTCTTTCCCCCCAGCAGGAAATCACACAGAAACGTTAATTAGGGGGTGGGAAAGAACCTGGTCTACAGAGGCATGAGGAACAATGAACAGCTGCTGCTAAGGAATTGTGAGGTGTGAAGACAGTCGTAAATTTTGGCTGCACATTTGAAGAGGCGGCAAAATCGTGTGACATGTTCTGGAAAGAAATGGCAAGAAATGTGATTTTACGCAAAATGTATTTCCGCTACAATTGTGAAACTTTATACGCTTATGCCCATGTTAAACGCACACACTTGTAGAAACTTGCTCAAAAATTGGACATTGTGTTCCTAGTGAAAAGAGCAAAATTCTGTGAAAAGCAGTGACAAGATCCCACAGCTACGGGGTTTTGAGAAGTAGCTGCTATGTAAAATATGTAATCTATATATGTGATTGTTATAGAGGTGGCACAGGTGTAAATATGTATTGTGCCAAAAGTAGATTTTGTGTTCCAGGGGCTAGGGGTGGATTCTCAGCCTCATAAAATCACATCATAAAGGTGACACTCTGTTTCTCTCCTCCTATTAAGGCAGAGAGTAGACTCTGAGCCAATCACCTGTTAAAGGGGCGAGCTTAGGCTAAACTGGCCCACACACCCCTTTTATGACATCTGTTCATAGCATAAATAGACAAAGCTCACCATACAAAAGGACAGACAGATTCACCCACTATCCTGATGCTGGCAGAGCACCCTGCTGCTGAACTATACATCTTCCTTGCTCCAGACTCCAGAAACTTGGCAAAGCAGAAACCCATTGCATAGCTGAACCGTTTTCAGCTAGGCCTCAAATTCCAGAACCAGAACCCCACAAACCTAAGGGGAAGCATCATAAGACAGCTGTACTGCTTGCCTGCTGAAATTAATTATCATCAGAACCAAGAAGGGCAGATACAATCCAGTCCAGTCCTGTGCTGTTCTGTGCTGTTCTGTGACCAGAGCGCCTTGCTGATCCTGCCCGGTCCAATGTGCCCAGCCGTCTGTCTTAAACCAGATGTCATGATGCCTGCTCCCGGGGAGCCGGTTCAAGCCCGGCGTCCCCGAAAGCGGACATCCAGTCCCCAAGGAAGGACTCAGCAACCCCATATAGGGGCCCTTTGGACAGTGTCCTGGCGCCTATGGCGCCAGGCTCATAAAAGACATCAGTCCTGGCGCTATAGGCGCCAGGCTCATTATGGGAATGCGTGGGTGCACTTACCTGGTTCAGACCATGCTGCAGGATCCCGGCCTCCTTGAGGCCTGAAAGGAACTACTTTACCTGTGGGACTAATTTTCCTTCCGGGCGTGGTCGGGGAAGGATACATACCTGATTGGAGGAAGGATACATACCTGGAACTTCTTCCAAGGCTATTTAAACCCCACCCGAACAGCCACACGTGCTTCGCGTTGTTCTGCATCTAGCAGCTGGACGCTCACCGTGTCTGCTCCTGCATCCTGACTTCTGCCACGCCTGCCAGCATCCTGGATCACCTGCAAAGGAAGAGAAGAAGAGAAAAGAAGAAGGAAAAGTCCTTACCTGCTAAAGCCGCATCCCGGAGACATCTCGCCGACAATCCTGAAAAGGAAGATTTTAATTTAAAAGCTCATCGCGTCGATCGCTGCAGCGCCGCATTCCACTCACCTTTACAGGGCGCCTCCATGTTCAGCAGCGATCATCCGGATTCGCAGTCACGCCCCAGCGCCTAGGGAGAAAAACACCAGAACAAAAGGTGAGAGAGAGAAGGGAATAAGGAAAGCTAAATCTCCATGTTAAGACTTACCTGTTGATTCATTCCCTCTTCATTTCGGATCCTCGCCGCATCCTGGCATTTCCGGGTCCCCGGCCCCTACGGGGAAAAAGAGACATCAGCGTTAATGAGCGAATGAAAAGACATTACCAAAAAACCCTCATTAAAGACTTACCTGATTTCTACAAGGATTTCACCACTCATCTCGGGTCGGTGCCTGTTCCCCGGCATTCCGTACCCCGGCCCCTATGGGGAAAAAGACACTAGCATTAGTACATTAATGCATGGACACAAGGGGAACCTCTTATCAAAAAACTTACCTGGAAGCCAAGCAAGTTTGGTTCTCACCAATCCGAAAATCCAGTGAAGTAACTGGATACCAACACGCCCCTGCATCAGAAGCAGGATGGAGAGCTTGTCCTTCCAGACCCTAAGGTGAGACGCTACGAGAAATCACAGAAGGGTTTCAAGGAGGGTGAGAGGGGAAAGTGGGAGGCTGATTGCATTACCCCGCAGACAGTTAATCCCCTATTTTCGCCTACAGAAGGATACTTCTGCGAGCCAGACAAGCCAGATTTGGGGGCCCGGTCCAGTCCGTCTTCCGAACCCTGTGCATCACCTTAGAAGAGGTCACTGCAGCGCGAACCAGGCCAGCGCCTCCATGGGAGTCAGGTGAGCGTAACAGAACGCAAAGCTTTCCTACAAATTCCCACCCAGGCGCTATGGAAAGTTCTGAGACTTATCAGTTGGCCCAATTACTGGGGGAATTACGGGCCGAAGTACATGCCGCTCGTCAAGAAACTAATGCCCTCAGGAGGGAATTAATAATATCAAAGGAAAGAACTGATGACCTGGCCAGACAGCTTTTGCAAGGTCAAGCTGGGCAAACTCCTCTACCCGGTTCCGGAGGGAACCCCGCTCCTGTGGTTTCCAGTAACCCTGTGCAGATTAATCTACCTGGAAACATGCCGCTGGCCCCACCCGAACGCTTTCCTGGGGACCCCAAACGATTCGCCGTATTCATGAATCAGTGTCGTTTGCACTTCCTATGCAGACCTGGGGCCTTCCCTAATGATCAGACCAAGGTAGCCTTTGTATTGTCATATCTCAGCGGCTGCGCTGCCGATTGGTCAGTTCCACTGGTTACTCAAGAAGACCCGATTCTTCGTGATTTTCAAAGGTTTCAAGCAAGCATGGAAAGGTTATTTGCTCGACACTCTCAGGGGCAGGCTCTGGATGACGAACTTCTATCCATGCGACAGGGCAATCAGGACCTCCTATCCTATATTGCAACCTTTAATAGACTAATTGTGGAAACGGGATGGCCAGAGGATAAAAGAGTCACGTTGTTTTATCGAGGCCTTCGCGGAGAACTTAAAGATGTCTTGGCCCAAGTTGTAAATCCGCCCCAAGAATGCACAGAGTATATAGACTTAGTGGTCCAATTGGATCACAGACTTCAAAACAGAAAAGCAGATCGGTCCAGGTTTGAGACCCGGGTGTTGGTCAAGACCCATGCTAATCCCAAGGGAGTTGATGTCTCTGAGCCTATGCAAATTGGAGGGGTTAAAGGACCCTTAACTCAAAAGGAACGTGAAAGGAGGCGGCAGTTAAAATTATGTCTTTATTGTGGGAATTCTGGACACTTTCTACGAGATTGCCTGGCAAAACCGCCCCTAAAGGCGGTAGGAGCTGCTGATAAAAACCATGAAGACTCTGTTTCGGGAAATGACTCCGCCCGACAAGTGTAGGGGTCCGCTTGCCGCGCTTGAAAACTAACTCTCAGACCTCGCATTTCATTGTGCCAATGGTTCTCGTAGATCCAGAACAGCCTAAGCGGTTGCATGCAATAAAGGCATACATCGATAGTGGGGCTATTGGAAACTATGTGGATCGTGAATTGGTCTCTAGGATTAACCTCCCTCTCCGTCCTAAAACCAGCAAAGATGTCATCACCACAGTCGATGGAACTGAAATTGCCTCTGGACCGGTAACACATTCCACTACTAAGGTGACGCTTTTTGGTCCCGACGGCCATCGGGAGGGTGTTGTGTTTGATGTAATCAAGGCTCCACAGTTTCAGGTTATTCTTGGAATCCCTTGGTTAGAGACACATAATCCTCGAATTGATTGGCGAGCTAAGAGAATAACCTTCCCGGATTGTACACAAACCTGCTACCCAGAAACCCTGAGGATTAATCTATCATCTGTAACCTCTGCCTCCGTGCAACTACCTCCGGAATACCAAGACTTTCAGGACGTCTTCCAAAAGGAACAGGCCAACACGTTACCTCCTCACAGATCGTACGATTGCCAAATCAATCTGGTGCCTGGTGCACAACCCCCTTGTAGCAGGATTTATGCCCTTACCGAACCTGAGAATCTGCATTTGAGACAATATTTGGATCAATACCTAGCTAATGGTTTTATTCGCCCGTCAAAGTCCCCGGCATCCTCGGCTTTGTTCTTGGTGCCCAAAAAAGAAGGCGACCTTAGAACTTGTATTGATTACCGCGCATTGAACCAGATAATGGTTAAAAACCGTTATCCTCTGCCTCTGATCCCTGAACTCATTGACCAGGTGAAGGACGCTTGCATATACACCAAGTTAGATCTCCGGGGGGCTTATCATCAGGTACGAGTTAAAGAAGGCGACGAATGAAAAACTGCCTTTCGTACTAAATACGGATTATTCGAGTACCAGGTGATGCCTTTCGGATTGTGTAACGCGCCGGCTGCCTTCCAATACTTCATGAATGATGTCCTTCGGGAACTCATCGATGTTTGTGTTGTCGTATATATCAATGACATTCTGGTGTACTCCTCTTCGGAATCTGATCACAGAAAACACGTCAGGGCAGTACTTGAAAAACTGCGCCAACACAAACTATTTGCTAAATTGGAGAAATGTGTTTTCCATACCACAGAAGTCGAGTTTCTAGGTTTCATCCTGACACCCAAAGGAGTCCGAATGGACTCAAGAAAAGTGGATGCCATCCTCAAATGGCCATCACCTAGCTCTGTAAAAGGGGTTCAAAGCATGCTTGGCTTTGCCAATTTCTATCGCAGGTTTATCCCGGAATTTTCACGCGTGGTACAACCCATTACTGCACTCTTGAGGAAAAATAAACGTTTTGAATGGTCTGAAGAAGCCGAGCAGGCCTTTCAGGATTTAAAAGCTAAGTTTACCTCTGCACCGATATTGAAACATCCGCGTCCAGATCTCCCTTATGTTGTCGAGACTGACGCATCCAGCCTAGCCATGGGAGCTGTCCTGTCCCAAAGAGTTCCCGAAACCAACCAACTGCATCCCGTAGCATTTTGGTCCAGAAAATTCTCGGCACCCGAGATTAATTATGCAATCACGGACAAAGAACTGTTAGCCATTAAGTCCGCTTTTAAAGCCTGGCGGCATTATCTGCTTGGCGCTCGACATACCATCACAGTGATCACTGATCACCGGAATTTACAGTATTTGAAAACCGCCAAGGCTCAGTCATCACGGCAGCTCCGATGGGCTTTGTTTTTCGCTGAATTTGATTTCGTGATTACCTATCGACCTGGCTGCAAGAATGGCAAAGCAGACGCCTTATCCTGAATTGGAATGGGAGAATCTGATACAAACTCAGAACCAGTACCAATAATTCCCGAACAGAGGATTCTAGGCATGACTTCGTTACAGACGCTTGAAGACATTTAAGCCAGAGTGAAACAACTCCTGGACCCTACAACCTTACAGGAATGGATACAAAAGGGATCAGACTTTACCATAGATAATGGTTTACCTTATTTCCAAGGACGCTTATTCCTGCCACATAAGGAATTACACGAACTAGTTATTTCCGGTTATCATGATACATTAATAGAGGGACACCCCGGTATTGCCAAGACAGAGGAAAAGGTGAAACGACAATTTTGGTGGCCCTCTTGGCGAAAAGATGTTAAATCTTTTGTGATGTCCTGTGGTGTTTGCGCCCAAAATAAAAGTCAAAAGAAAAGACCAGCCGGTCTCCTTCAACCTCTAGACATACCACCAGCACCCTGGCACACCCTATCAATGGATTTTATTACGGACCTGCCTCCTTGTTCGGGGTACAATACTATTCTGGTAATTGTGGATTTGTTTTCCAAAATGGCCCACTTTATTCCTTTGAAAGGTTTACCTTCAGCTTCTGTCCTAGCCAAAGAATTCCTCGAAAATATTGTTCTGCTACATGGATTCACATCTATACTAATCTCTGACCGGGGAAGCCAATTCATTTCCCACTTCTGGCGCAAATGTTGTCAAATAGCACAGATCGACGTAAGATTATCGACCAGTCACCACCCTCAGACCGATGGTCAGACCGAGAGGACAAATCAGACCCTTGAACAGTACTTACGGTGTATGTTACAGCAATCTGAAAGCAACTGGAAAGACATTCTTTGGATAGCCGAATACGCATGTAATAATTCGGTACACTCTGGAACTGGCCACAGTCCTTTTTATACTTTGTTTGGGCATCACCCTCGAACCTCAAACCTTGACTCACCTCAGAACCTCGGAATGCCTGCAATAGAACATCTGCATTCTACAATTACCCAAGCCTTCAAAGAGGCAACTACGCATTTACAACAAGCCAAGAGAAAATACAAGGAGAATGCTGATCTACATCGGAGTGAAGCACCTCCGTATCAGATTGGGGATCAAGTGTGGTTAGCTACCAGACATTTACCACTCAAAGGGCCTCGAACTTTTAACCCAAAATATCTGGGCCCTTATTCTATTACGGCAATAATTAACCCAGTGGCTGTTAAACTTGATTTACCAGCTAGTATGCAAATTCACCCTGTTTTTCATGTGTCCCTTCTGAAACCAGTGGTAACCGGAACCCGACTACTCAAACCTCCAGAACCTATTCTAATAGATGGGGAGCCCGAATTCGAAGTGAAGAACATTTTAGACTCAAAAATGTTTAGGTCAAAACTGTTCTACCTAATTGTTTGGAAGGGGTACGGACCTCAGGAGAGGTCGTGGGAACCCAGCGACCATGTGCATAAACCTCGATTAGTCAGGAAATTCCACCGACTCTTCCCAGACAAACCAAAACCCCCAGAGGAAACAACCTTGGGAGGGGCCTTTGGAGGGAGTGCTGTCATGATGCCCGCTCCCGGGGAGCCGGTTCAAGCCCTGCGTCCCCAAAAGCGGACATCCAGTCCCCAAGGAAGGACCCAGCAACCCCATATAGGGGCCCTTTGGACAGTGTCCTGGCACCTATGGCGCCAGGCTCATAAAAGACATCAGTCCTGGCGCCATAGGCGCCAGGCTCATTATGGGAATGCTTGGGTGCACTTACCTGATGTAGACCATGCTGCAGGATCCCGGCCTCCTTGAGGCCTGAAAGGAACTACTTTACCTGTGGGACTAATTTATCATCCGGGCGTGGTCAGGGAAGGATACATACCTGATTGGAGGAAGGATACATACCTGGAACTTCTTCCAAGGCTATTTAAACCCCACCCGAACAGCCACACATGCTTTGCATTGTTCTGCATCTAGCAGCTGGACGCTCACCGTGTCTGCTCCTGCATCCTGACTTCTGCCACGCCTGCCAGCATCCTGTATCACCTGCAAAGGAAGAGAAGAAGAGAACAGAAGAAGGAAAAGTCCTTACCTGCTAAATCCGCATCCCGGCGACATCTCGCCGACAATCCTGAAACGGAACACTTTAATTTAAAAGCTCATCGCGTCGATCGCTGCAGCGCCTCATTCCACTCACCTTTACAGGGCGCCTCCATGTTCAGCAGCGATCATCCGGATTCGCAGTCACGCCCCAGCGCCTAGGGAGAAAAACACCAGAACAAAAGGTGAGAGAGAGAAGGGAATAAGGAAAACTAAATCTCCATGTTAAGACTTACCTGTTGATTCATTCCCTCTTCATTTCGGGTCCGCGCCGCATCCTGGCATTTCCGGACCTCGGCCCCTAAGGGGAAAAAGAGACATCAGCATTAATGAAAAGACATTACCAGAAAACGCTCATTAAAGACTTACCTGATTTCTATAAGGATTTCACCGCTCATCTCGGGTCGGTGCCTGTTCCCCGACATTCTGTACCCCGGCCCCTATGGGGAAAAAGACACTAGCATTAGTACATTAATGCATGGACACAAGGGGAACCTCTTATCAAAAAACTTACCTGGAAGCCAAGCAAGTTTGGTTCTCACCAATCCGAAAATCCAGTGAAGTAACTGGATACCAACGCGCCCCTGCATCAGAAGCAGGATGGAGAGCTCGTCCTTCCAGACCCTAAGGTGAGACGCTACGAGAAATCACAGAAGGGTTTCAAGGATGGTGAGAGGGGAAAGTGGGAGGCCAATTGCATTACCCCGCAGACAGTTAATCCCCTATTTTCGCCTACAGAAGGATACTTCTGCGAGCCAGACAAACCAGATTTGGGGGCCCGGTCCAGTCCGTCTTCCGAACCCTGCGCATCACCTTGGAAGAGGTCACAGCAGCGCGAACCAGGCCAGCGCCTCCGTGGGAGTCAGGTGAGCGTAACACCAGATCCATTTCCCTGATCAGAATCTTGACGGTCCAGAATCCTGACAGTTCCATTTAAAAACATCCAGTGAGTATCGATAGGAAGAATTGTGTCACTGGCATACATATTTTGCATAGTCAATCCCTATCTTAAACCCATCCTATCTAGTATCCAGAACCTGTATTGCTAAGGGTATTTTTGAATTGTCTGAACTCTCTATCCAAACCATCCTATCTTCCTCCTGTACTAGTATTGTTAAAACTATCTCTGCTCTGATCTTTTCTCATCTGAAGAAGGCAAGTTCCTTAGCAGGTAGTCATTCTGATCAAGTGATTGTGTTCCTGTGTGGTATTCGTTTTGTTCATAGTCATCCTCTAGTGTAAGAAGACCTGTTGTAATTTTAAAAGCGCATTCCTGTTTTCCCTTCTTGCGAAAAAACAACCTCTACTAAAATGCCTATAACTCCCTCAGTTTTCGTGCTAGAAACAAAATTTTCTAGCGAATATCCACAGCTTTAAATCGCATCTAAAACCGCATTCCAAATCAATACGGTTCTCCCGTTATCGTGAATATTGCGCAGTGAAAAGTTTGCTGCAAATTTTCGTTTTGGGGAAATTCTTACACGTGTGAAACAGCTTTTGATTGCTTCCGACTTGAATTTTAAGATTTCAAATGTTTTTCTTGTTTGTGTTTGTGTGCAACTATCCAAAGCGGCTCCCATAAGAATGTATAACAATTTCAGCAGTTTTGGCCATATTTGGTGTTTTTGCCCAGTCCATTCTAAGGATAACTTTAAAAGCCAATCTAACAGCTTGGCAGTCAATTCCGTTTTCTCTTGTGTTTGGAAGGGGGAAAGTGGGATTGATATTCTGTTTGAATTCTGCCCTTCCTGAATACATGCTCTCTCCTCCTATGTATTTACATTTCCTATTGGGGGATTGAGGGGTGTGCAGGGGAACCTTTAACCACAGTGCTGTCCGATCTGAAACCACACACAAGTATTATTTTCTGTGCTGAATTGTTTTGCCCACTGCTTACTCCTTGTGTTTTAAAGAGATTATTCAGTGTTACATCACCCCATTGGTGATTTTTGTGTACCCATTAAAACATAGTGTGATTACATTTTAACTACATAAATAAATATTTATCTTTGCAAACCAGCCTGATTCCTTGTTCAGTGTGACCGGGGGGGAGGGGGTTCCAGGAGAAGGGCGTGATATGAGTGGTATATCATTCAGAATAAAGAACCTTTAGACCAAAATAAATAAGTATTTCAGCTGTGCACTACATGTTAGGCGTTGACTTGGGTGTGTGCTGGATTGAAATCACTTACAGCTTGGAGGCTCGTCCGGGATCCTGAATTAGACATACCACTTGTAACAGTCTAACACACAGCGTGCTAACTGACGGGGTACATACACCTTGCTGGGCTACCATACTGTGCTACACTGTAGAAACACCTTTCAAAAGAAATACTCAAAGGAGTTGGGCCTGTTTTGCAAAAGTAAAGTAACCCTAAAATAAGTCAGAAGGAAATTAATATTTCTGGAATGGCGACCCCAGTGGAAATCAATATTGCAAAAGAACACCTACTGCACAAATTGTTTGTCAGGGGTGAATGGGTAATACAGGATGAGAATGTCTGGCTGCAGGAAATCAAACAATAATTCACTGCCATAGAATTAGATACATGGCAGGACCAGGGTCCATTACACCAGGCACTTAGTGAATTGTATATGGCCCCAAAAGTAAAAGAAGAGCAATGTAAAATTGCCAAAATAGCTGCTTACCTATACCTATACATTGGATACAGGAATAATATGCCGAAAACCTAGATCTGGCAAAGAGGCAAGTACAATCCCTAGAGAAAACTCAAACTGATTTGGACTCTGCAGAGCAAAGGCTACAAAAGAGCCAAGAATCAGAGAGAGAAACCAGGCAGTACCTGACAAAAGTAAAGGAAGATCTGAATCTCCTGCAGCAAGAGAAGGCAGAGCAAGATACCAAATTACTGACACTGCAAAAAAGAATGCCAAGAAAGGTTGGATTCTCTACAACAGAGCCAACAAAAGCTGGAACAGCAATTACATTATAATAGAGCCTGCGCAGGGCAGATAATTGCCCTGGAAAGGCAGATTGATGAACTAAAGGAGGAAAATAATAAATTAATAGTGAAGGACCTCCACACTCAGATTTTGATGAGGAGCACCAGAAATTATGTGCCATTAGAAAACAAAGGGCGACCTGGCTGCACAGAAGGGCACTCTAACTCAGGAAAGGGACGCCTTAGGCCAGGAGGTCAGCCATTTAAAAACCGAGTTAGAAGAGAATCACCTGGCCCTTCAGGGACTGGGTGAACTCAAAATGGACTCCAAATGGACTATGAAAAGCTGTTAGAGCACACCAGGAGGGTGTAAGATGCTCTGGCAAAAAATAATCAGGCTAGTAAGGACCGAACTCAGGAAGTGAGTCATCTGCAGAACAAATTGGCCCAATACTCACAATGCAGGCAGGAAGCACAGAGAGACAATGAGGCTCTCTGTGAGAAAAATGACAGACTCCATAGACAGATAGCCATGCAGGAAAACTTATAGAGACCAGTAAGGCCTTAATAGAAGAAAAAAAGAGTCAGATTCTTGCATGCCATCAGGGAGTAGGGGCTGAAAGAGATGAGGTCAGATGGGAGAGGGAAACCCCTGAGCATAACCTCAGGAACCCTGTTCTCCCCAGAGACTTTAATCCCTTCAATTCCATGGACTCTGCCAACCCTATGTCCACTGGCTCACATGAACCAGGGGTCGCGGGGATGGTAGACTTCAACCCAATGGGAAATATGGGGCTAATAGGTCAGCGCCTCCCAGAAATGGGTGGGCGGGCATCTATGTACAGTTTCCCAAGTGCTAGGGCCATCTTCTCTGATCAGGGAGACTCCTCGGGTGGGGGGGGAATCAGAGAACTGGATCCTCAGAAATGTCACATACCTAGAGATCAGGCGGGAAAATTTGGTGGGGAATTCCATGAGACTAGGCCCACTAAGAGCATACTAAAAACCGCTTCCCAGCTAGGTCGTTGGGGGTGGGGGGGTACTCAGCCAATCCTGGGAGCAAGGAAGAGTCAGAAGACCCTTATGAGCGCCATAGGTCCCAAGAGACTAGGCCCTCACTTTCTGCCAGCCATTCCCAAGCTCACAGAATCCAGGAGAGTCTAGAAGATCAGACAGCCGCCTCTGAGTCAGAGGATGAGTGGACCAGGGTGACCAGAACTAAAAAGGCTAACACAGTTAAGAGGGCTTTACTTAAGGATACCCTGAAGCAAATAAAAGCTATTAGGAGCATCATCACGCCCTACCACAAAAATGCCAAATACTCGGTTTGGGAGCACCTTGAATTATTTGAGCAGATGATGGAGACTTTCCACCTGAAGGACAGCCAAAGCTGTATTCAGTACGTAAAGTGGTCATTTTCCCCTGAGTAATCCAGCTTCTTTGCGGGGCTGGAGGATCAGAACCATTCCAGATGGTCCACCCATAAGGCGGCCATCCTGAAACATTTTTCTATTCATAGGAACCCTCAAGAGGCCCGCAAGGCAGCCTACAACTTACAATGTCGGGAAGACCAGGCCCCACAAGAATTTGTTCAGAAATTGAAACGCGCCTTGCGCATACCACTAGAAGAGTGCGCACTGACAGTAAGGAATTTGTGAACACCTTCTTTCATGCTCTCCCTAAATACATTATGACCCAGCTAGTGAGGGACTTTCAGGAGAAAAGATCACTAGACTGGGTCATTGACCAAGCAACGCGCATCTATGAGGTGCAGAAGCCGCTGGAAAGTAAAAACATTAGCAAAAGCCCCACCTGCTAAGGTGGCGGAGGTGGCGGAGGTGAAGGTTGCCCCCATTTTAGATCTGGAGATGGGGGGCATAAAAAGCTTCCAGCGCAGAATCCGACCAACCCCAGACCCAGAAGGCCCTCGGGCCAATCCCAAACAGGGAGCCACAAATGGGACCCTTACTCCCTTACTCCCCTGACTACATCAGCCCACACTACAAGGGCAACAGACCAATCCTGGGCTATGTGTGGACTCCCCCAGCCCAAGCGTGGGGGGGATCCAACCAGACAGCTGGAAACCCAGGAAACTTCCCTCCTCACTTTTCCCAGGAGGGCAGTAATCCCCCAAATGCCGGACCAAATTTCTTTCCCCAGTACCTGCCAAACTTCAACCCCCAAAACAACCCTTCTTTCTTCCCCCAATTTCCTGAGCCCAGACAGCCCAATCTGGGAGAGGGGAGGCCAAGGGTGGATGGGTACCCAAACTATCCTAACTAGGGGTATTATGGGAGAAGGGATAGTTACCCTTCCCGGGATCAACCCAGGGTTGACCAGATGACCCCGTACTAGCCAGAGCGGGTGTCCCAACTGGAGCGCCAGGTCCAGAACATGGCACAGGATCTGGGTCGCATGCTGAGGGCTCAACAGAACCCTCAGATGAGCATGGTGGCTCAGAACTCCTCAAATTCCAGGGTCTGATGCTCCAGAACAATGACGGGGAAGAACCTCGACAGCCCACCGGTTCCCAGGGAGGAGGCACAAGGGTAAGGGGAGTGTAAAGCCTTAGAGTAAGCTTCCTTCCCCACTTGTGGAAAGCCCCTGGAACCCAGGAACCGGAACCAAAATCTCCTGCACCCGAAAGTCTGCAACCCAAGGAACAGAGGGTGGGTAGGAGAAATAAAGACCCTAATAAGACCCATTTTGTGGAGGAGGTGCAAATCTTCCAGTTTGAAGGAGAGGGGTCCTCAGAGGATCCTGGGAAAAGGATCTTCTCCTTCAGGGCAGGGGGAACTCCTCCCAAAGAAAAATGGGTCTCAAAGGATCCCAATCCAGACTGGGTAGATGTGGGGACCGAGTTAAAACCGCCCATCATCAAACCCCAGAATGACCAGCACGAAAATCCCCTTGTTCAAACCCATTATTGTGACTGCCTCCAAAAAGGGGGGGGCAGCCCAGAATCAGACCAGGGGAACCCAAAACTTCCCCCATATCTAGTTGTCACCTTTTTCTTACAGGTTCCCAAGATCCCAAACAGAATCTTGCCCAAATCACCTCTCTGTCAGTATCCAAAGCAAAGAAATTAACCCACCAATTGGCCAAAAATGTGCATTATCTTTGACCCCTTGAGGAAAAGGAGGGAAGATTGTATGCCCCGGTCCAAATACAGGGGCATTGTACAATTTTGGCACTGGTGGACACTGGATCCCAAGCCACCCTTCTGTCAAAAAGGCCTTTGATCAGCTGAATTCGGGAAGGGGGAGAAATACCAAATTCCTCTCACCCCTCTTCCTGGACAACTTCAGAACTTTGATGGGAAGGAAATTCTTGTCGAGGGGACTGCGGATTTAGACATTAAAATTGGGCGACACAAGGTGAAGTCCCCGGTCATAGTTGGGACTCCAGAGGGCACACCATGTTTACTAGGGAATGACATCCTGCGTAGATTGTCACCCCTCATAGATTCTGTAAACAAGGTCCTCTGGACCCAGACTAACTGACCAATCAAATTAAAACAGAGTGTCAACCATGTTAGTTTAAATGGCACATGCCACATGGTTGAACAAAACCCTGACCAAATTGAATTTCACTTCCAGAATAATCAAATCCCAGATGTGACAGTAATTGCAGTAGGACAACAAACTGGGTATGGGGAGTCCTCTCTATTTCTGAAAATCATCCTTCCTCCCAGTCTAAGGTGGCATTCCAGGAAGGAAACACTCTGAAATTCTATACGAATTCACAATCAGAAAATCCTATTCCTATAATCCAAAAAGATGAGAAATCAGCTCAAAGCTTGGTTGATATTCAGAAAATTGGAGAACAGTTGTTCATCCCTATTCAGTTAAATGAGGGGAAGGACTCTGTTCTCGCCCGAGTATGTGTGAACAACGGTAAGAGCTTCATAAACGAGGTCATGTTCTGCAAACTCCCAAAATATCCAGCTACTCCCACATTTAAACTGTTAGACAAATGGGAAATGGACCTGGAAACACCCAATCCCAAACATCTCCTGCCTAGCAGGCGTATGCTCAAAATTTCCATAGGCAACAAGAGCATAGTGCATAATTGTTGGGTCGTGCGAGATGTCCCTGCCGCATTTTATTTAGGCAGTGACATTCTCAATCGCTTTGCCATTAGTTTGGACCTCATAAACCTCAAAGCTTAGTCCCGATTAGCGGGTAATCCCATGGACCCAGAGAAAGCATTTCGGTCAGCTCAACTGCTGCCATATAGTTACGCTCACCTGGTTCCCACAGGGGCGTCGATCTGACCCGGACAGCTACGGTCTCCACCAATGTGATGCGTAGTCAAGAGATGACAGTCTGGACTGGCCCGCCTAATCTTGTCTGCTGGACTCATAGAAGTATTCTCCTGCAAGTGGAGAAAGGGATTTAGCCACCCGTGGACTTTAGTGATGGCCCCACCAACTGTTCTCGTTCCCCCACTAATCACCTCCGATATCCCCTCTTGGTAACCTCACCTTATGTTTTTAAAAGATGAGCTCTCCATCCTGCATGGCATGCAGGGGCGCGTAGATACCAGTTACTTCACTGGTTTGAAGGTACTGGAGGAGTTCTGGAGGAATATTGACTCCAGTGTCTATAAAGTTCAAAGAGTGCAATATGCCCGATGTTCACTCTTGTTCCATTCCCTCGTTAGGTTGCAGCTGGGTCCAAAAGAATATTGCCTGGAGGCAGCTGATGACGTTCAGGTAAGAGTCTGTATTACCAAACACTGTCCGGTAAAAGTTGCATGAGTTTAACTTGCTGTTTTCTCTCCCTTTATAGGTGCGGCATAGAAAGATGCGGCGAATTAAAGGATAATACCTCCGGTGGTAAAGCAGGTAAGCCTATGGTGGCAAAGAGATTGTCTTTGTCGGTTTTCCCGGCTCACCTTGTTATTCCTTTTGTTTTCCCCCCAGGTGCTGGGTTTAGACGAAGAAAATGATGGAGGCAGCGCCGAATTGAAAGATGCAGTGAGTATAATGCGGCGCTGCTGCTGGCGAAGCGGCACGTGCTGAAATAATGTCCTTTCCAGGCTCGGAGATGTGCTGGGTCTGGAATCAGGTAAGGAATAAAATAATATCCGTGATCTAACCTCTTCTCCTTTCTTTTCTTTTTGTCTAGGAGCTGCTGGATGCAGAATAACACGAAGCATGAGCTGCTGTTCGGGCGTGGTTTAAGTAGCCTGCAAAGTAGTCCCAGGTAAGAAGTTCCCCAGAACCACACCCGAGTAAAAAATAGTCCCTGTAATAGAATAGTCCCATCCAGGCCTCACGTTGGCTTGGACTCATTTGCAGCATGGTCTGCATAAGGTAAGTAAAGTCTATGAGCCTGGCGCCTATGGCGCCAGGACTGATTTCTATGATGAGCCTGGCGTCTAAGGCGCCAGGACTGAATCCAAACAGCCCCCAGCCGGGGCTGTTGGGGTTTTAATGAGTATCTGGATGCCTGCTCCCGGGGCTGATGGACTCGATCCGAATGCCCAGGGATAGGCATCATGACACATATGCAGTTGAAATTCAGAATTGAGAGGAAGTCACAATTCCAGAACGGACTCGACAATTCTCACTGAAAGTAAAAATTAAAAGAGGACAGAAACTGAAAAGTCCTGACTCCTATGTCCACCTTAATGCTCATTTCCAACAGCAAGGGTTGGGGGTAAACCCAACACCACTAGTCAACATAGAACACAACATCATTCCAATAGAGGTGGATAACAGCGACCTAAAGAGTATCACTCTGGGTGCAGGCCCATTATTGGAAAGGCGGTTGGTGACCAACATTTTTCCATAGATTTAGATAACGAACTAGGACCAATCCCCAAGGACTGTTTTGACAGTGATAGCGACAATGACACAACACCAGACAGGATCTTCACCCGGCATGGGGGGAATTTCTTGGTGTACTCTTCCTGCCCTTATGGTAAGGAAGATGTGACCTGTGACTTCAGGAGGGATGAGGTGATCTTTCAGTCCATAAGGACTGCCTTCCCCACCTGAAGCCATCGGTCCAGATCAGCACTTTGACCAGGGACTTCTCCACCCAGCTGGAGGAGGCCGCTGAGATAGCCAGTCTTCAGGCAGATGATTGAAGAGAGAGTCAATCTAGCTTATGCCTGTGAGACTCTGGAGCAAAAGCAAAAATTGAAACAAGTTTTCTTAGATTTTCAAGATCTCTTTGCGGTGGGCTCATATGACTGTGGTCGCACCGACATCCACACAACAACAATTCCCACAGACCCTGGCATGGCTCCAGTGTTTGTGAAGCAATATCGCTTGCCTCTCGCATCAATGGAGTCCCTTACTGAAAAAATTAAGAACCGTGAGTCTCGTGGGATAATTCGTCCAGTCCACAGCACCTTCAATAATCCGGTGCTTGCGATTTTGAAACCTAATGGCCGGTGGAGACTCTGTGCTGACCTAAGGGAGCTCAACAAACGGGTCCATACTTCCCGATGGCCTCTTCCCTACATTGACCAAGGGCTGGCCCAGATCCAGGGGTCAAAGGTATTCACTGCCATTGACCTGACCAATGGGTACTGGACTGTACCTGTCAGTAGGGAGGACCAATACAAGCTGGCCTTTACCTTCGCGGGCAGCATTACACTTAGACCCAGACTCCCTTCAGATACATCAACTCTGGCAATTAATTTAACATCTTTCTACACAAGGGCATGCCCGACTTGGGTGAAAGGGGTAACCTGGCCTATGTAGATGATGTTCTAGTCAAAAGCTCAACTGTGGAGGAACACGTAGCAGAGATCTGTTATGTTCTGACACAGTTGAGGGATGCCGGAGCAAAACTCTCCTTTCAAAAGGCACAGTGGTGCAAGACCCGTGTCAATTTCTTGGGGCATGATATAACTCCTCAGGGTCTCTGTCCCCAGGAAAAGAAAGTAGAAGCACTGCAGAAAATAAAAGACCCCACAACTCTGCGGGAACTAAGGAGCCTCTTTGGACTAACTAATTACAACAAAAAGTAAATTGAGGACTACGAAGAGATCACAAGACCCCTGATCCATCTTTTGAAGGGGGGTCAAGTGGGAGAGGGGTCCAGAACAAGCAGGGGCAGTTAGACAACTCAAAAGAAGCCTCTCACAAGCACCTTGCCTAGCTTACTTTGTCAGAAACAAGGAGTCTTCTTGGAGACAGGGTTCTCAAATACATGCTTGACTGCAGTATTATATCAAAAGCATGACAAGGTCAATAAAGTAATCTCCTATGGGAGTAAGGCTTTATCCTCTGTGGAGGAAAAAATTCAACGATTGTAAGAAGGCACTCCTGGCAACGGTGTGGGCATTAAAGAATTACCGCCCGTTTATCCAGGGGGAACACATCATAGTGGAGACTCCACACCAACCTTTGCAATATCTTCAAAGTGACAGAATCCGTGCCGGAAATGTGAGTAATTCCCGAATTACTTCCTGGATTCTGTCAATGCAAGGCTTTCCTGTGGAGGTCAGATATGGCCAAAACAAGAAGAGTCCCCTCGCCCAAGTTCTGGCTGACTTGCATGATTGTGCCAGAGAAAACTGTCTTGAGGACAAAAGTCTTAAAATCAAGGACAACATGGAGGCATACCTTAATTCCCCACACAAAGTCTATGAAGAAGACAAGTGTGAGGGGATGCCCACTGTCTATGTGGATGGGTACTCCTACCATGTTGATAACAACGGGGAAAAGGAACTTGTGGCCGGTGTAGGGAATGCATGGGTGAATGATGCCCCAGAACCCTCCGCTGGGTACAAAATCGGTCCCAAAAGTAGTCAAGTGGCAGAGCTGATGGCATGCTATGTGCTAATAATAAACCTTTAAAACATGGAAAATTAATACAAAATATTGATGATCTGGTCACCTCGAATGGGATGACCATCTACTGGAAAAAGATCAAGGGTCATTCTAAAGTAGAGAGACCAGACAAAACTGGAAATGATCTAGCTGATCAGCTGGCCAAAACCCGAGCCATCCAAGGGGATCTACTTTAGATCGAATCCCTGTTGGGGGAAATCCAGGTCACTGCTATCACTAGGTCCCAGACCATGCTCACAATGAACTCTCAACTGCACAATGGAGTAAGGAGACCCCAGATGCTGATTTGATTACAGCTCAAAAAGGCGATCCAATAATTGGTAAGTTTTATCCACACATTGAGGACCCTGAGAACTTTCCCCTGACGGATACCGATTACTTTGGGAAAGAGGACCTCAGAGTGTTGATGAAATGTCCAAAAATGTTCCGAATCCAAGACGGTTTGTTGGTGAGGAGATCCATAGCTGGCCATTACCATTGGGTGGTCCCTACCTCATTCCGGAGCCTGATGCTAAGTCATGCCCATGATGCAGCCACAACCGGTCATCAGGGGTTTCATACAAAATTAGAAATCTTGCGAGAGGTTGCATACTGGCCACACATGGGGCAGGAACTCGACCAATACTTGAAGGGGTGTCTGGTGTGTGCACAATTTCAGCCAACATCACTCACACACCATGCTCTACTCCAAAAGAGGGGGATGACACTGCCTTGGTCAGATTTGCAAGTCGATTTTATCGGGCCCGGGATTCGCTCCTCTAGGGGGAACAAGTACATGTCAACTGTAACATGCTTGTTCACTAAATGGGTGGAATGTCTCCCGGCCCCAAATTGCAAGGCAGAAACAGCAGCTGCCCTGATGATCAATCACATCTTCTCGCGTTTTGGACTACCCCAAAGGATTGAGTCAGACCGAGGTAGTCACTTCACTAGCGAGGTGATGACAAAGATGTGGGAGATACTTGGGGTCAAAAGGAAACTACACATTGCCTACCGGGTCCCTCTAGTGGTGGAGTCGAGAGATACAACAAAACTATTGTGAGCATATTAAAAAAGTTTGTGGCAGATTCTGGGCCAAGTTGGGACATTCGATTACCCCTTGTCCTGGTGGCCATCAGATCTCCCCCTTCTGCAACAAAAATGTCTCCATTTGAGCTGATGACTGGACGAAGGATGGTGCTACCCCAGCACCTGCTCTATAGAACCCAAGAGAAGACCTTGATAATTGCCTCCACAACTCATGAGTATGTTGAGAATCTGAGAAAACACCTTCAACATGATTTTGCCTATTCTCAGCGAAATCTAGAAAGATCTGCAGACAGTATGAAGACCCACTATGACCTTAAGACAACTAAAAGAATACCAAGTAGGAGACTGGGTCTACTTGAACAATTTCCAAAGGAACCAAGTCAAACAGCGCACATTCCTCCCTACTTGGCAGGGTCCTTTTGAAATTGTGGACAGAATCTTACCAGTCGCCTACAAAATCTGCATCCCCAAGGGCAGTTTGGCAGAAGGGGAAGATAAGTGGGTCCACATAAACGAGCTGAAGAGTTGCCATCCCAGGCATACTTTGCGGCAAATAGAGGAGCCAACCGGAAACCCAGAGGGGGACATTCCAGATACCTAGAAGAATCCAACTGTTAAAACCATTAGTAAATACAGGCGGGGAATATTGTAAATTGTATTCAATGTATGCATCTGCCCCACTACACGAGTAGTAGTGGGGAAATGTCCATAACCATGCTCTGTTATGTCTCAGAGCATTGGAAGCAAGAATTTTTAACTACCAAGGAGGACCACTCGGGGGCTGGGAGGAAAGACCCAAGGAGCCCGGAGTGTCGTTCCATACTCCCATCCAGAACCGGTGAGGAGAGCGTGTCACCTCCAGCACTGATGGGAGAAGCAGACGACTTTCTCCACCTGGACTAAAGAAAGAACATCTCAATCTCCCGACTTCCTCTTGATGGTCGGTCAAACTCAAGTTGGGAGGGGGGCTCTGTGGGATGTATTAACCCACTTTTGCTCTGCTATGCTGCATCACTGTGTTATGAGGGTGCCAGAAATAGCAAAATGGCAGCAAAACCCCTGTGCATGCCAAAACCTCTGAAAATCGCGCTTTGCAATGCACAAAAAGATGGCTGCCCAATCTGCCATGCATGTTGTCAGTGGTGGAACAGAGCTCTCACTCCTGAAATATGTCAATGGGCTCCACAACAAGTGAAAAGGGAGTACAGAAGAAAAAAGCAGTGCTTTGCTAAATGAAACCCAGAATCTTGCTTTAAATCCCTTTTTCTTTGCTGCTGAAACTGCAGAATGCCGGTACAGAACACTTTCAAATATCCAAAATTCTTGCTGGGTGCTACAATTCACTTAGTTTAAGAAATCATTGTGAACTTACAAGGTCCTGAAAAGCTGAAAGCATAAAGAGATTTCCGCAGCAAAAGTGGCCTGTCTGTGGATGTCAAAATCTCTGTGAAGCAGAGGACTGCTGTGATGACAGCTGTCAGGAGCCTGCCTGATAAAACCTTAACATGTATGAACTGGAAATCAAATGTTTGCAATCTAGGAGGCCTGTTACTGATAGTAACCCATGTTGTAATTGTTTTGATCCCAGGGTTTAAAATCTTGAATGAGAATTTTAGCTGTGATTTGATACAACAAGTTTGTTTGGTGCTAAGGGAAAATTCAACAGAAGTAACAATTAAAATTAAGCCTGGCTGAAACTACCAAACTGGAATAACAGGTTTTCTCACAGAGGGAAGGTCTTCCCCCCCCCCAGCAGGAAATCATACAGAAACGTTAATTAGGGGATGCAAAATAACCTTGTCTACGGAGGCATGAGGAACAATGAACAGCTGCTGCTAAGGAAATGCGAGGTGTGAAGCCAGTCGTAAATGGCCTCTGCCAGGAGCAAACAGGGAGGATACTGCTCCCGGACTGCAGGGAGACAAAAAGAGGCAGACCCAAACAACCTTCTGTGGCTGAACATTAACAAAGAACACATTTTAAAAAGATAGATAACGTACAGTTTAAAATTGTGAAAAATATAAAAATAACAGATTTGTGAATCTAAATTTTGGCTGCACGTTTCAAGAGATGGCAAAATCGTGTGACATTTTCTGGAAAGAAATGGCAAGAAATGTGATTTTACGCAAAATGTATTTCCGCTAGAATTGTGAAACTTTATACACTTATGCCCATGTTAAACGCGCACACTTGGAGAAATTTGCTTAAAAATTGGACATTGTCTTCCTAGTGAAAAGGGCAAAATTCTGTGAAAAGCGGAGACAAGATCCCACAGCTACGGGGTTTTGAGAAGTAGCTGCTATGTAAAATATGTAATCTGTATATGTGATTGTTATAGAGGTGGCACAGGTGTAAATATGTATTGTGCCAAAAGTAGATTTTGTGTTCCAGGGGATAGGGGTGGATTCTCAGCCTCATAAAATCACGTCATAAAGGTGACACTCTGTTTCTCTCCTCCTATCAAGGCAGAGAGTAGACTCTGACCCAATCACCTGTTAAAGGGGCAAGCTTATGCCAAACCGGCCCACACACCTCTTTTATGACATCTGTTCATAGCATAGACACAGCTCACCACACAAAAGGACAGACAGATTCACCCACTATCCTGATGCTGGCAGAGCACCCTGCTGCTGAACTGTACATCTTCCTTGCTCCAGACTCCAGAAACTTGTCAAAGCAGAAACCCATTGCATAGCTGGACCGTTTTCAGCTACGCCTCAAATTCCAGAACCAGAACCCCACAAACCTAAGGGGAAGCATCATAAGACAGACGAGCTGCGCTATACTGCTTGGCTGCTGAAAATAATTATCATCAGAACCAAGAACCAAGATCCAATCCAGTCCAGTCCTGTACCGTGCTGTGACCCGAGCGCTTTGCTGATCCTGCCCGGTCCGATGTGCCCAGCCATCTATCTTAAACCAGATCCAATTCCCTGACCAGAATCTTGACGGTCCAGAATCCTGACGGTTCCATTTAAAAACATATCCAGTGAGTCTCTATAGGAAGAATTGTGTCACTGGCATATGTATTTTGCATAGTCAATCCCTATCTTAAACCCATCCTATCTTGTATCCAGAACCTGCATTGTTAGGAGTATTTTTGAATTGTCTGAACTCTCTATCCAAACCATCCTATCTTCTTCCTGTACTAATATTGTTAAAACTATCTCTGCGCTGATCTTTTCTCATCTGAAGAAAGCGAGTTCCTTAGCAGGCAATCATTCTGATCAAGTGATTGTGTTCCTGTGTGGTATTCGTTTTGTTCATAATCATCCTCTAGTGTAAGAAACCCTGTTGTCATTTTAAAAGCGCATTCCTGTTTTCGCTTCTTGCACCTATCTCGAAAAAACGACCTCTACTAAAACGCCTATAACTCCCTCAATTTTCGTGCTAGTAACAAAACATCCCTGCTGCTTGTAGCTGACATCCACAGCTTTAAATCACATTCCAAATCAATACGGTTGTCCGGTTATCACGAATATCGCGCAGTGAAAGGTTTGCCGCAATTTTTCATTTTGGGGAAATTCTTACACGTGTAAAACAGCTTTTGATTGCTTCCGACTTGAATTTTAATATTTCAAATGTTTTCTTGGTATTAAATCATTGTTTGTGTTTGTGTGCAACTAAGCAAAGAAGAATTTAAGAATTTATAACAATTTCAGCAATTTTGGCCATATGTGGTGTTTTTGCCCAGTCCATTCTAAGGATAACTTTAAAAGCCAATCTGGCAGCTTGACAGTCAATTCTGTTTTCTCTTGTGTTTGGAAGGGGGAAAGTGGGATTGTTATTCTGTTTGAATTCTGCCCTTCCTGAATACATGCTCTCTCCTCCTATCTATTTACATTGCCTATTGGGGAATTGAGGGGTGTGCAGGGGAACCTTTAACCACAGTGCTATCCGATCTGAAACCACACACAAGTATTATTTTCTGTGCTGAATTGTTTTGCCCACTGCTTACTCCTTGCGTTTTAAAGAGATTATTCAGTGTTACACCACCCCATTGGTGATTATTATGTACCCATTAAAACATTACATTTTAAATACATAAATAAATATTTATCTTTGCAAACCAGCCTGATTCCTGGTTCACTGTGACCGGGGGGTTCCAGGAGAAGGGAGTGATATGAGTGATATATCGTTCAGAATAAAGAACTTTTAGACAAAAATAAATAAGGATTGCAGCTGTACACTACATATTAGGCGTTGACTTGGGTGTGTGCCGGATTGAAATCACTTACAGTGAGCAGTATCAAATAGTTACACAAAGGACAGCAAATATTATGATTCAAACAAACACTGACTCAAGGTTTCTGAGTAAAAGAATATACATTTATTTACACATCAGTTGTGTAACTTTTCACTAAAGTAAAGCAGTTTAAAAATCACTCTTAATACACCACACCACTCCACATAGGTTCCAGACAAGTTAAGCTCACAAAATGAAGTGGGAGCTAAATGGCACTCCAGAAATTTAAAAGGGAGGGAAAGACAAAGTTAGGTAGAAACAGCACCAACAGGTAAATAAGCATGGCAATCTAGAAAGAGGAACTACAGTGATGGAATCAAATCAAAAAGGCTTAGGGCCAAAGTCAATAGGACAAAAGTCTTTTGCTCAAGATCACACAGTTCAGGGTAGTTCGCGGTTAAGTCTTTGCCAAGAGTTCCGGACGAAGTTAGTCGGCAGAAAAGTTAGGTTAAAGAGTAGAGAAGGACAAGCCCTCGGATTGGAGAAAGATTTCACACACTTTCACCGCGGCTTAACGAAACTAACAACCGGATTTGAACAGTACCTTTCAATGGAGAAGAAGCTGTAGCTGAGGCGGACATTCCTGGTAGTTCCTGCAGGATCACAGTTCCTGAAGCGACTGTCGGACTGACACTACTCAGGGAAGAAACCAGCAGCAGACCAAAGCAACAAATAAAAGGTGTGCTCCTTAAAACCCAAGCAGGGTCTGACCTTCCTGGCTATCCAGCCCACTGTAGCTCTGTACACCGAATTTGAACAGAGGAGGGAGTCCTGGCTTGCAGTTTGGGTGAACTGATTGGTCCCACCAACTCAGAGGAAGAAGATTCCTGGAGGATCTTCTCTTTCGTTGGAGTTTGAGGATTCTGACCTGCAGCAGGGCTTCACTGGACGGTTCAGTCATGGAAGGGGTCCTCTTCCATCAGCTCCTCATTCGGTATTTCTTTCCAGTGGTGACTCTGCCTTTCCAGAACCAGAGACTTGCCTTTTATGCCTTTTATGCAGTTTTCCCCCATTCACACAGCCTGGCAGTCAATCACACACCAGGGTGGCTGTCCCACGCCGGGACAGTCACCACAGCCAATCATTTCAGAGTGCGACATGGGTCTCCAATGAGACCTTGTGCTCTTAAACCCCTCCCTCACATTCTGTCTCCCCCAGAAATACAGGCGCCTAAGGATGGCTTCTGCATAGAAGCCCGCAAAAAGACGGTGAACAAAGGAATCAAACCTGGTTTGGCGTGCAGAGTAAAACACGAGAAAGACTTTTACAAAAAGAAATGGCGAATAAATCCAGCCGGAACCGTAATAAAATATATATGGTCTCGCAGGTTTAAGGTCGAGGCTACCAAAATAGCCTAAAACAATCCCAAGGTTATTTAAGATAACCGCAGTAGAGAAAATAGGGTAGTTACCACTGCCACCAGCCAATTCTTGATGAAAAGGGATCGAAACAATGCTCCAAGAGAAACAGACAAAAGGGATAAGTATTAACTCTTTCCAGTACTCCATGTAAGATGGTTTGTACTGGGTCAGTGGTTTTACAGAGGCTAATAAAGTTAATGGCAACTTTATTTGTTCTGGGAGACAGTAGTCAGTCCCAGAAAATGGAGTCTGAGTTGGGAAGTCTAAAAGACAACCCTGTGTCACTGCACTGAAGGTGCTGTGTAACACACAGTAAAAAAGATGATGCCTGTGGAGTAGGTGAGGCTCCACAGTCTATGAACACAAACATGTTAAACACACACAGCATAACACATGTAGTGGGAAAAAAAGGCTCACACTCTTACCAGCTGAAAAAAAAAAATCCTAGAAATCCAACAAAGCTGCTGAGGGACTCAGTAGGTAAGGGAAATTAGCCATTCTGGAAAATTCTCCCTAACAATGCTTTTACCTGTTTTCCATTTATTAAGGCCTTTTTACATGTGAAGTCAGCAGGGGACTGACATAAACATATGCTAAAGGTTTCCATATCTTCTTCAGGTTCCTCCCACTCTTCCCCTTTTATGCAGCCTCTTTCCATGGGTTCTCCCTTTAAATTCTTTGGACAGTTTCTGGTCAAGTGGACAGTTTCTCTACATGAAAAGCAGATGGGAGGAGATGGTTTGCCACCCTTAGGTTCTTCTCTTTTACTTTCCTCTCTACCTCTTGGGTCAGGTCTTTTAACTTCAATTCTTTCTTTCTGTATCCCTTCCTTGGTTTTATAGAATCCTCCTCCCCTGTCTAATACCTGGAGTTGGGGCCGTTGAGTAAGTTTGAGGTTTTTCCGCTCCTCACTTAGGTGTACTAAGTGGAAGTGTTTGGCTGCAGCTGGTTTTGGGTAATCTCAATAGCCATGGCTAGGGTAGGTCGATTTAGTTGTAGTACTGCCTTTTGCAAAAAAGGGGGTAAAGAATTGGTGAATTGTTCTAAAGGAATTATTTCTACCAATTCTTCCATTGTTTTGTTAATAATCCAAAAGCTATTGTGTTTTTAATTTGTTCTCCCAATTCAAGGGAGGTTTCCCCAGGGTTTAGTCTAATGGCCCTTAATTTTTGCCGATAGAAGTTACAGGTTTGGCCTACCCTTTTTAAAAGCCTCTCTTTGATGGATATAAAGGTGGCTCCCTGGGTAAGATTAAGTAACTGGTATGCAGTCTGTAGCTCACCTTTCAGCAGAGATCCTAGATAACATTCTTTTTAATTTTCTTCCCATTCTAACTGCTCGGCTAATCGCTCAAAATTCAGAAAGCAATTCTCTAGATCGTCGCCTTCTTGGTATGGCTGGAGTATCCCTTGAGGTAGCAGGGGTCTCGCCGGTAACTGGACCAATTGTGTTAAATTCTCTTGAAGCCTAGCTTTGGCCTGAATTTTATGGGTGCCCAGCTTGTTGGCCATTTCTTCCGGCGGGGTAAGGGTTTCTTCTGTAGTTTTTCCTGTGTCGGAAAAGAAACAGGGTCTTGACTCCCTCTGATAGAGTTTCAAAGTCGTCTGCCTCCTCTGAATCTGATTCCACCGAAGGAGAAGATCTAGATAGATTGTTCTCTAAACCTGATAGACCAGGGACCGAATTTAAATTGGTACTGAAAAAAAAGGTTTGCGGCAAGGGGGATTCAGAGTGCTAGGTATAATGAAGGTCTGTGCTGGTCGTATTTTTAAGATTATTCGATCCCACTGTTGAATGTTATAATGGGACAGGGGAAGGGTATATAATAACAACTGGGTTTTAAAAAACAAATCTTGTTGACCAGTTTGGACGTACAGCTTGGAGAGCAAAACCTGTTTAAGAGTGGATACTCGGTCAAAGCCAAGCAGCTCAAGGATTCTATTTTCCCCTTCTGGTGGTACAACGATTATCAGCATGGACTCTTAATTTGTATCAATTGAATCAAATCCCACTACTGACTTCATATGTAAGGAAGGCATGGCATCAAACAGTAAGACAGACACAAGTGATCACAGTTCAAGGGCGTTTATTGAACTTCAATTGGGTTTGAAAAACACCTATCTAATCCTAAATCTAAAGATGGGAGCAAGCTACGACCATCAAATAATAATAATGCAGTCCTAGTGGTGTCTTGTCAAAATACAAGGGTCTATACTAATAAATCTATTGCCAAGTCTTACTTCTAAATACAAATAGTGTAGGCAACAATGTTATACAAAAGAAATGTGTTCAAGAAATGATATGTCAGGATATTGAAGCCATTGGCTACTCTTCCCCACGTTTCAGCACGGGACAAGGCGGCACACTCGAGCTTAGCACAGTCTCTGGCTTCTCTAGCACGAGGGTGCAGTTCAAAACTTCAACATCATGGCCGTCTGTGCCAAAGTCTCTTTGCCATTCAAAGTCTCTTTTTCCTAGGGTCTGAGCAACACGACAAACATCAAAGTTCCTTTTTTCTTAGGATGTCACATATACAATTTCTCGGGTGATATTCTATTGACCCCGGTGCCCCTCTGCCGGGCTCAGACCCACTTTAACACAAAACCTTCTCAGGTGATTTTCACTTCACCCAGGAGCCCCCTCTGTTGGGCTCAGACCCACTTTAACACCAATCTTTGAATTGATCTCCCTCTGCCGGGCTCGGACCAACTTTATCTACTTTGCCTCAAAATTTCTTTACTGTATCAACATCGAAGACTTTTGACTATTTGTAGGATTTAGCTTGACCCGTCGCTGGACCACATCGATTCACATTTCTCTACAACTCTTTTTAACTGGATACCTTGCAGAGACCTTTGATTGAGCAAACACGTGGTGCCGGACCACTCTGTCAAAGGTATCGTATCTAGGTGTTACAGTTCAATCACTTATCAGAAGTTCAACTTTACTTGCATCTTTTATCAAACGTATTTCAAACTATGTTTGCTCCAGAGTTTGCTTTACAATGTTGCTGCTTGCAACCTTAGCTTCAACACAGACCGGTCTTGTATCGATCTCCCCGGCTGTGTTGATTTCACTGACGCTGCTTTGTTATTGGAGTCAAGGACTGTATCACTGCGGCTGGCGATTCTCCCCACCTTGATTATTGGTGTGGGAGGGCCCTGGGTATCTCTGACAAACAATGCAGATTCTTCAGCCTGTTTTCCTGATCTTACGCTTTCCAATCTTGAGGACTCATGAAAGTAACGGTTCCTTGTTGAAAAGGTCAAGGGAACTTCCCTCTTTGCGATCCCTTTCGGGTTTGCAGTTTTTCTTCTCTCGTTAAACTGCCATCTTGGAAGTGCTGTTTCCTCGTGTGTTTTGCCTCGCTCAGATTGTGCGCTCATGCTCTGCCTTTTATCCACATGGGGAAGCTTAATGGAAGTGAGGTGTGTGTGTGATGGTTAGTAATTGCCTGTCCATTGTATTGGGACACGTCAGGTATACAGCTTGGGTGTTAGTCCGTTTTCTCTCATAGCGGGCTGTCCGTGAGAAAGTGTTCATGTTGTAAAGGGGGGGGGTAGAGTTCCTAAATATCCTACTTGGTAGGATGGGGTAAAGGTGTTATAGGGAAGGGGATACCGTGTCTTGCCATCCGGTGTCTCATTCCCACGCCCCAGGTACTGGATCCAAAAGCGATGGCCGTGTCCTGGTCAACTGGAGGAAAGATCCCCGGGGACTAGTGGGTGAGACACCTTCTGGTTTCTCACAGTATACTGCATTCAGGAAACCCACCTCTCCCTGGTTGAATCCATGAAACTTAAATCATTTTGGGTTCACGATGTTACAGCTAGCCCTGCTACAGGGAAAAAAAATGGTGTAGCTATATTAATGAAAACAAATTTGCAACACAAAATTTTAAATCAGTCCGCTGATAATGAAGGTAGATGGTTGTGGGTGAAATTACAAATTAGACACAATGTTGTTACTATTTTCTATATTTATGGCCCAACCAAACCTGACCAGGGGTTCTGGGAAAGTGTGAAACTAATTACTCTACAATCCAAGTCCCATAAGGCTTTTTCCCAGTATATTTCTGAAGTTGGCCTGGTTGATACGTGGAGGCTGTCTCATCCCCTTGATTCAGACTTCACTTTTCATTCCCTCCCCCAGGACTCCTTATCATGATTGGATTATATCTTTGTAGCGAAATCCTTGTCACCCACCATTGTGGACTCTTCAATTGCCAATATAGTTATTTCAGATCATGCCCCTGTTGTTACTGTTTTTGGGTGTAATGATATATCAACTTACTGTGCTCCCTGGAGAATTAATAACTTTTTACTTCAAGATACCTTGTTTCTTCAGTCCTTCTCTGACTTCCAAGACCAATTTTTTTCTAACTACCTTGAATGTGATACTTCTACAGTTAATAACTGGGATGCGTTTAAGGCTGCTCTGAGAGGACATGCCATAGCGTTTATGAGCAAGCGTAAGAAAGAGTATTAAAAGGATTTGGATGCACTTTTTCTACAACTCGCGATTGCTGAGAAGCTTTACTATCAAAGCTCCTCTGAGCTTGGACATTGCAATGTTCTTCCCCTGTGCTTTCAAGTTAACAACAAGTTCACTGAGCTGGCGGGTGGTACCATTCTAAAATACAAACCTAAAATCTATCAAACCTCTAACAAAGCTAGTAAAGCGTTGGCATTCTACCTTAAGTCCAAAAAGGAGAAAACCTTTATTTCCCACATCAAAAATAATTAATGTACCATTGTCACCAATGCTACTCAAATATAGGATGTGTTTAAAACATTCTATTCAAATGTATATACTCCTGATAATGTTGTTTCTTCAGATAATCTTAATTCCTTCTTAAATAATATTAGTAGAAAATCATATCCCACAGTAGATCTCAGTTCTCTGGATGGTAAAATTACTACTGAGGAAACCAATTGCGCTATTAGGAACTTAAGTAAAGGGAAAGCCCATGGCCCTGAACATTTATCCATTGAATTTTTTAATCACTTCTCCAACTCACTCTCCACTAAACTAGTGGCACTTTTCGCCTGTTTTTTAGATAAAGGAATGTCATCGGGTTAATTTGCTGAGGCGTTATTAATACTTTTTCCAAAAGGTTAAAAAGAGCTCTTCTCCCAAAGAATTACAGACCTAGTTCCCTCATTAATGTTGAGTGTAAAATCTTTGCCAAGGTATAAGCTATTATTTATTTATTTATTTGTTTGTTTATTTGTTTATTTGTTAGGCGCCACATATAGACAAGAGACAAGATGAGACAGAAGACATCAAGGAACAGGACACTTGGCAGAGCCAACAAAGAGAGGGATCAGTCTGACTATCTAGCTGTAGGAGGATTTATTCATTTGAACAGGTACGTTTTCAGACTTTTTCTAAAAAGAGGTGATTGGTCTCTAATCTTAGTTTCCGCGGCAGGATGGTCCAATTAGTGGCTGCACGGATTGGGAAGGCCCTGCCTAGTCCATTGCTTTCTTGTGAGGTTTAACCACAATAAGTCCTAGAGTTTCTGAACTTTGCGACCGTGCTGGTATGTATCGAACAATCTTCGACTTCAGGTAGGCCAGAGCCTTCCCGTATAGACACTTAATCCTTCTTACCAAAACTAATTAAGCCAGATCAAGTCGAATATGTTAAAGAACGGAACATCTCCTCCAATACAACAGTTTTATTTGATGTCCTTCATTTAATCACTAAAGAATAAAAGGATAGACATGGTTATGCTGCATTGGCTTTGGATGCCGAAAAGGCCTTTTACCGTGTAAATTGGGATTATCTTTTTCAGGCCTAGCATTGGCATAGATGTGGTGAAGGTTTTGTTTCCTTAGTCAATCTTCTCTATTCTGATCCCAAATCCTCCATTTTTATTAATGGTCAATCCTCAGACTTTTTCTCTCTCAAAAGAGGGACAAAGCAAAGGTGCTCCCTATCTCCTATTTTATATTTTATATATACTTTCCTTGAACCACTATTAGAATATTTTAGAAATGATAGTCTCATCCCAGGCATTCGGTGTAATGAACATGAAGCTAAAATTTCTGCGTATGCAGATGATATCCTTATTTTTCTCAACAATCCTAAGAAACATCTACCTAACCTAATCTATGTGTTAGATGCCTTCTCTTTGGTCTCGGGGGAAATAAACCCAATAAGGATAAGTCAGAAGTTTTAACTCCTAACTCTTTCTGCTTCAAACATGATATTAACACATCAGGATTCAAGTGGTGTGATAGCTACATTATGCCTCTTCTGTTGATATTAAACTTAATACGAAAGCCCTCCTTGATAGACTTTCTGAGCTGTCTTCTGTTTGGACCCCTTTGTATCTATCTTGGTGGGGATGACTAGAGACTATAAAGATGATGCTCTCACCTATTGTACTGTATTACCTGCAACTACTGCCGATCCCTCTTCTTGCCACGTTGTTTTACCTAAGTGGATCGTATCCTAACCAATTTTTTCTGGGGTAAGGTAAAAACAAAAGAATAGCAATTGCTAAGCTTAAGACCTCATATGATGGTGGGGGTGTCCGCTTCCCTGACTTTAGGTGTTATCACAATACTTTTCTACTCAAACAATATCGTACATGGTATGCTCCGTCTGATGTCTAGGATTTCCCTACTTGGGTTTCCCTAGACAAACAATTGACATCCCCTGTTCATTTGTTTGATCTGGTATATATATTTGGTCTTTTTGTTTCTAAATTTTCAAGTACTATTTAAGTTTTCCATGTATGCACTTAGAGTTTTTTTATTCCCGGTCAGTGCTTCCCCCTCCCAAAGGATCTTGCCGTACATATGGCATAACAAATCTATCATCATAATGATAACATTTTATATGGGAAACTATGGATAAATAAAGGGATTAGGTTTATTCATCAACTATTTCAAGACTCTAGCTTTAATTCCTTTTCTGATCTCAAACAGGTATTCTCTTTACCCTTATCTGAGTACAATTGTTATAATAATTTGGTTAATGCTTGTCTCAACAAAATGGATAATTTCATGAAAAATGAACTTGTCTCTGATCCTGCCAGAGTACTTATGTTAATCATACCATCTGAGGTCAAAGTTGCCATTATGTTTAAAACCCTCGCTGTTGATAAAATTCCCATTGTAAAATGGGCTATTCAGTATCAGTGGGAGGATGACTGTGACATGGTGTTTGATGACTAGACATAGGGCCTCATTGTCAGTCTAGAAATACGGATACCTCTAATTTGAGACCGCAAACACATTTTGAGTCTGTGGACCAACCGTCTCATGCACGATACGACAGAATATAGGTTTTCGAGTTTGCCAATGAACGGCCATTTTGATGTAACAAGAATCGCCATTTTGTTTTCTAACCATTGCTCATTGCTTTCTGTTCCTATTGCTTCGCAGTATATTATTCGCTTACACTGCTCGACTGTGGAACATTTTTGTCTATATGTGAAAAGGACAAGGCCACAGGGCCGAGAGGATAACAAGAGTTTGCTGAAACACAAACGTAGGCAGCGCCAGGAAGAATGCCCGGCTCCCTCCTTAATGTAGCCTTGAAGCAGAGCTGCAGGGCATTTAATCATTTCACAGCTGCCAGCCAGTCTCGTTATATGGTAGAATATGTTAGAATAATACCGCTAAAGGCTTGAATTATGCTTTTCTAACGGCCCCCCTTTGCTGAGCCCGCTAAGAGCATGTCGGATCCCAGGACGCGAATAGCACCTGATAGATAGCAAGGTCCGGAATACAACTCCCCCCGTATGTAGTTCGCTTCCAAGAACAGAAGCGCCGTGTTCTATTCAATAACCAAAAGATGCCTACGCACTCACGAATTGCAAATTGTTACTAGAATAGATGTTTGAAGGTGTCATAGTGGTCGGAGATGTCCATCATCACACCAAGTTCAAGAAACCCAATAAAGAGGGGTGTTAACCATGTCAGAGCTGATTGTTTGATATGCATTTTGTATATATTTAACTGATGTACGTAATTCACTCTCTTGCGTCCCTCGAGGTCTAGAGATACTCGTCGCGGGGCGTGAGACCGAGTTGGCCAACTGAGACTTTTGCTTTGCAATAAAACCCTAGCTTTGGGAATACAACCTTGTGTCTGGCGTCTCTATCGTGTGTGGTGACCCGCCTTGTTTCCATAGACGTCAGGGTCCCCTAGGGGCCCCTTTCATCATTACAATGTTGTTGGTCTGGAAACAAGGGTGCCGGTAAGATCGCCAGCACCCTTGTTTCCAGACTGGCAAACTACAAGTCTGCCTGCCGAGGCCACTGTGCCAGACAGGTCTGACCCTGCCGGGTGCAGCAGCCACGGTAGGCAGACTTGTCACAGGATTAACAAATGTACCAGTGCCTGACTTCCCGGCTGCCAGACTTGCAATAGCCTGGTGGCACCGGGAAGTCAGGGGCCAGTGAATTATTACGGGTATGGCAGCAACCCGTCGATAGCACCAGCAGCGTTACCGCCGAACCCGTAATGAGGCCCATGGTCTCTGATATGGGCTAAGGTGAAATGTATATCAACCTCTGCTAACATTACACAAAATGTGTTCTTCTACCTACACAGAGCATTTATCACTCTGCACAAGTTGTATAAAACTGGACCATGGTTCTGGTGGAAACTGTTGGTCCTATAGGAACACTTTAGGGTCTTTCAAGCATATGTTTTTCGACTGTCCGTTTATGAAAAAGTTCTGGCATGACATTTGGTCTTCTTGAAAACAATTTTGAAAGTCAACCTTACACTCTCTTTCGCCAATATTCTATCGGACAGCATTGCTTTGCGCATGCATTTGTCTGATGATACATGTATACTGTATGATGTATGCATTGCCAGGGCTATTAAGTTAATTACTGCTAACTGGAAACAATTTCATAACCTTTCTATTACAGGTTGGGAAAATGTGTGTCAGGTACAAAAGCTTGAACAATGTATGCACTCCTTAATATGATTTCCAAATTTGACGCAAAATGGGCTTCTAAATGCCTGCTCATGGCTGATGAATTAGTATTATCTTTTTTGTATTTCAATCTATCTCAGGCAATAATGCATTATTAGGTGGTTTGTACAGCAGTCTATTCTGGATTAAGTTTATACATATCCATTCCCTCTTTCCCGTTTTCCTAATTGTATCATGTTAGTCTCTTGTCTTTTGTCTTCCCCTGTTTGTCCATTTTAGATTTCCTTACAGTTTGCAGTTCTGATTTACAGGCTGCAATCAGTTACAACATTTCTGAATATTGTATTACTTATTCCAGACATGTCTGCATCATAGTCATGACTTCTTTGCTGATCGTTTCTTTTTGTGATGCTGAACCATATCAATTTTCCATGGTTTTGATGTTTTCTGGTTGTCAATGCTAATATGCCTCTTTACCATGATGTCTTTCTCTGTTACGTTTAATTGATTGCATTGGACATAGCCTCTATTGATGAACTACTGTTATTTCACTCATTTGTATGCTTAAACTTTAATACTTGATCAAAATGATTAAACAAAAAAAAAAGCATACTTGTACACTTTTCCGGTACACCAGCAGGGTGTTGTGAGTTTTTCTATTAAAAGGGCAAACACATGACACTATATACAAATTACATTAAATCTAGCAGCTGCGTTACTAAAAAATAAAATACAAAATATAAACAGAGTTCTAAAAAAATATTTACAATATAAAAGACTATTTAAAAATATATGCAAAGCCTATACAGTGCACTGTATTAAAAACAATTTATATTGACCTTACTAAGGTCCTTGCTGCTGGCGGTATCTGGATGTTCCTCTCTGGCGACACACTTTGGCAGAGGACAACAGCAGCAGCTGCACTCATACAATGGTCCTGGCAGTGGGCACAGTAGCAGCAACAGTGTGTGGGGGCCCCAATGTCTTTATATTGGCTGGGCTGCGTATGTCAGATGCAGCCCAGCACTCAGAGGCAATGTGGGAGACCCCCACACTACTCACTCCATCTGGGCCACGTCTGCCAGGTCTGGCCAGGGAGTTCAAGTGGGCCACCTGAAAGTGGGTGGCACTGGATTTACATTCAACTCTTGTTATGAGGAGCGCCAGTCATTAAAGATGCCCAGACAGGCCCAGGTGATGGGATGCCATCTGGGGGTAGAATTGCTTACAGGCACTCCCCAGCTAATCAGGGGAGTGCCAACATAAACGCCTGTGCCACAGCAGTGTCAGGGCAAAGAGTAGAGCACCCAAAACCCTGTCAAAGAGGTTTTCTGTTAGCCGGCGCTCTGCTCGCACCGACAATGTTTTTTTTATTTCAGAGTAAATGGACCCTCGCATGACCATACGGCTGAACTCTTTAAAATCTGCAAGGAGTTGGCCAATCCTACTGCAGTCCCCACCTCTCCTGTTCGCTCCCATGCCCTCTGTACGGCTCCGGCCTCTCATTTCACCACAAAAACACAGGACATTCTGTCCTCGCTTTCCACTTCCTCTCCCTCTACTTCTCCCCGGCCCCCATGGCCACCTCTCCCTCTCCTCTTCCTTTCTCCTCTTTCTCTCTGACTACACCCGACGATGTCTGTAGACAAGTCCGATCTATGAAAATGTCCTCCAAACAGGTGCTCCCCTGCTCCTCCCGAACCATCAAGGACTACATTGCCACCCTCGCTCCAGCCTTTTTCCAATTTCTGCAATCACTCTTTCACCACTGGATCTTTCCCCTCACCCATCAAGCGCTCCCTTGTGCGCCCCAATCCTACTTGTCCGGCAAACTATCGCCTGATCTCTATCACTCCTGTCCTGGGCAATCTCCCAGCTTACCCTCCACACTGAATCCGTTGGCTGCCTCCATGACTATCAGTCTGGTTTCAGAGTAGCCAGAGGCATGGAAACTGCTCTCCTGAACACCTGTGAAGATCTGCTCTCTAGCCCTGACTCCAGCTCTCCCTCTGTCCTCATTCTCCTCGACCTTTCCTCTGCTTTCAACATGGTCAATCACCCCACCCTGATCAACAGACTCTGTGTGAACCCAGGCATCACGGACCAGGCCTTGGCGTGGCTGACCTCCTTCCTTCTGGACCGTCCCTACCAGGTCCAACTTGGGTCCTTTCTCCCCACCACTTCTCTTTCCACATGTAGTGTCCCCCAGGGCTCTATCCTCTCACCCTGGCTCTTCAATGTCTATCTGGCCCCTTTGGCCCACAGGATCTCCACCTTCTCTTCTAACTTTCAGTGTTATGTGATGGCACTCAGCTCTCTTTCAGGCTTCCTACAGCCTCCTCTTCTTCCTCGCTCATTCCTGACTGTCTATCCGCGATTCAGAATTGGTGCGCCTCCAACGATCTTTGCCTTAATGTCAGTAAGAAGGAAATCCTTCTCATTTGGACCCCTGCTCCAACTTTCCCTCTCTCACTCTGGCCGCCCTCCTTGGGCCCTGTACCCTCGCCTTCCTGTGAAGCAAAAAATCTTGGTGTCATCTTTGACCCCCCCCTTTCCTTCTCTCCTCACATCATGGGCCTTGCCAAAAAGGCCCACTTCCAGCTGTACCTCCTCAGGTGTATTCTACCTTTCCTCACTTTCCTCAGAGCCCTAGTTCTCTCCAGGCCAGACTACTGCAACAGCCTCTTTCTCAATCTGCCTACCTCTACTCTTCTCCCCATGCAACTAATCCACAACAGGACTGCAAGTCTTATCCTTGGCCTCAAGCCCAGGAACCATATCTCTCCAGCTCTGAACTCTCTCCACTGGCTCCCGGTGGCTGCAAGGATCAAGTTCAAGACCCTCTGCATCGTCCACAAGGCTTTCTTGTGCCGGGGCCTGCACTACATCCAACTCTGTCTTCTGAAATAACTTCCTTCTAGAGCCCTTCCCTCAGCAACTTCCAACTCTCTGAGGGTCGGATGCTTGTCCAGGCAGAGAGTGGGGGGTAGATCTCTCTCCTCTGAGGTGCCTCCTTATGGAACCGCCTCCCTGCCCCTCTCAGACTTGAGCTGAACCACTTGAAGTTCTGCAAGCAGCTCGAGGCCCTCCTTTTCTCCTCTGCTTTCGCTCTCGCTCTCCTGCTAACTTATCTGTCTGCTGCGCTGACTGGTAGCTTGGTTCCCTCAGAGTCTCTCTGGATACCAGGCTCCTCCATGACCAGTCTTCCGTGCACTGCCTCCTGGCCTACCGCGCACTTAAGGGATGAAACTGTAACCCCTACAGCGCCCCTGCCTCCTGCACTTACCTAGAACTGCACTGCCCTGGCTGCAGTTACTCAGAGTCATGCTGCCCTGCTCGCACGTCCCCCTTTCCTTTCCCTTGCGCTTCACCCTCTCCTTCCCCTTGCACTTCTAGAGTCGCACGTGCACAATCCGAATGACACAAGGCCTAGTAGGATTGTTTGTCTTGTCCTCCCTTTGTTTTCCCTCCCTTGTCTTGTGGTGCCTGGAAACACTTGTGTACAGGCTGAACGTAGGATATGTGGTTGATTGTCCATCACATGTACCAGTCCCACAGGTGGTAACGAAAAATCGAACTGAGGTAGCTGTCTCAAAGGTTGGGGTAATGGGTAAAGAGGCAGTATCGGAAGATGCTATCGGATGGGAAAGTGTTATAAATACCGTATCATATGATATCCCTTACTCTATGTTTTGTTTATTTCCTGACCCCCGTTGCGGCATGCATTGGGGTTCCGATTTTCTTTTTTTTTTCAAATTATATTATTTTGGGATTCCTGGCGCAGTTTCACACACCAGGGATCCTTTTTTCAATCCCCGACCCAGGGGTTACATGCCCCCTCCCCCCTTTGAACTATCCTCGGCCCTGAGGATAGCCTTGCCCTGGTCAATTAATTTATCCAGCCATGATTTAGCACAGACCTACCCAGAACTATTGACAGTTAAACTACCTATCTCTAACTCCTGTATTCTAACAGTCCACCTAATTTACAGACCACCTGGTCCGATCAGCTCATTCAACGAAAACATCTCTATAATACTATCTGATAACAACAAACTATCATCCCAAATACTACTGCTTGGGGATCTGAACCTTGGTTTCAGTGATCCCAATGATCAACATGCTTTATCAGTATCCAACATGCTTACCGAACTCGGATTCATCCAAAGAGTGACCTAGGATACCCATGATAATGGTAGAACCTTAGATTGAGCGGCGGACCTTAATTGTTTAGCATCTATCACCTCTATTACTCCACAAACATGGACAAACCACTACCTTCTGTCCTTTACCCTCTTAGCTAACACCCCTACCAACAAGGCCAATCTAATAGCTCCCTCACTCCTCAAGAGAAATAAAAGGAATATCACAGTGGACAAGATTTTACCATACGTAATACCCACCCTCAACGCGCTGCCGGATTCATCTGATCCAGACACCTTAGTAGATGCGTACAACGTCACTATGACTAAAGCGCTTGACGCAATTGCCCCACTTAAAATGCGAAAAAGTAAACCTAGAGCTCACCTGAACTCCTGGTTCACGCCCCAACTAAAATCTCTGAGAGACGAAAAAAGGAAACTGGAAGTCCTCTGGAGACATATACCTTCTGAGGAAAACAAAACGAACCTGATCAATAGCGCTGCCGTCTACAAAAAAGAAATAATACGTACGAAACAGGAAACCTACAACGATAGGATTCACAAAACTAGCTCAAGCACCAAGGAACTCTTTTCCATTTTAAGAGAATTGGAATCTCCTATACCACATACAGATGATTGCCTGAAGGACAAACTCTGGTGCTCAACATCCAGAATGCCCTAATGAACAAAATCTCCCTTCTCCAGAACAAGATTGCGGACAAAAGAGCCACCCTACCCATTATAGTCAATCATGCCACTCTATCGGATCCACCTACTAAACCTCCTCAAAGTTTCAGTTTCTCACAAGTCTCTATCCTTGAGGTTGAAAAAGTCATTGCCTCCCTCAAACCATCAAGGTGTCAGGGAGATAGCTGCCCAGCTCAAATAATTAAAGATGCTGCTAGAGATTTGGCGCCCTTTATCTCTAAACTAAATAATGCATCATTCTCATCTGGGACTGTCCCTAGCAACTTAAAGGAGTCATGTGTCCTGCCCCTCCTAAAAAAACAATCCCTGGATCCCACCATCCCTACTAATTACAGGCCGATCACTACCGTACCATTTCTTCTTAAGATATTAGGCAAGGTAGCCTACATCCAGATACAGGAGTAGCTAGAAACCAACCACCTCCTAGGAGTCCGCCAATCTGGCTTTAGGCCACAACATAATACCGAAACAGCCATTATAGACCTAAAGACCCAGATTGATGAACTCAAAGATAAAGGGAAAATGGCCTTGCTACTTCTTTTGATCTATCTGCCACCTTCTATCTGGTGGACCACAAGGTATTATGCAAACACCTCGCCTCAGCTGCTCACTTTTTTCAGGATGCCATTGCTTGGATCAAATCCTTCTCGAACAATAGGACTATGAGAGTCTTCTCTACTTCAGATGCCGCTGACCCTATCCCAATAACCTATGGTGTGCCACAAGGCTCCTGCGTCCCTCCAACAATGTATAACATTTTCACGAAGCCACTGTTCGACGACTTGGACCATCTGGGTGTCACCTACACTAACTATGCAGATGACACCCAGATCATCATATCTGACTGTTGATTATGACAAGGACATGGCCCTAGTGAACACAATTTACCAAATCATTCAGGCATGGATGGCTGTCCATGGCCTATGCCTGAATGACGATAAACTGAGCTGCTCATTCTATGAACTGTAGCCAACCTGAGCAAACATAGCACAAAATACACCTCGTTCAATATCGATGGGAACATTATTAAAGTGGTAAAAGAGGTAAAAACATTAGGCGTTTACCTCGACTCAACCCTCACACTAAGTAAACAAGTGAACGCCATGGCCTCTGTGACAGTATATACTTGCAGGCTGATCAGGATCTGCAAACCATTTCTGTCCAAAGAAAGCTGTACTATCCTAGCCAGAGCCCTCATCATCTCCAAGTTGGATTATTGCAATGCACTGTACTTGGGTGCAAGCAAGAACATTGTTAAGAAAATCCAAATTCTCCAAAACAATGCGCTCCAATCAGCACTTGGCATATCTAGGAGGAAGCACATATCGGAACTGTGGAGACAGACTAAATGGCTCTCCATTAATGACAAAATTACGCTTAAAACTGTCTCTCAAACCCACAAGTGCCTCAACGATGCTGCCTCACCTTACCTATCGGAGAGAATTGTCAAAAAATCTACCTCACGCCCTACTACGACAGTGAATTCATTCTGTCTGGTCGTCCCCATATAAAAACAAAAAAAGGCGGGGGGAGATGCTTCCCAGTTATGGCGGTGCAGCTCTTGAACACCCTCCCTCCCTCCGTAAGAGCAGACCAACCCTTCCCTAACTTCAGGCGAAACACCATAAACTGGCTGTAGCTAAGGACCTCTGACGTACCTGGTTTGTCTAAGCCTAGTCAAGTGTCGCTATATGACTCTCAGGCATTGTAACCTCTGCCACTGACCATCATTGTATTCCATTCTGTACCTGCATTGCATTATCCTTTGTATTTTCATGTATATACTATCTGTCGTTATTTTGTATAATTAATTGTAACCTTTGTAACTCATTCCATTGTAACTATTGTAACTCATGCCTAAAGTATAGTTGTAACCTTGTGCCAATGCGCTCAGATACCCTTGGGTTTGGCGCGCAATACAAATCAATAAACAAACAAACAAACAAACCACCCATTGCCACCCAGTACACTGAATCTGAGGCACCTCACACAGTACCCCTGAACTTCCAGGAACCTGCTCTAGAGAAGGAGGGACGAAAGACTGAGAGGAACTGGACTGGAACCTCATACTGGACCCCTGGTGTATAATATGTTAACTTCATTACAGGTCTGCTCTCCCTGGTGGCATGACAGAGAGCAGATGAGTCCTCAGGTAGGTTTCCCCCAGACTTGGTGTACTCTGCATCATGTTGAGGAACCTATATTCCAGTGGAGGAATGGGTGAGGGTTCCTCTACCCCGTCCAGTGTGGCAGGGGCGATAGAAGCAGGATCTGGAACAACCTCTGAAGGAATACTCTGTGGGATATGGATCAGTGGGTGTAGGGACCCACACTAGTGTCTGATGTAACCCTTGGTCTGGGTAGACGCTGATTTGATGGCCCTTGGTATCAGAGTCTTCACTGGTGTCCGGCTGACCTTCTGATGTTCTCTCGGGTACAGTAGCTGGATAAGCTTCTGGGGATTGAGCCTTTGATGGTTCTCTTTCGGGCCTTTCAGCGCAGAGTCGCTGCTGCCTTGGCCTGTCTCCATCGGTCACCACCGGTGTCAATTCAACCTCATCCCTGACGGGGAGCAGGTTGTTCCGGTGCACGGTCTTGATATTCTTTGGCCATCCTTCCTCTTGCAGTCAGTAGACAGGGAGCTCTCTCAGCTGATGCTCGATGATGAAAGGCTGAGACTCCCACTTGTCGCCTAGCTTGTTGTGTCCTCTCTTTCTCAGGCTGTGGATCAGCACACGATTGCCAGGTTGAACTGCGTGAAACCTGACCTTGGTGTCGTAGTGGCATTTGTTCCCTTCTGCTATTTTCTCTGTGGCAGCCTGGGCAAACTGATATGATTGTTTCAGTTGACCCTTCAGCTGTATAACATTGCTAGTGTAGTTTGAGCTGCCTGTTTCATCTGCGGACACTCCAAAACACAGGTCTACAGGTAGCCGGGCTTCCCTTCCAAACATCAAGAAATGTGTAAACCCAGTGGCATCATTCTTCGTACAGTTGTACGCATGGGTCAGGGTAGCCACATGCTGACTCCATCTGTTCTTCTCCTCTGGCCTTAGGGTGCCCAGCATGGCCATGAGGGTATGATTAAACCTCTCCACTTGGGCATCCCATTGAGGGTGATATCGAGTTGTACTGGCCTTCTTGATGCCAACCAGCTCCAGCATCTGCTTGATGAGTGTCGATTCAAAGTTGGGTCCCTGGTTGGAATTAATCCTGGCCGGCCAGCCATAGTGCACAAAGTATTGGAGTTGGAGTGAGTTGACTGCAGTCCGTGCAGTCAGTGCTGGCATGCCGGCATGCTGAGGCAGGGGATGTCTTCGTCTGACTGACTAGGAATGGAGACTGGTTCCCGCATGGAAAAACACATGTAAGTTTCCCCTCTTACTTGAATGTACGGCTCACTAGCGGGAGTGTGTGCAGGAGTGTGGTTACACTGAGGAACTAACTGTTAACAGTGTCCCATAGCCTGCCATAGCCTGCTTTTGAAAACTTATCGTGGACTACTTTCCGAACTTTTTACCTTACGTCATTGAATGCGGCAGGAGTGTGATTACGCCCATAGCAGAGACTTGTTGATACCAGTGACTCTCTGTATCTCCTATTGTGCTGTCACTGGGGACACAAATACTGTATTCTACACTACCCTTTATAGCTCTTTGGGATCCTACTGTTTGTTCTGATTAACGATTACAACACCAGCCCCACTAAAACGCTTTAGGCTAGATTTGGGGGCGTGGTGACCTAGATTCTTTTCTTCTGGACAACGTCAAAGTAGGCACTTGTCCTTAGCAGTAGACCGGGCTTCCGGACTTTTCAGGGGCTTTTGTTAATCACATTAAGAGTGCGAACACATCAGAAATAATGCCTGGTAAAGCATCTACAAAGCCCAGCACCCAGAAACCTAGAAATAGTAAGCCTTATGTAAAACAACCAACAAGGTGTTGCGAAAAAAAAAAAGAACACAACGAGGCTCGAGTGCAGACTCGTTCCACTGCAGCAGGGAATGGTGCGGCACAAAGTAGCAAGGCAGCTACAGGAGGAATTACCACCTATTTTCAGGCGGCAGATATACAGGCCAAACCAGGAAGATCACAGGAGGTGGTCAGCTTAAATACTGTGCCTTTCGATTACACAAATACTGACTATGGGGCCATAGACAATAATTCGCTATTAGCACTGTGCTATAACTGGCACAGTGGCTAAGTATTTAACCACCGAAGGACTGCTATCGCCCGTCGACAACACGGCAGTAGTTGCACCAGAGTGTATGTTAACGTGCTCCCTGGCTATACAGACAAACTCGCAGCGACTGTCCATGTCGCTGAATCTCTTTCCCGGAAACCATCAAGGAAACAGTCGATGACGTGGAAGCCTTAACAAATGAGAAATGCTGCAGCAGTATGCCGGACTTCAGCAATAACATCAATGCTGCCGACGGGTGCTACATTTTGCAGTAAATATCCTGCTTAAACTGTGTGGAGTGATTTTGGAGGCGGTGAAAAAACAGGGAGCAGTAGTGGGGCAACTGAATAATGGTTCTCTAACTAAGTGCAAGTATGCAAATGGTACCGAACAGATAGGACCAGCCCCAACAATTGAATTGGCACATGATAATGCTGAACAATAAGTCATTCTAATACCTGCGGTCACTAACATGCAGGACGAAGCCGAAGATGTTGAAGACCTCCATGTGTAAAACCTGTAGGGAAAGGCGCCTGGCTAAACGGGCCAGAATGAGGAGACAAGCATCTAATAGAAAAACCCAGACTAAGGCCTAAACTGTAACCACCGAACCATTAAACTCTACGCCAATTATGCTGGAGCAAGTACAAAACAAGAAACCTAGGCAGACACTTAACAAAAGACGGGCCGATGGGCAGAAGAAAACTGACACACTGACAAGTTGGTTATTGTTCGACGATCCACGAGCCAAAAGAAAGGATGCGTTAATGTCTCTACCTATTGCAGCACCGGCAAGAGGAAACTGACCTGTTTAACTGCGGATCACGATTTATTGGGTTCAGATACAGTATGTTTGGGTGCATCAGGTACAAAATGGCATTTGCCATGTGCATAACCTGCTCCCACAGTGAAAGATCCAAATATTTTTATATTGGGCAGAGGCCCTCTGATATTAACAGGCAATCGATCTGCTCAAAGTTTGTAAAAGCATACCGGCATTGACAGTTTTATCATCAGCAAATTTCAGTTTTGTTGAACCTGTGAAAATTAATGGAGGTAACTTTGTAAGAGTCCATTGTGTCCCAACCGAGGTATCGACGTTGGTACGTAGTTACCAAAAATCTATCTTGAACGTAGGATATGTGGTTGATTGTCCATCACATGTACCACTCCCACAGGTGGTAACGAAAAATCGAACTGAGGTAGCTGTCTCAAAGGTTGGGGTAATGGGTAAAGAGGCAGTATCGGAAGATGCTATCGGATGGGAATGGTTCAGGAAATTTCTGATGCATCAATTGTCTGAAATCAAGTGAAATTTTAGGATTGTTAGTTGGAGCACCATGGGAAAACACCCATTTCATGGACCCAACAGGCTTGCTCCCCTTACTCAATGAATTTGATGTCATCTTTTTACAAGAAACTTGGCTCGCATCCAAGATCCATATTGAGGGATACACATTATTCCATCAAACTGCAATGAAGGGCCCAAGAGGACGATCATCAGGTGGCCTGATCATAGGTATCAAGCAAGGAGTGCCCTATATAGTGTAAAAGTGATCATGAATACCAAGAACGTTCTGGCCATTGAGGCAGTTATGAACGGGGTGGGCGGGCCAACAGCGGTACTGTTAATTATCTGTGTTCCGGTGGAAATTGAGAACCTGGATGAGATTCATGAGATCATTGATCAAATATGTTCAGGTTGGGTAATGGCTGGGGACCGAGAATTTGTATTATTGGGTGGAGACCTAAACGTTGGGTGTAAGGAAATGAGTCCTAAATATGGATATTTTAAACATGTGAGTGTTATGAAAAGCCAAAGAGGGAACAAAAAAGTGAAGGCTTGGGTTGATATGTCGAAGAAGTGGGACATGTTGATGTACAATGGTCGGACCCCGGGTCAGGGTACGTGGTACATGGGCAAGAAAACATCAACTACTTTTTTTTGGTACCAATGCCTGTTCCGAAAGAGTGCAGTCGCAAGAATCAAGAAGTACAGGGTATAGTGACCACCATATGCTTATACTCAAAATTCATTTTCAAACAAAACCGGGTGACCTGGTGGGTGCTAGTGACCTTGAGGTTAATCAGGGGAAAAACAGGATATGCTAGACACCACAAAATGTACGCAAGGAATCTAGATACATTAACCAAGTTATTACGCACAAGACTGAACCCTGGTAGGGAAAAATGTGAGAGATATTGGTATATGGTTGGAGCAATTAGCCATCGATACAATGACGATTAGACAAGGCCAGTTGGCCATTCATGAAGGTAAACACTCAAAGGTATTTGACATTGAAATACGAGACGCTAAAAGGTCAATGCGTAGACAGATGAGAAAAGTTAGAAGGGAGGCGCAACCCAAACCTCTCATTGAGGCAAAAATTAGAAGAATAAAAAGAGAGTACAAGTGTTGGCTGAGTAGAAGAAGGCACACAGCCCTCAATGGGCAATGGCAACAGATGTTCAATGTGCTTAGTATCAAACAAGTTAAATCTATCTGGCAAACTCTGTCCAAAGCCAATGGAGATACTCAGGGTCTTACAAGAAATCCTAAACCCGAGTGTAAATGGACAGAGTACATCAGATCTAATTTTGTGACAATAGCAGACGGAAAATCGTAAATAAGAGAAGAGGGGCGATGGCCATCAAACCCAGGTGTTGATAACATCTATTCTGCTATTATAAAACTAAGGGTATCTAAAGCTCCAGGGCCCAATGGGTTGTCCAATTCCGTACTGAAAGCCGATCCAAGCGCATGAAAAAACTTTTCCTGTAACTTGGCTAAGTGTTACACTATTGCCAATATATAAAAAGGGTGATAGAGTTTGGAGAATTATAGACTATTATTGTTAGAAGTCACAGGCAAACTGTTCAGTACATTTGTGTTGCACGTATTGCAGAGCTGGGCGGATGAAAGTAATATCTTGGATTTTAAACAAACTGGCTTCCGTCCAGGGTCCGCGACAAGACATAATATCAGGTTTCTTGAAGCTGCGAGCAGGGAGAACCCTGCATTACATTTGATATGGGTGGACTTCAGTGCAGCATTTGATAAAGTGAACAGAGCTGTGCACATGGGGCTGTCCTGAATGGTTGTTAGAGGTACTTAGCCAACTTCATAAAGGGAATAGCGTTCAGGCGCGTCTGAATAACCTGGGATCCAAGACGACCCCTGTCATGGTTAATAGGGGGGCCAGATAAGGTTGTGTACTCGCTCCTCCATTATTCTGTCTTTATTTGGCTGACTTGCCGCTAATGCTACTGGCGGGGGATGGATGCCCAGTTAAGATAGTGTGTTTGATTTACTGGAGGCTGCGCTTCACGAACGAAGCCTTTTGGTATTGTGTCTTTTCCAGCGTGAGCCCAGCAGCACTGTGAGTCGACCTCTTGCTGCTTCCCCTGCTTCCTGGAGGAGGCGGGGCCTAGCGCGCACACGTGACTGGTCACGTGACTTACAACCAACATTAATTGCCGGCTGATCCACCCTTGCGGCGTTAAGCCCTGGAGGCAGTAAGGGCTGGAGCCGCTGTTGTGCTGTTTGGCTGTGACCTGTGAGTAACCTGAACTTGGATCCCGCTGTACAGTACATAACACTTAATCAGCTCTAAGGGTCTGGGGTGGAGAGTCGGACTCTGGCAGCTCCACAAGCTGTCGGGCGTTCCCTACCCTGAGACTGAGCGCTCCTCTTGGCTCCTCTGATAATTGTGATTCTCTGCTAAAATTATTATTTTATTAATTACGTAAGGAATAAGATCATCTCATCCCTGGCTCACAATACAGCTGTGTTTATAATTTTGCTTTGGGGTGGGGGGTTGCATAGATCCATTTCTTTCTGTATTTTTATCCAAAAGTGTTTTTGGGGAAAACTGGTTTCTTTCTATAATTTTTTGGGGGGCTGAGGTTGCCTTGGTTTTTATTGTAACAATTATTAGATTGCTGTGTTCATATTTTATTGATTGTGGTGTATAAAATAGGCATTGTTGCACCTTGAGGCTACTTTTAGCCTAATCCTCTTCTGTTAGATTCTTAACTCCTCTGTTTTTATTACTGGGTTCTAGTTCTCTCTGAATGACACGTAAGGGACTGCGAAGTCAGAAAACTATGGAGGCCTCTCTGGCCTCGACTTCGTCTGCTACTGGTAATCTACCCTCTGTTTCATCAGTTACTACTCTGTTAGAAGTCCCCTCCACAACTATAATGGGGAATCTGCAGCATGCTCCAGCAGTTGCCCCTTATAACCCTCTACTATTAAAAACCCTAGCCCAGGCTCAAATTCATGTCAGCGATAGGTCTGAGGTACTCAATGCTATGGGTAATCTACCCCGCAATGCAGTCCATAACAGCTGCATCTTTAATGGAACTCATGATATTTCGATAGACACACAGGAAGAACGCCTAGCAGCTACCTTAACCTCTAATCTTGCGAAAGGGGCTTCCCCTCAAAAGGATAGGGGCCCTTTGGATTACTCCAATAACAATAGGGTCAATTCTGTTCTCTCAACATCTGCCAACTCCCACCCCACGATGCCTATCTTATCTGTTAGGGCAGCTGACTCTGTAGCTAATGCCTCTGCATTACCAATAACAACGGTTAATGGGAACACTGCTCTTCCTTCCACTGAACCTCCATTCGAGGTTAACTCAGCAACTAGGGCCATTAATCATACTTCGACTATCCATGTTAATCTGTCTACTAATGTGGCTGGTACTCCATACACGCCTAAAGGGAAATCGATACCTCCCCTGTTTAAAACTCCATTTAATAAATCCCAGAATCCGACCCTCAAAACAAAATCCAATCTGGGTATCCAAGGGAAACCAATTCAAGGGAAAAACATTTCACACTTTTTTGGAAAGAGGTCCACATCTAGCACCCTTGTTAAATCTTTACACTCACTTCCTACAGTGTGTTCATCAGATCATACTAACCTAGTTGATGTAGTTAAGAAATTGGAGATTGAAGATCCTTCAGCTCAGGATATTGACGACATCAGCATTATAGAATGTGCAGACAAGGCAATTGCAGATAGCCACCTGGGCCCCAACTATAATAATACAAATAATGTCACCCAGCAAATCTGTGATGATTCCTTTACAGGCTCTCCTTCTGATCTCATCAATTTTATTGATGAATACACAGAGAAACATAATTGGCTGAAAGAAAGGGGTCTACTCCCAGACTCAAAAAGGGATCAGGGTAGTGAATCGATTTTACACCACACTCTCAAGGAGGCAGATGAAAGAATTAAACTTTCCCAACCCACTATTTCGGCTCTGAATATGGTTCTGAGTTCCTTTGTGAGTCTGTATGACAATATATGGTCCGAGGTCAGATCTCACTCTCTCCTCCTATCTGAAATTTATTCTAGGTTAGAGGGCCTTGACAGATTTGAAGAGCTAGTTAAAATTATAAAGGAAGAACATCCATTTCTGCCTACACACGGTCATGACCCTACTCCTCTTAATCAACTACCCTCTGAAGCCCATACCGTACATAAAGGATTTACCATGATTACGCCAAGTATGCAAGAGGTAGTTCTAGTTAAGGGCCAGAGTCCTACGGTCCCTAAAGGTCCAGCTTTGAATTCATGTAGCCTACCCGCTAAGATGCCAATAACTACCTCCGAGGGTCTGCGAAAGCTCATTGGATCAAAGCCAGCCCTAACTACCCCTCACACTAAACTCACGATGGTATCAATGGAGGAGAAAGTCCAAGAGGAAGCAGCTGGTCCGCTTGCTAACCCTATTGTACAAGGCCTTCCCCTTATGGGAGGGTCTTTAGAATTGGCAGATCTCCCGAAGGGTCCCCAGACCGCCTCTTCTCTGGAGTTCATATCTATTTCATCTTCAGAGAACTCACCTATCTCCATTGAACCCATCAAAGAAATCCTACATCAAAAAGTTGCGCCCTGTATAGGAAGGAAAAGGAAAATCACTCAGCAAATGAAGAAAACAAAAAATCAGAAAAACGTGAAACATTTAAATTCGTATACGAACAAATTTTTTAAAAATCTCTTCTTGGCGAATACTGTGGCTTCCTCATCTACTACCCTCGTACCGAAGGAGACTGGGAATCATGCTGATCCAGTGGCTTCTCGGACCCCTAACCCTATTACGGTAGTTACTGCAGCCACCACTGACCTACTTCCCACTACAGCAGTTCCATCTCCCTTACCGGATGATGTGGCTGATGGTCTTTTGACTAACAACATTCCCTCACTAGTAAAGGGACCCAATATCGATGGGGTTGTGGACTCTGTGGCTTCTGGTACCCCGACAATTACTTCAAATCTACCAAAGCCTACCTCTGTTAATGCCTCGACTGTGTTTACTACTAATGCTATTGTCAAAGCAAAGGACTCCACCTCTGATGCAGTATCCCCGACTGTCTTATTTAACTGTATAACAGGGTCAGTTCAGAGTCACTTAGAGACTTCTCGGCCAATGCCTACAGCAAATTTGGTTAACATTGATATGGTCAAACACCTTTTCCGGGAGATACTGGCTCCTAAAAGTGTATGTGGGGCAGTGCCTAAATCTAACTTATGCCTGCCCCTAGATGGGGCTTCTTCTACCTCGCCTCTACCTCTAGAGCCAACGTTCACTGTTGTCACTGAGGGTCTCCCAGTGAGTACTGAGCTTATAACAAGGGAAGAGGATCTGGGAGCTCTAGCACAGAGGGGTTTTTCTGCCCCTCTCCCTTCTAATTCAGTTTTTCCTAGTCTGCCTATTGCCGCCCCGACTATGGACCGTGAAGGTGCCCCCTTTGGGCTCGATTCGGTTGGCTACAATACTTCTCTTAATTTCTGTGAAAGATTTCCTGTAGGTCCAAATGTTATTCAAAATAGGACTATACTAAGAGGGGCTAGGGGTCCCGACTTGGCGGTTGATTCTTTAGCTCAGTTTACTAAAAAGATCTCTGACTCCCTTCCTAATATGTCAGAACTAAAAGCTCCTCGGGATATTATACAACTTACCAGCCTCTGGGGCCAAGATATGCCAATCTGCTTAAACCGTGGTAATATTTTAAAGATCTTCCATCAACTTCCCTCGCTCTCACTTATCTCTAGCTATGATTTGGATAGCATTATCTTCCCCATTCATGACCGGGTAGATGTAAGTAATATCATTCTTAAATCAAGAGTGGTTTTGGATTTAATCATGGGACATAAGGAAGGGCTAAAGCAACTTGGCTTTGAAGCAAATATACTGAAATCTACTCAGCTCTCCAGTAACAATGGAGGGGATGCAAAATATAGGGATAATCTTACTATGGTATATTATCCGGATAGAGCCCCACAACCCCATGGGAGGCAATTTATGCCCAAATCAAATGGACGCTTTCGCAATTGGACACAGGTCACTGCAGGTCTGTGGAAATGAGTACCTCCTGACTACTCCAGAACTACCTCCAGATGCTTTTTCTGTGAATAGCTTTGGGTTTCTCTCCTGGAATTCCAGAGGTAACTCTCACCTCTTTACTAACTTAGACACTGTTACTTTGATCAGGGCTTCACACTGTTTCTTTCTTCAAGAAACCTGGATGCTCTCAACTCCCATTTTAGACGGGTTTAATATTTTTTCTCAAAATGCTAGACCCAGCCGGGGAGGGAGGCCATCGGGGGGTCTTCTCATCGGACTAAGAACTTCTTTGGGTTATAGGACTAAGATCCTTTTGGATACGCCTTTTGGTATCCAGGCCCTGGAGGTGTTCTCCCTTGATCATACGGTTATTCTACTTTTGGTAAATGTATATTGGCACAAGGGAATTTCTCCTCTCGAGCCGTTTCTGCAAAAGCTAACGGACATGCTTCTTTCCTGGAGATCTGTGCACCCCAGGGGTAAACTGATCCTGGCAGGTGATCTTAATTCAGATTGTTCTATTTCTTCCGATTCCAAATATGACGACTTGGGACTAGCGTTGGAGGACGACTCCCGCCTAGGTATGAAATTCGCTTGTGGTCGTTGTTGGAACTTCGCCATGGATTCAGTGGGTCTTACTTGTCTTAATGGTTATTACGACGCTACCAATTTATCTCGACCCACATGGCGTAGATCCTCATCAATATCTACCTTAGACTACGTGTTTGTAGATCACTCTCTCATTCCTTTCTCGTCTAATGTCGAGGTCTCTTTCAACTCATGGAGTGACCATGGTATTCTCCGGGTCTCATTTCTCTGTTTCCTTCCAACTAAGTCTCTGTCCGCGGGGGGACCTACCCATCTCCAAACTGTGGGCCAAGGGACAGGGGTTCGTTGGTCTCCTCTTAATATTAGCCTATTGAATCGTAAACTGATCTCTTCTTTTAACCATACCTCTTTTTATTGGAAACTGGCAGTTTTCAATACAGTCCATTTCGATAGCTTTCTCATGGCTCTACAGCACAGTATTCACGGTCAGCTTAGGAAAGGTGCTTCTAAAATATCTCACCTTCATAGATTTGACCAAGAATTGGCTAATGTAAAGAGTCTCACTAAGAAACTCATTAGAGATGTACAATCCCTAGATATGGAATGGGCCGATAAAATCATAAAAATTAAAACCATCCGTCAAAAATATAAAAACTATTGTAAGTCCAGAAAAGCTTCTATGCTACAAAATGATGCAGATCACATGCTTGAAGTGCTTATAAAACGAGATCTGAGGGCATTTTGGGTTACAGTATCTAGCTTAGATAATGCAGCGTCCACCGACCAGCTAAATCCCATCCCTGAGGTTCAATGGGTTGAGCACTACACTAAACTCTTTGACATTGGGGATGAGAGATCAGTTTCCTGTCTACCGTGGAACGACCGCTCTAAGGACTTATGGAAGCCTCCGACTGACTCCGAGACAATACTTGGACTCATCTCCAGAGCCAAGAAATCCAGGGCTCCTGGGCCTAACGGCCTTACTAACAACACATTCAAAGCTGAGCCAGCTCTCTGGGCTAACCTCCTCTCTCTGCTCTTTGAAGATGTTGTCAATTCCAGGAAGGTACCCACTAGCTGGCAAACAGCTCACATTGTTCCAATTTTCAAAAGAGGCCTACGTAACGAGGTCAAAAATTATAGACCTATTTCGCTTATTGATGCGGATTGTAAGCTTTTTGCCTCTCTGTTGCTCTCGCACCTTAATGTTTGGATCAGGGAAAATAATATTCTCCCCAAACAACAAACAGGCTTTAGGGCAGGCCACTCAACTAATCTCAATGGTCTTATTCTCAGTGCCCTACAGACCTCTTCCTGGGGTAAATTTGATGGTCCTCTCTTTGTTGCATCTATTGACCTGTCAAACGCTTTTGACCTGGTTGTCAGGTCAAGACTATGGGAAAAACTAACCAAATGGGGCATTCCGGCAGGGCTTTTATCTCTTATCATGGCCATGTATGAAAATTCAGGGGTTCACATCAGGCTCGACTTGGCAGGAACCCTCTCTAGAAGGATTAGGACACGTATTGGGGTGAGACAAGGTTGCTCGTTAGCTCCCTGTCTCTTTATCCTTTATATGGCTGATGTTGACGACTTCCTGAGAAATGCAGGCATGGTGAGTGCTAAACTAGGGGATCTGAGGCTCTCATGGTTGGCTTATGCCGACGACTTTCTTCTTTTTGATAAAACTAAAGTGGGGCTGCAGAGGCTCATATGCAAATTTGAAGAGTATGGTAGTCTTAATGGCCTTAAGATTAACCCGAGCAAAACCCGTACTATGGTCTTTTCAAAGGGGAAAATGGGGAATAACAAAGTATGGAAAATAGGTGGCAAAAATATAATTAGAGCAAATAAAATCATCTATCTTGGTTATTTGATTTTGGCTAGACCCTCGGCGATCGAATTTAGACGATTCCTCAGAAACAAACTGCTCCCTCTCATCTCCCAATCCCTCAAACTAGACAATAAATATGGTATGTTCTCCCTTAAGCCTGTAGTAGACTTTTTTAAGGGTAAGGTTACTCCAAAACTATTGTATGGAATGGAATTCCACTTCACGGCACTTTTGACTTTCTGGGATTCTCTCGAGGGTATCTATTGGAGGAAAATCTTAAAACTGCCAAATTCCATTCCAATAGCAGCTATCAGGTATGAATTAGGGTTAGTCTCACTTCGAGCCAGGATTCTCTGGAGGATTCTATCACTTTTCTCAGCCTTGCTTTCTCCAAAACCTGACACTCTCTATGCTGATGTTGGCCACATGATTTTTTCTCAGGGACATTTAGTCAAGAATTTATATCTCAATGCTTTTAGTGATCTCTGTGACAAGACCCTGTTGGATATTTCCTCCGATAGGGATACCCTACTAATGAATCCGAATATGGTCAAGGAGCGTCTCTTTTGTCACGACTGGAGTAATACTATTGAAAAATTACATTTGTACCCCTCTTTGAGAGATTTACAATTTGATCATAAGAAAAGAGGCCTGTTGTCTTTTATTTTGAACCAATTTCCCAACAGATATTATCGCTCCCTTCTCATTAAACTCAGATGGAATCTCCTCCCCACTCGAGAAGTCTTACACAAAAGGAAGGAGTTCTCTGATTTAGATCCTAGCTGCCGCTTCTGCAAAACTTTGGGGGTGATTGAAACTGCTCGGCATCTCTTTTTAGACTGCACTGCTCTGACAGCTCTAATGGACAAATATCTTGGTCGTTTTAATGCAATGGGGCAAATGGGGGTGGCAGATTTGATCTGGTCTCAGTGTCTCACTATTACAAACATTAAGGATGGACTTGCTGTGGCTGGATTTATCAAAGCTTTAGATTTATTCGCCCCGCTGTTATGATAATGATAATGATTATACCTGTTATGACTATGCTTGACTCTATGAATTTTCTCTTATTCTCTGTAGGTTTTTATTGTTGCAGGATACTCTGCAATGTACCTTTTAAAATTTAAATTTGTCCCTCATTCTCTGGAAATTTTAACTGGAAATTGGATCTATGTTTTAACGCTTGTTTGTATAATTTGAAATTTAAATGTAATGAATGTTTTTCTACCTTTTAAAGATACATTATTTTTCTTTTTTTTTTGTAAAGGTTTCTTGTAAACCATATACAATAAAGTAAAAAAAAAAAAAAAAAAAAGTTAGTGCTAATCTATTGTATGCAGATGACCTCGTCTTGCTTGATCGTACAATAAGGGGTGTAAAAAACGAATTCAAGGATTCCAAGATGGCGGCTGGTGAGGGAGGACGTGTCTAATCGTCTCCTCTCAGGACCGCGGCAATAAGCCCATCAATGCAGCATATTGAGCGAATCGGAGGATAATCAAATTACAGCTGGTTGGCATTTAACTTACGCCCGAGAGAACAAAGCTTGTTGCGCCACCGGAGCACAGAGCCGTAAGGGTGAACCAGACGAGCAGCAGGGCCTCACCGAAGAAAGTGCCTGCCTGGGGGAGAGACCGCTGCAGCGAGCGGCCACGCAGCATAGCAGAGAACAAGCAGCGGGTCTGCATCGTGGATTGAGCCCGCCTCAGGGAGAGGCTGTTGTAGCAGGTGGCCGACCCATACAGCAAAGAGAGCGGCCTGAGCAGAGGTGGGACCCCGGACGGAGACCAGAGGTGAGCGTTTGAGGACTTCCTCCCACAGCGACGTTGGAGCGCCGTTGAGGAGTGGCAGGCGCGGTTGCCCCCTTGAACGACCTGCCCCTCGGACCTCGACCGGCGCTGGGGCGGCGTGGGGACGCGGGGACACCGCGGCGGAGCAACTCAGGCCCCCCCCAGCGGATCACCCAAGAGCACCACTTAAGATCGGTGCATGCTGCCTGGGGACCCGTAACCCCCGGACATCATAGAGACCGTGTGGGGGCAAGGGATCCACAGGCGTGGCAAGCATTGCCAGGAAAGGTGCGCCCAGGGGGCCGACATCCCGAAGGCCATTTTACCGCTTGAACCAGGGATGAAGTACTGCGCAGCACATCAGCAAGCGGCGAACTGACGACTATCTGGATCCGCGGCCACAGTCGGTGGTGAACATCAATAAGAAAAGCATCAGTCCGGTTTATGGCTTGAACGCCCTCCCCACGCAGAAGGTGAGAAAAGCGCATTCAAAGGGTCTTAGTGAAGGGAAGATGGCCACGAACACGGCACACTGACTGGCGGCCTCACACTAGGGCCCCATACGGAACGCTACGCAGTAGATCCCCTCCTTTGTCAATTGATACGGCAGTGCTCAATACATATCAAGTAAAAGCGTTATCCCCCACAGGGCAATTGAAATAGAACTTGTAGACAGAGCAGAAACAGCCCAGTGACTGTCAAGGTCAGCATCTCCCACGGCGCAAGCTCCTCGGATGACAATCAGGAACTCTCTCTAGATTCCCTGTGCAGTCCCATAAACTCCCCCACGACTAAGCCCCATTAGGTCCAGCAAGGTGCATTAATGTCTGAAACACGGGCGAGGTCCGCAACACAGTCTTCCCTGCAGAGAAATCAGGGAAGGAACCTAAAGCAGCTCTGGGTGGCACAAGTCGTCCTCACATCCACACCAGAATATTTTCCCCCTCTCGGTCCTAGCTCAACACAACGAAGGATGGAGGGAAACGTGATGAGCAAGGAGGACATGTAAACCTGCTTTAAAGACCTCCAGACACAACTACTCAGTTCTGTCCAAGAACAATTTAAAATTCTGAGGGGTGAAATGCTGCAATCAATCCAGGAAATCAGGCAGGACGTAATCAAATTGAGCGAGAGAACCAATACTGTGGAAAGAAAGCTCCAGCAAATGGAGGAAGACTCCTTAAAATCTGAAGAAACACTGGACAGGGTAGCTCAGACAACTACGTACCTTGAACAACAATGCGAGGACCTAGAAAACACGTCAAGGAGATCAAATGTGAGAATCAAAAATCTGTCCGAATCCATAGGTGAGGCAGACCTGAAGGCGACGGTTACGCAACTGTTCACTGAGATCATGGCCGAAGAGGTGGACCCGGGGGTGGGGATTGATCAAATCTATAGAGTGGGCCCCAAGAGAGGGACTGAACCAGGAACGAAGCCCAGGGATGTGCTGGTGGCTATGACCTCTTATGTGCAGAAGGAACAGATACTTAGAAAAGCCAGACAGGCCCCCCCGATAAGAGTGAATGGCCAGGAAGTGCAACTATACCAGGACCTGGCCCAGTCCACCCTTCTCAAGAGAAGAAGGATGGGCCCAGTGGTTCGCCACCTGTCTTCAGCCCATATGAAATATAAATTGACTTTTCCGTTCGGCCTCCTGTTCACATGGGAGGGGGTCCAACATAGGATCACATCCTGTGAGGAGGGCGAGGAGATACTGGGCATATCGAGTGGAGGAGAAGTCGCCCAACCGAGACCCCAGAGGATGTCGAGGGGACTAAATCAGCAGGGCGTGTGGACGACGGTTCACAAGAAAGGAAGGGATAAGAGGACCTAACCGACCATAGGGCGCGTCGAGCTACCCTCAAACTCAGAAAATGTTAATTATCACTGCTGCAAATACCAACCGGAGAACAAAGAGGTGGACGATTTGCCCAATCGACCATCAGCAGGCCTGAGAGAGGAAGTGGAAGGAATCCAATGGAATCTCCAGTGGGGTTTAGGACTCCCCACAATGGGTTGAGGAGGGGAAATCCAAACCAGGAGCGCTGGACAATTTGTCTCAGTGCATGTAGCAACCCGGTTCTGACCTCAAGGGCTTCAAGGGGGGGGGAGAATAGGAGGGGCAAACAAGTTGGGGATGGCGGGACGACTCACCGGCAGGACACCGAGCATTAAAAAAACAGGACGGTCGCAAAGAGCCCACCCATCAATCCTTCGATGGATACAACAAATAAGATCCTGGTGACGGTGCTCTCACAGAATGTTCGGGGTATGAACACTCCCATGAAAAGGGCTAAACTGGACAGATAAGCCTGGAAGCAGAAAGCAGACATCCTACTGTACCATGAAATACACATAAAGAGAAGCGAGAAAACTTGCTTTAGGATAAAATGGGCAAAACATGTCTTTCAGTCGAATGCGGACGGAAAGAGGGCAGGAGTCCTGCTGGCCATAAAGGACACACTGAAGGCACAGATTCAAACCACAGAACCGACAAGGAAGGAAGATATGCCTTCCAGAACATCCCGCTGGAGGGGAGGCGGGTTACCCTGGCATCTGTCTACGCCCCGAATGTGGGCCAGGAAACATTCCAACAGGACATGTTGGGAGCGCTTGAGGAATTTGCAACAGGAGATATTATATTGGGAGGAGATCTGAACCTTGCTTGGAACCCCACTCAGGATAGAACGGGCAGGACTAGCGACAGATCGAAAGCCCCCTTGGTGGCATTGAAGAAAGCATTTTAGTCCCTCTCTCTGCATGACACCTGGCAAACAAAGAATGGGGAATGGCAGGGCTTCACGCACTACTCCCATGTACATAACTCATTATCGAGAAAAGACTATATATGGGTCTCCACAGATTTCCTAGGGACAATCAGGGAGGTGGAGACGGGCCCCATTGTCCTTTCGGATCATGCCCCGATTACATTATCCCTAGCACTCAAAACCAAGGGGGCGGAGTATGGACCTGGCGATTCCCCTCGGAACTGCTACAAGATCCAGTGCTGTTTGAGGAAATCCAAGAGAAAATTGATATGTACTTCAATGAAAACGACATGGGGGTGACCCCGCTAGAGACTGTGTGGGATGCCTTCAAGGCGTTTCTACGGGGAGAATTAATAGCCTTAAAGTCCAAGAGAGATAAACAATTTGCACAGTGGGAAAGGGACCTTGAATCGCAATTGCAAGACGCACAAAGGGAGGCAGCGGCTAACCCTAGTAGAACCAAGAGGCAGTCTATGCAGCACATCCAGGGTCAATTGGAGCTCCTCCATACTCGGAAAGTTGGTCATGCACTTCTGAGGATGAAACAAAGGTATTACATCCTCGCCAACAAGGCGGATGCCCTACTCGCTCGGCAGCTCCGGGAGACGACCAGGGAGAGATCTATTTTGGCACTGGTGGACCCCTCAGGCGCCCGGAAAACAACCAACGTGAAATGGGTGAGATCATGAGAACTTTTTACCAGGACCTGTATACCACCGGCAGCCTGAAAGAGAGGGAACAGGAAAAGTTTCTACTGAATATACCCCTGCCACGACTGTCGGAGGAAGCCCGAGAAGCATTAGATCAAGATATTACACTGGAAGAAGTGCTACAGGCTATCAAACAACTCCCCAAGAATAAAGCACCGGGCTTGGATGGGTACACTGAGGCATTCTACAAGAAATTCTGAAATATACTGGCCCCCAGACTCACGACGCTGTTTAACATTTTCAAATCCCGGGGAAACATCACACCGTCAATGAATGAGGCAAAATTGGTGCTCTTTTTGAAGCCGGACAAAGACCCCACTCTCCCTGGATCTTATAGACCAATTGCCCTGATAAACCTGGATGCAAAGCTCTTCACCAAAGTCTTAGCTAACAGGATGACTGTACACTTGGCCTCTTTGGTGGATGCGGACCAGGCAGGCTTTGTCCCCACAAGGCAAACCGCGGACAATACTAGGAGAGTGTGCCGCATAATAGAAAAGGCAGAGCGCACAAACACAAAGGCCATATTAGTAGCGCTGGATGCTGAAAAAGCGTTTGACTGAATCGAATGGTCGCAACTCTTTCGTACGATGGCACACATGGGCTTTGGAGACTCCTACTTGAGGATGCTAAAGTCGAATTATAAAAGTCCCACCTTAAGAATCACGGTCAATAGCTTTTTGTCCAAAACTGTGGCGCAGACGAGAGGCACCAAGCAGGGATGCCCGCTGTCCTCTCTTCTGTATGCCCTAGCGAGGATACGACAACAGCATCTGATCAAGGGGGTTGAGATAGGGGGGCTGGAGCACAAAACCATGGCATTCGCCGATGACATGTTGGTGGCCCTAACAGAGTCCTCCAGATCATTACCCACGCTCATGAGTGAATTGGAAGCATTCAGAGCCATCTCAGGCATCAAAATAAACAAAAGCAAGTCAGCGGTACTGAATTTATCAGCTGACCCCAGGACCATAGCAAGCCTGGCTCAGAAACAAGGAATGAAACTGGCACAGAATAGCATAACCTATCTCGGAATTAAAATCACTCCCAAGATAACACAACTGTACACTGCAAATTATCCAAAATTACTCCCCCACCTGCAAAAACTATTAATGAGATGGACGCCTCGGTCTACCTCGTGGTGGGGTCGAATCTCAGCGGTTAAAATGACAATTCACCCTAAAGTTTTGTATTATTTCCAAGCCCTCCCAATTAGGATCCCCAGGTCATTCTTTCGTTCATTAAACAAGATGACATCTGCATATGTGTGGCAACACAAAAAACCGAGGGTAGCAATGGCCACAATGACAGCGGCAGTGAATGAAGGGGGCCAGGCATTTCCACATTTTAAGCGGTATTATGAAGCGGCGCAACTGCGGGTGGTCAAGGAATGGGTGGCGGACTCCCCACAACCCAAATGGACAATACAGGACCGAGCTGTAGCAGGGGGCCCGCTCTCGAATCTCCTATGGTCCCACAAAAAGTATAGACATGTGAATACTAGAATAAGCGAGATAATGAGCGCTTCTCTCAATGCATGGGACTCGGCAGTCAGGAGGGGAAACTTGACGACACACCCATCCCCGTTAACGCCGTTCTTCCACAACCCTGACTTTCCACCAGGGATGGACCTGAAGGCCTTCACCTCCTGGAAACAGGCAGGCTGTACTAGGATCGGTAATATGTATAAAGCCCGGTCACTTAGGTCATTTGAAGACTGTGTTCAAGAACTGGGAGTGATGAGAGCGGAGAGGTACCAATATGCCCAACTGAGCCATTGGCTATCCACCCCGATCAATGAGGAGGCAGGAACAAGAGATCTCACGAAATTTGAAACCTACATGATAACAGATCCAGGTACGCGCAAACTGATATCCAATCTGTACGCACACCTGAACTCGCAAGGGGGAAGACGTTGGGTGGATATACATGAAGAGATGGGAGGCGACATTAGGGATGGAAATACCGCGATCACACTGGGAAGAGGTATGGCAAAACGTCACTAAACTGACGAGATCCATCCACCTGAGGGAAATGTGGCAAAAAGTACTGCTGTAATGGCACCTAACACCAAAGAGACTAAAAGTAATGTACCCCAATACGGATGCACAATGTTGGCAAGGATGTCGTCAGGAAGGAGATTGGAAACATATCTGGAAGACATGTCCGCACATTGCAAGATTCTGGAATGATGTCAAGGCCCAAGCCGGGAAAATGGTCCAAGGATCTGAAAATCTTGGGGACAGAATATGGCTGTCGGGTATGTGGAACCCCAAACAGAAAACACACACTAAGCGCCAGCGGAAAGTGACCATGGTTCTGGTGGTGGCAGCCTGGCTAGCGATAGCCCAAAATTGGAAGCAACAGACACCCCCAACACAACTCCAGTGGCTTAGAAAGATATGGCACTTTGTAACTATGGAGTTGATGTCATGTAAGTTGCAGGGGGCCACTGAGAACTTTCAATTGGACTGGGGCACGGTTCTCCAATATCTACAGAGTGAATATATGCTCCAATAGTGCCCCATAACATTTGTATCCTGAATGTGTTCTGAAATTGTAGTCCTGTGCTTATTAAAAATGACTGGTAGCCGTGTTGTAGCCGTCTCGAGTCCTTGGGGATTAAGGGGGAGGGGTAAGGGGGAGAGGGGTTTGTTTTGAAATGACATATGTTGTACCTTAAAACCAATAAAAGATATTTAAAAAAAAACGAATTCAAAATACTGACTGAGTATGCTGTCTTCTTGGTAACACACCTGGCGCAGTGCTGGCAATAATACTCTACATCTTCTGCTAGTCTGAGCCAGAAAAACCTTGAGCGGACCAACTCAAAGGTTCTGTTGCTGCCAAGATGTCCGTGCTGATCGTTGAGTGCATACAATACAGCTTGGCAGAATCACTGTGGCAAAACCATGCGATGTTATAGCCGGTCTCCAACTTTGCTTTCCTTGTACAGGATTCTACCCTTCTGCACGAGAGTCTTCCACTCCTTCAGCATTGCAGCTTGCTCTGGGCCAAGAAGGACGTCTCTGGACACATCCACTCCTATGGTCTTTGTTTTCAGGAACAAAGCGATGCCAGGATCCGCTAGCTGTGACATACAGATCTCATCTCGAGTCAGAGGTGGTAGCTCAGATACCTCTAGACTGGTGATGTTGCAGTAGATGGCGGGCACTGCCTAAGCTGAGGATCCCAGGTAATCCACACTCCTGGCTCTTTCTGGCTCCTGCTGACTCACAGCCTGGCAGATATCTCTGATGCCTGCTGATAGACAACTCCTTCCACAAGGTGGATCCAGCTGTATCATCCGGCTGAGCATGAGGCCTCGAAGAGTGGGAATCGGCATCAATGTCAGTGCGCCCAGGTCTATTTTGTAGACTGAAGTTGTATGTGCACAGTGCAGAGAGCAACGGCGTCCAGTAGCATCCTGCTACGCCGGCTTCATCACATACGTAAGGGGGTTGTTCGTCCTCACTGTGAAGGTGGCACCATTGAGGTAATCCTGGAACTTCTCTGTAATGGCCCACTTAAATGCCACAAATTCCAACTTGTGGACTGGGTCATTTCTCTCCTCTGCATGCAGGACTCAGCTGGCGAAAGCAACCGGTCTCATCTCACTGTTGGGCTCCTGGTAGAGAACAGCTCCCAATTCCTCCAAACTCGCGTCCACATGCAGGATGTAAGATAACTGTGGATCCACGTAGGCCATGACTGGTGCTGTTGTGAGGGTACGCTTGAGCTCCTCGAAGGCCGGCTGGCATCAGTCAATCAAATGCTCACCACATGTATGAAATAGATGGTCTGCAGAGCGGGTAGTGTTCTTTTGGCTCCTCAGTGTAGGTGGGTACTCTTTGGTGAGGTCCACAAGTGGTCAGGAGATGTTAGCGCATCCCACGACAAACCTCCTGTAGTAATTACAGAATCCGAGGAAACTCTGAAACTCCTTGAGGGTTTGATGTCTTGGCCAGGTTAGGAGGGCATCCATATTTGCTGGATCCAGGGCAATGCCAGCTGCAGAAATGATGAGTCACTTGACACTTGCCTGGCAAAACTGGCACTTGTCCACACTGACCATTTGCCCTTGCTCCCGTAGGCGATCCAGCCCCTTCATGAGCCTCCTGTTGTGTTCCTTTAGGGTGCTCCAGAACAAAATAATGTCATGTAGTTACACTTGCACCTTCAGGAGGTTCATGCCGCCGACGGTCTTCTCCATAAGGCGCTGGAAAGTTGCTGCCACACCGGGGATCCCCTGTCGTATCCTGACAAACTCATAAAATCCCAAGAGACAGATGAAAGCGGTCTTCTCACGATCCGCCGGATGCATCAGGATATGTTTGTATCCACTCCATAAGTCTAGGACCGAAAACCACACACTCCAAGTCAGGCAGTCCGGTGCCACGGCCACCCGGGGCATGGTGTACTGGTCCGGAATAGTGCAGTTGTTGAATCGACGGCAGTCGATGCACATCCGAACATCCCCATTTTTTTTCCAGTCGATGACAATGGGAGAAGCGTAGGGACTGTTGGATTCCTGGATAATCCCTGCCTGCAAAGGATCATCCAGATGGTGGCATATATCCTCCAAGTCTCCTCAGGCCAGGCGGTGCGACTGCTCCCTGAAGGGAGTGTCATCAGACATCTGGATCCGATGTTCAACTCCTTGCCAATGTCCCAGGGGCTTGTGGAGAATGCCTGGGTGCGCAGGGCGAGCTGCTCCCTCAGGTGGTCCTTGTCTGTCTCCAAGATTGGGGAGTCTCCAAAGTTCAAATTCTTCGGATCCAGCACCGTCTCGGATGAGCTGGTAGTGACACTCGCTGGGGCTACAGATGCGGTTAGGTGGAACTATGCGATTATGGTGCATCCTGGTACACGGATGGTCCTATTGGTAACATTAATGACTGGTACATAGATGGTCTTCCAGCCCATTCCATCTGTTGTCACCAGGGTTTGCTGTTCCATTAAACCCCCTGGGAGCTCTTCATGTTCTGGTGCCTCCATCACCAGACGTCTTGGTCGTTGCTCACCGCTGAGTCGCACTCTACCAGGAACCATGACAGTGACGTGTGCCGGGTTTGTGATCTGCCCGAACAGGGTGGTGCGAACATCTCCAATGGGCCCATCAGGTGGAGCTCTGGACCAGATCTGCAAGTACGCCTGTTGGCACATGGGGTGCATGGCCAACCTGCCGGCATATCGTGGTCCAGCCATCTCCTGTCATAATGTCGAACATTGCGGAAATGATTCCAATCACTACCAGTGTTGCAGGATCTTCACTCCAACTTCTGCAGACCAGAGTCAGGGTGTGAATAGGAGCGCTGTCTCTGGCTACATCGCCTGGAAACTGCAGTCTGCCCTGGATGTAACCCAAATATTATTATTTTTTTAATTAATTTGTTTAGTTGATAAAACAACTTTTCAAATTATTTTATACAAAAGATAAAAAATAAAGTCCTCATAAACAAATGACCAGCATATAACAATACAATTAATGAAATAAATTCTTCATCAAAACATAAATATTATTAGTTTTAAAATATAAATGAATAAATCAATACCATCATATAATTTTATTTCCAACTTGCTGCACTTAAACAATAAATATTTCATTTGACATATAATAACAATTTCCTAGGCAATCTTGCCAGTCTTCAAATGTGGTAACATTATATCAAGATATTGTACAATCGCTATTTTTATCGTTACTCTCGGACTTGAAAAACAAGAGATGCCATATTTGCTCTTGTTTCAGATGGTTCTGTACAATATCTTCCTCCCAAAACATTTTTCTCTTACATTATTCAAAGCAGTGCACTCAATTATAAGATGTTGCAATGTTTCTCTTTGGTTTACATTCAGGCAGTATCGGCAATGGTTTTGATTCAGGCAGATTTGTTTCCTTCTACACAATATGTCACTAGTACTCCACTGATTTAATCTGAATCTCAGATATTTGCTGCGAAAGTCCTGAGACGGGCATTTCAAAAGATAGTCAGCCATTACCCCATATTTTTTTGGTACCAAACAAAAATATGTTAAAGTACTTAAGTCTGGAGCACTTCACCATATTTCCCGCCCAGTCATGTTGCTCGGTCTGGATTAGATATTAGCAGATCAATTGTCACAGTAGCATCAGCTGCAGCATTCAAAACGTGATTTCGCCACCTGCTCGGAAATCTGTTCTTGTAACCCCTCCAGTGTCTTATGGAGGAGAGCGCATTGTTTCCATGTCCTTTGCGAATATAAGGACAATAAACCTAATTCATATCGCAGCACTGCCATTGGAGTTCTGCAAGGCAACTGTAAAACTGCTTTCCAGTGTTTGGACTCTATACTATCCCAGAACTTGCGTTCCTGAGGGAGTATAGCTTCCACTCCATACAAGAGAATTGGTGTTACTTTCATCTTGTAGAAGGTCACATTATGTTTCAAGGAGAACTTTCCAAATTTTTTCACAAGTATCTTCGATTGGGATATTAGGGATTGCAATTTGGTTTTGATTTCACAAGCTAACTGGATTACCGTTTTCTTGTGCTGGATTGTCACACCTAAGCACTTGTATTGATAAACCATAGAAAGGTCACACTGTTGTAATTGCCATTAATGATGATACTTTCTAGACGTATTGTTGTTACACACCACAATTTGCGTTTTTGATGTATTAATGACTAGGTTATTGTCCAACGCATAAGATCCTAATTGATTTAACATGTTTTGGAAACCCATAGGGGTTTGAGATATCAAAACCAAATTGTCCGCATAAAGTAAATATGGGATTTTTTGAATGCATATCCACAGGGGATCACCAATACAGTTCAATAATGAGGATCCTATGTCTAATATAAAAAAACATTAAACAGGAAGGAAGCTAGGGCGGAACCTTGCTTTAAACCTCTTTGAGTGATAATTGTCAGAGACAATTTGCCGTCCAGATTGATCCTAACACGCATAGATGTATTTGTGTGGAGTAGCATTATCAAGGTTATTAGTGTAGAAGGACAATGATGTCGTTGAAGCTTTGTGAGCAACAACGTCCGATCTATTGAATCAAAGGCAGCTTTGTAATCAATAAAGCCCAAATATAGAGGTTGACCACAAGCAACTTGCTGTGATTGTATCAAGAAGAGGGCAAGAATGTTCAGTATTGTGCCCAATCCTTTCACAAAACCCGATTGAAAGGGATCTTTCAGATGTGTTTCATCCGCCCATACGTTAAGTTCTCTAAGGATTATTCGACAAAATATTTTGCCCGGTGCATCCAATAGAGAAATTGGCCGATAGCTCACAGGTGATTGACGGTCACCCTTCTTATAGATCGGGACTGTGATGGCTTGAGTCCATGATTTCGGCAATTTCTGTAGCCGGTTTATGGCGGAAAATATGTTGACTAAAATAGAAGCCCAAATCTCCGGATGGGCTTTCATAACATAGTTTCAAATGCCATCCGGGCCTACCACTCGCAAGTTGCTAGCTGTTTTGATTAGTTGCATGATTTCATTTTGATCTAGGTTCAGGCAGAGCCCGGCTGATGTACATAGCGGATCCAAAGACATGCATCCTAAAGGCAGTGAATACAAATGTTCAAAATAAAAGACCCACTGGTGTGTATCAACTGCAGAGGTTTGCAAATCAATTTGGTGAACGCTATTCGTTTGATTCAAAACGGACCACATTTTGGAGATGTATTTCTCCGCCAATATCCTTAGCATATTGGCTCCATCTCTCTGATAAAGCATTGATCTGTGGCCTTTCATCCAATTTGTGTGGGCCGTTTGAGCTTTATGAGTAAGAACCACTCTGAGGGGAAGAGGAAGCCTTGAGAGCCTTCTTAACTCAGCACGATATGACGATTTCCTTATATATACCAGTCTATCAAAAGTATGCAGATGACTCCTACGATCACGATTACAAGCGGATGACTTGTATTGACTGAATGCCTGAATCATATCACTATAAATCAATCCCACATTTTCACATTGGTGGTCATCTGTCCCATTTGACTGAGAGATTAACTGGAAACACCAGCAACATCACGAGATGGTGCCGGTGTTTCCACTTCCCCATTCCCATTGAGTCCTAAGGGACTCAATGGGAATGGGGATTTACTGAATTCTGCCTCCGGAATTCCCGGGACACCAGGGTCGTAATGCCCTGGTAATTCTGGGAGTCACGGAGGCGGAATGGTAATACGAGTCCGGTGGTAACCGAGCCGGAAAAACCAGCTGGTTGCCGCCGGACTCGTAATGAGGCCCTAGCAAACTATTCAGGTCCCTGAAAAAACACTCATCCGTGATGCTGGCCGGATCCCAATATATGTTGAGGATTGCATACATAATGCCTTGAAGTATAGCTTTGACCAACAACATAAACTTGTTTGGGGCCGCCCAGAACTTAGAGGAAGACACTGGGCCCAGCTTTTACGGCAATTAATAGGCTCGAAGACGGTCTTCCCAATGCAGATTTCAAAGCAGGATTCAAATGGACTTCATGGTTGTCCCAGATCAAGGGAAGTGTTAACCAAGTCTCCTGTAAAAGGACTACATCAAATTTACTCAGGTTGCTTCGGTCATTATTTAAGAGATGTTGGAATCCACGTGAGTTCCAACTCATGAGAGAAGTTGTGAACTGAACAGTAAGAGAAGCTAGTTAATTCAGATTTGATCTACGCTTACAAGGACACGGCTCAATCAATTGACTTTATTTCTTTACATCACAGCTATCTGGGGGTTTAGTATTTAGAGAATGAGCATGATCCATCTCCAATGGCGGTACAGCCAAACCCCCATCTTCAGAGCTCAACAAGAAACCCAAATCATATGATGAACCCTTTGCCTGCCAGATCAAGTTTTGAACTACTCTAGATTGCATCCATATTCTTACAGCATTTAAACTTAGCTTGTTTATGAATTCAACCAGAGTAAGGTCTGCTGAAGCAATATCCTCTAGCGTCTGGATGTCAGAACAAATTGCCATGACCGCTCTTCGGTTCAAATCGAATTGAGTGGATGGTGATGGTCTACATTATAAAGTCAGAGAGCATAGAGCTGGGCGATGTCTAGCCCTCAAGCACTCCTTCTTCACCTGAGTATTTTTAGGGACATCAGTCTGGCCTACCATTTCCTTCCTGGGTCCTGACTTTAGATTCCCAGAGCATTTTCAATTAAGGACAAAATTGCTTCTGAGAGGTCTGATACGGACCCCAGCTTAACGGACGGAGCAGATTTACCATCACGGGAGGGTATAGCCTCAGCAACAACACCCTCATTACTTCCTACATAGTTTATGCAAGCACAAGTGACTGCTATTTTTGCAGATGATGGTTCGGGTGCACTGGGGCCTGCGGTTACCTCCTTACAAGCAGAAGGGTTTCTATCTTGTGTATTACCAACCAAGCTTCGAGCCGAAATCGAAACTGCTGGTTGTGCGCATGTTTCTAAATGTGGCGGTACATGACCAGCCATGTATGCATCCACCGCTTTCCGAATTTCAACTCTAGAAATCCTCTCATCACACATGGAGTCCCCTACCGAACCCTTGTCCAAGACCGTTCCCTTGAAACTAAGTGCTTGACAATTATTTGCAGAGGCAGTTTTAACTGGCCTCAAATGAGAGACTTCTTTCACTAGGTCATCTAGGGGAGGGTAGGTCAAAGCCTGATCCTGGCTAGATTCAATAAGCCCATTTTTCCTCTTAGCCTGATTCAACAGCAAATATTTTTTTTAATGGCTTGAGAAGCCACGAAATTATTTTTATGAGGCATAGAGATGGCTTTGAGGAACTGTTTAGCAACCGCCTTCCCTGCATGCTTGGGTGCAGGCTGATTTTTAGGAAGTTTTAGATCTTTATTAGTTCCAACAATGTTACCAGTTTGTAGTTTTGGATGTCAAAGGACCCTCCAAATTTTTATACGAGGTCTTGTCAGTTGGAGTAAAAATTGTATAGATTCTTTTAGCCTGAATTGGCATAATAACTGGCTTTGCCCCCTGCAAGCTCATATTCTGCACCGAAGCTAGGGGGGGTGACCGAACTGGGCAATCATAAATAATAGAATTAATACAAGGAAGAGCTCCCACCATCACGTTATTTTGAATCGCTTTGGGCGAAATGCAAGACGGTGAACGCAGAGCAACCACTGGATTTGTTTGACAAGCTACAGAAATCACAAAAGCTTTCATATGCGTGGGTTGCAAAGCAAGTTTTTTTTAATAATGTTTCCCCCTGTGAGAGCATCCTCTGATCTAGTAGATGATATAATTTACCCAGTGAATGAATTGCCAAATTCATGGCTTGTAGGGTGACATCCACCTGCATGTCAGGGTTGCGAGTATGTAAAGATGTATTGGTGCCATGTGTGTGAGTGCGCAGGATGCATGCCTGGGAATGAAGAGACACAGAAACAGACTCAGTAATGCTATGAGAAGCCTCAGAAAACATCACAGGCGAACATGACAAATTATCAGATAAGCACTTGTCCGAGAACACAGAATCATCAACATCTAAATCTATAATGGCAGCATCGCCTACAGAATTCAAAGGACATGAAACAAACGATGATTTTTTTCAAAGCGATTGCCAAGGAGTCTAATATGGCTGTATCTGTTATGGACTGTTCAATTTGCTGGAACTCAGTGGCCCGTGTTGGAGCCGTACTGTCTGACATGAGTGAACAGGGCAACAGAGGTTGTAAGGGATCGAGAGGGGGGTTAAAAGAAAGTTGCTCCCCACTCCCGTGGGTTTGGAGCGCATTATCAAATAATAAACTAAACTAAACTAAACTCCCGACCACTATTGCATTCTGTACGTGTTCCACATCGGACACTCTCTTTGCTCTATGAGCTGACAGGGTGCTCTTACAGAACATACGAATGTCCGCATTCATAAGCCCATTCCTGTTACCTTTTGCTCTCACATGTGTCGAGCATTCAGTGCTGGAGGTCCGTGAAGTGCGAGCGGGGCTCACACTCAGTGGCAGTTTAGCAATCCTAGACGGCATGCCCGTTTTAAGAGTTTGAATAATCATTATATATCGACCTCTCAGCCGCTATTCCGAGCTGGAGCAACCCGGAAGACCTCGCCGCCTCGCCGCCTCGGCAAAGAGGTGCTTCCTAGTGCTTCCCTCGGTGCGCGCGCACTGGTGTGCGTGAAAGGCTGCTCTTGTAGCCTCGCCCTCCAAATGGGCGTGGTTTGGATTTTGCTGCCAAGTAACGCTAATATTTAGCGTAATCAGTTTCAAAAGGACTCAAAATAAAATAAAATAAAAGCGCAATGAGCATGGAACTTCCACTGCTATAATGTATTGGTCAAAAGCAGCGGTCAAATCCGGTATACCGTAAATAATCCACAGGTAAACACAGCGAGGTTCAACGGTAATGGAGTAGAGTCTCGGGTAAAGAGGTTCTTCCTGGTGCTTTCCTTGGTGCGCGCGCGCTGGTGCGTGCGAAAGGCTTCTCTTGTAGCCTCGCCCTCCAAATGGGCCTGGTTTGGATGTATGCTGTCAAGTAACGTTAATATTTAGCGTAATCAGTTTCAAAAGGACTCGTAAATAATCCACAGGTAAACACAGCGAGGTTCAACGGTAATGGAGTAGAGTCTTCGGCAAAGAGGTGCTTCCTGGTGCTTCTCCAAATATTTGTAAGGTTGTCTCACACGCCGAGAAGGTTCAGCCCAGCCAGGGGCTCCAATGGGATATGCGCCAGGTGTTTTTTGTAGAACGGCTCATAAACGATGGTCATCTGTGAGCCACCATCCAGCAACGCTCGCGCCTTTGACCAGCGATGGCAATCGTCATGGTGGCTGTTGGTCCTTCGAGCCCATCAGGTATTGCCCATGATGTTCGGATGCTGCACTTGCTGGTAGTTTTACTTCAGGTGATCTTCCTCTCGGGTGGACTAGCCAGTCTGGCTCGCCCACCGGTGGTGTCACTGCAGCTTTGTGCCCGTCTGGGTGGCGCTGACTTGTTGGGTGTTGCCTCTGCTCGGTCGGAACGTAGTAGTATTGAGGATTCAGGTGTCTACTTCCTGTTCCTCACGGGTGTTTCCCGCAATTGCTTGTGTTGGCCTATTCAAGGCCTGGAACATTGCTGCAACGTGGTTGTAATCTGGTGAGTTCGTGCACATAAGGAAGGTGTGGCCCTCCTGTCCACACCTATGGCAGAACTGCCAAGGCTAAAGCAGTGTGATACGCTGTTGGTTCATTTGGGACTGCCGTGGCTCTTGAGCTCACTGGAAGAGCTGGTTTTCTCTCTCTTGGGGTGGCGGTGTAGAGCCTATTCCGTTCTCTAGTGGCCTGGATGTCATCACAAGTGGTAGCTTGGCCTACACCCTCCGCAGTTGCATCACCTCGATGCTTTGGATCAACTCCTCCACTTGATGTCACAGATCTAACTCCAGGGCAGTGTATGGAGACACCAGTTGACTCAGTAGACTGTACACTGCATCCTCCATCTTGCCCTCCAGATTACGCACCTCTCGGGACAGTTTACCAAAGAGTGGTGATTTGAGTCGTGGCTGCAGAAGTAACAGTGGCAGTGATTTGGCTCTGTGCAGAACCTGTTTCAGCCTGACCAGGTTCAGGCTGTTCAGCTCAATACCCTTCTGTTGCAAAGCCAGCTAAATAATCGGCTCAGTCCTGGCCAGATATTCAGAGAGACGCTCACCCTGTTGGAGGTGGGTAGTGTAGCACTTCACCATCAGCTCCACACTGGACTCAGTGGCTTCAAACACTCCATCCAGCATGTACATGATGTCCTTCACTGTGGGGTCTGGATGTGTGGCACGTAGCTCCTGGGTGACTCTCAATGCAGGACTACACAACACCTCTTCTCCTTGGTCTGTAGCTCTCCAGTCATGTATCGTCTGGTTGATCTGGTCCACCCAAATTTGATATTATTCTTCATCCCTTCACCCTTCAAAGTTCTGTTCTACATATTTCTCGGTGATGGATGCACCCCTGGGTCCCCCTCTTCTGGGCGCTGACCCTCGATAATTTGTACTTTGCAAATCAAACAACAGTTCTTTCTCTTAATGGACTTTGGGTGACGGTTTCATCCGTGGATCTCACGCGTTCGGGCTCAAGCCATTCTCATTCAATGTCCTTTTAAGCAGTTCCAATTGACATCCCTCTCCCGCGTTCACCTTTGACTTAAGACTTTGTCCCTTCTCGTCAGCATCTCACTTCCGGAGTCACACTTGCCAACTTCACCTTTACATTCACTTTCAACGAATTTGGGATTCACTCCCCTTGCTTTCTCATGTAGCAGGGATCACTTCTCTTGCTGTCTTTATAGTTCATAGGTCAAAGGCTTTCAACCATATGGGGATTTTGTTTGACTTCCTGCATGACCACTTTGACCTATCTTGGCGGCTATCCTATGGCCTCCTGGTTTCTGTAGTTTTACTCAGACGGGGATCCAACAGAGCCTCTCGAGTTAACACCCATGTGATGCCAGTTCCCTCTACAATTTTACAGTTCTTTGAAATGTCTTACTTTGCCACTTTGCAACTTCACCACAGCCCAGTTCTAACGGCTGTCTCCTTGACTCACTGGTTGTGATGAACCACTTGGCTTTCCTCGTAACTGAAAGTCAAGGCCGGTACCACGGTAGCAGGAGTTTCCCTCGCTCCTGCTTATCAGCGTTGCCACACTCCATGTGCCATTGACATCTGCTGCAACACACTTGGGCTATTGTCCTCGGTCTAACGTTTCTCTCAGTTGAGGGTTCGCAGGGTTTTGTCGAAAAGGGCAAGGTCGTATTGCTCCTCGTCAGCCTCTCAATATTTGGCACCTTTCTCCTCCTATTGAACTGCCGGAGTCTGGATAGCTGTCTCATCGTGCGGTCTGCCTTGCTCGTCCTGTGCTCTCTTGCTCCACCTTTTATCCCTGTGGGGAAGGGAAAGGGCCATCAGGTGTGTATGATTCTGATCAATTGCCTGACTTTGCCTGACCCTTGTATTGTGACATGTCAGGTAAACTGCGTCGGAAAAGTGGGAGGGGGGCAGTGGTTTTGAATGTCCTATGTGGTGGGATGGGGAAAATGCATTGAAAGAAGGGGGATACCGCGTCTCACCTTTCGGTGTCCCACTCCCAGAGGACCCCCCCATCCAGGTGATACTCCCTCACTGTTCCACCCCCATGAACTAGATCCAATAGAGATGGCCGTGTCCTGCCCACCTGGATTACAGATGCCTGGGATTTAGCCAGGGAGACACCTTCAGGTTTCTCACAAGGGTCTCTGGCGGACATAGGGGCCATACTCAGATGTTGTCACGATGCCCATGTGTAACATGTCCCTGAAAGCATCCGCCATGGAGGAAGTGATCAGTTCAGTGCCTCTATCCTCTGGTGTAGCACTGGCACGCGCTCTAGGCCCTGGTAAGATAGGAGTGTTTACGGGCGCAGCAATGATGGCATCTACACTGCAAATACCAGCATTTCACCGAATAGCATATCCCCGAATGAGAAATCTTAGAAGTTTTTTTTCTTCGAATTTGTTTGGGTAAGTGGTTACATTTTTAAAACATAGATGGAGATGGGGTAAAGGTATATGATAAGGTGGGGGAAGTGGGTGGTGTCTCCCCCTGCATAATAAAAAAAGAAATTCAAAGAATAAAACATTTGAAGATTTCACCATTGGGAGAAATGATTCAGTGAAATCACATACAACCTCTACACCGGGCACTGCAGGATGATGGGGCACATGGCTGGCCAAAGCAGGATCTGGGATAAGCATATGTGGTGTGACTGGTGCACTAGCCTACAACCCTGACCATGTGTTCAATGCTCAGAGAGGATAGGACACTATTGGATCTCCCCCATGGATGGTAAGGGGCAATGCCTCTGGGTCGACTTCCTTCGGCCAATTGCAGACCAGGATACTGTTTCCTGCTAGGCCAGGGGCTTTACCCAGGCATTTAACCTGGCCAGTGAGGTACTCTCAGGACTCTGTCAACCTGAGCACCTGGTGTAGAGGTGTGCTCCAAGGGACGCCACTGATGATAAAGCAATGGTCTGGCTTAATCCCCTCAGCCCAGCTGGCTACATGAAGCTGATCCATGAGGATGGTACCTGTCTGTCAGATAAGGTGGCAAATCCAGTAAAATCAAAACACAGTGATTATAATCCTTTATACAAAACCCTATCCAAAACTTGCACAAAAGAAATGATTGCAAAAAAACGGAAACTTATGCGAGCAAACTATACACTACCCCAGGAAGGAAAAAGGAAGGTAGTAGGTAGGTAGGTAGGATAGGGAGTGTATAGGCACACCAAAGGTGATTTTAGCAGTGCCTCCAAAAAATGTAACGCAGTGATGGTCCAATGCACCTTATTGGGAGACAGGTGTAGGCGGGCACACAATAAACAGCTTAACCTTTCACTTATAACTTGACCCGCCTTTTACCTGTCTCCAAACCCTGCTCTCCTGGGTTCAAGATCACCCCAGTGTACCTCGCTAGGAAGATGGTAAGGGTAGGAACCAGGAGGTTAGGACAGGCAGGGTCCCCAAATACCCTTAAGGAAAAACTCAAGGTTAGAATAACTGGAGCACAAAAGGAAAGGCTAACAAAAGGAATGCTGGTGTACGGTTCTTTTTAGTTAAAAACGTACTTATACACTTTTCCGGTACACCAGCAGGGTTTTGTGAGTTTTTCTATAAAAAGGGCAAACACAAGACACTATATGCAAATTACATTAAACCTAGCAGTTTCGTAAATAAAAAATAATATAAAAAGAGTCCTGGGGGCAGCAATGCTTACAGGCACTTCCCTGCCAATCAAGGGAGTGCTGAAATAATGGCCCAGGCCACAGCAGTGTCAGGGTGCAGAGCGGAGCGCCTGAAACCTTGTTGAAGTGGTTTTCCATTAACCAGCACTCCGCTAACGCCAGCAATTTTTTTTTATTTCATAGTAAAGGGACCCTCGCGTGCACACATATAAGGGTCCCTTACTTTAGGTCATTTTTTATTTCCTGCACGATTTTTTTAAATGATTATTTCAAAATCCCCGGCATGGCTTCACGCGCCCAGGGTCCTATCTTGAATCTCCGACCCGGGGGTTACAAATGCTTGCTAAGCCACTGGAGCACACCGTTCCCCCACAAAGATAGATTTTAGCAGCTTTTGCTGCTGGAAAGCACCACATATCCCCTCCAATATCTCCACCCATCTCAGAATTATGGTGCTGGAAACTGGAGGGGAGAATGCCATCTTTCCACGCTATATTTAGCACATACTCTGAATTAGTCCCCCAGTGGCATTGCAAACATTTCTTAAAAGACAGCCACTTATCAAATGTAAGAACGTTTTCTTAAACTTAAACTAGAAAAGTGGTACTGCAGTCTAAGAAATTCCATATTTATAATGGGGAAAAGTGTGCAGTGGAGTTTAACGGCACTGTTTAACGGAGTTAATGAACGCCTCTTTAGGCTGGTGCAGAAAGGGTGTTCTGGCTTTAGAATACAGTCCCCGCCAGACACAAAGGCCCTCATTATAAGTATGGTGATCCGGAATAAGGGTGCTGGCAGTAACGTACCAGCACTTTTTCCAGCCCGCCATACTACAACAATGCTGATAAGGGCCACAGATGCCCTGGCAGGTCTGCCCTGCCAAGTTTTCAGGCCCCTACCAGCATGGTTCATACATGTCAACCCTACCGATTTAGGCAGGAGACTCACGATTTTTCAGTGAAAAATATTGCTATTTTTCACATTCTCCTGCCTAAAATGATTGTAGCAACAATGCATTGCTATGGGGAAATGTATGGGAAATGTATGTCTCCCGATTTCCCAGACGAAATCTCCCTCCCAGGTGTGTCAGAAAGTTGGCATGTATGATGGTTGTCACTGAGGCACTGGCACTGTTAGCAACGGTGCTGGTGCTTCAGTGAGCCAATTTCCATGGAGTCCTATAGGAAATGGGGATTTACCAATACCGCCGCTGTTTGTGATATCCCGGTGGCACCGGAATATCAGGCGGCGTAAAGGTGTTATCGGGTTAGATAGCTCTCAACCATGTGGGTCGCAAAGGCAGGTGAAAACACCCGATTTTAATTTTGGCGGGTGAGAGGCCCATTGAAACGAATGAGCGTGCAGGAGGATTGGCGGGTGAGTCAGCTGTTTACAAGGCAGGTGACACCCACTAAAAGCATGTGAGTTGAGAGCTATGGTGTTACCCGTAACCAGCCGTCTACCAGCGGTTTTCCGGCAACCATGTAACCAGCTGTCTACCAGCGGGTTTTCTGGCAACCCCGTATTGAGGCCCTAACACATGAAGTCGGCAAGGATGTTGCTATGCTGTAAATACGGCTTCACAGGGTGAGGAGCGCAGTCTTCATTTATTACCGCCACTCCCTGGAGCGGCAGTCTTCATTTATTACCGCCACTCCCTGGAGTGGGTCTTCATTTATTACCGCCACTCCCTGGTTAGCTCAGATTCCTTTGTATCCGGGCAAAGTGCCGTTCTGCTAAGACACAACACTTTTCACCCCAGGATCAGCTCCTCGTCAGTTGGACCATTTCAGCAAGTGCATTATTTATTATGAAACAATTTTTTATCTAATTATGTACAGAAATAGTTTGAGAAAAAAAACCTTTGCAGCACAAAAGCAGACACGGGGCCTGCTCTAAAAAGAAAAGCTTCTATACATCCCACATCTCTGCGCAGCTCTCTAGTTCCCTGTTCCCCCATGACACGTGCCATTAAATCTTACACAGGCCATTTTTGTTTCCTTTTGTAGGACTTGCTGTCTGCCATCACTGTATGCTAGCTGTTTATTAAAACGAGTTTACACATTAGTATTTCTTCCTTTGTGAGGTATTCTTTCTGCGATGACATTTTGCATGAGGTATTTTTTCTGTGTCTAGACTCTAGCTTGGGCAGAATTGAGCCTGGGTGACGTCATAAGGAGAGCCCGCGTGACCGTTGCTCGGTGAGCGCGTGACCCAGGGCCGCACTCCGCTTTCTTGCTAGCATCGCGCAGGGTCGTTCTTCTGCCGCTCGCGGACGTTTCCATGCCGCAAACCAGTCAGGTATGTCGCGAGAGCTGTACAACTGCCTCCCAACCAATCCACAGCTCGCAAATCCATGGCTTCCTGGGAACTGTAGTTCTGGTGACCATGTCCTAATAATTGCATACTCCAGGTATATTGCGACCATTTCTTGTTCCCTGTGTGACATTTTACAGATTTCAAAGCTGATGACATTCTAAGAGGGGGGTGAAGCTCGGGGTCACACACATGCCAACATATCCCATAGTCTTTGTTAGTACAGGCCTAATATTCTTTGCATTCTGGGGATGTATAATGGGAAAAACAGAACTACAAGTCCCACCACGGAGGGAAAAAAGGAATTGCGTATGTTGGGATGTATGGGGTTCTTTGTGTGCCACAGAGCGCTCGTGTTTCAAAATTCAATGCACGAGAGAGCTGGGACTTGTAGTTGTATCTTGTCCATTTAAAATGATGAACTACAAATCCCAGAATTCCAAGGAAGAATACTCCGAACTGGATAGCTTTCTTACAAATGGGATGGGGAATCTTGGGAGCTCTGGTTGCATTACATACATGCCAACATGCTCCAAGTTATTTGGGAACTGCTCATCCAGGCCTCTGCTTTTCTTTGCATTCTGGGACATGTGGTTTTGTGTTCGTGTTATAAATCCAGGACCACAAGTACCAGCATATTAGAAAACCCAGGCTTTAATGACTTACTTGTGATACTAGGGATAACTTGGCCCATATCCACCCATTGCAGAACCCAGGAGCAATTGACACTGTAAGTTACTATGCCAATATACAGAAATTCCAAGCTCAAAAACACGAGGATGCTTTGTTTTGTTGCCCACTTAACATATTAACACACATAGCTTCTATTTCCCAAAGCATGCCTGGAGTTATAGTTTAGAATTACATTGCCAATGCAGTCTTGGGGCATGTTGGGATCTGAGGTGCAGGCTACTATAAATCAAAAACTAAGCTTCTAAAACCCAGTACATGATGGGATTTGCTGCAAATCAGGAACTCTGTGTACTGAACCAGACATTCCCAATTCCAGAGCATGCTGGAGTTATGGGCCTTTGTCCAAATACAGGGCTTCCAAAACGTACACATGCTAGGAGCTGTAGTTCAAGAAGATTCTAGGTAAGGCTACTGCAGGAAACCCATATGCGACATCATGCCTTGGGCTTTCATTCCTCTGCCAACTGCATTCTGGAACTTGTATTCTTTGCTCACTTCAATTTAATACAATGGACTTAAATAAAAAGGTGAATAAAGCTAAGGACTGGGACATGGTGTCCTCAGTGATATGGAGTGATCTGGTAACCTTAGTTCTAAGTGATCAAGCACCTTCCATTGGTGTGCTCAGAAAGCCCCATGGAAGTGCTGGATTTCTTATGCACCTGCATTATCACCCTGCATGTCTCAGTTGCTGCTCAAATTCATCCAATCGTAATTTTTATCCGTGAAAAAGGTCATCATGAGGCCACAGTTTGCAGGACCTTAGCAGAGAAATTCATGGAATATAAGGCTCTTAAGATTCCCCATTCCACGCATGAGTAGGTGATCCGGTCCTGTTTCTTTTTTTGCATTCTGGGACTCGTAGTCCTGCATTCAAAGTCTCAGAATGCAAAGACTAAAGCTAGGCCTTAGACCTATTCACACATGGCATGAGAGAAACTTGAGAGCCCAGCGAAAAGCAAACCACATGTTGTAACCTCTAAAGGATTAGAAAAGTATGAAGTGAGTCTAAATTTGCTGCAGAACAAATAACCGTAGGCAGTGGATATACTCCTCTGAGATATTACCCGAATGTCTGAGTGACCTCCTCACGCATATGTCTTGTGTGGATGGCCTAGGAGAATCACAGGCCAAAGTTGCTTTTGATGCCTTAACATAGTTTCCAACGTGGCCCATTCCAATCTGTAGGTGCTTATCCAGTTTTTTTCTTTGCATTCTGGGGCTTGTAGTTCCATGTTTGCCATTATAAAACTCTGACTACAAGTCCAAGAATGCAAAGAACATACCAGGACTAGATAAGCACCTACAGATTGGAATGGATCATGGTAGCAGCTATGCCTTAACATCCTTCTGAGAATTGTTCTGATTACTTACCGGTAATCTTCATTACTCCTAGTCCTACTCTTCCTCGTCACAGTACTTACCTCATGAGGCACCCGCCTCCGACACAGGACCTTCTTCTATTTCTTCTTATTTCTATAACTCCTCTCCCACACCCACGTCACTTAGTTTCATATTACCAAGCCGTAGCATGGGACCTTCCCCGCAGGGAGGGTGAGGAGGGTCGTCAGTACTGTGACGAGGAAGGGTAGGACTAGGAGTAATGAAGATTACCGGTAAGTAATCAGAACATTACCTCCACGTCCACTCTTCCTCGTCCCAGTACTTACCTCATGAGGTATACCAAAGCAACAAACGGGGAAAAAGGTCCCAATGAGACACAGAGTCAAAACAGTGCAGAAACACACACCTTTAATAACTCCAATATTACATCCCCACAGACAAAACTCCAACCCCGAAGGAACCAACCCCCGAGTGGGAGACATTCAACCTATAGTGGTTGATGAAGGTGCTCTGATCAGCCCAAGTGGCAGCTCTATATATCTCCTGTAGAGAAACCCCCCTAGCATTGGCCCATGAGACCGCCAAACCTCTGGTGGACCGCCCCTGAACGTGCGCAGGCACAGGCAGGCCCGAAGCCACATAGGCCATGGAGACCACAAGACGGATCCATCGGCTAATGGACACTACAGATGCCTTACGCCCAGCCCCAGCCGGGCCAAAAGTAATCAGAAGACTGTCAGAGCGGCGGAAAGGGGCAGTTCTAGCCAAGTACTCCAACACCGCCCGCCGCACATCAATGCTATGCCAAGCCACTTCCTCTGGCGTTTGCGGATTTTGAAAAAAGGCAGGGAGAACCAGATCCTGAGAGGTGTGAAAACGAGAAACAACTTTAGGGAGAAACTTCGGATCACACCTCAGCACCACCGAGCCTGGCAGAACCCTCAGGAAAGGGGGGTCACATAACAGAGCCCCAATCTCCCCAAGCCTACGGGCAGAAGTTATGGCAATCAGAAAAGCAGTCTTCAGCGTCAGATGTTTCATATCAATTTCGGAAATGGGCTCAAAGGGAGGCCCTTGAAGAAACTTTAAGACAAGAAGGAGATCCCAAGGAGGAAGCCCCTTATAAGTACAAGGACGGGAAGAAGAAAAACCCCTGAGCAACTTCCCCACCAACACCTCCCCATCCAAGTGCTCATCAGAGTCCCCCAAAAGGAATTTTATGGAGGCCCACTGAGAGCGAAGCGTGGAAACCGCCAGGCCCTTGTCAAACCCATCCCGGAGGAATTGAAGGATAGCGGGGAGGCCAGAACGCAGGGGTGGAATCCCAGACCGCCCACACCAGTCCCGGAAATGGCTCCAATGTCTGCCGTAAGCCTTCAGAGTGGAGGGTCTAAGAGCATTCATTATGGAATCCACCACAGGACCAGAAAACCCCTGAGATATCAGCCTAGCCCGTGCAATATCCACACTGCCCATTGTATCTGGCGGACCCCCAACCGTAGCTCCCCCAGAAGGGGACAAGGCCACTTCGGAACCAGCCAAGGCTCCTGGCACCGAAGCTCCAACAGAGAGGGGAACCAACTCCGGCGGGGCCAGTACGGAGCGAACAACAATACAGTCACCCTGGATATTCTGATGCGCTGAACCACCCGAGGCAGAAGAGGAATAGGTGGAAAAGCATAAAGGAGACCCTGAGGCCACTGCACAGAGAGGGCGTCCACCCCCCACGCACCCTCTGTCTGAAAACGAGAGCAGAAGAGGGGAACTTTTGCTGAGGCTGGAGACGCAAACAGGTCCAGAATAGGGGTCCCGAACCTGACACAGATCTCTGCAAAAACCTGGGTCGAGAGGACCAGTTCCACCGAGGAGGGAAACCGGCGGCTGAGTAGATCCGCCCGAACATTGTCCACCCCCCTGATATGTGAAGCCACCAGGGACACCAGATGTGATTCCCCCCAAGCACCTATCTGAGCTGCCAGGGCATTCAAGGAGCGGCCGGAACCCCCTTGGCGGTTGACGTAAGCCAAAGCTGTCGTATTGTCCGTCCGGACCAAAACTGCCCGGCCCATCAGCAACCTCCTGAAGTACACCAGAGCCCGGAGAATGGCACACAACTCTCGCCAATTGGATGTCCGATGGCTCTCTTCCGGATCCCACAACCCCTGAGCAGCGAGGACTCCCAACGTAGCTCCCCAGCCCCTTCCACTGGCGTCGGTAGTAAGTGTGGTCACAGGAGGAATGATCAGGGACACCCCAGCCCGTAGTTTCGGAACCCTCAACCACCACTGCAGGGAGACCCGCAGCGCCAGAGACACCGGAATCAAAGCCTCGAAAGCTTGAAATGAAGGGAGCCAGTGGGAGAGAAGGTAGGACACCAGGGGGCGTAGATGAAGACGGGCCCAGGGAACTAGAAACACGCAAGAAGCCATGTGCCCCTGCAATTTCAGCAATAGGCGGGCCGGGACATACTGCCTCCCGAGAACCCTGCCCAGAACAGTCAGCAAGCGACGGACCCTCTCCAGGGACAGGAACACCTTCCCCATCCTGGTGCAAACCTGTGCACCACTGAAAACTAGATCCTGAGAAGCCTCCAGTTGGGACTTCTGCCAGTTCACCAGGAAACCCCAGTCCTGTAATGCCTGGCAGACCAATCGGAGATGAGAAATGACAGTCTGCCGGCAGGACGCTTTGACCAACCAATCGTCCAGGTAGGGAAATATCTGAATGCCCCGCAGATGTAAGTGCGCCACCAGGGGAGCCACCAGCTTGGTGAAAACTCTGGGGGCAGATCGCAGTCCGAACGGGAGCACCCTGAACTGAAAATGTCGGGATCCCACTGCAAAGCGGAAGAACTGCATGTGCCAGGGACGGAGAGCCACATGGTAATAAGCGTCCTGGAGATCCAGAGATGTCATCCAATCCCCCTTTATTAACATCGGAAGAATGTTCTGTAAAGTCTCCATCTTGAAGTGTTCCTTTTGGACGAAGCAGTTCAGGGCTTTGAGGTCCAGAATTAGACGGTACTTCCCCGAAGGTTTGGGGACCAGGAACACCCGTGAGTAGAACCCCTGACCCTGCACAGGGAGAGGAACGGGCATGATGGCCGCCTTCAACACTAATTCGGAGAGCGCGGCGTCCATGGCCAACCTCTTGAGCCGAGACCTGGGAACCACAGTCCGAACCATGCAATGCTGGATAGGAGGAGACAGGAAATGCACTCGATACCCCCATCGTACTGTGTCCAGAACCCATGAGTCGGAACACCACCTTTCCCATACTGGAAAAAACTGCCGGAGCCGCCCGCCCACCGGCAATTCCAAACCGTCAGGACTTAGGTGCCGGGCCAGGACGTGAAGAGCGTGGAGGACCCCGACCCCTTCCTAGCCCTCCGAAAAGAATGTGATGAGGAGCCAGGAAAAGACCTGCTGGTCACTGGAACAGCCCCAGAGGAAGATTTCTTGGCTGTTGAAGGAGGCTTGTCAGCATGTTTGTGCGCCCTAAAAACTTTGTGCACCTTATCCTCAAGGCAATCACCAAAAAGCCTGGACCCAGTGAAGGGAAGTTTCAGGGCAGCCGCCTTCTGAGACCCATCAGTCTTCCAGTCCATTAGGTGCAAATGCCTCCTGGCAGATATACCAGCCCCCATGGCTGAACCACGCACCCCATCAAAAGCCAGATCGGCCAAAAACTCAACCTGTCTCTGCATGTCTGTAAGCAAAGGGGCACAATCAGAGCCTTTATTGACAGCCTTTTTCAACTCCCTGAAACCATTCAACACTGTTTCAGCTGTGTAGGAACCATAGATATTTGCTCGAAGGGCCAGATGCGCCCCTGCATGAACCTTCTTAAGGCCGGAATTAACTCGGCGGTCCACTGGATCCCGGACGGCCGCCTCCTAGGCCGACATAGAGGAGCGACCCACCAGGCTGGCGAGGATAACGTCGACCTTAACTGGATCAGACAGCAAGGTCTCGCCCTTCAAAGGGTAAAGTTTGGACATGAAGCGGGGCATTGCAATCTTCTCCGGGTCATGCCATTCCCGGAGGATTTTTTCCCGGATATCGGAAACCAATGGCAACCCCTTCCTAGGTGTATGCCTATACTGGCGAATAGAAGGGTCGGCCCCCTCCACCGGCACCAGGGGCTCTGAAAATCCCATGCAATCTCCAACTTGAGCCAGCACCTCCTCCACTCCCTCTCTGTCCAGATACTTCCCTTCAGCATCAGCCAAAGAGGAACAAGAAGAGGCCGATGACTCAGCGCCAGAAGAAGAGGAGGATGAGGAAGACAGACGCCTGCGCTTGTGTCCATGAGCATGTGTGCGACTCCCTCTACGATGCTTAAGCAGCTTCTTCAAATCCTTTCTGGTCAGGGAAAAATGCTTAGCCTTCTTCTTTCTCTTTCTGTGTAAATCAGGAGAAGAGGAAGACGAAGAAGAAGAAGATAGGACCAGATGCCTGCTCTTTGCAGAATGTTTTCCCATGTTGAGTAAGCCCAAAAACAGTGACCAAGGAAGCCTGCTTCACCAAAGACCCCTGCACACTGAACCAAGGCTCCACATACAAACAATTGCTAACGTGCCTCTCCCACATTCAAATAGAGGCCAGAAAGAACAACAACCAATAGGAACAACATCAATTAATTCCTATGGCAACATGCCCGCAGCACCAGAGGAGGAGCCCACCCTCCTCTGGAGCACGTGGCTCAAATAAGAAAAAGGAGCCGCCAATCCGTGCACAGCCGCCCATGCAGCATGGCCATGCAACAGGAAAAACATGCCCCCCCTTCTCCTTACCTCAACCCGGGTCCGTTCTCCCAGAACCCGGGCCACGATGCCCTGCGCTGGCCAAAGCCCAGCAGAAACCAGGCAAGGCAGCCTGACTCAACCGGGTCCCAAGCCCCGCAGGGAACCCAGGACTCTTGCCACACCTGAAGGAGCCGAAGGCCCCGCCACACAGCCCCACCAGGGGGCCAGCATTCGGAGCTCCCCAGCGCCCCGCGCCAGGAAGAAAAAACAAGCCCAACCTGCCAGAGGCAGGAAAAATTAAACTAAGTGACGTGGGTGTGGGAGAGGAGTTATAGAAATAAGAAGAAATAGAAGAAGGTCCTGTGTCGGAGGCGGGTGCCTCATGAGGTAAGTACTGGGACGAGGAAGAGTGGACGTGGAGGTAATGCCATAGACCACAAAGCAGTGAACAAAGTGAGCAGGAACGGTTGGGAGAGGTGTGCCACTACTTTCATTTTTTTCTGTTTTCCATTCCTCAACTTTTTACGACCATTGTCACCATTCTATATAGAGGATTTGTCCATTCATGTCCCTGTGCAAGTGGGAAGTTGTAATAAGAGCCTTAGTTACTAATCACTTGGACTATTGCAACGCCCCGACTGCAACACCGTGTCACATGTTGGACTATTCTTCCGACTACCCTCTCCCCTGCCAATACCACAGTTCCACTACATTTCTGGTGACTGCCCTTGGGTGGTAGCGGTGCACAGTGTAAATCAACATAACATAAGACTTCTAACTGCCGCAAAGACAGAATCGTATGCCCAAAAATGCTTTCCCTAGAAAGAGAGATTGACAAAGCCTTGTGTACATCAGAATAGCGCACAGGTTCTTTCTCTAGTGAAGAATCATTCATAAAAAAGCTAAAAGCACTATATGTTGAGTCAAGCGAAATACCAACGCTACCTTGAATGGCAATTGGGACTGGGGCCCAAGACCAGGATGGCTAGCAAGAGGTTGAACTTGGGTCTATGAACTTGAACTATGGGTCCTGAAGCTTCAGGAAGAGTAATTCACCAACTCTAAATGGGACAGGGGGAGCCCAATCACCCCCAGGGCATTACCATTTGTACTTTTGCACTTCATCCAACCCTGTGGGAGTACGTGTTAGAAGAGTCCAGATGGACCATCCTGATGACTTCAACAACGACCAAGAAATAAGTGCATGGCTGTATAATCCCAGAGACTGAGTAACTGCGTTGCTCCCAAGAAGGCAGAGCTGAACTAGGGGAGAGATTTAAAACCAGAGGAAAGGTCGACTGATTTATTAAAACCTCAACCCAACCAATGGACTCTGTCATCCGCTGTTATTCCCCGAAAGAAGCATGTTTTCCCCTGGCTACTCTAGTATGGGTACTCTAGGTACTTCAGAATCATCCAGGTAGATTTGAGGGAGCGCAGGGAGAACCACCCGGGGTCGCGTCAAGAAAAGGGTGGCTCCACCTGGTCCTCAGTTCCCCAGCCTCTCTCTATGGGTGACAAACGGGTAACTTTGCAATAATATGGTCTTCCTGCTAGGCTATACTCCTTTGATCCAGAGCTCAGTGTTGTTGATCTGAATCGTGCATCATCAGCCACGAATGCTCACATAAGAATATCTAACTTGATTGATCATGAGGTTCGGAACTTCAGAACCATTGATTAAGCTGAAAAAGCTTATGAGCTACTTAAACCCCATTAAGTGCTAAGCACAAGCATCATTGTCCTGAATTCCCGTAATGAATCATTATAGGCACCGTCCACTTTCAAAGCTAATTCATATCCCAGCTGTCTACCATTAGAAGTATGCAAAGAGTCCAACTTCCCAGATCCACGTTCAGGTCCAAGGCCATCCACCAGTCCTTTTTGTTGGATGTTGTGATGGTCACCAATGGAAGTCCTGGATCTGCCACTGACAACAGGTGCACAGGAGCTAAACACCCTGCTGGTTTGTTTTCAAACTTGCTAGTGGCACTGGGACTTGCTTGTCATAATTTCACAAGGATGGATCCCAGGTTGAAGTGTCCATAAGAGTTACTAAAAAAACAGAACCTCATTCCCATCTTAAGAACTCTGCATGTAAATAGCCAGTGTGGCAGGAGGAGACTATCATGTCTTCTCCTCAAGATGCCATAGTGTGCATTATGCTCTTCAATGTATTGTTGATCTTTCAGTAAGTCAGTTGTTTTGGGGGTGGTACGCAGTGGAGAGCATGCAAAACAATCCATACCTTTCCTTTGTTGTTTTCATGTATGCTAACATGCTAATTGAAGCCCAACCCAAAATGATCTTCTTGGGGAAACCCACATAGGAGCTAATCTCAATCAGGACATCTCATTTCAAATGTGCACATCTAGCAGTCATGCACCCGTGGTAATTCCTTTTCAGTTGCATGGTCAATGTAAGGGACAACATCAGAGCAACTGACCAGCAATGTACTGTCCGAAATGAGTCGCACATTTTTCCCTGCTCTCTAAATCCCATTCATCACACTGATCCCTATTCCGGAAAAGAAAATCCATTCTTTTTTCAATTTTCCCTGGTTCTTGTGGACTCCATGAAGAATCTGTTGTAAACCATCTAGCTAAATTTGGTGCTCATGACCTGTGGCTCTTTTAGTAACATCTTTTCTCTTTTTTCTTCCTTCAAGGCTTGTAAAAACCATGCATTCTCTCTTTCAGGGATTAGGACGCTTTCCACCCATCCAACATTTGCGTTTCATCAACCTTATTGCACCTCGACACCTTTCAAATGCTGCTTTCAAAAGTGCAGTCGGGTAGGTGTGGGATAACATCTCGGCTGCTTCTGAGCTGATTGGCCAGTAGCATGTCCCATGGTGCTAGCTGACCTTTCGGAGACTAGAGGGTTGATGGTGTCAGTCCCAAGCTCTTTCCTGGCTCACATCCTCTTAGAAGATAGATCAGCAGTGTTGAGGAAGAAATCCGTCTCACTGGTTTATCTGAAGAAGGCAAACGGGTGATTTTTATTAATGGGCTTGCAAGTCAAGTAACGCAGTATAGCAACCCCACAAATCCCCCCTAACTAACCTAACCCTCCATCCAGGGTCGGTATCTTTATATTTCCATGGTCTCCTGATCATAGATAATTCGAGAAAATCTCCTCCTAGGCCTTCCAGCACGTTCGTCCTGCCTCTGTAAGGTTAATGAGACCATTAATATAGCAAAGTGTCCGTCGTTTCGGTCCGTGAAAGAACATGACACAATTCTATTTCCAGAAAAGGCCTTCTGGTCCTGCTGTATGTGTCCCTTGTGTTGCTTCTGATCGCCTACTTTGCTTTCACTTGTCACTCCTACACAATGATGATGAAATGCATCTCACCGTGGTTGGCACACTGAGTCAATTCAGTGCTATCTTGGACTGCTTAGACGCCATTGGCACAGGGAGTGGAATAATTAGCTGAAACAGGGCGGAGGGGAAATCAAAGTTCTCAAACTTGGGAGTCCCAAGAACCATTTATTTTTTTAACATCATCCTGCCAAAATGGTCATAGCTGCTACATAACTCTCTGTGAGGATTATTTCTAAAAGCAGTGTTTTTTCAGCCACAGAAATTACGATACATTCCGCCTTTCTACCTAAGGAGCATGTGTACGAGTATTGTAAAGAAACTGCACCATTAGCGCTAAACTAGCAGCATTTCCGCCCCAATCGCTTGCACCCTCATCTGTCTTCACAGACCCTCCCCCACTACCCCCATCTTTTCCTCCTTCTCTCTCATCTCGCCTCCTTAATTCTTGAAGCTTCTTGCCTGCAGCTGTCATTCGGGAGCCCCAACAGGGCTGCCTTTTTTTTTTATAATGCAAGCATTTAAATTCTAAGCTGGTTGAACTGGATGTGTAAAGGTAAACTGTTTCTCTATACATTAAAATGGGTGCCAGTACTTTGAAAAAAGTTAAAGAAAGATACTTTCAAAGAGAAATTGTCTTGTTGAAAGATATTTTTCGGGGAAATGGCACTGCTGTTTCTGAAATGCAGATAACTACAGAAAATGTGTTCTGCTGTTTCCTTGTCTATTTCTGAAATCAGATTGCTCGAGAATCCAGTCAATAACAGTAGTTATTGTCTGCATTCTGATAAGCTCAGAGGAGGTCAGTAATGACCTCTGTGTGCTAATATCCCATGTTTGTGTCCTTGCTATGTCAGTGTTCTCTGCGCTCCAAGTAAAGACGTATCTCCATGGAAATGGCAGGACGCCTCTTTCCTCAATAAGTATAAACAGACCGCTTCTAATTAGACAACATCAGAGTTGCTTTTTCAAGCGTTTCACTGTCTTTTTCTGTGTATCTTGTGGCTCGTTTCTGCTTTGTGCAGCTATCTTAGTTGCTTGTAGCCTGTGCGAACAGATACTAGTACTATAATTACTATCTAGTTTAATGTTGTCATATGATGGCAGCAATACAGCCCTACCAGTATGTGCCGGAGTATTCCAAAGCGGAATTAGTCGAAAGAGAAAGATGTGGAAATGATGGGGCTTCGGACGACAGTTGGGAGGACGAATCACCGGATCAAGTGCTTGAGCCTAGTCGAATGGACGACGTCTCCACCTGGTGTACCTGCAATCGATGCAGGGTCATGCCAACCAAGGAGGAGAACTGCTGCTGCTGAGAAAACTCTGGATGCTCTGCCTACACATTAGAAGACACACCACCGATATGCGTTATCGAGCTGCATGACTTCAGGGCAGCCTGCCTCGCAAGGTCTGTGTTTAGGATTATGATGGTGCTTATGCACGAACTTTGCGCAACAGTTTGCCCTCGCAATCCAAGTAACGAGTAAGTATACTCTAGATGTGATGTCACTTAGGCCACTGAAATTTCATGTTTGTCTCATATTGTAACTTGGATCTATCACCGCCAAATTAATGTAGTCTTGCAATTCTGTACATCACTCACGATTTGGGGAACTCCTAGTGGTCATCTTATGTGTCTTTCACATACAACCAAGAAACAATATTTCTCTGTGCCCCAAACATTACGGAATGCATAGCTGTTCACTTTTGTAATGTGTCTACACTTTAAAGCACGAGTTGATTGATCTATGAAGTAACATTTGTACTGTCAACTATGCCATAGGATACAAGATTGCATTTTCAACTAAAGTTTGATACTTATCATATTCATTTAAATGCAGTTTGTATCTTTCTCTTCCACAGGTGGTACAGGCTTGTGGCCTATCGTGCATTTACATGGTGGCTTCATGGGAGGCTCAGATACCGCGTTCGACGAGTAATACCTCCATGTGCCATTAGAGCCACATTCCCAACTGACAGCGGTCAGTACAGGGGATTTTCCCACACCGTGCTGCAACCCAAATTATACAATGTGTAGTACATTTGTGCTATCAACATCGGCAACAAAATAAAACACAACTGAACTTTTATGAATAGTTGTTTCAATTTTTCACGGTCCCTTGTCCTGGCAGGGCGGTAATGGCCAAGGTGACAAACAGCACTTACACTTCAAAGGTATCTTCCGTTCAGCGGACATTGAACACATGGTCTAGCCAGACCCTGTGTCTACTGGCACTCATTCACATACCCTACCACTTTTCTAATTCTTTATAAACCCCTTTATATTTATGCTGAGAACATCTGCGAGCACTGAAAGTCAGCTCGTGATCGCGCTACCTGTTCTCCTGCTACTAACTACCCTGCTAGCTGAATCTAACTGTTGGTCAAGGTAAGGGCAGGTCACATAATCTTAATCATCTCTTTTTGATTTCTATTTCTATTTATTTTGATCTCTATTTCGAACAAATGAACCCAGTAGTGTAATGTTCGTTCATCTCATTGCCTTTACCATTGTCTTCTGTTTAATTTGTTCTGTTCTCGATATATAGCAAATGTCATCAGTGTAAATTGGGATAGAATTGCATCCTTCAAGGACCATGTCTATAAGCGTGTTTCCTTTTGGTGCATGAAAGTACATTCAACGGACGAGTAACACGTTATGATTTGCGTCACATGAATTAATTCTGTAAGAAAGTTATCCTAGTGTATAGTTGAATTTGCTACACAGGTTTTGCTTATGTGACCAAAACAAACATTGCATAGAAAAATTATGATATAATTCCATCTTTCTACGCATTCACGTAAAACATTTGTGTAACTGTGTATTTTTTTTATTTTTTTGGGCGGTTGCCGTTTACAAACCTAAGGGCACAATAATGCATACATTCTCGAGGAATATAGATCTAATAAGAGAATGGGTCAGATATTGTGGATTTGCGCCGGGCAAGCTTGAAAGTAGAGCCCAGGATGTCTTGGGGGACTTGTAGGGCGATCGATTCTGCAGCCTGCACTTTACCACGGATATGTACGACCAATCACAGTACACAAAGAAACATCAATCCAGAACGGCTCGTAAATTTCTCCCAAATACAATTCCAACTCTATTCATGCACACGCTGGACCAGTTGAGTCCCGGATGATCAATTAGCTGTAGGCATGGGGTTACTGAACAGGTAACTTACATGAGCGGATTGGTGCTTTCAGTGTAAATGTTTCTTACTAAACCTTGCATATTTTACCATAACCACTTTGTGACAATACACTGAAAATGAAGGAGCAAGATTCTGCATCCATTTCTTTTCAGGAGTCAACTTTGAGCGCCTATCGAGTAGTTTTATTGTGTTTTTCGATTACGGGAATGTATTATGCATAGAATTTTAAATAATATGAAATAGTTTACGTATCCTATCATTTTTTTACTTAGATATTTATAGTACTGTGTTTTAGCAAATTTTTATTCCCCAAAATTAGTGAAGCTGGGAAAATTGAACAAATGTCTATTGTAAGGACATTCTCTGACAAACGGTTCAGGCTAGCTGGCGATGGACAGTGTGACAGCCCCGGATTTTCAGCAAAGTACTGTACATACCACTTTCAGAACATGGAAACTAAAAAAATTGTGAGTTCGGTGGTCGTGCAGGTGTCCGAATGTAAATCCTCAGTGGCCATGGAGAAACATGGTTTTATAAAATCCCTCGAAGATCTCCAATTTAGGGGAATGCAAATAGACCTCATAGCCACCGACAGACATGTTTCTATAGCCAAGGCCATGTGTCATGGCCACAGGCCCCAGGAAACAAAAGCCACACCATCTAGTGATTGGGGCAATGGGTCAGTTGACTCATTTATGTCTCTTTGGGACCCATAAACGCAGGGGCCCAGGCTGGACTCAGTCCTGGCGCCTTTGGCGCCAGGCTCATATAGAGATGTGAGCAGGACCACTTTATTTCAGTTCAGGAGTGCTTTTATTTTACAAGAACTTTCCAGGAGCTGAAAGCCTTTATTCCAGAGAACATCCTCTTGGGCTGACTCATCGGGTGTGGCCGGCAGGCTGGACCTGGTGGGCGTGGCTTCAGAAGCTCAGCTATACAAGCTGCTCCATCCTTAAAGCTGGTGCTTCGCATTAACTGTGCACTTGCGTGCCGGTCAAGTGGCACAGCGAGTAGAGCGCTCGCTTTGACACCCGTGCAGAGCCTGTTAACGCAGGTTCGAATCCCGGCGGGGCCAAACTCAGCCTTTCATCCTTCCGAGATCGATAAATGAGCACCACACACCGTGGGTAATAATAAGCAGCGCTCGGATACCTGAGGGTTTGTAGCGCTATATAAAAGCCTAATTATTATTATTATTTTTATTATTAACGTGACGCTCACCGCAGCTTGGACCAGTTTACTTACCTTTTGAAACCAGGCATTCTCCTGCATACTCACCTCCAGGAAAACGATGCTTCGTCGCTTTATCTCCTGACATCCAGTGATCTTGATCCCGACGTTTCAGCACCGCACTCTGCATCCACAAACTTGGACCCTGTGAAGAAGAAGAAATACAAGGTTAGAACATCCGTCCTAGGGCAGCGCCGTGCCCCCTAGTTTACAACTTACCAGCTACTGTACCGCTGCAGCTTCGTTCCTCATTCCCTCCGGCTGCCGCTTCGAGCTCTGCAACTTCTGCCGGGCCGGCAACATCACCTGCAAGGGAAGAAAGCAAAAGAGCAAACATCAAAAGTGGAACGGATAGCAATACATGACAACGAACTTTACAATACAACAAAAACAGACGAGGAAAGACAAAGGCAAACAGGAACACTTACCTGAATTATAGTGGCTTAGTCGCAGCAGGACTGGACTACCACGTGCAAGGGACCATAGAAGGAACTCGGTCCAGATCATACAAGCGCCCCAGCTAGAAGAAGCAGGACGGAGTGCCCGCCAAAACTAATCAACAGGTGAGCTTTCCAGGGACAGTGCATCCCACGGGTACCACGGTTTTGGAGAAGGGGTCTGGAAGGGAATCAGACGCACAAGCTGGCATACTCACGCCCCCTATTCTCCACGCAGGAGCAGTCCCGAGCAGCATCACCTTTTACCACCAGTCACCACATAAGCGCAGAGGGCGAAGTCGGACCTGAGTAACCTCACCCCCGGGAGGGCTGCAACCGTGCCCCAATGCCTCCGCAGAGACCAGGTGAGCGTAACACCAGTTTCCAAACATTCGCCATCAATTTGATGTATTGCATGTTCCCAAATCAATAAAAAAATCACAGCTGCTGGTAAAAAAAAAAGTGTTCTGAAAATATTTTGCAGTGGTCCCAGTCTTTGAGCAACCATCTTTGGTGATGCTCCAAAACTTGTGATAGGTCTATGGAAATGACGCTCATTGATGCACCACTGTGCCAATGTCCACTCGTGGACAGAAAACCTACATTTTCACCAATGTGCACATGGACCGTTATCGGAGAAACGCAAGAAGAAGTGGTTGGTTCCATCTTCACCTCCACACAAAGCTCTTGAGAAGATCGTATTTGATAAAAGTCTATCAAGAGATCTGAAGGGACTCAAAGAATTCTGTCACACAGGAAATTTGGAGGTGTTCCACAATATGTGCCTAAAGTACAGGCCCAAGAGATTGCATTTTGGCATAGACGGGATGCAATATCGAACACTACTATCAGTTTTAGCGCATAACGAGAACATAGGGAGAGAACAATCGAGACCTGCAGGAATCTTTGGGATGCTTCGTTACACAATGGCCTTTGCAAAAAGAAGCAAACAATGGGTGGTCAAGCCAATATACCAGGAAATGGAATTTGATTTTGGGAAAGATCTCACTTTGACTGAGTTGGACATGCATACTCATGGAATCACTCATGATTTTGTTCCTAGGACACATACATTGCCACAAAACATTGTAAACGTGTCCTGTCCACTGAAAGCAGTCCTCGTGCAACAGTTCAATTCCCGGTTCAAATGATTAGCTGCTATTTATATGCTCAACAATGTTTATACGTTGTACATAACCAATGGAAATCTATTGAACTTGAATTTCAAAGCTATTAAAAGTATTAATGTCTAAATAAAGCGTCCAAATTGTCTTTTCAAATGTATCCTCTTTGTCAATTGTCCAAATTGTCTATTCAGTTGTATCCTCTTTCTCAATTTCTTTTTGCAAGAAGTGCCTGTTGGAGGATGCCATACAGTGTAAATCTGTGCTTTCACGGTCCCATCTTTCGTCAAGCTCTTGTGGGTCCTTCACTGATTGGGGGCTGGTCAGATGGGTCAGCATGAAAGCAACTGTGGGGTCGCAGGTGCCTTAGCAAGCACATGTCCAAATTGCTGAATAAATACACATCCAACTAAGGAATGAGACCTAGGCTAGATAACAAATTTGGCATACAAGAACTACTGACTGTAAGCAAAACAACACATGAAAGGGGGCTGTTGTGAAATATGTGCATTCTTAACTATATGTTTTAATGGGGGCATGTGTTAGGGGTCATTGCTATCAGATGCCTTATCAGAAGGGTAGATCTTTGATGTGCGGCCTTTGGAGTCTAACAATTTGAAACACAGTGGGGATAGGTGTTAGTGTTACCAAAATATATGACCACTCCAGATTAGGTATATGGGTGGTGAATTCAAGGTGGTGCGGGGGTAGGGTCTGGGGAACAGATACATTCAAAGGGAACAGGGGTCATGGGCTCAGGGGACTGTGGCCTGGCACGAAGGGCTGGAGATGGCATGAGTCAGTCAGCAGCGACGGATTGTGCACAAAGGTTGGAGCAGGGCTTGGTCTGCCATTCTCGTATGAGCACATTTTGTCAGGGCTTGAGACTCGCTACTTGCAAAAATGAATAGCTGCATTGCCGTGAGAACAGGAGACGGGCTGAACTGACAGTTTGTGGGGGCTGGCTGTGCGAGGCGCTGGGAGAGTGAGCAGTTCACCAGAGGGGCAGAGGGACTCTAAAAATAAGGCATTTGGAAGTAAACAAAACGAGGTTCAATACATACACATTGAAACATGGGTGATGCAAATAGGTACAGGAGTGGTGGTGGTGTCTCTCACCTTAGCTTAGACGTAATTTGACCGGTACAAGAATGGTTCAGGGGGGCAGGTTATACCGCCTCTCCTCCAACATTTGCTAGTGCGCGAGAAGTTCAGTGGAGATTGAAGGGCAATTCTATTTATGACTTGTGAGTGTGTCACGTTATCCGCAGAGCACATTCCTCCTCAAAAACAAGGCCCATGCAGATGTGACAATGGGGAGGACACTAACTGGAGCTGTTTCCATAAAATAAGTAAATCACTATAAACTTTGCGCGGCATTGGTGGATGCCAGCATACAATTTGTTTCTTTTTCGAAAATATTTCAAATGCCACGTTGGTCTGCAGGGCTAATTGCTCCCATTGGAGTGAAGGTCACCATGTTTTTTTGCTTGTGAGCTGTGCACACCCACACATCATACACTGTATGTTTCTGATTTGTGGCTTGCCTTCACCAAAAGCAAACTTAGCTTAGGCACTTCTAAGCAGGGTCGATTGTTTTTCGTCCTTGGAAGAAAGGGAGGATTTGCAATGGAATGAATGAAGGGAGGTGTGTTATACCGTCAAATATGGTTCACCATTCCAAAACTGCACAAAGAAAATGTAATTTCATTTTATGTTACGCTCAACGGGTATCCACGGGGACGCCACATGATACTGGATGAAAGATTGTGCGCTATCCCAGACACCTCTCTGCTTGGTTGTATGCCAGCTGTTGGGTAGCGCCTATGACAGGAGAACGGAGGGTTAAGATAATGGGCCCGTAATGGGAGGACTAGTTGCTTCACTGGTCCATGTGCCCATGTGTCGGGTCCAGACCAGCTCTGACTCCGACTCTGCTTATTGTGTTCAGGTGAGTCTTTCAGTCTCTGTTCTGTCTCTTTCTTCCCTTCGCTTTCTGTGTCTTCTCAGTGTTACTTTTCTCCGCTATTTAATAATGTCTCTTTTTGTCTCTGCAGGTATGGTTGTGATCTTGGAGTCGCAGCGCCGGATGGAGAAGACTATGGTAAGTTGCTGAGCGCGGAGTGCGGCGTTGTTTAGTTGCTAATGCTAACCTGTGTTCTCCTCTCTTCTTCGTGCAGGTTGCGGCGTGGTGATGTTCCGGAGTGATGATCAGTCGAAGCGCTGCTTACCCAGGTATGTGTTTTATTAATGTTATCTTTGTTTCTGCTTCGCCCTTGTAGGTTGCGATGTAATCCAGAGCTGGAACGAGGCAAGCGAAGCACAGAGTGATGTCAGGATCCACTGCTTGTCCAGGTAAGGGTTATTGTTAATGCTGTCCTTGTTTCTTTACCTTTACTGGGTTGCGATGAATCCAGAGATGGGCGAGGCCAACAGGCACTGGACGGATTCAGGGCCTGCTACTCACAGGTAAGTGTATTTGCTTGCTAATGCTGTTCTTGTTCTTCCAGGTTGGCAGTGGTCGGTGGGATTCCGATCGCTGGCTTCAGGATCGGGCCGACGGGAGAAGCAGATAAGCTGGAGCTGGACACGATGCGTGTTACGCTGCAGGAGTGCAGAATAACACGCAGCGTGAATTCCAGTTTGGGTGTGGCTTATATAGCCAGCCACACCTGAAGACCTGGCCACACCCAAAACACTAGACTGCACAGCTCGGTTCTAGGAACTGGGCTGTGTAACAGACCTCCATGTTGGATCAAGGTCCATAGTGGGTCCTTGCCTTATCCCTGGTAATGAGCCTGGCGCCAAAGATGCCAGGACTGACTCCATGTACTCTGATGATGGAGTTTTAAGGCCCTTGGAGCCACTGTGGAGGGATGTAGCCCCCCTGCTGTCAGGGGGCTGTTACACCTGAGGGGTCAGGGGTGTGGATCGTGACATTTTATGAAAATGCGTTGATCTGAACGGACACTCTGTGTTATGCCGAGAGAATGGAAATACTGAATATTATGTATGTTTTACTGTAGACGAGTTTATAGACTAACGAGTCAAGGTGTCATTTTATGACTGATATTGCTGGCTAACATTGCAATGGGTTGTTTTTGGCAGATTTTTTACGACACACAAAAACAACCTGTGTGTACTTTTCTTTGTCCCGGGCACATGGGCAGTCCAGCACCAAAATGCATGTAGTCCATGTCTGGGTTCCCACAGCTTCCACCAATGCCAAATTCTATGCTAACATTCTGTTAAAATGCTGTCTATGCGTTCTTCGAAGTCTTCTGTCAGCTTCCGCATCGGCATCCCATTGCGAGCTAAACATACTCCATAGCACTAACCTCTCAAGCACATTGTAGACTCCAACATTCCACAATGTTTTCTCTGTGTTTTCATTGTTTCACGTTTGTGTTCATCATTAGTTTTCACTGGTGCATACGTGTACATTTATAAATTAGAATAAATAACGGCCACTGAGACACATTTCTGTTATGTTTTTGACACAGCTACATCCTCCCATTCTGCGAATGTAATTAGTTCCAGATACCAATGGATGGCTTCTTCAGCAGGCAGTTGCAGATACACCTAAATGGCTGGCTTTCCATCATGCTGTTTTGGGATGATCGCCCCGAGCCAATATGCCCTTTCGCAGTGCCAGCGACACGGAGCAACTTGACATCGTTTACAGTGGTCTAGCAACAAGCTGATGCCGAAGTCTTGCAATTCACGGTGCGTCCAATGCGCTTCTTATACCCAAAGGAACACTATGTGACTCACAATAAACATTTGTGTATCGAGAACAAAGAAAGAAATTACCAATGTGGTTGAATATGGAAATCAGCGGATGTTCTCGGAGTATGTGAAATAAAAGCACATTCTAAATTACAGAGTATTGCGGCTTCCTTTAAAAAATACTGTTTTGTATTCAAAATTGAGACGCGCTCTGCTGTGAGAGGATGTGTGTTGATATTCCGGGTTCTGCCTCAAATGACGTCAAGACGTAGGTGATGACTGGGCGCATCTGGCTAGGCTGCACAGCAACATCATGGAGATAGGCAGAGAATATCGCTAGGAATGGTGATGTTAGCTTCCTGGGCGGGGGATATGATTTACTGCCGCCAGGGCAGTTCACCTTAGGGCGATGGATAAACGGATATGATTAGCACAAGTTGGCTGCACCCTGCTGCCTAATTTTGCACGTGTTAAAGTGAAGAAAAGTACGGTAAGGTGCATAGCAAATGTTTTTTTACGATTGATCAACATATGCTTAAAACCACATGCCCGAACGCTCGGGACAATAATATCTTTGAGCGCAGTATTCCTTTAAGGGACTGTGATGAAGTGAAAGGACAGGAGGGAGATCTGACACTAGGGAACTCCGGGCTGACCCAGCATCACAGCAATCCTAGAGCATTAGGCTGATATCATAAAGGGGGTGGGCACTTGAGTGACAGCAAGGTTAAGCCAATAGAATGAGAGATGGAAAAGAAGGGTGAGTTTCTCTAAGACTGACCGTTGGAATGTTGATGTGGTTGTTGTTTCAGGAGCAGACGGCGGAAGATGGACCAACATACGAGTGGGCCTATTGAAAGAAAAACTATGATATGAGAATTGAGACGAAGTCATCGCACCTGTTGTGCCCGTATGTTTTGTTTGCACCTGTTGTGCTGAATGGAATGAGAAGCAGCCCGGCTGAGAGCGAGAAGCCGATACAGTGAAGAAAAAGTCTTACGCATCCGATGAGGTACGAGCAGACGAGAAATCAACTGGTACTGTGTCAGGAGAAGAAAGTGAACAGCCGCTCCTCTTTCTGGCCCCCACCGACCTGTGGGTGGAGTTCTCCATCGGGAGTTCAATGAAGAGTCCCGATGAGAGAAGGCTGTCATAAGCGTCATGGGACAGCTGTGAGAGGCTAACCGAGAAGTGATTGGCTGAGCAGGCGGGGCTGAAGGAACAGCCCACCGAAGGACGCTGCGATCGAGGGAGAGGAGTATTGAAGAAAGAACCGCCCAGCTGACACCGTGCTTCTAGCGAACCTACTGAATTTGAGTGCAAGTGAGTGAATAACATAACGAAGGGGTGAAACCACGCTAGGCTGTAGTTGGGGAGAGACTCTAACTACGATTCTACATAAGAGGGAACCGGCACCTATAATTAAAACATCATGCCAGAGAGTATGAGTTCGAAAGGCGTTGAAAATAAAGAAAGAGAGGAGCATCCTTTGTTTTTTTTAACTTTCTTATCATACAGTTAAGTCAAGCCTTAAAGTTCTATGAAACAAGGAAAAGAATCCGGACTATCCCAAGACTGTGAAAACATAGCCTCTAGAGTAAACAGAGTGATCCTGTTGAGAGGAGAGAAAGGTAGTTCTTGAGAAAAGAAGAGAGATTTTCGACAAAGACTCTAATATTAAACGAAACCAGTACTTGAAAAGACTCCAAATCTCCAAATGTCCTTTTTCATCGCCATCTGACTAAAGGAAACAGTTTACTCAATTTGGATTTTTATAGAGTTTCAAATAAAAATCTGTTCAACTCATAAAACTGTCTTACTGGTGTTTTATCCCACCCGGAAAAGTTCATATCAGGGACAAAAGAATACAAAGACGAAGGGAAGAAGAAGAGAGTATGAAAGAAGGGAAGAGAAAAGACAAGAAGAGGAAAGGGTTAGACAGGAAGCGAGAAGGCAAACATAATTAGATGAAGAAATGAAGTGAAAAGGGAGACAGAGGGAACACGATATTGATTGCATTCAGAGAGAGTTAATGGAACCGAGACCAGTAATATCATGGAGCCATAGAGAGAAGTTCCTCCCGTCACAGGGAGCAACAGCAGGACCACCGAGGATAAACCTGGAGAATTTTCTCCCATCGCATGGAGCAAAGTCAGGGCCATATAAAGTTATTTTAGATGAGAACTTTGAGAAAGGGAGTATCGGAGTATGGGATTGATAAAGCCTATCAGGACTTGAGAGCAAGAGGTGAATCGGGAAGCAGAGGAAAGGAAGATCTATCTATAGTCGCCGAGTCATGAGGCGAAGAAGGTAGCCCACTTGGTCTTGAGCATAGAGCTTTGTCTCTTAGCAGATTAACTTTAGACAAAGGCGAAAGAGAAGAGAGTCATACTAGTTGGGGACTAGATATGTCAGACGAAGAGAGAGAAACCTTCTGTGGGGAGGAGGGAGGAAGTGCATGCGGTCCTGAGGGATGTCTGCAGACAGACAACGAAGTGAGATGGACCGATCTAGAGCAGCCTAAGGAAAAGACGCCAGATCCAATAGCATATCCAGAGTCACCGCCGTATGTGAGCAAGCTGAGGTCATTGCCAGGCAGAAGGTGATCAGGAACCATTGCCCCCACTATGGATAGGCAGACAATGGGAGCTGATTGTGGATTTGGGGTCACGCAGTTTCCTTTGTTAGAGTAAGGAAGGGCCAGACCACAGTATATTCTGTGGCCACAAATGGATAAGGATAACGCAAGATGTAAACTCCCCAGCTTAACGGCGGGTGCGGGAAATGGATTTATGAGTTAGGAAAAGATGACAGGAGTAAATACTCTAGCAAAAGGGGACATTAAGGGTCTCCTAGCAGCCATTCCTGGGGAAAAGGCTGATGACATTTGGACAAGAGCACGCTATTCAAGTGTCACGGTACAGAACACAGCACATGATGGAGCACCATTTAATAATTGTAGAGCAGATGTCCGGAGAGTGCTGAGGGTACAGTAACCTGATACGTCAGATATGGGTGCAATTAGGGCACGTTTAATGAAAGATGACGAAGATCTGCTTGATTACATTCAGAGTATTCAGGAACTCTGGACTTTGGAAACGAGGGAGCCGTAGGGGAAATCGGTGGCATTATTTTACCACATTCGGTGTCAGGTATTGCCAGAGCAGGTACAGAGACAGCTCAAGAAATTAGTGGGAATGGAAGCGAGGCCATGGGCAGAGATACAGTTGACTATAGCACATCACTGCCGGCTGTTGCAAGAGAGAAATAAGAAGAGGGAAGATGCTAGAAAACTTGAGGAAGCCAAGTTAGTTCAGAGGAAATTGTCAAAGTACACCATAGACGGGACATTATTGACAAGCAGAGAGGGACTGGGAATTCAGCAAGCAGTGGGAAATGGGTTTATGCGGGACTGTGAGCAATGGGCCACAGAGGAAGGGGTGATTTTCAAAATAATGAAGGCGGTTTTCAGAATAACCAAAGTGGATTTCAGAATATGCAGAATGATAATCAGAATATGCAAGGGGGACAACTCAGAAGATTCCCTCCTGTTTGTTGGAGATGTGGAATGACAGGGCACATTGCGTGAACATGTGGAAGCCAAGGGTATGTACAGAATGGGCACTTCTCAAGAGGTGGAACAGCTTATCCTCCAGCATATACCTCACAAGCTAGGGATGGGTTTGCCCAAGATCAGACAGTGTACCAAGCACAAGTGCCTCAAATGCAACATGCATTGCAACCACAGCAAGCACCATTGAGTCCGCTGCAAGAGCAGTCACAGCATGCACCCATGCAGATAGAGCAGAGTGCAAACTCGGGACAGTTATTGACTCCCAGAGCAGTTGGTGTCACTATGGTGGGAGGAAGTCCTTTTACAGGTACGGGGATACGTATGGACCCACAATAGGACAGCTCACAGGGCGACTTGATGTATTCAGTACTAGCAGTCACACCAGACCACTAAGAGGAACCATGAGTTGATGTGACCATAGGAGGAGAATCCTTTTCTTTTTTAGTAGGCACAAGTGCAACTTGCTCATGTATACGGGAGGGGAAATATCCATTATCGGGAAATGCCATGAATGCACAAGGCTTCTCTGGAGCTAGAGAGTTCCTTTTACCCTATGAATTACCAGTCTCCATAGGAGAGTGTGACATGTCTGTTCCATTATTGTATTCAAGACAGACACCAGTTAATATTCTGGGCCGAGATTTAATGACGAAGCTAAATATGACAGTTTCTTTTACTGATGAAGGCATGGTGTGTTCCACTCCAGGGATACATTATCTAAACGTGGGCAAATTCATATTGGCGTTTACAGGGCAAATGGCTATGCGAGGAATGCCATCAGAGCCCGAAGTCTTTCTTTATGGGGTATGCATTTTGTTGACATGGCTACCCGGTCTAGTGGGAAAGATTATGAGAATACCTGATGAGTTTTTGTTCAGACCACAGATACCTATGGACGAAGAGGAGGGGTCAGACTATTCCCCTAGGGCTAACTGCAGCCATAGTGTGAGGGGAATTGGCCATGCTTGAAGGAATCGGTGACGAGGGCAGGCCTTGGAGAACAGTGATTGCCATCGGGGAAGGGTATCGATTGACTGACGTCACAAATGATGATCTGTTCAGAGATGATCTGGCAGATGATTAAGTAATATTCGAGATGAGTATTACATATTGGATCAGAATAGAGAAAAGGGAAGTCCCACAGCGAATGATGATAGTGCGGCAGCGCCCTGTATTTTTTGACGAGGACTTGGAAAAAGTGCCAACCTCTTTATGCACTACAGGCCCCTATGACGTAGGCCTATTGAAGGGGTTAGGAGAGGTTAAGATTAAGCTGAAGACAGGAGCAATTCTACTTCGAGCAAGACAATACCCCATGTCTCGAGAGGCGGATGAGGGTATTTTTAAGACTATATCAGCCATGATGGAACAAGGTATTTTAGTGAAGTCAGAGTCAGCGTGTAATACTGCTGTGTACCCTGTGAAGAAATCGAAGGGAGGGTCCTGGAGACTAATTCAAGACATGAGGCCAATTAACCAGATTGTAGAGGAAGAGTTTCCTTTAGTTACGAATCCGGCGACGATACTATGTGGTATCCCAACAGAGGCATGATATTTCATGGTGATTGACTTGACAAATGTATTTTTCTCAATCCCGTTGCATAAAGACTCCCAAGACTTTACGTCATTTATGTTTCATCAAACTAAGCTGAAGAGCACTCGTTTGCCCCAAGGGTACTGTGAATCTCCATCGATCTTTAATAGGGTCCTGCAGATGGACCTAGGCAATATTGATTTGAAAAGTGTTGTGCTGCAGTACATGGTATGCAGCACAACAGAAGATGAGTGCAGACAAGATTCGATTCAGTTAATGACTATTTTAGCAGACAAGGGATATAAAGTAGACAAGGAAAAGTTGCGATATTGTCAAGAAGAGGTGGTGTTCATAGGTCAGGTAATCTCTCATTAGGAGAAGAAAGTCACACCTGAGAGAGTTGAGGCGATTATGAAAACAGCAAAAACGCACACGATAAAGCAAATGCAGCAGTTTTTGGAATTATGCAACTAGGTTGGAACATGGGTATTTGATTATAGTTCATATACAAGACCCCTTTTGCAGGCTTTGAAGGAATTACAAGTGAATAAGGAAAATATAGAATGGACTGAGGAAATGGAGGGAGGGTTTGAAGAATTGAAGAAAGCAATTTGTACAGCTCTAGTTCTAGGAATTCCCAACTATTCTGAGGAGTTATTTGTGCACACAAATTGGACAGTTATGACAGTGGTGCTTTCACAGAGGACTACACTAAGGTACAAACCTCTGGAATATTATAGTGGGATTTTCGATCCAGTCATTAGAGAGCACTTTCCTTGCGAACAATTGCTGGCAGCAGCCGCGTTCGCCAGAGAGAAGTCTACCAGCATTGTGATGGGGTGTTCTGACGTTTGTTGAGCATGCATTGTTTGCCATTTTGGAGAAACCTGAGGGAACATTGACTTTCCAGAGGGCTTCTGCATTTGAGGTTGTTCTATCGAATCCAGCAATCATAATAGTGAACCCTGCCACGTTTGTAGCTGAGCCTGTGGCAAAGGGTGAATATGTGCATGATTGCTCTAACTACGAGGAGTTATATGATGAAGAGTAGAAGGAGAATTCTCTAGCAGGGGTGGAGGTTGTCTTTATTGATGGGTCTTCAAAAATCGATCAAACTGATGGGGAAAGGCATTCAGGTTCAGCTGTGGTAAGGCAAAGTGCTGATGGGGAATTTGAAGTGGTAGCAAGTGCAAGACTACTGTCTCACTTTTCGGCACAAGCAGCAGAATTGGTGGCGCTTATTGTTGCGCTCGAGACGCATGCAGGGCAGGAAGTGATGGTAAACAGTGACTCCGCCTATGTGACGTCAACCGTGCATGCAGGGTTAGCACGTTGGAAAAGGAGGTGCTACCACTGCACGGCCGGCACTCCAGTGCAACACGCAGCATTATTGGATAGGCTTATCAAGGCACTACAACTCCCAGTAGCCATAGCATTAGTTAAATGCGCAGCACATACTAAGAGAACTGACTTTATCTCTCGCAGGAATGAAGCCGCAGACGAGGCCAAAAGGGTTGCATATTCACCAGATAGTTCAAGTTTTGATACTCCAGATGTAAAGGAAAAAGTAGTCATGATTATGATTGTAAATGAAGGGTTAAATAATTTGTCAAGAACAAAGTTGATGGAGGTTCAAGGCAGTGCTCCACAGGAAGAGCAAGAAAGTGTTCTTTATCCCCCCTCTGAAGCATTGTGGTGACAGGACAGCACTGGAAAGCAGGTGACGCCTGTAGCCTTGTTAAAAGTAGCGCTTGAACAGATGCACTACCCTGCGTATGTAACTAGGGAAAGCCTTGCAGCAGCTATTGCGGAGGACTGATTTGTACCGAACCTGTTCGAACAAGTTGCCTTTTATGTCGTAAATTGTATTGTATGTGAAATGTTTACCGCTGGGCCCACACTGCAAACAATCAGAGGAGTGATTCCTCGACTGAATGATCCTTTTCAGCATTTACATATTGACTATGTTGATATTCTGCAAGTATGTAGTGGATACAGGTATATGATAGTGGTGGTCTGTCCCTTTTCGAGATGGATCGAAGCAGGTCCATGTACACACCCTGATGCCACTTGTGCAGTGTGTTTAGTTCAAGAAGTCTTTCCTAGATTGGGAGTATGTGAGCTGCTGAGATCCGACAATGGGGCCCATTTTGTTAATGAAGTATTTGAACAGATTAGCCTTTTGCTTAGTATAAAACCTAAGTTTTCTTCTGTTTATCACCTGCAAGCAACCGGAATATGTGAGAGACTCAACGGTCTTCTCAAAGAGAGAATTGCTAAATTAAAATTGACACTGAAGAAGGGATGCCTTAATTTCCTGCCCATTGAATTATACACATCACCACCTCACACCCTATGAATTAGTAACAGGGAGGCGAATGAGAACACCCTTGTCTCCTCCATCGAGGAGCAGAAGTGATGCCCAGATGACTGCGGAAGTGTTAGGAAATTAGTTACGTATGTATTTGACATGTATGACTGCTAGTATCTCTGTCATTTCAGATCAACTCAAGCACAAGGGGTGTCTGTCTCAGGACACAGATGAAGACCATTCAGCAACCCAACTTCAAGAATTACTTCCCATACCTAGACTGTTTGTGGGAGATGCAATCCTAGTGCGCAACTTCACAAGGAAGTGGCACAAGCCCTGTTTTAGTGGTCCCTTTATAGTGGAGAATGTTACTCCATCTGTGTAACGCTCACCTGATTCCCGTAGAGGCGCCGGTCTTGACTGGGCGTATACCGTATCTTCAAAGGTGATGTGTAACACACGGCTCTTTGGGCTGGACCTCTGTGCACTGTATGTCTGACTCGAAGGGTAAGATGTCTGCAGATAGAAAATATGGGATTAAGGAACTGGGTTATTGAATGTCTCTCTCTTCTTCCCTTTCTCTTCTCCTGTAGAACCCCAAAGGTTAACGCTCTCACCTTAGGTAAGTGAACGCTGTGCTCTCCATCTGCCTCGGGGCAGGGTGCTGTAACCAGTTTCTTCACTGGATAAGGGGAGCAGGCCTCTTGACTTCAGAGGACTGCTGTCCGTCGTTTACTGCACGAACGGTAAGTTTCGAGTAATTCTAATGTCTTTAAAGTCTTTAGTAATGATGTTTCTTGTTTTGCAGGGTTCCGGCGATGGCGGATGACGGGCTGAAGTGAGTTGAAGATGGAGCCCGTGTGATGAATAGAAGCGCCTGGAAGCACGTAAGTAAGCGCTTGTTGCCTGCTTCACGATGCGCTCTAACTGTCTTTTTATTTTGCAGGTACAAGTTCGGAGCGGCTGCAGGGTGCCGGAATACCCACTGGGTTAGATGTGGAAAGGAGTAATGGCACGTGAGTATTAAAGTTCCCCAATGTCTTTAAACGCACCTTGTTTTGTCTTTCAGATGCGGGATGCAGCGCCGAAGGCCTCCGGAGCGTGCAAAGAGTTGGTAAGCTTTTGTCTTTCAGATGCCGGAATGCAGCGCGAGGCGTTGGTGACAGCCGATGGACCAGGTAAGTGAAGAGCTGTCACTGAAGACCGTAATGCTAACCTGTTCTTTCTTGTCTTTATAGGTGTTGCTGAAGACTGGATTCAGGATGGTAAGCCTTTTTCCTTAGGCCCAGGATCAGATGCAGAAGACACGATGAGCGTTCTGCTGCAGAGGATGCAGAATAACGCAAAGCAAGATTCATCCATTGGGTGTGGTTTAAATAGCCTCCTGTAGTGCTTAGGTGTCTCCTTCCACAGCCACGCCTAGGTAAGAAAAGAGTTCCTGCTTTCCAGAAGAGTTCCAGTGTTCTGAATCTAGGGAGTGGCTCCTGCCCCACCCAACAGGAAAAGTAGTTCCAAACAGAAGAGGATCAGAGGCTCAACTGGCAGGCAAGTAAGCAGCATGGTCTGCTGCAGGTAAGTCCACCCAAGCATTATGAGCCCGGCGCTTCCAGCGCTGGGACTGGGCATATTTATGAGCCTGGTGCCACTGGCGCCAGGACTGGGTCCAAAAGGTCCCAATTGGGACTGGTTGGCACTCGGAACCTGGGTTATGGATCTGCTTCCAAGGTAGTTGGGAAAACCCTGACCTTTTGGAAGCAGAGATCATGACAGTACCCCCCCCTCAAGGCCCCTCCCAAACCGGGCTTCTCCGGGGGTTTTGGCTTGTCAGGAAATGTTCGGTGAAATCTTTTGATTAGGCGAGGAGCGTGGACATATTCAGCAGGTTCCCAGGATCTCTCTTGGGGGCCGTAGCCTTTCCAGTCAATTAGGTAAAATAGTTTAGATTTGGAGATCTTGGAGTCCAGAATGCTTTTGACTTCAAACTCGAGTTCTCCATCAACTAGGATAGGTTTTGGAGATTTAGTTAGTCGGGTTTGAGGTTGCATGGGTTTTAATAGAGAGACGTGGAAGACCGCATGTATCTTCATGTGCGGGGGCAAGTCCAACTTGACCGCTACTGGGTTTACTATGGTAGTGATGGAATAGGGACCAAGGTATCTTGGGTTGAATGTGCGTGGCCCTTTTAGAGGTAGATATTTGGTGGATAACCAGACTTGATCCCCTACTTGATATTGAGGGGCTTCCTTCCGATGTTGATCTGCTCCTTTCATGTATTGTTCTTTAGCCCTTTGAAGGTGAGAAACAGCTTCCTTAAAGGCTTGGGTGATTGTAGAATGCAGGTAGTCTACTGCTGGTGTTTCAAGATCTTGGAGGGGATCCAACTCCGAGGTTCGAGGGTGACTGCCGTACAAAAGAAAAAACGGGGTTTTCCCAGTTCCCGAATGGACAGAGTTATTGTAGGCATATTCGGCTATCCAAAGGATGTCTTTCCAAGTTTTTTCAGTTTGTTCCAGCATGCAGCGTAAATACTGTTCCAGAGTTTGATTGGTCCTCTCGGTTTGTCCGTCGGTCTGAGGGTGGTGACTGGTCGATAGTCTCACATCAATTTGAGCCGACCGACAGCAACTTCGCCAAAAATGAGAAATAAATTGACTACCTTGATCCGAAATTAGAACCGAAGGAAAACCGTGCAGTCGGACGATGTTTTCGAGAAATTCTCGGGCCAGAGTTGCTGCTGTTGGCAAGCCTTTGAGCGGAATGAAATGCGCCATCTTGGAGAATAAGTCCACGATTACTAGAATCGTATTGTATCCGGAGCATGGAGGTAGATCGGTGATGAAGTCCATAGAAAGCGTATGCCAAGGGCGAGGTGGGATGTCAATAGGGTGTAAGAGGCCTGCTGGTCTTTCCTTTTGACTCTTGTTTTGGGCGCATACTCCACAGGACATTATAAAGTCTCTGATATCTTTTTTCCAAGACGGCCACCAGAAGTAGCGCTTGATCTTTTCTGAGGTCTTGGCCATACCGGGATGTCCTTCCATTAAAGAATCGTGATAACAAGAGATTACTTTTTTCTGTAAATCTGTGCTGGGTAGGTATAATCGTTCTTGGAAATACAATAAGTTGTCCTTTACTGCAAAGTCCTTTCCCTGCAGATGCCAATTCTGTATGTCTGCTGGAGTTACAAGTTGCCTGGCTTTATCCTTAACTTCCTCTATGGATTCTGTGGCGATTACACCCAGAATTCTTTGTTCGGGAATGATTGGTACAGGTTTAGGGTTGATCAAGTGTTCTTCCACTGCCATCCGAGAAAGGGCATCAGCTTTACCGTTCTTTGTACCAGGTCGATAGGTAATTATGAAGTCAAACTCGGCAAAGAATAATGCCCAACGGAGTTGTCTAGAGGATTGGGCTTTTGCGGTTTTCAAATATTGCAGGTTTCGGTGATCCGTAATCACAGTAACGGTGTGTCGGGCCCCCAGCAGATAATGCCGCCAAGCCTTAAAGGCAGACTTGATAGCCAGAAGTTCCTTGTCAGTAATCGTGTAATTGATTTCAGGAGGCGAGAATTTGCGGGACCAAAATGCCATGGGATGCAACTGATTGGTTACCGGGTCCTTTTGTGATAGAACTGCCCCCATGGCAAGGCTTGAAGCATCAGTTTCCACGATGTAGGGGAGTTTGGGGCGAGGGTGTTTTAAGATTGGTGCAGAGATAAATTTAGTCTTCAAATCCTGGAAAGCTTGTTCCGCCTCGGTAGACCATTCAAAACGTTTGTTTTTCTTTAACAAGGCAGTGATGGGCTGGACTATTCGAGAGAATTCGGGGATAAACCTTCGGTAAAAGTTAGCGAAGCCTAACATGCTTTGCACACCTTTTACGGAGGATGGTGATGGCCATTTGAGAACTGCATCGACCTTCTTTGAATCCATACGCACTCCGCCAGGTGATAATATGAATCCCAAGAATTCAACTTCAGTCACGTTGAAAACACATTTTTCCAACTTAGCGAAAAGTTTGTGTTGACGCAATCTTTCGAGGACCATTTTCACGTGTTTCCGATGTTCAGATTCCGATGAAGAATAAACGAGGATGTCGTCAATGTAAACAACAACACACACATCTATGAGCTCTCTGAGGACATCGTTCATAAAATATTGAAAGGCGGCCGGGGCATTGCAAAGTCCGAAGGGCATGACTTGATATTCAAATAGCCCATACTTGGTGCGGAAGGCCGTCTTCCATTCATCGCCCTCTTTTACTCGTACCAAGTGGTAAGCTCCTCTAAGATCCAGCTGTGTATATATGCATGCTTTTCTGACTTGGTCCAGGAGTTCAGGGATCAAAGGTAACGGATATCTATTCTTAACGGTGATCTGGTTCAGGGAGCGATAATCTATACAAGTTCTAAGGTCTCCTTCCTTTTTTGGAACGAAGAAGAAAGCTGAAGAAGCAGGGGACTTGGAAGGACGAATAAACCCATTTGCCAGGTATTGATCCAGGTATTGTCGAAGGTGAAGGTTCTCAGGCTCGGTGAGGGCATAAATTCTACTACAAGGAGGAGTAGATCCAGGTATCAGGTCTATCTGGCAGTCATAAGACCTATGAGGAGGTAGAGAGTTAGGCTGATCCTTCCGGAAAACATCTTGGTATTCTAGGTATTCGGGAGGTAACTGGGGAGTCTCTGAAGAAATTGCTGCCAGTGCAACACCAGGTGGAGGGTGACAAGTAGAGACACATTCTGGAAACTGGACCGTTCTTGCTCGCCAATCGATCATAGGATTGTGTTTCTCTAACCAAGGTATTCCTAGAATAATCTGAAACTGAGGGGCCTTGATCACATCGAACACGATCTTCTCATGGTGTCCATCTTGACTTACTAGCGTCACCTCTTGAGTGGTATGCGTTACTGGCCCGGAGGCTATCTCCGTACCATCCACCGTAGTAATGACGTCCTTTACAGCCTTGGGACAAAGAGTTAGATTCATCCTCAAAACCATTTCATGATCCACATAATTGCTGATGGCACCGCTGTCGACGTAAGCTTCAATTGCATGTAATCGATCCGGATTATCAGGGCTAATGAGGACCATAGGTATCACGAAATGCGAGGTCACGGAACTGGTTTTCACGCTCGGCAAGAGGACCTCTATTCTTGTCGGGCGAGGTTGTTTCCCTGCTCAGAGTTTGTAACGTTGGTAACTGCAGCTCCTACTGCCTTCTTGGCAGGTTTCACCGGACAGTCTCGAAGAAAGTGCCCTGAGTTTCCGCAATAGAGGCATAATTGCAACTGTTTTCTCCTTTCCCGCTCCTTTTGTGTTAGAGGACCTTTCAGACCCCCTATTTGCATGGGTTCCCCGGAGTCTACTCCTTTGGAAGGAGTTGGCGGTTTGGAAAATACTCGAGCATCAAACTTGGAACGATCGGCCTTCCTGTTCTGCAGTCTGTGATCTATTTGAACGACTAAGTCTATATAGTCCGAACAATCTTGTGGGGGATTCACTACTTGGGCTAACACATCTTTGAGCTCTCCACGTAGACCTCTATAAAACAGCGTAATCCTTTTGTCCTCAGGCCATTGAGTTTCCACTATCAGTCTGTTGAAAGACGCAATATAAGCCAAAAGGTCTTGATTACCTTGTCGCAACGAAAGAAGCTCATTGTCCAAGGCCTGCCCCTGTGAATGTCTTGCGAACAGTTTTTCCATACTGAGCTGAAAAGCTTGAAAATCATGGAGGACCGGATCATCTTGATTTACTAGAGGGATCGACCAGTCTGCCGCATTGCCACTAAGGTACGAAAGCACGAAAGCTACTTTAGCTTGATCAGTTGGAAAGGCTGCTGGCCGGCAAAAGAAATGCAACCGGCACTGATTGATAAATACTGCAAACCTCTTTGGGTCACCAGAAAATCGTTTGGGCGGAGCCAGAGGTACATTCCCAGGTAGGTTGATCTGCACTGGATTCATAGAGGATGTAGAAGGAAGATTTCCCCCAGATGCGGGTAACGGGGTCTGTCCGGCTTGTGACTGTAGCAATTGCCTAGCGAGATCATCTGTTCGCTCCTTGGAAATAATCAGTTCCCTTCTTAGAGCGTTCGTTTCCTGACAGGCTGCATGCACTTCTGCCCTTAGTTCCCCAAGTAACTGGGCTAGCTGGTCGGTATCCGAGGTTTCCATAGCGCCTGGACAGGAGTTTTGTGGTAGGCTTTGCGTTCTGTAACGCTCACCTGATTCCCGTAGAGGCGCCGGTCTTGACTGGGCGTATACCGTATCTTCAAAGGTGATGTGTAACACACGGCTGGCTCTTTGGGCTGGACCTCTGTGCACTGTATGTCTGACTCGAAGGGTACGATGTCTGCAGATAGAAAATATGGGATTAAGGAACTGGGTTATTGAATGTCTCTCTCTTCTTCCCTTTCTCTTCTCCTGTAGAACCCCAAAGGTTAACGCTCTCACCTTAGGTAAGTGAACGCTGTGCTCTCCATCTGGCTCGGGGCAGGGTGCTGTAACCAGTTTCTTCACTGGATAAGGGGAGCAGGCCTCTTGACTTCAGAGGACTGCTGTCCGTCGTTTACTGCACGAACGGTAAGTTTCGAGTAATTCTAATGTCTTTAAAGTCTTTAGTAATGATGTTTCTTGTTTTGCAGGGTTCCGGCGATGGCGGATGACGGGCTGAAGTGAGTTGAAGATGGAGCCCGTGTGATGAATAGAAGCGCCTGGAAGCACGTAAGTAAGCGTTTGTTGCCTGCTTCACGATGCGCTCTAACTGTCTTTTTATTTTGCAGGTACAAGTTCGGAGCGGCTGCAGGGTGCCGGAATACCCACTGGGTTAGATGTGGAAAGGAGCAATGGCACGTGAGTATTAAAGTTCCCCAATGTCTTTAAACGCACCTTGTTTTGTCTTTCAGATGCGGGATGCAGTGTGAAGACCTCCGGAGCGCACGAAGAGTAGGTAAGCCTTTGTCTTTCAGATGCCGGAATGCAGCGCGAGGCGTTGGTGACAGCCGATGGACCAGGTAAGTGAAGAGCTGTCACTGAAGACCGTAATGCTAACCTGTTCTTTCTTGTCTTTATAGGTGTTGCTGAAGACTGGATTCAGGATGGTAAGCCTTTTTCCTTAGGCCCAGGATCAGATGCAGAAGACATGATGAGCGTTCTGCTGCAGAGGATGCAGAATAACGCAAAGCAAGATTCATCCATCGGGTGTGGTTTAAATAGCCTCCTGTAGTGCTTAGGTGTCTCCTTCCACAGCCACGCCTAGGTAAGAAAAGAGTTCCTGCTTTCCAGAAGAGTTCCAGTGTTCTGAATCTAGGGAGTGGCTCCTGCCCCACCCAACAGGAAAAGTAGTTCCAAACAGAAGAGGATCAGAGGCTCAACTGGCAGGCAAGTAAGCAGCATGGTCTGCTGCAGGTAAGTCCACCCAAGCATTATGAGCCCGGCGCTTCCAGCGCTGGGACTGGGCATATTTATGAGCCTGGTGCCACTGGCGCCAGGACTGGGTCCAAAAGGTCCCAATTGGGACTGGTTGGCACTCGGAACCTGGGTTATGGATCTGCTTCCAAGGGAGTTGGGAAAACCCTGACCTTTTGGAAGCAGAGATCATGACAATCTGTAGTAAAAGTCCAAGAAAGGTGCTCATGGATACATCTGGGCGACGTCAAACCTATGCTGGTGAGACCGATGCACCCCCAACCGTTGATTCGGAAGCAAGACAAGAAGAAGTAGTTCAGCATGCGCAGACTCGATCGAGGAAGAAGGACGCTAAGATTGCTGATGAAATAAATGCAAGTGTGCATTTGGATAGTGGCTCTACCCGGACACTCTTTATAGATATTTTAGCAGGATTGCAAAAGCAAAAGTTCTTGAGCCGCAGGAAAAGAAAGGGTTGATGTGCTAAATATGCCAAATCTAGACTTCAAGTTCGACTGGAAAAGGGAGCAATTTCCTGATTCATTCCTCACTGAGTTTCTCTTTGGTTAACCTCGTGGTTCTGTATGTCGATGCCCATAGACTACTTATCGCTATTTTTCTACACATACTTTGATCCTATCTTTCTCTTGCTTAGCGTAATACTAACATACATGTGTTTTTACAAGATCCTAAAAATGGCCCTGCAATTAAGAGGTTACTTATGGAGATAATTGAGCAGATCTTGCTGCTACCTGACCATCTAACAGAGTTGCCTGATTAAAAAGTTTTTTTCCTTCCTTGAAGTAGTACACAAGCACAATGTGGACTGTCGAGAATGATGCAGTTCCGGAAAGTGAGCAAACTCAACGACGTATGGAGAAAAGCAAATGGTGGTGCTTGATGTATTGGTGCATAATATATGCCTGCTCATCATTTATTATTGTTTTTCTGATTTTGCTAATACACAATGTCTATTTCATTGGACCTAAAAGGCCATATGTGATTATCTCTACACCAGAGACACATGTGCAGTCACCCATGATTCCCCCTGTAGGAACGTCTATTTTTTATATACTCCATGACCATTATGCACAAGCACATCTTGCAAGAGGGAGACACAAGAGAAGCACAAGGGAAGATGATTATGAGTTAAATAATTATCTAGAGAGTACAGCACAGCACATTTGGGGAATAACATGTGATATCAGCACATGAAAGAGGTGGGAAGAAGAACCTCTGAGGAGAGTTGCTATGCCTGTGCTCTCCTACCTTATGCTATGGGAAAGTCCAAGATATTCATAGCTATAGAAATAGCAGTTCAGACAGCTTATTGCTTGAATCACCTTGTACTCTGCCATACAAGAGGTCAGTTGCAGGGTCGAACAGCATACTTGGTATGGGTGACTGAATGGACAGCTCCAGAGGATTACGTGCAAGATTTAAAGACAAGAGAGAGAGACCACACACCAGAGATCATGTATTAAGAGATGAACAGCATGGAATGACGGGAGCAGGAATCAGATGGGAGATAAACAAGAAACTCAATTGTCAAGGAAAGAATGATGAGGAAATACAAAGATGCAAGGAGAGAGGCCAGATGCAAATCTGGGGAACAGTGCTTTCTCCAGATGGATAGGAAGAAGGCATAGTTGTATGCAGAGCGGTGGCAGTACCAGGACATCACAAACCAGTTATAGATTGTGTGGAAAAGGGATACAAACCTCTCTGGCTGAAGCTTGCAAGGTTGCTGACATGGGTCGATGACAAAGGATGCTCATTGCAGGTAGTACCTCTGGCTAGTGCAGAGCTATGCTTCAGAAACAATGGCACGAGAAAAGTTGGAGAGAATCAGCAGTATGGTCGAATCTTCGATGTACCAGGAAAGAAGGATGGAACAGTAGTGGTAATGGACCACTACTGGGCCTGTGGATCGAGAACATGCATGAAGCTGCCCCAGGACTGGGGAGGGCTGTGTTCTATGGTACTTGCCCATGTTTCATCGTTGGAGATTCCGAAGAGTGACCTGAACATTGGAGAGTTTCCAAAAGCGGATGCTCACCTGAGAAAGAGGAAATCAGTTGAATTTGAAAAGGGAGAACTACTTGTTGGCAAAATCGATAAAGCCTTTAATGACATTCCGTATGAACACAGAGTGTTCAGCCAGACCCCAGCGATATTCACAACTATCTGCAAGCCATGGATCCAGACGATGGCAAATGCCAATTGGTTACAGATAACCAGATGGGAGCTCCTGCAGACGATCAACACTACCATAAAGGGATTGAATGCTATCAAGGAGGAGCTGAGAGCCATAAAACTGTTGACTCTTCAGAGTAGATATGTCTTGGACATGATCACAGCTATGGATGGAGGTGTTTGTGCCAAAATTGGAGAATCATGGTGCACATGCATGCCTTCTCACGATGAAGAGAATGGAACCTTGACAGAGGCCATAACGATGCTGACAAACTTGCACATCAAGCTGGTTTGCATCAATCTTCTCATGGGTTCCACAATGGATGGTGAATATCTTCAAGTTCCTTGGAGCCCTGTTGGTAATTATCATGTTTGGATTCTGTGTGATCAGAATAATAATAACACAGTGCAAGAAGACAGCAAAGAAAGCAACAGGAATGAAGATCATGATCGATGTTGAGTCCGGGTTTGGACTCAAAGAGAAATGATACTGTTTGATTGGTCTGTAGTTAGTAGGGATCCTTGGGTCTAGAGTGGGGTTTTTTAGTAGCGGAAGGACCCAAGCATCTTTCAAGTTTGTAGGGACTGAACTTGTCTCGAAGGAGGCCTTAGAGTGATAATGAAAGGTGCCAATTCTTTTGGTATGTCTTTAATAATGGGAGCAGGGCAGATATCTCCTTGCCATTTTGAGGGTTTCAATTTTGTGATAATGTCCTCGACTTGTTTGATTGAGTGCGGTGAGAAGTTGAACAACTCACAAGGGATCGGCTGTGGTATTATAGGTGGGGGTTGAGCTACGTCAAGGGGTAGAGTGCAATGATTTGGCTGTTGCAGAAGCACCACCGGAGGGCACTGGGCTGATGCCCAGACCTCGGAAAAGAAATTGGAATTCACGATCCAGTCAGAATAAAACGGTAAATGGTCTTTGCAATTTACCTCGTTTTACCTGCTCCATGATTTCTCTGCCCTGGATGCCCCTTCCACCTACTTGAAATCACCTTTGCAGTCATTTTCCTGTTTAATCTGCACTAACTGCAGTAATTGCCACGAGGCTACCCCTCTCCAAAATGGCCGCCGCCATCACTGCCTAAGCCATCTTTGTTGGAAGTCCACACCCTGCAGCAGCATCGATCTGGATTGGTTAGCAGCCATTATTTTTTGACCAATCACGAGCCGGCAGGCTCGAGCCGGCAAACCCACTAAGGCAACACACGAAGGCTACTGCCTGTCGGGAGCCTAGTGGCTTCACATGTTGCCGATCCCCCGAGAGGAGCAGGAGCTCCCTTTCCACTGCAGGAGCAGTGGCCGTTGCAGAAGCGCCACCGGAGGGCACTGGGCTGATGCCCAGACCTCGGAAAAGAAATTGGAATTCACGATCCTGTCAGAATAAAACGGTAAATGGTCTTTGTAATTTACCTCGTTTTACCTGATTTCTCTGCCCTAGATGCCCCTTCCACCTACTTGAAATCACCTTTGCAGTCATTTTCCTGTTTAATCTGCACTAACTGCAGTAATTGCCACAAGGCTACCCCTCTCCAAAATGGCCGCTGCCATTACTGCCTAAGCCACGTTTGTTGGAAGTCCACACCCTGCAGCAGCATCGATCTGGATTGGTTAGCAGCCATTATTTTTTGACCAATCACGAGCTGGCAGGCTCGAGCCGGCAAACCCACTAAGGCAACACACGAAGGCTACTGCCTGTCGGGAGCCTAGTGGCTTCACATGTTGCCGATCCCCCGAGAGGAGCAGGAGCTCCCTTTCCACTGCAGGTGCAGTGGCCGTTGCAGAAGCGCCACCGGAGGGCACAGGGCTGATGCCCAGACCTCGGAAAAGAAATTGGAATTCACGATCCAGTCAGAATAAAACAGGTAAATGGTCTTTGTAATTTACCTCATTTTACCTGCTCCATGATTTCTCTGCCCTGGATGCCCCTTCCACCTACTTGAAATCACCTTTGCAGTCATTTTCCTGTTTAATCTGCACTAACTGCAGTAATTGCCACGAGGCTACCCCTCTCCAAAATGGCAGCCGCCATCACTGCCTAAGCCACCTTTGTTGGAAGTCCACACCCTGCAGCAGCATCGATCTGGATTGGTTAGCAGCCATTATTTTTTGACCAATCAGGAGCCGGCAAACCCACTAAGGCAACACACAAAGGCTACTGCCTGTCGGGAGCTGGATGGGCTCTGGGCGTTCCTGTTAATACTTGGTAAGGTCTGCCTTCTGACCCCTTTACCTCTATTTACACATCTTATAAATCGGAAGCTTTATTGACTAATGCTCTTCATTGCTACTATCTCTATATGCACCACTGCTTTCTCAGTAGCTCCCGTGCTTTGCCCGAAATGCTGTCTACCACTCCTGAACTGCACCTTGTAAATGAATGACACATTTAGACCTGTGTGACCTGTCAGCGTCTGCTGCACCTAGACTTTCATGCCTTGCCCTGAATAACCACCTTTAGCCTTGTGCCTGTTACAAAATACTACAATTAGCCCGTGGCTTGCTTTAGCCTGTTGTTTATAGAAGCACACCGCTTTTCAGCTGTGCCACCTGCCTGCACATTGTATCCAAATCTCTACCATGTAATTTGAATTTAGGTGAACCTAATGCCATAATTGTATCCACATACCTGCAAATTGCACTTTGCGTCTTACTAAGGAGCTGGGGGTATGCAGAAGGGGTATGCTTTGTATCACACTACATATATGCCTCTCTTATGCACCACTATGCTACGAGGACCACTAAGATTACAGCAATGATGTTTGCATTCCTGTCCAACTTGCATGGCCAACCCGGCTTCTCAGTTGCTGCCCATGTATGCAACTTTAATTATGCCATTCTGTGACTAGGCATGCCTCTTAGCCATCATGACACATCAAATCTAGGTGTTGTGCTTTGAGCCATTGTGATATCCTCAAATCTAGGCGCTGTGCTTTTTTTAGCCACTGTGATACTTTCAATCCTAGGCGCTGTGCATGTTTGACATTGTGATATTCCTAAATCTAGTGCTGTGCTTTCTTAGCCACTGTGATACTCTCAATTCTAGGTATTATGCAAATCTAGGTGTTGTGCTTCATAGCCACTGTGCACTCAACTCTAGGTGCTGTGCTCTTTAGTCATTGTGATATTCTCAATTTTAGGTGCTGTGCTTTTTAGCCACTGCGATATTTCAACTCTAGGTGTTGTGCACTTTAGCTACTGTGATATGTTTATATCTAGGTGCTGTGCTTTTAGCCATTGTGATACTCTTAATTCCAGGTGTGCTAGATCACTTTACCTGTCACAGGGAAAATCCTCCCTGCATGACCCTGTAAACCACTACCCACCCAACTAAGTGTTAGCTCCGCACAATGTCTAGCCTATTTAGTTTCTATTGCATCATGGCAACTGCTACACTTCCAGTTACTTGCAATCAGGTCAGCCACACAGAGACCCCACTATATACACCTGGACCTTTATCACATATATCACCAGATATAATTACCAATACTCATGTCTACACTGACCCAAAGCACCAAGCTCGGCTAGGACCATTAGCTTACACTTCCAAGCCCAGTTCCACTCACAATAGAAACAACAAACTACGTGCCAGACTTAACAAACTCCACGAGACACCCAGGCGACTCCTCCCTCCTACAAAATGTGAGATGAAACATCAAAATGGTAAGGAAGGCTACGCCTCCAACTTCACCCCAGCTTCAATGTACACACAAACATCTGAATCTAAGATAAAATCCAGTGCGAAAAATACTCCTAATCTCACACAACCTAAAGAGGAAACTAAGGATCACTCCTACAAAGGAGCGCTTCTCAATGCCAGGCCATTAGTTGCACATGCCCTTGATATAGCTGTTCTAATCACTGAGGCTAATTTGGACTTCATTGCAATAACCGAAACCTGGCTACACCAGGCAGCAGGCCCTTCACTTATGCTAGCCATCCCTGACGGTTACACTATATGTAGACAAGACCGAGAGGGCTCCCACGGAGGCGGAATTGCCATCATCTCCAAATCGAGTCTTTCGCTAAGACTAGCCCCCGCCCAAACGCTACAATCCTGTGAAGCCCTCACTGCAAAACTCCTCATAAACAATAATCAATCCCTAACCATGCACCTAATCTATAGACCTCCAGGTCCGCTTGGGACCTTCGAAGAGGATATGCACAAGCTACTAACCCTCAATGCTAAAACCACTTCACAACTGCTGGTATTAGGGGCTTTTAACCTAGGATTTAATGACCAAACAGATGCGCACGCCGTGACTATTGCCCACGCTATTAACTCCCTAGGTTTCTCCCAAAAAGTCAACAACCCCACCCATACGAAAGGTAGAATATTAGACTGGGTCGCTGACTCAAACTGTACAGCAGTTATCTCATCTATCTCGGCACTATCATGGTCTGACCACTCACTAGTGTCCTTCAACCTCCTAACCTCCCAACCATCCTCTACAGTCTTCTCCATGGCACTTTCATGCCCAACAAGAAACAAAAAGAATATGACAATAGACAATGTCATACCCGCTATTCTTCCAACTTTAAATGCATTGCCTGACAATTTAGACCCCAGCACATTAGTTCATGAGTACAACAAAATCATGACTGATACTATGGACAAAATTGCCCCACTTAAAATGCGCACAAGCAAACCCAAAGCCCATCTAAATAAATGGTTTACTCCCGAACTTAAGGCCCTACGCCTCACCAAGAGAAAATATGAATCCAACTGGAAACTATGTGCAACTGCTGAGAACAAGGCCAACCTAATATCTATTTCCCTTCAATACAAAAATGCAGTTTGTCAGGCTAAGAGGAATTCATACAATGATCGTATCGCCAACTCTAAATCAAGTATGAAGGAACTCTTTTTCCATACTGAAGGAACTTGAGTCACCTATTGCCATACCAGACACTTGTACTAAAGATCAGACCTGGTGCACTGACATCCAACATGCTCTAACTAATAAAATTAACACCCTCCAAAATAAAATTCAACTGAAAAAAGATTTGCTCAACCTTCCTACTCTGTCACCACCTAAGGCTACCCACATGCCCCAATCTACCACATTTTCTTTCACCAAAACCACCACACTAGAGATTGAAAAAAACATCATTACCCTCAAACCATCTAATTGCAAAGGTGACATCTGCCCAGCACAGTTAATAAAAGACGCTGCCAGAGATTTATCACCATTTATCTCCAAACTTGTCAACGCATCCTTCTCCACAGGCCTCATCCCAGCCAATTTAAAACAATCTTGGGTGCTCCCGTTGCTCAAAAAGCAAACTCTAGACCCTCTTATCCCTACTAACTACCGTCCAATCACCACAGTTCCATTTCTGTTGAAGATCCTGGACAAAGTGGCCTACATACAGATTCAAAATTACCTTGAACTGCACAAACTACTAGGATCTAGACAATCTGGCTTCCGCCCACTACGTGGAACGGAAACAGCCCTTATTGACTTAAAGGCCCAAATAGACGAACTGAGAGATCAAGGTAAGACAGCCCTCCTCCTACTACTAGATCTCTCAGCTGCGTTTGACCTTGTGGACCACAAGGTCCTCTGTAGACATTTGGACTCTGCCGCTCACTTCTCCACCCAAGCTATCAGCTGGATAGAATCCTTTCTGAGTGAGAGAACTATGAGAGTCTTTTCCCCATCGGCAGGAGCAGACCCCATACCCATCACTTGTGGAGTCCCTCAGGGATCCTGCGTCTCCCCGACTCTTTACAATATATTCACCAAACCTCTGTTCAATGATTTGGACACTCTCGGTATCACCTTCACCAACTATGCAGATGATACACAGATTCTCTTCCCACTTTCTGGGGATCATAGCAAGGACAGGGAGTTGGTGAACAGAGTGTATCTCATCATTCAGGCATGGATGGCTACTCACGGTCTCTGCCTGAATGATGATAAGACAGAGTTGATCATTCTGGGCACACAAGCCAATATTAACAAATTGGGCCCGGACTACTCAGCTTTCAGCATAGATGGAAATGTCATCAAAGTCTCGAGGGAAGTAAAAACACTCGGTTTTTACCTCGACTCTACCCTGTCTTTCACTAAACAGGTCAACTCCATAGCTTCCACTACTGCCTACACCTGTAAATTGATAAGAGCAGGCAAGCCCTTCCTGTCCAATACTAGTTGTCTAATCTTGGCTAGAGCCTTAATTCTATCCCGACTCGACTATTGTAATGCCCTATACAGTGGTGCCAATAAAGCCACTACCCAAAGACTCCAAACTCTACAAAATAATGCTCTTAGAGCCGCATTAGGCATAAAGAAGAGGGAGCATATCTCCTCGATTAGGCGGCAACATAAATGGCTCTCCACGGATAATAAAATCCACCTAAAAATGATCTCATTGACCCATAAGGCCTTAAACAATGCTGCTCCTAGTTACTTGACGGACAAAATAAAAAGAAAAACTTCTAATAGACCCATGAGATTTGCCAACTCCAATTGCTTGGTAGTACCCAAATTTAGACTTGCCAAAATTGGTGGTGCAAGCTTCCCTGTGAGAGCTGCTAACTTGTGGAACGCCTTGCCACCCAACCTAAGAGTTGACCAACCCTTCCCTCACTTCAGAAGGAACTTCATCAAACATATTAACGCTAACAACGACTAGACACCTGAACCTTCACAAGTGTAGCCCTACTCAATACACCCTGATGCGACAGTAACCCTTATGTTTATAACTGCTAACTCTGTATATTGTTAACTGTACATTCATGTAAATACGGCAACTGTTAATTTGTACATTCAAGTTATTTTGTAATATTGTAAATTCATTCATATAACATTGTAACATTGTAAGTCTCGCATATACTTGTTGCTGCGCCCGGTAACCTAAGGGTCTGGAGCGCATTATAAATAAATAAACAAACAAACAAACAATCTAGAGTCCTACCTTTTAATGTGTGTAGGTTTAGTTATGCAGTGTATGAAACCTAATTCAGAAATCGTGTTAGTAATGGCTGATGCTTTATCGTCTTTGGAGTCCCGAAAGCCAAGATTTGAGGTCACCTAATGGTATTATTTGCGAATTAGGTTTAGGGTTATTGTTCAGGAGTGTGGTAATGACTTCTTCAAACGTGGTGATTGGGCCGGGTGGTCTGTATACGAGGTGCATGGTGAGTGTTCGGCACTCTGTAATGGGTAGCTTGAGAGAAATTCACCGGAAGGGAATGTTGGGATAGGTATAGATCAAATGCCAAGTGTTTTTGCGATGAATGCACACCCCCACCTTTTGATGACTCTCTGTCTAGTCGAGTGATGGAGTACTCATCTGGAATGGCAAAGGCAAGGGCAGGCCCTGCTGCAGCATGAAGCCAAGTCTCGGTTATGGCAAGAAAGCCCAAGTCGTTGGAGGTTATGACGTCTGCGATGTCTAACACATGGGCAGTCAGTGATCTGGCATTTATAAGAGCACCCTTAATCAGAATATTAGGACTGAGTGAGTTGCTTTTATTGTGGGTTATGGATTCTTTGGGTGTGGATGCATTTTTTTACTGTGCTGCTAGTGGAGTTGATTACCTTGGAATTAGTAGTTGAGCATTTGGCAGTAGTTGGGCATGAGGCACTTGTGTTATGTTTAAAATTAGATAAGGTGTGAGCTGGCTGAAGTTCCTGATTTTGGTAGGGCAAGGTTGATTCAGTGTAGGTCTAGCGGCGTAACGGTTAATCCATTGGGCGGGTGTGAGATTGTGAGAGCTGGTTGCCAAGGAGGGTGTAGAGCAACATTATGAGTCTTCTGTTGGTAGGCAAGTGGGTAGGAATGTAGAAGGGGGTTTGTTGGTCGATAATGGAAGTATCCGAGGCATGGATAGGGAGATGCTTTGTGTGCTCTGTGTGGTATACCAATCCAAGTTATGATGAAGGAAGTTGTTGCTTACAACTTTAATGGCCATTGTAGGCAGTACAGCATAGCAAGGAGCTGAGTATAGTTAGAAGGCACAGGGCAATTATGGTAGGCATGAGTACAATTATTGTAAAAGACTGTTCTTAGATATTGAACAAAGGTTGCAACATGTCAACTAGTGGTATCGATTGGGCTAAATAAGTAGGGATCACAGCTGGCAGTGGAGGCCAATATGTTAATCAAATGTCAGGTTAGCTATGGAGGTCGGCAGTGAGAGCTAACAAGGATAATGAGTGAGGTGCCTAAATACAAATAGCATAGCCAGTGGGTTAAACATGAGCAGATCAAACTATGGTAATGCCTAGATGTCAATAGCATAGCCAGTGGGTTAAACATTTGCAGATCAAGCTAGGTTTTCGTAGATAAGAGCAATTAACAAGGTCATTTGCATATAGCGTCAATATATAGGTCACAAGTATGCAAGTGTCAACGTAGTAGCAGTAACAGACAGTAGTGCATACAAATTTGCTGTGGACTTGATTCCATAAATAACGAGGAGTGTTGCAGTTACATTTTGGTATGCAGACAAATAGGAGGACACAGGCAGATAGTGTTAACAGGCAATACGTCACGTATCTTAGGGTTTAGGCCAAAAGCATTTTATACGGCAGCTATGGTTGACGGCACGATAATGGAAAGTATAATGAGCAAGAAGCGATTTGAGGCCGGGACGGGGGACAGTACTGTAGGTGGCAGTGGGGAGGGAGCAAGTCACAGAAGGGGATAGTAGGGTGCTGCGGACAGTGTTTAACCCTCTAACAAAACAGAGTAGGGATGCAATACTTGAGTTGCTGCTCAGGGATATGAAGCTTTAACAGAGGTGGGTCAGAGAATACAGCAATGGTAATTAAATGATGGTGTTTAAAGGCACGGGTATTCCGTAGATTAACAAGCTTACCGAATGCAGATATAGAGCATGGACTGGAGCGGGATCAGGCAGCGTGACACAGATCTCAGTGCCGGTATGCCCGGACAGGCACAGACAGGCTCAGGCCTTATGTGGAGGGCCTTCGGGGGTAGGACCGGCTTGCGCCTTCCTGTGGCGCTGGACATGAAAAGTAGGTAGCTGAGGCCAATCGGAGCGTCTGGCTTAGCTGGCTATGTTGCTTAGCAACAGATAAACAAAAATGACGGCCATTTTGGGTGCAGTCCTTATGGAAATGACCAGCGTTTGGGATCAGGTGGCTGTAATCTGCGATTAGGTCCTGGACAGAGCCGCATACCTGCAGATCCAGGATCATCTTGAAAAAAACAATCTCTGAGGGCTTAGGCAATCAGGCTTCAGACCTAGGCACAGAACTGAAACAGCCTTGATCGACCTCAAGACTCAAATGGACATACTAAAAGGCAATGAACTAGCCCTACTATTACTACTTGACCTCTCGGCCGCCTTCGACTTAGTAAACCATAAAGTCATCTGCAGGCACCTCTCGACAGCAGCACACTTCTCTGACAAAGCCCACTCTTGGATACAGTCATTTCTAAACAACAGCTCTATGAGAGTCTTTGCACCTTCGGCTTCCGCCGAGCCAGCACTAGTGACATGCCGAGTCCCTCAAGGCTCCTGTGTGTCTCCTACGCTATACAATGTATTCACGGAGCCTCTCTTCGACCTTGACAAGCTGGGTGTCACCTACAAAAACTATGTGGATGGCACCCAAATACTCCTCCCTATCACCGGCGACTACAACCTTGATTCCAAAATACTTAATGACATCTACCACACTATACAAACCTGGATGGCTAAGCATGGTCTATGCTTCAATGACGACGAGACAGAGTTACTCCTCTTAGGTTCCTAAACAAGACTGAACAGACTTTATGGAAGTTCTCCTCTTTTAACATTGACGGTAACAACATTAAGGTATATAAGGACGTGAAAACTTTAGGTATGTACCTAGACCCCTCTCTTTACTTTTTACTTTTACTTTAGTACATTTATATAGCGCGGCCATGAACCCGAAGGCGAGAGGGCACTACAAGACACCAACAACGAGTAACAAATAGAAGAGTCCGAGAAGCAGAGCCGCCACGGAGAGGAGAAGACTGTCTCTCCCACTTGCAAGACAAACTAATGCGATAGCTTTCTCTACTGCCTACACGTGTAAGTTAATTAACGCTTGCAGACCATTCCTATCAACAACCAACTGTAACTCGATAGCCAGAGCTTTAATTCTATCTAAATTAGATTACTGTAATGTGCTCTACTTAGGAACAAACCAGCGTAACTTTACAAATGATTCAAAACAATACCCTCAGATCAGCGTTAAACTTACCTAGGTCTCTCCACATCTCTGAGATAAGACGAAATACCCACTGATTTGCGGTCAACCGGAGGATCAAGCTTAAAACCATCTCACTTGACTCATAAATGCCTTGCCAACCTAGCACCTTGCTACCTGACTGACAATTTTTCCCATAATATCTCTAACCGCCCAACTAGATCTTCGCAAGCACACTGCCTAAAGGTCCCTAGGCTTAAACTCCAGAGGGCAGGAAGGAGAAGCTTCCCTGTGCTAGTTGCTAAATGTTGGAACTCGATGCCACTAACACTTGGATCTGAACCATCCTTCCAACTTTTCAGGAAAAAGGCAAAAACCTGGCTCCTCTAGCAAGAGACCCAGAATGCGTCGAATCTCACTGTTTGCCTGTACTTAGTACTGCACTTTGGACGATTCCATCTACTTGTCTGACTATATTTAAATATTAATATTTGTGTAATGATGTACTGTACATATTCTCTTATCGTATCCTTCTGCTTTTAATTGTGTAACACATGTTTGCTTTATAAGAAATGCATCCAGATGCCTGAGGGCTTGGTGCGCTATATATAAATAAAGAGCTGCTGAAGAAATTAATAAGTATATAGAAGCAAGTATTCATGCACCTGAGGGAACGAAGTTTCTGTATCCAAGAAACCACAAGAAGTATGTGGGAAGATGGATCTACTGCAGCCCGAATGGACAATGTAGTCTCATGACCTGGAGTATTGATAAGCATGTAAAATCGGCAGGATCTCTGAAAGGAGTAATGAAGATATGGACTCCGAAGAAGCACTTTTTCAGACGAGGATGTCTAGATGTGAAGACTGATGGGAGAGTGGTTGATGAATCAACCAGAGGGGGAGGGTAGAGGAGGAGTCAAGTGCCTCTACCGGAAGTCCTGCCCCCATTTTACCTATATGTTGGCAGCGGGAAATTGCGACATGCGCAACACCAGTGATGGTAACTATACCACGAAGAGCCCTTGAAACAAGGTATTCATTAACAAAACCCTATACGATGTGCCCGCGGAGAAATGATAGCCTTCTGAAGGAAGTCGCGGAAGAAGTGTGAAGATGAGTGAAACAAGACTGGTGACGTCACATGAAGCAGAAATGATGCACCCAGAAGAGATGCCAATAAAGAAGGTGAATAGACCTTACCTTATAGAATCTGATGGTGAAGTAAAGAATTGAGCCACATTTCATGAGCAAAATGAAGATTGCACGTGCGGAGAGCACTGAAGAAAATGCAAAGCCATTTTATAATTGTACAGCTGCAGTAACGCAAATAGACTAATCATAACGCAAGTAGACTAATCATGAAGGATGGCTACACGAGTGAATAGACTACAGGCGGTGCCTATATATATATATATATATATATATATATATATATATATATATATATATATATATATATATATATATACACACATACATTATATATATAGTATGTATAGAATCTGGATGTTCCACAACGTATTTTAGCAAATTGGGACCCCGTGAACAGAAGGGCTGAAAGTGTGGCGCAGTAGAATAAAACCGATGATGGCGAAGGAAGATGCGAGAAGGCTTTCCTGGCCCGGCGTCAAGGGTTGGGGCCACCAAGAACCTTGTTCTGTATTCGAGAAGATACAATGAATGTGAGAAGCGAGACGAACTTCTGTTGAGGTGTAAAAGTGCCCGGTTTTATTAATTTAATAGTATTAAATACAAAGAAGAAGCTCAAAACACAGACTCCTGTCACATGGTCAAGATGAGAATAGACTTTGGGCGAGCTACACCGAGACCAGAAGATAAGACCATGCTCACACTCCCTTTTTATTCTCAGGCACAGTGATCCGTTGCAAAGCACTGATTGAATGGCAGACAGTAGTGATGATGGAGGTTGGGCTAATTGGGTGGGAAGGCATGACCAAGCCAACCCTCCAGCACCTGGGGTACCAGCTTGCATGCTGCTAGCGAGTGGAATATTCCATACAAATACAAGCGTGCCAACCAATTGTAGAGGGCCAAGTAGCAAAGAGCCCTGTAGTTTTGGAAGCCAATGAAACGTTGTGTATTTCATGACAGCGAAGATGACTTGCACTAGGGGTGGGCATAATTTGTCCACTTGATGTTAGAGACCCAATCACGATCCCATACCCCATAGAAAGTATACCTAGATGTTCCCCTTAAGCCTATCACAACCCCAAGTAGGTTTTCTTATTTTGCCACGTAGTATGATGTCACGCATGACGAGTTTTTGCTGTAACAGAATGCTTTTTTTATGAAATACGCTGATACTTATACTGTACGGTGTCTGTTGAAGCCTGTTGTACTCCCTGTTTTAGACAATTGCAATTAAAACAGTTGTATTTTGCCAACTTCCTGAGTCGGTCTGATTATTGATGCATGAGTAAGATCTGCATCCCTATCCATCTCAAGATGATTGTGCTGAAAGCAAACAAGGTGATTGTGGGGAAGATTAAGAAACTGGAAGGGGAAAAAAGGGGTTCTGTGGGTTGAAGTTTTTGGCCACAGGTTCAGCTTCCGTGTTTTAACTTATTTGATTTTTTTAAAGTAAAATTGTTACAGTTAGACTGGGTTGGAAATATGGAGACTCCACTGAAGCACATGTTCCAGGTACTTCCTCGCTATAAGGTAAAGATTTTGAATTACCATCAAGAATGAATGCTGGAAACTAAAAGGTAAAATGCTCAGTTCATGGCCTAATGTGGGGACCTATGACCAGGGAATGTGTTGGAAACCCTGTATACGTTCTTAGTCACTAGGCACAAGGGATCAAAGTTAGAGGATCGTCTAAATATGTTAGAGTTATGGAGGATGTAGGAGAAGGACGGGAAGGCCCATAATGTTAAAGGAGAGTTCCGGGACTTTTTTTTATTGTCCCTACGGTTCGGCCATGTGTTTTTAAGCATAACTCGGTAGATCGTAGAAAACTTTCCTATGGACCTTACCCGACTTTTCGTCCATTAACGCACTCGAAATCAGCCGCCATTTTCTGATAATCCTATCACTTGCCGCATCGCCCTGGCTCACCTGCTTTTGCGGCACTAAATCAAATCCCCCGCCCCTGAAACAGACTTTATCAAAACATTCATATTCCCCGCCTCTATCCGTGACGTGACTGTGCTGCGTAGGCAAACGCGCCCAGGCGTCTTCTACGCGACTCCACACAGAACCCGGAAATCAACACAGATCAGCTCACACAACACAGCGCGCCACAATTCGCAATATGAAACTGTACTTTTAAATCAAACCGCAAGATTGTAAATTTGGTAAAGTACATTTATTTGACATCAAATGTTTAGAGAATATTCAGCGATTTTCATTTTTATTTGCTCACGTTCCAAAAAGTTCGTTTTGAGGCACGCGATGTTCCTTTGCTGTACACAGGGTCTTAGATCATCTCACAATACAGCGCCACAATTCGGAATATGAAACTGTGGTTTAAAAGCAAACTGCAAGATTGTACATTTGGCAAAGTACATTTATTGGACATCAAATGTTTAGAGAATATTCAGCGATTTTCATTTTTATTTGCTCTCGATCCAAAATAGTTCGTCTTGAGGCAAGCGATGTTCGTGTGCAGTACACAGGGTGTTGGTTTACGATAAAATAAGCTCTTCGGTCGCACTGATAATCGCATGGCTGTTCCAACGACGAGGCACTAGGCCACCACAACGGTCTGTATGTTGCATCTAGCCGTTATGACCGCGTAAGGGCATACTTGTACTTGGCGATCGTCCCATAAAATGGTCAGGGTGGTAACGTTGTTCACGCGGAGAAGCAACTGGCGGTTATAAAAGCCATCTGCCGGTGTCTGGTACTCGTGACACAGACAATAATGGGTGAAGTACCTGTTTGAAAAACATAAAAAATTAAATTAGTCTCACCATCAGATCTTTATTAAAATTATTCATTTTATATATTCGGTCGGGAAATTATTTCATAGCTAGGACAGTGCAACTGGGTTTTAAACGTCAAGGGGGGGCTGTAGGATACTGAGACAGTCCCTCAGTGCAGGGGTTGACAGGGAGTGCAGGTGGAGAGTGGAAGGGCCCAGGACCGAGATCGCAGACAGTGGACCAGTTGTAGCAGGGGAGAGGGAGAGAGAAAGCAGAAGCAAAGGTTTTGAGGTGCTTCCGTAAAAGGAGACTGTTCTCCCCAAGATAGTGCGCGGTACAAAACAATATGCCACATAGAACGAACAAGTACAACTTAACCCGTCTTTAAAGCTACTGTATAGTAATTAAATTGCGGTATAAACTCATCTAAAGAGTTACTTACATTATATTTGCATTTTCCATTGTGTCTGTGCGTAGGGCAGCCCCGAAATACCACTCCTTCTATGCCGACGTTATTTCTTCTAATGAACGAACATGAAATGGCTTTCGTTTCTGAAATTATATTCATTATCGTTTCTTACGTGGTCCCGGCCTGTCAAGGTCAAATAACAATAGAACCTTATACTGAGTCGTGGGCCATTCTGGCACCCGAGAAAAAATCAAAGCAGCTGACCTTCACTTTGAACGAGCACACATTCCTAGTTAGCTACATTCAGTGTAAGGCATTCTCACAGGACTTGAAATTTACACTCCATCTTTGCATTTTGTCTGCGTGCTTTGCAGCCCCACAGAACCATAAATACGGAGACATTCTATATTTTTTGAAAAATGATTTATATTACTGTTTGGTTTAATTTAATGCGCAAATGAACAAGGTTTGGATAGATACACATATTCAATGGGCCTGCGACATGAGGAGACTCGAGAGAACAGACAATCAAATTACAATCATTTAAACCGTGATGTGTATTTCTCAATGAGTTCTTCTTTAGGTGGACCTGGAACAGAGGCAATGTTGGGTGGCAATGCAGTTGTCCCCTGCACAGGTTCGTTCACAACTCCATTTATGTGCCTATCTAGGACGTCAACAATAAGTTTCTCAATAAACTCATATTGCATATCCTCAAACACTGGTTTGATCACCCATTGTTTACTTCTTTTAGTGAAGGCCTTATTGTAGCGAAGCGTCCCTAAAGTTCCGGTCGTCCTACTTTGTTGACGGCCAACATTATGGTTATGTGCCAAGACCGCTAAAAGAGTCGGATTTATCATGCTCTCCATGCCAAAATGCAATCGTTTTGGCCTGTACTTTAGGCACATATTGTGGAACACCTCCAAATCTCCTGTGTGGCAGAATTCCGTGAGTCCCCTCAAAGCTTTTGTTATAGTTTTATCAAATACAATCTTTTCAATGGCTTTGTGAGTGGGTGATGAAGGAATCAACCACTTCTTCTTCCGTGCCTCCTATGTGGACAAATGGCCATGTTCACAATTGTGGAAATGTTGGTTCGTGTTCCATCGGTGAACTGACCGCCATTTTTCCAGTAGAATTTCCAACGACCCTCCACATGTTTTTGAGCTCCACCAAAGATGGTTGCTGATTGACTTGGACCACTGTGAAATACCTTGCAATTCTTTTTTTTTACCTGCAGCCGACAATTTTTTATTGATTGATTTTGCAAGATGCCAAACGTCAAATTGGTGATTTATATTTTTGTACTGTTCTCTCATTGTCTTGGCAATTGAAACGTGTCTGTCCGTGGCTATCAGGTCGATCACCATTCCCCGCGATTGTAGTTCTTGCAATGATGCTACAAAGCCAACTTTCTCCATGGCCACTGAGGATGTACTTTGTGACACCTGCACGACCACCGAACTCACAATTTTCTTACTTTCCATGTCCTGAAAGTGGTAGGTGCAGTACTTGGCTGAAAATCCTGGGCTGTCGCACTGTCCATCACCGGCTAGCCTGAACCGTTTGCCCACGAATGTACTATCAATAGACATTTTTTCCATTCTCCAAGCTTCGCTAATGGCTGGAAATAGATAATCGGTTTGGTATTTGTAGAACTGAGTTTTCGCAATGAAATGGATTCCCACAAACTGAAAGAAAGACTCTAATTTTTTAAAACTTGAACCACTAAAAAGTGCAGCCGCTGCACAAAGTAGATTGCCTGCTGGCAGTTGTCCCAGCATAGGTTGTGCAGACCATGTGAAAGGATGATATTTTGTACAGGTGGCATGTATTTTAAGGTTAGTGCCTCGAATTGCACGAGTCACATTAATCAATGGCTCCCCACATACTTCCCCACCTACCAAATGCCTACATTTAATCCGAATAATAATATCAATCAAACAACTATCGAATACAATGAATTTGGCCTCTTTCCTTATACTGTCACTCTGCATCCCAGCTGGTTCGGCCTGTAACGTTGAGGACATGTCACTCACATGAAAGGTAGAATCTCTGATATCGTCTTCCGCTATGTTCAGTGATATTGATGGTGTTTCATTGTCGTCTACTTCATTCTCTTCCATTGCAACATCTGTTCCTTCTCCGGCGATGGGTGAATAAAACAATTTCTTCAACTTTCTCGCGGTCTTAGTTTTTGCGGGTGTGGATTCTGTGAATTGATCTCCGACTGCATCCGAACTACCAGGAGGACATTCACTATCAATGGCTGGTGGTGGTATAGCTCCGTTGTCAATCACTTCATATTCTTCCCATTGGCACGATGCTTCTCCAGTCTCAAGTCCCTGCCAAAAGGTTTGACAAGCAACATCTCTCGTTCGCTTCACTGTCTGTGTAGATCTAGTTCGTACACCCACTCGCAACTAGAGGACAGATTGGAAAAGGGGTGTTCAGTTTAAACACAACTTACAGTATTGAACTATTAACAGTGAAAAACAACATAATATAGTGACCAGGACACTAACCTTCTTTTGCTTTCTTTTCTTTGAAACTTTCTTGCCTCGAACTTCAACATCAGGACGCTGTTGCTCCGACTCGTGTGTGCATGTCTCCACTTCCTCTTGCGCTGCAACGACTATGTTTTCCTGATAAGCACATCCATCACGCACTGACGCTCCATCGACTCCCTGAAACATAGAACTTTCATTAGTATGTATAATAATATCGAAAACACAAAATGTACTTGGGGACCAATACCCACGTACATCTCAATAGCAAAACACGAATGAACGCTTTGTGTAGAACATTCAAACGACAATTATTCACGCATTGTTGATCTAGTTAGATGGAACTGTCAAGATCCATACCTCGGGCTCCTCATAGACTTCCATTGATGATATTATTGAAGATGATGCTTCAGTGACTCCCTGAAACACAGTAATTGCATTAGTATGGTTTTCTATTTTGATAAAAAGAACAGAAAGTTTGTGCAGGCGTGAACGGCTCATCTAAATAGACCTGCACAAATGATCAGTTGTCTAAAATAAATAATGGATATCTAAATATGATTCGATTTGCTCGATCGTTGGAAGTGTCACCACCCAGAAATCTGCATCAACTACTAGGGGTGATGTTCTTGTAGAAGAAGCTCCGTCATCTCCCTGAAACATAGTACTTGCGTTAATAAAGAAGGAAGTATAGCGGATGTAATCAAGTCATATGATCTCGCTTGATCGAGCTGTCAGTATCCATACCTCGAAATGCATAAGAACATCAAGGGACGATGTAACTGCGGTGCACACTTCTGCAAGCTGTTGCGCCGACCCGTAACTGCACGCTCCCCCTTCTTCTTGGACTAATGCTCCATCGACTCCCTGAAACATAGGACTTTCATTAGTAATGAACACAATATTGAAAAAAGAAGACACATAGGAGGGCGACGACAGAAGGACATATCAATGGCTAAAAACGAAAGAAACATTGTGTGTAACAATCACGCTACAAGAATGCAAGATCTGATGATCTCCATCGATGGAACTGTCCTGAAACGTACCTCGAGCATCTGAGTGACATCAACGGTAGTCGTCAATACGTTGGACTCCTCAGCATCTCCCTGAAAGACAGTACTTAAATTATTTTGGATAACAATAATTATAACTGAAAACAAAGACTAGAGGACGAGTACAAGGGTGTACCATTAGGTAAAATAATTACACGATAAATTAAAACTATTGATTTACATGCCTAAAACAAGTCAGTGGCAGAATAGCCAAGTAAGATTACCCGATAGGCGCTTGAAGTGGCTGATGACTGCAATAACGACACGGATGGAGAATCTTCCGCCTTCATATTGAGTGGATACATAAATGGGGAAATTATTGTTAGCTAATGCTACACACTACCGCAAGGCCGAGAGATAAATACGTAAACTTGACTCACCAGTGGAGGGATGTGGACGAATAGAGTGGGAATAGCGGTTGAGAGCAATTTTCGCCTCGCTCGCGGTGTGTTCTTCTTTATTAGCAATGATGTGGAGTACATGTCAGAGGTAAAGTGCCTGCTGCAGATGCGGTATCGATCACCCCTCTTGTCCGCAAAGACTTCTAGGACTCTACTTTCAAGCTCAGAGGGTGGATATCCGCAATATCGGACCCATTCTCTTATTTGATCTATTGTCTTAGGGAAAACATGCATTATAGTACCTTCAGATTTATTATGGGTCTTCGAAGGGCAACCGCCAATGGAACAGGCAGGCATTGTGGAAAGTTCTGAAAAGTAAAGATCAACAATTCTCTATGAATACCAATGTGTTAAAAAATTAAATGACACATAAAAGGTTCAATGCAAGGTATGTTTTGATTCTTGGAACTATACACGTTATTCACATGCGGATAAGTATTTGAATAACTTTAAAAAAATAGAAAAATAATTTGACTAAACTCAGAACATGTGACTAGTTCCTTGCATGTCTTGAACGAAAAGAAATTGGACGCAAAATGAGTATGGTACATGGCCTTACCTTGACGAGCAAACAGTTAGATGCAGGGATCAGAGTAGTTTCTTGTCGTAGAACAGGGAGCAGTTCACAGGTTGCAAACTGATGAGTTTCCTCGAAGTGGTCACGGAAGTTCACAGAGACGAAGAGCAGATAACCAGCACCTTCACGGGTTGACTAGCAAAGTGCAAAGAAGTTCTCATTATAAATATGAAGTGGGTTATAAAGAATTCAAAACAGGGGTGTGTTTGTGAATGAATGACGTGTATATGTCGTGGCATTATGCGGTTTGCAGGGGGCCGTCCAGCGTGAGGGGGGATGCTTGGCAGGAGACACGGGGTCTGGCGGTAGACATGGGAACAACAACCCATGCTCTATAGACCACTTTGAAGTGTACATGGTCTTTGGCACCTCTTGGCCTTTATCGCTCCCTGACAGCTCCACTTGCCAGCGCAAGTACCCCGGTGCAAACTGCCTTTGATAGGGCGGGGGGTGGATTGGGGCGGTGGTCGTGCAGACAAGACACAGGAAGACTCGTGAATGGAGACACACTTATGTGGATTGCAGGGGGCCGTCCAGCGTGAGGGGGGATGCTTGGCAGGAGACACGGGGTCTGGCGGTAGACATGGGAACAACAACCCATGCTCTATAGACCACTTTGAAGTGTACATGGTCTTTGGCACCTCTTGGCCTTTATCGCTCCCTGACAGCTCCACTTGCCAGCGCAAGTACCCCGGTGCGAACTGCCTTTGATAGGGCGGGGGGTGGATTGGGGCGGTGGTCGTGCAGACAAGACTCGTTTGCCGCAGGGCCTCACCAAGGAGAGGCCATCTAACTGCATGTAAGAGGCAGGCTGCAGGATCTAGTACATGGAAGGCAGGGGGGTGAGTTTATAAATACCTCACCCTCCCAGGAGAATATATGGGTGCAGTTCACCCTGGAGACCCTGGATCCCTAGGCAGTTAGTCAGCAGCAGGCTGGCCTGTGGTGGCAAGGCGGCACGGGCCAGAGGGGGTCATCTCTGTACCCGGTGCCCAAAAGGATGATTTATTATGATCAACCATATTGATTATTTACCTATAACCATGTTTTCTATCAATAAAATCCAACGGCCTTCCTTTTATTGCCAACGCTTGAACAAAGTGGTGTGGTAAGTATTTTTGGGGGAGGAGGCAAGGCCGGGAGGCTTGATGCCAACCCGCAAAATAACATATGTATGTCTGCTGCATATGGGTTCAACGGTTATGTGGATTGAAGGTGGGCGGCCAGCGTGAGGGAGGATGCTGGCCGGAGACATGTGGTGTGACAAGACAAGGCACAGGAAGACTATTCAATGGAGACACACTAGATTCATTTAAAAAATCAAAACAACCATTGTTAAAATATATGTTGGGTTTTATTTTAGATCTTAATTTCAATTGAACATAAATAATAAACATTACACATTGTAAAGTTGCGGTTGCAGCACATCCAGGGAAAATCCGCTGTATTGTCCACTGTCGCTGGGGAAATGTTGTCTAATGGCAAGTACCGCACAGGCAGGTATTACTCTCCGAACGCGGTGTCCGAGCCTCCCGTGAAGCCACCAAGTGAAGCAACGATAGGCCACCAGCCTGTACCACCTGTGAAAATGAAAGATGCAAACTGTATTAAAATGACAACTTTCTTATCACTGTCGATTCAGGTAAAAAATGTCATTCTGCTTTGAAAAAAATTCTATCTAGAAAATGCACAACATGGAACCAATTTACATGCATTCGAATGATATGTAGATGTAGTTTTATATGTGGGAGACGACCATGAAATAGTAGTGGCATCACTGACATCACAACCAGAGTATACTTACTCGTTACTCGGATTACGCGGACGAACAGTGCCGCAAAGTTCGTGCATAAGCACCATCATCATCCTCAACACGGTCCGTGAGAGGCAGGCTTCCCTGAACTCTGGCAGCTCGGTGATGCATTGCGGACTTGGCTCGCCTTCCGAAATGTAGGCCAAGCACCCGGAATTTTCACGGCAGCAGCAGTTCTCCTCCTCAGTTGGCATTAGCTCGCACCGATTGCACGTGCACCAGGTGGAGACGCCGTCCATGCGACATGGTCCAGGCTCTTCATCCGTTGACTGGTCCTCCCAACTGCCGTCCGAATCCCCATCGTTTTCGCGTGCTTGCCTTTCCAGTAGTTCTTCCTCGGTGTACTCGGGCTCGTACATATACGGCATTATTGTAGCCATTGTGTGGTAAAGAAAGTAAAATAATTTATAGCGGTGGTACTGGTATCTGTTCACACGGGCTACAATCAACGAAGGTAGCTGACCAGAGCACAGAAACGAGTCACAGAATACTCAAAGTAACACACAGAGAGTAATGGAATCGAAAATCTGCTGCTGTGTGTTGTGAAACGGTGTGTTTATACTTATTGAGGAAAGAGGCGTCCTGCCATTTCCATGGCGACACTTCATTAGCTGAGGCGCAGCGATTGTTGACACAAAACGTGCTTTGGCGTTGGGAAATGGGCGGCACGCGTCTGCTGATGTCAGGCTCAGGTGCGGGGGATTTGATTTAGTGCCGCAAAAGCAGGTGAGCCAGGGCGATGGGGGGAAATGATAGGATTATCAGAAAATGGCGGCTGATTTCGAGTGCGTTAATGGACGAAAAGTCGGGTAAGGTCCATAGGAAAGTTTTCTACGATCTACCGAGTTATGCTTAAAAACACATGGCCGAACCGTAGGGACAATAAAAAAAAGTCCCGGAACTCTCCTTTAAGGTTGCAGAGGACGGGCCGAAAAAGGGCGGTGCAGGAATTACTTCCGTACCGGCTCCATATGGGTGTTATCCTTTATCGCCCCCGCAGAAGGAAACACCAACCCTGAGTTTGAGCCTCCATGCTCTCCAGCGGCCATTCCAGTGGTTGTGAGACGGACACAGCTAGCACCTCCATCAGCAGTGATTTTTTAAAGATGGGATACCAAGGAAAGTGGAAGGTTAATTCCTTCAATGGTCAGGACCATGGAAAGACTGAGAATGGAGCGTAGCAAGGGAACAGCTCCCCCTATTGCCAGGTTAGCATAGAGATTAAGGGTGGAGGAGTGAGAGTGTGCGAGACCGGTGTGATGAATCATGCAGCGTTCTCACAAAGACCCTTCCTAGAGTCTCCTCCCAGGTGGCCAGGGGAAGGCAGATGCTTCCTGATCCTAACCCTGGAGGTGGTATTAGCCGGTAGGTTCCCCTGGGAGGGGAAGGGCATCAGGGGAGCGGGAGGACTCTGTTGGGTGAGACACAGTATTTGTCTTCCTCTAGGGAAAAAATATCAGTGATGCCAAAATATGTAATGGCTTGTTGTTCGAAATAACTTAACTTCCCAACTTGAATATCTTAATGTGGGTGAAAACATTCAGAACCACTTATGCATTGGGAGAAATGATACCCCTTTTAAAACCATAGAAATGTATGGAGCTGGAAGCTCATCTAACTCCCAAAGGATTCGTAAAGATAAGCCTGTAAATAAAATAATACCAATTTAGACCCTAAAGATCTTTCTCTGTAAAGCCGAATCGTTCAATTAATCCTAATGATATTCCTTTAAGGGATATAATTAAAGAAAGAAACGAGTATAAGAGTAAAATTCCCATGAGAAAAGCACATTTTTACATTATGGACTCCAAGTCCCATAACCCCCAAAGTACTGGAACGAAGAAGAGGGCTGAAGAGGCACAAAACTGTAAGGTGCAGCTTGTTAATGGAAATGACCCACACTTGAGAGAGCCTGGGAGGCTAAAACGACCCCCTCAGGTGTGTCGGCCATGAGTAGGAAAGAGGAGCAGAGCAGTAGTCGAAGGTGGATTGTTGTGAACTCTCCACGTTGCATCAGAAGCAGCATCTGGAGGAGATGCTGTGACCACTGTCGAGTAGTTGCCTGTCCTGAGAGGGTCTTTACCTCCAGAAGCCTTAATTACAGAGGTTGCGCAGTGGGAAGCGTTAGAGATGGAAGCTTTCCATGCGCATACCTGAAATGTGGAGGCGGCGCAGCAAGAAGCAAAGGTTTAGAGAGCTGTCCCCACAGTAAGGCTGTCTCCGGTGGCAGGCGAGCACTGGAGAGCCTTTGTGCTTGTGGCGTGGGCCACAGAAAACTGAAACCTCCCGGTTGTCGGATTGCGAGAAGCAGCTGAGGCAGAGGACCTGGAAGCAGCAAGATGACACGCACGCCAGACCCAGTGAGTTCACTAAGATATTGTAACCCCCGGAGCGCTCCGTAACTGCCCACATGCTCAGACCAGGTAACATAAGAAACAAAATGCATAGAGGGAAATACAAGAAGAAAAGTACTTTTTTGTCTTTATTTTTTTTAAATTGTGTTTTGGTATCTACAGACAAGCAAATGGAAACCTTTCACATTATAACATTTTTAAAACAACAATGCATAATTCATATTTCTTCATAAATGAGAAAAAGAAAAATAGAAAATTACATTTCATCACAAATGTGACGTAAGAAAAAACTAAAAAGAAGAAAAAAAAGAAATAAGAAAAGGAAGGAACAGGAACAAAACCCAAATATATAAAAGCAAGGGAGAAAACTAAGTGGAAAGAATGGTCTAGCTTCAAACAACTTTCTTCACTTGCGTCCCTTAGGTTTACTAGCTGGGGCTTTTTATTATGATACTACGATGGGCACACAGTTCTAATCTTTGTATTAGTAAGAAAAGGGAAGGAAAAATGGGGGAGGAGACTGGTGGAAATTAAAGATCTAGCTTCAATTAGCTTTCTTCGGTTAAATTCCATAAGTTTAGTAGCTGGAGCTTTTTTGTGTGAATACCAAGAAACCCACAGTATCAAACTTTGTAAGTCGCCTCCCAACAGACTAACCCAAAGAGCTTCGCTGCCCAAACATTCCAAGTGTTCGCTGCCCAAACCCACCAAGTGTTTGTTGCACACATCTGTAGTGACATACTTCTCGAAGGGTGTGAGATCTCTGGTGGCTGCCATTCTGATCTGGGGATTCGTGAGCCAGTGTTTCAATTGCGCGTAATGGTACCTCTCCCCCTCCCCTAATCCAAAATTTTTCTTGCATTTTTAAAAAGATTTAACTTTGCTACCCTCAAATATGTCTCGCAGCTTGTGGCACCCGCCTCCTTACACTTAGGGAATGCCCCCTTTTCATTTCCAGGTGTGAATTGAGGCTTCCTAAATAGGGATGTTAGCAGGGAGGGTCATGTCGTCAAAGCCACCTGCCTAACCAAAGCATCCCATGAGTCCCCCACAAATGCTCCAGCGGCCTACCCACCTACCATCAGGGACCAGATTTCCAACCGGTTACTCTCCAGGGGGAAATGGAGAAGCTCTTTGCTCGTCATACCCAAGAGCAAGCAGTAGATAATGAACTTTTGTCACTCTGGCAGGGGAATGAAGACTTATTAACGTACATTGCAACCTTCAATAGATTAGTTGTTGAAGCTGGGTGGCCTGAAAACAAAAGAACCACGTTGTTTCACTGAGATCTACGAGGAAAACTGAAGGACGTTCTAGCCCAGGTGGTTGACCCACCCAGAGATTGTACCGAATTCATTAATCTGGTTGTGCAACTAGACCACCGATTGCAGGACCGAAAGGCGGATCGGTCTAGATCAGACGCTCGGTCCATGTGTGTTCGGCCAAGGGACAATGTCTCACGCGTGTCAGAAAACACTGTAGAACCCATGCAAATCGGAGGTGTACGACCCCCGTTAACAAAACGGAAAGAGACAAGAGAAGGCAACAACAGCTATGTTTGTACTGGGGGAAACCAGGACACTTCCTCAAGGACTGCCCAGTGAAACCCCGAAGAAGAATTGTAGGGGCCACAGAGAAGGACGATAGCAAGGAATCAGAAAACTACCCAGCTCGACAAACGTAGAGGTCAGTTTGTCGAGTGAGAAGAAAGAGCCACCTCACACTTTGCAAATCCTAATTAACTACCAACAACCGTCTCGGATGCAAGCCGTTGAGGCATACATAGACAGTGGCGGAGTTGGGAATGATATAGATCAAGAACTGGCACCAGAGATGGGACTTCCCTTATGTTCAAAGCCAACTACAGAAAAGGTAACCACCGTGGATAGGACAGAAATTGTTTCTGGACCAGTAATTCAATGTACAGCAGGAATAACCCTACTGTGCCAGGATGGACACCGGGAATCTATTTCCTTTGATCAGATCAAGGTACCTCACTTCTGGCTAATATTAGGGATGCCATGGTTAGTAGCTCACAATCCTCAGATAGATGGCGTGCAAGGAAGTTGACCTTTCCCGATGACTGCGCTCCTACCTGCTATTACCAAGAGGAGAAACCCGACTTCTGCACCCCTGCGACTCCCCGAACAGCGACATTGACACTTGGTGTGACTAGCACTTTACCGAGTGAATACCAACATTTCCAGACGTGTTCCAGAAAGACCAAGCTAACACACTACCCCCACACAGGCCCTATGACTGCCAGATTGAGCTCATACCTGGTGCACAAATTCCTTGTGGCAGAATCTATGCAATCACAGAACCAGAGAACCTCCATTTGAAATCCTATCTAGACCAGTACCTGGCAAACAGGTTCATTCGCCCGTCTAAATCACCGGCAGCCAGTCCCTTATTCTTCATACCAAAGCAGGAAGGGGACTTGAGGACCTGCATCGACTACCGCGCATTAAACCAGATCACCTTAAAGAATCGCTATCCCTGCCACTCATTCCCGAAATGTTATACCAAGTCAAGGATGTCCAGATTTATACCAAATTCGACCTTAGAGGAGCGTACCACCTGGTCCGAGTAAAAAAAGGTGATGAATGGAAAACCACGTTCCGTACCAAATATGGCCTCTATGAGTACCAGGTAATGCCTTTTGGACTTTGCAACGCCCCTGCAGCATTCCAGTACTTCATGAACGATGTCTTGCAGGAGTTAATCGATGTTTGCGCCTTGGTCTATATAGATGATATCTTAGTGTACTCAGCCTCGGAACAAGACCATGTCAAGCACGTCCGCTCCGTTCTTACCAAGCTCCGGCAACATCGTCTGTATGCGAAGCTTGAAAAATGCTTTTTTCACGTCACCGAAGTGGAATTCCTTGGTTTCATCCTGACTCCGAAAGGCATCAGAATGGGTATGCACAAGGTAGACGCCATTCTTAAGTGGCCATCACCAACTTCACTAAAGGGGATCCAGAGCATGCTGGGTTTTGTGAACCTCTACCGCCGATTCATCCCCGACTTTTCTCAAATTGTACATCCGATTACGTTACTACTGCAAAAAAACATTAAGAAGTTCATTTAGACCGAAGAAGCAGAAAGGGCCTTCCAAGAAAATTCACTTCTGCCCCAATCCTACGACCCCCCGTCCAGACCTCCCTTAAATTGTGGAAACCGATGCTTCCAGCATGGCTATGAGGGCTGTCCTCTCACAAATGGTCCCTGAAACTGGCCAGTTACATCCCGTGGCCTTCTGGTCGTGAACATTTTCACCCCCAGAACTCAACTATGCTATCACCGACAAGGAACTCTTGGCTATTAAATCCGCTTTCAAAGCATGGTGACATTATCTCCTGGGAGCTAGACATACCGTCACAGTAATCACAGATCATCGAAACCTGCAATACCCGAAAACAGCAAAGGCTCAATCCTCACGTCAACTGCGTTGGGCCCTTTTCTTCGACGAGTATGATTATGTAATCACATATCGACCGGGAGTTCGGAATTGAAACGCTGACATCTTGTCCCGCATGGGCATTGATGAAAAGGTATATACAACTGCGGATCCAGTAGCCATCATTCCCGAGGACAAACTCTTAGGTCTCAAGACAGCTTTGACAGAAACAGAACTCCAAAACGAAAATCCAGCTTGTGATGAGTCCTAACACCTTGCTTGAATGGCAAACTCAAGGAGAACAATACACCATCAAGGACCAGCTACCATATTTTAGGGTCCGTTTATATGTGCCCAAAAAGGAACTACAACAGCAAATCATTTCAGATTACCACGATTGCCTGATGGAAGATCACCCTGGAATCGCCAAAACCCTCGCCAAGGTAAACCGAAACTACTGGTGGCCTACTTGGCGTAAAGATATCTAACAGTACATCCAGTCATGTTGTGTGTGTGCCCAAAACAAATCGCAAAAGCAGAAGCCAGCTGGTCTTCTTCAGACCTACCTCCCAGTCAGGGATTCAACACTATTTTAGTAGTCGTAGACTTATTCTCGAAAACTGCACACTTTATCCCTTTTAAAGGTCTTCCAGATGCATCCAGTTTAACAAAAGTGTTCCTGGAAAACATTATCCAGTTACATGGCTTCCCATCGGTTCTGGTCTCTGATCGAGGTAGCCAGTTCGTGTCCAACTTCTGGAGAAAGTGTTGTTCAATGGCTCAAATCAACATCCTATTATCCACCAGTCACCACCCCCAAACGGATGGCCAAACTGAGAGAACCAAACAAACCCTCGAGCAATACTTGCGGTGCATGCTGCATCAAGTGGAAGGTAACTGGAGAGACTTATTATGGATAGCAGAATATGCTTACAATAATTCATTGCACTCCAGCACGGGACAAACCTCTTTCTACATCCTATATGGCAGACACCCACGTACTTCCGAATTAGACCTTCCAACCACCTTGGAAATGCTGGCGGTGAAAACCCTTCATGCGACCGTCTCCCAGGCCTTTAAAAAGACAACGGAGCATCTAATTCAAGCCAAGCGCAGACAAAAGAAATTCACTGACCAACACCGAAGAAAGGCCACCGACTATCAAGCAGTAGACAAGGTTTGGCTAGCGGCAAAGTACGTACCCATAAAAGGAACCCAGAACTTTCGTCCTCCGTATCTGGGACCTTACTCCATCAAATCTATCCTCAAACCAGTAGCCGTCAAACTAGCACTACCACCCAACATGCAAATTTACCCAGTATTCCACGTATCACTCCTGAAACCGGTACAACCCGGTACACGGGTTATGACACCACCAGAACCCATGATAGTTGATGGGGAACCGGAGTTCGAAGTAAAGGGAATCCTGGACTCTATACACCAGGTCCAAGTTATATTACCTAGTCGATTGGAATGGATACGGACCTCAAGACAGATCCTGGGAGCCCAGCGAGAATATCCATGCACCACGTCTGATTAAGGAATTCCATCAGAACTTTCCAACCAAGCCTGGACCGGGCAGAAGAACCACCATGAAAGGGGCCTTGGGGGGGAGTGCTGTCACGATTTATCCTAGACCCCCACTGGCAAGTCAACCTGCCAGGTAAGGCCAGGGTTCGGGGTTCCATTAGGGCCTCAGAGGCCTTACACCCTCTTCCCAGACTCTCTTGGAGTCAGTCCTGGCGCCTTTGGTGCCAGGCTCATATTCAGTATGAAGAACATCTTTGAATGGGGACTGCTTTTCTTTAGGCCTGCAGTCAACATGGAGGCACTCACATAGCCCAGTTCCAAGAACTGAGCTACGCGGTATAGTGTTGTGGGTGTGGTGGCCTGGGACTACTTTACCTGGACTACTTTACTGGGAGGCTATTTAAACCACACCCAAGCAACAGAACACGCTTCGCGTTATTCTGCAGCTTGCAACATAACGCTCACTGTGTCTAGTGTCCTTGATACCATCAATCCTTGGAGCAACGAGCCTACAGAGGGGAAAAAGAACATCATTAATAGGATCTTACCTGCGTACTCCATCCTGTCATCCTCACGACGTTCATTCCTGATTCTGCTTATTTGCGGGCCGCTTGTCCAGCGAACTACATCTTCAAGGCACTGCATGCTTACCGGAACGAAGCAACCTGAAAAGAAGAGAGAGAGAGACAACGTTAGTGAATGCATACCCACAGCTTTCCATAAGCAACGGACATCACGAGAACCTCGTCTGGCTAGTCGCATCTTGGCCGGCATCGTTCCGGAACATCACACCCGCCGGAGAAAAACATTGCGACCTGCAAAGGAAGAGGAAAACACAGGTTAGCTTATACAAGGCAAGCAGGGTTGCGCATAGCGCATTACTTACTGGATTGCAGCACGCATCTCACGCCATCCATTACCGGCAGGTGCTCAATCCAACCAGCACCAAACACCGAAACTCTCGCACACCTATGGAGAAAGAAAAAGACATTAACCACAAAAGGAAAGGAAGGCAATAACTGTATTGTATACAAAGACTGCTAGGCAGCAAGACCCACCTTAAAGACCTTCCTTAAAGACACTTTAACGGGCCCGCACCAGTGAAGTAACTCGGTCGCCCGTGCCCACTGGAGCCTACGTACCCCTGCCAAAGTGAGCAGGACGGAGAGCATGCCTTATACCTAAACAAGGTGAGGAGGGGCCTGAAGGTCAAATCCAAGGGAGATGGGAAGAGACCTTACCTGAGACGGCCAGTCTTGAACCCAGCCCTTTTGTAATTTCAGGCTTGACTTCCATCGAAGACACCATCCGGGATCGGGGAGAGGGTTCCAGTATCATTCAACCAGGGCTGAGTGGTGTCACCGTGGATACCAGGTGAGCGTAACACACGAACATTCCACACCCGACACCCGAAGGAGCAACTTCAGAAATACCCAGTAGTAACCACAACGCACCTAGGCTCGCCACCCAACACAAGGGGCGGAAACTAAACAGCGGAGTGTAGCACCCGAAGCGCAGACCCCCACGGTCCCAGGGCATGCCAAGTACACCAGTGCCCTGGAGAGTAACACGGCAGACACGCAGCACACAGTGCATCACTGTTAGGGAGAATTCTCTGTTAAGGCTAATTTCCCAAACCTAGGGAGTCCCCCAGCAGCTTTGCTGGATTTTCGGGGTTTATTTTTTTCTCCTGCTAAGAGTGAGACTCTTTTTCTCCCACTCTTAAGCATGATTTGAGATATCCTTTGACTTTGGAATGTGTTTTATGGGCTATTGGGTCTTTTACTCCATAGGGTTTCATGTGGTTTTTGGTAAGTGTGTTACACAGCACCCTCAGTGCAGTAACACAGGGGTGTCATAGTGACCCCCAAACATAGACTCCATACCCTGGGACCGACTACTGTCTCCCAGGGCATGTAAAGTCACCATTGACTTTACTAGTCTTAAATGGGGAACAGAACCAGTACAAACCATCATATTGTGGAAGTACTTGTAGGGGTAATTAGATTGCCCCTGGGTCTGTTTTTCGAGGGGGCACTGTGCAGTCCCCCCTCGTCGAGTTTCTGGCTGGTGGCAGTGGTTACCACGCAAAATATTCCACTAGAATATTTCCTATGGGATTTTCCCATTCATTTTAAACGCACCACTTTTTGGTGCAATGTTAAAGATACCGCCGGGTTATTTATTTAATATTTATTCTCCGGTTGGGTCTTTTTGCCAGGACTCGGTTTTAAAATGGCGTTTGTGTTCGCCTCTGTAACTCCAACCCAAGTCGAGCCCTTTGTTCCACTTTTTGACGGGCTTCTCCACAGAAGCCTCCAAAAGTGGTGCCACTCTGTCTGAGTCTACAGGATGTGTGGGAGGGGGGTTTAGGCACCCTGGTCTGAGTTGCCTCTGCAACTCAAGTCGCACTCTTGTGTGATTGGCCCAGTGGTGAGCCGCCCGGCTCACCACTTAGCATGTTTGAGTGACAGCTAGGACTGATGAATGGGGGTTTTCTGCATAAAAGCAGGGCTTTGGGGACTGGAACTTCAGAATTCGACACAGGACCAAAGAATCCGAAGAGGGAGAAGCTAAGCCGACCTGCAACGACGACACCACCGGTGGAGCCCTGCTGAACCGCCTCACCACTTCTTCCAACGACAGAGGAGATCTTCATCCCGAAGAGTCTTCTTCCTTTGACTGGTGGGGATAGCCAGTTTGCCCACCTTTTCGCCTTCCCGGATCATCTAGTGGCTGCCTTGCCTGTGCCAAGCACCCCGGCAACCGGGATCCACGTTTTACCACTACCACGAATAAAAGGGTAGTACCTTTTAACCGGAGAACTCCGCGGCTGGTTTCTTCCCTGGCAGTGCAACGACCTTCAGCTTTCCTCCACGTCGAGATCTTCTCTTCCTCTGGACGACACTGCGACTTGAACCCGCTGCCAGGAACAACTGCCCCCGCTGGAGGATCCTCTCCACTTTCAAGGTACTGTGTCCACCTGGCCTCCCTCGCAACGGTCTGTGTGGGGTGTCTTTTAAATCCTCAACTTACCACTTGGGCTGGCGCTAGGCTGGCTAACTGAACTTTTCTGAGCTGAACTAATTCCCTTTTGAACTCTCTGCAAGACTTTTCAAGCCTCTTAAACTGTGTGATCTTGGGCGCATTGGTGTTCTACTCTCTCTAAGAGGGAGCCTGGCCTCTGAACCTTTTGCTCACAAGTAGACTTTGACTTTCCTGCATTGCTGGGTGCTTCTAAAGTATTAGTGTTGTGTGCTTTTCTAATTTCTGCCTTTTCCCTCCCTTTTTTGATAACTTATTAGAGTGCCATCTTTAGTTAAGCGCTCACCTGAGTCTGAAAATAAGTGGTGTTAACTAAGACTTGTCTAATAAGGAATAAGGGATGTATATATATTAATAGTGACTGTGTTTTGAACTTGCTTACAATAATAGTGCTGGAGTGTTTCTAAAAGTGTATCTTTAAATAAATAATTATATACTTTGATACCAAAGCTCTGGTCAGGGTTTGCTTGTGCTACTGTATTTTGGTACCTATCTTGTATACTCTATATACTGTCTAACTCTTCTTGAGAAAAGTCTGGCTGCTCAGCCACAGCTACCAGGTAAATTTGGGTGGTACAGACTGCTACCAATTGGGTTTACTGCCAACACCTGTAGTCTTAAGCCTTTTGCAGTGGTCCCTAAGGGAACTGCACAGGTTTCTGCCTAACAATCACTTGAGGAGCAAACGGAACGAATAGTGGGGACAGGCCAACTACAGTTGACTACAAGCACGAAATACTACGCAGGAGGCAGAACCGGTCCATATTTGGAACCCGGGCCAAATACTGCAGTGGGGAAAAGAGTCATACCTACAACAGGTGGCACCGAAGCTAGAGTACCAGGGGACTGACGCCCGGGAAAGGAACCGGCAACGACTGGGGAGACCACCAGTGACACAAATGGTGACAGGAAGGGACATGCCCACGTTCTCCACAAAAGAAGACACAGGGCACATCCTGGCAGAGATCAAGGCCCTTTGGGGAGACATACAGGCCTCCCTGGCAGATCTGACAGGCAGAATTACGTCTGTAGAGGCCAAAGTGGAGGGACTTGAGTACAACCAGCTGAATGTGGACTTGGTGAAGATGAAACTGGATGCGAGAATGACAGAATTGGAGTTGAGAGAAGAAGATGTACTTCTCAAAATGGATGATCTTGAAAACAGGGAGAGACGGAACAACATAAGGATACTGGGGATCAAAGAATCAGGAAAGGAAACCCCGAGACAAGTGGAGGAGAAAGTCATTGGCCTGATAAACCAGCTCTTTGAAGCAGAAGGGGGTACATCCATACAACTTGAGAGGACCCACAGAGGAGATGCCCATGCTCCATAGTGGCTAGATTCCTGAGCTACAAAGACAGACAGGAAGTCCTGAACAGAGCTAAACAACAATGTGAAGTGGAATTTGAGGGCTCCAAGGTAACAATATACCAGCACGGCACAGAAGCTGCAGACCCCTCACAGCATGGTTACATGAAAAAGAAATCCGATACAGATGGGGATTCCCGTTCTCACTGGAATTTGAAATGGAAGGGGTAGAATACAAACTGACATCGGCAGAGGAGGCAGAACAGACTCTGAGACACCTTACTTCGGACGCAGATGTACAACCAAGAAGCCCACAAGGCCTGCCTGCAAGCGGAGAACGACCACGATCTACCCCAGCGGAGAAGGAGGGGACAAACAGGGAAAAAGTTCATGAGGCTCAATGGGCCTTCTCCCTGAAAAGTATCTTTTACGCAGAAGTAATGATTGGACACCAACCTAAGGTTCCAAACAGTGAGTAGATTGCAATACGGAAACTGGAAATTGGGCGAATGCCAAGAATGATACGAATGACCCACTGAAAGGGGGCGACTTTGCACGCTCCAAAGTGGCCCTTGTGAGAGAGGGGGCATCTCTAGGACTAAAGTTCAACACACCAAGTTGGGACTCCCTTTATTTCAAAAGTTCACTTGGGAACTAGTTAATGGGGTTGGCACCAGGGCTACACACATGCACGATAATGAGTGGAGTCTCTGTATCAAGGGAAAAGTAGGAAAGATGGCGTCCAAATCCGGACACAGGGATAGGAGAGGGAAGCACGGATGCACGAGCCATGGGGAAATGTGACATGAGACTGGGTCTAACCGTGGGCACACACAACATAAAATGCCTTTACTCACCCACGAAAAGGTATTTAACTGTGTGGGAATTCCAAAAAGGCTTCACTAGATGTGCTATTCCTAGAAGAGATTCACCTTATACAGGGGGAAGAGCGGGCGCTGAGAGGGGGAGGGTTAGGACAGGTGTACTGGGGTTCTGGAAATGCTAAAAAAAAGGGGAGTCGGCATAATACTCCACAGACAGTGTAGACTGGAGGACTGCGTGGCCACAAACCTGCTAGAAGGGAGAATGCTAATCTTATAGGGTAACCTAGACGGGGCAAGGATACTAGTAGCAGCGATATACGCGCCCAACCAGGGACAAGAGAATTTCCTAAGGGAGGCATTTGATAAAACACAGGGGTTCGAGGCAGACTTGTACATAGTAGGAGGGGACCTCAAATCATGGGCGAACAAAACCTGGGACAGGAAGAGGGAAGGCAACTCAGAATGTGGGAGAGTGGACAGGCTGGGGTACCTGGGACTGGCTATTGAGAAACGAGGTCTGATAGATGTGTGGAGGAGCCAACACCCACGGGAGGAAGGTTACATGTTCTACTCTGCACCCCATAAGACATATTCAAGGATTGACTACCTGCTCGTGAATAAGGAACAGGGAGCGAGGTTAATGGGGAGCGTTATCAGGCCGGTGGCCGGTGGGGTGGATGGACCACGACATGGTAATCATGACCCTAGACGTGGCAGGTCTATATAAGCCCAACGGCATGTGGCGCTGCAATGAGGCACTCTGTCAGGGACATACCTATGCATGACCAGGCTAACACAACCAGAGATAGAACTCCTAGAGACCCCAATCACGGAAGACGAAATTCAAGACGCAATCTCACGCCTCCCAAATGGCAAGGCCCCAGGTGAGGATGGATACACCATAGGATTCTATAAATGGCATGCAGGAATCTTGGCACACTACATGGCAAAACTTTATAATTATATCCTAGACACAGGGAAGGCACCCGCAACATTTAGCAAAGCACTGATATCAGTAATTCCAAAAGAGGAGAGAGACCCAACCCAATGCCCATCATACCGCCCAATCTCACTCCTAAATGTTGATGAGAAAATATTCACTAGAATTATGGCAACAAGGCTAGAAATTAAGCTACCCCGCATAGTACACCTAGACCAAATGGGGTTCATAGCGGGTAGACAGTGCCGAGACGCAATTAGAAAGACGCTAGACCTAATTGAACATATGAAGGCCAACCCCGCGGATCAGGCCTTACTAAGTTCGGACGCTGAAAAAGCCTTCGACAGGATGGAATGGGGCTTCCTCTTCGCAGTGCTAGGGAAGGTGGGGGTGGGGGAAAGAATGTGTCGAGCTATAGGGGCAATACACTCGGGCCGACAGCATGGGTAGTGGTGAATGGAGCCAAATCTAGGGAGTTCAAGCTCAGCAGGGGCACTAGGCAGTGGTATTCTCTGTCTCCACTACTATTCGCTCTGACGATGGAGACGCTCGGGAGAAGATACGAAACGACGACCGGATAAAAGGGATAAAAGGGATACAAGTGGGGGCACAGAATCACAAGCTCAGCATGTATGCTGATGACATACTGTTATATCTTTCAGACACGAGGGAATCAATACAGAGGGTGCTCAGAGCTTTGGAGGAATACGGGTAGGTGTCAGGCTTCAAGGTCAACGTCACTAAGTCGTCTCTCCTCCCATTTCACAGGGATACACAGGTCTTACCCGGCGGGCAGAGCGACCTAGGGATTACAATGGAAAGTAGCAATATAAGGTACCTTTGGGTGAGGATTCCGAGTGACCTACATAAACTAGAAGAGTTAATGCAATCAAAATGATGCTCCTCCCTAAAATCCTATATCTCTACCAGGCAATCCCGATAAAACTCCCAGATTCACACTTTGTGGAGATAAAAAAGAGAATATTAAGATTCCTATGGCAGGGGAGAAAGCAAAGGGTGGCATACAATATACTAGTGCAGCACAAGGAAAAAGGGTGTGTGGGGCTACCCGAGATGCGCACCTACTACAGAGCAGCCCAATTTAGAGCCCTGATACCTCACCTACGATTAGATAGAGACAAGCAATGGGTGGAGATAGAGAATTACCTATTTAGGGCTGTAATGTTAGGGGAATGGCTATGGGCCCCAGCAGCTGGGGCCCCAAGCCTGGGTACACACTCATAGGATCCTGGGCCCCCTCTGGACGTTGTCGAGAGTCAAAAGGAAAATGGCTGGGGTCACTTCTTGGCCCTCGCCTCTAAGCCATATATGGGCCCCCCCGATAAGGGATCGTATAACGGACCATGGGAGGGTCCAGGAGTGGTTCGAGGCGGGACTGGAGAGAGAAAGACAGGTTTTAAAGAAAGACAGAGTCACAGAGTTAGTTGACCTTGAAGAATCCCTGGGAATAGGAACCTTATCTGTCTTCAAATTCTTACAGCTTAAGGGGGTGCTAATGTCAGACGACTGGAAGATGGAATTACAGAGAGACCTAACACGAACGGAGAGACTACTGGACTCAGAGTAGGGGACCAGGGGCGTCATATTCAGATTGTACCAGGCATTGTTAGAAGTGAGAAGGGATGATATTAGTGGGATTAAGAGGAGGTGGGACCGAGACTTGGGACTGGAAATGGAGCCACGATAATGGGAGAAACTATGCACCAATGCACAGCGCACATCAGTGGCAGGCCAGTATAAGCAGCATGGTTTGAAGCTGTCATACAGGTGGCAGTGGGACTTCACGAGGTTGGCCAAAATGTTCCCGGGGGCAGATCCTCACTGCTGGAGGAGATGTGGACAAATAGCCGATTACTGGCACATGTGGTGGGGCTGTGGGAAGAACAGTACTGGAGGGAGGTCCTGGGATGGATCAAGGGACTAGAGGGGATTGACATGGAAGCGGAACCCATGCTGGTACTGTTCGGCATGGAAACAATAGAAGGAGAACAGGTGAAACTCCCCCACATGCCTCACTACCTCCTCCTAGCGGTCGGAGTATGCCTGGCAGGGGGTTGGAGGCGGGAGAAGCTCCCATCCGAGAAAGAATGGGCTCGCAGAGCAATGGACCTATACAGAATGGAGGACCTAACCAGACGTTTGCATGACAAAACCTCAACGTGGTCCACAGAATGGGCCACATTCCGGGAAAAATATGACCCAGAGAGACCACAATGGGAAGAGAATACAGGGGCAGAGGGGGACAGGATGGATGCGACATAAGTGAAACTACCTCCTCACCCACGTAGAGAGCGAAACTGCAGAGGAGGGGCCACACCAGTGATAGCTAGCGGAGGAATGGAGTAAAGCTGTGTGCCCCGAGATGGACCCGTGAAAAAGATCAGAGGCTCACAGGGTGCATCCGGCGAACCAAGAACGCTCGACCTAAAGAGACAATTTGGTGGTAGCACTGGAGCCACAAAAGGTGGGTGGGGGAGAGGGTGGATGGGTAGTTGGGCAAGTGTTTTGTTTATTGTTGGGGGGAGGGCGAAAATGCTTGAAAATCAATATGGTGTTTTGGTGTATCTATGTGCTCGATGAAGTCTCAAAATTCTCTAACTACGCTATTTCACCAATAAACCAAATTTGAAAAAAAAGGGGTTGCTCTTTCGTGCCCACGTGAATGAGGGGTTCACGGGACCTACTTGAGAGAATACCCTCGGGTTTCTCATACTACCCGTTGGCCAGCGGAAGGCCACCTATGACGCATCCTGGCAAAGCCATGCAGCAAGGGGTTCTATGGCAATTGCAAATAGCAGAGGCTATAGAGGACAGCCTTCACGTGTCCCTCTACCCAGAGGGAAGGTTCGGGAAGACCAATCATTAACCCTAACTTGGAGATTCATACAGTAGTCGGACCAAGTCCAAGAAGTCCGCTCCGAATCCCATTTTTTTCATGATTTTCCAGATCACATCCCAAATCACTGAGCAGAACACCTGCTCGAAGTCAATAGCTAACAATGCAAGGGGTTCTCTAATGGCGTTGCCCCGTTCAATCGTCAGATGTAATCGGCGGATGTTCATGCAGGTTGATTTGTCCAGCATAAAGTCGCATTGGTATGGGTGGATCAGTGATAACGTGTTTGCCTGTAGTGTCTTTGCAAGCACTTCGGCAAGTATTTTGGTTTCTCCGTTGACTAATAAGATGACCACAATATTGGCTTTGCGCAGGTCAGTATAGGAGCCACTACCTTTTCCCCCTTTTTTTTCTCCATGTTTCAATCGGGAACCTGTTGGGACCCCGTGTTTTCCCAGAATACAGCTGGGCGATGGCAGTTGCAACTTCATTTTCTGTTATGTCCGCATCTAGCTGCGCCTGTTGGGTCTCTGACAGACTGGGAAGTGTAATGTTGTCTAGTATAGTTTTGTTTACTGGCAAGGATGGGCTTTCATAGAGTGTGGCGTAATAATCTGCAAAGGCCTCAGCGATTTTGCGGCCTGTTTGCACCGTCACATTTTGCTTTTTTGCAGGGATCAAGGAGACCATCTCACCCCAGAGTATGCCTTGTATGCCTCCCACAGTGTGTCAGGGTTTTCTACTGTGCCTTCATTGAGGTCAAAATATTCCATGGTACAGGTCTGGATATGGTCTATAAATTCTGGAAAACACAGGTAATAACTGTTTAGGCGCCACAAGGGAGTTGGTTTGACTCTGTTTGTGCGAATCTCAATCTCTAGCGGTGAGTGATCCAAGACCCCTGTGGCAAGAAGGTTTGCGTTGATTACCCTATGTGCGTCCTGTTTGGAGAGGAAGAAGTTGTCTAGCCTCGACAGGGAGGCATAAAGCCCGGAGTGAAATAAGTACCCATGCTACCATTGGTGAAGATCTCGCCAGACATCGCTCAGGCCGAACGCAGAGGCGAAAGCTGCTAGTTTTCTGGAAGCCCCGTAAATGTGTGCAATCTAGTGCCACATCCATGAAGTCGTTAAAGTTACTGCCAAGGATCCATAAGTCAGGTCGATGATCTATGACTATGGCTAAGATGTCGTTGAGTAAGTCTGCTGAGAGTGGAGGGGGAGCATATACTGCTAGTACACCTATGGTCTCACCCCATACATCACCCGTCAGCATCACAAATCTACCTCTAGGATCTTATTTTACCAGTGCTAATTTAAAGGGAAGGCATTCGTGTACCAATATTAAGACTCCCCTAGACCCCATAGAGAAACCTACATGTTTTGCTGTCCGATAATTTGTTCTGTGGAAAAGGGTGCATGAGGGCCATATTGGGGAAGTGCCTACTGAGAAATTGTGTGACAAGTTGTCTTTTGATCCCGATACCTAGGCCATTAACATTCAATGGAAGAAGTTTAAGAGATTTAGTTTTGTTCCCCTGCATATCATGGCGTGGAGTAGAGGGTAAGCATTTTAGTGGTTAGATTTGTAATCAGTGATAGGTCTGCATGTCCAGTGGTGTGAGTGAATATGTGCGTGATGACTGCATGAAAACTAACACAAAGAAAAAGAAGAGCACCCCAAACTCCCCCCACTCCATACTCTGCCCCAACCCGAAGTATCTGATGCCAGAACATGTACTGATAAACCCGTAAGTACGTTATCAGCAACAAAACAAGAACATGCAAGCCATAAATACGGTCTTGACCAACTCAAACTAGGGAAGTAATGAAAAGGTCAAGCGTGGGGGTGCGCTGACTAATAGAGCAGCTAATCAAAGCTCTGCCAGCCCTGTGGCTCTGCATATTGCAGGTCCCAAAGTGGAGCTGTTGTGCCGATGGGGCAATCACAGGCCCGCGTTGGCAACATTGTCACATACCTCCTCCATCTTGCAGTAGTCAGGTGTTCTCTGTTATTGTGGCCGGTACCAGTCCCGGCGTCTCGGTCAAGAGTGTAGCTGGAGATCGTGGGGGACATATCCAGGGATTATTGCGTGATTTCGATCCTTCGGGTCTCCAATTACCTTTCAGGTGTTGCTCGGCCCATGTCCATGCCTCGCAAGGTTTCATGAAGTGGACTGTGGTTTCCTGGTAGTAGATTTTCAGCTGAGCTGGAAAGAGCAGTTCGTATTTGATGCTCAGGGATTATAGTCGACGTTTTAGTGGGTCAAAGGTTGTCTGCACTTCCCTGGTGTAATCTGGAAAGAATGCGATTCTGGATCCGTTGTAAGTAATTGACCCTTTCGTGCGAGCCATCTGTAGTCGCACGTCTCGGTCTCTATAATTCAGCATCTTAGCAATGAACGTGCGTGGTGACGCTCCAAGGGTAGGTCTTTCCGATGGCATGCGGTGGGCTCTCACGATGGAGAAAAATTACGAGAATGTCTTTGGGGCGAATAGGTCCACCAACCATTGCTCAAGAAATAGTTCCATATTCGGTCTCCCCATGTGTTACGCTCACATGGTCTCTGCGAAGGCGTTGGGGCACGGTTGCAGCCCTCCTTGAACTAGAATCACCCGCTTCAGGCCTCTCCCTCAGTAGGAAAGCTGTGAGCGGTGGTACGTGGTGATACTGCTCCTGCGTGGAGATAAGATTGTGTGAGTGCGCCAATCTTTGATTGTTGTACCACTCGAACCCTTCACCCAGTTTCTATGAGCATACGCCGGCCCATAAAGCTCACCTGTGATTTATGGAAGATAAGCTCTCCATCCTGCTATTTCTGGTAGGGGTGCGTCGAATGGGATCTAGTTCCTTCACTGATCCCTGATGAAGATTAGTCCAGTCCAGCTGAGACTATGCTTCTCCTTATGATTGGTAAGTCTTTCTTGAGCTCTTGTGATGCTGTTCTGTTTAATGTCTTTATATGTTGCTCCTATTTATGCCTGCAATAATGTCTCTCTTCTGTTTTCTTTCCTTAGATGGAAATGCGGCCTCAATGTAGCTGTGAGACGCAAGGCGCGGCCGGATGGAAGATGGATGCTACCGCAGTGTTCGACCACAGGTGAGTGATGGTTTAAGGAAAAGCGCGAAGTATGGCGAAGCGCAACCTTAAACTGACTGTTTTTTCGATGTGTAACGTTGTTTTCTGTTTTTCCTTGCAGGCGCTGCTGTCGACGATGGAGCGTGTCGTACTGCGGTCCCAAGATGAAGATTTCGGCGTTCCGGAAAGTGTAAAGATGAATACTTGGTTCGGCGAAGAGATGTACAGGTAAGAACAGCTTCCCCCAGTTAGTAAGTATGCTGGCAGGAAGCAGAATGTCCAGCAAGCAGGATCTTCAAAGGTAAGTCTGTGTTACACTTCAGGCTTCCCCGCGGGCCTCCTTGCAGAGTACGACTTCTTTACAAGCTCCTCTATGGACCAGATACAAGCTACCATGGCGTCTGTACAAACTTCGACGGACTCCGGGTCAGCTGAGACGTCTTGTACGTGGAAGATGTACGGCAAGACACGCCTCTCTTACGACTATAAAACCACCGTCTTCCAAGGGGCTCGTTGCTGCTAATTAGCGTTACAAGCTACACACGGTTTCGTCCGTTACCACTTCGTGTCCTCCTACATGATTTCTCATCTGAACTCCTGGTTTTGACCTCTGCCTGATTACTGGATTGCCTCGTCTCCTCCTTTATTCCTGTCGTGCTCGTCTGGTTGTTTGACTCAGAACTTTACTGGATCCGGCTCCCTTCTGTCTCTTGCGGTACTTCATTCCAGGTTGCCGCTTCTGTACTCGGATCCAAATTGCTGTCGACTATCTGGAACTACTCTGGATACATGTGTGCTCAGGTATATACTTAATTGGCTATCCCCATCTCTGCTACTATTTATCTCCACGACCTATTTGGATATTTGTCTTCTGTTGCATTCTGGGACATTGAGTGACTTTCCTGTGAGATTGTCCTTAAGTGCATATAAACGCTTTCCTGAAAACTGCACCAACCCGGCACTAGTGCGACCCTCGTGCCGTCCGGGGCTACTTCCCTATACTAACATCCATGTTTGTTATTTTCTCCTGTCGTTGTCTTCTGTTTACTGGATTCCTTTCCTCAATATATCCTTATTCAGTTAGTTGTTATCAATTCTATATATAGTTGGGGACCAATATTGAATTAGACCATTCCACTCATTTTGTGTTATTCCTTGTAGATCCACCCCGGGGAAGCTCCACTCCAATACCTATCTAGGTAGTTGCCCATTTAATTCAACTGTTCTAATCACTTGCATTAACTTCAACACTGTCTAATATCTTTGTATTCCTTTGCAGCATTGGTATTGGCGGTGTTTGTTCTCCCCGCTCTTTTATTCAATTGACACCTCTGTCTGTCTCAACTGAAACAGCAGAGAGGTACATTGTGGAAAAGAGCTCCTCTTTGAGGAAGCCTGAGTCTTGTACTCAGGGGAGCTGGGATGAAAGGCTGAATATCGATTCTTGTACCACCATCATCTCCAAGGTCACTTCTCTGCCTATTTCGGAGCGGTGAGTAACAGTCTGACCTCAGGCGACGGTGAGCGTTACGCTGATTGCAAGTGCAGAATAATGCGAATCGTCTGTCTTGAGGATTGGGGCAGCTTATATAGCTGAGATCGTGGGCACGCCCATTAGGGCCGGCTTACAAGCCACACCCAGCCACTTCTAGAGAGTGAGCACGTGCGAAGGCAATCCATTAGCAGCCACACCCAAGAATACACTTGGGGCTGCTTAACGGATGGAATGTTCAAGGTTAATGCATCCTGCTTAATGGATAGAATGTTCAAGGTTAATGCATCGGAAGTGCTATGTCCATAATAAAAGCTTTTTGGTGTTAAATGGATTTTCTTGTTTACTTTTGTTCATGAGCCTGGCGCCAAAGGCACTAGGACAGTGTCCACCCAGTTTCTCCTGTGCATGCAACCCCTGCATGCCTGTGCCCCTGACTTCATGACCATGACACCATGTTTTCAGGGATCCCCAGGATGTGAACATTGTTGCATGTAGATCTACCTTTTCCTTTACCAATCCGACTCTCCATTATCTTGAGTTCTTGCTTTACCTTTAACATCTGCTTTTCCATCACTCTGACCGAGTCCTCAGTGTTAGAGATGCAGTGCTCAACTTCCCCCGTTCGAGAGGAAAGCTTCTGCAGATCATGTCGCATGAGCGATACCTCCACACAGATGCCATCCATTTTCTCTTCTGTGGATGAGCGAGAATTGGCAATGGCCTCCATTACATCTTTCAAAGATGGAGTGTCTTCCTCCTGAGCTGTATCTCCCTTCGCAGTTACGTTAGTGGGAGTGTTGGTCAAACACGTCGCATACTGGTCCATCTTGCTCTGGATCGAGATTTTTTTTGGGTTTGTCCTTAACCATGATGTGATCAGTTGTTGTAAGGAGGAGAGGGCGCCTAGTTGGCGATGCACCATGGGGCTAGGAAGAAGCGCGTTGGTCTGACAGCCCACATAGGCTATTGGTAGCCAGCAGCGTAGTGAACCATTGCGTAGTGGTAGATTGGATGTTTTTGAGCAAGATGTATAGATATGCGCCGCATCTAGTGGTACAATTTGTTTCCAGTGCTCAACACCAGCATGGTATGTCGTACTCCAGCCCAGGAGTGGTTGATGGTAAGTTAGCAACGTACAGCCACAATGCTGCAACTGTGTATGGATCAGGCACTAGTTGGAGATCCACTGTAGGTCTAGAGTCTACCCCGTCGGCCCTTGACCCAGCGGAGAGGCTGTCATCCCAGACCCTTAATTGACACTGCTGAGGAAGTCAAAGACCATAACTGGTGGGGATCCGGTCAGGATATTCCTCTTCTATGAGCTCTGCCACTGTGGTACCTTTAGTTAATGGGTGCAAAGAGCGAGGGCAAGAGTGCTGGGAGATCATGCCACCACCGCCTTGCGACGTGGTTAAGTCCGTTCTGCACCTTCCATCCATCGGTTTTCCACGGGGAGGATCGAGAGCGAGAAGGGCGATCAGGGTGCAGCAGGAGGGTAATCAGCCAGAATGGGATTTCTGACGGTGTTGGATCCTTCACTGCAGTCCAGCACCAGCGTGGCAGAGTAAGTTTACGCGTCGGTATTCGTGAGAGTGTTGCGACGCCGCCCGTAATCCAACCCTAGTGTTTCATAGATCTTTCAGCAGCAGCAGGGAAGCGTATGCTTAAGCCACAGTGCTACGTGTTCCCAGGGGCCCACCGTCTGCAATGCAGTGTAAGTCGTGGTTCTGAACTTCCCGGGTTATGCCCTTGTTGCATGCTTTCGTTAATAGTGGGCACCTGGCCTGACACTGCAGGATGTTGGCAGTCCGTCGGATCTGTGTCACCCCGACCCTTGTTATTGTGGTCGCATCACGATCACACTGAGAGTGCTGCCGCCGCCGTGTCTGTTGGTCCGTACAGGGCCCTCAGGTGCTGCGGTCGGCAGGGGCAGTCCAGCACACCCTGTTCCCCTTCGTATCCCACTGGGCTGAAGAATGCCGGCTTACCACCTTCCCAATCGCCGAGGGTTTCAGCAAGATGGCTGCAAGCGTAGATCGGTGCAGACAAAGCCTAACGGCTGGGCTCCCGATCTGTCAGTTTCTTTAGGAGCTTAGATATTACAGTGCCCGCCGGTTCATTGCATTTGTGTCGGCAGGGCTGTGCTCCAGTTCGGGACAAAAAGGCAGGATTATAAGCAGGATATCTGTGGTTTACTCAGAGGTGCCGTCGGTCACGTCTTCACTCGCTCATCGCACAACAGCGCCCCAAAGTTGAGCTCTTTGACTCAGACTTTCCTTCCTTTCTTTCAGGTAGGGAAATCCCACCTTGGCATAGGGCAAGTTAGGCCTTCTACCACCCTGATATTTGATTTAAAACCATTTTGTTTTGAACTTTGAATTTGTTGTCTGTGTCTTGCTTCATGAGGTCTTCACAAATGGTGTCCGGTGCGGGATGCGGCTGAACCGACACAAGTTGGGGGACCCTAAGATTTGAAAAGCTAAGTGCTAGAGCATCAGAACCTTTCTCACAAACCTCGTCTTGACTTATAATCTCACCTTTAGAGATGTCTTGACGCTATGTAGGCTCTGTTGGTCTTGTTCATCTTCCTTTCCCGGTCTTGATAGAAGAGCGCTCCTTGAAGAGATGAGGTCAGTCCGGTCTAGTCGCCACGATGTCTGCCTAATTGAAACATGCAGATCAAAGGAACGGCCTAAGGAATGTGACCCTTAGGGGAAAAGCCAATAAGGCATAAAAACCCCAAGAATGTTGTATCCAAAACAAAACAGATGAGTTAAATGTAGTATATGATAATTGCAGTCTGGAGTGGTGGAAAGGAGGCAGGAGGAGTAAACCGTCTTACTGGAGCAATTAATGGGTCAGTAAGGCAAGGAGCAAGGATTCAAGTTGAGACAAAGCGAAAGCAAGAAAGGTGAGCCACGGAGAACAGAAGGGGGCCATTAGTAAGCAGGAAGAAGGAGACAAGCAAGAATGCGGCAGCAATAGCGGCAAGGAAAGAAAGAAGGAAGGAAGGTTACCAGAAGGATACTGGCACTAGCATTAGAGCCAAGCAGGAAACGGGGTTGCAACGCGAGGCAACAGCGGCACCGAAGGGAAGAAAAAGAAGTGATGCCGATTGTGCAGTGCTACCTTGAAAAAGCCTGGACCTCACCCGGAGTTGGCGAGATAGCATAATGGCACACAGGAGTGTGCTTGTTTCCAGTGTTGCCACAGTAACCAATGCGTCGCTTTGACACCCTTCAGTAGCTACCAAGGGCTTTATCCGTTTTGATATCTGTAGTAGATGGGATGAAACTATTCCTCCAGGTGAAAGAAGACTGATACACACTGATTTGATACTAATTCCACCCCCTGATGCATACATCCGACTAGCACCCAAATGAGGGCTAGCATGGAGATTTGGAATTGATGTATTAGCGGGAGTAATAGTCCCCGACTTTAGAGGTGATGTTAAGATATTGTTACAAAATCACGGGAAGGACCCATTCCAAATTCATCAAGGGGATAAAGTTGCCCAAGGGCTGCTTGAGAAAGCAGTGTTCCCTAGGCTTAAGGAAGAATCCAGGAAGGAGAGACAGATGGAGGAACTTGTGGCATTGGGGAGGTAAAATGTGTGCATACAACCAGGGACATGTGCATGTGAACAACAAAAATCGGCAGGCATGAGTGATAAGTACAGGTGTCCATCAGGAATTGACTTACACATACCTTATTTTGCACCCATGCAGGTGACAGTGGCTATCCCTTGAAGATGGGGCTCCTAACCCCTGTCGGGAACCCGCAGAACAGGCACGAAGAGGACTACAATCGTTCCCATACCCGTACCCGTGTGGTCATAGAGCAGACATTTGGCCTGTTGAAGGCACGTTTTCGCTATCTTAGCCGGTCGGGTGGGGCACTCCTCTACAGGCATGAGAAGGTGGCCAAGATCATCATGGCATGTGTCTTGCTGCACAACATGTGCATCCGGCGGAACTTACCTCTGCCCCCTGACATTGATAGGGACATGCTGTGCGCCAGTCAGTGATTGGCCAATACTTCTAAGAGACATGGGTGCTGAGGGTGCCATGAATGTGGGACTGAGGGAACTGGGTGTGGGAGTACATGGACACTATGCACTGCAAACCAATAAATGACACATACACAATAAGGAATGTCCAGGCTAGTATTTTTTGAGGTACACAACGGGTGTATTTAGCAGTAAGAAGTAAAAAGTGATCATACCCTCCTCCTCACACACACCCCCTTCCACCTCCCCCTCCCCCACAGACCCCATCCGTCTCCCCCCACAACTCCCCACATCCCTCTCCCCATCCCCCCACAACTCCCCCACACACACCCTCCCCCTCCCCCCACAGCTCCCCCACACACATGGCGTGCAATGTTATGGCACTCGAGACTCCATAGGTGTGCACATGCAGGCTGAGCCTCCAACTAATGGCCTGTGTCTGACTCCGGGGGTAGCATGTTGGGTCGGCGCATGGTGCGCAGAGACTTGCGCAGGGTGCTTGTCTGTGTCAAGCTCGAGGAAGACCCTCTGGGCGCATGCTCAACTGTCGGGGCAGGACACAGAGCCTCCATGGCATCCGCAATCCTGCCAAGGACCTGCCGTACAGCCGACAGCTCCTCACATATCTTCTGTGTGCTCGCCTCTGTGGCCCCTTTCATTGCCGCAGTGTTGTCTCGGGCCACCCTCCTCGTCACATCACCATCAATGACATATTGTTTGACTAGGCCAGTCAGCTCCTGCTGGCACGCCTCCATATGTGTCATCCTGAACTCCCCGTCCCGGACCCCTGTGGAGGTGGATGACAGGTGTGGCAATGGGCCCAAATCTGGTGTGTCCTGTGTGGGGCTCCAGACCTCTGATACAGCCTCTCCTCCCGACTGGACATGAGAGGTGCCATCGGGTGAGCTGATGGGTGTGTACTGGTGTTCTTGTGAGGGGCATGGTGTGCCAAGGAATTCCATGGAGTGGGAGTCCTCCTCAGGGACACAGACCTCGCCTTGTGAAAGGACCTCATCGCCACTCTGTGGCGCAGTGGCAGCTGCCTCCCCAACCGAACTGGTAGTTGCAGACAGGGTCCCATCTTCCACCGGCTCTACAGCTGCGGATTCCACAGGTGTTGGGACTTGTGGAGTTGTGGAAGACCCATGACAGCCCTGTACCCGAGCATCCAACGGATGCAGATCTGCCTTGCCAGTGCCCTTGGAGGTGGAAGGCCTGTTGGTTTCATCCCTGGACTTGGCCCTATTGGTAGGTGCGGTGGCCTGTGCTGCAGATTTCTCTGCATTGCTGTCGGTATCTCGGCCTGTGGGGGAACATAAGAGGGACAGCATCAGTGATGGTTGTACATGCATCATGCATACAATGGTATTAGTGCAGCTGTACACATTTGATGACTTGCTGTCCTACTCTTGTGGCATAGAGGTTATCTGCCATTTGGTAGGGTTGCTCAGGCATACGTTAGGTTCAGACATGTGTGAGGTGATGTCTGCTGTGAGACATGCCTTTGTGTGGTGGACTGCATGCAGTGTGACACATGCCGTTTCCCTGTCTGTGGTGTGTGTCAGGTATGGCATAGGCATGCTGCATGCATGTGGATGTTTAAGTGCTGGGGACGGCATCTAGGCAGGGATGTGTCTGTCCATGTGTGTGTAATGGGCCATGCATTGCCTCACGGAACGGTCACATTGGTGGACTATCATCATACTTTGCAATACTGTGTTTCCTTAGGACACTCACCTCCATCTGCCGATGACGTGGCTCCATGTTCCATGTCTCCCACACCTTCTATTGACTCCATCCCGAATGTGCTGGCGCAGGTTTCCTCCCAGCGGCTGAGTTTGATTGCGGAGTTGGAGCCACCGCCAGTAGCCAGGTCCTGGCTCCGGTTGGCTGACAAAATATTGGGCACTCTGAGGCGCAGGTCGTCTCAACGTTTTCGGACATCCTTTACTGTGCGGGGGGTGGTGCCTACCGCACTGACTTTCTGGGCCACCTGCTCCCAGATCTCCTTTTTTAAGTTGTGCTGATCTTTTCAGGTTTGTGGCAAAGACCACCTCTGCATTCTCAGCCAGAGTGTCCGCAAGCATGTTCAGTTCACCCGCTGCCAGGGTGCCCCTTTCTTAATAGCCTTTGGCATGGTGCTGGTGGTGTGGTAGATGTTCTGGTGTTGGTTTTAGGCTCCAGGTCCTGTGTATCGAGGATGGCAATGGATAGTGTTTTTCAAGATGGCCGCCGTGCCATTTCCCGTTCCGGCGTGATGACGTTACTTCCGGTTCCGGTATTAGCGGGCCCGCTATTAGCGAACCCGCTAATGCCGGGCCCGTTCTTTAGAGGGGTACGGGGGTGTAAGGGCTGTCAGCGCTTTCAATGATGCCACTAAGGGATATTTTAGGGACTTTTGCGGCAAGCCGGTACTGTCGATACTGGCATGCCGCTACGCGTATGCACGCATTCTCGTAATCGCCCGCTGTTAGCGGCTTCTTTGCTATCTGGACCCGGTATTGCGTCAATGCTGGTAAAAACTGATTTTTACTGTGAATTTCGTGATGACCCCCCATGCTTTTGGAAGGGCCGCCTTGGTCGGAAGCTGTAAGCCGCGATGAGGGCTGCTGTCGCCACAAGGCAGGCAGCGCCATCTTGAGCACCCTGGCGCCGGGCCCCTGTGGTCGCCGCCTTGCCCACAACTGGGCATTCTGTGGGGCATCTGGGTTCTGGCTCTTTGTGACATCAGAGTTGTATGGGCTGCTTTCCGGTCTGCACTTATCAGGGATCTCTTTTGGGTGTTTTGTTCTGCATGAGATACAGCTAAAGAGGTGTATTGCACTTGTGTTTTGGGTGGTCTGGGGCCTTGTCAAGCATGTGTCAGCAGCCCTTACTTTCAGATCTACTGTTGCCTACGCCACTTGTTAGATCAGAGTTGGATGGTGTCTGCCTTTGTGGTTGAAGCAGCTGCCTTTGTGGTTGAAGCAGCTTGTTGGTTTGGGCTTTTGGACTGGCAGGAGTCTGTTGCCAGGTGTGGTGAGTCTGCAGCGTGGTCGGGTGAAGCCCTAAACCTTTGTCAGTGCCCGCCTGGGCTTCCGCTGCCGATTCGACCCAGCGGATCTTGTAGAGCGTCTCACTCTAAGCTGCATCCAGGAAGATTTGAATGTAGGAGGAGCTCCTGTTGCACCCGTTCAGACTTTGGCTCGGAGCAGAAGCACAGGCTGTTCCCTCTTGGAGGTCGGATGGAACTACATTTACACCTGGTTGGTGCTCAACTGAGGCAGTGATTTCCTTGGCTTTTTCCCTTCTGCAGGGGCTTCTCCTTGCTTCATTGGAAGCCTCAAGTTGGTTACAAAGTGACTCGCCCAGTCTTGCTGCCACCTCACTTCTTCAAATCTTTCCCATTTGCTCTGGAGTCAACACTGAGTGCCTGGTCACGGTGGCCGAGCAGCACCCTATGCTGGAAAGCTTGATCCTCTAAATCTCCCTGGCTATTCCTTTAGCCATATATCATAAACGCATGCTCTGCCACCAGAATATTATGAAGTGGACCTGTAGCACAGAGAGGCCTCATGTTTGTTTCTCAGGAGTAGCGCCTAGTGCACCCTTGTCTCCCTTTTAGGCGCTTCTATGATAAGCCTGAGTGTTGTAAAATGTCATGACCAGGAGCTCACAGTTTGACCTGTAACATCTGACTGTGGATTTAAGTGCGAAAGAGAGACTTTTTCTGTCAGTTGAAGTGTAAGGGGGCAGGCAATACAGCCAGGGTCCACGTCTACATGGTCCCTGGGTCCTAATCTAAAGGAGAGGAGCACACACCTGGATCCGCGCAACATTCCTGTCGGCGACCTGTGAAGTCACGCTCCTGATTCGTCTTTGCTTGTCTTGCTGCTAGGCCGCCTGGTGAGTTCATCTTGCTTTGTGCAGTTCTCCGTCTCTCTCTCTCTCCCCATCCATATCTCTGCCCTCTCCCTCCATAATGCTTTCCGTTTCCCCTATTTACTTTAACTGCTACTCTATCACCTATCCTATCCTATCTCTTGAAGTCTGGAAGGAAAAAATTCAAAAAAGATCTCCTGGTCTCCAACCCAGGCCTGCCCATCGCTGACACCTACGTCAGCGCTTCTTCCAGGTGGACCTATGATATGATGATATGATATGGCATTTATAATGCGCCTGTACACAAGTGTTTCTAGGCGTGACAGGCCAAGGGGTGCGGGGGGTTGGGAACAGAGGGAGGACAAAACAACGATCTCACTAGACCCTGTGTCATTCAGATGGCGCAAGTGAGGGGAGAGGATGGGGAGAAGTGCCAAAAGGGGGAGAGGGTGATGGAGAAGCGCCGGTTATCAAAAAGTACAGCCAGCTGGTGGCTCAGTGCAGGTATAGGAATGTGTAGCCAACGGGTGGCTCTTGAGTGCAGAGAGAGGGGTCTGTAGGGTTACAGATACAGACCCCAAGTGCTGTGGGAGCCAGGCGGCAGTGCAAGGTAGGTGTAGCTGGACAAGCAAGGACCTGGGTCTGAGTTCAGAGGCTGGCCAGGTGACCAGTGCGTGGCCCAGACAGGTCATCAGCAAGGGAGAGGCAGAGAGAAAGCGAAGGCGAAGAGGAAGGTCTTGAGTTGCTTCCGGAACTGGAGGTGTTTCTGCTCAAGTTTGAGAGGCAGGGAGGCTGTGCCAGAGGGTGCCAAAGGGTGGTCCTAGCCGAAGAAAGAGATCTGCCTCCAACTCCATGCTTGGAAAAACGACTGACCCTCAGAGAGTTGGAGGTGGAAGAGCAGAGAGCTCGAGAAGGGCAGTGTTTAGGAAGGGAGCATTGTAGGTAGTGCAGTCCCAGGTGGAAAGCCTTGTGGATGTTGTAAAGGTCTTGAGCTTGATCCTTGCCGCCACTGGGAGTCAGTGAAGAGATTTCAGTGCTGGAGAGATACGATCCATGGGCTTGAGGCCAAGGACAAGTCCTGCATTCCTGTTCTGAATAAGTTGAAGAGGACGGAGAGTAGAGGCAGGAAGATTTAGAAAGAGGCTGTTGCAGTAGTCCAGCCTAGTGAGGACCAGAGCTCTGGCTACAGTGAGCTTCTGAGGGAAGTGAGGAAAGGAAGAATACCTCTGAGGAGGTACAGCTGATAGTTTGACTTCTTAGAGATGTCGGAGATGTGAGGGGAGACGGAGAGTGTGGAGTCGAAGATGACCCCAAGGTTTTTAGCCTCACAGGTGGGAGAAGGAAGAGGGCCCAGAGTGGGCGGCCAGAGGGAGAGAGAGGAAAGGAGGGAGCTGGTGTTCTGATGAGGAGAATCTCAGACTTACTGGCATTAAGACAGAGATCATTGGTAGCACACCACTCCTGGATTGTGGAAAGACAGTCAGGAATGAGATAAGGAGTAGAGGCAGCGGAGGGGAGCCTGAAAGAGAGCTCGGTGTCATCCGCATAGCACTAAAAGTTGGAACAGAGAGTAGCGATTGTGTGGGCAAGAGGTGCCATGTATTGGTTGAACAGCCAGGGAGAAAGGTTAGACCCCTATTGTACACCACAAGTAGAGAGAGCGCGATAGAGGAGAGGAAGGACCCAAGCTGGACCTGGGAGAGTCGATCAGTGAGACAAGAGGGCAGCCAGGCCAGACTCTAATCAGTGATACCGAGGTTACCACGGAGGCGTTTGAGCAGGATGGCACGGTTGACTGTATCAAAAGCAGAAGAAGAATCAAGGAGAATGAGGTCGGAAGGAAGGTTGGAATCGAGGTTAGAAAGCAGGTCTTCATGGATGTTCAGGTGAGCAGTTTCTGTGCTTTTGGCTGCTCTGAAGCCAGACTGGTGGTCGTTGAGACAACCAACAGATTCATTGTGAAGATTAAGTTGGGAGATGGCTAGCTTTTCCAAGAGTTTTCCCAGGAAAGGATTGATGGAGATTGGGCGATAATTAGCTGGAGAGGAAGGATCTGCAGAGGGCTTCTTAAGGAGGGGTTGCACAAGGGAGTGCTTAAGAGGGGAGGGGAGCGGAAGGTTCCAGAGGCAAAGGAGTGATTGAAGAAATTGGACAGGACTGGAGCAAAAGTGTCAATGTGGTTGTTGATGGTTCTGTAGGAACAGGGAAGAACCTGTTTTGATGAGACATTCATAGATCGGACTTGTCTAGAAACGTCGTCAGTGGTGAACAAGGGAAAGGAAGAGAAGGGACGAGGAGAGGAGGCCACAGGCAGGCCAGGAGTGGAAGAAGTTGTACCTGTAACCCTCCACTTCCTCTCAGCCACCCTGTACTTGCATTTGAGGGTGACGAGGTCAGAATCGTACCAAGAGTTGCACTTGGATTTGGTCTTCAAACGGATCCTCATGACAGGGGCAACAACATTAAGAGTGTCAGAGAAGGATAGATAGGGCTGTGTCAAGATGTGTGTCAGCCAAAGGTGCAAAAGGAGGGGAGAAGGTGGCGGCGAAAGCCTCAACTGGCACATGCTTCATGGGTTGGATGACCGACAAGGTAGACGGCAGTGCTGGGGTCGGCTTGGCCTGAGGGGTAGAGAGAGACAGATGGGAGGAAAGGAGAAAGTGATCACTCCAGAAGAGAGGAGTGGTTAGAGGGTTAGAGAGGCAGAGGTCTGAGGAGCTCAGAGGGAGTGGTCCGGTGAAAGGAAGTAACCCACTCGAAATTCTCTGTGAAAGGTACTTTGTTTAACCTGAGAAAGTGAATGAACATTAAAAGTAAAAGGAAGAAGATTAATTCCTAGAGAAGGGAAGAGTGAAAGTAACACAGGGAACTTTGAGTCAAAGTAGTCATGCAGTGGCCTGACAAATAAGCCACGCACATTTGAAAGTCTTCGACATCCGAGCCCGACAGAGACAACCCGAAGTGAAATAAGCTTGGGGAAGGGAGCCAACTTGCATTGAACTTTTTCGTAGGCGATCTGAGCCTGACAGAGGGAGATCCAAAAGAACTGTGTAGTGAAAGGTCTGAGTCCAGCAGAGGGGATCTTTTGGGAACGTTTTGAGTAAGACATTATTTTGGGTGAAAGAGAGAGTGTCGAACGTGGAAGGCCAGGCGAGCCTCAATTCACAGCTTTCTGAACTATATATATTGTGTTGAAAACCGAGCCAGGGTGTGTCATCCTGCCTGCAAGGATCGCCTTACTTCGTGAGGCCTAACGTGGGGAGGAGAGCGGGATCAACCACATTATCATTTGAACACTGATTATTCCTTTTGTAGACATTTTTCCTTTTCACGCTTGTACAAGAGATGGGTCAGGCATTAGGTTTTTGTTAGCATAGGCCATTTTGATTTGATAGACTCCAATAGGACTGTTATTTATTATTTGATTGTCGAGGCTACTCCCATCTTAGTTATCAGAGTTTTTCCAAAACCAACTATTTACAAATTGTACTATTGTGTCAGTCTCTGCTTGTGATACCATGCCTCCCCTGCACACCAGATGGGAAGTACATTAATGTCTATCAGATGGCACTATCATGGCCCAGGGATCTTAGCCCAACCTCCTCCTACTTGATGGGTGTCTTCCATCTCTCATCAACTTCCTCCCTTCTCCTGTCACTCCTCTGTCTGCCACCACTCTTGCCCCTTCTCCATTACCGTTGGGAATACCCCATCCCTGTACTCCCGCTGTAACGCTCACCTGATTCCCGTAGAGGCGCCGGTCTTGACTGGGCGTATACCGTATCTTCAAAGGTGATGTGTAACACACGGCTGGCTCTTTGGGCTGGACCTCTGTGAACTGTATGTCTGACTCGAAGGGTAAGATGTCTGCAGATAGAAAATATGGGATTAAGGAACTGGGTTATTGAATGTCTCTCTCTAATTCCCTTTCTCTTCTCCTGTAGAACTACAAAGGTTAACGCTCTCACCTTAGGTAAGTGAACGCCGTGCTCTCCATCTGCCTCGGGGCAGGGTGCTGTAACCAGTTTCTTCACTGGATAAGGGGAGCAGGCCTCTTGACTTCAGAGGACTGCTGTCCGTCGTTTACTGCACGAACGGTAAGTTTCGAGTAATTCTAATGTCTTTAAAGTCTTTAGTAATGATGTTTCTTGTTTTGCAGGGTTCCGGCGATGGCGGATGACGGGCTGAAGTGAGTTGAAGATGGAGCCCGTGTGATGAATAGAAGCGCCTGGAAGCACGTAAGTAAGCGCTTGTTGCCTGCTTCACGATGCGCTCTAACTGTATTTTTATTTTGCAGGTACAAGCTCGGAGCGGCTGCAGGGTGCCGGAATACCCACTGGGTTAGATGTGGAAAGGAGTAATGGCACGTGAGTATTAAAGTTCCCCAATGTCTTTAAACGCACCTTGTTTTGTCTTTCAGATGCGGGATGCAGCGCCGAAGGCCTCCGGAGCGTGCAAAGAGTTGGTAAGCTTTTGTCTTTCAGATGCCGGAATGCAGTGTGAAGACCTCCGGAGCGCACGAAGAGTAGGTAAGCCTTTGTCTTTCAGATGCCGGAATGCAGCGCGAGGCGTTGGTGACAGCCGATGGACCAGGTAAGTGAAGAGCTGTCACTGAAGACCGTAATGCTAACCTGTTCTTTCTTGTCTTTATAGGTGTTGCTGAAGACTGGATTCAGGATGGTAAGCCTTTTTCCTTAGGCCCAGGATCAGATGCAGAAGACACGATGAGCGTTCTGCTGCAGAGGATGCAGAATAACGCAAAGCAAGATTCATCCATCGGGTGTGGTTTAAATAGCCTCCTGTAGTGCTTAGGGGTCTCCTTCAACAGCCACGCCTAGGTAAGAAAAGAGTTCCTGCTTTCCAGAAGAGTTCCAGTGTTCTGAATCTAGGGAGTGGCTCCTGCCCCACCCAACAGGAAAAGTAGTTCCAAACAGAAGAGGATCAGAGGCTCAACTGGCAGGCAAGTAAGCAGCATGGTCTGCTGCAGGTAAGTCCACCCAAGCATTATGAGCCCGGCGCTTCCAGCGCTGGGACTGGGCATATTTATGAGCCTGGTGCCACTGGCGCCAGGACTGGGTCCAAAAGGTCCCAATTGGGACTGGTTGGCACTCGGAACCTGGGTTATGGATCTGCTTCCAAGGGAGTTGGGAAAACCCTGACCTTTTGGAAGCAGAGATCATGACAGTACCCCCCCTCAAGGCCCCTCCCAAACCGGGCTTCTCCGGGGGTTTTGGCTTGTCAGGAAATGTTCGGTGAAATCTTTTGATTAGGCGAGGAGCGTGGACATATTCAGCAGGTTCCCAGGATCTCTCTTGGGGGCCGTAGCCTTTCCAGTCAATTAGGTAAAATAGTTTAGATTTGGAGATCTTGGAGTCCAGAATGCTTTTGACTTCAAACTCGAGTTCTCCATCAACTAGGATAGGTTTTGGAGATTTAGTTAGTCGGGTTTGAGGTTGCACGGGTTTTAATAGAGAGACGTGGAAGACCGGATGTATCTTCATGTGCGGGGGCAAGTCCAACTTGACCGCTACTGGGTTTACTATGGTAGTGACGGAATAGGGACCAAGGTATCTTGGGTTGAATGTGCGTGGCCCTTTTAGAGGTAGATATTTGGTGGATAACCAGACTTGATCCCCTACTTGATATTGAGGGGCTTCCTTCCGATGTTGATCTGCTCCTTTCTTGTATTGTTCTTTAGCCCTTTGAAGGTGAGAAACAGCTTCCTTAAAGGCTTGGGTGATTGTAGAATGCAGGTAGTCTACTGCTGGTGTTTCAAGATCTTGGAGGGGATCCAACTCCGAGGTTCGAGGGTGACTGCCGTACAAAAGAAAAAACGGGGTTTTCCCAGTTCCCGAATGGACAGAGTTATTGTAGGCATATTCGGCTATCCAAAGGATGTCTTTCCAAGTTTTTTCAGTTTGTTGCAGCATGCAGCGTAAATACTGTTCCAGAGTTTGATTGGTCCTCTCGGTTTGTCCGTCGGTCTGAGGGTGGTGACTGGTCGATAGTCTCACATCAATTTGAGCCGACCGACAGCAACTTCGCCAAAAATGAGAAATAAATTGACTACCTCGATCCGAAATTGGAACCGAAGGAAAACCGTGCAGTTGGACGATGTTTTCGAGAAATTCTCGGGCCAGAGTTGCTGCTGTTGGCAAGCCTTTGAGCGGATTGAAATGCGCCATCTTGGAGAATAAGTCCACGATTACTAGAATCGTATTGTATCCGGAGCATGGAGGTAGATCGGTGATGAAGTCCATAGAAAGCGTATGCCAAGGGCGAGGTGGGATGTCAATAGGGCGTAAGAGGCCTGCTGGTCTTTCCTTTTGACTCTTGTTTTGGGCGCATACTCCACAGGACATTATAAATTCTCTGATATCTTTTTTCCAAGACGGCCACCAGAAGTAGCGCTTGATCTTTTCTGAGGTCTTGGCCATACCGGGATGTCCTTCCATTAAAGAATCGTGATAACAAGAGATTACTTTTTTCTGTAAATCTGTGCTGGGTAGGTATAATCGTTCTTGGAAATACAATAAGTTGTCCTTTACTGCAAAGTCCTTTCTCTGCAGATGGCAATTCTGTATGTCTGCTGGAGTTACAAGTTGCCTGGCTTTATCCTTAACTTCCTCTATGGATTCTGTGGCGATTACACCCAGAATTCTTTGTTCGGGAATGATTGGTACAGGTTTAGGGTTGATCAAGTGTTCTTCCACTCCCATCCGAGAAAGGGCATCAGCTTTACCGTTCTTTGTACCAGGTCGATAGGTAATTATGAAGTCAAACTCGGCAAAGAATAATGCCCAACGGAGTTGTCTAGAGGATTGGGCTTTTGCGGTTTTCAAATATTGCAGGTTTCGGTGATCCGTAATCACAGTAACGGTGTGTCGGGCCCCCAGCAGATAATGCCGCCAAGCCTTAAAGGCAGACTTGATAGCCAGAAGTTCCTTGTCAGTAATCGTGTAATTGATTTCAGGAGGCGAGAATTTGCGGGACCAAAATGCCACGGGATGCAACTGATTGGTTACCGGGTCCTTTTGTGATAGAACTGCCCCCATGGTAAGGCTTGAAGCATCAGTTTCCACGATGTAGGGGAGTTTGGGGCGAGGGTGTTTTAAGATTGGTGCAGAGATAAATTTAGTCTTCAAATCCTGGAAAGCTTGTTCCGCCTCGGTAGACCATTCAAAACGTTTGTTTTTCTTTAACAAGGCAGTGATGGGCTGGACTATTGGAGAGAATTCGGGGATAAACCTGCGGTAAAAGTTAGCGAAGCCTAACATGCTTTGCACACCTTTTACGGAGGATGGTGATGGCCATTTGAGAAACTGCATCGACCTTCTTTGAATCCATACGCACTCCGCCAGGTGATAATATGAATCCCAAGAATTCAACTTCAGTCACGTTGAAAACACATTTTTCCAACTTAGCGAAAAGTTTGTGTTGACGCAATCTTTCGAGGACCATTTTCACGTGTTTCCGATGTTCAGATTCCGATGAAGAATAAATGAGGATGTCGTCAATGTAAACAACAACACACACATCTATGAGCTCTCTGAGGACATCGTTCATAAAATATTGAAAGGCGGCCGGGGTATCGCAAAGTCCGAAGGGCATGACCTGATATTCAAATAGCCCATACTTGGTGCGGAAGGCCGTCTTCCATTCATCGCCCTCTTTTACTCGTACCAAGTGGTAAGCTCCTCTAAGATCCAGCTTTGTATATATGCATGCTTTTCTGACTTGGTCCAGGAGTTCAGGGATCAAAGGTAACGGATATCTATTCTTAACGGTGATCTGGTTCAGGGAGCGATAATCTATACAAGTTCTAAGGTCTCCTTCCTTTTTTGGAACGAAGAACAAAGCTGAAGAAGCAGGGGACTTGGAAGGACGAATAAACCCATTTGCCAGGTATTGTCGAAGGTGAAAGTTCTCAGGCTCGGTGAGGGCATAAATTCTACTACAAGGAGGAGTAGATCCAGGTATCAGGTCTATCTGGCAGTCATAAGACCTATGAGGAGGTAGAGAGTTAGCCTGATCCTTCCGGAAAACATCTTGGTATTCTAGGTATTCGGGAGGTAACTGGGGAGTCTCTGAAGAAATTGCTGCCAGTGCAACACCAGGTGGAGGGTGACAAGTAGAGACACATTCTGGAAACTGGACCGTTCTTGCTCGCCAATCGATCAGAGGATTGTGTTTCTCTAACCAAGGTATTCCTAGAATAATCTGAAACTGAGGGGCCTTGATCACATCGAACACGATCTTCTCATGGTGTCCATCTTGACTTACTAGCGTCACCTCTTGAGTGGTATGCGTTACTGGCCCGGAGGCTATCTCCGTACCATCCACCGTAGTAATGACGTCCTTTACAGCCTTGGGACAAAGAGTTAGATTCATCCTCAAAACCATTTCATGATCCACATAATTGCCGATGGCACCGCTGTCGACGTAAGCTTCAATTGCATGTAATCGATCCGGATTATCAGGGCTAATGAGGACCATAGGTATCACGAAATGCGAGGTCACGGAACTGGTTTTCACGCTCGGCAAGAGGACCTCTATTCTTGTCGGGCGAGGTCGTTTCCCTGCTCAGAGTTTGTAACTTTGGTACAGCTCCTACTGCCTTCTTGGCAGGTTTCACCGGACAGTCTCGAAGAAAGTGCCCTGAGTTTCCGCAATAGAGGCATAATTGCAACTGTTTTCTCCTTTCCCGCTCCTTTTGTGTTAGAGGACCTTTCAGACCCCCTATTTGCATGGGTTCCCCGGAGTCTACTCCTTTGGAAGGAGTTGGCGGTTTGGAAAATACTCGAGCATCAAACTTGGAACGATCGGCCTTCCTGTTCTGCAGTCTGTGATCTATTTGAACGACTAAGTCTTTATAGTCCAAACAATCTTGTGGGGGATTCACTACTTGGGCTAACACATCTTTGAGCTCTCCACGTAGACCTCTATAAAACAGCGTAATCCTTTTGTCCTCAGGCCATTGAGTTTCCACTATCAGTCTGTTGAAAGACGCAATATAAGCCAAAAGGTCTTGATTACCTTGTCGCAACGAAAGAAGCTCATTGTTCAAGGCCTGCCCCTGTGAATGTCTTGCGAACAGTTTTTCCATACTGAGCTGAAAAGCTTGAAAATCATGGAGGACCGGATCATCTTGATTTACTAGAGGGATCGACCAGTCTGCCGCATTGCCACTAAGGTACGAAAGCACGAAAGCTACTTTAGCTTGATCAGTTGGAAAGGCTGCTGGCCGGCATAAGAAATGCAACCGGCACTGATTGATAAATACTGCAAACCTCTTTGGGTCACCAGAAAATCGTTCGGGCGGAGCCAGAGGTACATTCCCAGGTAGGTTGATCTGCACTGGATTCATAGAGGATGTAGAAGGAAGATTTTCCCCAGATGCGGGTAACGGGGTCTGCCCTGCTTGTGACTGTAGAAATTGTCTAGCGAGATCATCTGTTCGCTCCTTGGAAATAATCAGTTCCCTTCTTAGAGCGTTCGTTTCCTGACGGGCTGCATGCACTTCTGCCCTTAGTTCCCCAAGTAACTGGGCTAGCTGGTCGGTATCCGAGGTTTCCATAGCGCCTGGACGGGAGTTTTGTGGTAGGCTTTGCGTTCTGTAACGCTCACCTGATTCCCATAGAGGCGCCGGTCTTGACTGGGCGTATACCGTATCTTCAAAGGTGATGTGTAACACACGGCTGGCTCTTTGGGCTGGACCTCTGTGCACTGTATGTCTGACTCGAAGGGTAAGATGTCTGCAGATAGAAAATATGGGATTAAGGAACTGGGTTATTGAATGTCTCTCTCTTCTTCCCTTTCTTTTCTCCTGTAGAACCCCAAAGGTTAACGCTCTCACCTTAGGTAAGTGAACGCCGTGCTCTCCATCTGCCTCGGGGCAGGGTGCTGTAACCAGTTTCTTCACTGGATAAGGGGAGCAGGCCTCTTGACTTCAGAGGACTGCTGTCCGTCGTTTACTGCACGAACGGTAAGTTTCGAGTAATTCTAATGTCTTTAAAGTCTTTAGTAATGATGTTTCTTGTTTTGCAGGATTCCGGCGATGGCGGATGACGGGCTGAAGTGAGTTGAAGATGGAGCCCGTGTGATGAATAGAAGCGCCTGGAAGCACGTAAGTAAGCGCTTGTTGCCTGCTTCACGATGCGCTCTAACTGTCTTTTTATTTTGCAGGTACAAGTTCGGAGCGGCTGCAGGGTGCCGGAATACCCACTGGGTTAGATGTGGAAAGGAGTAATGGCACGTGAGTATTAAAGTTCCCCAATGTCTTTAAACGCACCTTGTTTTGTCTTTTAGATGCGGGATGCAGCGCCGAAGGCCTCCGGAGCGTGCGAAGAGTTGGTAAGCTTTTGTCTTTCAGATGCCGGAATGCAGTGTGAAGACCTCCGGAGCGCACGAAGAGTAGGTAAGCCTTTGTCTTTCAGATGCCGGAATGCAGCGCGAGGCGTTGGTGACAGCCGATGGACCAGGTAAGTGAAGAGCTGTCACTGAAGACCGTAATGCTAACCTGTTCTTTCTTGTCTTTATAGGTGTTGCTGAAGACTGGATTCAGGATGGTAAGCCTTTTTCCTTAGGCCCAGGATCAGATGCAGAAGACACGATGAGCGTTCTGCTGCAGAGGATGCAGAATAACGCAAAGCAAGATTCATCCATCGGGTGTGGTTTAAATAGCCTCCTGTAGTGCTTAGGTGTCTCCTTCCACAGCCACGCCTAGGTAAGAAAAGAGTTCCTGCTTCCAGAAGAGTTCCAGTGTTCTGAATCTAGGGAGTGGCTCCTGCCCCACCCAACAGGAAAAGTAGTTCCAAACAGAAGAGGATCAGAGGCTCAACTGGCAGGCAAGTAAGCAGCATGGTCTGCTGCAGGTAAGTCCACCCAAGCATTATGAGCCCGGCGCTTCCAGCGCTGGGACTGGGCATATTTATGAGCCTGGTGCCACTGGCGCCAGGACTGGGTCCAAAAGGTCCCAATTGGGACTGGTTGGCACTCGGAACCTGGGTTATGGATCTGCTTCCAAGGGAGTTGGGAAAACCCTGACCTTTTGGAAGCAGAGATCATGACACCCGCTCGGAAAACTTTCAAAGGTGCCAACCAGCTTCACCTAGCTACCCTCAACTCTCACTCTGTTGTTAAGCACTCCTCTGATATCTGTCTCCTTCTTGAAGACTTTGACCTTGACATTATCACACTCACTGAGACATGGTTCCCTGACAGCTCTGTCTCTGCTTTTGACACACTCCTCCCTGATGGCTTCAAGATCCTCTCTAAGTCCAGGCCTAACCGGTTTGGAGGCGTAGTGGCCTTGATCTTCCCTGATTGAGTCCCTGCTACTATCATTCCCACTCAGACACACTCTTCCTTCGAATACCTCGTCTGCAGACTTGGTTTCTCCCTAACCCTCTCATTGACTCTTGCAACAACCTACAGGACCCTTACATGACCCCTAGTCCGGTCTTCCTCTTCTTCTCGGAGTGGGCTGACCTCACCTCTTCTCTGCTTGCCTCTACCTCCAAGCTTCTCCTTCTCTGAGACTTCAAAATTCACCTTGACTCTTCTGATTTGTCTACTGAACTCTTTCACAGCCTCTGTGACTCTCTCTCTTACCATTCATCCCTCCGTTTCAACGCACTCAGGCGGACATACCTTGGATGCTCTCATCTCAGCCGACATCCCCATCTCCTACCCTCTCACTACACCTCTCTCCCGGTCTGACCATGCTCGCCTGTCCTCTCACCTGGATCTGTAAGGGCCCCCTGCTAAGCCTCTGCCTGTACTGCCAGTCTCTTTCTCCACCATTTGGCCGATGAAGTGAGTGACAGTTGCTGCTTTTTCCACCACTTTCATTCCCCCTCCCACTCATGCCACAGACTCCCACACTGACTCTGCCCTTGCTAATCTCCACCTCTCTATCACCAACACCCTGGACATCCTTACCCCTGTCATGAGAATCCGCTTGAAGCCTGCTTCCAAGCGCAACACCTTGTATGACTCCGACCTAGCCTCTCTGAAACGAAAGTGCAGAGTTGCTAAGCGGAAATGGTGGGCATCGGGCACATCTTCTGACAAACTGGCCTGCCGCCTGCTCCAAAGGCAATACAGACACTCCATTTGCTCGTAGAAGAGGGCTCATATCCAAGCCTGCATCTCTGGAGCCTCTAACAACATGGGCGAACTGTTTAGAATCTGCAAGGAACTCTCCAATCCTACCGCAGTCTCCACTTCTCCTCTGCCATCCTTGTCCCTCTGTACATCACTGGCCTCCCACTTCTTAACCAAAACTCAGGACATCCTGTCCTCACTCTAATCTTCTCCCTTCCCTTATCCAGTGTTCGAAGTGTACAAAAAGATGTAGTGGAACTATATTCCCTGCTGGCCCGTACCCACTCCCCACAGATACCATCACCACGCCCCCTCACACACACAATACAAACCCCCAAACACATGCACCTGCTGCTTAAGTAAAACGAAACCATTCCGTAACGGTTTTTTTTTAAAATAAAAGTATAGGAACAGTAAAACTTTTTTTATGTATATATATATATTTTAATTGTTACAGTTGTAAAACAACTTTTCAATAAATTCTTGTTTACATAAAATCATATAAAACAGTGATATCATAAAACATAAGTACAACATTAGGAGAATACAAGGCACAGACCATAAAATACAGAAATGCACAAATAGTACACATACTTGAACTTAGTCACAAGTAGTCGATCAACATATTGGGAAGTAATCCTTTCATAGTCGCACCATAATCACAAATCAACAATTCGAGAGAAACAAGAGAAAACACAAGAGCATTAAGTATTTGAGTCATTACTGATCATTAACATTGGAAAGAGTCATAACAAGGCTGTAATATTGATCCTCACCTACAGGAAATATAGAGATCATATTTACAAATGGAATCAGTGGACTGTCCTTTAATATTATTAATAGCTCTAATTTAAAACAGTATTCCGGGTTCTAATTTAAGCAAGAGTATGTGTTTCGCAGTTGCGATTTGTAGCCGCACTACTCTGATGTGATACAGTCTCTTCCAGAGGTCTTCAGCAGTTATAATGATCTGTTCTTCGAAATGAATGTAAAACCTCATTTAAAAAAGTAGAGGAGCACTGCTCCCAGCCGCTCCCGCTCACTTCGACCACTGCTGTTATCCCTCCTTGGCTCAGGCTCCCTTGCCCCCTCTTCCCTTCCGATCTACTAACTAATCTTTCTACCCTATAGCACTAGTCCTCTCTATGAAAGTCTCCTCCAAACAGGTGCTCCCCTGCTCCTCCAGAACTATCAAGGACAACATTGCCTCCCTTGCGCCAGCCTTGGACGATTTCTGTAATCACTCCTTTGCCACTGGCTACTTCTCGCTTCCCCTCAAGCACTCCCTTGTGCATCCTCTCCTCAAAAAGCCCTCTGCTGACCCATCTTGCCTGGCTAACTACCACCATATCTCCATTACCCCTTTCTTGGGCAAACCCCCGGAGAAGCTAACCATCTCCCAACTTATCCAACACACTGAATCTGTTGGTTGTCTCCACGACCACCAGTTTAAATTCAGAGCAGCCAGTGGCACAGAAACTGCTCTACTGAACACCCGTGAAGACTTGCTCTCAAATCTTGATTCAAACTCTCCATCCGTTCTTATTCTTCTGGATCTCTCCTCTGCTTTCGCTACGGTCTATCATGCCACCCTAACAATTCGGCTCTGTGAACCCTTGGCATCACGGGCCTGGCACTTGATTGGTTGATCGCTTTCCTCTCAGACTGACCTTTCCAGGTTCAACTTGGCCCTTTTCTCTCCCCTATTACACTCTCCACCTGCGGTGTCCCGCAAGGCTCTATCCTCTTGCTGTCGCTCTTCAACATCTAACTTGCGCCTCTGGCCCACCTGATCTCCTCCTTCTCTCCTCACTTCCAGTGTTATGCAGATGACAACCAGCTCTCGTTCAAGCTTCCCTCTTCCTCCTCTCTCAACTCTGACTGCTATTCAGGCATGGTGTGCTGCCAATTATCTCATCCTTAATGCCAGTAAGACTGAGATCCTTCGTCGCCTTCTATGAACCCCCCCTCACCCTCTTGTGAGGCAAAAAACCTTGGTGTCAATTTCGACTCCTCTCTCACCTTCTCTTCTCACATTGCGGACCTTGCCAAGAAGGCACACTATCATCTGTACCTCCTTAGATGCATTCTACCTTTTCTCACCTTCCCCCTCAAACTCAATGTCTCCAGACCTCTGGTCCTCTCTAGGCTGGACTACTGCAACAGCCTCTTCCTCAATCTTTCTTTCTTTATCCTCCCTTCACCCCCTTCAGCTAATCTAGAATAGGGCTGCAAGAATTATCCTTGGCCTCAAGTACAGGGACCACATCTCTCCTGCCCTAAAATCTCTCCACTGGCTCCCAGTTGCTGCTAGGTTCAAGTTAAAGACCCTCAGCATCATCCACAAAGCTTTCTGGGGCTTCCTGGGACCCCGCTACATCCAACTCTCTCTCCCTAAATACCTCCCTGCTAGAGCCCTTCGGTCTTCTAGCTCCAACTCTCTGTAGATCAGATGCTTTGCTAACCAGAGAGTGGGGGAAGTTCTCTCTCCTCCGCAGGAGCCTCCCTCTGGAATGGTCTCCCTGCCCCTCTCAGGCTTGAGCCGGATCTCCTTAAGTTCCTGAATCTCCTCAAGACCTTCCTTTTCTCTTCTTCTCTCTCACCCTCCCCTGCTAACCCCCCTGCTGCAGCAGTGACTGGCTGCCTGGTTCCCTCTGAGGTCTACAGGGCGGGCACCTAACCCGCACATCCATCCACCCTTCTCACACTTAGCATGTTGACCCTCACCCCTCTTAACCCCATGAAATCCCTGGCACTTGCCCACCTGCTCTCCCCTTGCACTCATCTTTTCCCTTGGCCCTCCTCCCTTTACTTGCACTCTCTCCTCCTTACCTTGCATTTCCCTTCCCACCCTAGTACTTTGTATTTGCGCAAACCGGCACTTCCCTCACCCCCCTTTTTTCTTGAACTTCTTGTTACTGCACTTGCATGATCCAAATGTCACATGTCCAGGTAGGACCCTTTTTGTTATCTTCTCCCTTGTTCCCCCCTTTTTTTGTCTTGTGGTGCCTTGAAACACCATTTGCTGTATAGGCGCCTTACAAATGATATGATATGTATGATATGATATGATATGGCATTCAAGGCGCGATATCTAATAAAATAAATACAATAAAAATAAATTCTCTTAAATCCATTGCCAATAAATGAGGTTCCATTTTCACGGATTGGTATGAACAACATATTTTCTAGAGGCCTTTCCCCTGAGAGCCAACACAACACAACAAATCCTCTTGAGTAGGGTTTCCAAAGGTGACATTGACCAACCAGGGCTCAACTTACATGAGCAAGCTTATGGGGGAAGTTAAACAACTGTTGCATATCACTACCCTTAGAACATCTGTGTATCATCCCCAGACAGATGGCCTTGTGGAAAGATTTAATAAAACCCTTAAAACCATACTCCGAAAGTTAGTTGAGCAGCATGGTTAGAACTGCGATCAAATGATACCCTGGGCCTTGTTTGCAGTCCAGAAAACCCCCCAGCCTTCAACAGGACTTTTCCCATTTGAACTCCTTTATGGATGAGAACTGCGGAATGACCTGGATATGTTGAGAGAAACCTGGGAAGAGAGAGCAGAGGCCCCAATTCCACTTTTGCAAACTGCGAACAGCGAAAGACCTCCTATGTTAAAACAAAGTTGCGTTGAGATCCTTCTCTATAGGTGAAAAGGTGCTGGTACTATTGCCTACTTCTGAAAATAAGCTGGTATCCAGAATGCATGGACCATACGAGGTACTGGAACAAATGGGTCCCTGCAATTATTTATTGGCAATCAAGTGGGCCGTGATTCACCTAAAATATTATTTTCTCGGTTGTAGGTTTCGCCTAATAACAGACCACTCTCCTCTAGTTTGGATAAGTCAGAGGAAGGAGTCCAACCCTCGGGTAATGTAGTGATTCTTGGACCTTCAACCATGCTGCTTCACAGTTGAACACTGGAAATGCTGAGAGCAAGATAACGTGGACTTCCTCTCCCGGTTTCCCTGTTAAGCATCTCGGTCCAAGCCACATTGGGAAAGGGTATGTGTGAAACCTGAGGGTATCCTCCCTCCTACTCCCCCAGGATCCTCTTCTCAGGTGGCCAGGGAAAGGCCATTGCTTTTGTATCCTGACCCTGGGGGTGGAGAAGCAAGGGAGGATCACCTGGGTGGAGGGTCCTTGGGGATTGGGAGTGGGGTGCCCACAGATGAGACATGGTATCCCCCTTTCCCTATTGAAGACCAAACTAACCCTCTCTGGGCATTTAAAGGCTATTGTAAAACCTCTCCCCTCCTTTCCCCACATTTTACCTCTGACAGTACTTGGACGAGGAAGAGGCAACTAGGAGTGATGAACACTAAAACCTCATTTCAACACTCTAATACTAGGACGAGGAAGATGCCTGTAGAGTGCTTTAAAGGTCAGGCATGTCCCTTTACTTCTAGTCAGGCAAGCCCAACTGAGAATCCACGCCTGCAGCCTGTCAAGTGGTTGCAGGTGTATAAAGAGAGACCAAAGAAACAGCAAAGATAGAAAATGGGAGGCCTTTCTGGGAGAGACAAGCATGGAACCCTTCTCATGAGGATGCAGCCGTGGAGGGGCCTGAGAAGAAGCTAGGACGCCGGCCGACATCCTAGAGTACCTTTGGAGCCCAGACCGAGCTGCACCACTGGGTTGCCACAGGTGTTGGAGCATCCATGGTGGAGAGATGAGCTGGAACTGCAAGCGAGCAAGAAGACAGGATGCCATCTGCATCCGTGCCAAAGAGGCAGAGCTGCCAGCGTGTGCTGGAAAGCATCCGGAGCGTGAGCAGGCCTTGCAGAGGCGGGCCTGCCGGCCTGAGAAGCAGAAAGGAAGCAGCAGGAGCCGCCAGAGAGGAACAACGAGGACCAGTTAGTTTTGTGGAAAGTCTCTCAATGCCGGGGCGCTCCTAAAAGGCAGCGCATAAGTAACAAAGTCCCATATAAATGAAAATGTACATATTGAATACCGAACTGAATGAAAACTTGCATATTGAATCCATAAATGCATGAAAACATGAAACCAAGCTAAATTACGCAGATTGAATAACAAACCTAATGAAAATGTTCATTTTGAATACCGAACTGAATGAAAAATTGAAACCAAGCAACATTAAGCATATTGAATACTGAACTGAGTAAAACTTTATGGGCACAGCTTATAGCTGATGGAAGCCAAAAGGGAAAGTGCCCATTTGAAAGCAACCTACAGAAAAGAGTGCCCATGTGAAAGAGTACAGCAGAAAGGTGGGGCATGAACCAGACCACCACAAAGCGAACTTTATGAATGGATACAGTGCCACGAAGCGAAAGACTGGCAGGAGGCTAACCAGGAGAAACCAGGAGAGTGTGAAACTGCACATATAGCCAAGAGGCCGACAGAGAAGCCAAGTGAATGTGAATCAGTACAGGGGGGCAAATCAAAAAGAACCTGTGTGGGCTGGAGAGCCTAGGGTTCCTGGTTGCGTGACCTGTGATGGGTGGACCGTGTGGTCTGATAACTGCGCCTAGACCAGTGGGCCCTAAATTGTGAAAGTCACAGGCATTGTGAGTGAACTTGTAAGGCGAACCAGAAGGAGGGTCAAGTGGACCCAGATTTGTGTTGAACTTTGCTATGTTGAAATTGTGCGGATGGGAACCCTGAGATTTGATGAACTGCAAATACTGTCTTGGGGACAGAACCTCAAAATGCCTTTTCATTTGAACTGTGTTGCATTGGACTTGGGGGAAGGGAACCCCTGAGGATTGCGTGCAACTATATTGCCTTGAACGTGGGAAGGGTAATCTTAACACATTTGTGGAAATTTCTTGAACTTGGGGAAGGGGAGTGGAAAAGGAAGTTAAGAGCTGGAAAAGCTCAGAACTTTGTTTGATCACCATTTCTTTTATTATTGACATCCCTACACATTCTTTAACTTTAGTTGTGAGGGCAAGCATAGGTTTTGGACACAGACAGACTTTTAAGTTGAGGTCTTTGACTCAGACTTTCCTTAGTTTTATTCTGGTAGGGAAATTCCATCTTAACACAGGGCAAGTTAAGCCTTCTACCTTCCTGACATTTGAGTTAATACGTTATTTTGTTTTGAATCTTGAATCTGTTGTCTGTGTCGCACTTCATGATGCCTTCACAGTAGTTACTGGAACCTAGAAGGTGTGAACAAAGCTGGGGAAGGGAGCTGGGTGCTTGTAAAGAAGATTAAGAAAATAGCCTGCAATGCTAAAGACTACTGAAGCCGAGAGGAAGTCAGTCTTGGGGCAGAGGCAAGTATACTTGTGGTGGTTTTACTCTCATCCCACCTTTCTATGACATTCTGTCACAATTGTGCTTTTTATATCCAACAAGATTAATTGTGAGATTTCATTCCGTTCGGTATTCACCAGATATTCAATGTGCCCAATTTCAATTTCATATTAAATCAGTTCGATGTTAAACAAATGGTTAATATGCTCAATTTCAAGTTCCATTCGGTTCGGTATTCAGTATGAATCTAGCACGTTTATTTTCAGGTTTTTACTTCAGTTTGGGAAAGCATTTACCTCTCTGCCACCCTCTAGGAATGCCCCCGGCTGCTGACTGCCTCTCCTGACACTCACTGGTCTTTGGCGTAGTTCTGCGGTGGCTCCTGCTAGTTCTCCCAGCCTCACTGTGCGGCAGACAACACTTCGGGGCTTGACCTCGCTGGTTGCTCTGCTGCCTCCTCTTGGACACGAACAGCGTCCCGCTCTCTACCACAGTCCCGCAGCTTCAGCTCAGCTGCTGGTTTCTTTGCCACCTAGGCTCCTGCCACTGCAAAAGTCTAACGGCCTGACTCACCTCGAGCTGGGCAGGATTTCTAGGTTTCGTGCTGGCGTCCTGGCTCCTCCACAGTTCCCACCACGGCTGTCTCCTTTGAAAATGGCCTCCTTACTGGTTACCTTCCCACCGGCTTCCGTCTCTCCTTTTGCTGTACATTTCATCTCCCTTTATACACCTGCAACCCTTTGACAGGTTGCAGGTGTGTACATCCAATTAGATTTGCTTTACCATGATTCGGAGGACATACCTGACCTTCACTACTCTTTGCAGGCATCTTCCTCGCCCCAATACTTATGTGGGGTTATGTGGGGACGAGCAAAAGGAGTAGCCCTGTCTCTTGGATGTTTCTCCCGCCATATGTCCACTAAGTCTAGGCGATTCAGCATGGCATTCAGTGCCGCGGTGGATGCCGACGGGCCCCCGGGGAGAGGGGTGGACCTGTCGAGTTCTGGGTTGCTGACACAGTTGAAATCTCCCCCCCAAATAAACAATCCGTTCCTATACTGTGTGACCTTGGCATACATCAGGTCTAAATGTGCTGGTATGTTGCTGTTGGGGAGGTATGAATTAACAATGCATATTTCAGTTTACTCGATATGGCCCCACAATATCACATACCTTCCTTCTGGATCTGATTCAGCTCTGTTGAGTTGGAAGGGGATATGGGGGCATATCCATGTGAACACCCCTCTGGCATATCTGGAGTATGTGGATCCAAACCCCTGCCCTCCCCAGTGTGTCTGAAGCATTGCGATGGACTCCTTCGTTAGGTGGGTTTCCTGTAGGAGGGCCAGTCCCACCTTCTTCCTGTGGAGGTAGGACAAGTAGATCTATTCATGACCACTATGAACTGGAAGTGCAAAATGTTCTACTCTAGGGAATTTCCCCCAAGAGGAGTTCTAGGGGACGCGCTCGTAGTGGACTGGGAGTTTCCATTTCTGCACACATTTCCTCCAGGCCCCGTCATTTCTCAAGTCATCAGGAGATTGAGAAAGTTTAGGAATTCCATGATCTTAATTGCTCTGAATTGGGCCAGGAGGACGTGGTAACCGGACCTTCTATACATGTTCATCTGCCCTCCAATACGTCTTCCACAAAGTAAGGGCCTTCTCTCGGAAGAGGAGGGTTGGGTTCTCCATCCAGAGGTGAAGACACTCAACCTTCACGCATGGTTTCTGAGAGGTTGAGATATAAGGATTGGGGCCTCCCGGATGATGTAATGAAACTGTTGCTTTCGGCCAGAAGGCCAGCAACTAAGTCCTTGTACCATTGCCATTGGAACAGATTCTGCAACTGGTGCAGGGAAAAGGATGTGGACACTTTTCAGTGCAATACACCTATGGTGTTGTCCTTTTTGTTACACTTGGCAATTCTGGGGCTCCAGATTGGGGAACTATCAAAGAGTATATGGCGGCGCTTTCAATCTTCAAGCACACATCTGAAGAGGTTTCATATTTCAAGATGCCGTTGATCATACAATTTCTTAAAGGGCTCACTAACGTGTTCCCTCCTGCACATTTCAAGTACCTATTTGGGACAGGAATCTTGTGTTGAAATTTTTAATGTACTCTTCTTTTGAGCCGCATAATTCATGTCCATTGGGACTACTAACGTTTAAGACCATTTTGTTAGTAGCATTAGCATCAGCCGCAGGGTCTGTGAGTTGCATGCCCTATCTAGTAAACCTCCATTTATAACCGTCTACAAGAACAAGGTTGTTCTTAGAGTTAAACCTTCTTTTCTGCCTAAATATGTTTATCGGATTTCTATTTATCCCCAAAAATTGTTACCAACTTTTATCTGCCCACTTATCCTGGAAAGGAAGAGGAAAGGCTACATAGACTTGATCCTAGAAGGGCTCTTAGAATTTACGTTTCACGGATGCTGACAATACATCAAGATGACCAACTTTTCATAGTGTTACCTGGTCACAAACTTCAACTAGCAGTCACAAAACAAACATTGTCGAGATGGATAATACTGGCTATCATGGAATGCTGCAAATTGGCTAGGAAAGATCCCTCAGAAGGCCTGAGAGCCCATTCCACAAGGGCCATTGTGACATCTTCTGCTCTGCAAAGAGGGGTGCTGATAAATGAGATTTGTGCGGCAGCCATTCACACATTCACAAAGCATTACTGCCTGGATTCATCCTCGGGCCCTGCAGTAGAATTTCTGTGCATTACACCTTTTGCTCTTTCAATGTCTGATACTGTTTGGAACACATGGCACACCGATGCCAGTAATACTGCAAGATCAAGGCGTAAAAACAGAACTGTAGCTAACTGGTGCTATGCGTGCTATATATACCTGCGATGATATCGACCCTGAGATGGAAGCTCTCGAGGCACATCGAGTAGACCGCATCGACGCACAGTGTCCCTCTGCTGATTATTTTTAAGCAGTTAAAGCTCAGGAATACATGGGAGAACATCCAGTCCAAAGAACGTTACCTGGGGTAAGTAACTTGTTCTTCTCTGCCTACGCTCCAAGACTAGGTCACCTCCTCCCTGTCAGCATCAGACTTGCCCCCACGCTCCTACAATTCAGATAAGAACTCAAGACCCACCTCTTCAAGGAGTCTCTCCTCCTCAACACACAAGCCATCATGTCACCCCCGTGCCAACTGACTTGCTAGACGCCGTCTGCCACTCTTCTACCTATCATCCTGTACAGCTGTACCCCTCCTCTGTGTTCCTTAGTATCCTACCCCCGCTGTATATCTGTTCTGTTGTTACCTCTGTAAAGCATTCCGTTGGATCTCAAAACAAGGTCTGCGCTCAATAAATACCATAATAATAATATTAACCTAATACACGGCCCCCTGATGGGTATGTATCCGCCACCGCCATCTGTGATTTCTTTCTACATGTTTTGCTCATATTACTCCGTAGTGCCAATGGGGTCCCAACATATCTGCTTCTTCTTTACACAGGATGACTTCCAGCGCAAGTTCCAGAGGTCCGAAATGCCATCCAGCGCTTCGCCGTCCCATGGGTCAAAAAGCCGTGTGACTCCTCCCATCCCGGTCAAGCCTTCGCCATATCACCACAGCTCGGATATTACGGAAGCGGAGAGTCCGGTCCAGGTAAAGCATGCACCCTATTGCCGCAACTCGGAGGTTAGCGATTTAGATGAATTCAGAACAGCTAATTTGTGAAATTGATAATTTTTTCAATTGTATGATTTTTGCAATATACTCATTAAGTCTTGATGAAATTAGGAAAGGGGGCGTTCATCAACTCAATTTCTACAGGCCTAGAAGTGTGATCCTTGAACTCTGCTTAATCAGTTCAGCTTTAGAAATCGTTCTCCGTAAAAGCACAACTACATTAACCCAAAAATCCAGTCACAAGCTGTTAAAAAACAAATATTTTTAAAAAGTAGTCCATTTGGCCACATGGTGAAACAGCACAGTCAAATTCAAGAAAGCATGACCAAACGTAATCTACTATTTATTTATTGAGTTGTTTTCAATTCATAAAACTTTACAACTTTACATACATTCATACCAATCACATATTAACTAATCATACAATAGTAGAAAAATAAAACAGAATAAATACTAGATACTCACTCATTCATACGACAGTGCAGGAGTACAGTGCATACATATAAATACAGAACAATGTTGGTGATAATTACCTTGAATCATTATTATTACATGTCGTCACCAGTTTATCATTAACATTTTCATTATTTCTGGATGGAAATGTATAATGCTATATAGACTTCCTCAGATTGCACATTCAGGCCCCATCTCCAGAATTCCTCCGACTGTATATAATTCATGTTATGAACAAAACGGCCATAGCACAGCATATAATAATTGCGTCTTTCGGGACATAAAGTTAGTACGTGCCTAACAGTCTCAAATTCATCTATGTCCAGACACATTCGACAGTTTCTCTCTTTTTCAGGAATCTTCGACTGAGAGCCGAAGGTAGACTTCACCGGAAGTTGATTGGTGTGCATTAATAATCTAAAATTACGTACCAGTGGGTCAGGACAAAGTATTAAGTATCTTTGAGGCATATAATACTCATGCACAATCCCTTCATTATGTTTAACATTTTTCAGTTCATACATACGGGTAAAATTCATTTCCCAATCAACTCTCTTTGCTTTGGCTTTGAACGCTTTTTTAATTACAGGAAAAAAACCACATTGGTTCGTTTTAGCCACCCACTGTAATTCTTGAAAGTATTTGCTACAGCTAGATAAATGTTAGCTCCTAGAGGAAGGAGCGTCTATTTTAGCTGCTTCTGTTCCAATAATTTGTAGCAGTTCACTCTCTGGGTGGTACATTGCTTTCAAATTGAGGAGGCCACGTTGTTGTCTCACAATGGATCTCAAGGACTGTAGGCCGAGTTCCACCCTAATATATTGGATGGGAAACGATCGGGGTACTCCCAAGATGGTACGCCAAAATAAGCCTTCGATCCTGTTAAGGAAGGAAAGGTCAGAAATAGTAATGGCTTCTAACCTGTAAACCAAAACCAGGGTGTACCATTGACGATATAATGTAAGTATACCTTTTAGTGAATAGCCAGCATATTCCTTGACAAACTTGTGCACCATCATAGTGATTTGCATGGCCCTCCTAATTTTATTCTCAATAAGATACCTGTATCCAATTTTGCAATTAAAGAAGACACCCAGATATTTATATACTTCAGTATATTCTACATTAACACACGAAACTTCCACTTTTACGCTATTAACTTTTTTACGGGAGAACAGCATGGCCTTGGTGTTTTGCAAATTAATTGTTAGGCCATGTTCTTTTACAAAACAGTCAAGTTCTTCCAACATTGCCTTCATACTCCATTCGTAATCCATTATCCAGACAGCTGCTAGTAGTTATAAAGTGCATACAAAGGCACACATATAAAGTGCAAAACACAATATATAAACGCAGATGACAAAAGTAGAATACTTTTTTTGTTGTTTTTGTTGTACGTTTTATTGGTAAATCAAGTCAACCTTTAACATTTTCAAAAAATTAAATACAATCCATCAGCAAGATTAAAAGAAAAAAAAAATTAAAGAAAGTTTCTTTTTCGAATAGTTTGTTAATATATCTAGCGAATTTAAAGAAACAATTGTCCTTGTTCAAATTAAGTAAAAAGAACATGGCCTCTGTGTTGCTTGAAATGCTAGATTCCCTTAGCAGTGGAACACTCCTTTTATTCCTTGTATGTTGTAGCAGAACAGGAGGAAAAGTCACACATTAATGAGCAAACCTAGCTCACATTTGCAGGTTTTTAATGTACAATGTTAAGGTTTCAAGAACAGGTCTTGTAATCTTAGTTTGGCAACCATGCATCCATGGTACACTTTGCAGGCATTGAAACACACTACGCTGGGTCTTCGCTTATCTCGACGTCAGACTTAAAATACATGGCTGCGTCTTTGGAGCTACGATTCTTCCAAAACCTCAACCACTGTTCCGCCATAAATGTCGATAACAGGCCTCTGTATAGTCCAGGGTAAATTATATAGACTTCTGCCCGATTTCTGCACAGGGAGGTTTTTTCGAAGGTTTTACCCAGGCTATGTTTTCAGCAAAAGTAGTATGATATGATATGATATTTTATTTATATCGCGCTCATACACATGTGTTTCAGTAAAGCAGCAAAGCAATAAATTGACAAATCAAAAATAATTAAAATATTCAGGGCACACTTGCTTACTCGTAAACAATTTTATTTAAAAGTATGTTCAGTAGCATTAAAACCGTTTCTGTACTTTTGCTGCCAGAAACCTCCCTTCGATAAAGCACTTGTGACCAGGGCCAGTCTTCGTGCAGACTGCACCCCAGAATCTCGGTGGAGCCAAGGGTAACAGACCTCTGCTCTAGGCTTCACTCACAGTATTTCTTGACGTGCAATACACAAATGGCCTGTATTATTATAATACATCACAAAATTGTCTCTTGACTTTCTCAAGGCAACGCCGTCTGATATAACTTCCCACAAAGCTTTTGAGGGTCCAAGACTGATGTCACTCACTGTGTTGCAATTTTCTGAACAATTGAGTGCAAGAAAAACGCATTTGATTTTTTATTGGTGTATAGTTATTACAAACTTTTACCGAACACAAATCATATTAAAAAATTACATATTAGTCTTGTTAACTTCCAAAATACTAAAAAAGAAAACATAAAACCTAATGTGCATCAAAGCATTTCCTGGTCTTCTGTCACTTTCGCCCCTCTGCATACACATCTCAAACTCTAACCAAACACAACCACAAACCTACAACACAACAATCCGCACAAACTTCACTACACTGCAACAACAAAACAAACCACACATAGACTCGCACACGACGGCTACCGACCGTAAAACACCCCAAGCCCAGCCAACGGACTTCCGGCCCGAGGCTGCCAACAGCACATCACTGCTCTCTTGCACTTTTCCAGCTTATTCCCACTAACTCACCTCCCACTCCTCACTTTCTTTCAGAGCCGCCAGAGCGCCAGGGGACCACTCTGGTGGTGATAGTGCGCGGTACAAATATCCTTTAACATTAACATTAACTAGGTCATGTTTTTTGTCCAAATGTCCTTAACATTTCTTTATCTCCGTAAAAATGTCTGTTAAAAAATTAACTAAGCCAAACATTTATTTAAAATAGTTTCCATCCGGCATCTAGTATTGAATGTCCCAGATGCGTTGTTCTCTGTGTTCTGAGCGACTCCCATCCCAGGAGAAGATGTTTCAGATTTTCTGTGTGCACACCACAGAATCTGCACACTGAGTCTAAAATTCGTTCATGTCTCCTTGCAAAGAGCACTTTTTTTGTGTGAATTACATTCAACCTGAACCAGAGGAATACATTTCTGTGGACTGGACTCAGGAATTTCATCAGATATTTAGATATCCTGTTTAGCAATCTACCATTTGTTTTTGTCAAGCCCCCCCCAATTTAGACGGTCCCATTTGCTTTTCAGTGCGATTCCAATCAGCACACCACAGTTTTTGTTTCGTTTTGTTAGGATTGGGCTTCAACTGTGATAAACAAATCACTGTTGGCTTCATAGCAACTTACATTGATAGTACAAGAAAAGATGAACAGGAGTGTGGGAGCCTCTCTACTGAGAATGAACATGGGTAAAATACCCAGTTCTATATAATTTCCTCTGCGCTGGAGGTCTAAACCACGTTTTAGCTCACTGCACCCTTCACAGAGGAGAAATATCCATTTGCATATCAGTCTTTGTCCAACCCACAAGGGCAGCCCAACGCCGAAATGCTGGGCAATTCTCCTCTGACCAAGAGTCCCATCAGCAACCCCAGACACGTGTTTCGGCCATCCTTGATGAGGTGAAGCTGAGCCTCAGTAGGGCACAGTGAACAAGGGGTCCATGTCTGGATTACCCTGGGTTACTTAGGGTGAAACCGCAAGTTTTACAAAATTGAAAGAGAGTGTGGGAGCCCCTCTATTGAGAACAAACATGGTCCTTTTCAGTACAAGAAAAGATGCTGATAACTGGCCATGGACCTGCAAAAGTGGCATATTACCTGTACCCAAACTCTCATATAGTCAGTGCATAGTGCTTAAACGTGCCGATACTAAACAGGTTCTCTGGTAAAAATGTAACTATAGAGTGGGAGAACCCACACACGGGTCACTAATGTGCATGTGACAGAACTTACTGCAGTTTACACTGCGCCCACATGCTGTAAAGCATGAATAGATTGGAAACGAGTGAGGCGCTGCTAATTTCAAGGAATTGGGCCTCAGCGGTGGTCTCTCCCTGGGGCCAGCCAGCACACAGTCCTGCAAGAGTGTGGGTGACCTTTCGGTGACAGGATGGGAGCTTTGTGCCTGGTCACCGGTGACCATTTTGAAGCAGCTGCAAACCTTGGTACACACTTGAACGGACATCCATTTGCAGTCACAAACTTGACATTTGCTTCTAATATGCTCTGGCTTCGTGTGTGTTAGCTAGGGTGTTTTCCGAAACGATTAGAAGGTGCTCATTTTATAAGTACTTACCAGAAGGTACCAGAGGAAGTCTCAAAAGAGCTACTTTTAGTGAAGCAGAGGCACAGCTGTTGACATTGATTAGTGGAATTATTTGCGTGTAAAACTGGGATTTGCGTGCCATTCTGTCCGCAAATCGCCATTCGTCAAACAGGGATTTGCTTGCATACAGCACAGGCCGTCAGCTTGGACCGATTTCTTCTGGTCCGGTTTGCAGTTCGTCTCTCCCAGGCAACAGTCCCCCTTTCCCAAGTTGAAGTGACCTATCCTGTACTCCCCTACATAGCGCATGCGTCCATTGTGCACGTGCGACGCAGAGCTCTGGAGCAAGCAACAGTGTTGCAATATACATTTACAGCTCAGGCCCAGGCTTGCAGAAACCACCAAGAGCGCAGTGCAAAACTGTCTGCCAATGAAACGGGTTGGGTCGTGGCTTTATTTTTGCCTAGCCAACTCAGACATACCGTCACCTATGTGGTTAACTTTGGCACCCTCTTGTTGTCGCCCCCTTTCTGTTTGCACTCCAGCCATCTTTCTGGGATGCGTTCTGCAAAGACAGGCCTTGCTTGTGACCCTGATTTTACACTGTATACACTAAGTGCTGCTTGCACTGAAATTCTTCCTAATTTATTGTGCAAAGTTAGACAAGCCCCCCCGTGGACTGCTTCATCTGCTCACTTGGGATAGCGGGCGCGTGAACCGTGATACTCCATCACAGGGCCCGATTTTGAGTTTGTGATAAAGATGGAGAAAAAAGCTAACATTCTCGCCTCCAGTTTTCAGAACCACCACCACCATTCTGAGATGGAGGGGGGGAGAATTGAAGGGGAGATGACCTGCTTTCTTGCACCAAAAGCTGCTAAAATCTATCATTTTGATAGAAACATGCTAGAATTTCTCAAAAGACAGCAATTTTTCTAATTTATCAAAGTGTCCTTAAGCTTTCAGCAAACTAGAAAAGTGGTGCTGCAGTCTAGGAAATGCTATTTTCATAAATGGGAACCGTGTGAAGCAGAGTTTAATGGCACCTCACAGGTGCTGTATTTCAACTCCTTTTTTGACGTGCAAAACCAGGGCTTTTTGAAGGAGAATGTCCTTGCTGTGCCTGCCCTGCATTACTGATGGTTGCTAGGGCTGTTGTCAAGCAGTACATCAGACACAGCCAAAAGTCGCGGCTCTCATGCCAGACCGCCACAACTTCTCTTGGACAAATATGGTGGTTTTAAGGAAAGAGTTCTCCCTTAATGGAAGAACACTCTCCTATTTATGCATGCCCCTCACAATCGTGCCCTCAGTCAGAGAGTGGGTAGCGTTTTGAGAAAGGCACCTTTTGATGTGGAAGCACGTATAGCATTGGCAACACGGAATGCAACTGCTACTCAATGTGGATGCCAGCTAAGCATCGTTAGTTGTCTTGCCAGGTGGAGTTTCCTTTTGCGGATTAGGAGCTTGTCTTTTAGTCAGCATGGATGCCTGCTCAGCATGGTTAGATGTCTTGCCAGGTGGAGTTTGCTTTTGCGGATGAGGAGCTTGTCTTCTAGTCGACATGGATGCCAGCTAAGCATGGTTAGATGTCCTGCCAGGTGGAGTTTCCTTTTGCGGATGAGGAGCTTGTCTTCTCTCAGCGTGGTTCGATGTCTTGCCAGGTGGAGTTTGCTTTTGCAGATGAGGAGCTTGTCTTCTCTCAGCATGGATGCCTGCTCAGCATGGTTAGATGTCCTGCCAGGTGGAGTTTCCTTTTGCGGATGAGGAGCTTGTCTTCTCTCAGCGTGGTTCGATGTCTTGCCAGGTGGAGTTTGCTTTTGCAGATGAGGAGCTTGTCTTCTCTCAGCATGGATGCCTGCTCAGCATGGTTAGATGTCCTGCCAGGTGGAGTTTCCTTTTGTGGATGAGGTGCTTGTCTTCTCTCAGCATGGTTAGATGTCTTGCCAGGTGGAGTTTGCTTTTGCGGAGGAGGAGTGTGTCTTCTCTCAGTATGGATGCCTGCTCAGCATGGTTAGATGTCCTGCCAGGTGGATGAGAAGCTTGTCTTCTCTCAGCATGGTTAGATGTCTTGCCAGGTGGAGTTTGCTTTTGCGGATGAGGAGTGTGTCTTCTCTCAGCATGGATGCCTGCTCAGCATGGTTAGATGTCCTGCCAGGTGGATGAGAAGCTTGTTTTCTCTCAGCATGGTTAGATGTCTTGCCAGGTGGAGTTTGCTTTTGCGGATGAGGAGTGTGTCTTCTCTCAGCATGGATGCCTGCTCAGCATGGTTAGATGTCCTGCCAGGTGGATGAGAAGCTTGTCTTCTCTCAGCATGGTTAGATGTCTTGCCAGGTGGAGTTTGCTTTTGCGGATGAGGAGTGTGTCTTCTCTCAGCATGGATGCCTGCTCAGCATGGTTAGATGTCCTGCCAGGTGGAGTTTCCTTTTGTGGATGAGGAGCTTGTCTTCTCTCAGCATGGTTAGATGTCTTGCCAGGTGGAGTTTGCTTTTGCGGATGAGGAGTGTGTCTTCTCTCAGCATGGATGCCTGCTCAGCATGGTTAGATGTCCTGCCAGGTGGATGAGAAGCTTGTCTTCTCTCAGCATGGTTAGATGTCCTGCCAGGTGGATGAGAAGCTTGTCTTCTCTCAGCATGGTTAGATGTCTTGCCAGGTGGAGTTTGCTTTTGCAGATGAGGAGCTTGTCTTCTCTCAGCATGGATGCCTGCTCAGCATGGTTAGATGTCCTGCCAGGTGGATGAGAAGCTTGTCTTCTCTCAGCATGGTTAGATGTCTTGCCAGGTGGAGTTTGCTTTTGCAGATGAGGAGCTTGTCTTCTCTCAGCATGGATGCCTGCTAAGCATGGTTAGATGTCCTGCCAGGTGGAGTTTCCTTTTGCGGATGAGGTGCTTGTCTTCTCTCAGCATGGTTAGATGTCTTGCCAGGTGGAGTTTGCTTTTGCGGATGAGGAGTGTGTCTTCTCTCAGCATGGATGCCTGCTCAGCATGGTTAGATGTCCTGCCAGGTGGATGAGAAGCTTGTCTTCTCTCAGCATGGTTAGATGTCTTGCCAGGTGGAGTTTCCTGTTGCGGATGAGGAGCTTGTCTTCTAGCCGGCATGGATGCCAGCTAAGCATGGTTAGATATCTTGCCAGGTGGAGTTTGCTTTTGCGGTGTGCAGCGCAGAAGGAAGCTGTCAATACTATTCAGAAGATTTTGCTTTTAAAACTGAGACAATGGAAGAAAAGTCCATTTAATTACAGTCTGTGAAGTTCAGCATTGAGTAAAAACACACAGGGCCTGATTACAAGTATGGCGGTGGAAGGGAAAATGGCAGCAATGCATTACTTCTGTATTATTGAACCGGCGTCGTATAACTTTGGTGGTGAGGCGGAGAAAAAACATCCAGCAAAAATAGGCGGAATTACCACCAGTGGTAATTCTGCTGAAATCCCTATGGAGTCCTATGCACTCCATAAATGAGGACTCAGACTGCCATACGACCACTTGTAATCTGGCAGGAATGCCGCCAGATAAATTGGCGGTAACAGTAATTCCTTTTGGTTGGTATTGCAGCAGATTTATCACTGGAATACACACTTGGTTAGATCCCACCCACCTTAAGGACGGACCAAACTTACCCTCAATTTAGATTAAATATCATCAACTGGTTTAAAGAAAATGATCTGTAGCTCTAGCATAACCTGCTAGTATTAGACCTCGGTAACCCATACTGGATCCTGCTTTGTATTTGTGTAACCATACTTGTAAGTTAACAGGTATCACAGGTTGTACTGTTGTATTGCTCTTGTAACATTGTAACTACATAACTATGTAACATTGTAACTATGTAAGCTTAAAGTATCCTTGTTCTTGCACCCTGATACCCTTGGGTCTGGTGCGCGCTATAAATAAACAAACAAACAAACAAACTTGTAATGAGGGCCACAGGCTTCTTAAGAAGGCCCTTTAAGCACACTGCAAAGGCTTCCATGAAGGAAGGCTAATGATTTCACGTTCACAGCAGGGAGAGCGAGTATCAGTCAATGTAATGCATTCATGTTTGTATGGCAGAAGCTGCGCAGCATCAAACTTCTTAAGCAGAGAGCCATTGAAGTAGGATATGGCCGTTTGTTACTTTATCCCCCCCCCCCACACACACACTTTCCCTTAAGAAGTGTGGAGAATGTAACTGGGGTCTTAGTCATTTGCAGACTGTACCCTTGAAAGGGGATAGTGGTGTTTGGCAACCTCTGCAGGATGAAGAAATACAACCTGACCGTTTTTTTGGGTCAATGTTCCATCTGGTCCTGCCCGTATGCAGTCATGTTGAAGAGTACTTCACTACTTTAATTTTTATCTAAAGTTTTTGCAAACGGACTTATTGTTTGGTGAACCTGACTCCTGTAGCCTAAAAGGATGTATGCACGAGGCTCATTTCCAGTAGGTGCATATGGCGTTCAGTGCATGCATTTTTAGCTAGTACAGTGTGGGAGTGTGACCTCATGAGGGGGCGGTGATGTAGAGGCCCATTCAATCAGATAGGCCTTCACGTGCCTTTTGGCCCCACCCAGTTATGGCAACCCGCTTTTATTTAGTTCAGAATGTTTTTTTCCAGACAGACACACCTATGAGGCTCTGTTGGTCTGACGTGTATAAGGAAAGCGGCGACACTGATGGCCAGTGTGATGGGTGTGGGGCCTGGTCCAGGCCAGGCCACAGAGCAACGACACTGAGATGGCCAGTGTGATGGGTGTGGGGCCTGGTCCAGGCCAGGCCACAGAGCAAGGAAGAAGAGGACACGGACACCGGTCTGCTACTTACTTACTGGGTCCAACAGGCGCATGCGCCGCGGGGACCCGCCTTTATTAGGCAAACACACGTGCAACCTCTTAAAGGGACACACCACACTCCTGCCTTTTCAGATTTATTTTTCTTTAAACAAACCACAAACAGAATGTGGGCACTTATGGCATGACACCCACCTTCATAATTGCTGCGGTGTGCTGTGCGGGCTGACGCAGGCTCTCCTTGCGTCTAAGGAGAGTGCTAAGGAATCTGGTGAAGACATTTCTAAGAGATGCTGTGTAACACCATAGATTCCCAGTATCAATACCGCACAGCTCCTGGGAATCCGGGATGAGGCGGTCTTATCCCTCAAATGCTGTCCTTCTCAGGGAACCGCCTGAGCACACCATCAGCCCCTTGAGCACTACCCCTTCCTCCAAACAAATTCCTATACTTTGCGACTGATGTTTTCTCGCATCTGTGACAACAATTTGGTGCACCCATTGCAACGACCACATTCTTTGGAGAAGGGGATTGCATTCAAATTGTTTTCTTTGCAGCTGGTATTTTCTGTCTCAAAATGATGCCACACCTTGTTGCAGCCAGTTAATGTAAACAGGATATGCACATGTGGATCTATCGCAGTGAATGCATATGCATTTCATAGCTATGTATTCATTTATTTATTTGGTGTCTATAATGCGTCTATACACCAAATGGTGTTTCCAGGTGCCACAAGTCAAAAAGGGGGCATTTGATGGGGGTGGGTGGGATGGGGGAGGGAAGGACCGTGACAGGGGATGAAAAATATAAAAATACAAACAACGGACATTCGGATCGTGCAAGTGCAGTAACAAGAAGTGCAGCGTGGCGGTCACAGAAGATGCTAAGATGGGAAGGGAGGGGGGAGAGCATGCAAGTGCTGGGCGGGGGGGGAGGGCCTCTGGGCTAGGCGAGTGCTATGGGAATGCCAGCTGGACAAGTCCAGGAGAAGGCAGGGAGAGCAGGGAATGAGGGTCCACATGCTAAGTGCAGGGACAGGCCTAGATCGAGCTCAGTAGGCGAGTAGGCGTGTAGGCCCCACCAGGCTAGTACAGGGGGATGGGAGCCCGGTAGGGCAAGTGCAGGATTGGGGCGGGGGAATGGGGGATGGGGACAACGAAGTGCTGGAGTAGACTGGGCGAGGAGGCCTCTGAAGGAAACAGACAGCCCGTCAAATGTGGCAGAGGGGGACGTTGGCAGGGGAGGGGGAGAGGGAAGGAAGAAGAGAAAAGGAGGGTCTTGAGAAGCTTGCAGGACTTAAGGAGATCCTGCTCAAGCCTGAGAGGGGCTGGGAGACCATTCCAGAGGGATGTTTCTGCAGAAGAGAGAACTAACTCCCCCACACCCTCTCTCTGCTTGGAAAATCCTCTGATCTGTAGCGAGTTGGAGCTAGAAGACCCACGGGCACTTGCAGGGTGGTATTTAGGGAGAGAGAGTTGTAGGTAGTGGGGTCCCAGGCCACAGATGTGGATGATACAGATGGTCTTGAACACCCAGGAGCCAGTGGAGAGAATTTAGGGCTGAAGAGATGCGGTCTGTCAGGGTCCGGCTTGCCAAAGTTCCGCAGGAGCTGATGCTGGCCCCACAGACCCTCACCAGGAGTTCCCCTCTCAACCCTTATGTAATAGCTGAGCTGAGAACCACAAGAAAGGGGAAGTGGAGAAAATAACAAACGAGATACTGCTGCCTTGCGACCTTCTGTTAGGCTCTGTTATCTATGATAAAAAACAAATACACTTGGTTACTTATGCATTATGTAAAATTCTTTTCTTTAAATGTTTTCAAACTTATACTAACTTCTTTACCTGCTTAACCTCTGCTATGGCTTAGAGGTTCAAAACCATGTTGAAAACCATAAAAACTGTCTTGGTTCTCTTTATGAAATTTACTAAAGGCTTTTAGAATTATAAAAACTTGACTAGAGTGAGTTGTCCTTTGCTATCATACCAATAATAGTCTCTTTTAAACTCTCTAGTGAATAGCTCCTGTAAGTGTTCAACAGTCTTGGGTACTTTACACACTTGCTTCATTAAAAAACGATTCCTTCATCATTTCCTGCAAACGTGGTGCCTTGGATATGGAATCTGTAATGTCTATCTCATATGCTTCAATGAAATAATATTCCTTTATTGCTCCTGGTGGGATAGTCCTCTTTCTACTTCCATGAAAATGACTTTGTATGCATGCTCTCAAAAAGGAAGTGTGTGTGAAGTTTGAACTGTTCACTCTCTTGCAAGCCTGTTGTTTAGAAATATCACGCATGAGTTCGAAAATCACATGCAGGTTCAAACACGTAAACTCCTTGTGTTTTCACTGGCCCATATTCAGTGAGAAAACGAACATGCGCCCGCTCTGCTCTGCGCGCCTGTGTTAATATCAAAAACACGTGTTCAAAACCGAAAAAATAAACTTGCGTGTATTTCTTTTCTTTACCCACGCTCTGAACACGCGCACTCAAACTCGCGCGTATTTCTTTTCTTTACCCGTGCTCTTAACACGCGCTCTCACTTTATTTTCTGATCGCGCGCACTTTATGCTTTATTCTTTTAAACGAACTCGCGCACAGCTCACAAGACACGTGCACTGTCACGTTCTGTACACATGCTTCCTTTAACGATGAAACCAAAGGAAAGAAGACTCGCGCTTGTGTTATCGCAAAAAACCTGCACGCCGTACTGCCAATATTCAAATACTACGCTGCAGCGTTAACGTTACACGTGCAATTTTTCCTGTACTTGTAATAACTTTTAAAAGATTTTTCTATATGAATCCTTACTCTGAACAAACATTTAAAAATGTCACAGTGTCAATCCAACACGATTCTCAAGTTAATAGTCACTTGACACTCTACCTAATGAGCACCAGCAAGGTTCTAAACTATTTACAGGGAAAGAATAAATGTACAGTATCAAAGTCCTTTCTTTATGTAGTCTTTCAACAAATGCCTCTTTCTCAACTTACTTCTCAACCTCACGATTTCTCTCTCTCCACCTTTACTGTTATCTTAGCTTCCAATATCTTCTTGAAATCAATGAACTTTAAAATAAACACTCCCACTTGTGATCTTCTAAGCTCTCAGTTACTGCAGTCAGTCTTCTTACTTCTTGAATGGATTCTCTGAACTCTGGAAAGGCCTTAATTAAGAAGCTTAAAAATATACTACCAGCCACTGAATTACTATGGATGAAAGGCAGTTTAGAATCTTGCTCACCTACTAAGAATCCACCCCATTATCCTTCCCACCAATCAGACAAACAAAACATATAATTATCCCTTTAAACCAATCAGATAATATTTCCTTCCCTCCATCTTGACTTGGGCAACCAACAATGTTTATACTTAAGGAAACAGCTTCCTATTCTGTGAATAACTACAGGCCCTTTCCTGCTCCTTTTCCTGCTACCAACCCACCTACTCCAGCTAGCCCTGACACGGCCCCTGGGCTTGAGGCCAAGGATATGTCTTGCAGCCCCATTCTGGATTAGTTGAAGTGGGCGAAGGGAGGTGTTAGGCAGATTGTGAAGGGGCTGTTGCAGTAGTCCAGCCTAGAGTGGACCAGAGCCCTAAAGACAATGAGTTTCTGGGGGAAGGTGAGGAAAGGGAGAATGCCTCTGAGGAGGTGCAGCTGAAAGTGGGCCTTCTTGGCAAGGTCTGCGATGTGAGGAGAGAAAGGAGTCGAAAATAACACCAAGGTTTTTTGCTTCTCAAGAGGGTGAGGTTAGGGGGCCTATGGAGAGCAGCCAGAGTGTGGGAGGAAAAGAGGGAGTAGAGGTCCCAATGTGAAGGATGCCATGCTTAATGGAGTTAAGGCAGAGATTGTTAGCCGTACACCATGTCAGACAGTCAGGCATGAGAGAGGAAGAGGAAGTGGAGAGAAGCTTCAAGGAGAGTGTGTGTCATCTGCATAACACTGTAAGTGAGGAGAGGCGGAGGAGATCAAATGGGCAAGAGGGGCAAGGTAGATGTTATAGAGCCACGGAGAGAGGATAGAGCCCTCAGGGACGCCGCAGGTGGAGAGTGTGATGGGGGAGAGAAAAGGGCCCAGTTGAACCCGGGAAGGTCGGTCAGAGAGGAAGGAGATCAACCAGTCCTGTGCCAGGTCCATGATGCCAAGGCTATCACGGTGTCAGGACAGGTTAACTGGAATCTGCAGGAGCTGATGCTAATCGCACAGACCCTCCCCGGATGTTTCCTACTCAACCCCAGACTTTACAGCTGAGTTGGAAACCCCAGGAAAGGGAAATTGGTAGTGGATAAAATAACAAACGACAGATACTGCTCTCTTCAGTTTCCTGGAATCTGGTATCTGCAGCAAAAATAAAGGCACTTTGTTAATGATCAAACTGTACTGAATTGTAAGCTTCAATATTTTCCTATAATACTCTCGGGTTCCTGCTTTGCCTTCCGTATGAGCTGCTGAACCCCACAGTCCCTCTACAGATGTTCTGTGCCCCTCCTTTGATTTACAGTGTGGATCAGATCGGTGGGGCAGGGGGCAAAGGGGAATGGGACAAAATAAACAAACGACACAGGAGCTCTTCATGCTTCTTATTCAACACCCTGTATGGGAATTAAAGTAAGTTAAAATATTGTTGCACATTTATTTCAAAACATCTTCTATTCAACTCAAGGAACTGAACAATACCTGGGTTTCCTCCGCTACTAGCTTGGAGGAAATTATAATTAGTTTTTAATGTTTATCTTTCTCTTAAATTTGGAATTTCTTAAAAAAGATAGCTTTTCCTCTAATGTCACCTTCCAAACTGTGTGACTTGCATTCCCAAGAATATTGTTAAAGTTCACTTAAACTCTTTTAAAATTCCAAATCAGTTATCCTTTGCTGCAATTACATGTGCTCTAAATTGTAGTTTCAAACTACTTGCTATCTTCTGCCAATTGTTAAAAATTGTTAATTTATCAGCTTAAAAACTAACTAAAATGCGCCTCACTAACTACATTTCCCAGAATTCCAAACAAAATGGCCACCGGCACTTCGTTTGCGCGTAATGCATCATCTGGATATCTTCAGCGATTAAGTCTTAGGAGAGCAAACAGCCTCCTAAAGCGCACACAAAGTCACATTATAATTTCCTACACTCGCAAGGTTTAACAGGTATTTGCTTCCCCTGTTTCTGATATCGTTTGCATTTTCTAAAGACTATTTTTCTCCTCTGTAAGATCCAGAATCAAGCTGCGAATAACCCACGGCTCAACAGTCAATTTCAAAATACAAAAGGTGACTGCTGTAGACGTTACAGCTCTCTGCCCATTGCGCAATTATACGCGGCACACAACCAAAGCAAAAATGCAACGCGAAAGTCGCGTTAAGCAGATCCCATCACTGAGCCAAATCAAACTGTTAAAAAACGAATACTTTAACGTGAAACTCCAAATAGCATTGAATAGAATCACATCTCCTCATGGACAGCGTGAAACTCATATACATTGAATGAAACTGATTTCTTCATAACCTGGGCATTTGTCCATTAGCTATGCCATTTGTATCAACCATTTCTCATTTTGCAAGCCCCTTTCCTTTCCCCTTCAGTAAGGTGCTTCATGAGACATTTCTCTTGTTTTGGCATAACAAGGCCGCAGATTTATTTTTACATATACATAACCACTGCAAACAGGTATTAAAAATTAGTTCCAAAAGGTGTGGCGACTGCTCCTCGTCCTGCTTCCCCCTTTACCTCCATATTGATTGCAGGCACAACTCCCCCAAGGCCTTCGAGTCTGAGAAACCGCCTGCCCCTGCAGGTCTTTGCGGACTGGGGGAGCGCCGTTTGTTGGGGGGAAGTTGAGCCCCAATTGCTACCGCCAGACACCCCCGCCGTTTAGGCTCCCAGGAGGCGCTGTCTAGAATGGGCGAAGCCCCTTCCGGTTTAGCAATGGCTCATTCGGAGTCTTTGTCTTATCATAGGTTGCCACAACCCGCCTGGTCATCCTGCGACAACGACGTCCAGGTTTCCTCATAACTGTAGGGTGGGAGGGTGGGAAAACGAAATCCTCCGATTTTGGCGGGCGCCCGGCTGCTGGACGAGCTGCAAGTGTTCCTGTGCCGGGCGCCCGCCGCTTATGTAGCCCAAGCTCCTCCTTCTTCCTTTGTTACCCTTCGCGGGCTTTTGTGGGCTTTTGGCACCCTTTCCCCTGTTCACCTTGCCGCCCTCTCCCCTGCCCCTGTGGGGGGAGGGACGAGAGAGCGGAAGGAGGAAGGCCCCTGCCCCGGTTATCGGGGTGCCTCCTCCATTCTCTTTGCTCACCCGTTCGTCACCTTCATAACCTGGGCATTTGTCCATTAGCTATGCCATTTGTATCAACCATTTCTCATTTTGCAAGCCCCTTTCCTTTCCCCTCCAGTAAGGTGCTTCATGAGACATTTCTCTTGTTTTGGCATAACAAGGCCGCAGATTTATTTTTACATATACATAACCACTGCAAACAGGTATTAAAAATTAGTTCCAAAAGGTGTGGCGACTGCTCCTCGTCCTGCTTCCCCCTTTACCTCCATATTGATTGCAGGCACAACTCCCCCAAGGCCTTCGAGTCTGAGAAACCGCCTGCCCCTGCAGGTCTTTGCGGACTGGGGGAGCGCCGTTTGTTGGGGGGAAGTTGAGCCCCAATTGCTACCGCCAGACACCCCCGCCGTTTAGGCTCCCAGGAGGCGCTGTCTAGAATGGGCGAAGCCCCTTCCGGTTTAGCAATGGCTCATTCGGAGTCTTTCTCTTATCATAGGTTGCCACAACCCGCCACGCCAAAGGTGGGTTACCGCCCACCGTGGCTCCCCCTTTTCCTAGTTTGTAGCTCTCGAAGTTCTGTGTACACCTTGCTGCCCGGTGCCAGTCCTTCTATCCTTCTTTGACCAGGGATGTCACCTTTGCCAGTTGTGCCTGATCCTGGGGTACCTCAGTCCCACCCCACATTTCCATCCTCCTTGACATGCTCTCGCACCACCGGCTCCTGGTTCTACCACTGCTTTGAAGCCAACTGCCTCCTTCTTTTCCAACCATCTCCTTACTAGGCACAACTCTCCCAACACTCCGTGCCTGGTAACACCCTGCCCCTGCAGGTGTTTTAGGGGTGTGAGAGCGCCATTTGTTCGAGGAGGCTGAGCCCTCGTTGCCAACACCAGACGCCCCTGCCGTTTTTAGGCTCCCAAGAGGCGCTGGTCCGATTCCGTTCCTTGCATTATCCAACCATCTCCTTCGCCATACCCCATCAACGAGACACAACTCTCTCAACCCTCCGTGCCTGATACCTCCCTGCCCTTACAGGTGTTTTCGGGCTGAGAGAAAGCCATTCGTTCGAGGAAGCGGAGCCCTCGTTCCAACCTAACTGACCCGTGCACACAATCCCCAATAAATTGCGTTATGCGTCTCCTTCGTGGCCACCTCAGCAGCCCAATGGATAGCCTGAGCCATCTCCCACGCTTTGGTGGCCTTGCAACTACTAGGTCATAGGTCATGCCGTGATAAGGTACCCCACCATGCCCCCAACCCGCCTTGTAGGGTATGCCCTCTTGTGCATCCACCTCGGTGGCCCCGCAACTGACCTGAGCGCCCCAGCAGCCTTTACCCTCTGGTCAACTAAAATATACCCTATACCGAGAACACTATTTTCTGCTCAAGTAAGACCGCCTGCAAAGGTATCCATCTACCTCCGTGCCCTTATCACCTCCCCGGGCGCGGGTGGAGCGAAGGAAGAGCCCAGAAAGCAAAAGCACTAACCGCAACTTAACTGCACTTCATCGGTATGTGCTATGCTGCGTTATTTTTAACATGCTTAATACCCAGAAGTTTCACCGAGCTTATTCGGTGTCTGCACATGTGCTGTTCCCTCTCCTCTTGCTCAAAGGGTGATCATGCTGCCCAGCCCCGACCCCTTACTGCTACAATGGGCCCCCATCAATTGTGACGTGCGTTCCTAAACCTGTGGAACCCCGATAACTAGCCTGTGTCCTCCACTTGCCACTTTCTGAATTGGGAGGCCACGAACGGTAGTTGAGGTGTCCGGATATCCTGTCCTGCCCCCATAAAGGCAGCCGAGTGGCTCCCTAGCGCCACTGATTCTAGCATGCCACCACTGGAGGGCACCGGCCCGCAAAGCAATGTGGAGATCTACCCTCCTTCCAGGTGTAGAGAGATTCTGAGTATCAGTCCCTTCCCACTCCACCCCCGAGTGAGGTGTATGGGGCACCGTTTGTCCAATTAGACTTGAGCTACAGAGCTGTATTCCCCACCCGCAGACCCTCCCCAAGCCTGCTTGCCTTAGGCCCGCTGCGGGTCCAACCTGAACTCTGCTCTTCGCCCCTCCTCAGTTAACAAACTGTGGCTAACGACGGAAGCTGCACCATCGGCCCGCGGCAATGAATACTTTGCCGTCCCCGCAGGTACAACCTGTAACTCTGCGACAAACATGCCTGTTAAGTCCACCTGTCCTGGGCCTAACCCACCCAGATGGGACGATGTGTAAGCCCTCAAAAAACTCTAAATAAGCCGTAGCCCAACAGTACAAAGAGAGGAGCCCCAAATGTTCCACACCATCATAACAAGCGGTAAGACTGCAGCTACCCTTCCGGCAGAGCCAATTTGCATTTTATACAATCAGCGCACTTAGCGATGTGGGGCGCCTTCCTCGGGTGAGCATTCTAAAGTACATGAATAGCATGATGCAGGTCCACTTTACATTGGGTAATAGTGTGCAAGCCATATGTAGCAGCACTTGTGAAAATGCATGGAGCCAACTAGGGAATGTGAACCACTCTTAGTTCTTTGTTGCAGGAATTTTCCACGTGACAATAAATGCATATTGCGCCTGTTTGAAACGTGGGCCTATGGATAATCCAAATAGGGCAGTCGATGCAGACAACTGTTGGCATCTGCTTCCGACGGTGTATCCGCCATGAGACATGCATGTACCACCGGTCCTACACCCGGGCCATACCCCATCAACGTCCCCTAATACCAAAACACAAAGCTGCCATTGCTTGTACCCTGCCAACGAGGCCTCCTTTGCTAACTGTATTCTGGCTCCAACCCAAGACAATTAATGCACCCCGATAACCTCCTAACAAGAGCAGCGCCTGTCTCCTAGCCATTGTAAAGGCTCCCCAAGCCGTACCCGATCAGGTTATGTTAATCAGCACGCCTCTTCTTCTTAAGTCTGAACCATCGTGAACACATTAACAATAGCGACCTTGGAGCCTGCAGGGGGTCCCTGATGCTGAGCTGACTCTCTGCTAAACATTATAACCAGAGCCCTTTCATGCATTAAATGTGTTTCCGTCCTTTTAAGGAACACTTTCGTCACTGGGCACACTTCAGACAAAGGATCACATCGCCCGCGCCATCTCGTATGTCTGTGCTGCACATTATATTTGAAAACAAAATTGCCCTCCTGTAACTAACCTGATCAAACTTGTAACCAATCAAAGGCGCCTGTCCCCAACCGCAGAACGGCGAAACTCGTGTTTCCCCCAGGCGCACTTTTTCCCCGTGCCGCTGCCCGTGGGAGGCTGCTGTCCCGTGCTATCGCCCGTCTTCGGCTGAGCAGGTGCTCGTGGGCACCTCAACTGATGTACCTCTGCCCCATGGTTTCTTCCCAATTCACTTGACTGGGCGAGATCCCTTAAGCTCTCGAGCATTGAAAGAGCCAGATATCAGAGCAGGCTCTAAGACACCAAGGTTCCTACACTTAGCCAAAGTCAGGCAAACAGACGGACGTGCATGTGATCGTAGACCCTCATTAGCAGACCCTATTAGAACAGGTAATTCGGCCTTGTTCATACTGAGCAGATGAGTGGTCATGTTTCTGTCAAATGTTGGTATGCTTGGGTTTCACCCTTTAATTAATAAACGCACACTAGACGTTGCCCCATCACTATCTTTGTCTAGACAGACAGCACCACATCCACCCATCACTGACGACAACCCAACAAACCTCCTCCGCTTTAGCCTCTGCTACCAGCACCTCCTCCAAACATTAGCACTCCTTCCGCAACTCTGCCTAGCAATACAGAAAATAGGACTCTTGGGTGGCCAAAAGTTGCCAGTCCTCCTCTTCCTTTACATGTAGCTCACTCTGTGCGCATATACTAAAATAAATGCACGTCCACCCACCATTGGCTCAACCCACAGGTTCGTCATCACTTACACATACTTGCTCATCAACTTCAGAAACCTTGAACCAAAGTACACCAAGGTATTTTTTGCAACTCCACATTTCCGTTTGGGACAACTTAACTCTATTTTGCCTAGACAGCTGGCATAAGCACCACAGAACAGCAAAAACTAAACCCAACTAGCAACACGCTAAAAGGAAAAAAGACAGAAAATTGTCAACTGAACTAGCCGTGGCCTCAGAGTACTCTGGGGCGGGCTTATTTACCCAACCGTTATCCTTCAAGCCCAGAATGCAATTGTCCCGTTGCCAAGAACAACCAAGGTAATAAAGAGTGCGTGGGTAGGTGGACAGGCGGGTCCAGGCGCCACTTACGGCGCGATTCTAGGACTCCATGCCCCCAGGGGCATCGGACATCTAGCAACTTGTTTTCATTTAACACAGAATGCATTCCGGGAGTTGCAGTCTTAGTTGACTGCTATTGGACTGTTCTAGATCACTGTGGTCTGTAAAAGGAACGTGTGAACCACGGTGACATGAAATCATCTGTAGTCATAGGCAACCGCGCGGCTAGACGGATCGTGGACTCCCCTGGATATACTGGGCTAGAGACATTTTTAATCACAATAATCCTTCTGTACATACCTCCTCTACCACCTGTGCGCATGGTTCATGTGTCCCTTTTCTAGCCTTACCTCTCTACCCCTCCTCCCCCCTTACACTTTTCTCCAGTCGCCTTTAGTTCAGTAGCATGGCTAGCTATTGCCCGGTCGATTATACTCATTTGATCGGCGATCGAAACATGTCCGTTACCCCCATCAGGATCCACAGCTGGGACTAGGTTGCTTGTGTCACGTAAATCACTGCCTGCAACAGAAGCCTTTATTATTATAATTGTTTTTTTTTTTTTTTTTTTAATAACACGCTCAATTCTAAGCGGGGACCCGGGGCTTGGACCTGTGTTGCTCTGCGTCTCTTGCTTCCACGGCGAGTGGGTGGCCACTGAACTATATACTACGAGGCATCTTTTGTTCACGGAGCGCCTGGGGACCAATTCCGATGGTGGCGGTGCGCTATACAAGTACCTTTAACAGAACATAACAATGAGCGACCGCCTCTCCTTCCCCCTCCCATCCGATTCTCACACTCGGTATCAAATCGGCCTTTAAAACAAAAGCCGTTTCTTGCAGGAAGGGAAAAACAGAGAATTCCAGACAGGGTGTTGTTGTGACATATATGGGGCTGTGTATAGCTGATGTCAGACAGCGACGGCCTCTGTCCCAGCCCTACATGCCCTTCAGAGGCACAGTCTTGTAGGCAATCATGGCCATTTCCATACCGTGCGCCCGTTTACTTCCACACAACATGCTCCTGCTTTGGTCTCTTACTAGCGCTTGCTCTAGCCCTTGGAATACCTTGCTCCCAGCCCCAAAGCCGAGCCCCGCATTCCTCTCTCTCTCCTAACCCTGCTCCTTACCCACCGCCCATTCCTGGCTGCCGCGAAGTTCCTCCCTGCTGCCGCCCGCACCACAACTGGAAACTTCTTCCTCATGGCATCCTGGTCAGCCACCAAACTGGACACTTCCATCTTCCGGATCAGGAACCACACGGCATCAAAAACTGGAAACGCAAACGAAATCCTCCGATTTTGGCGGGCGCCCGGCTGCTGGACGAGCTGCAAGTGTTCCTGTGCCGGGCGCCCGTCGCTTATGTAGCCCAAGCTCCTCCTTCTTCCTTTGTTACCCTTCGCGGGCTTTTGTGGGCTTTTGGCGCCCTTTCCCCTGTTCACCTTGCCGCCCTCTCCCCTGCCCCTGTGGGGGGAGGGACGAGAGAGCGGAAGGAGGAAGGCCCCTGCCCCGGTTATCAGGGTGCCTCCTCCATTCTCTTTGCTCACCCGTTCGTCACCTTCATGCGCAGCGTTCCCTGACAACTTTCTCTGTTCTGAGCTTTCCAAGTTTAATAAAAATAGCTGCAAATTCGCCAACAAGCCAATTTCTTTATGTGCAGTGTTCCCTGGCAGCTTTCCAAGTTAAATAACAATAGCTGCAAGCTCGCCAACAAGCTGTGCCCCCACCAGATGACTGCAGACAGCAGACCGCTTCAGTCTTGCTTCCTCTTCTCACTTCTTATGAACCTGAAGGGAAGGCCTGAAGCAGCTAAATTAAAACATGACTGACTTCCCTAAAAGAAATGATGAAAGGCAGCTAAGAATAGACTGGCAGAACAATCTGCCCTCAACATTCTAAATTAGATCACTGCTGAGAGAATTCACCATCTTGTGCTGGGTTCGAGCACAATCCACCATCTTGAGTGCTCAACTCTGCTGATCTCTGAGAAAAGGCATTAAAGAAAAAAGATAACCATTTTGCATTGCACATAAAACCACATCCCTCCAACTTTTGGGCCCTGCTGACTCTGTGTGTTGCGTTTCGGGCCTCGCGTAGTGCCGGCTTGGGCCCGAACGTGAGTGGCCGTGTGTGTAGGCCGCTCTGGCGTCGCTCCCGCAGGAGCTGACAAGAAATACACGCACACACAGGTAGCTTTATGCCCCGGAACTGCCTCCTTCACCAAGGGGCGGAGCTTTTATTCACTTGCCCTGCGTCACCGCGTAGCGGGACGCAGGGTGGAAACACAACATTCCTCCTTTATTCCAAAATGAATAAAACCAAACACAAACATGCATCAACTATAGATCTGTTCAAATGACAGCCCACCGTTGCATTAGTGGATCAACATTAGATATATGAATAAACATTTATAGCAGAAAAATGCCTCCCACATTCTAGTCCTTGGGGGCCCACACTGGACATACATATTCTTTTAAATGAGCTGGAGGCCTATAGCCCCCCCCCTTGTGACCGGGGTCCCACTGTCTCACAGGGTGCCTCACCTTCAGTGTCCTGCTCACCCATCTCAGGCTCACTCCACAGCTCCCATGCTCCATCATCAGCTCTTTCTTCTTCGTGTGGATATACTGTCCCTCCGCCATCCGGCGTAGAGGTGTCAGCTTCTTGGGGCTGTTCACCATCAGTCCACAGATTACAGGGCACAGCTTTAAACCATGCTGCATTACGTGTTACACTTTGGTGTCCTTTTTGTGCTGTAAGCATGGTGCCTTTTCTTTCCTTGATGATCCATGGGGATGGCTCATACCGAGAGTTCAACTTAGATCTGGTAGGATTACGCAACATTATCACGTGGTCACCCACTTGAAGATTTGACTGCTTTCCCCTTCTCATGGTGCTCATGTGCTCATTGGCTTCTGTTCTTCTTCTTTCTGTTCGTTCAGTGTCAAAATTATCCGGACTTCTGTTAGGGAGGTGTGGTATGGAAGAGTTGACCAGCACACCAAACATTAAGTCTGCTGGGGGAATTCCAGTCGTGCTGTGTGGAGTCACCCTATAGTTCCGTAGAAACCGATACAGATCGAGTTTCGAAGAGCTGGCATTTTCCTTCGATATCCTCAGCACTTTATTTATTGTCCGCATAAAACGTTCCACATCTCCATTGGCTTGGGGCCATCTTGGCATTATGTGGTGATATCGTATGTTTAGATCCTGTAAGTAACGTTTGAATTCTTCCCTTTGGAATGGAGGGCCATTGTCACTTTTTATTCTTGTGGGTAAACTGTGTGTCGCGAACATTTTTTCAATCATTGGAATTACCACTTCCGCAGCTGTTGAGTTCACTATCTCTACTTCAGGGTAGCGCGAATAGTCATCAATAGCCACTAGGAGATATCAGTTTTCCTGTATTTTGCAAAAATCAAGGCTGATAGCGTCCCATCTTCCACATCCTCGCACTGGTGACTGAATCGGCGTCGGGTGTGGTGGGGCACCAGTGATTTGGCAAGGTAAACAAGTGTTGATGAGTTTTTCAACCATGGCATCGATTTGTGGAAACCACACTCGGTATCTGATGCGAGCCTTTGTTTGTGCCATTCCTTGGTGGCCTTCATGTGCCAACGCTACTATTCTTTCTTGAAGACTCATGGGGATGATAATGCGGTCTCCTCTAAGGATCAGGCCTTGTTCTGTGATAGATAAGTCTTGCCGTACTGTGAACATCCCTTCAAGAAATGTTTTGGCTTCTTGTGTCTTATTATGAATGTTCTTCAGGAAAGAATTCCATTCACCTGATAAGATTGTGTTTTTCACCAAGTCGCAACATTGGTCTTTGCGTGTTTCCTCTGCAATCTCCTCGCTGCTGACCGCTTTTGGTCTCATTTCACACACCACTTGGCATATGTGTTCTTCTGTTTCTGCTGCCACTTGGACCTCCTGTGTGGTTGCTTCTCTGGGATGCCTTGACAGAAAATCTGCTGGATTTCCAGTTCCTGGTTGATATTTTAGTTCAAAGTCATATTGTTGCAGATGCAAAAGCCATTTTGCAATCCTGGCCGGAGGATGGGAGGAGGTGCCCATGAATATGGGTAATAAAGGCTTATGATCGGTATATGTTGTGAATTTCCTGCCATACAAATATATGTGAAAGTGTCTACAACCCCATAAAACAGCAATGGCCTCCTTCTCAATATGAGAGTATCGTTGTTCAGTCATAGTGAGAGCTCGTGATGCATATCCTATCGGCCTTTGTACCCCTTCTCTTGTCACCTGAGTCAATATGGCTCCCAGACCTACGGGACTGGCATCAACATACAGCTCTGTAGGAAGTGTGGTGTCATAATAGGCCATTTTGGTGTCCGTTGATAAGGATTCTTTAATGTTTTCAAATGCATCTTGACACGCTAGCCCCCATTCCCACTTTGTGTTGGTTTTAGTGAGCTCACGCAGTGGTTCCGACAGTGTAGCTAGATTCTTGATAAATCTTCCACAGTATGTGGCCATCCCTAGGAAACTGCGCACTTCCGTCGGTGATGTAGGGGGACTGGCTGTTTGAATGTCAGCAACCTTCTGTGGGTCCGGCGAGATGCCCGTACTACTGAATGTATAGCCGAAAAAAGACAACTTTGTTTTGAAAAATTCACATTTTTCACGGTGGATGGTTAGTCCAACACTTTCCAATCTGCCGAGGAGCATATGCAGTCTTTTCAAGTGTTCGTCTCTGTCAGCTGCATGGATTAAAATATCATCGCTCACATTTAACACACCCGGTATGTCCCTTATGAGCTCTTGAATAGTCTGCTGAAAAACCTCCGCTGCTGAGGAGATCCCAAAACTTAAACGTTTGTATCGTCGCTGACCAATATGTGTTGAAAACGTTGTTATGTACCGGGATTCCTTATGTAATCGTAGTTGGTGATATCCAGCCTTCAAATCTATTTTGGAGAATACTTTTGATCCCGTGAGATCAGCCACGATCTCATCCAGTGTTGGCGTTATGTGTCGCTCCCTCTTGATTGCAGCGTTGGGTAACCTCATGTCTATGCAGATGCGGACCTTCCCTGGCTGTTTTGGTTTTTTTGTGACAACCATTGGAGAAACCCAAGGTGTAGGTCCTGTTACTTCTTCGATTATCCCGGCCTTCTCAAGTGTTCTTAGTTCTTTTTCCACTTGCTCACGCATATGGAATGGTGTTCTTCAGTGTCTGACAGCCTTTGGTTGCACGGATTCATCTATGTGGAGTTTAATGGATTTTCCTTTTAAACACCCGATTCCTTTCAACAGGTTAGGGTACGTTCCCAGGAGTTTTTCAACCTCTTGTGCTTCATTCACTTTGCAAATGAATCTCACCAACCCCAGATCTTCTGCTGCGTCACCACTCAAAAGGCACTCGATGCCAGCATTTACTACATATATTTTGGATGTTAAACTGTTTTCTCCATGCTTAAGAGTGGTGCGGAATCTGCCCACCACAGGTAAGGGTTTCTTACATCCATATGCAAATAGTAGCGTGTCCGTGTTTTTGAGGTCCGGCTGAGGCTGTAGTAACCGGAAAGTGCTTATGGGCATAACATTGACTGATGCCCCCGTGTCGATGGTCATCCACACGTGCTGGTCCTGGATCATGACTTGGCATTTTCGTCTCCTGCGGCCTTTTCTTGATGTGGCTTGTCAGTGATTAAGGGCTGAGACCATATATACTTTTCTCCCTTTTCTCCAATTTTCCTTGATCGCCTCTTGAGGTGCTGCACTCATGTCATCTCCTTCGTCGTCAGTGGATGAGTTTGTGGCCTCTATTTGTCGGGCTCCAGCTTGTTTCTTTTTCTTGTTCCCACTTTTCTCATTGGCGTGGCGTGGTTTGTTTGTTGATGGTTGAGCTCCTGATGACTGGCATACTTTTGCATAGTGGTCCATACTACCACATGCACCACACGTGGTCCCTTGTGCCGGGCAGTTTTGCCGTCCATGTCGAGGACCACCACACCATCCACACTCCATTGGCCCTGGAATTCGCGGTTGCCATCGGGTATGTATAGTGTTTCCCCCAACCTCTTCTTTTGTTGAGTGACGATTGGCGACATGAGCCACTATGGTTGTTGTGAGGGCAGGTTGTAGTTTTTGAAGCGTTGTGCCCATGTGGGCTGCTCTGGCATGTGCTAATTCTCTCTGGCGACCCAATTCCAGAATGCGTGTTAGCGTGATACCTCTTTCACTTAATACCATCCTTCTCAACTTTTCCGATTGGATGCCATTAATTATTTGTCTCCTGATTTCTTTCTCAGTGTCTGTGAATTCACATGAAATGGCTAATTTTCTGAGCCGGGTGTGGTATGCATCAAGGGTCTCCTCCTCTGCTTGAATTGTTGTACAGAATATGAAAGTCTCATAATCCGGGTTGAGTTGTGGGAGAAAATGGGCCGTTAGGGCATACTTGGCCTGTTGGTAAATGTCCTGGCCATCGTCAATGGTTAGTGAGTTGAAGATTCGCAGTACTTCATCCCCGACATTTAACAACAAATGTGATCTCATCTTCCTGGCAGTAGTAATATCTTTACAATCCATAGCCATTTCAAATTTCTGAATCCATAACTGCCATCGGGGGCCAACCGATGAAGGATCCGTGAAAGGGTCAAATGGCTGTATCATTATGGATGAGCTGCCCTGTGATCGAATTTGTGGCGTTGACACAGATAGGTTGGCTGCAAGTCTAGATGGTGTGCTCGGCCTGGGGGTGGACATTCCAGTGGCCATGGCGTGGCCTCCCTCTCCCCTGCCAGGGAATTTCTCCTCACCTCAGAGCATTGACTGTGGCTCCTCCTGCGGGCGATAATTTCCAGCTGGTCTCAATTGGACTTGGGTTTGTTTTCCAGTGTTCCTGACACCATCAGTTTATGTGGACCTGCTCACTGTTTTCCTTGTACCTGTGTGTTGGCCCATCAATGTCCCGGGTTTGCTGGGTTTACAGAGGTGACTTGATCACCATTTGACAAATCACAGCGTGCGCGCGTGATGGCTGTTCAAAAATTATGTGCGTCGCTTCAAAGCGCACGTCCGACGATGTGTGGCACACGTGTTCGGATCCCGTTCCTCGTCGCCAATGTTGCGTTCGGGCCTCGCGTAGTGCCGGCTTGGGCCCGAACGTGAGTGGCCGTGTGTGTAGGCCGCTCTGGCATCGCTCCCGCAGGAGCTGACAAGAAATACGCGCACACACAGGGTGCTTTGTGCCCCGGAACTGCCTCCTTCACCAAGGGGCGGAGCTTTTATTCACTGCGGTGACGCAGGGCGGAAACACAACACTGTGTATCCTAGTTCTTAGCCTAACTCTTCCCATATGACCCCGGATGTCCCTGACAAATACAATGTTTTTTATGTTTTACCTGTCTACCTCTGCATACTTCTGAGAGTTGAATTGTGTAGTTCCTTATTCTACTTGTTCCTAAAATCCTTTGCTATTTAACTGTAATCTATTTAACTATTCCTAACAACTGTATGTATGTATTCCTATAACTTCGATACACCAACTTATTAAAAGTCTTCTTTCTCCTTTGCTTATATTTATACTTGAAGTTCCTTTGTTGCTGCTGCTGTGGATCCATTTCGAGGTTTCAGTCTTTCAAGTCTTGGTAGAAACTCTCTGGGCCCAGTTTAAAATTCTGCCTGATGCTTGTTACTTCCTGAAAGACCTTTTCAGTTGTGTGCCTGTGCGCTAGGCTTAAAGTCTTTTTAGTTTCTTTCACTCTAAAGCGCATGCGCACAACCTTTTTCCTTTGAGCGTTAACTTCTCTTCCTGTTCTCTTTCTACCTCTATTGCCGCACTCTGATTTATGGCCCCTCTTAATGTAGTTGGAAATGGCTGGTACGCTGCGCACTGCGGATTAATTCCTCCACAACAGTCTTTCGGAGACTTTACACAGGCTGCCTTAACAATGTCCATTACTTTTCTTTATATCCTCTTACACACGTTGCGCTCACTGCCTTCAATCCTAGTCAATACTTAATCACTATGTCTCTCAATTTATTGCGCTCTCACCTGAGTTCTTCTTATACCACAAACCTTATTATTGAGATCTTCTTGCTTCTTTCCTCTGCTGCTGCCACTCTTCAGAACTCTAGTTTAGGCCTTCGTTAAGTAGCTTAACTTAAGTTACCTGCCATGAAAAATACTAAAGATGAAAGGCAGTTATAGAATCCTGGAGTCACCCCTTAACACTTCTACCATTGTTCTCCCAACCAATCAGATTTGTACACTATTCATCCATCTTAGCTTGGGAGATGTACAATGATAGTAATGAAGGGATAAGAGAATCTGAACCCCTTCTAACACCTCACTCTTTGTCTGTGTAAAAAGCATCCACCAAACCTATGTATTAACACTGACCAACTGCTAGACCTGTTAGACCTGACACAGAGCCGATTTATAAAGGTGGCATGATTGACCGTATCAAAGGCAGAGGAAAGGTCAAGAAGGATAAGAATGGAAGGAGAGTTGGAATCGCGATTTGAGAGCAAATCTTCACGGGTGTTCAGGGGTGCAGTTTCTGTGCCTCTTGCTGCTCTAAAGCCAGATTGGTGGTCGTGGAGACAACCAACAGATTTGGTGTGTTGGATCAGCTGTGAGAGATTACCAGCTTCTCCAAGAGTTTGCCCAGGAAGTGAGTAATGGAGATAGGGCGGTAATAAGCTGAGCAGGAGGGGTTGCACAAGGCAGTGCTTCAGGGGTAGCGGGAAGAAGCCAGTGGCAAAGGAGTGATTCCATAAATCAGTCAAGGCTGTAGCATGTGATGCAATGTTGTCCTTGATAGTGCTGGAGGTGCTAGCGAAGTGATGGTATTGCGCCTGTAAATGTGCTGCTCACCATAAGGTCCTCTCCCCGCTCGTTCTCGCTAGACTGACTGCCAATATGTTCGGATCATCCATCAAGGGCACATTGCGCTTTGTCGAGTGACACTCTCCCATAGCATGGAGGCGCATCAAACCAAAAAGTTAGAAATGTGCATGATAGAACTTCTGTTGACATGACAAAGATATACTATTGCTTAAAACAAAGGGAGAGAGTCCAAGTGTCACCATTCCAGTCAGCCCAAGTCTGGACACAGCGCAATGGTTACAGCACCGATCTCTAAATGGCAGCCCAGCAGGTGAAAAAGGAGAACAGCAACCCCAAAGGCCGCGGTCGAGAGGGAAGAACAAGTTCTTTTCCATCGCGGAGGGCTGATTGCTCAGCTGTACAGTGTGTCTCCTTCCTGATTGCATACAATATTGGCCATGCATTTAGCTTAGAGCATTTGACTACTAAATAGTATGTGTCCCTTTTCTACAATACAGGCCATGGAAGCATTGGATATGGGGCACAGTACTGTATGTTGTGTTCTTCTCATTTGCAAGGTGCTCGTTCCTTTTCTTCTTTCAATGGGCATGCTTTGTTATGGGGTTACAATACTGTTGCAGTGATTTGCTTTTGTGACTTCCCATTTTTGAGTGTCCGTTATCATGCTGTATGTCTGTTTTCTGTAGTCTGCAAGTGCCTGCATAAGAGCTTGGCACGTTCACGTCTGCCCCTGCACCCCAATCGCCAGCGGTAATTGTCAATGGACGGTGTAGCTAGGCGTGGCATTTGCACCTCCTAAGAAAAAATGTGCACCTTTTATCTAAGACTATTTATTAACCGCATGGGGCGTTGGCTGCACAGCTCTAGGGACTGGTTAAGGATAGACTGGAGGGGGGAATGTATGTCAACGCTCCTTACACTGTTCTCCCTTAGACATCTTTAGTCATCATCCCAGTGCCTACCCCCTCCACTCGACACCCGGCCAATAACTTGTACTGTACCTCAGATTTCCCTGCCTTCCAACCCAGCATCCCTTTGAATAGGAATGCGATCCTTCCTCACTGTGTTCTTACATGCACACCTTTAGCGGTCACCCCAGTGTACTCCCTAACAGTGTGTACTCCTTTATTAGTGTGTGCATAGCTATGCATGCCTTTCATGTTGTATAAATACTATAAATACATTCATATTAAACATTCTCATTCTCTCTCCCCTCCCTGCCCCCAGCACACACCCTGCCCTCACAACTCCTCCAGAAGGGTTAGGCCTTTGCATTTTGTAATGATCATTTATCATCCAATGGTTGGTGTTATAATTCTTAATATGTTTGCCTATATATTTTTCTCCACGCAGTCTTATTTTAGGGTCAACATGTCTCCTGCATGTTTTAGAGCAATCACTCTGTTTTCTTAGCCCAGTACTCCCCTACCACTTTCCCACCCTGACAACTGAGGATAACATTTCCTTGTTTCATTGTTAAAGTGCCACCACGCCCACTCCTGCCTCCCCTTCCCTCTTGCACTGATCCAAAGTGAGACGTTCTGTTCACACATTTCATTTATTTACCAATATTGCAGGCCTAAAAAAGCTGAACAAGTTAATTGGACATGCATTAAAATACACACCTCATATACTTGTTGCTACCCCATTTCCTTTAACAACCAATGGATCACCCTTTTAACAGGGGCAATTGTCGTGCAGCAAATGTCTTGAAAAAGTACTCCAAACACAAACCTGTGATGCTATCCATTAGCAAGCTTTGTTGGTGGGTTTGTGAATCAGATTCAAATATCTCTTGCTGTGCTGCCATTCTATTTCATTTGGGTTTATGTCCGAGGGCTCAGACCCTGGCTTTCTGTGGATCCTGAAGCAGAGGACTGTTTTGGTTTCTTGTCCTGCTGAGTTTTTGGGTGTCCTCTGCTTCAAACCTTTACAAATGTGGGACCAGCCCCCCCACAGGCAATGCACTTCTTTCTTTATATAAACCATTTTTATTAGGTTCTTAAACAAAAAGGTACACAATAAGTCACAGAAGTGCACAGAAAATCCATGTTATGCCATGTTAAATTGAACGGCCCCCACCCCATACATCCCGTTGTTAATTCTCCCTGATAACCCGTCATACTGTTACCCTTCTCTGCAAATCCCCAACACCCCAGACTCAAGACCCCCTCCCGCGCTCAACAATCCGATAATCCCCCCTCTGTAAACAGCCCTCAATTCGGATCTTGCCATTAATCCCATATTTGGTTATGTTTCTGGGGGCAGGCCCTATTGCTTTACCCTCGATATTCTAGGTCACAACAATAGTCCATTCCCTCTCGCCATGTTGAGATCCTTGAAGCCACTGGTCCGCCCCACCCTTATATCCCTCTTGGCCACTATCAATGCAGTTTTGACTGAGCACTGCTCCCTGCAAGAAAAGTCTGTATCCCCTGGGAGAAACCAGAAGGCGTCTCACCCACTAGTCCCCGGGGATCTGCCATTCAGGTGGCCATGACACGGCCATTGCTTTTGGATCCAGTTCCTGGGGGTGGACAGGTGCTGGAGGATCACCTGGGTGAGGGGTCTTCGAGGAGTGGGAGTGGGATACCAGATGGTGAGATGCGGTACCCCCTTCCCTATAACATCTTTACTTCATCCTACCAAGTAGGATATTTAGGAACTCTCCCCCCCGCCCCCTTTTACAACACAAACACTTTCACACGAACAGCTCGCTATGGGAGAAAACACCCTAACACCCGATCCGTATACCTGACGTATCCCAATACCATGGTCAGGCGAGGTCAGGCAATTACGGACCATCACACACACCTGACTTCCATTAAGCTTCCCCACATGGATAAAAGGCGAGAACACACTTGGAGCAAGGCAAAGCACACAAGGAAACAGCAGTTTCTAGACGGCAGTTGAACGAGAGAAGAAAGATGGCAAAACAGAAGGGGACCGCAAGGAGGGAAGTTCCCTTGACCTTTTTGACAAAGAACCGTTACTTTCCAGTAACCTCGAGAATAGAGAGAGGAAGACCAGGAAACCAGGCTGAAAAATCCTGCATTGTGTGTCAGAATAACCAGCATCCTCCTGCGTCAATAATCGAGGCAGGAGCAGCAGTAGCGCCATGGTACCGTCAAGAACAAAGCAGCATCAGTGAAATCAACACAGCCGGTGAGTTGGGGAGACCGATACAAGACCGGTCTGTTGAAGCCAAGGTTGCAAGCAGCAACATTGTATGGCGAGCACTGGGACATGTACTGGAACAAACATTGTTAAAACACAAGTAAAGTTGAACTCCTGATGAGTGATTGAACTTTAAAAGCAAGATAAAATAAGTTTGACTGAGTGGTACATCACTGCGTGGGTGCTCGATCGAAGGTGTCTGTAAGGTATCCAGCTGACAAGTGGAAAAAGTGAAAGTGAGAAAAAGCTTATATCAAGAAGAGAACGAGTAATTGTGAATGGAAGTGGTCCTGTGACGGGTCGAGCAAAATCCCACGCACAGCTGAAAGGCTTCGATTTTGATGAAGTAGAGAAAGTTTGGAAAGTAGATGAATTTGGTCCGAGCCCGGCGGAGGGAGGCCAATTGAGGGTTTTGTGTTTAAGTAGGTCTGAACCTGGCAGAGGGTTATCCGGTGTGAACAGTAAATCACCAGAGAAGTTGTATATGTGAAATCGTCATGAAGGCAGGCACCCGAACACGCGACTCCAAAGTGGACCAAAATAATTATAACACACCCCGTCAGAGAATGAGACCAAGAGATGAATTGCAAGGATAACAAACTTTATATAAAATAAAGTTAGCAAGCAAAGAACTCTGCTGCCCGAGAGCGCTCTGCCAAAAAGTACACGGGCAGCACATTATAAGGTACAAACGTGTCATAAGTGACATCATACTTTATGGTACACAATCATAGTGCTGATTGTTGGGCCCTTATGGCACAGCCTTCTCCATAGGGGAGGCAAGGCTACAATTGGCCGCCGCTTCCCAGTCGATATTGTGGCACGTGGGCCAGCTGGGCTCATCGCCGCGGTGAAGGTCAGGTCCAAAATTGAACACTCTCCTAACTGTCTAAGCTAAACAACAGGAACTGATAATCATTGCTTCAAAGGGGTATTCAGAAGAGGTGGGCTAATATATGGGCATTCCGACCTCTACATTCAGAACTTTATTGGTACTGGGATCCTGCTCCCAAGTGTCTCCCCCCTGGGGCTTTGATCTATTATTTATGTTCCCTGGTGCCTCATGATACAGACAGACATGTGTTGGGGTTGGGACGAATATACTGCTGCAAAGGATTAAGTGTACGGTGGGGGGTTCTGGAATGGTCAATGCAAGGGGGTCAGATGGGTATCGCCATGAAAGAGAGTGAGGGGTCGAGGACTGGTGGGCCCTGGTTGAAGTGATGCTAAACAATTGCAACAATAAATGATTGGACTTCCGTGAGACCAAGGCTCGCGCAGTGCTGGCAAAGAGGTGGGTGGCTGTGCCTTGGGCTCTCCGTGTGAGGCGCTAGGAATGGGAGAGCTGTGTTTTGCAGAGGGATGATTTTTGGGCCTAGTAAAAAATGTCAACTGTGTTAATGCAAAACAGTGTCTATTTTCAGGCCTGTGAGCTGCGTTATTCATATAGATCTTTATGCCGTATCATAACAAGATGCGCCGTGGGTGTGGGGGTGTCTCCCCCCTTCGCTTATGCCTCATCTATATACCGCGGATATGGCGAGGGGGGTAGGATTGGACCACCTCCTCCCCAACATTAACAAGAAAGGAACTTTAATGTTTGCCGTGCTGCATCAGGCCCTCTGAAATAACAAGAATGGAAAAGAGACTTGGCCACAGAAGGCCCTGATATTGGAATGTTGAACTGCATTCTCGTGCTAGTGAAGCTAGAGAGTGTGCTAAGCTCGAGTGTGCCGCCTTGTCCCGTGCTGAAAATGTGGGGAAGAGAAGCCAGCGGCTTGAATAGACTAACATATAATTTCTTGAACACTTTTCTTATGCATAACATTGTTTCCCACACTATTTGTATTTACAAGTAAGGATTGGCAATAGGTTTATTAGTATAGGCCCTTTTATTTTGACTGACTCGACTAGGACTGCGTTATTATTTTTTGATGGTCATAGCTCGCTCCCATCTTTAGATTTAGGATTAGGTAGGCATTTTTTCAAACCCAATTGTAGTTCAATAAACACTGTGATCACTTGTGTCTGTCTTACTGTTTGATACCATGCCTTCCTTACACCCCCACACACGTAGCAGGCAGACTTTGGGCTGTCCAGCAGTAGCTTCCCCAATACCCCCAACAGTGCATCCCTAACGGCTTCCCAGTAGCACAGAATCCTGGGACAATCCCAGATAGTATGGAGGAAGGTGCCCTCCTCTGCCCCGCACCCCAGACAATCCGGGTCTGCTACCCTCCCCATCCCATGTAGGGGGGCCATAGTATAATAGGTCCTATGCAGCATTTTATATTGGATGAGCTGCAGTTGACTGGAAACAGCCGTTTTCCTGCGAGACCCCAGGATGACCGACTAGTCTTCCTCTTCCATCTCCCCAAAGCCCTCTCCCATTGGTCTCCCAGCTTGCTCAAGGGTGGTGTGGACATGTTACGTATCACTTGGTAGAGTGTAGTGACCACCTTACCCATCATCCTCCCCTCCAGAAGGTTGGCCTGCAACGGGGGGCGCTCAGGGAGGTCCCATTGCTCCCTGGCTTTATTGCACGCCGCTGTAACTTTCGTGCAGCCTGTGAGAGTCCTGCAACTGCTGCAAGGAGGCCAGGTGTTTCTGGGTGATGATGTTTCATCTTCTGAATGCCTGCCACAACCCTTTTTGCTGCGTAGCCCATCTTGCCCACCTCTGGGAGGTCTCCATTATCCCAAGTATATGCCTCCAATGTCACCAACACGCTCCAGCCCATCTGACGGCAGCAAGGTGACCCTCCGTGGATGTCTGTACAGCGTAAGTGCCGGAGGGAGGTTCCCCATCACGTGCATTTCCAACTTGTTATGTGAAGGCCTCCCTTCCTCGTAAAGCCACGCATTCATGGCCACCAATTGGGATGCCCCAGAACCCCCCTGCCCCACACCGACCTGACCAGCGTAGACCGTGCAATTCTTGGAACCTTCCTGCCCCACACTGCTTCCCTCTCCACTCCCTCAATGACGCGGAACACCCTCAGAGGCACCTTTACCAGGGTGTTCTGGAGGACATAAAGCAGCCTCGGGTGAGATCAGGACAGACAAGGCACTTCTTAAAGGAGGCTGTGTCCATTATACATTCTAAAGTGACTACCTCGTCTGGGCCATTCTTGGAGATGACCCCAAGACGTGGTCTTTCACAGAGTGCTTTAGAAGCGGTTTACTAGACGGGTGCCCCCTCTTCCAAAATGCCATCCTGTTCATGATGGATGCCTCATACATGAACAACATATCTTGGAATCCCTCACCTGTCTCAACCCGCTGTTTTGCGAGCAATTGATGAATTTCTTTAATGGTATCAACCAAAATCTCATTCCCATTAGGCGCCAATCTCCGGAAGAATTATTTTAGGCACTGTGACAGTACAGCATGTGAAGTAGTTCATGAGATGCAAAGCATAGAAGGTAAATGCACAGTCATTTGGAGAAACGAGTGTTTTAAAGGGGGTATGGTCTGGAATGTAATCTTTTCATAAAGTACTGTATTGTGTAGAGCCATCAATACTGGTGCCTTAATCAGGGCCAGGTAGACAGCAACGTGAAAAGGTGCAAGCGCCTTGCATGAGGCCAGGGGTGGTACGGGTGCTCCGAAGGGCTGTTACACTTGATTACATATCGGTTTGAGGCGCCCTGGTCAATATTACAATAGCAAGGGAAAAGAGGAGACAATCGTAAAGGAAACGTGTGGCTCTGAAGGCTGTTCCATTTGCCAAATCCTGCATTCAAACCACAGAACCATCTAGTGTAGAAGCCCGAAGCCTGCGCATGTGCGCTGAGCACCCACAAGCTGAAGCGCAGCACAATCTACTGTAGGAGCCCAAAGCCTGCGCATCTGCGCTGAGCACCCACAAGCTGAAGCGCAGCACGATCTATTGTAGTAACTCGAAGCCTGTGCATGTGCGCTGAACACCCACAAGCTGAAGCGCAGCACGATCTATTGTAGTAACTCGAAGCCTGTGCATGTGCGCTGAGCAACCACAAACTGAAGCGCAGCACAATCTACTACAGGAGCCCGAAGCCTGCGCGTGTGCGCTGAGCACCCACAAGCTGAAGCACAGCACAATATCTTGTAGTAACTCGAAGCCTGTGCATGTGCGCTGAGCACCCACAAACTGATGTGCAGCACAATCTATTGTAGTAACTCGAAGCCTGTGCATGTGCGCTGAGCACCCACAAGCTGAAGCGCAGCATAATCTATTGTAGGAGCCCGAAGCCTGTGTATGTGCGCTGAGCATCCACAAGCTGAAACACAGCACAATCTATTGTAGGAACTCGAAGCCTGTGCATGTGCGCTGAGCACCCACAAGCTGAAGCGCAGCACAATCTAGTGTAGGAACTCGAAGCCTGTGCATGTGCGCTGAGCACCCACAAGCTGAAGCGCAGCACAATCTATTGTAGTAACTCGAAGCCTGTGTATGTGCGCTGAGCACCCACAAGCTGAAGCGCAGCACAATCTATTGTAGGAACTCGAAGCCTGTGTATGAGCGCTGAGCACCCACAAGCTGAAGCGCAGCACAATCTATTGTAGTAACTCAAAGCCTGTGCATGTGCTCTGAGCACCCACAAGCTGATGCGCAGCACAATCTATTGTAGTAACTCGAAGCCTGTGCATGTGCGCTGAGCACCCACAAGGTGAAGCGCAGCATAGCGCAGCACAATCTATTTTAGGAGCCCGAAGCCTGTGTATGTGCACTGAGCACCCACAAGCTGAAGCGCAGCACAATCTATTGTAGTAACTCGAAGCCTGTGCATGTGCGCTGAGCACCCACAAACTGATGTGCAGCACAATCTATTGTAGGAACTCGAAGCCTGTGCATGTGCGCTGAACACCCACAAGCTGAAGCGCAGCACAATCTATTGTAGGAGCCCGAAGCCTGCGCATGTGCGCTGAGCACCCATAAGCTGAAGCGCAGCACAATCTATTGTAGTAACTCGAAGCCTGTGCATGTGCGCTGAGCGCCCACAAGCCGAAGTGCAGCACAATCTATTGTAGTAACTCGAAGCCTGTGCATGTGCGCTGAGCACCCACAAACTGATGTGCAGCACAATTTATTGTAGGAACTCGAAGCCTGTGCATGTGCGCTGAACACCCACAAGATGAAGCGCAGCACAATCTATTGTAGGAGCCCGAAGCCTGCGCATGTGCGCTGAGCACCCAAAAGCTGAAGCGCAGCACAATCTATTGTAGTAACTCGAAGCCTGTGCATGTGCGCTGAGCACCCACAAGCTGAAGCGCAGCACAATCTATTGTAGGAGCTCGAAGCCTGTGTATGTGCGTTGAGCACCCACAAGCTGAAGCGCAGCATAATCTATTGTAGTAACTCGAAGCCTGTGCATGTGCGCTGAGCACCCACAAACTGATGTGCAGCACAATCTATTGTAGGAACTCGAAGCCTGTGCATGTGCGCTGAGCACCCATAAACTGAAGCGCAGCACAATCTATTGTAGGAGCCCGAAGCCTGCGCATGTGCGCTGAGCACCCACAAGCTGAAGCGCAGCACAATCTATTGTAGTAACTCGAAGCCTGTGCATGTGCGCTGAGCACCCACAAGCTGAAGCGCAGCACAATCTATTGTAGTAACTCGCAGCCTGTGCATGTGCGCTGAGCACCCAAAAAATGATGTGCAGCACAATCTATTGTAGGAACTCGAAGCCTGTGCATGTGCGCTGAACACCCACAAGCTGAAGCGCAGCACAATCTATTGTAGGAGCCTGAAGCCTGCGCATATGCGCTGAGCACCCACAAGCTGAAGCGCAGCACAATCTATTGTAGTAACCCGAAGCCTGCGCATGTGCACTGAGCACCCACAAGCTGAAGCGCAGCACAATCTATTGTAGGAACCAGAAGCATGTGCATATGCTCTGAGCACCCACAAGCTGAAGCACAGCACAATCTTTTGTAGGAGCCCGAAGCCTTCGCATGTGCACTGAGCATCCACAAGCTGATGTGCAGCACAATCTATTGTAGGAACTCGAAGCATGTGCGCTGAGCACCCACAAGCTGAAGCGCAGCACAATCTATTGTAGGAGCCCGAAGCCTGTGCATGTGTGCTGATCACCCACAAGCTGAGGCGCAGCACAATCTATTGTAGGAGCCCAAAGCCTGTGCATGTGCGCTGAGCACCCACAAGCTGAAGCGCAGCACAATCTATTGTAGTAACCCGAAGCCTGCGCATGTGCACTGAGCACCCACAAGCTGAAGCGCAGCACAATCTATTGTAGGAACCAGAAGCATGTGCATATGCTCTGAGCACCCACAAGCTGAAGCACAGCACAATCTTTTGTAGGAGCCCGAAGCCTTCGCATGTGCACTGAGCATCCACAAGCTGATGTGCAGCACAATCTATTGTAGGAACTCGAAGCATGTGCGCTGAGCACCCACAAGCTGAAGCGCAGCACAATCTATTGTAGTAACTCGAAGCCTGTGCATGTGCGCTCAGCACCCACAAGCTGAAGCGCAGCACAATCTATTGTAGGAGCCGAAGCCTGTGTATGTGCTCTGAGCACCCACAAACTGAAGCACAGCACAATCTTTTGTAGGAACACAAAGCCTGTGCATGTGCGCTGAGCACCCACAAGCTGAAGAGCAGCACAATCTATTGTAGTAACTCGAAGCCTGTGTATGTGCGCTGAGCACCCACAAGCTGAAGCGCAGCACAATCTACTGTAGGAGCCCGAAGCCTGCGCATGTGCACTGAGCACCCACAAGCTGAAGCGCAGCACAATCTATTGTAGGAACTCGAAGCCTGTGCATGTGCGCTGAGCACCCACAAGCCGAAGCACAGCACAATCTATTGTAGTAACTCGAAGCCTGTGCATGTGCGCTGAGCACCCACAAACTGATGTGCAGCACAATCTATTGTAGGAGCCTGAAGCCTGTGTATGTGCGCTAAGCACCCACAAGCTGAAGCGCAGCACAATCTAGTGTAGGAACTCAAAGCCTGTGCATGTGCGCTGAGCACCCACAAGCTGAAGCGCAGCACAATTTATTGTAGTAACTCGAAGCCTGTGTATGTGCGCTGAGCACCCACAAGCTGAAGCGCAGCACAATCTACTGTTGGAGCCCGAAGCCTGCGCATGTGCGCTGAACACCCACAAGCTGAAGCGCAGCACAATCTATTGTAGGAGCCCGAAGCCTGCGCATGTGCGCTGAGCACCCATAAGCTGAAGCGCAGCACAATCTATTGTAGTAACTCGAAGCCTGTGCATGTGCGCTGAGCGCCCACAAGCCGAAGTGCAGCACAATCTATTGTAGTAACTCGAAGCCTGTGCATGTGCGCTGAGCACCCACAAACTGATGTGCAGCACAATCTATTGTAGGAACTCGAAGCCTGTGCATGTGCGCTGAACACCCACAAGCTGAAGCGCAGCACAATCTATTGTAGGAGCCCGAAGCCTGCGCATGTGCGCTGAGCACCCATAAGCTGAAGCGCAGCACAATCTATTGTAGTAACTCGAAGCCTGTGCATGTGCGCTGAGCGCCCACAAGCCGAAGTGCACCACAATCTATTGTAGTAACTCGAAGCCTGTGCATGTGCGCTGAGCACCCACAAACTGATGTGCAGCACAATTTATTGTAGGAACTCGAAGCCTGTGCATGTGCGCTGAACACCCACAAGCTGAGGCGCAGCACAATCTATTGTAGGAGCCCAAAGCCTGTGCATGTGCGCTGAGCACCCAAAAGCTGAAGCGCAGCACAATCTATTGTAGTAACTCGAAGCCTGTGCATGTGCGCTGAGCACCCACAAGCTGAAGCGCAGTACAATCTATTGTAGGAGCTCGAAGCCTGTGTATGTGCGTTGAGCACCCACAAGCTGAAGCGCAGCACAATCTATTGTAGTAACTCGAAGCCTGTGCATGTGCGCTGAGCACCCACAAACTGATGTGCAGCACAATCTATTGTAGGAACTCGAAGCCTGTGCATGTGCGCTGAGCACCCATAAACTGAAGCGCAGCACAATCTATTGTAGGAGCCCGAAGCCTGCGCATGTGCGCTGAGCACCCACAAGCTGAAGCGCAGCACAATCTATTGTAGTAACTCGAAGCCTGTGCATGTGCGCTGAGCACCCACAAGCTGAAGCGCAGCACAATCTATTGTAGTAACTCGCAGCCTGTGCATGTGCGCTGAGCACCCAAAAAATGATGTGCAGCACAATCTATTGTAGGAACTCGAAGCCTGTGCATGTGCGCTGAACACCCACAAGCTGAAGCGCAGCACAATCTATTGTAGGAGCCCGAAGCCTGTGCATGTGTGCTGATCACCCACAAGCTGAGGCGCAGCACAATCTATTGTAGGAGCCCAAAGCCTGTGCATGTGCGCTGAGCACCCACAAGCTGAAGCGCAGCACAATCTATTGTAGTAACCCGAAGCCTGCTCATGTGCACTGAGCACCCACAAGCTGAAGCGCAGCACAATCTATTGTAGGAACCAGAAGCATGTGCATATGCTCTGAGCACCCACAAGCTGAAGCACAGCACAATCTTTTGTAGGAGCCTGAAGCCTTCGCATGTGCACTGAGCATCCACAAGCTGATGTGCAGCACAATCTATTGTAGGAACTCGAAGCATGTGCGCTGAGCACCCACAAGCTGAAGCGCAGCACAATCTATTGTAGTAACTCGAAGCCTGTGCATGTGCGCTCAGCACCCACAAGCTGAAGCGCAGCACAATCTATTGTAGGAGCCGAAGCCTGTGTATGTGCTCTGAGCACCCACAAACTGAAGCACAGCACAATCTTTTGTAGGAACACAAAGCCTGTGCATGTGCGCTGAGCACCCACAAGCTGAACAGCAGCACAATCTATTGTAGTAACTCGAAGCCTGTGTATGTGCGCTGAGCACCCACAAGCTGAAGCGCAGCACAATCTACTGTAGGAGCCCGAAGCCTGCGCATGTGCACTGAGCACCCACAAGCTGAAGCGCAGCACAATCTATTGTAGGAACTCGAAGCCTGTGCATGTGCGCTGAGCACCCACAAGCCGAAGCACAGCACAATCTATTGTAGTAACTCGAAGCCTGTGCATGTGCGCTGAGCACCCACAAACTGATGTGCAGCACAATCTATTGTAGGAGCCTGAAGCCTGTGTATGTGCGCTGAGCACCCACAAGCTGAAGCGCAGCACAATCTAGTGTAGGAACTCAAAGCCTGTGCATGTGCGCTGAGCACCCACAAGCTGAAGCGCAGCACAATCTATTGTAGTAACTCGAAGCCTGTGTATGTGCGCTGAGCACCCACAAGCTGAAGCGCAGCACAATCTACTGTTGGAGCCCGAAGCCTGCGCATGTGCGCTGAGCACCCACAAGCTGAAGTGCAGCACAATCTATTGTAGGAACCCGAAGCCTGTGTATGAGCGCTGAGCACCCAAAAGCTGAAGCGCAGCACAATCTATTGTAGTAACTCGAAGCCTGTGCATGTGCGCTGAGCACCCACAAGCTGAAGCGCAGCACAATCTATTGTAGTAACTCGAAGCCTGTGCATGTGCGCTGAGCACCCACAAGCTGAAGCGCAGCACAATCTATTGTAGTAACTCGAAGCCTGTGCATGTGCGCTGAGCACCCACAAGCTGAAGCGCAGCAGAATCTATTGTAGGAGCCCGAAGCCTGTGTATGTGCGCTGAGCACCCACAAGCTGAAGCGCAGCACAATCTATTGTAGTAACTCGAAGCCTGTGCATGTGCGCTGAGCACCCACAAACTGATGTGCAGCACAATCTATTGTAGGAATTCGAAGCCTGTGCATGTGCGCTGAACACCCACAAGCTGAAGCGCAGCACAATCTATTGTAGGAGCCCGAAGCCTGCGCATGTGCGCTGAGCACCCATAAGCTGAAGCGCAGCACAATCTATTGTAGTAACTCAAAGCCTGTGCATGTGCGCTGAGCACCCACAAGCTGAAGCGCAGCACAATCTATTTAGTAACTCGAAGCCTGTGCATGTGCGCTGAGCACCCACAAACTGATGTGCAGCACAATCTATTGTAGGAATTGGAAGCCTGTGCATGTGCGCTGAACACCCACAAGCTGAAGCGCAGCACAATCTATTGTAGGAGCCCGAAGCCTGCGCATGTGCGCTGAGCACCCATAAGCTGAAGCGCAGCACAATCTATTGTAGTAACTCAAAGCCTGTGCATGTGCGCTGAGCACCCACAAGCTGAAGCGCAGCACAATCTATTTAGTAACTCGAAGCCTGTGCATGTGCGCTGAGCACCCACAAACTGATGTGCAGCACAATCTATTGTAGGAATTGGAAGCCTGTGCATGTGCGCTGAACACCCACAAGCTGAAGCGCAGCAGAATCTATTGTAGGAGCCCGAAGCCTGCGCATGTGCGCTGAGCACCCAAAAGATGAAGCGCAGCACAATCTATTGTAGTAACTCAAAGCCTGTGCATGTGCGCTGAGCACCCACAAGTTGAAGCGCCGCACAATCTATTGTAGGAGCCCGAAGCCTGTGTATCTGCGCTGAGCACCTACAAGCTGAAGCACAGCACAATCTATTGTAGTAACTCGAAGCCTGTGCATGTGCGCTGAGCACCCACAAACTGATGTGCAGCACAATCTATTGTAGGAACTCGAAGCCTGTGCATGTGCGCTGAACAACCATAAGCTGAAGCGCACCACAATCTATTGTAGGAGCCTGAAGCCTGCGCATGTGCGCTGAGCACCCACAAGCTGAAGTGCAGCACAATCTATTGTAGTAACTCGAAGCCTGTGCATGTGCGCTGAGCACCCACAAGCTGAAGCGCAGCACAATCTATTGTAGTAACTCGAAGCCTGTGCATGTGCGCTGAGCACCCACAAGCTGAAGCGCAGCACAATCTATTGTAGTAACTCGAAGCCTGTGCATGTGCGCTGAGCACCCACAAGCTGAAGCGCAGCAGAATCTATTGTAGGAGCCCGAAGCCTGTGTATGTGCGCTGAGCACCCACAAGCTGAAGCGCAGCACAATCTATTGTAGTAACTCGAAGCCTGTGCATGTGCGCTGAGCACCCACAAACTGATGTGCAGCACAATCTATTGTAGGAATTCGAAGCCTGTGCATGTGCGCTGAACACCCACAAGCTGAAGCGCAGCACAATCTATTGTAGGAGCCCGAAGCCTGCGCATGTGCGCTGAGCACCCATAAGCTGAAGCGCAGCACAATCTATTGTAGTAACTCAAAGCCTGTGCATGTGCGCTGAGCACCCACAAGCTGAAGCGCAGCACAATCTATTTAGTAACTCGAAGCCTGTGCATGTGCGCTGAGCACCCACAAACTGATGTGCAGCACAATCTATTGTAGGAATTGGAAGCCTGTGCATGTGCGCTGAACACCCACAAGCTGAAGCGCAGCACAATCTATTGTAGGAGCCCGAAGCCTGCGCATGTGCGCTGAGCACCCATAAGCTGAAGCGCAGCACAATCTATTGTAGTAACTCAAAGCCTGTGCATGTGCGCTGAGCACCCACAAGCTGAAGCGCAGCACAATCTATTTAGTAACTCGAAGCCTGTGCATGTGCGCTGAGCACCCACAAACTGATGTGCAGCACAATCTATTGTAGGAATTGGAAGCCTGTGCATGTGCGCTGAACACCCACAAGCTGAAGCGCAGCAGAATCTATTGTAGGAGCCCGAAGCCTGCGCATGTGCGCTGAGCACCCAAAAGATGAAGCGCAGCACAATCTATTGTAGTAACTCAAAGCCTGTGCATGTGCGCTGAGCACCCACAAGTTGAAGCGCCGCACAATCTATTGTAGGAGCCCGAAGCCTGTGTATCTGCGCTGAGCACCTACAAGCTGAAGCACAGCACAATCTATTGTAGTAACTCGAAGCCTGTGCATGTGCGCTGAGCACCCACAAACTGATGTGCAGCACAATCTATTGTAGGAACTCGAAGCCTGTGCATGTGCGCTGAACAACCATAAGCTGAAGCGCACCACAATCTATTGTAGGAGCCTGAAGCCTGCGCATGTGCGCTGAGCACCCACAAGCTGAAGTGCAGCACAATCTATTGTAGTAACTCGAAGCCTGTGCATGTGCGCTCAGCACCCACAAGCTGAAGCGCAGCACAATCTATTGTAGGAGCCCGAAGCCTGTGTATGTGCTCTGAGCACCCACAAACTGAAGCACAGCACAATCTTTTGTAGGAACACAAAGCCTGTGCATGTGCGCTGAGCACCCACAAGCTGAAGAGCAGCACAATCTATTGTAGTAACTCGAAGCCTGTGTATGTGCGCTGAGCACCCACAAGCTGAAGCGCAGCACAATCTACTGTAGGAGCCCGAAGCCTGCGCATGTGCACTGAGCACCCACAAGCCGAAGCACAGCACAATCTATTGTAGTAACTCGAAGCCTGTGCATGTGCGCTGAGCACCCACAAACTGATGTGCAGCACAATCTATTTAGGAGCCCGAAGCCTGTGTATGTGCGCTGAGCACCCACAAGCTGAAGCGCAGCACAATCTAGTGTAGGAACTCAAAGCCTGTGCATGTGCGCTGAGCACCCACAAGCTGAAGCGCAGCACAATCTATTGTAGTAACTCGAAGCCTGTGTATGTGCGCTGAGCACCCACAAGTTGAAGCGCAGCACAATCTACTGTTGGAGCCCGAAGCCTGCGCATGTGCGCTGAGCACCCACAAGCTGAAGTGCAGCACAATCTATTGTAGGAACCCGAAGCCTGTGTATGAGCGCTGAGGACCCAAAAGCTGAAGCGCAGCACAATCTATTGTAGTAACTCGAAGCCTGTGCATGTGCGCTGAGCATCCACAAGCTGAAGCGCAGCACAATCTATTGTAGTAACTCGAAGCCTGTGCATGTGCCTGAGCACCCACAAGCTGAAGCGCAGCACAATCTATTGTAGTAACTCGAAGCCTGTGCATGTGCGCTGAGCACCCACAAGCTGAAGCGCAGCAGAATCTATTGTAGGAGCCCGAAGCCTGTGTATGTGCGCTGAGCACCCACAAGCTGAACAGCAGCACAATCTATTGTAGTAACTCGAAGCCTGTGTATGTGCGCTGAGCAACCACAAACTGAAGCGCAGCACAATCTACTGTAGGAGCCCGAAGCCTGCGCATGTGCACTGAGCACCCACAAGCTGAAGCGCAGCACAATCTATTGTAGGAACTCGAAGCCTGTGCATGTGCGCTGAGCACCCACAAGCCGAAGCACAGCACAATCTATTGTAGTAACTCGAAGCCTGTGCATGTGCGCTGAGCACCCACAAACTGATGTGCAGCACAATCTATTGTAGGAGCCTGAAGCCTGTGTATGTGCGCTGAGCACCCACAAGCTGAAGCGCAGCACAATCTAGTGTAGGAACTCAAAGCCTGTGCATGTGCGCTGAGCACCCACAAGCTGAAGCGCAGCACAATCTATTGTAGTAACTCGAAGCCTGTGTATGTGCGCTGAGCACCCACAAGCTGAAGCGCAGCACAATCTACTGTTGGAGCCCGAAGCCTGCGCATGTGCGCTGAGCACCCACAAGCTGAAGTGCAGCACAATCTATTGTAGGAACCCGAAGCCTGTGTATGAGCGCTGAGCACCCAAAAACTGAAGCGCAGCACAATCTATTGTAGTAACTCGAAGCCTGTGCATGTGCGCTGAGCACCCACAAGCTGAAGCGCAGCACAATCTATTGTAGTAACTCGAAGCCTGTGCATGTGCGCTGAGCACCCACAAGCTGAAGCGCAGCACAATCTATTGTAGTAACTCGAAGCCTGTGCATGTGCGCTGAGCACCCACAAGCTGAAGCGCAGCAGAATCTATTGTAGGAGCCCGAAGCCTGTGTATGTGCGCTGAGCACCCACAAGCTGAAGCGCAGCACAATCTATTGTAGTAACTCGAAGCCTGTGCATGTGCGCTGAGCACCCACAAACTGATGTGCAGTACAATCTATTGTAGGAATTCGAAGCCTGTGCATGTGCGCTGAACACCCACAAGCTGAAGCGCAGCACAATCTGTTGTAGGAGCCCGAAGCCTGCGCATGTGCGCTGAGCACCCATAAGCTGAAGTGCAGCACAATCTATTGTAGTAACTCAAAGCCTGTGCATGTGCGCTGAGCACCCACAAGCTGAAGCGCAGCACAATCTATTTAGTAACTCGAAGCCTGTGCATGTGCGCTGAGCACCCACAAACTGATGTGCAGCACAATCTATTGTAGGAATTGGAAGCCTGTGCATGTGCGCTGAACACCCACAAGCTGAAGCGCAGCAGAATCTATTGTAGGAGCCCGAAGCCTGCGCATGTGCGCTGAGCACCCAAAAGATGAAGCGCAGCACAATCTATTGTAGTAACTCAAAGCCTGTGCATGTGCGCTGAGCACCCACAAGTTGAAGCGCAGCACAATCTATTGTAGGAGCCCGAAGCCTGTGTATCTGCGCTGAGCACCTACAAGCTGAAGCACAGCACAATCTATTGTAGTAACTCGAAGCCTGTGCATGTGCGCTGAGCACCCACAAACTGATGTGCAGCACAATCTATTGTAGGAACTCGAAGCCTGTGCATGTGCGCTGAACAACCATAAGCTGAAGCGCACCACAATCTATTGTAGGAGCCTGAAGCCTGCGCATGTGCGCTGAGCACCCACAAGCTGAAGTGCAGCACAATCTATTGTAGTAACTCGAAGCCTGTGCATGTGCGCTCAGCACCCACAAGCTGAAGTGCAGCACAATCTATTGTAGGAGCCCGAAGCCTGTGTATGTGCTCTGAGCACCCACAAACTGAAGCACAGCACAATCTTTTGTAGGAACACAAAGCCTGTGCATGTGCGCTGAGCACCCACAAGCTGAAGAGCAGCACAATCTATTGTAGTAACTCGAAGCCTGTGTATGTGCGCTGAGCACCCACAAGCTGAAGCGCAGCACAATCTACTGTAGGAGCCCGAAGCCTGCGCATGTGCACTGAGCACCCACAAGCCGAAGCACAGCACAATCTATTGTAGTAACTCGAAGCCTGTGCATGTGCGCTGAGCACCCACAAACTGATGTGCAGCACAATCTATTTAGGAGCCCGAAGCCTGTGTATGTGCGCTGAGCACCCACAAGCTGAAGCGCAGCACAATCTAGTGTAGGAACTCAAAGCCTGTGCATGTGCGCTGAGCACCCACAAGCTGAAGCGCAGCACAATCTATTGTAGTAACTCGAAGCCTGTGTATGTGCGCTGAGCACCCACAAGTTGAAGCGCAGCACAATCTACTGTTGGAGCCCGAAGCCTGCGCATGTGCGCTGAGCACCCACAAGCTGAAGTGCAGCACAATCTATTGTAGGAACCCGAAGCCTGTGTATGAGCGCTGAGGACCCAAAAGCTGAAGCGCAGCACAATCTATTGTAGTAACTCGAAGCCTGTGCATGTGCGCTGAGCACCCACAAGCTGAAGCGCAGCACAATCTATTGTAGTAACTCGAAGCCTGTGCATGTGCCTGAGCACCCACAAGCTGAAGCGCAGCACAATCTATTGTAGTAACTCGAAGCCTGTGCATGTGCGCTGAGCACCCACAAGCTGAAGCGCAGCAGAATCTATTGTAGGAGCCCGAAGCCTGTGTATGTGCGCTGAGCACCCACAAGCTGAAGCGCAGCACAATCTATTGTAGTAACTCGAAGCCTGTGCATGTGTGCTGAGCACCCACCAGCTGAAGCGCAGCACAATCTATTGTAGGAACCGGAAGCATGTGCATGTGCTCTGAGCACCCACAAGCTGAAGCACAGCACAATCTATTGTAGGAGCCCGAAGCCTTTGCATGTGCACTGAGCACCCACAAGCTGATGTGCAGCACAATCTATTGTAGGAAGTCGAAGCATGTCTGCTGAGCACCCACAAGCTGAAGCGCAGCACAATCTATTGTAGTAACTCGCAGCCTGTGCATGTGCGCTGGGCACCCACAAACTGATGTGCAGCACAATCTATTGTAGGAACTCGAAGCCCGTGCATGTGCGCTGAACACCCACAAGCTGAAGCGCAGCACAATCTATTGTAGGAACTCAAAGCCTGCACATGTGCGCTGAGCACCCACAAGCTGAAGCGCAGCACAATCTATTGTAGTAACTCGAAGCCTGTGCATGTGCGCTGAGCACCCACAAGCTGAAGCGCAGCACAATCTATTGTAGAAAACTGAAGCCTGTGCATGTGCGCTGAGCACCCACCAGCTGAAGCGCAGCACAATCTATTGTAGGAACCGGAAGCATGTGCATGTGCTCCGAGCACCCACAAGCTGAAGCACAGCACAATCTATTGTAGGAACCGGAAGCATGTGCATGTGCTCTGAGCACCCACAAGCTGAAGCACAGCACAATCTATTGTAGGAGCCCGAAGCCTTTGCGCATGTGCACTGAGCACCCACAAGCTGATGTGCAGCACAATCTATTGTAGGAAGTCGAAGCATGTGCGCTGAGCACCCACAAGCTGAAGCGCAGCACAATCTATTGTAGTAACTCGAAGCCTGTGCATGTGCGCTGAGCACCCACAAGCTGAAGCGCAGCACAATCTATTGTAGGAGCCCGAAGCCTGTGTATGTGCTCTGAGCACCCACAAGCTGAAGCACAGCACAATCTTTTGTAGGAACTCAAAGCCTGTGCATGTGCGCTGTGCACCCACAAACTGATGTGCAGCACAATCTATTGTAGGAACTCGAAGCATGTGCGCTGAGCACCCACAAGCTGAAGCGCAGCACAATCTATAGTAGAAGCCCGAAGCCTGTGTATGTGCGCTGAGCACTGGAGAGAGAGAGGCATGTATTGCTACCTGCCAACCCTTAGTGCACTCCTAAGGGAATATAATTCCAAAACGTGTCGATGTTGCAGGCACGTGAGCTCTAGTAGACCACTCACTGCTTGTGATTCTGGATTTAACTGAGAGTGTCGGTCTCTTTTCTCTAGGATTCAGAATTGGTAGGGTAAAAGAGGTAGGTAGGTATGTGATCCCTGCTAACAAATAGAGTTGCCAAACAGTTATGTCTTCCTTTTTCAATTCGCTTCACATAGTTTTATAGTGTGTCTATTGATTCATTGATATAACACAATACAACTTTAGGAAAAGTAAAAAGACCCGTCAAGGGTTATTTTTAATCAAACCAAAGCATTCTTTTCTTTCTTTCAGAACCTGTCAAAATCTATAATTTGTACAATTCATGAAACCTTATTCATAGATATACTCTAAATCATAAGATTCGTTATGTTTGCATACATGAATTCATAAAATCCCCTTTTGGGTAACAACAGAAAGTGATTGTGGGGTAACAACAAATAATGGAGTCAAATAATTTTCCTGGTTAAAGTCACCAAAACAAAATAGTATCAGGATTTATCAATGTGTTGCCAACGCGTTTCGGACTTTTCTGACAGTCCATCTTCAGGGCTAAATGATACTACTTCTTCCAATATTACATATGTTCATGGATTCAATTCCTATAGGAAAAACATATAGATAGTATTACGCTATCGGTATTTTAGCACTTGTTCAAGGTAATACAACTTAACAACAAAGGGTTGTGGTTTGTAAAAATGCATCTCTGACAGTAAAAAACGTTTTACTCTTAACGCACCTTTTTCTAATGCCACAGGCACCTTGCTTCCTGATGCTTGGACAACCTCTTGTAGGTAGGTGTAGTGCACCTAATATGTTCTGTTTAGGGACACTCGTGCTTCATGGGTTTTCTCTTCAAAATAGTCTCTATAAGGAACAGGGAGAAAAAGGTGGTGTACTTAGTGTGTGGGTCACAGGAATGTGTTAGTAACTATGTAGGGTAAAACGTCACATTTTGGAAGGGAAAAAACGGGGAGTATCTTTCCCCCATGTTGTAGATCAGGCTATAAAGTGTAAGTCAGGCGAGTGGTCTGGCTGTAGTCTACTGGCCAGGTTCTAAACCAGTCTGGCCTCTTACAATTTCCAGAGATTCAGGAAGTGTGATGTTTCAAGGGCACAAGGTTCTGCCCATTGGGTTCGTGATATATGCTCTAAGCCTCGCTGTATTATGCAGATAAATAATCTGGCTGTGAGGTACTGGCCAGACTAAATTCAGTCTGGCCCCTTAAGCCTTGCCCGGAGTTTGTACGGTGAAGTAGTTCATAATCAAGAGAAGTTTTATCTAATAGGTTCATATAAGACCTATCTCTCACCTTCATGTACGGCATGCGTGTCTCTTCTGAAGTCCTGAGGTCCGCGGGGCATCTAGTGCGGTACTCCGGTCCCTAGCGTTCTTCCTGGTTACTGTTTTATGTGTTACCAAGGTGGTTAGTGGCGCATGTCCGTTAGCGGGCTGGACCGCTTATTCCTAGCGCATGCGCATTAGCTGATCTCTACGCTACGTTTGCACGTTGGCGCGTGAGCGGGCTAGACCGCTACTCAATCGCGTATGTGTACGTGTGTGGACTGATAGAGTTCTTGTCGCGCATGCGCGGGTGTGCTCTGTGCAACCAATACTGTGTCACGTACTCCGTGACCCATCGCAGTAAGGTGCTAGAACACTGAATCCTCGCGCATGCGTGTGTGTGTTTCTTCCGTAGCCTCAGGAGAGGACTATACGGGAGCTTAGATGGCTGGCCAATGTCACGGCCGGTGACCTGACGTGTCCAATACAAGTAAGAAGGTCATGTGTATAAATGGATCTAGTTGGCTTAAAAGTGCGAGGGTTACGAAAATTCCTAATGAGGAAGTGTATAGTAGTTGCCCATCATGAATGAGTGGGGAGAAGCGCAGATCACTGATCTGCTTGGGTCCCCATTGGCTCCATGATGTGGGCAAAAAAACTAACGTTTGAGAGGTTTCTGCACAGATTTATCATGGTCAGTTAGCTTTAATGTTACCTACTACACAGTTTTCTTTGTGTTTCACTATAGTGTAAGGCCCACAAGCTCTAGCTCCTGCTTCCATACCACAAGAATGATCTGTTATTAAGTGCCTAAATAAGTTAATCTCTGCCAGTTAGATGGCTCACATTCTATGCATGCAACCAGTATGCCACAGTTTCATGTTTCTAAACAAGGATAGTGCGTTACAATTCACAGTAAAGCGTTTTCAAGACATATGCATAATTTTAACAACATATGATTTTGCCACATATGATTTCAGGCTAATGGTGCGTATTTATAACAGTGTTGTCACTTCCCATGTCAGGTGCTAATATGTGGATCAGAGGGAGACATATCTTGTACACTCTGTGGTGTTCTAGAAGTCCGTGTCTGTTCGACCAAGAAAACACATTTACATATTTCCTTATATAGCCCTAGTTGTGCATGTACATACATTCAAACATAACACATTAAATCGAACTCTACGTTCATGCCTCTAGGACTAAGGCAGTCAAGGGTGTCAATCCATACTATCTCCCTCTGCTGGAGAGTTCTTGAGATGTCTCCGCCTCTAGGGCCTAGAATTACATGTTCAAGTATTACGCATTTCATTTGAGCTACTGAATGTCTAGCTTGTAGGAAATGTATTGCAACTGGAGATTTTTGATTTCTAGTTCTAATGTTGGATTTGTGCTCCGACCATCTGGTTTTTGCTTTCCGCGTGGTCATGCCTACATAAAATAGGCCACACGGACACTTAAGTCCGTAAATGACGTTTACTGCATCACATGTGCATGAGCGTTTCAGGGGGATAGGTTTTCCTGTGTATGGGTGGCTGATGGTGTTGCCTTTTAATATGTTGCCACAGTGTTGGCAATTGTGACAAGGGATAGTGCCCTTGAATGTCGTTTTCTCAGTTCCCATGGTGGTCAAATCTGCTCTGACCAGGCTGTTGCGTAAGGATTTGTTGTTCCTGTAGGCAAATGCGGGAACTTCTGGAAAGAGTTGTAGCAGTTTTGGATCCATTTGCAGCAGCGGCCAATGTTTCTGGAAAATCCTTTTGATTCTCTTGCTCTGAGTGGAGTATGTCGTGACTTATACCAGTTTCTGTTGATCTTGGTTGGTTTTGGGAGTAAGCAGGGTATCCCTTTGAATCAGGTTGACTTTGTCCTGGATTTCAGAAATTAGATTTCTGTCATATCCTCTTTGGATAAACTTCATTTGTAAATTTGAAGATTGTCTGGTGAACTCTGACATTTCTGAGATGTTTCGCCTGTATCTTAAAAATTGGCTCAAGGGTACGCTATCCAGCGTTCTTTGAGTATGAAAGCTTGTCGCTAGTAGTAGGCTGTTTCTGTCCGTCTCCTTTGTGAAAATCCGTGTTTCTAGCTTTCCTTCTTTCACGTAAATTTCAACGTCCAGGAAGTGTATTCTGGAAGGACTGGTAACTGTTGTAAATTTAATTCTAGGATTCATCTGGTTCATCATTGAAAAAAATTGTTCCAATTCGTCCACTGGACCAGTCCAAATTCCAAAGATATCATCAATGTAACGTGTGTAGAGTGATAGGTGTCGAGACCATCTCGGTGGTGTTAAGACATGTTCATATTCTAGGTAGAACATGAATATATTAGCGTAGCATGGTGCCATAGCTGCTCCCATGCTAGTTCCTGATACCTGTAAGAAGTAGCGTTCTCCAAATTTGAAAAAAATGTTCATAAGAACCAATTTTAATAAAGTCAGTACAAATATTCGGTCTGCCTTACAATCTGCTGTTCTCAGGAGAATCCACTCCACCGCCTCTAGTCCATTTTGTGGGTGATATTCGTATAGAGGGATGTAACATCCATGATGAAGAGGATGTCACGGCCTTCCATAAAATCTACATCTCATAATTTTTGTAAGAAATGTGTTGTATCCTTCTGATACGTTTCTGTATTATGGATCAACGGTTGCAGTATCCGATCCAAATACTGAGCTAGGGGTTCCAGAATGCTGTTTGTCGCTGCAATGATTGGTCGACCTGGTGGTTTTAATAATCTTTTGTGGATGTTGGGCAGTATATATAGTACTGGCATTTTTGGATGTTTGTTGTTAAGAAACTTATGAGTTTTCTCCGAGATCTTGCCCATTTCTTCAGCTTCCTCGAGGGTTTCTTCTATTAGGGTCATAACCTGGTTGGTAGGGTCGGAGTTCATTTCGATATAAGTTCCTGTATCCGCTAGTTGTCTCTCAATTTCCTCCAGGTAGTCGCTCTTGTCCATTAGGACAAGTGCGCCTCCTTTATCGGCGGGTTTAAAGATTATCGACTGGTTGTCCAGTAAGTTTTTGAGGGTCTGCTTTTCCCATTTCGAGAAGTACCCATAGCCACTCTGTTTGTATTCAAGTTTTTTGAGGTCTTGGAGTATCATTTTCTCAAAAGTAGAGAGCACATGGTTCTGTACTTGGGGATAGAAGTTGCTTTTTGGCTTAAGCTCAAGGAATTCCGATGTCTCGTTGGGGTCTTGATCTTCTTCAAGGTCATCAAAAAATATTTTTAATTTCATTTTCCTCAACAGTCTAAAGAAGTCTATTTTCTCTTTCAATAATGTACTATTACTCTGGGGGACAAAGGATAGGCCTTTGTGGAGTACTCGGAGTTCCAACTTGGTCAGGGTATGTGACGAGATATTGATCACTAGCTCTTTTTCTGTGCCTTCTTCCTTTGCACGTTTTTTCTTCTGTCCACGTCTTGTTGGCCTTTTTCTAAAAAAGGCGTCTCCTCCGTTGATGGTGCCTCTTCCTGTGGGGTAGATGGTTGAGAAGTTTCTGGTATCACTGTCGGATCCATTTCTGTACTTGATGCATCTGAGGTGGTAGTTTCGGCTTGTGGTGTGGCTGGTTTCGGTGTATGTCCCTGATATGGCTTGTGGGGACGTTGTCCATAGTACTCCTGCCATGTGTACACTATATCCAATTTATAATCCAGTGTGTCTCTGCGAAAATTTGCGTATCTTCTAAGTTTCCAATTCCTGTTTGTATTTCTGTAGTTTCAGGTTGGTGTCGTCCAACACTTCTTTAAGTTGGTCCTCCATATAGCACTTGCTTAGTGAGCACGTCTTCACTTAGTGTTTTCAGATTCTGTGCCAGTTCTTCAATCGTGAGGAGTATGAGGTCCAATGAACATTTATTCAAAATCTGGCGCCATCGTTTGACGAATGCAGAGTGTTCCTTACAAAGGGTCGGTTCCAAGTTGACTCTAAGGCCACGAGGTATTCTTTGTGCCTTATAATATTGTGCTAAGGTGGAAGCATGCAGTTTCAGATTGATTTCACATCTTATTTTCCACTCTAGTTGTCTGATAAGTGCCTCTGGTTTCTCAGACGTTGTCAAGTCGTCACTCGTTAATTTGATTAATGCTAAAATGCGTTTTGCTTCATCGTCGCTGAAGCCCAGTGTTTCAGCTCTTTTGTCTGTACTTTGTTCAATTTTGTTAAAGGACATTCTATTATAGTAAATCGCTAAATGTATAAATATGTGTGCTCTCCCAGAAATCGTGGCCGATCAAGCAACAGTTGTGAGGAAAGGAGGAGGAGGCACTACTGTGGGTTACTTGTGCGTTTCTATTATTTACAAATAGTACGCTGAGCACCCACAAGCTGAAGCTCAGCACAATCTATTGTATTAACTCGAAGCCTGTGCATGTGCGCTGAGCACCCACAAGCTGAAGCTCAGCACAATCTATTGTAGTAACGCAAAGCCTGGGCATGTGCTCTGAGCACCCACAAGCTGAAGCGCAGCACAATCTATTGTAGGAACCGGAAGCATGTGCATGTGCTCTGAGCACCCACAAGCTGAAGCACAGCACAATCTATTGTAGGAGCCCGAAGCCTTCGCATGTGCACTGAGCACCCACAAGCTGATGTGAGCACAATCTATTGTAGGAAGTCGAAGCATGTGCGCTGAGCACCCACAAGCTGAAGCGCAGCACAATCTATAGTAGGAGCCCGAAGCCTGTGTATGTACGCTGAGCACCCACAAGCTGAAGCTCAGCACAATCTATTGTAGTAACGCGAAGCCTGTGCATGTGCGCTGAGCACCCACAAGCTGAAGCTCAGCACAATCTATTGTAGTAACTCAAAGCCTGGGCATGTGCTCTGAGCACCCACAAGCTGAAGCGCAGCACAATCTATTGTAGGAGCCCAAAGCCTGTGCATGTGCTCTGAGCACCCACAAGCTGTAGCACAGCACAATCTATTGTAGGAACCCGAAGCCTGTGCATGTGCTCTGAGAACCCAAAAGCTGATGCGCAGCACAATCTATTGTAGGATCCCGAAGCCTGTGCATGTGCGCTGAGCACCCACAAGCTACAGCGCAGCACAATCTACTGTAGTAACTCGAAGCCTGTGTATGTGCGCTTTGCACCCAAAAGCTGATGCGCAGCACAATCTATTGTAGGATCCCGCAGCCTGTGCATGTGTGCTGAGCACCCACAAGCTGAAGCACAGCACAATCTATTGTAGTAACTCAAAGCCTGTGCATGTGCGCTTTGCACCCACAAGCTGAATCGCAGCACAATCTATTGTAGGAACCCGAAGCCTGTGCATGTGCGCTCAGCACCTACAAGCTGAAGCGCAGCACAATCTCTTGTAGGAACCCAAAGCCTGTGCATGTGCTCTGAGCACCCACAAGCTGAAGCGCAGCACAATCTATTGTAGGAGCCCGAAGCCTGTGCATGTGCTCTGAGCACCCACAAGCTGAAGCGCAGCACAATCTATTGTAGGAGCCCGAAGCTTGTGCATGTGCGCTGAGCACCATGAACCACAATTATAGGAACTTGAAGCCTGTGCATGTGCGCTTTGCACCCACAAGCTGAAGCGCAGCACAATCTATAGTAGGAGCCCGAAGCCTGTGTATGTACGCTGAGCACCCACAAGCTGAAGCTCAGCACAATCTATTGTAGTAACTCGAAGCCTGTGCATGTGCGCTGAGCACCCACAAGCTGAAGCTCAGCACAATCTATTGTAGTAACTCAAAGCCTGGGCATGTGCTCTGAGCACCCACAAGCTGAAGCACAGCACAATCTATTGTAGGAGCCCGAAGCCTGTGCATGTGCTCTGAGCACCCACAAGCTGTAGCACAGCACAATCTATTGTAGGAACCCGAAGCCTGTGCATGTGCTCTGAGAACCCAAAAGCTTATGCGCAGCACAATCTATTGTAGGGTCCCGAAGCCTGTGCATGTGCGCTGAGCACCCACAAGCTACAGCGCAGCACAATCTATTGTAGTAACTCGAAGCCTGTGCATGTGCGCTTTGTACCCAAAAGCTGAAGCGCAGCACAATCTATTGTAGGAACCCGAAGCCTGTGCATGTGCGCTCAGCACCTACAAGCTGAAGCGCAGCACAATCTCTTGTAGGAACCCAAAGCCTGTGCATGTGCTCTGAGCACCCACAAGCTGAAGCGCAGCACAATCTATTGTAGGAGCCCGAAGCTTGTGCATGTGCGCTGAGCACCATGAACCACAATTATAGGAACTTGAAGCCTGTGCATGTGCGCTTTGCACCCACAAGCTGGAGCGCAGCAGAATTTATTGTAGGAACTTGAAGCCTGTGCATGTGCGCTGAGCACCTATAAACTGAAGCGCAGCACAATCTATTGTAGAAACTTTAAGCCTGTAAATGTGCGCTTTGCACCCACAAGCTGAAGCGCAGCACAATCTATTGCAGGAACTGGAAGCCTATACATGTGCGCTGAGCACCCACATGCTGCAGCACAACTGCAGCAGGGGGAAGGGCAATACAGTACCTTTTACTAAGACTCTCTTCCTTATTGTTACCAGCCTGTGAGAATATTTCTGCCCAGTGGCTTATGGGGCATATCGTGTCAAATAATGTCATATCATTTAAATGAAAGAAACTGATGCATGCATGTTTTTTAAATTCTTGTAGAAATGTATAAATGCAACACTATAGAGAGGGAAGATGCATTGGTTGTCAAGGGTTCTAAATACATGTGTACAGGGGCGTTATAAATAACATATCATATCATACCGGGACAGACCACTCGAAGCTCACAGACAGATCTCCTTGGCTACCAGACCATGAGGCTAATTCCTTCCAGAAATAAATAAACCATATAGTACATTCATTCATTGCTGTTTTGTTTTAATCTACTTCTGTGATTCAAAACCAGTTTCGAATTGTAGGCCATTATTAAAAAAAATAGGAACTGCAGGTGAAATGCTCCAGGGCGGATGGATCAGTGTCCATCTCCCTATGCTGCAGGGACCAAGAGCCCCCCCTCCCCCCCACCTCTATGTGTGCACGTAACCATAGGCACGCGACGTGCTATTACATCAGGAACACATTGCCCAGGAGCAGTGCAGGTTCCTCCTCGTGCACATCGTGGAGATGGTGCAGAGCCTCGGCGACTTTCTATTTAAGCCAATCAGCGATGGGGAAAGAGACATGGCCTGCTGAGGCAAAGGGTCCATCGCTTGGTGACGGATATTGCAAACCCCCATGACGTCAACAGTAACTGGCATATCTTTGGATGCTGTGAAGGCTTTTGGCTGTGTAAACTGGACCGCATTTTAGTATCTCTTGGCCCCATTTGGCTTGAGGATTAGATTCAGGATTTTTATTTCTCCCATATATTCCATATGGAACTAGGGTTTTAATAAACAGGAATGGCTTGGGGTGATGGAATGCCACCTGCTAGGGTTTGTCCTAGCTTTAATTATATTTATTTGTGACATGGTTTAATAATAAACCTTTCACACCACATCATATCAATACAAACCTATTAAATATAAAATAAAGCTTAATTGTCAGACAATAGTGCATGCGGTTTGGTATAAAATCTCACTAGTGTATTTATCGGAGACACCTGATTCCATAAGAAAATCAAGTAAATTGATGTAAAATTGTGTGCACATTTCTTTTTTTTTTAAAACATAGGTCCTCATTATGAATATGGCGGTAATGGCAAAATTGGCTGTAAATCAGTTACCGCCAATGTTACCACTACGCCAAATTATGAGCTTGGGCCAGGAGTGGAGGATTTACCTCCAGGATTTTCCTGGAGGTAAATTTTGCCACTCAATGCCGAAAAATCGTCACAGTAATTCCGCCATAAAATCCCCATTGAGTCCAATGGACTCAAAATAAATGAGGAATTACACCGCCACTTGTAATCCGGCAATAATTCCGCCGGACCAAGTGGCGGTACTGGTAATTCAGTTGGGCGGTATTCCAGCGGGTTTACTGCTGCGATACCGCCCAACTCGTAATGAGGCCCATGGTTCTGAACTCCAGCATATCAACACATTCTAACAGTTGATGTTTTATTGTCTCCAAATGGTTGAACAGAAGGCACATTTTCTAGTCATAATGTATATGCTTTCTCACTGGACACTCCTCCCGCTATGTGTAACTGTGGTCTATCCCAACAAAAGGGGGTCTCCTGTCCTAGATCGTTAGTGCATTTTAATAAGGGATGAGCAGTTACTGTTACCGCTCCTCTTTGTGGCCCTGACAGTGCATATTTCATCACTTTATTCGCCATTGTCTGTTTTAAAGTTATCTTCATATAGGGAATCTCCCCTGAAATGGACCCCTTGCCTTGTTTTACATAATGCAATGTGAGTTAAACAGTGTGCCCTGTTTACTGGTATTTCCTCGGCCACAAACAATCTGGAGGCACTCAAGGCGTACGAATGGAGCGATCACACAAAACAGTTTTCATCCGATTTCTCCCTTCCCACTTTAATCATGTGGTGGTACCAAAGGTTGCCAGTTCTTTGGGTGTAACCCCCAAAGTGCTGCCTCATGAGATTATCCATTGTGACTGACATCTCGTTTTACTCGCGACATTTCTTCGGTGATGCGAACTGTTCTCTTGGCAGCACTATCACTAAAATATGGTATTTGCTGAGGTGTAGGCAAAATAAAAGCAACAAAGGGACAAGAACAGAGGGCCAATCAGAATGGCGAGCGAGTCCATCTTCTCTGGATATGTTATTCTCTTCACACATTGGGATAGTAAGGACATAAAATGTGTTCTTTGCTCTTTAACTAACCCATCCAGTCTAGTATCCTACGGACCTTCTCCATCATGCCTTGTTGTAACACCTGCTCCTATGAGTTCTCCACCCTCCTCACACTACTGTCATTAATTGTTACCTTACTGCTATTAGGTTCACTGTAACCACGAACCACAGTCAGGCTGTTTCTTTTTTGTTTCCTCTTTTCCCTCCCACCGTTCTGTTCTATTCCTGTAACTAAGTAAACCTGCTTGTAACCGTGCCACGATGCCCTTGGGCTGCTTTGAGTGCTATATAAATGTAAAAAATAAATAAAAGTTTCCTTCGCGGTAGAGAAGTACATAGTTCAGTTTAGTTCAATAAGGTGACATCACAGGTCGCGCTGCTGGTCAGCTCTTGTCCTCGCTCTCGTCTGTGGTTTGGTCACCTTTTCTACTCCTTTGGGCTCCTCTTCGTCTGACAGGGGGGTCATGCCTACACATTTCTTAACATCACCTATATGCACCCATGCTTTCTTGCAGCGCACTTTTACTGTAAATTGGCCCGCAAACTGTGGCGCGTGCCACTTTCGTACAAAACTATGTACGCAAATCAGGTCTCCAGGGAAAAGTGACAAGGGGGGTATTACAGTGTTCACATCCACTACTACCTCTCTGTTGTAGTTTGTTTCTTCTTGGACCTCCTTCTGCACCTTTATCTGTCAAGAAATAGATTGTAGACATTTAGTCATGGCAGTGAAATAATCATGCATCTCATCTTCTAACACTGGAGCAGAGCTCTCTGCATTAAATCGAGCACGCGTGAGAGGAGCAATGGGGATGTGCATCCTCTCCTCTTTAATATCATTTCAACACAGCTGATGTGTCCTTATCATGACTCCCTCATGTGATTTACTTTACACACTGTCCAACTTGACTTTGCCTGGTGTCTCTACTGCCAGGGCTTTCTCATATGCTTCACTTAACACACTTGCACCTTGAATCTGCCTGGTATATTCTGCTGCCAGGACTTTCTCATATGTTTCACTGCACACACTTTCAAACTTGACAATATCTTGTATTAATTCCATTATGTCACTTTAGGAAATATTGAGTCTCCCATTTCTTCTCATAGGCTTCATTTATTCTTAATTGTCTTCGGTAGGGTTGCCGGGTTTCCCAGGGACACAGGCTTCCCTTGGATGGACTCACCGCATCTCTGTGGCTTGCGTCGGTTCTCCCATGGTAAGCTTGCAGCGGCTCTTTGGTGTCCTATTCCTTCTTTGCGGTTCGCTGCCTCTGCTTTGTGGCTTCCGCATCCTTCGCGGCTCCTGTTTGCCTGCTCTGGGTTTCTCTGTGCTCGAGCGGCGTGAAGGCTGCTTTTCGGTACCTGCATAAGCCAGGAAGTCTTCCCTTCTCTTCCTCTTGTGCAGTCCTTGCAGTAGACCGGCTCTTGCAGTAGGCTCTCCTCTGCCTTTTCTGTGAGCCGGTTAGCTCCACAGACGTCGCAACAGCACTGTGGTCCCTCTGTCGGTAACCAGAGGATGAGATTCTCACAGCCATCGTCTCTCTCTCTCCGTGGTTTAAATGTCCCGGCATCAAGTATGCGCTTGCAACCACTAGAGGACAGCTTGTGCTTCTTGCTGCTATCGATCTTCGTTACTCGACTCAGCTTCTTCGTCACAGTACTTTTACATTCAGGAAAAGGGACATCAGTTCTTGATGATTTATATACAGGGTATGGGCAGGTATTCTTAGTAGTTTTCATGGGTGGGTGAAGGAGGTTTTGACAATATTCCATTAAGGCATGGGGAATGGAGGGGATATCTCTAAAGGAAAAAGGGGGATACCATGTCTCCTCCGATGACGTCACTCCCCTGAGGGTTGCCCCCTCCACTTGTGATCCTCCCTCATATAGCTGCCCCCAGGGTCAGGAAGCCTTTGTCAGCCAGTACTGTTAGTAACGTTACTGAGTCTGTCCTGCACTCTTCCTGTGTGGAGCTACACCCTAACAAATCATCGACGTACTGTATGATGGTACTGTTTGTCTGTATATTTCCCAAGTCCATCTACAGCACCAAAGTACCCCTGTGGAAGTCTTGTGTTTTGGAGTCGGATCCTGCTGTAAGTAAATGCTGTGAGATATTGAGAATCTTTGTGCAATGGACTGGAAAAGAAAGTGTTTTTTAGATCAATCACTGAAAAATGTGTGGCGTGGGTGGTATGTTACACAAAATTGTAGCCGGATTAGGCACAATGTTAAACTCTGCCTCCACAATATTAAGGGGCATAAATCTTGTGTGAATCTCCAAGACCCTCCTTTTGCTTTTTTACTGGGTACACCGCTGTGTTGCATGGGGATTCAGATGGTACAATTATACCTTGTTGCATCAAGGCAGCAATCGTCTCATAAATGCCTTCATCTGCCTCTCTTGACATGAGATACTGTTTAACTCAGGGGGAGGGGTGGGGGGGAAATTGCTGTCTTCTTCAATTTCATTCGTACTGCTCCAATCCCTCTCAGCAGACCTACATCATTAGGGCCACTAGTTCATAGTACACTTGGTACCTTTGCCAAATCTTGTTGCATAAAGACTGGTACTTTCGAATGGATTGTGTCCTCCCATGTATTCCTCCTCTTAGATATATTCTTACCTTCAGCTTTGCTGCTTTAGAAAAAAAATGTCTCTCCACCAGAGAGCACTCTGCTCGAGGCTGTGGCGTCGATGTCCCTCGGCGGCATCCGTCGAGCGCCGACGTCATCCACTGTATAAATGCCTCGAGCCGCACCCGTTGGCCTGAGTTCTGTTTTTCCGTTAACTTTGCTTCGGATTGAGAAAACGGTGCTTCAGTTCGTGAAAATGTCATCATCAAATCCTTCCACGCCGAAGACTGGATTTAAAAAAGGCCAGAAATGTGGGAGGAAGATGTCGCTGACTGACCCCCATCGGAATTGCCTCTGGTGCCTCGGTTCCGACCACCGTATAGACAAGTGCGGTTCTCCAGCATGGGGTCTGGCAGGGATTCACATGCTCATGAATATTCCCTGTCGTCAGGCTGGGAATCCTCGGTAAAGAAAAAAATCAGTATCAGTTTTGTTTCTGATCTGTCTTTCTTAGTAGTAACCAATCACTGGTCTCTGGGTCATACTGCCCCCAGCCAATGACTGCCCTCTCCCTAAGCCCCTCCCCTGGCAGCCATCCTCAGATTCTTACCGCACGTTCAAGTGTTGGGAGTCCTCGTGCTATAGCTCTCGAGCTTTTACTGTGTTTTGTGTTTTTTTAAAGAGTTTAATCTCCTTTTTTTCGGTCAATCGAGCCTCAAGCTCCACCGTTTCTACTTCCGATCAACGGGGACCCGTTTTGGAATTTTCTACGCCCCTCAAGGGCGAAGTTTTCATCGAGTTACGCTTCTTGGAGGAGGTGAGGGCCTTGATTCACCCGGTTTAGGCCTCTATCGAGGGAGTCGTAGCGGCCCTGGTGAAGCCTGTGGAGGCTACCCCAGTGGAGGCGACCTCGGGGCCCAGAGTTTCCCTGCCGCCACGGAGGAAATCCTCTTTTCAGCCCATCGATAAGACCCCCGTGAGAACCCCGGTGGAAAAAGAGGGGGGGCGGTGGCCGTCACGGACACGGATACAGCCTCTGAGGAGGAGCTGGTTGAAGTCGTGAAGGTCCTCAACAAGAGGTTTGAGGAGGTCCGTTCCTACGGGAGGAATCCCGACGAGGCGGTCGAAGAAAGCAACGGTGGCCCGACGAAGTTCCTGTGGAGGAAGAGCAACCGTTGCAGCTGGTGCCCAAGCCTCGGGACAACTTGGGAGCCATCTTGATGGCAATCCAAGCCTTATGCACGGATATAAGGACGAGGTTGCCTTTACCCCCAATGGACGACCCAGCAGAACCGGGCCCGTCGGGAAGCCCTCCAAGCAAGCGGAGCAGAGTTCATCCCCCCCGCCCTTCCAGCCTTCGCTGCCCGCTCAGCCTTCATCCCCTTCCCCTGAGCCAAGGGATGACCCTGGAACAGATACGGCCATGACGTGAACGGATGACGAAGGTGGTGACGACAGGCTGGCCCTTCCATCACCACCCCCTCGGGCCTCCCCGCCCGACGAAATTGGCTCTTTCCATGCCATGATTGCCAGGGCATCCGAGCTTTTCGAGCTCTGCCCCGAAGAACAGAAGAAGGAAGGTTTCCTCTACCAACGGCGTGAGGCCAAGAGGAAGACGGTCCTCTCAGTTCCGTTGCTTGACGACATCTGGGACGAGGGACTTGCTCTCCTGAAGAACCCGTCCACGATGCCTGCCAAGAGGGATCGGTACGAGAAGAAGTACTGGGTCCCGGATTCTGCCCCTTTGTGCCTTAGGGCACAGTCGACCACGGATTCGGTCGTCTCGGCGGCGGCCAAGAAGAAAGCGGCGGGGGCGACAGCTTCAACGTCAACCTCCCCGCCGGACGGCAAGGGGAAGAAACTGGATGCCATGGGACGACGAGTCATCTCGTCTGCGGCGACGACAATTAAGGCGGCCAACGCCCTAGCGATTGTGGCACGTTATGACAGGGAGTTGTGGTTCAAGATCGTTCCCCTGTTGGACTTCCTCCCGGACGACAAGAGGGCAGAGACCCTGGAGATCCTGCAGGAAGGTGAGGTGGCATCAGACCACGCCATAACGGTGGCCACGGACATTGCTGACACCGGGTTCCGCCAGTTGGGCAACGGTGTTTGCCTTTGACTGCGGGGGTGGTTCAAGGCAACGGATTTCCGCCAGGACGTGCATACTAGAGTTTTGGACATGCCCTTCGACGGGAACAACCTGTTTGGAAAGACAGTGGACGAGTCACTTCAGGCCATCAAGACCGACACGGAGACGGCTCGGGCCTTAGGAGTTTTGCAACAACGACGTCCGCTCTTTCGTAACTCTGGAGGCAAGCAAGGTGCCTCAAGGATTCGGCGGTGGCTTCTCTACTTACCGCCAGGCGGCCCGTGCCTCGTCGCAAAAGGCCTACAGAGGACGCGGAAAAGTCAGGAGGATCTCGTCGTCGTCGCCAAGGAGGCCAAGGTGGTAAGGCCGCCGCCAAGCAGGTCTGAACCGGCTGTAGCGTCAGGCCCCCACCAGAGCACCCCGGTGGGAGTCCATCTCCACCGACCGTTGTGGGCTGGATGCCCTGGCCCACGGACACACTCTCGAATTTCTAAAGAAGTGCCCCTGCATTCCTCCCATGGCCAGGAAGGAAAACCACGTCCCTCAACTGCTGTTAGAAGTAAGGGCGAGGCTCAAGAAAGGAGCCATCGAGCTCGTCCCAAAGAGGCTCCGGGGCTCCGGAGTATACTGAAGATACTTCCTCGTCAGAAAGAAGACAGGCGGTTGGCGACCCATCCTGGACCTGCATCGGTTAAACAAATACATCAAGGCCCAGAAGTTCTGGATGGTCACCCTCCAGCACGTGCTAGGACATCTGGAGGAAGGCGACTTCCTATCGTCGTTGGACTTGGAGGATGCTTACTTCCACATCCTCATTCTAAAAGGACACCGAAAGTTTCTCAGATTCGTGGTCCAAGGATGACACTACCAATTCAAGGCCCTCCCATTCGTATTGAAGTTGGCGCCCAGGGTATTCACCAAGTTCCTAGCACCAGTGGCGGCGCGCCTGCACCTGCAGGGGATCCACATTTACCCCTACCTGGATGATTGGCTAATCCGAGCAAGGACAAGGGAACTCGCCGTCGAACACACAGCTAAGACCGTCCAACTGCTCACGGATCTGGGATTCTCCATCAACTTCCCCAAATCCCACCTGGTTCCGTCGCAGGTCGCGCTGTTTCTGGGAGCCAAGCTCGATACAGTGGCACGATTGGCCTCCCCGTCAGAGGAAAGGACGAAGGCCATCCTGGGCAAGGTGCGGCGCCTGCTGGCTATGGATGTGGCCAGGGTGAGGTCCATCAAGTCCCTTCGCGGCATGATGTCTTCGTGCAACTACCTGGTGCGCCTATGCAGGCTGCGGATGCGTCCTCTACAGGAGTTCCTCAACACCCGTTGGATGCAAGCAGCGGGCAGTTTCGAAGACAAGATCCCGCTCAACGAGGTTTTCCGCATAGCAATTCGGTGGTGGGGCACCTGTGCGCATCTCGCGGCGGGCATGGATTTTCAGACCCCGGCACATCAGGGGACGGTGACGACGGATGCCTCCCCGGAGAGATGTGGAGCGCACACCGGAGATCTTCATGCGAGAGGCCTTTGGCTCCCGGAGGAGAGGTCACTCCACATCAACATCCTGAAGCTCCAAGCAGTGTTCTGGGCCCTCAGGTCGTTTCTCCCGTCCCTCAAGGGCAAGGTGGTGAGGCTCTTCACCGACAACACCACCACGATGTTCTACATCCGGAAGCAGGGAGGAACCAGATCCCCGGCCCTGGCCAAGGAGGCCCAGGATCTGTGGAACTGGGCCGTTGCCCAGGGGATGTTTCTGGTGCCCTTCCATCTGGCAGGGATAAAGAACACCATCGCCGACTCACTCAGCAGGGAGCTGCGCTCGTGCCACGAGTGGGAACTGCGTCAGGATCAAGTGGATCGACTTTTCCAACAATGGGGCAAACCCCAGATCTACCTATTCGCGATGGCGACAAACTCCAAGTGCCAGAGGTTCACCAGCAGGTTTCCCAAGCCGAGGAGCATGGGCGATGCTTTCTCGTTCCCCTGGGACGGCCTGTTCCTGTATGCGTTCCCTGCGTTGCCGTTGCTACTGCGACTCGTCAACCAACTCAAGAGGTCCCGGTGCAGGATGATCCTCGTCGCACCGGCGTGGCCGAGGCAGATCTGCTTCCTGGACCTTCTGGGCTTGTCAGCGTCCCCCCAAGTCAAACTGTTGACGGACGCAGATATTCTCTCCAGAGAAGGAGGCACCATCCTTCATCACGACCCGGAGTCGCTGAACTTGCAGGCCTGGCTCCTGCAGCACTAGAGTTTGGCGGGTACGATATCCCGACAGACTGCAAGGAGGTGCTTGCAAAGGCCAGGGCATCCTCAACTCTCAGGTGCTACGGACACAAGTGGAAGAGGTTCTCTTTCTGGTGCCGTGCACAGAAGATTAACCCTCTGCGAATTACGGCCCCTCAAGTGCTGCCATACCTGCTGTCGCTGGCCAAGGCTGTACTAGCTCATGCATCCATAAAGACACATCTAGCAGCGATTTCCCGATACACCAGAACTACGGAACGATCATCCCTGTGGTCTCATCGCCTGGTGAAGGAATTCATGAAAGGACTGTTCCGATCGTGAAGGCTCCGGCCCCGGCGTGGGAGCTCAGCGTGGTGCCGACCAGGCTCATGGGGCCACCATTTGAGCCTCTGCATTCTGCACCGTTGAAGTTCCTGTCGTGGAAAACAGGGTTCCTTGTAGCCATCACCTCCGCACGACGGGTGGGAGAGATCCAGGCCCTATCCTGCAAGCCTCCATACTTGATTTTCCACGAGACGAGGGTGGTGCTGAGGACGCACCCCTCCTTCATGCCCAAGGTGCCGTCGGACTTCCATCTCAATGTGCCTTTGGTGTTGCCAGTTTTCTTCCCGTCGCCTTTGTCGCCGGCCGAGAGGACATTGCACTCGCTGGATGTAGCTAGAGCGCTGAAGTTCTACGTGGACCGCACGAAGCGTTTTTGGAAGACATCACAGCTTTTTGTGAACTTTGGACCTGTGAACCAAGGGAAGGCCCTCTTGAAGGCTTCCATCTCCAGATGGCTCTCCGGCTGCATCATGCACTGTCATCGGTTGGCAAACCGACCGTTGCCCGGCCGTCCGAGAGCCCATTCGACCAGAGCGATCGCTGCTACTACGACGTTCTTGTCTGGTGTGCCTCTGCTGGACATCTGCAGGGCTGCTACATGGAGGTCGACGAACACCTTCACGAGATTCTACTGCGTCGACCGGGATTCCAGGGAGGAGTCCAGGGTCGGCCAAGCAGTGCTGCGCGACCTGTTCGCCTGAAGGTGGGCCTGGTGAGGAGGTAAGAGTTGCTTAATGTTGAGTTTATGTCATGCTTAATGTTGAGCCTTGCCACCTCCCGTGGTTGTGCATGTGTGTACTGCTATGTATTCTTATATTCATGAGCATGTGAATCCATGCCAGACCCATGCTGGAGAAGGAACAAGTTACTTACCTGTAACTGTTGTTCTCCAGCATGGGTCTGGCATGGATTCACATGCAAACCCTCCCTCCTACCCCTCTGCGGCTCTTCACTTGGTCATACTGCCACTTTACGTGCTACCACATCTGAGGATGGCTGCCAGGGGAGGGTCTTATGGAGAGGGCAGTCATTGGCTGGGGGCACTATGACCCAGAGACCAGTGATTGGTTACTACTAAGAAAGACAGATCAGAAACGAAACTGATACTGATTTTTTCTTTACCGAGGATTCCCAGACTGACGACAGCGAATATTCATGAGCATGTGAATCCATGCCAGACCCATTCTGAAGAACAACAGTTACAGGTAAGTAACTTGTTCCTTCCTGTCAATCGATGACCCATAAAGCATTAAAGGAATCGAGAGGTAAACTGGCGTTGGGGAGGAGTCCTCGAAGTTTTCTTCGAGGGGGAAAAGAGACTCGGCCGATACTTCTTTAAGACGTCACAAACCCAAAAAGTGTAGGTCGAGGAGTAGATCCAGGAAGTTGTCTTCTTCTTCCTCAAAAAAGGCAAAGAAAAGACGACACTGGTCTCCCTCTTCCTCGTCTGAGGAAGTTATCACATGTCCGTCAAAACATGATTCCCCAAAAAAGTGGGAAGCCTTCAGAACATCTATGCTAAAGATCTTTGAGAATGCGGCCCAGACCCCCTCAAAGAAGTCTAGCGAAGGCCATGCCCCTGCTCATACAAAGAGTGAGACGGGAAGATCTAAGACAACAAAATCCAGCGAGAAAACGTCAAGGGTGCCGTCCAGGGAGTCCTCCCCGACGCCTCATAAAAAACGCCTACAGGTGCAAAAATCGGGGGTAGTACTCGATAAAATGGCATTGGATACTCATCCGCCATTAAAATCCTCGTCAAAAACTTCCTCAAAGCCTCTGTCGAAGACGATCAAGCACAGGGTGTCGGCAGACCATTCCAAGATGGTTACGTCGAGTGCACAGTCAACGGTTTCGAAGGCTCCTTCGACGGTGTTGACGGCGTCGACAATTCCTTCGACAGTGTTGACAATTCCTTCGAAAGTGTTGAATGTTACCTCAACGGTATCGAAGGCGATACCTATAACGTCGATGCCATTGACGTCCTTGTCGACTTCTTTGTTCATTCCTGTGGCAAAATCGACATCTGTGTCGAAGTCTATGCCACCTGAGAAATTATTTCACCCCGAAAGTAGGCAGGATTTCTTTAGAACCATGTCCTCCATTTATGAGGGAGGTTCATCAGGAGAGGAAGATGTTTCACTAGCTGGTGTGCAATTTGGATCAAAACAGGCCCCTGAGGAGTTGATTGACCCTCAATCTAAGATGGCAGACTTATGTGAGTGCTTGCAGTCAGCAAGTGGTCTGAACACATCTCCAGAATATGAATTTGAAAAGCCTGACCAGGGTAACTGAATTTATGGGGTGGAGCAGAAATTCACCTATTTATCAGGAGGATGATATGACTGACATCCTTTCGGGGGACCTCAACAAGACCCCATACTTCCTTTTCACGTAACTCTACAAAGGAAGGTGACCACTGCATGGGAAAACCCTGAGTCTACTCCGGCAGTAAATAAAAAAATATGTTTCAAAATACAGACCCTGTTCTTCAGATCCTGAATATTTGAGTAAACACCCATAACCTGAGAGTCTTGTTGTTCAGGCGGCTACTTCTACTAGGAATGCAGCATATCCTACAATTCCCCCAGATAGGGATGATAAGAAGATTGATGCATGGACCCGAAAGATTTTTTCTTCGGGGAGCATGTCATTAAAATCTACAAATGTTACTTGCACCCTTGCAAGATTTACACACCCTGTAAGACTTTATGACAGCGGCAGTTGAACACATCCCTGAAGGTGAGGAACTGTAAGGTTTCCTGTCTAAAGTAAGGATGTAAAGGAGGCTACGGGGGAATGCCTTCATTCAGGTTTGGACATGGCTGACAGCATCAGTAGGTCCATGGCATCTAGTACTGTGCTACGTAGGTTTGCGTGGATGAAGAAGTCAGGTTTTGCACTGGATGTGCAGGCAAGACTTCTCAATATGCCATTTGACGGCTCGAGGTTGTTCGGCAGCAAGGCGGATGAAAGTTTGGAGAAGCTGCAGACCACCAAAGCGGCAGCATAATCACTCAGTGCTGCTATACGACAACCTCAACAACACCCCTACACAGGCTCATCTTCCTGGAGGGGTCGTCCCTTTTGATTTTATTCCTCATTTGGAAAGGGAAGGGGACAGGCCAGTCAAAGGGGACAAAGGAAATTTACTCGGGGGCGAGGAAAGGCTGCTAGATCTGCCCCAGCTACAGCAACTGTCCCTTCAGTCGCTGCTGCAGCTGCCGCAAAGCCACTCTGAGGTTTTCACCCACAAGACCCTGGTGGAAGGCAGGATCTCGCAGCATTTGGAAGAATGGCGGGGCATTACTTCAGATGCTTGGGCACTGGAAACAGTATCGCAAGGTTACTGCCTTCCTTTCCAACAGAAACCTCAGAATCACCCGCCAGGATACAACTCTGCCAAACATCCAGACCTGCTCCTGTTGCAGGAAATCTTAACCCTGCTACAGAAAGGTGCAATAGAACACGTACCTGTAGGGGAGAGGAACAAGGGTTGGTATGCCCCATATTTCCTTATACCAAAGAAGGACGGAGTATTGAGACCCATACTAGAGTTGAGAAACTTGAACAAGTTCCTCAGGAAGGACAATTTCAAGATGGTCACTCTTTCTCAGATCCTTCAGGCTCTCCAACTCCAAGACTGGTTGGTGTCATTGGACCTTCAGGATGCTTACTTTCATGTGCCAATACATCTCAAACACAGGAAGTTCGCGATTGGCATTTCTCACTGTCAGTTTTGAGTTCTGCCTTTGGGTTGACCTCCGCCCGAGAGTTTTCACCAAGTTGATGGCGGTGGTGTCAGCGAGTCTCAGGAGAGGGGGAATTCACGTCTACCCCTACCTGGACGATTGGATGATCAGGGCACATTCTCCTGAACAAGCCCAGGAGCATCTATCCAAGACTTGCCACTTCCTTCACAGACTGGGCTTTCCTCTGAATTTAAAAAAGTCAAACATGATACCATCACAGAAACTCCAGTTTATTGGAGCAGTCCTGGATACTTGCTCGGGCAAAGCCTCGCCTCCTGAAGAGAGAGCTCACCACATTCTGCAGATGGTAACAAAATTCCAGAATGCCCTGCATCTACCGGCCTTCTCATGGTTTCTCGGTCTTATGGTATCCTGCATTTTTCTGGCGCCAGAAGCCAGATTGAGGATGAGATCCCTTCAATGGGCCCTCAGGACTCAATGGTCCCAATTTTCAGGGGAAATGTCAGATCTTTTGCAAATTCCAGCCAGAGTAGCACAGGATCTTCGATGGTGGCTTGCAGAGAACGTATCCTCAAGGGAGAATCTTTTTGGCAACCATGGCCGGAGATCACGGTAGTGACGGACGCCTCACTCACAGGGTGGGGAGCTCACACCAACGAGTTGACAATCAGCGGTCGTTGGTCTCCATCGGAGTCCAAACTACACATCAACCTATTGGAGCTGAGGGAAATCAGACTAGCGCTGAAGGCCTTCCTGCCCTCTGTACGGGGAAAGAATGTCCTGATAATGATGGACAACATGGTGGCCATGTACTACCTCAAAAGAGAGGAGGAGTAGGGTCACTACCACTGTGCAGAGAAGCAATGCAGCTCTGGTTCTGGGAAATACAAGAAGGGATCTCTCTGTCGGCATTTAATCTAGCTGGAGAGCAAAACACAGCAGCAGACTCTCTGAGCAGGCAGAGCACAGTCTCCCACGAGTGGGAACTAGCTCAGGAAGTCCTTCAAGAGATCTTCGCCCTTTGGGAAACCCCTCAAGTGGATCTGTTTACGACCAGTGTCAACAGGAAGTGCGAACTGTACTGATCAAGGGAATTTCCTCAGAGAGGAGCTCTAGGAGACGCGTTTGTGGTGGACTGGGAATTTCCACTCATGTACGCGTTTCCTCCAGTCCCTGTGGTCCCTCAAGTAATCAGGAGGCTAAGGAGGTTCAGCAAAACCATGATCCTAATTGCCCCCGATTGGGCCAGGAGAACGTGGTACCCGGATCTTCTGGACATGTCCATCTGCCCTCCAATACGTTTTCCACAAAGAGAGGACCTGCTCTCAAGAGAGGAAGATCGGGTTCTCCATCCAGAGGTCAAAACACTCAACCTTCACGCATGGCTTCTGAGAAGCTGAGATACAAGGACTGGGACCTTCCGGATGACGTTATGGAGATTTTGCTTTCGGCTAGAAGACCAGCAACTAAATCTTTGTACCGGTGTCGTTGGAACAAGTTCAGTAACTGGTGCAGAGATAAGAATGTGGACCCTTTTCAGTGTAATATTCCCACAATATTGTTTTTTCTGCTACACTTGGCCAATCTGGGGCTCCAGGTTGGTATGATAAAGGGTTATTTAGCAGCGCTATCCATTTTTAAGCACTCCTCAGAGGAAGAATCTTATTTCAAAATACCCTTGATTACTCAATTCTGAAAAGGTCTTAATAATGTGTTTCCTCCAATACCCTTTCAAGTACCTGTGTGGGACTTAAACTTAGTATTAAAGTTCCTCAGTTGCATCCCATTTGAGCCTTTACATTCTTGTCCGTTAAGGCTCCTTACTTTAAAAACCATACTTCTAGTGGCAATTACATCAGCCCGCATGGTGCGTGAGTTGCAGGCACTTTCTAGCAGACCTCCTCACACTTTACAAAGATAAGGTTGTTCTTAGGGTCGAATTTGCTTTTTTGCCAAAAGTTGTCTCAGAGTTTCACCTGTCACAAAAAATAACACTCCCTGCTTTTTACCCTCCCCCTCATGCAAGTAAGGAGAAGGAAAGACTAATTAGACCCTAGGAGGGCTCTTAGTTTCTATATTTCAAGACTGGTAAAATTACATCAGTGTGCCCAACTCTTTGTGGGATACACTGGCCGTAAATTGGGGCTGGCAGTGACTAAGCAAACATTGTCCAGATGGATAATTTTGGCTATAACTGAATGGCTGGGAAAGATCCTCCAGATGGGCTGAGAGCTCATTCAACCAGGGGCATGGCGACTTCAACAGCACTTCAAAGGGGTGTCCCAGTGCAAGATATTTGCGCAGCAGCCACCTGGTCATCCATGCACACTTTTATAAAACACTATGCCCTAGATTCAACTTCTTCACAGGGAAGTCTCTTTGCTAAATCAGTACTTCATTCTGTACATGATTGATATCTCTGTACTCCTCCAATACAAAACTGCTTTGGGAGTCTATCTAACATGAGGAATACGTGGGAGAACACAATCCATTCGAAGAAAACTTACTTACCAACTGTAACGTTCTTTCGATTGGATGTTCCTCCCACGTAATCCTCATCGACCCTCCCAGCCTACCCCACGGTACAGTTTACGTAGTTTACACTCAAAGTTCCTTTAAAGCTTGGGTCAAAAAGAGGCATGCCATTATCTACAATCCATTGGCTACAATATACGAAAAAACAGAACTGAGGCCAACGGGCGCTGCTTGAGGCATTTATACAGCGGATGATGTTGGCGCTCGATGGATGCCGCCAAGGGACATCGACGCTGCTGCCTCGAGCAGAGCGCCCTCTGGTGGAGAGAAAACATTTTTCCGAAGCAACAAAGCTGAAGGTAAGGATATATCTAAGATGAGTAATACGTGGGAGGAACATCCAATCGAAAGAACGTTACAGTTGGTAAGTAACTTGTTCTTTTTAGCCAACAATATTACCAGCTTGTCTCATATTCGTGGAAGCCAACAACACTTGTACTCCATAAAGGAATATTCCTGAATTTAGGGGTTTCCCTCGTAATGCTGTCCAGCCATAAAATGTCCGTAGAAACTCCCTTGAATTTTCATAATACATGCCTGGTGTTGAACATATTATTCCTTCCTCAGTAAATGAAATTTTCATGTTTAATTTGGCCATCAAGTCTCTTCCCAGTATTTTAACTGATGTCTTTCGAGAATACAACAATGGCGCTGCCATCATATCTTCTCTCACTGCTATAGATAGCTCTTCTGTGAATGGAACCTTTGTCATAGCCCCAGAAAACACTTGTGCATCCATAATTATTTGTGACAGTGGAAACTCTCCTTCCCTGACACAAGATCTTGCCACCCCGGTGTCAACCAAGAAAGAAAACATCCTATCTCCTATTTCCACCCAGGGTTCCTCTTCCATGTCGGGAGTTACTGATAGCACTGGACACATCAAGCTTCTCTGTGGGCTGTCCGATTGTGGATAAATGCCCTTCCCTGTTCCTGTGAAGGGGTTCCCTCCCATCACTGTTGCACCCCTTGTTGTGGGCACTGTAGTTTGTGGCACTATATCTCTGCCCCACTTTCCAGTTTCTGTGGCGTGTGCTGCTGTGGTGCCTGGTGCATCTGCTACTGCATCTTTGATTGCGTCTGTTGTTGCCTTTGTTATCGAAATGATTGCTGCTGTGTGTATTGAAATGTGCCCTGCTCTTGTTGTGCCTATGCAGAATATTGAGGGGGAAACACAGCCCTTCTCTTGCACCGGGTTGTTGACATCCTCTGTTCATTGCCACTTTGTTCCTGCACCCCGTGCATAAAGCCCCATCTTTCCACACGTCCAACACAGTGCTCCAATACCGCATTGTGCTCCAATACCTCCAAATCATGGTTGAGCCCCAACCAAACCTTCTCCAATGCTGCCTCTAAATCCAGACCCTCTTCCCCTCTGCGCACACCCCCTTCCGCTGGGGTAATAGGTATTTTCTCCTCTTCCTCCCATATATTTGCTCGCCCTCTGCTGTTGATATTCCTGTTCATTATTTTCTCCTCCAAGGTTTGCAATTATTGCCCCTTCTACCGTTACCTTTGATTATTTCTTCTGCACCAATTTAGGTTCCTCTCTTAACCTGTCTTCTCCCTTCTTTCTCTTGTCTCAATCAACAATAATGAACAATAGTCAACTGTATCTCGGCCCATTGTTTCATTTCAATCCCTACAATTTTCTTTATATGTTTCTGCACTTCATCGGGAAGACCCTGGCATAAAATGTGATAAAATATAGTTATATTTTTGTCCCAGCCCTACTTTGTTTCTAAACACTACTTATCTTGTATTTCTTGTGTATATGCCACTGAATCCTCTTCTGTCCTCATTTTACGTGTCATAATTGCACTCATGTCTGATGAATCAAGATATTGCACCCTCAACGCCCTCCAAACGTCTGCTCTATAATTGTTAAACAGTGAACCATCATGTGCATTATTTTGTGCTGTCATACTGGGATAACCTGCTCTTTTCTATACATCGTCTGATTGTTCTCCTAATGTCAAAGCAAGTAAGCTCTTTACGTGCCCTACCACTAATGTCATTCCTGCTGTCCTTTGCTCCAACTCATAAATCCACTTCCCTGCCCCTGCTGTCAACGATGGTAATGTAGCCATCAAGGTGTTTTTATCTGTTTGTAGACACGGCACATACTGAGTCAGCCTCCTCCCCTTTTTGAGCAATGGTAACTGCGTGACCCTTGCTTTACGCGTGGTCGCAGCCGCGCCCTTTGTCCCTTTTGATGTCATCACCATGTGGCTTGCTCGGCAACCTGGCACATTTCTTAATGTGTTCACATATTGTATAATGGGGCCTGGTTCCAAAATACCTTCAGCTATTCCTCCGCAAATACCTCCCCTCTCGAGCTCTTCACTCCTCTACCTCTAACTCCCTCAGGGTCAGTCATTTTTCAAAGAAACAAGCTGGGGGTAGGTCTCTATCTTCAGCTGGGGCCTCCCTCTGGAACAGCCTCCCTGCCACTCTAAAACTTGAGGAGAACTATCTCTGGTTCTGGAAGCACCTCATGACCTTCCTCTTTGCTTCTGCCTTCGCTCCACCTCTCCCCTGCTGATCTGTTCTCTCTTGGCACTGTGCACCTGGCCACCCTCTGTGCTCCGGGCCCAGATACCTGCTCACCCTGCCACCCTCCCGCACTGCCTCCGGGCCACCCCTTGCACTGGGGTCTGTATCTGTACCCATACAGCCCCTCCTTTTCTTCCTGCACTTATCAGACCTACCCTGTCTGCTTTATTAAACTCAGCACTTGCCACTTGCTGGCTGCACTACCATTGTTTGTTGCCTTTATTATTTATTTATGTATTATTATTTATCTGTTTCTCCTTTGCTCTGCACTTTTCCCCTCCCCCTTTCCCATACACGTGCGCACTCTCAATGTCACTGGGCCTAGTAAGATTGTTGTTTTGTTGTCCCCTGTTCCCCTCCCTTGCCTTGTCGCGCTCTGAAACACTTGTGTACGAGCGCAATAGAAATAAAATATCAATATCAATTGTGTTTTCCTTTATTGGAAGGACCCCGGGAGCGATGGGCTCTCTCTTCGTACTCTCTCATCATCCTACAAATCTATTAAGGGATGCTCTATTCTTTAAAGCATACCTGTTGGAGGGACTTGTGCCACCTCTATTTCTTCCTCCTCTTCATCTTCCCACTTTTCTTCCTCTCCCTCTACCTCTTCTAGCTCTTCATTGCGGATGCCTTCACTCACATACACTCCTCTTTCAATCTCATTTATTAGGATTCTGCTGACGTTGCCGGCAACTCCTCTCACGCTCTCTTCTCTTTCTCGGTCACTCTTCTACTAATGCTGACATTAACCTCCCTTCGGTAATCTTCTCTTCTTTTTTTTCTGCTCCTCTCTCTTGAAGGCCATCACATTGTCACTGCCACTTTTCTCTCAGCTATTTTAAATAATATCTGTCCTCCTACCCATTTGTCTGGTACCATTGCTACTTCTTGTTCTCCTCCCTTTATGCTTGCTTCTAAGCTGTGTCACTTATTGTGTTCTACTCGCTCTGCTAAGGTCCCTTTTGCGCCACCTTTCTTTTCCTTTTCTTTCTTACCTTATGCCTATGGGGGCACATGTTTGGTGCTACTGTACCCTGCAGCAGCTTCCAATGGATATAATCCTGACATGGTCAAGAATGGTGGAGGGGGAGGAGGCGCTGTGGGCTTCACATGCCCTTCATCATCTCTTCTACTTGTACTTTCTTTTTTGACCTGCACCTCCTCCTTTCCATAAGTAGAGCATGCTTAGTCTGCTCTGTAATTTCTTTACCTTATATGTTGCATTTAACTATGTGTGCATATGTTGCAGCAAATGCTTAGAATGTGTCCCTTCTTGGGGCCATGGCTGGACCATTTTGCCAGACGTGTCTTTGACCCACTGTACGTGGTATTTCAAAATCTTTTGTTTATATTGGAGAAGCAACTTACACAAATAAACAATGGGTGTGTCCGCCATTATAACAATAAAGATTCCACTCACCAATAAATTCAACAATCTCAATCTACTCCATACTTGCCGCCCAACAATCCTAACTGATACTCTATCAACACACAAAAATACCTTTATCGTCCTATTTTATACCAAAACAACTTCAACAAAATCAACAACAATACATCTTTTTTACACAGCGGTCTTCCCTCTATATGGGGCATCTCCTCTTAATCTTACTGCCCCCGAAAGTAGGCTGGGCTTTATGCTCTGCCGTGTGGCCTTCCCCCAACAACTGTTAGAAGTATCTTTTATGCTCTCTCTTTAATACTCATTACAACTTAAACAAGACAACAATGCATTACCCTCCACCACAGGTATTTTCGTGCACAGATATACTCACACCTTTCCCTCCCCCACAGGTATTGTCATGCATGGATATACTCACACCTTGCGATCCCTGAGGTCCGCCGACCTTGAGTCTCCTCTATCTGCCTGCTTCCGCCCTCTGCGCCCAGTGTGCCGCCTGGGAGAGGCTGAAACTGGGCTCCTGCCAACCTCATCTTAGGTGCAAACTCAAACTACTCCTTGCAGGTGGACTCTGCTGTCCGGGGGAGCAAACGGCGAGGAGTCCTCGACCCTCCACCTGACACTGGGTATCTCAGCAGTGCCTCCAAATGTTCAAATAGACCCAAAGCTACCAATAAAAAGAAAGATACTCAATAATGGAGTAACTCCAAGTGCACGAGAAAACCCAGCCTTATTCCAAAACAAACAGCCACTGGGAGAGTGTTCAAAGGACAATCTCAAAATGGTGTTACAAACAACAGTTTTTAACTGGAAAATGTCACAATTGACGTTATTGTTAATACAATCACAACAAACTTATATTCTCATACTTTATTGGATGATAGAGTATAGGATATAGATTTATCTATAAGTGACCTCCATATAATTGATTGTTCTACAACTCATAAGCACTCCTAGGGTAAACCCTCTACAGATAATACATTTGAATACAATATGCCATTGGCTGGCATTCTACTGCTAGTTGATAAGAGAAACAGACTTTGATTGGTCGGTTGTTTTCTCATCCAAGCTCGAACACTTGGCACGGTACCAAGTTACGTGATGGGCAAGGAGAGATGGGTGATCCGGTTTAAAGAATGTAGTCACCTCTGTTCCTAGGCATGAGGTGTTAGCTACCAGCTTTGTTTGTAGCCTTGGCTGTCGTCTCTGTGTCTGGATGTGCTAAGGGAGTGTCAGGTGCACTATCTAATTGGGTCGGAAGGAATGGTCATTGTTGGGATCACGTGGTTGCAGACAACTGTTCGGAGCTCAAATTCATCTATCTATTGGATTTTCTGCTATTCTAACGTGTGTGTTCTTTCCTTCGGCAGCCACTTGGGGCACTGTATATTCATTCATTATGGGGTGAAGTGGCATGGTAGCCACTTGTTCAAGGGTATGTGTATTTCTCACTGCTACCAATTGAAACTAATTAACTGTAATAATTGTAGCTGTATGCCCTGAGAAACGTTATATGGTGTGGTTTCAGCTTGCTAAGCAGAATTCACCCGCAGCACATTGACCTTGGTGTCTGGGGCTCGTCTGAGCATTGTGAGGCCTGAGAACATGTTTCAAGTGATTTTTATGTTAGGCTGCAGTATTTTGGAATTGAGGTCTAGCAGAGTTTGCTCTAAGCAATGGAGGCACTTCTGTTCGTTCGCTGCCATGCTGTTTTCTTTGTGTCTTGCATATTAGCGATCTTCATGTGGTTCGCACATTAGTGTTCTTCATGTCTTTGTGCAAGTGTTCTTCATGTCTTTGTGCAAGTGTTCTTCATGTATACGTTTGATTTTTCCCTGCCTGTCCATGCAGCAAAATGCAATCTACCTGTCGCCCTGCTTAAGTCGCACAATCTATTCTACACCCAATGATAACTATGTGGCTCTTAGTGTTTTACTAACTGTTTACAGACCAGTTCTGAGCTTGTATCTTCGTGTATACTCAGGAATGGGTGGGGGCGTGATCCTACCTAGTGCAACTCTCATCTCCATTATTACAGTGACATGACATGGCATAACATGTCTCTGGTCTATTCTTGTTCCAGTCATTACTCTTTTGCTTCTTATAGGAATACTTTTCCTCTTTTAGCATTGATTGCTTTCTATTGAGCATTGTGGTAGAGACATTCCTTTATTCTATTACGAGAGAAGGGAGGGATTTGGTGGATAAGGTCAATAGACGCCATGTTTGGGATCCCCTGAAATGGTGTAGCGATGGGAAGAATGTTCATTGTGTGTGCACTTTCTTTGTCGAAAGTAGGGCTGTTTGAACATTTGTCTGATCTTCACAGCTGAGTAACATCCTCTCTCTCCATGGCAGGGATCCAAGGACAACTCCCCATCAAGAGAGAAACATCCCCACTCCACCAGTTCACCTCAGGTATGTTGTTATTATTAGGGTATGTTGCTATTATTAGGGTATGTTGTTATTATTAGGGTATGTTGTTATTATTAGGGTATGTTGCTATTATTAGGGTATGTTGTTATTAGTAGGGTATGTTGTTATTATTAGGATATGTTGCTATTATTAGGGTATGTTGTTATTATTAGGGTACTTATTGAGCACGGGCCTAGGTTTCAGAAGCAACAGAGCACCTTACAAGTCATAGGGAAAAGTACACAGTCAGGAAAGCAGAGATACAGGGAGCTAAACATGGGGCTGGAGGAGGGTGGGCAATTTGGCAGCAAGGGATCTACAATCAACCAGCGGAGGAAACATCGGGGGGGATTGCTCAGTATCAGGTTAGGGGGAGTGTGAAGGGTGTGGGGACCTGGGTGTTAGGGTGGAGCCATTCTTTGAAGAGGAGGATCTTGCGGTTCTTTATGAAATGTAGATGTGAAGGGGCGAATCTCATGTTGGCAGGGAGGAGTTCCAGAGCCTGGGCGCATTGACAGAGAAGGCCTGTCTTCTGTTTTTTCCTTCTTGTGCCGGTGGAGTTCAAGTCTGCACATGTCTTTACTTCTGGTGGATTGTAGGCTTCTGGAGATCCTCAGCCTCTCAGAGAGGTAACTTGGGGACTGTTTGTGATGCCTTCTCCTCCCAAGATCCCCCATGGCAGAGTTTGTATTTTGAAACTAGCCAGGTCATAGTTCAAGGGGTCAGGACAAGACCACTGTCCATAAGGCACTGTGAGGTGAACAAGTGCATCATGGCGCACCAAAAATATATCAGGGTTGTGAGCTGAAAGTGGGAATTGGGAGAGTTGAAATGAAATGTATCTGGGGTTTGGCAGGGATTTTTTTAAGTCATGAGAGGGTTACATTAACGGGCCCCCAGCTTCAAAAGGGTGACTGATGTTCTCACATGCCCGGTCCCAAATATTGAAACTCCACTCGAGCTGCTGTGCCCCCGGTAGTTTTAAAAAGTGCAGTATCTACTGCAGCACCACTGGGGAAGAGAGGTAGGAGACAAAATACCAAAATCAGACAATGCAACTGACTTCTCTTCTAACATATGTAAGGAGAAAAGGGATCTGGTTAGCCTCAGCTGTCTCCTCACCCTTGCCTCTCAGTACCTGCACACCTTTGCTTAGTGCTTGAAATCCTTTTTTCTCGGAGCTTTCTTACTCTTCTTTTATGGATAATATGTTGGATCTCTAGTAAGTATCCCATTGATATGACTGAGGAACTTCCCAAACTCAAGATCATAGCCCCTTAGTTGTCATTGTTGAATTTCTTCATTTGGAATTTTCCTGGTTTCAGTTTTTTTTCTTAAATAGATCTTTAACAAAAAAAAAAAGAAGTGCCCACTTTTCTTGGACCTTAAAGGATCTGAACTTTCCTAAATATTTCCAGTTTATCCTAGTTAGTTAGTTAGTTATTATGCGCTCCATAGAACCCGAAGGCTTAAGGGCGCAACAAACACAACAATTCACAACAACCGATATAGCAAGCAAGAATTCTACATGGGAGAAAAAAGAAAAAAAGGAGGGCAAATGTTCTTATTTAAATAACAATGTCTTAATCTTTTGCCTGAAGATTGCCGTAGAATTAATATCTCTCTCTATCCTCCCCTCCGGCCTGACTCACTCTGCAGGGCACACTCTGGATGTTCTGATCTCTAGAGACCTTCCCCTTTCTAGCCCTCTCACCACTCCTTTCTCCTGGAGTGATCACTTTCTCCTTTCCTCCCAGCTCACTCTCTCCACCCCCCAGGCCAAGCCAACTCCAGCACTGCCACTTACCTTAAAGGTTCTCCGACCCACAAAGCGTGTGTCAGTTGAGCCTTTTGTCGCCACTTTCTCACCCCTTTGGCTGACTCACACCCTGACACAGCCCTTTCTATGCTCCACTCTGCTATATCTGATACACTTGATGTTCTTGCCCCTATCATGAGAATCCGCTTGAAGCCCAAAGCTAAGTGCAACTCCTGGTACGACTCAGACCTCGTCACCCTTAAACGCAAGTGCAGGGTGGCTGAGAGGAAATGGCGTGCTTCCTGTACATCCTCTGACAAACTGGCCTGCTGTCTGCTCCAAAGGCAATACTGGCTCTCTGTCCTTAACAAGAAGAGAGCCCTCATCCAAGCCTGCATCTCTGAGGCATAAAACAACTCGGCCGAACTCTTTAAAAACTACAAGGAGCTGGCCAATCCTGCTGCAGTCTCTACCTCTCCTGTACCCTCACTGGCACTCTGCACGACCATGGCTTCTCATTTCATCTCTAAAACTTAGGACATGTCCTCTCTCTCTTCCTCCCTCTCCTCCCTCTTCTCCTCGGGCCCTTCTGTGGCCACCTCTCCTCCCTCCTTCTCTGCCTTTTCCCTGTTCTCCTCAGACGAGGTTTCTAGACAAGTCTGATCTATGAAAGTCTCATCAAAACAGGTTCTCCCCTGTTCCTCTAAAACCATCAAAGACCACATTGACACCCTGGCTCCTGCTTTGGCTGATTTCTGCAACTACTCCTTCACCACTGGAGTCTTCCGTTCCACTCTGAAGCATTGCCTTGTGCACCCTCTTCTTAAGAAACCCTCTGCTGAACCCTCCTGCCCTGCTAACTACCGCCCAAACTCCATCACTCCTTTCCTGGGCAAACCCCTGGAAAAGCTGGCCATCTCCCAGCTTAATCTTCACACTGAATTGGTTGGTTGTCTCCATGACCATTAGTCTGGCTTCAGAGCTGCCAGAAGCACGGAAACTGCTCTCCTGAACATCCGTGAAGGCCTGCTCTCCAACCCTGACTCCAATACCCCTTGTATCCTCATCTTACTTGATCTCTCTTCTGCATTTGACACGGTCAACCATGCCATCCTGCTCAACCATCTCTGTGATAACCTGGGTATAACCGATCAGCCCATTGCTTGGGTGACATCTTTCCTCTCTGATCGATCCTACCAGGTCCAACTTGGGTGCTTCCTCTCCTCTATCTCTATCTCTACCTGTGGTGTTCCCCAGGGGTCTAACCCCTCTCCCTGGCTGTTCAACCAATACTTGGCACTTCTTGCCCACCTCATTGCTGCTCTCTGCCCCAACTTTCAGTGCTATGCGGACGACACTCAGCTCCCTTCCGCCACCTCTTCTCCTCTCATCTCTGACTGTCTGTCCGCTATCCAGTAGTGGTGTGCTGCCAACGATCTCTGCCTCAATGTCAGTAAGACTGAGATTTTCCTCATCGGTCTACCTGCTCCCTCCTTTCCTGTCGCTCTCTGGCCGGCCTCTCTTGACCCTCTTCCTTCTCCCACCTGTGAGGCTACAAACCTTGGGGTCATCTTCGACTCCCCTCTCTCCTTCTCTCCTCACATCTCTGACATCTTTTTTTAAACTTTTATTTATTCAGCTCGGTAACACAGATACAGGTGAGTAGACATAAAGCATACAAGATTAAAGTCGGTCAGGTAGTATGAGTACACACAGTTTGTATAAACAAAGTATCAAGAGGAAAAAAAGGGGGGGTCGATACATACACATGTGAGGACCTATGGGGGGTCGGACCATACACAAATGAGGGAAAATAAAGAAAAGGGATCACAAGGTCAGCATGGGGGTGGGCTAGGTGAGGGGGGGAGGAGATACGGAATCCGAATCAGAGTCAGTGGCAGACATAAATAAGCGAAACTGCAGCCAGATATCTCTGGGCCTGGAACGGGTGGGTTGTTGTATCGCCCAGGCTTCCTCCGTGTCGGAGGCCCACGTCACTGCCCTGAGCCATTGTGCGTGGGTAGGGATGGAAGGCCTAAGCCAGCAAAGCAGAATTGTGCGCACAGCAAGTAGCATGCAGAGGCCGGCAAGTTTTCTGGAGTCACGGTGGAGGTCGGGGAAGTCATGGAACAAACATGTCATTGGGGATGGGGAAATGTGGAATTCAAGGATAGAGGACATAGTAGAGCACACTGAGGTCCAGAATTGAGCAAGTCAGGGGCAAGACCACAACATGTGGAGATAGTCAGCATTCTCACATGCATATCTAGGGCACCTGGGGGAGGAGTCGTTAAAAATATGATGTAGTCTGGCCGGAGTGTAGTGGTACCTGTGGAGCACCTTGAATTGAATTAATTTAAATCGGGAGTTGAAGGAGACATCCCGGGTGCGTGCGCACATATGAGCCCAGCGCTCATCAGTCACCTCAAGTCCAAGATCGATCTCCCACGAGCGCCGTAGTTTGGAAAATGTGGGGGGCAATCTGGATTGAAGAAGGGTGTATAATCTCGAGATTTTGCCCCTCAAGGGGGCGGGAGAGGTTAGTTCAGTAATTGCAGGTTCGTCGGGAGGCAGCGCTGGGAAGCATGTGTACTTGTGCTTGAGTACTCTACGGAGTGAGGAATATTGAAGCCAGACAGAAGGTCTCTGCCTGAGAGAAGCCGATCTCTGACATCTTTAAGAAGTCACACTACCAGTTGCACCTCCTCAGAGGTATTCTTCCTTTCCTCTCTTTTCCCTAGAAGCTCATTGTCTCCAGAGCTCTGGTTCTCTCTAGGCTGGACTACTGCAACAGCCTCTTTCTAAATCTGCCTGCTTCTACTCTCTGCCCTCTTCAACTCATCCAGAACAGGATTGCAAGACTTGTCCTTGGCCTCAAGCCCAGGGATTGTATCTCTCAGGACTGAAATTGCTGCACTGGCACCAAGTGGCTGCTTAGATTAAGTTCAAAACCCTCTGCATTGTCCACAAGGACTTCTGGGGCATGGGGCCTCAATACCTCCAATTCTCTAAATATCTTCCTTCTCGAGCTCTTCGCTCTTCCGCCTCCAACTCCCTCAGGGTCAGTCGCTTCTCTAAGCAACGAGTTGGTGGTAGACCTTTCTTCGTCTGGGTCCTCCCTCCGGAACAGCATCCCTGCCTCCCTGAAACTTGAGGAGAACCTCAAGACCTTCCTCTTTGCTTCTGCTTTCTCTCCTCCTCTCCCCTGCTGAACTCCCGATTGAAACTGCAACCCCTGCCCTTGGGGGCTGTTTCTGTATCCCTACAGTCCCCACCAGCTCTTGACACTTGATGTCTGCACTTACTCCTGTACTTGCCACTAGTTGGCTGCACATTTACCTATTGTTTTATTTATTCTTTACTGTTGATCCTATGTATTGCACTGTCCCCTCCCCCCCGCACTTACCCTCTCCCCCCTCCCGTGCACTTGCACAATCTCAATGTCACCTGGCCTAGTAAGATCGTTGTTTTTGTCTTCCCTCTGTTTGCCCTCCCTTGTCTCGTCGCGCCTTATAACACTTGTGTATAGGCACGTTATAAATGCCATATCATATCATGCATTAGGTGCCGCCAAAAAAAAAACACTTTTCATAACCTGAGTGAGATTGCACATTGAACAGTTAGATCTCAATGCCCTAACCTTAGATTAAGGCGTCAGAGCCTCTGCTAGGTATGAAGGGCCTGTGCCCTTGACACAACTGTGTGTTCAGTCTAAACTGAATCCTTGCTTCAATCGGTAATCAGTGCAGGTTATGTAGGGGAGGAGTGGTCCAAAAGACCCCCCTTGCCTACATCTCCACCCCAGGTGAGGGCCATGGCTCATCGGGCGTCCCCTCATTACCACCCGGGCCCAGGTGGTGGATGGCTCACCTGCTGAAGACATTGCCCACACGTAATAAATTTAGCTAGGCCTCAGAAACCATTTTGTCTAATAAAGATGGTGTGAGCGTAGCGCACTGTAGCGCGGCCCCCACCGTCGGAGAGTTTCAATTATCCCTGTCGCCGCAGCACCCTGGCAGATCCGCTGTGAGCACGTTCCCACGAACAGGACGGACATGAGCTAGCATAAGATACTAACACTGTAACATTTCACCGTCCGCAGTGTATCACTGCTCCCAGAATGACCCGGTCAGCGAGGCCTGGGTGATGGGAAGATCTGTAGAAGGGTCATCCGATGAAAGCAGAAAGGTACCCAAATATGAATGTCAAAAACCACTTTTAATACGTGTATCCTTTCTATACAACCACTTTTACTAAAGAAACCTGTAAAATTGTGTAATTATTGTACATGACACCAGCCATGAAGGACCCACACCCCTGCAGGGGTGTGCAAATGATAAAAGCATTCCGGGGGAGTATTCTTTATGTGTATTATTGAAAACCGCACACCCCGCGGTCCCGCGCCATAACTGAACTAATGCTGCTAGAGTACACAAGAAAACGAATGTAACCATGCAGGGGGCTCATGTGAAGGGTGTGCGAGAATGCACTCGTCACGCGTGTATGTCTAAGCCCCTTATATGCCACCACCGTCACATACGGTGGCGGGTCATTTTCTATGTACTCCACCAACCTCAATACTACCTCACTTACTGCAAATGTATATGCATATAGCTAAATACTGTAGTTGTTGAAACATAGTGTACGAATAAGGTGCTCAAGACTGGATATAATTGAAACGCCTCCAGCGAAGTGAAATGTATGTTTTCAAGTAATTCAAACAAATATTATAAAGTGTTCTAATGATTGTGATGTTTTCGCCTCCAAAAACCGGCAACACGCGAGGAAGATACCTTTGTAAATATGTGCAAGGCCATTTCCCCTCCCACCCTGCGGAGACTGCCAAACATGAGAGCAGAGGCCCGCGCCGCGCTGCCCCACCTCCCCCAACTAGACTGGAGCCGCTTCAAAGATGTGTAGCCCCCTCTGCAGCACCCAAGGCCACGGGCCGCCACCTGCATTATTTACAGCACAGCAGTAAACCTCTGCCTGAACCCACACTTCCAAAGGCGCCCCTTCGTAAACCCCACAACCCACCAGATCATCTTAGACTTATGGCCCTGTGCAATCAGGACACCCAACACTGTGGCAACACACAGCGGCACATTTATAACCACATCTAACGAGACAGGGAAGCTTGTACCGTCCGTCCCATGCCCTGAAGCTTAGCCCCTCAACCTATGGCTCCGGTCAACAGGACACTGGTAACCATGCCCTGACGAATGACCAATAGACCCCTCACAAGGTGCATTCCTCCTGTGTTGCATTAACCTGTAGAATAACCTATTGGAAGATTTACTAAAGAAGATAATATTGCAATGACTGAATGACTGCGGTGTGCATGGCCTAGGGCAAATAAGTCAGGAAAAGACATTCATCTCTGACACTGGCCGCGATGGCACAACAACACCGCCCGGATGAACTCTGCCAACCTGCCAGGCCCAGCCCAACCCACGAGGCTGACCAGTGACGTTCTCCAGCCACGGCCAACCACATCGCAGCAGCACTTATAGTTAGTCATCGCCACCCAATCCCATTGAACTTGTGCCCCCTATAGTATGTAGGTTCTGATGACGTTTTTTGTAATATACGCCTGTCTTTGCTATTGTCAGACAGAGCGCTCTCGGAGTTTGCAGAGTTCTTTGCATACCATATTCTGATTGATAAACTCCCATTTAAGCTCACCCGCACTCTGACTTGGCCTTATTCCCGACTTGGGAGAGTCCTTCATTGTCTCTCATTGCGGGGAGGATCGTGCTGGCTGGGGACGCTTGCCTTCAGTGGTGACCCCGAAAACGTGATTATTACTATTATTTTTTCCCGATCTAACATTACCGTCCCCTTTTGGCACGAGAATCTCCGGTCGAAAAGGGATACGCACGGTGAGCCGGCTCCGGGAGGCTGGCCGCCAACGGCGACCGGTACACTAAGAAGTGCGCACTCAAAAGAGAGAGGGTACGGGATCCCAGTTGAAAAATCCCCTTTGAGTACCGCTCGCCGGAGCCGGGGCTGACTGTTGAGCTGACGGCAACACTGCCTGGACGGACCCAGTTTCGGAGACTATCGGTTCAAGACGGGCACGTGAGTATTGAGTGCGAGCGATTGTAAAGGGAGTGGGGGAAGAAGTGTAGGACAGGGAACGAAGAGGGGGTACGCAGATCTACTAAGGATCATCCTAAAATTTCCTTGCTTTTTCTTTGCATATGGCCATTAGGATTAAGAGGTGAATAAGAGATAAAAGTGACGGGAACCTAGCTCCGAAAGGGGGTGGAAGGCGGTGCCGCATAGTGCTATCTTGACTAGTACTGGGAATATATGAAGAAGTAGAATATAAGATAAAAGTGTCCAGCAAAAGGGGGCACTGAGAATATATTAGTGACCGCTATTACTTCTTTCTTTTCTTTTCTTTAGGGTTAGGGGGAAAATAAAAGTGAGATTAGTACAAAACTTAGGGAGAAAGTAAGAGAGAGAGAGTCCTACCAGAAGAGGGAAGAGCAGACCAATATATATATATATGCGCATCCATATATCCGAATAAGACGGACAGGGACAGCCGGCTAGGGAGGAAAGGGAGGGCAACTTGAATTGTGAATAGAGTGTTACCGGGAGGTGTGTGCACCTCGTATGTGTCAGACGACAATTTGATGTTGTAAGTGTGTAAAATGGCTATAAATGTATAGAAATCGAATGGTCATGGTAAGTGTGACCGGATAGAACTTTTTTGAAGAGAAAAACGACAAGGTGGAGTGAGTGTGTACCTATTTGATTTCCGGGTTAATGTTGTCGAAATAATTGATGGTTTGCTCTTGTATGTGCCCCCAAAGAGAATAGAATAGAGACTGTGTACAGCCAGTTTTGTATTGCGCAGGCAGGGGGCAGAGCACAAAGGAGCCCATTATTGAATGTGAAGTAAAAGATGAAACCCATATTGGTAAGAGGTTTACATTGTAATTGTGGACACACAGAGAGAAACAAGTACTAGGAAAATACAAAGATGGGGGCCGAAACACCCTTATCACATATTTGTAAGAACCTACCAGGCTACGCGGAGCGAATTAAGAAATATCATGACCAATGGATAACCGAGTTGAAGGGAGAGGGGTTACCCCAGATATGGCCCGAGGGAGGGTCATTTGATAAAAGTGTTCTGGATATGGTGGCCACATGCATTTGTTTGAAGTACAAGGGGAAGCAGTTGCAAAATAGGAGAGAAGTATTAAATCTCTGGAGGTTATTTGAAGAGATACCACCGCCTAAAGCACCAGCAATAAATCCTGACCTACCATCCACCACAGACAATCCACTGATGATACAGAAAGATGCTAAAGAATTGTCAAATGTAGAGCCACCAATAGAGGTAATAAGTTTGTACCCGATACTAAACAAGCCTGTGCCCGCAGAAGGGTACAGTGACCCCACTTACGTGCCTCCCCCGACAACTACTACACCCCGCTGGCCCACGGCACCCCCGCCATATGAAAGTACAAGGGAGCGAGCCCAGGCAAGTACACAAAGGGTGGACATAGAGAAGCTCACAGATGATTTACAATCAAGACTCTCAATAGCAAAAGATGAGCTCTCAAGGATAAAAGACATATGTGAACAAACAGCACTTAATGCAGCTAGATCAGGGCGCACGTCTAGAGCGCCAGGTGAGAATAGAAAACTTGAAGACGGGTGGAAAAAAGGCAAGATACTGTTCAGAATTGAAGAAGAACCGACACGAATAATCGAAGTAGGGACACGAGAGGGAGATATTGATAATGAAGAAAGGCCTATGGGGGACAGAGAGGAATTACTATGTGATATAAGGGACGATTTAGAAGAAAGCGACAGGTTGAGCATGGCAATGGGAGGGGGAAGCGAAGGGGGGGATGGTACATGTTCAATGAGAACACTGGATGATGAGTGGACGGGGCGATTAAGGAACAGGGTGGGGAAAATGGCATCACTGGGGACCTCAGCAGCCAAAACGGGTCCAGATGCAACGACAAAAGGAAGGCTACAGCTCCCATTGATACATAGGGGAGGAGGGAGGCCGAATTATATCCCATGGGCTCAGATGGATAAAGCCAATTTATTAAAGCTATTGCCCCCGTTATCAGGAGGGGCAAGTAAGTGGATATACGCCTTTGAGAAGCACACTGCCGGGGTACCCCTAGCAATAGGAGATGTGAAGAGCTTGCTTGTATCGGCAGTGGGGGATCAGGCTGAGAGAGTATGGGTCAAGGCCGGTTTCCCGGGAGTAACATTAGACTGTGACCGCCATGACGTAGCCTCCTTTAACACAGTGCGTGCAAGGGTGTGGGATGCCTTGCGAGAAACGTTTCCAGACACGCCAGACTTACAGTCAGTAATGCAGTGTACAATGAATGATGGGGAGGAGGCTATGGATTACATTTTTCGGGTCCAAGAGATGTGGAGAGCAGAAACGGGCACGCCCTGGTATCAATCGACATCTTTATTTTATTTCATTATAAAAAGAGGGCTCCCCAAAGAAGTGCAAAAGGCGCTCGACAAGATAGCTGGTATTGAAGCGAAGGGATGGCCTGAAATTCAGCGTATAATAGTACACCATTGTAAGAGAATAAAGGAAAGGGAGAAGGAGGTGGCACAGAAGAGATTGGCAGACGAAGCAAAACTAGTGCAGACAAAGTTGGTGAAGGTCGCAGCGGCTGTAGCCGCACTCCCCCACAGCAGGGAGGGAGACGAGGAGGAGGAGGGGCTGATAGCAATACAAGGAAGGGTGGCAACTAATTGGGTTGGAGCAGGACAGCGGCAGTGGAATGAGCAGGAGCAAGGCGGAGGTCTGCAGTGGCAAGAGTGGACCCCTCGAGGGGGACGAGGTGGGTACAGGGGCCGAAGAGGAGGTGGACCGGGGTACGGAGGAATGGGAGGAAATGGATGGCAGGGCCCTAGAGGTGCACAAGGGAGTTGCTGGAACTGCGGAAGATGGGGGCATTACTCTAGGGAGTGCAGAGCCAGACCCAACAACGGGTTCCAAGAGGTAGAACAATATGGCCACCCCCACCCGGGGAGCCCATATGGCCTTCCAATGGGACAACAACAACTGAGAAACCCAGGCAAGGGAATAATGAGCAGCAACAGGGGCACCAGTATAGAACACAGAACCACCCACAAAATAATGACAATATGCAGTACACGCCAGGCAACCCTTTCGCGATAACAGCAAACGGGGCCCCCGCACCTGCACCCTACAACGGCATGTCAGTGGTTTCAGGAAATGTCTTTAATCAGGGGGGGGCGATGAGACACCCCGCATAGGACAGCCCACAGAGAACACTTGCGTGTCCAGTTCTATCTACAACCTACAATGCAGCAGAGGAACCATTGGTAGGGGCGCAGATAGGAGACAAGCAGTTCATATTCATGGTTGATTCGGGAGCGGAGAAATCATGTATCCGGGAGGGCCGGTTCCCGTTATCTAACAGGAAGTTAGAGACGCAGGGGTTCTCTGGGGCTGTAATTGAAGTTCCTTACACAGAAGCATTGGATGTAACAGTGGGGGGTAAAACTGTAAAGACACCCTTACTGTATTATGAACACTCACCAATAAATTTATTAGGGAGGGATCTCCTGAGTAAACTTAACATGACCATATCATTTACCGAGAGAGGAATAGTGTGTTCTACACCCGGGATATGCCCCTTGCGTGCAATGTTGGTAGTGCAAGCCTACACAACCACACAAGAAGTACGAGGGTTGCCGGAAAATGAGGAAATGTTTATTGAAGGGCTAAAGACATTGGCCCTCATAATTCCAGAGCTAAGAAGAATTGACTGGAGGATTCCAGCGGAGTTCCTCTTCCGCCCCATAGTGTGCCCCGACACAGCACCAGGATCAGTGGTATCATTAGACTTGCACGCTGTACAGGTATCAGCGAAAAGGATCGCTGTGATTGGAGTGGATAGGGAAGGATGTGAGTGGCGTACAGTGCTGTGTACAAATGCCAACATCGCCCTAAGAGAGTTAACAGATGAGGATCTCTTTTCAGACACGGAAGGGGATGGTGAAATAGTAATGGAAATAGCGATGCCCTGTGACATTTTGATTCAAGCCAGGGAAACCCCCGTCCAATTGATGGCAGTGGTAGGAGCACCGCCGTCATTTTTTGATGACGACATGAGGCTCGTACCAAATAATTTATGGACAACAGGCCCCCATGATGTAGGGCTGTTGCATGGAGTACAACCTGTGGTAATAAAGCTAAAGCAAGGAGCAATTTTACCCCGAGTGAAACAGTATCCATTGTCCCGTGAGGCTGAAGAAGGGATAAAAGAGACAGTAAATGCACTACTAGCACAAGGGATAATAGTGCCTTCAACCTCCCCATGTAACACATGTATTTATCCAATCAAAAAAGCAAAAGGAGGGTCTTGGAGGATGATACAGGACTTACGCCCCCTAAATGATGTAATTCAGAAAGAGTTCCCTTTGGTCCCGAACCCTGCATCAATATTATGCAGCATCCCGAAACTGGCATCACACTTCACAGTAGTAGACTTGAAAAACGCATTTTTCTCAATACCCCTGGCTGAAGAGAGTAGATACCTGACAGCATTCACACTGGGGGGAAAAAGATATGAACACTGCAGACTACCACAGGGATACTGTGAGAGCCCGAGCATATTCAACCGCATATTGCATGAAGACTTGGGAAACCTATCAGTTGTGAGTACAATCATTCAGTACGTAGACGATTTACTAGTGTGTGCACAAGATGAAGAAACATGTAGAAAGGATTCAACAACGCTCCTGACTCTATTGGCCAATAAGGGGTACAAGGTAGACAAGGAAAAGCTACAGTACTGTCTGACAGAGGTCTTATACTTGGGACAGCTGATATCAAAATATGGAAAAAGAATAATCCCCGACAGGGTAGAAGCAATAAGATCAGTAGCAGAACCCACAACAGTGAAAGAGATGCAGAAATTCTTGGGAATGTGCAACTATTGCCGAGCATGGATATTAGATTATGCAGCATACACGAGACCCCTACTACAAGCACTCAAAGAAGCACAACAGGAAAATAAAAAGATCGAATGGTCAGAAGAAATGAGCACGTCATTAAAATCATTAAAAAGGTTAATTTCAAGCGCTCCAGTGCTAACCAACCCTGATTATGGACGCAAATTTTACCTATTCTCACACTGCAAGGGAACACTCATGACAGCTGTTCTGACACAAAAGACGTCCCTAGGACACAAGCCTTTGGCTTACTATAGTGGTACTTTGGATGCCGTAATGCAAGGCCATTTCGCGTGCGAGCAATCACTCGCTGCAGCCGCGTTCGCGATTGAGAAAAGTGCCACAATAGTAATGGGTTGCCCTGTAACATTGTTTGTGGAACATTCATTATTTGCAATACTTGAGAGGTCAAAAAGTACACTGACAACACAGCGGGCAACAGCTTATGAAATCATATTGTCCAGCACCAACATCCATGTGGTGAGATGCAAAACAGTAAACCCCGCGACATTCATTACAGAAGCATGCACACTAGAGGACATGCAGGACCACGATTGCGCAACCTACACAGGAGAAAGAGGGGAGGACACAGTGGTGTGTGAGAACGCTCTGAGCGAGGGGGAAGTGTACTTCGTGGATGGGTCTGCATCGATTGATGTGGACACGGGAGAAAAGCATGTTGGTATGGCAGTGGTGAGGTTAGAAGACGGTGAGTATGAAACATTAGTACAGTACCGCCTCCCATCACATTACTCCCATCACATTACTTAGCAGCAGAACTGATTGCGCTCATAGAAGCACTACATGCAGCAAAGGGTTGCGCAGTGACAATATAAACAGACTCAGCTTACATGACGACGACAGTACATGGAGGTCTAGCGAGATGGGGGCGGAGGGGATTTCGACGGGCAGACGGAACACCAGCACAGCATGCAGAATTGTTGAAAGAGTTAATTGAGGCCCTACAAAACCCTACTGCAGTAGCAATAGTTAAGTGCCGAGCACATACATCCAACACAGACGTTGTGTCTTTGGGGAACGCGGCAGCGGACGCTGCCGCCAAGGAGGCTTCCTATTTTCAGAAATATGAAGCAGGTGAGTACATGCTGCAGCACAAGACAAACGAAGAGCCCCCAGAAGGGTACAACATGATGCCCATATCACAAATACTAGAATTACAGGAAGGAGCTAGTGCAGACGAAAAATTGATGTGGACAAAACAAGGGTGCAGCAAGTCGGGAACAGACTTACTGTGGCGGCAAAATACCTCAGGAAAAGTGGTAATGCCAATCAAGTTACTAGAAATTGCGTTTCAACAATTACACTTCCCTGCACATAATACCAAAGAGCACATTGCAGCAGAAATACAGGAAGAATGGTTTGTGCCCTGTCTCCAGGAGCACGTATCTCGATTAGCAATGGAATGCACAACATGTCAGATCTACGATTCAGGAATGACATTACGCACGCTCCGGGGAACAATTCCTAAACCCATTGGCCCATTCAGAGAGCTGCATATTGATTACGCGGACATGGGGGAAAGGTGTAATGGCGCACGGTACATGATCGTGGTTGTATGCCCATTCTCAAGGTGGGTGGAAGCAGGGCCATGTGCACGACCTGATGTCAAAAGCGCTGCAAAGTTCCTAGTGAGGGAAGTGTTCCCGCGCTGGGGAATTTGTGACGTGATTCGCTCAGACAACGGCACTCACTTTGTGAATGAACTTTTCAAGGAAGTCACTACATTATTGGGAATAAAACATTAATTGTGTTCGATTTATCATCCTCAAAGTAATGGCGTAGTGGAAAAGATGAACGGACTGTTAAAGGGCAGGTTATCAAAACTATGCTTTTCATTGAAGAAGAATTGGATCTACTGTATGCCCCTTGCGCTATTTGAACTGAGAAATCAGCCAAGTAAAGATCACCATTTGTCCCCGCACGAAATCGTGACTGGGAAACGAATGCACACAGCACACTCTCCACTGCGCGAACACTCAGATGCACACAGGAGCGCCGCGATATTGGGAGAAGAATTCACAGACTATTTGAAAAAATTAACAAGGGCAGCGCGCGCAATATCAAAGCAGCTCTCCCCACCCTTCACTAGAGAGGAGGGAAACATAACAGGGTCTGTCACAGAGCCTGAGCAACAGCTATAGCTGATGCCGGGCGAATTAATTTATGTCAGGAGTTTTGTGCGTCGATGGAATGCTCCACGGTTCCACGGCCCATACGAGGTAGTGTTCTGCACGCCCATAGCTGTAAAAGTAAAGGGCTTGAGGTACTGGGTACACTTGACAGATGTACGAAAAGCATATAGTAATGTGCAAGAGGAGGTAGATGAGGAGGCACAGACAACAGCAACCGATGCAACTGAACAGAATGTCTGAATATTAACTTGTGTATGTGCGTCAGCAATGAACGTGAATGGGAAAGTGACTGATAAAGTATACCTGCATTCTCTTTTTATATATTACTGAAAAGAAAAAAAAAAAAAAGATTTTTTTTTTTGGGACTTATATGTAATTAATGAAGTGATCAAATTATGACATGTTTACACCCTTGTCTGTGAATACCCTTCCCTACAACCCTATCCGCTTCCATTACCCGTCAATATATATTGGCACTAATGGTGCCAACAAAAATGTTTACATGCATGCACTTAATGCACTTTTATATCTCAAACAGGAACTACCATGGCATCTAACAGGCAGCCTGCAACGGATAGAATTAGTAGAATGAGAGAATTATTAAATGAGAGATGCAGATATTCGTATGAGTGCGGATTATCTGTGTGCATTACGATGTTTTTTATGCTAATGTTTGGTCTGGTTACATATTGGTTTGTAGCGTTCATCTCTATCGAGATGAACGAGGGGGGAGGGATTAACAGCACTGGGATTAACAACACCACTGGGACCAATGTAACTGCAAGTGTCAATATGAGGGATGGTGATTTTCTGGTATGGGACGGAACTAAACTTGTATGGGGTTATCACACCACACCCTCCAATGCTGTCATATCAGAAAAGAAAGAGCCACAGGGTGGAATGCAAAACAACACAGTGTCTCCACCAGTGATGTACAGGTATAATGCTCGCAGTTTAAATGACCGAAACCCGTCTGCCATATCGTGGTTGTATGATACCCCCACCAGTCAACCTGCCCCCATCTTAAAAAACAACCTGCAAGATAAACTCAGGGACGAAAAGGAGAAGATGCTAGCAGCACACGAAATCCTATATGATGAATGGGCCAAGGGGGGCGGGAATGAGAAAGGGGGGTCTATTTTGTCCCTCGCCCAGGAGGCTGGGAAGTACATGAGGAACAAGATTAACAGACGGAAAAGGGAAACCGGGAGGAGGAAGTATGATGAGTACTATGGGTTAGGATTAGATAAAATGGAAGACCCACGACACCCCCACCAGACAAATAAGTGGTATGCAGATATGAGTGCCACCGCGAAACAAACAACAAATGAGAGCTGTTATGTCTGCTCCCTCATTCCTCATGCTTCAGGTACACCCAAAGTATTGCTACCCAAAGAGTTGCCAATTATAGATGCCCAATGTCTCCTTCATCTCACGTTATGCAGGATTAAGAACACCTTCCAGGCACATGAAGTTACTTTTAAAATGCTGCAGAACGAGAAAACTTGCTACCCAAAAACGGCAGGGGTGGTATGTCTGGAGGAACCATTTTTTGTAATACAAGGGACACTTTTTTCAGACAACAAGTGGAAGGATGAAGAAGTAATGTGTAAAGCTGAAGCACTGAGAGGTGTGGCACCAGAGAAACTGCAGTGGATAGAAGAAACATGCACACCAGTATGGAAGGAACACATTTCAAAACTAACTTGGGTAACCGCCATTGAAAAACCCTTCAAACTACAGAGCGAAATAGACTATGAACTATGTTTCAAAGGAGAGGGGAACACCTCCATGGGAACAAACAAGAACTGTAACAAGACCCTCACCATCCCAGATCTGAGAAAAGGGACAGCGGCCCTAATGGACACGCACTGGGTATGCGGCAATCAGGCATACCTGCACCTTCCCCCGTCATGGAGTGGCAGCTGCTCAATGGCCACTCTGCACTCAGCCCTAATGGTAATACCAGAAAGCCACATCGATGGAAGCAAAAGGACGCAGGAACGCATACAACAGAGTGCAGCCCAGCCGACTGCGGAGTCACAAATGTATGTCCTGTCTTCCGGAAACAAGGGAGAGGTGCTGACCCGTAACAGACGAGCATCAAACTACATATCAAAGGCATCATCAGAACTGTTGGCTCAGATCCCAGACAGATATCGATTATTCAGCTCAGCAGAAACATTCTTTGCCTCACTCATCTCAGGTGTCCAAGCAAGGGCAAACGCAAAATGGCTCCAGATAACACGTTGGGAACTGATTCAGCTGGCCAATGACACTGAAGAAGGGTTCAACGTAATAAAAGTGGAACTAAGGGCTTTACGGCTGATGACAATGCAAAACAGGTATGTCTTGGACCTGTTGACGGCGATGGATGGAGGTGTTTGCCGAAAAATTGAAAGTGCCTGTTGCACTTTCGTACCTTCCGAAGATGCAGAAAACGGCTCCCTGTCCCATGTGATCGAAGCAGTACACAACCTAGGAGAAAAAATGAAAATGGAAGGTGGAGCAGAAGACAGTACGTGGTTCGATAACATTTTCTCCTGGGTCCCCTCATGGCTTGGAACAACTGTGAAATTTTTGATGCCAGCTGTGGTGTTCCTCCTTTTTATTTTTTGCCTGTGCCAGGTGGGTCTTCGATGTTGTGCTAACGCAGTACCTAATGGTGCAATGATGATGGTGACAATGGGCAACACCCGTGGGACAATGCATAACATGCAGGAAGTGCAGGTACAAACAGGAACAGATAACACACCAAGATATCAGCTGGTGCCTATCTATCACGACAAAGATATCGTAGATAAAGCATGGCACACCACCATTAGAGAGCCCCGTGTACTAGATTGGTACCAAGAGGTGTGGGTAGATCTGGCGGGAGATGGCAGATGTATATACCTGACTTGTACCCCAGATGAATATGCCAGAAGAGGGGAAAGCTTACGGGGGGTGTGTAGAGCATGGATGCCCATAAAAGGCACACCTGCATGGGATGAGGCAGTGATGGACGAAGCAGAATGCAGAAGGCTGGAGGACTTAAAGTATTCGTTACTTAAGTAACGAAAGGGGGGAAATGTAGGGGGGGAGTGGTCCAAAAGACCCCCCTTGCCTACATCTCCACCCCAGGTGAGGGCCATGGCTCATCGGGCGTCCCCTCCTTACCACCCGGGCCCAGGTGGTGGATGGCTCACCTGCTGAAGACATTGCCCACACGTAATAAATTTAGCTAGGCCTCAGAAACCATTTTGTCTAATAAAGATGGTGTGAGCGTAGCGCACTGTAGCGCGGCCCCCACCGTCGGAGAGTTTCAATTATCCCTGTCGCCGCAGCACCCTGGCAGATCCGCTGTGAGCACGTTCCCACGAACAGGACGGACATGAGCTAGCATAAGATACTAACACTGTAACATTTCACCGTCCGCAGTGTATCACTGCTCCCAGAATGACCCGGTCAGCGAGGCCTGGGTGATGGGAAGATCTGTAGAAGGGTCATCCGATGAAAGCAGAAAGGTACCCAAATATGAATGTCAAAAACCACTTTTAATATGTGTATCCTTTCTATGCAACCACTTTTACTAAAGAAACCTGTAAAATTGTGTAATTATTGTACATGACACCAGCCATGAAGGACCCACACCCCTGCAGGGGTGTGCAAATGATAAAAGCATTCCGGGGGAGTATTCTTTATGTGTATTATTGAAAACCGCACACCCCGCGGTCCCGCGCCATAACTGAACTAATGCTGCTAGAGTACACAAGAAAACGAATGTAACCATGCAGGGGGCTCATGTGAAGGGTGTGCGAGAATGCACTCGTCACGCGTGTATGTCTAAGCCTCTTATATGCCACCACCGTCACATACGGTGGCGGGTCATTTTCTATGTACTCCACCAACCTCAATACTACCTCACTTACTGCAAATGTATATGCATATAGCTAAATACTGTAGTTGTTGAAACATAGTGTACGAATAAGGTGCTCAAGACTGGATATAATTGAAACGCCTCCAGCGAAGTGAAATGTATGTTTTCAAGTAATTCAAACAAATATTATAAAGTGTTCTAATGATTGTGATGTTTTCGCCTCGCAAAACCGGCAACACGCGAGGAAGATACCTTTGTAAATATGTGCAAGGCCATTTCCCCTCCCACCCTGCGGAGACTGCCAAACATGAGAGCAGAGGCCCGCGCCGCGCTGCCCCACCTCCCCCAACTAGACTGGAGCCGCTTCAAAGATTTGTAGCCCCCTCTGCAGCACCCAAGGCCACGGGCCGCCACCTGCATTATTTACAGCACAGCAGTAAACCTCTGCCTGAACCCACACTTCCAAAGGCGCCCCTTCGTAAACCCCACAACCCACCAGATCATCTTAGACTTATGGCCCTGTGCAATCAGGACACCCAACACTGTGGCAACACACAGCAGCACATTTATAACCACATCTAACGAGACAGGGAAGCTTGTACCGCCCGTCCTATGCCCTGAAGCTTAGCTCCTCAACCTATGGCTCCGGTCAACAGGACACTGGTAACCATGCCCTGACGAATGACCATTAGACCCCTCACAAGGTGCATTCCTCCTGTGTTGCATTAACCTGTAGAATAACCTATTGGAAGATTTACTAAAGAAGATAATATTGCAATGACTGAATGACTGCGGTGTGCATGGCCTAGGGCAAATAAGTCAGGAAAAGACATTCATCTCTGACACTGGCCACGATGGCACAACAACACCGCCCGGATGAACTCTGCCAACCTGCCAGGCCCAGCCCAACCCACGAGGCTGACCAGTGACGTTCTCCAGCCACGGCCAACCACATCGCAGCAGCACTTATAGTTAGTCATCGCCACCCAATCCCATTGAACTTGTGCCCCCTATAGTATGTAGGTTCTGATGACGTTTTTTGTAATATACGCCTGTCTTTGCTATTGTCAGACAGAGCGCTCTCGGAGTTTGCAGAGTTCTTTGCATGCCATATTCTGATTGATAAACTCCCATTTAAGCTCACCCGCACTCTGTCTTGGCCTTATTCCCGACTTGGGAGAGTCCTTCATTGTCTCTCATTGCGGGGAGGATCGTGCTGGCTGGGGACGCTTGCCTTCAGTGGTGACCCCGAAAACGTGATTATTACTATTATTTTTTCCCGATCTAACATTACCGTCCCCTTTTGGCACGAGAATCTCCGGTCGAAAAGGGATACGCACGGTGAGCCGGCTCCGGGAGGCTGGCCGCCAACGGCGACCGGTACACTAAGAAGTGCGCACTCAAAAGAGAGAGGGTACGGGATCCCAGTTGAAAAATCCCCTTTGAGTACCGCTCGCCGGAGCCGGGGCTGACTGTTGAGCTGACGGCAACACTGCCTGGACGGACCCAGTTTCGGAGACTATCGGTTCAAGACGGGCACGTGAGTATTGAGTGCGAGCGATTGTAAAGGGAGCGGGGGAAGAAGTGTAGGACAGGGAACGAAGAGGGGGTACGCAGATCTACTAAGGATCATCCTAAAATTTCCTTGCTTTTTCTTTGCATATGGCCATTAGGATTAAGAGGTGAATAAGAGATAAAAGTGACGGGAACCTAGCTCCGAAAGGGGGTGGTAGGCGGCGCCGCATAGTGCTATCTTGACTAGTACTGGGAATATATGAAGAAGTAGAATATAAGATAAAAGTGTCCAGCAAAAGGGGGCACTGAGAATATATTAGTGACCGCTATTACTTCTTTCTTTTCTTTTCTTTAGGGTTAGGGGGAAAATAAAAGTGAGATTAGTACAAAACTTAGGGAGAAAGTAAGAGAGAGAGAGTCCTACCAGAAGAGGGAAGAGCAGACCAATATATATATATATGCGCATCCATATATCCGAATAAGACGGACAGGGACAGCCGGCTAGGGAGGAAAGGGAGGGCAACTTGAATTGTGAATAGAGTGTTACCGGGAGGTGTGTGCACCTCGTATGTGTCAGACGACAATTTGATGTTGTAAGTGTGTAAAATGGCTATAAATGTATAGAAATCGAATGGTCATGGTAAGTGTGACCGGATAGAACTTTTTTGAAGAGAAAAACGACAAGGTGGAGTGAGTGTGTACCTATTTGATTTCCGGGTTAATGTTGTCGAAATAATTGATGGTTTGCTCTTGTATGTGCCCCCAAAGAGAATAGAATAGAGACTGTGTACAGCCAGTTTTGTATTGCGCAGGCAGGGGGCAGAGCACAAAGGAGCCCATTATTGAATGTGAAGTAAAAGATGAAACCCATATTGGTAAGAGGTTTACATTGTAATTGTGGACACACAGAGAGAAACAAGTACTAGGAAAATACAAAGATGGGGGCCGAAACACCCTTATCACATATTTGTAAGAACCTACCAGGCTACGCGGAGCGAATTAAGAAATATCATGACCAATGGATAACCGAGTTGAAGGGAGAGGGGTTACCCCAGATATGGCCCGAGGGAGGGTCATTTGATAAAAGTGTTCTGGATATGGTGGCCACATGCATTTGTTTGAAGTACAAGGGGAAGCAGTTGCAAAATAGGAGAGAAGTATTAAATCTCTGGAGGTTATTTGAAGAGATACCACCGCCTAAAGCACCAGCAATAAATCCTGACCTACCATCCACCACAGACATTCCACTGATGATACAGAAAGATGCTAAAGAATTGTCAAATGTAGAGCCACCAATAGAGGTAATAAGTTTGTACCCGATACTAAACAAGCCTGTGCCCGCAGAAGGGTACAGTGACCCCACTTACGTGCCTCCCCCGACAACTACTACACCCCGCTGGCCCACGGCACCCCCGCCATATGAAAGTACAAGGGAGCGAGCCCAGGCAAGTACACAAAGGGTGGACATAGAGAAGCTCACAGATGATTTACAATCAAGACTCTCAATAGCAAAAGATGAGCTCTCAAGGATAAAAGACATATGTGAACAAACAGCACTTAATGCAGCTAGATCAGGGCGCACGTCTAGAGCGCCAGGTGAGAATAGAAAACTTGAAGACGGGTGGAAAAAAGGCAAGATACTGTTCAGAATTGAAGAAGAACCGACACGAATAATCGAAGTAGGGACACGAGAGGGAGATATTGATAATGAAGAAAGGCCTATGGGGGACAGAGAGGAATTACTATGTGATATAAGGGACGATTTAGAAGAAAGCGACAGGTTGAGCATGGCAATGGGAGGGGGAAGCGAAGGGGGGGATGGTACATGTTCAATGAGAACACTGGATGATGAGTGGACGGGGCGATTAAGGAACAGGGTGGGGAAAATGGCATCACTGGGGACCTCAGCAGCCAAAACGGGTCCAGATGCAACGACAAAAGGAATGCTACAGCTCCCATTGATACATAGGGGAGGAGGGAGGCCGAATTATATCCCATGGGCTCAGATGGATAAAGCCAATTTATTAAAGCTATTGCCCCCGTTATCAGGAGGGGCAAGTAAGTGGATATACGCCTTTGAGAAGCACACTGCCGGGGTACCCCTAGCAATAGGAGATGTGAAGAGCTTGCTTGTATCGGCAGTGGGGGATCAGGCTGAGAGAGTATGGGTCAAGGCCGGTTTCCCGGGAGTAACATTAGACTGTGACCGCCATGACGTAGCCTCCTTTAACACAGTGCGTGCAAGGGTGTGGGATGCCTTGCGAGAAACGTTTCCAGACACGCCAGACTTACAGTCAGTAATGCAGTGTACAATGAATGATGGGGAGGAGGCTATGGATTACATTTTTCGGGTCCAAGAGATGTGGAGAGCAGAAACGGGCACGCCCTGGTATCAATCGACATCTTTATTTTATTTCATTATAAAAAGAGGGCTCCCCAAAGAAGTGCAAAAGGCGCTCGACAAGATAGCTGGTATTGAAGCGAAGGGATGGCCTGAAATTCAGAGTATAATAGTACACCATTGTAAGAGAATAAAGGAAAGGGAGAAGGAGGTGGCACAGAAGAGATTGGCAGACGAAGCAAAACTAGTGCAGACAAAGTTGGTGAAGGTCGCAGCGGCTGTAGCCGCACTCCCCCACAGCAGGGAGGGAGACGAGGAGGAGGAGGGGCTGATAGCAATACAAGGAAGGGTGGCAACTAATTGGGTTGGAGCAGGACAGCGGCAGTGGAATGAGCAGGAGCAAGGCGGAGGTCTGCAGTGGCAAGAGTGGACCCCTCGAGGGGGGCGAGGTGGGTACAGGGGCCGAAGAGGAGGTGGACCGGGGTACGGAGGAATGGGAGGAAATGGATGGCAGGGCCCTAGAGGTGCACAAGGGAGTTGCTGGAACTGCGGAAGATGGGGGCATTACTCTAGGGAGTGCAGAGCCAGACCCAACAACGGGTTCCAAGAGGTAGAACAATATGGCCACCCCCACCCGGGGAGCCCATATGGCCTTCCAATGGGACAACAACAACTGAGAAACCCAGGCAAGGGAATAATGAGCAGCAACAGGGGCACCAGCATAGAACACAGAACCACCCACAAAATAATGACAATATGCAGTAGACGCCAGGCAACCCTTTCGCGATAACAGCAAACGGGGCCCCCGCACCTGCACCCTACAACGGCATGTCAGTGGTTTCAGGAAATGTCTTTAATCGGGGGGGGCGATGAGACACCCCACATAGGACAGCCCACAGAGAACACTTGCGTGTCCAGTTCTATCTACAACCTACAATGCAGCAGAGGAACCATTGGTAGGGGCGCAGATAGGAGACAAGCAGTTCATATTCATGGTTGATTCGGGAGCGGAGAAATCATGTATCCGGGAGGGCCGGTTCCCGTTATCTAACAGGAAGTTAGAGACGCAGGGGTTCTCTGGGGCTGTAATTGAAGTTCCTTACACAGAAGCATTGGATGTAACAGTGGGGGGTAAAACTGTAAAGACACCCTTACTGTATTATGAACACTCACCAATAAATTTATTAGGGAGGGATCTCCTGAGTAAACTTAACATGACCATATCATTTACCGAGAGAGGAATAGTGTGTTCTACACCCGGGATATGCCCCTTGCGTGCAATGTTGGTAGTGCAAGCCTACACAACCACACAAGAAGTACGAGGGTTGCCGGAAAATGAGGAAATGTTTATTGAAGGGCTAAAGACATTGGCCCTCATAATTCCAGAGCTAAGAAGAATTGACTGGAGGATTCCAGCGGAGTTCCTCTTCCGCCCCATAGTGTGCCCCGACACAGCACCAGGATCAGTGGTATCATTAGACTTGCACGCTGTACAGGTATCAGCGAAAAGGATCGCTGTGATTGGAGTGGATAGGGAAGGATGTGAGTGGCGTACAGTGCTGTGTACAAATGCCAACATCGCCCTAAGAGAGTTAACAGATGAGGATCTCTTTTCAGACACGGAAGGGGATGGTGAAATAGTAATGGAAATAGCGATGCCCTGTGACATTTTGATTCAAGCCAGGGAAACCCCCGTCCAATTGATGGCAGTGGTAGGAGCACCGCCGTCATTTTTTGATGACGACATGAGGCTCGTACCAAATAATTTATGGACAACAGGCCCCCATGATGTAGGGCTGTTGCATGGAGTACAACCTGTGGTAATAAAGCTAAAGCAAGGAGCAATTTTACCCCGAGTGAAACAGTATCCATTGTCCCGTGAGGCTGAAGAAGGGATAAAAGAGACAGTAAATGCACTACTAGCACAAGGGATAATAGTGCCTTCAACCTCCCCATGTAACACATGTATTTATCCAATCAAAAAAGCAAAAGGAGGGTCTTGGAGGATGATACAGGACTTACGCCCCCTAAATGATGTAATTCAGAAAGAGTTCCCTTTGGTCCCGAACCCTGCATCAATATTATGCAGCATCCCGAAACTGGCATCACACTTCACAGTAGTAGACTTGAAAAACGCATTTTCCTCAATACCCCTGGCTGAAGAGAGTAGATACCTGACAGCATTCACACTGGGGGGAAAAAGATATGAACACTGCAGACTACCACAGGGATACTGTGAGAGCCCGAGCATATTCAACCGCATATTGCATGAAGACTTGGGAAACCTATCAGTTGTGAGTACAATCATTCAGTACGTAGACGATTTACTAGTGTGTGCACAAGATGAAGAAACATGTAGAAAGGATTCAACAACGCTCCTGACTCTATTGGCCAATAAGGGGTACAAGGTAGACAAGGAAAAGCTACAGTACTGTCTGACAGAGGTCTTATACTTGGGACAGCTGATATCAAAATATGGAAAAAGAATAATCCCCGACAGGGTAGAAGCAATAAGATCAGTAGCAGAACCCACAACAGTGAAAGAGATGCAGAAATTCTTGGGAATGTGCAACTATTGCCGAGCATGGATATTAGATTATGCAGCATACACGAGACCCCTACTACAAGCACTCAAAGAAGCACAACAGGAAAATAAAAAGATCGAATGGTCAGAAGAAATGAGCACGTCATTAAAATCATTAAAAAGGTTAATTTCAAGCGCTCCAGTGCTAACCAACCCTGATTATGGACGCAAATTTTACCTATTCTCACACTGCAAGGGAACACTCATGACAGCTGTTCTGACACAAAAGACGTCCCTAGGACACAAGCCTTTGGCTTACTATAGTGGTACTTTGGATGCCGTAATGCTAGGCCATTTCGCGTGCGAGCAATCACTCGCTGCAGCCGCGTTCGCGATTGAGAAAAGTGCCACAATAGTAATGGGTTGCCCTGTAACATTGTTTGTGGAACATTCATTATTTGCAATACTTGAGAGGTCAAAAAGTACACTGACAACACAGCGGGCAACAGCTTATGAAATCATATTGTCCAGCACCAACATCCATGTGGTGAGATGCAAAACAGTAAACCCCGCGACATTCATTACAGAAGCATGCACACTAGAGGACATGCAGGACCACGATTGCGCAACCTACACAGGAGAAAGAGGGGAGGACACAGTGGTGTGTGAGAACGCTCTGAGCGAGGGGGAAGTGTACTTCGTGGATGGGTCTGCATCGATTGATGTGGACACGGGAGAAAAGCATGTTGGTATGGCAGTGGTGAGGTTAGAAGACGGTGAGTATGAAACATTAGTACAGTACCGCCTCCCATCACATTACTCCGCACAAGCAGCAGAACTGATTGCGCTCATAGAAGCACTACATGCAGCAAAGGGTTGCGCAGTGACAATATAAACAGACTCAGCTTACATGACGACGACAGTACATGGAGGTCTAGCGAGATGGGGGCGGAGGGGATTTCGACGGGCAGACGGAACACCAGCACAGCATGCAGAATTGTTGAAAGAGTTAATTGAGGCCCTACAAAACCCTACTGCAGTAGCAATAGTTAAGTGCCAAGCACATACATCCAACACAGACGTTGTGTCTTTGGGGAACGCGGCAGCGGACGCTGCCGCCAAGGAGGCTTCCTATTTTCAGAAATATGAAGCAGGTGAGTACATGCTGCAGCACAAGACAAACGAAGAGCCTCCAGAAGGGTACAACATGATGCCCATATCACAAATACTAGAATTACAGGAAGGAGCTAGTGCAGACGAAAAATTGATGTGGACAAAACGAGGGTGCAGCAAGTCGGGAACAGACTTACTGTGGCGGCAAAATACCTCAGGAAAAGTGGTAATGCCAATCAAGTTACTAGAAATTGCGTTTCAACAATTACACTTCCCTGCACATAATACCAAACAGCACATTGCAGCAGAAATACAGGAAGAATGGTTTGTGCCCTGTCTCCAGGAGCACGTATCTCGATTAGCAATGGAATGCACAACATGTCAGATCTACGATTCAGGAATGACATTACGCACGCTCCGGGGAACAATTCCTAAACCCATTGGCCCATTCAGAGAGCTGCATATTGATTACGCGGACATGGGGGAAAGGTGTAATGGCGCACGGTACATGATCGTGGTTGTATGCCCATTCTCAAGGTGGGTGGAAGCAGGGCCATGTGCACGACCTGATGTCAAAAGCGCTGCAAAGTTCCTAGTGAGAGAAGTGTTCCCGCGCTGGGGAATTTGTGACGTGATTCGCTCAGACAACGGCACTCACTTTGTGAATGAACTTTTCAAGGAAGTCACTACATTATTGGGAATAAAACATAAATTGTGTTCGATTTATCATCCTCAAAGTAATGGCGTAGTGGAAAAGATGAACGGATTGTTAAAGGGCAGGTTATCAAAACTATGCTTTTCATTGAAGAAGAATTGGATCTACTGTATGCCCCTTGCGCTATTTGAACTGAGAAATCAGCCAAGTAAAGATCACCATTTGTCCCCGCACGAAATCGTGACTGGGAAACGAATGCACACAGCACACTCTCCACTGCGCGAACACTCAGATGCACACAGGAGCGCCGCGATATTGGGAGAAGAATTCACAGACTATTTGAAAAAATTAACAAGGGCAGCGCGCGCAATATCAAAGCAGCTCTCCCCACCCTTCACTAGAGAGGAGGGAAACATAACAGGGTCTGTCACAGAGCCTGAGCAACAGCTATAGCTGATGCCGGGCGAATTAATTTATGTCAGGAGTTTTGTGCGTCGATGGAATGCTCCACGGTTCCACGGCCCATACGAGGTAGTGTTCTGCACGCCCATAGCTGTAAAAGTAAAGGGCTTGAGGTACTGGGTACACTTGACAGATGTACGAAAAGCATATAGTAATGTGCAAGAGGAGGTAGATGAGGAGGCACAGACAACAGCAACCGATGCAACTGAACAGAATGTCTGAATATTAACTTGTGTATGTGCGTCAGCAATGAACGTGAATGGGAAAGTGACTGATAAAGTATACCTGCATTCTCTTTTTATATATTACTGAAAAGAAAAAAAAAAAAGATTTTTTTTTTTTGGACTTATATGTAATTAATGAAGTGATCAAATTATGACATGTTTACACCCTTGTCTGTGAATACCCTTCCCTACAACCCTATCCGCTTCCATTACCCGTCAATATATATTGGCACTAATGGTGCCAACAAAAATGTTTACATGCATGCACTTAATGCACTTTTATATCTCAAACAGGAACTATCATGGCATCTAACAGGCAGCCTGCAACGGATAGAATTAGTAGAATGAGAGAATTATTAAATGAGAGATGCAGATATTCGTATGAGTGCGGATTATCTGTGTGCATTACGATGTTTTTTATGCTAATGTTTGGTCTGGTTACATATTGGTTTGTAGCGTTCATCTCTGTCGAGATGAACGAGGGGGGAGGGATTAACAGCACTGGGATTAACAACACCACTGGGACCAATGTAACTGCAAGTGTCAATATGAGGGATGGTGATTTTCTGGTATGGGACGGAACTAAACTTGTATGGGGTTATCACACCACACCCTCCAATGCTGTCATATCAGAAAAGAAAGAGCCACAGGGTGGAATGCAAAACAACACAGTGTCTCCACCAGTGATGTACAGGTATAATGCTCGCAGTTTAAATGACCGAAACCCGTCTGCCATATCGTGGTTGTATGATACCCCCACCAGTCAACCTGCCCCCATCTTAAAAAACAACCTGCAAGATAAACTCAGGGACGAAAAGGAGAAGATGCTAGCAGCACACGAAATCCTATATGATGAATGGGCCAAGGGGGGCGGGAATGAGAAAGGGGGGTCTATTTTGTCCCTCGCCCAGGAGGCTGGGAAGTACATGAGGAACAAGAATAACAGACGGAAAAGGGAAACCGGGAGGAGGAAGTATGATGAGTACTATGGGTTAGGATTAGATAAAATGGAAGACCCACGACACCCCCACCAGACAAATAAGTGGTATGCAGATATGAGTGCCACCGCGAAACAAACAACAAATGAGAGCTGTTATGTCTGCTCCCTCATTCCTCATGCTTCAGGTACACCCAAAGTAGTGCTACCCAAAGAGTTGCCAATTATAGATGCCCAATGTCTCCTTCATCTCACGTTATGCAGGATTAAGAACACCTTCCAGGCACATGAAGTTACTTTTAAAATGCTGCAGAACGAGAAAACTTGCTACCCAAAAACGGCAGGGGTGGTATGTCTGGAGGAACCATTTTTTGTAATACAAGGGACACTTTTTTCAGACAACAAGTGGAAGGATGAAGAAGTAATGTGTAAAGCTGAAGCACTGAGAGGTGTGGCACCAGAGAAACTGCAGTGGATAGAAGAAACATGCACACCAGTATGGAAGGAACACATTTCAAAACTAACTTGGGTAACCGCCATTGAAAAACCCTTCAAACTACAGAGCGAAATAGACTATGAACTATGTTTCAAAGGAGAGGGGAACACCTCCATGGGAACAAACAAGAACTGTAACAAGACCCTCACCATCCCAGATCTGAGAAAAGGGACAGCGGCCCTAATGGACACGCACTGGGTATGCGGCAATCAGGCATACCTGCACCTTCCCCCGTCATGGAGTGGCAGCTGCTCAATGGCCACTCTGCACTCAGCCCTAATGGTAATACCAGAAAGCCACATCGATGGAAGCAAAAGGACGCAGGAACGCATACAACAGAGTGCAGCCCAGCCGACTGCGGAGTCACAAATGTATGTCCTGTCTTCCGGAAACAAGGGAGAGGTGCTGACCCGTAACAGACGAGCATCAAACTACATATCAAAGGCATCATCAGAACTGTTGGCTCAGATCCCAGACAGATATCGATTATTCAGCTCAGCAGAAACATTCTTTGCCTCACTCATCTCAGGTGTCCAAGCAAGGGCAAACGCAAAATGGCTCCAGATAACACGTTGGGAACTGATTCAGCTGGCCAATGACACTGAAGAAGGGTTCAACGTAATAAAAGTGGAACTAAGGGCTGTACGGCTGATGACAATGCAAAACAGGTATGTCTTGGACCTGTTGACGGCGATGGATGGAGGTGTTTGCCGAAAAATTGAAAGTGCCTGTTGCACTTTCGTACCTTCCGAAGATGCAGAAAACGGCTCCCTGTCCCATGTGATCGAAGCAGTACACAACCTAGGAGAAAAAATGAAAATGGAAGGTGGAGCAGAAGACAGTACGTGGTTCGATAACATTTTCTCCTGGGTCCCCTCATGGCTTGGAACAACTGTGAAATTTTTGATGCCAGCTGTGGTGTTCCTCCTTTTTATTTTTTGCCTGTGCCAGGTGGGTCTTCGATGTTGTGCTAACGCAGTACCTAATGGTGCAATGATGATGGTGACAATGGGCAACACCCGTGGGACAATGCATAACATGCAGGAAGTGCAGGTACAAACAGGAACAGATAACACACCAAGATATCAGCTGGTGCCTATCTATCACGACAAAGATATCGTAGATAAAGCATGGCACACCACCATTAGAGAGCCCCGTGTACTAGATTGGTACCAAGAGGTGTGGGTAGATCTGGCGGGAGATGGCAGATGTATATACCTGACTTGTACCCCAGATGAATATGCCAGAAGAGGGGAAAGCTTACGGGGGGTGTGTAGAGCATGGATGCCCATAAAAGGCACACCTGCATGGGATGAGGCAGTGATGGACGAAGCAGAATGCAGAAGGCTGGAGGACTTAAAGTATTCGTTACTTAAGTAACGAAAGGGGGGAAATGTAGGGGGGAGTGGTCCAAAAGACCCCCCTTGCCTACATCTCCACCCCAGGTGAGGGCCATGGCTCATTGGGCGTCCCCTCCTTACCACCCGGGCCCAGGTGGTGGATGGCTCACCTGCTGAAGACATTGCCCACACGTAATAAATTTAGCTAGGCCTCAGAAACCATTTTGTCTAATAAAGATGGTGTGAGCGTAGCGCACTGTAGCGCGGCCCCCACCGTCGGAGAGTTTCAATTATCCCTGTCGCCGCAGCACCCTGGCAGATCCGCTGTGAGCACGTTCCCACGAACAGGACGGACATGAGCTAGCATAAGATACTAACACTGTAACATTTCACCGTCCGCAGTGTATCACTGCTCCCAGAATGACCCGGTCAGCGAGGCCTGGGTGATGGGAAGATCTGTAGAAGGGTCATCCGATGAAAGCAGAAAGGTACCCAAATATGAATGTCAAAAACCACTTTTAATATGTGTATCCTTTCTATACAACCACTTTTACTAAAGAAACCTGTAAAATTGTGTAATTATTGTACATGACACCAGCCATGAAGGACCCACACCCCTGCAGGGGTGTGCAAATGATAAAAGCATTCCGGGGGAGTATTCTTTATGTGTATTAACTGAACTAATGCTGCTAGAGTACACAAGAAAACGAATGTAACCATGCAGGGGGCTCATGTGAAGGGTGTGCGAGAATGCACTCGTCACGCGTGTATGTCTAAGCCTCTTATATGCCACCACCGTCACATACAGTGGCGGGTCATTTTCTATGTACTCCACCAACCTCAATACTACCTCACTTACTGCAAATGTATATGCATATAGCTAAATACTGTAGTTGTTGAAACATAGTGTACGAATAAGGTGCTCAAGACTGGATATAATTGAAACGCCTCCAGCGAAGTGAAATGTATGTTTTCAAGTAATTCAAACAAATATTATAAAGTGTTCTAATGATTGTGATGTTTTCGCCTCGCAAAACCGGCAACACGCGAGGAAGATACCTTTGTAAATATGTGCAAGGCCATTTCCCCTCCCACCCTGCGGAGACTGCCAAACATGAGAGCAGAGGCCCGCGCCGCGCTGCCCCACCTCCCCCAACTAGACTGGAGCTGCTTCAAAGATTTGTAGCCCCCTCTGCAGCACCCAAGGCCACGGGCCGCCACCTGCATTATTTACAGCACAGCAGTAAACCTCTGCCTGAACCCACACTTCCAAAGGCGCCCCTTCGTAAACCCCACAACCCACCAGATCATCTTAGACTTATGGCCCTGTGCAATCAGGACACCCAACACTGTGGCAACACACAGCGGCACATTTATAACCACATCTAACGAGACAGGGAAGCTTGTACCGCCCGTCCTATGCCCTGAAGCTTAGCTCCTCAACCTATGGCTCCGGTCAACAGGACACTGGTAACCATGCCCTGACGAATGACCATTAGACCCCTCACAAGGTGCATTCCTCCTGTGTTGCATTAACCTGTAGAATAACCTATTGGAAGATTTACTAAAGAAGATAATATTGCAATGACTGAATGACTGCGGTGTGCATGGCCTAGGGCAAATAAGTCAGGAAAAGACATTCATCTCTGACACTGGCCGCGATGGCACAACAACACCGCCCGGATGAACTCTGCCAACCTGCCAGGCCCAGCCCAACCCACGAGGCTGACCAGTGACGTTCTCCAGGCACGGCCAACCACATCGCAGCAGCACTTATAGTTAGTCATCGCCACCCAATCCCATTGAACTTGTGCCCCCTATAGTATGTAGGCTCTTCTTAGGACCAATACTCCTAACCATACTGTTCTGCAGGGTTTGGAGCCGTGCAATATCAGTCTTAGCAATTCCTACCAAAAGGCTACTACCATAGTCAATTTTCGACCCTACCAAGGCTCTAGCCACCGTTTCACAATTAACTTGCGAGATATAAGGACGCAGTTGGGCTAACAGTTTTATGTAATAGGCTGTTCAGGAAACTAGGCTATTTACTGGCGTCCTCATATCCAGATTTTGATCTAGAACAATGCTCAGGGTCTTCAACTTCTTCTTGGTTTTAATATTACAGCCAGCCACTCTGAACTGACTATACTCTCGATCCAGCTTCTTGATTTTAGTAGTCGTGCCTATCACCATCAACTCAGTCTTTTCTTTATTGAACGCCAAGCCATTTTCCATCATCCAAGTTTGGATGATCTCATATACCCTGTTCTTGTTTTTTTCATCCTCCTCATGCAGTCCTGGCAATGGGATGACACATTGAGCGTCATTCGCATAGTTTCTAAACCTATGTTATTTTCCTCCAGTAGATAAAAAAAATGGAACTGTAAAAATATTGTATAGCGAGGCAGATAGGCAGGTTCCTTCAGGCACACCATCATTCAAGCGGGCTGGTGGTGCTTCAGCCAGGTCACCCCAGACCCTACATGATCGATTGCTCAAGAAAGATGCAATCCAAAGGGCTGCATTATTAGAAAAGAGAGCTACCTTCTTTAGCCTAGTGCCCAATTTGCCATTGTGCACCAGGTCAAAAGCGGCACACAGATCAAGTAACATCAGCACCAAAGTCTACCCTTTATCCATATATTGTAGTAGTCTGGACTTCAGATCAAGCAGGGCCGTTTCCGTACCATGACCCTGCCTGAACCCAGATAACCATTTGTTTAGGATGTCTGATTCATTCAGAAAATCAGAAATTTGCAAATACGCCACTCGATCCAAAATCTTCAAAAGGAACAGGGTGTTGGTGATCAGTTGGTAATTCGCCGGTGTTAACGTGCACAGACCCGGCTTTTTAAGCAAGGGTGCGATCCATGCCTTCTTAAGTTCACTAGGAACATGGTTCTCTGCGAATGAGGCGCTCACAAATTTACAGAGAGTGCCCATTAATACAGGGTAGCATTCCTTAATTATCAGAGAGGAGCACAGATTTCCTTTACCACATCCTAGATTAACTCAACCATGCCGAACTATATATCTCAATAAAGATTGCCTTCTCTCCTCCCAACATGTCAATAGTTGCTCCTTGAACATGTCAACTATTTAAGACCACACCTGATTTACAAATTGCTTCCCATTTGTCCCCATAAAGCAGGGACAGAAAGAGTCTCTTTTTTTCCTCTTTGAGGGATGAAACACTACTTCATCGTGTCTTTCTCGAAACTTCCCAGAAAGCTGCCACTTAGTGGCTCAGAGCGTGCCACAGTCCATGGGGAAAACACTAATCCCCACAATGAGGAGACTTGCTTGTGATCTGCACTGCACAGGGCATCTCTTGGCAAACCTTCTTAGAACTCAATAACAGCATATAGCATGTCCTCTACTAATGCAACGTTGCCACTAGGGTTTGCTAAGCCAGCTGAACATGTGTGCTGGTGAGCCTGTACTTCTGTGCCTTCTGGTGAGCCAGGCCGGCTGAACTCATTCTCGGTTGCACCTTTTAATTACTGTGCCATTCTCTGCCCCAGAACAGAGTCACACTAGTCTTGGTTTTCTTTTTCAGTAGACATTTAGGGCAAGCTGCCCCAACACCCAGAGGATGTGCCCCACCAGTATGTACTGCAGTTTTCCCCGAAAGGAATCGGTCTGGAAGAGCCTAGGTTCACGGATGCAGCACACAGATTAGGCGGTTTGCAGTGTTTATATATATATACACCGACAGATGTATCCAAAAAGAGTTATTGAAAGGGCCTTCTTAAAAGCAAGACGATTAGAGAGACAGAGCCTGCTGGTTGGGTGTCGCAAGAAAGAAAAATCAGCGGCAGAAAGTAATAGCACCCGGCTTTCCCTCACCTTTGATAGCCAGGCAACAACTATCCGATACATTCTACAGAAACATTGGAACATTTTGTTAGCAGAACCTGACCTAGCCAACAGCCTCAAAAGCAACCCTGAGATCACTTTCAGGCGAAACAGTTCTTTCATAGATATCCTGGTCCGAAGCTTTATGTCCAAAGAAGAAGAAAGACCCAAATGAATTGGTGGACTATGAAAAAGAGGGTTTTTTTACAAATGCACGCGTTGCAACATTTGCAAATATGCAACAAATTGTGGGACATTTACACACCCAGTGACAGGACACACAGTTTCGATTTCACAATGGATCACCTGTGAAACTGATCATGTGGTATATGTCCTCACTTGTGCGTGCAAGAAATGGGAAATTGGCAGCACGACGTGCAAATTGAAAATTTGCATTCAACAGCATGTGCGAGCCATTTTACACAATGGTGCAAATTACCCTATGGAAAAACATTTTTCTGAATGTCACAATAACAACATAGACAGTTTTAGATTCTTTGGCATACATAAAATAGAAATGGGCACAAGGGAAGGTGATAAAGAGAAGCTGTTAAGACAAAAAGAAACCCGCTGCATCCTTGACTTTGAGAGCAAACAACCCAAGGGGCATAACATTGATGAAGAACTGTACACATTTTTGGGATGTTAAAAACACCAATGGTCCCTATAAGACAGTGCAATTTAGATAAAATGTGGCAAGGAGAAATAATCTGTGTTATCTGTGGAGTGGTCGAGAATGTGTTTTTCCGTTGTATAGCTCCAGGTTCCAGCCCATCTTACAAACAACATAACATAGAACTATTGATTAGGTTGGATTTTTAATGATTGGTTTTTCTCAATGTTTCAATCAAGATTCTAAGTGTTTTTATTGGTGATTGTTTCTATTGCACTTTGGTCAATGAAGAAATTGAACTGAATTCTGAATACAGAGAGACAGAACAATGTTCGGGATAGGATTGCATACATCTACAAAGAATGATTCAAGACCTATGCATTATGACTTGAGGCTATGGGAAGCTGGTACACACACTGTGAGTGCTGGGGCAGTGGGAGAAACATGCAACCTTTGTTTTGGAGACCTAGCGACTACTAATGTTGTGCAGATCGAACATTACACTATGGGGTCTGTTTTCCTTATTAGATGGTGCTTGCACTGCGGATTTGGATGCATTTAGTGAGCTACATCAGAGATCTTGAAGATTATGATTGGCACTATGCACTTTATACTTATGTGAATATGCTGCTATTGCACTTGGCACTTTAGACTCATTCAAATATGCTGCTCTAGCACTAGGCACTTTATGTATACATTTGAGATAACTCAAATATCATTCTGTGTGGCCCAATAATGGTATAACCCAGAAATAGGTGATGATGCACTTTCCTTGAGGACAAGGAAATATGGACTTTAGCTGGAGCATGGGTTACATTATGCAGTGAAAGGTTGCAGTATTGGCTGATTCAGTCAGCACGCATGATGCACTTTATATATACTACAACATGGCAGTATTGCACTTTTGCACTTTATGGATGACTTGCTGCTATCTATACTATGTACTTTATGTCTGTAATTCAATGTGGACATGCTGCTAACCACATCATGCACTGTAGGTCTGAATAAACAGATACAAATCCTTAGAAGAATAGGGGAACACATAACAGTGTTGGCAGTGAGTGTGCAATTTGTGCGCAGGGACACCATATAATAAGAAGAAGCACTGTGTATCCCTCTATCGCTTTCAGTCGCGCCGGCGCTACGCTAGGCACTTTTGGAAGCCACATGGTTTGAGACAATGGGGGTGTATGACAAACATGTGACACTATTGATACCCACCCCACTGTACCTTCAACAAAGAAACACACTAGGCAAAGATGGCCGACATGTGGATAGGTTTCGGTATCCAACACGTTAACCTAGTCCTCTTTCTATGCCATAACTTTCTCTCTGTCTTTCCCCCTTGTTTTAAATATGTTGTTGACAATGAGACTAACTGTTTTGAGACAGCAGCGAGTTAGCAGCGAAACGCGTGAACGTCTCAGCAATACTATTGCTACACTTTGGGAGGACCTCACTATTTTGGGCTCTTATTTTTAAATGCCTTTCCATGTTTGGATATTTCATGACTTTCCCTGTTTGGATAAATAAAGAAAGAATAATTTGATTGCAGTGCTGTGGATCCGGATCTATTATTATTTTCTGCTGATCGCTGTGGAGAGTGCAGCTCGAACTTTTGCCTGTAAGGTATATACTAGCAAAACTGCAAACAAACACATTTATATATATATAGTGCATTCTCTAAAAAAAACGTTTGTTCTAAAATATTCGATATATGTTCATTCTTTCTAAAATATTTCAGTATAAAGGCATGGAACCAGATTAGACGCAGACTTTAGAGAGCTGCAGGCAAAGAACCTGCTCATGGCCTAGTTGTTGATGAAAGACAGTTCTAGAACGCCAGCAAATATACGATACTGCCTTGCCATCACAAGCTGACTCTGCTCTCCTGACCTCAATCTTTGAATGGACGAGGCCAAGTTTCCAGGGAGTAAGTCAAGGAGAATAACTAGACTCCCTCAAAAATATAAATAACCTCTAGACATCACTTCTAAATCCTAGTTAATCATAGTGTAACTAAATTCTAAACTGACATCCTCTACCTTGAACGGGAAAAGCACTCATCTACCCTCTGTAACACTAATTTCTGCCTCAAGGGCAAAAGCTGGTTTACAAAACCTGTCATCACATCAACTGTTACAATGGCTGGGGTTGAGATGTTCAGGTTGGGATGTCATGATAGTCACTAGGTCGTGATGCAGGATAGTAAGTTCAACATAAGCCCTCTTTCAATGTTAAATGGGAGGGAGATGCTTTTACACTATCTAACTCAAACTCTTCCACTCAGAAAATGATCTATCTCCTTTTGTCATACAGGACCCTTCTCCCACTCAGAATGATCTATTGCATTTTTAAAATACAGGGCTCCTCTCCCACTCAGAAAGTGATATATTGCATTTTGCCATACATTATAATCTCCCACACAGAAAGTGATCTATTGTAATTTGTCATACTGGACTCCTCTCCCACTCCAGAAAGTGATCTGTCGCCTTTTGTCACACAGGACTACCCTCCCACTCAGAAAGGATTTCATCTCCTTTTGTCATACAGAACTGTCAGGTCTTGTCCTTTCCGTCATCCGCAGGGGCTGCTGAACCCCACAGACCCTCCAAGGTGTCCCGTGAACAACGGACTACAATAACAGCTGAATGTGCAAAACCCTGCGGGGGGAGTGGATAAAAAAACTAACAGACTTCTTGTTTCTTGCTCTTGGTGTGAAATCTGCAGAAAGCTAAAGAACACAATAGTGCACCACTAGCTACACTTTCATATTTCTCTTCATATTTAACCACACTCCAATTACCTGCTTGCTCTCAGCCAAGGCTGGGAGAGATAGCTCCTGCCAAAGAAATGTTAACCTTCTCAAGTCTCAAACAACTTTGTAGTTGTCCTCTTCACAAGACAGTTCAAAGTTGATTATCCTTTCTAGTTGAAGAGAATTCCTAACTATGACTAAACTGTCCCTAAACTAACTACCAAAAAATTGAAAACTCACAATTTCCCAAATAATTGAGCAAACGTCCTTAGACGGGTTTCTTTACAGTTCTGTACTTAAATGGATCTTAGTCTTTAATCTGATTCCTGCATGCTTAGAACTTCTTAGCTCCCTTGAATTTGCTAGACTTAACTTTAGAACAAAAATCCATTGTGTAAGAAATGGTGAAAACTCTTGTTCCAGGCCTCGTTTTTGATGAAAGGATCACTGTTACAACTGAGCAAATCTAAGACATTATGGGGTGTTCTTTTAGAGTTCAGCTTTGGGCATGAGCAAGGAACTAGTATCTCGTTTTTGCTCACGACTGACAGCATGTTGGTAGTGTCTCAGCAAGGACGAGAAAGAACGTTTGCCTTTCCATTCTGGCGACCTGGTTGAAAGGTAATTACAAAATCGTAATTGTTGAAGAATAATGACCAACGTAGTTGCCTTGGAGGAAGTGTCTTTGCGGTCTTTAGAAAAAGCGAATTCCGAGGATCTGTCAACACTGTGAGCGGAAATCTTGCTCCCATCAGGTAATGACGCCATTCTTCAAACGCGACTTTAATAGCCAAAAGCTCTCGGTCTGAGATGGTGTAATTGCACTCTGCCAGTGAAATTTTATTTGAGAAATAAGCCACAGAATGTAGTTGCCCTGTTTCTTCATGCCTCGTGATGCACCAAGAGCCACAATCGAAGCGTCAGCTTCCACAAAGAGGGCTTAGACAGATCAGGATGCACCAGAATAGGTTCAGAAGTGAAGCGATTCTTTAACTATTGGAAGGCCTGCTCGGCTTCAGAGGTCCACTCAAACTTTCCTCCCTTTTTCAAAAGCCTAGTAATTGGATTGATAATCTGTGAAAACCCCCTCAATAAATCTCTGGTAAATATTTGCGAAACCCACAAGAATGTGGACCTCCTTCACCTAAGTAGGCAAGGCCATTCTTTGACGGCCTGCACATTTCTGGAATCCTTGCGGGGATATTACAAAACCTAAGAATTCAACTGATTCAGTATGAAATTGGCTCTTCTCCAATCTCGCATAAAGGTGGTTTTCTTTCAGCTTCCGAAGCACCTGCTTGACATGAATTTGATGTTCCTCATTTTGTGAGAAAATCAAAAAGTCATCAATGTAGATGATAGCAAAAATATCCAAGTAATAAAACCTCCATAATAAAAAACTGAAAAGCTGCAGCAGCATTGCCCGGACCAAAGGGCATAACTAAATACTCGAACAATCCAGATTTGGTCTTAAAGGCAGTTTTCCATTCGTCTCCCTGTCGAACGCGAACAAGATAAGCTCCCATCAAATCCAATTTAGAAAAAATGGTTACCCCTTGAATTTGATCTAACATGGTCGAAATAAGGGGAGGTGGATACCTGTTCTTAATAGTTATTTTGTTTAAAACCGATGGTCTATGCAAGTCCTCAAGGTTCCTTTTTTTTGGTACAAAAAACAGGGCTGAAGCTGCTGGAGACTGAGAATGACAAATCAACCCCTTCTGTAAGTTTTCATCCAAATATTCCTTTAAGTACTCATTCTCCTTTTCTGTGAGAGCATAGATTCTACTACATGGTAGAGCTGCTCCAGGTTCCAACTCGATCTTGCAATCGTACGTCCTGTGTGAAGGAATCCCTGCTGCCATAAGGTCATCAAAGACATCCTTAAACTCTTCATAAACCTCAGGAATCTTTCCCATTACTACCCCAATTGAATGACTGGGTGAACCTCCTTCAGCCAAATCCATCACCCTGTTTTCACCCTTAATCAAAGACTCCTCATGTTTCAGCCTTCCTCCCAAACAAAACCCTGTGCAAAAGTCTGTATTAAACTCCACTGTTCTCTTGCTCTAGTCAATGACGGGGTTGTGATGTGTCAACAAAGGCATACCCAAGATAACCTTTAATTGCAGGGCATCAATCAACTCAAAAGCAATTTCATCATGGTGAAGACTCAAAATATCCAGGCTTAAAGTAACTGTTTCATGCGTGATAGGACCTGACGTGAGTGCAGAACCATCTACTGCTCAAACCTGCTCTACCTGATCTTTTGGGACTTCCTGAAGGAGAATCACATTAGTCGCGTAACATCAATAAACAATACAGAGTTCAACGTAGCAACGCTAGGAAGGCTTCTTCTTGTAAGTCAGACTAATGCGGACGCGATTTAAAAGAGACACTGTTCTGCCTCAGAAAGTAACACTAGATGGAACAATATTAAATTAACTTCCCTATCAATAAGGTAATATAATGTATGAATAAACTAAATTCTCTTTAAGGAAACTCTTTTTATCTATTTTAAAATGGGAAATAATAATTTCTTCAAGAGTGCATCACTTAACTTGAGATTGTAGAAAAGATCACAGATCCTCCAGCTTAACATCAAAGTCTTAATCTTCTTGATTTGCATTCAGATAAATATTCTTCTGTAATTCCAGGCCTAAAACTCAGGTCACAAAAAACACAGGACCTACTACAAGGACAATTCTTAATGAAAGGCGGTTTAGAATGTTCTGCCTGGCCCTTTGATTCTCCTTTCAGCAATCAGGGCTCCAGGTTCTTTCCACCATTTTGGCTTGGGATAACCTCTGCACTCTGGATAACCATGTTAAGGCCATAAATAACTACTAAATGAAATACAGGAAAAATGTATGTAATTTAAATAAATACAGTTAAGTGTCTTAAATGTTACATTACTGTCCACATCTGCCAGGAAACCTGACAGTACCCCCTCTGCAAGGACCTGACCCATGGCCTGGTTTACAAGGATTTCTTCTGTGAAACCTGGCAACTAGAACTGGAGCATGAACATTATTGGCCACCTCCCAGGAACGCTCTTCGGGACCAAACCCTTCCAGTCGATTAGCTATTGAAGTTTCCTTCTAATCTTCCTTGAATCAAGAATAGCCTTAACTTCAAATTCTTCAGATTGATTTTCAATATTTTCAAGATTTTCATGTGGCAACTCCTAATCTAGTCCCTTCCTGCAAAGGTTTAAGTTGACTCACATGGAAGGTCGCGTGTACTTTAAGAGTCTAGGGTAATTTTAACCCAACAGCTACTAGATTAATAACCTTTTCTTTCTCAAAAGGACCCACAAAGTGTGGACAGAATTGAATCCTTCCATTAATTCTTAAATATCTAGTAGGTAACCAGACCTTGTCACCCACAGAATATTCTGGACCTTGTCTTTGCTTTTCATTGGCAAATTTCTTGTAACTAGCCTTATTTACATGAAGAGCTTTAATTGCACGTTCCAAGTCACTTTTCATGACCTGCAACCTTTCTTCAACTGCCGGACTGATAATCCCCCCCCAATCTGTTCTCTCAAAAATCGAGGATGAAAACCTCGAGTAACAAAGAAAGTGGACATTGATGTTAAAACTATATAGAGTTATTGTAAGCAAACTCTGCAACCCAAATCAAATCACCCAACTTTCTCCAATCTGTAAATAGCATCATAAGTATTTTTCCAATTCCTGGTTTACCCGTTCTACCTGTCCATTTGTTTCTGGATGATAACCTGAGGATAGCTTCGCCTCCACTCCCAGACATTTACAAAAGGCTCTCCAGAACCTGTATACAAACTGTGACCCTCTATCAGATATTACTTGACTAGGTAACCCATGCAACCGGACAATACCCTGAGAGAAACATTGGGCCAAACTTTCTGCTGTCACCTCCTCACGAATTGGAATAAAATGTCCTTCCTTGGTAAGAGTATCCACCACCACCAACACTGTTGAACAACTTTGATATTTTGGGCAATCTGCAATGAAGTCGAAATTGTATGCCTAGGTTGCGGAGGAACAGGAAGTGGTTTCAAAAGCCCTACTGGTTTTCCCACTTGAGCCTTAGCTCGTGCACAGACCTCATAGGTTTTGACAAAATGTAAAGTATCTACTCTCTTAGTATTCCACCAAAAGTTTCTTCTCACTAATTCTAAAGTCTTTTGAAAACCAGGATATTCAGACAAAATTGATTCATGACATTCTTTTAAAACCTTCTCTTGAAGTTTTTCTGAAGGAAGGAAGAGTCTTGTGTCTTCATAAGGTAAACCATTGTTAATTTTCCTTGCCGGATCTTGCAGCACCCAACTCTCCATTTTATCCTGGATCATGTTCTCCTGAATTTCCTTGGAAATACTTGCATCTCCCAGAGTAATAGCCAAGACAAAATGCTCTGGGGCAATCAAAGGTTGGGAGACCATTCCCATTCAGTCTCACAGGCTTGAAAGTCACAATTAAGTCATAGTCAGCAAAAAACAAAGACCATCAGAGTTAATGGGCCTCATTACGACTCAGGCGGTAAGTTACCGCCTGGGTCGTACCTTTACCACCATGGCGTAAACTACATTTACGCCATGGTGGTTGGCGGACTAACCGCCCCATTCCGAGGTGAGTGGGGCGGTAAGTCCCCATTAACCCATTTACCCTTCCCCATTCCCATTTTTGCCCCATAGGGCATAATGGGAGTGGGGAAGGCGTTAATTACGCCACCGTAAATTACGGTGGCATAATTAACAACAAGGTCCCTTAGCGCCATGGATTTTAACACCTGCTAAAAGCAGGTGTTAAAACCTCCATGGCGCTAAGGGACCTCGGAATCAGGCGGTAAGGGACGGCGCTGTTTACGCAGCCGTAAACCCCTTACCGCCTGGGTCCTAATGAGGCCCAATGTCTTGGCTGATTTTAAAAAGAAAAAAAAAAAACAAATTTCTGTGATCGGTCAGCACTGTTACTATGAATCTTGCTCCTTTGAGATAGTGACACCATTTTTCAAAAGCTGATTTAATAGCCAAAATTTCCCAATCCATAATTGTATAATTCATTTCCGCTGGAGAGCATTTCTTTGAAAAATATGCCTCTGGTTGCAATTGTCCAGAAGTCTCATGTCTTTGAGATAATACAGTGCCCATGGCGAGATTGGAGGCATCTGCTTCAACAGAAAATGGCTTTTCTGGATCTGGATGAAGCAGAATCGGTCCAGAAGTAAATCTTTTCTTGAGAATCTGGAAAGCTTCCTCAGCCTCTGGACACCAATCTGGACAGCAAACAAATGTTACCCCCTTCTTTAGAAGTCTTGTGATCGGAGTGATGGTCTGAGAAAAACCTTCTATGAATCTTTGATAAAAGTTTGCAAAGCCTAAAAAACTTTGCACTTCCTTCACCTTGGTTGGAGATGGCCAGTCCACCACTGCCTGAGCCTTCTAAGAGTCAATTTCCAACCCCTTGAGTGAGATCACAAAACCAAGAAATTCTACAGTCCGAGTATGAAACTGGCTCTTCTTCAACTTTGCAAACAAATGGTTCACCCTTATTTCTGAAGCACCAACCTTACATGATCTTGATGTTGTGCCAGACTCTGGGAGTAGATTAAAATATGATCAATGTAAACCACAACAAAGACGTCAAAAATGTCCCAAAGGACCTAATTTATTAAATATTGAAATGCAGCTGGAGTGTTACATAGGCCAAAAGGCATAACCAGATATTCAAATAAACCAAAACTTGTCTTAAATGCTGTTTTCCACTCATCTCCCTCCCTGACTCTTAAAAGATGATAGGCTCCACGCAGATCTAGTTTCGAAACTATCTCTGCCCCCTGGATCTGGTCCATCATTACGAAATTAAGGGAAGAGGATATCTATTTTAAACTGTTAACTTATTGAACGCACAATAGTCTATGCAAGTCCTAAGAGTGCCTTCTTTTTTGGGAACAAAAAATAGAGGGGACGCTACTGGAGATTGAGAGTGTCTGATAAACCCTATAGTTACATTTTCTGCCAAGTATTTAAGATAATCATTTTCTTTTCTGTCGGGGCATAAACTCTACTACAAGGCAGATTAACTCCTGGCTCAAGTTCAATCTTAGTCAAATGGTCTATGAGGAGGAAGTTCACCGGCCTCTACCTCATCAAAAACGTCCCAAAAGTGCTTATAGCACTCTGGTAATTCCCCAACAACTGCTCCAATTGAATGTGGAAGGGAAAAAGCTCCTCCCTCAATTAAACCCATAACAGCAGAACTCTCTGACTTAAGAGATTCAAGAACTTGAAATCCTGTACAATGCTTTTCACATAGATCTGAAGTCAACTCAATCACCCGTCTATCCCAGTCAATTTGTGGGTTATGGAAAGTAAGCCCAGGCATGCTGTGAGGTACATTTAAAGCCCAAAACAGAACTCCCCTACCACAAAATAAAACCGCATTTACACACTGCAGCTACGGTATTGTACAATTTTACCTAACTCCAAAAGTTCGACTACCAAAAGTTTGACCCCCAATTTTCCGCATATATATATGTGGAGGGGTACTGTATATATAAAATGTTTCGGGGTAAGGTGGGGGAGCTGTGGGGGGTCTCCCCCCACATATATATTTGTGGGAAATAAAAAAGAAAAAAACTCGAACTTTTCGGAAGTCAAACCTTTGGGTTCGGTAAAATCACTTAGAACCGCAACGACGTCTGTGCTTTTGTCTGCTTAGCACATGTGTGGCAAGATTTGAACACTGCCACCCCAGAGAATAGCTGCATTTGTTTTTGCTTCAAATCAAGCACAAGAAAATTACCTGCATTCAAGACGGCATTGCACTTGTTCTTCCTTTCATTTTAAACACCACAAAGTTTTGCTCCATTAAACACAGCCCTGCATGTGTATTTCATTTGATTGCCAAAAAATAACAACGGCATTGTTTTCACTGAGAAAGCACATTCAGAGCAAGAATTCTGTTTCAGTCAACACGGCTAGGATTTCCTTTTGAAATGAACCAGCACACGCAAATTACTGCAAAGGAAAGCAATAGTGTGGCTCTCTCTCTTGCCTCATGTCAATTGCAAAGAAACTCTTTGCAGCTTCTCTCTGTGTCCAGAAACTGACCGTATCTTTAAAATCTTTCCAAAAAGTTAATTCAAAAGAAACTGTGCGACAGTAACTGCATTTGTGAAAGTAACATGAAAGAAAATGAATACATGTGTAAATTTGCTTTTGCAAAGCAGGAAAATGCCATTTGAAAACTAAGTGTTAAATAATACCATGGCTCGCACAGAAACACAATTGTATATGTGGGTGGAGGGGCTGCAAAGCTATGTTTATTGTGCTCTTTCCCCCCAAAAAGACTTCACTCAGCCTGGCTGAGGCCCAGGAATTCCAGTCACACTAGTTTGGCAGGAAGGCTTGCCTCCCAATTTCGCACTTACCAGTGAACTGATGCTGCAAGGACATGGGCCAGAATTGACAGTGTGATGGTTACTGGTTCTGCTAGACTGACAGGCAGAACTGCCCCAAAGGACAAAGGAAGGGGGTGAAGCCCTGTGCTTGGACCCAGAGGTGTGATTTCCTTCTGCATCCATTCCCAGCACCAACTGGATGGCTTCAAAGGGTGTTATGGAAACCCTTTGTTCAAGCTGACCCAGAGGAAGACAATTTTCTTGTGGGGGTGGCCACACCACCCACATCTATAGCAAATCTACCTCATGGACAAAAAAGGACATTTATACTTTAAGACATTTTCCCCCACAATCTGAATAAGCAGCAATGTGATATTATGACAGTTTTCATGATTTTTAAACAAGCAAAATGAGACCCAGTGCATGTTGCTAGCACCTGGGGAACTGGAATGGCAGGAAAAATGCATTTCTGGATGAAGTATAAATGATACAGACATAGAACTTGATGAAAGTATGCCGACTGTTAATGGGCATTTGTGTAGCTAGTTGCAGAATTTTAAATATGGTCCTTTTCATGAAAACTACGAAATTGTGCCAAAGGGAGATGCAACATCACACAGAATTGGTGTTTGGACTGGCCAATTCCTTGTGAAATATGGGATCTGCATATCTGCTTTTTATGATGGTGACAAGTACAGATTTTAAATTTTGCTCCATAACTCATTTTGTCAAGAAATAGGCTTTGTGAGACAAAGAAAGTCGTAAATGCACACACATAAAATGATGTCACTTCCCTTGAACCAATCAGCCTGGGGGCCTTGGGGGGGGGGGGTGAAGGCACACCAGTAGCCTGGCCTATCATAGGATAGGAGTAACTCCAGAGTATGTGTCCCTCCCCACAGATTGTAAAATTCTATGATGTCACTCTGGCTATATAAGCGGGAGACAGAGAGACACAAGGGATATTCAAGTTTCAAAGACTCAAAAACCAGATCCAGAGGCAGCTGATTCCATCCAGGCAGGACCATCCAGATCCCGGCAGAACCACCCATCCAGATCCAGGCATACCCAATAATCTAGGAGAAAGGAGAGACAGCTGATCCCATTTAGGAGTGCTTAGTGACCAGACCCCTTGCCCAGCTGACCCATCCTGCTGTCCACAGTGACCAGATGATCCCATTCCGGAGAGACCAGCCTTCCCAGTGACCAGATCTCTTGACCCCACTGCCCAGTGACCAGATCTTTGGCCCCGCTATCCAGAGACCTTGCTGGCTGTCCAAATTACCAAACTCAAGCCAGTACTAAAAACTGCATAGCATATCCAGCTCTTTTGACCATTGCATCCTATTAAAATCCCATTCAAATCTCACTCATATCCCAAATTGCCAGTATCCTCTGTTTACCCTTTCCCTAGAAGAATCTGTGTCAGCCTATATCTGTTAGCATATTTATTTTCTATTTCTTTCAGTTATCTGTGTAAGACCCTAGTATCATTTGAAGCAAATCAATTAATTCCCCATTGAAAATTCACATTCATTACTGTTGCCATTCGAAAGTAACAATTTTGTAGAGTGTTTTTACATATTATAGCCATTAAAATATAGTCTCAACAGAAATAGTATAGTGCAACCAAAATAGAATTTGCATGTGCATTGTGCTTTTCTATGAATTCCTATTTGCATTTCCCATAGAGAAACCTACACTATCATCCTATAAAGAGTCATTCCTTCCCCTCAGTATCCTATCTGTTCTGTGCCTGCATCTCTGATCTTAAAAACGGATTTCCGATTTTGCCAGCTAAGCCCATTTTCTTAACTGCTTGTCATTCTAGAGCCCAGTGTAAAATAAGAAATTGCAATTCTGCCGCGTGTGTTTTCTTGTGCATTGTTTTCCTCCCAAAATCGATTTTCTCACTTGTGTTCACATTGCTTTGGTGCCCTGCTTTTTAGTCTGTAAGCTTCCTTGTCTCTTAAGTGCAGCCACACACATTTCTGTCCTAGCTATCCTACCACAACTGTAAACTGATATACAAGTAAAACCCGAGTATGCCATTTTGCTCCTTTTGAAGGTGGTCAATTTCGTTTCTGGCCTCCCATCTTGGGGTGGAAGGCTGGATTCACATTTCGATTTTTCCCTCTTCTTTCTGACTCCTTGCCACTGCTTTCCATCCACAAAGAATTTTGTTAGTGGGTGTTTGGGGGAAGTGTTGCAGGGGGAGTGCATAACTTGTATGCCATCTATAATTCTAAAAAAAATCGATTTTGCTTCTGTTTTCCATTAAAGATTTATGTAGATTATGCCAGCAAGTTGAATTAACTGTGTTATAAGATTTTGCATTTGTATTGCCAAGCCGTGCTGGCTGCTGCCCTAATTTTTGTTTTTCTCTGATTTTTCATTGAATTCTAAAAATAAATTAATATTTCATTGTTACACACCGGCCTGGTTCATGGTCCATTGCGGCACAGGGTATTTGTCAAGGTGGGTGTGAGACGGGTTGGGGCCTACTGAAACCCAGAATCCAGGAATCAAATAAAAATAAAAGCGTTTTTATTGTGCGCCACCTTTGGTGTCAGTGGAAGAAGTCCCTGGCTGGAGTGTGCCGTGTTATAAAACCGCTACACTGCCCAAGAAAACTTTCAACTAAGGAGCATCAATAAGTTAAAAAACCAATTCCTCACCATGCTCCCAGCCACAGTCATAGTCAATAGAGCAGTCTCATGAGGGATTGGCCCAGAAGTTAAGGCTGATCCATCAACTGCTCTTACTTGTTCAATCAAGGTCTATTTAATCAAAGGAATTTCCAATGCCTTAGCCACCCTTCTGTCTATGAAATTTCCAGAAAATGACCACTTCTTCCACAGTAAAGACACACGTTATTTTCTCTTCTCCTTTCCTTCTCCTCCTTTGAAAGGGGACCCCTGACTTTACCCTGAGACTCTGAAACCCTGGTTTTGAAATCTTTATTCACAAATTCTAACCTAGACCTCTCAAACCTCTGAATCTATTTTCCTTCTCCAAAACCTCTTCTACATTCAGCTCTCCTCTCATTGTAACGAAAGTCTAATTGTAGAACCAAGTCAATGAGGGCTTTGCAAGAAATTGGTCTACTAACAATCACAGACAAAGCATCTTTCAACTCATCTCTTAAACTCCGAAAAAATAGGAAGCTTGCTTTACTTCAGGCCAGTGACTCTCCAACACCAAGGTCTTAAATTGTGTGATATAACTGATACACACCGGTGAGTGAGCTTGTGGTTTCGAAACCGCTTTGTTTGTTTTTAGTGCCCTAGCACTGTGAGGAGTTAATCTCCGTGCCTCGAACCCCACACTTTCCCCCCCCAGCCCTCGCTCTTCTCCGCTTCCTTGATCTCCCTCCCCCCGACCCGCCCACCATGCCCCGATTGGCCAGCAGGCCGTGTGTATACCATCCAGTGGCCCGTTCTCTCTCCAAGGCCCCATTTGCTGCTGCAACACCCTCCGGTGAGTGAGCTTGTGGTTTCCAAATCACTTTGTTTGTTTTTAGTGCCCTAGCACTGTGAGGAGTTAATCTCCGTGCCTCCAACCCCTGACTTCCCCCCCAGCCCTCGCTCTTCTCTGCTTCCTTGATCTCCCTCCTCCCGCCTCCCAACCCGCCCACGTGCCCCGATTGGCCAGCAGGCCGTGTGTATACCATCTAGCTGCCCGGTCTCTCTCCAAGGGTCCATTTGCTGCTGAAACACCCTCCGGTGAGTGAGCTTGTGGTTTCCAAATCACTTTGTTTGTTTTTAGTGCCCTAGCACTGTGAGGAGTTAATCTCTGTGCCTCCAAACCCTGACTTTCCTCCCCAGCCCTCGCTCTTCTCTGCTTCCTTGATCTCCCAACTCCCGGCTCCCGAACCACCCACCGTGCCCCTATTGGCCAGCAGGCCGTGTGTATACCATCTAGAGGCCCGTTCCCTCTCCAAGGCCCCATTTGCTGCTGCAACACCCTCCGGTGAGTGAGCTTGTGGGTTCCAAATCACTTTGTTTGTTTTTAGTGCCCTAGCACTGTGAAGAGTTAATCTCCGTGCCTCCAAACCCTGACTTTCCTCCCCAGCCCTCGCTCTTCTCTGCTTCCTTGATCACCCAACTCCTGGCTCCCGACCCACCCACCGTGCCCCTATTGGCCAGCAGGCCGTGTGTATACCATCTAGCGGCCCGTTCCCTCTCCAAGGCCCCATTTGCTCCGGTGAGGGAGCTTGTGGTTTCCAAACATCTTTGATTTTAGTGCCCTAGCACTGTGAGGAGTTAATCTCTGTGCCTCCAACCCCTGACTTTCCCCCACAGCCCTCGCTCTTCTCCGCTTCCTTGATCGCCCACCACCCGCCTCCCGACCCGCAAACTGTGCCCCGATTGGTCAGCAGGCCGTGTGTATACCATCTAGCCGCCCGTTCTCTCTCCAAGGCCCCATTTGCTGCTGTAACACCCTCCAGTGAGTGAGCTTGTGGTTTCCAAACCACTTTGTTTGTTTTTAGTGCCCTAGCACTGTGAGGAGGTAATCTCTGTGCCTCCAACCCCTGACCTTCCCCTCCAGCCCTCGTTCTTCTCTGCTTCCTTGATCTCCCACCTCCAGCCTCCTGACCCGCCCACCGTGCCCCGATCAGCCCTTAAAACCTATTACCCAGGCCATTACTGACCGTCCCAGGGCAGCCCTCTGCCCGTGCAGCCCTGCGACAAAGGGCCCAAGACAAAGGGCGGCTCCAACAAGGCAGCTCCAGATCGTATCTGCAGGTATCCGCAGGAGAAGCACGATGCCAGCACCCACCAAATAATAAGTGTGGCAAGGGTGGGGTCTGAAGCAGTTACTTCACGCCAGACAACCCTACCACTCAAAACTACTAGCACTACTGTTGTAAATTCTTGCCTCTAGACTATACTCCCAACAACATTGAGCATGCCTGATTTGTCCCATTGAGCAGAATTCCACATCTTGATAGTCTGCACAAACCTCACAAACTCTGAAAGTGTGCCTAATAGCATAACTGCGGTGTAGCTGAATTTAGATTGCGTGCTTAATAGCATAACTCTGGTGTAGTTGATTTTAGAACGTGTGCCTAATAGCATAACTCTGGTGTAGCTGAATTTAGAAAGTGTGCCTAATAGCGTAACTGTGGTTTAGTTTAATTTTGAAAAAGTGCCTAATAGCAACGCTGGTGTAGTTGATTTTAGAAAGTGTGCCTAATAGCATAACTGCGGTGTAGCTGAATTAAGAAGCGTGCCTAATAGCATAACTCTGGTGTAGTTGATTTTAGAAAGTGTGCCTAATAGCATAACTCTGGTGTAGTTGAACTTAGAAAGTGTGCCTAATAGCGTAACTGTGGTTTAGTTTACTTCAGAAAGCGTGCCTAATAGCATAACACTGGTGTAGTTGATTTTAGAAAGTGTGCCTAATAGCATAACTCTGGTGTAGCTGAATTTAGAAAGCGTGTCTAATAGCATTACTGTGGTGTAGCTGAATTTAGAAAGTGTGCCTAATAGCATAACTCTGGTGTAGTTGATTTTAGAAAGTGTGCCTAATAGCATAACTCTGGGGTACTTGAACTTAGAAAGTGTGCCTAATAGCGTAACTGTGGTTTAGTTTAATTTAGAAAACGTGCCTAATAGCATAACGCTGGTGTAATTGATTTTAGAAAGTGTGCCTAATAGCATAACTGCGGTGTAGCTGAATTTAGAAAGCGTGCCTATTAGCATAACTCTGGTGTAGTTGACTTTAGAAACTGTGCCTAATAGCATAACTCTGGTGTAGTTGATTTTAGAAAGTGTGCCTAATAGCATAAGTCTGGTGTAGTTGAACTTAGAAAGTTTGCCTAATAGCATAACTCTGGTGTAGCTGAATTTAGAAAGTGTGCCTAATAGCATAACTGCGTGTAGCTGAATTTAGAAAGCGTGCCTATTAGCATAACTCTGGCGTAGTTGACTTTGGAAACTGTGCCTAATAGCATAACTCTGGTGTAGTTGATTTTAGAAAGTGTGCCTAATAGCATAACTCCGGTGTAGTTGATTTTAGAAAGTGTGCCTAATTGCAACTCCGGTGTAGTTGAACTTAGAAAGTGTGCCTAATAGCGAAACTGTGGTGTAGTTGATTTTAGAAAGTGTGCCTAATAGCATAACTCTGGTGTAGCTGAATTTAGAAAGCCTGTCTAATAGCATTACTGCGGTGTAGCTGAATTTAGAAAGTGTGCCTAATTGCATAACTGTGGTTTAGTTTAATTTAGAAAGCGTGCCTAATAGCATAACACTGGTGTAATTGATTTTAGAAAGTGTGCCTGATAGCATAACTCTGGTGTAGCTGCATTTAGAAAGTGTGCCTAATAGCATAACTGTGGTATAGCTGAATTTAGAAAGCGTGCCTAATAGCATAAGTCTGGTGTAGTTTATTTTATAAAGTGTGCCTAATAGCATAACTCCGGTGTAACTGAATTTAGAAAGTGTGCCTAACAGCATAACTGTGGTGTAGCTGAATTTAGAAAGCGTGCCTAAATAGCATAACTCTGATGCAGTTGATTTTAGAAAGTGTGCCTAATAGCATAATTCTGGTATATTTGAACTTAGAAAGTGTGCCTAATAGCGTAACTGTGGTGTAGCTGAATATAGAAAGCGTGCCTAATAGCATAATTCTGCTATAGTTGATTTCAGAAAGTGTGCCTAATAGCAACACTGTGGTGCAGCTGAATTTAGAAAGGGTGCCCAATAGCATAACTGTGGTTTAGTTGAACTTAGAAAGTGTCCCTTATAGCATAACTGTGGTTTAGTTTAATTTAGAAATCATGCCTAATAGCATAACTGTGGTCTAGCTGAATTTAGAAAGTGTGCCTAATTAACCTTACTGTGCTAAAGTTGAATTTAGAAAATGTGCCTAATAGCATAAATGTAGTTTAACTAAAGTTAAAAAGTGTGCCTAATAGGATACCCGTGGTTTAGTTGAATTTAGAAAGTGTGCCTAATCATAACTGTGGTTTAGTTTAATTTAGAAAACGTGCCTAAAAGCATAATGCTGGTGTTGTTGAGTTTAGAAAGTGCGCCTAATAGCATAACTCTGGTGTAGTTGAACTTAGAAAGTGTGCCAGATAGCGTAACTGTGGTTTAGTCTAATCTACAAAGCCTGCCTAATAGCATAACTCTGGTGTAGTTGATTTTAGAAAGTTTGCCCAATAGCATAATTCTGGTGTAGTTGAACTTAGAAAGTGTGCCTAATAGCATAACTCTGGTGTAGTTTATTTTATAAAGTGTGCCTAATAGCATAACTCCGGTGTAGCTGAATTTAGAAAGGGTGCCTAACAGCATAACTGTGGTGTAGCTGAATTTAGAAAGCGTGCCTAAATAGCATAACTCTGATGCAGTTGATTTTAGAAAGTGTGCCTAATAGCATAATTCTGGTATAGCTGAACTTAGAAAGTGTGCCTAATAGCATAACCGTGGTGTAGCTGAATTTAGAAAGCGTGCCTAATAGCATAACTCTGCTATAGTTGATTTCAGAAAGTGTGCCTAATAGCATAACTCTGGTGTAGTTGAACTTAGAAAGCGTGCCTAATAGCAACACTGTGGTGCAGCTGAATTTAGAAAGGGTGCCCAATAGCATAACTGTGGTTTAGGTGAATTTACAAAATGTGCCTAATAGCATAAATGTAGTTTAACTAAAGTTAAGAAGTGTGCCTAATAGGATACCCGTGGTTTAGTTGAATTTAGAAAGTGTGCCTAAACATAACTGTGGTTTAGTTTAATTTAGAAAACGTGCCTAAAAGCATAATGCTGGTGTTGTTGAGTTTAGAAAGTGTGCCTAATAGCATAACTCTGGTGTAGTTGAACTTAGAAAGTGTGCCAGATAGCGTAACTGTGGTTTAGTCTAATCTACAAAGCCTGCCTAATAGCATAACTCTGGTGTAGTTGATTTTAGAAAGTGTGCCCAATAGCATAATTCTGGTGTAGTTGAACTTAGAAAGTGTGCCTAATAGCGTTACTCTGGTGTAGCTGAATTTAGAAAGTGTGCCTAATAGCATAACTGTGGTGTAGCTGAATTTAGAAAGTGTGCATAATAGCATAACTGTGGTTTAGTTGAATTTAGAAAGTGTACCTAATAGCATAACTGTGGTCTAGCTGAATTTGCCTAATTAACCTCACTGTGCCAAAGGTGAATTTAGAAAGTGTGTGAAGTAGCATAACTGTGGCCGAGCTGAATTCAGAAAGCGTGCCTAATTAACCTTACTGTGCCAAAGTAGAATTTAGAAAATGTGCCGAATAGCATAAATGTAGTCTAGTCGAAGTTAAAAAGTGTGCCTAATAGCATAACTCTGGTGTAGCTGAATTTAGAATGTGTGCCGAATAGCATAACTGTGGTTCAGTTGAATCTAGAAAGTGTGCACAATAGCATAACTGTGGTCAAGCTGAATTTAGAAAGTGTGCCTAATAACATAACTGTGGTTTAGCTGAATCTAGAAAGGGTGCCTAATAGCGTAACTGTGGTCTAGCTGCATTTAGAAAGTGTGCCTAAGTAACCTCACTGTGTCTCAGTTGAATTTAGAAAGTTGTGGTTCAGGTATAGCAACACTTAGAAAGTGTGAATAAATTCTTCCTGTGGATCAGTTGAACTTAGAAAGTGTCCCTAACTGTGGTATAACTGAACTTAGAAAGTGTGAATAATCTCACACTGTGGTATAGTTGAACTTTGAAGTAATGAATAATATCAACCTGTAGTATAGTGGAACTTTGAAAGTGTGAATAATATCTTCCTGTGCTATAGTTGAACTTAGAAGGTGTGAATAATATCATTGTGTACTACAGCTGAATTAGAAATTGTCCCTAACTGTGGTATAGGTAAACTTAGAAAGTGTGAATAATATCATCTGGTGGTTCAGTTGAACTTAGAAAGTGTTCCTATCTGCGGCATAGGTAAACTTAGAAAGTGTGAATTATATCATCCGGTGGTTCAATTGAACTTAGAAAGTGTCCCTAACTGTGGTATAACTGAACTTAGAAAGTCTAAAAATAAAAATAAATTTAAAAAAATCATTCTGTGGTAGAGTTGCAGTTGTTAACTATGTATAACCTCACCCTATGGTATAGTGGAACTTAGAAAGTGTGAATAATATCACCCTATGGTATAGTTGAACTTGGAAACTGTGAATAATCGAACCCTCTGGTATAGTAAAACTTAGAGGGTGTGAATAATATCATCCTGTGGTATAGCCAAATTTAGAAAGTGTGAATATCTCACCCTGTAGTATAATTGAACTTAGAAAGTGTGAATGATATCATCCTGTGTTGCAACCGAATTAGAAAGTGTCCCCAACTGTGGGATAGGTAGACTTAGAAAGTGTGAATAATATCTTCCTTGGTTCAGGCGAACGTAGAAAGTGTCCCTAAACGTAGTATAGGCAAACTTAGAAAGCGTGAACAATATCATTCTGTGGTATAGCTGAACTTGGAAAGTGTGAACAAATCATCCTATGCCAACCATAGCATAGGTAAACTTAGAAAGTGTGAATGATAACACCCTGTGGCATAGTTGAACTTAGAAAGTGTGATCAAAATCATCCTATACCAACCATAACATAGTTAAACTTAGCCACACCATGAGTCCACCCGGCCCACCAAGGTCTGCCGAAAGAGACCCTCTCGCACCCTCCTCCCTCCCCCCTTGACCTAGTTCCCCCCTCCCCAAACCATCCCGCCCCAACCACATCCTCAACCCACTCCCCATCCAACTCCCGAGCCAACCATCCTAAGACCCCTGTCCCTCCAACCACCTCCACCCACCCGCCCGCTTGCACCATACACGTACCCCCGGCCCATCGAACCAACAGCCCACTCAGGCGCACCCAGCCCCGCCACCACCCCCTTCTGCTCATCAACCCCCCCAAACATCCTCATTCGACCCCACTCCTTCCCCTCTCTAAAAACCGCACGTCTTGCCCTGGCAAGAACAGTAGCTGCAACCCCCTCACCCTCCGACCCCTCCACCCTCTCCCACACACCAACTGCAACAAAAACCCTGAAAAGAAAACGTAGCTGGTCTCCCTCAATCTCTCATTACTCCTCGCCACTACTGACCCGACCCACCACCTCAATCTCCCAATCTCGATCATCACCACCCTCCTCCTCTTCCTCACCCTACTTTAAACCCCTCTCCCTTGAATTCTCACCACCCACAGCTGGAAAACCCCCACTCCCCTCCTTCGAGTCCCTTGACCCAAATCCATCCAACCTCTCACAACCATCCAACCCCACTCCCCCACACACACCACCCCCACCACCCGACTACTCTTCCCACCGACCATCCCCCTCTCCCACCCCCCAGTTTCCACGCCCTTCCCTCGTCCCCCTCCACCTACCTTCCCCGCCACCCCCCCAACCCACTGCCCCTCTCCTCCCTACCCCCACATCTGCAACCCCCACATCATCCCCCTGTACCGAAGTAAGATGCATCCTTTTTAACGCCCGATCTGTAGCAAGAAACAGACACAGTATTTATGACCTCCTCGCCGCAGACAAACCAGACCTAGTCTTTATCACGGAAACCTGGTTCTCCGACGACTTTGCCCCTATCGCCAACGAAGCCTTCCCCCCAGACTACTCCCTCATCCCACTCAACCGACCCTCTAGAGGAGGAGGAGTAGCGATTGCCTTTAAGTCACACTTCTCTGCCTCAATCATCAACGGCCAGCCAAAAATCCCTTACTGCTAATCACTTCTCGTTAAACTATCCCTCCCCCCAACGTTCTCCCACAGCTTCCTAATCATCTACAGACCTCCTGGCTACGACAGACAATTCTCAAGAAACCTCTGCGATTCGATAGCTACCATCCAATTAAACCATCCCACCCTCACTCTTCTAGGAGACTTCAATATCTGGCTTGACATCCCCACCAACCCAATGACCGATTTTCTAATCCACTGCCTAGATGCGATTAACCTCCACCTCCACATAAACGGCCCAACTCACAATAAAGGACACACCCTTGATGCCATCTTCAGCTCCCACGACCAGATACATCTAAACCCCCTCATCCCTATCATCTGGTTCGTTCACTTCATTGTCCCTTTCAACATTCGGCCACCCGTCCCCCTCCCCGTTCCTGAACCAGAACCTCTGAATCTATGCAAATGCTGGAAGAAACTAAAAATCCTTCCCGACCTAGCGGACGCGCTCTTTCGGTCTCCTCCCCCTACCTCCCCAGGAAATGATCACCTAACCACCGACGCCTTTGACTCATGGCTCAATACCTCATTAATCCCGCTCACCCCCACTTGCCAATCATCCGCTCGCCATGGCCCTTCTCCAAGATGGTTTACACCAGAACTGAAGACTACAAAACAACGATATAAATCCCTCGAACGCAAATGGTGGAAAGATAAAACCGCCCTGAGCAGATCCACCCTGGCCCGGCACCATCGCCTCTACAAAGCCGAAATCCGGAAAGCAAAAAAAGCCCATTACAACTCTCGAATCCTCAACTGTGGAAACCCCAGCAAGGAGCTCCACAAAATCATCTCTGAATTCACCAAGCCATCATTTACCTCCACCCATTCAACCCCATCTCAGTCACTCTGCGACTCACTCTCTCTCCACTTCTACACCACTGCTCTCCAAAGAACAAATTCTCTGATCAACAAACTTGCCCTCTTACACCCGCCACATAATCCACCCACCCTACCTGCCAACCCACTACCTGCAACTGCAAACCACCCGACTTTCGACTCGTTCACACCAATATCAACTGACCAATTTCTCAAACTTCTCTCCACCAGGAAAACATCCGGCTCCCCGCTAGACCCCTGCCCAGCCTCAACCCTCAAAGAAATATTTGCATCTACCTGCACAGGAGAATACACGAGAACCATCATTAACGACTCCCTCTCCTCTGGAATGTTTCCCGACACATTTAAAACTGCTCATGTCAAGCCTCTTCTAAAAAAACCTTCCCTCAACCCTCTCGACCCCAAAAACTACCACCCCATCTCAAACACCAGGATCCTTGCCAGACTCATCGATCGAACCGCTTACTCCCAACTAAATGGCTTTGTCAAAGTCAACAATCTCCTAGACCCCTCTCAATCAGGTTTTAGACCCCGACACGGAACCAAAACCACCCTGACCTCACTCTGGGATGAGCTTAAAAACACTGCAGACTCTGCAGGATGCGCTGCACTAATCCTTCTTGACCTATCCGCCGCCTTTGACACAATCACATACTCAATCCTCCTCGACCGCCTCACTCCCTAGGGATCCGTGGAAACGCTCTAAAGTGGATAGCATCCTTCCTCAAAAATAGGAACCAAATAACCCTCCTCGCCTCCTTTGCTTCCGCCGCCCGACCAGTAAATACCAGAGTTCCACAAGGAGCGTGCCTATCAGCCCTCCTGTTCAACAACTCCTATATGTCCACCCTACCACCAATAATCCGCTCGCACAATATCCTGTGCTATAACTACGCCGACGACACCCAACTAATCCTAAAACTCCAAACCCAGCTGCCAGCCCAACCTCGCTGCCTGCCTCCTTGACATTGATCATTGGATGACCACAAACCACGTCCTTTTAAACCCCACCAAAACTGTCCAATCAATTGTAATGACAAGACTGGACTATGCTAACTCCCTCTACCTCAGAGTCCAAGCATACCACCTGGCTAAACTGCAAAGAGCACAAAATGCTGCAGCCAAACTGCTACTAGCACTTGGCCCAAGAGATCACACCTCTCCAGCTCTGAAAACTCTCCATTGGCTCCCAGTTGGACAGAGGGTGAGCTTCAAAACCATATGCACCTCTCACCGAGAAATGCATAAAACCGGACCTCAATACCTTCAGGACAAGCTAAAACCCTACCATCCACTGCGCACTCTAAGATCAAGCTCTGCCCGCCTCCTAGTGATACCAAACACCAACTCAGTCAGGTTAGGTGGATCACCATTCTCAGCCCTGGCCCCCACTCTGTGGAACTCACTTCCACCCCATATTCGACTCACCAAAGACCTCATGTCTTTCCGCAAATCACTGAAAACGTGGCTCTTCCCTTAAAAAAAATTAAAAAACCAAGTTTGTTGAACAAAGATACCAATCAAGCATATAGACCCGATCGACCGAACAGAAAACTAAAACGACCAGTGTAAATAAAACGAATAAACTGAGTAGAACGGATGAAGTGGATGAAACGGATGAAGTGAATGAAATGGATGGAGTGGATGGAGTGGACGGAACGGATGAAGTGGATGGAATGAATGAAGTGGATAGAACGGATGAAGTGGATGGAACGGATGAAGTGGATGGAACGATGGAGTGGATAAAACAGATCGAGTGGATAAAAGGGATGGAATGGATGAAACACAGAGTGGGTGGAACACATGGAGTGGATGGAAAAGATGGAGTGGATGGAACAGATGGAGTGGGGGGAACAGATGGAGTAGGTGGAACAGATGGAGTAGGGGGAACGGATGGAGTGGATAAAACGGATGGAATGGATGGAACACATGGAGTGGATGGAACACATGGAGTGGATGGAACGGATGGAGTGGATGGAACGGATGGAGTGGATGGAACAGATGGAGCGGATGGAACGGATGAAGTGGATGGAACGGATGGAGTGGATAAAACAGATGGAGTGGATGAAACACAGAGTGGATGGAACACATGGAGTGGATGTGTAGAGGAGGTCCCGAAAAAAGCCTGCACTCCCATCGCCCATTTTGAAGTACCAGGAACGTTCACACCAAAATATCTGACGTATGATGAGCAAATAAACCAGCAGAGAGACGCAGTAGGGCTCTGCCCAGTGCCTATCAGAAGAACAACACCTGTTGAAATAGCGATACCCAGAAAACCATGGGCAGTAAGGTAACCATTGAGACAACCCTACCAGCAAATGAAACGAAATGAAGATTACCTAAGTACTGTCCCGGAAGAAACCAAAAAAGTCTTAATGGAAGACGAATGGTGACATCACGAGGGCCCAGACGGACTCGCAGATAGAAGATATGATGACCCAAGGATGAAACAAAGAGATGAAATGCCATGAATAAAGATATTGTGAACCTAAAAATGATAGGAAGCTATCAAAACAAAAGAAAGTTAAGCTGTAAGCAAAATGGATACAGTCCACCAGTTTACACCTGTACATATGCTTGGAACCGCAAGAAAGCTAGGAAAACAGTACGGCTTGCTATGCTAAGTAGAAGAATAGAGGGCATGCACCATTATACATAATCTACCTCAAAACGAAGCAGAGTATAGTGATTCCACTTTGCACTAACAGAGAATCAACTCAGGTTACTAGAGGCCAAACCAGACAAGATTCATATTCTAGCTAAACGGGAAGAGATGGCTGAATCGAAACTCAGCAAGAGCAACTCGTGCTAGGGGAGCCAAGGTCGTACCAATAGAAGGAGCGAACAGAAGCTACATATAATTGAAGCTTAAGAACAGAATATCCTGTCCTTGGAAGGTCGAGATAAGGAGGCGTAGGCAGGTGGCAAGCCGAATAAGAATTAAATGCACAAATTGAGAGAAACTAAGAAAATTCACAGTGTGAGTAGCACGTGACCATCCGAGCGAGAAGGAGCACGGGTTCACACCTACGCTTGGCATCTGCCCAGACAGAGCTATCAAAACCTTTTCAGACAAGAAGATGCAGTTTCGAGGCCAACCACAGTGAACTAATTGACACATAGCCAGTAAAGTGATGATTGATTGAAGGAAGGCCGGGTGAATCGTGGGGCACCCTGCACCTGGCTGACCATTCTGCGCGCTGCTAAGCAAAGTGGAAATTTATGGATGGGGTTGGTGCCAACCCAATCACAATGGACCAAATAATCTAGGGTCCTATAGTTAGTAGAACCAATGGAACGTCGTACTTCTAGTGATGTCTACAGTCCACCGGACAGTGTTTACCCAATCCCCTCACTCCGTTACCATATACAGATATAGTACCTATAGTAAAGTTACCTTTTTCCAACCAGTAGAATTGCATGTTAACTTTTGAGTGTTACATGTCAATTATGACGAGTTTTGAGTATAAATGTCACTGTTTTTATGAAGTTCGTTAGAGTTGAAACGAGACGGACTATCGCATCACTGCTGATTTTCATGACTCCCCGTTTTTTGTACTTGTCATTAAACGGACTCCCTTTGCCAAACCATTGAGTTGCCCTTATTGATTGGTGTTGGAGTAATAAATCTGCACCCCCATCCATCTCAAGGTGCAGCTATCTCGTCTTAAAGTACTTTGGAGCAAACCTCGGCTCTATGGGCCGGCCGGGGGTCTCCCCAGTACACTTGGTAGTAGAGATTTGATGGTTATCGACTATCGATTATTGACTAAAGTAAGACACCTAATGACCGTCGACATAAAGTAACTCTAGGTCTTCGGCAATAATGTTTAAGTCACACGAAAGCATTAACAAGAGTTATATAAGAGGAAAGGGAACAAACTTAAGGATGGAAGACATTACTCCATTGGCACACTTATGCAAGCAGGTGCCAAAACACGCACCTAAGATAAAGAAATATAGTACCGAGTGGGTTAAAGGTACCGCCCATAAGATGTTTATGCCATGGCCACAAAATGGGTCTTCATCTAAAGCCGTTTTACAACATATGACAACATATTTGCATGCCACATATACAGGCAAGAAGTTAAAAAAACGCCTGGCTGTTCTCGAGTTATGGAAAATGTATGAACAGGTAAAGGAGGAAGAGCCTCCAACAGATTGGATACTTAATGTATGCACAGAGGGGGGTGAGACGCCTACAGCGTCACCTGCCCCACCCGAAATGAAAGTTGAAGAAAGTAAGGACGAGGGATTATACACGTTGAGGGAACTTAAAGCAGCTTCGGGGTACAGCAACCCCGCATATGAGTCACCTACACATAGTAGTGATGAAAATCAAGGGAAAGATAAGGACAAGAATATTACCTCTGCAGTCCCAAGGGACAAGGGGAGACACGATGACGAAAGAAGAGATCAGGCACAGACAAGTGCATCTCTCGACAAGGAGAGAGAAGGGAACAGATGGAAGGGAAGCACAGACAGAACTGATGAGATAGCATTCACAAAGGACGAATGGAGGGGAGGACAAATTTTATTGAAATTTGATGGCAACGGCATTGATGACGCAAGACAAAAGGAGAGGTTGGATGAGACACAGAGAAAGGAGAGAGAGACAAAGTTAAGAGACGAAAGGATAAGGAAGAAAGATAGACAAAGGCGAGAACAGCTATATCGCGAGGAGCAAGAAAAACAGCTCAATCGCAACCCAAGAGCAGGCGATGATCAAGACAGACAGATACAGCAAAGGTTAGTAGAAGAGCAAAGGATACCTGAAAAAAAAATAAGGAGACGAAGAGATGAGGAAGTTCGAAGGGCAGATGAACGTAGAAATGAAAAGAGAAAGGAATAAGATAGGGTCAGAGAAGAGGTGAGGAAACGCAAAGAATTTGATGACGATGTAGAATGTAAGCGAAGACATAGAGCATGCGATCTTGAATATCTGGGGAGAGAGGTTAAAAAACCAGCTCCAGTTGTAGACTGGGACGACATTGAAGAATTCTTTCCTGTGTACGATTCAGTACCAGGCACATCTAGGGCAGATATTGATGGTGACTTCGACACCAGAAGCATCAGAGAAACGATCGATAGAATATATGATGAAATGGGGCTAGAACAAATACCCCAAGGGGAGGGGGAAGACGAGCATCTAGAGAGCACCCAGCTCTACTACACTGAGGATGTCACCCGAAGTAGTGGGAATAGGGAACTATCCCTGGATAGATTAGAAATCAGTAGGAACAATGAAGATACAAGAAATTGCGTGAATTGGGGACAGACAATGTCTGACTCCGAAAGGGAAGAGCGCGAAGAAAACAAAGAAGGGAGGCGAAGTCAAAGACGACTCCCAAGGGAAAGGAAATAAGATGGTCAGACACTAGTGAGTCTGCACCAAGAGCATCAAAATCAGCCACACAGTCAGACCGGCGTGGAGAAGTACCTCACTGTCAGAGGGGGGTGTCTACACCGCCCTATGTGGACAGACTAAGGGCATTGCCAGGTAGACGGCGATGCAGGAATATTACACCTGATTTAGATAGAAGAACCATGAGGGAATAAAGAGAGGGCTACACATTCCAATTTCCGTTGCTCGAGAAGGGGGGAATAAGACCGCAATATATTCCATGGCCACACATGGATCGAGAAAATCTGAAAAACAAGCTTCTAATGCTGACATCGGGAGCCTGAAAATGGATACATGAGTTAGAAAAAATGACAGGAGGAAACACGCTAGCTATAGGAGACATCAAAGGTCTCCTGATCGCCATACTTGGTGAGAGAGCAGACGATGTGTGGGCACAAGCAGGCTACCCTGGTGTAACCACAATTAATACCTCGCATGACGGAGCTCCATTTAACAATTGTAGAGCCATAGTATGGAAAGCGGTACGAGTACTATACCCAGATACTTCTGATATGGGATCTATAATGACGCGAAAGATGAAGGAGTCGGAAGACCCATTAATTTATATACAGAATTTCCAAGACGCATGGGTGCTCGAGACTCATGAATCTTGGATGAAATCTATACCTGTGATTTACCATATACTGTGCTAAGGGCTGCCAGAACCGGTGCAGAAACAACTCAAGAAATTGGTGGGAATTGAAGCCAAACCTTGGGCTGAAATACAGTTGACCATTGCACATTATTGCAGACTGCTGCAAGAAACGAATCGCAAAAAGGAGGCAACTCGTAAGGGTGAGGAAGCGAAATTAGTGCAAAAGAAATTGTCAAAATATGCTCTTGAGGGAGCCATGATAACTAGCACAGCTGAATCAAGCATGCAGCAGGTGGCTAGCCCACAGCAAAATAATCAAGGCAATGTGGGATTTTATCCCAGGGGAAGAGGATTTAGGGGAAGAGGATGGCAGAGCAATCAGGGAGGTTTCCAAAATAACCAAGGAGGTTTTCAAAATATGCAAAATGGTAACCAAGATATGTCAAATGGGCAAATGGTCCGACCACCGCCAGTTTGTTGGCTGTGTGGACTGACAGGGCATTTGGCGCACACATGCAGAAATCAAGGCATGATGCAGAGTAGCCAAGGAACAGGAACAGGCATGACCAATCCACCTGCAGCAGGGTGGTGTACAGAATCACTCGGTGCAACAACAAGCACAAGGAGCGCAGCAAGGGGTGCAACCGCAAAGCATGGGGAATTTTCCACAAGGACAATCCCAACAGGCACCGGTGCAACTATCACAGAACATGAACCCTGGAATGGGAAATAACAATGGGAATGGGGGAAATCCACCAGCACACAGTGGGCCGAATTTGTATATAAACTAGGACAGCTCACTGGGAACCCTGATGTGTTCTATCCTATCAGTGACACCAGACCCTCACAGGGAACCAAGGGTGGATGTCGTTATAGGGGATAAAGAATATTCCTTCCTAGTTGACACGGGTGCAGCACGCCCGTGCATACGTGAAGGCCAAGTTTTCCTTGTCTGGCGAGGCCATAGATACTCAGAGTTTTACAGGCGCTACCAGTCGTGTTCCCTTCACAAATGCACTACCAGTCTCCACAGGGGACTGCGAAATGAATGTACCTTTATTACATTCTCGGCAGACCCCAGTAAATATTTTGCGTCGAGATTTAATGACAAAAATGAACATGACAATCTCGTTCACGGAGGAGGGCATAGTATGTTCCACTCCAGGAATGCACTACTCAAATGTATGAAAAATGATTAGAGCATACCAAGGGCACATAGCCATGAGGGCCATACCATTAGAGATAGAAATGTTTGCATATGGTATGCGTGTGCTTATGACAGGATTGCCAGGCCTTGCAGACAGAATCATGAGAACCCCTGATGAGTTCTTATTCAGACCCAGAATATCTATGCACGAGGAGAAGGGACAAGTATTTCCCTTGATGATACACACAGCTGCAATACGAGGGAAAGTGGCCTTGGTTGACGGTTAGGATGACGAGGGCAGACCATGGTGCGCGATAATTGCCATTGAAGAGGGTTATCGAGTGAATGACGTCACCGATGATGATCTGTTTGAAGAACAAGCAGAGATGGGAGAGTCAATGGTGGAAGTAAGTCTCACCTTTTGGGTAAAGATGATTAAAAGAGAAGTACCCCAGAGAATGATGTTGGCACTAGATTGTCCTGAATATTTTGAGGACGACATAGCCATGGTGCCTGTCTCAGTGTGGACTACAGGACCCTATGACGTAGGCCTCTTGAAGGGGGTTGGAGAAGTGAAGATTAAACTAAAACCAGGAGCAATTCTACCAAGAGCCCGACAATATCCCATGTCCAGAGAGGCAGATGAGGGGATTCTCAAGACAATTTCTGCCATGATGGACCAGTGCATCTTAGTGATGTCAGAGTGACCATGTAATACGTCAGTGTACCCTGTGAAAAAAAGTGAAGGGGGGTCTTGGAGGCTAGTACAGGACCGAAGGCCAATAAACAATATTGTTGAGGCCGAGTTCCCTCTATTGCCTAACCCATCTACAATCCTATGTAATATACTCGTTGAGGCAAAATATTTCACGGTGATTGACTTGAAAAATGCATTTTTCTCAATCCCGATGCACCGTGACTCGCAAGATCTGACATCATTCACGTTCAGACAAATGCGTCTGAAAAGCATGAGGCTGCCACAGGTGTACTGTGAGTCTCCCTCTATTTTCAACAGATCCTGCAGATGGACTTGAGCAATATTGCATTAAAGAGTGTCGTTCTGCAGTACGTGGATGACATCTTAATCTGCAGCACAACAGAGGAGCAGTGCAGGCACGATTCTGTTCAGCTATTAACTATACTGGCAGAGAAAGGATATAAGGCTGACAAGGAAAAGTTACAATATTGTCAACAAGAAGTGCTGTACATAGGCCAGCTGATCTCACATGAAGGAAAGAGAGTGACCCCAGAAAGGGCTGAAGCCATACTAAACACGGCTAAGCCTCACACGATAAAGCAGATGCAGAGCTTTCTAGGCCTATGCAACTATGTTAGGGCATGGGTCTTCAACTACAGCTCCTATACTAAGCCTTTACTTCAGGCTCTAAAGAAGGCCCAAGTAACGAAAGAAAAGATCGAATGGTCTGAGACCATGGAAGAAGGGTTTACTGAACTCAAAATAGCTATTTGCACAGCACCAGTTCTCGGGATTCCCAATTATGCAGAGGAATTTTACCTGTTTTCACACAATAATGGCAGCGTTATGACAGCGGTACTCATACAGAGAACCACCTTGGGGTGCAAGCCCATGGCATACTACAGTGGGAATTTGGACCCAGTAATGAGAGGTCATTTTCCTTGCGAATAAAGTTTAGCTGCCGCAGGGTTCGCCATAGAGAAGGCTACAACCATTGTGATGGAATGCTCCATGACGTTGTACGTCGAGCACTCACTCTTTGCCATTCTAGAGAAACCAAAAAGCACACTGACATCTCAAAGAGCTTCTGCTTATGAAGTGATTATATCAAACCCATCGATTAAAATAGTCCGATGTAAGATAGTAAACCCAGCTACGTTTATAGCAGAGACAGTCACTGACGGAGAGCCGATACATGACTGTGCAAATTATGAAGAAATCTATGATGAAATCCCCATGGTGAAAGAAAATCCCTTGGCAGGAGGAGAGATCGTCTTTATTGATGGGTCTTCGAGGATCAATCAAAGTGACGGACAAAGATATAAAGGCGTTGCTGTAATGAAACACACAGCAAATAGAGAATTTTGAGTGTTTCTTAGTGCACGAATACCATCTCATTATTCAGCAAAGGCTGCAGAATTATTGGCGTTGATACTCGCCATTGAGAATCATGCATACCAGAAAGTACCGGTGTACAGTGACTCCGCCTATGTGAGGTCGACAGTGCACGCAGGTTTAGTGTGCTGGAAAAGGAGGGGCTACCTCCGAGTGGATGGCACGCCAGTGCAGCACGCAGCCTTATTGGACAGGCTGATTAAGGCACTACAGCTCCCAGTGGGCATAGCGGTCGTGAAATGCGCCGCCCACACGAGAAGGACAGATTTTATCTCACGCGGAAATCAAGCAGGAGACACGGAAGCCAAGCGTATGGCATCCAAAGGTGAAACGATCATGGCAGTGAAAGTTATCCATACCAACGAACGAATGATGGTGACACGAACCGTACCAGAGAGTTATAGCAATTTGGGGCAAACACAGCTAATGGAACTCCAAGGGGAGGCACCACAGGAAGAGAAAAACCTGTCGAAACATTGAGGGTGTTCTTTAAACCCCTCTTGTGGCGACAAGACAGCACTGGTAAACCAGTAATGCCTGTATCCCTATTAAAAATAGCGCTGGAGCAACTACATTACCCAGCCCACATGACAAAAGAGAATCTAGCAGCAACGCTTGCGGAAGACTGGTTCATATTGAACTTAGCAGAGCATGTTGCATTCTTTATGGTGAACTGTATAATCTGCCAGCAATTCAGGGCAGGGCACACGTTAAAAGTAATGAGAGGAGTCATTCCAAGGGCAAATGGGCCTTTTCAGCACTTGCATGTTGACTACATCGACATGATACAAGTATGTAACGGGTACAGATACTTAATTGTTGTGGTGTGTCCATTCTCTAGATGGATAGAGGCAGGCCCATGTACACACCCTGACTCTAGCTGTATGGCCACATTTTTAGTGAGGGACGTTTTCCCAAGGTGGGGGGTGTGCAAAGTCATGAGATCAGATAATGGCCCTCACTTTGTTAATTCAATATTTGAGCAGATTAGCTTGATGCTTGGTATAAAGCACAAGTTCTCGTCGGCTTATAATCCACAAGGTAATGGGATCTGTGAGAAGCTCAACGGCTTGTTAAAGGAAAGGATAGCCAAGTTGGAGCTTACTCTAAGGAAGGGATGGTTGCACTGCCTTCCACTGGCACTGTATTCACTTTGGAACCAACCAGGCTCCGACCATCATCTTACGCCACACGAGATAGCCACAGGAAGAAGAATGAGAACTCCCCTGACACCCCGAGATAGAGCTAGATGTGATGCCCAGTTAACATGAGAGGTTTTAAGGTCTGAAATGCAAAACTATCTGAACTGCATGACATCTTGTCTTACTGTAATTTCAGACCAGCTGCATCTACGACAAAAAGGGTGCAGCGCAGCACAAAACACAGAAGGAGACACTGCAACAGACCAAGTTCAAGGTCTACGTGTTCCACCCATCTTCCCTGGAGACACCGTCCTGGTGAAGAACCATACAAGGAAAAAGTGGGACGAGCCAAAATTCAACGGTCCTTTTATAGTGGAGGACTGCACTCCGTCCGCAGTGAAGCTACAAGGCAGGAGAGATTGGATTTTTCTCGGCAACATAAAACCTTACATCGGAAAAGGTCCCCTGCCTGCACCCCAACGAGAGGAATCGACGATCGACGGGGAAGAACCACAGCACGTGCAGACGAGATCCATGACGAGGAAGGACGCATGACCAGCAAAACAAGGACAAAGAACAGTTTGCAAATTGTGGCTTAATTTGGACACTTCCTCTAAGCAAAAAACGGGATAAGGACAGAAAAACTGAAACTCTGTGCATCCTAGTTGCAGGGTGCAGAAGAAAATTGCACGCATGAGCCACAACATAATCTGTTGACTTTGAACTTTGGACTGAGGCACACTTAAGCCTTGATGAGAAAAGAATATGCCGAATTTTGACCGAGAACATTTACATTGGACGCAAATACAGTATCCCGACTCATTCAATACCGAGACCCTATTCAGAATCACTTATGGTGTTCTGCAGTAGCGACATCGCCAAGGATGTGGTCACCTATTTCGACTTAGTACTGAGATCATACCCGTCATTGGTAGGGAGGCTCACCAGTGGCACAGACTTTTTACAAGATCATGAAAATGAAAAAAAAATAAGACAACGCCTCACTGTCATCGCCGAACAATTTATCATACTCCCTGAGTACAGTGAGAAAGAATCAAATGTTCCCAACACAGGCGGAAATAAATGAGCTCATCAACACACTGTTCTTTCGCCTAATTGAAGACTGTCCAACTCTTGTCGGAAGAACAACAGATACACTCAGGTTTCTTCGAGACCCAACAAACACTGAACATTTAAGCCATCTTTTAAATAAGATCGTAATCCTACTCGCACTCCACACGACCGGACAGTGCAGGCATTGTTTACATCAAGGAAATAACATATAATCCTGAACCCAGCAAGACAGGACAGATGTCCCTGTCACCAGAAGACTGCAGATTGGGGCACAATGTCCTTTTTCGCCTAGTCACTGACTTTCCAGAACTAATGGGGAAATTGATCGATGTTGATGACATTCATCAGAGATCCAGCTAATGTCGCACAGATGGGAATGCTCCTGCATGGAATCGTGCTTCAAGTGAAGCTTTCCAACCATCAGAGGAGCAATCTGAGGAGATTCTAAAAACACCTTCCGCCGAGGGACAGATCGAGGAAGCAGAGTCGAGAAATTCAGTTGTTATATTTGTTGTTATTCTTCCCTATTTCTTCATACTGATCGCAGTACAATATGTCCTCAGGACTGAAGCAAATCCGAGGAGTGGATTGGAAGCTTACGTACTTTGAACACGCACAGTAAAAGTGACTCACTGAAGTATTATTTCAATTAATTTTTCCCATAGTGTAGCAAAGGAACTGTATCCTGAAATAAAAGACAATTGTCACTCACAAGAGGGGGGACACGTGTGGAGTACCGGACACTCTTAAACACAGAACTCGATATTGGGGGAGCGAATAATAACATTGACTTTTGGCGAATGATTGAGATTGGGGTCCAGAGCAGCAATCTGGTCCTCCCACCAACAGAGAGGCACCCCCGCTTCTCTGGAAGAAAATGCTGTCGCCTAACCTACAAGGGCATAATCTACCTATGCATCATATTCATCATTATTTTATTATCATTAACGGTCAGAACTGCATTCTTTATTGGTGCACAAAGTGTTCCAATTTCAGTGCACCCACCTGATGATGCACGCATGAAACCCACAAAAGCACCCAGACCTTATATAGTCATTCCAGTCCCTAGAAGATCTGATGGTGCAGTAAATGAACTTGAAATAAATGTGATTAGCAATGATACACACACACGTATCGTAACGAATGAGAAGATAAGCCGGAGACAGGATCCGCATGAAATGAATGAAGTACAATCACTGACAACTACACGCACACAAACACTGAATGCACATGAAACAGGCCTAGTGTCAATGACCGCAGAACCACAAACGAAAGCAGCAGAGAAGAAGAGACTGCCTGCCATAAGAAACTTCACAGAAGATGTTGTGAGAAAACACGAAGAGTTAAAAAACCAACAGAAGCAGTCTTATCAGAAATTCTTAAGAAAACAAAAGACAACTCGGAGAAACTCTGCACGGACACAACTAATAGTAGACTCATTATTCCCGTACATAGCCAGAGCAAGGAAACTGCAAGAGGAAATGAAGAACAAAACCGCAGAGACTGTATTGCCAAGCACACATGTCCTAACGCAAGGGACAAGTACCAGTTCCACAATGCAGCAATATACCGGACCAGCGTGAGGCTGATTGACATGGGTATTTGTAACCAGCAGGAGAAAAATGTATGAAGAAAAGGAAAGAGCTACCAGACTCTTGTCTACTCAAATGGGGCAGATGAGGAGGCCTGCACCATGGACCAGGATACCTGAAAATCCTCCAGCGAGAAAAAACCATACCGATGCATTCAGGGATGTCGTCATAGCCAACTACAAGAAAACAGTAAGAATGCATGGAGATGACAATGAACTAAACGACTACCTGGACAGCACAGCACATCTAGGAAACAACATTTGGTATCAGCATATGAAGGAGGTTGGAAGACGAAATTCTGAAGGAGAATGCTTTGTTTGTGCACTCCTACCATACAGCAAGGGGAACTCCAAGATCTTCATAGCTGTAGAAATGTATGTCCCGACAGCACACTGTCTCTCGCACGTAGCAATGTGTAAGACCAGATGCCAGTTCATGGGAAGTGATGCCTCATTCATATGGGCGACTGAAACAGCTTATCCTGATGAAGATGATTATGTCCAGGACATTAAGACAAGAAACAGAGCTCATACTAGGAATCATAGAATCCGGTAGGAGAAGGCTGGAGTTAAAGGAGCAAGAATACGATGGGAAGTGAACCCGAGACTGAATGTCCAAGGAAAAACTCCAGAAGAGGCTCAAATGTGGAAAAACAGAGGTCAAATGCAGATTTGGGGAACAGTGCTTTCACCAGACAGATGGGAGAAAGGAGTAGTGATCTGCCGAGCATGGATGGTCCTCGGAGCCTGTAAGGAAGCAATTGAAAACTCACAAAGGCTGTGCAAGCCATTATGGCCAAAACTTGCAAAGCTGCTGACATGGGTCGAAGACAGAGGAGGACCTTTGTAGATAGTGCCACTAGAAAGCCCAGGATTGTGCTTCAGGAACAATGGCACAAGAAAGATGGGAGAGAATCAGAACTGTGGACGAATTTTTGATGCTCCAGGAATGGATCACGGAACTGCAGTAATTATGGATCATTATTGGGCATGCGGATCCAAAGCATACATCAGACTGCCAAAGAACTGGGGAGGCATATGCACAATAGTGAATGTCCAGGTTCCAGCACTAGTAATCCCGAAAAGTGACCTGAATATTGACAGTTTCCTGAAAGCAGATGTTCACCTGAGGACTCGAATGAAGAGAGAAAATGACTTCTCTGCTAAATCAGAAGAAGCATTTCATGCGATCCCATATGAACACAGGCTGTTCAGCCTCACCTCATCAGTGTTCACAACGATCTTCGGGCCAAGAATCCAAGTTGGAGTGAACACTAAATGGTTGCAGATATCCAGATGGGAGCTGTTGCAGACCATCAACACGACCATAAAAGGATTTAATGCGATTAAGGAAGAGTTAAGGGCAATTCGACTGATGACTCTCCAGAACAGGTATGTCCTTGACATGATCACAGCTATGGATGGAGGAGTTTGTGCAAAAATTGGAGAATCATGTTGCACATGTATACCTTCTCACGACTAAGAGAATGGAACTTTAACAGAAGCCATAGGTATGCTGACAAAGCTACAGAACCAGATGATCGACGAAACTGATGAAGTTGATGATGACAGCTGATTTGGATCACTGTTTTCATGGGTTCCACAATGGATGGCAGACATATTCAAGTTCCTAGGAGCCCTGCTAGTGATGATATTGCTAGGATTTTGTGTTATCAAGATAATAATCTCGCCAGAAAACCGCGAAAAAAGCCATAGGGATGAAGATCATGATTGATGTCGAGCCAGGATGGAAGGCCAAAGACCTGACTGATGAAGAAATAAGAGACTTTGTGAAGGCCAGCGGGTATGCACCTGAGGGAACAAAGTTTCTTTATCCCAGGAAATGCAGAAATTATGTGGGAAGATGGATATACTGTAGCCCAAATGGACAATGTCAACTGATGACATGGAATAAAGACGAACATGTAAGAACAGCGGGAAGCCTGAAAGGAGTAATAAAAATATGGACTCCAAAGAGACACTTCTTCAAACCATCATGTACTGACCCAGAAGATGGAGAAGGAATGAGCCCAGACGATGAAGTAAGAACGAATACTGAGGAACCAAATGAGATGAATCCAAAGGAGGAAGTGGAAGTGGTCGATGAAACGCCCAGAGGGTGGAGTGTAGAGGAAGTCCCGAATAAAGCCTGCACTCCCATCGCCCATTTTGAAGTACCAGGAACGTTCACACCAAAATATGTGACGTATGATGAGCAAATAAACCAGCAGAGAGCCGCAGTAGTGCTCTGCCCAGTGTCTATCAGAAGAACAACACCTGAAATACCGATACCCAGAAAACCATGGACAGTAAGGTATCCATTGAGACAACCCTACCAGCAAATGAAACGAAATGAAGATTACCTATGTACCATCCCGGAAGAAACCAAAAAAGTTTTAATGGAAGACGAATGGTGACGTCACGAGGGCCCAGACGGACTCGCAGATAGAAGATATGATGACCCAAGGATGAAACAAAGAGACGAAATGCCATGAATAAAGATATTGTGAACCTAAAAATGATAGGAAGCTATCAAAACAAAAGAGAGTTAAGCTGTAAGCAAAATGGATACAGTCAACCAGTTTACACCTGTACATATGCCTGGAACCGCAAGAAAGCTAAGAAAACAGTACGGCTTGCTATGCTAAGTAGAAGAATAGAGCGGCATGCGCCATTATACATAATCTACCTCAAAACGAAGCACAGTATTATAAGTGTGATTCCACTTTGCGCTAAACGCAGAATCAACTCAGGTTACTAGAGGCCAAACCAGACAAGATTCATATTCTAGCTAAACGAGAAGAGATGGCTGAATCGAAACTCAGCAAGAGCAACTCGTGCTAGGGGAGCCAAGGTCGTACCAATAGAAGGAGCGAACAGAAGCTACATATAATTGAAGCTTAAGAACAGAATATCCTGTTCTTGGAAGATCGAGATAACAAGGCGTAGGTAGGTGGCAAGCCGAAAAAGAATTAAATGCACAAATTGAGAGAAACTAGGCAAATTCACGGTGTGAGAAGCATGTGACCATCCGAGCGAGAAGGAGCACGGGTTCACACCTACGCTTGGCATCCGCCCAGACAGAGATATCAGAACTTTTTCAGATAAGAAGATGCAGTTTCGAGGCCAACCACAGTGAAATAATTGACACATAGCCAGTAAAGTAATGATTGATTGAAGGAAGGCCGGGTGAATCGTGGGGCACCCTGCACCTGGCTGACCATTCTGCGCGCTGCTAAGCAAAGTGGAAATGTATGGATGGGGTTGGTGCCAACCCAATCACAATGGACCAAATAATCTAGGGTCCTATAGTTAGTAGAAGCAATGGGACGTCGTACTTCTAGTGACGTCTACAGTAGTCATTTTTGAAGGAAGGGCTTAGGCGTCCACCTGACAGTGTTTACCCAATCCCCTCACTCCGTTACCATATACAGATATAGTATCCATAGTAAAGTTACCTTTTTCCAACCAATAGAATTGCATGTTAACTTTTGAGTGTTAGAGTGTTACACGTCAATTATGACGAGTTTTGAGTATAAATGTCACTGTTTGTATGAAGTTCATTGGAGTTGAAGCCAGACGGACTATCGCATCACTGCTGATTTTCATGACTCCCCGTTTTTTGTACTTGTCATTAGACGGACTCCCTTTACCAAACCATTGAGTTGTCCTTATTGATTGGTGTTGGAGTAATAAATCTGCACCCCCATCCATCTCAAGGTGCAGCTATCTCGTCTTAAAGTACTTTGGAGCAAACCTCGGCTCTGTGGGCCGGCCGGGGGTCTCCCCAGTACAGATGGAACACATGGAGTGGATGGTACTGATGGAGTGGATGGAACTTATGGAGCGGATGGAGCGGATGGAGCGGATGGAATGGATGGAGCGGATGGAACGGACGTAACGGATGGAGTGGATGGAAGAGATGGAATGGATGGAAGGGATGGAGTGGATGGAAGGGATGGAGTGGATGGAGGGGATGGAGGAGATGTAGTGTATGAGTGGATAGAACACACGCAGTGGAAGGAACAGACGGAGTAGATGGAACGGGCAGAATAGATGAGTAGACTGAACAGATGAGACGAACGAGCAGATAGAACGGATGGAAAGGATGAGTAGATCTAACGAATGGAACAGATGAAAATTATGAAATAGATAGAACTAATTGAGTGGACGGAACGGACACAGTGGATGAAACGGATACAGTAGACGGAACAGCCAGAATGAAGAAACAAATGGAGTTGATAGAACAGAAAGAATGGACGGAACAGGTGGATTGGATGGAACAGGTGGAGTGGACGGAACAGGTGGAGTGGACGGAACAGGTGGAGTGGACGGAACATATGGAGTGGACGGAACAGATGGAGTGGATGGAACACATTGAGCAGATGAACATGTAGAGGAGATGAACAGATAGAGCAAATAGAACATATGCAGTGTAAGGCACACATGGAGTGGATGGAACACATGGAGTGGATGGAACAGATGGAACGGATAGAACACATTAAACGGATGGAACTGAGTGAATGGTTGGAACAAATGGAGTGGATAGAACACACGGAGCAAATCGAACGAATAGGAAGGATGGAACGGCTACAACACATTAAACAGTTGATGAAACAAAGGATGAAATGGGTCTACGGAATGAATGAGTAGATCACGTGGAAGAAGGGTCGAGTGGATGAAACAAAGGATGAAATGGGTCTACGGAAATGAATGGAGTAGATCACGTGGATGAAGGCTCGAGTGTATGGAATGGTTAGAAGGTCTGGTAGATTAAATAGATGTAACAAACGTCATGGATGAAAAGACGAACCGGAATGAACGGTCCGAGTAAATAAAACGTATAGAATAGATGGTATAGATGAGTGCTCGACCTCAACCGCTTTACTGATAACCACCATATCGCACTACCACGCTTACTCTCTCCATTACACCACCACTCAACTAGAACACAGCGATACTATGACACATTCGGTATAGCTGTTCTCATACTAACAACCGCCACATACTCCTCATCATTCTAAATAAACACAGCTAGCTGAGCACACACCGCTAGTTTAAGCGTCTCCTCAGGTCTAATGCAGCCAGAAATATGTCTGGCTGTCCACCCTCCAGAATGAACACATACAACTGACCTCCCCACCACCATAACTACCGCTAAGAAGCAGCCATCATGCAACTGCCACACCGGCTGCACACATATCCGGTGCACCCACGCACCTTGTGACTCTCTCTCTCTCTACTGACTTGAACTACGGTTCCCGAGGGCGCTCAACCTACCAGCGCTTTGAGATCATACCAATGATACATAAGGCGCTATATAAGTGCCAAGTAACATAACATAACATAAGAACTCTGTTATCCTGTCTTAATTCTAATAACTCCCCATCCACCTGGTAGGAAATCTGACGCTTCTCCAACAATTTGCCAAAACTCTCTTTAAAAATGGCTAAAATCATGCAAAGCTGGATCCTTCTGATTAACCAGCAACCCAGCCCAACTTGCTGCTTCTCCTGACAGGAAGGACCACATGAAGGTTACTTTAGAAGTATCAGAAATGAAACCTTCTGGTCTGCTTAGAAAGTGTAATTCACACTGCCTCAAAATATTTTGGAACTTCTTTGACTCCCCGCCAAATCTTTCAAGGGGAGCAAAGGGTACTGGAATAATGAAAGGTCTCAAAACTCCAACTGGTTCTAAACCCGGCTCAACACTCCCACATGCACCTTCCCTAACCAGAACGGGGGGTTCTTGATTAGATTCTGAACTAATACTCTGCACTCATGCTCCAGTAACTTCCTGAATCTGTGTGACCTTAATACACAATTCTTTCACCTTCTTATTTAGGTTGACATTATCCCTGTGGGCAGCTCTTATTTACTCAGTTAACTCCTTTAACATATCCCCCAAAACTTTCTTTGTGGTCTCAAAGGGATTCATGAAGTTCAGGAGGAACTAATAATGTGGGCCTTCCATTCTGTTAGGTCTGTGAGGGACTCATGGTGACAACAGGTAAGACAGACACAAGTGATCACAGTTCAAGGGTGTTTATCTAACAATGAATGCTGTATGCAGGTTGGAAAAATGTCTAATCTAAACCTATATCTAAGATGGGAGCAAGTGGCGACCATCAAATGAAAAATAAGGCAATCCTAGTGGCGTGGTGTCAAAATAAAAAGGGCCTATACTAAGAAACCTATTGCCAAACCTCAGAACTAATACAAAAAGGGGTGTGGGATAATTCTCAAGAAAACAAAGAAGTGTTCTCACACAATATATCAGGATGCGGTAGCCTGGGTCACCCTTCCCACGTTTTGGACACAGGGTAAGATGGGAGCTTGGAGCACAGTACAGTCTCAGGATTCTCCAGCACGTGACAACAGTTCTAATGGCAGCTCTCGGGACACACTCTCAAGCTTTCAGCTATCATGGCCATTGATGGCCAAGTCTTGTTTCACTTGAAAGTCTCTTGCCTTAGGGGACCTGACATGTTCAAATAACAAATTGAAAGTTCCTTTAAAAAATGAAAAGTTTGTTTCCAATGTTCGTTGGGTGATGGGTTCACCCCTGGGTCCCCCTCTTCTGGGCGCTGACCCTTCCTGTATTGTATTCCACAAATCTTAATGTCTTTTTAAACAGTTTCAAACACACTGTTTCTTGGGACTTAAGCTTTTGCCTCTCTTGGGATTCGCTTCCCTTTCTTTCACTTGGTTGTAGATCAAAGTCTTTCGATTGTACAGGGATTTTACTAGACCTCCTTTATGACCACTTTGACCCCTTTCAGCGACTCTCCTACGGCCTTCTGGTACCTGTACTTTCGCTCAGATGGGGATCGACCAGAGTCTCTTGAATTAGCACACATATGGTGCAGGTTTCCCTCTGCAGCTGGTCTCCCCGTAACACTTTTTACAGTTCTTTACACAGTTCATTAAAATTGGTTCAAACTTGCCACTTTGCGCTTCTCATTCAACACAACCCCGTTAGGGAGAATTCTCTGTTTAGGCTGAATTTCCTAACCTAGTGAGTCCCCCAGCAGCTTTGCTGGATTTTTGGGGTTTATTTTTTTCTCCTGCCAAGAGTGAGACTCTTTTACCCTCACTCTTGGGCATGATTTGAGTGTGTTTCTTTGAATCTAGATGTGTTTAATGGGCTACGGGGTCTTTTACTCCATAGGGTTTCATGTGTTTTTGTGATGTGTGTTACACAGCACCCTCAGTGCAGTGACACAGGGGTGTCATAGTGACCCCCCAGTATAGACTCCATACCCCGGGACTGACTACTGTCTCCCAGGGCATGTAAGGTCACCATTGACTTTACTAGTCTTAAATTCTGAACAGAACCAGTACAAACCATCATATTGTGGACGTACTGGCTGGGGCAATTCAATTGCCCCGGGGTCTGTTAGTCGAGGGGGCACATCTCTGTCCCCCCTGATCGAGTTTTGTCTGGTAAATTCTGAACAGAACCAGTACAAACCATCATATTGTGGACGTACTGGCTGGGGCAATTCAATTGCCCCGGGGTCTGTTAGTCGAGGGGGCACATCTCTGTCCCCCCTGATCGAGTTTTGTCTGGTAGCAGTGGATACTACTTTTTATATTCAACCGCGAATATTTTCCTATGGGATTTCCCATTGTTTTAGGCTACTATCTTTATTTAATTATTTACGGTAGCCTCGAACATACCGCCGGTTTATTTAATTAATATTCATTCTCCGGTTGTTATTTTTTGCCAAAACTTGATTCTAAAATGGCGTTTGTGTTCTCTTCTGTGACTCCAACCCAAGTCGAGCCCTTTGTTCCACTTTTTGGCGGGCTTCTCCACAGAAGCCCTCCAAAGTGGTGCCACTCTGTCTGGGGTACTTAGGAGGGGTGGAGGGAAATTTAGGCACCCTGGACTGAGTTGCCTAGGCAACTCAAGTCGCACTCCATCCTGATTGGCCCAAGTGGTGAGCCGACCGGCTCACCACTTAGCATTTTTGAGTGACAGCTAGGCTGACTGAATGGGGGTTTGCTGCATAAAAGCAGGGCTTTGGGGACTGGAACTTCAGAAGTCACCACAGGACCTAAGAATCCGACGAGGGAGAAGCTGAGCCGACCTGCCACGACACCACCACCGGTGGAGCCCTGCTGGACTGCCTCACCACTTTTCCCAACGACAGAGGAGATCTCCCGCCAGAGAGTCTTCTTCCTTTGACTGGTGGGGATAACCAGTTTCACCGTCTTTTCGCCTTCCCGACGTACCTCGTGGCCGCCTTGCCTGTGCCAAGCACCCCGGCAACCGGGATACCACGTTTTACCACGACCGCGAAACAAAGGTACCACCTTTAACCGGAAAACCGGAAAAAGCTTCCCTTGCTACCGACTGTACGGGGTAGATTTAGCCCCCGGCTTTCGAACCTGGGTTAGTCTGGGACACCCTGGCTAAAAACATTCTTAAAGCCTCTCTAAACTCTTTTTGAACCCTCTGCAAGACTTTCTAAGCCTAGTGTAACTGTGTGATCTTGGGCGCATTTGTGCTCTGCTCTCTCTAAGAGTGGGCCCAGCCTTTTGCTCTTCTGCCTTGCTAACAGTGTTCCTGAATCTTAGAGTGGTGTACCTTTCCATAATCTGTCTTTTTCCCTCCCTTTCTCACAAACTTATCAGAGTGCAATCTAGTTAACCGCTCACCTCTGTATGAAAATAAGTGGTGTTTTACTGTGATTTATCCGATAAGAGAAAAGGGGTGTATATATCACAATAGTAACTGTGTTTAGAATATTTGACAATAAGAGTGCTGGAGTGTTTCAAACTGTGTGTTTTTAAATAAATAATGATATACTTTGATACCAAAGCTCTGGTCAGTGTTTGCTTGTATGGTTGTATCTGAGTGCCTATTGTGTATACTTTGCATACTGCCTAACTCTTCTTGAGGGAGGTCTGACTGCTGAGCCACAGCTACCAGGTAAATCTGGGTGGTACAGACTGCTACCAAGTGGGTTTACTGCCAACACATGTAGTCTTAAATCTTTTGCAGTGGTCCCTCGACTCACCAGCTGTGATGAACCGCTTGGCTTTTGACTTTCCTGGAGTCAAGGCCGATACCATGGGCGCAGGTGGTTCCGTCGGTCCTGCTTAGCGGCATAAGCTGGCCCTGTGTGCCGTTCACATCTGCTGCAAGACTATTGTGCTATTGTCCGCAGACTTAGGCTCTCTTCCACAAAGGTTACACGGGTCTGGGACGAAAAGGGAAAGGTCTCTTCTCTCCTCGCCACCCTCTCAATTACTGCCGCCTTTCTCCTTCTTTTGAACTGCTGCGCCTCATTAGCCGTCTCGTCGTGCTGTCTGCCATGCTTGTACTGTGCTCTCTGGCTCCACCTTGTATCCCTGTTGGGAAGTGAAAGGGCCGTCCGGTGGGTACGATTCTGATCAATTGCCTGACTTTGCCTGACCCTTGTATTAGGACATGTCAGGTCAATGGCTCTGGTGTTAGTCCATTGTCCTTTGTTTTGTGCAAAAGTGTTTGTGTTGAAAAAGGGGGTAGGGGCAGTGGTATAGAATGTCCTACGTGAGAGGAGGGGGGGAAAAGGTGTCAAAGGAAGGGGAATACCGCGTCTCACCCATCTGTGTCCCACTCCCACTCCCACTCCCCGAGGACCCCCATCCAGGTGATCCTCCCTCTCTGGTCCACCCTCAGGAACTGGATCCAGTAGTGATGTGTCCTGGCCACCTGGATGACAGACCCCTAGGGACTCACCAGGGACACACCTTCAGTTTTCTCACATACCCTCCATGCCATGTAGCCACATTTGTTTCACAGGGGAACCAGGGAGGAAAATGCACGTTTCCCTGGTCTTATCCTTTTCGGTGCTCCACCGTGAAACAATAGGGTTGTAGGTCTAGAAACCATTGTATGACCCGAGGGTTGGACTCTTTGTGTTGGCTAATCCAGAATAAGGATGAGTGTTCGGTAACCAGCGTAAACTTTCTTCCTAATAGATACTACCTGATATGGATAATGCCCCACTTGATGGCTAGGGCCTCTAGTTCCACCAAAGAGCAGTTTTTCTCACTGCAAATAGTGCCCATGGCAACATTTGGTCCCAGTCCTTCCCGTCCTGGTCTACCAATTTTGTATAATTAGTTTCAAGGTCTTATTGAATCTTTCTACTAGACCATCTGTTTGGGATGGTACACAGAAGTTTGCAAGGTGGTAATATGGAGTAGCTCTTTGACTTCGGCTATAAGCTTACTCATAAAACTTGAACCCTGATCTGTTAGTATTTCTTTGGGAAAGCCAACTCTAGAGAAATACGGTAGAAGAGGTTTCAGGATTTGCTGAGTGGTATTATTTTGCATTGGAAATGCCTCGGTGTATCGGGTTGCATAATCCATGATTACCAGGACATCCTTCTTGCCCAATTTAGATGTTTGAGAGGTTGTATTATGTCCATGCCAATTCGTGAAAAGGGGTCTACTATAATTGTCAATGGGTCCAGAGGGGCAGGTAATGGAACGTGCGGGTTGGTCTTTTGACATATCTTGCATGTTTGTATGAAAGTTTTCATGTCGGTGTGGATACCTAGCCAGTAAAACTTTATACTCATATGTGCCTGGGTTGTAGCTTGCCCCAAATGTCCTCCCGTTAGATGGTAATTTGGGATCTCTAGCACGACCTTTCGGTGACTTTTAGGTATTACCAGTTGAGTTTTTATTAACCCTTCAGGCGAGGTTTCCTTTCTGTAAAGTAACCCTAGTTTTAAGAAAAAGGGACTTCCCATCTCTAGGCCTTCTTCTTCTGGAATTGCTTGTAAAAAAGCTTCAGCGAGGGCTGGATAATTTTGCTGGGCAAACGCTAGGTCGGGATAGATGGTGGGTTCCTCTACTTTCCTTTCTTCAATGGTAGGGGATTTATCCGCTTCTTGAAAATCCTAATTTACATCTGTCTGTTTCATCTGGGTCACTTTCTAGGAATTGAGGGAACAGAGGTTTGTCCAAAATTCCCTGTCCAATCTGGTCTCCCCGACGAAAGGGACTTCACCATGATTCTGTAAGAGAACCTTCACGTCTCCTTGGAAGTTAGGACCAATAACGCCCTCCAAGATGTCTATCCCAAATTTCCATGCTAAGCCTGATTCTGGGGCTAATCGTATGTAACACGCCGGAGGGCGAATCAAAACTAAATCCGTAGAAATCATTCCTCTTTTCCCATGGGAATAATAGCTTCCCTACTGCTACAGATATCCAACCCTATTGATTCCTAGGTGGCAATGGAAGGTTTGGAGGTTCTGTCGTAAATCTCCCCCCGTCTCACCTGGGATCGCTTCATGCTCTGTTCCGCGGGAGGATTCCTCTTGTGGACGGATCGGGTCTTGTATAGGCTTGCTCGAGTCTCGTCCGGCTCCAGAGCGCGTTCAGAGTTCCAGGAAGGTCGCAGTTCAAGGATGTCCAGGAAGAAAGTAGCGGTTGCTAGGGTTGAGGATTCTGGGAGCAGATTTAGAGGGAAAAGGTGGAAGGCAGGAAGAAGGGACCAGGAAACTAGGAATAGTGGATTCGCCGAACAGCACACACACGTCTAGTCACTACCTAATGATAGCGTTGAGACGCGCGGGGCCGCGGGGGCATGGCCAATTTATAGAACGTGCCGTGTCCGACGTAAAGGCTGGTGCGGGGCAAGTCACTTGGCACGGCCATGTTGGGAGTAACAAGGAATATAAGCCCTGTCGCGGTAAGGACCAGGAAGTCCAGAAAGGGCAGGTTCTATGGGTTATGACAGGTTCTCTGACTAAGCTTTTGAAATTTTAGGGTTCCCCAATTTGTTTAAATTGAGTCACATCCCACTCCTGACGGCATATATGAGGAACTCATGATGACAACAAGTAAGACAGACACAAGGGTATTTATTGAACAATGAATGCTGTATGCAAGTTGAAAAAATGTTTAATCTAAACCTATATCTGACAACATATGTGAGGAACTCATGGTGACAACAAGTAAGACAGACACAAGTGATCACAGTTCAAGGGTGTTTATTGAACAATGAATGCTGTATGCAGGTTGGAAAAACGCCTAATCTAAACCTATATCTAAGATGGAAGCAAGCGTCGACCATCAAATGAAAAATAAGGCAGTCCTAGTGGCTTTGTGTCAAAATAAAAAGGGCCTATGCTAAGGAATCTATTGCCAAACCTCACAACTAATAAAAAAGGGGGTGTGGGATAGTTCTCAATAAAAGAAAGAAGTGTTCTTAAATAATATGTCTGACTGCGGTAGCGTGGGTCTCCCTTCCCCACGTTTTTGAAACTGGGTACGATGGGAGCTTAGAGCACTGTAGTCTCGGGCTTCTCTCAGGACACACTCTCAAGCTTTCAGCGATCAGGGCCGTCGATGGCCAAGTCTCGTTTCACTTGAAAGTCTCTTGCCTTCAAGGACCTGACGTGTTCAAATAACAAAACAAAAGTTCCTTTAACAAATTAAAAGTTTGTTTCCAATGTTCGCTGGGTGATGGCTTCACCCCTGGGTCCCCCTCTTCTGGGCACTGACACTTCCTATATCGTATTCCCCAAATCTTAATGTCTTTTTAAACCGTTCCAAACACACTGTTTCTTGGGGCTTTAGACTTTGCCACCCTTGAGATTCGGTTCCCTTGTTTCTTCTCACTGCGGGATTCACTTCCCTTTCTTTCAATTAGTTTGTAGATCAAAGGAGTCGCTGGAGCCCTTAGGAGCAGGAGCTTCTGCGCATTCTTAAAGAAAACAAAAAATCCGACGTCTGCTTTCGAAAATACAGACACGAATCCGAAGTGAATTACCGCCGCATCAATCCCTCTATTGTCCAGATTCCACTTAACCTACTCTGTGCCACCATAGGCACCCACGAGGCCAACCACTTTCAAAAATGGCCACTCCATTTTTCTGGATGAGTATCTGTGCCTGAAAGGTCCAGCCCCCAGCATCCAGTGCCCGGATTGGCTGTATGAGCATTTACATACACCAATCCCCACGCCGTCCAGGCGCACGGCGGCCCTAGCACTAAGGCAAAGTACCAAGGCTTACACCCCTGTCCTGAGCCTGTCCCATACTGCCCATCGCCCTCGCCAGACCCCCTGCTCCACTCGTTGCGAAGCCAACAACATTGTCGTCCAGACTCCTTGTTCAATCATCCTGAGCAGCCGAGACCTGAAATATGACACATGTTCGTTTCATGGTAAGTGCCTTCTCCCTTCGAGACTGTTCGTGAGAGGGCACTGATTGACCACTCGCTAAAACTCCACTCAAAGTTTCATGTAATGCTCACAATGTTAGACAAACATGCCATAAGTATATTCTCGACATTGTAACTTGTACAACGGCTGATACGATATCACCAAACCTTTATGTTACTACCAGTACATCCAGTTACATGTGCCACCGTGCACATTTCATATTGCTAATGCCCCAAATGTTGCTCGCAACCGCTAGCCTATCAGAAGCCTCATTGAGCTGACCCTTTAATGTGCCAGACTGAATGCTCAGCTATTGTGCCGATATACCACTCTCGCAAAGTAATTTTTGGCATATGACCCGTCTATAGAGAGATGCCTTCTGTTCAAATGCACCACATCTCATAGTGCCCGACCGCATGCTTATTCTGCTCAAGTTATCCTGCTATAAACCATCATACTAGGACCAACCCACTGCCCACCCATTATGAGGATGTCCTACTATGCTCCATAACGCAACAGTAACTCCTGAACATTTGCTAGCCCACTTCTGGCCTTCTCAGCAAATTAACAAAATGTACTTATGAAGCAATGCTGACCTGTTCTGGTAAATTGCACTTAGGTATCTGTTATAGCATTTCTGGCTCCCACTGCTAAACTTGAATCTAGGTGTGCCCTGCTGATGCTTTTGAATTAGCGCCAATTTGGCTCCCATTGCTAAATTTTAATCTAGGTGTGCAGTGCTGATGCTTCTGAATTAGCGCCATTTTGGCTCCCATTGCTAAATGTGAATCTAGGTGTGCCCTGTCTATGCTTTTGAATTAGTCCGAACTAATGTTCACTAAGCCTCATCCGATTTTGCACCTACTCCACATTTGAGCCTAGTTTAATCTAGCGGTATACCTGTGCTTAGCGCCCAACTGCTACCAATGATAACAGCTGATTGTATGTTGATTATGCCCTATATGCCCTATCTGCTAAATTTCGAATCTAGGTTGCAGCATACTTGTGCCTTGCAAAATACCCAGTATCAGTAAGCTCACTCTAAAGTTGCCCATTATCACAACAGAATGCAGGCATTGCTAACTCTAACTATGTTCCCATTCTGTATTATACCATTTGCCACCCCCTGCACTAGAGGCCATTACATGAAGTTTGATGAAGGGTTAGGTAGACTGAGATGTCCTCGTCACCACCCTATCCCATGCCCTACACCATTCCTTCCCACACTACCCCCTTTTCCCACTCCAATCACAACCAAACTACACCCACTTCATACTATGTGCACCACACATGATAAGTTGCCCCCTGTGCCCATAGCCTCATCCGCCTCCCCCCCTGACACCTCTAAGCGGAACGAGAGACTAACCAGTAGACTACCGTCAGGCACTCAGCAGCAGAATATACTCATAAGCTCATATGCTCTGATCGCCCTGGATGCACTGACGTGAAACGCAGGCGCAAGACTAGGTGTACAGCCCCACTACTGAACAACCTAAGGGACATTAGCCCCAGTCTACCAACAAAGGAACCACAAACACAGCCCACCAAGGGAGCATTATTGAATGTCAGGTCATTGGTAGCACACGCAACTGAGGTTGCCGACATTATCATGAACAATAACCTTGATTTCCTTGTAATGATAGAAACCTGACTGCATGAGGCAGCAGGCCCTTCTATTGCCCTAGCCGTCACAGATAATTACTCCATTTTCCGTGTAGACAGATCCACGGCTCGCGGAGGAGGAATAGCCATTATCTTTAAAGCCACTCTCAATATAAGACTAGCCACCCCTACGTTGCTGGCATCATGTGAACTCCTCTCAGTTAAATTCCAAACCTCACCCAACAGTACTATCACACTACACATCATTTACAGGCCTCCTGGGTCCTTCGAAGAAGATATCTCAGCCCTAGCAGCCGACACCACCAAACTCACGGCGCACAATATCATTTTAGGAGATTTCAACCTCGTTTATAAGGACACCAGCGCTCAGAGCAGCGTTGAATATTCCCAAAAGGGAACACATCAGAAACTAGAAAGCACTGCAGGTGGCTCTCTATACATGACAACATTGTCCCAAAAACTATCTGCCTCACTCACAAAGCGCTCAACCACCAAGCCCCCCCCCACCTCACAGACAAGTTCACATGGAAGGTAGCCAACAGAATCACTAGATCATCAAACATACCATGTCTGGTGGTGCCAAGATACAATCTAAAAAGAGCCGGAGGCTCCCGCTTCCTGGTATTAGCCGCCCAGCTTTGGAACACTCTCCCTCAGAATATTCAGACTATTCAAACCTTCAACAAATTCAGAAGCCATGTTATCACATGGATACTTAACAAAACACAAAATAACAGCCCTTGATACCACTAACCGCTAGGTGGTCTGCACAACCAGTATGTGTCTATAATATTGCTATGACTTATGTATAATATGTATAATGTTTAAAATGTATATATGTACCATTGTAATTTTTTCCTTGAATGATCAAACTGTATTCATGTATACAACTGTCTATACTATGCCATGTAACCTTTACCATCCTCTAGCGCCCAATTACCTCCGGGTCAGGTACGCGATATAATTAAAATAAACAAACAAAAGTCTTACGATTGTACAGGGATTTTACTAGACCTCCTGTATGACCATTTTCACCTCTTTTGGCAACTCTCCTACTGCCTTCTGGTACCTGTAGTTTCACTGAGATGGGGATCGACCAGAGTCTCTTGAATTAGCACCCACGTGGTGCCGGTTTTCCCTCTGAAGCTGCCCTCCACTTAACACTTTTTACAGTTCATTAACTTGGTTCAAACTTGCCACTTTGCGTTTCTCATTCAACACAGCCCGGTTCTTATCGATTCTCCCCTTGACTCACCGGCTGTCATGAACCGCTAGGCTTTTGACTTTCCTGGAGTCAAGGCCGGTACCACAGACGCAGAAGCTTCCCTTGGTCCTGCTGATCGGCATAAGCTTGCCCTGTGTACCGTTGACATCTGCTGCACGACACTTGTGCTATTGTTCACGTTCTTAGGCTATCTTCCAAGAAGGTTCTGTGGGTCTGGGACAAACAGGGCAAGGCCACTTCTCTCCTTGCCACCCTCTCGATTCCTGCCGCCTTTCTCCTTCTCTTGAACTGCTGCGCCTGATTAGCTGCCTCGTCGTGCTGTCTGCCATGCTTGTACTGTGCTCTCTGGCTCCACCTTTTATCCCTGTGGAGAGGGAAAGGGCCATCAGGTGTGTGCGATTCTGATCAATTGCCTGACCCTTGCATTGGGACATGTCAGGTAAACGACTCTGGTGTTAGTCCGTTGTACTTTGTGTTGTGCAAATTTGCTTGTGTTGGAAAAGGGGGAGCAGGGCAGTGGTTTAGAATGTCCTACGTGAGAGAAGGGGGAAAAGGTGTTAAAGGAAGGGTAATACTGCGTTTTACCCACCAGTGCCCCAGACCCACTCCCCGTGGATCCCCCATCCAGGTGATCCTCCCTCACCGGTCCACCCCCAGGAACAGGGATCCAATAGCGATGGCCGTGTCCTGGCCACCTGGATAACAGACCCCCGGGGACTAGCCAGGAAGACCCCTTCAGGTTTTTCTCAGGTCCTATCTTCCTCGGAAGCTGCTGAACCCCATAGACCCACACAGTTGTCTCGTTCACAACTGTTAGGAATTACAGCTGAGTTTGAAACACCCCTGGGGGAAAGGGGAATGGGACAAAATAACAAACTCATACAATGGATCTTCCTCCTTTGGATGGATATCTGCATAAATGAGAAAAGCCAACAAGGTGAGCTTCTTTTCTGTCTAACTTCACCTCCCTCTCTCATCAACTCAGAGGAATGAAACAGTACCTGAGAATCATCTGCTGAAAGCCAAAAGGAATAGTTCCAAACTTGACTTCACTGAAAAAATGAAGAAAGGTTCTGTGGTTCTCAAACAGTTCATATACTCAAACAGACTTCCTCCTAATATGCCTGCTTCCTTAACTGAGTTATAATATTTGAGAAACCCAGTCTACTGTAGTTATTTGGTTACAATCAAACAAACTCATTTAACTTTTAAGAACTGAATATGTCTTCAAAAGTCTTTTGTTAGTTGGTTTGGTAGTGCTTATCAAGATGTGTAATCACATACCTATCCTGAACTCTAATGATTAAACCTAACTTGAATCCTATTATTATTATTATTATTATTATTATTATTATTATTATTATTATTATTATCCTCTTTAGGTAGAGGATTAATTTGCCAAAGTCTTTTGCTTGCCAGACTGAGAGTTCATTAGGTGATGCACTATCACATTCTTTTATTTCCACCAAAGTCTTTAATAAAACCTATTTAAGTAGCCTTTTAATATCTAGTTAATTCCTTATGCCAAAAAAGGCTGTATAAAACAAGAGTTCAGAAAGATATATCGGGAACAACAAAAAATATAATTAAACTGTCACTGCGCCAGTCGGAGGAAAAGCTTTAAAAATGCAGTCGCCTTGCGAACAGGCTTACTGGTAGTTGCCAAGGCTAGTCAAAGAAATTGACAGCACAAACAGTCGCCACGCTAACAGACGCTGCGCGGCTCACCTCAAACAGAAGTGTGTCACCTGAATGAATCCAATGCAACTACATTCTGCCTGAAGCACCGAACAGGACGTGCACCTCCTGTTGCTCAACCGGGGCACGACGTGACAGGATTCAACTTCGTTCTACCTGGAGCTCCGAACATGATGCGCAGCTCCTTCTGCTCAACTGGGGCGCAACATGACAGGATGCGACTTCCTGAAGGAGAAACACGTTAGTTGCGTAGCATCAATAACCAATACGGAGTTCAACGTAGCAACAGACGGAAGGCTGCTTCCTGTCAGTCAGAACTAATGCGCACGCATATTGTTCCCGCTCAGAAAGTAATGCTAGATGGAAGAAGATTAAGGTAACTTCCCTATCAATAAGGTAATAGTTAGAAAGTATAAATACATTAAATTCTATTGAATGAAACTGCTTTTATCTATTTTAAAACGGGAAATAATTTCTTCAAGAGTGCATCACTTAGCTTAAGATTGTAGAAAAGATCACAGATCTTCTAGCTTAACATCAAAGTCTTATTCTTCTTGAGTTGCATTCAAATAAATCTTCTTCTGTAATTCCAGGCCAAAAACTCAGGACACAAAAAGCACAGGACCTACTCCAAGGACAATTCTTGATGAAAGGCAGTTTAGAATGTTCTGCCCGGCCCTTTATTTCTCCTTACACCAATCAGGATTCTTTCCACCATTTTGGCTTGAGATAACCTCTGCACTCTGGATAACCATGTTAAGGCCTAAACTAACTACTAAATGAAATACAGGAAAAATGTATATAATTTAAATAAATACAGGTGAGTGTCTAAAATGTAACATTACTGTCCACATCTGCCAGGAAACCTGACAATAGTTCAGGTAATCCTCACTCTAGAGCTTGCTGATTTAAAAGAAAAGCGGAGTAGCGCTACAGGAAGGCTTTTAACTTAACTTCAATTTAAAAACATATTTACAAAGTCACACAATGTGATCATATGGGAGCTCTGTTGCTTCTTAAAAATGAATCACTACAGATCCCTGTATTTTCTGCGCAGCGCTCCCACCGTTCCCTTCTGCTGTCCCGCACTGACTCCACAAAACCGCTCACCACTTAGAACTGGAAATCTTCTTTCACTAAATACCTTGAAAGGCCTAACTTTTGTTAGAACTTTTGAACCTTCCTGCCTGATGTCTTGTATGAAAGGCAGTTTAGAATGTTCAGAATGAGATCAGCAGCCAACCTTAGCCAATCACTGCTTTATTACCACATCTCCATCTTGCCTTGGGAAGGATTGCTGCTCCTGCAATGTTAGTTAAGGGAAATAACGTGCCCCCAGGTTTTCCACCCGTAAAACCACACAGCAAAAAGGAAATAACATATCAGTTGAAGGCAAGTCCCACTGTACGTACAATCCAGAGTAAATGCAACCCACTAGGGAAAGAAGCCAAGAGATAGCTTTGCAAGGATAACAAGGTTTACTCGTACAGAATACAAATGCCAGCAAAGAACTCTTCTGCTCGAGAGTGCTCTGGTCTTACATCAAGCATGGAATTATAAACACAAAAAGCGTCATCCGTATACAGGACGTGTTGGTGCTCCTGATTAGAGGCACCCTACACATGGGCCTGCTCCATAGGGGATACCAGGCGATAATTGGCTGGTTCTTCCCCATCGATCCTGGTGCACGTGGGTCAGCTGGGCTCATCCTTGCGGTGAAGGTCAGGTACACATAAACTACAATGTATCTGATCGAAGCTAAACAACTAAAACCGACTATTCACTCATTATGGCAGACACCTGGGAAACACAGGAAAGGGGTGCCAGGGAGAAGGGAGGATAAAATAGTTATGCTGACCCATACATTTAGGGCTTCATTGATACCACAGTTCCTGCACCACCCAAGGTCTACCCCCTGGGGATTTATCTGTGATGTACCCCTCCCGGTACCTCATGTTACAGGAGATGTGTGTTGTTGTTAGAGAGAAATACAGTTGTGTGTGTTTTGGATCCATAGTGGGCACCTTAGGGAGGTTAGGACCTGAGGGTCGAATGCTTATCACTACATCAAAAGGTTTGGGGGTCGGGTTGGTGGAGTGTGGCCAGCTCCGGTCTGGCTGGGTGTGGGTCAGAGGCCCGGTGGCAGGTTAGTGGAGATGAATGGACGCAGTGCGGAGCCTAGGGTGTCTCACGCTCTTCGCAGGGCACATTCCTGGAGGCGTTACTAAATGTTTGCAACACTGGAGGGACAAGAGGAAAATGGACTTCCGTTGGAACAGGGCTCGTGCAGAGCGAGCGTGTTGTGCTGGTATTGGGCCAGGTAACCCTGTGTGAACTCGGAACGTGAGCACCGCAAGCCAGCAACTTGTCTTTCCTTTGCCTAATACAAAATGGAGTTGCAGGACATGGACATTTCTAGTGCTATTCACCTACTTCTATGCACTTCATGGCCTCTATAGGGAGCCTGGTGATGCCGCCCCCCCCCCTCCTGTATGTTATATTGCTTCATACGGGGCTCACCTTATTTGGAAGCGTCTGGGGGTGGGATAGACTCATTTCCATCCCAAGACAGCACACAAAATATCAGAGTTTAAGCAGACCTGACCAGAACTCATCTCCCTATCAGAAAGTGATCCATCTGGGACTTCAAGATGGCGGCCGGAGGAAGCAGACATCTTTAAGCGTCCCTCTCGCCGGGCCGCAACAACATGCAAAAATAATAAAGCTTTGGAGCAGCGGTACCGTATATGAGCACCCCGGGAGCTAGCTTACAGGAAGTGCAAAGCAAGCCGAAAACGAGAAGAGATATGGATAGAGACAGAGACCAAATGAGGGACATGGACCCGGCACTATAACAACATTGTGGCCAGCACAGAGCAGGAGTGAGGAGAAACAGAAGGAAGCTCCGGCACTCGAAGCAGTGAAGCACAGAAGAGCATTCGTGTGAGGAGTGGCTCCGCGCCCAGGTCCCCGCTAGCAGGAGAACGGGCCCATCCCCCAGTACAGAGCAACAGCAGACCGTGAAGCGGGAGAGGAGGAGCGCAATACGCGGATCGGTGACCCTGGAGAGATTGGAGGAGCAGCAGCCCTTGAGACACAGGTGCAGGCTGCAGCAGCGGATGGAAGAGAAAGTGCAGGACAAAGAGCCAGCTGCTGTCAACAGAAAAGGAAAAAAAAAGAAAGAGGTATGGTGCACATCCAAGCCCTCCTGGGATTTGGGGATCAATATATCAAAATGATACAAGTCAATTATAAACCCCCGGCATATGAGTAGCCATAAATGGTGAGGTAACTGACAAACTGAGGAACACCAGGGGAACTAAACTGGGATGCCATCTGTCAACCGCTCCTGTATGCAATTTTTTGGAGTCCCTCTTAATTAGAATATGAGATACAGTGACAGGTAAGGGCATAGAAATGGCGGGGACCTCCCACAAAGTGATGGCATACGCGGATGACATGCTGCAGGCAGTACAGTCCCTGAAAGTGGGGATGCAGGAATTGGAAGAGTTTGGGACAATCTCGGGGGTTAAAAATAAACAGACAGAAATCAGAACTGTTAATCCTAGCTGGGGACAGTGAAGCGATAAAACAAATCTCAACCTCAATAAACCTAAAGATAGCAGATAGAGGGATTAAATACCTGGGAATCACCCTAACGGCGCGAGTGAGACAACTATATGGGGAGAACTATCCGCAACTACTGGGGAGAATAGAACAGGATACAGAGAAATGGAACCCATTGACGATCTCATGGTGGGGTCGGATGACCACAATAAAGATGAATATACTTTCCAAAGTATTGTATTACTTTCAGGCGATGCAGATCAAAATCCCCAAGTCATTCTTTAAAGCACTGACCAAAACAATTATGGCATTTATTTGGGAGAAAAAAAACAGAGTGTCGAGAACGGTACTGACAGCACCAAATCACATAGGAGGGCTATCTCTCCCGCACTTCTGTAAATATTACAATGTGGCGCAGCTGTGAGTCCTAAAAGAATGGGTCCCGACAGACACACACAAAATCTGGGCAAACTAGGACAAGGCGGTGGCTGGGACACCACTCTCCGACTTGCTATTGAGCCAGAAAAAGCATAGACACCTGAAGCTTCAAATCAGCGAAGTAATGAGGGAGGCTCTAGACGTATGGGTCGAAACAACCAAAAGAGGCAAGCTAACGGACACACCGGTGCCCTTTAAACCCATGTTTGGAAACCCAGAATTCCCGCCGGGTATAGAGAAGGGGGCATACAAAAAGTGGGAGATTACAGGGTGTACAAAAATTGGGGATATGTATCAGGACAAAGAAATTAGATCATTCGAGGACTGCAGAGCTCTGCTGGACCCGACAGCTAAAGATAGCTACTGATATGGACGGCTGAGACACTGGTTATCGTACCCCAGCCAGAAGGCAGGCAGCGACCAGAGACCTAACCCCTTTCGAGCTTTAATGACTTATGCAGGCCCACGTAAGCTCGTCTCAGTCCTGTATAAGTTTCTAAATACACACAAAGAAGAGATCCAATGGAACTATATGAAAAAGTGGGAAAAGATCCTAGGGGAAACAATCCCAAGAGCACAGTCATAGCTCTCAACTCACCCGCTTTTGGCGGGTGTCACCCGCCTTGCAAAGGGCTGACTCACCCGCCAAGCCTCCTGCACGCCCATTCATTCCAATGGGCGTCTCACCCGCCAAAAAGAAAATCGGGTGATTTCACCCGCCTTTGCGAGACAAATGGTTGAGAGCTATGCACAGTCGGAGTACACTTGGGTACTCATCCCAAAACTGACACTAGCAATACAACTGAGAGAAATGTGGGTTAAAATTATGATCCAATGGCACTGCACCCCAGAGAGGCTAAACGCTATGTATCCGCAAACACCAAACATGTGCTGGAGAGGTTGTAAAATGGAGGGAAACTGGAAACACATTTGGTGGGACTTCCTGGGTGAAATCTCAGATACAGGCGATGTTTAAAGATATTGGCCAGGTGCTAGAAAAGGTATGGCTCTGCGGAATGTGGGAGCCCAGGGCGAGGAACGTGCCAAAAGCACAAAACGGAATTTCATGGGCCTACTGATAGCTGCATGGCTAGCAATTGCGCAAAAATGGAAACAACAGGCCCCACCGTCACTTTATGAATGGTTGCAGAAGGTTTGGTCATATGTCACAATGGAATGGATAACATAAGATTCAGGGCAGTCAAGAAAACTTCCAGAAAGATTGGGAGGCAGTGCTAGCCTTCCTACAAACAACTATATGGTGCAATGGTGCCCACACAAGATCAGAATCTTGGACCTATTCAGCTCTTGACTCACAATCGTCCACCGAAAAGGAAGGACCTCTGGTCCGGAAGGGGAAGGGGGGAAAGGAGGAAGAAAGAGGGAGGCGGAGTTGGGGTGAATGTTGATAATGTTAACATTGAAAACCAATAAAAATACGTTTAAAAAAAAGAAAGGGATCCAACTCTTTCTGTCATAGAGGATTTATCTCTCACTCAGAAAGTAATCCATCTCTTTTTGTCATACAGGACTCATCGCTGATCCAGACGTCCGAGGAGAGTGAAAACTGCGACAGCTCGGAAAAATGCCGATTAAAAGGCGGTAGCTGCCCAGTCGTGTGTGTGTCTCAGGTAAATCGTAATGGCTACGTGTGTTGTAAAAAATCATTTTCCTTGTTGCCACATGATCCTAGTGTTTCACTGACCACACTAAGACCCTCAGTTCATAACCACCTTCCAGTGTGCCTAATTATAACCCATTAGGAGGAAATACCATCATCGCTTGCATGGATGGCGGTAGTCCCTTCAGAAAAATTGTGGAAGTATCACCAGTGGTAATTCCTCAAATCTCCAACGAAGTCCTATGGGGTTTCTAAATAGGGAATATATTAGAGATGTATAATGAGGCAGAATCACCACTGGTGGTAATGAATGAAGTCCTATGGGGCTTCTGAATGGTGAATATCTTAGAGACTTGTAATGTGACCGAATGAACACTGGTGGTAATTCCTGAAATCTCCAATGAAGTCCTATGGGGCTTCTGAATGGGGAATATCTTAGAGACTTATATTGTGGCAGAATGACCACTGGTGGTAATTCCTGAAATCTCCAATGAAGTCCTATGGGGCTTCTGAATGGGGAATATCTTAGAGACTTATAATGTGGCAGAATGACCACTGGTGGTAATTCCTGAAATCCCCAATGAAGTCCTATGGGGCTTCTGAATGGGGAATATCTTAGGGACTTATAGTGTGGCAGAATTACCACTGTTTCCTTCAGCAGCAATGGCAAAACTCTTTAGTGGAACCGGCACTGTTCATACCATCACATTTGTAATGAGAGCCTAACTGTTGACACTAGCACAACACAAGTGCTAGTGTCAACAGTCTCACCCTCGCCGAATCTTTCAAACCCTGACTCACCTTCCCTCTCCTCCTACCCCTGACCATTCTATTGCCTCTCCTTTCTCAGCCACTGATCTTGCAAATTTATTTTCTTCCAAGGTCCAAACTCTACACCAAGATATTCTCTGCTCCCCTTCTTACTCTCCCCTTCACCTCCTTGATTACTCCATCCACCACCATGTCTTCCTTCACTCCTGTCACTCAATCTGAGGTTTCTCTTCTCCAGTCTAAAACTCACCCAACCTCTGCTCCCTCTGACCCCCTTCCTACCTCTCTAATTCCCAAAATGTACCCCCTCCTTATACCTTACCTTACCTCCTTCTTCAACACTTGTCTGGCTACCTCTACCTTTCCCTCTACCTTCAAGCATGCAACCATCATTCCAATCCTGAAAAAGCCCTCTGACAACCCCCATGTGGCTTCCAACTTTCGACCCATCTCTCTCCTACCCTTCCTGTCAAAAGTCCTTGCACGCCTTGTCTATTCACAACTCTCTGCCTTCATCTCCAACCTCTCTATCCTCCCCACTACCCAATCTGGATTTCGTCCTAACCACTCCACTGAAACCGCTCTCACCTCTGTTCTCAACTCCCTCCTTTCTGCTCGCTACTCTAAACACATCGATTCTCATTCTTCTTGACCTCTCTGCAGCCTTTGATACTGTAGATCACCCTCTACTTTTTGACTCTCTCTCTCTTCCTTTGGCCTCAAAGACTCCGTCCTTAACTGGTTCACTTCCTATCTTTCCAATCGTACCTTTACAGTTTCCTGGGGAGGCAGCACCTCCCCCACCTACTCACTAAACTACGGTGTTCCACAAAGATCCGTGCTTGGCCCTTTTCTCTTCTCACTCTACACTTCTCTCCTAACTCCTATAATCTCTTCCTTTGGTATTTCTCACCACTTCTACGCTGATGACACCCAGCTATTCCTCTCTTTCTCTTCCTTTAACCCTGATATCCATCGCAAGCTCTCTTCCTACCTCTCTGCTATTGAATCCTGGATGGCCTCTCACTTTCTTATCCTAAATACTGACAAAACCCAAGTCTTATTCTTTCCCGCTAACACCCTCCTACACCCTCTCCACCTCCCTCCATCCTCTTTCCTCTTTCCAAGCTATCCATCTCCCCTCATGCCTGCAATCTTGGCCTACACTTCGCCTAACCTCTCCTTCACTCACCACATCTCTCTCACCTCCCGTGCCTGTCGCTTCCATCTCTATAACATCTACAAAATCCAACCCTTCCTCACCTTTCACGCCACTAAACTCCTAATTTCCTCTCTAATCTTCTCTAGACTTTTCTATTGCTCTGCTCTCCTCTTCGGGACCCTTCCTCACATCTAACCCCCCTTAATCCATCTACCACTCTGCCATCCGTTCTCTCTGCCTTCTCTCCCCTCACGATTCCATCTCCTCTTCACTCCTCTCACTGGGCTGGCTCTCCTTTCATTCCCAACTTAAATTCAACTTCCTCTGTCTTGTCTTTAAATATCTCTATGGTCTTGATTCACCCTACATTTCCCCCCTCTTCTCTTTCTACTCTCCCTCTCCCTCTACTCTAGGGCAAGTGTCATTCAGATGGCGCAAGTGCATGGGAAGGGGGAAGGGGAAAGTGCAGAGGGGGGAGGGGAAGGGGACAGTGTAATACATGGGATAATAGAATAAATAACAAAATAAAGTACGGCCAGCAGGTGTCAAGTGCAAGGGAGAAGGGTAAGTGCAGGCATCAGGTGTGAAGTGCTCGTGATAGGACTGTAGGGATACAGAGAACAGTCCCCAAGTGCAGGGTTTTCCAGGAGGGCAGTGCAGGTGTGCAACTGGCGGAGGGGGGGACCTGGGCTCGAGATCAGAGGGTGGCCAGGTAAACCAGTGCAGTTTCAGTATAAGCCAGGAAATCGGCAGGGGAGAGGAGGAGAAAAAGCAGAAGCAAAGAGAAAGGTTTAGCTATCCTTAAACTGTTAAAACAGGAGGGGACTGGTTTAAAGAAATAGAAATACAGGAGGCAGGACAAGAGTCAGTCACAAAGTGTTGCTTCTTTTTGAGTGATTGGATAGCAGGTATTGCAATTACAATACCCAGGGAGGAGATGGGAAGAATCTTTTAGAATCCTTTTCTTTACACAACCCATCCCAAGCAATAGGTACAGGCAATTTTATATATTCTAATGTATCTTGAAAAGCTCATAATTAAGCTTTATACATGCATGCATAAAGCAGTACCTGTAGACAGCCAAGTCATTGCTGCGTAATTCTACTGCGATTGCACCCAGGCCACATAATGTGTTTGTATTTGATGAGGAAGTTGACATTGTGGGCCACCTACTGTACTTCACATGCCCTCAGTTTAACAGACAAGATTCTTGGTGGCATTTTGAGGGGAGTGTGAAGGGGAAGTGTGCCAAGATGGGTGAGATCAGTCTGACCACTTAGCAGTGATAGGTGGATGATGGGTAGTTATCTGTGTATCCCAGGTTGCGTTGTGAAGAGTACCCGGCTTTGAACGCTCCCAATCTCTGCATGGCAATGGGAAAGTGTGCAGTCCCACATTGAGCAGTTGTTCTACATTGGGGCTTCACTTTCCCAGTTCACCATGTGTTGTGGGTGCCTCAGCACTGATCTGGAAGGACCACAGCAATGCTAGAAATAGGGAGTTTCGTATGCCACCACCTTTCTTTAGTGTGGTGCGAATTTCTCTGCGTGGACAAAGTGACAATGCCTCATAATGCTCCCATCTCAACTGATAACACCATAACCAGCAATCCTCCACCTTGCAGTCCAATTCCCAACAATGCTTCAGTGGACAGTACCATTCTCATCAATCCTTCAATTGACAATATGATTGCCAATAGTACTAGTCCCAACATTCCGTAAATAGACAATGTGATTCCCAACAATGCTTCAGTGGACAGTACCATTTATAATGATCATTCAACAGACAATACCATTCTCAGCAATCCTTCAATGGACAGTACCATTCTCATCAACCCTTCAATGGACAATATGATTTCCAATAGTACTAGTCCCAACATTCCGTAAATAGACAATGTGATTCCCAACAATCCTTCAATGGACGGTACCATTCTCAGCAATCCTTCAATGGACAATATGATTGCCAATAGTACTAGTCCCAACATTCTGCCAATAGACAATGCGATTCCCAACAATCCTTCAACAAGACAGTAAGATCACCAATACCACTATTCATATTCTCAACAGTCCTTCAATGGACAGTACCATTCCCAGCAATCCTCCAATGGACAATACGATTTGCAATAGTACTAGTCCCAACATTCCGTCAATAGACAATGGGCCTCATTACACGGACGGCGGTAACCATGGCGCTATTAGCGCTATGGTTGCCGCCGGTATTTTACCGAGTCTGCCTTGGTGAATGGGGGAATTACTGCCCCATTCCAAGGTTGGCGGGGCAGTAATTCCCCATTCACCAAGGCACTTCCCCATTCCCATTTGAGCCCCCATAGGGCTCAAATGGGAATGGGGAAGGAGCAAATAACGGTACCGCTACTAGCAGTACCGTTATTTGCCCTGAAGTTCGTCAGCAGGTCCCTTCCTTAACGTGTGGTCTGGCCACACGTTAAGGACGGGACCCGCTGTGGGACCTCGTAGTATGGCGCTAAGGGATTACCGGCACCGGTGCCCTTACCGGTGCCGGTAATCCCTTAGCGCCACCCGTGTAATGAGGCCCAATGTGATTGCCAACAATCCTTCAATGGACGGTACCATTTCCAATAATTCTTCAACAGGCAGTTCAATTACCAACATTACTTAAATGGGCAGTACGATCCCCAACAACACCATTCCCACTCCCAGTCCCAACAATTCTTCAATGGACAATAGGTTACCAACGCTACTATTCTCAGCGATCCTTCAATGGACTATATGCTTCCCAACAATCCTTCCGTGGACAGTACCATTCCCAATATTCAGACAATGGACAATATGATTCCCAACAGTGCTCAGTGGTCGAGTCCATGCCCAACAATCCTTTAAAGGGCAATACCATTCCCAAAAAGTCTTCAACGGACAGCTCCATTTTGAACAATACTTCATATGCTTTCAATATCTCTAATCAATGGGACCAGTCTAGTTAAATTGCATCCCCACTCCGTGTTAGGCCAACTTGTGTAAACAACTCCATGCTCTGGTGTGGTAATGTCAGTTGGAGGGCTAATCTGTAAGCACCATCGTGACCCAAGGAAAGCTTGTTTTATCGCCTGGTCTACAGGCATATTTTAATGAACTTTATGCCTTGATTCTCTCCTAGGATGAAGGGCAGGTGGAGAGCCAAAAGCTGTACGGTAAGAGGACTTGATTCCATTTCCCCCCATTTGGTGAGGGAGACATCTCGCGGTGTGCAACCAGAGCACCCACAAATCACACAAGCATGGGCAGCACTGTTCATGTCCACACTCATCCAAATAGCTGCACATGCAACCATTTCATAACATATTTAAGTTATTTTACCAGTCACAACACCCTAAACACAGACTTTAAAAATAGGTGTGTATACCCCACTGGTCCCCAGTCTGGCACCATTTGAAGTTTGACATCACACCATTGGCACTATCCCTATATCGGGGATAGGAAGGGGAAAAGATATCTGTACTAAATACCAGTACGGTATCCTGTCATAGTTTAGAGAAAAAAATTTTCTACATACAAAAGTTTCGAATACAAAGTTTCGAAAAAAAATGTAAATGTATTTTCTTTCATGTTACAGGTTTTATTTTAGTTTCGTATAGAAAAAAAGTTTGTTTTAAAAAGAAAACAGGGGTTTGGGGGGAACCCCTCCATTAAAAAAAGTTTGTTGGGGGGAAAATGCATTAGAAACTTTTTTTTTGATGCTTTTGTGTCAAAACTTTTGTATTTAGAAACTTTGACTGTCGAATCAGTCACTATAAACCTACCAGTACATGGCCACTGCCCCTGTAGCACGTTACCCACATAGAGAGTACCCTGTACCCCTCCCCTCAAACTCTGTACAACAGTGAGTTTACAGTTGCTCCAATAGTCCAATAGTTTTTATTATTAGTAGGATATTTATTTTGCTTGGAACTTGCTTCAGGAAGCAAATGAGCACTTTACAAATTATAGGGGGAAGGGCATGGTGAGGGAAGAAGAGATACAATGGAGCGGGGAGATAACGACTGGGGTGTGAGAGAAGGGCGGCCGAATTGGCAGAAAGGGATCTACAAGCAACCTGAGGATGAAACAGGGGGGACCAGGTCACTAAGTCTCAGGTAAGGTGGAGAGTGGAGGATGTGTAGAACTAGGTGTTGGGAAGGAGCCAGTCCTTGAAGAGGAGGGTCTTGAGCTCCATTGCTTGCTGGCTAGCTGACCCAACAGACCCCCATGCCATGAGACCCTCACATTCTGGTGCACCTGTGCACTCAGCCTTTGGTTGGATCAACAGGCAAGTCTCCCTTTTTATCCCCTGCCGAGTCCTTCTACTTCACCAGCCACCCTTGCAGGGGGACAGGCCCCATGTGTTATTAATGCTACCTAATGCATGTGAGGGAAGCTAATGATGGTTTGTGCTTGGCAGGGATCCTGCAGAACTTTGCCGGAGGGTCACAGAGGGACCTGAAAAATGAGGTGGAGCAGCTCCGGTGCCAGCTTCACTGCCAGCGAAAGGTAAAGCTTGGCGTGGTAGTGACAGGCCTGGGGCACGGTGGGCAGCTGCCAGCTTGAGAACGTTTCTGTGAGGGTGTGTGGTGAAATTCAATTCTTGCCTACATGATTATTAAGGAAACAATACAAAATGTTTGGTTTCTATCTGCATTTAGTCCTCTTTTCCGCCAGAAAATGATAACCCCTTTTGCTTTTAATGAATGGAAATTATTATTATTATTATTCTTTTTTTTTCCTTTATTCATGATTTCTCACCTCTGTGCTCGAAGCAGAGGCTGAAATGTGAAAATCCTGAATTATAAAAGGTAGAACTGCAAAAATTATAAATGGCAAAAGATTGGATGGTAAATTCTGAGTGGTAAAAGATAGAATAGTAAATATTCTGAATGAAAAAAAGAATAATAGTGAATATTCTAAGTAGTGAAAGCTAGACTAAGAAACATTCTTAACAGTGAATGATTGAATAGTGAGACTTCGGAAAGTTGGAAGAATAGTGAATATTCAAAATGGTGAATGATAGAATAGTAACCATTCTGAATGGTAAAGGACAGAACAACATACATTCGGAATTGTATTGTATTGCAGTTGTCATTTATATAGCGCCTTTTACCATTAACTAAACAACCAAACTGGAAACACAGAGAACAGGTTGACAGAAATTAGGATGACACAGACAACACCCAGAAACGACTAAGGGAAAGCCCTACAATAACAAGAGAGACAACGGTAGGTTGAATAGGACACAAGCGACAACCCCATGAGAACAGAATTAGCACCCCTGCCCAATTCCATCCTACATCCTCACCCACTCCATGAACTCTGCCAAGTGCCAATTATGAATGTTAACAGTTGCCACTTTTGGACGAAGCTATGAACGTTAACTTGCGCAGAGCCCGGACGGAGTCGTGAATGATGGCAGAGGCCGCGCCTAGACGTAGCTACGAGTGTTGGCATGTACCTCGCTTGGATGACAGGGTTGTGAGCGATAGCCTGTGTGAGCAACTGGGCAGGGCTGTGAATGCCGACCATTGCCACATCTGGATAGGGTAGCGGTTGTTGAGCAAAGCCACCTCCGGACCGAATGCTACTGAGGCCAGATTAGGATGGAATCACGAATACCAGCTAGCCGCACACATAGACAGGTTCCAATGGTGGGCAGGAGACAAATTTAGGCACAGTTGTGAATATTGGCGAGCGTCATTTATGTAAGGGATAGTGAATATCAGCTGGTGCCGGAGCTAAATTGACATGCAATGATGTTCGCGCGCCACACCTAGAAAAAAATGTGGAAACTCAGCACATCGCTTTTAGACAACAGTGCCAATAACCAATCCACTAACAATTTCACTGCTACGCCTACACCTCTCAAACTCTAACCAGACACAACCACAACCCTATACCACAACAAACCGCACAAACTTCACTACACCGCAACAACAAAACAAACCTCACATAGACTCGCACAACAGCACACAACGTCTACCGACTGGAAAACTCCCCAAGCCCAGCGAACGGTGTTAACCGTGTTGAGGCTGCCAACAGCACATCACTGCTCTTTTGCACCTTTCCCGCTTACTCCCACTAACACACCCCCTTCCCGTTTCAGAGCCGCCAGAGCAGCAGGGGACTACTCCAATGGTGATAGTGCGCGGTACAAATATCCTTTAACATTAACATTATTATAGTCTCAATGTGCTGCTGGTGGGAACACCCTTGGTGACCCAAGTCCAGAGCGTTGAAGGTCACAGAGTAAGATTAGAATGCGTGTGTGCATTTGGCCAAATAAGGCTTAGCAGGGCTGGCCAGGCTCCGGTAGAGAGCAGCCCATAAGGTCAGGCATGGGGATGGGGGTTGAGAGGAGCCAGGAGATGGCATGCATGCTAGAGACTTACTATGTGTTCAGCATGCCTGCATTTGTCGTAGGTGTTCACTGCATACTGATGTCAGAGGTGTTGAGGCGTAGTCTGGTGTAGGTAGGCAGCAAATTATGTGACCAGTGAGGTCGAATTTGTCATAGTCGTTGCTGTATTCTGATGCGTGCGGGTAGTAAGGCCTGTGGCCAGTGTCCACCGGAGTGGCATGTTATGTGTACGTAGCAATTATGTTGGTGATTTGGTGCAAGTGTGCCGGATCAGGTAGTGGCTTCCTCTATTGATTCTTGCAACTTCGATAAAGCAGTTAGCGACAGCAACAGTCTATGCTCCAACAAATTGCAACTAGAGGAGCACGGGCTATCCAGGTGGAGGGCATGGCGAATTGACCCAGTTATTGTGCGCGTACTGAACCTTCACAAATGTTACCTTTGCCATGGGCGGCCCACTCTATGGTTCATCCATGCGTGATACCCGCCCATCCCTCCAGTCATTCCAGTGCGATGCCAGACTAGCTCTTGATTGCCTTCCCGGAGTAATTAACGAGAAGCCCCCCCCTGACCTTCTAGTGCGAGACATGGCCATGGCACATAATTACATTCCCGCTGTATAACAAACTGTCCGACTGAAATGGTGCTGTTGTTCTATCTCAACTGCTTTGAGTGCGATTTGCCTGTTTTATTTTTGCCAGTATGTGCCAGGTGCCGTGACTAATCAATCCTGTGACATTTCAAAGTGTGAACAAAGATGAAGGCTGTGTTCAGCTGGTGGTGCTTGTGGGGGAACCAAGGCCATGATTAGTGTTTTTTAGTGTGTGCGTTCTGTGCGATAACGGCCGGTGCCGCCAGGTGCTGCGAAGTCAGGGCTGCCGCGTAAACGGCCGGCGCCACCTGGTGTTGAATGTTCATATGGTCAGATTGGGAATTGGAATGTTAGGGACGGGTTTCAGGATAATGCAGCAAATAGCCAGGTTTTGAGGACTTTTGAAGACTTTTTGCAAGGAAAGGTAGTCCTCTGTGCGGCGTATTTGCAGAGGAAGAGTGTTCCTGATGGTAAAGGCGCCCTCTCCCTAACATGCAATATCCAATAGACCAAATAATAGACACACCCCACTAGGGAATGAGATCAGGAGATGGATTGCAAGTAAAATAAATGTACATAAGGCAAGTTGTGCATGCAGAGAACTCTGCTTCCCTGAGAGCGCTCTGCCAAACAATACACAGGCAGCACATTATAAGTCAAAAACACGTCATTAGTGACGCCATGCTATAGGTACACGACTCTGCAGTACAATTGGTGAAGCACAATGATACAGTATGTTTCCATATGGGGTGACCACGTTTGGATTGGCTGCTGCTCCGGTGTCGATCCTGCGGCACGCGGGTCAGCTGGGCTCATCTCCGCGGTGTGAAGGTCGTGCCAGCGGAGTACTGCATTCCTAACTATCTAAACTACGACAGCAGGAACTGAGGGCATGAGACGAATGGCAAGCATAAAAGTTTGGCATGAATGGGGGTGCTTTCAGAGGTCACTGACAGGTATATTGGCAATCTACCCTCTGCAACCAGGCATCCATAAACACGGTGCCCCAGACCCAGATGCCCGCCTTGTTGGTTCTGATCTACCTGATGCCTCATGATACATATGGACATGTGTTATTTCAATGGAGGATATATTGGTACGTGGGATTAAGACTATGGTGGGTGTCCTCATTGTGAGGGGTCAGATGTGGATCTATATCAAAGAGCAGAGGGGCATGGGTCCAGTGGGCTGTGGCCTTGCGGGGTGGGGGGGTCGAGGGAGCAAAGGCAGGTTAGTAGAGATGGGTGTGCGCTCGGGCTGGGGCTTGCTCCAGTCACACACAGTGCAGTGAGCTCATCTGGCCTGGGATGATACCGAATGTTGCAGCAATGAATGTCTGGACTTCCGTGAGAACAGGGCTTGTGTGGAGCTGGCAGGAGGCGGAGGTGGCCTGGGCTGTCTGTGCGAGGCGCTGGGCAGGGGAGAGATATGTTTTGGAGATCCTTTTTGGGCCTGTTAAAAGATGGTGTTTGGTGTGTCACAAAATGGAGTCTTGGGGCATCGATAAAGGCTTGGTTATTTGTTTGCTTACTAATATTAGTTAGTGCGGATCATAAACAGGAAAGTGGGGGCGCCTCCCCCCTTTGTCATACACGATCCATTCAGTGGGGAATGGTAAGGGGGCGGAAGAGACCACCTCTCCCCCAACAATGGTGGGAGCTAGGATAGAGAAGGCTGAGCCACAAAAACTCTGGTTGAGTGGTGAGGGGGAATAGCAAGACAGACAGCTGAGCCCTATAAGAGGTTTCTGGGGGGTTGGTAGTGAATGATTTGTTTCTGTAGAAACTCTGGCCCTGTATTATGGAGGGCTCGGTGTGTGATGCACATGGCTTTGAAAGTCGCTCTTAGGCAGATAAGGAGCCAGTGTAGTACTCTGAGGGTGGGGAACATATGTTCTCTGGGCGAGAGGGCAAGGAGCAGTCCGGGTGCTGAGTTTTGGATTCGTTGGAGTTTCCTGAGCTGGCGTGCTGGGACACCGAGATAGAGAGTTGGCGTAGTCTAGGAGGGAGATGATGATGGCCAGTTTTGCAGAGACTCTTTAAGGATAGGAGAGGTAGGGAAAGATTTGCTTTAGGATGCATAAGTGTAAGTGGCAAGTTCTGGATACAGAGTTGATGTGTTTGGAGAGAGAGAGGTCTGCATCCATGGGTTGCATCCAGGATTTTTAACAGAGGTGGAGGCAGCAAGTGGGGCTCCCAGGGCTTGTGGCCACGCAATAGGTTGGGGAATGAGAGCAGCTTTGCAGCATATTAGGATTTCTGATTTACCCGGGTTGAGGATAAGGTGGTTGATCGTCATCCATGGGTTAATACCCGAGAGGCAAGAGGTGAGGTTGGGAAGTGGGGAGGCTGAAGTCTTGGAAATTTTGAAAATGATCTGGGTGCCGTCTGCATAGTTGTAGCAGGTAAGGTTGTTAGAGTGGATGAGAGCCGGCAGTGGGCTTAGGTAGATTTTCTAAAGGGAGACTCCTTGTGGGACCCCGTTTGTGATGGGGCGAGGGGCGGAGGAGAAAGGGGGGAGGAGAATGATTTGCAGCGATTAGAAATGAATGAGAAGATCCAATTGAGCGCAGAGTCTTTGATGCCTAGGGTGAGGAGTCTGTTCCTGAGTATTGCGTGGTTGATGGTGTTATAGGCCGTAGATCGAGGAGGATGAGTGCAGCGCATCCATCTGAATCTGCAGTTCTTTTTAGGTCATCGCAGATAGTGACCAGTGAGGATTCTGTTCCACAGAGTCATTGGAACCCCGATTGGGCTGGGTCTAGGAGTCTATTGGCTTCTGTGAAGAGGCCAGGTTGCTTGTATTCAGCGTGCTCAATTAGTTTAGCAATGAATCGGGTGTAGGAGATTGGGAAAAATTTGATGTGGAGAGCAGGTTTTTTGAGTAGCGCTTTGACATGAGAGTTTTTGTAGGCCTCTGGGAAGGTGCCAGATGAGAGGGAGTTATTGACGATGGAGTGGGCGATGCTGCCGGCACAGGTGGTGGTAAGGATCATTTTTAGAAAGGGGTGTTGGGCAAAGATCTCCAGGTGAGCCCAAGGGTCTGCTAAGTGCTAGTAGGTTGCAGTAATTGGCCTGGGAAATAGGTGAGAATGAAGAGAAGGTTGATAGGGAGGGTGAGGCAAGGATTGGGTTTGAGAGAGGGCAGGATGTGGACGGGGCGATTAGAGCTAGTTTTGCTGTGATGGTGCGATGTCTTTCAAGCGCAATGTTATGAAAGTGGTTGGATAGTTCATTGCAGAGAGGTGGTGTGTTAGGGGAGAGGAGGGGGTTAGGCAATGAGGGGAATTGAATTCCTCTCGGATTTTGTGGAGTTCCCTGCATGGATTTTTGGAGTTGGAGATTCTGTTTCCATAGTGTTTTTTTGGCTTTCTTGATTTTGGACATGTAAGCCCTGTTTAGTCTTGCGAAGGCCATTTTGTTTTATGGTGTAGGGTTTGTCCTCCAAGTTCACTCAATGCTTGAGGGTTTTGAGAACTTAGAGGGATGGGGTGTACCACTAGGGGTGTGGGCTTGATCGTTGAGAGGAGGGACGGGTGAGTGTGAGGGTGTTCATAACTTTGGAGAGCCATTGGTTGATGAGGTCAATGGAGGGGTGTCCTTCCTTGCGAGAGAGATCAGGAAGTGTGAGTAGCAGGGAATTGGCCAGGTCTGGGTAGCTGAAAGCCTTTATTCCAGAGAACATCCTCATGTGCTGACTCATCGGGTGTGGCTCCCTAGGCCTGGTCTTCATGTGCTGACTCATCGGGTGTGGCAGGCAGGCTGAACCTGGTGGGCATGGCTTCAGAAGCACAGGTATATAAGCTGCTCCATCCTTAAGGCTGGTGCTTCGCATTACTGTGCACTCGCGTGCAATGTGACGCTCACCCCCGCTTGGACCAGTTTACTTACCTTTGAAACCAGGCGTTCTCCTGCATACTCACCTCCAGGAAACATGTGCTTCATCGCTTCATCTGCAGATTCATCTCCTGACATCCAGTGATCTTGATCCCGAAGCCGCAGCACCGCGCTCCGTATCCACGAACTCGGACCCTGTGAAGAAGAAGAAAGACAAGGTTAGAACATCCGTCCTAGGGCCGCGCTGCATTTGAAGCCCACGCACCCCCTAGTTAACAATTTAGCAGCTACTGTACCGCTGCAGCTTCGTTCCTCATTCCCTCCGGCTACCACCACGAACTCCACAGCTTCTGCCGGGCCGGCAACATCACCTGCAAGGTAAGAAAGCAAAAGAGCAAACATCAAAAGCGGAACATACAGCAATATAAGACAACAAACTTTACAATACAACAAAAACAGACGAGGAAAGACAAAGGCAAACAGGATCACTTACCTGAAGTATAGTGGCTTAGTTGCAGCAGGACTGGACTACCAAGTGCAAGGGACCAGTAAAGGAACTTGGTCCAGATCATACAAGCGCCCCTGCTCGCCAAAACTAATCAACAGGTGAGCTTTCCAGGGACAGCGCATCCCACAGGTACCACGTTTTGGGATAAGGGGTCTGGAAGGGGATCAGGCGCACAAGCTGGCAAACTCACACCCCCTATTCTCCACGCAGTAGCAGTTCCGAGCAACATCACCTATTACCACCAGTCACCACATAAGTGCAGAGGGCGAAGTAGGACCCGAGCGACCTCACCCCGGGACGGCTGCAATCGTGCTCCAACGCCTCAGCAGAGACCAGGTGAGCGTAACAGAACACAAAGCCTCTTCAAATCTCTGCCTGGGTGTTATGGAAACTTCTGAAACAGACCGGTTGGCCCGATTACTGGGAGAGTTTTTTTTTTTAAACCTTTATTTATTGCTAACAGGTGCAACACACATCCATGACAATACAACAACATAATATATACGTTTAGGACCCCTCGGTAGGAGGTCAGTTATACATGTTCGGGATAACACTACATTGATGTCAGGTTCTTATGGCGATTCCATAGTGTTCGATTTCTGGGTATCTCTAAGATAGGCACGTAATGGGGCCCAGATATCTTTAGGTCTACATACAGCTGTAACACTATTGACATAGCTTTCCTCACTTTCTTTAAAGTCCATTAGCCATGCCTGTAGGGTGGGAGCCGCTTTGGACTTCCAGGCCTTAAGTATGTTTCTCTTGGCTACTGCTCCGGCAATGGCAAAGAATCGGTGGGTCTTGATGGAGGCCTTACCTATGTCCCCCAGCAGATACTTCTGCGGAGTGGCTGGAATGTTCACCCCAAGCATGTCGCTAGTCAATCTGGCCACTTCTTCCCAATAGTTCCTAACGGGGGGACAGTCCCAGTACATGTGTATGGAATTTGCAAAGTGCGTGTGACATTTGGGGCCTGGTGTTAGTTTGGTGGGGTCGAATTTGGAAATTTTATTTCGGGTAATATGTAGGTGGTTCAGCATTTTAAATTGAATCAATCTGAAGTTGGATTTTATCGAAACGGATTTAGTGTTTTGGCAGTACTTGGCCTATTGGAGGTCTGTTATAGAAATACCAAGATTGCGTTCCCACTTCTGTCTCATAGTGTTCTTGGACTGAGTGTGTGACTGCACAGCTCTGTAAAGACTGGAGAGGTTACCTGTAAAGCCTTCCTGGGACATGTCCTCTGACAAGAACTGGTTTATGGGGGGGGGGCTCTGGGAATGTGGGCCATTTGCATTTGCAAGCCGCTTTTAGTCGATGATATTGCAGTACCGTGGTGAGACCAGCTCCCACTTTATTCAGCACGTCTGTCAAGGACGCAAATTTGCCCTCTTGGTACAGATCGCCTAGCAGCATTTCTCTATTAGGGTCCCATCTGCGTTGTAATGGCGTGTCAAAAGTAGGCTCTAGATTGGGGTAATGCCACAGGGAGTTAAATGGCCAATAGGGGTTGTCACATCCCACCCTGTTAAATAACCTAGTCCAGGCACGCACCGTTGAGTTAACCGGGTCAATCTCTCCCTTATCACTTTTAGCTTTAGCATACGGCATCGCTTGTATGTTCACGGGAGCGGCAGCAAATTTCTCTGCACGTACATGTGTGTGTTTCTCTGCCGTGTCTGACCAGTACTTTGCGAAGTGTGCCTGTGCAGTGTCAAAATATACAAAGTCTGGAGCCGCTACCCCCCCGTATCGTACCTCTTATACATGTTGAGCCACTGGCATCTCACCGTCTTTCCACCCCAGACAAAATTGGAGGCCATTTTCTGCAGCTTCTGGAAAAAATCTCTGCCAGGCCACATGGGGATGCCACAGAACAGGTACAATAGTTTTGGTTCCACAACCATTTTGAGCAGGGCCACCCGTCCATACACTAAAAAAAACAGACATATCTTGTGTCTGTATAGTGGCTGGTGTTAGTGGGATGATTTCCGATTTGGTCTGGGTAATTTTATATCCGGAATACCTTGAGAAGTTATTTATTTCCTGCATTATCAGAGGTAAGTGGGTTCCTGGATCTCTAACATATATCATTGTGTCATCGGCATACAATGATAGGAGTTGGGGAGACCCCCTGATACGAATACCCCTGCATGTGTGCTCGTGTCTTATTTTGGCCACCAACCCCTCACTTGTAAGTGCAAATATAAGAGGAGACAGAGGGCATCCTTGGCGGGTCCCCTGCTTAGTTTGAAGGAGTATGACAATGTTTTGTTCGTTGTGATTGCTGCCGTCGGGTTCTTATATAATAAACGGATATAACATATGAACACTGGACCAAACCCCATTTTTCCCAGAATGGAAAACATATAGTTTCAGCATCTAAAGTGATTGCAGCCGCTTTAGCATTTGGGTCCAGCTGCGAAGAGATGGTGAAAAATCGACGAAGATTCAGTGCTGTGGAACGGGTGGGAATAAAGCCTGATTGATCTGTGTGGACTAATTTGGTCATGTGTGGGAGTAGACGGTTGGCAATGACCTTAGCATATATTTTAGCGTCTGTGTTGAGTAGTGATAGTGGCCGGTATGAGGTGGGATCCTGGGGGGGCTTATGAGGCTTAAGCAGGACAGTTATTATCGCCTCTAATAATTCTCCTCTCTTGAGCGCCTCCTCCCACACCTCCAGTAACTTGGGAGCCATCTCTGTCTTGAAGACTTTGTAGAATTCAGATGGGATGCCATCCGATCCTGGAGTCTTGCCTGTTCGTAGGTCCGATATGGCCTGTTCTATTTCGTCCAATGTTAAGGGACACTCTAATAGTGTCTTGTCTGTTGCGTTTAGCTTGGGCAATGGGAATGAGTCCATGTATTCCTGAAGCTCCTCCGTAGTCACTGTGTCTGCATTGGCGTATAGGTTGGCATAGAATTGTTGGAACACTTTATTCATTTTAGTGGGTTCAGTCTGTACCACATCGGATGGGTCCACAATGCTTGTTATCTGTCTCATCCCCAACTCTGATCTAATTAGATTTGCCATTGTCCTTCTCACCTTATTTCCTTCCCCATATTTCCTAGCTTTAGCCGGTTGCATTATATAATACAGTTCTCAAAAACTTCTTAAAGTTTTCCAGCCGCTCCTGTATCTCTTGCAGCCCATCCTCCCCATCTGACATGGAGTATTGATTCTCTAGGTTTCGTAGGTCTTGTTCCACCTGATCCATCTCTCTTCTAATTTCTCTTAGCGCCCCGAATGACCTTGCCATCAGTAGGCCCCTCAACCACACCTTAAAAGTTTCCCATACCAATCGGCTAGTGGGTACAGAGTTTGTGTTCCGTTGGAAAAAGTCTTCTATCTTGATCCGGAGAGGTTCTATGTTGGATTCGTCCTTCAGCAAGTCCGGTGGCATCCGCCAGTTCCGGGATGTATGTTCCTTGTCTCTCGGTACCAGCTCCAGGAGGACCGGAGAATGGTCCGACATTGTGCGTGGGAAAATTGTACATTGCCTTGCTGCTGCCACTATCTCTGGGGAGCAAAGCCAGTAGTCGATACAGGAACTGGATCCATGGACCCCAGAGTAGAACGTGTATTCTCTTTCCTGAGGATGTACCTCTCTCCATGTGTCTGCAAGTGGCAGCATTGCCATTGTCTGAAGCACCGTCATCGATGCTCTGGACTGTTGTCTACGACCTGTCGTTGACCGGTCTACATCTAGGTTCAGTATCAGGTTGAAATCGCCTCCCCAGATCACTTCCGCTGAGCCCTTTGGTGTGAGCCATTCCATTATCTGCTAGTAAAACTCCTGTGAGTCCAGGTTTGGGCCATAAGTGTTAACAATAATGACCTCCTTGTTGTGTAGTTGCCCCCAAACTATTACATATCGCCCTTCATCGTCGATCGCAGATTTCGACATCTGGAAGTTTATCCGTTTGTGCACCACCGTGAGGACTCCCCTTCCACGTGAAGAGTAATTTGTGGCGATTTTCACAGGGCCCCAGTTGCGTGCAATTGTATCCGTTATTTTCTTATTAGCATGTGTCTCCTGTAAAAGGAGAATGTCGACTTTGTGCCGGTTCGCATATGCAATTATTTTCCTCGCCTTCAATGGATGTGCCAGGCCTCTAACGTTCCATGTGAGGAGTTTAACCCCCTGCTTCCTCTGACTCAGTGGTCAATCAGTAACTGGAAATGCCCCCAACTGAACTGAGAATTTAAAATTCAGCTGTATATGGTTTCAACCTCCAAGAGGGGACTTATTATTTCCAATATTTACATTGTGTTGATTTGTTTGATGTTTGAAATTTTTTTAATTGTATTTTGATTTGTATGGAAAATTGTGTATAATAACATGGATACTTGTTTGCTCCATTTGCATATACTGTGCTTGCTTTGGAATTTCTTTTTAGCCAATTGTGCTTGGTAATTTATAGACCTTGCCTGTGAGCAATAATAAATAAAAAAGATATTTCTGTAAAATTCTTAAACAGAATTGGGAAATGGTGGATTTGAAAGATCTCAAAAGACCACAACGAAGACTTAGGTGGACACGTTAATAATAAATACATACCTAGGAGCTGTTTCAGATATTTTGAGCTATGCCCTTGATATTGAGGAGACTACTATAAATTTAATTTATATGTATGTGTAGTGAACCTGTCAGGACACTGTTTCGTTTTCCGCTCGGTGGTGCTGTCATCAGGAATCTGCTTTGATTCTCGTGTCAATTCCAATGTTTCTGTGGACTGTGTGTAGCTCCCATTAGTTTTTCCAATATTCCTCTCCAGCCCCCATTCCAGCGTAGTAGCCATGTCAGTGTGTTTGCAATTGGTCCTTGTATCGTTACCTGGTGTTTCCCCAATAAAAGGTAGGCAACAGGCCTCAACTCTTCCCCACCCCCCACCCTCACTATCCCCCCCCACTGGACAGTGTAGATCCCCTCCAAATGTTCAACTTTTGAAAACGTGGGCGGCACTGTGTGGTCGATCTCATGTTTCCTACCAATCAGACCACACTGATAGCCGCTGCGCCCTTGTAACACGGACCTAGATATACTTATATGACCCCATGTCATCTGTCTACAATCATCCTCACGTGGTTGGCTTGGATGATGAGCTTTGGTCTCTCGGGGACTGCGGGATGTTGCGTTCGATGTAGCCCATGGCTTCCTCAGGTGACTCAAAGAAATACGCCTTCCCAGCGTGCTGTAATCAGAGTTTGGCAGGGAATAGCATTGCATAAGGAATCGATCTAGCTCTAAGGACTTTCTTGACCTGATCGAAGGTGCGGCGAGCTGATTGTACTGCATTCGAGAAGTCGGAGTATATATGGATTCTGGCTGAGTCGTATGTCAAAGATCCTTTCTCCCTGGAGAACTTAAGGATCAAATCCCTATCGCGATAATTTAGAAGGCGGGCAATAACCGTGCGCGGTGGCGCCCCCGGTTTTGGAGCCGGCATTAAGGCCTGGTGGGCCCTCTCAATCAGGAATTGTTGTGAGAATTGTGCCTCCGGGAGTATGGTGCGAATCACTTCCTCCAGGTAGACCTCCATTGGCACATTAAGTGATTTCTCCGCCAGTCGGACCACTCTTACGTTGTTTCGACGCGATCTCGACTCTAGATCATCGCACTTCATCTGCACCAATTTTAGTTTTTTTTATATCTTCTATGTCTTTGCCTTGAGTGTTTGCTACGTCTTCCACAGTACTGATCCTATTTTCTGCCTCCGCTACCCGTACATTGTCCTGTTGGAGGACGCGAAGCCAGTTTGCAGTTCTACAATATAGGGGTCCGGCATCGCATTGGGTGAGTGTTGAGCTGTAACGGGGGGCGGGGAGGTGTCTCCCCTGTCTTCCATATGGGCGTTCGTAAAGGAATCCATGGGTCCTTTTTTGTTTCCCTTATTACCTCTGGGCATATCCGAGTGTGGGCAGTAGTGTGTCGAGAGCACAGAGGTGGAGTGCTAAGTTAGAAAACTGCTCAATCTATTGTGCAAAGGTGAAAAGGTCCACAGTCTTCACAGGTGTTGTATTTGGGTTATAGATAGTATACTCTGGGTGGTGCAGCTCCTGCCTCACTATCCCTGTTTCCGCACGTGTGTTTCGAGGTTTGTCTTGCCCCACAGGATGTGTCTTTGATGTGGGTGGGGTTCCCTCCTCCCCACTGTATGTGCACCCAACTCCGTGGATAGGGGAGTCACTGAGCATTAGGCCCCGGTTGGAGGTTCCAGCTGCTCCGGGCGAGGGGGGCCCTCTCTATCAGGCAGCCCCTTGTGCCGTCACCGCCTATTGTATAGTAGTCCCTCTCGGGGCTGCGGGGAGCTCTCTACCACAGGGTGCTGCACCCGCAGATGTTCACCCGCGACGGCCGGAGTGTTCCCCACAGGGGGGCCAAAATCGAAGTGTGCAGGTAGCGGTATGTTGTCCCACCCCCTCCCCTGCCCAATCTACTCACAAGTGTCCAATGGAAAGTGTGGGGGGCCACCCTCGACCCGGATGGCCAGAACGCTGAAATAAAGAGGCACAAAGTATGGGAGAAGAGAAGAGCTTTATTTGAGGCCCCCAGGTACCATCCAAAGATGTTGTTATGTGGCTGATGGACCTTTTCTAGAGGAAATCAGCAAATTCCATAGATATGAACTGAGACCCGTTGTCCGAAACCAATTCCTTGGGGTCTCCCTCCCTGCTGAAGATCTCTGTCAGGAAAATCTATGACTTTCTTTGAGGTCACATTGTCCTCAGCTATTCCCCATTCTGTTCATTTAGAGGTGTAATCGACAAGTACTATGATATATACTTTGACTGTTTTGAGGTTCTCGAATGGACCCATGATGTCGATTGCCAGTTTAGACCACACATGTTTGGGAGGTTCAATAGGCTGTAAGGGGGTCTTTCTTAAGATCTTGGACTTGTCACTCATGGCACACGTGGAGCAATTTTTGACCAGTTCTTCTGCTTCTTTCCACATTCCTGGCCACCAATAGTTGTTTCTCAACTTGTTTTTCGTCAAGCTTCTTCCTAGGTGACCTTTGTGTGCCAGTTGGAGTACTTTTTTTCTGAGTTGGGTGGGTGGGATTACTCGATCGCCTCTGAAGATATGCTCATCGTCCATGGATAATTCTTCCTTGAAGGGAATGAAGGTTGTTAAAGCCTCTCCCGTTTCCACCCAGTCATTAGCTATCGCTTCCCTGATTTCTCGCTGTTCCGGATCAGTATTGGCATTAATTTTCCATTCATCTCTCGAGATGGCAGGGTTTACGACAGCTATGATGTCCTCATCTGGAGATGCAATCTCAGTGTCGATGTTGGTCGATAATCTGGAAAGACAATCTGCTACTTGGTTTTGTGGACCAGGAGTATAGCATAGTTGGAGGTTGTATTGCATGATGTCGAGGAACCAAAGTCTTATTCTCGGTGATATAAGGTGAGGAGTTTTGGACTGAAGGACATTTACTAGAGGTTTATGGTCTGTTTTCAGTATGACGGGTAAGCCCCAAATTAGGTTCCTGAAATGCTGAAGAATCCACCTCAGACCCAGAGCTTCTCTCTCAATGGTGGAATAGTTTAGTTCGGCTCCCCTCAGTACTCTCGATGCGAATGCGATCGTCACGATGTCCTTATCTTGTTGCTGTTCTAGGACACCACCCAGTCCGGTTTTACTTGCATCTACGGATATGATGGTTTTAGCTTTACAATCGAACATTCCTAAGGCTGGGGCTTGGTTAATTTGAAATTTGATTTCTTCGAATTCGTTCTTGCATTCAGTGGACCATATGAATTTGGTTGCCTTCTTCAAGATGTTTCTCATGTTTTTGGTCTTATCAGCATAGTTGCTTATAAACTTGGAGTAGTATTCTGTCATCCCGAGGAAACTCCTTAATTGGTCTTTATTTTGAGGCTCGGCGATATTCATTATGGTGTCCATGAGTTTCCTCTTGGGGCTGATGCCGTTGGCGTCAATGGAATGGCCCAGTTATGAAACTCGGTCGCACTTTATGTTGCATTTCTCTAATTTGAGTGTGAGCCCACTTTTTTGTATGACCTGTAGGATACCCACAAGTTTTGCGTTGTGCTCTTCTTCTGTACTGGCTGATATGAGGATATCATCTTGGAAGCAGTGTATGTCATCAAGTCCTCCAAATAGATGTGACATGAGTCTCTGAAAGACTGCTGCGGCTGAAGCGAGTCCGAATGGCATTCTGTTAAACATGAATGCACCGAGAGGTGTGACAAAAGATGTTAGGTTCTTTGAGCTCTCTTCCAAAGCAATCTGGTGATAGGCTGAGGAGAGGTCCAGAGTTGTAAAGTATTTTGCAGGTTTCATGGTCGATAGGAGTTCAGATATATTGGGAAGTGGGTGTCTGTCAACCCATATGTTTTTGTTTAGGTCTCTCAAGTCGACGCACATTCTTATGGAATCGTCCGTTTTTTTTACTAAGACAATTGGGGCAAGCGATTCTGAAATTTCGATGGGCTGTATGATATTTTCATCGCAGAGGCGCTTAAGTTCTTTCTTCAACGCCTCTTTTGTTCCAAAGGGAATACTGCGGACTCGGTGGGCCACTGGGACAGCACCTCTTTTGAGGATTATTCTGTGTTGGAAACCTTTTAGGAGTCCAATCTTGTCGCAGAACACCTTGGGGAATTGTTTTGCTAGATTAGATTTAATGTCCATATCATTATTGAGCACACTCAGCACGGGGATTTCTTCTCCAGGGTGTATTCTTACTCGAAGAGCGGCTTGTTCTTCCCATCCCACAACGGAGGAGACATCTTTGGCTACAAAGAGTTTGCAATATGTTTCTCTGTCATGGAACTTGAGGTTCACCCACATATATCCCATTATCTCGATGGGCGTTTTTCCATAACCGGTAGCTCTTACACAAGTGCTTCGCAGGTCATGTATCTTGCCAGAGAGTACACTCAAAACGGTCTTGAGATCCACGATGGTGTAGGGGGAGCCAGTGTCTACCATTACAGGTAATGATATGCCGTTGATTTGCATTTTGACCCAGGGACCGTTGCTCTGTTGTTGGGATGTTACAGTGAGTATTTGTACCTTTTGTTGCATTGGACTGATAGATAACATGTCATTGTGCTCTTGGTTGCTTTCGATTACTCTCACAGAGGACGGTCTGATGAAAGGTCGCCTGGTGAGATTACCATATCTGGTTGTCTTTCCCCGTGTGTTCTTGCAGACTTTGGCAAAGTGTCCAATCTGGCTGCACTTATAACACTCCACAGCGATGGCGGGGCATTCTTTGTCAGGATTTGCATGCTTGTACCATCCGCACCTCTGGCAGCGCGTTGGATTCTGGGAGTTGTATGGCTTCGCTCTGCTTGAGCCAAATTTCGAACCCCTTGATGGCGGAGCCTTTCTTACTGCTGCTATTAGAGGCTCGTAAGGCTCGGACTCGGGGCTGACACATTTGATTTCCACACTGGTCGTGTGGTCAGGTCTTTCCCTCATGCATCGATCTCCCAATTCCATGCTCCTTGCTATCTCCGTGGCTTGGTCCAGGGTGGGATTTTTGGTTTGCCACAATTTTTGTTGGAGGCGTGGATCAGCCACATTCAGCACCAATTGGTCTCTCAAATACTCATCACAGACACCTGTGAAACTGCAGGTTGACATAAGCGCCCTGAGGGATGCTATGTATGAATCAATAGACTCGCCTTTGAGCTGCTTTCTGGAAAAGAACCTGTATCTTTCCAGTACTACGTTGGTCTTGTTGCCAAAATGACTGGTGAGTTTGGCCAATGCTATGTCAAACTTGCGGTTGCCATCTCCTCCTATGTTGCCGGGTTCGGGAAGGGTCCTGAAAAGTCTCAGTGCTTCTGCCCCTATACAGTTCAAGAGGGTCGCCTCCTTGAGGTCATCATTGAATTTGCTGCCCCCAATGGCTCTGAGGTAGACGTGGAATCCATCGATCCATTGTTCCCATGGGCAGGTTGGGCTCCCAGGGCATGGAAGAAACTTGGTGGGAGGCGGAACGCCCTGCATGGTGGTGTGCCTGATTCTAGGTTGTAAGTGGTGAGGAATGGCATTGAGTGGCACCAGTCGCTGTAGTGTAGGCAGAGGTTTTCAGTACTGTTGGCAGTTAGCAAGGAGGCGCTGAGATACAGTCTTTATAGAATTGCTTGCATGGCAGGGTGGGACCCGCTTCAGAGAATGCCCAGGCGTATCTGTACTGCAGAGTCTTTAAGCTTCAGTGTATGGATGGTCCTTAGTACAGATTGTGACCTCACAATGGGCTGGGAGCAAAGGTTGGCTGGTTCAGGGAAGACCTGATGGAATGTTCAGTTGTGATGTCACAATGGACCAAGATAGTGAGTGATTAGTCCCGGAAAGTCAGAGTAGCCATTGAGAGAATGAAGACTGCTAATGCTGTGTGTGTGTTGCTGGGCAACAGCTAGCAGCTTTTGAAAATGATGCAGGGTTCTGCTCAGGGCAGCAGTGAGGGTTTTACACAAAAAAATGCCAATAAAAGGAAAGCGTACGTTTCATTTTGTCTGTTTTACACATAAAATGCCAAATGAAAGGAAAGTGTAAGTTTCACTTCGTCCTCCCCCCTCCTCTGACCTGATAGATGGACAGCTCCTGCTGTCTGAAGCACTTTTGGAGTAGGGCAGGAGTGCAATGTGCGCCGCTCTAAACTCCCAGCGGGGAGGAGCGGCACCCTTTACAGTGGAGAACTGAAAGGTGATGTAGAGGCCTCTCTTGGCTGTTCCTCTTGGCTGTCCACAGCTGACAGGCAGGCCGCTGCAGGCGCTGGCAGCAGAAGTCGGCGGCAGCGAAAAAAGGGGGGGCTGCACACAATCAGGTGACCTAATACGCTCCCGGGGGCCTCGGGGTACAGTGCCTCGTCGCCATATGAAATAAAGAGGCACAAAGTATGGGAGAAGAGAAGAGCTTTATTTGAGGCCCCCAGGTAGCTGCAGTGGAAGCATCAACTGGCGAGGCACTCTCAAATGGAATCTACATGCACAAGGTTCTAAGGAGACCTGTGCATGTATTACCATAACAACCGCTCGCACACAACGCACAGGCGGCCACCGGGGAGGGTAGCCCGCTGCTGCTTCTCAGCACGTCAGTCGCCTGTCGGGTGATGCACAGTCTCGATCGGAGCGGGCTTCCAGGTCTCTCCACTTTGCCCTCCTCGAGGCTTCAATCCCCGCTACACACCGTAGGGCAGCCCGCAGGGGTGCCCGTGTCTCCTCCACTGCCTCACAGTTATTTCTTGAGGATTAACTCCAAAGCAGACACGAGTCACGGGCGGGGAGAGGGCATGCTCACCGCCCCTTGTTTCTTGGCAGGGAGACTGGCAGTCCCCTTGCCGTAGCTGTAGCTCCTTGGCAGTCGCTGTTCTTAGTTCATGAAGGTGTCTCCAGGAGCTCCTCAGTCTCTGCAATCACGTCCGCTTATTTTCAATTGTGTTTGGTCTCTAGATCCGCAGGATTAAAGAAAGGATATATTAACTATGGCGCATCTACACATTCAGACGGCCATCTTAGTCGGCGTCCAACAGCGCTCCCCACCCCCGATTACTGGGAGAGTTACGGGCTGAAGTTCATGCCTCAAGACAGGAAACCAATGCCCTAAGGAGGGATCTAATTGTGAACCGGGAGCGGACATATGAGCTAGCAAGGCAAATGCTCCAGGCACAGGCAGGCCAGGTCCCACTGCCGGGGTATGCCCCTCCTGCCGCGCCTCCACAGCCCACGCCAGTACAGGTGGTTCTTCCAGGGGGGGTTCCACTGGCCCCGCCAGAATGCTTCACAGGCGATCCGAATAAGTACGCCATCTTTATGAATCAATGTCACCTACATTTCTTGTGCAGACCTTGGGGCATTCCCCAACGATCAAGCGAGATTGGCATTTGTACTCTCATTTTTGGGAGGTAGTGCAGCGGACTGGTCAATACCCTTGGTAAACCAGGATGATCCTTTGCTTTGAGACTTCTGAGGTTTCCAGCATGAAATGGAGAAAATATTTGCTCGGCATACTCAAGGACGGCTCTGGACAATGAACTGTTATCACTACGGCAGGGTAACCATGACCTAGTAACATATACCGCTTCCTGCAATCGTCTGATAGCACAAACTAACTGGCATGAAGAGAAAAGAACTACGCTCTTTTACAGAGGCTTCCGAGGTGAACATAAGGACGTATTAGCACAAGTAGTAAATCCCCTGGAAAGATGTGCTGAATACATCGACCTGACAGTGCAGCTCGATCACAGATTGCAGGATCGGAAGATGGATCGGACCAAGGCCGACGGGCGGTCGGTCTATGTGCGACCCCGTGAGAATCAAACCAAATCCCATGATCAGCCATTGCAAATTGGAGGCTTGCGGAGCCCACTCACCAAGGCAGAAAGGGAGAAAAGGAGACAGCAGCAGCTTTGTTTGTACTGTGGTAAGGCAGGTCACTATCTCTGAGAATGCCCGGTCAAACCACCCAGAAAGCAGCTGGAGCAACTGACAAGGGTGAACAAGAAGAACAGGACCCCTGAAACTCCAACGCCCGGCAAGCGTAAGGGTCCACTTGTCGAGCTGTGAAAAGGAACCTATACAGACCTCACATCTAGTCATCCCTGTGCTCCAGGTAAACCACATGCAACCATCGAAAATACATGCCTTGGAGGCATACATTGACAGTGGGGATGTGGGAAATTACATGCACCAAGATCTGGCTACCCGGATAGGCCTTCCTCTCTGACAGAAGCAGGTTTCGGAAAACATCACAGCAGTTGATGGATCTCAGCTATCATCCCGTCCAGTGACACATTACAACGAGAAGGTCACGCTTCTGTGTCAGGACAGTCACCAAGAGGACATCACCTTCGATATCATCGGCGCTCCTCAGTTCCAGATGATATTGGGAATGCCTTGGCTGGAGACCCACAATCCCAGGATTGACTGGCATAAACGAGTTCTGACCTTTCCCCAAGACTGTGCCGACACTTATAGCAAGCGGTTCTCATTAAAAGGTCTTACCAACCCAGGTTCGTCGATGAAAGAAACCATACTGGGCCTCACCAGTTCACTACCACCTGAATACCTGGATTACCAATATGTCTTTTAAAAAGAGCAAGCGAGCACCCTACCTCTGCATACACCGTATGACTGCCAAATTGATCTGGTACCTGGAGCTCAAGTTCCCTGCATCCGGATTTATGCCCTAACAGAACAGGGAAACCAGCATCTAAAAACCTACCTCAATCAGTATCTGGCAAATGGCTTCATTCGTCTGTCCAAGTCCCCTGCATCCTCGCCCCTCTTTTTTGTGATTAAAAAGGAGGGAGACCTGAGAATATGCATTGACTACAGAGCACTTAACCAGATCACGGTAAAAAACCGGTACCCATTACTGCTTCTCCCCGAGCTCTTGGATCAAGTCAAAAATGCTCAGATATATACAAAACTAGACTTATGAGGGGCCTGCCATCTAGTAAGAGTCAAAAAAGGAGACGAGTGGAAGATGGCCTTTTGCACGAAATATGGCCTTTATGAATATCAGGTTATGGCCTTTGGACTATGTAATGCCCCGGCGGCGTTCCAATTTTTCATGAACGCCGTGCTCCGCGAACTCTTGGACGTCTGCGCTCTTGTCTATATTGATGACATTCTTATCTATTCGACCACCAAGGAGGACCACATCAACCATGTCTGGGCAGTTTTGGAGAAACTGCGGCAAAACCAGCAAATGCTAAATTGGAGAAATGCTTCTTTCATGTGACAGAGGTAGAATTTCTCGGCTTTATTCTCACACCACGGGGCGTACGCATGGACACGCGCAAGGTAGACGCTATCCTTAACTGGCCCTCACCGACATCCATAAAGGGAGTACAGAGTGTACTCGGGTTCCCCAACTTTTATCGCCGGTTCATTCCCGGGTTCTCCCAGATTGTCCACCCAATCACCTCTTTACTACGGAAAAATAAACAATTTAATTGGTCCGCAGAGGCAGAGAAAGCCTTCCAGGAGCTAAAACAAGCATTTACCACAGCACCAATTCTACGGCATCCTCGACCAGAACTGCCATACGTGGTCACAACTGATGCTTCCAACATAGCAATGGGAGCAGTCCTGTCACAACGAGTCCCCGAAACAGGTCAGATGCATCCTGTGGCATTCTGGTCTCGCAAGTTTTCAGCCCCTGAATTGAATTATGCAATCACTGATAAAGAACTGCTAGCAATTAAGGCAGCGTTCAAAGCTTGGAGACATTATCTTCTTGGAGCTAGACATACAGTCACCGTTGTCACGGATCATCGCAATCTACAATATCTGAAGAACGCTAAAGCGCAATCATCACGCCAACTCCGCTGGGCTCTCTTCTTTGCGGAATATGACTTCGTCATCACCTATAGACCCGGAGTATGCAATGGAAAAGCGGACGCCCTGTCTCGCATTAGTGAGGGAGAAGAGGCATTCACTACACCAGACCCTGCAGCCATCATCCCGGAAGGACGAATCCAAGGCATGATTGCTGCAACCACCACTCTAAACAACTTAAAATCTGACCTGCAACACTTGATGAGTCCACCAGCGTAACAGGAATGGCTAGGGAAGGGAGACGGTATACGATCGTGGACAACCTACCATACTACCAAGGACAATTGTACATCCCGGATAAGAAATTACAGAAGCAAATCATCGCAAACTATCACAATTCATTAGTAGAAGGGCATCCGGGAATAGCCAAAACCCTAGCTAAACTAAAGAAAAATTAATGGTGGCCAACTTGGCGAAAGGACATTGTCCAGTTAATTGCAACCTGTGGCACCTGTGCACAACACAAGACCCAAAAACAAAGTCCCGCAGGTCTGCTACGTCCTTTAGAAGTACCCCCAGCACCTCTGGCTACTGTGTTTTTGGAACAGATTGTCCAGCTACACGGGTTCCCATCAATATTGATATCAGACTGAGGAACTCAGTTTGTGTCTGCATTCTGGAAAAGGTGTTGTAAAATTGCCAAAATCAACCTCTGGTATCTACAAGCCATCACCCCCAAACCGACGGCCAGACCGAACGGACTAACCAGAACCTCGAGCAATACATAAGGTGTATGCTGCAACAAACCGAGGATACCTGGAAGGACATACTTTGGTTAGCAGAATACACATATAACAACTCCATTCACACCAGTACGGAACAAAGCCCATTCTACATAGTGTACGGGCAACATCCACAGACATCCGTTTTGGACCCACTCAAATCATTAGAAATGCCAGCTGTAACGACCTTACACAAAACCATCACCCAGGTTCTTAAGGAAGCAGCAGAGCATATTGCCAGAGCCAAAGAGAAACAGAAGCAGTTTGCGGATACACACCGAAGGGAAGCTCCCAACTACCAAGTCGGAGACCAGGTTTGGTTAGTATCCAAAAACATGCCCCTGAAAGGGCCACGGGAGTTCCGTCCCAGATATCTGGGACCCTACACTATCAAGGCTGTGATCAACCCTGCGGCCATGAAATTAGAATTACCGGCCCACTTGTTGATCCACCCAGTGTTTCATGTCTCCCTCCTAAAACCATTGAGACCAGGTACGCGGATCAATACTCCACCGGATCCCGAAATAGTTGAAGGAGAACCAGAATACAAAGTTAAAAGGATCCTAGACTCTAAGATGGTCCGATCCAAGTTATACTACCTTGTAGACTGGAAAGGTTATGGACCCCAAGATCGGACCTGGGAACCCAGTGAGCATGTCCACGCTCCGCGATTAATCAGGCAGTTCCACCACAATGACCCCACTAAACCAGGGACAGGGGGGAAACCACCCGTGAGAGGGGCATTGAAAGGGAGTGCTGTCATGGCTACAGGCCCCAGAACACAAAAACCACCCCATCTAGTGATGGGGGTGTTAGTTGGAGGCTGCAGACACAATTTGAGTTTGTGATGAAACTACTTTATTTTCAAGATCACAATTATAAGGAAACGACACCCAGCAGGGGGCCACCAATTACTTCTTCCATCCGCCACTCTGTTTCATAAACCAACATTCTCTGTGGAATCCAGTGATACAAATGCAGTTCCATGTTGCCATGGAACCAGTGTAATATACATAACTATGTACAGTGAAATGCTCAGAACTATATACAATAAACTGCTAAATGTATTATGCTAAATCAATTCACTATGAAGACCTATCCTAACACCTCCCCTCCTCTCCTTATCACTCCTGACAAACTGGAAAATTGAGGATCATTGGAAAGTTGAGGGTCACTGCCTCATCCCTTCCTCTCCAACAGTCTTAAGTACATCCACCCTCTCTTTATTCCAGATGCTGCCACCTTTGACTAATACAGAGGAACCTAAATCTTGCACAACTTGTTTAGGCTCTGAGAACACTGAGGCTCCTTTTCGCACTTTGGTGGGAAGTTTGATTTTGATCCATTCTCCTTCCTTAACTTTAAACTCCCTGCAACAATTCCTTTGATCATACCTCGCTTTGGCTTTGGTACCAGATTCAGTAATTCTCTCTCTCTCACCTTTTCCAAATCCACAACCACACTCCTGCATGTTCCCATCCACCCCGGACACGTGTGAGTTTGGTTTTCTTCCCCGCAACACCTCAAAGGGAGATACTCCCCTCACACTGTGGGGAGCCAACCTGTACTGGAAGGTTCTTTCCATCACCGTCCTTACCCAATCACCACCTGTGGCAACTGCAATCCTAATAGCCTCCATGATGGTTCTATTAAAGCGTTCTACACAACCATTGCTCTGGGGGTGATATAACAAGGTGGTTGACTGTTCTATTCCATTCTTGTTCAAGAAATCTTGAAACTCTCTAGACACAAGTTGTGACCCATTGTCTGACAGACATTTCTTGAGAAACCCTTCCCTCCAAAATAAATACTCAAGAAATTTGATTGTGCTGTTGCTGGATATATCTTTTAACACACAAACTTCAGGCCACTTTGACAACAAGTCCATAACTACCAGTAAATAATTGTCTCTGCCTTCTCCAATATTGAATGGACCCAATAAGTCTAAGGCAATTTCGTCCCATGGCACCTTTGGACATTCTCTCACAACCATGGGCACTTTCTGAATCCTGAGTCCTTTGTCGCCTTCTACACATTCCATACAATTCATGACTTGTTCTTCTGTGTCTTTGTTCACTCCCGGCCACCAAAATTCTGCTCTTACTAAACCCTTGGTTCTGGCAACCACAAAATGTCCAACATGTGCTAAATATACCACTAGTTTCCTCATCATTTGTGGAACTACCATCTGATTACCCCTGTACAAGTAATCTCCTTGAACCCACAGTTCATCCTTCACTTTGGCATAACCACACATGTCTCTGTTGTATCTCTTCAATTTACTAGCAATCACCAACGACATAATCTTTTCAGAAATTGCATCCTCTGCACAGGCAGTATCCCTCGCCTCCTTCTTCAACGTGTCATGAACTTGAAAAATGTCTGATATGTCCTCTGAACACCGGTAGGATTCACTAGTCTGGGATTCCTTCTCCACTGACCTAGATAACGCATCTGCAAATACATTACTTTCACCACTTACATGGAGCATGAGGAACTGTAATCCTTGTAATGCTGTTACCCACTTCATGATACGCCTTGAAACTCCCTCCAAACCTCCCATGGTAAACATTCCAACTAAAGGTTTGTGATCAGTGTAAATTGTGAACTCCCTTCCCCACAAAAATCTCTTGAATTTCTGCACACCCCAAACGCAAGCTAGTGCTTCCTTCTCAACAACAGAATATCTGCTTTCTGGTACTTTCAACAATCTAGATGCAAATGCCACTGTGTGCAATCCTATGTGATCCTCCTGCATGAGGACAGCACCAATACCATAATTACTGGCATCCACAAAAACTAAAGTGCATTTCCCTTCTTCAAAGATTTTGAGAATAGGTGCATTCACAATGGATGACTTTATCTCCTCAAACTCTCTTCTACACTCCTCATTCCACTTAAACACAACACCCTTCCGAGTAAGCATCCTCATGTTCCGTGACATCACAGACAAATCTTTAATGAATTTTCCGTAGAATTCTACAAGACCCAGAAATGACAGCACATCCCCTTTTGACTTGGGAGCTTCCATCCCTTTAATAGCTTCAATAGCTTCTTCCTTAGGCTTAACGCCTTCTCCTGAAATTTCATGACCTAAGTAAACTACTTTATTAGCCTTGAATGTACATTATTCCATCGCTACAGTGAGTCCTGCTTCCTTCAAAATTCTCAAAACTCTCTTGAGACGCTCATCATGTTCTGCATCATCACTTCCGCACACTAGCACGTCGTCTTGATAACACATAACTCCATTCTCACCTCCCAGAAGTCTATACATGATGCTTTGAAAAACACTTGCAGCAGAGACTAACCCAAATGGCATGCATATGCACCTGAATAGACCAATGGGAGTGATAAAGGCCATAAGATCTCTAGACTCAGGATGTAATTCGACCTGATGGTAAGCTGACTTGAGATCTAGGATTGAGAATACTTTGGATCCAAACACACCCACTAAAAGATCATCTATTCTCGGTAGCGGAAATTTGTCTGCTACCACCATGCTGTTTAAGTGTCTAAGGTCAATACATAACCTCAAAGATCCATTAGATTTTCTGACTACTACTATAGGACTAACCCATTCTGTTGCCTCTATCTTCTCAATCACTCCATCCAACTCCATTTTCTTCAACTCTTTCTCCACATCCTCTTTAAGTGCTAAAGGAATGGTGCGGAGTTTCATAGGTACGGCACCTTTTCTCAATCAGATTTTATGCACAAATCCCTTTAAACACCCCAATTTCTTCTGCACTTGAACATTATCATACTCCACACTCTTCACAGTAAGTACTTGTTCTGGATGACTTGCATCAAGTCTTATTTTTAACTCTGCCTGATCGCTCTATGACAGTAACTCTCCACCTTTTTTTGCAACATGTATAATTCCAATAGATTTTCTATCTTTGAATTGTAACTCACCTTCAAAGCTCCCTATGATCTCTATCGGAATTTCTCCATACACATTTGCTCTTAACAGAATTTTCCCAAAGAGTGCAACAATCAAATTTCTCTTTCCAAACTTGTACACTAATCAAGGTGTAATCTACCCCACTATCAATGAGCATTGAGATCGGGACTTCACGAATGAATACAATGGCATAAGGTTTTCTCTTCACTTTCCCATCAACAGCATTTACTGTGTACACTACTTCTCTGCCCACCTCACTGACCAAATCATTCTTATAGTCTGCAGTTACCTCACGCACTTGACTCATGCCGGTACCAACATTTTTACAACAACGGGCAAGATGTCCTCTCCTGCCACAATCATTACATATTATATGTACTGCAAAGCAATCTTTATCAGATGCTATATGTGAAAAACTCCTGCATCTGTAGGATCTCCTTCCCACAAACCCTTTGAACTCCCTAGAAAATCCAGCATCCCTGATAGAGTTATCTTTAGACATCCCTTTTGAATCCCTTAACGGTAACCATTGGCGTCCCCAGCCTCTGGCAGTTGACGTGTCGATCCTCGGACTTTCTTCCACCATAGTCTGATCACCTTGTTGACCCATTTCTCCCTTGTTTTAGGTAAATTTTTGACATTTTTTGCACAACTCCTTCACTTTCCTCATGTTTAGGTTTTTTACCAGGGGCGTCTGCCTGAAGCGTCTTGATACACTTGTCGGTACGCACAATGGTCTTTGCAATTTCAATGGCCCTGTCTAGAGAAGGATTAATCTCCTTCCATAATTCCTTCCTGATGTTGTCGTTGGAGCATTTGATCATCAACTGATCCCTGATATGTTCATCATGGCAACGACTGAATCTACTCTTGACTGCCAAACAGCTTAACGCTGTAATAAAGTCTTCTATACTTTCACCAGACATCCAACATGCACTAGCAAACAAAATCAACATGCTCCAAAATAAAATACAGCAAAAAAAAGAAACGCTGAACCTACAGCACCTGCCTAAAAACCCTCCGCCTAGTGGCCCTCCGATGGCACACAACAATATATTCCACTTCACCAAAATGCCCACCCTGGAAGTAGAAAAAATTATCCTTTCACTGAAGCCTTCCAATTGCAAAGGTGACACCTGCCCAGCGCAACTAATAAAAGATGTGGCCAGAGAACTATCTCTGTTCATCGCCAAATTGATAAATGCCTCCTTTGCCTCAGGTTCCATCCCTGCCAACCTAAAACAGTCTTGGGTGCGCCCTCTCCTCAAAAACAGACATTAGATCCTCTCATCCCCACTAACTACCGTCCCATTACCACGGTACCATTTTAACTCAAAATATTGGATAAAGCTGCCTACAACCAAATTCAGAAACACCTAGAATTGCATAAACTCTTAGGATACAGACAATCTGGCTTCCACCCTTTATACGGAACGGAAACACCCTAATTGATTAAAAATCCCAAATCGATGAGCTGAGAGGAAGGACAGTACTCCTGCTCTTACTTGATCTCTCAGCTGCATTTGAATTAGTGGACCACAAGGTCCTCTGTAGACACCTTGACTCCGCTGCTCACTTCTCCCCTGAGGCTATCAGATGGATTGAATCATTCCTGAGCGAGAGATCCATGAGAGTATTCTCTCCATCGGCAACCGCAGACCCTACCCCTATCCTGTTTGGTGTTCCTCAAGGTTCTTGTGTCTCTCCAACGCTATACAACATCTTCACCAAGCCCTTGTTCGATGATTTGGACCATCTGGGTGTCATCTACACTAATTATGCAGATGATACACAGATTCTCCTCCCGCTTTCTGGGGATCATAGTAAGGACACAGGGCCTCATTACGACCCTGGCGGAACGGGTTAAACGGCACTGTAAAAGGCTGCGGCGCCATTCAACCCGTTCCGACACATTACGAGGCCCCCTCGCGGAACACATTAAGCACGCCTGGGAAAACCAGGCGTGCATACCGGGTCCCGCGAGGGGAAGAGGGAGCAAACAACGGGCCATCTCGTAATGGCCCGTTGTTTACTCCCTCTCCCATTCCCATTCAGCCCCATGGTTTGGGAGAAAGGGTCTGGAAGGGGATCAGGCGCACACGCTGGCATACTCACACCCCCTATTCTCCACGCAGGAGCAGTTCCGAGCAGCATCACCTATTACCACCAGTCACCACATACGCTCAGAGGGCGAAGTAGGACCCGAGCGACCTCACCCTGGGGAGGGCTGCAACCATGCCCCAACACCTCCACAGAGACCAGGTGAGCGTAACAGTCAGGGCTGGCGAAACCAGCAGAGGACAGGGATTAAGCCCACCATTTCTTGTGGAATTTACTGAAAACATTTCCTAGCTGGGAATAAACAACTACTTGTGAAGACCCAGGTTGCACACTGTTCCTTTCTCAGCAGTTGGGGGAAATGAAATGACTGCGCTCATTTAATTGGGCAAAGCATATGAGACGCAAGCAGGTCGGATCGCTTTGCATCCAGTAACATCTTCAATGAGGTGCTCGTTGTCGAAGGTTTATCCCTTCAGTTTCTCTGTCGGTTACTTGGCATTCCAAAATTATTGGGCGTGGAATTCAAAATGACTTTAGTTCCAAAAAGGGACACAAGTAAGCTTTCTCCTCATCATGAATTGCAATGTTCTCCATAGTCCACTCTGTATGTAATGTCATGCTTTATTAATAGTATTTTCACATGATTGTTACTCTTTTAATCCCTCTACATCGCCTGATCATGAAACGAAACACCCAGTGACCACTAACCAATAACCGATATTGCCTCATCCCAAGATTCAAGATCAGCTTCAGGGACTACATGCAATCCAGGTTATAGCTTCCTGTTGAAAGTCTCCCTTGGTGGGACATCGTGGCTATCATTGGAACTAATGAGAAGACGTTTTTGGTGGGAATTACACATAGATGTGCCCAATCTAATGCCCTGTCAGCCTGGTACTTGAAAAGTTGTCTGCAGAAACTGCTGAACCCCATCCAGTCCCTCCAGAGTGTCACGCCCTCAGCTACCAGACAAACAGCTGAGCTCGGCACACTGGGGGGGGGGAAAGCGGAAGTGGATAAAATAATAAAATCCCAGATCACCTCTGACTACTTCTTGTGAATCTGCGGAGGGAAAAGAAATAAATAAATCATGTCTTGCTAACTACTTTACTCAAACACAAAATCTTGCTCACCCCCTTTAACCTCCAAACCCTTTGAGAAATAGTGGAAATAAATACATGGAATTGCTCTGCAAGCCGCCTAGAGGAAATCTGCATTCAAGCCTTTTTTCTTGTCTGTTCTTAGTTGACTTGTAACTAAAACACACAACACTGAATCATGGAGTCTTTGGCACTTTAAATAAGAAGTGTCTGCTTCACCAGAGTACATTAGCTCAATTCTCCTTGAGGTTGTGTTCTCTATAAGAACTGAAAATGTCTTCAGACTAAGAACATAAACATTGCCTTTGAATTGTCTCCTGTGACCTTGGTAATGTATTATTTGTGGTGACTCCTAATTGAAGAAAGAAGTTCTTCTCAGCCTCTCCTGCCAGTCTCTGCGCTATCCGCTCTTAATTTGTGTCAAGAAAGAATTGCTTTAATAACAATAGTCACCGCGCAACCCGTGCTTTAAAAATACAAATAAAGAAATGCTAATTACCTACGAATTTGCTCAAGCAGTGAGTGCCAGGAGACGCGTTCTTTTTCCAAAAGGAAATAATTTAAAAAATGCAGCTCCAAAATGTATTCCACTTAATGGATAGTGGACTCTTGACTGCCTGCGAGTAAGTGCTGACAAATATATACAGAAGCCAGTTCAGGGAACCTCTTAAAGGCTCTGAGTAAACAAACACTGAAACTGACAATGAAGGAGAGCAGGCTAACGCACACACATTTCCTAGCAACTGAACGTGGCGCAGAGCAGAACTCTCCTAGTGTTTTTGTTTTCAAAACACGACTAAGTCAATCACCCCAGCAAGCTTTTAAATATTTCACTATGAGTCAATGACTCATATGAGTATATGCCTTCCAGGTGGCTGCTCTTTTCCCCACTTAGCAAGCCCCGCCCACTTGGTGCCATTCTGGTTGCCGCTCTTTTCCCCACTTAAGGAGCCCTCCAGCATCTTTTCCTTTGCTGATGCGGAGCAGGTGCAAGTGGATCTAGGTCACCTGGCTTAAGCCCCGCCCACCTTCTTGGCCCTGCCTCTTACTTCCTGCTCTTAACTCTTAGATCAAGGGCCCGACCCCCTGCAGACAGCAGGTAAGCATGTACCAACATGTGTTTACCCCCTCTGTCCCCACAGGCCATCCCCACCCCCTCTCGTCCCCTGTGGTGTTCCCTTGTGCCCCCCACCCTTCTCGCACACAGGTGTTGCCTGTTTTGCTTGATTCTTCTACTCTGCCCCCCTGACCCCACTCCAGCCTCCTTCTGCAGGAGTTTGTCCTGATAGATTCTGCTTTCACCATCACCCTCTTGTGGCCAATGCTGGATTTGACTTTTATGGACTTCGTTGATTCACGGTGCGTCACCCTTTCTCAACTCTCATGCTGAACTTCCTTTGCATCTTGTACTCATGGTGGGCGTGAATCATGCTGTTCCCATCTTCATCCATCTTGTATCCTGGCTTGCAACATTTCCTTACCACTCTCCCCGTCCCTTCCTTATCTATGTCTTGGCTCTTGCACTATCTGAAATGTCCTCAGGCCGAGTACGATCGTTAATTTCACATCCTTACTGTTCATGGCCTGTAAGTATGTCATTGTATTTTCCTTTGTTCCCTCCCTTGCCTTGAAGCACTTTGAAACACATTGTATATAGGCGCTATATAAATAAACTATCATATCATATATCAAACTATCATAACGCTGTAAGCTCTTATGTGCAGTTTTGATTCAGAAGCCCAAACAGAGAACTTTAGAAAAATAGTCCAAAGTTAATACTTCACCACAAACAGAACTTGACAGTTTGAAAAGCAGTAAATTAGATATCGTGCACTTAGCTTCACTGGAACTTGATGCCAAAACAGCTGCCTGCTTCACTCCTCTGCTCCCGATCCAAAGCCTTTAACTGCCTTATTCCTGATGATGCCCCAATGCTTATAGGCCAAGAGAAATGCAGCTCTTGAAATGTTGGTCTTCTCTGCTGGGCTGATGACAATGAAAGGCAGTTTAGAATGCCCACTCACTGCCCTTTGTATCTCCCCAGCCAGTCAGGGTGCCAGGTATTAGTTAAGGCCAAACAAACCAAACCCAACCACATAGAAAACAACAAGTATTACACACCCCAACAGAATCCCAGGGAACCCTGACATGCCCCTCCCCGTCCCCGATTGTGCAAAGCTAGGTGCAAAAGGGGCCCTTTCTGTGCATTTTAAATCACATCCCCATTTCCCAAGCAAGGTGTGGTCCGAAATGCGCAAAAAACATCAGCATTCTCTGTACCTGTATGGAACAGGCATATGGGGAGATGCAGTGTATGAGAGGGTCATTTCCTCCCCTGTCAGACATTTTAAGTGCAACCGTAGCAGCACTGACCGCTGTTGGATCACTCGAATTTTAGTCTATCAAATAGGGATAGAAATACGTAGACCTTTTTGACATTTCACAATCGTAAAGATGGGGTGTCTAAGGCCCTGCCCTGCAAGTCCCTGCATGGTTGCTGGGAGCCAATCGTACATTAGCCTCCAGCATCTATGGATCCTCTTTCTGAGCAAAGCTGTTCATATATTGTACAGACTTTAGTTCCAGTACATACATAATGCTGCCTGTGCGGCATAGATTACAGGTGCGCATAAGGACGTACACAGCATCTGTAGGGCCACACGTGGTCCAATGCTTCGATCATGACATGTCTTTGAAACATTCTCGGATTGTCGTATTGGATCTTATTAATACTATTGGCTGAAGGTTTTTCCACCAGTGGCCAGGCACTGGCACCTTGTTGCTTGAAGACATCTGCGGTATCTCTGAGAGTGTGTTTTTTTGCACTAGGTTGTTGACACTCTGTTACCGTCAACCGTTAGAAAGTTCCAAAGCGTATTAGTAGTCTCGGGAGAGATGACAGCCAATCCCGGGGACAAGAACTCAGACTGTCTTTGCTGAATAAGCCAGCGTTCCATCCTACCCACCAGAACTCTTCACTCGCCTGTTACGGGGGGGGCTGGTTATGGACATCGCACCAGCCCCCTGTGGTACTCTGGCACACCAGTACCACGGAGGCCCAATGCCTTGGAGGATTGATGGATGGGGCTGGTCATGGACATCGCACCAGCCCCCCCCCTCAGGTGCTATGGGACACCAGCACCTATGAGGCCACGTGCCTCTAGGGGTGGCAGGCAACCAGGCCTGCAGGCCTTAATGAGAGACGGACTCAAGTCATTCCGTTTCGGAGTATGGTGCCGTTCTGTTGCACGTGCCTGCAGGGCTCCCTTTTATTAGCTTGGGCCATGACGTCATGGCCCATCTTAAAAGGGAAATGCACATGGGAGGGACACATCCCCTTAAAGGGGCAACGCACATGGAAGGGTTACTACACAACATCGCCCACCGGCAGCCATTTTCTCTCTGCGTCCCGAGCCTGCTTTTACCAAATTTAACACTTTTAGCACCCTGGGCCGTTAACCATGCATTGGCCTTCATTTAAGGTACTTGCTCTTCTCTGGCCAATTAACTTAGGCCAAGGTCCATAACCATCTTGTACTGGCCCTTGAAATGCAGCATTATTTCTTTTTTCATGCGACGGCTGACCTCCCCGTTCTGTGACGTATCGTGTTCTGCTCTCTGACTTATGGCTTCATAGTGAGCTCAGCTCCCTCGCAAACGACTACATTTGCGCATTCTTGTTGGAGAAGCGTTTTGGGATATTGACGTTTCCAAAGCCCCTGCGCTGCTTTGCGTGATTGCGCTCTCCTCTGGGCGGTGCCTTTTGATTCTGAGGAGGGCGTGCGAGAGGAAGCCTCTTTGAATGCTGGTTGGACGGCTACTGGCGTGGGGCGTGGTTCTCTAGCATAAAGGTTATTTCCAGTCATGGTTTCAGTTTCGGCTCACCGTTTTTGTGGTAATGTAACTTTTTTTTTAAAAAAAAAAGTGAATGTGAGATACCTATAGGTGGACTGTAGTACTTTTTTAAATGCATTTTATCAATTGTATTTTCTATTTCTTTTACTTTTTTTCATAAGCATTATTTTTCGCCTACACTATTTCACACTCCTGTTATGTTTTAAAGTTATCATTCATTGGACATTATATTTTCAGTATTTCCTGTAATTATTAATTTAAAGAGTTTTTTTCGGTTTCATCACCTGCAAGTGTGCATTTTAAAATAGGATGCGAATGGTGCATAGCTCAGAAACCTGGCAATCCCAGAATTCTTCATTTTAGTAGATGCAGGCGAAATGCCTTGACTGGTACAATTAGGAACAGTTGTTGTATCCATTCAAACCCGTGTTTCGTCTTTGTCTCCTTCTCCAGTCCATGGAATGCCTCAACCAGACAGTGGGTGGGCTCCAGAGCGAAAGCTGCCAGCATATCCAGCGCATCGAACAGCTCAAAGGTACGCTCTTGAACCCATTAATGGGGTAAAAAATAAATAAAAGAAGCCAGCGGGGCAGGGTGTGTTCTGATCCTTGATCTGTGTACGTGACGGAGGCAGGGTATGTGCTCAGCCTTGCTATGTGTACCCGTGGAGGCAGGGCGTGTGCTCAGCCTTCCTCACTGTACCCAGCAAAGGTGGGGCATGTGCTCAGCCTTGCTCTCTGTACCCGGGTGTTAGGCAGAATCATGTGCAGTACCCTTTGGGAACACTACACACAATTAAGACTACAAGTGTAAGTACAATTTCACCTTTGGTACAAGCCTGTAGTACACAGTAAAGTGGTAGCAATGGCTGAGCCGCCAGGCTTATCTCAAGAGTAAAGTGAGCAGTAGAACAAGTTACAAAATGGACGAACAATTACAGTGATTCAAACAAACACTCAAGGTTTCTTGGTAAAAGAATATACATTTATTTACACAGTCAGTTTGAAAACATTACACAAGCAAGAACAGCTCAATATCACACACTAATAAACCACAAATGCACAACCGATAAGTAAATGAACAAGTTTAGCGCCTCTGAAGAGAGAGCAAAATGGCACTTCAGATACTTTCAAAAGGGGTAAAAAGACAAGGTTATAAGAATCAATAGCACAAATACTTGCATAAGCACGGCAAAGGTTTTCAGTAAACTACAACCAGCAATTCAGTTCATAGGCCTGGGCCAAAGTCAATGATCCAGAGTCTTTGTATTGGATAGCACAGTTCTGGTAGAAAACGGTTAAGTCTTTGTCACGGTTTTTAAGAATTTGGCTAGGCGAAATGTTTGACGAATGTTTAGGGAAGGACAATCCTTCGAAGTTGGGAAAGTTGCACGAACTTTCGCAATGGCCGAAAAGATTTCCGGACCGCGTTTGCACAGTACCTTTCAATTGAAGAATGTTAGAACTCTTTGTATTTCTTGGTTGGAGTTCTGCTCCGGCAGTTGAACCCGTCGTGTAGCCGACCGACAAGTTCTTTCTGCCAATGTACCTCTCTGGGATGATAAGAAATCGCCTGAGAAGTCTATTGACCCAAAGATGGATGGACGCCAAGAGGATCCCGCTGACCCGCAAAAGAAAGTCAGGGTAGATACCACAATGTAATACAAGTGATCAATATCAAGACAAGGCAGTGAACTTGAGTACTTAATATAGCAAATGAGGAGTGGTACCTTTAGTCTAGCAGGGAAGTCCCTGTAACTGGATTAGTAATCCTGATGTAAGGTTAACTGGCCTATCCTATGAAGGTGTCAACAGGAGTTGTGAAAAGTGGGTTATTTAGCTGATACTAGTAGCAGTAACATGAACAGTATGGCAAGTAAAGAAAACACTCTTACCAACTTCCCAAGAGCAGGGTTCCGTTAAAAGTGATATCTGGATTCAGGTTGGTAATGGAAGAACAATGATACACCTACCAGCTGGAAGGTAGTCCCAGTTCAACAGATGTGAAGAAATGCTCCTCCTAACACCCGCCGGCACGAGGACACCTAACAGAGTTCCTCGAAGGCAGTCCAAGGTCCACCGATGTGAAGAAATGCTCCTCCTAACACCCGCCGGCACGAGGACGCCTAACAGAGTTCCAGGAGGAACTCCACATACACGAGAAGAAAGAAGTCTGGAACTTGGTGAGTTTGAGGCAGTGAATGAAGGTACTTAGAATGAATTAGGTTTATTGTGCGGACAAATTATATGCAAGTTAAAGTTCCGTGGGCAGGAATGGAAGTCAGGTAAGTTCCAAGTCGATAACCGAGCTGGCAGACTGAAGTACAGAATCGGCAGACGTAGCAGGTCAAAAAGCGTTCCAAGGGTCATAACGAGGCTTACTTGAAAATAGACAGACAGGGAGCAAGACAAAGGAAATCTGTAAGACGTAGTCAGGTAGGTAACCAAGAAAACAGTATCACAAGATGCAAAAGGGCTGTAGAAAACAAATTCAGAAGCAGTGAATTCAAAAACAGGCGGGGCATAAGTAGGAAGCACAGAATCACATGACAACATGGAATCGGGCTAACGTGAGAAAACACGTGGCCTGATGAACGCGGAAGGACCACGTTTCCATGGCAACTCCCAACGCCGTCGAAAAGACACAGGGCGGTTAGACACCGCTTTGGGAATACGTGGAATAGATGCCTGACAGCGTGAACGGGAATGATAGTTAAGGGACGGAGCCCTTACTTGAATACGTGTTCCTAGTCCGACCGAATGTCTGGGCCGCCACAGTTTCCTGACAGTATCCTCCCCCAATGGTGACACCCCCCCTAACTGAGGAGAGGAAACAGGACATGAGTAGTGGGGCATGGATATTTGAGGCGGGTGCCCAAGTCCGATCCGCCGGACCATAACCTTTCCAGTCCACCAGAAACAACCTAGTACCTCTGGAGAGCTTAGTGTCAAGGATGGCATTGACTTCATACTCCTCGGTACCCTGGACCATAACAGTGGAAGGGTGTATAGGCAATCTGGTATTCTTCACACAAGGCTTAAGTAATGACACGTGAAATACAGGATGTACCTTCCATGGCTTGGGCAACTCCAACCTGACAACCACCGGATTGACCAGCGCCTGAACCAAAAAAGGACCTACAAAACGAGACAACAAACGCTTACGGCCTGGGAGGCAGAAGATTTTGGTGGATAACCATACCTTGGAACCAATGGTGTACCGAGGGGCTTCCTGAAGGTGTGGGTCAGCGTATGCCTTAGACTTCTCTTGGGCGTCCGTCAAATGAAGACTAACTGCTTTATGCACGGCAGAAGACAAGCGTGTACTGCAGAGTTGGTCATGTCAGGAGTTAAGTCCATAGGAATGGTCCGTGGGTTTTGGCCGTACATAGCATGGAATGGCGTGGTACCAGTAGAGGCATGGACAGAGTTATTGTAAGCAAATTCAGCATGAACAAGAACCGAATACCATGTTTCCTGGTATTGTAGAGTGAGACAACGCAAATACTGCTCCAAGGTAGCATTAAGACGTTCAGTCTGCCCATCGGTTTGTGGATGATAGGCGCTAGAATAGCGGTCTTCAATACCAATGGAACTGGTGAGATGTTTCCAGAAACGGGAGGTGAATTGCGTACCCCGGTCTGAAACAATAACATCTGGAAGACCAAACAAATGAAAAACGTTGTGTAGAAAAAGATCTGCAAGAGCAGGAGCGGCAGGTAGTCCCTTTCAGGGGACAAACAGGGCTAATTTAGTAAAGTAGTCAACTACCACTACCATGACTGGTGGGAGTTGCACGATAAAATCCATGGAGATCATGGACCACGGACGTTCGGGAACAGGGAGAGGCTCTAATAGACCCATTAGTCTAGCCGTAGTTCCTTTACATTGTGCACATATGGAACAAGAGGATATGTATGTCGACACATCCCTGTACATAGAAGGCCAACAGCACCAATGTCGCAATAATTCCAGTGTCTTGCGTTTACCAGGATGTGCAGCCACCAATGAATCGTGACACCACTGTAAGGCCACGTATCTTGTAACTTGATCAGGAATGTAGACATGACCTTGAACGTATGGCAATGTTTTGATAACATCCATGTTGTAAGCCTTGATTTCGCTGGGTTCTTTGGCTACCCATTCCTGGATCAATGTCTTCAATGTCAGTTGTAACGTACATGAACAGACCACCTGGTTATCAAGGAGGACAGTACCATCCCAAGTCCGAGGTGGAGAACCATAAAGCTGTGAAAGAGCATCAACTTTTGAGTTAAGACGACCAGGACCGTATGTTAACACAAAGTTTGTTTTGTTTGTTTTAATATTTGAAAAGCGCGCCAGACCCGAGAGTATCAGGGCGCAATAGGCTTCAAGAGGATTGTTCAGTTTAGGTTACATTGCTGTGCAAGATCAAACATGTAATACAAGAAGTATGGGTCCTATGTACAGAATAGCAGCATAATGAACATAAAATACAGGCAAGATTTACATAGATTTACAATTATAGGATAAAAGTTACATAGCGGATAAGATACCATAGACAATAGAAGTAATATATATATATGTACATTGTATGCATAGAGGCTAGTTAGGGCAGAATTGGAATGCCTGTCAGTAGTCATTTTCCTTGAACCAGTGGATGAGGTTGGACCTGAAGCGTGTGTAGGGTAGGTCTTCCCTCAGTGGCGGAGGAAGGGAGTTCCAGTATTGGGCAGCTTTGACCGGGAAGCTACTTCCTCCGGTCTTAGTGCGTTTGAATCTGGGCACCATTAGGAGGTTTGCGTTGGCAGATCTCGTAGGGCGGTGGATTGTTGTCTCGTAAATCTAGCTGTAAGGTATAGTGGGGCAGCATAGTGGAGACATTTACGTGTGAGGGAGGCAGTTTTGAGGAGGATTTTATCTTTAGTGGAGAGCCAGTTGTTGGATCTTCTGAGGTCGGAAATATGGGCTTTCTTGGGGAAGCTTAGGGCCGCTCTCAGAGCATTATTTTGTAAGATCTGGATCTTATTGATAATGTATTTGTTGCTCCCCAAGTATAAGGCATTGCAATAGTCCAGTTTGGACAAGATAAGGGCTCTTGCTAGGGTGATGCAGTTGTTAGAGGAGAGGAAGGGCTTGGCTGCTCTGATTAGCTTACAGGTGTAAGCAGTGGATGAGGCCATGGAGTTGACTTGTTTTGTGAAGGTAAGTGTGGAGTCCAGGTAGAAACCCAAGGTTTTGTTGGCTACTTTGATATTGTTGTTGTCTATTTTAAAGTTGGAGTAGTTTTGTCCTAGTTTAGTGAGGTGAGCGGGGGAGCCGAGGATGAGGAGTTCTGTTTTGTCATCTTTCAGGCATAGACCGTGGGAGGCCATCCATGCCTGGATGATGAGGTACACTCTATTCACAAAGGCCAAATCCTTGTTATAATCGCCCGTCAACGGGATGAGGATCTGTGTATCATCAGCATAGTTAGTGTAGGTGATACCCATGCCATCTAAATAATCAAAAAGGGGCTTTGTGAAAATATTGGACAGGGTGGGTGACACACAGGATCCTTGTGGCACACCACAGGTGATGGGTATGGGGTCTGCGGCTGCTAAGGGTGAGAAGACACGCATTGTTCTATTGTCGAGGAAGGATGTGATCCAGCCGATCGCCTCTTGTGAGAAGTGTGCTGCGGAGTCTAAGTGCTTGCAGAGGGTCTTGCGGTCAACTAAGTTGTACATAGAGTTGTACATAGAGAAGAATTTGTGCCATATGGCATGTCGTGCCGTAGTGCACTTCAAAGATTGCAAGGCGAGTAGATTCCTATAGTCTGTGTACACTTGTACGGGAGAGGTAGTACCGAGTAGATGGTGTCTCCATACAGTGAAAGCGTCCCTTACAGCTAGGAGTTTGCGTTCTGTGACCGTATAGTTCTGCTCGTACTGAGTGAGTTTACGGGAATGATAAGCCACTGGATGTAACAAACTGGTATAATTGCATAATTGTGATAGGGCCGCACCTACCTCGACTTCCGAGGCGTCAGCCTCCACATGAAATGGATGTCCGGGGTCAGGGTGTTGCGTACCGCTGCAGTCGTAAAAGCCACTTTCAAGGAATCAAAAGCTTGTTGGGCCTCCTCACTCCAAATGAACTGACGTTTATTACTGGTTAATGCAGTCAAAGGAGCGACGGTTTCCGAAAAAGATTGGATAGACTGCCTATAAATGTTTGCAAAGCCAAGAAATAACTGCAAGGCCTTAACAGTGGTAGGGGTGGGCCACTCCAAAACGGCTTTAACTTTGATATCACTCATCTTGATGCCCATATTGGTGATGTCATACCCAAGAAACTCAACCTCCTTAACATGGAACAAACATTTCTCGAGCTTGGCATACAGGTGGTTCGCCCTTAAACGTTGTAGAACAGCGCAGACATGTTTGAAGTGTTCTTCGTAGGAAGGAGAATAAATCAGGATATCATCCAGATATACGACTACGTACCGATCCAACATGTCACTCAGTACGTCGTTGATGATTCTCTGGAAAGTGGCCGGGGCATTACAAAGTCCAAATGGCATTACCAGGTATTCAAATAGCCTGTGTTTGGTCATAAAGGCCGTCTTCCACTCATCCCCTGCTTTTATTCTTACAAGATTGCAAGCACCCCGTAAGTCCAGTTTTGTAAAATACTCGGAGGTACCCAACTGATCTAACAAAACTGATATGAGTGGTATAGGGTATTGATTGCGTATAGTTATTGCATTGTTGTAAGGACAAGAGTTCCAAATCATTGGCCTGGGATTTGTATCTGGTATCGAATACACGTGACATAGCAGTGATCAGAGCACAATCATGAAGCAGTTGACTCCCTTGTTCCAGCAACGGATTAGCCCAAACCACTGCTGTACCACCTAAATAGGACAAAATGAAAGCAGTTTTGGTGGTAGAGTCAGGAAATGAGGATGGCTGACACAAAAAGTGTAGTTTACACTGATTGATGAAGGTGCGGAAGTGTTTTGGATCACCACGGAAATGTTCCGGTGGAGCCAGGGGAAATTGATCTGCCATGTAAACAGGAGTGCTCTCCTGTCTGTTGGAGGATCCGCCTGAGGCGGAAGCTGAGCCAAGTTCCAGAGACCTGCTTTTAAACAGTTTTCCCCATTCATTCTAGCCTGGCTGTCACTCACACAGCAGGGTGGCTGTCCTTGCAGGACAGCCAGCTGGCCAATCACGCCAGAGTGCATTCAGGTCTCCTAGGAGACTAAGCACAGGGAGTTTCGAGCACCTCCCCCACATCCTGTCCATCCCAGACACTCAGGCGCCAGAGGAGGGCTTCAGCACTGAAGCCCGCCAAAGGCCAACGAACAAAGGACCAAACCTGGTTTGGCGCGCAGGGACAAACACAAGAAGGACATTTCCTAAAAGAAATGGCGATAAAAGTCAACTGGAGTCAGATAGGTCTGGGGCGCCATATTGAAAAACATGGCTGACCCGATTTTTAGCTACCGTTGTTAGCAGTTGGGAAAAATCACGGTAGTTTGATCTAAACCACTGCCACCAGCCATTTAAAGTAGGAAAGGGTAACATTTGACTGTTGCATGAGTGTTTTGACTCAGGGGAAGCTGGGCAACCCCTCAAGCACTGTATAGTAAGATAGTGTGTGCTGGGTATGTACATTTAAAGAGACTACTAAAGTCAATTTAACTTTACATGCTCTGGGACACGGTAGTCAGTCCCAAAGAAGGTATTTAAACCTTGGGGAGTCTGAAAGACACCCCTGTGCCATTGCACTGAAGGTGCTCTGTGACACACAGAAAAAGATGATGCCTATGGAGTTGTTTTAAAACTCCATAACCAAAGAACACAAAAGTAAAACACACATCAAAATACATGGAAGAGTGGAAAAAAAGGCCCACACTCTTCCCAGGTAAAAAAAATCAAATCCTAGAAATCCAGCAAAGTTGCTGGGGGTCTCAAAAGGTAAGGGAAATGAGTACATTTTGAGAATTCTCCCTAACACTGTGTGCTCAGCCTTCCTCACTGTACCCAGCAAAGGTGAAGCATGTGCTCAGCCCTGCTCAGCCCACCTGGCCGGAGGTAGGGCTTGTGCTCAGCCTTGCTCTCTGTACCCGGGAGAGGCAGGGCATGTTCTCAGCCTTGCTCTCTTTACCCGGGAGAGGCAGGGCATGTGCTCAGTCTTGCTCTTTGTACCCAGGAGAGGCAGGGCATGTGCTCAGTCTTGCTTTGTGTATCCCCAGTGTCAGGGCATGTGCTCAGCCTTCTTCTCTATACCTGGGAGTGGCCGGGCATGTGCTCAGCCTTGCTCTCTGTATCTGGGAGAGGCAGGGCATGTGCTTTGCCTACCTGGCGCAGGTAGGGAATGTGCTCAGCCTTGCTCTCTGTACACAGGAGAGACAGGGCATGTGCTCAGCCTTGCTCTCTGTACCCGGGAGAAGCAGGGCATGTGATTAGCCTTTCTCTCTGTACCCGGGAGAGGCAGGGCATGTGCTTTGCCTTGCTCAGTGTACCTGGGAGGGTCAGGGCATGTGCTCAGCCTTGCTCTTTGTACCCAAAAGAGCATGCTCTGCCATTTAGACGCACCTTTGTGAAACCGTTTGCCTATTGTTCGACTCCTAGCTCATAGACTCGTAAAATAGCATCACCCGGCAGTCATGTTTTCTCATTTGAATATATTGGAGACATTGCTACCAACTGGCTCCATGCCATACGGGTGAGGTTCCAGTACAGGATTTTAGCCAACACCCTATTCCATTCCTGGCTTTATATATTTGCCTTTTTCTATCATGGTTAAAGATATTTACTAGCATTCAAAGTACTGTGGGAAAAGGCCTGAAGAGAATGAAGGTGTCCAACTGGATATGGGGCCTCTTGGAATGCATTTGGAGCTCAAGAAGCTCTATGTAGCCGTGGCCCCTACACAGTCATCTGCTTCAAATAAATCATCTCTCTGCTTTGCTGGAGCCAGATGTTACTGACTTCATAAACACATCCATGGCAGCCACCTTGAATCCTTCTGTCACCTTAAACCTAATTTCTATCAAATGATGAGCCTTTTTGGACCAATCCCTTCCTCCCAGAGAAATTGGAACAGGATGGCAGTGTTGCAGGAAAGGTGCGTGTAGAGATTGGGGGCACACCTCTAGTTTGTTCCCTGGGGAGGGGGTATGAACAATGTTCTTGGATATCATCACCACTGCCGTTGCTCTTGCTTGAGCTTCTCAAGACCATAGACCACTAGCTCATGGTAGGCACACTGGTGCATCCTGATTTAAACCCACCTCGACCTTTCCAAAATCATGTGTGCTTCTCATGTCACTGCCATGTACCATTACAGAAAGTAAAAGCTGTTGATTTTTTCAGATTTCGAGTTGGGGCTTGGGGTGAGGCAGCTGGTACATAAGACCCCACCTAATAAACATGAACCCGTCCTGGCATCTTCATTGAGCTGCCCCGTCTAATTCATGATTGTGCCAGGAGTCCACTGGCAGTGGGAACAATAGAGATGCACAGTTCCCCTTGGCTTTTTCTTTTAATGAGGGCCAGGTGGGTAAAATGCAGTCCATTCTTGCCTTTCACTTCCACCCTTTCGCCAGGTTTCCTTTCTCCTAAATCAGTGTATCTCATCTGCTTGATCTGGGGCACCAGTAGACCCTTCCCTTGCACCCAATCCTTCAACACTTGGACCCACCACTTCCTCTTGTGCTCTCACTGTACCTTGTGTGTGTCTTGTGTTACCTAGAGGACACCAAGCTGATCAGCGCATGCGCTCAGGAGCAGAAGGTGGAGTGCATGATGGAGGAGAAGATACAGGAGGTCTGGAGGGCCATGATGAGAGAGCTGTCCAACCTGAAGGACTACATCAAGCAGTGGGCGGAGAGTGAGCAGTGCAACCGCAATGAGGCCCTGGACGCCCTGTCCCGTGAACTTCAGGAAAGGTGAAGATTTTGGGGTCTGGGTTCAACATTTGGGCCACCATTGAGGCTACCGAATTACTTCAGCATTCTTTTGTGTGCTTGTAATGTATGTTCGATTAAGAGAAAGTCCAGGGGCCAGTAAGAAATAAAAGACAGGCACATAGCAAAGGGACTCTCCAATAGGATGGCATTAGGCAAAGAGAGAGAGCTATCGGAAGATCACAGGACATAAGATGGGAGCAGTGAGAGGGGTTTAGCAATGAAAGACTAGAGGGAGTCAAGGGAATACCCTTTTGCGGTTCTCATCCCTTATTACCTTTGAGAAAACCTTCGACCAGATCTCTTCCCCATCCCACCTGTGAACAGAGTCCTTTCCTGTCTGTGGCATCTTTTGTTGTGATCTTCTGACACTGTCACCCGCCCCCCTGTCAGGTTTCCTTCCCCTATTCAGGCTATTTTCCCTTATTCAAGTTTCTTTCCCATTATTTCTCTTTTATTATCCTTTTTAGATTAGCCTTGTGTGGGTGGGATGTTTTCTATTGTAGTTGGTTTGGCCTTAACTTGCTGATTCAGAATCCTGGTTCTGACCCAAGGCAAAATGGAGTTTCACAGTGACAGCTCTGATTGGTTAGAAAACACTGCTGAACAACAATGAACATTCTAAACTGTCACTCTTTGCCTTTCATCATCTAAACCCCAGCTGAGAGGACGTTTTTAGTGGCTGCTCCTGCTTTAGACTTGGGCCTGGTGGATTTTATCCTTCAGGCGTTAGCAGTTGAGCGGCTACTTTCTTGGGGGTTTCAGGAGAAGCTATCAGCTGTCAGGAATTCGTTTTGAAGACAGGAAACTCTGAAGATCTTTAAGGAATCGTTCTGGAGATAAGTGACTTTGTTTTAGCTGCAGCTCTGTTTATCTTAATGACATTTACTTGAGAAATCGTAAAATGTTACCTTTGAATTTATATTATTGAACTCTCTGAGTGTGCTTGAACGCTATTTGTAAAACGCGTACTACGTGTAATCTGAAACTAATCGTTGAACCTTTGCGCGTGCGAGAGTATTCAACTGCGCGTGTGTTTTCCAGCGCATGTGCTTCCTAGCGCGAGAATCTGTTCGTCGCGTGAGAACTCTATAGCGCGTGTGTTTTCCAGCGTGAGAATCGGCTCGCCGCGTGAGAACTCTATAGCGCCTGTGTTTTCCAGCGCGGGTGCTTCTTAGCGCGGGAATCGTTCGTCGCGTGAGAACTCTAAAGCATGTGTGTTTCCAGCGCGTGTGCTTCCTGGCGCGATAATCTGTTTGCCGCGTGAGAACTCTATTGCGCGTGTGTTTTCAAGCCCGTGTGCTTCAGCGTGAGAACTCAACTGCGCGTGTGGTTACCTGCGCGTGTCCTTTTTAACGCGTGTACTCGATCGCGTGTGAACTCTTTTGCGCGTGGGTTATAAGGCGCGTGTGAATAGGCGCGGAAATTCATCAGCGTGGGAATTTACTAGCGCGTGTGTTTTCTGCGCGTGATCTCGTTTGCGCGTGAATTCTGCTTGGCGTGTTTTTGCAAGCGCGTGTGTTTTCTGCGCGTGGACTTTTCTTACAGTGCGCGTGTTCTTCAACACAGGAAGTTTTCAACGTGCAAATCTTCTGTATTGGAATAATCCGCGTGTGTGTTTAGCACGTGTTTCTTCAAGAATTCACAAACTTTATTGAATTGTAAAAAGTTTGAAAACAAAAGAAAAGTTTGAAAGAAAAAGAAAGAAAAAATAAAGACTATTTAACTGGACAACTGGTGAATTTTGGAAAAAAAAAAGGCAAAGAACAAAACTTTCCAGATTTGCCCAAATTAAGAAGTTGCTGTGAATTTCAAGAGTCTCAAGTAAGAGAGATTTTCAGCTTCTTTACAAGCTTCTTTAAGAAATTTCAAGGGAAGAACCAGGTATGATTCTTAATTATTAGTTAAGGATTTAAAGTCTTTCCTACTCTTAAGGTTAAGTAAGTAATAAAAGGATTTCTATCTGCTTTTCTTATATCCTCTGCAGGTTCAGCTTTGGCTAGCCTTGACGCAGTCAGCCTGGTGTTGTTTTGTTATTCACTTCCCCCTTTCCCTTTGGGGTGTAGTTTGCAGAGCTGAATTGAAATCTAGTTCTGGGAATTACATTTCAGGGGGATTGTCAGGAATTCAGCAGCTTCCGCGGACACAGGACCTCTCAGCTTGACAGAATGAAAGGCCAATAATTTTGTCCGCCCGAGCTGTCATGAACCCCGACGAATCCATGGAGGCGTTAGGATCTTTGATCAGGGAGTTACGGGAGGAGTTGAAAATATCTCGGGATGAAAATGCCTTACTTAGTCAAAAGGTGGATGACTTGAGTGTTAAAGTAACACAAATTCAACAGAGGAGAGAAAGGAGAGAGGATGAGGTTTCAGGGGGCGCTGGTTCTCCACCTGAGTTAGAAAGGGAAGGTGGAGATCAATTACCACAAATACAACGGGCGCCTCCAGTGGCAGAAGGGGTAAGGAGTTTAATTATGCCAGTTCCTTTGGCGCCTCCAGAACGTTATCATGGGGATCCCAAGAGGTTTAGGGAGTTTTTGACGCAATGTGAATTACATTTTATGAGTAGACCAGAATTATTTTCCTCGGATGCATCTAAGATAACTTTTATGTTGTCCTATCTTTCTGGGGAGGCATCTGCTTGGGCTGGGTTGTTGGTGAGTCAAAAGAGTACGGTTTTAGGAAATTACACCAGTTTTTTAGAGATATTACGAAAGATGTTTGATAGAAGACAGTTATCTCTGGAAGTGGATGGTGAACTTTTAGAACTCAAACAAGGTAATATAGACTTGATTGCTTATATAACACAATTTAAGTCCCTTGTGTTAGAAAGCAAGTGGCCCGAGGATAAACAGGCCTCGTTGTTTTATCGGGGCCTTAGAGATGAGTTAAAGGATGCATTGTCTGGAGTGGTTGAACGCCCTTCTACTTGTGAAGGTCTGATTGATTTGGTTATTCAATTGGACATTTTCGTTTGAGTGAAAGGAAGGCAGAGAGGCGTCATTGTCAGAGTGACGTAAAGTCTCTAGTTAGAGTGGATAGATCTAAAGTAGAGAGTAGATCCAAAGGGAATAATCCACCTCCCAGGGTCCGAGGTCCTTTAACTGTGGAAGAAAAGGCTAGGAGGAGAGATAACAATCTGTGTTTATATTGTGGAAGAGGTGGGCTCTTTTTAGGGAACTGTCCTTACACTCCCAAGAAGACTTCTACTTCAGCGGTCAAGGTACAACAGATCGCCAATACTGTGCAGACAGCGGTTCCCCATATAACCGTAAATGTATCCTTGTTCTTTGAGTTGGAGTGTAAGGGAAATGGTCCCGTTATTCTTGACTCAGGTGCCACCGGGAATTTAATGGATTGGGGTCTGGCAAAATCTTTGGGAATTCCAATTCTTCAGAAGGAGGTTGTAGAGCAGGCTAGGGCTGTTGATGGTACGTCTCTATCTTCTTACTCACAGGACTGGTTCTTTAACTTTCGAGTTATCAGGAGGTCACAGAGAGATAATTTTGTTCGAGTTAATTGATGCTCCTTTGTTAAAGATTATTTTGGGTATGACTTGGCTTACTCTTCATAATCCTCTGATTGATTGGAGTGCTAGGACAATTGACATGCAGTCAGATTTTTGTAAAGAGAATTGCTTTTCAGGAAGTCTCTTTGAGGAAGATGTCAAACAAAGTAATTCAGTGTCTAGTTTTCTGGCTGAGACTGGAATTGGATGTCATGATGTGGGAGCTGTAGTGGGTCAACTTCCCCAGTGTTACAAAGATTTTTGGGACGTATTTGATGAGAAAGTGGCAGGAGAATTACCACCCCATAGGCCCTTTGATTGTAAAATTGAGCTGGAGCCAGGAACAATTTTGCCTAGTAGTAGAGTATATGCTCTTACAGAGAAAGAGAATGATTATTTAAAAGAATATTTGACGGAAAACTTGGCCAAAGGGTGTATTCGTCACTCTAAGTCACCGGCGGCCTCTCCTTTATTTTTTGTACCAAAACCGGATGGAACGCTTCGAACTTGCATAGATTATCGAGCAGTTAACAAAGTCACTGTTAAGAACCGGTATCCTCTTCCTCTCATCTCGGAAATGCTTAATCAAATACAAGGAGCAAATATTTTCTCTAAATTAGATTTGAGAGGAGCTTACCATCTTGTGCGTGTGCAGGAAGGGGACAAATGGAAGACTGCGTTTAAGACCAGGTTTGGGCTGTTTGAATACCAAGTTATGCCATTCGGTTTATGTAATGTTCCAGCGGCTTTCCAATTTGTTATTGATGAGGTTTTTAGAGAATACCTGGATATTTTTGTTGTCGTGTATATCGATGATATTTTGATTTTCTCTTCTGACCTGGATCAACATCAGAAACATGTGCGCTTAGTCTTACAAAAGCTGCGAGAAAACCATTTGTTTGCCAAATTGGAAAAAAGTCAATTCCATACAGATTCTGTGGAGTTTTTAGGTTTTATAATTTCACCTAAGGGTTTAGAAATTAATCCTGAAAAAGTTCAAGCAGTTCTTGAATGGCCCTCTCCTACTAAGGTTAAGGAAATACAAAGTTTCTTAGGGTTTGCCAATTTTTATAGGAGATTTATCAAAGGTTTTTCTCGGCTGGTTGCTCCTACAACGAGACTTTTGAAAAAAGGAGTGAAATTTGACTGGGACCTTGAAGCAGAAAAAGCTTTTCAAGAGTTAAAACAAAAATTTACTTCTAGTCCGATTCTAATTCATCCTGATCTCTCTAAACCTTTTTTTGTGGAGACGGACGCTTCAAATTTAGCGTTGGGGGCGGTGCTTTCTCAAAGGAATGAAACTACTGGTCAACTACATCCAGTTGCATTCTTTTCTAGGAAGTTTTCTGCTGCTGAAGTGAACTATACAATTGCAGATTGTGAACTATTAGCAATAAAGTCCGCTTTTGAAGAATGGAGACATTTTCTGAAAGGGGCAAGACATACGGTAACGGTTCTTACTGATCATCGAAATTTATTGTTTTTAAAATCTGAAAGAACCTTGTCTCCACGACAACTTCGTTGGTCCTTATTCTTTGCCGATTATGATTTCATTGTGACTTTTAAACCCGGAAGTCAGAACAAAAAAGCTGATGCCTTATCCCGCCAATTTCCTGGTAGTGAGGAGAGAGAGATTCTGGAGCCAGAACCTCTAATTGCTCCAGAACGTTTTTTGATAGCCGGAGCCATTAAAGAAATGGATTTTTTGAATGAAGTTCGCCAGAATATGTCCTTGCAGAAGATGGAGGAGTGGGTGAGACTGGATCCAGCCAGAAGTTTGAAAGACGATCTTCCATTTTTTGATAACAAGCTTTATGTACCTACTGAAGAGTTAAGAGAAAAGGTTTTGAGAAATTGTCATGAATCCATTTTATCAGGACATCCTGGTTTCAGAAAAACTCTGGAATTGGTTTGAAGGAATTTTTGGTGGGAAAAAATTCGCCAAGACACTTTGAACTTTGTTAAAACTTGTGTAGTCTGTGCACAAGCAAAAAGTCAAGTTGGGAAGCCGCATGGTTTATTGGAGCCGTTACCTGTTCCTCCTCGTCCTTGGCACACTATTTCTATGGATTTCATTGTTGATCTCCCTCAAGATAAGGGTTGTACTCCCATTCTTGTTGTGGTGGATCTTCTTACTAAAGAAGCGCATTTTGTACCAATGGAGGGAGAGGTTACCGCGGAAAAACTGGCTCATAGTTTTTTGCAAGGTGTAGTTCGACTACATGGACTCCCAAGTCAAGTTATCTCTGATAGATCTCAATTTATTTCAAAATTTTGGAGGGCCTTCTGTAGGAAACTTGGGGTAGACGTTAGTTTGACTTCTGGGTATCATCCGGAGAGTAATGGACAAGTGGAGAGAGTAAATCAGGAATTGGAGAAGTTTTTAAGGTGTTATTTACAAGCTGGAAAGGAATGGGTGGATTTGGTATGGTTGGCAGAATTCTCTTACAATAATTGTGGTAAAGATGCTACTTCTATGTCCCCTTTCTTTTTGGGTCGTGGGTTTCATCCTCGCTTTCTGAGTTTTGAGGTGTTGGAGGATTCCGGGAATCCTAGAGTGGAAGATCGTTTGTTGGTAATGAAGAATAACTTGGATAGAGCAAAAAAGGTGCTGGGAGAAAACAAGTTGAAATATAAAAGGTGTGCTGATTTGAGAAGGAAGGCTGGTCCTGAATATAAGGTGGGAGACTTAGTTTGGCTTTCTACCCGGTACCTAAAAATTAAGGGGAAGAATAAATTCAGTCCACGATTTGTAGGCCCATTCGAGGTAGAGAGAATCATCAACCCTGTGGCAGTACGATTGAAATTACCCAAGCATTTGAAGGTACATCTTACTTTCCATGTTAGCCTTTTAAAACCAGTTTGTTCAGGAACTAGATTTAGAACACCACCTTCCCCTGTGATTTTGGAGGATTCATCTGAGGAATTTGTGGTTAAACAAATTTTGGATTCCAGGAAAGTGAGGGGAAGGTTGCAGTATTTATTTGATTGTGAGGGATATGGACCTGAAGAACGATCATGGGAAGATTCAGTTGATGTACATGCCCCCCGTTTAGTTGCTAAGTTTCATGCTAAAAATCCACATAAGGTAGGCCCAGAGACTGGGCATTAGAAGGGGGGTACTGTCAGGTTTCCTTCCCCTATTCAGGCTATTTTCCCTTATTCAAGTTTCTTTCCCATTATTTCTCTTTTATTATCCTTTTTAGATTAGCCTTGTGTGGGTGGGAAGTTTTCTATTGTAGTTGGTTTGGCCTTAACTTGCTGATTCAGAATCCTGGTTCTGACCCAAGGCAAAATGGAGTTTCACAGTGACAGCTCTGATTGGTTAGAAAACACTGCTGAACAACAATGAACATTCTAAACTGTCACTCTTTGCTTTCATCTTCTAAACCCCAGCTGAGAGGACGTGTTTAGTGGCTGCTCCTGCTTTAGACTTGGGCCTGGTGGATTTTATCCTTCAGGCGTTAGCAGTTGAGCGGCTACTTTCTTGGGGGTTTCAGGAAAAGCTATCAGCTGTCAGGAATTCATTTTGAAGACAGGAAACTCTGAAGATCTTTAAGAAATCGTTCTGGAGATAAGTGACTTTGTTTTAACTGCAGCTCTGTTTATCTTAATGACATTTACTTGAGAAATCGTAAAATGTTACCTTTGAATTTATATTATTGAACTCTCTGAGTGCGCTTGAACGCTATTTGTAAAACGCGTACTACGTCTAATCTGAAACTAATCGTTGAACCTTTGCGCGTGCGAGAGTATTCAACTGCGCGTGTGTTTTCCAGCGCGTGTGCTTCCTAGCGCGAGAATCTGTTCGTCGCGTGAGAACTCTATAGCGCGTGTGTTTTCCAGCGCGAGAATCGGCTCGCCGCGTGTGAACTCTATAGCGCGTGTGTTTTCCAGCGCGGGTGCTTCTTAGCGCGGGAATCGTTCGTCGCGTGAGAACTCTAAAGCGTGTGTGTTTCCAGCGCGTGTGCTTCCTGGCGCGATAATCTGTTTGCCGCGTGAGAACTCTATTGCGCGTGTGTTTTCAAGCGCGTGTGCTTCAGCGCGAGAACTCAACTGGCGTGTGGTTACCTGCGCGTGTCCTTTTTAACGCGTGTACTCGATCGCGTGTGAACTCTTTTGCGCGTGCGTTATAAGGCGCGTGTGAATAGGCGCGGAAATTCATCAGCGCGGGAATTTACTAGCGCGTGTGTTTTCTGCACGTGATCTCGTTTGCGCGTGAATTCTGCTTGGCGTGTTTTTGCAAGCGCGTGTGTTTTCTGCACGTGGACTTTTCTTACAGTGCGCGTGTTCTTCAACGCAGGAAGTTTTCAACGTGCAAATCTTCTGTATTGAAATAATCCGCGTGTGTGTTTAGCACGTGTTTCTTCAAGAATTCACAAACTTTATTGAATTGTAAAAAGTTTGAAAACAAAAGAAAAGTTTGAAAGAAAAAGAAAGAAAAAATAAAGACTATTTAACTGGACAACTGGTGAATTTTTTGGAAAAAAAAGGCAAAGAACAAAACTTTCCAGATTTGCCCAAATTAAGAAGTTGCTGTGAATTTCAAGAGTCTCAAGTAAGAGAGATTTTCAGCTTCTTTACAAGCTTCTCTAAGAAATTTCAAGGGAAGAACCAGGTATGATTCTTAATTATTAGTTAAGGATTTAAAGTATTTCCCACTCTTAAGGTTAAGTAAGTAATAAAAGGATTTGTATCTGCTTTTCTTATATCCTCTGCAGGTCCAGCTTTGGTTAGCCTTGATGCAGTCAGCCTGGTGTTGTTTTGTTATCCACTTCGCCCTTTCCCTTTGGGGTGTAGTTTGCAGAGCTGAATTGAAATCTAGGTCTGGGAATTACATTTCAGGGGGATTGTTGGGGGTTCAGCAGCTTCTGTGGACACAGGACCTCTCAGCTTGACACCCCCCCCCTTTGTTCACATCTATGTTCTATGATCTCTTGCCCCATCCCTTTTTCTGTTGCACCTCTGGCCCTTACTGCCTTCCAAACCCCTGGCTAGATTTCATTCCAAAATTCTGATCACTCAAGATTTGTTTGAAGATCTCCTGCCCAGTCTACCTCCCCATAGCTCTCAACGTTTTGTCACCCCATGGCGGGTGAAAGCACACGATTTTGCTTTTGGCGGGTGAAAGCCCATTCATTTATATAGAAGGGTAGAGAGATTGGCGGGTGAGAGAGCTGCTTTCAGGGCGGGTGACACCTGCCAAAAGCGTGTGAGTTGAGAGGTATGCCTCCCCTGAGCGGGCAGGACATAGGCTTGACCAGAGACCTGGCTTCCTATCACTGCTCTTCTGTTCAGTCAGATATTGAGATCCTGGGTCTGTGGCTTCACCAGCCTCTGCCTCATAGTACGGCAGACAGGTGAAGTATATGGCATAAGTGTATGTATGAGACCTGTGGCACACCTAGTATATTTTCAAAGGATCATCGTAGACTATAGAGCCATTGCAGATTCCCGCTCAAGCAATAATGGAGGCTGTTCTTTAAAAAGGCCTACGAGATGTATCACCCTGCTCTATCGTGTGTTTGCTGCTCTCTGTGTAGGAGTTTGCTTGAGGTTATACTATAATCTGGGTAGCCTCATCAGAGCTAGCAGAAAGAATATTGAGAGTGGGTGAGCCTGCACGGAACTCAAGCTTTGCAGCTACCGTTGCGCGAGGGACTCAATTGGAAGGAACTCTCTCTTTTTCAAAAGCACTGTGTACCCAACAGAGTGAGCAGGCTTGCACGGAACACAAGCTTTGCAAATACCGTTGTGTGAGGGACGCCATTGGGAGGAGCACTCTCTTTTTCAAAAGCACTGTGTACCCAGCGGAGAGGTGCGGAGGCAAGGGAGGCCGCCCCCGCTATCCACCACGATTTGGAAAGAGTCCCTTTGTCAAAAAGATGAGAGCCTTAAGAACACTAAAGGTAGCCAAAAAAATGTTATCACAACAATATAGAGAAAGCTATCATTCCTTATCGGCTCAAAAGAGGGCTCTTTACGACTAGTGCGGTTGTCAAGAGTGATCCCAATCTTAGCTCTACTTCTTCTCCTAGCTCATTCCATGGACCAGGGATATCACTGTTTAAACATCCAGACAAAATATCCTGTGAAACTGATTGGACGAGGACTAGACATTATTTTATATATGCGCCACAGTGTTTTACAAACAAAATTGGCAATACAAGCAAATAGGTGTAAATGAATCATGAACAATCCAATTGAGAACAGGTGACCCTTAAGATGTGATGGGAAGAGAGAGAGAGAGAACGCAAAGGGAAAGAGGAAGGGCATGCCAGTGCTTTGTTGCTAACCGAATAAAGGAATGGAAACCGGATGAAGCACAGGGTGGAGGCACAGTGGACAGATAAAAGGAATTGAAACTTGGAGAAGAGAGAACGGGGAGGAGATTAAAAAGAAATGGGTGACGCAAGGCAGGAGAGGTCAAACCATGCAAACATGTAAAGATCATACAGAGAAAGTGAAACAATAGACGAGATGCAAAGGATAGCCAGTGAGGAGGAGAAAGCACGGATGGGGAAGTGGCCTCGCGAGATGAGCGCAAAGGAAGACGTTCTGATACTTGTGCAGATGGAAAGACTACACATCTCCCTCCCCTAGTCTTAAACCAGCCTCCCTCCTGCTTCTAGGATCAGAACATATTGTCCATTGCCAAAGCAAGAAGGCCTCGACAAAGGTGAGTGACTATCAACTAATACAGGCAAGCCATGCAGAACGAATATGCCTGGCTGAGCGCTGTCGGCCATCACTGGATGCACTATAGCTCCAATGTCCAGTACAATAAGATGGCCGTTTCACTCAATGGGGTTCCCATATATTCTACCGCTCGGTGGGGGGGGGGGCGGCTAGACCTCTTGACATGTCATGTGATTCCAGTTAATGATCGTCACTGTAGAAGCTATGAAGAATGTATGCAGGAAAATGTGTGTTTAGAAAGTCAAAACATGCATGCTCTGCTATTGCCCTTAATCAGACCCATGAGAAGAATACAGAGGAATTTGAGACCAATTAAGAAGCGGTGGAACATGAGGCCAAAAAGGAAAAGATTCTCCCCCGAGCAGTCGACGACATGGGAAAGCCCTCTGGTGAAACGGTGATCTTCTTGTACTGGGCATTAGAGCTACATTGCATCCAGTGGTGGCAGACCCAGCGGTCAGGACTGACAAACGTTGAGTTCAACAATATGAGACACATACCAGTGAGAGGCTTGCTAAGCAAACCAAATGTATCACAGATTCTCTAAAACAGAACAGCCTCCATCTCTTCAACCGTCCTCCCAGCGGACAAAGGCCGAACACACCGTTGCAGTTAGCATCACTAATGCATGACTGCTCACTCTTCTCCAGACTGAACACTGCATCTCCGATCCACAACAGTGATCTGGGGGACTTCTTCCACCACGCCTACCCTCCAGCACTTTAGAAGATTGGGGAGTCCGAGATCCAGAAGGCTTGATCCATAGCACTGCTCACACCTGGGAAAGAAAATATCTCCCTCACTAGAGTCCAGGTTGCCATTCTTGATGGGGCGGCCACTGTCCACATGCTGCGACCAAGGTTTGCAAAACATTTTCCCAAGATCATGCAATTGCTTTCGTGACCGACATAAAATCCCAGCTTGTATTATGATCTGGGATGGGAATAGGCCTGAGAGCTTGAAGGTTGACACAAGCTGACAAAGGGGAAAAGGGTGTTGGAAACGTGTTGAGCCAACAAGTACCGTTCCAAAAAATGGACAAAAGTTTCTCTGTGTTGATGAAAACACGACTGAATGGTTTCCCTTCTTGGCAACAACTGCAGCAGCTGTTGCCACAAGCAGGTGATTACTACAAAGGGCACCAAAAGATGTATAATTGTCAAGACCTCTTGAGACTGGCTCAGTGCTCACATGAAGAGGCCGACACTGGCATCCTACTCCCCTTGACAAAGGGGGAGTGCCCCAGCAGAGTGCTGCAGTTCCTGCAGTGTTTCAGCACTGCTTGCTGGGAGTATTGGCATCCGCTATTCGTCAGCCTGTGAGGGGGTTTTGGGGGAGCACCTCCTTGGTGGAAGTATAATAAAGCCCTAGTGCGCACTGTAGACGCTGATGTTGTAGTTCTGGACCTAGCATTAGCTCATCGTCTGAACATTGATGAACTATGGGTAGCATTTGAGGTTTGGGTGGAATTCTGTTTCTTTGCTGCTCATCTTAGAAGAGCTCTGGCGCCTGATCACTATAGCGTCCTGCCAGTGCTCCTCACCTTTTTCTCATTCTCACCCTGTGCCTCTCTTAATCGTTATCCTGCTCGCTCCATCTCTTTCATTGCCTCTTTCTTCATCTGTGTTTTTCTCCTATTCTTTCCAGCTCCTGATCTTTCTCTTTATCTCTGTGTCTCCTTCTCTGTCTTTCTCCCACTCTCTTTATTATTCTCTTTCTCTCCTGCTCTTTTCGACCCCCTTTCTCGTTCTCTCTCCTGCTCTCCAATCCCTCGTTCTGTCTTTCTTGATCTGCGTTGTCCTCCCACTCTCTCCATCTCATGATATTTCTCTTAACTGTGTCTTTCTGTTTTTCTCCAACTCTTTCTTGTTCTCCCTCTTTTTTGCTGTGTTTTTTTCCTAATCTCTTCCTCCCTTTCTCATTGTCTCTCTTTGTCTCCCCATCCCCTTTTCTTCTGTCTTTCTTTATCTGTGTTGTTCTCGCACTCTTTCTATCTTCTGCTCTCTTTTCTGTGTCCTTCTGTCTTTCTCCCACTCTTTCTTGTTCTCTCTTCATATCTTTCTCCTGCTCTCTTCATCCCTCCCTTTCTCCTTCTCACTCACCTGTTCTCCAATCCCTCTCTTTCTGTGCCTCTTTATCTGTGTTGTTCTCCCACTTTCTCCATCTCCTGATCTTTCTCCTTTTCTGTGTCTCTCTCTTCCTACCACCCTCTTTCTTGTTCACTCTTTCCGTCTTGATCCTGCTCTCCAATCCCTCTCTCTTTCGGCTGCCTAGTTATATGTGCTGGTCTCCCACTCTCTCCACCCCCTGATCGTTCTCCTTTTTGGTGTCTTTCTACCACCCTCTTTCTTGTTCACTCTTTCGGTCTTGATCCTGTTTTCTGTGTCTCTTTCTGTACCTTTCCCACAACCTTTCCTGTTCTCTCTTTGTCTTTTTCCTGCTCTCTTCACTCTTTCCTTTCTCATTACCACTCTCCTGCTCTCCCCATCCCTATTTCTCGGTGTCTTTCTCCCACTCTCTTTCGTGTTCTCGCCTTTTCTATCTCCTGCTCTCTTCATCGCTCCCTTTCTCATTCTCTCTCTCCTGGTCTCATCCCTATTTCTCTTTGTGTTTTGTCTCCCACTCCTCTCTTTCTTTGTCTTCCATTCCCTCCACCACTTTCTCATTCTCTCTCTCCTGCTCTCTTCCCTATTTCTCTGTCTTCCATTCCCTCCATCATTTTCTTATTCTCTCTCTCCTGCTCCTTCCATTCCTCTTTCTCTCGCTGCATCTATCTCCCACTCTCTCCACTCCTCTTTCTCGTTATCTCCATCCTTTCTCATTCTATCTCTATCTTTCTCCCGCTCTCTCCATTCCTTTCTCCTTCTTTCTGCTGCTCTCGCCACCTCTTCCTCATAGCTTTCTTCTGCCTTTTGGTACCTCTTTACTTTTCTACCCTGCTTTCACCTCGCTCTTTCCCAATTCCTTCCCGCTTCATCCTCTTCCTTTACTTTTCATACCACTTTATTCCCATCCAATTTCTTTCAAGTCTCTCTCTCAATCTTGAACCCCCTTTGCTGACACAATCTTTTGATTAAAAAAACAAGCGTGTGCCATGTCTTTGTGTCTCCTGTGTTCTGACAGCAAGACTTTCCTGTGGAAGGAGGTGGAGAACCTGCGAGCTGACTTGGAGCAAGTTCAGTCCAGACTGGGTACGTATTTCACCTCATACCTATCACTACTGAAAACTGTGAAGGAATATAGCGCCTAGAGCAGGGTGCAGGGAAAGCGCCACCATCATCTTCCGTATGTTGCCCCTGCATCTGGCATTGCCTCTTCATCCAGAATTTGACAACACATCCTAGGCACGTGGAGGAAAATCAGCACGCATAGCTATCTATACACATTACCTATGAGGCCCCTCATTCATAGTTACACACTCAAGCGTTTAATTTGTTCATTCACTCAGTGATTTACTCCCCCTTTCACTTGTTCATTCATTAATGTATTGTCCCTTTAGTATTCATCCCTTCTATTTTTTCATTCACTCATTAAGGCAAACACCCATTCACTCTTTCACTCACTAATGTAATACTTTCATCCACTCACTCATACACTCATTAATTTGTTCATTTGTGCATTCGATGTGATGTATTCACCTGTTCAATTGTACATACTGCAGAAGGCCTCGGCTGATCACCAAATAATCCAACAGGGAAATCAGCAGCAAAGGCTGAGACAAGGTTTATTACCGTACAGCTGTTATGTTACAGGTTCTTGTACCGCGCACTGTTGCCATCTGCATGGTCTCTCGGTGCTCTATAGAGAAATGAGTCCGGAAAACAGCATAGTAGCCCCTTCTCCCAGATGAGGTCGCGAGCACAGAAACCTCATGCCGTTATTTAACTGTTTTACACAATGAACCTCATAAGAAAAGTCAGGAAGACCCAATTAGTCCGCTACATTAGCAATAGACTTCCTGGTGGCATGCAGGGGTGTTGCTAGGTATGGAAAAAGATCCGGGGCTAGGCTAATGGCGGCACTGTCGGACCCCGGGGCTAGCTAGCCTTTTGGTTGTAGCCCCTTAGATTCTATCTGGGGCTACAACCAAAAGACCTGGGGCTATAGCCCCCTATCCCCTCCCTAGCAACGCCTCTGGTGGCATGGCTTTAAAGACCATCCAAACTCGCTGCAATACTGCTCGGCCCACCCACGTGACACAGACCACCACTTCTTCTGGAACTTGCCATCGCACCGAATGGTACCAAAACTGTGGGCTCGGCAGTCACGTGGTAGTCATGGTTCTCAGGCAAGTGAACCTGCCTTCATGATCTAATGTGGGGCGTGTAGGTAGGTATACCTGCGCCTCAGACGGTGGCTTACTGCAACCTCACATAGGCTAATAGGAACTTGTGCACTTGCCAACTAATTGTTTTTTAAGTGCCACCACCACTTAGCATGGTTACAGCTCTCATGTCACCAGTTACCACAGTGATGGCTGCTCCCCTGCACCTTCTCAGGCTCATGTACACCCACAGACCTGAAGTAAAATTCTATCAATCGCCACAATATATTTATCATTCACTTAGAAGGGACCGCAGTCTTTCACCCAATAATTCAAATAGGATGTGAGGCAGCAACGATAGTTGCAGGTTTATTTCCATACAGCTGTGCAGAAATAGGTGCAGGACAGTGGCATGGTATCCACGCCAGAGCACAGGAAACTCAGGGCTTCTATAGGGTTTTACACAATGAGCTTCATATGGTACAGTCAGTATGATGCATTTAGTTGGTTACATTAACAGTGAGCTTCCTACTGGTGCATCGTCCGGCCTTGGAAAACATGGCTTTACAGCACCGCACGAGACTACGGTACCATTCGGTTTTCCTACCCACACGGTGCACACCACCGCTCTAGCCGATCTGTCCTCGTAACGCAATGGTCTCAGCAGCTCTCTGCCCACAAGCTTTCCCATTCAGGCTCCCAAGGCATCTACTAAACGTACATTGGTGATTGTGGGCACAACATGGCTTTCCCAAGCCCTGGAACAACTGACGTAATGGGTGTACTGTCTTATGTTCTCATGTGCGTGCTCACCAATCAGCACTCATTGTGCACCAACTCCCTAACCATGGCAGCGGCTCATCGCGCCTTCCATAAACATGGCTGCAGCTTAGCTCGGTCCATGTTTAATGTACGACCAGGACACTATAAAATAAAATGGCGTTGGTTCTAAAAATACAGACTCTCACCCATTCCTTGATTAATCTAATGTTTTCATTCATTAACTAATTAATAACCCAATAATTGGTTCACTCACCAAGTTGTATTCACTTATTCTGTTTTTTCACCTATTCACTCATTGGCCCTCATTACGATACTGGCGCTAAACCATGGCGCTATTAGCACCATGGTTGATGCCGGTATCATAACGAGTCCGCCAATGTTAAATGGGGAAATACCGCCCCATTACAAGGTTGGCGGGGCGGTAATTCCCCATTGAACATTGGCCCTTCCCCATTCCCATTGGGCTCAATGGGACTGGGGAAGGCGCTAAGTAAGGTACTGCAAATTGTGGTACCGTACTTAGCACCAAGATCCCTTTGCGGGTCCCTACTTTAATGGCTGGTCTAGACCAGCCGTTCAGGTCGGGTCCCGCAAAGGGACCTCGTAGTAAGGCGCTAATGGGTTAACGGCGCCGCAGCCTTTTACGGCGCCGTTAACCCATTAGCGCCAGAGTCATAATGAGGCCCATTATTTTATTCAACCATTCATTTACCACACCCCCTCGATCACGCTCTCATTTCATTTGTTGAATCCGTTCACTGACACTTAAATTAATTCACTTATTCGCACAATCGTTCATTCCCCCGTCCAGTCATTTCATTTGTTCTCCCATCTACTCATCATATCACACTACATGCAAGGGTCATGCTAGTTCTCTTCTCTGTGCCACTCCACCAGAGTGGGGGAGTTCCTCTTTCCAACTCTCCTTTGGGTCCTTCAGCACATTCTGCACAAAGCCAATTGCCGGCTCTGACACCTCCCATCAGCGGCCTTGGCATCCGATTTATGAGTACGTGGTTAGTAGTTTCAACCACTCCCGTGAACTCTTGAGTTCGCCTAAAAGCCATCACACGTCCTTAACACGACATGAGTTAACAGAACGCCGCCACCACCACTATGGTAATACGCCTCCTTTCTGTAAACGAATAGAGGTATGCGTCGTTAATGTTGATATTTAAAGTGAATGCCTGACTATGACAAAACAGTCATTGATATGCTCACCTTTAGCTCGAATGAGAGGAGCAAGAGATTCTTCACTTGTAAACTTCTCTCTAGCTGAACCGCCATGCAATACCATAAACGCCTTCCACCAGTATGGGCTTTGTCCTCAATGAAGACAATCTTTTATTAGTGTACCTGGCATATGAATGTTACATCAGCCAGGTATCCTTTGGACACCTTGTTATAAACAGAAGGCTAATTAGAACTAGGCGCAGTTGCCACGCCAACTAAAGTTCTTCTGGTTGGGTGTGTGGCCGTACAAAATAACGAGATCAATAGTTTGGCTACCTTCTGATTTATTGGTGCTCTTAATGCAATCAATCCTTCAAAAGATGATTTAGATTCCTCAGTGTTGGTTCCTCTACACGTGATTCACCATCGGAAACAGAGGGCTCATCAGGAGGCAAGAGTGGGTTTTGCACATCAGTTGATCATTTCCATTTTCATTGCTTGTTCATGAACCTAACGGTCTATCTAAAGGAAAGTGAAAGATAACGTGGGGTAAAGGGCTAGCAACAATTCTGATATATGACCTGTTGGATTTCTGTCCACTATGTCACTGCTCTTTTCAATATCAATGTTGATTTTACAGAAGCAGGACTTATATAGCTGGATTCCCCAATTGTGTTGCACTTAGAAAGTGATCTATGATCATTTGTCTAAATTAAAAGCATTCTTTTATTTCATTTTCTGAGGTGAGAGAGGAAAAGAGAACTTTGAACATAGACATATGTTGTTAAATTAAAGTACAGTTTATATTATATGCCGCTGTACAATGGTGGTATATTTCGGAATGATCTTGTTATCTACAAAGTGATTGCCTCTTCTTGAGCTAATACAACATTTGCTAGCAATGCAAATACACATACAAGGATCTTTAAAATGTTAGGCTGATGCTTTGCACAAACTGGGTTGTCACAATAATAGAATAACATTGTAAGTAATGTCAAAAAGTGTACATTCAATATTTGAATATTAGTTTGATGTTTTGTGCAATCCAGAATATAACAAAATGGCATTCCTAATCAAAAGTGCCCTTGTTCATGATCAATATTTAGTCCTGTGACAGCTGAATTAAAGTATAAGACTGTCCTGAGGAAAGTGGCCTTACCTACACGTTTGCCACTGAAACCGGTCGACGGTCGACAGTGGTTGCTACACACGAGAAGGCATAAATTGGGCTTATCTTGTAGTCTGAGCATACCTTTTACGATCTTCCGCAATCCGTAATATCAACATCACCACAATACGGACAGTGAACTTGGTGTCTTTTTTGTTTGTCTACCATTGTGTTTTGTGTCGTTTTTAGCCCTCAGTCCACCACGGCCAAAGGGACATTCTAGTGGATAATAAACTTACCAATACCTCACTGGATGCCCCTACACTTGACCGCTGGTGTTCTCCCTCTTTTTTTCAAAACCAAATCACCATTGAGCACTTCTCTCTCTACATACTTCACACAGTAGAAGAGAGTGGAACAGGACCAAAAAGGCTGAAAGTATTACTTACGTAGAAGTGGCTAGTTTATTTCTTTTTCTATCTGCTGTTTGTAAGCAGCCCAGCACCGTTACCTAGTGGACATATCACATCTAGGTAGGGACAGTCAGATATTCACTCTGTCCCTTTCTGTCCTCCTACCCCAGCCTTGTTAGCATCTATACCCTCTTCTGGGGTTACCTTGCATGGGTCCTTGTCCACTGAGGCTTTTGGATTTTTCATGAGCTATAACCAAGTATTTTTACAGTGGTTTGTGGCCTCTTTTTTGTGTTAAAACTGTCTAGAGTTGGGGCCATACCCTGCTTAACTCTCCCTCCTGCCCTCACGTTTGATTACTACAGCTGAATTAAAGCCAAAGATCTAATTGGCTTCACATCTTTTCAACACATGTTCTCTATCAGCTTTTACTTAAAGCATCTACTGTACTTGAGTTAAACAATATGCGTAATTCCCCACCTACCTAAATATGATGGAACACTATTGATCATTTTTAATTTTGTTGATCTGAGCTATTGAATCAACTCCGAAGGACACAAGATATGACATTTGTTTCTAGTAAATAAGCAGCACACAGAGCAGTATTAACTGTATCCCTTTCTGTGTTGTCTTATTCTCGTGTTCCCTCTACAGCCCACATATAGTCTTTAAAAAGTGCACATGCACGAAACACTTGGCATATGTTGGCTCCAGATTCAATGTCCAGTCCAATGACAATTGAAATGTCATTTTTAGATTCAAATGTTTTGTTGGTTTATTGTATTGTAAAATTACCATATGACTATATTTCAAATGCTTAAAATGATTCTTATGCTTTACAATTTTATGTGTTAAAATACTTGTGGGAATAAAAATAACATGAGCAACATTTTAATGAGTTATTACTCATTAAAATGAGTAATAACTTTCTGTTATTAATTCATTTTCCAAGTATTTTTTTTCTCTTTATAAAGAATAAATATATTTAAGATCATAATGCACTGTCATTAAGTGATACATATAATGGGGATGCAGTTATCTTCAATATGGCATAGGACAGTGATGTTTTGCTTCTCCTTACTCTCATGATCAGAATACGCTAGCAGGCGTCCTTTTTTAGCAACCCCCACTAGCAGCCCTAAATAGAATACAGGTCTTTCTGTTCTTTGGGGTTAACCTCATTGCTACACTAGCACATTACCTGCTATACACCAGCATTAAACAACAATATCCCACCCCACATCTGGACCACACCTCCCCACAGGCACTTTGGAAAGGAAGTGATGACTCTGCGTTCCAGAGGGCATCTCGTCTACCTCTGTGTTTTGATCACTCACTCCCATCACAGTTCATTCTCGCATTCTCAGACTTGTAGTTTTACCCATCATTCTGTTGCTTTCCAGCTAGGCTGGCGCAGTGGCAGGCCTCTTACGCACATACATGCATTAGGTACAGAAGCTAGATCATCTGCGCCAATATATTTCTGACTAGCCCCCTATTGCTATGGGATAAGAACCTAGAGAAGAACTCTACTATCTTAGCCTTTACAAGAAAAAAGACTTCACAGAGAGGTTCAGAATCAATCTTCAGGTTTTTCGATTAGAACATGGGCTCCGTGAAGGCGTGATCATTGTGGGATTTACGCGATGTGTTGCATAGGGACAATTAATTGCATATTGTTGATGAAAGAGCAGTGGTCTTAACCTCCCTACTCTGGGTCAGTCTCGCAAACTGTTCAGCTTCTGTCCTTCTGGGCAGGAGACTCTGGAACAGGCAGTGCTAGCTTTACATACAGCAGAGTAAAAGGTCCTGTAAAATGTTTGCTGATCGATCTCGTAGGCCAGCTCCTAAGTATCAGGCAAGAGATTTGGTGTGGTTGTCCTAACGTTATATCAGGCTTAAGGAGAAGAATACATTCAGTCTGCGTTTCTTGGGTTCTTCTGAGATTGAAAAGGTATTGTCTCCTGTTGCTGTGAGATTAAATAACCATCTCATTTGAAAATTCATCTTATCTTATCTGCACTTATAAAGAGCAACGTACACCCTGAGGCATCTTGGCTCTAACTTAGTCAGGTCAATGACTAGTTAGAAAACATAGGTCTGCAGGGAACGCCTGAACACGATATAGTTCTCCACCGACTGAAGGGCTCGAGGGAGAGAGCTCCACAAGGAGGCAGCAGCAACTGAGAAACATCGGCCACCATCCCAGATAAGCCTAAACCATGGAACCTCAACCAAACAAGCCTCAGCAGATCGCAGTGATCGGCAAGGCACATAAAACCTGAATTTAGCCTGAAGATAGGCAGTTCTAGTCCCATGAAGGCACGGAAAACTAGACAAAGTGCCTTAAATTTAACACGTTTTACCACTGTCAGCCAATGTAGGCTGTGCAGGGCCAGAGAAACATGGGCACTGCCAAGGGTAGAGGTGGTCACACGGGCTGCTGAATTCTGCAGAATCTGCAGGTGCTGAATAAGGTAGGCCGGCGGTGATAGAAACAGCAAATTGCAGTAGTCTAAGGAGGATAACACCAGAGAAGGGACCACTGGTGCTCGAAGATGAAGGGGCAAGAGAAGAAGAACCTTGCACAGCATCTTTAGTTTAAGATGCCCAGCCTGGCAGACTGCACTGATCTGAGGAGCGATCGATAAGGATGACGTAATTTGTACCCCAAGGTCCTTCCTCATCAGCACTGGAGTAGGGCAACGGCCCAACGAAGGAGGCCAGAAGAGGTGACCAAAGGACAGCAGCCTCTGAAGAACCCACAATCAATACCTCCATCTTTCCTGCGCTCAATTCCAACGAGTTGTTAAATACCCACTATCTTACAGCCTCAAGGCATGTCCTACACTTGACAGCAGTCTCTGGCAATGGCAGCTCCAGCCAAACCAGAATCTGTGTGTCGTCAGCATAGGCATCGCAAGAGAAGCCGTGGGAGGTGGTGAGCTTGGTGAGTGTCTGAACATAAACATTGAACAGTACCAGGGAAATGGTAAGAGCCTTGAGGAAGGAACAGCTCACGAAAGAGCAGTGGGGGTAGAACGGAAAGGTGGAAGAAAGAGACTGGGAGTGATCAGATAGAAAGGAGGTGAACCGGGACAGCACTGTACCCGAGAGGCCGGCCCCAGCGAGGTGACGCAGCAGGACGGCATGGTAGATAGTATCAAAAGTGGCAAACAGCTCAAGCAGTATCAGTGCCCCTGTCCCGCCTTGCTCCTACAGTAGAGTAAGGTCGTCCACACCTAAGACCAGTACGGCCTCTGCACCATGTCCTGGCCGGTAACTCGACTGAGATGCATGAAAGAGAGAGGATTTCTCGAGGAAAGAGGCAAGAAAAGGACAGACCAAAGACTCAAGCAATTTCATTGAGCAAGGAAGCAAAGAGATAGGACGGATGTTGGCAGGAAGCAAAGCATCAAGTGTAGGTTTTTCCAATAAAGTGACCACTGCAGCGTGTTTAAGGGAAACTGGAATTAGACAGGTTATCACCTCCTTCAGTAGGAACACAGGGATGGCGTCTGTAGGGGAGGCTGACTTCAGCCTGCATGTGGCCACTAAGATTTCGTCAGGGATAAGCACTGGAAAGACATCCTAACAGGGCCCGGCACTGGGAATGCGAAAACCATAGATTGGAAGCCTGAATATTGGCTCGAATTTCCTCAATTTCTTTTTCTTTTTTTCTGAAAATCGAGTGAGATAGAATCATATAAGGCTTGAGAGGCGGGAGCCGCCTCTGGGAAGAAAGATGACAAAGAGCGAACAAGTTTAAATAACTCATGAGGTTGGTTCAAAGATCTCTCCCCTGCTGAGAGAGAAAGGCACGTTTTGCCTCAAGCTTTGCTTTGTGAGATTCTCTAGTAATGTGTTGAAGAGCTTGCCTAGCTATTGGACAGTAGTAAATCCTCCATTTGCTCTCTGCCCGTCGCCGCTGAAGGAGTAGAGCGCGAAGATGATCATTAAACCAAGGTTATGATACCCCCCCCTTAGTTTTAAGCACTTTAAGTGGGGCGACATAGTCAGCAATAGTGGTCAGAGCCTGGTAAATCGTATAAAAATCAGGGTGGGGGGAAATCTACGCATAAGGACGGCAACTGACTTGAGATCAGTTTGCGTAAGGCAGACCGCCAATTACGACCAAGACGGCTTCAGGATCTATGTTCACTGAGGCCCTGGCCGCCTTCCAAGAAAATGAAATAAGAAAATGGTCAGACCAACAGATTGGAAGAGCCAATTGAAATAAAATGTCCGAGCAGTAGGTGAAAATTAGGTCAAGGGTATTGCCCCGCTGATATGTAGGACCCGACACCAGGTGGGGAGAGCGAGCTCATCCATAACCTCAATCAACCTCATGCCCGCCATGTCCGATGGAACATTTATTTTAATATTAAAATCAGCCACTATGCAAAATTGGAATAGCGAAGTTGAACCCCGGCTATTAGTTCCACAAAAGATATAATGAAAGAAGAATCATTACTAGGATAAAATGGGAGAGCATCGCTTCCATTCTGATGCCATGATCAAGTTGTAAGATGCTCCCTAAACACTGATCCCTGCCACTCCACCACCAGGATGGTCAGAGACACGATCTACATGAATGATCTTAAAAGCAGGAGGCAGCAACTGAAGCATCGCTGGGACAGATGATTCACAAAGCCACACTTCTGTGATGAAAGCAAAGTCTGAGGAGCTATCGCTCAGTAGATCATTACAATGAGCAGAGTGAGCAACAAGGGAGCGGGCGCTTAATACACTGCAATGTAGCAAATGTTGCAATGGAGATAAAGTACCAACAGAAAAGCTTGTTGGGAACTGGGGTGGGGGTGGGGGACAAGATCAACAAACCTCTCACGTGTAAAAGAAAACCTAATAACACTAACACTGGAACAAAAAAGCGCATTGTATTGCAGGAGCCAATCCTGCTAACCCTGTGGACTAGGCAGGGAGGAAAGACTCTCAAAGACGCGTGCCGGTCAGAAATGAAAAGAAGAAACGCCAGCACCCTCCTTCCACCCCAGTGGCATACAAGGAACCAAAAAGTAACCAACACAATAAATTAAATTAGAAATAAAGTCAAACAAACAGCGCCCAGTTTCCTGCCGAAGCAGGGTGAGTCGTGACCATAAAAGGAACAGAACAAAACAGGAAATTAAATATAACCAAATAAATAAAATTGGCAAACAGGCAATGAGTGATCAGAGTAGCAGAGGGAGTACCACTGAACCTGCTAAGATGCAGCGGGACGGAGCTGGCGACATGAGAACCAGAATAAGCCAATCCTGCTAACCCTGTAGATTAGGCAGGGAAGAAAGATTCTCAAAGATGCGTGCCGGTAAGACATTGAAAGAAGAAATGCCAGTGGGAGCGAGACCCCAGGCATATAGGAGGCCAGGCCCCCTGCTTCCACCCCAGTGGCATAGAAGGAACCAAAAAGTAAAAATGGTCTGAAATAACCAACACAATAAAGTAAAGTAAATTAAATTAGAAATAAAGTAGAACTGAACAACGGTGTCCCGTCACCCGCCGCAGCACGCCAAGCCTTGACTGTAAAAGGAACAGATCAAAACAGGAAATAAAATATAACCAAGTGCATCAAATTAACAAACAGGCAAGGAGTGATCTGCGATGCAGAGGGGGTAACACCATACCTACCCACCTTATATGTAAGTTTAGTAAAACGTTTTACAAAAGGGACAAGATCGAAGGAAAATACATCTCCAATCTTGGTAGCAGATGAAGAGGAATTTGAGGTGCAAGCAGTCCTGGACTTAAGAGTGTTTAGAGGGGAGCTCCAATGCCTGATAGATTGGAATGGCTTTGGTCCTGGGGAAAGATCCTGGGAGGGGGCTGTGTTTGTTAATGCTCTTTTGTTGACAGTACATTTTCATCGCAGGAATCCTTTTAAGCCTTGCCCTGGGTCAGGGGCTTAACGGGGGGTACTGTCAGGATCCTGGTTATGCATATATGATCCTGGTTATGGGGATATATATATATATATATATATATATATATTTAGTTAAGGCAGATTAAATGTGGTATTTGTACACTTTTTAACAAGGTAAATATTTTCCTTAACTATTTGTTACAGGAAGAAGTAGGTTACCCAAGACAAGATGTAGGAGGCAGTTAAAAGCTCTACTGATGAGGTAGGCAACTTGGAATCCTGAGAGAATTCTAAAATGCCTTTCATTGACAGAAACTCAAGGACCTATTTAGTTCCGCTCCAGTTTTTAGGCCTTCAAGGAAATAAGGAAATTACTCGAGTTATTCTTGAGAGATTCTTGAGAGTTATTCTTGAGAGATGATCCAGTAGCATGGTGGGACGGTTTAATTCATTTTGCAGTGAAAGCTGAGTTCTTGTGAATGCTTTTACATATTTATATTTGGACTAAAAACGTGTTTTAAGCAAGTGAGCAGAGAAAGGAGATTTTAAAGTTTCACTTATTGTAATTCCAAGAGTTTGGTGAGAGAGAAGAAAACATTTCTATAATGTTGAACTGCTGTGATAAGGCACGCAGATCTGGTCCTTCAGACAGCTCTCGCTGTTAAAGGAGCAACGTGAAGGAAGCGCGCTGCCTTTGTTCAGTGACTAAAGCTTATTGAGAGATCACACTTCAAAGGTAGAAAGCATTTGTGTGAGAATCTTACCCACTACGTTGTAATTGCAGTAGAGTGGGCGGGAAGCAGCGTTAAGAGAAAGACCCGAGTCGGAGAGGGTCTGAGCGTGGGCAAACATAGAGAAAGAACTGAGCTGGGTGTGACAGGCCATGCGCCAACATGGTAAAAGGACTACGCTGGTTGTGACAGGTCACACGATCATCTAAACGAAGATTTACACTATCAATTAGCATATAAAAGCGGAAGGCCCGTGTTCATTCAAAAAGGAGAGAAAGCTTCATGCTCACAGATGCTAGAACAGTTAAAGGGGAAGTTCACTCAAAAATGTTATTGTCCCAAAAGGTGGGCAATAATCAAAAAAATAAATATAAAACATATTTTTAAAGAAAGTTCCTATGTAAAATTTTGAGCAAATGAGTCTCAAAGTTTTTACATCGGGGCATCCATTTTGTGATCAGAAGTAGCCTCCTCTGTTCATGTTAAGTTAAGCTCTGCTCTGGCAGCAATAATCAAGCAGCAAAAGCCCCCTACTGGGAGCTTTTTCTTACTGCAGCCAGAGAGCAGAGCTTAACATGGAGAGGAGGCTGCCAGTGTTTACAATTGCCTTCACTTTCATTTTACGTTTTCTGTGCTCCTCAAGCAAAGGGAAGCGCAGAAAACGTAAAATGAAAGGCAGAGCAATTATAAATACTTTGGCGGCTGCCGGCGGCGTTTTCATAATTGCTGCTACTTTCTTTTCTAGTTTCCCGAGCACGGGAAACTGAAAACTAAAGTCGCATCAATTATGAATACTCTGCCGTATGCCGGCGAATTATTCATAATTGCCTGTACTTGCTTAAAACAAAAGGTGCAGCAATTATAAATAGAAGGGGGGAGCTCAGGAAACTTAAAAAGAAAACCACGGCAATCATAAATACAACAAAGTTGTATTTATAATTGCCGGTACTTTCGCTTTGATTGTCCCGGGCCCCCGGCTCGCGGGTGGCTGGGAGACTTGAAATGAAAGCTGGCTGTTCAGGCCATACGTCATTGAGCCTGTGCATGCTGGGCATGCAGTATTTACCTGTGGTAGTAGTGGATAGGGTGGCAATGAGCATTTCAAATAGCGTCACTGTAGCTGTGGAGCATTGCTGAAGAACTGTGTTTGCCTTGAAACTGTAGTGCGCATAGTTGAGCCACACAGCAGGGCCTTTGGTTTGCTGTTTGCTTGACCTGGCATTGTGGGGCTCAAATGGTTCCTGGGTGTGGCAGGCTAGGGTATGTGCGTATCTGATGGTTCCTGGGGAAGTCTTCCCTCTTAATTCTCTATTGGCAGTGTGAATGTGACAGAGGGGGCAACATGTATCCTTTTGTATTTTCTGGTGTTTGGGGGTAAATGCTTGCTTGATGTTATAATTATGTTGACCTGCTGTAAGTCATACTCATGGAGTTCCTCAGCATTGTCCCATCGAGTTTCCGCTGACTGGGCGGCCACACGCATGCCTTCATTTCCGTGGTGTTTGGCGATGAATGCATGCATGGTGGTGCACTTGCCCCTGCACTTGCTGATTTCTGAAACCACTCTTTTGCTACTCAATCTTTCCCCTCCTCCCTCAAGCACTCCCTTGTGTGCCCCCTCCTGAAAAAACCTTCTGCAGACCCGTCTTGTCCAGCCATCTACCGCCCAACACCTATCACCTCCTTCCTTGGGAAACACCTGGAGAATCTGGTCTTCCCCCAACTGATCCTGCACACTAAACTTGTTGGTTGCCTCCACGTCCATCAATCTGGATTCCGAGCATCCAGAGGCACGAAACAGCTCTTCTGAACACCCATGAGGAACTGCTTGAATCTCTGGATTCCAACTCTCCAGCTGTCCCCATTCTTCTTGATCTCTCCTCTGTATCTGATACGGTCAACCACTCCTTTCCCCCAGAAGCACAATGTCTCTAGAGCTCTGGTTCTCTCTAGGCTAGACTACTGCAATAGCCTTTTCCTTAATCTATCCACTTCTTCTCTACGACTACTTTAGCTAATCCAGAAAAGTGTCGCAAGAACTATCCTTGGCCTCAAGCTCAGGGACCGCAACTCTCCAGCCCTAAAAACTCTCCACTTGCTCCCAGTTGCTGCAACGATCAAATTGAAACCCCTCTGCATCATCCACAAGGATGTCTGGGGCCGGGGACCACGCTATCTACAACCTGCTATCACTAAATACTCTCCCTCCAGATCTTTACGTTCCTCCAGCACCAACTCTGTGCGTTAAGTGCTTCACTAAACTACGAGCTGGTGATCGATCTCTCTTCTCAGTAGGCTCCCTCCTATGTAATAGCCTCCCCCTTCCTCTTCGTCTTGAGCCGGATCAGCTCGAATTCCGGAAGCTCCTCAAGACTCTCCTCTTCACCTCCTCCTTCCCTTCCTCCCTCCTCTATTAAATCCCACAGTTGCTGAGATTGGTGACCAGAACTCTTATGTGTCCTCCTGGGTCCTGGCCTCCCACATCCAATCACCTACAGCCTCCACCCTCCCTGCAGCACTTTGCCATGACACACACTGGCATGTGTGACCACAGGTCTGCACTTATTTGTTTGCGGCTGACCCCTCCACCTAGGCACTTACAGCTGCTCACTCCCTAGCTCTTGATACACAGAGCACTAAAACCCCCCTCCACCCCCCCCCACTTTCCTCATCCCTCTCTCTTCCTGCACTTGCACGTTCCGAATGCTAACAAGGCCTAGTAGGTCTGGCTCCATCTTTCACTGTTGTATTTGTTCTTCCTCCCCTTGTACCCTCCCTGTTGCCCTGTGGGCACTTTAAAACACAATTTACTTTATGTATAAGCTCCTTACAAATGCACAATAAATACCAAAAAGAAAGAAATGGTGTTGCATTTCTCAGGTTCTGCAGATATTTGGCAATAGCGCATGGGTGCTTTTTCCTGATGTAGGTCTAGAATTTGATCTTAAGTGGGTTGGTGTTTACCTTACCTCTTTGCTCAGGTATTGCATTCTTCCCCAAGCCAAGATGGAGGGAGGATTCAGCACTCAACCTGAATTAGAAACACCAGGCTGAGTGGAATTCTGCTAAGGCTTCTATAACTGCCTGAGTCATTTGCTGAGCAGAACCTGTTTCTGGAGACTCCTACTTAGATGGCACAGAACTTTTAAAGAGAAGGCAGGAGGTGTCCACATTTGGATCAGTCTGCATGGGCCACCTTCTGAAGTTGAGGTTGGAGCGCTGTATTGGAGAGTCAGAGTAGTGAGTACAAATCTGCCTCTGAACTGGCAGCGTTCAATTTGTTCGGTAGCCTTGAAGGCTTTGGAGAAGGCCAGTCTGCTAAGCGCATGCACTTTTGAAAGGATGCTACCTTGTTTGCCAACTTTTCGCCGGGGGTCTTCTACTGCACTGGTGCTCTTGGAAAATCAATGGAGCACAGCATCCAAGCGCACACCAAGCACTAGAGTCCCTTCCTATTTTAGGTGGTGATGCGTGAGCACATCAGATTAGGGTTAGTGTTTCCTTGCTGATATGAAGGATGAGCACTTCGCCACTTCCTCTTCTGTGCGTGCATACAAGGAGTCAGCGTCTCTTGCACAGATCAGTGACTTGAATAGCAGTAGGAACAGTCTACATCTTGCTTTGTAATGTAAGTGGTCTTGCAAGCGCCTGTCCTTCACTTTTGGTGGCTTTGCTGCACTTGGCTCTGTAAGAGAAAAGGGGGTAGTTCATTAATGGGACAGTAGCAAAGGCTGATGTGAAACCTGTGGTGTTGAAGTGTGCAGGTCAGAAGTACCCGGTTCCTGGGTGCTAATCTTATTTCTATGGATTTGGTAGAAGAAGCATGTTATAGATAGGCTAGAGCCCAAGATCTGATAGACTACAACGCTTTGGGTGAAGCAATTAACTAATCCATGTAAGATGGAGTGATCAAGTCTCCAGAGGCCAAGAGGAGTAATGGAGTGATTAAGTCTCCAGAGGCCAAGAGGAGTAATAGCCCCCTGCGCAATTAAATCAAATAGCATCAAATAAGAGGTTGAAATGGACAAAATTGTGGTCACCTCACACATGACTCAGAAGTTGAAAAGAAGGTCTATTCATGAAGCTCCAGACGAAGATAATGGTGTGCCTACACTGCCTTTAAAGTCCCAGAACAGAAAACAGGCTGCAAGGTCAACTATAAAGAAGAAGCCTTGGCTTAGGGCTTGACCAATGAGAGATGATGGACTAATTGGGCAAGTGGGTAGTAGTAGTCTGATGTTGTTCTCTTCATCTGTGTTTCGTTTTGCTTATGTGCTGTTAACGAGCCAAGAGTCCAAGGTTGGGAGAGAATGCCAACCAATCATTGGGGTCTCCATAGCAACATGCTATACAGTGTTGCACGAGTCAATCAGCTGTTGTTATTCTGCTATAATCTGTGTTATACATATTTAAAGGTGTTTCAAGGCGTGCCTACTAGATAAGGGGTATCCAGTAATGGTACTAATACTTATATGATATATAGGTACACATGCAACCTTAACCAATCCCTCCCTTTAATAGGTTTTTAAGTTTGCCACGTAGTATGTCATAAATGATGCACATTGAGGTATAAAACCTTTGTGTAATCGAAACTTAGTGTGAGTGCGTGGACTACAATTAGTTGTTTGTCAGGCTACCCTGCTTTATTTAAATTTATAATAAATCCATATTCTTTGAGTATGTCTGGTTATTTGGGTCTGAGATCATTATTGGTAATTCCATCGAGCACATGAGACCCTTCAAGGTGCAATTGCACATTTGGTACCAGAGGATGGTTCCCAATCCAGTCGACCTGGGCCCAGATCTATTATCTTCGGACGAGCAACGTCCTCCGCCATTAGCCAGAAGATCGTGGCGCTTCCTGTGGAGAGCGCAATGCACACATATGGAAAGAAGTGGTCGACAGGTGCCCCTTTGACAATATACCTGTCCGGTCCCTGCAGGTGCTCCATGGATTGAACGTGAACTGGTTCGATTGGGGGACAGTCTATGCCGAGAGCCTCAAGCTGAGCCACAGACTTACATAGAGGATTGAAGGTGGCAGATAAAGGGCAGGGGCTATAGTATAAAGTATATATATATAAAGGGTAACAGGATTTGTGTTTAAAGAGATAGATGCCTCGATTGTGGGTTCCAAGGGGAACAAAGAATTAAACCCTAGGTAGAGTATATGGCAGGGATTTTCCTGGGCAAACGCCTGGAAAAGATGGCCATGCCCCAGTTTAACCCACATACTGAATCTGTTGGTTGTCTCCATGACCATCAGTCTGGCTTCAGAGCAGCCAGAAGCACAGAAACTGCTCTCCTGAACACCCGTGAAGACTTGCTATCTAATCTAGACTTTAACCTTTCTTCTGTCCTCATTCTCCTTGATCTATCCTCTGCTTTCGACACGTTCAACCACTTCATCCTCCTCAATCGTCTTAGTGACAACCTGGGTATCACTGGTCAGGCCCTAGCCTGGTTGACCTCTTTTTTCTCTGATCAACCCTCCCAGATCCAACTTGGGTCCTTCCTCTCTTCTATCTCTCTCTCTCTACATGTGGTGTTTCCCGGGGATCTAACCCGTGAAATCCAGACGTGGACCCCTTGCTCACTATTCTTAGAGAGGCACAGCTCCACCCTACTGATGAGGTCCAACCAGACCGAAACACGTGTCTGGGGTTGCTGTTGGTACTCTTGTTCAGAGGAGAATTGCCTAGCATTTCGGTGCTGGACTGCCCCAGGGCAGGACAAAGACTGATATGTTTAGGATATTTCTTCTCTGTGAAAGATAGTGAGCTAAGCACTCTGGGTAAGTCTCTCATAACCAGGACTAATGTCTTGCAGAGGCCTGTTAATTTGCAGTAGTTAATTTCAAAATCATATTCCGCCAAAAAATAACCAGAGAACCAACATAGTTGTTGGTGTGTCTTAGCGGGCCTCAAGAAGTGAACATTCCTATGCTCTGTAAGCAGCGTCATTGGATGTCTGGCCCCCATCAGATTGTGCCTCTACTCTTTTTTTTTTTAATAACTCTGTTTATTGAATTTAAACAACAGAACATAAGAGACGTATAAGAATAAGACATGAATCAGCAGTATACATGTTGAAGGCAATCGTCCATATCAACAGGGCCCGTGGGGCCGAGGACCAAAAGACAACAATAGGACCAGGCAGGCAAACAAGGCAAGCATCACTACCGGTGCACCGCCACCCACAGAGCTTATTGAGCATCTAGCCATTTACCCCATATTTTTCCGAATTTGCAGGGGCAGCCCCTTGCATTATAGATTCGGCGCTCTAAGGTTGCGCATCTGTCCAGCTCATTACTCCATCGATTCAGGCTCAATGGTTCGTCCGATCCCCAATTGGCCGCTATAAGTCTTTTGCCCGCCCCCAACGCAGTTGCCAAGAACATTTTCTCATATTTGGACAGGTCTACTTCCCCCCAATGCCCAATAGTACCATCTTGGGGTCCCTGGGAATTGGTGTCCCCAAAGCGGCTGAGATTGTGTTAACACATTCCACCCAGAAGGCCTGTATCACCTGACAGTCCCATATCATATGGTAGAAGGTGGCGGGTTCAGTTTTGCATCAGACACATGTCTCGTATTCTATTCCACCCCATCTGGCCATTGCAGTGCGTGAGTGATATGAACGATGTAGGATCCTCAACTGTATTAGTCTAAGCTTGGATTCTATCCCAATTTCTCTGGGGGACATTAACGCTTCTACCCAATCTTCAGGTTCCAGGGGGCCCAGGTCCCTTTCCCACTTTGCCTTTAGTCCGTCGAGTTGTGAAGCCCCGAATGAGCTAAGGGCCTGATAGAGGGTGGAAGTGACCCTAGAAGAGATGTACTGCGGGAGAATATTGGTCTCGATGGGAGAGCAAGGGGGTAGGACCGTCGTGTCGGGGAATTGGGCGCGGATTGCGTGGGACAGTTGCGCATGCCGAAACCGGTCCATGGGTGCCAGGTCGAATTGTTCGCGCATGGACTCAAAGCTCAAGAGGCGGCCCTCCTGTATTACTTGTGCTAATGTGTGTATTCCTTTGGCCAGCCAGTGACCGAAGGAGCCCATTTTTACCAGTTCCGGGAGGACCGCATTGTGCCATATGGGTTGCGACAGTGTTGGCTGGCCTTCCCAGCCGATTAGCTTGTGTGCGGCCCGCCAGGCTCGCCGGATGTGGTGGGACATTTTGGGCAGCACCGGGAGTTGGTCGCGGGTGGCGTAGAGGACTTGGAGTGGTGGGGTCTGCGTGCATCCAGTCATTCACTACTTCTATCTGTGTGGCCAAGTAATAGGTGCGTATGCAAGGTAACCCGATGCCTCCCTCACACACCGATCTCTGGAGCGTGTCAAGGGCAATCCTGGATTGTTTCCCTCCCCATAGCAGTGTGCGCAGATTCTTGTCGATGAGTGTGAAGGTTTCTCGGGGGATGGGGAATGGGGCGTTCTGGAGGACATACAACAGTCTGGTAAGGGTCATCATTTTGAATAGTGCGGCCCGGCCCATTAGCGACAGGGAGAGAGATTGCCTGTGGGGGATGTCTCTAATGAACCGCTCTATTACTGGTTGTATATTAAGTCGGGGGAACCCATCGAGCGTCGGGTCGAGCCGTATACCCAGGTATTTGAATTCCCTGAATTCCCTGATAGAGACGTGATATAGGCAGGTCACCGGGATCGCAGGCTCGCCACCCTGAATCGGGAAGAAAATGGTTTTGGCCTCATTAACCTTTAGGCCTGCAAAGGACTGATATTCCCTGAGTATGAGGGAGACCACCGGGCACGAGATACTTGGGTTACTAAGGTATATGAGCAGGTCATCCGCATAGAGCGAAAGGCGGTCTTCCCCCCCTCCCGGCCAGACGAAACCGTTCCAATTGGTGTTAGCTCTAAGCTCAATCGCTAGTTGCTCGATGGCCAGGAGGAAGAGTCGTGCCCCGACCCAGGGGGAATGGTTTGGAGGACATGCCGTTCACCCTCACCGTGGCCTCCGGGGATGCATATAACAGTTTTACCCGGTATCTCCTTTGCCCTGGATAGCGCCAATTGGACCCTGCGCAAGTTCATCCGGGTTGACTTATTGGGCATAAAACCACATTGGTCCGGGTGGATTAGGGTCTCAATCACTTGCAGTAGTCTGTTGGCGAGTGTTTTGGCGAGGACCTTCGCTTCGCCATTAATCAAGGATATCGGGCAATAGGAGGCGCATTCCTCCGGGGGTTTCCCAGGCTTATGTATGACCACTATGCATGCCTTCCTGAGGTCTGGGGGAAGTGCTCCTAGTTCCCTGCTGCGTAGAAACATGCGGTGCATGTGGGTGGGTAGCATGCTACCAAGGCACTTCCACGTTTCTGTTGGGAACCCACTAGGGCCCGGAGTTTTCCCGGGCTGGAGTTGTGCCAGTGCATCTTGCACCTCGGTGTCAGTAATGTCAGCATTCAGGAGGTCTGATTGGTGCTGCGGGAGTGTCGGGATCTCGATGTGGTTGAGGTATCAGGAGGGTTCAACTGATGGGTTCCCCGTGGGTGGGGTGTAAAGATTTTTGTAATAGGTGGCGAATGCCTCGACGATATCTAAATCTTCCGTCAATAATGTCCCACCCGGAGATCTGATTGCCCTAACGTGTCCCCTGCTCTGCACGCGTCCATCCAACCAGGCCAGTTTCTTGTTAGCTTTGTCGCCCCTTTCATATATTTGGCTTCAGACTAACTGGTGAGCAGTTCGTGCATTGTCTAGGGACAGGTTACTGAGGGCGTCTTGTGCCGTGAGCATCGCCTCCTTTGCTTCTTGGGTGTTCTGTATAAGGGTTTGTCGCTCTCACTCCAGGACGCGTGTTTCTGCATCCCTGACCTTCTGGACTTGGCGTCGTTGGTAGGCGGAGACCGTGGAAATAACCTCCTCTCGTAGGACTGTTTTGTATGCCTCCCAGATCGAAATCGGGCAGTCCACCGAGCCCTCATTGAGTTCGAAATATTCCGCTGTCGTCTTCTCTAGCTCTTCTGAAATTTCGGGAAGACGGAGATGGTATGTATTTAGGCGCCAATTACGGTCCGGGCGGCAGGAAGAGTTCTTGAGGGTCAAAAGAAGCGGGGAGTGGTCCGAAATCCCTCTTGCGAGGAATACAGCATCGAGGAGCCTGTGGGTTATGTTGCGGGGGATGAAGGCGTAGTCGATCCTGGAGAATGATTTGTGGACCCCTGAATAGAAGGAGAACCCTGCCTCGTCGCCATGGAGTGTGCGCCAGGTGTCCACCATTCCTGAGGTTTCCGCGAACGTGGTGAGCGGCGTAAAGGTGGGACGTGTTCCAGCTCTCCTATAGGTTCTGTCGATTGTGATGTCCATTACTTCGTTAAAGTCCCCTCCGAGCACCCGCACATCCGCCTCCTCCTCCAGAAGTAAGTTCTGTAATTCGGCGAGCAGTTCCTTCGTCAGCGTGGGGGGGGGCATAGAGCGCTGCCAGGCCCCATCTCTCACCCCAGATGTCCGCCAGCATCAGCACATAGCGGCCCCGGGGGTCCGTCCTGATCTTCCTAACCTGGAGAGGAACTCTCTTGTGGACGAGTATCATTGTGCCCCTAGCCCCTTTCGTGAATCCGGCATGGTAGACCTTCGGGTAGTTGGATCTTTTGAAAAAGATGGTGTTTGTGCCTGTCAGATGCTTTTCATTTAAGAGGGCAATGTCTGGCGAGTGTCGGTTTAGGTACTGGAGCACCAGTCTTCGCTTTATGCTGGAGCCGAGGCCATTGACGTTCCAGGACAGTATCGTCACTTTGTTGGAGTTCATCCTGTCAGCGTGAGTCTATTTGTTGGGGTATCTGAGAGGATTAGTGGGCGTTGCATTTTTCCCCCGGGGGCGTACGTCGTTTTCTTCTCGGGGTGGGGGGGCCTGAAGACTGGCAGATACCTGCGTCCCTGATCCTTTGCCCATAGTAGTGTTTGTCTGACCTGCCTGCTTTCGTCGGTTTCCAGCTTTCTTTTCTCGTGATTTCGCTTCAAATCCCCAAAACTCCCCCCACCCTGCACTTCCCTTCCAACTGGGAGCACCTGTCGCCCAAACATCGAACTTATAACTTGGTGAACTTAAACTTCGTCGGAATGACCCGACCTAGGGTGGTAGCTCCAGTGGAGTCGCCCTGACTGTGCTTGAAACTGCGGTGTCAAGGTGGTGGTGGCCGCGGTGGTGTAGTTTCCATGGTGTCTCTTGGTGACCTCAGTACTGTGATGCCCAGGCCTCATCCGTTCTCAGTGGTATTCCTGGAGGGGCGCCTTGGTGCTTCTGTTTCGGGGCCCATCGGAGTAGGAGACGGCGAGACCTGCCCGGGCCCGGGTTTGCGAGCGGGCGGCCCAGAGGGCGAGCGTCGGGCCGCCGGCCCATTAAGGCTCTGTGTTTCGAGCCAGTCCCATGCTTCTGTGGGGTTGTGGAATAGGTGCGTCGTTCCCTCGTGGTGGACCTGGAGCAACGCTGGGAAGAAGAGGGCGAACTTAATTGATAGAGATAGAGAAGCTTTTTCTTAACCGAGTCAAACAACTGGCGGGCCCGCTGGACCTCTTTAGTGTAGTCCGGATAGAGCCCTACTTTATAGCCGTTGTATGTGATTGGGCCGGAGGCCCGTGCCATCTGGAGGATGGCGTCTCGGTCTCGGTAGTTCAGGAGGTGTGCAATTATAGTTCTGGGGGGGCTCCTGGGGTAGGTCGCCCAGTGGGTACCCTATGTGCTCTTTCGATAGAGAAGAATTTCGACAGTTTCTTGGGGGCAAAGATGTGGGTCAGCCAGTCTTCTAGGAAGAGTTCGACACTGGGGCCCTCCTCTTTCTCCGGGATCCCAAGAATCCTGAGGTTATTGCATCGTGCCCTGCCCTCACTGTCTTCAGCTCGGTATTCTAGTTGGTTAACCTTCTGGGCAATTATGGCGAGTTGTTGTTCCAACTGGCGGACGTTATCTTCTATGTCCGACACTCTTTGCTCCGCTTCTCCTACCCTGGACGATAGATTGCGGAGATCCTGATGTAGGAGGGATACTTCCGTGCAGACTCGCCAATTTTGAGTTCCAGCGATGTTCTCGAGTCCCCAATTGCCTTCATTAAGTCCCTCAGGGAGAGTTGGGGGTCCTGAGCTGCTTCCCTGCTATCCGCTTCCGCTGGGGTTTGCATTTCCAGGCGGGGGGGGGGCTTCCACGGTATAGAGGTCCATTTTGCTTTGTAGGGTTTGCCTCTTAGCCTTATCTTTGCCCATGGCGGAGTCGGGTATTTGTGTGAGGCGGCAAGTCCGGATGGGTCGTATTGGTGCCCCCCAGGGGGTTGTTGTGAAGTCTGAATTGGGGTGGTTTAGTCGGGCGACGGTCTTTCACTATTGTGTCACTGTTCAGGAGTGCCGGCGGGATTGCTTGGCCGCTGGGAGCAGACCCCTGCTATGGTTGGCCCGTTGTGTCTATTGGAGGGTCGTGGGCCCACAGAGATGGCATCCGCATATACGCCCACCCAGGGTCCGTATTATGTTCTTTTCATGAGTGGCGTGTGGAAGGCGGTAGCTGCGGCTCTCCGCTGTGCGCGCCACCTTGTGCTGCCCCTGGAGGCTGTTAATTGTGTTAATTGTGGGGTAGTTCCCTTGTCGTTGGCGGTTCCAAGGGTCCCTGGTCAGGGTTGGTCCGGTGAATTTCGGGGTTTGCCCCAATGCGTGGTCTCACACAGGGCTGTCTCCCCCCAGTGGAGTATCCGCCCAGCTCCTTATGCTTGTGAAGTTGTGCTCCTTACATCGGGGGTCTCCGTCCCTCCCAGGGTCACTGCCCACAGTTGCCAACTTGTTGCCTGTTCTCTGGGCCCCAGACCGTTTGTGGAGGGTGCTGCAGGTGTTGTCACCAGTTCTGGGTGCAAGTGGTGATGGGGGAGGAGAGCGTCCCCAGTCCCCTCAGCTCCGTGCCCCCCACAGGTGGACCTCTGAGTTCACTTTTAGGCGGGGGTGAGGCGCCTCCTTAATGTGGTTCAGTATCCCGTTGTCCGCCGGCTGGGGGAGGGAAGGGGGGGTTGCCCTTACCTCGTTGATGCTGATGGGGGAGCGCAACACCGCGTTGCCGGTTTTCTTGTCGCGGCTCAACCCCAGGCATTGCAGTCCCGCAGATGGGGGGAGGGGGGGTGGAAAATCCCGGAGCCCGCGGCGCGCTGCTCGCCTCCGTTTGCGCCGCCGGGTCAGGTAGCACAGCGTAGATATCCCCCGCTGTCAATGTCCAGGTGCCCCGTGCAGTGCCGGTGTCCAGGGTCGCCGCAGATTCAACGCCGAGCGTCGGCAGCGGCCGTGTCCGCGGTTCGGGCACTCGACAGCCGCCTCAAGCAGGGAACTCAGCAGGGTGGAGGGGCCTCGGGCGGCAGTCAGGAGGAGCCGGAGCGATGCCGCGAGCAGGCGTCTTCGGCTCGCTCGTTCCCCGAGGGCCTCAGTGGCCGCCGCAGCCCATGGGGGGAGGGCCGAAGGAGCCGCCGTCAACCGCCCAGCAATGGCGGCGAGTCTCGCGCCGGCGGACACAGGGACGTCCCTCGCGCTCCCCGGTCCGATTATGTTCGAGACTGTAGCAGACAGTGCCTGGATGGGTCCGCCACTGCTGTGCTGCTTCGGGAGGTCGGGCGAATTCCCAGAGCGGAGTAAATGCAGGATATTTTATCGCGGCCACCGGGAGCCGACGCAATTAGTTCTTCATGCGCGGCTCGCGCATGCGCAGTCCGTGCCTCTACTCTTGAAAGGTTGTCTTAATGCCAAACAGCTCATGATCTGATATAAGTGTAATTAAGCTCGGCTGGTGATAGTCCCTTAGAAAAATAAGCAACTGGATGAAGCTGTTCTGCTTCTGGGAGAGGTTGAGACAGTGCCACCCCACCACCAGAATGCAAGGAACGGCCACTGAATAACTGAATTGGCAACTGAAGACTAAAACCTTTATCTCCTGTACATCTCTCCCATGTCATCTGTTTGTAACCTGCATTACCCAACATAGCATTTGCAGTGTACAGTGCTCTGACACAGTACCTTATAATAATCAATAAATAATTATAGGGAGACACTGTGGGTATTGTGATAAATTCACAGTCTCGCTCCCTACCTTGGGGAGAAGGATTTCTCTGACGGATGAAAGGATTGACCATAGATGCGGGGAGCGGGGCAAATTGACGAGGGCCACAGCTCACATGAAGTCTCAGCTGGAGTGCCCAGGTGGCTTGAAGGATCATGCTTTCCTGGTGAACAGTGCTCGTGTGGGCAGGGCACAAGGAACCTTTTGGGATCTAACAAATACTGGTCTGAATTCTACTTCTGAGATCAGAGGAAAGACCAACAGTATTTCCAGATGGCCAGCCAGCCTGTTCCTAGATTAGCAATCCTGGAAGAGGTGTTTGAAGCAGGGCAAACAAAGCTGAAACAGAGAGTGGGAAAGCCAGAGACACAAAGAGACAGCTCTGGAGACAAAATAGAGACATAATGGACATGGGGGTGAAGGACAACTACATGGAGAGTGGAATAACTGACTGAGAGGAAAGGAGGGAGTAAAACCTTGAGTGAAAGTGAAGTAAATGAAGAGGAGCGGATAGGTGTAGCAGAAGTGGACAAAGAGGAGGCGAGTGAAAGAGTACATCATCGCACGGAAGGAGAGTGGGTATATGCGTTGGGTCCATTGAGCCATTCACATAACCAAAGTCTCGTGATGAAAGGCAGTTGGGAATATTTTCTATCATTCCTCATTGGAGCTCAATACACCAGTCATTGTCGGAGCCCTCCTTCTCCATCTTGAAAAGGGCTAACATTATGGCTTTCCTTTAGTGAAGAGGATAAGGCTATGGGAAGGAACTGCAACCACAATCATTCCACACTTCCTATTCTCATCCCCTCTTCTCAGTTCCCTGTAATGCTCACTGATGCACCCCTCACATGATAGACCTAACACTATCTGCCAAAAGGGGTCATCACTGGAACGAAAAAACCAAGACTGACTTTTGGAGCAAATACTGTGTGATAACCTAAAAGTACAGTCCAAACAAAATCCCAGCAAAAAAGGCAATGCTTTTCAAAGGAAAGAAATCATAAGATGAAGGTATTTATTATGTCTAAGCAGTCTGCAGAGATCACCAGGGAGAATAGATGGTTTCAGTTTAGATAACATTGTATCATTATTTCTTTTAGATTCTCCAACCAAGTCCAGTGAGAGACGAGTGTGGACATACGTTTGGCATCTGGTTGTTTGCTATTTTCTACACTTCCCCTTTCACTCCTGGAGTCTGGGCTCTGAGGCTGGGAATTAAAACATCTGTAGGGTGGCCATTTTAGCTGGGTCTGTGGGTTTAAACAACCTCTGCAGGAATTATCTACTGGGACGTGACTGTATCTTACACAACTCCTAAACTGGACTCTGCAGCGGCGGCTGTCTCCTCCTGGTGCAGGAGCTTGTGGGGGGTTCCTCCTCCGACACCTGTCTTGGGTGATGGGTACTCTGTTCTTGCTCGGCTGCCACACCCCATGGTTCCGGTTTCTCGGCTGCTGGGCCACTTTGCACTTTCCTAGGGTTGACCTCCCAATGTGTAGCGCAGTGTAATTAAATTCCATTGGCTGATCAGATACACTTTCCCGATTGGCTCTTCTCCAGACGTGCCTCCAGGAGCCTAGTATTTCTGCTTTCTGCTGTTTTTTTTTTTTTTTTATACGTGTTTTTATTTGTTTTCTTCTCAGACAACAGACAAACTTTACAGTGGCAACATTAAAAGAAATGAAAAAGGAACATATGAAAAGAAAACATCCCACGCATTCCCCCTCCCCCCCCCCCGAGCGTGCATAGCTCAGCCCCTGTATATCTTCTCTGGGAAGTTCTTTTCTTCCTTCACGTAAATAAGTCCAGAAGTCTTATATTATGTGGGCACAATTGTTCTTTGTAGTCTTTCTGAAGAAATTCCAATACCCCTCCGCAGTCATTTCTGAATCTCCCATGAACCCCTTGAATGTTATAAGTTATTAGTTCCAGTGACAGGTGAGACCATACCCTCCGGGTCCAGTCTACAGCCAGAGGTGGGGATTTGCGTTTCCAGTTGCTTGCGATTTCCAACCAAGCTCCTATTAAGAGGCCCATAAATTGTCTCTTCTGAGAAGTGGTTAACGTTTTGTCTTTTGGGTCCCAAAAGCCCCCCAGCCATATTTCCTCTCCCAGGTGTTCTGAGCCCGGGAACATCCCCTGCATTTGGCTTTTGATGTCTCCCCAGTATGGGCTTATCTTCGGGCAGTCCCACCAAATATGTCTCCAGTCACCTTTCCCACCGCAATCACGCCAACAGGTGTTCGGGGAGTTTGCAAACATCGAGTGTAGTCTCTCTGTGGTATAGTGCCATTGCACCATTATCTTCACCCACATTTCCCTCGTTTGGACGGCTCGTGTCAATTTTGGCATTAGACCCCATGTGTATTCCCACCTCTCTTTAGAAAGACCGAGACCCAGGGTTTTCTCCCATTTCTTCATATATTGCCATACAGTAGGTTCTTTTAGTGCATTTATAAATTTATAAGTGATGGAGACAAACCTGCGGGAGCCAGTGTGCGTCATAATGTAATTCTCAAAGGGGGTCAATTCCCTGGTCAATGCTTCCTTTATGCGTGGGGTACTCAGCCAGTGCTGTAACTGTTCGTGTTTATATCTATCTTTTTTTGTTAGGTTCAGAAGTGCTTTGCAATTCTCGAAGGACCTGATCTGTTGGTCATGCTGCATATCTCCCACCATCCTGCACCCCCCTTCTTCCCACTTGCGATAGGATCCCTTTTCCAAACCCGGGGGGAACTCGGGATTTCCAAACATTGGCATGAACGGGGCGGGATCCTTGGTCAGGGTTTCATTTTTCGTGGCGGCGTCCCATACCCCCATTACCGTCTTCATTATCTCACTAATGTTAATGTTAGGGTGTCGGAATCTTTTATTGATCCAAAGCAGATGCCTGGTGGAAGTTGTTGCCACCGCCCTATCCTGCGCCTCCCAGATTTTCTCCCCCTGTTCCGAAATCCAATCCCTTACTACCCAGAGTTGGGCCGCTTCGTAGTATTTCTTGAAGTGTGGCATTGAGCATCCCCCCTCCCTTCTGTGTGCTGTCAATACCGCATTTGAAATTCTAGGGGTTTTGTTCTGCCAGATAAAATTAGATACCACCTTCCGGAGTGTTTTGAAAAAAGCCTGGGGGGGTTTTATCGGGAGCGCCTGGAACAAATACATTAGCTAGGGGAGAATTGTCATTTCACTGCCGTGATTCTCCCCCACCAGGAAATCGATAGCGGGTTCCATTTTAGCAGGTCATTTTTGACTTTTTCAAGGATCTGTCGGTAGTTATGGGCATATAATTTGTCTATGTGTTCTGTGAGAGTGATACCTAGATATCTGATGCCCGTGTTGGCAATTTTCAGTTGGCAATCTGTGGCGGCTTTACCAATTATTTCTTTATTCCCGGCCAGAATCAATATCTCCGAGTTCTGCCTATTTATTTTCAACCCGGATATATCTCCAAAGCTTTCTCTGATTTCCATTAGATGTGGAAGGGACATCTCTGGGTCCCCTATGGCCACCAACATATCGTCAGCGTAGGCTACCGCTTTATGAGCCAGCCCCGCCATCTCGATACCCTTCACCTCCTGAAAGTCCCTTATTCTCGCCAAAAAGGGTTCCAAATAAATGGCGTAAAGAAGGGGTGAAAGCGGGCACCCTTGCTACGTCCCTCTTTCTAGGTTTACCCTATCCGAAATCCTACCATTCACCGCTATACTTATGGACGGGGAGTTGTAGTTGGCCCTGATCCTGTCTACAAAGCCTTTGCCCATTCCCATTTTCTGGAGGACCCGAAAAAGGTAGGACCATTCTACTCGGTCAAACGCTTTCTCGGTGTCTAGGGCTACCAGTGCTACTGGGGTTTGTTTAATGCCTATCTTCTCGATCAGATGAAGGACCCTTCTAATATTATCGTGTGTCTGACGATTTGGAACAAATCCTGACTGGTCCTGGTGAATTAGCCTGGGGAGGATTGGTCCCAGCCTAGTCGCCAGAATCTTAGTGTACAATTTAGCATCCAGATTAATTAATGCTATCGGGCGATAAGCGGTGGGAAGTTGTTCCTCTTTCCCTTTTTTATGAAAGACCAGGACTTTTGCTTCGTTCATCGTTTGTGTCACGTTTCCCTTCTCCCCAAATGTGTTATACAGGGATGATAGTATCGGGGCGAGGATATCCTTGTATGTCTTGTAGTATATGGCTGTGTTCCCATCTGGGCCCGGGGCTTTGCTATCCGGGAGGGACTGTATTGCTGCATAAACTTCTTCTATGGAGATATCCCTGTCTAAGGCTTGTTTGTCTTCTTCTGTCAATCTGGGAAGATGGACCCCAGCTAAGAAGGCTTCTTGCTGCCCCTCAGTCGGGTGGTCAGTGGAGTGCAATTTTTGGTAAAATCTACCTATTATCCTTCCTATCTCTACTGTCTGTGTTTTAAGTTGGCCTGACTCATCTTTTAGAGCTCGTATTGTCTGTGCCTGCTGTTTTCCTCTCAGCTGTCTCGCTAGCAGCTTGTCAGCTTTGTTTGCTTTCACATAATACCACTGTTTCGTGTAAAGTAGTGCCCTTTCTGCTTTTTTCGTTCTAAGTGTTTCCAGCTGGCCCAGAACGTGTCTCATCGTGCACATAAGTTTCCTGGTGGGTGTCTGAATCAGTTCCGCCTGTATAGCCCCTATTTTTCCTTCTAATTATTTCTCCCATTGACGATGTGCTTTCTCTTTCTGTGCTTTAAGCGCTATAAAATGACCCCTCATGACCGCCTTATGGGCATCCCACAGGGTTCCTTTGTTTGTTCCGGGGAGATCATTGTTGGCCAAGTATTCTAGTAGGTGTTCTCTTATCGTCTGGCTCAACACCGGATCCCTAATTATATCTTCTGGAAGGCGCCAATTCCATAACCCGTGATGGTGTTTGACCAGTTAAAATTGGCCCACAGGGGCCATGGTCTGAGCGTGTAATGTGTTCAATCTCTATCTGTTTTATCCGACCTAGGAGCCCCACTGAACCCCATAGATAGTCTATTCTCGAAGCAGTGTTATGAACTTGTGAATAATAAGAGAAGGTTTTCTGTGTGGGGTTCCCGTTCTGCCATGCATCTGCCAGCCCTAGGTGCATGAACTTCTGTTTTAGGTTTCTTGACGGGGTGCCCTGATCTCGTTGTCTAGGTCCTGATCTATCCAGGGATGGGTCCCACGCCATGTTGATGTCCCCCCCCCCAATATAATGTCCCCTGTGGCCTGCTGTTCTATTTTGTTCAGGATATCTCCTAGGAAGCCCTCCTGACCTGAGTTTGGGGCGTAGACTGTGGCCAATGTGGGGGGCGTACCTTCGATTGTTAGAGTGACTATCAGGCACCTTCCCTGTTTATCTCTCCATACGGTCTTTACCTGTGCGTGTAATGAGTCTTTGAGTGCTATAAGGACACCTGCTGTTTTATTCTGTGCGTTCGCCTGGAGTATTTGCTTGAATCCCTTGAGACGCACTTTCTGCTTGTCCTGGTCCCCAATGTGTGTCTCCTGAAGCATTACTATGTCATAAGCGCCCTGCTTGATAGAATGTTCGACTTTTTTACATTTAACTGGGTAGTTAAGGCCTCTGACATTGTGTGTCAAGATCTTCATCCCCATTGGGTTTTGTGGATTATCAGGCCTGTCTCATAATCGCTTCTTCCATTCTCTGCTTTTGAGTTATGCACGGTCTTCCCCTGTCCCCAACACCCTACCCCCCCTAAGAATTGCGCAACCCCCAACTGGCGCGTGTCCCTCCTCCCTCCCCCAACTGCCCTGAGGATGGCATGATTCTCTATAATCGCTCAGGCGTGTCGCCGTGTGCCTCATACCCTCCAACACTCTCAGGGATAACCTTGAAGGGAGTCCTTAACCCTTCCACATGAGTTCAGTGTCCCCCGGGTCCTCACTCCCCCCCTCCCGGCACCTGTTACTTCGGCCTCGCGGTTTCTGCTGTCATTTTCGAGTCTCCTTGTGCTCCGCTGAATCTTGTTAATGCTCCACGTTTCGGAGCCCTCTGTTGATCTTCATTTCCTTTTACTTGGGCGCGTCATCCTTGTGTTTACCGTTTTCCATTCCCCCCTGCTCTTCCTTGCAGAGGGGGCCGTGCCACTTGCTTGTGGGGAGTCGTCATCCTGGTCTTGTAGATTTAGTATTGTCTGTCCTTCCTCTCTGGTGGTTATTTGTTTTTTGCACTCCATCCCATGTGAATAATAGACCAAAAGGGAACGTCCACTTGTATTTAATTTGACGCGAAGTGAGTTCCTTTGTAATAGGGGCCATGTTTCTTCTTTTCAGGAGAGTTGACAGAGCAATATCCTGGTAGAATTGTACCTCCTCTCCATTCATTCGGATATGGTCCATTGCCCTGGCCTTTCTTAGGATCTGCTCCTTTTGTGCGTACCTCGTGAGAGCCACCAGCACGTCCCTCGGGCGGTCTCCTTGTGTCATTGTACTCCTCGGGCCCACCCTGTGTATTCGGTCGATCGGTATCTCTTCTTCCTCCTGCAAGTCGAGGATATCAAGGAAAACTTGCTGCACCGCTGACTTAAGATCTTTGTCCTCGATCGTCTCTGGCATGTTCTTGATCCGGATGTTAGACCGTCGCGATCTATTTTCCAAGTCTTCGCACTGGATCTCCAGATTATGCGTTAGACGGACCAGTTGTTCCTGCGTTTCTGCCACCTGTTGCGTTTCCTCCTCCATGTTCTGAACGACTTTCTCCAGGGTGTCTGTTCTTTCACCCAGGCCAGCGACATCTGTTTTTAATTCCTGGAGTACCGATTTAAATTTGTTCTTCATAGCGTCTAGGTGCGAGTTCATTGAGTCCAGAAATTGCAGCTGGAACTCCCCGAACCACGTTTTTAGATTTTCCTTCGTGGCCATCTCGCCGTGGGGAGTTGCTTCCACCTGGGTGTCACTTGATGCTTTGTGCGCTCCTGCTTTATCTGGGTTCCCTTTGTCACCCCCCCCCCCCCCCCCCCCAGAGGTGGAACAGGCTCTGGTCTTGCTTCTGAGACTGAGATGAGGGGTTTGACTGTCCCTGCTTTCCTCTTGATCTTGACATCTGGGCCTGTGCGATACTCTACTGTATGAGGGCAGCCTTGTGGCATTTCAGGACCCCCCACGCCAGGATCTTTAGATTCGGATCTGTCCCACCTCCAGATCAAGTCCCCCGCCGCTCTCCCCTGGCAGATGAGGTCCACGGGACGGTGCCGGGACTTCACAAGTTCTTTTTCCCCCGGGGGGGCCCTCCTGCAAGCTGTGGCAGCCGAGATCTTACCCCTCTGTTTGGGAGGGCGCGCCCCCCCCCCCCTCCTCCGCAGGCGGCCTCCGATGCTGGACTGGAGCGCTGCCGATCACCCGACAGGGAGGTCTAGAGGCGTCGTGGTCGCGGGCCCCGAAACCCGTAGCCTTCCTGGGGGCGCTTCAGGGCACCCAAGGCGGAGGCGCCCCCTTCGCTCTCAATCCGCCTCTCCGGCAGCACAGACTGGTAAGCAGGCAGAGGGGGTGCCGTCTCCCCGCGCTCTCAGTCCGTTTCCCCGGCGGAACCGCCCGATGGGCCGGCAGAGGGGGCGGCGGAGGGGCGCAACCCGAGCAGACGTGCTCGCAGGGTTCGCCCGCCGTGGATCCACTTATGCGGCTTGCGGGGCCGGATCAATCCGATTACACTCCCAGGGGGCCAGGGATCGCTCCCCCGCCTCCGAGCAGAGTTGTCGCGGCCTCGCTCTCCTCCACCGGACGCCCCCCGGTCGTGATGGGAGTTGTCGCTGCTCTCGGGCCCGGCTCCGAAGACGGCGCCGCGGCCCCAAGAGTCTCTCCGGCGGAGGGGGAGTCGGAAGGGGCAGGTCTCCCCTCCGGCCTGGACGCTTCTCCTTGGCGGGTACTTCGCTTGCTGAAAACGGCGGGGGAGGCTCCCCACGTCGCTGCGAGATCGCATCCGGGGGCAATGTGCTGGGGGGTTCTCTCTGCAGGAGCTTCAAGGGCTCATACCCGTGCTAAGACCTCGGGAGTACCATATTTCGTTGGCTGCTGCAGCAGTGCGGGAGGGGAGACAGAGCTCGGCTCACACACGTCCTCCCTCCCCGGCGGCCATCTTGAAGTCCCCTCTGCTGTTTTCCATAAAGAGGATGAAATAAAGTTTGGGTTAGAAGCCAGGTCAAAATGGTTTACATGATCATTACAACAGCTAGCCATTGTTAATGGGTTCTCACACACCTTAGTTCCTGGATAACCCATAAATATGTTAGTCTCTGGGGGAAGTGATGGTGACTTAAGTCTTTCTCTGGGGTCTCCCTGTCCCCTAAAGTGGAGTCACCTCCAGCTGGATCCCGCTTACCCTGTCCCCTAGGTGGTGTTATGTGTAGCGGACGGACCTCCCTAGTCCCAAATGGGGTGTCCAGTTGATAAACTCCCACGATTCGTCACACCTGGTTCTTAGTTCTCGCGGGTCTGTAGTGGGTCTGGTTTTCAGATTGAACAGTAATTCCTCTTCATCCAAATTCCCAGTCTGTCGTTGGCAACACTTTCCCAATTAAACCTGAGGCCTAGAGATTGAGAGTGAGGGCTTCTGAGGTTAGGGTCTTTCTAAGGGAGCAGGGAGCAGCACTGGTCGTGGTAATTTAGCTTTCTAGGCAGCCTAAAGCTAGGTGATCACCTGTGGTGTCTGCCATGACTCCTCCCCACATGCTTAAGCGGACATCTTTGCATTAACCAGGTATTCACTTTGCAAAGCAGACCAACCATGTGTGTGTATGTCAAATGTGTGGTGCGAGCGAGCGGTACTGAGGTCACGGTCCTGGACCATTTGCAGAATGTTTTCCCACAGAAACATTTTCACAGATGTTTTCTGTGATCAGCTTGCGGTCCTTGCTGGTGGAGTGCCCAACAGTCACTTCAGCATCCCGCTCACCCATACATTTTCCTGAGGTCTCCTGAGGTACACATCAGCAGGCCAAGCAGGGAAGATACACTTGGGCGGTAATCCCTCCCCCCATTTACCCTGTGGTGGTGCATCGCTTAACATTAGGCTTCCCCTGGCCTCCAGACCTCTTCTTTTGGACTGCTCAATGGGGCTTCATCAGAGGGTAGGATCAGGAAGTGTCAGACAGGGTCAGCCATTTTGAATTCAATTATGATTCGCTGAATTGTGTGTTTTGGTTGGAAATAAGCACAGGGTTTTGCTGCATGTTCATGTCAATGCGGCTATTAATTAAATAGAAAAATGCATGTTGCTGCAAACTCAAGAGGAGTGTTTGGGCGAAGCTCCATCATGTGAGGAAGACTGAGGGGGCATGGTCTGAGGATGTATGCTAATCTTCCTTTCAGCAAGTCTCCCCTGGACCTTCTGGGCTGGTTAGGACCACATCATGAGTGTGCACGACAGCGCATGTGGTTGGGTTCCTGGTATTGTGTGCAGGGTGGAAAGGTCTCTGCGTACCAATTTCAGGGCCGCCGTAATCACCGGAATCTCTGAATGTTCTCTTTTTTGCAGGTTGTCAAGAAGTTGAAATTTGCAATCACCAGGCGGACATCAAAGCTATGAAGCACATTCAAGCAAAAAGTCGAAAGGTAGGAGCACTGTGCACCATAGGTCAACCAGAGGGGGAATCTACGTACTGTGTATATGTCTCCCTTAATAGAAGATACATCCACTTGACCCTTCACCTGGAAGTTAATCCTATTATTAGGAGATTCCTCTGATATAAACCTCTCTGTCTGTAGGCCCTGGCCGTCCCTTTGCTTTTATAATACCAAGAGTAACATAATACACATATAACTTACATTTCAGAATCCAATAACATTTGGGACAGAGCATGCGCACAGCACAGATAACCTTACTTTGACACTCAGCCCCTCCTCTTATAGCATTCTGCCAGGCGAGAGAGGAAACATTATGGTCTTTGCATTTTATCCTCCCACCGACATCCTAAGGCTGCCCAAATACACATATGGTACATGGTTGCAAAACATATGTAGGTTACATGATTTTGAAAAACGAAATGAGCGCCATACCCCTATCTGCGTTATGCCCCCAGTGACTCAAGCCTACAACCCTTTATCAAAGACATATTTGTCAAATGTGAAGATCTGTGGTCATTCTTCTATTCTCAACATACTCTTTCATTTTATGCAAAGCAGCCATGAACACTCGTAGGTGCCATTTGTCCTCTGCCCCTTTCTTTTAGGTGTATTTTGAAAGAGTACAGTAGGAGCGCACCAGACTGTCCATCTTGGAATGTTAACTGTGAATGAGAAAATAATATACGTGATTATTTTCGGTTTTGATAATGCGCTTTAAGACAAGTTTAACGTTGTGATTATGAATGGAAATTAGCTTTGCAAAATTTAAAAAGAGCCAGTTTACAATGCTAACAACATTATATAATTTCCTTTTTATAAAATACTTGCTATCGCTATGAATGAACACCATTTGGCCTCTGTCCTTCCTACTCAGACATTGTGCTCAGATTAATCAGATTAAAACCAAGTATCTGTTTCTTTTGTGAGCACCAAGGTAATGTGTAACTTTGGTTGCTGGCCACTAATTGGTTGTGGTACTAAATCTACATATTTTTTTACAATAAACATAAACACTAATAATGTCCAAAAACGAAATATAAATAAATATGATTGTAAGTCCTACATCCTGGTCCCCTGTTCCATTAAATTGCGCTTAACCTCATCAATAATGTACATTGTTTCTTGTACTGTTTTCTGGCTTAGATTTAATGTCATGTATTGCTTATTGTATTTGCTTGTTCCTCATGTAAAGCTCTTTGGACTAAAGCGCTATATGAATTAAAATAAATACAAAATTACAAGGGGCCTCAACAGGAGTTTGGTGGAGCGGTAAAAATGCAGCTGTAACGCTATTATCGCTGCATTACCACTCCACCCAATCCCGAGTTTGGGGGAAACTCGGAGCTGGGGGTGAATGTGCTGACTTTCTTCGCATTTTTGGCGCAATTACCGCCGCACAATTACCGCAGTGTAAACGTGCCAAAAATGCCCTATTGAGTCCTATGCACTCAAACAAAACGGGGACTTACCTCGCCACCACAACTTGTGATCAGGCGCTAATAGGGCTGTACCAAGTTGTGGTAACGCTAATTGCGTTGGGCGGTATCCCGGTGGATTGACCGCTCGGATACCGCCAAACTTGTGATGAGGCCAAAGATCTGTTGGGACCTTAGGGAACCCTGCAGACCATATCTGCATCCCTCACCTTCATCACTCGAAAAACATGTCCTCTCTCTGATAGCAACATTCCTGCAGGACACATGCATTGACAACCTTGGGGATGCCTGTCACTGATGCTCCCATACTTCCTTTAATCATGCAAAACACAGCACACCCTCCTTCAAGATATGTTTCTTCTCTAGTTTGAGCTGCTGTCAGCAGAAACTGGGGTTACTCTAGCAAATGTTCATCTGAATACATGAGTTGTTGTCTAATGCCTGTGTTATTGAATCCAATATCTATTTTCTATTCCAGGTTGCTATGAGATTGTCTCATAGCAACCTGGAACGCATATAATAGATATATTATTGCTTTTTGTAACCCATTTAATTGTTTTGTGAAATTCAGGGAATATTTCTCAGGTGAATTCCAGGGCACATGCCTTGGTATACACTGGCTACCTCTTTTACTAATGCTTATTCTTGTCTTCTTTGTAGGTTAGTGCTCTTAGCTTACGAGTACTTTTATGTTGAGTTCGTGTTTATCTTTTTATACACCCTATGTTGTCCTAACTATTGTCTTATGTCCGTATCGGTCTCTTTGTTGTACTTTACCTTTTCGATAGTGTTGAAATAGTGTAGGTGCTACATGGGGCAATAGTTTCTTGAGATCATGCTGTATTTTTTACTGAAGCTGTTCTTCTCCTTTACCTCTACTTTTCCTGATGGCCTCAAAAGTAAGCTTTTGGAATTCTAAGGATAAATGGGGTCGGAAATTGAAACCGGATGTTGCAAGTAACCCATGTAAACAATGGACTTTCCACCCTTTTTAGAAGGAAATTGAAATACCAGATTATCCAACAGGGGTCTCAGGCGGATGGTAATTGAATGATGTCAATGAGTTGTATGTCACTGTTCTTAATGCATAGTGGCCCAAAAGCTCCCAACCCTTGACTTTTGGAGGGATTTGGAAACTAGGCTCCTGGGATGGGACAGGGAAAACCTGATTTTGCGTGGAGTTGCATCCAGGTTTGTCATATGATACTTAATCGTCAATTCTGAAGGAAGGGATTTCTGCACCTTGTTGATGTATCAGGAGTGGCTGATTATTTGTTTGCGAATTCTGGCAATATGGAACTTTCTTTTTTCCCTCTCGGTCACAACTCCTGCACTGATTATGTTTCGTTAATAAAGCCCTAACAAGCTCTATTGACACTTGAAATATGGGCACTTGAGTTATTTCTGATCTCTCCCCTGCCATGTGACCTGTAGCCCGCTGGCTAACAAAGTGAGGAAGAAATTATGGAGGATCAATAATGCGTTGGGGGAAGATATTAACATACTTGAAAGTAATCCAAACTTCAATACTAATAATTTCTCTGTCAATTGAGCTTGTAAGTTATCCATTCATAATACTTGGGAAGCCTTCAAGGCCTCCATATGAGGTCATATTGTCCTTGTTATGCAATGTCTCAATTGTTACATAGATTTGATGTCTACTTTTTATCTAAACTCAATAAAAATCCAAACTTCATAAACAATGTTGCTGATTAAGAAAATATGTATTAAATTAATGTTTTGTGCCCCAATGAATGAACACATATTTAAATAAAACATAATATGTTCTGTATAATTTTTTGCTTTGCACTGAAGAAATAGTGGACCCTACTTGGATGAAATTAAGTGCATGCAGACATAAGGTCAATACGTTCCAGGTTGCTCATTTCCTCCTGCATCAGTCCTCGAGTTCTCCCACAAGTTGGATTTCTAAGTCAGGTTCCCAGGAGCTAAATCCACTCCAGGTTTATTAGCTAGCCATACAAACTATATTTGAATATAGTTAATTTAAAAGGGTGTTATTTACATAGTGAGTGGTTACCCTGAGAACATGATGTGGGTCAGGCGCTTGAGGACCAGAATTTGAGATCCCTTTAGGCAATGTTCTTATTATGCCCACGTCCCACTGCCTTATGCCAGTACTTGGAGGTGAGTCCATAATACGTAGACTTCTTTATACTTACTCTTTCCCGTCAGTGCTTGTCATTATTTTTCCTGTCCGCCTGGCATGAGTTAAGGATCCTGACTGGAAGATTCCCATGAATTGGATTTCACAGATCACTGGCCAGGATCTGCGAAGAAACCAGGGCTAAGGAAAGGTTCCTCTGGAATTAGGAAGCAAAGGAGCACATTCTGACAGAGGAAGTGACTTTGCCTAGGGCTGCTAGGCAAAGGGTCCCAGTTAACACAGAGTAACACAGTGAGCTCTGGAGTTCTCTGTCTGACCTATGCCAGGGATCAATTCAATTGGCTAATATAAAACAGCAACTGGGAGGAAATGTGCATTAGGAGCCCAGCACCACTCCTGCCGGGCTTTAGCAGCTTTAGTTCTCTGCGTTTGTGGGAAACAAATATTGATGCTGTGGATCCAAAGGGAACTAAGTGCTCCGGTGGGCTTGAGTGGGCACAACCTCCGCAGCATATAGTAAAGTTCCACATCCCAAGCCAAGCTATGTGTGTCCCGTCGTTATTAGAGTGTCTTTGGGCCTCATTACACGGAAGGCGGTAATGGTTAACGGCCACTGTTAATGGTAACGGTGACCGTTAACCATTACCGCCTTACTACGAGGTCCCTTAGCGGGTTGGTGCTTTAACGCCTGCTTTTTGCAGGCGTTAAAAACAACCCGCTAAGGGACCTCAGAGCTAATTACGGCACTGCAAAATTGCGGTGCCGTAATTAGCGCCTTCCCCATTCCCATAGAGCCCTATGGGGCTGAAATGGGAATTGGGAAGGGCAATGGCGGAAGGGGGATTTACCGCCCCACCAACCTTGGAATGGGGCGGTAAATCCCCTTTCCGCCAAGGCGGTGCCGGTATTTTACTGGCATGAGCCATGGCGCTAGTAGCGCCATGGCACACCGCCTTCCGTGTAATGAGGCCCTTTGTCTTTATGTGTGCCCCTATATTCATGGGTTGTTGGGCATGTTACAAATAAATAAATAAATAAGACACCTAAACCGGGGCTGTTTCAGAGTGCATTAGTCTATAATCTGCCCAAAGCAGCCATCAGGAAACACACACACTGTCCTTGCACTTGACAGAGAAAGGCGGCTGTGATGAGGTTGTACAGGAAGTTCAGAGCTAAGAGGACGCACGTCACTGAAGAAATCATTAGATAAGAAAGACATGCATGTCTTTGTAAAGGAACCATGAAGGAGATGATAAGTCTTCTCCTGAAAAGCTGAAAATTTCACATGGGAAACTCATAGCCAAGGAGGAATGAATGAAGGCCCTCAACTTGGTGTCGAGGGAAATGTGATATAACCCTACTGAGGAACCTGGACCATATGCCAGCATCTGTAGCACCCCTCGCACCTCCTCCTGGAAGTAGCAACCATATCACCAGTGAAGAGGAATATACAAATGCTAAAACTACAATCCCCATAAATTTAGGCTTTTGTAGTTCGTAATGTCATTGGTCTTTCAAACGGTTTCTAGTGATTGCATCGAATGCAATAGCATTGAATGCAAAACCATTGAAAAGAAATGCATCGAAAAAAAGCATAAAATAACGGGGGGGTCCTCCTCAACCCCCGTTTCTTTACACCTTAAAACCCATTCTAGTAAAAAAAAAACTTTACCTACAAAAAAACATTTTTTCGATGCATTTTTTTCGATGCTTTTGCATTCGATACTATGTATTCGATGCAATGCCTGGATACCCTTTCCAACATGTGACCTTAAACCACCAATAGTCAATGTCGATCCCTATACATTCTGTCCACCATTTTATGTAATCCTCTTTCGTTGCTGCTCGGGCAGCCAGTTAAGTACCTTGACATTACTTCTCTGATTTTGATGTGTATTGGATTGCAGTTATTATTGAAAGTAATTGTTGACTGTGTTAATGCGAGTGTACATAGCGTTAGAAGAACGTGGTGACACATATGCGCAGGATTTAGGGATAGGTATCTATAAAACAGAGTGGATCGCAACGGGATAAACGGTTCCAGCAACCACAACACTACAGAGTAAAGGGGGTACTGCGAGGAGTGGGACGGGACTTACCAGAGTTCCGGCGCTCCTCAGTATCACTCCAGTGACTGCAGCGTAGTGCCACATCCCAGAGAGACAGATGCAGGATGAACTGAGCTTTACGTTTACACTGATATTTGTTTTTTCCGACATGCGCAATACTTTCCCTGGACAGCACGAAACGCGTGCGAGCGATAAAGTCAGCGCAAGTAGCGTGAATCACAGAAACAACGCCACCTAGTGGGCAGAGAAAGCAAATCAATCTAAAAGAGGTTTGCAAAGAAATGGCAGCCTCAAGAGCGCTATTTAAAACTTTATCTGCCCTAACAATACATATTTTGGACGGGTGCAGGCCCAAGATACCTGTTGGTTTGTCAGACAGTGGCACATCTGTCCCCATTCAAGTCCAACGATGTCCAGCTCCATTGAGGAGGGGAGAGCCCAAGTGAGCCAAAAAAAATACAACCAGGCATGGGTCAAATACTACATCAAGCCCTGGGATAGAGTCTGGGGCACAGCTCACAACAGCTGGCAATTACGGAGGACTGTTCTCCAAAGAGACAAGTGGGCAAGGAATGGAAAAAGGGGGAAGAAAGAAAGCCTGCAAGGGCAAAAAGGCCAAGACCCACCCCTGGGCTCGCCACTGAAAGGAAAGGGCAAGAGGAAGGCAGTCAGCCAAAAGAATAAAAAGCACAAATGACGAGATGCAACCTCAGACAGATCAGAGGGATATGACGAGTATGATTGGGGGAGTCAAACATCAGAGGAAGAAGTTGAGAGTATATCCTCAGAAGACGAGGAACAGTAATGGAGCTTCTGAGAAATAGAAAGTACAAGACAAGGAAGAAGAAGCCCGGGGACGAGTTTGACCCGGATGCTTTGATTCATGCACGTTCCTCGAATGGGAACCACCAGCTAGGATAGCGGCATGCATAAAGTGAAGACTCCGAACCCCACTGGCAAAATAAACTGAGGGCGGAGTGCCTAAGGCCACATCTGCCGGAAGGCATCGCGGAGGCCCCAGATATTGACGACTGCATGGTCACATTTATGGGGAGATACTGTAAGGACATTAAAAAAGGTCTGGGCAGGTCCTGGCGCTCATGCCAGGACAAAATGCTGGAAGTGATTGGGGCCCTGACGAAAATCATGGAGATGGCAGACGAATCGAAAGAAAAAAAATAGGCATTAGACCCAGCTGTACTGTCTGGATTGGCCCAGAGAGCAATATGTTTACTGGGCAATGCCAATAGTACTATGGGAAGAATATCAATTTTAGTTAAGATCGATCCCAAGCTCAGCGAGCTGGCCACTTCAGAGGCGGCCGCTTCTGCCAAAGGGAAACTCTTCGGAGACACGTTCATAAAAAACTAACCAAATTTGCAAATTCATACCCAGAAATTGATAAAGCCCAGTCTTTCTTAAAAAGAGTATTTGGCAGAAAGGTTTTTGGGCGGGCTGGAAGCGGCAGGGGCCGTTCTGCCAACGCTACACAAGCAACAAGTTCCATACCGACAGATATCATTGGAAGCAAGATGAAAGGAAGCCCAATCCCGTTCTTCAACCCGAGAGAGGATGAGGGAGAGGGTGGAGACATGCAGAAAATCAGCATGAACCTAATTCAGGTGAGAATGAATGCGCAGGCGCAAACGTCAGATGCATAAACTCCCACAGTAGGGGGAGAGTAGCAAAGTTTTTAGAAAAATGGCGAATGATCTCTACAGATGCTTGGGTTTTAGACACCATACAAGGTTTTCACATAGACTGGCAAAGTCCACCATGGCAAGGGAAATGGTCAAAGGCACAAGTGCTCAGCACGGCAGACGAGGAGTTGTTAGACGCAGAAATAGGAGAGCTAGCACGAAAAGCTGCCCTAATAAAGGCAGCAGATACGAAGTACAGCTTTATAAGCAACATGTTCCTAGTGTACGGTCGCCACAAGATGAGACCAATAATAAATCTAAGAGAACTGGACGTCTTAATAATATAAAGACATTTCAAGATGGAGGGCATACACCTTCTGAGGGACATCTTACAACAGGGGGACTGGCTAGCCAGGATAGATCTCAAGGATGCTTACCTGACCATACCTATGGCAGTAGAACAGCGAGACTTCAGCAGCAAGGTCAAATAGGGGAGTTTACATGCCTACCATTCGGGCTAGCGTGAGCTCCATGGTGTTTCACGAAAGTGATGAAACCAGTAGTAACCTTCCTCAGGGAAAGGGGTGTCAGACTGATTATTTATCTGGACGACATTTGTATAATGTGTTGGGACAAACTGCTGATCAAGGAACAGGTGGACAACACCTTATACCTCCTCCAGCAACTAGGGTTTATAATCAACTGGGAGAAATCAATACTGCAGGCGGAACAGAACATGGAATTTCTGGATTTCAGGATAGATACTGTGCGGGGAACGGTAAACCTTCCTCTGAGTAAAGTAAACGATGTCGAGAAAGAGATAAGGAGCAGACTAGCAGCTGAGACGATGTCTCTGAGAGAGCTAGCAAGACTAGTGGGACGACTGGCATTGTCTATACAGACGATCTTCCCAGGTCCGGTCCACTACAGGGGACTACAGAGATTAAAGATACAACACCTCAGGAGGGGCGCATCCTACGAGCAAAGGATACCCCTTGCTCTAATAGCAAAGGAGGAACTGGAATGGTGACTACAACGCATGGATGCCTGGAATCGAAGGGTAATATTTGGCTCATCCCTGGACCTAGTGATAGAATCCGATGCCAGCAGGTGGGGATGGGGAGACAGATGTGGAGATCTGTCGACGGGGGGCAGATGGTCAGGAGAAGAACTGAACCTCCACATAAACTTCCTGGAACTCCTAGCAAGATCTTTTGCGGTAAAATGTTGGACACAAGAGAGTGCACGATGTTGCGTGCTCACGATGGACTACGTGTCAGCAGTCCGGTATATAAACAGACTGGGAGGCATGAAGTCAAGAATGTTAGCATTGCTAGTGAAGGAATTCTGGCACCTCTGCCTGTAGAGAGAGAAATCAGTGACGGCAGAATACTTACCAGGCCATCAGAACGAGGTTGCCGACTGGAACTCCAGATTCCTCGGGGACGGCAGCGATTGGAAGCTGGATGAAAGAATCTTTCAGATGCTGATGACGAGATGGGGTCCGTTCAGAACAGACCTCTTTGCATCGAGATTGAACAGGCAAATAGCTTGTTTCTTCTTTTGGAGACCAGACCCAGAGGCGGAAGCGATAGTTGCATTCCTACAACAGTGGGGACCGAGGAAGGAATTTGCATTTCCTCCATTCGCGATGATTGCGAGGACACTAGCGCAGGTGAGGAGACAGCAAGTATCCATAGTGCTGATTACACCAGATTGGAGGGGTCAAGCATGGTTCCCGGATCTGCTAGGGATGTCCCACGACAACCCAATAGCACTACCGAGGTTCGATCTAATAGTGAGGGACCCTGCAGGGGGAGTTCATCCTCGGGTGAAGACAGGCAGCCTCAATTACATTGCGTGGGCAATTTCAGGGGATTCTGGGCTAGGCCAGGATTATCGGACGAGGCTGAACAGATTATTGAAGAAGCCAGGGGGCCTGGCACCAGGAAAGCATACAGAACAGCTTGGTCAGGATGGCACAATTGGTGTGTGGAAAGGAACCTGCATTCCACTGGAACAGATGTGGTACACATAGCCAATTTTCTGGCACAGTTAGCAGCTCAGGGCAAAGCATATAGGATGATCAACACAGCTCGTTCAGCTATTTCAGCAGGTCACCCGAGAATAAAGGGGATACCAGTGGGAGAACATCCTCTGATTTGCAGACTTTTGAAAGGGGTTAGAATAATTAGACCCCTGAGACAGAAATAAGATCAAGTATGGGATGTGGATAAAGTCCTAAGAATGTTCACATCATGGTCAGATAACGATGAGCTAACAAGGAAGGCGTTATCAGCCAAATTAGCTATGCTTCTATGCTTACTGTCGTGTAAAATGGTATCGGATGGCAGAGCCCTAGAGATCAATAGGAAAACCGTATCTCCACAAGGAATGACGTTCGATATCGTGAGGACGATCAATATCATATGAAGCAATCCCAGATCAACTGAAGCTATGCCCAGTGAGATGCATGTCAGCTTACAAGTCCATGACTAGGGAATTGTGACCCCCAGGGGTGACTCAGTTATTCATAGCCATAAGGAAACCTTATGGGGCAGTGGCGCCGGCTACGCTGGCTCGATGGATCTGGAGGGTTATGTCCCAAGCTGGAGTAGATACAGATTTCTATGGAGCTCACTCAGTGAGAGGAGCGATGGCCTCTAAGGCTTTTCAGGCAGGGGCCAGACTGGAGGACGTAAGAAGGTAGCAGACTGGTCGAAAGAATCGACTTTTAAAACCTTTTATTTTAAGCCAGTGGAAAAAGTGGCAACGTTGGTGGTAAATAAGCTTTGAACAAGCATAATCTGAGCCTCCGTGTCTTGACATAGAATTCAGATTTTCCATACATACGTTACAGAAAGTCATCATTCTATTAAAGACACAGAGGAGAAGGATTATCCCACTGTATTGCTCTTCTCTGAAAAGTGCACGGAACTACCATAAATCACCAATGCAATTATAGAGAAAATACTTCAACCCAAAAACAGACAGACACAATAACTCACAGCCACGCACTCTTTAGAAGATAATCAGCTCTTTACGGCTATTTATTCAAAGATTACAAGTACATAGAAATAACTCATAAAACTAACATGGACATAGATCTCAGAAGAAATAAAGAAGTCAAAAGAAATACATCACCGTGAGCGTAATTCTGTCCCCATCTCGTCCAGAAGTGGCTGGAAGACTCCGGGGGGCAGCCAGGAAGAGAGTGCTACAGCTCACAGGAAGGCCAGACGGAGCGTCCTTCTCTGGCTGAAGTCTCACCTGACCCCTCCGGGTTTCTGCATACATAGGAACTCCACAAAAAGGGAGTTCATTCTCGAACCTTCTGGAATTGCACCTGCGCAGTTGAGGAACAGCCGTCGGTTGCCAGCTGGGTCAATCGAGAGCTCCCCCCAAGGAACGCAGCATACCAAGTTTGAAAAAGCATGTTTGTCTCAGCACTGTGAATCTAACACTTCAGCAAAATGTGTGCAGCCTTTCACTGTGGAGAGAAGTAAATATCGAACATGGCTCGAGCGCTCCCAGAATGCAACTCGCGTCCGCACCATTTTGAACTAAGCTAAATTAAGCAGAACACCCACCCAGTACTCGATGTCATGTATTCTTAATGAGCTGTTTTAATATGAGCATAATGATGTTATGATGATATATTTACAAAAAGTGAATCTTTGGATGTTCTTGATCATGTCGATCACCCACCCTTGGGCCAGGAGACTGAAATATGGTTTGTGTTTCAGGTTCTATGGAGGATAATAAAGCAACAGGATCATGAAGTTGTTTTGAGAAAACAAAGTTCGGAAAGGATCAGACAAAGAAAGAGGATTACATAAAATGGTGGACAGGATTTATAGGGATGGACAGGGACTATTGGTGGTTTAAGGTCACATGTTGGAAAGACTAATAACATTACGAACTACAAAAGACTCTAAATTTATGGGGATTGTAGTTTTCGCATTTGTATGTTATTGTTTTAATGATGCTGCTCAAATAGTAAAGTTGAGAGAAAGCATAATCCTTCGCCTCTGTGTCTTTAATAGAATTATGACTTTCTGTAACGTATATATGGAAAATCTGAATTACTTTATCAACTGTCGCATGCCGACTGTGTTAAAACTCCGTAAAGATCAGCCGCGTGTCGTGAGCTCCATCTGGTGGCCATAATAAAGCACAGCCACACCAATATTCATCATTAAAACAGAAAAGAGGCGATGCTGGTGAAATAACTTGACCCTATTAATCTCGCGGGAAGGTACAGCAGTGGATAGTTCGGGGCCAGGCTCATTAAGCACCTTCGTCTTAAGCACCTTTACAGTGCTCCCAGCTTTTACCAATGAGGTGGTTTGTTAGAAAGAAAAAAGATCAAACTGGTTTTCTTAGAAAGAATTGGGCGTTACCCATACTGTTTGAAAAACCAGGTTTTTTTCTTGGGGTGGTTCAATTTAGGTGCTTAGATGTCGGAATTAATCGTTAAGGGAAAGTCTGGGGGTATGTGTATCACTTTTTTAGTGATGTCTGTAAGGCTAGAAAATATATATCAAAATTTGAAAAAATAAAAATGAATCCATAGTGAATGATTTCAGAAAAATGCAAATCAATTAAAAGAATAGGTTAAGCTGCCACATAGTTATGAAATAAAATGTCACATTTTTACACTGATAAGAGAGAGAACACTTAGAAAAAGTTGAATGATATATTTGAATAGGGTATTTGGCAGGTGTTTCAAAGAAAATCCATTACACATTAGATCAGGGCGTGGTGGGAAGTGGGTATTAATAGCAGAAAGTTGTATTAAGCTTGAACTGCAACCATTTCATTGTCTGTGTACATTTCCCTGGAATGGACGTAAAACATTCAGCCGTGTATTTGTGTGTACTCATTTGTTTGCAGGCTTTTGTACAGTGCTATCAGGCTGCCCGTCACGTTATAAGCAATAGAGCGCACAGACGCATTAACTGTCTATGCAAGGGAAAATGGCCTTAAGGTTAATGTCGATAAGACTAAAACTATGACTATCGGGAGGCGCGCTTATGGTGCCCCCACCTTCGTATGGAAAGTGGAGGGCCAGCCCCTGGGACAAGTAGCTGAATACAAGTATTTAGGTTTGATTGTCAAGGCTTTGAAAGACCAGTCCCATGTGGGTGAGATTGCTTGTAATAAGGCGTGGTCTAAATGGCTTGCACTTAGGAGTATTGTTAATAGCCGGGTGGGGGTTCTATTGAGGCTAAGCTAAATATATACAAGCAATCGATCATACCAGCCATAATGTATGCTTTGGAGGTACTCCCCGAGAGACCAGTGGGAGCGCTGGAGGCTAAAATCCTTTGCTCTCTTTTGGGACTACCTTGTTCGGTACCAGTACAGGCAATAAGGCTTGAACTAGGGTTACAGACGCTGAACTCACTGTGGAAGATCGCTGTTTGTATGCTCTGGGCAAAGATGACACTGGAAGTCACTTGCGAGCCAAGTCTTTTTAACCTTACAGTGGAACACACACATAGGGTTTCTAGGAGTACTTGGTTTGGCGAGTTGGTAAAAACAGTATTGACACCGTATACGGCCATTGGACTGAGTGAAGTCCCTAAGACGCGGATTAAATTTCAACTAGCTAAGATCGAGGAAAAAACGCGACTTTATGATTGTGCCCTGACTACTGACCAATTGGGTCTACGACCTAGCTATGTTCAATACACCCATCAAGGTGTGTCTGGGGATACTCCCTGTCGCTAGCTCATCAACTATCGATTTCCTGGGTCGATTCATGTTATACTCGACCTAGGTTTGATATTCTGCTGGTTTTGGCTCATATCGGTGCTTGGGAGGAATGCCCCGTGAGATGAGAATCTGTCGGCTTTTTGGTGAAGCTATTGAGACTGCACGACATATCCTTACCAAATGCCCTAGATTGCAATGTATGTACGACAAGGGTTATGCCAAATACAGGAATGTACACTCGGATCAATTCTGGAGCCTATTGTATGGGGCTGAATTCCTTGTTCTTACTGCTGGGGCCTACCACATTTGGAAAGATGTGAACATTAGAATCTGTGAGAGAAGGGGTTGTGTGGTTGTGTTTTACTGCTATCGGAGCCCTATGTTGCATATCATGAACTGTCTGGAAGTGTTGCTGTGTTTTACTGCCATGGGAGCCCTTGTGCTGCATATAATGAACTGTCTGGAAGTGTTGCTGTGTTTTACTGCCATGGGAGCTGTTAGGCAGAATCCAGTGCAGTTCCCTTAGGGAGCACTACACCAGATTAGTACTAGAGGTGAGAGCAATAAATCCCCTTTTGGTATCAGTCTGTACCACAAAGATTTAGTTGGCAGCTGTGGCTGAGCAGTCCGACTTATCTCAAGAGGGAGATGAGCAGTATTCAGGGTTTACACAATAGGTAGTACAGTACTATGGAACAAGGAAACACTGACCAAAGCTGTGTATCAAAAAGAGAATATATTTATTGTATACACATCTAGTTCAACACATAAATCACAGTTGATAAAGTAAGTTAAATTCAGTCAAGGAAAAGTATATACAACTCCCTGTTCAATTGTAGACAAGTTTGCGGTAGAGTGAAAACTGAGCAAAACGGCACAGTGAAAACCAACTACAAATGGCACTCTATCAATTTAACGAAAGGGAGGGAAAGCACAAGTTAACCCGAAATATCTTCAGACACTCCCTAGCAACACTTCCCTGAAGTTTTGTGAACAAGTAATGCACAATGACACTTTAGCAGAAAGATAAGTGAATGAAAACTGAGCAAAATGGCATCCACAAGTTAAAACAGTAGGAAGGAAGAGGAGTTTAGAAGATTCAGGTGCATCAACACATTTCTTATTGAAAATCAATCTAGTGAGAGCAGATCTAACAAATCAGCCAGAGTCAAGGGGCCTGAGCCAGAGTCAGTGATACAGGACCAAGAGCTTAGCAGCAAAAATGTTCTTGTAGCTGCAGTCAAGTCTTTGGTAAACGAATATTGAAAAGGCAGATGCGAAGTGAAAGACAATGTTAAGAGCGAGGGCGGTTAACCCAACAAGTAGATAAAGGATTTAAAACACCTTTAGGGCTACCACGGAAAATGGAGGCCGGGCGGAACAATGTACCTTAAACGTGAAGAAGTGGCTCCTGCGGTGGCGGTTGTTCCTGGTAGTTCCTGCAGTTCAAGGGATCCAGCAGAGGAAGAGAGGCTCTCGTCGTAGAGGTAGGTTTGAGTCACTGCACTACCCAGGGATGAAACCAGCCGCGGTGCTGCCAAACAAAGTTTAAAAGGTACGCTCCTTTTAATTGCTGTCCGGGTCGATAGCTGCCTGGCTATCCGGTCTCCAAGTGCTGGGCACTGTCGATTTGACCAAGGCAGGTCTGAAGAAGCGATGGGCGAACTGGTTGTTCCCACCAGCTCAAGGGAAGAAGGCTCTTTCGATGAAGATCTCCTCTCGTTGTGTGGAAGAAAAGTGGTAAGAGAATCTGGCAGGGCTTCACCGGTGGTGTAGATGCTGAAGATGTCTGTGGCTTCTCTCCCCTTCGGTTCCGTAGTTCCAGTGGCAACGTCTTGCTCTTCCAGTCCTCAGGACCCTGCTTTTATGCAGAAAGAGACCCATTCATACAGCCTAGCTGTCACTCACACAGTGGAGTGGTCTTCTTGGCGGGAGACCCTCCAGCCTATCAGGTTAGAGTGCGACCTGAGTTGCTGCCGCAACTCTGTCCAGGGGTCCTACTTCCCCTCCCACACGATGGACCCACCCCAGACTCAATGGCGCCGGAAGGAGGGCTTCTGGGCAGAAGCGCGCCAAACGGACAACTAAAGGATCCCCGACCTGGGTTAGGATCGTAGAGTAAGACACGAGAAAGAAGTTATATTAAAGTTCTGGCAAATAAAACCTACCGGAGCGAAGTTAATATTAAAATGCACCGGCGGTATGGTAGAGGCTGTCAGAAAAAGTGTTAGCCTCGAATAATGGGAAAATCCCATAGGGAAATATTTGCGGTTGAATATTTACAGCAGTAACCACTGCCACCAGCCAGAAACTTTATTGGGACTTTATGGTACCCCCTCAAAAATGAACCTAGGGGAAAAACTATTAACCCCTTCCAGTACTTCCATAGTAAGATGGGTTGTACTGGTTAAGTTCATAAAAATCGACTGGTAAAGTCAATGGTGACTTTACATGCCCTGGGAGACGGTAGTCAGTCCCAGGGTATGGAGTTTATGTTTGGGGGTCGCGACGACTACCCTGTATCACGGCATGGAGGGTGCTGTGTGACACATGTGAATAAAGATGGTTCCTATGGGGGAGAGAAAATCCCATAGACATTAAACACAACAATAGCCTAGAACACACATAGCAGAAATGCCTAAGAGTGGGAAAAAGAGTCTCACCCTTAGCAGGTAAAAAGAAGCAAACCCTTCAAATCCAGCAAAGCTGCTGGGGGAACTCTATAGGTAAGGGAAATTAGTCATAGAATGAGAATTCTCCCTAACAGGAGCCCTATGTTGCATATAATGAACTGTCTGGAAGTGTTGCTGTGTTTTACTGCCATGAGAGCCCTATGTTGCATTGGACTGTCTGGAAGTGTTGCTGTGTTTTACTGCCATGAGAGCCCTATGTTGCATTGGACTGTCTGGAAGTGTTGCTGTGTTTTACTGCCATGAGAGCCCTATGTTGCATTGGACTGTCTGGAAGTGTTGCTGTGTTTTACTGCCATGAGAGCCCCATGTTGCATTGGACTGTCTGGAAGTGTTGCTGTGTTTTACTGCCATGAGAGCTCCATGTTGCATTGGACTGTCTGGAAGTGTTGCTGTGTTTTACTGCCATGAGAGCCCTATGTTGCATTGGACTGTCTGGAAGTGTTGCTGTGTTTTACTGCCATGAGAGCCCTATGTTGCATTGGACTGTCTGGAAGTGTTGCTGTGTTTTACTGGTAGTAAATAAGCCGGTCAAGTGGCACAGCGAGTAGAGCGCTCGCTTTGACATCAGTGCAGAGCCTGCGAACGCAGGTTCGAATCCCGGCAGCGCCAAACTCAGCGTTTCATCCTTCCGAGGTCGATAAATGAGCACCACACACCGTGGGTAATAATAAGCAGCGCTCAGATACCTGAGGGTTCGTAGCGCTATATAAATGCCAAATTATTATTATTAATGAACTGTCTGGAAGTGTTGCTGTGTTTTACTGCCATGGGAGCCCTATGTTGCATATAATGAACTGTCTGGAAGTGTTGCTGTGTTTTACTGCCATGGGAGCCCTATTTTGCATGCTGTGTTTTATTTATTTTTATTTATTTAATTACATTTGTATAGCGCACTTGCAGCCCAGAGGCATCGAGGCGCTATTACACGAATTTTAGCAGAGTTTTTAGATTAAGTTGGTTCACATGCGACCGTGAGGTCTCTTGTTTACATGTACATTAGTATACATACAAATATGACACAGTGACCATTCAACAGTATTCATATAAAGAGCTTAGTTTTGATTGCTTTGCGGAAGGCTTGGCGAGACTCAATCATTCTTAGGTGAGTGGGAAGGGCATTCCAGTGGGAGGCGGCCATAGTGGGAAAACTAGATCTAAACTAGACTTTACTGTAAACTAGATTGTACCGCTATGGGAGCCCTATGTTGCATATAATGAACTGTCTGGAAGTGTTGCTGTGTTTTACTGCCATGAGAGCCCTATGTTGCATATAATGAACTGTCTGGAAGTGTTGCTGTGTTTTACTGCCATGAGAGCCCTATGTTGCATATAATGGACTGCCTGGAAGTGTTGCTGTGTTTTACTGCCATGAGAGCCCTATGTTGCATATAATGGACTGCCTGGAAGTGTTGCTGTGTTTTACTGCCATGAGAGCCCTATGTTGCATATAATGGACTGCCTGGAAGTGTTGCCGTGTTTTACTGCCATGAGAGCCCTATGTTGCATATAATGAACTGTCTGGAAGTGTTGCTGTGTTTTATTGCTATGGGAGTCCTATGTTGCATATCATGAACTGTCTGGAAGTGTTGCTGTGTTTTACTGCTATGGGAGCCCTATGTTGCATATAATGGACTGCCTGGAAGTGTTGCTGTGTTTTACTGCCATGAGAGCCCTATGTTGCATATAATGGACTGCCTGGAAGTGTTGCTGTGTTTTACTGCCATGAGAGCCCTATGTTGCATATAATGGACTGCCTGGAAGTGTTGCCGTGTTTTACTGCCATGAGAGCCCTATGTTGCATATAATGAACTGTCTGGAAGTGTTGCTGTATTTTATTGCTATGGGAGTCCTATGTTGCATATCATGAACTGTCTGGAAGTGTTGCTGTGTTTTACTGCTATGGGAGCCCTATGTTGCATATAATGGACTGCCTGGAAGTGTTGCTGTATTTTACTGCCATGAGAGCCCTATGTTGCATATAATGGACTGCCTGGAAGTGTTGCTGTGTTTTACTGCCATGAGAGCCCTATGTTGCATATAATGGACTGTCTGGAAGTGTTGCTGTGTTTTACTGCCATGAGAGCCCTATGTTGCATATAATGAACTGTCTGGAAGTGTTGCTGTGTTTTACTGCCATGAGAACCCTATGTTGCATGTAATGAATTGTCTGGGAGTGTTGCTGTGTTTTACTGCCATGAGAGCCCTATGTTGTATATAATGAATTGTCTGGAAGTGTTGCTGTGTTTTACTGCCATGAGAGCCCTATGTTGCATATAATGAACTGTCTGGAAGTGTTGCTGTGTTTACTGCCATGAGAGCCCTATGTTGCATTGGACTGTCTGGAAGTGTTGCTGTGTTTTACTGCTATGGGAGCCCTATGTTGCATATAATGGACTGCCTGGAAGTGTTGCTGTGTTTTACTGCCATGAGAGCCCTATGTTGCATATAATGGATTGCCTGGAAGTGTTGCTGTGTTTTACTGCCATGAGAGCCCTATGTTGCATATAATGGACTGCCTGGAAGTGTTGCCGTGTTTTACTGCCATGAGAGCCCTATGTTGCATATAATGGACTGCCTGGAAGTGTTGCTGTGTTTTACTGCCATGAGAGCCCTATGTTGCATATAATGGACTGTCTGGAAGTGTTGCTGTGTTTTACTGCCATGAGAGCCCTATGTTGCATATAATGGACTGCCTGGAAGTGTTGCTGTGTTTTACTGCCATGAGAGCCCTATGTTGCATATAATGGACTGCCTGGAAGTGTTTCTGTGTTTTACTGCCATGAGAGCCCTTTGTTGCATATAATGGACTGCCTGGAAGTGTTGCTGTGTTTTACTGCCATGAGAGCCCTATGTTGCATATAATGGACTGCCTGGAAGTGTTGCTGTGTTTTACTGCCATGAGAGCCCTATGTTGCATATAATGAACTGTCTGGAAGTGTTGCTGTGTTTTACTGCCATGAGAGCCCTATGTTGCATATAATGGACTGCCTGGAAGTGTTGCTGTGTTTTACTGCCATGGGAGTCCTGTGTTGCACACAATGAACTGTCTGGAAGTGTTGCTGTGTTTTACTGCCATGAGAGCCCTATGTTGCATATAATGGACTGCCTGGAAGTGTTGCTGTGTTTTACTGCTATGGGAGTCCTGTGTTGCACATAATGAACTGTCTGGAAGTGTTGCTGAGTTTTACTGCCATGATAGCCCTATGTTGCATATAATGAACTGTCTGGAAGTGTTGCTGTGTTTTACTGCCATGAGAGCCCTATGTTGCATTGGACTGTCTGGAAGTGTTGCTGTGTTTTACTGCCATGAGAGCCCTATGTTGCATATAATGAACTGTCTGGAAGTGTTGCTGTGTTTTACTGCCATGAGAGCCCTATGTTGCATATAATGGACTGCCTGGAAGTGTTGCTGTGTTTTACTGCCATGGGAGTCCTGTGTTGCACACAATGAACTGTCTGGAAGTGTTGCTGTGTTTTACTGCCATGAGAGCCCTATGTTGCATATAATGGACTGCCTGGAAGTGTTGCTGTGTTTTACTGCTATGGGAGTCCTGTGTTGCACATAATGAACTGTCTGGAAGTGTTGCTGTGTTTTACTGCCATGATAGCCCTATGTTGCATATAATGAACTGTCTGGAAGTGTTGCTGTGTTTTACTGCCATGAGAGCCCTATGTTGCATTGGACTGTCTGGAAGTGTTGCTGTGTTTTACTGCCATGTGAGCCCTATGTTGCATATAATGAACTGTCTGGAAGTGTTGCTGTGTTTTACTGCCATGAGAGCCCTATGTTGCATATAATGAATTGTCTGGAAGTGTTACTGTGTTTTACTGCCATGGGAGCCCTATGTTGCATATAATGAACTGTCTGAAAGTGTTATTGTGTTTTACTGCCATGAGAGCCCTATGTTGCATTGGACTGTCTGGAAGTGTTGCTGTGTTTTACTGCCATGAGAGCCCTATGTTGCATATAGTGAATTGTCTGGAAGTGTTGCTGTGTTTTATTGCCATGAGAACCCTATGTTGCATTGGACTGTCTGGAAGTGTTGCTGTGTTTTACTGCCATGAGAGCCCTATGTTGCATTGGACTGTCTGGAAGTGTTGCTGTGTTTTACTGCCATGAGAGCCCTATGTTGCATATAATGAACTGTCTGGAAGTGTTGCTGTGTTTTACTGCCATGAGAACCCTATGTTGCATATAATGAATTATCTGGGAGTGTTGCTGTGTTTTACTGCCATGAGAGCCCTATGTTGCATATAATGAATTGTCTGGAAGTGTTGCTGTGTTTTACTGCCATGAGAGCCCTATGCTGCATATAATGAACTGTCTGGAAGTGTTGCTGTGTTTTACTGCCATGAGAGCCCTATGCTGCATATAATGAACTGTCTGAAAGTGTTGCTGTGTTTTACTGCCATGAGAACCCTATGTTGCATATAATGAATTGTCTGGGAGTGTTGCTGTGTTTTACTGCTATGGGAGCCCTATGTTGCATATAATGGACTGCCTGGAAGTGTTGCTGTGTTTTACTGCCATGAGAGCCCTATGTTGCATATAATGGACTGCCTGGAAGTGTTGCTGTGTTTTACTGCCATGAGAGCCCTATGTTGCATATAATGGACTGCCTGGAAGTGTTGCTGTGTTTTACTGCCATGAGAGCCCTATGTTGCATATAATGGACTGCCTGGAAGTGTTGCTGTGTTTTACTGCCATGAGAGCCCTATGTTGCATATAATGGACTGCCTGGAAGTGTTGCTGTGTTTTACTGCCATGAGAGCCCTTTGTTGCATATAATGGACTGCCTGGAAGTGTTGCTGTGTTTTACTGCCATGAGAGCCCTATGTTGCATATAATGGACTGCCTGGAAGTGTTGCTGTGTTTTACTGCCATGAGAGCCCTATGTTGCATATAATGAACTGTCTGGAAGTGTTGCTGTGTTTTACTGCCATGAGAGCCCTATGTTGCATATAATGGACTGCCTGGAAATGTTGCTGTGTTTTACTGCCATGAGAGCCCTATGTTGCATATAATGGACTGCCTGGAAGTGTTGCTGTGTTTTACTGCCATTCGAGTCCTGTGTTGCACACAATGAACTGCCTGGAAGTGTTGCTGTGTTTTACTGCCATGAGAGCCCTATGTTGCATATAATGGACTGCCTGGAAATGTTGCTGTGTTTTACTGCCATGTGAGCCCTATGTTGCATATAATGAACTGTCTGGAAGTGTTGCTGTGTTTTACTGCCATGAGAGCCCTATGTTGCATATAATGAATTGTCTGGAAGTGTTGCTGTGTTTTACTGCCATGGGAGCCCTATGTTGCATATAATGAACTGTCTGAAAGTGTTATTGTGTTTTACTGCCATGAGAGCCCTATGTTGCATTGGACTGTCTGGAAGTGTTGCTGTGTTTTACTGCCATGAGAGCCCTATGTTGCATATAGTGAATTGTCTGGAAGTGTTGCTGTGTTTTATTGCCATGAGAACCCTATGTTGCATTGGACTGTCTGGAAGTGTTGCTGTGTTTTACTGCCATGAGAGCCCTATGTTGCATTGGACTGTCTGGAAGTGTTGCTGTGTTTTACTGCCATGAGAGCCCTATGTTGCATATAATGAACTGTCTGGAAGTGTTGCTGTGTTTTACTGCCATGAGAACCCTATGTTGCATATAATGAATTATCTGGGAGTGTTGCTGTGTTTTACTGCCATGAGAGCCCTATGTTGCATATAATGAATTGTCTGGAAGTGTTGCTGTGTTTTACTGCCATGAGAGCCCTATGCTGCATATAATGAACTGTCTGGAAGTGTTGCTGTGTTTTACTGCCATGAGAGCCCTATGCTGCATATAATGAACTGTCTGGAAGTGTTGCTGTGTTTTACTGCCATGAGAACCCTATGTTGCATATAATGAATTGTCTGGGAGTGTTGCTGTGTTTTACTGCTATGGGAGCCCTATGTTGCATATAATGGACTGCCTGGAAGTGTTGCTGTGTTTTACTGCCATGAGAGCCCTATGTTGCATATAATGGACTGCCTGGAAGTGTTGCTGTGTTTTACTGCCATGAGAGCCCTATGTTGCATATAATGGACTGCCTGGAAGTGTTGCTGTGTTTTACTGCCATGAGAGCCCTATGTTGCATATAATGGACTGCCTGGAAGTGTTGCTGTGTTTTACTGCCATGAGAGCCCTATGTTGCATATAATGGACTGCCTGGAAGTGTTGCTGTGTTTTACTGCCATGAGAGCCCTATGTTGCATATAATGGACTGCCTGGAAATGTTGCTGTGTTTTACTGCTATGGGAGTCCTGTGTTGCACATAATGAACTGTCTGGAAGTGTTGCTGTGTTTTACTGCCATGATAGCCCTATGTTGCATATAATGAACTGTCTGGAAGTGTTGCTGTGTTTTACTGCCATGAGAGCCCTATGTTGCATTGGACTGTCTGGAAGTGTTGCTTTGTTTTACTGCCATGAGAGCCCTATGTTGCATATAATGAACTGTCTGGAAGTGTTGCTGTGTTTTACTGCCATGAGAGCCCTATGTTGCATATAATGAATTGTCTGGAAGTGTTGCTGTGTTTTACTGCCATGGGAGCCCTATGTTGCATATAATGAACTGTCTGAAAGTGTTACTGTCTTTTACTGCCATGAGGGCCCTATGTTGCATTGGGCTGTCTGGAAGTGTTGCTGTGTTTTACTGCCATGAGAGCCCTATGTTGCATATAGTGAATTGTCTGGAGGTGTTGCTGTGTTTTACTGCCATGAGAACCCTATGTTGCATTGGACTGTCTGGAAGTGTTGCTGTGTTTTACTGCCATGAGAGCCCTATGTTGCATTGGACTGTCTGGAAGTGTTGCTGTCTTTTACTGCCATGAGAGCCCTATGTTGCATATAATGAACTGTCTGGGAGTGTTGCTGTGTTTTACTGCCATGAGAACCCTATGTTGCATGTAATGAATTGTCTGGGAGTGTTGCTGTGTTTTACTGCCATGAGAGCCCTATGTTGCATATAATGAATTGTCTGGAAGTGTTGCTGTGTTTTACTGCCATGAGAGCCCTATGCTGCATATAATGAACTGTCTGGAAGTGTTGCTGTGTTTTACTGCCATGAGAGCCCTATGCTGCATATAATGAACTGTCTGGAAGTGTTGCTGTGTTTTACTGCCATGAGAACCCTATGTTGCATATAATGAATTGTCTGGGAGTGTTGCTGTGTTTTACTGCCATGAGAGCCCTATGTTGCATATAATGAATTGTCTGGAAGTGTTGCTGTGTTTTACTGCCATGAGAGCCCTATGCTGCATATAATGAACTGTCTGGAAGTGTTGCTGTGTTTTACTGCCATGAGAGCCCTATCCTGCATATAGTGAACTGTCTGGAAGTGTTGCTGTGTTTTACTGCCATGAGAGCCCTATGTTGCATTGGACTGTCTGGAAGTGTTGCTGTGTTTTACTGCCATGAGAGCCCTATGTTTCATATAATGAACTGTCTGGAGGTGTTGCTGTGTTTTACTGCCATGAGAGCCCTATGTTGCATATAATGGACTGCCTGGAAGTGTTGCTGTGTTTTACTGCCATGAGAGCCCTATGTTGCATATAATGGACTGCCTGGAAGTGTTGCTGTGTTTTACTGCCATGGGAGTCCTGTATTGCACACAATGAACTGTCTGGAAGTGTTGCTGTGTTTTACTGCCATGAGAGCCCTATGTTGTATATAATGGACTGCCTGGAAGTGTTGCTGTGTTTTACTGCTATGGGAGTCCTGTGTTGCACATAATGAACTGTCTGGAAGTGTTGCTGTGTTTTACTGCCATGATAGCCCTATGTTGCATATAATGAACTGTCTGGAAGTGTTGCTGTGTTTTACTGCCATGAGAGCCCTATGTTGCATATAATGAATTGTCTGGGAGTGTTGCTGTGTTTTACTGCCATGAGAGCCCTATGTTGCATATAATGAATTGTCTGGAAGTGTTGCTGTGTTTTACTGCCATGAGAGCCCTATGCTGCATATAATGAACTGTCTGGAAGTGTCGCTGTGTTTTACTGCCATGAGAGCCCTATGCTGCATATAATGAACTGTCTGGAAGTGTCGCTGTGTTTTACTGCCATGAGAGCCCTATGTTGCATTGGACTGTCTGGAAGTGTTGCTGTGTTTTACTGCCATGAGAGCCCTATGTTGCATATAGTGAATTGTCTGGAAGTGTTGCTGTGTTTTACTTCCATGAGAACCCTATGTTGCATATAATGAACTGTCTGGAAGTGTTGCTGTGTTTTACTGCCATGAGAGCCCTATGTTGCATTGGACTGTCTGGAAGTGTTGCTGTGTTTTACTGCCATGAGAGCCCTATGTTGCATATAGTGTATTGTCTGGAAGTGTTGCTGTGTTTTACTGCCATGGGAGCCCTATGTTGCATATAATAAACTGTCTGGAAGTGTTGCTGTGTTTTACTGCCATGAGAGCCCTATGTTGCATTGGACTGTCTGGAAGTGTTGCTGTGTTTTACTGCCATGAGAGCCCTATGTTGCATATAGTGAATTGTCTGGAAGTGTTGCTGTGTTTTACTGCCATGAGAACCCTATGTTGCATTGGACTGTCTGGAAGTGTTGCTGTGTTTTACTGCCATGAGAGCCCTATGTTGCATTGGACTGTCTGGAAGTGTTGCTGGGTTTTATTGGCATGAGAGCCCTATGTTGCATATAATGAACTGTCTGGAAGTGTTGCTGTATTTTATTGCTATGGGAGTCCTATGTTACATATCATGAACTTTCTGGAAGTGTTGCTGTGTTTTACTGCTATGGGAGCCCTATGTTGCATATAATGAACTGTCTGGAAATGTTGCTGTGTTTTACTGCTATGGGAGTCCTATCTTGCATATAATGAACTGTCTGGAAGTGTTGCTGTGTTTTACTGCCATGAGAGCCCTATGTTGCATATAATGAACTGTCTGGAAGTGTTGCTGTGTTTTATTGCTATGGGAGTCCTATGTTACATATCATGAACTGTCTGGAAGTGTTGCTGTGTTTTACTGCTATGGGAGCCCTATGTTGCATATAATGGACTGCCTGGAAGTGTTGCTGCGTTTTACTGCCATGAGAGCCCTATGTTGCATATAATGGACTGCCTGGAAGTGTTGCTGTGTTTTACTGCCATGAGAGCCCTATGTTGCATATAATGAACTGTCTGGAAGTGTTGCTGTGTTTTATTGCTATGGGAGTCCTATGTTACATATCATGAACTGTCTGGAAGTGTTGCTGTGTTTTACTGCTATGGGAGCCCTATGTTGTATATAATGAACTGTCTGGAAGTGTTGCTGTGTTTTACTGCTATGGGAGCCCTATGTTGCATATAATGAACTGTCTGGAAGTGTTGCTGTGTTTTACTGCCATGAGAGCCCTATGTTGCATATAATGAACTGTCTGGAAGTGTTGCTGTGTTTTATTGCTATGGGAGTCCTATGTTGCATATCATGAACTGTCTGGAAGTGTTGCTGTGTTTTACTGCTATGGGAGCCCTATGTTGCATATAATGGACTGCCTGGAAGTGTTGCTGTGTTTTACTGCCATGAGAGCCCTATGTTGCATATAATGGACTGCCTGGAAGTGTTGCTGTGTTTTACTGCCATGAGAGCCCTATGTTGCATATAATGGACTGCCTGGAAGTGTTGCTGTGTTTTACTGCCATGAGAGCCCTATGTTGCATATAATGGACTGCCTGGAAGTGTTGCTGTGTTTTACTGCCATGAGAGCCCTATGTTGCATATAATGAACTGTCTGGAAGTGTTGCTGTGTTTTACTGCCATGTGAGCCATATGTTGCATATAATACACTGCCTGGAAGTGTTGCTGTGTTTTACTGCCATGAGAGCCCTATGTTGCATATAATGGACTGCCTGGAAGTGTTGCTGTGTTTTACTGCCATGAGAGCCCTATGTTGCATATAATGGACTGCCTGGAAGTGTTGCTGTGTTTTACTGCCATGAGAGCCCTATGTTGCATATAATGGACTGCCTGGAAGTGTTGCTGTGTTTTACTGCCATGAGAGCCCTATGTTGCATATAATGAACTGTCTGGAATTGTTGCTGTGTTTTACTGCCATGAGATCCCTATGTTGTATATAATGGACTGCCTGGAAGTGTTGCTGTGTTTTACTGCCATGAGAGCCCTATGTTGCATATAATGGACTGTCTGGAAGTGTTGCTGTGTTTTACTGCCATGAGAGCCCTATGTTGCATATAATGGACTGCCTGGAAGTGTTGCTGTGTTTTACTGCTATGGGAGTCCTGTGTTGCACATAATGAACTGTCTGGAGGTGTTGCTGTGTTTTACTGCCATGAGAGCCCTATGTTGCATATAATGGACTGCCTGGAAGTGTTGCTGTGTTTTACTGCTATGTGAGTCCTGTGTTGCACATAATGAACTGTCTGTAGGTGTTGCTGTGTTTTACTGCCATGATAGCACTATGTTGCATATAATGAACTGCCTGGAAGTGTTGCTGTGTTTTACTGCCATGAGAGCCCTATGTTGCATATAATGGACTGTCTGGAAGTGTTGCTGTGTTTTACTGCCATGAGAGCCCTATGTTGCATATAGTGTATTGTCTGGAAGTGTTGCTGTGTTTTACTGCCATGGGAGCCCTATGTTGCATATAATAAACTGTCTGGAAGTGTTGCTGTGTTTTACTGCCATGAGAGCCCTATGTTGCATTGGACTGTCTGGAAGTGTTGCTGTGTTTTACTGCCATGAGAGCCCTATGTTGCATATAGTGAATTGTCTGGAAGTGTTGCTGTGTTTTACTGCCATGAGAACCCTATGTTGCATTGGACTGTCTGGAAGTGTTGCTGTGTTTTACTGCCATGAGAGCCCTATGTTGCATTGGATTGTCTGGAAGTGTTGCTGTGTTTTATTGGCATGAGAGCCCTATGTTGCATATAATGAACTGTCTGGAAGTGTTGCTGTATTTTATTGCTATGGGAGTCCTATGTTACATATCATGAACTTTCTGGAAGTGTTGCTGTGTTTTACTGCTATGGGAGCCCTATGTTGCATATAATGAACTGTCTGGAAATGTTGCTGTGTTTTACTGCTATGGGAGTCCTATCTTGCATATAATGAACTGTCTGGAAGTGTTGCTGTGTTTTACTGCCATGAGAGCCCTATGTTGCATATAATGAACTGTCTGGAAGTGTTGCTGTGTTTTATTGCTATGGGAGTCCTATGTTACATATCATGAACTGTCTGGAAGTGTTGCTGTGTTTTACTGCTATGGGAGCCCTATGTTGCATATAATGGACTGCCTGGAAGTGTTGCTGCGTTTTACTGCCATGAGAGCCCTATGTTGCATATAATGGACTGCCTGGAAGTGTTGCTGTGTTTTACTGCCATGAGAGCCCTATGTTGCATATAATGAACTGTCTGGAAGTGTTGCTGTGTTTTATTGCTATGGGAGTCCTATGTTACATATCATGAACTGTCTGGAAGTGTTGCTGTGTTTTACTGCTATGGGAGCCCTATGTTGTATATAATGAACTGTCTGGAAGTGTTGCTGTGTTTTACTGCTATGGGAGCCCTATGTTGCATATAATGAACTGTCTGGAAGTGTTGCTGTGTTTTACTGCCATGAGAGCCCTATGTTGCATATAATGAACTGTCTGGAAGTGTTGCTGTGTTTTATTGCTACGGGAGTCCTATGTTGCATATCATGAACTGTCTGGAAGTGTTGCTGTGTTTTACTGCTATGGGAGCCCTATGTTGCATATAATGGACTGCCTGGAAGTGTTGCTGCGTTTTACTGCCATGAGAGCCCTATGTTGCATATAATGGACTGCCTGGAAGTGTTGCTGTGTTTTACTGCCATGAGAGCCCTATGTTGCATATAATGAACTGTCTGGAAGTGTTGCTGTGTTTTATTGCTATGGGAGTCCTATGTTACATATCATGAACTGTCTGGAAGTGTTGCTGTGTTTTACTGCTATGGGAGCCCTATGTTGTATATAATGAACTGTCTGGAAGTGTTGCTGTGTTTTACTGCTATGGGAGCCCTATGTTGCATATAATGAACTGTCTGGAAGTGTTGCTGTGTTTTACTGCCATGAGAGCCCTATGTTGCATATAATGAACTGTCTGGAAGTGTTGCTGTGTTTTATTGCTACGGGAGTCCTATGTTGCATATCATGAACTGTCTGGAAGTGTTGCTGTGTTTTACTGCTATGGGAGCCCTATGTTGCATATAATGGACTGCCTGGAAGTGTTGCTGTGTTTTACTGCCATGAGAGCCCTATGTTGCATATAATGGACTGCCTGGAAGTGTTGCTGTGTTTTACTGCCATGAGAGCCCTATGTTGCATATAATGGACTGCCTGGAAGTGTTGCTGTGTTTTACTGCCATGAGAGCCCTATGTTGCATATAATGGACTGCCTGGAAGTGTTGCTGTGTTTTACTGCCATGAGAGCCCTATGTTGCATATAATGGACTGCCTGGAAGTGTTGCTGTGTTTTACTGCCATGCGAGCCCTATGTTGCATATAATGAACTGTCTGGAAGTGTTGCTGTGTTTTACTGCCATGTGAGCCATATGTTGCATATAATACACTGCCTGGAAGTGTTGCTGTGTTTTACTGCCATGAGAGCCCTATGTTGCATATAATGGACTGCCTGGAAGTGTTGCTGTGTTTTACTGCCATGAGAGCCCTATTTTGCATATAATGGACTGCCTGGAAGTGTTGCTGTGTTTTACTGCCATGAGAGCCCTATGTTGCATATAATGGACTGCCTGGAAGTGTTGCTGTGTTTTATTGCTATGGGAGTCCTATGTTACATATCATGAACTGTCTGGAAGTGTTGCTGTGTTTTACTGCTATGGGAGCCCTATGTTGTATATAATGAACTGTCTGGAAGTGTTGCTGTGTTTTACTGCTATGGGAGCCCTATGTTGCATATAATGAACTGTCTGGAAGTGTTGCTGTGTTTTACTGCCATGAGAGCCCTATGTTGCATATAATGGACTGCCTGGAAGTGTTGCTGTGTTTTACTGCTATGTGAGTCCTGTGTTGCACATAATGAACTGTCTGTAGGTGTTGCTGTGTTTTACTGCCATGATAGCACTATGTTGCATATAATGAACTGCCTGGAAGTGTTGCTGTGTTTTACTGCCATGAGAGCCCTATGTTGCATATAATGGACTGCCTGGAAGTGTTGCTGTGTTTTACTGCCATGAGAGCCCTATGTTGCATATAATGGACTGCCTGGAAGTGTTGCTGTGTTTTGCTCCCATGGGAGCCCTATGTTGCATTGGACTGCCTGGAAGTGTTGCTGTGTTTTACTGCCATGAGAGCCCTATGTTGCATATAATGAATTGTCTGGAAGTGTTGCTGTGCTTCACTGCTATGGGAGTCCTGTGTTGCACATAATGAACTGTCTGGAAGTGTTGCTGTGTTTTACTGCCATGAGAGCCCTATGTTGCATATAATGGACTGCCTGGAAGTGTTGCTGTGTTTTACTGCCACGAGAGCCCTATGTTGCATATAATGGACTGCCTGGAAGTGTTGCTGTGTTTTACTCCCATGGGAGCCCTATGTTGCATTGGACTGCCTGGAAGTGTTGCTGTGTTGTACTGTCATGAGAGCCCTATGTTGCATATAATGAACTGTCTGGAAGTGTTGCTGTGTTTTACTGCTATGGGAGTCCCATGTTACATATAATGAACTGTCTGGAAGTGTTGCTGTGTTTTACTGCTATGGGAGTGCCATGTTACATATAATGAACTGTCTGGAAGTGTTGCTGTGTTTTACTGCCATGAGAGCCCTATGTTGCATTGGACTGTCTGGAAGTGTTGCTGTGTTTTACTGCCATGAGAGCCCTATGTTGCATAAAAAAAATATAATGGACTGCCTGGAAGTGTTGCTGTGTTTTACTGCTATGGGAGTCCTGTGTTGCACATAATGAACTGTCTGGAGATGTTGCTGTGTTTTACTGCCATGAGAGCCCTATGTTGCATATAATGGACTGCCTGGAAGTGTTGCTGTGTTTTACTGCTATGTGAGTCCTGTGTTGCACATAATGAACTGTCTGGAAGTGTTGCTGTGTTTTACTGCCATGATAGCCCTATGTTGCATATAATGAACTGTCTGGAAGTGTTGCTGTGTTTTACTGCCATGAGAGCCCTATGTTGCATATAATGGAATGCCTGGAAGTGTTGCTGTGTTTTACTGCCATGAGAGCCCTATGTTGCATATAATGGACTGCCTGGAAGTGTTCCTGTGTTTTACTCCCATGGGAGCCCTATGTTGCATTGGACTGTCTGGAAGTGTTGCTGTGTTTTACTGCCATGAGAGCCCTATGTTGCATATAATGAATTGTCGGGAAGTGTTGCTGTGCTTTACTGCTATGGGAGTCCTGTGTTGCACATAATGAACTGTCTGGAAGTGTTGCTGTGTTGTACTGCCATGAGAGCCCTATGTTGCATATAATGGACTGCCTGGAAGTGTTGCTGTGTTTTACTGCCATGAGAGCCCTATGTTGCATATAATGGACTGCCTGGAAGTGTTGCTGTGTTTTACTCTATTGGGAGCCCTATGTTGCATTGGACTGCCTGGAAGTGTTGCTGTGTTTTACTGCCATGAGAGCCCTATGTTGCATATAATGAATTGTCGGGAAGTGTTGCTGCGCTTTACTGCTATGGGAGTCCTGTGTTGCACATAATGAACTGTCTGGAAGTGTTGCTGTGTTTTACTGCCATGAGAGCCCTATGTTGCATATAATGGACTGCCTGGAAGTGTTGCTGTGTTTTACTGCTATGGGAGTCCTGTGTTGCACATAATGAACTGTCTGGAAGTGTTGCTGTGCTTTACTGCCATGATAGCCCTATGTTGCATATAATGAACTGTCTGGAAATGTTGCTGTGTTTTACTGCCATGAGAGCCCTATGTTGCATATAATGAATTGTCTGGGAGTGTTGCTGTGTTTTACTGCCATGAGAGCCCTATGTTGCATATAATGAATTGTCTGGAAGTGTTGCTGTGTTTTACTGCCATGAGAGCCCTATGCTGCATATAATGAACTGTCTGGAAGTGTTGCTGTGTTTTACTGCCATGAGAGCCCTATGCTGCATATAATGAACTGTCTGGAAGTGTTGCTGTGTTTTACTGCCATGAGAGCCCTATGTTGCATTGGACTGTCTGGAAGTGTTGCTGTGTTTTACTGCCATGAGAGCCCTATGTTGCATATAGTGAATTTTCTGGAAGTGTTGCTGTGTTTTACTTCCATGAGAACCCTATGTTGCATATAATGAACTGTCTGGAAGTGTTGCTGTGTTTTACTGCCATGAGAGCCCTATGTTGCATTGGACTGTCTGGAAGTGTTGCTGTGTTTTACTGCCATGAGAGCCCTATGTTGCATATAGTGTATTGTCTGGAAGTGTTGCTGTGTTTTACTGCCATGGGAGCCCTATGTTGCATATAATAAACTGTCTGGAAGTGTTGCTATGTTTTACTGCCATGAGAGCCCTATGTTGCATTGGACTGTCTGGAAGTGTTGCTGTGTTTTACTGCCATGAGAGCCCTATGTTGCATATAGTGAATTGTCTGGAAGTGTTGCTGTGTTTTACTGCCATGAGAACCCTATGTTGCATTGGACTGTCTGGAAGTGTTGCTGTGTTTTACCTCCATGAGAGCCCTATGTTGCATTGGACTGTCTGGAAGTGTTGCTGTGTTTTATTGACATGAGAGCCCTATGTTGCATATAATGAACTGTCTGGAAGTGTTGCTGTGTTTTACTGCTATGGGAGTCCTATGTTACATATCACGAACTGTCTGGAAGTGTTGCTGTGTTGTACTGCTATGGGAGCCCTATGTTGCATATAATGAACTGTCTGGAAATGTTGCTGTGTTTTACTGCTATGGAAGTCCTATCTTGCATATAATGAACTGTCTGGAAGTGTTGCTGTGTTTTACTGCCATGAGAGCCCTATGTTGCATATAATGAACTGTCTGGAAGTGTTGCTGTGTTTTATTGCTATGGGAGCCCTATGTTACATATCATGAACTGTCTGGAAGTGTTGCTGTGTTTTACTGCTATGGGAGCCCTATGTTGCATATAATGGACTGCCTGGAAGTGTTGCTGTGTTTTACTGCCATGAGAGCCCTATGTTGCATATAATGGACTGCCTGGAAGTGTTGCTGTGTTTTACTGCCATGAGAGCCCTATGTTGCATATAATGAACTGTCTGGAAGTGTTGCTGTGTTTTATTGCTATGGGAGTCCTATGTTACATATCATGAACTGTCTGGAAGTGTTGCTGTGTTTTACTGCTATGGGAGCCCTATGTTGTATATAATGAACTGTCTGGAAGTGTTGCTGTGTTTTACTGCTATGGGAGCCCTATGTTGCATATAATGGACTGCCTGGAAGTGTTGCTGTGTTTTACTGCCATGAGAGCCCTATGTTGCATATAATGGACTGCCTGGAAGTGTTGCTGTGTTTTACTGCCATGAGAGCCCTATGTTGCATACAATGGACTGCCTGGAAGTGTTGCTGTGTTTTACTGCCATGAGAGCCCTATGTTGCATATAATGGACTGCCTGGAAGTGTTGCTGTGTTTTACTGCCATGAGAGCCCTATGTTGCATATAATGGACTGCCTGGAAGTGTTGCTGTGTTTTACTGCCATGCGAGCCCTATGTTGCATATAATGAACTGTCTGGAAGTGTTGCTGTATTTTACTGCCATGTGAGCCATATGTTGCATATAATGGACTGCCTGGAAGTGTTGCTGTGTTTTACTGCCATGAGAGCCCTATGTTGCATATAATGGACTGCCTGGAAGTGTTGCTGTGTTTTACTGCCATGAGAGCCCTATGTTGCATATAATGGACTGCCTGGAAATGTTGCTGTGTTTTACTGCCATGAGAGCCCTATGTTGCATATAATGGACTGCCTGGAAGTGTTGCTGTGTTTTACTGCCATGAGAGCCCTATGTTGCATATAATGAACTGTCTGGAATTGTTGCTGTGTTTTACTGCCATGAGATCCCTATGTTGCATATAATGGACTGCCTGGAAGTGTTGCTGTGTTTTACTGCCATGAGAGCCCTATGTTGCATATAATGGACTGTCTGGAAGTGTTGCTGTGTTTTACTGCCATGAGAGCCCTATGTTGCATATAATGGACTGCCTGGAAGTGTTGCTGTGTTTTACTGCTATGGGAGTCCTGTGTTGCACATAATGAACTGTCTGGAGGTGTTGCTGTGTTTTACTGCCATGACAGCCCTATGTTGCATATAATGGACTGCCTGGAAGTGTTGCTGTGTTTTACTGCTATGTGAGTCCTGTGTTGCACATAATGAACTGTCTGTAGGTGTTGCTGTGTTTTACTGCCATGATAGCCCTATGTTGCATATAATGAACTGCCTGGAAGTGTTGCTGTGTTTTACTGCCATGAGAGCCCTATGTTGCATATAATGGACTGCCTGGAAGTGTTGCTGTGTTTTACTGCCATGAGAGCCCTATGTTGCATATAATGGACTGCCTGGAAGTGTTGCTGTGTTTTGCTCCCATGGGAGCCCTATGTTGCATTGGACTGCCTGGAAGTGTTGCTGTGTTTTACTGCCATGAGAGGCCCTATGTTGCATATAATGAATTGTCTGGAAGTGTTGCTGTGCTATAATGCTATGGGAGTCCTGTGTTGCACATAATGAACTGTCTGGAAGTGTTGCTGTGTTTTACTGCCATGAGAGCCCTATGTTGCATATAATGGACTGCCTGGAAGTGTTGCTGTGTTTTACTGCCACGAGAGCCCTATGTTGCATATAATGGACTGCCTGGAAGTGTTGCTGTGTTTTACTCCCATGGGAGCCCTATGTTGCATTGGACTGCCTGGAAGTGTTGCTGTGTTTTACTGTCATGAGAGCCCTATGTTGCATATAATGAACTGTCTGGAAGTGTTGCTGTGTTTTACTGCTATGGGAGTCCCATGTTACATATAATGAACTGTCTGGAAGTGTTGCTGTGTTTTACTGCTATGGGAGTCCCATGTTACATATAATGAACTGTCTGGAAGTGTTGCTGTGTTTTACTGCTATTGGAGTCCCATGTTACATATAATGAACTGTCTGGAAGTGTTGCTGTGTTTTACTGCCATGAGAGCCCTATGTTGCATTGGACTGTCTGGAAGTGTTGCTGTGTTTTACTGCCATGAGAGCCCTATGTTGCATAAAAAAAAATATAATGGACTGCCTGGAAGTGTTGCTGTGTTTTACTGCTATGGGAGTCCTGTGTTGCACATAATGAACTGTCTGGAGATGTTGCTGTGTTTTACTGCCATGAGAGCCCTATGTTGCATATAATGGACTGCCTGGAAGTGTTGCTGTGTTTTACTGCTATGTGAGTCCTGTGTTGCACATAATGAACTGTCTGGAAGTGTTGCTGTGTTTTACTGCCATGATAGCCCTATGTTGCATATAATGAACTGTCTGGAAGTGTTGCTGTGTTTTACTGCCATGAGAGCCCTATGTTGCATATAATGGACTGCCTGGAAGTGTTGCTGTGTTTTACTGCCATGAGAGCCCTATGTTGCATATAATGGACTGCCTGGAAGTGTTCCTGTGTTTTACTCCCATGGGAGCCCTATGTTGCATTGGACTGTCTGGAAGTGTTGCTGTGTTTTACTGCCATGAGAGCCCTATGTTGCATATAATGAATTGTCGGGAAGTGTTGCTGTGCTTTACTGCTATGGGAGTCCTGTGTTGCACATAATGAACTGTCTGGAAGTGTTGCTGTGTTGAACTGCCATGAGAGCCCTATGTTGCATATAATGGACTGCCTGGAAGTGTTGCTGTGTTTTACTGCCATGAGAGCCCTATGTTGCATATAATGGACTGCCTGGAAGTGTTGCTGTGTTTTACTCCCATGGGAGCCCTATGTTGCATTGGACTGCCTGGAAGTGTTGCTGTGTTTTACTGCCATGAGAGCCCTATGTTGCATATAATGAACTGTCTGGAAGTGTTGCTGTGTTTTACTGCTATGGGAGTCCCATGTTACATATAATGAACTGTCTGGAAGTGTTGCGGTGTTTTACTGCTATGGGCGTCCCATGTTACATATAATGAACTGTCTGGAAGTGTTGCTGTGTTTTACTGCTATTGGAGTCCCATGTTACATATAATTAACTGTCTGGAAGTGTTGCTGTGTTTTACTGCTATGGGAGTCCCATGTTACATATAATGGACTGCCTGGAAGTGTTGCTGTGTTTTACTCCCATGGAAGCCCTTTGTTGCATTGGACTGCCTGGAAGTGTTGCTGTGTTTTACTGCCATGAGAGCCCTATGTTACATATAATGAACTGTCTGGAAGTGTTGCTGTGTTTTACTGCTATGGGAGCCCCCTGTTGCATATAATGAACTGTCTGGAAGTGTTGCTGCGTTTTTACTGATACGGGAGTCCTATGTTACATATAATGAACTGTCTGGAAGTGTTGCTGTGTTTTACTGCTATGGGTGTCCTATGTTACATATAATGAACTGTCTGGAAGTGTTGCTGTGTTTTACTGCTATGGGAGCCCTATGTTACATATAATGAACTGTCTGGAAGTGTTGCTGTGTTTTACTGCCATGAGAGCCCTATGTTGCATATAATGAACTGTCTGGAAGTGTTGCTGTGTTTTACTGCCATGAGAGCCCTATGTTGCATATAATGAACTGTCTGGAAGTGTTGCTGTGTTTTACTGCCATGAGAGCCCTATGTTGCATTGGACTGTCTGGAAGTGTTGCTGTGTTTTACTGCCATGAGAGCCCTATGTTGCATAAAAAAAAATATAATGGACTGCCTGGAAGTGTTGCTGTGTTTTACTGCTATGGGAGTCCTGTGTTGCACATAATGAACTGTCTGGAGATGTTGCTGTGTTTTACTGCCATGAGAGCCCTATGTTGCATATAATGGACTGCCTGGAAGTGTTGCTGTGTTTTACTGCTATGTGAGTCCTGTGTTGCACATAATGAACTGTCTGGAAGTGTTGCTGTGTTTTACTGCCATGATAGCCCTATGTTGCATATAATGAACTGTCTGGAAGTGTTGCTGTGTTTTACTGCCATGAGAGCCCTATGTTGCATATAATGGAATGCCTGGAAGTGTTGCTGTGTTTTACTGCCATGAGAGCCCTATGTTGCATATAATGGACTGCCTGGAAGTGTTCCTGTGTTTTACTCCCATGGGAGCCCTATGTTGCATTGGACTGTCTGGAAGTGTTGCTGTGTTTTACTGCCATGAGAGCCCTATGTTGCATATAATGAATTGTCGGGAAGTGTTGCTGTGCTTTACTGCTATGGGAGTCCTGTGTTGCACATAATGAACTGTCTGGAAGTGTTGCTGTGTTGTACTGCCATGAGAGCCCTATGTTGCATATAATGGACTGCCTGGAAGTGTTGCTGTGTTTTACTGCCATGAGAGCCCTATGTTGCATATAATGGACTGCCTGGAAGTGTTGCTGTGTTTTACTCTATTGGGAGCCCTATGTTGCATTGGACTGCCTGGAAGTGTTGCTGTGTTTTACTGCCATGAGAGCCCTATGTTGCATATAATGAATTGTCGGGAAGTGTTGCTGCGCTTTACTGCTATGGGAGTCCTGTGTTGCACATAATGAACTGTCTGGAAGTGTTGCTGTGTTTTACTGCCATGAGAGCCCTATGTTGCATATAATGGACTGCCTGGAAGTGTTGCTGTGTTTTACTGCTATGGGAGTCCTGTGTTGCACATAATGAACTGTCTGGAAGTGTTGCTGTGTTTTACTGCCATGATAGCCCTATGTTGCATATAATGAACTGTCTGGAAATGTTGCTGTGTTTTACTGCCATGAGAGCCCTATGTTGCATATAATGAATTGTCTGGGAGTGTTGCTGTGTTTTACTGCCATGAGAGCCCTATGTTGCATATAATGAATTGTCTGGAAGTGTTGCTGTGTTTTACTGCCATGAGAGCCCTATGCTGCATATAATGAACTGTCTGGAAGTGTTGCTGTGTTTTACTGCCATGAGAGCCCTATGCTGCATATAATGAACTGTCTGGAAGTGTTGCTGTGTTTTACTGCCATGAGAGCCCTATGTTGCATTGGACTGTCTGGAAGTGTTGCTGTGTTTTACTGCCATGAGAGCCCTATGTTGCATATAGTGAATTTTCTGGAAGTGTTGCTGTGTTTTACTTCCATGAGAACCCTATGTTGCATATAATGAACTGTCTGGAAGTGTTGCTGTGTTTTACTGCCATGAGAGCCCTATGTTGCATTGGACTGTCTGGAAGTGTTGCTGTGTTTTACTGCCATGAGAGCCCTATGTTGCATATAGTGTATTGTCTGGAAGTGTTGCTGTGTTTTACTGCCATGGGAGCCCTATGTTGCATATAATAAACTGTCTGGAAGTGTTGCTATGTTTTACTGCCATGAGAGCCCTATGTTGCATTGGACTGTCTGGAAGTGTTGCTGTGTTTTACTGCCATGAGAGCCCTATGTTGCATATAGTGAATTGTCTGGAAGTGTTGCTGTGTTTTACTGCCATGAGAACCCTATGTTGCATTGGACTGTCTGGAAGTGTTGCTGTGTTTTACCTCCATGAGAGCCCTATGTTGCATTGGACTGTCTGGAAGTGTTGCTGTGTTTTATTGACATGAGAGCCCTATGTTGCATATAATGAACTGTCTGGAAGTGTTGCTGTGTTTTACTGCTATGGGAGTCCTATGTTACATATCACGAACTGTCTGGAAGTGTTGCTGTGTTGTACTGCTATGGGAGCCCTATGTTGCATATAATGAACTGTCTGGAAATGTTGCTGTGTTTTACTGCTATGGAAGTCCTATCTTGCATATAATGAACTGTCTGGAAGTGTTGCTGTGTTTTACTGCCATGAGAGCCCTATGTTGCATATAATGAACTGTCTGGAAGTGTTGCTGTGTTTTATTGCTATGGGAGCCCTATGTTACATATCATGAACTGTCTGGAAGTGTTGCTGTGTTTTACTGCTATGGGAGCCCTATGTTGCATATAATGGACTGCCTGGAAGTGTTGCTGTGTTTTACTGCCATGAGAGCCCTATGTTGCATATAATGGACTGCCTGGAAGTGTTGCTGTGTTTTACTGCCATGAGAGCCCTATGTTGCATATAATGAACTGTCTGGAAGTGTTGCTGTGTTTTATTGCTATGGGAGTCCTATGTTACATATCATGAACTGTCTGGAAGTGTTGCTGTGTTTTACTGCTATGGGAGCCCTATGTTGTATATAATGAACTGTCTGGAAGTGTTGCTGTGTTTTACTGCTATGGGAGCCCTATGTTGCATATAATGGACTGCCTGGAAGTGTTGCTGTGTTTTACTGCCATGAGAGCCCTATGTTGCATATAATGGACTGCCTGGAAGTGTTGCTGTGTTTTACTGCCATGAGAGCCCTATGTTGCATACAATGGACTGCCTGGAAGTGTTGCTGTGTTTTACTGCCATGAGAGCCCTATGTTGCATATAATGGACTGCCTGGAAGTGTTGCTGTGTTTTACTGCCATGAGAGCCCTATGTTGCATATAATGGACTGCCTGGAAGTGTTGCTGTGTTTTACTGCCATGCGAGCCCTATGTTGCATATAATGAACTGTCTGGAAGTGTTGCTGTATTTTACTGCCATGTGAGCCATATGTTGCATATAATGGACTGCCTGGAAGTGTTGCTGTGTTTTACTGCCATGAGAGCCCTATGTTGCATATAATGGACTGCCTGGAAGTGTTGCTGTGTTTTACTGCCATGAGAGCCCTATGTTGCATATAATGGACTGCCTGGAAATGTTGCTGTGTTTTACTGCCATGAGAGCCCTATGTTGCATATAATGGACTGCCTGGAAGTGTTGCTGTGTTTTACTGCCATGAGAGCCCTATGTTGCATATAATGAACTGTCTGGAATTGTTGCTGTGTTTTACTGCCATGAGATCCCTATGTTGCATATAATGGACTGCCTGGAAGTGTTGCTGTGTTTTACTGCCATGAGAGCCCTATGTTGCATATAATGGACTGTCTGGAAGTGTTGCTGTGTTTTACTGCCATGAGAGCCCTATGTTGCATATAATGGACTGCCTGGAAGTGTTGCTGTGTTTTACTGCTATGGGAGTCCTGTGTTGCACATAATGAACTGTCTGGAGGTGTTGCTGTGTTTTACTGCCATGACAGCCCTATGTTGCATATAATGGACTGCCTGGAAGTGTTGCTGTGTTTTACTGCTATGTGAGTCCTGTGTTGCACATAATGAACTGTCTGTAGGTGTTGCTGTGTTTTACTGCCATGATAGCCCTATGTTGCATATAATGAACTGCCTGGAAGTGTTGCTGTGTTTTACTGCCATGAGAGCCCTATGTTGCATATAATGGACTGCCTGGAAGTGTTGCTGTGTTTTACTGCCATGAGAGCCCTATGTTGCATATAATGGACTGCCTGGAAGTGTTGCTGTGTTTTGCTCCCATGGGAGCCCTATGTTGCATTGGACTGCCTGGAAGTGTTGCTGTGTTTTACTGCCATGAGAGGCCCTATGTTGCATATAATGAATTGTCTGGAAGTGTTGCTGTGCTATAATGCTATGGGAGTCCTGTGTTGCACATAATGAACTGTCTGGAAGTGTTGCTGTGTTTTACTGCCATGAGAGCCCTATGTTGCATATAATGGACTGCCTGGAAGTGTTGCTGTGTTTTACTGCCACGAGAGCCCTATGTTGCATATAATGGACTGCCTGGAAGTGTTGCTGTGTTTTACTCCCATGGGAGCCCTATGTTGCATTGGACTGCCTGGAAGTGTTGCTGTGTTTTACTGTCATGAGAGCCCTATGTTGCATATAATGAACTGTCTGGAAGTGTTGCTGTGTTTTACTGCTATGGGAGTCCCATGTTACATATAATGAACTGTCTGGAAGTGTTGCTGTGTTTTACTGCTATGGGAGTCCCATGTTACATATAATGAACTGTCTGGAAGTGTTGCTGTGTTTTACTGCTATTGGAGTCCCATGTTACATATAATGAACTGTCTGGAAGTGTTGCTGTGTTTTACTGCCATGAGAGCCCTATGTTGCATTGGACTGTCTGGAAGTGTTGCTGTGTTTTACTGCCATGAGAGCCCTATGTTGCATAAAAAAAAATATAATGGACTGCCTGGAAGTGTTGCTGTGTTTTACTGCTATGGGAGTCCTGTGTTGCACATAATGAACTGTCTGGAGATGTTGCTGTGTTTTACTGCCATGAGAGCCCTATGTTGCATATAATGGACTGCCTGGAAGTGTTGCTGTGTTTTACTGCTATGTGAGTCCTGTGTTGCACATAATGAACTGTCTGGAAGTGTTGCTGTGTTTTACTGCCATGATAGCCCTATGTTGCATATAATGAACTGTCTGGAAGTGTTGCTGTGTTTTACTGCCATGAGAGCCCTATGTTGCATATAATGGACTGCCTGGAAGTGTTGCTGTGTTTTACTGCCATGAGAGCCCTATGTTGCATATAATGGACTGCCTGGAAGTGTTCCTGTGTTTTACTCCCATGGGAGCCCTATGTTGCATTGGACTGTCTGGAAGTGTTGCTGTGTTTTACTGCCATGAGAGCCCTATGTTGCATATAATGAATTGTCGGGAAGTGTTGCTGTGCTTTACTGCTATGGGAGTCCTGTGTTGCACATAATGAACTGTCTGGAAGTGTTGCTGTGTTGAACTGCCATGAGAGCCCTATGTTGCATATAATGGACTGCCTGGAAGTGTTGCTGTGTTTTACTGCCATGAGAGCCCTATGTTGCATATAATGGACTGCCTGGAAGTGTTGCTGTGTTTTACTCCCATGGGAGCCCTATGTTGCATTGGACTGCCTGGAAGTGTTGCTGTGTTTTACTGCCATGAGAGCCCTATGTTGCATATAATGAACTGTCTGGAAGTGTTGCTGTGTTTTACTGCTATGGGAGTCCCATGTTACATATAATGAACTGTCTGGAAGTGTTGCGGTGTTTTACTGCTATGGGCGTCCCATGTTACATATAATGAACTGTCTGGAAGTGTTGCTGTGTTTTACTGCTATTGGAGTCCCATGTTACATATAATTAACTGTCTGGAAGTGTTGCTGTGTTTTACTGCTATGGGAGTCCCATGTTACATATAATGGACTGCCTGGAAGTGTTGCTGTGTTTTACTCCCATGGAAGCCCTTTGTTGCATTGGACTGCCTGGAAGTGTTGCTGTGTTTTACTGCCATGAGAGCCCTATGTTACATATAATGAACTGTCTGGAAGTGTTGCTGTGTTTTACTGCTATGGGAGCCCCCTGTTGCATATAATGAACTGTCTGGAAGTGTTGCTGCGTTTTTACTGATACGGGAGTCCTATGTTACATATAATGAACTGTCTGGAAGTGTTGCTGTGTTTTACTGCTATGGGTGTCCTATGTTACATATAATGAACTGTCTGGAAGTGTTGCTGTGTTTTACTGCTATGGGAGCCCTATGTTACATATAATGAACTGTCTGGAAGTGTTGCTGTGTTTTACTGCCATGAGAGCCCTATGTTGCATATAATGAACTGTCTGGAAGTGTTGCTGTGTTTTACTGCCATGAGAGCCCTATGTTGCATATAATGAACTGTCTGGAAGTGTTGCTGTGTTTTACTGCCATGAGAGCCCTATGTTGCATTGGACTGTCTGGAAGTGTTGCTGTGTTTTACTGCCATGAGAGCCCTATGTTGCATAAAAAAAAATATAATGGACTGCCTGGAAGTGTTGCTGTGTTTTACTGCTATGGGAGTCCTGTGTTGCACATAATGAACTGTCTGGAGATGTTGCTGTGTTTTACTGCCATGAGAGCCCTATGTTGCATATAATGGACTGCCTGGAAGTGTTGCTGTGTTTTACTGCTATGTGAGTCCTGTGTTGCACATAATGAACTGTCTGGAAGTGTTGCTGTGTTTTACTGCCATGATAGCCCTATGTTGCATATAATGAACTGTCTGGAAGTGTTGCTGTGTTTTACTGCCATGAGAGCCCTATGTTGCATATAATGGACTGCCTGGAAGTGTTGCTGTGTTTTACTGCCATGAGAGCCCTATGTTGCATATAATGGACTGCCTGGAAGTGTTCCTGTGTTTTACTCCCATGGGAGCCCTATGTTGCATTGGACTGTCTGGAAGTGTTGCTGTGTTTTACTGCCATGAGAGCCCTATGTTGCATATAATGAATTGTCGGGAAGTGTTGCTGTGCTTTACTGCTATGGGAGTCCTGTGTTGCACATAATGAACTGTCTGGAAGTGTTGCTGTGTTGAACTGCCATGAGAGCCCTATGTTGCATATAATGGACTGCCTGGAAGTGTTGCTGTGTTTTACTGCCATGAGAGCCCTATGTTGCATATAATGGACTGCCTGGAAGTGTTGCTGTGTTTTACTCCCATGGGAGCCCTATGTTGCATTGGACTGCCTGGAAGTGTTGCTGTGTTTTACTGCCATGAGAGCCCTATGTTGCATATAATGAACTGTCTGGAAGTGTTGCTGTGTTTTACTGCTATGGGAGTCCCATGTTACATATAATGAACTGTCTGGAAGTGTTGCGGTGTTTTACTGCTATGGGCGTCCCATGTTACATATAATGAACTGTCTGGAAGTGTTGCTGTGTTTTACTGCTATTGGAGTCCCATGTTACATATAATTAACTGTCTGGAAGTGTTGCTGTGTTTTACTGCTATGGGAGTCCCATGTTACATATAATGGACTGCCTGGAAGTGTTGCTGTGTTTTACTCCCATGGAAGCCCTTTGTTGCATTGGACTGCCTGGAAGTGTTGCTGTGTTTTACTGCCATGAGAGCCCTATGTTACATATAATGAACTGTCTGGAAGTGTTGCTGTGTTTTACTGCTATGGGAGCCCCCTGTTGCATATAATGAACTGTCTGGAAGTGTTGCTGCGTTTTTACTGATACGGGAGTCCTATGTTACATATAATGAACTGTCTGGAAGTGTTGCTGTGTTTTACTGCTATGGGTGTCCTATGTTACATACAATGAACTGTCTGGAAGTGTTGCTGTGTTTTACTGCTATGGGAGCCCTATGTTACATATAATGAACTGTCTGGAAGTGTTGCTGTGTTTTACTGCCATGAGAGCCCTATGTTGCATATAATGAACTGTCTGGAAGTGTTGCTGTGTTTTACTGCCATGAGAGCCCTATGTTGCATATAATGAACTGTCTGGAAGTGTTGCTGTGTTTTACTGCCATGAGAGCCCTATGTTGCATATAATGAACTGTCTGGAAGTGTTGCTGTGGTTTACTGCCATGAGAGCCCTATGTTGCATATAATGAACTGTCTGGAAGTGTTGCTGTGTTTTACTGCCATGAGAGCCCTATGTTGCATATAATGAACTGTCTGGAAGTGTTGCTGTGTTTTACTGCTATGGGTGTCCTATGTTACATATAATGAACTGTCTGGAAGTGTTGCTGTGTTTTACTGCTATGGGAGCCCTATGTTACATATAATGAACTGTCTGGAAGTGTTGCTGTGTTTTACTGCCATGAGAGCCCTATGTTGCATATAATGAACTGTCTGGAAGTGTTGCTGTGTTTTACTGCCATGAGAGCCCTATGTTGCATATAATGAACTGTCTGGAAGTGTTGCTGTGTTTTACTGCCATGAGAGCCCTATGTTGCATATAATGAACTGTCTGGAAGTGTTGCTGTGTTTTACTGCCATGAGAGCCCTATGTTGCATATAATGAACTGTCTGGAAGTGTTGCTGTGTTTTACTGCCATGAGAGCCCTATGTTGCATATAATGAACTGTCTGGAAGTGTTGCTGTGTTTTACTGCCAGCCCTATGTTGCATTGGACTGTCTGGAAGTGTTGCTGTGTTTTACTGCTATGGGAACCCTATGTTGCATGTTGCTGTGTTTTACTGCCATGCGAGTCCTATGCTGCATGTAATGAATTGTCTGAAAGTGCCATGTTTATATGTTTGATTTTAAAAGTTTGATATGTATTTTAACATGTTATTTTATTCATGGTTTTTATTGTAGTGTGAAAATTAAATCAACCATATGCACTTAATTAAAAAAAATGTTTAAAAAACGGTATCAAACAAATTAAACTGGTTGCTTTTCGAATTTAAAAAAAATGCAAACATCTCACCTAGAATAATTGTTTAGGGGATGAGTGTTAAGTCATGTCATGTGACCGTTTGAAAAATCCTGTGCAAAGGAGCAGACTGGATCATCTCCAATGACTTCATTGGCCACTCATTGGTTAACAGTGCTAGCCAGGTCCACCCCCTCAAGAATTCCGATTGGGAATTGGAGAATGCAAAGGCTTCTGCAAGGGAGGTCACGCTGGTGGAAAACATTAGAGCCCACCTGCCACGCTCAATGCCAATGCCAGTGGGCACGGATGACCTCTGTTCTCCTTGGCCATTGTGCCTTCTGCTTGCCTCCCCGCCCATTCAGAATGCACTTCTACCAGGAAGGAGGGTAGTTGAGGTGCTGGATTTCTTTCATTAGGGCTCTGTCCTTGTCCTGGCTCTTTCCACTCCGAGGGTCCTGGTCACCCCTATTGTGGGCCACCCTCAATCTCAGTTTTGGGTCATGAATTCGAATGGGCATTTACTGAGAATGGAATTCATTGGCCTATTATTTCTTTTTTTGAGAAGGAATTTTGTTGCCATTTTTCTAAAAATGGAGAGGTTCATCCAATACCCCCCTCCTCTCCAAATCCCTAGACCCTCCATCTCTTCTCTCACTTTTTTATGCTCCTTCTTGACTGACAGGTATATTGCCCGCCCATCCTTCTTTTTCCTCAAAGCTGGGGTTGAAATGGTGGACTGCCAGTGGATGCTTCGCTGTTTCGGGGGGGGGGGGGGGGGGGGGGAGGGCGCCCGCGGATTCGCTGGCATTCCCGGGATGAATGGAAAAGGGTACTGTCATAATAAGGGAATGGGGCAAAGGGGCCTGGTCCACTGAAATACCCCACACATGACTTTTTTTGCCACCAGCGCTTGATAAGCTGTGACTTGCAGTTCCGGTTTTCAATTATGGGTGTAGGACTACAAGGCCTGAATACAAAGCACTCCTGGCTAAATATCCAGGACCAGATAAATGGACTCCTGTTTACATGGCGCTATTGGGCTGCTCTAGGTTCTTTACTGGAAGCTCGTTTGACCCCCAACCAGTGCCTTAAGTGACACTACAAATCGAGCCGGGGCTCATCGAGGGGGCGTGGCCTAACAGCGGGGATCCTGCTGGCCCGTGAGGCCACGCCCCCTTGACAAGCCTCGGCTCAATGGGCTACTGGCACCCCTGCCAGGCAGCCTTTTGTAGAGATCAGCACCCTCTCCCCCCCATGGGGGAGAGGGTGCTGATCTCTGCATTTATTTTCTATAGGCTTGCCTGGCAGGGGACAGCGCCTCCCCTATTCAGCCTTAATGGTGGTGCTGCCCCTCGCCAGCTGGGGAGGGGCAGCGTAACCATTAAGGTTGAAAGGGTGAGGCCACTGGAAGCAGAGGCCTTTTTCCTAAATACTGAAACTCCCGTGAATCCGCGGGAGCTTCAGTATTTAGAAAGCAAGGCCTCTGCTTCCAGCGGCCTCATGTTTTGTCTATAATGGTGGTGCCGGCCCACAGGCATCGCTTGATTAAAGGGATGCCTTGCAGGTGCGGCGCCACCATTATGGCTGAAAGGCATTTTTTTCTGAAGCCTGAAGCTCTCGCACACGAGCGAGAGCTTCAGGCTGTAGAAAAAAAGCCTTTTCGTGTAGTGGCTGGGGCTGCCAGGGGAGATTAGTGGGCCCTGGCAGGGCCCCGCCTCAAAAAGAAATTTCGGTGCGTGCCGGGGCCCAGCCCACTTAAAGCCCTGCCCCCAACCCTATGCCGAATGCACTCTGTGGCAGGATGTCAGCTGTGGGCGCCGAGCACCTGTCTTCCCTTCCGCTTCGTGATGTGTCGATGGTTGGACCACGGTTTATGTCCCGGAGTTGCAAGCGCAGGAAATGGACCGTAACGCGACGGAGCGAGGCTGCGGCAAAACATGTCTTGCTGCCCTATCACCAGAACCACAAGACCCACACCGCTTTAACGAGCAGGCGGCTTTCAGAAGACTCTGCGGCACTGCCAAGGCTTCTGAAAGCGGTCTGCTAGATGAAGTGAGGGTTGCTTGTGAGAGTGACAACATGGCTTCAGAACAGAATACTCCCAGCGAGGTCTGTCCTGAAGCTGAGTTATCACATGCACGAGCAATTCACAACAGGCACTTTCAGTGGTTTCTGCTTAGGCAACTGAATACAGAAACAGCTGCCTGACGGACTTGTAGCGGTCCCGACTGGTATATATGTCCTGCAATGTAGAGACATGTATTTTCTTAGGGTGAGTAGTGTGACCAATTAAAACTGCAGAGCCCAACTTCCATTGTTCTCTCAAAAAGATATCTTACTGAATAATAATAAGACATGTTTCAAATTAAAAAATGTGGACATACTATGTTCCCATAATGCTCTTTGCTTTATGCAAACCGCCAGGATTGAGTTCTATGAAGAGATATTGGTGACCTGGCTTGGGACCACGCCCCTCGGCCCGCACCCTCCACCCCCCGGCCCCGCCTCTGCAAGGATGAGAGTGTTCCCCCAGTAAATGTTTCCCATTTCCAGCACTGGTTACAGTGGTTTGCCTGGGGGCCCTAGTCTCACGCTCACATGTAGCCTTCTCCCAGGGGCACGTATGATGCATGCAGTCATGTCACCAATACTGTTGCTTGATAGCGAAAATCTTTTGCATAGTCTGTGCCGAAGACACACAAGATTCTCCAGCCCATTGATGTTCTCTGCATAGACCCGAAGGGGGTCACTTGCAAGAGGTCTCACATCCCGAAGCAGTAGCAATAGACCCCAATGGAGGTTCAAACACGGAGCCCTCCTTGACCAGGTCTTGGCCGATGAGCTACGAACTGAACTAACAACCTTTATCGAAACGAATCAAGGCACTGTGTCCTCAGCAGGTACACTCTGGGAAACAGTTAAGTGCTTCATCAGAGGAGTATGCTTAGCAAAAGAAAATGGGATCCTAAAGATAAGGAGAGAACTAACCACAAGCGAGACACGCCTAAAAACACTCGAACAATCTCTTTTGTCCGCAAACAACCCCAGTACAGTGGCAGCACTCAAAGTGGAACTTGAATCCTTTAGCGCAGCAGCAGAAAGAGAGATTAAATTCCTAGCTAGTCATCATAGGATCCGCAAATATGGCGAGGGTCAGAAACCTGGAGCACTCCCAGCAAGACTTGTCACGGCAGAGAGGAAACCTATGACAGTCGAATCAGTTCTCGACCAAACTGGCATTCCTGTATACTCCGAAGAAGACATAGTAGAAACATTTCGCAAGTTCTATCAAAACTTATACGACTCCCGCTACACCGCGGATCCCAATGAGTTAGCGCAGTACCTGAATGCAATTGAACTCTACCGGACAAGCGCCGAACTCCTGAGCCGCTAAATGCACCTATCACCAAAGAAGACATTCTAGAAGTAATTAAAGAACTACCAAACACAAAGGCTCCCGGCCCAGATGGCCTAATGGGCGAATCTACAAATTCTTCTCAGACTTCCTAGCTCCACTTCTGTTGAAAGTATATGATGAAGCCATAGCAAACAGCCAATTACCACCAACATTCTACATGGCCAACATTATTCTCCTCCACAAGCCTGGCAAACCAAAGGAGGAATGTGCTTCATACAGACCTATATTACTGATCAACCTGGATAATAAAATCTTTGCAAAAATCCTCACCAGAAGGCTGATGACGCTGATGCCCGCTATGGTATGGGCAGACCAAGCAGGTTTTGTCCCAGGCAGAAATACATCATTCGGCCTGAGCAGGATGTTCGGAGTGATGGGAGCCCTCGACCCGGAAAGTCAAGCAGTGGCAGTTTTATTAGACGCCGAAAAAGCATTTCACTTGGTTGAATGGCCCTTTCTCTTTGCCATACTGGAACGAATGGGCCTTGGTAAATGGTTCATAGAAATGATTGCCCTCTTGTACAAACGACCAACATCCAACATAATACTAGGTAACAAGCGCTCTACTGAAATATACGTACGAAGAGGAACAAGACAAGGCTGCCCACTATCGGCATTGCAGTTCGCCTTAGTTATGGAAACTTTAGCGTCGGAACTCAGACTATATCATCTACATAGAGGCTTTGCCCTGGGACCACACAAAATGGTGGTATCTCTATATGCCGACGGCGTCGCACTCTTTCTCCATGATCCTCAAGAAAACATAAATCCTGTGTTGTGAGCAGTGCTCAAATTTGACATCTTCTCAGGGCTAAAAATCAACAACTCAAAATCGATAATCTTCCCCCTCACTGAGTCAACCAAGGAATTTACAGACAACTTTGGCTTTAAATGGCAGCACTCAAAAGTCAGGTACTTGGGCATCCTAATGTCCAGATCCAGCAACGACATTATGCAAGATAACTACGAAAGTGCACTGGATACAATTCAAGGCAAGGTAAACAGGAGGAAATCCCTCCCACTCACGCTTTGGGGTAGGGTATCTCTGGCTAAAATGGTGATCCTCCCTAAGCTGCTATATCTTTTCACGAACATCCCCCTAATATTGCGACAGCGGTTTCTACACCTAATCAGGAGCATGATCCTCGACCTGGTTTGGGCAGGCAAAGTTGCTAGAGTAGCCCACAGCACTCTGACTCTCCCTGTAACGCAAGGCGGGCTCGCTCTCCCAGACATAGAACGCTACTACTGGGCAGCCCAGGCTCAATACCTCAGCTACTGGTACGCTGTACAATTCATCCGACCCCATGTACAGATCGAGAGAGCCCTGGCAACTCATCTCCTCCGTGCTATCATCTTTTGCCAACAACGAACATCCTCAACACCAATGAACACCGTATTCACGACATTCACAATCTGGAAAAGAATGGCTAAGAGAATCGGAATCAAGACTAGGTACTCCCCGTTCCTCCCAGTAAGAAGCATACCAGGAATTCCAATCACTTCAGAAAAGATATTCCAACAATGGACTAAAAAACTACAGGTGAACACCTTAGGTGACCCCTTTCCAGAAGGCACGTTTCTGTCCATGCATAAAGCTTGTGACAAGGGATGTAACAATGCCCTAGATAATTTGATCTACTACAGAATCCGACACACCTTGCAGACCGTTATTCCCACTTTCCTGCTCCAACCCCCCACTTGGCCACTGCTGCATGGTGTAATACAAGCCCAAGGAGAAGGCCAACTAGTAGCAAACATCTATAAAGCCCTACTGGCCGAAAAACCCTCACAATCCCCAAACCCCAGACGAAGAAAGGTCTCTAAATATCACAATATCAGAAGAAGACTGGAAATATATACTTAGACTCACTAAAAAAGTTGCGGCAAGCACGAGATACAAGCAGATACACTTCAATTACGTCCACCAGGTGTAGTGTACCACACCCCGGCAAAACTCCACACCCAGAGAGCAATGATATCCGCTGCATGTACCTGATGCGGCTCTCCAGAGGCAGACGTCGTACATCTCGCATGGTCATGTCCCGAAGTGGTGCCATTCTGGAGATCAGTACTGGAAAAAAAGTCAGCAATAATCGGAATACAATTGAGCCCCAACCTGGTACTGTCCCTGCCGAGCCTGACCAACCAACTACCTGAACCTGCTTGTAGACTGGCAAAACTGCTGCTGGTCCTAGCACGGGGAAGAATAGCATGCGGCTGGGGGAGGGGACCACCACCTAATCTGTAACATTGGCTACGAGACGTCACATATTGCCAAGATGTAGAGTCCAGCTGCGTTAGGACATTACCCCTGCATGCCCGTCCTCCAGACATCTGGGGCCTATATATAGCATACCTAATATCAACGGATGATGAACTGACACCACAGACTCCATCCCCAATGCACAGCCAACGTGAGTCACCGCAGACCGCTACCGTGCTCCCTGATGTCACGCAACAGCAAGACTTTTGACTTCGAACTACACGGCCGACCAGTGGGCAAGACGTGGGAGAGGTTGGGAGGAGAAGGGGGGGTTCTGGGGGACTTGGTTTATGATGACCGGTGCACGGTCTTGGTTTTTTGTTGTTTAATTGTGTGAAAAACTCAATAAAGAAACATTTTTAAAAAAGAATACAAAGCACGGCTGGAAGAGGTACTTGTGTCTGGCATGGGACGTGCAATATGCGCTTTTGTAGCGGGAAAGAGTAAACTGCTTGGAATGTAGCTTCAAATAATTAAACTCATCTTAAAGGGGGGACCTCCATGTGTGAACCCTGCTCAGATCTCACTTTTTATATGGGTTCACCGACTCCTGTTCTTATTTTCACACTTGTGACAATCCGAATACCTTGCACATACTTCACCCGGATCACGTTGATCACCCTCCCGCAAACCACCATCTCTTCCCTCCAACATGTTTGCTCATGTCCATTGACTTCAATGGGGCAACACTAGAAAAGCATCTGACAACACTCCACTAGCCTACATCACCTCCCCTCCCGACATCACCCCATCCAACATCGCACTCCCTCACCCCCGTCCCGACATCACTACCAATGCGATATTGCACCCTCCCACTCGACATCACCCCCCTCCCGACATCACCGCCATCTGACATTTCACCCCCACCCGACATCACCCCCCACCCGACATCACCCCACTACTCAACATCGCACCTCCCACCCGACATCACCCATCCCACCCGACAGCATCCAAACAACCAACATCACCCCCCTCCCAACATCATCCCCCCACCCGACATCAAACCCTCCACACCCGACATCACCTCCCTCCCAAAATCACCCCCCCAACCGATGTCACACCACCACACCCCACATCTCACCCCACACCCGACATCACCCCTCCTCCCGGCATCACCCACCCAACCGACTTCACCACCCACCTGACAGCACCACCACAACCGACTTCACCCACCAACCGACTTCACCCCTCCGTCCCGCCCACCAGACAGCACTCCCATACCCAACATCACCCCTCTGAGGGATAGCACAGGGTAAGAGGTGTGCCCTGTACTGTGGCTAGTGTATGGGTCCCAAACAATGGGAAAGTTGGGTTGCAAGTTGCAGCACCTCGCTCATGCACACAACATTGACAGAACTGTCCTCTTCACCCTGGCAGGTCCTGCGCCAGTTGGTTGGAAGCACAGCTGATGTGATTCCGGATTGTCCTGAAGTGTGCTGCCCCCCGGGTGGCAAAGAAACGATGGAGAAGGATCTTGCAAACATATGGTGCGTAGTCTTTACTATAAACCACTCGATGCTGTCTCTATAAGTAATAGGCTAATACGGCCCTCTTTGCTACTATGCTCTGGTGAATAACCTCTCTTAACTACCTGTTTCAGTGCCTCCATACGAAACCTCTCTCAATTGTCTGTAATTGTGCTCCCAGAATGCAATTCTCTCAATTCTCTGTTACACCACTCGTCTAACAAACCTCTCACTCATTTTCTGTTACTTTCCTCTCTTAATAAACCCCTTTCTTTTATCTTTTACCGGGCTCCCCCAATAATCCCTTCTCAAACCTGTCTTTCTGTGCTTTAGTACTACATTTCCTCTCAACTTTCTGTTAAGTGAATCCGCTGTTACTTGCTATCTTGCCTACATAATAAACCTCTCTCTGTTACCTGCTATCTTGCCCATATAATAAACCTCTCTCTGTTGCTTGCTATTTTGTCAACATAATAAACCTCTCTGTTACCTGCTATCTTGCCCACATAATAAACATATCTCTGTTACCTGCTATCTTGCCCACATAATAAACCTCACCCTGTTACCGCCTATCTTTCCCACATAATAAACCTCTCTGTTACCTGCTATCTTGCCCACCTAATAAACCTGATTGCTAAAACTGAATTCAGATGACCCTCTGCCTATGCACCCTGCTAGTGACCTATGCTTTTGTGCCCTGATTGCTAAAATCGAATTCAGGTGACCCTTTGCCTATGCACCCTGCTAGTGACCTATGCTTTTGTGCCCTGATTGCTAAAATCAAATTCAGGTCACCCTTTGCCTATGCACCCTGCTAGTGACCTATGCTTTTGTGTCCTGATTGCTAAAATCGAATTCAGGTGACCTATTGCCTATGCACCCTGCTAGTGACCTATGCTTTTGTGTCCTGATTGCTAAAATTGAATTCAGGTGATCCATTGCCTATGCACCCTGCTAGTGACCTATGCTTTTGTGTCCTGATTGCTAAAATCGAATTTAGGTGACCCATTGCCTATGCACCCTGCTAGTGACCTATGTTTTTGTGTCCTGATTGCTAAAATCGAATTTAAGTGACCCATTAGACTAGACCTTACGCTACCGGACAACAACTGCACTGTACTAGTCCTATCTTGCCCAATATCACAATGTATCTCCATGCGCTTTATACAGTGTTACTGAGATCAATACTGCACATCTTGAACAGCCAATACCTAACCATGCTACCCAATTTACCAGCACTTGAGCCCACATATAACCCTGACACATTAACTGAAATGACCTCCACACCTTGCCCTGTTCTCATGAGGAACCTTAGATTACGTGCCAGGCTCCCAAGGCTCTATGACCCTCTATCTAAACCAGCCCACAATAAGGTGACTAGGAATCCATCCCTACACCCTCTTCAATTGAACAGTAGACTCCACTGTGAGCCCATCCGTGACCAGAAAAGTACGCACAAATCTGTGCCACCACCCCTAAACCCAGTAGATCTCGGGACGAAGGGTGCACTAATAAATGCCCGCTCCATGGTAGCCCATGCATCAGACATTGCCGACCTGCTACACAACGAAGACCTGGACTTCTTAGCGGTCACCGAATCTTGGCTTCACCCCACGGCAGGCCCTGCAATTATGCTAGCGGTACCAGATGACTACACGCTATTAAGACTTAATCGTACCACCTCTAGAGGCGGAGGTCTTGCCATCATAGCCAAAACTAAATTCTCTATTACAATTGAATCACCCACCAATGTTAGCTCCTGTGAATCTCTAACCGCCTCGTTAACACTATCTAATACTCAATCCATCTCCATTCACCTTATCTACCGACCACCGGGCCCTCTAGGGTCATTTGAAGAAGACCTCACAGACATCTTATCAAACAATCTTAAAAACTCCTCACAACGCGTCTTACTAGGAGACCTTAACCTAGGATTTAGCGACCCCGCAGACGCCAATGCCAGTACAATCAATAACACCATAGGGGAATTGGGCTTCACCCAGAAGATCACTGAGCCCACCCATATCAAAGGGAGAACTCTGGACTGGCTAGCTGTGCACAACTGCCCAGTCCTAGTCTCTGCCATACTCCCGCAGCCCTGGACAGACCATTACTTGATCTCGTTCACCCTAGAGGCAACCCCAGCACAAGCTAACAGCACAGCTCCAGCTGTCCAATCCCGAAATAAAAAAAACATCACCCCCGAAAACTTGATCCTGCTAATCACACCAACCTTGAATGCCATCCCGGATCATACAGATCCATTCACGATGGTGGACATCTATAATAAAATCATGCTCTCATCCCTTGATGCCATAGCCCCTTTGAAGCTAAAAAAGAGCAAGCCCCGGAAACACATCAACTCCTGGTTTTCGCCTCATCTCAAAGCCCTCAGACAGGAAAAGCGACGCTGTGAAAAAATCTGGCGAGCTTACCCCTCAGAAAATAACAAAAAAAACTTGAGCAGTCTAGCTTCCCAATATAAAAAAAGAAATTATATTGGCCAAACAAACGTCTTATAGTACGCGAATCTCACAAGCTAAATCTAACACTAGAGAGCTTTTCACAATACTTAAAGAGGTTGAATCCCCGATCCAAGTGTCCGACTCGTGTATCAAAGATAAAAACTGGTGCACGGGCATACAAAATGCCCTAGCGAACAAAATCTCCTCCCTTAAGACTAAGATAAGCATTAAAAAAGAATCTCCTCCTCTTCTCTACTAAGCCGAGTACCGCCTCCCATAAAAAGGTTCACCTGACTCAATCATCCCCCCCAGCGCACAACCCCCCCTTTAATTTCCATAAAGTATCCACCAAAGAGGTAGAAAATACTATTCTCAACCTCAAATCTTCAAATTGCCACGGAGACCTATGCCCCGCTCAACTGATTAAGGATGCAGCCCGTGATCTCGCACCATTTAATATAAATGTGTCTTTCACATCAGGCACCGTACCTAATAATTTAAAACAGTCCTGGGTCCTCCCTCTGCTTAAAAAAAAGAATTTAGACCCATCCACTCCAACTAACTACCGCCCCATTACCGCAGTACCGTTCCTTCTTAAAATCATCGACAAAATAGCATACCAACAGATCCAACATTACCTGGAGCACTTCCATCCCCTAGGCGTCCAACAACCAGGCTTCAGGCCACAGCATGGAACCGAAACTGCACTTATAGATCTCAAGGCACAGATAGACAAGCTGAGAGACCAGGGTAAGACAGCACTATTGCTACTCCTTGATCTCTCTGCGGCCTTCGATTTGGTCGACCATGAGATCTTGTGCAACCACCTACAAAAAGCAGCCCACTTCTCTCAAGAAGCAACCAATTGGACCCAATCCTTCCTTAATAACCGCACAATGAGAGTCTTCTCATTGTCAGCAGCAGCTGACCCTACATCTATCACTTGTAGCGTGCCTCAAGGATCTTGTGTCTCCCCTACACTTTATAACATCTTCACAAAGCCCCTTTTCGATGATCTAGACCATGGGTGCACAACATACGGCCCGCGGGCCAGTTGCGGCCCGCCATGCCCTTTTGACCGGTCCGCGAGGCACAAAGACTTTCCTAATGGAGGGCGGCCCGCGGCCGCCCTCCATTAGGAAAGTCTTTGTTGTCTTCCGGGCCGGTGAAAACACTGGCCCTCATTGGCTCAGCACACACACGCATCACGTCGCTCCTACGAGCCACGTAATGCGTGTGTGCTGCACCAATGGAGGGCCAGCACTACGGCTGGCGTGGTCCATAAGGCTTGATGGCGGAAGGCATTTCAGCCTTGGACCACGCCAGCCGTAGTAAGATTCCAGCATTCCAGCTTACCTGCCTGCCTTCCAGCATGTCTCCGGTAAGTGGTCTGTTTGTGTTTGTGTGTCGGGTTTGTTTTGCTTTATGTTTGTGTGTGTATGTTGTGGGGGGTGTGTGTCGGATGTGTATGAATGTTTGTGTTTGAATGTATTTTGTGTGTATGTTGAGATGCGGGGGTGGGGGGGTGTGTTGGATGTGCATGAATGTTTGTGTTTCAATGTATTTTGTGTGTATGTTGAGATGCGGGGATGGGGGGGTGTCGGATGTGTATGAATGTTTGTGTTTGAATGTATTTTGTGTGTAAGTTGAGATGCGGGGGTGGGGGGGTGTGTCGGATGTGTATGAATGTTTGTGTTTGAATGTATTTTTTGTGTATGTTGAGATGCGGGGGTGGGGGTGTGTGTCGGATGTGCATGAATGTTTGTGTTTGAATGTATTTTGTGTGTATGTTGAGATGCGGGGATGGGGGGGTGTCGGATGTGTATGAATGTTTGTGTTTGAATGTATTTTGTGTGTATGTTGAGATGCGGGGGTGGGGGGGTGTGTCGGATGTGTATGAATGTTTGTGTTTGAATGTATTTTGTGTGTATGTTGAGATGCGGGGGTGGGGGGGTGTGTCGGATGTGTATGAATGTTTGTGTTTGAATGTATTTTGTGTGTATGTTGAGATGCGGGGGTGGGGGGGTGTGTCGGATGTGTATGCATGTTTGTGTTTGAATGTATTTTGTGTGTATGTTGAGATGCGGGGGTGGGGGGGTGTGTCGGATGTGTATGAATGTTTGTGTTTGAATGTATTTTGTGTGTATGTTGAGATGCGGGGGTGGGGGGTGTGTCGGATGTGCATGAATGTTTGTGTTTGAATGTATTTTGTGTGTATGTTGAGATGCGGGGATGGGGGGGTGTCGGATGTGTATGAATGTTTGTGTTTGAATGTATTTTGTGTGTATGTTGAGATGCGGGGGTGGGGGGGGTGTCGGATGTGTATGAATGTTTGTGTTTGAATGTATTTTGTGTGTATGTTGAGATGCGGGGGTGGGGGGGTGTGTCGGATGTGTATGCATGTTTGTGTTTGAATGTATTTTGTGTGTATGTTGAGATGCGGGGATGGGGGGGTGTCGGATGTGTATGAATGTTTGTGTTTGAATGTATTTTGTGTGTATGTTGAGATGCGGGGGTGGGGGGGTGTGTCGGATGTGTATGCATGTTTGTGTTTGAATGTATTTTGTGTGTATGTTGAGATGCGGGGGTGGGAGGGTGTGTCGGATGTGTATGAATGTTTGTGTTTGAATGTATTTTGTGTGTATGTTGAGATGCGGGGTGGGGGGTGTCGGATGTGTGTCGGATGTGTATGAATATGAATGTTTTGATTTGAATGTTTTTTGTGTGCTGAGTTGGGGGGTGGGGGTTCGGGTCTGTATGGGTGCTTGTTTGAGAGTTTGCTGATTTGGGGGGGTGGGGTGTTCGGGTCTGTATGGGTGCATATTTGTGTGTGTGCTGAGTTGGGGGGTGGGGGGCTCGGGTCTGTATGGGTGCATGCTTGAGTGTGTGTGTGCTGAGTTGGGGGTGGGGGTTTGGAGTTGGGGGGTGGGGGGTTCGGGTCTGTATGGGTGCATGTTTTTGTGTGTGCTCATTTGGGGGGTGGGGGTTCGGGTCTGTATGGGTGCATGTTTGTGTGTGTGCTGATTTGGGGGGTGGGGGGTTCGGGTCTGTATGGGTGCCTGTTTGTGTGTGTGCTGAGTTGGGGGGGTGGGGGTTCGGGTCTGTATTGGTGCATGTTTGTGTGTGTGTGTGCTGAGGTGGGGGGTTTGGGTCTGTATGGGTGCATGTTTGTGTGTGTGTGCTGAGGTGGGGGGTTCGGGTCTGTATGGGTGCATGTTTGTGTGTGTGCTGAGTTGGGGGGTGGGGGGTTCGGGTCTGTATGGGTGCATGTTTGTGTGTGTGTGCTGAGTTGGGGGGTGGGGGTTCGGGTCTGTATTGGTGCATGTTTGTGTGTGTGCTGAGTTGGGGGGTTTGGTTGGGGGTGAGGGGGCCATTGGGCATAGTGTTTGGTTGGGGGTGAGGAGGCCATGGGGCATAGTGTTTGGTTGGGGGTGAGGGGGCCATGGGGCATAGTGTTTGGTTGGGGGTGAGGGGGCCATGGGGCATAGTGTTTGGTTGGGGGTGAGGGCCATGGGGCATAGTGTTTGGTTGGGGGTGAGGGGGCCATGGGGCATAGTGTTTGGTTGGGGGTGAGGGGGCCATGGGGCATAGTGTTTGGTTGGGGGTGAGGAGGCCATGGGGCATAGTGTTTGGTTGGGGGTGAGGGGGCCATGGGGCATAGTGTTTGGTTGGGGGTGAGGGGGCCATGGGGCATAGTGTTTGGTTGGGGGTGAGGGCCATGGGGCATAGTGTTTGGTTGGGGGTGAGGGGGCCATGGGGCATAGTGTTTGGTTGGGGGTGAGGGCCATGGGGCATAGTGTTTGGTTGGGGGTGAGGGACATGGGGCATAGTGTTTGGTTGGGGGTGAGGGACATGGGGCATAGTGTTTGGTTGGGGGTGAGGGGGCCATGGGTCATAGTGTTTGGTTGGGGGTGAGGGACATGGGGCATAGTGTTTGGTTGGGGGTGAGGGACATGGGGCATAGTGTTTGGTTGGGGGTGAGGGACATGGGGCATAGTGTTTGGTTGGGGGCGAGGGGGCCATGGGGCATAGTGTTTGGTTGGGGTGAGGGGGCCATGGGGCATAGTGTTTGGTTGGGGGTCAGGGGGCCATGGGGCATAGTGTTTGGTTGGGGGTGAGGGTGCCATGGGGCATAGTGTTTGGTTGGGGGTGAGGGGGCCATGGGACATAGTGTTTGGTTGGGGGTGAGGGACATGGGGCATAGTGTTTGGTTGGGGGTGGGAGCCATGGGGGATAGTGTTTGGTTGGGGGTGAGGGGGCCATGGGACATAGTGTTTGGTTGGGGGTGAGGGACATGGGGCATAGTGTTTGGTTGGGGTGAGGGGGACATGGGGCATAGTGTATCTAGGGTCAATAAAATATATATAAGTTAATTAAACAGGCAAGATACAATAACTAAATAGAAATAAATTATAACAATGGAAAATGTGTAGTACAAAATGTAAGTTTGCAAATAAAAATCGTTATCCCTCAAAAACATTCTTTTTCCATGTGTTTAGTACAAATTGGGGGTTTAAAAAGCCTCCTGCCACGCCCTGCCTACCGCCCGCCCACATTTACTTTTCGGCCCACTATAGCCCTCATGTAAGGTACTTTTGGCCCTCTGTCAAAATCAGTTGTGCACCCCTGATCTAGACGATCTGGGTATCACCTACACTAATTACGCCGATGATACCAAGATCCTCATCCCGTTGTCGGGGGATTACGACAAGGATTTGGCCTTCGTTAATAAAGTGTACCTCATCATCCAGGCATGGATGGCCTCACACGGTCTATGCCTGAATGATGACAAGACGGAACTCCTTATTCTACACACTACCTCAACAAGCTGGGCCACAAATACTCATCGTTCATAATTGACGATAACAAGATCAAGGTAGCTAAGGAGGTTAAAACCCTCGGCTTCTATCTAGATTCCACCCTTACCTTCAACAAACAAGTGAATGCAATGGCCTCCGCCACCTCCTACACTTGCAAACTCATTAGGGCAGCCAAACCCTTTCTCTCCCCCACCAACTGTACCACCTTGGCCAGGGCGCTGATCCTGTCCAAGTTGGACTATTGCAACGCTCTATATGTAGGTTGTAACAAATATATCTCAAAATCCAAATCCTCCAAAATAATGCCCTTAGAGCGGCCCTCAGTATCCCGAAGAAAGCCCATATCTCAGATTCCAGAAGATCTGTCAACTGGCTATCCACCAAGGACAAGATATTCCTTAAATCGGTATCTCTGATTCATAAATGGCTCCACCAAGCAGCCCCTCAATACCTCATCGCCAGATTTACTAGACCTACCCTCTCCCGCCCCGCGAGAACGGCCAATTCCAACCTTCTTCTGGTGCCCAGGTTCAAACGTACAATGTCTGGAGGCAACAGGTTTCCAGTAAAAGCAGCGGAATTCTAGAACTCCCTTCCTCCTACCAGGGAGGACCTACCCTACCACCAGTTCAGAGCCAGGACTATCCACTGGCTCAAATCTCTCGACTCATAACGACCTTCCGATGCCCAGATGCGCCACTACCATGTGGCTCCTTACCTCATTGAATGTAAATATGTATATAGTATTGCCTATAGTGTATATGTTCTACCCTTCCTATTTGGCGTGATACGTCCGGCACTGTAACCGCAGCTGGACCTCACCCTACTGTATGTAACTAAGTTTTGCAACCCTCTTGCTGCCTTTGCGCCTGGCTACCCCTGGGTTAGGTGCGCATTATAAATAAATAAATACAATACAATACAATACAAACCTCTCTCTGTTACCTGCTATCTTGCCCACACAATAACCCCTCTCTGTTACCTGCTATCTTGCACACACGATAAACCTCTCTCTGTTACCTGCTATATTGCACACGTAATAAACCTCTCTCTATTACCTACTATCTTGGCCACATAATAAACCTCTCTCTGTTACCTGCTATCTTGCACACATAATAAACCCCTCTCTGTTACCTGCTATCTTGCACACATAATAAACCTCTCTGTTACCTGCTATCTTGCCCACATAATAAACCCCTCTCTGTTACCTTCTATCTTGCACACATAATAAACCCCTCTCTGTTACCTGCTATCTTACACACACAATAAACCTCTCTCTGTTACCTGCTATCTTGCACACGTAATAACCCTCTCTCTTTTACCTGCTATCCTGGCCACATAATAAACCCCCCCCGCTGTTACCTGCTATCTTGCACACATAATAAACCTCTCTCTGTTACCTGCTATCTTGTAACGTGCTATCTTACACACATAATAAACCCCTCTCTGTTACCTGCTGTCTTGCGCACAAAATACACCTCTCTCTGTTACCTGCTATCTTGCACACATAATAAACCTCTCTGTTACCTATTATCTTGCGGACATAATAAACCCCCTCTCTGCTTTCTGTTTCCATTCTACTATAATAAACTTCTTTGAGTAATTATTTTCATGATGTACTCCCATAATAAACCACTCTCTCCATTCCTCGGGAACCTCATCACAAACCCAGTACTTTATTTTCCTAATTCATTTCTCTCGGGTTCTCTTTTACAGCGCTTTCACTGTAATCGTCTCTCAGTATTTGGTTATTATGCTCCTGTAATAAACCTCTCTGATCTTGGTTACCTTGCTCTCTGGTCTTTGCTCCAATAATTAAAACATTTCATCCATCATTATACATCCATAATCTTACTTTCCTCTCTTACTTTACTGTCACACATTACAGCCATGAGTTGACAAAGAACTGTTTATGGTTCAATGTTTAAAGTGTGCACTTCGTCAGTTTAATACATTTGAGCAAGAATCTGTATTTGTATTTTATTTGTAATTTACTCTTAAAACCAAAGCACTGAACAAAAAAAACACTTTCAGTACAATCAAAGTAGAATAACAGATTATACAAAATTTCACCTTAAGGCTGGAGAAGTTAGTTCTTAAGAGAAGAGCGAAACAAAGAATAAGAGGTAATAGAACAAAGAGAGTGGAAGAGAGTTCCAGTGATAAGGGGCATGCAATGAAAAGGAGCGGAACCTTGACCGGGCCCAAGGAGGTCGAGGAATTGCTAAAAGAAATTGACCTTGAGAATGTAGTGCATGAGAGGTTACACAAAAGGACACAAGACATGAAAGATGCAAAGGTGCAAGTCCATAGAGGGCTTTAAATACAATACAAATAAAATAAAATTTAAGGCGTGAGTGAAAAGATAGCCCTGCAAGAGCAGATAGTGACAGAGAAATAGAACCACAAGGAGAAAGTAAATATAGCAGATGAACAGAAGCATTAAAAACAGATTTTAGTGGAGCCAGACAAGAAACAGGAAAACCAAAGAGTAAAGTAGAGCAGTAGAATATACGTGAGAAAATTAAAGAAATCAGAGGTTTAGTGCCGTTAAGTGTAAAGGAAAGGACGAGCTTTCCGGATATTGAAGAGGTGATATCGACAGGTACGAGACGTAATCAAGATATGATTAGAGAAGTTTAACTCAGTATCAAGATAGAGGCCAAGATTCCGAGCAGAATCAGCAACAGGACTGTTTTGGATGTCATTGGAATACATCATAATAAAAAATCGAAAGGGATAATTGGGTTTTTTGATGCGGAGAAAGCGTTTGATCAAGTTAATTGGAGGTTTTTGGAATGCACTTTATTAAAAATGGGATTTTGACCAACATTTATGAAAATGATTAAGTCTTTTCATTATGAGGTTAAAGCAAGGGTGACTATAAATGGTTTAATATCGGAGTCTTTTTCTTTGTCCAAGGGCACGAGGCAAGGGTGCCCTTTATCGCCTTTTTTGTTTGATTTGGCACTTGAACCTTTGGCGGCTTATATTAGGCAATGTGGAGAAATTAAAGGTTTATGTGTTGGAGGTGTGGAAGTTAAGGTATTGTCTTATGCAGATGATATGTTAGTCCTACTGTCTAATCCTGAACAATGTGGATTGGTTCTGAAACGGATGTTTGAAGAAGTGGGTAAGATTTCAGGTCATAAGATAAACTGGGATAAGACTGAGATATTCCTGCTGTCTAATGAGTGTAGTAAGGATATTTTGAAGGTATGGAAATGCAAATGGACCCCTGAGTATGTTAAATATCTTGGTGTGTATATCATTGGTGATTTGAGGAAAATTATGCAATATAATATTGATAAACTAGTGGATAAAATTATATATCCAATAAGACGATGTGAAAGACTTCATTTATCATTATGGGCAAAGATAAATGCGATAAAGATGATTTTATTACCAAAAGTGTTATATATAATTCAGTCGATTCCGTTATTGATTTCCAAAAAACAGATTATGCAAATTGAAAATATTTTTCAATGTTTCTTGTGGGGGTTGAGTAAGAAGCCGCGGATCCCTAGATTTATGCTGATGCAAAGTGTGGATGAAGGAGGTGTTGGATATCCAGACTTATATAAGTACTGTAAGGCGTTGCTGCTCAAGAAGAGTACTTATTATTATACGAATGATGACTTTGCAGGTGCTATATGGCTACTCATGGAGAGAGGGTTTTGCAATCCGTATCATTTAAATAGCCTTTATACTATGGGTAATATGTCGATTAATAGATTAAAGTTGAAGTCTATCGTGGCAACCAGGCAAACCTTGCAGGAGTGGTTTGGAGAAAATAGCCAGTCATATGGTTTTAGCGAAGATGCTTCTCTTTGGCACAATGAGGTCTTACAATTGAACAATAGATGTTTGATTTGGCAAAATTGGGTTTAGAAGGGGGTTTTGACAATAGGTGATATATTGGATGGTGATCATCTTTTGACATTTGGGGACATACAGAGGAAATATGGGTTGCATGAAAGAGAAAGATGAAAATATGAAGAGCTGAGCTCCCTGATTCATCTTAGGAAAAGCATGATTGGTAATTCATTGGGAATCAAACCCGCACTCTGTCAATTGCTTACAGGACAGGAATATTCTGTGCGCACATATATGACCTTTATGCAATTGGAAGATAAACATGTTGCGGCGTGGGATAAATTGAGAATGGTGTGGTCAGATGATCTAAATGCGTATTTTAAGGACAGGGAATGGAAGCATATTCTTAGGGTAAGTGCCAATATGGGTACGGATTTGAACTTGCGTCTGATTAGACAGAAGGTAGTGGGTAAGGTGTACTGGACACCAGTTAAAATGCATAAACTGGGGTTACAAACTGATAATCTATGTTGGGGATGTGGCAATGATGTTGATACCCTTATGCACCTTCTATGGGATTGCACTAGAGTTCGGACTTTCTGGACTGATGTGATTGAGAGGATTGATTTAATTTTGGATGAAGTTTTACAGAGATTGGGTGGGAACATTATCTTATTTCTACATCGAGGAAGGTGTAGGCGTTCTTTGAAATATAGTGGTTGGATAAATAAGGCTTTATTGGTGGCCATGAGACTGATCCTTCGAGTTTGTAAAACTAGGAAGAAGCCTACAGTTGAAGATTGGTTAGTTGATTTGCGCACCTTATCGAATTTTGAAAAGCTCTCGTTTAGATTGAAAGATAAGGAAGAAGTGTACAATCTATTTTGGGTTCCATTCAATACCCTGTATGATTGACTACATAGGCTGTGGATTCGTATGAGAAGTGGATGGAAATGATGAAGTGGGAAAGGGAAGAGAAAAAGAAATGAGATAGGGAAGGGGAACAGAGGAAGGACATATTTCTTTTTTTAGTATTTTTTTTTCTCTCACTATTATACTTTTTGGGGGATTTGGTTTGGTGTCTGTGTGTTGTTGGTGTTTGTGTGTGTGTTCTATGTTAAATGTATTTATTGACTGTTGTATTTTGCTCTTTTATTGTTTATGATAATGAAAATGTTCTTAGTATGTCGGAGGGACCATTTGATTATGCTGTTTGTTTATTAATATGTTATTTAATTGAATGATTTTGGTTTGTGTTCTCTGGTTAACTATTCCTTTCTGTATTTGATTATTCTGTGATTTAATTTGATGACATACTAATAAAGAGACTTTAAAAAAAAAGAATCAGCAACATGAAAAGAAGAAGGAGGGAAAAAAACAGAGGAAGGGGGGATGGAGGAGGGGGAGTGTTAGCCAGAAAAAGGAGGACTTCAATGTTGGTAGTATTCAGGACCAGAAAGTGATCAGGCATCCAGGTTTTGAAGGCTGAAAGACAAGAAGCAAGATTGTCGTGAATAGAGACGTAAAGGGAAGAAAAAAGACAGAAAGAGTTAGGTATCATCTGCATAGAAATGATGAGAGATACTGAAGGATGAGCTAATATCCTCCAAGGCAGAAGTATAGCGAGAGAAGAGGAAAGGTCCCAGAATGAAACCCTGAGGGACTCCGTGAAGAAGCAGTAAGGCATTAGAAGAGGTTCTAGCCCCTGTTACTGAGTAAGTGTGATTAGATAGGTAGAAACAAAAACAAGATAAGACAGTGCCAGAAAAGCCAAAAGAGGAAAGAGAAGCTAAGAGTAGAGTGTGATCTCCCATGCCGAAGGCAGCCTACAAGTCCAGTAGATTAAGAAGAGAAGATTGTTTAGAATAGCGAGCAGAGAGAAGAGATTCACAGACCGAGAGCAGAGCAGTTTCTGTGGAGTGAAGAGGGCAAAAACCTGACTGGAAACGAGGAAGGATAGCATTTTCAATGACAAAAATAGAAACCTGAGAATAAACAAGATGTACGACCATTTTAGAAAGGAAAGGGAGAAGTGAGATTGGATGAAAATGCACCAGTAGAGAAAAGTCTAGCAAGGGTTTTTTTTCAGAATAGGAAGACTTGTGCCATGCTTAAAGAAAGAGGGGGAAGTAGATGTGAGAAGAGAAATATTAAAAAGAGCAGTGAGATAGGAGATCAGCGAGGGATAGAGTTTAGGTATAAGTGACGAATGGCAAAGCTATCAGAATTAGAAATGGATAAGAATGACAAAATAGTTGAAGTATAGGAAGAAAGTGAAAGCGGAGGAAAACGAAGAGGAGAAGATGGAACAATGGCAGCTGGAAGAGCGACCATTTTTAAAGAAAGGTAGGAAGCAAAGTCTGAAGCAGTTAGGGTAGGATTAAGAGAGCAGTCAGGCGAGGGAGGAGCGAGAAGACGAGACAGTGTCTGACACAAACGCAGAGGATGGGCCGATTGAATACATAGAAGATCAGAGGAAGGCGAGCGTTTAGCTGCCAGAAGAGCCTTGTCGTATCATGCATGATAGGAAGAAAAGGATGAATGATCGGAGTCAAATGTCAAAGTTTTATGCCAGCGTCTTTCAAGACGGCGGAGAGCTCGACGCATAGAACAAAGATGGAAAGTGAGCCATGGTTGAGGAGGCTCCCGCGAGGGAGGAAATGAGGTAGTTGGATAAAGAGAATCAACAGAAAGAGCGCGCGCTGGACGCACCATCAACAGCTACAGCAGCAGAGAGTGAGAAGGAAGACTGTGTTATTGCTTATTTGAAAGCACAAAATGAAAACGTTTTTTCAATGCATTTTGTTAAATTGGTTAAGCTAATTTTCTGCAAAACATTAAAAGCTGTATATCAGCTTTTTTAAAGTCCAAACATATTTCATATTGATTATACAGATCAGCAAATGAAAGATCTCTTAAATTAGATTAAGTTAGTGGCAATGCATTATAGGTGATGACATCGTGCAGCCATATATTATAAGTGATAAAATACCCCCTACTGTATGTTAAAAGAAAAGCAACTGCAAGTCACCTCCGAGTTCCGTGACCTTGGAAAGAACCTTGACCTTCAGCCTCCTTCCTCTATTTGGCCATGTAACTCGCCAGTGGTGTGCAATAGCCTTATAACGTACGATAGGGGGGCGCATTGTTCCACTTATCACAGTTCTGTGCTATCTTACATAATAAGCCTGTCTCGGGCAGGTCTCGGTTACTCTGCTGTTATAACAACCCTCTCAATCCTCTGCTACTGTGATATTATTACAAACCTTTCACAGTTCTGTTAATGTTGTCCACGAATAAACTTCTCTCAATCTTCTCTGTTATTATGCAACCCTAATAAACCTCTCTCAATAGTCTGCGTCAATGCAACTCTACTAGAAATCTCGCTCATTTCTCTGCTAATTTACTCCCTTAATAAACCCCTTATGGTTGTAGTTTGCTGTGCTCCCTAATAAACCCCTTTCCATTGGTTCTATGGGAAAATGTCCTTTGGGATAAAGTTGCCAGATAGGCAACTCTTTTCCCTGCAACCCTCAAAGCCTTCCGGCACATATTCTAGGACATGTAACATTGTCTATTCTAACCCCAGTCCTAGAATATTTGAGGAAAGTGCTTGATTTTCGTGGGAGTGCAAATTTTGGGAAGTGTCTTTCTCACTGGATACATTTCCAGTTTCTGCTGCCTTGCACCCATACTGAACCTCTCTGTGTTCTGTTGCCACCACTCGTAATACACATTTCTCAGTTCTTCTTTCCCGCTCCCATAATGAGCCTCCCAATTCATTGTACTCCCATAATAACCACTTCTAGATTCCTTAGTTTTCATATTCCCACCAAACACCGTTTCCAGATTTATTATAGTGCATTCCGAAAAAAAACGTCTTGATTCTCTTTCAGAGTGCTCTGATAATGAACACAAGAAACCTCGTTCTGTTCTCTGTTACCATGATGTGAAAGAAACGCTTGCAGGATATTGCGTTCCTATTGTGGAACTCTCCCAGAGTGTTACTGTACTCCCACAATGTACTTCTGTTACCTGTTCTGGGCCCTAATGAAGATACGCGATGGCAGAGGAAACACAAGTCTTCAAGCCATTTTGAAATCCTCTTTTCTTTTATGTCAAGTTTCCTACAATCAGACCTGGAGCCAAGGGTGGAGTGGCTTATAGGGAACTCTTGAGATGTCCCGGTAGGCCGCTGCACCCTGGGCCCAAGGGTGCACTGGCCTATAGGGAACTCTGGAGATTTCCCAGTAGGCCTCTGCACCCTGGGCCTCTTCTGTGTGGTAACCTATTTTATTTCCAAATGTGCTCATAGGAAAAGGGTTGGGCTTGCTGAAAATGTGTAATATGGGGCCACTTTGAAAATGATTTCCAGGGCCTCTTCTGGTCCCTAGTTCACCCCTGCCTGGAACGCATGGCCGAAGGGACAAGCAGGCAGTAGTTGTGCACAGAGTAGGAGTCTGTTTTTCTCTAGGAATCGGACTAGAGAGGCCTAGGGTTGAATACGATGATTTGATGTTGGCGTTGGAATATGGAGTTGTCCTTAATTGATTGCCTCAGGCCAAAATGGCTAACAAAATGGCTACCCCAGTCCGAGACGGAGGGGAAGGTCCAACAAGCTTATTTCCGAGAGTTCCTCTTCAGCCATGAAAGCCCCTTATTGAGGTCGGAAAGCTACGCACTGCGCAGAATGACAGGGAATTCTTGGCGTGACTCTCGGTGGGGCACAGAAGGAATGTGGGCCCTTGCACATATCCAGTGTTATAAAATCCCCCGACGGAAAGCCTTTGCTCTGTTGCTGCAAAGCACCCGAGAGGAGATTTCCTAGTGGAGCTCATTTTTTAAACATCTGCCAGCCTAAGAGATTACTGCCACATCACCCCCATCCTGCAGAGGAGCAGGAGCCCTCCACCATCCGGAGCAGTGTCGCCCTGGAACCCCACAGCGATGAGGTAAGCCAGCTGGCTTCCCCAACCCACGCTGACTCCATCTGGATAACGACCATCACATCCCAAATGCAAGCCTGCATTGCCCCTCTGCGATCGCTATGTTCCGTAGCATTTATCAGCATCTGAATCTCTTTGAACCGTAGCATTTATCAGCATCTGAATCTCTTTGAGCTGCCTGCAATCGAAGCTCTGTGTGCATTTCGCCCATTGAACTCCACGAGGATCCGACCTATCCAAGATGGCCGCCCCGATGCCATCCGAAATTCAGAAGGCAGAAGACTTCCTGAATTTGTAAAGCGAGCACCGGATTGGGTGCGCATCGCTTTATTTCGGCCTATCCTCGACCGGCAGGTGTAAGCCGGCCCACCTTTCTTTAAGGCCCGCATTTTGCAAGGCTCTCACCTGCCCTGAGCCTGCCACATCACCCCCATCCTGCAGAGGAGCAGGAGCCCTCCACTATCCGGAGCAGCGTCGCCCTGGAAGCCCACAGCGATGAGGTAAGCCAGCTGGCTTCCCCAACCCACGCTGACTCCATCTGGATGACGACCATCACATCCCAAATGCAAGCCTGCATTGCCCCTCCGCGATCGCTACGTTCCGTAGCATTTATCAGCATCTGAATCTCTTTGAGCTGCCTGCAATCGAAGCCCTGTGTGCATTTCGCCCATTGCTCTCCACGAGGCTCCAACCTATCCAAGATGGCCGCCCTGATGCCATCCAAAATTCAGAAGGCAGAATACTTCCTGAATTTGTAAAGCGAGCACCGGATTGGGTGCGCATCACTTTATTTCGGCCTATCCTCGACCGGCAGGCGTAAGCCGGCCCACCTTTCGGTAAGGCCCGCATTTTGCAAGGCTCTCACCTGCCCTGAGCCTGCCCAGAGACAGTCCAGAGCCCAAGCCAGAACCCCTGCACGCAGCGAACAATCACGCCAGTGAAAAGCATCTCGTGGTAAGCACTACACCCTAAGCATGCCTCGCTAATTGGGATAATCACCTACCAGGGATAATGCCCCTGAAGCAAACACATTAAATTGCATAAGGCAACGCCCATGTAGCGCAAAGCGTATCGTGTATCTCAGCTGTTAATCAGCTGACCACACTCAATGACTCAGTGACTATCACACCCCAAACCGCATCTCTGCTGACCGCTGACTATCCACACAACACTAAACTTCACCCACTATCAATGAACCTATGCATTTCAAGCATGATCACTGTACCCATACGGCGCACTGGTAGAATACTCCTACCTGCATTGTTATGATCTATGATTACTGATGCTCTTATAATACTTTGCTTACTGAATATGCCCTGTGTACAACCGCTGATGTCTAGCCCGATTAATTGCCTGCCTAGACCTAACATGCATATCTATTCTAATCTAATCTACTTTGATCGCTCTGGCGATTTTCACATAACCTATACCTGTCAATTCTAGGTGCCCTCTGGCACATATGCATTTTAGGGTGTTTTGGGACAGTTAATTCCAGGTGCCCTCTGGCACATATTCATTTTAGTGTGTTTTGGGACAGTTAATTCCAGGTGCCCTCTGGCACATATGCACTTTAGTGTGTTTGGGATAGTTAATTCTAGGTGTCCTCTGGCACATATGCATTTTAGTGTGTTTGGGACAGTTAAATCCAGGTGCCCTCTGGCACATATGCATTTTAGTGTGTTTTGGGACAGTCAATTCTAGGTGCATTTAAGGACAGTCTACTTGCTAGCCATTGTGCCTTAATCTATTGTGTCACTATGCCTGCCCATTACACCGCTACTCTGAATCCGACTACTTGCCTCCCCGCCCATCCCGACCCAGTTGGCTCCCGATCCACCGCAACCCACTCTACTGCCATCTAGTCGACCTCACCATACCATATCCAGGTCGCACACTGACCACCCATGGCAAACCTCCTCTTAGCCACTCTCACCTTAACAGCTACACTCGCCTTGCTTCACCACAACAACACCACCCGCCACAAACCTCGACCACAATCACACCCAACCCGACATCCTCCATACACCTCGACTATGGGTTTTTTCGAGACCCAACACACTGACCAGCCTAACGGCACCCTCAGCCCCATAGAATGGATCCGCCGATTTGCTGCTCCACCCTCTCCCTGCAACCCATGCACATTGAAAGACAGAAACCTGAGACTCGGCTCTCGGTTCATAACCCCTACGACACTCACCAAAATACACTCCACTCTTCCCACGCACAATCAAGCTAACACCGCTCAAATTTTGAACATCACCCAAACAGCCCCCCTGAGCACATCCGAACAGCCGCTGATCCAGGGCGCCATCATCAATGCCCGCTCCCTGGTCACCCATGCGCTAGATATCGCATCTCTGCCAACAACCTGCACTTCCTGGCTATCACTGAAACCTGGCTGCACCAAGCAGCAGGCCCAGCGCTATCCCTCGCCATCCCAGAAGGCTACTCAATACTGAGGAAAGACCGGGACATAGGCAAAGGAGGAGGAGTAGCCTTCATCGCTAAAACAACCCTCGGACTGGGGTAGCCATTTTGGCCTGAGGCAACCCCACCGCCTAGCTTCCGGTCTGCAGAACTTCTGTCAGCCAAGCTTCAACTCTCAGCTACACAAACCGTACTATTACACCTCCTCTACAGACCCGCAGGCTGCATCACCACATTCAAGGAAGAGATATCTGACCTCTTGACCACCAACACCAAAACAGGATTGCAAATTATCCTCCTTGGTGACCTCAACCTCGGTCTCGGTGACCCAAACGATGCCAATGCACTCTCCCTGGAAAGCACCATCTCCCAACTAGGGTTCAAGCTCAGAATCACAGACCCCACCCACAACAAAGGCAGGACCCTGGACTGGCTAGCGGGTCTCAACTGTTCTACGGCCATCACAAAAAACGAGCAAACTGCATGGTCTGACCACCACGCCATCTCCTTCTCCATCCAAGGGAAACCACAACCAAACACTCCAACCCCCATCATCCCCCAAGCCCTCACCAGAAATAACCGCAACATTACCTTACAAAACCTCAGCCCACTCTTAGACAATATCCTTACCCCCACAAACTATGTTAACCTAGATGCAGAGAAACTTGCTGACCTATACAACAAAACGCTAGAATCAGCAGTTGACACCATCGCCCCACTCAAACTCACCAAAGCCAAACCGGCAGCCCACATGAACAAATGTTTCACACCAGAGCTAAAAATCCTCCGAAACTCCAAACGAGCCGCAGAAGCCACCTGGAGAAAAACGCCCAACCCCTCCAACAAAACACAACTCTCAATAGCAGCCACCACCTACAAAACTGCCATCCTCAAGGCCAAAAAAGAGACATATGACAACAGAATTGAGAGTGCCAAATCCAAAACAAAAGAGCCTTTCAATATCCTCAGGGAACTCGAATCCCCCTCCCCACTCTGGCAGAAACCTGCGTGAAAGATGCAGACTGGTGTGAGAGGATTCGAAAAGCACTAGCAGACAAAATCACCATGTTACAATCCAAAATCGAACAGAAAAAGTTTAACCTATCCAAAAAAACAAACCATCCACCGTTCACTACTCCCAAAACACCTACCTGCCCCCCCTTCTCCTTCTCACCAGTATCCACTAAAGAAGTAGAAAGCATCATTAAGGGCCTCAAACCCTCTAGATGCCAAGGGGACTCATGCCCAGCTCCCATCATCCAGGAAGGCGCCAACATGCTGGCCCCCTTCATAACAGCCCTTATCAACGCATCCTTCAAATCAAGCTCAGTGCCTAGCACCCTCAAGGAGGCCTGGGTCATGCCACTGCTAAAAACACCTAATCTAGACCCCAATAACCCAACCAACTACAGGCCAATCACCAACGTTCCCTACATCCTAAAGATCTTAGACAGAGTGGCCTACCTGCAAATACAGAAGCACCTGGAAGACAACAACCTCCTGGGTCTCAGACAATCCGGTTTCAGGCCAAGGCACGGAACAGAGTCAGCCCTACTGGACCTAAAAATCCAGATGGATGAGGCAAAGGACAAGGGTAATCTAGCCATTCTCTTGCTGCTAGATCTATCAGCAGCCTTCAACCTCGTCGACCATCAGATCCTCACGGAACATCTGATGATGTCAGCGGCCTTCTCTAACCAGGCGACTGCCTGGATTCAGTCCTTCCTAACCAACCGAACCACCCGGGTCTTCTCCCCGGGGGCCTCAGCACTCCCTGTCCCCATCACATGCGGCATCCCTCAAGGCTCGTGCGTCTCGCCGACCTTATACAATATCTTCACTAAGCTATTGTTTGACCGCCTAGACAACCTGGGTGTCACATACACAAACTATGCTGATGACACCCAGGTTCTCATCACCCTATCAGGGTGACGAGGACTCCACCAGAATCAACAATTGGAGATCCAAGCCTGGATGGCAGAGCACGGGCTATGCCTCAACGATGAGAAAACTGAGCTCCTTCTTGTCGGCTCCCAACCACGGCTAAACAAACTAGACCCCCGTTACGTGTCCATCAACATAGACGGTAACCTAATCACAGTTGCCAAAGAAATTAAAACCCTTGGGGTTTATCTAGACTCCACTCTCTCGCTCAAAAGACAGGTAAATGCCACAGCCTCATCCACAACTTACACAAATAAGCTTATCAACGCCTGCAAACCTTTCCTTTCTGCCTCCAGCTGCATTACTCTAGCCAGAGCACTAGTGCTCTCAAAAATGAACTACTGCAATACACTCTTTCTCGGCACGTCAGAACGCAACCTGAACAAACTACAGGTGCTTCAAAATAATGCCCTGAGAGCCGCCCTCAGTATCCCACGACACGCCCACATCTCCAGCATCAGGCAAGATGCTCACTGGCTACCGTTACGAGACAGAATCACCCTCAGATCCCTCGTCATTGTCCATAAATGCCGCTCCAATGATGCACCCAAATACTTGGCAGACAAGTTCCACAACCACACTTCAACTAGACCAACCAGAACGCCATACTCACATTGCATTTCCGTTCCCAAATTCGTCCTAAAAAAAGCCGGTGGAGCCAGCTTCCCGGTCCTAGCTGCCAAACTATGGAACGCTATGCCACTAAACCTCAGAACAGAACCCTCCTTTTGGACTTTTAGAGCCAAAACTAAAACATGGCTTTCCAACAGAAACTCTGTCTAATGTACTTCCTCTCCGCATGTGTCTGTCGACCAGCTTGTAACCTGGTCTTCCACACTTATTGTTGCTATTTCACAGTCTGTATTGTATATTGTATATTCTTGACATGTTGTATCTGCATCTAAGTCTTGCCATGCTGTAACTGCATCTAAGTCTCCGGCGCCTGGTTACCCCAGGGTTCGGCGATCGGTACAAATAAAGAAACTAAACTAAACTAAACTGGCGATCAGTGTCGCTGTGCGCGAGCTGCACGTGAGAAACGTGCAGGGTTCAGAAGGGCACCTCGCACCCGCGCATGCTCGCGATCTTCAGTGTGCGTCAGCTGATCTTTGGGCCTCCTGCGGTATGGACATTTCCTGTAGAGCAGGGATACACACGTGGACTCCTCCACGCAGCGCAGCAGCGTTTCCATTTTTGATAGGATTTAATACTCTACAGCAACAAAAACCTTGCTCAACCCCTGCGCTTCTATGTAGTGGCTGTGACTGATGCCGGGCTGATATTCAGAGAGTGGAGAGCTCTATCTGTAAGCAGTACTAGAAATGGAAAACATTTACTGGGGAGGGGGCCCTCGTAGGAGAAGGCGGTGCTGAGAGGCATGGCCCCAGGTCATGCAACACAGTATCTCTTCTTAGAACCCAGGGCTTGCCATTTGTATAAAAGCAAACAGCATTATGGGAACATAAGAATGACTACTATTTCGAATTTTAAATATGCATCTGTAAATTGCAAGGCATATATACAAATTTGGACAGCTGCTAAAGAGTATGTAAGTCTGTGGTGTGGGCCTGGAGCAGGGCCTACACGCGCTGCGCGGAGGAGGGCACAGAGGGACACAGACACAGTAGGCCCAGTGGCTGGAGCCGGAACTGCCGTTTGGCGGGCTCGCGCTCCTTGTTATTTCTTTGCCCACGTGACAGAGATCACGTGGACATCACATCCCTTATCAACTTTGGATAAACATTCAACATGTAAAACATTAACAATATTCAAAAGATTGCAGCTGGAACAAAGTCTTATTTTGCAGGGGTGGGCTGGCTCAGGTTTCAGCTTCTCGGCCGCACGTAGATGCCATTGAGGATGTAGCCTTTTAGTCTCGTAGATGGTACTCTTCGTTTTCGGAGTGCATAATATTCTCCTCATTCTCGGTGGGGAGTTTGATGTGTGGCAATGTTTCTCTCTTCTTCATTTTGGTCTGGAGGCCTCTGGGCTGATTCTTCTGCGAGCCTTTATCTCACCCTCGGGCTACCTGCTTGTGGCAGTTGGTCCTATGCAGGACTGCTGTTTGCCTTTTCTTTTTCCCATAGGGTCGGTGGAACTTTCTGGAAGTGTGAGACGTTTCTGGTCACCGATTCATGCCCTTGGGTGGCTGACGCAAGGCCGTGCTCTCAATGGGAGACTGTCCACGGTGCCGACTCGTATTAGAGTGACAGATTTTGTTAATTGCAGGCACGGGTCTTTGTCTGTTTCTGCTTGCATTTCCTCCAGTGTCATGGTTTTTGGTCTAGCACATTCGACTGTCTGGCAGACATTTTCCTCTGTGATTTTTGCTGCCTCATGTTCTGTCGTGGTGGCTGGGTGGGGCTGGTGGGACAGGTAGTCCGCTGGGTTGTCAGCCCCTGCCCTGTATTTGACGTCTAGGCCGAACTGTTGTACTTGTAGTAGCCAGAGCTCAATCCTGGCAGGGGGTGTGGTGCCGAGCCTCCGAAGATGGGGATGAGTGGCTTGTGGTCGGTTAGCACTTTCGCTGGGTGTCCCAAAATGTACACATGAAAGTGTTTGCACCCCCCAAATGATTGCTAACGCCTCTTTTTCGATATGGGCGTAGTTTTTTTCTGTCGGCGTGAGTGCTCTGCTCGCAAATGCGATGGTGTAGACTGTTCCTTCTCTGTCCCTCTGCGTCAGCACAGCCCCTAACCCTACCGGGCTGGCGTCGACGAGTAATTCCGTGGTGCGGCTGATGTCGAAGAACACCATGGTGGTGTCACTTGAAAGGGAGTCTTTAATCTTCTTGAATGCCAGTTCTTGATCGACGCCCCACTGCCATGGAGCTTTCGCTTTTGTGAGTTCACGTAGGGGGCGGCGGTGGTAGCTAGATCGGAAATGAACCACCTACAGTAGGTGGCCATTCCTAGGAAGCTTCTGACTTCTGATGCCCTGGATGGGGCTTGTGCATTTTTGATGTCATTGACCTTGCAGGGGTCTGGGGAGACTCCATGCTCGTTGAATATGTAGCGGAAAAAACAGAATGATTTCTTTGCAAACTCACATTTTTCTCCATGGAGTGTGAGCCCAGATACCTCTAGTCGCTGGAGTGTCGCTGCTAGCCGTGTGGTGTGTTCAGCTTCTGTTTTTCCATAGACAAGGATGTCATCGCTGATGTTGGTCACTCCTGGTAGATCCTGGAGCACTCTGCGTATCTCGTTCTGAAAAACTTCTGCTGCGGAGGAAATGCAGAAGTTGAGGCAACAGTAGCGTCAAAGGCCCAGGTGTGATGAGAAGGTGGTAATGTAACGTGATTCCTTGGCAAGGCGGATCTGGTGGTAGCCTGACTGGAGGTAAAGCTTGCTGAAGACAGTTGCGCCCGTTAGATTGACGATCAGTTCGTCTATTGTTGGTGTGATGTCTTTCTTGTCCTATCGCTGCATTGGGGAGACGCATGTCAATGCATATGCGAACTGCATTTGGTTGTTTAGGTTTGGCTGTAACTACCATGGGGGAGACCCATGGGGTGGGTCCTGACGTCTTCTCGATGATTTTGATGTCTTCCAATTTGCTGAGTTCGACTTCAACCGCGGCCCTCATGTGGAATGGTACGCTCTCTTGCCTTACTGCCCTGGGTTCAACGGTCTGGTCAATGTGGAGTTTCACTGACCGGCCTTTGAGGCATCCGATGCCGGTGAAGAGTTTCTTGTGCTTCTTGAGCAGGTGCTCTATGTCTTCGGGCTGGATGGCGAGGTTGAAATGGATGACCTCTAGGCGTTCAGCTGTAGTGCAGCTGAGCAAAGTGTAACGCTCACCTGGCTCCCACGGAGGCGCGGGCATGGCTGGGACTGCTGTGACCTCTTCTGCAGAGATGCGTAAGACCCGGAAAATGGACTGGACTGGATTCCCCAACCTGGCTTTTCTGGCTCGGAGGAATATCCCACTGTGTGTGAAAAGGAAGGGTTAATAGTCTGTGGGTGATGTTCCGACCTCCCACTTCCCTTCTCTCCCTCCGTGAAACCCTTTTGGGATTCCCTGCGAAGACTCACCTTAGGGACCAAAATGACAAGCTCTCCATCCTGCTTCTGATGCAGGGGCGCTTTGTGATTCCAGTTACTTCACTGGATTGATGAGTTTAAACTAGTTTGTCCATTCCCGTCGTACCGCAAATGTTTATGGCAAGTTTGGGTTTATATTCACTCATCTGTTCTTTTCTTTCGCAGGTGCTGGAGAAGATTCCGGGCTGCAGGTGATTTAGATGAAGCCAAATTCTGGTAAGAATTCTGATGAGAGATTCCTTTGCAATATTAAGTATCTCCTTTAATGTCCAATGTCTTTTTCCCCATAGGGGCCGGGGTACGGCAATGCCGGAGGTAAGGCGCCGACCCGAAAAGAGCTGCTGTGTCTCTCTTGCAAATGGGTAAGTCTTGAGTGAGCGTATTGCTAATGTTCTCACATGCTCTCACTAATACAATGTCTGTTTCTTTTCCCCTTAGGGGCCGGGGTGCTGAGATGCCGAAGGTATGGCACAAACCCGAAGGCGGAGAGGGAATTGAAGCACAGGTAAGTTCTACTTAGATTCGTGTTTCCCTTCTCACCTCTCTTTCTCCTTCCTTCCAATAGGTGCTGGATGGCGGTGGAAGCTCCGGATGGACGTCGCAGGACTCGAAAACGCCACGTGCAGGTGAGTGAAATGCAGCGTGCTGCGCGCGACGCGATGCGCGTTTAAAATGTTTGCCTTCTTTGCAGGATCGTCGGCGTGCAGAATCCGGAGTGCAGATGTATCAGGTAAGGTTCTTGTTTTCACCTGTTCTCTTCCCTTTTCTTCTTTAGGTGTTTCCAGGATGCTGGCAGGCGTGATGGAGGACCAAGGCAGGAGCAGGCACGGTGAGCGTCCAGCTGCTAAGTGCAGAACAACGCGAAGCGTGGTCTGCTGCTTGGGTGTGGCTTAAATAGCCTTTCAAGTAGTTCCAGGTATGTATTCTTCCCCCAGAAATATGTATTCCTCCACCGGTCACACCCTAGAGATCAAGTAGTCCCTAGAAAAATAGTTCCTTCCAGTCTTGGAAGTTGCAGCATGGTCTGCACAGGTAAGTTTACACCAAGCACTACTCCCAACCTACTTCTGTATGAGCCTGGCGCCGATGGCGCCAGGACTGATGTCCCCTATGAGCCTGACGCCAACGGCGCCAGGACTGAGTCCAAAGGGCCCCCATCTGGGGCTGCTGGGACTTCCCTTGAATGCATGGTGTCTGTCTCTGAGGGTGCCGGGCCTGGTTTGGCTCCTTGGAGGCAGGCATCATGACACAAAATCTCAATTCCGGCGTCGACAACATGAATCCGTGTCTTGCAGCTGATGCCTCGGTGCAAGAGTGTTGTTTTGAAGTACACTGCTATCGGGAGAGGCTTTTTGCATCTGTAGGCGTAGAGTAGAACTGAGCGTCGTCGAAGCGTCAGCTTGGGCTCGAGTTTGGCAAATTTGGAGACAGGCATGACGTTCACGGTGGCCCCTGTGTCTATCATAATGGGCACAGGAATGTCTCCTACTAATATGGTGCATCGTCGTTTCACTGCCGAGATTATGTGCGATCTCTCCTTCTTGTGGTTGCGGGTCCGCCTAATGTAGTCAGGAGATTGGTCTTCTGGATTGGTCTTCGTCGCTCTGGAGCTGTCTGTGTGTTCACCATCGAAGGTGCGGGCGCGCCCACTTCTGCCTTATCGTGTCCCGCCGGTCTGTCTCTTCTGAAGGTGAGCTGGTCTCTATGGGTGTCTTGTGTGAGGTCTTCGGGCTCCTGCGTCGTCTCTGTGTCGCGGGGTGTTCTCCCTGTGAGTAGCGTCTTTGGGCTGTCTGAAGCTCAGGCACACCGATGCATAATGATTCTCTTTTCCACATTGGTGGCACGTGGTGCCATATGCCGGGCATGGGTCGTTTCTGCTGTGTTGTCCTCCGCACCATATGCAGTCCTTCGGTCTAGTGCTAGGTGGACCTGCCCGTGGCTTCTGTTGTCTCAGGGCGTTGATCGTCGAGGCGTTGTTTTTTGAAAGGTCGGTGTCTAAAGGTAGGCGGCTTATGATCTGCTCCATTTCCGTCACATACTCATCCGTTCTTTCTCGCAGTCGTCCCATGGACAGAATGGTGTCGAGCGGGAGATCTGTTTCTGCGAGGATGGTGCATCTTAGTTTCTCTGAGGACAACCCATGTATGATTTGCTGCCTCACTGAAAATTCCTTATTTGGGAAGTCACACGACAGTGCCATTTCTCTCAGGCGGCTGTGAAAGTCGTCTATATTCTCCTGTGGGCGTTGTCTGGACTGGCTCATCTTAAACCTCTCAAAATCGGGGCTGGCTTTTGGTTTGAATTTCCTCATGAGAACATCTTTGGCTGTTGCATAGCCGTCATCATTGCCCCGGTTTGGTAGATCATTGAAGATGCGAAGGGCCATGATGCCTAGGTTAAGCATGAGAAATGCTCTCTTCATTTCTTCGTCATTGATCTTGCGAGTGTGGAGGGATAGTTCAAACTGTTGTATCCACAGTTCCCACCGGAGACCGGTTCGAGCTCCGAATGATGGGAAGGGTTGCATGAATGTGCCTTGCGTGGTGTCTAACCACGTGCTGGTGTCCGGGTTGCGGCCCTGCAGTCTCTGCGGTGTGGTGATGTCATCCGTCATGTCGACTTGGGCTTCGCACATGCTCTTTCCGGTGGGTGCGGCTTGGCCTGTGGTCACTGGGTCTGCGTGAGGGAGATTGATGGCTGCTGCCTATGTGTGTGTCCAGGAATGATTCCTGCGTGGTTTGGGTGTCCTTTGGGTGCTGTGGTGCCGTCTCCGTGTTGGTGCGTGGTGGTTCTTGCAGGGTGAGCGTGGAACCTACTTGTGGGGTGCACCGGGTGCTGGCGGGTGGTGGGCGATTCTGGCTCCTTTTTCCTTTGGATGGCGTCATGTGGCACCTGCGCTGGTTGCTTGGTGTGATGGCAGCTCTGCCTGGGCCTGTGCTAGTGGATGTGCGCTATCAGGCCTGTACATGCGGTGCCATGCGCAGTCTGGATCCAGCATCTGTTGTTGGTGAAGCTGGTTTGATTTGAGACGAAAAGAACATTTTTTTTTTTATTTTGCCCACATGTCTTGTGGGTGTTGGAGTGTTGCTGGGGGGGTCAGCTTGAATGGAGCAGCTGGTGAGCGGGGCGCAACGGTATGCAGCACACTTACTTCTGAGTCTGTGTCGGCAGACTCTATTTTTTTTTTCTTTTCCGCGCTCCCCAGCCTTTGATAACAGGCGCGAGGAAACTCAGCAAACCTGGGCTAACAGGGGAGCGTGGTCACCTGCTGTTGGGCGGTCCGGGACGGATCCCGCCTCGACGCCAGTGTGGTGTGGGCCTGGAGCAGGTCCTACACACGTTGCACGGAGGAGGGCACAGAGGGACACAGACACAGTAGGGCCAGTGGCTGGAGCCGGAACTGCCATTTGGCGGGCTCACGCTCCTCTTATTTCTTTGCCCACGTGACAGAGATCACGTGGACATCACAAGTGGCTTCTGCGGAATTTCATTAATTTACACCTGACATGTTTACCAAAACAATTAGGGGTGACTGAACCAACAGGGATTGGGATAGAATTCTAGACAGAAGACTTCTGCCAAATCAAACCCTTACATCTTAGGACTTCTATCACCAGTCCTTCCCTGGTAGAGTTAAAGTCACTTGCTATCTCTGGGGTTGTAAGGTGCCCCAAAACTCTTTCTTGGTCCCATGGCCTTTTTGGCATCACCAGGGTCTCATTGTAGTGCTCCTAAACCCTGTTACCAGACACCACCACCTCAGTTCCTCAGGTCGTCCCAAGGGGGTTTCAAGCATCGGACACTGCATGCACAGATGAGCCTCTGGGCATTTAAAGTTTTCCACTCCTGTTTAGTCAATGAAATACACCCTCTTGACTAGAGATAACTCCTCCCTAACTTCTTGTCTCCAGCTTAGCTCTGGCCCCTCTCCATTTGCTCCAGAGAACCTTTTTGGACCAGATATTAAAGAGCTCAACTCCCTTTCTCCTCCTTCCTCTATCTTCTCCTCATTCCGCTGGTTGTCTGTCAACCTTCTCGCTGTCGCTCCCTTTCAATGCTCCTTCCTTTTCCTCCCCTCTCCTTTTTCTAGGTTTAGATGTGTCTCCTCCCTTCTCCTTTGATGAGTCTCCTCCACTTGCTCTCTTACCCCCCCTCACCTCTGTTTGACCACCTCACTGTGCACCATTTGCTGTGTCCTCCAACACTCTTCTAACTCCCATACTCCGCCCTTGTTTGGATCTCTTTTTATACTCTACCTTGTAGATTGTCATTTGATGTATGATTGGGAAGTGTGCAGCATCTGGGCGCTGATCGCAAGCAGGCCTTGTTGTGGTAAATGCCTTGCTTTGATTGGGGTATTAAGCTGCTGGATTGGTGTTGACCCAAGTAAAATACAACTCCCTCCAGGTGTGTCCACTTGTGCTGAGGATCAGGGCTTCGGCTCAGCACACCGAGGGGATGTATGAACTGTGTGCCATATTGGAATCAGGTTGGCCTTCCCTCATGGCCACCCAACTCCAGGAAGGCGCTATCCAGGTATTCCTCTACGGAATTCCTCTACCTGTCTGATCTCTTGTCTCATTGTAATGACCGTCCGCTCCCCTGTCTCTGCGCGGCTGATGAATTTGGCACGCTAAGTCCACATATTTGTCTTCCACTGTTATCTGGCATTCAGTGATGATTCGTAGAGCCGAGTGACCATTGATATGGGAGCTGCCCTTCCAATGCTCTACGAGTTTCTTCTCCTAAATATCTCCAAGGATCTCCCAGTCCCCTTGCCCATCCCTCAGGCTATCAAAGGTGGCTTTGTCACAGAACCTCTCACAGCTTTTGCTGAAGATGTTCCCATGAATGTTTGGTCTTCAGCAACATGAAGCGAACCCCTCAGACCGGAGCTAGCTTTGTTCTCGAAATAGGCGCATGCATGTGCACCAATCAACTGGGATACGTTAACGGTCCGTGATGATTCTTGCACGATCATGGGGCTGAGAGAGTTCTGGGGACTCGATTCTGAAAATCTGACCTTTCTTTGGAAAACTGTTGGCTGCCAAGGCAGCGGTGTCTGCTCCGTGAGGGATCACTGTTCAAAGCGAGTTAGGGACAACTTCCAAATCGTCTCATTGGCAGGCGACTCGCAGTCCTTGTCATACCTCTTGCAGGCATTGGGCATCGTTGTTTTGGAGCACTACAAACTTTAGATGAGGAAAACAAGGTTTACACTAAACTGCAAAGCCTACCCTACAGACCCCTGTCTCTTGCACCTGTACTCACCCCTCTTGTTGACACGTATGGACAAAGTATACAAGTTCAACTGGCTCCCAGGAAAGCACCGGCACTCCAGGTGCCTTCGTCTTCCTGGCACTCAGTTCTTTCATTGTGCTCCTATGATAAATCTGTTTGTTATCTGCTCTCATAATGTACCTCTCGCAATCGTTGGTTAATATGTTACTATAAAACATCTCTTTCACTTCTGTTCCATGCTCTCCTGATAAACTGCTCTCAGTTCTAATACTATAGTAATTCTCTCTCAATTCCATACTCGAGTGATCCAAAAATAAACCTATTGCAAGCCCATTTTACTAACCATTTGTAATTGTTGCTCTAGGTTTTCTGTTGCTGTGCTGTTATAGTAAACCTGCCTTCATTTCCTGTTACCGTGTTCTGATGATAACACTGTTTCATTGCTCTGCTGTCATTGGTTACCGTATTATTAGAACATCTCTCAATTCTGTTTTTCCTTGATCTTGCAATAAGCCTCCCTCCATTGTTGCTCTTGGCTCCATACCAACCCCCACCCCCTCCCTTATAACTATACTCTTACGGTTACCCTGTCTCATTTCCCTATTATCTTGGTCCCATGATAAGCCTCTCTTATATCTCTCAGCCTTGTGTAATAACACACACCCTTCTTAATTCAGTTGCTGTGATAAACCAGTTCCAATTGTCTGGTACTATGTTCACATAACAAACCTTCCTCAAGTCTCTGTTGTCTTGCTCCCATAATAGAACTCCATCAATTCTATTGTCCCAGGCCCCCTGTCAGGCCCTAGTCACCTTGTCCTGCAGAGGGTGCAGAACCCTCCCGGAGGATCCGATCTGCGTCAATTTCCGATTCAGCAGCAGACATGACACTGTCGAGGGGAAGGGATAGTGGATAAAATAACAATCTGCCAGATTCACACCCTGGGTTTTGGACTCTGTTCGTAGATCTACCATAAAGCACACAAGCAAGATCATGTTACATGATTATGATCATGTTAGGTTTCTACTTCTTAAAATGTTCAACCTCCCTCTACTAATTAAGAATGTTTTGTACCTGGTGGCCGTTGCTAGTTGCCGAAAACTTCTCCTACTTTGTGTTACGCTTTTATGGTCTCATTGGGGTTTTGAACGTTCGCCAATATTTCTGTAAACACCTTTTGAGTTACTTTTTTCTTTAGTAGTCTTTTTTCCTTCTTTACCATTACCTTTTCTTTTTTAGAACTTTTTAGTCGCTGCTGGGACTTTTTTTTACCATGAGTGACTATTAACGCCTTTGTAGGGCTTAGTCTCTCCTGCAATGGAGTCTCTTGCCTGCAGCTAAATGTTTGCTAGGTGATGAGATCATTGTGTGACTCGAGCTTCCTCAATCACCTTCTTCTCTTTAGGGAATGCGCACAGTAGTCCTAGTCTTGATCCAAGGCTCGCCACCGTATTAGCACACCACACTGTAGTATTATGAACCTCTCACACCACAAATGTCCCTTTGTGTCTCATCCCCTTGTTCTCTCTTCCTGTTTCGGAATAGTACCTCAATATACTGCTACGATGCCTAGGTATAGTACCGGTATATTACCTTTCCTCATCGATTCACCTGCCTTCATGTGTTAGTATATCCCTCCTTCTCACTCCTGTTCCCCACCTTGCTTCATTACTTTCCTGTAATCTTGCCGGTCTCAGTATATGCCACCCACCCAGTCGACCCCTCCTCTCTTTCATATGTCCCCTTCATGCCTCACTACAAACCCCTCGTCTATCCCTGTACCCCATTCTTGGCTCTGGATATCTCCCCCGCTCTCCCATGTACCCCTTTCTTCTCTCATTACCACTCCCCTAAAACCACTTTCTGATCTAGAATGTCTGTTTCTCCCAGGGCCACAATGAGCTGCCTGCAGAGTGAGATGAAGAAACTTTGCAAATCGAGCACAACCAACATGTGTCAAGGCCAAGTCCAAGGTCAAGGTAAGTACTGACTGTTCAAGCCAGAGATATAAATGACGACACACTGGTCAAATAAAGAGTACCTTCTACATTTCCACTTGGACCAAAACACAACATTTCACAGATCCATCATGCCCAAAAGAGAAATGTGTACAGATCCACCTTTTCCGAAAAGAGGAACTTCCTGTAGGGAGGCCAAGCAATGATAAATCTGAAAACAAAGTAGGTGCGTTTCAGCCAGCTGTATTTATTCTTTGTCAACTCACGTTAGTGGTTGGACCAAACACCTATAGGAGCTAGGGAACTATCTATGGAGGTCCTGATGAAGCAGTGTCAGGGTTGAGATAACACAAAGTAGGGTATTGTGTGTGTATCTGACACATCCAATTGGGCATTCTTCAGATCATAAAGTTCATAACCCAGTCTTCCTTCTTCCTCTAATGCCACCCTATTCAACAAAGTAGTGTCCACAGGGGTGGTCAACAGAAAGAATCAAAACTTATTCATAACAAGCCCTTTGCTAACCGGTTATCCCTATACTAAAACATAAATGTTCCAGGTCTTGGTTAACAAAAGAGTTCACAGTATCCTATTCTCAAATGTCCAGCCCTCGTCCATAACACAACATAAAGAAATGTTTTCCACTGAAAGGTTCTTCCAGGTATTACTCAGTGTTGACCCTTCTTCGAGCTTCCACCTTTTAAGAAACACATTAATGCTTCTCCCCAGCCTCTGGTACTTCAGACTTCACCTTCAGGCCCCCCTCTTTCCTCCTTTCCTCCAAACTTGTGCACACAGAGAGCTCTGCTGCTCAGAGAGCGCTCTGCCAAACATTACACGGGCAGCACATTATAAGAGAGAAAATCGTCACTGATGACATCATGTTACAAGTACACAGTTCTACAATACAATATGGTTGAGTCATTAGTACAGTATGGAAGTGTAGGCGCTGACCACGTAGGATTGGATGTTGCTTGGGTGTCACTCCCGGAGCACGTGGGACAGCTGGGCTCATTCATCTTCGTGAGGTGAAGGTCGTGCTAACAAAACTGACACTTTCCCTGACTAACGGATCTACAATGACAGGATCTGAGAGCATTAAACAAATGATCATCATTAAGTCTGGTAGGAATGTGGGTGCTTCTCAGAGTTCATAGACAAGTTATAGGCATGCATTTTACCCTGTTCACCCTGGTACCCATAAACCTAAAGTCCCCGACACAGGTGCCCATCTTGGAGGTTTCGATCTACCCAATGCCTCATTATACGAATAGACAAGTGTTAGGATTAGAAAGGATATATGAGTATCTGGGGTCAGGGCTCTCGGGGCATCTTTGTTTGGTCACTACATGGGGTCAGATGTGTATCTGTACCAAAGAGAAGAGGGGCATGGGCCTGGTGGACTGCAGCTTGGCAGGGTGGGGTCAGAAGGGGCATGAGTGGTTTTAGTGGAGATAAATGGGCCCTCAGGCAGGGGCGTGTTCCGGTCGTACATGGCGCAGTGAGCTCATCTGTTCTGGGACGGCACTAAAGGTTGCAACAATGAATGGCTGAACCTCTGTGAGAACAGGGTTTGTGCAAAGCTGGCAGGAGGCAGTGGGGTGGGGACCTGGGCTGGCAGTGTGAGGCGCAGGGCAGAGGGAAACACAGGCTTTTAAAGATCATTTTCAGGCTTAGTAAAAGATGGTGTCTGGTGGGTTACCTAGAATGAAGTCTTTGCACTTCAAGAAAGCTTGGTTATATGCTTTCCTTGTTAGTAATTAATAGGTGATTAACACAGATTACAGTTGGGCGAGAAAGGGGGACATCTCCCCTCTTCAGCACAAGTGAGATCTGTGTATGTGGGAGTTGTGAGAGGGGCGGGAAAGACCACCTCTCCCCCAAAAAGTTCCATGGTAGAGTCATAAGAGGGATCTACATTGTTCATGCTCACCAACACAGAAGCTTCCACAGTACCATTCTGACTACAAGATGAGATGAACGTCTACAGTTCCATAGTAGAGTCATAATAGGGATCTACATAGTACATGCTTACCAACACAGAAGCTGCCACAGTTCCACCCTGACCAAAACATAGAGTCAATATTTGGATTCTAGCCAAGAGATTATTTACAGTTCCATCATTTCCAAAAGGGAAACTTCCACAGTGCCCTTATGTGTTCCATAAGTTTGTACTGGTCTCTGAAAGAATCTCCATTTGTTGGGTTAAGTAATGTTATGTTATTAAGTGTTTATCCTGCACCCATCACCTTGTCACGAGAATGAGTCTCCATAGGAGTCCATCCCCACTTTTCGCTCTCCTGTTTTTTTCTCATTCCAGGATGAATTGCTTCGGGTTTTATGCAGCATGCTGCTGCGTTCCACAGGGACCTCCAGTGAAGACTATTGTGGAAATTAACTGCCAGCCATTTCTGGCCCTTGGTCACATGGATTTCTGTGCACTACCGACAGCAATAAAACTTCAGAGACTACCACAATTGTAGAGGTTTCAAGCACCTGCCTGGATGGGATGTGTGTGCCATGGATCCCAAACAGTGGCTTCTATTTAAGCATTTTAACCCAAGCAGGGGTGCATCAGTTACAAGCCTGAGCAAAGCAAGTCCTGGCGCATTACCTGACCAGAATTGGCCACCCTGTGAGGGTTTTATTTCTATTAGTATCCGAGCATGTTGTACCAGGGTACTAATAGTGTTTTCATTTCAAGTTGTGAAACAACATGTTTGCTGTTTCTCAGCTCGAGATAAAAACTAAAAATCAAGATGGCCACTATGGACCGGTGGAGAAGTGAACTACATGTTGGATGTTGAACTACATGCGGCCATTGCTGGATCAGGATGTGCTGGGAACACTGGTGTTCCCGGTGCCTAAGAGGGATGTGGCAGCGCAAGGTAAGTGGGGTGGCAGATGTGGAAAAAGGACACGGGCATTGGTGGAACAGTCAGGGCACACGGGGGTACTACACTTACCTTATTCCTTTTGAGGGAAGATGGTGGCATCCAGCCCCGAGGAGGCTCAGAGCAGGGTCTTTACTGTATGGTATAGACCCTGTTCTGAGCCTCCTCATTGGCTGGGAGGCTACCACATCCTCCCCGCCGGGTACTAATAAGAGATATTGTTACAGAGAGGTGTGGATTGTAGTATTGTAGTGTATGGTAGTCGTCATTTATATAGTGCCATTTTCCCACTTGTATGGCTTTGTGGTTAGAATGCCCTTGAGGACCAAAGTCCAGGTATGGGAAAAACTTTCTAAGAGTAGACTTTAAGGTGGGTTTGTGCATTTGGCCGAGAGTAGGATTTAGGAGGGCTGGCTAGGCTTCAGTAAGCAACCCAAGAGGTCATGAATGAAGGCGGTTGCTGTGGGTGGTCATGACAGAGCGCTAATGCATTAGACTCGATGTGTACCCAGCTAGACTGAATTTGTCGTCAGTTGTTGCAGTATTCAGATGGTAGAGTTGTTTAGGCAAGCGTGGGGCTTCAGTTTAATATATTTGACCAGCTAAACCGAATTTGTCATAGCCGTAGCTGCATTCTAGAGTGCGTGGATGGAGAGCCGTGCCAGTGGCAGATGTCCACAGAAGCGGTGCGTTTATACATACCTTAAAATCAGATGGGTCTCGCGCCTTGAAACACTTGTGTATAGGTGCGTTATAAATGCCATATCATATCATAGGGTGTATCTTGGAAGTTGCTGTGACAGATTCTTCTGGCACTATGGGCCGGCTACCCCCAAGTCTCCCAAGGCGATAGGCTGGTTGTCCGAAAAAGCATCTTCCAGTAGGGGTAGAATGCTCATGGAAAATAACCAGGTTAATGGGATTCTTTGAGTCCAGTAGGCAAATAAGTTAAATAGACATAGCTACTACGTGTCTTCCATGTTCTAAAGAAACAAACCAAGTATTCTAATTAATAAGTGCGAAGTCAAGGGATACCTGCATGTAACCACTGTGCCTTTCAACGGCCAACCTAAGCAGTTAGAAGTGTGAAGCGGATTGCTAGCAAGTCCAGTTCCCACAGCAAGAGGCTGGAGCCTCTTTCATCCACCTGGCAATCCTGAGGACCATGAAACCAGCCCTACGCTTACGCAGCAGGCCAGCAACATCGAGCGGCTGATCAATGCGGGTAAACTTTAACCCTCTGCTGCCGCTCCCTTCCAAGCCCAGAGCCGCCTAAAATCGCTTCCTTACTTGATCCACGGACATATGCGGATCGTAATCCATTAGCCACGAGGAGCATACCAGCAAAATGGAGCCGGACGCATTTGTTTATATTTACTGTTGCTAAGTAACGAGCACACGAGCGGATTGGCTGTTGCATGCCATTTCCGAACACACGTGCAACCGGAAGGCGCTAGCCGGGCTTCCCACACGAAGGGCCCACACTAAGGGTAACGACTGTCCGAGGCTGTCCAGAGCCCAGGGCCAGATCCCTTGTCAATTCTCAACAAAAGGTACTACCTTATACACAACACAGCCTTTCTATAACGAGTATATTCATCTTCACGTGCAGTACCCCCTACGCCGCCATTACATCTGCGCTACTGACTATAGTATATGCATGCCGCCATGTACACATAGGTACAATGTTATGCTGTCTGTAACGCACGCATTCGCATATTATTGTCTACAATGTCCGTCAGCACGATATCTACACTGCCTACATGGCACTGCTCTCTTTGTTGCATATTAGATTTGAAACGTACATTAATGACCATGTTTGAATGATAATTCCGGCAGCCGCTTTCTGATTCTGCCTGCACACTCGGACCTTTGCATATAGGGTTATGCTACTCAACCGTGTGCTCTATGATCAGACAGTTTCTAAGAATTCTGATTTTTCTGGAACTCGAATTTCGATGTGCCTATAGATAAATTCAGCAAGTTGTTCAGGGCTTGCTTTATAATTGCGATTGCTATGAGTAGACTTAATTGTGGTTCCTGCAGCACTTATTGAAACTCGAATTTAGGTGTGCCTATAGCTAACTTAGTAAGCTCAGTGCTCAGTACTCAATGCTCAGGGCGTGTCTTACAACCACAATTGTTATGAGTAGGCACAACTGTGGTTCCTGCTGCATTTATTGAAATTCGAATCCAGATGTGTCCATAACTAGACTAGTAAGCTGCTCAGAGCTTGCTTTACACCTGTGATTGCTATAAATAGACAAAACTGTGAATCTTGCTGTATTTATTGAAATTTGAATCTAGGTGTGCACATAGCCTAAGATTAGATAATCGTTTAGATAATTGTTTAGATAACTGTGGACTCTGTTGCATATGTGATTTGAACCTAGGTGCTTCAATAGCCTAAATTCAAGTAATTGTTTAAATTGAACTTGTTGTTAACATACCTGAGGTCTGCTACTCTATTTGTCCAACACATTCAGTCCACTCAGACCACTCACTTAGTGTCACAGGTTTCCCCCCTTCTCACCTGTTTGTGTTGTTTATTAGAGTTCTTCGATGGAGTCTTCTTGCGCACAGTGCGGGTCTTGTATAACCCTGTATGTATGTCCTCGGGTTCCAGCGTGCGTTCAGCGTCCCGATTCCTGGATCGTTCAGAATGTCCGGGAAGTCCTGGAAACAGCGAAGCGTGTACTCGGGAAGCGAGTACAAGGAGATCCGGGATGCAAGTGAGGACAAAAAGGGAAGGAATGAATGAGGAGGAAGTAATAGGGGGACCAGGATCCAGGAATCAAAGAAGTTAGCAAGAGCGAACTACGGGAGCACACGTCTAGCCACTGCAAGCGGTAGCGTTGATACGCGCAGGGCCGCGGGGGCATGTCTGCTTTATAGAACGTGATGCGTCCGACGCAGAATCTGGTAAACAGCGTTCCGTGTTTAACGGCCATGTTGGGAGTACTGCCGAGTGCAAGCCCTTATGTGTCAGGGACCAGGAAGTCCAGAAGGGACGCGTCCAATGGTTCATGACACTTAGACACAGACTTACTGTACATTACATCCTACACCATGTACCTGATACTGGCCAACCTAGTACACCTGTGTACCTTACTCACATTAGTGACATTCTACACAATGTCTTAATCAGGAGGTATAACAGACACCTTCAAAAACCACCCACCGCCTCCTAAACCAGTCAGCCATTAGCATAATCTACCACACCAAACTACACCTTGTAACATAACTCTGAGAAATGTTAGACTACTGGCACGACTACCCAGAATATTTGATCCTCTTGTCAAATATGAGACCAACAACTTCGGAACAAAAATTGCACCCGAACCCCCACCTAAATCTAACCACTATAATTACAATAGCTATAATAACCCACAGATAAAAAGATGTAGAATTATTAGCCGCCCAACAGTCCCAATAAGTACCACCTCACTTCCTCCAGTCAAGTCTATACCTAAACTCAAAGGCACCTTAATAAATGCCAGATCATTAGTCGCCCACGCTATAGAAATATCTGAAGTCTTCTCTACTGAACATTACGACTTCTTAGCCCAGCACTGACCTTAGCCGTTCCAAACAACTATACTATCCTAAGAGTGGATAGATGTGAAGCTCGAGGCGGTGGCCTAGCCATTATTGCCAAAACTAGCTCGGCATGAGACTATCCCCTTCACCTGTCTCTGAATCTTGTGAAATAATGTCCATAGAAATACCCACAGCCAACTCACAAACACTGAACATCCACCTGATATATAGACCCCCTGGCCCTATCAAGACTTTCATAGAAGACCTATCCACTATCCTCTCAGAAAACCTAAAAGATGCATCCCAAACATTACTGCTTGAGAATCCTAGATTGGGTTGCTGACCATAACTGCAACATCTCTACCCTAACTATTTCACCCCAAATCTGGACAGACCACCACCTGATATCCTTTACGGTATCCGGTCATATTTTCGAATTACCATTTAGTCGAAAACATTTTACTGAAAAAAACATTTTTGAACTTTTTTTTATTTTATATGGATTTTTGGGCTTCGTTAGTAAAAAAAATAGTGTAAATAAAAAAAATGTTTCAAAAAAACGGGTTTTGGGAATCCCCCATTTCAGAAATGAAATTTAAAAAAAAAAGCCTTAGAAAAAATGTTTTCGACAAAATGGCATTCGAAAATATTGCATTTCGAAAATATCACTATAAACCATCTTTTACATTAGATACCAAAACTCCTACCCCGCGACAACTCTGCACCACCTATACTCACCAGAAATTAAACAAAATATGACAGTAGACAAACTACTCCCTGGTATCTTGCCTACCATCAATGCTTTACCTGACAATTTAGATCCTAACTTCCTAGTTGAAGAATATAACAAAATCATGAACAAAACTCTTGATAACATTGTCCCTCTAAAACTTAGAAATAGTAAACCTCATAGTCATCTGAACAATTGGTTCACCCCCCACCTAAAAAACCTCAGACTAGAAAAAAGAAAATGTGAAAATATTTGGAAACTTCACCCTACTCCAGAAAACAAACTGACACTAATCAACATTTCATCCCTATATAAGAAAGAGATCCTCTCGGCAAAACAAGAGACTTATAACAATAGAATTACACAAGCAAACTCTAGCATGAAAGAGCTGTTCTCCATACTCAGAGAACTTGAGAACCCCATAACAGCTCAAGATAACTGTGTCAGAGATAAAAATGGTGCTCTGAAATCCAGCATGCGCTAGCAAACCTCCAAAAGAAAATAGAATTAAAGAAAGAGTCATTAGCCACCGCTTTGCTGCCCAACACCTCAGCACCTTTCAAAACCAAACCTTCCACCCAATTTCACTTCTCTAAAGTCGTTCAACCTAGTGGACCTAGTGGATCACAAAGTCTTATGCAACCACCTGGATTCAGCAGCCCACTTCTCCAGTGAGGCAATAGCGTGGATTCAATCATTTCTTAGTGACCGTACCATGAGGGTCTTCTCACCAACTGCAGCTGCTGACCCCATCCCCATCACTTGTGGAGTGCCACAGGGTTCATGTGTTTCACCAACGTTATATAATATCTTCACTAAGCCCTTGTTTGATGACTTGGTCCATCTGGGTATCACCTACACTACGTAAGGAGCCCTCCAGCCTCTTTTCCTTTGCAGCTGGGGAGCAGGTGTAAGTGGATCTAGGTCACCTGGCCTAAGCACCACCTTCTTAGTCCTGCCTTTTCCTTCCTGCTCTTAACCATTAGATCAAGGGCGTCTCTCGCCCGGGCGTCCAAAGCGAAGGGCAGTCAAAGAAAAGGGAAATTCCTGTTTGGACCAGGAAGATCCAGGGTCCGACCCCCTGATAAGACAGCAGGGAAGCATGCACCAACATGTGTTTACACCCTCTGTCCCCACAGGCCATCACCACCCTCTCTGGTCCCCCCGTGTTGTTCCCTTGTGCCCACCCTTCCTGCACACAGGAGTCTGTCCTGATACATTCTGGTTTCACCAGCACCGTCTTGTGGCCAATGCTGGATTTTACTTTTATGGAATTCATTGACTCATGGTGCGTCACCCTTTCTCAACTCTCATGCTGGCATCTTGTACTCATGGTGGCCCTGAATCATGCTGTTCCCATCTTCATCTTGTATCCAGACTTGCAACATTATGTGTTACTACTGACTTCTGCAATTGTATTCGCTCTCCCCTCTTGCTTCTCCACTCTTTTTGACTGCTTACTATCTGTTCTGTCCTCCCCTCTCCTTTTTCCTATCTCCTCCCCTCCTCCCCTTACTTTCTTCTATGCACTTTATCAGAATTGTCCCTAGACCTAGTAGGATAGCAACCTCGTCTGTCGCTGCCCCATCCCCTTACTGCCCCCCCTCCCCCCAGCACTATCTGAAACGATGTCGGGCCTAGTACGATAGTCGCTTGTTTTGTTCCTCTCCTCCCTTTCTGCACCCCTCTCCCTCACCTTTTGTTTTCCTCCGGCTCTACCAGAAATGTCGTCAGGCCTAGTACGGTAGTCGCCTGTCCATTTCCATTTCCTTCCCACTCTCCCGCTCCCTTCCTTATCTATGTCTTAGCTCTTGCACTATCTGAAATGTCGTCAGGCCGAGTACGATAGTTAATTTACATCCTTACTGTTCATGGCCTGTAAGAATGTCGTCGTATTTTCCCTTGTTCCCTCCATTGCTTTGAAGCGCTTTGAAACACATTGTGTATAGGCGCTACATAAATAAACTATCATATCATATCATTCCCAGATCCTCCTACCACTTACCGGGGACTATAGTGAAGACTTAGCACTGGTGAACAGAATGTACAGCATCGTTCAGGCATGGATGGGCACCCATTGCCTCTGCCTGAACTATGATAAAACAGAGCTTCTGATCTTGAGCACTACACCCCTTCTTAACAGACTAAGCGTGAGCTACTCCTCCTTCATTATCGATGAGAACCTCATTCAAGTAGCTAAGGAAGTAAAAACGCTAGGTCTATACTTAGACTCCACTCTATCATTCACCAAACAGGTAAATACTCTGGCCTCATCAACAGCCTATACAAGCAAACTAATTAGAGCAGGCAAACAATTCCTATCCCTGAACAGTGGCATGACCTTAGCCAGAGCCTTGATCATGTCCAAACTAGATTACTGTAATGCCCTTTACATTGGAGCGACTAAATCCACTATCAACAAAATACAGATACAGCAAAATAATGCTCTTCGAGCTGCATTGAATATTCCTAAGAGAGAACATATTTCGGAGAGAAGGAAACACAAATGGCTTTCCACATATGAGAAAATTAGACTTAAAACCACGTCCCTCACATACAAATGTCTAAACAACAAAGTTCCCAATACCTAGCATACAGATTCTCTACAACAGCATCCACCAGACTAACGAGACTAGCAAACACTAATCGCCTTCAGGTACCCCGATTCAAACTTTCCACTATAGGAGACTCCAGTTTCCCAGTCAAAGCAGCCCAACTGTGGAATAAGCTACCCACCACATTGAGAATGGAACAATCCTTCACCAAATTCAGGCAAACCTTGATCAGTTGGTTAATAGAGACAAATGATAAATGAATGCACAAATCTGTTCTTGTTTGTATATATTTCTGATCTTGTTTACAACTGCTATTTCCATATTGTTAATTTGCTAAATTGTTGGATTGTTTAATCCTTTCTCACTACTGACACTCTGTAACCTGTAACCTTGCACTAAGCTGTACGTTTTCTTACTCTCTTGCGCCCTGATACCCTCTGGTCCGGCGCGCATAATAAATACTAAACAAACAAACAAGTAATTTGGAGCGTCATGGGTGGGCTCAAACCTTGTAGGCGTAATGCTCTAGGCGAGCCACATGTGTCAATTAGATGCAATGCCAGGCCACCCACATGTCTTGGCCTAGCCCGATGGTATGTCCTTGCTGGTATTGTAAAGGTCTCACCTATGATCTACAAGATATTCCCCATCCCCAACACATCAGTCTAATTGTGTCTTCCTCTTTTTTTTGCCCCAGAGCGACACCCTTCCTACCTCAAAGATCCATCTAAATGCATACTATGTCCTGCACCCAAATCCATCCAGGCACATTTAATTTCTACCTTCAGTGAAACTATGAATCGAGAGTTCTGAGTGCTTGGGCAAGCCCCTTTGATAATTAGATAGGACAAGTCATCAAAGAGCGTAACATATGCTATCTCCATAATCCAACTAGGTGAACTTCATTTGTGTCAGGTTCCGTATCACTGGTTTGGAAAGTGTGATGCAAGCGTGTGTGGTTCCTTATGTTGTTGGTTTGGCCTTAAATTTCCCATACAGCGTGTTGAGAGCTTCCCTAGTCAAGATGGAGGTTCTCAGCATGCATCCTGATTAGCCACGGGTGAATGAAAGGGTGACAATGTACATTCTAAACTGCCTTTCAGTGTCAGCAGCCCAGCAGAGAGGTCCTGCTCAACTGTCTCTGTGAAAACCTGGGTATCACTGATCAGGCTCTGGCCTGGCTGACCTTTTTCCTCTCAGATCGACCCTCCCAGGTCCAACTTGGGTCCTTCCTTTCATCTATCTTCCTCTCTACCTGTGGTGTTCCCCAGGGGTCTAACCTCTCGCCCTGGCTTTTCAACCAATACCTAGCAACTCTCGCCCACTGCATTGCCATTTTATGCTCAAATTTCCAGTGCTACGCTGACGACACTCAACTCATTTTCAGGCTGCCCTCTGCCACCTCCTCTCCCTCTCTCATCTCTGATTGCCTAACTGCCATTCAAAATTGGTGTGCTGCCAATGGTCTTTGTCTGAATGCCTGCAAGACGGAGATCCTCCTCATCGGCACACCTTCACCATCCTTTCCCCTCACTCTCTGGCCGGCCTCCCTTGGCCCTCCTCCTCCCTTGGCCCTCCTCCTACCCCCACCTCCTCCTAAGAACCTCGGGGTCATCTTTGACACCACCCTTTCCTTCTCCGCACACATCTCTGAGGTCTCTAAAAAGTAAAATGTCCAACTGCACCTCCTCAGAGGTACTCTGCCTTTCCTCTCCTCCCCAAGAAGCTCATGGTATCTCAAGCTCTGGTTCTCTCTAGCTTTGACTATTGTAACAGCCTCTTTCTAAATATACCTGCCTCTACTCTCCGCCCTCTGCAACTAATCCAGAACAGGACTGCGAGACTTGTCCTTGGCCTCAAGCCCTGGGATTGTATCTCTCCAGCTCTGAAATCTCTTCACTGGCTCCCAGTGGATGCAAGGATTAAATTCAAAACCCTCTGCATTGTCCACAAAGCTTTCTGGGGTCTGGGTCCAAAATACCTTCAGCTATCCCTCCGCAAATACCTCCCCTCTCGAGCTCTTCGCTCCTCTTCCTCTACCTACTCACTCAGGGTCAGTCGTTTTTCTAAGAAACGAGCTGGGGGTAGATCTCTGTCTTCGGCTTTGGCCTCCCTCTGGAACAGCCTCCCTGCCACTCTAAAACTTGAGGAGAACCATCTCCGGTTCCAAGAGCACCTCAAGACCTTCCTCTTTTCTTCTGCCTTCGCTCCCCCTCTCCCCTGCTGATCTGTTCTCTCTTGGCACCGTGCACCTGGCCACCCTCTGTCTTTTGGGCCCAGGTACCTGCTAATTCTGTCACCGTCCCGCACTGCCTCCGGGCCACCCCTTGCACTGGGGTCTGTATCTGTACCCATACAGCCCCCCCCTTTTTCTTCCTGCACTTATCAGACCTACCCTGTCTGCTGCCTTAAACCTAGCACTTGCAAATTGCTGGCTGCATTACCACTGTTTGTTGCCTTTATTATTTATTTATTGTTATTTATCTGTTTCTCCTCTGCTTCGCACTTTCCACTTCTCCCCCCTTCCATGCACTTTTCCCCTCACACTTGCGTGTTCTCAATGTCACTGGGCCTAGTAAGATCGCTGTTTTGTTCTCCCCTGTTCCCCTCCCTTCCCTTGTCGTGCTCTGAAACACTTGTGTACGAGCGCGATAAAAATAAAATATCAATCAATCAATCAAGATGCATGTCGCTATTTCAGGGGAGTGCCCCTTGCCGGTAGGCCAGTGGCCCTGTGGCCGTAGGTTGGAGCACATTGCATTGAATTGGGCAAGGAGCTCAACCTTTTGGGTCACTGGAAGGGAGATTTATTGCTGACATACGTCAGGGTCCTAGGTTCAGCGTGGATTGGTGAGGTGTCATGCCAGGGGCTCATAGAGTGGTCATCACTGGTCCGTGCCAGGGGAGACCGGGTCTGGGTGTCTGGTTGGTTTAGTGGGTGTAAGGAAGGCATGGTATCAAACAGTGATGACAGACACAAGTGATCACAGTTCAAGGGTGTTTATTGAACTTCAGTGGGTTGATTGAACGCTTATCTAACCCTAAATCTAAGGATGGGAGCAAGCTGCGACTGTCAAATAATAATAACGCAGTCCTAGTGGAGTCTCTGTCAAAATAAAAAGGGCCTATACATATAGCCAATCTTTACTTCTAAATACCAATGATGTGGGAAAATGATGTATGCAAAAGAAAAGTGTTCAAGAAACAATATGTCAGGATACATGAGCAGTTGGCTTCCCTTCCCTACATTTTCAGCACGGGACAAGGTGGCACACTCGAGCTTGGCACACACTCTAGCTTCTCTGCCATGAGGATGTAGTTCAAAACATAGGTATCTGGGGCTTCTGCACCCAAGTCTCTTTGCCAATAAAAGTCTCTAATTGCAGAGTGCCTGGCGTAACAAACAAGTATCAAAGTTTCTTTCTCATCAGGATTTTCACATTCACTCGTTCTTAGGTTTATTGTTCACCACAGGTCTCCCCCTGTCGGGAATGGACCCCCTTAAACACAAGTCAACAACTGGCCTTCCTCGATCGGGCTCAGACCATGGGTCTCCCTCGCTCGGGTTCAGACCCCTTTAAACACAAGTAAACAATTGGTTTCCCTTGATCGGGTTTGGACATTATAATCTCACTTTCTTTGCTTTCTTTTCAGTGGTCCAGATAAGATTTTGAGGCAGGAGTATTTTACTCCCTATCTTTAAACTTTGAGAGTAAATGTGATTTCAAGAGAGTAAAAATTAGTTTTCTCTTTTACAAGAGAGTAAAAAGTATGCGACATCCAGCGTTGTGTGCAAAAACTGTATGAAAATCATAACCATGAGGCAGCTTTCTGCATTGTGACCAAAAAGCAGGTTTCTCACAATAGATAAAGCGCATGGTGCACTAGCACCAACACCCTCCCACAAATGGAACAGAGGAGCACAGTGCTCCAGATAAGATTTGGAAGTGGGAGTATTGTACTTCCTGTTTTTTAAAGTTGGGAGTAAAATGATTTTTTAGGAAGTAAAAACGGAAGTCCCATACACAATGGGAGTATTTTTTTTATTGAGTAAAAATATGTTTTAACTAGAAAAGAAATGTTTTTTTAAAATAATTCCTTTGCACCTAGTTATTCATACACATCAAAGGATACATATTTACTTCTTCAAATTAGGCAGTAATAATAGTGTCTTCCTGTGGTACTACGTACAGGAGTGGACCAAATATATCCATGGAGCCTTGTGGGTGAAAGCAGGGGCACACGGTCCTACGTGTCTTTTTCCTATTTTTTGTTGGGAGTATTTTTACTCTGTTTTAATTTTTTTGGGGTATTTGCCTATTTTTAGGGAGTCAAAGTGGCCGATAAACCCCTTACCTGCAGGGCGGGTTGCCCCCCAGCATGCCATAGTTGCTTTTATATGCACAGACCTGCGATACTTGCAGTATTTAGCCCTGTAAGAACACACCTGTAATGACTTTGCCGCAACATGCCAGTATTTGCTTGTCTAAGCATTTGTGATGGCTTTGACCAAACAATGCAATGTAATAACACACCTGATGAATTTGTCCCTGAAATACCCCACTTGTCAAATCCTCGCCCAATGCTGCGGTATTTCATCATGCAAAGGTACTTATCTGCCCCCAACACACACACTTACTTCACCCCCACATGCACACCATGTGCATATTGGCTCTGTCCGCTCCCCCTTCACTTTCCCAAGCATACTAATGGCTACTGTGGATAATGCAGAAAGGACAACAGATAAAGCAAAAAGACTTTCAGAAGTTAAAGAAGGATTCCAATGTTGCAATACATAGAGTAGTTGTTATGTATAAAAGCAAGACAGATTTTAAGCAGCTCCACTACACCAGATGTGCCACTCCCTGTGAGACAATCATTTGTTACTGATGCCAGTGTTTAACCTTTGGAGGGTACCAAACTGAGTATAGTGATATCCAGATCTGTGCACGGGGCGATGCCCAAGCGGACGGGCATGTGTAGAATCAGGTTATAGCTAAAGCAGGGAAGGTGAAAGGCAAACTGGTGAGTGGAGAGAAGATCAATGGATCGCAGAGCGAAGGTGAAATGTGGGAGGAAGAAGGGCGAGATGCAGAAATGGCCTAGTCCAGAAAATGATTGGATTGGAAGGGGATAGCAGCGAGAGGAGAGGTGCCGGTAAGAGACAGATGTAGGGCAAAGAAAGACACAGATGTTATATGAGAAGTGTAGGAGAGAGCTGAAGTAGGAAAGACGGGGGGGTGTAGTGAAGAGCAGTAATGAGGATAAGTAATAATTCTAGCACTGAATGACTGCGTACCTGCACACTGCCTCAGCCTGCCTATCTGTGCTGCTGGGCTCAACGAGGGAGGAGGAGGGCGGCATCCCCGCCCTACGCAACAAGCCGCCACTGGGGAATTGTTGAACACATTTTGGCACAAACCTTTTGGCGCTGGGCGTTTTGGTACACCAATCTGGACGCAGAGTCATTTTCGGCGCAGCCATATTTGCTCAAAAGCCAATTCGGCGCCAGCCATTTTGAGTGAGGGTCGTTTAGACGTGGCTGACATTGCCGCCAATGTATAAACGGCTCTCGTGCCGAATGGGTCCTCGGCCACTCCAGGGAAAACGACAACTCAACGCGGCAGATAATACCCCCAGCAGAAAAAGTCCATAAACAAGCTGCCAATGACGTTTTAATAAACCCACTTCCAAACCTATTCTTATAAGATACATTTCCGGACTTTTATTGCACATTAAACAAAGTGCTACTTGTGTGAACTTTTCGATTGAAACATGATTTTGTGAGAAACATGACACTGTCCTTTGCCAGTATCTGTGGCTATTTTACAAGGAAGTCGGTAGTTTGCATAAAGCGGCGGAGAAACACTGGTTCGTTTTTCTGGTATATTTAATGTCAGATGCCATTATTTTTAATAAGCCTTGACAATTTTCCGGTTAAGTAAACATCAACTGAAAGGGGGAAAAAAGTCACTTGAACATATTGCTTTGCTGCAATCGGAAATTAATGCACATAAAAGGCTGTTTAAAATAAGCGACATCCTTTAATTGTGACTCTAAGAACACACCTGAGCTCAGCCTGAAAATATGAAATCCCCAGTAGTAAAACACACACAATTTAAAACATGTAACTCTGCTTGTGTTTCGGGCGGCGTTCTGATGTTGGGACCTTGAATGCACTGCTAAAAATAGATCAAGTTTTCGACAAATTTAAAACAAACTCAAAATAGCAGGCAGTCAAGAGAAAAACAGCACACATAACACACATATTTTTGTCTCTGGCACACAAAACAGAGACAACAGAAAGACAAAAAGGTGGCCTGATTTACAAAGCGCTTTTCAATGGGAACCACTGAAAAACACATTGTAGACCAGGCACTAAAAATGTGTCCTAATGTTTGAGACGGAGGGCGGGAGAGGTGCGTGTAGAAGGTGTGCAGTTTAAAACCTTATTAGCATCAAACACAATGTTTTTCAGTTTCACGTTAAACGGGGTAAATGCTGTTATTAGGGCGGGCAAATATAATGTGTCTGGAATTAAGTGTGAATATATGTATCTACATATTTATAATCTCTGTATCGTTTGTCTTGGTGACAAGCTCCTGAATTGACTTGACATTGATATAAACACGATGATCGATGGAGTAGGGATGGGCCTTCATTTCATTTGTGGGGTGCACTGTGGCTGCCTTGCGTGACACGGAACCGAGTCAGCCCCCCGCCCCCACTTCTCATAGGCGCTTTGTTCTCCAGACTTGCTGCCATTGTAAATATGTAACTACCAAGTGGAAGAGGCACCCATATAAATTCTAAGGAAGCTGTGCTGGGGTGTTAATGATGTAGCCTGCAGTGCCATCTAGTGGAACAAACGACGTTTGTTAAATTAATGAATACTGTGAAAACTTTGCGTAAACTGTATGCTGTTTAAAATGAAACTTTCTGTATTCGCTATAATTTCATGCATAAAAAGACACAATAGGCACCTTATCTGGAGGGCTGTTTCTTTTTGTTATCAAAATTCAAAGACTTTCGACTGTGCGATGAATTTTTCTTAAACTATCGCAGGACCGCTTCAATTCACTTCATCTATAAGTTTCACTTTATTGCTTTTGTTTCTGCCACTTCTTGGCTGGGTACATCACACAGAGATTGAGCACTTCTGCTGTGCCGGACCACTCTGTTACTTTGTCTCGTACCTTCTCTGATTCATATTAAAGTTCAAGCATCCATCAGCAATTGAGCTTTACTCGCGGCTTTCATCACATGCATTAATGTTCTTCGCTCTTGCGCTCTTCATACAATGTCGGCGCTTGCAACCTTGACTTCAACACAGACTGGTCTTGCATCGGTCTCCCCAACTCACCGGCTGTGTTGATCTCTCTGTGCTGCTTTAATCCTGGAGCCAAGGATGGTACCACGGCAGCTGCTGCTCCTCCTTGACTCGGCCAGTCATGCAGGAGGGCCCCCGGCTATCTCTGACACACAATGCAGGATTCTTCAGTCTGGTTTCCTGGCCTTACGCCTTTTAATCTGGAAGTTTCTCGCCGGAAAAGTCAAGGGTATCTCCCTTGCTCTCTCGTTCAGCTGCCGTCTGGAAAACAATGTTCCTTCATGTGCTTTGCCTCGCTCAGAGTGTGCTTTAGTGCTCCACCTTTTATCTGTGTGGGGAAGCTTAATGCAAGTCAGTTGTGAGTTAACAGTAATTGCCTGACCATAGTAGCGGGACATATCAGGTACAATGCTCGGGTATGAGTCTGTTTTCTCCCATAGTGGGCTGTTCGTGTGAAAGTGTTCATGTAGGGAAGGGGGGAGAGTTACAGTTCCCAGGTACCGTACCTGGTAGGATGGAGTAAAGGTGTTATGGGGGGGGGGAACGCATCTCAGCATCAGGTGTCCCACTCCCCGAAGATCCCTCGTCCAGGTGATACTCGTGCACTGGTCCACCCCCAGGATCTGGATCCAAAGGTGATGGCCGTGCCCTGGCCACTGGAGAGAGAGATCCCAAGGAACTAGCGTGTGAGGCACTGTCTGGTTTCTTACAGGGGTCACATATTTCCCTTAGGCCCATCCCAGAGCATGGGGGGCAATGGCCATTGACACCCCCCCACGCTCTAGTATTTAATGATGTAATGATAGCGCAGTTGATGATGTAATTCATGTATGGCTTTGTCGCATTTTGGTGATGTAAGATATATAATAAATGCGACCTAATGCTTTCCAAAAGAATGCTGGTGTTTGGTGTCCCTCAACGGCCCTGCCCCCTGCGCTGCTCATACGAAGCTCCCCTTTCCTGCGTATTCGTGACAGGCAAATAATTCCATGACTTCGCCTTATAGGGAAAGAGGATACTTACAACATTGTGGCTTGAGAGAGCTTCAGCGCCCTTCCATACTAAAGGGGCCCCTGCTTTTTGTTCCCCTGCACCCTAGGGTCATTGGCTCCTGCACCCTACGATTTTGGGGCCTCTGAGGGACCCATTAAGGGTTTGTAGCACCACACTGTGATTTTACCCTTACAAAGTGCAGGTGACGCTGTTACAAGTTTCTATTTAAAACTGATGAGCCTAGGGGCCCCATAAAAATCGCTGTATCTGGCCACAACAAGCCCACCACCAATGTGCTAAATGTCCCTCATAGTCTGGTCTTTCGCACAGTGGATTTCTGAGTGGATTTTCACCCTCAGATCCGGCCCAGTACTTGGAGCTGAGGAGAAAGGCCTGTTGGGTCTACTGGTTCGGTGAAAGCCAGAATGCCTGCCAAGGTTCTACCCTGACCAGGAGATCATGAGCCAATTAGGTCACAGGACCTTCCACTCATCCTGTGATGAGGATGCACCTATTTCCTGCACAAGAAAACAATCAAGGAAAATAATTGACCGGCCACTACTACATTCTCCCAGGAGAGTGAATCAGTACTGAAGCTCCCTCCCTAGCATCTGATCTCACCTCAAGGGAAAACATCCTGCCAGCTTGTGGACTACTGCTGCCCAGCAGCTCAGTTTGGAGGTGGTGCAGCAGCTGGGTCGGGGGTTGGTCTAATGGCTAAGTTGGGATGACGCCTGCTGGTAAAGTTGGAATATGTTCTAGTGGCTTAGCTGGCATATGATCTAACAGCTGAGTTTGGATGCAGTTCAGTGGCTCTCTTTGGATGTGATGTGGCTCTGTATGGGGTCTTTTGGCTCTGTTAGGTTTCGGTCTGGTGGCTCTGTTTGGGTGTGGTCTGGGGGCTCTGTTTGGGTGTGGTCTGGCGGCGCTGTTTCAATGTGATCTGGCAGCTCTTTATGTTTGACAGCTCTGTTTGGATGTGGTCTAGCAGGTCTCTTTGGCTGTAGTTTAGTGGCTCTGTTGGGATGTGGTCTAGTGGCTCTCTTCAGATGTGGTTTAGTGGGTCTTTTCGGATGTGGTCTAGTGGCCCTCTTCGAATGTGGTCTAGTGGCTCTCTATGGATGTGATGTAGGAGCTCTGTTCGGAAGTAGTCTAGCTGCCCTGTTTGGATGTGATGTGGGGGCTCTGTTTGGATGTGCTCTGATGGCTCTGTTCGGATGTGGTCTGGTAGTTCTTTTTGGCTGTGGTTTAGTGGCTCTTTTTGGCTGTGGCTTAGTGGCTCTGTTCAGATTTGGTTGAGTGGCTCTATTCAGATGTGGTCTAGTGACTCTGTTTGGATGTGGTCTAGCTGCCCTGTGTGGATGTGATGTAGATGCTCTGTTTGGATGTGGTCGAGCGCTCGGTTTGGGTGTGGCCTAGCAGCTTTGTTTGGATGTGGTCCAGCGGCTCTGTTTGGATGTGGTCTTGTGTCTCTGTTTGGATGTGGTTTAGTGTCTGTTTGGATCTGATCTGATGGCTCTGTTTGGAGAACCTTTATGTCTCCTCGGAAGTCCAGATCTATGACGCCGGCTAGGATATCTAGACCAAACTTCCAGGCCAGGCCATATTTTGGGGCCAATCTTATATAACAACCTGCAAGGGTTATTAGGACTAAGTCTGCGGGAATCTTCCCTCTTTTCCCTGGAGGGAAAGATGGCTCTGTTTGGCTGTGGTTTAGTGGCTCTGTTTGGCTGTGGTTTAGTGGCTCTGTTTTGCTGTGGTGTAGTGGCTTTGTTTGGCTGTGGTTTAGTGGCTCTGTTCGGGTTTGGTCTAGTGGCTCTGTTTGGCTGTGGTTTACTGGCTCTGTTTGGCTGTGGTTTAGTGGCTCTCTTCGTATGTGGTCTAGTTGCTCTATTCAGATGAGGTCTAGTGGCTCTGTTCTTATGTGGTCTAGCTGCCCTGTTTGGATGTTATATAGAGGCTCTGTTTGGAAGTGGTTTGGTGGCTGAGTCTGGATATGGTCTGGTGGTTGAGTTTGGCTGGGACCTTGTGGTTCAGTTGGATGGGACATAGCAGCTCAGTTTATAGATGGGCTCCAGGCTCAATTAAGATGTGGTCTAGTGGTTCAGTTGAGATAAGGATGTGATCTGGTGCCCAGTTTGAATTTGGCCTAGCGGCTTAGTGGGGGTTAGTTGGGTGGCTTAGTTCAGATATGGTCTAGTAGTTCAGTGGGGATATGGTATAGTGGCTCATTTGCGATCTGGTCTACTGGATACGTTAGGATGTTGTCTAGTAGCTCAATTTGAATATGGTTTGTGTGCGGTCTAGGTGCTTAGTTTGGTTGTGGTTTTGCTGCTCAGTTTGAAAATCATCTGGCAGCTGAGTTGGGGTAGGGTCTAGCGGATCAGTTTGGATGTGGTCTGGATTCTCAGTTTGGATGCGGAGGTGATAGAGTGGCATAGTAGAAATCTGGTCCAGTGGCTTATTTGGGATGTGGTAATGGCTCAGTTGAAATGTCATCTCGTATAAAAGTGCAAATGTTGTCTAGCGGCCCTACTGCGATGTGGCCTAGGGGCTCAGGTACAATGTTGTCTAGCGGCCCTACTGCGATGTGGCCTAGGGGCTCAGGTACAATGTTGTCTATCGGCCCTACTGCGATGTGGCCTAGGGGCTCAGGTACAATGTAGTCTAGCGGCCCTAGTGCGATGTGGCCTAGGGGCTCAGCTACAATTTTGTCTAGTGGCCCTACTGCGATGTGGCCTAGGGGCCCAGGTACAATGTTGTCTAGCGGCCCTACTGCGATGTGGCCTAGGGGCTCAGGTACAATGTTGTCTAGCTTCTCATCTGGAGTGCGATGTAGTGGATTAGTTTCAGATGTGGTCGAACTGCTTCGTTGGAATGTGGTCTAGCAATTCATGTTGGATATGGGGTCATGTGGAGGTCTGCAACCTTTTGCTCTGCAGATGTTTGTGACTACACCTCCCAGCAGCCTTGTCCAGAATAGTTAATGGTGAGGGAGCATGGGAGTTGTAGTCAAAAACATTTGGAGATCCACAGGTTGCAGGCCCCTGTACTCAGTGGGGATATGGTCTGAGAGCTTATGTGAATGAGCTCAAGCGGCTCAGTTGGGATATGTTTTAGTGGCTAAGTTGGATGAGCTTTAGTGGCTGAGTTGGGATAGGTTTGCGTTAATATGTGGTCTAGTGACTCAGTTGCAGTATGGTCAAGCAGCTCAGTTGATATGCGGTCTAGCATCTCAATTGCGGCATGGTCTGGCAGCTCGGTTAATGCAGTCTAGCATCTCAGTTGCAGCATGGTCTGGCAGCTCAGTTGCAGTATTGTCTAGTGGCTCACGTGATATACCGTCTAGCGCCTCAGTTGCGGCATGGTCTAACCACTCAGTTACTGCATTGTCTAGCTGTTCAGTTGCGATGGGGTTCAGCATCTCAGTTGCGGTATAGTCCGACAGCTCAGTTGATATATGGTCTAGCTGCTCAGTTGCAGCATGGTCTAGCCGCTCAGTTGCTGCATGGTCTAGCCGCTTAGTTGTGATGGGGTCTAGCGTCTCAGTTGCGGCATGGTCTAGCCACTTAGTTGCTACATGGTCTAGCTGCCTCGTTGCGTTGGGGTCTAGCCTCTCAGTTGTGGTATGGTCTGGCAGCTCAGTTGACATGTGGTCTAACTGCTCAGTTGCTGCATGGTCTAGCTGCTCAGATGGAATCGGATCTAGCATCTCATTTGCGGTATCAAGGCCGGTCATATAGCACAATGAGCTGAGCACCGTTTCTGACATCTGTGTGCAGCCCTGAATCCCGGCTGTGCCAACTGAACCGTTCTTCCTTCCGCGGTCAATAAATTGAGTACCATGAAATACCACGCTGTGGGATAATATCAACTGTTATCTCAGCGCTCAGATTCCTGTGGCCTTGTAGTGCTATATGAAGCTAGATATTATTATTATTATTATTATTATGGTCTAGCAGCTTAGCTGTGATATGGTCTAGCAGCTCAGTTGATATGTGGTCTAGCGTCTCAGTTGGGGCATTGCCTGGCAGCTCAGTTGATGCGGTCTAGCATCTCAGTTGCAGCATGGTCTGGCAGCTCAGTTGATAAGCGGTCTAGTGTCTCAGTTGCAGCATGGTCTAGCAGCTCAGTTGCAGTATGTTCTAGCAGCTCAGTTGATATGGGGTCTAGCGTCTCAGTTGTGGCATGGTCTAGCCACTCAGTTGCTGCATGGTCTAGCCACCTCATTGCGATGGGGTCTAGTGTCTCAGTTGTGGTATGTCTGGCAGCTCAGTTGATATGTGGTCTAGCTGCTCAGTTGTTGCGTGGTCTAGCCGCTCAGTTGCTGCATGGTCTAGCCACTCAGTTGCTGCATGGTCTAGCCACTCAGTTGCTGCATGGTCTATCCACTCAGTTGATATGTGGTCTAGCGTCTCAGTTGTGGCATGGTCTGGCAGCTCAGTTGATGCCGTCTAGCATCTCAGTTGCAGTATGGTCTAGCAGCTCAGTTAATATGTGGTCTAGCATCTCAGTTGCAGCATGGTCTAGCCACTGAGCTGCTGCATGGTCTAGCTGCTCATTTGCGATGGGGTCTAGCATCTCAGTTGCAGTATGGTCTGGCAGCTCAGTTGATATGTTGCCTAGCTGCTCAGTTGTTGCATGGTCTAGCCACTCAATTGCTGCATGGTCTAGCTGCTCAGTTGCAATGTGGTATAGTGGCACGCTTGTGGTACGGGCTAGCAGCTTAGTTGATATGTGGTCTAGTGTCACACTTGTGGTATGGTCTAGCAGCTCAGTTGCTGCATGGTCTAGCCGCTCAGTTGCGATGGGGTCTAGCATCTCAGTTGCGGTATGGTCTGACAGCTCAGTTGATATGTGGCCTAGCTGCTCAGTTGCTGCATGGTCTAGCCACTCAGTTGCTGCATGGTCTAGCCACTCAGTTGCTGCATGGTCTAGCAGCTCAGTTGCTGCATGGTCTAGCCGCTCATTTGCGATGGGGTCTAGCACCTCAGTTGCGGTATGGTCTGGCAGCTCAGTTGATATGTGGCCTATCTGATCAGTTGCTGCATGGTATAGCCACTCAATTGCTGCATGGTCTGGCTGCTCAGTTGCGATGGGGTCTAGTGGCACACTTGTAGTATAGTTTAGCAGCTCTGTTGATATGTGGTCTAGTGGCACACTTGTGGTATGGTCTAGCAGCGTAGTTGATATGTGGTCTAGTGGTACACTTGTGGTATGGTCTGGCAGCTCAGTTGATATGTGGCCTAGCTGCTCAGTTGCTGCATGGTCTAGCCACTCAGTTGCTGCATGGTCTGGCCACTCAGTTGCTGCAAGGTCTAGCCGCTGAGTTGCGATGGGGTCTAGTGGCACACTTGTGGTATTGTCTAGCAGCTTAGTTGATATGTGGTCTAGTGGCACACTTGTGGTATGGTCTAGCAGTGTAGTTGATATGTGGTCTAGGCACACTTGTGGTATGGTCTAGCAGCGTAGTTGATATGTGGTCTAGTGGCACACTTGTGGTATGGTCTAGCAGCGTAGTTGATATGTGGTCTAGTGGCACACTTGTGGTCTGGTCTAGCAGCTCAGTTGATATGTGGTCTAGTGGCACACTTGTGGTATGGTCTAGCAGCAAAGTTGAAATGTGGTCTAGTGGCACACTTGTGGTATGGTCTAGCAGCGTAGTTCATATGTGGTCTAGTGGCACACTAGTAGTATGGTCTAGCAGCTCAGTTGATATGCGGTCTAGTGGCACACTTGTGGTATGGTCTAGCAGCTCAGTTTATATGTGGTCTAGTGGCACACTTGTGGTATGGTCTAGCAGCATAGTTCATATGTGGTCTAGTGGCACTCTAGTAATATGGTCTAGCAGCTCAGTTGATATGTGGTCTAGTGGCACACTTGTGGTATGGTCTAGCAGCTCAGTTGATATGTGGTCTAATGGCACACTTGTGGTATGGTCTAGCAGCGTAGTTCATATGTGGTCTAGTGGCACACTAGTAGTATGGTCTAGCAGCTCAGTTGATATGTGGTCTAGTGGCACACTTGTGGTATGGTCTAGCAGCTCAGTTGATATGTGGTCTAGTGGCACACATGTGGTATGGTCTAGCAGCGTAGTTCATATGTGGTCTAGTGGCACACTAGTATGGTCTAGCAGCTCAGTTGATATGCGGTCTAGTGGCACCCTTGTGGTAGGATCTAGCAGCTCAGTTGATATGTGGTCTAGTGGCACACTTGTGGTATGGTCTAGCAGCGTAGTTCATATGTGGTCTAGTGGCACACTAGTAGTACGGTCTAGCAGCTCAGTTGATATGCGGTCTAGTGGCACCCTTGTGGTATGGTCTAGCAGCTCAGTTGATATGTGGTCTAGTGGCACACGTGTAGTATGGTCTAGCAGTGTATTTGATATGTGGTCTAGTGGCACACTTGTGGTATGGTCTAGCAGCTCAGTTGATATGTGGTCTAGTGGCACACTTGTGGTATGGTCTAGCAGTGTAATTGATATGTGGTCTAGTGGCACACTTGTGGTATGGTCTAGCAGCGTAGTTCATATGTGGTCTAGTGGCACACTAGTATGGTCTAGCAGCTCAGTTGATATGCGGTCTAGTGGCACCCTTGTGGTATGATCTAGCAGCTCAGTTGATATGTGGTCTAGTGGCACACTTGTGGTATGGTCTAGCAGCGTAGTTCATATGTGGTCTAGTGGCACACTAGTAGTACGGTCTAGCAGCTCAGTTGATATGCGGTCTAGTGGCACCCTGGTGGTATGGTCTAGCAGCTCAGTTGATATGTGGTCTAGTGGCACACTTGTGGTATGGTCTAGCAGCATAGTTCATATGTGGTCTAGTGGCACACTAGTAGTATGGTCTAGCAGCTCAGTTGATATGTGGTCTAGTGGCACTCTAGTAATATGGTCTAGCAGCTCAGTTGATATGTGGTCTAGTGGCACACTTGTGGTATGGTCTAGCAGCTCAGTTGATATGTGGTCTAGTGGCACACTTGTGGTATGGTCTAGCAGCGTAGTTCATATGTGGCCTAGTGGCACACTAGTAGTATGGTCTAGCAGCTCAGTTGATATGTGGTCTAGTGGCACACTTGTGGTATGGTCTAGCAGCTCAGTTGATATCTGGTCTAGTGGCACACATGTGGTATGGTCTAGCAGCGTAGTTCATATGTGGTCTAGTGGCACACTAGTATTGTCTAGCAGCTCAGTTGATATGCGGTCTAGTGGCACCCTTGTGGTATGATCTAGCAGCTCAGTTGATATGTCGTCTAGTGGCACACTTGTGGTATGGTCTAGCAGCGTAGTTCATATGTGGTCTAATGGCACAATAGTAGTACGTCTAGCAGCTCAGTTGATATGCGGTCTAGTGGCACCCTTGTGGTATGGTCTAGCAGCTCAGTTGATATGTGGTCTAGTGGCACACGTGTAGTATGGTCTACCAGTGTAGTTGATATGTGGTCTAGTGGCACACTTGTGGTATGGTCTAGCAGCTCAGTTGATATGTGGTCTAGTGGCATTCTCGTAATATGGTATAGCAGCTCAGTTGATATGTGGTCTAGTGGCACATGTGTGGTATGGTCTAGCAGCTCAGTTGATATGTGGTCTAGTGGCACTCTAGTAATATGGTCTAGCAGCTCAGTTGATATGTGGTCTAGTGGCACACTTGTGGTATGGTCTAGCAGTGTAATTGATATGTGGTCTAGTGGCAAACTTGTGGTATGGTCTAGCAGCTCAGTTGATATGTAGTCTAGTGGCACACTTGTGGTATGGTCTAGCAGCTCAGTTGATATGTGGTCTAGTGGCACACTTGTGGTATGGTCTAGCAGCTCAGTTGATATGTGGTCTAGTGGCACTCTAGTAATATGGTCTAGCAGCTCAGTTGATATGTGGTCTAGTGGCACACTTGTGGTATGGTCTAGCAGTGTAGTTGATATGTGGTCTAGTGGCACTCTAGTAATATGGTCTAGCAGCTCAGTTGATATGTGGTCTAGTGGCACACTTGTGGTATGGTCTAGCAGTGTAGTTGATATGTGGTCTAGTGGCACTCTAGTAATATGGTCTAGCAGCTCAGTTGCGATGGGGTCTAGTGGCACACTTGTAGTATAGTCTAGCAGCTCCGTTGATATGTGGTCTAGTGGCACACTTGTGGTATGGTCTAGCAGCTCAGTTGATATGTGGTCTAGTGGCACACTTGTGGTATGGTCTAGCAGTGTAGTTGATATGTGGTCTAGTAGCACACTTGTGGTATGGTCTAGCAGCTCAGTTCATATGTAGTCTAGTGGCACACGTGTGGTATGGTCTAGCAGCTCAGTTGATATGGGGTCTAGTGGCACACTTGTGGTATGGTCTAGCAGCTCAATTGATATGGGGTCTAGTGGCACTCTAGTAATATGGTCTAGCAGTTCCGTTGATATGTGGTCTAGTGGCACACTTGTGGTATGGTCTAGCAGTGTAGTTGATATGTGGTCTAGTGGCACTCTAGAAATATGGTCTAGCAGCTCAGTTGATATGTGGTCTAGTGGCACACTTGTGGTATGGTCTAGCAGTGTAGTTGCTATGTGGTCTAGTGGCACACTAGCAGTATGGTCTAGCAGCTCAGTTGATATGTGGTCTAGTGGCACTCTAGTAATATGGTCTAGCAGCTCAGTTGATATGTGGTCTGGTGGCACACTTGTGGTATGGTCTAGCAGCTCTGTTGATATGTGGTCTAGTGGCACACTTGTGGTATGGTCTAGCAGTGTAGTTGATATGTGGTCTAGTGGCACACTTGTGGTATGGTCTAGCAGCTCAGTTGATATGTAGTCTAGTGGTCAAACTTGTGGTATCGTCTAGCAGTGTAGTTGCTATGTGGTCTAGTGGCACTCTAGAAATATGGTCTAGCAGCTCAGTTGATATGTGGTCTAGTGGCACACTTGTGGTATGGTCTAGCAGTGTAGTTGCTATGTGGTCTAGTGGCACACTAGCAGTATGGTCTAGCAGCTCAGTTGATATGTGGTCTAGTGGCACTCTAGTAATATGGTCTAGCAGCTCAGTTGATATGTGGTCTGGTGGCACACTTGTGGTATGGTCTAGCAGCTCCGTTGATATGTGGTCTAGTGGCACACTTGTGGTATGGTCTAGCAGCTCCGTTGATATGTGGTCTAGTGGCACACTTGTGGTATGGTCTAGCAGCTCAGTTGATATGTAGTCTAGTTGTCACACTTGTGGTATCGTCTAGCAGCTCAGTTGATATGTGGTCTAGTGGCACACTTGTGATATGGTCTAGCAGCTCAGTTGATATGTGGTCTAGTGGCACACTTGTGGTATAGTCTAGCAGCTCCGTTGATATGTGGTCTAGTGGCACACTTGTGGTATGGTGTAGCAGCTCAGTTGATATGTGGTCTAGTGGCGCACTTGTGGTATGGTCTAGCAGCTCAGTTGATATGTGGTCTAGTGGCACACTTGTGGTATGGTCTAGCAGCTCAGTTGATATGTGGTCCAGTGGCACACTTGTGGTATGGTCTAGCAGCGTAGTTTATATGTGGTCTAGTGGCACACTTGTGGTATGGTCTAGCAGCTCAGTTGATATGTGGTCTAGTGGCACTCTAGCAATATGGTCTAGCAGCTCAGTTGCGATGGGGTCTAGTGGCACACTTGTGGTATAGTCTAGCAGCTCCGTTGATATGTGGTCTAGTGGCACACTTGTGGTATGGTCTAGCAGCTCAGTTGATATGTGGTCCAGTGGCACACTTGTGGTATGGTCTAGCAGCGTAGTTTATATGTGGTCTAGTGGCACACTTGTGGTATGGTCTAGCAGCTCAGTTGATATGTGGTCTAGTGGCACTCTAGCAATATGGTCTAGCAGCTCAGTTGCGATGGGGTCTAGTGGCACACTTGTGGTATAGTCTAGCAGCTCCGTTGATATGTGGTCTAGTGGCACACTTGTGGTATGGTGTAGCAGCTCAGTTGATATGTGGTCTAGTGGCACACTTGTGGTATGGTCTAGCAGCTCAGTTGATATGTGGTCTAGTGACACACTTGTGGTATGGTCTAGCAGCTCAGTTGATATGTGGTCTAGTGGCACTCTAGTAATATGGTCTAGCAGCTCAGTGATATGTGGTGTAGTGGCACACTTGTGGTATGGTCTAGCAGCTCCGTTGATATGTGGTATAGTGGCACACTTGTGGTATGGTCTAGCAGCGTAGTTTATATGTGGTCTAGTGGCACACTTGTGGTATGGTACAGCAGCTCAGTTGATATGTGGTCTAGTGGCACACTTGTGGTATGGTGTAGCAGCTCAGTTGATATGTGGTCTAGTGGCACACTTGTGGTATGGTCTAGCAGCTCAGTTGATATGTGGTCTAGTGGCACACTTGTGGTATGGTCTAGCAGCTCAGTTGATATGTGGTCTAGTGGCACACTTGTGGTATGGTCCAGCAGCTCAGTTGATATGTGGTCTAGTGGCACACTTGTGGTAGGGTGTAACAGCTCAGTTGATATGTGGTCTAGTGGCACACTTGTGGTATGGTCTAGCAGCTCAGTTGATATGTGGTCTAGTGGCACACTTGTGGTATGGTGCAGCAGCTCAGTTGATATGTGGTCTAGTGGCACACTTGTGGTATGGTCTAGCAGCTCAGTTGATATGTGGTCTAGTGACACACTTGTGGTATGGTCTAGCAGCTCAGTTGATATGTGGTCTAGTGGCACTCTAGTAATATGGTCTAGCAGCTCAGTTGATATGTGGTCTAGTGGCACACTTGTGGTATGGTCTAGCAGTGTAATTGATATGTGGTCTAGTGGCACACTTGTGGTATGGTCTAGCAGCGTAGTTCATATGTGGTCTAGTGGCACACTAGTATGGTCTAGCAGCTCAGTTGATATGCGGTCTAGTGGCACCCTTGTGGTATGATCTAGCAGCTCAGTTGATATGTGGTCTAGTGGCACACTTGTGGTATGGTCTAGCAGCGTAGTTCATATGTGGTCTAATGGCACACTAGTAGTACGGTCTAGCACCTCAGTTGATATGCGGTCTAGTGGCACCCTTGTGGTATGGTCTAGCAGCTCAGTTGATATGCGGTCTAGTGGCACACTTGTGGTATGGTCTAGCAGCTCAGTTGATATGTGGTCTAGTGGCACACTTGTGGTATGGTCTAGCAGCATAGTTCATATGTGGTCTAGTGGCACACTAGTAGTATGGTCTAGCAGCTCAGTTGATATGTGGTCTAGTGGCACTCTAGTAATATGGTCTAGCAGCTCAGTTGATATGTGGTCTAGTGGCACACTTGTGGTATGGTCTAGCAGCTCAGTTGATATGTGGTCTAGTGGCACACTTGTGGTATGGTCTAGCAGCGTAGTTCATATGTGGTCTAGTGGCACACTAGTAGTATGGTCTAGCAGCTCAGTTGATATGTGGTCTAGTGGCACACTTGTGGTATGGTCTAGCAGCTCAGTTGATATCTGGTCCAGTGGCACACATGTGGTATGGTCTAGCAGCGTAGTTCATATGTGGTCTAGTGGCACACTAGTATGGTCTAGCAGCTCAGTTGATATGCGGTCTAGTGGCACCCTTGTGGTATGATCTAGCAGCTCAGTTGATATGTCGTCTAGTGGCACACTTGTGGTATGGTCTAGCAGCGTAGTTCATATGTGGTCTAATGGCACACTAGTAGTACGGTCTAGCAGCTCAGTTGATATGCGGTCTAGTGGCACCATTGTGGTATGGTCTAGCAGCTCAGTTGATATGTGGTCTAGTGGCACTCTAGTAATATGGTCTAGAAGCTCAGTTGATATGTGGTCTAGTGGCACACTTGTGGTATGGTCTAGCAGTGTAATTGATATGTGGTCTAGTGGCAAACTTGTGGTATGTCTAGCAGCTCAGTTGATATGTAGTCTAGTGGCACACTTGTGGTATAGTCTAGCAGCTCAGTTGATATGTGGTCTAGTGGCACACTTGTGGTATGGTCTAGCAGCTCAGTTGATATGTGGTCTAGTGGCACTCTAGTAATGTGGTCTAGCAGCTCAGTTGATATGTGGTCTAGTGTCACTTGTGGTATGGTCTAGCAGTGTAGTTGATATGTGGTCTAGTGGCACTCTAGTAATATGGTCTAGCAGCTCAGTTGATATGTGGTCTAGTGGCACACTTGTGGTATGGTCTAGCAGTGTAGTTGATATGTGGTCTAGTGGCACTCTAGTAATATGGTCTAGCAGCTCAGTTGCGATGGGGTCTAGTGGCACACTTGTGGTATAGTCTAGCAGCTCCGTTGATATGTGGTCTAGTGGCACACTTGTGGTATGGTCTAGCAGCTCAGTTGATATGTGGTCTAGTGGCACACTTGTGGTATGGTCTAGCAGTGTAGTTGATATGTGGTCTAGTAGCACACTTGTGGTATGGTCTAGCAGCTCAGTTCATATGTAGTCTAGTGGCACACGTGTGGTATAGTCTAGCAGCTCAGTTGATATGGGATCTAGTGGCACACTTGTGGTATGGTCTATCAGCTCAGTTGATATGGGGTCTAGTGGCACTCTAGTAATATGGTCTAGCAGTTCCGTTGATATGTGGTCTAGTGGCACACTTGTGGTATGGTCTAGCAGTGTAGTTGATATGTGGTCTAGTGGCACTCTAGAAATATGGTCTAGCAGCTCAGTTGATATGTGGTCTACTGGCACACTTGTGGTATGGTCTAGCAGTGTAGTTGCTATGTGGTCTAGTGGCACACTAGCAGTATGGTCTAGCAGCTCAGTTGATATGTGGTCTAGTGGCACTCTAGTAATATGGTCTAGCAGCTCAGTTGATATGTGGTCTGGTGGCACACTTGTGGTATGGTCTAGCAGCTCAGTTGATATGTGGTCTAGTGGCACTCTAGTAATATGGTCTAGCAGCTCCGTTGATATGTGGTCTAGTGGCACACTTGTGGTATGGTCTAGCAGTGTAGTTGATATGTGGTCTAGTGGCACACTTGTGGTATGGTCTAGCAGCTCAGTTGATATGTAGTCTAGTGGCACACTTGTGGTATGGTCTAGCAGCTCAGTTGATATGTGGTCTAGTGGCACACTTGTGATATGGTCTAGCAGCTCAGTTGATATGTGGTCTAGTGGCACACTTGTGGTATAGTCTAGCAGCTCCGTTGATATGTGGTCTAGTGGCACACTTGTGGTATGGTGTAGCAGCTCAGTTGATATGTGGTCTAGTGGCACACTTGTGGTATGGTCTAGCAGCTCAGTTGATATGTGGTCTAGTGGCACACTTGTGGTATGGTCTAGCAGCTCAGTTGATATGTGGTCTAGTGGCACACTTGTGGTATGGTCTAGCAGCGTAGTTTATATGTGGTCTAGTGGCACACTTGCGGTATGGTCTAGCAGCTCAGTTGATATGTGGTCTAGTGGCACACTTGTGGTATGGTCTAGCAGCTCAGTTGATATGTGGTCTAGTGGCACTCTAGCAATATGGTCTAGCAGCTCAGTTGCGATGGGGTCTAGTGGCACACTTGTGGTATAGTCTAGCAGCTCCATTGATATGTGGTCTAGTGGCACACTTGTGGTATGGTGTAGCAGCTCAGTTGATATGTGGTCTAGTGGCACACTTGTGGTATGGTCTAGCAGCTCAGTTGATATGTGGTCTAGTGACACACTTGTGGTATGGTCTAGCAGCTCAGTTGATATGTGGTCTAGTGGCACAGTTGTGGTATGGTCTAGCAGCTCAGTTGATATGTGGTATAGTGGCACACTTGTGGTATGGTCTAGCAGCGTAGTTTATATGTGGTCTAGTGGCACACTTGTGGTATGTTCCAGCAGCTCAGTTGATATGTGGTCTAGTGGCACACTTGTGGTATGGTCTAGCAGCGTAGTTTATATGTGGTCTAGTGGCACACTTGTGGTATGTTCCAGCAGCTCAGTTGATATGTGGTCTAGTGGCACACTTGTGGTATGGTCTAGCAGCGTAGTTTATATGTGGTCTAGTGGCACACTTGTGGTATGGTCCAGCAGCTCAGTTGATATGTGGTCTAGTGGCACAGTTGTGGTATGGTCTAGAAGCTCAATTGATATGTGGTCTAGTGGCACACTTGTGGTATGGTCTAGCAGCTCAATTGATATGTGGTCTAGTGGCACACTTGTGGTATGGTCTAGCAGCTCAATTGATATGTGGTCTAGTGGCACACTTGTGGTATGGTCTAGCAGCTCCGTTGATATGTGGTCTGGTGGCACACTTGTGGTATGGTCTAGCAGCTCAATTGATATGTGGTCTAGTGGCACACTTGTGGTATGGTCTAGCAGCTCAGTTGATATGTGGTCTAGTGGCACACTTGTGGTATGGTCTAGCAGCTCAATTGATATGTGGTCTAGTGGCACACTTGTGGTATGGTCTAGCAGCTCAGTTGATATTTGGTCTAGCTGCTCAGTTGGGTCATGGTGTGGCAGCTCAGTTGGTCAATGTGCTGATGCGGTCTAGCTTCTTCGTCTCCTGGTTCCTCCGATCCCTTATATCTCAAAACTTGGAACAGGAATAAACCCACATTGGCACCCTTGTTAAGAACGACATTAAACACTGACTGCCATCTGTATATCGGGCAAGATGGCGGAGTCGGAGGTTGCCCCATCTATGCCCCCATCCTAAAAAGACATGAGCTATGTATCACATATGAGCATCGTTTATGGGACACACACCTGGCGCTCAACTGCATATCTTTTTTATACCCCACGGGTGTTACAACAATTATCCCACTCGAATTCGGAATGATGAAATGCTGAGTGGGCCAGGATTTCAACTCGTGACTCGATGGTTACACGCATCGCAGCAGGAGTATTAACCCACTGAGCTACCCTGCCACTCGCACTTGCGAGCGGCAGAAGATACACACACTCACCAGCTACCCACCTTCTGCCCATGTAAGACATGTCGGGGCAGTGAGCTTCCAATCCACTCTACCCATTCCCTGCAGAAAAGGACTCTACCCTCGTATCGCCCCACTGCCCGTTGCCTGCGAATCCGACCCCCACCTGCTCTGCCCATTCCCTGTAGTTCAGGACGCACCCGCTCTGCCCATGTGAGGCTGATAAGTAACCCGTGTTAACCAGCCCATTGCCTGCGGATAAGACCCCCTAGGCCAGTCCACTCTTCCAGGCCCATGCTGCCTTCCCAGTGATGGGGAATGCCTGCCAGGCCCATCCGCTCTGTACATCCCTTGTCTGCTCTTACGCTATAAACAGTGCCTGGTCTCCAGCTTTACCCTTGCTTGATATTGACTGTTCTGGAGCTCTTCAGAGTACGGAGAAATCAAGTAAACGAGTCGGCTCCTGTCCCCTTCCTTCGCCGTCTTTCCCTGAATATCAGGGCCACAGCAAAGCTCTTCCAATCCCGCACCCCCGCGCCCCCTGCCCCGAGCCTGCCTAATCTACCACTTCCTCCTGGGTTTCCATGCTAATGGCAGCCCTGGCTCCCCTTTCACACACTAATTCCCCCACCCCCTTCTAATTACCAGCTCTTGGTGCTGAGCCGGGGGCTCCCGGGGAGGGACACCTGCTAGCAGCAGAGGGTCCCCCCAGGGGGCGTACATACAGCAGAGACACCTGCCTGTAAGGGGGTGGGGCGCGGGGGCTGGCTGTGTGAAACCCAGCCCGGGTCCCCAGCTGAGGAGGACCGCCCCCCATCCCCTGGTGCAGGAGGTGAGAACCCGAAGCGAGCTTCACTCTGGACCGCTGTTCCGGGGGCCCCGAAGAGGCCCCGTTGAGTCTCGTGACAGTGCGTGGCGAGGGGGCCCCGGCTGGCCCTGCAGACACCGTGTGTGATCCTGGGCAGTTCTCTGTGTGCCCTAATAAAATAACGCCTCAAACATTCTGGGGCCGGGCTTCCAAGAAAGGAAGGGTGGAGCTTGCGCCAGGCATGTCACCAGGGGGAGTGGGGATGGGATCCCTCTGTACAGTGTACCGGAGCCTGGAGATGAGGAGTGGGGGGCAAGAAGGCGTGGGGCACGTTATATACCCAAGTGGTAAGAATGCCGCAGCGGGGGGGATATAAGAAATACATACCGCATGGCCCGGGTGTACCGAGTGTATATATACAATTCGAGGGAGCGTGGGGAGATATCAAACGACCTCAGAGCGAAGGGGTGCGGGAGATCTGTGCATAGCCCAGGACCCACGAGTAGGAAGCCCTTAAAGGGAGGGGGAGTCTGGCGGGTGGGGGTTTGCGAGTGATGAGCCTGGAATTTCACTGGCAAAAATATCCAAGCCGAGGAGGGGCAAACACACCAACGAGCGGCACCCAGCGATAAAGTCCCCTGGGATAAGACATGTCCCCCAATTTGCACTCTCACGAACATCAAGCACTGCCCTGAAATATTCTAGGGCTGGAGTTAGAATAGTAGCTAATACCTGTCCTAGAATATGTGGGGGAAGGCTTTTAGGGGTGCAGGGAAAAGAAATCCCACTTTTGGAGGGTGGGAGGGGGGCACACACGCAGAGGGACATATGGACAGAAGTGGGACATGTTCGCTGAGGCCTTGAAGAGGAACACACAGAGTGACAGCTGCACGTGTCCGGAGGATGGGTGACCTCGTAGGGGGAGGGACACATTCAGCGAGCATCACTCCACTACTTTCCACTCCTCTATACCAGCGAGGACCATGGAGACAATGTAACCTATTGATCTGCTTATACAGCAATATGCTTCTAGGGTATCCAGTGAGAAAGCCGCCTGGGAAAAGGGCGCCAAGGTCGCCGCCGCCCCCATCATCACAGGGGGCGACATCGCCCAGAAGTTGCCCTCTTCTGAAAAGCAAGCACTCTCCCCAAATAGTCGAGGACTTGAGTTAGAATGAAGTGGCATGCTTCGAGGTGGCGAGTCCACTGTGATGGTAACGGTCCACCGCCCAAGTTAAGGGCCTGAGGGAAGCCAGGGTCCCTTAACGAGGGTGGCAGGCCATTAGGCTGAGTAGTGTGGGCTCGCTTTGCTCTTCTTACCAGATCCCTACCTAAGTAATGAATCACAGACCAATTATGTTTATGGAAAAGTTGTAGGCCGTAGGCATTTTAATTTCTTACAGAAAATACAAAACAACAAAAATCAATACACTGCCATATGCTTTTGGGCACCTTGTGTCAGTCTCGAAGTTGCCCAAGGCTCCTCTTGAGTCCTTGTTATCCCTGGGCCTTCGTTCCTGGGCACATGCCGCCTACGACATGCTTTGGACCGTGTACCGAGAGAGTACTCGGCGTTCCGGCTCCTGCCTGCTCCCTTCTTCTTCCGTTATTCTTGTAGGGTGGGTTGGGTGGCAAACCTTTTTCCTTCCCCTTATCCAGGCACTAAGAGCCTACCCGAGAGAGGTGAGCTCTTTACCTGGTTTGTGCCGCCACTCCTTTCCTTGGCTTACTTATACACCCCAGGCCTTTTGTTCCTTCTTGGGGGCCGGGTCAACCCCCCCTGACACCCCCCCCCCCCCCCCCCCCCCCCCCCGGCCACTTGCTGTTATATTTCGCACCTTCCCCAGGTGCTGTTTCCTGCCCTTTCCTGGGCTTTTGTTTCTTGTGGCGCCGTTCAGACGCCCCTCCCTACTGCTTTGCGCCGTTTCGCCCCACCCCGCGCCTAAACTCCCAGGCCCTCCATCGTCCCGCATTTCATGCGGCCCGGGGCCTGGGGCATACCCATAGGGTGGGCTCAGCCACCAAGCGGCACAGTGCCATTAGCACCCGTGTATATCGCTGCACGGGTGCAAATGGTTTTCTTTTATTTTGAAATCATTTATTTTGACGTCATCAACATTGAAGAGGGGACTGCATGGCTGAAGGCAGCGCGGTGTAGGGCGGCGAGGAAAAGGTACGTTTTTCTTTCATTATTTCGAAAGAAAAGAAAACCATTTGCACCTGTGCAGTGATCTACACAGGTGCTAATGTAAAGGGGGAGCGGGGAAGCGCCTGACACTAAAGAAAGAGCTCCGAACGCGGGCTTACCTTTGTGAATATAGCCCGCATTCCGAGCATTTTCATTGGCTCCGGGAGCCTCCCAGGGTGCTAATAGTAGTTAAAACCTGTCCGAGCATATGTGGGGGAAGGCTTTTAGGGGTGAAGGGAAAAAATTCACGACCTGGTAACTTTTTCCCCACAGGACATTTCATAGAGAGGCGTTTCTAAGATTCCGGGTAGGTTGCGAGAAGATGCATGGTCTTTCGCTTTCATTCATAGCTTACACATGAAGTATCAGAAGTATCAGGAACGCGTAACAAGTTATCACGATGCTTGTGCGCAGGTGCGCTATGTAAAGATTCAGGGAAAGTTGGAGCTCTTACTAAAACAATATAGAAGTGTTTAAAATATATGGAATTACATATTTTTCTGTTGCTAGAGTATTGTGTGGTTTTATGTCAACCAGAACAGTGATGAATAAATACAATCCAAATGAAATACAGAATAATGTAGAAGGACGCAGCCTCCTGCCCTCTGCTACTCTTCTCCCCTCGTCATACACCCCACCCTTTCTCCCCTCCCCACTCCGCGCTTTCAGATGGGCTGACAGGATGCAAGCGCTATATACGTAACATAACCTTTAAATGACCAGGGCTCAGGAATGCAGGAGAGTGGGACATATCTGAATCCCGCCACAGTAGATTTGCTGCTAAAACAGGTCACCCCGCAACCTTCGAACCTATTATACCATTCACGGGTAGCGAGGGACACCCCTAACCACTTGTTCGGGATCATTGGATTCAGCATTTTAATCTTGATAATTTCGGGACATACCTAAAAATACATATATAACAATCAGCATGTTCTGTATTTGACGCAATTAATTTAAAAACAAAGAATTCAGACGGAATTATCTCCACGTCCACACTTCCTCGTCCCAGTACTTACCTCATGAGGCCCCTGCCTCCGACACAGGACCTTCTTTTATTTTTACTATCCCCTATAACTCCTCGCCTCCAACCACGTCCTCCAGTTGGACTTTTTTTTCCAAGTGCGGGGCGACGGGGAACAACGATTGCTGGCCCCCTGGTGGGGCTGTATGGCAAGGCTTTCGGCTCTAGCAGGTGCAGCAGTGCTCCCGGGATCCCTGCGGGGCTTGGGGCACGATTGAGCTGGATAGCCTTCTACGGTCTTGTGGTGGGGCTGAAGGCCGGCACGGGGCATCACGGCCCGGGGCCAACGGGCCCGGGGTCAGGTAAGGACCTGGGGGTATGAGGGATCGCAATTGCTCAACTGGGTGAAGCATGGGTCCTCAAGGTACAGCATTTTGCAATGTTTCCCGATTATCAGCTAGTAGGGCCGTCTGTCCCTTGCAGCTTTCGGATATTTCAAGTTTTCACCCGACGTTGCACCAGAGGCGGGTGGGCTCCGTCTCCGGTGGTAAGGAGCGGGTTACCTAGGATACCTATTGTTGGGGTTTTCCTATTGGTTGTGGCGTTAAATGGCGGCTGGATGTTTCTGTTTGTAGTCTTTGTTCCCACAGTGCGCAGGACGGCAGTGGTGTAACAGGCTTCCTTTGGTCTCTGATTTTTGACAGAATTCTCGAAATGCATAATCATTCTGCTAAACGCAGGCATATTGTCCTGTCCGCTTCTTCATCTTCCTCTTCGTCTGAGTTATGCAGGGTTAGAAGAAGAAGGCAAAATGTTTTTCCCTGACCAGGGAGGAGTTGAAAAAGCTGTTTAAACATCATGGAGGTGGTCACAGCCATGTGCATGGACGCAAGTGCCGGTGTCTGTCTTCCTCTCCATCTTTTTTTTTTTTTTTTTAAATTTATCGTGCCATAGCCAACATTTGACTTTAAACACTTACAAAAAAATTACATACAAAAAGAGTAAAACTAAAACCTTACAAACAATATGTACACTCCACTTCCTAAATTATTAACTTAAAAAAACAGCAGTGCACACTCTAAAAACTGAAAAACAGAAACAGAAGAAAAGAAAAAAGGGAGGCAGCAAAAGACAACATATTTCTGAGACAATAAAACTCTTTAGTCTCATCGAGACTACATTTTGCAGAAATTACTCCTTTAGACACAACACAAAAAGAGCAAAGTAGAAGAAACTGGTTCATCCCACCCTAGCTCCAATTAGCCTTCATTTCATTCCCTCTTCTTTTGAGCTCATTCAATGATCAGATTAAGTTCCCTCAGAGCTCTAACAAGTTCCATGGAGAGAGCCGACTCTTGACATGAGGATAATCTCCCCCAGAATTCATTGGTTATTAACCATGAGGCATGATGGACAAACCTACCAAATCTTCTTGTCCTCATACTCCAAGTACCTGGAGAATTTGATAGTAAGTGTTTAGATGTCTGAATATCACTGTTATCACACTTATCACAACTCAGAAGTATTTTCCCTTCACTATCTCTGGTGGCCAGAATCTCTAAAGTCGGGAGTAGATTTAAACGGAATCTTAGAATGGCTAATCCCAGACGCAGATACAGAGACTTTTGTAGGTAGGCAGGGAGCATTGATAGTCTCTTATCAACCCTTGTGAAAGTGGCAGATCTCTTTGCCCCCCTCATACTATCTATGGTCTCTATCCAATCACTCTGCTTCATCTTTTCTTTCACCCTATCCGGATTCCCATGGAGGAGATCAGAATCACAGCTCGCTTCCTCTAATATTTCTGAGTATCTTTGCTGGAATTTGGACAAAAAACATTTTTACCCAATTGCAACTCTTGCGCTACTTGCTCAAATAGAGAATTCTTGGGAGGATCTAAAACTGATGTATATAATTCATACTGAAGGGAGACTATGGGAACAGCATCTGGTAACCCCAATGTGCGTTTCCACAGCTTGGCTTCAATTGTGTCCCTTTCATATCCATGGCTAAACAATTATAGTCCAAACCAAAAAGAACTATTGGAACAACCTTGGCTATATAGAATCTCACCAGAGGGAGTATGGAGAATTTACATAATTGAGTTTTGATTTTTTTCATTAGCGCTCCCAACTTTACTATTTTTAGTTCAATTGATCGCAACAGGTTGCATTTTGTTGGAAAAGAGCTGATTGTTGCTCCCAAATAAGTTAATTCCGACACTAACTCAATAGATGATTGGTCCAAATTCCATACATAATGCTTCACTATCCTCCTAGGTTGTTTAAACCTTAGTATCTTGGACTTCGATGGATTAATAGTGAGATTATTATTTCGCACATAGTTTTCTATTGCCAACAGAAGACGTTGCAGTCCTACTTGAGAGTGATCCAGGCCTACAACGTCATCTGGATAAGCCAACCAGTTGATTTTTGAATTTCCAATTACAGGTGATATTAAACCTGTGTCTTTAAACCACCCTGCTAGGTCTGCCATAAACACGATAAACAGAAATGGAGCTAACAAACACCCCTGGCGGACCCCTCTCTCTATCCTGATCGGATTTGTCAGTAGGCCTGCTCTACTCAGCCTCACCCGCATAGAGTTGTTAGATTGCAGCTCTCTCAGGATTGCTAGTAAATTGGGGGGAATACCCCAACCATCCAGTTTTTTCCAAAGGAGGTTCCTATCCACAGTATCAAAGGCTTGGGAGAGGTCTAGCCATGCCCCAAAGAGGGGAGTTCCCCCTTTTTGGAAAGACAGCGCTGTCAAACAACTCAAAACCAGAAAGTGAAGTGGAAACCCTTTCTAAAACCCGATTGCTGCCTTGGTATGATGGCCGTCTTTTTTGCCCAAACTTCCAATTCACCCAGGATGAGACCAGCAAAAATGTTGCTGTCTGCATCCAAAAGGGAAATTGGCCGGAAGTTGGCTGCTAGGAATCTGTCTTTTATAGATGGGAATAACTATGGAATTTTTCCAAGATTCAGGGAAGGTCTTCCACAAGATTATATTATCGAACAATTTGTTTAGCACCCTTGCCCACAAAGGTGGATCCATTTTTAGGCTAGAGTTACTCAGACCATTCGGTCCCACAGCTCTGGAGGCTGAAGATTTCCGTATCATCACTTCCAGATCTGAGGCAGAAAACTCCAGGAACCAATTGCCCAGAATATTTCTCTCCCCAAGTATAGCATTCGGACAATCATAGACCCCTGCAAAATGTTCACACCAAATATTCTTGAATAACAGCATCCTGTTTTTACGAACGACTTAATTTGTTCATTCCTACGATTGCCCAGAAACTCAGCAGATAGCATTCTATCACCGTCTTGCTGGAACATAAGACCCCTGTGATCTCTAAGCCAGTTTCTATAGATGTTATTAAGAACTCTCAACCCCTCCTTGAGCTGTTCCACATCCAGACCACGACTTGGGCGGTAACGGTAACGCTATTAGCCCTACCGCCGAACTTCCCGGCGCTAATAGCGCCGGATCACGAGTTCGGCGGTAATGTCAATCCCCATTCCCTATTGAGCCCATTCGGGAATGCCCCATTCCCCATTGGGCTCAGTGGGGAAATTTTGCGCTAATACCGTATACGGTATTAGCGCAAATTTTCGGCGGATTTCCCTTCAGCTCAGAGCTGGGGAGAAATCCGCCGAAGTCCTGCTTTGGCGGACCCTTAAATCCGACGGTAATAGCGCTACTGCCGGATTTAAGGGTTACCGCCAAAGTCGTGATGAGGCTATCTCTTTAGCCAGCCTCTTTGTATTCTAAATTGCTTCTTTTGAACCGTTATTTAAACATTGAAGGTATGTTTATGAATCCTATGTCATTTCTGCGTGTTTACTTCTGCACGGTCCGAATTCGATAGAAAAAGAGAGAAATCACATGGGTTACAAAAGTTTGATAATTGTTGGTCAGAGAGTTGGAAAGCTAGACTCCTCAATTCACAGTTTAACACTTTACCTCCCCCCTTGAAATCTTCTTACAGCATTGCCTGCACCATTCGTAGACAACTCCTGATCATAAAACATTGCATCGGGATCCCCCTCAAACCGTAAACTTGCAGTTAACATTACATGATCATCAATGTTTCCCTCCCCGTACTGAAATTCAAAACATGTTTCAAAAATGCATTTCGAGGCAAACAGATAATCAATTGTTGAGAAAGCCTCCCCTCTCCTCCAAGAAGGTGCATTCGGGATATCCCCCCTGATGTTACCATTACACATTTGTAGACCCCATTCTGTTAGGAAATCTACCCAGGTTCCTCCATTACTAGTCTTCTGATGGGTTCTTCCCGATTTCGGGTCTACCGTCTTAATACATTGAGAGTTCAGATCGCCTGCTGTGCGCATTCCACTAGACCATTTGAGAGGTTAAGCAGAAAATCGTATAAAGAAATGATTTTAGGGTTCCAATAGACATTTATAATGATCCAACTTTTACCACTGCTGGCACCTCTTTATGTAGCTCTCACTATTAGAATGCCTTCACTCATATCCACTACTCTCTTCGATGACTCAAAAATCTCATTACTTACTATACAATAACAATACGCCGGCAGGCACTTGCTGCAATGGGCAAGGATAAGATGACAACCAAAAAGGGGGTCAACCAAAGCACTACGGAGCAATTCACAACCACCACCCTGCCCCCGCCAATGGAATCAGGTAGACCTGAAGACGCACAAAATCCTGAGGAAGCCATATCCCTAAGAGACGTAATGAACGCTATTGCCAATTCATGAACCGCAATGGAAGTCAAAATGGATGGCATCTCCACAGAAGTCTCCCTCTTGAGACACGATCTCCAGAAACTCTCATCACGCACCGGTGAGGCTGAAACCCCTATATCTGTTGCGGAGGATGAGCTGAGAAGCATGGGCCAGCAAATGAACGGAGCGCTAGAACGTATTAAGGTATTGGAGAGCAGGGTGGAGGAGGGAGAGGGCAGGTCAAGAAGAAACAACATCCGTATTCTTGGGCTGCCCGAAAAGACTGAAGGAGAGAGCATGGAACTCTTCCTCAAACAATGGCTCACTGAACTGTTTGCCCCCAAGACCCTGTCAACACTGTTCTCAATAGAAAGGGCACATCGAGTCTCAACGAGCACACCGATACCTGGGAAACAACCGAGAACTGTGGTAGCGAAGATCCTCAACTACAGAGATCGAGACGCAATATTGCAAATGGCCAGGATGAAAGGGGAGATAACATATCACGGCTCTAGGATTGGCTTATTTTTAGATTTCACAAGACAAGTGCAGAAGATGAGACAGTCCTTTGACCCTCTCAAAAAGCGCTTACAGACACTGAACGTGAAAAATGGCCTCCTGTTCCCTGCGCAGTTGAAGATCTATCATAATGGCACCACAATACACTTCACTGATCCCAAAGAGGCATGGACTTGGGCCGAGAGAAACTTAAAGGGAGAATGGAACCCACGCAAACGACAAGAAACAAGAAGGAATAGGCCACGCCCAAATGAACCACCAGATGGACCACCCCACCAGGAAATGGAAGCGTGACCCCAGAGAGAACATGAATAAGTGCATGAATGTATGAAAGATGGAAGAACATGTAGCATAATACTAACGGAATTTACTTGACATAAACAGCGACCGGAAACTAAGTACTGGCAGCCCATAGACCAGTACGACACACTAACCCCCCGCAGTGGCAAGTGCACACTGAGGTATCTTCAATACCAAAGAGACTTAAGCATGTAAAATTAGTTAGAGTAGCCAAATGTTTTGTTCATTGGGCGACAGATGCTTCAGTTGGGGACGGAGTATGGGGAGGGGGAACCGGGAGTTACACAGGTATACAATTGACACCTGGCCCATCAGGGCTACATCGAAAGCGGCATACATGAAGATCGCAAGGGACAACCATCCGCATATAGTAAGGAACTCAGGATATAATGACCACAACTGCAAATAGGGGAAAGAAGCTCGCCTTCATGACATGGAATGTGAATGGCCTGGGAAACAGTATATAAAGAAGGATAGTAACACAATATATAAATTGGCACGACCCAGATATAGTGATGCTTACTGAAACACACCTGGTGGGCACAAACTGCCAATTCTTCAAGAGAACCAAGTACAAAACAGCATTCAATGCGGGTTTTTCCATGGGTTCGAGGGGAGTGCTAATACTGGTAAACAAAAGAACCCCGATTGACGTGGCAAAGGTGATGCAGGACCCTAGAGGCAGATTCGACTTCATGAAAGGCACGCTGTGGAACCAAACCATAGCTACTTTGGTGATCTACTCACCCCCAGCACTGATGACGGCCCTACTCGAGGAGATCACACCAATATTAGCAAACAATCCGACGGATACACTGGTGATGGGCGGAGACTTTAATGATGTGATGTACATTGTTGAGGATCGCACGCATCAAAGAGGAAGAAATCCGACACTACCAACTAAACCCGCAAGTTTTACATCAGCACTGGGCCTGAAGGACGCATGGAGAGACCTCCATCCAGGGAAGAAGCAATTCTCCTTTCACTCGGGTGCACACGGATCGATGTCCAGGCTAGACTACTTCTTTCTCCCCGGCGAAGACAAACACAAAGTGACTGAAGCAACCCTCCAGCCCTGGGGGATATCGGACCACTCCCCGCTCACGATGCTGCTCGAGACAGAAAGACCCCGACCTCCACCGAAGTGGCGGCTGAACGCATACTACCTAGGATTTCCAGAATTAACAGAGAAAATCCAAAAAGCAACTGCAACATACTTTGAAATAAACCAGGGCTCTCTGGATGATGCGGAAATAGTATGGGAAGCATATAAAGCAACTCTAAGAGGTGAAATTCTGAGTTGGACCGCAGCACACAAGAAAGCGCATCAGCGAGACGTGGAGGAAGCGGAGGACGAGGTGAGACGGGCCGAGGAGTAGTTCATAAGCTCAGGAGCGGGTGAGGACAACACCTCATTACACGTGGCGCAAAAGAAGCTATTTATTTTTAAATTTGTTTATTGCCATTTGTTATTAAGTACAACCGTAGGGCAGTTACCTCAACTGCCATTAGAGGATGAGTTGCATTACATCTCAGAACAATAACAATAACAATTTAACATTAGAACATTAACTATCTCCAATTTTGTTTCCTGAGAAGTCGGTGCCAAACAGGGATGTAAAGGGGGGCTAAGCCCTTCGGGGGCGGGGGGGTCTTCTGGACGGGACTACAAGTGGCCATGAGAGGACCGCTTCCGGGGCTCCAATTTAGTCTATGGATCTTCTTATAGTGGGTTTGTGCCGGCTCATGGGGGCTTGTCGTCAGAGGGGTAGAACAAGGGGTCCGTGAGTCCTTTCCAAGCATCCAAGATCGTGCTCGAGGCGTCTGCGGATCTGGCCACACTTTCTTCCCAGGCTTTTGTTTCTGCTAGCACCCAGCGTTTCAGTTGTTTGTGCCAGATTTTCTGTTGAGGCCCTGATGGTTTCTTCCAGGACATCGCGATTGTCCTTTTAGCCAGGATGCACACGATATCCATTAATTTGGCGAGGTGCTTTAGCTTTGCTGGTCTGGGATATGTGCCCAATAGGCATACCACCGGAGACCATTCGTATCTGGTCAGCCCCAGTTTCTCACTAGTTTGTTGTACAAAGCACCACAGGGACTGTGTCTTGGCACACTGCCAGAATGCGTGAAGCAGATCTGCATTGTCCATTTCGCACCATGTGCATTTGGAGCTCTGAGTTTTGTGAAGCTTGGCTAGCCTGGATGGGGTTAAGTATGTCCGGTGCAAGAGGTTCAGTTGTATTTGTCTAAACCTATGGTTCCTGGACACTGTTTTAGGGAATGTCAGGGCCCGCTCCCATTCGCCATCTGTTAATTCTCGGCCTATATCTGCTTCCCATCTGAATTTCAGACCAGCGTTGCGTGGATTGGGGGTGTCGCTTAGGTGGCTATAGATCTGAGACACCGGTCTCCCTCCCTCACCCAATTCGTATAGTAGTGTGATCAGGGGGTTTGTTTCTGGTTCCTCTGGCCATGCCGGCCAATTGGTTCTTGCCGTGAGTCTTAACTTTTGGTACCACAGAAACTGGCCTGTGTGAACATCGTTAGTTTCTTGGAGGGTTTCAAATTCTTTGAACTCCCCCTCTGTGTACAGGTCCCCCCATGAGTATATCCCTTTGTGTTCCCAGTGTCTGAGGTGCTGTAAGTCCTCGGGGGATTTGCATAGATCCGAGATCAGCGGTATGTTCGGGGAGTATTGACGTTTGGCATGGGCAAGGGATTCAGTCCTACGCCAGACTCTGCGGCCAAGAGTGACCAGCATGGGAGCATTTACTATCAGGTGGGTGGGGGCCCAGGGAATTTCTTTCATATACAACGGGGAGATCAGTGGCTGCAAGAGTGGCGTCTCCGATGTGGCATCGTCAGCTAGCCACTTGGTGATAAAGGCAAGCTGTGCAGCCAGATAGTATTTTTCAAAGTTTGGAAGTTGGATTCCCCCCTGGGTGTACGGTAATGACAAAGTGGTAAGTGCTATCTTACGTCTTCCCTTCCCCCACAGGAAGTCTCTCAGCAACCTTTCCATTAGGCGAAAAAAGGGCGCTTTGATATAGAAGTGTACGTTTTGAAACCCATATAAGAATCTGGGGAGGACGATCATTTTAATTATGGAGGCCCTGCCCATCATGGATAGGGGGAGTTTCGCCCAGAAGGCCATAGATTTCCTCAAGGTAGGAATAGCAGCTTTAGTGTTGTGTTCGTGCATTTGTTCCGGGGAGTGCATTATGTGTATCCCTAAGTATTTGAACGAGGTGTGCTCCCATTTTATTCCCACCAGGGGAAGTTGCGAAATTTCCTTTCCCTTAAGGTTTGCCAGGGGGAAAAGACAGGATTTTGCCCGGCTGAATTTTATACCAGAAAACTTCGCAAAGTTGTCTAGGACGTCCAACATCGTGGGCACATTGTTGTGTGGGTCCTTGACAAATAATAAAACATCATCCGCATAGAGGGAGATAATGTGGTCCGAGTTGCCCAGCCGGATTCCAGCATCGAAAAATTGTTTTCGGAAGTAGATAGCAATGGGTTCTAGTCCCAACACATAGAGCATAGGGGAGAGAGGACAACCCTGTCTGGTTCCCCTGCATATATTCCAGACCTCTGATATATGTTTCCCGGTTTTTACCCTGGCTCTAGGCTTTGTGTATAATATCTTGATCCACCTAATGAACCCCGGGCCGAAGCCAAACCCTTCCAAAACTGCCATTAGCCATTCCCAGAAAATCGAGTCGAACGCCTTGATGGCGTCAAGGGACAACAGGGCGTATGGTTCTGTGCAATCTACAGTTTGGGCAATAACGTGTTGCACTCTGCGCAAATTCATGGTAGTATTTCGAGTTGGTATGAAGCCGCATTGATCTTCATGTACCACATCCCCTATGATTCTGGCTAGTCTGTTTGCTAACACTGCCGTCAGGATTTTCACATCGCAGTTGAGGATTGCTATCGGACGGTAAGAGTCGCATCTATCAGGGGGCTTATTAGGCTTAATGATCGGGATCAAGAGGGTCTCCCTCATGGTGTCAGGTAGAATCCCCATTTCGTGTGCTTCCCGAAAAACCTCATGTAGGAGGGTGTTAGGGTGGACTCGTACGCCTTATAAAACTCAGTGGGCAGGCCGTCGCTCCCGGGAGTCTTGTGGGTGGCTAGAGATCTAATTGCCTCAGAGATATCCTCAGAAGTAATGTCTGCATCTAGGGCCTCAGATTGTTCCGGGGTATCCTGGGGAGTCCTATCTCTTCCAGAGTGTCTAAGATTTGGTCTAGGGGAACCTGATCCTTATGTGAGTAAAGGTGTTCATAAAAGCCCTTAAAGGTATCATTTATGGCTTGCTGCGTCTGCACTATCTCTCCGTCTTCCGTCTGTACCCCCGTGATTGTGTGCCTGGGGTGTTCTTTCTTGCAGAGCCAAGCTAACATTCTACCAGGTTTATCTGCCTCGGTGTGTATCCTGTCGGTTTTGGTGGCATAGTCGAATTTGGCGAGCCTATCCCATGCTAAGGCAGTGTTATTTCTAAGTTCTTGGAGGTTGGTCTCTCTCTGCTCTGTGGCAACCGGGGCACTTTCCAGTTGTTCAATCTGTTGCTCCCAGTGATTCAGCTCGTCCCTAAGTTGTTTCCTAATGCCCCCTGCTCTTGCAATGACTTCCCCCCTTGTCACTACTTTTAGGGCGTCCCACATCGTGCCTAATTGGTCCACACTTCCGGTGTTAGTTTCAATGAAGCTCTCTATGAATTCGTGTAGGTCTTCCCTGAACACTGGATCATCAAGGGCATCTATTGGCATTCTCCACATTGGAATGGGAGGCTTAGGGCCCGTGTGGTTCCAATCTAGCAGGAGTGGCGAGTGGTCGGAAATGGTTCTGCCAAGGTATTGGGCATCTACTATTTGCGACAAATGTTCATTGCTTATGAAGACATAGTCTAGCCTCGTGTGGAGACCGTGCGGGGAGGAGAAATATGAGTAACATCGGGCGCTAGGGTGGCACTCTCTCCAGGTGTCTGCTAGGTGTAACCTGCGTGTTAATAGGGAGAGGGCTGTTGTAGCAGCTGAGGGCCCCTTTGGGTGCGGGAGGGACCTGTCAAGTTTCGCATCATGGACACAGTTGAAGTCTCCTCCCCAGAAAAGGATTCCATGTCTGTATGGCGCAATCTTGGCGTACATGGAGTTTAGGTGGGTTGGGATGTTGGTATTAGGGAGGTAAGAGTTCACTATGCAAATCTCCGTTTGTTCTAGTCTGCCCCATAGTATTACGAACCTTCCCTCTGGGTCTACCTCCGACTTAATCAAATGGAAAGGGAGTTGTGGGTGTATCCAGGTATATACTCCTCTTGCATATTTGGAGTACGAGGTACCAACCCCTTGACCTCCCCAGTGTTCTCTCAACCTCGCCAGGGATTCCGCCGTGCAGTGTGTCTCTTGTAGTAGCGCTATCTGCACTTTCTTTCTGGTCAAAAAGGATTTGATTCTGTTCCGGCGTAGGTAAGAGCCCAGGCCCCTCACATTCCAGGTCAATATCTTTATGTTTACATTAGACGTCATTTCGGGGCAATTGAGTTACACTTACGGTTGTCCGGCCCTTGCCGACCTCCTTTTGTTCCCCTTTGCCACCACGTCCCGGCCTCCACTCCGCCTGGCCCCTCGTCCCGGCTTCAATCTTTTCGCAGGTTGGAGATTTTTGAACTTGTGGAACTCCCATCGTGTAAAATGGGGAACAACTGGACAAAACTTTTCAAACTGTCCCTAGCAGGTGCTCTTAACTTGCAACGCTCAGGGGTTCCCGAGCCTTCCAGGCCACTCCTGGCCTTCCGGATCAGGTTGTGTGTGAGCAAAGTGCTTACACCTTTTTTGGTGGGGTGGGTTTCTTGTCTGCCACTCGTGTGTTCTTCCGAACTCTCGTCCGATGTTGCGTACTTTACAGCAGGACTTTCGTGGTGATTCATTTGTCTGCAGATCGTTTTCTGCTCATTTTATTGCCTGTACTTTAATTTTGGGCGGAACTGCCCTTTGCCTGCTTACGCCGGGGGGTGAGCGGTCATCTCCGATCTGGGTTCAGTGGTTCTTCCTTGTCGTCCGCCAGATTATTATGCTCGAGCCACAGGTTGGCTGCGGCTGGGGTCTCCAGGAACGTCGCCCTTCCATTATATAAAACCTTGAGACGTGACGGATATAGCAGCATGTATTTCAAGTTGAGCTTTCTCAGCCGGGCTTTTATTGGAATGTAGGAGTTTCTGGCCTGCTGCACTGCCGGGGTGTAGTCCGGGTATATAACTATTGTTGAGTCGTTTCTTTTTATCTCCCCGCCTTCTCTGGAGAACCGTAATATGGTTTCGCGGTCTCTAAAGTTTAAGATCTTTGCTATGATTGGCCGGGGATGAGATCCGGGCGGGGGACGCTTCAAGTTGAGTCGTTTCTTTTTATCTCCCCGCCTTCTCTGGAGAACCGTAATATGGTTTCGCGGTCTCTAAAGTTTAAGATCTTTGCTATGATTGGCCGGGGATGAGATCCGGGCGGGGGACGCTTCTGGAGAGACCTGTGGGCTCTTTCAACAGAGAACCCCTGGGAGAGGTTTCCTGCCCCTACCTCTTGTTGCAGGAGTGTCTCAATGAAGGTCGTCGGGTCTGAGCCTTCTAGGTCCTCGGGGACCCCCAGTATACGGATGTTGTTACGGCGCGCACGACCCTCGGCATCCTCAGAGCGGGCCTCCAGTCTTGTCACCTTTTGTTCCAAAACTCTAACCGTCTTCTTTAGGTCTCGGGTGTCTTCAACATTTTCATGCAGGGCGGTCTCTGCCACTGTGACTTGTTCCGTTAGGTTGCGGGCATCCTGGCGCATGAGTTGTATATCTGACTTCACCTCTTCTAGTCGACCCTCGAGTGATGTGCGGAGGGCAGCTATTGCTTGGAGGACTTGCGTGTGCTTAAGGTCATCTTCATATTGAGGCGGATTTTCGGGGGACTCTCGATCTTGTTGTGCTGACTGTCTTTGAGGTCTGATTGTTGTAAAGGAGTCCATCGTGACTAGTTTCGGTTTGACCTTGGGGGGAGACATTTCTTGCTTTGGAGGCTATGAATGCAGTCCCCTGCGGAGTGCAGGTCCGGCTCCGGCCCCTGTTTGCTGATTTTTCTAGGGACCCAACCCTAACTCCTCCGCCGTCACGAGCGGCTCGGGGTTCCGAGACCAATTTGCAGAAGCTTGTGGGTGCGGGTATTCGGAAGGCCTCGAACTTGCTGAAGTCGTGGTGCAGATCGGTCCAGGACCGCAGTCTGTATTCGGGTGTGTTCTGGTTCCCGGGTGTGCCACCAGTGGGCCCCCGGTGGGGAGATGTCGTCACACCGCTCCTGGGCAGGACTTCTCGGGGACTCCGGTCTCTATAGTGTTCGCCCTTCCCCTGGGTTTTAGGGCTGTGGGTGGATTCCCTCCTTTTGGGGGTCCACTTGCGTGGGCTTATTTTGCAACATGGGCGGCCAGGTCCCTTCACAGGAGATAATGCAGGTCCTCAGGGTCGATCGTTCAGCGCACCCTCGAGCCGCTGGGGAATCGAGGCAAGTTCAGACGCTAGAGTGTGCTGCGAAAGGGGCCCAGTCCCGCTTTCGGCGTTATTCAAGGGCCCTCCGCCTGCGGCTGCTCTCCGCCCAGCCGGAAGCCCACTCGGTCTCGCCTTCTTGGGTCAGCGTCCCGGGAGCGACTCCGAGTCCCGCGATCCTGGGTCTTCGGTGGGTGATTTTTCTCCCGGGTCGCGCCCACTCACCCGCTCTTTCGACCTCTGTCCGCCGCGGGAGAGCGCAGCGCCGGTTTTCCAGGCTCCTGTGTCGGCGGCACTGGTAGCGAGCTCCGCCGTCTTGGCGCCCCCAGCCGCAGCGGTCCACCGGATGGTCCGGGCGGACGAGGCCGGATCAGTTGCACTCCGCAGTGGGCGCCGCCATCTTGAAGGCGCAGGGGCCTCGGGCTCAGGCTTCCCGTTTTCCGGCGTCCGCTCACCGATTCCGCCTGAACTTGCTGTCGAGTGCGGGCAATCGGTTCCCCTGCAGGATTTTAGTGTTATATTACATTGCGGACGTGGGTTAAGCGAAAGCTAATCGTTTAACTAAGGATCACGGACGGAGCTCCGTGGAAGTCTGTCCTCACGGCATGCATGCTGGCCACGCCCCCAGCGCAAAAGAAGCTATATAACATTGCCCTGACATGTGCAAAACAGGCGCACAGAACTATGCGGGCCAGGATATACGAAACAGGCGACAAAGCCAGTAAGATGCTGGCATGGCTGGAAAAGAGAGAGGAGTGTCACCTTCAGGTACTCTGGATAAGCACCACAAACACTGACTGGGTCTCAATGGATGCAGACATTGCGGAAGCCTTTGCAACCTATTATGAAAGACTATATGCCCCACCAACGACCCTGATGGACCCTGGCATATTAGACACACTAACCATTCCAACACTAAACGAAACACAGATATTGAATCTCGAACCCGAAATAACGGAGGAGGAATTGACGACAGCCATCTCCCAGCTCCAAAATGGGAAAACCCCGGGGCCTAATGGCTTTCCCGTGGAAACATGGAAGAGGTTTGGCACTGGAGAAGTGGCGCCACACATGCTTAAGATGTTCTTACATGCAAAGGAAAAAGGCATCCTCCCGCTGGACCTAAGGAAAGCCAATATCATGGTGATACACAAGGAAGGTAAACCTCAAGATACATGCAGTTCATACCGTCCAATAGGCTGCAAACAGTGATACCCTCCCTGGTCCATCCGGACCAATGTGGCTTCATGCCCCAAAGATCGACGCAAATGAATATTCATAGACTTCAATCCGCCATTGAGAGGGCACCCACTCTGCAGGACCCACTGGCACTTCTCACCATTGACTTTGAGAAGGCCTTTGACTCGGTACACTAGGAGGCCTTGTGGCTTATCATGGGTAGAATGGGGATTGGAGCTCAATTTACAAGCTGGGTCAAACTTCTCTACAATGCCCCGATGGCAGAAATCAGAGCCAATGGCTGGTCCTCATGTACTATAGCACTTGGGAAGGGCACCAGACAGGGATGCCCCCTCTCTGCGATGCTATTTGCTTTAGCAATTGAACCACTAGCGATAATGCTGAGAGAGTCCTTGGATTGGAAAGGATTCTAGTGGGCACAGGACTGGGAGGACAAGGTGTCCCTATACGCAGATGATCTCCTAGTCTACCTGAGCGACCCAGCAACCTCCTGCCCCGTTGTTGTGAACATATTAAATGCCTATGGGAATTTTAGCGGACTAAGAGTGAACTATGACAAATCCCTGCTGTTTCCGATCAAAGGGCTTGATGCAGTGACCCTAGATAATTACCCATTCAAAATCGAGAGTGGGCAGTCCCGATACCTGGGGATACAAATCACGACAGACTTGACCCAATATATAGAGAAGAACCTACACCCAGTAAGAGACAGGTTCGTAAACGATGTGAGGCACTGGATGGCCCTTCCGCTCACCCTCCTAGGGAGAGCTGCCTTGTTCAAAATGCTGGCCCTCCCCCGCTTTCTACACATCCTACAGAACGCACCACTATATATACCTAAAATAGAATTTTGCAAAGTAGATGAAACACTTAGGAAGTTGCTATGGGGAGGTGGTCATCCCCGAATTGCACTAAGAACCCTACAGCGCTCAATATGGGAAGGAGGAATTGGACTTCCACACCTACAAACGTACTACTGGGCAGCCCAAATGTCAGTGGTCAACGATATCCTACATAACGACTCAATGCTACCACACAACAGAGCAGATACCCAGATGGAGCACGGGATTACCCGATAGAGAGCCTCTATCAAAAGAAAAGGCGACGAAGCACACCCATGATGGCAGCTCAGAGAACGCAGATTTGGATAGACGCACATAGGCACCTGGGATGGGAGGGGAAGGTCACAATGAAACAACCCCTGTGGTGTAATAAACATCTCCCGGAACTTAAAGAAATCCCCAAATGGGCAGCCTGGGAAGAGGCGGGGATATTAACATTGGAAGATATGGTAAGGGACAGAGAAATTAAGACTTTTCAAGACCTAAGGGATGAATCCGACCTTCCCATCAGAACACTACCACTATCGACAAATAAGACATGCGCTCACTGCAAGCGAAATAGACCTCCCCAATATACCAGAGTGCACCCCGATTGAAAGGAACATAGTGATGGAGCAGATTGCACACACAACAACCTCTACTATGTGCAATGCCATCAATTTGTTTGCTACAAAGGAGCTCACAGAACTCAAAGAGAAATGGGAAAGAGACGTGGGCCCAATACCAACGGAGGACTACACTGTGGCCCTCATGTACCCTCGAGAATCAGCAATTTCGGCCAGAATCAGGCTGATCCAGTTAAAGATTCTACATAGGGTATACTATCCCAGAGAGGCCTTGCACCAATGGGGGAGAGCGACGGACCCCAACTGTCTCCGATGTCATCAACTGAGGGGAACTTTCTTCCATGTTCTATGGGAGTGTCCGCAGATAGAAAGCTTCTGGCAAAAATGCTGCGATAGACTTTCAACAGTGTTAGGCCGTGAGATACTAAGGGACCCCAAACTTCTAATACTAGGAATAGACGCAGATATAGAACTATCAAGATACGAAAAACTCATGTTTGCAACAGCCACAGGCCTTGCAAAAAGAAATATAGCCCAATTGTGGGGCTCAGCTATTTTGCCACAGTACGAGAAATGGGTAACGGACGTAGATATGTGTGTGCCAATGGAAACGAGAGTGTATACCACAAGAGGGTGCCCGGAGAAAGCAGCTAAGATATGGCAAAAATGGGAGGACAATTGAAGGTGGGCAAAGAGGACCCATAGAGACACTGAATGCCGTATGGAGAACGGACACAAGCGATTGAAATGATCCTAAAGATGATTAGATGTAATAAGTCTATAATATATGCAAAGAAGAACCGGATGCCAGGAAGAAGTGTACACCTGTGTGTTTAAATGTAGTAATTAAGTATTAATTAGTTTTCATTGTTTGATTGCTTGTTTTGTTTTGATTGTATCTATAAAACAATAAAAAAATGTTCATGAAAAAAAAAAAATCTCATTACTGCAGGCCACCAACAAACGCCCGCCCCCCCCCTTGGCCTTTGCCCCTCTGAACCTCACGCCAATTGCTGAAAAATGGCAAAACCTTCAAACCCCACTGGACATGTTAACCAAGTCTCTTGGAATAGTATTAGATCAGCTGACTCAAAGATTTGAGTTTTTCTTGGTTCTTGGGAGGCGGATGTATAGCCTCTAGTATTCCACGACAGTACTTTTAATTGATTCTTCCCTAGAGTCTCTGTTGGGACATGCCCATTTTAAGGGTGACCTGTGAGATTATCTCTGGAACCATTTCCCACATATTTACTGGTTTTAATGAGCATGCCTCTTTATTCTTGGTTAAGATCTGTTGGATTTCGCTCTGCGGATAACCCGGGTTGAGAGTTAAAGGTGCAGGACAAACCTGGGAGATCCTAAAACCTCTTTGGTCCCACACCAGTGTCTCAATCAAGATTAAATCCACACCCAGTCTTGATTCCAGAGTCACCTCTGCCGTATTTGTATCCGGCCCAAAAGAGAAACTCACTACCTCTATGTCAGCTGTTGTAAAGTATTTTAGGCAGGGATCATACTTATTTCCCGTAGAATTGTAGATTGATTCAAAGGCATATTATTTTGCAATGATGGACGTTTTCTTGAGAGGAAAACTTTGCAGTCCTTTATTTGATGGTGATGGTTGTATAGACTCTGAGAACCACTTGCCACGTTGGTATTAACCGCCGTGGCTACCAAAAGAGTACTTCCATTGCCCCTCGCTGACATCTCCAGGACCTGTTGCTCCTGGGGATACCTGCCAGTAGTGATATTCGTCAGGCCTTTGCTGTCTAAATTTTTCACCTCTCCCGCAGTTGCTGCTCCGACTTTATTGCTCAAGACCGAGGTCCCCCCTAAAGTTGAGGTGGCATCATTTTTGGGATTTTTCAGAAAAATCGGTGCAATTTTTACTGAGGAAATTTCCGGTTTACATTGTCATTTCGCCCAAAACAATATGGGAGCAATTTTCTTTGGGGGCTCAGGTATCTCCGTTTGGCTTCCAACCATTAATTTCTCCACAGTGTTTCCTTTTTCCATCAAATCATTACGGTCTTCACTATTTGCTTTATTTGTCTTTCTGGTTTTTTTCATCCTTTTTCATGCCCTCCTTTTTCAGAAATTGGTTGGAGTCTGAAGACATGCACTTCTTTTTTTTCTTTCCATGAATAGTCAACTGAGGCAGAGGTTCAAATATTGTGCTTGCCCTTCTTTTTCTCTTCTTTTTTTCATTTTTCCATTCACTTTCTTTCTCCATGGAACCGCCCCATCAGAATCTCCTGAGGATATATTGATCGGACGTTCTTTGTCCGCTTGCCAGAGATCATTATCCATCACAAGTGCCATCCTCAGAAACCCTTCCATTGCGGAAGCTGAGAGTGGAGTATCTTGTGAGAAAGGTTCCATGCTGGTTTTTTTGAGGAGAACCCTTCTCTCGGTTCTCAGACCTTCTATCATTAAGCTCAAGTTTCTCTGAAATAGTAGCTGAACTTTTATCAGGTCTCCACATAGAACAGTCAACAGACCAATTTTTCCTGATTGATCCTTGACCTCTTTTTGGAGATCCCTCATAGCTTCCCCCAAAGACTCATTGATTGCAGATTTTAAAGCAACCATAGTTGATTCATTTAGCTCCAGTTCTTTTGTAACCTCCAGTAGTATACCCATATGTTGTTGAACTTCCAGCTTTAAGTTTTCAAACACTTTAACCAACGACGTTAGGACAAAGTTTAAGGCCATTATGGTGGGGGGTACCAGTTCCTGCGATGTATTTACTAAATGGGTACTAGAGATTGATTGCATCTCTGGAACAAGGTTACTGGACTTTTGTGAGCCAGAAGCATTGTCATGCATTTGCTCTTTTCCCTCGATGATTGGGTCTTGCTGACTAGGTCCAATAACAGTGACAACCATTTCTAGTTCCAAGAGGTCTTCGTCTCTCGGATCACTAAGATTGGCCTGCCCCTGGCATTGAGGGTCTCCAGATTCAGTTAGGAACTCTTCTTGAATAGGCAGAGCATCCAGAAATCACCTTTTTCATCGTGGTCGCCCTTAAAGTATAGTCCAGGTTTCCCTGAAAGAGTGCCCGAATGGGATGATTTTTTGGAGTAGACTCACTTCCTTTGTGTCTAGAACCTACTGATTCTTTCATTAAGACAGACCCCATAAGAGACTGATTGTCCGCTGGATAGATACTTGAGGGAGGCACAAAAATACCCCCACCTGTCTTGTAGGGTTTGAAAAAACCTGAGGTTGGCCCCCCCTTTTCAGTGCATTGTGACTTCTTGCCCATTTCAGTAGTCTTACTCTGTTTGCTGCCGGTATTTACAGCTCCTTGGGCGGAGCTAGGTAGATCATACATTAACAGGGAAATATGTAGAAGACCTCTACACTTGGGTCAAAGGCCACAATGGGCCGCAGCCCCCAAGTATCAAACAAGATCAGTTGCTAGGATCTTTTTCTGTGCTGGAAGAATTTTAGTTAGGGATTACTTGACAACTCAAGCACTCCACACTCGGGTCAAAGGCCCCACGCCCGCAGGCCCTGAGTCTTTAAAAAAAAAAAAAACTCCCTGCACTGATATCACTGTTAACACTTTCATACACAAGAAAACAAGTGTAGGTAGAAAAACACACAGAGAAAACTCTGCCCCCTCTCCATGTATGAAATAAAAATATGTAATTATTTCAAACAGATCTTGAAAGTGTTTCAGTGTTTCCCCAGCTCTAGAAGTTCTAGTCACTGGTCAGTACCAGCCTGGAGTGTTTTTCCACCCGCCCACCCTCAACCGCCCCCCGAAAACACAGAGCTGCACACACGGCGAGACTTCCTACCCGTGCACTCTCAGCTCCTGCCCAGCGGATTCAGCGGCACGTCCCAACCAAGGGAGCTCAGATAATCCCTGCCTCGGCAGCCGCTCTTCAGAATTGGACCCAGCCGCAATCACTGCCGGGGGTGTCAGGGGCAGGGGACACGACACTGCACAAAGTGTGGAGCGGAAAGCACAACAACTCGCCCGGAGTGCCAGATACCCCCCACAGGCGGTTAGAGGAAAGAACCCAGTATCTGCCTCAAGACAGTGAAGCCGAACCAGCTCTCTCTGATTCTCTGCGATTCACAATGCTGGCCACCTCCGACTGGATTGCAAGTGACTCCTGGCACTGAGTCCTCTGCCTCTTCCTATTCCTCACCAGCTGATGCAGAGGGGAAATATCTGGACTGGGAAGGAGTAGAAGAGGTGCTTGCTCAAGTTTTATACTGCATGGGGTTTTCAGAGCCCCTGGTACTGGTGGAGGGGGCTGACCCTTCTATTTGCCATTGGTATCTGATATCCGGGATGCATTGAAAGGGGGCCAGGCTTTTCTGTATGTTCCATTTGAGGTTGACGATATCCAGTCCAGCCTGGTGGGTCGCTCCTCTGTCGGCCGAGGAGGCGGCGGTCTGGGACCCAGTGGACCGCAGAGAAATTCCAGCCTTAAGAAGGTTCATGCAGGGGCACATCTGGCCTTAGGGCGAATATCTACGGTTCCTAAACAGCTGAAACTGTGCTCCATGGGTTCAGAAAATTGAGAAAGGCTGTCGATGGGGTTCTGATTGTGCCCCTTTGCTTTCTGATATGCAGAGACAGGTTGAGCTGTTGTCCGACCTGGCTTTTGATGGAGTGCGTGGCTCGGCCTTGGCCATGGGGGCTGGTGTGTCTGCCCGGAGGCATGTGCATCTACGGGATTGGAAGACAGAAGGTTCGCAGAAGGTGGCTGCCTTGAAACTTCCTTTTGATGGGTCCAAACTTTTTGGAGATTCTCTTGAGGAGAAAGTGTATAAAGTGTTTAGGGCAGACAAACATGCTGACAAATTGCGGCACAAGCCTGTTTCAACAGCTAAGAAGTCCTCCTCTGGTGTTGGTGCTGTGCTGTGCCTGGCAAGGCACAAGCCTGTTTCAACAGCTAAGAAGTCCTCCTCTGGTGTTGGTGCTGTGCCTGGCAAGGATTTCCTTGGCTCCTCATCTCGTTCTTCTCAGAGATCATGGGGGGGCGGGACCCTCCACTCTCCTCTTGTCCTGGCCCGGTGCAGAAGTCCTGACGGTTTGGACATGCCAGTAGGCAGACGGCACTGGCAGTTTTTTCCAGTATCAGACCATTGGTGTTCCGATTGCTGGGTTCTGGACACATTTCGGACGTTTTTTTCCTGTCGCCTCCTGTACAGGGGTGCATAGTTTCAGACTGTGGTTCCCAGGTCTCGGGCCAAGAGGTTGGCCATGGAAACTGCGCTCTCCAAATTGTTGTTGAAGGCAGCTCTCATGTTGTTCCTCTCCCAGTTCAGGGTCGGGGGTTCTACTCACGGGTATTTCTGGTTCCCAAACCTTCAGGGAAGTATCGCCTAATAGTGGACCTCAATGCACTGAACTGTTTAGTCCGGAAGGAACACTTCAAAATGGATACTTTGCAGACCATTCTCCCAATGTTGTTCAGGGGTGATTGGATGGCATCTCTGGATCTCCAGGATGCGTTTTACCACGTGGCTCTCTGCCCCTGGCACATGAAGTTCTTCAGGCTTGCAGTTGCATCCTGGCATTTTCAATTCACATTGCTCCCATTCGGGTTGCGATCGGCCCCCAGAGTGTTCACCAAGCTGGTGGCTCCCCTGGTGATGCATTTGCATCTGAGGGACATTCAAATGTGCCCCTACCTGGACGATTGGTTGATCAAGGCGTCCTGCCGGCAGACTGTCCTGACGCCTGCCAGGCGTTAAAGGACTGGGGATTTCTAGTGAACTGGCAGAAGTCTCAGCTGGACCCTTCTCAGGATCTGGTTTTCATCTGGGCACAGATTTGCACCAGGATGGGGAGGGTGCTCTTGTCCCGGGAGAGGGTACATCGCTTGCTGGCTGTTCTGGGGAGGGTTCTCAGGAGGCAGAATGTCTCGGCTCGCCTATTGCTCACGTTGCAGGGGCACACGGCGTCCAGCGTGTTTCTGGTTCCTTAAGCCGTCTTCATTTACGTCCTCAGGTGTCTTATCTTCTCTACCACTAGCTCCTGACGTCTCAGGCTTATGAGGCTTTGATTCCGGTGTTCCCAGCGCTGCAGGACTCCCTGCTGTGGTGGTTGAAGGTTCAGAATCTCAGGGCCGGGGTGTCCCTGGGCCTTCCTCCTGTGACCACTCTTATTACCGATGCCAGCAGAAGGGGTTGGCGGGCAACATTGGGGGTGCTCTCAGCTCATGGGTTGTGGGATCCGGAGGAGAGCCATCGATCGTCCAATTGGCGAGAGTTGTGTGCCATGCTCCGGGCTCTGGTGTACTTCAATGTGTTTCTGGCAGGCCGTGCGGTTTTGGTCCAGACAGACAATACGACGGCCTTGGCATATGTGAACCGCCAAGGTGGTTCCGTCCACTCCTTGAATGCTCTGGCGGCTCAGATTGGTTCCTGGGGGAAATGGCATCTGGTGTCCCTGCTGGCCTCACATGTCACGGGGGTGGAACATGTTTGAGCAGATCTTCTCAGCTTCCGGTTTCCCTCCTATGTGGTACTGGTTCTGTCGGACCGGGTCTTTTCAGAGATCTGTGTCAGATTCAGGATCACTGTTCTAGATCTGTTTGCATCTCCGGCCTCGGCAAAGGTTCCCCTCTTCTGCTCTCGGTTTCAGGCCAAAAGGGCTTGGGGGGTGGATGCCCTCTCTGTGCAGTGGCCTCGGGGACTCCTTTATGCTTTTCCTCCTCTTACTCTTCTGCCCCGGGTGGTTCAGCGCATCAGAGTGTCCAGGGTGTCTGTGTTGTTGGTAGCTCCATTCTAGCCCCGCCGGAGGTGGTTTCCCTCTCTGTTAGAGCTTCAGTCCCGGTACCCTTGGCTGACTCGGAAGTGGCTGTGCCCCTTCAGGGGAATGTGAGGTTGGGAGTCCAACAGATTCAATGGGCAGTGTGGCTATTGCACAGGCTAGGTTGATGTCACAGGGGTTTTTTGGTCCTGTGGTCGGGTCTATCATGAATGCTCTTCAACCCTCTACTCTTAAGATGTATGGCAGGCATTGGGGCCATTTCTCGGGACTGGTGTGTGTGGTCTGGGATCCCTCCCATGTGTTCTGGCCTCCCCGCCATCCTTCAATTCCTCCAGGAGGGGTTTGACAAGGGCCTGGCAGTTTCCACGCTCCGCTCTCAGTGGGCCTCCATTAAATTCCTTTTGGGGGACTCTGATGGTCACTTGGATGGGGAGGTGTTGGTGGGGAAGTAGCTCCAGGGTTTTTCTTCTTCCCGTCCTTGTGCTGATAAAGGGCTTCCCCCTTGGGATCACCCTCTTGTTTTACGGTTCCTTCAAGGGCCTCCCTTTGACCCCATTTCCGAGATTGATATCAGACATCTTACGCTAAAGACTGTCTTTCATATCGCCATCACTTCTGCCCATATGCTTGGGGAGATTGGGGCTCTGTTATGTCACCCCCCTTTCCCGAGGGTTCTGCCGGACTCGGTGGTGCTGAGGTGTGACCCGAAGTTTCTCCCTAAAGTTGTTTCTCAGTTACACACCTCTCAGGATCTGGTTCTCCCTGCCTTTATTCAGGATCCCCAAACGCCAGAGGAGGTGGCTTGGCATAACACTGATGTACGGTTGGCCGTATTGGAGTATTGCCCCTATCCGCCAATCTGATAGTCTTCTGATTACTTTTGGCCCGGCTGGGGCTGGACATAAGGCATCTGTGGTTTCCATTAGCCGGTGGATCCATGTTGTGGTCTCCATGGCCTATGTGGCTTCTGGCCTGCTGTGCTTGCGCACGTTCAGGGGCGGTCCACCAGGGGTTTGGCGGCTTCCTGGGGCGATGCAAGGGGGGTCTCTCTGCAGGAGATTTGTAGAGCTGCCACCTGGGCTGATCAAAGCACTTTCATCAACCACTATAGGTTGAATGTCTCCCACTCAGGGGTTGGTTCCTTCGGGGTTGGAGTTTTGTCTGTGGGGATGTGAATCTGGAGTTATTAAAGGTGTGTGTTTTTTTGCACTGTTTTTGGCTCTGTGTCTCACTGGGACCTTTTCCCCGTTGCTGCATTGGTATACCTCATGAGGTAAGTACCGGGACGAGGATGTGCTGCTTTGGTATACCTCATGAGGTAACTACCGGGACGAGGAAGAGTGGACGTGGAGGTAATGCTCTGATTACTTATTGGTAATCTTCATTACTCCTAGTCCTACTCTTCCTCGTCACAGTACTGACGACCTCCCTCCCCACGGGGAAGGTCCCATGCCCCGGCTTGGATATATATAAACTGGACGACGTGGTTGGAGGGGAGGAGTTATAGGGGATAGTAAAAATAAAAGAAGGTCCTGTGTCGCAGGCATGGGCCTCATGAGGTAAGTACTGTGACGAGGAAGAGTAGGACTAGAAGTAATGAAGATTACCAGTAAGTAATCAGAGCGCGTTTATGTTGTGTTGTGAAAGTCACCATATGTCATGTGCTGGCTGAAACATGTTGACTTAAAATTGTCGCACACTTCTGGGTTCGACATTGTTCTAGCTTAGATAGGCCCACCTATATTACTAGTGGTTACCCTTTGCGTATAATATATAATTGGTTATTTATAACGTGGTTTTTAAGCGCAGATGAGGGATCGAACCTGTGTTACACAGCGTCGCCTTGCTGCCAAGGCGAGCACGTTGCTCTCGAGCTATCCTCCCGAGCGTGCCATGATTGGTGTTGTCTTTGATTGCTCTCCCCGTTATGTTCGCAATTCATGTCAGTTTCAGAGACTGTTGAGCATTTTTGTCAGCTTTTGGATTGAAAAAACGCCATTCAGTAGGTAGCAAGAATCTCTGCTGTGCCTCCATCCCCTCCTGGACAAGAATGGACCTGGGTCACCTGGCCACCCAGCGCCCTGTTGGATGAAGGGCGACTTGCTTATTGCTCTCCACTCGCTACTTGTGTATTACGCGCTTAACACCGAAGGGGTTTCTAAGCGTGGACACGGGATTCGAACCTGTGTTGCTCTGCCTCGTCTTGCTGCCAAGAGGAGCGCGTTGCCACCGAGCTATACTAAAATGCACACTTCATGGCTTGTTGCACTGGAGAGTGGCATTTATTGTTTGGATACTTGTAGCACAAAGAAAACGAAAACACAATGGCTATCATGTGGTTAAATCAGAAAGGCTATAGTTCTGGTCTGTACCACTCTCCTATGAGCTGTGAATATGTTAATCGGACGCCTCGTACGTTCTGGGGCTCAAGGCCCCTTCTTTCTGGGTGCTCTGCGTTTGGCTCCCAGGAGGGTGCGAGGGATGTGCTATGTTGCTGCACCTGCACAGAAGAAGGCATTCATGACCTAATCTGGTATACCACCTGAATACTCTCGTGCCCCTGAAGCGCCAAGGTGCAAGGACCAGAAAACAAACCTTCTCTGCCTACGCCCCAAGACCATGGAACCTCCTCTCCGTCAGCATCAGACTCGCCCCACGGTCAAAGATCCATCTATTCAAGAAGTCTCTCCTCAACACCCAGGCCATCATGTCGGACCTCGTGCCACCTGACTCACTAGACGCTGCCTGCCCCTCTCCTCCCCGCCACCCGGTTCAGCTGCTCCATGCCAGGTCCGTGCTCAATAAATACTGTATGTGGCTTGCCTCCACTTGGAGTGAGACACAGTGATTATATGACACAGAAAAACTCACACAGTATGATTGTTTGCAACCTTTTCTAATTTTCTCTTTTATCACAACCACTTCCTATAAGCAATGCGAAGCATGTCCACGCCATCTACATACAGGTACTATTAACGATGACAGCGCCTCTGGGTACCGCACACCCCCATCGTCTCCGTCACAATGTCATAGGGCCCGTTGGCCGCGTTATGTGGGAGGGACCAGATTGGGGTGTGGGGCGGGACAAGGGAAGTGACGGGGCACTAGATATAATAAAGTATTGTAGTAAGAAACGCTGTCTCCTACCTCCGTTATTGCAGGCCCGACCCGCGCCCTGGGTGGCGGGAAAGGTAGAACGGAACGCACAGCATTACATTGGTGATGAGGGACATGTGCCACTGTGTGCACAGGAGCACCACGCTGAGTCAGGGCCTCCACGCCATGGTGACAGGCGTGGCTCTCAGCAAGGCTGTGGTCACGCCACGCACCATCGCCCTGGGGCGTGAAGGGTTCAGTCGGCAGAGCTACGCACTCTAGCCCCGCCCCCGGCGGCAATCTGGCAATCTGCATAAACTTTGTTTTATCTGTATAATTATGAGTGTGATCTTTAATAGCTAGCTTTAATAATTACTAGCTGTGAATAGGTTCTTCCCCCTTGTGTGTTCAAAGGTAGGGGTAGCCTGGTTTCAATTTCCTTCCTTCTCACCAGCTAAATAAGTCATTGAGGGAAACACCCAAAACTCAGAAATTAAACCCTAGTAAGCCCCAAACACACGCCCTGCGGTCCAGGAGTAGGAGGGACAGCACAGGGGATCTCCCAAGAGGGGAGGAAGTACATATCACTCCAGTGTGTCCACAGCAGCACGTGAACAGAAGGGCACGCAAACATTTCCTCACACGACATATTGGCTACCATGCTGCCCCGACCGTCAGAGACATTTCACTGGCCCAAGGCAACACCATCCCATGGCAAGTGCCAGTGGCGTTCGATCTCACTGACACAAGCAACCTAGGCCCAACGTGAGGCCCGATGGCGAAGGATTTTAAAGGATACATAGGAGCCATGGGGTATGTTGAGGAAGAAAGAAAGAAAAAACCTGCTGACACGGGCAGTTGGCGCAGCAGTCCGGGTTATTCTCTACGGACTGGTTGGCAAAGAAATGGCAACATTTCAAGAGATCCAGGAGGCTCTAGCCACATATTTCGCACCACACAGGAATGTTGATTACTAACGGCATGTCTTCCACACCAGGACCCAGGACCCAGGGGAGACACACGACAATTTCATCATGAGGTTACGAATCCTCATGAAACATTGCGCTTTTCACTGCTAATCCAACAACGAGGCATTAAGATCCCAAGTAATATAAGGTGCAAGTCACCATAATTTCAACAAAAAACCTATTACAGATACAAAGGTCACTAGATGAAATCCTCGCCATAGCCGGATCGGACTCCGCCATATCCCTACAGGTCCAGAATATTGAGAAATTAAAAATTGTTTCCTCAACCAAAGACCACAAGTCTGTCCAGAAGTTGTCACTGCACATGGGGACGGTGCTAGAAAGTCCAACATGACGTACTATCGTGGTGGCTATGAATACCCGCATGAAGGCTTGTGCCCCGCTCTGGGACAGAAATGCGTGGCCTATGAAGGAGAAGACAACTTCTGAGTAGTAAGCAAAAACGCACTGCACCCCCTTCAGCGTAATCCCTCCATCCCAAGGGGGCAGACGACACACGAGATACCATAGGGAGGAACGCAGAAACACCTGTTACCCCCAACGCCACGACCCCAAGAAGAACAGACCGACATACGGGGACCGTGACAGACACTATGAACAGAAGTATCACAGATCTCCGGAAAGGAGGACATTGCGTCGCCAGAGATGACACGTGAGGCATATGGCAACAAACTCGCACTCTGAAAATGAATCCTCAGTGTCATCCATAGACCATTGAAAGAGAGGCTACGTGTTGGCTTTACATAACGCTGCAGCCAAAGAACATAGGCCAACACTCACTCTACAAGTCCTTAATAAGCTGACATAATTCCTCATCGACACAGAGGCGACCGTAAAAGTCATGAGTGAAGAGACATACAACAAGCTTCTGAGGCCCCCAAAACCTAAGCCTTTAATGGTAGACATCTACCCCTACGGATCTGACACCCGACTCCCATGCAAGGGGGTATTCACTAGCTTGTGTATGCATAAATCACACACAGCTCGTATTCAGCTGTATGTACTCGCCACATCGACAAACAGTGGGTGTACACTGAGTTTTAAAATGGCATTGGACATGGGCCTGGTCCATATCCTCTAGCACATCATGGCGCACAAGTACATGGCTCCAGTGGGTGATGTGGTCAAAATGTTCCCAAATCTGTTCAAAGACCTGAGGAAACTGAGGAACTGCAAGGTCAAACTGTACATTGACCCCACTGTCAAACCTATCGCCAAACACTGCAGGGGAATACCCAGGAATATTCAGAAACAGGTAGAGAAAGAACTGCGCCAACTGCTAGACCTCAACATCATTGAGCGGGCGAGTGGCCCGACACCCTGGCCTTCTCTGATAGTCTAGTGCCAAAGAAATCAGCGGAGGGATGCATCCGCCTGTGCGTCGACATGCGCAGTCCAAATGACGCCATTCAGAGGGAACGGCACCAAGCACCCCGGATCACTGACATGATCCATTTTCTCAACAGTGCCACGGTTTTCTCTAAGTTTGATCTTAATAAAGGATATCACCACTGGAACTGGCCACAGATTCCCGCTACATTACAACCTTTGTGACACACATGGGCCTGTTCCGTTACAAAAGACGTAATTTTGGTATCTCATCGGCGGCGGAAATATTCCAGGATCAAATACACCAGGTTATAAAACATATCCTTGTCTTCGGCAAGTCCCTGAGTGAACATGATGACACTGAACACCGCGTCTGTATGGCACTGGAGGCCGCCAGAGTAACATTGAACAAGGACAAATGTGAATTCAGAAAGCACACTCTAAACATTTTCGTACACATCTTTCAAAGCAAGGGATGAGACCAGACCCCGAAAAAGTGGCAGTACTGACCGAATCATCCAAGCCTACCACTGTCTCCGACCTCAGGTCATACCTCGGACTGGCCAGCTACTTTGCCAGATACTTGGAAAAATACGCCAGCATCAGTGCACCACTCCAGGAGCTCACCAGAGAGGGGCAGACATTCCTCTGGTCGCCAGAGTGCCGGGCCAGTTTCCAAGACATTCACAGCAGATATGGCCTACTTTATCTCCTCAAAAGACGCAAAACCTGACATGCTATCTGTCACATCATCCACAGGGGGCCACCACGCAGATGCCCTCGAAAGCCAAGGAATACCTGAACTATGCCATCCACCAAATGAAACCATTCCCAATCCCATGGACGACACTCCAGCACAAATCGGAATCAGACCAGGCCCTCAGCATCGTAGCTCAATGTATCTGGGGGGGGGGCATTGGCAACCATTTGGAACAACAAATTCAAGGCGACATACTAAGCCTGTGTCTGGTCCAAGAGGAGCTCACTGTCACAGAAGACATCATCCTCAAGTTTTGTACCAGTTCCTAAGAAAATACAGACACACCCCACATTGCTCCAAGGGCGAATGTCCAGCAGACCTCATGTTCGGCTGACCGATCAGGGCACAACTACCACACAACCCAGGCGAAGACCTGGACCACCCCGGCGACTGTGTGATGAGGTCACGAGATGCGGCTGCAAAACAGACAATGAAAGAAGTGGCTGACGATAAGAGAGGTGCCAAACCATCGACCTTGGACATCGGGGACTGGGTCTTGGTAAAGGAAGCTAAGCAAAGGAAGGAAAACTCCACATTCATTCCTAAGTGCCTTACCGTGTGACACCGGAAAGGAACTATGATCACAGCAAGTGACGGCCAAGGGTGGTCTATCACACGCAATGTCTCTCACTTCCAGAAAATAAGGGAGGTGAGCAGCACGGATGAAGAATCATGTGGAGAATCCGACGAGTTCTATTGGGGTGACAGCGAAGAGTCAGAAGGAGAAAGGGACACGATGGGAGGACTCTTATCAACCCACCGCAAGGACGAGCCCTATGGACCCGTTATCAGGGCAGCCCCTGAGGGTCAAGATAAAGCCCACCAGGCTGATTCAAGAAATGAACTGAGCCCCTCTTCGTGTTTAAATAGGGGGGAGGTGTCACAATGTTATAGGGCCCATTGGCCTCATTATGTGGGAGGGACCAGATTGGGGTGGGGGAGGCGGGACAAGGGAAGTGTTGGTGACAAGGAAGGAATGGGGCAGTATGATATAATAAAGTGTTTTAGTAAGACACGTCACCTTCAGCCTCTGTTACTGCAGGCCTGACCCGTACCCCGTGTGGCGGGCAAGGTAGAATGGAACACGCAGCGTTACAATCTCGAGCCGAACACGGTTTCCCTTTCCACAGCCCACTGTCACGACTACAGGTCCCAGAGTTCCTTTCAGTCTTCTTAGACCCTGTGACGGATGGCAACATTAACCCAGGGATAGTTGACATGCTCCACTTTGCTGCAGGGAAACCCATGGGAAAGTAACTGAGAAAAGACATTTTATATCTAAGCCTAAAAAAAAGAAAATAGAATCGTACATGCAGTGTGTCCAGTGCACCTCTGCTGCTCGGGTGCAGACTTGAAGGGATTCACTCCGGGAGGGAAGTGCAGGGTCACGTGTCACTGAACTTCTGCGTGCTCCCGAAGGCCAGGAAGTAGCGCACCTCTACTGCTCTGCTGCAGACTTGAAGGGATTCTTCAGTCAGATGCTATTTGACCGGCTGCTTTAGAAAGGACCCCCCTGCCACACCGCTAGAGCCACTCAAAGCAAAGGTTCTGGGGCCCCAGTAATGGCGCTGGGCAGGCAGCCTTAGGGAATACCTCAAAGGGCTGATATGGACGTGAGCAGGGGTCTCACTTTGGAGGTCGGGAGAGAGATCCAGGCCTTTGAGGGTTTCTCAAATCCACACTCTCCCTGCCAGTCGTCTCCCGCCTCAGCTACCAACTCCAAATTCTCCCCGGGAACTCTTCTTGTCAGTCACTTTGTAGCAAAAATGTTGGAGGTGGGTTCCCCTGCTTGCACCTTTCCCCATACAGCATTGGAATGAACCATTCTCAAACTGTCCGACCTTTTACATTTTTAACTCTTAAATACAGTAGTCTACTCCCCTGATGATTCTAGGAGAGGTTACCACATAACTTAAGCTGTCCAGCTTATTACACCTTTCATAACCTGGGCATTTGTCCATTAGCTATGCCATTTGTATCAACCATTTCTCATTTTGCAAGCCCCTTTCCTTTCCCCTCCAGTAAGGTGCTTCATGAGACATTTCTCTTGTTTTGGCATAACAAGGCCGCAGATTTATTTTTACATATACATAACCACTGCAAACAGGTATTAAAAATTAGTTCCAAAAGGTGTGGCGACTGCTCCTCGTCCTGCTTCCCCCTTTACCTCCATATTGCTTGCAGGCACAACTCCCCCAAGGCCTTCGAGTCTGAGAAACCGCCTGCCCCTGCAGGTCTTTGCGGACTGGGGGAGCGCCGTTTGTTGGGGGGAAGTTTGAGCCCCAATTGCTACCGCCAGACACCCCCGCCGTTTAGGCTCCCAGGAGGCGCTGTCTAGAATGGGCGAAGCCCCTTCCGGTTTAGCAATGGCTCATTCGGAGTCTTTGTCTTATCATAGGTTGCCACAACCCGCCTGGTCATCCTGCGACAACGACGTCCAGGTTTCCTCATAACTGTAGGGTGGGAGGGTGGGAAAACGAAATCCTCCGATTTTGGCGGGCGCCCGGCTGCTGGACGAGCTGCAAGTGTTCCTGTGCCGGGCGCCCGCCGCTTATGTAGCCCCAGCTCCTCCTTCTTCCTTTTTGCCCTTCGCGGGCTTTTGTGGGCTTTTGGCGCCCTCTCCTCTGCTCACCTTGCCGCCCTCTCCCCTGCCCCTGTGGGGGGAGGGGCGAGAGAGCGGAAGGAGGAAGGCCCCTGCCCCGGTTATCGGGGTGCCTCCTCCATTCTCTTTGTTCACCCGTTCGTCACCTTCATAACCTGGGCATTTGTCCATTAGCTATGCCATTTGTATCAACCATTTCTCATTTTGCAAGCCCCTTTCCTTTCCCCTCCAGTAAGGTGCTTCATGAGACATTTCTCTTGTTTTGGCATAACAAGGCCGCAGATTTATTTTTACATATACATAACCACTGCAAACAGGTATTAAAAATTAGTTCCAAAAGGTGTGGCGACTGCTCCTCGTCCTGCTTCCCCCTTTACCTCCATATTGCTTGCAGGCACAACTCCCCCAAGGCCTTCGAGTCTGAGAAACCGCCTGCCCCTGCAGGTCTTTGCGGACTGGGGGAGCGCCGTTTGTTGGGGGGAAGTTTGAGCCCCAATTGCTACCGCCAGACACCCCCGCCGTTTAGGCTCCCAGGAGGCGCTGTCTAGAATGGGCGAAGCCCCTTCCGGTTTAGCAATGGCTCATTCGGAGTCTTTGTCTTATCATAGGTTGCCACAACCCGCCACGCCAAAGGTGGGTTACCGCCCACCGTGGCTCCCCCTTTTCCTAGTTTGTAGCTCTAGAAGTTCCGTGTACACCTTGCTGCCCGGTGCCCGTCCTTCTATCCTTCTTTGACCAGGGATGTCACCTTAGCCAGTTGTGCCTGATCCTGGGGTACCTCAGTCCCACCCCACATTTCCATCCTCCTTGACCTGCTCTCGCACCACCGGCTCCTGGTTCTACCACTGCTTTGAAGCCAACTGCCTCCTTCTCTTCCAACCATCTCCTTACTAGGCCCAACTCTCCCAACCTCCGTGCCTGGTAACACCCTGCCCCTGCAGGTGTTTTAGGGGTGTGAGAGCGCCATTTGTTCGAGGAGGCTGAGCCCTCGTTGCCGACACCAGACGCCCCTGCCGTTTTTAGGCTCCCAAGAGGCGCTGGTCCGCTTCCGTTCCTTGCATTATCCAACCATCCCCTTCGTGGACACAACTCTCTCCACCCTCCGTGCCTGATACCTCCCTGCCCTTACAGCTGTTTTCGGGCTGAGAGAAAGCCATTTGTTCGAGGAAGCGGAGCCCTCGTTGCCACCACCAGACGCCCCTGCCGTGTTAGGCTCCCAAGAGGCGCTGGTCCAACTCCCGAGTAGTGGAGTCTATACACAAAGCTACTGTACGTACTGACTTGTCTTTTGGCTCAAAACATATCCCCCTTTTGCTACATACTAGTAATGTTATATTGATTCCACTGAACTGACCCCTGTGCGTCAGCCCAATAAATTGCGATGTGTATTAGTAACTTTCCTGGCCACTTTCTGCAGCCCAATGGATAGCCTGAGCCCTCTCCCCCGCATCGCTGCCCTTGCAACTACCAGGCCCTGCAGTGATGAGGTACCCCACCATGACCCAACCTGGACAACCTGTTTTGTAGGGTATGCCCTCCTGTGCATCAGCCACTGACCTGCGTGCCCCAGCAACCTTCACCCCTGGCCAATTCATACTGGTGTTATCTTTGTTCCAACCTAACTGACCCGTGCACACAATCCCCAATAAATTGTGATGTGTCTCCATCGTGGCCACCTCAGCAGCCCAATGGATAGCCTGAGCCATCTCCCACGCTTTGGTGCCCTTGCAACTACCAGGTCATGCCGTGATAAGGTACCCCACCCTGCCCCCAACCTGGACCTCCTGCCTTGCAGGGTATGCCCTCTTGTGCATCCACCTCGGTGTCCCCGCAACTGACCTGAGCGCCCCAGCAGCCTTTACCCCCTGGTCAACTAAAATATACCCTATACCGAGACCACCAGTTTCTGCCCAAGTATGACCGCCTACAAAGGTATCCATCTACCTCCGTGCCCTTATCGTGCTATCCCGCGGGAGGGACCAGTGACTCACTACGCGCAGCAGTGCCCCCCCCACGCAACAGTACCCGGGGCTGTCCCCCCAATCGCCTGGCCATATGCCCCCCTGCCGTAAAGCCAAGGCGATCAACCCAGGAGATATCCCCGCACCCATCTCTCAAACCCAACAGTTGTGGGCTGTGTATACGCCTAAGGGGTACGCCAGGCACCCTCCCCTGGCCATGCACCCTTCTTGCACCTGCTACCATCGATGGCTAGTAAATACCCCAATATTCCATGGCCTTGTGCATACACCTGTTACCATCAATGTACAGTAATACCACGGGCAACCATATCCCGTGGCCATGCACTTACACCATGTTTGCACCTACTAACCTCAATGGTCAGAAAATCCCTATTCGTAGCAAGTATTCCCCATTATTCGTGTGGACATTACTGGAAAACAACTGATTACTTTTGTTTTTTGAAAAACCAATCCCATGCCTGTGTAATGAAAGAAAATGTCTTCACTGTAAAGCCGCCATTTTTCCATTTCCAAACAATAGAGAGCACCTTGACCAATGCGTAGCAGCTGCATGGAATCCGCCTTACTTAGAAATGCGCATGGCAAATGCCTAAACGCATTCTGGGACTTAGTCTAGTAGGTATACAAGGCACTAAACCCCGGCCAGGGGCATGACTGCGTCTGGCATACATTACTTTACCGAATAAAAGCCAATCTGATACCAATCCTGTGCCCAACTACCATTCCCATAATGCACCCAAATGGGCTCAAAACATTAGACGCAAACTCCTAAACACGGCCACTGGCCCCATTTCATTTCAGCCCGCACGCATTGCAGCAGTTCTTTAAAGCTGTGCCCATACCTGGACCTCACTTGTAAAGGCACCGCATTGCCACACCAACCTTAGGGGTTATCCGTTCCTTATGCAATCATGGCCTCCAACCATACCAGCGAACACTGCGCCTATACCATACTGTGCCTTGCCCCTTGACCCTAAGCGAACCCTCGTAAGTGAAAAGCTGGCCCTGTTTCGTCCCAAATGCACATCACACCTGCTTATACAGCTGTAAGTAGTGAACTGACCAGTTATATTACAACCACAATATCTTCGTTCCTCCCCTGAGCTACGCCGTTGCATGCGTCAGATCTTTCCTTTCCGTACCGACAGTTTAAATAGTTCCCAAGGAGGCGTTTGACAGTAACATGTGTCGTAAGTTGTGCAATTTAACGACTACCGTACAGTAACTGGTCAACACTCCACGGCGCACAGTGAAGTAACACACCATAGTAGCTTCTACGCCTTGTCACTTTCTTGACGCCCTCCCGTGCCTGCAATACTAAACCAGTTGACCTCAACTACTACTGCCCGCACAACCGTAATGGAAGAAGTCATGCCCGCCTTTCTAGAGCCTCTTAATAATTGTGTATGAACTATGTTAGGTTACTCCTACCGTGCTCAATACCCAGAGGCTTCTATGCGCGGACGAACCTGGAGTGCTTTGTACCGTCCTGCTCCCAAGGTGAGCACGTTACCCCTTGAGCTATCCTCCTCCTTATAAAGTAAGAATGCTGCCTTAAAAACCCGATTGCCCCGAACCACCGCCGGATTAGGCGAACAGTTTCTTATCCATTAGGCCACCGGGACCACTCGTGTGTGCCAACCCACCCAGTGCTGTGCTAACAGAAACCACCTGCCTGATCTGCATGTTGCGGACAACCTCAGCTCCCAACTTCAACTTTCCCCAAAATGTGCCACCTGGGTGGGCATTAGACCGGTACCCACGTCCGACCCCTAAGGTGCCATATGTAATTTACTCCGCAAGTTCTGCTGCAGCGCTTATTAATGTGCGAATCGGACCACTACTCCCACAATTCTTCCTTAGTTGTATACTCCTACTTAGTTCCACAACGATTGCCCTAACGCAGCTTAGCCCAACTGAGCTGTTGGACTGGACACCCTGCATCAAAAGCACCTAAAACCTTAACCCCTGCCGCAATTCCCATAAGATCGACCGCCGACCAGCTCCCTTATTGTCGTTTAATACGAGCGCGTACCCCGGAGGGACATACCCCGAGAATGACGTAGACCCAGCGCGGAGATGTCGTGACCCAAAACCAAGCCCGAGTGCAAGAATGACACCCCCCTCCCTTCCCTCCGGACACAATTCCAAACACAATACATGAAACTGGTGACAACTAGCACCATGACAGGCTATTCACAATGCGCCCAATACCCAGATGTCTCCAAGGGCGACCCAGGGACCGAACCCGTGTTGCTCCGTGTCTTCTTGTCTCCAAGTCGAGCACGCCGCCGCTGAGCCATCCTCCCGGCAAAAATTTGTAACCCCTTCTCAGAACGCTCTCAGAATTTTGAAGCCGGAGCAGTGGCGCGAACCCCCAACCCATCAGGTACAAGGCACGACACTCACTGACTGTGCCACAGAGACCGATCTAACATTTAGGTTTGCCTGTGTTGCAGCACAAAAAAATCAATCGGGCTCGCCGCCACACGACCCCACCAGGACCCACACCATGAAGAGACCATCCAAACCGCCGACGCTGCACCTGGAAACACAACAACGGGTAACTCGAGTAATGAGGACAGCCCGCTTCTGCTCCATGTGCCCGCGCAGAAAACACACTTTGGCACCCATCCCGCGCTACGAACCCCCCGGTATCCGAGCGCCTCCCATCACTATCCACGGTGTGTGGCGCTCATTTATCGACCTCGGGAGGATGAACGGCCGAGTTTGGCCCCGCCGGGATTCGAACCTGCGCTAGCAGACTCTGCACCGGTGTCAAAGCGAGCGCTCTACTCGCTGCGCCACTTTAAACAGATACTTTAAACCGCGTTTCTTCCCGAGTGGAAGTTCACATTGCCAAACTCATCAGCCCAGGGGCTATGTACCGAGGAGACCGCCCGTCACGGAGCCAACCCCATATGCGCCCGCCGCCGCACCAAAAGCGCTAAAACTTAAACCCCATTCTCCCATTAATCCGGAAGCGCACCCAGCTACCTCCGAAGCGACAACGGCGCGCATATGGCGCTATATCCACCCCGATCCTTACCCGAAGCACACTCCCCGCCGAAACACCATCCACTCCTTCGCTGGAAATCTCCCCGCTGGAACACCTCACTGGCCATCGCCCCAACATCGTCACTCCTCGTCCCTCTGTGTCGAAAAAAGCACTCTTGCAGCCACAGCATCGCGGGATCACAGACTCCCAAACAGCAACAACGAAGTCCTCCACTGGAAAACGAAATCCTCCGATTTTGGCGGGCGCCCGGCTGCTGGACGAGCTGCAAGTGTTCCTGTGCCGGGCGCCCGCCGCTTATGTAGCCCCAGCTCCTCCTTCTTCCTTTGTTGCCCTTCGCGGGCTTTTGTGGGCTTTTGGCGCCCTCTCCTCTGCTCACCTTGCCGCCCTCTCCCCTGCCCCTGTGGGGGGAGGGGCGAGAGAGCGGAAGGAGGAAGGCCCCTGCCCCGGTTATCGGGGTGCCTCCTCCATTCTCTTTGTTCACCCGTTCGTCACCTTCAAACATGGCGCACAGTGCATTTCACCAGTAGCTGTGACAGACCTTCTGCTGCTGATGTTATAGCTCTGGGGGCTACAACATCGTGTCGTTTCTCTTTCTTTGCCAAGTAACGTCAGCCCTAAATCTGACACGTTTGCATTACAAATTTGATACCAATATGACAATATTTCCGCCTGCGCAGAAGCGGCTCTCCCACTGCAGGGGTCGCAGGCAGGCTCAATATAGGTTTTATGTGACTACGTGTTTATATCAGGGTTACACCTATGATGTGCGTCAGTAGTATTGTGTTTTATGTTTTATATGTCAACAGAGGGGATACAGCATTTAGATACAATAAAATAGATATAATTATACGGCTAGACTATTAGGGGTTCTGTCTAACATGTTTATATTTCTGGTCGAGACCCACCCAGGAGACATATAGGTCACCCCTCTACAATCGACTGTTGCAATTAAGTGGCTAACGAAACAATATAATAAACAAATGAATACAAATAAAGCGCGTGTGGCCGCATTGGATCCTCTTCCTGTTAGTTGAAAGACCTCGCCTTGATGCAGAAGAGTGAGCTATGTTCGTGTTATGAGTAAGAAATGGCATATCTATGGGGTGTGTGCAGCCTTGAACAGGGGTCTTCTTCCCATCAAGCCGTCTGGCATCTCATCTTGAGGCAAAGACAGGAGCAAAAGAACAGGGGCGCAGATGGTTTCCTCGGAAGTCTTTCTTTAGATGAGATTATAAAACACTAAAAAAGCACACAGCAACATGCCTTCAACCTGCTTATATAGGCTATTTTGGATGATACAACACCCCCGTGCAAATCAGGGGTCAATTCCTAAAAATAAAAGTGGGGGGAATCATCAACAAACGCAATGGGATGTGACGTCGCCAGAAATTAGCACATCAAGGTGAAATATGAAAATGTCATTAAATTGGCTTTGTATAACCATTCAAATTGCACAGGACGAATGGCATTTGCCTTTCATAAAATCAACATACATACCAAACCAAGAGAGGATATTTTCTTCTAATAGTGTTTTTGAAAACGTTAAAAGGTGTGCATGTTTTAAATTCCAAGAACCAATACAGATGTTTTCCCTGGAACATGATGTATCAGAATGGGACATTTCACCTTTAGTGGTTTGTTATTTTCATCAGGTTAGAAAGTGCAGTGGTGAGGTGTCCAGTCAGCAAACCTGACAAACTGCAGTTCGATTCCCGAGATCGGCTTTAATTCATAAATTCAAGGAATAGTTCAATGTTTCTCCTTTCAGGTGGGGGGTCTGAGTCCAACCTCTGAAAAAAGTGGGGGGACTCCATCCACATGCGTGTACCCTCGACTTTAGTCCTGATGCAAATGACTACTTGGTCAAAGCATGCTTCTGATAGGTTCTCTTAGCCAGAGGAAAACCCTCCCTTCCCTACGATTGGATGACTTGTCTGGTGCACCCCAAGTCCACATTAGCATACTTGGAATTAACATTTGCTGTTTGAAGCATAGACTGATTGGCTATTCTATCCCCTTAAGTACCCAGATGAGGTATCTCGCCCTTGGCATTACGTTCACAGTGGCAAGGACGATATACATCGTCCTTTTTGGCACAAAGGTGAAATCCAACCCCCGGGCTGCCCGGGGGTTGATTTCCTTCAATTTCACTTCTGCATGCGTAATGCACGTTGACGTGAAACTGAAAGTAAATTTCACGGGCGCAGCCATTTTTCGCTGCAGCAGTGACCCTTTCCCTCCCTCGATCGCAGGCATTTTTGTGCCGTTTTGATCGAGGGAGGTGTCAGTGGAAAGGGGAGACTGTTCCACTGTCCAACGACACCTTCTTTGAAGCAATGCTGGGCGCGGGTTGCTCGATCCGCGCCCAGCAGTGCAACTAGACCACCAGGGATCTGTTTTTGAAGTGGGGGGATGAGGGGGATATGCTTTCTCTCTAATGTGTCGATCTGCCCCTAAGGAAGGGGAAAAACAAAAAAACAAAAGAACATGTTTTTGGTAGGGGGTAGGGAGCACCCTAAACCATTGCTGATTCGTCTAATGGAAGGGGGGTGGCCCTCTCTCCCCCACCCCAAATGGATTGGGGGCATCTCATATAGCCCATCCCTGGGGGCAGATGTCTGACCCTAGGAAGGGGTACATGAGATGCCCTCCATCCATTTGGGTGGGGGGGAGAGGGCCACCAGAAAAATGTTCAATGGCCCCCCAAAGCATGAAGCAGTACGTTTTGCCTACTGTGGGGGGTAGTGTGCCATCTGCCCCTAGGAAAGAGTCAAAAAAGAACATGTTTTTGGTGGGGGTGAGGGGGCACCCTAAACCACCAGTGATTTTTCTAATGGAAAGGTGGGGCCTCTCCCCCACCCCAAATGGATGGGGGGCATCTCATGTAGCTCTCCCTGCGGCTGATAGTTCAATCTGCCCCTAGGAAGGTCTACATGAGATGCCCCCATCAATTTGGTGTGGGGGGCACCAGAAAAGATTTCAATGGCCCCCCAAAGCAGGTGGCAGTACACACACTAGTATGCCCATCTGCCCCTAGGGAAATGGCAAAACGAAAGATAATAAATGTGCTGAAAACGCAGGTAAGGGAAGCTAACAGCCTGAACATCCTACCTTATCATTTTGTGAACACTTCTTTATTTTTCATGAACATTATCCCACACAATTTGTAATTAGCGGTAACGATTGGCAATCGTTTTGTTTTAGTATAGGTCCTTTTATGTTGACAAGACTCCACTAGGACTGCTTTCTTTTTATTTGATGGTCGAAGCTTGCTCCCATCTTTAGATTTAGGTTTAGATTAGGCGTTTAGCACACCCTTATGAGAGTTCAATAAACCCCCTTGAACTGTGGTCACTTGTGTCTGTCTTACCTTGATGCCATGCCTTCCTTACACAGCCCGTTATACACATCGAGCATCAGGGGAAAGTGGCCTTTCTTTCATTCCGGCACATGTACGTGCTCCTTTAGTAATAGAATATAAGTGGGGGGGCACCATGCTTCTCCAGTGGCTCACAACAGCACCCCGGGTTTTCTATACAGTGCTCGGCACAGCAACAGGAAACCTGACCAAGGAGATCTGACAACATATATTCAAAAAGAAATGAGGCGATACCAAGCTGAATACAAGGCAAGTAGCAGATTACACGTCTATGCAGAGGTAGATTGGAGTTTTAGGGATCAATGTGTATAGATTGTTTTGAAAGAAATGAGTAATTTACACACTTCTAATTTATGTTGTTCTTCAAGGTCAGGTGACAATTAAGATGAGGTCCTGAAGAAGGCGGTTCATTTGCCTACTCATAGGCATAGGAGAAATGTCATGCATATTTTCTGAGACGTAGACCCTGTTTTTAAGAAATGTTTGTATAGCAGCACTTGGCTGTTTAGAAGGATCACAAGCACCTGGGGATAGGCGAGGAATATTGTCTCGGTTTTGGTTAAGATTGATGTTTTGTAGGACATTTTGTATTGAATTCATGTCTGTCCTTTGTTCTTTTTGATGTTGAATATGTCTTGGAATAACTTAACTATCAGGCAATGTTGTGTATGAGATAATAGTCATGAGCTTGACACAAGGAAAAGGAAGGTTGAGAAAGAGTACAATGAATATGAAAGAAAAACCTTAAATTGAAAAGGGTAGAAAGTGTACTAATAAATAATGAACTTGGTTGATGACATTCAGTTCCTTCAACTGCACTTCTTTCATTAATTGAATTTAACTGAAAATGCAGCTAAAAGAAATGCAATAAATGTAGTAAAATTCTGCTGGGTACTTTATGGTCAAAATAATTGCTCTAACCCATTATACCCAACAAAAGGGTTTCCCTTATGTAAAGGCAGCCCCGTGAGCAGAGCAGGTGCTGCTGGTCAGGCTACTGATGCAGCAGGGCACGAGTACACCATGCCTTTGGCATGCAGTTTGCCACAAAGGGGGATCGTGTTAGGAGATTACCCTTCGGAGAAGAAATCCACCTCATTTTATGCATTAATACACATCTAAAAAGCCAGTGTGTTGCACCCTTGCCAGAAGGCAATTTCTCACACTTACCCAGAAGAACCAGGAATGGCCTCATCTGATGCTTAGGAACCACTGTGGGGCCTATGACGCTTGGGCTTTCTATACTGTGTGTATAAGCCCTGGGCACGGGCCTTCTGTGCAGTTGCCCAGGCTCTCACGCTCAGGGGGGCCGACTGCAAGCAGCAGCTGCCATATGAATACCATGTGCATGTGTAGACATGGGTTGCGCTGCTTCTGCCTGTGTCGGCCAGGCTGTGCTCTCCCGTTAACCCCTTGTGATGCTTTACAGACACATCCTCCACCCCCACAGCAATACCAAACGTCCATATTGCTTTACACTGTTTGTCTTTGCTGGTGGCATGCATACACATATCTGTCTGCTCTGTGCTCATTTTGGTCATTCTCGAAGGCGGAAGCAGATATGCTCTTGACCAGTTTTACTCACAGACTTCCTCATTCTTGCAGAAAGTAAGGAAATAAGTGTCCCAAATGTCTTTCTATGCAGGAGGAAGTGTCTCTCACTTTCTATTTCTTCCAAGTCACATTAATTAATAAATCTTTTATTACGCACGTAACACCGGAGACCAGTCTCTAAGTGCGGTGTGACGCTATGCGTTGTCTTGCTTCGAAGACAAACGCGTTGCCATGGAGCTATCCTCCTGGCCCATTCTTGACACATTCTATACTCTCTGAGCTTCTCGTTTGAGCTGTGTCCTCCAGTCGTTATCTCCAGCGTATGGCCCATCAGTCTGTGCTCGGCGAATGTTTGCCTGTGCTTGGATAAAACAATCTGCACTTTGAAGGTATGGCCCCAATGAGCTGTAGTAATCCAGCTTGTTGTGCTGTCCTAGTTCTGCTCTCCAGTACATGGTGTATTGCTCCGGTAGGACCCCTTGTAGTCCCCAGTCACCTTTTAATCCTGCCTTTAGTTTACTATGTTTTCAAACTATGGGGAAATGCTGCCGGACAGGCCCAATTATGCGACATAGTGTTTAAGGGAATGTTTTGAGGGCTTTATTCTTTGGTCTTGGGGTGCCTGGTAGTGGAGGTAGTTTGGTCACTGCTGTAGATATGGCCCCAGATTTTAAAATGTGCTTTTGGGTATTGAGCAGCTGGGGGCATCTCCCTAGTTCTGCTCTGCAGCCATGGGTTGGGCAGTTCATATGCACACAATACTTGTGTGCAGGGCTAGAGGTGCAGAATGTCTGGGGGGGGGGGGGGGGGGGGGAATTTGGCCCATTCTGCAAACTCCTTGTTAATGTTGGACTGTTAGGGAGAATTCTCATTTTATGGCTAATTTCCCTTACCTATAGAGTCCCCAAGCAGCTTTGCTGGATTTGAAGGGTTTGTTTCCTTTTTCCTGCTAAGTGTGTTCTAGGCTATTTTTGTGTTTAATTTCTATGGGGTTTCTCTCACCTCCATAGGAACCATCTTTATTCACATGTGTTACACATCACCCTCCGTGCAGTGACACAGGGGTGTCGTAGCGACCCCCAAACATAGACTCCATACCATGGGACTGACTACTGTCTCCCAGGGCATGTAAAGTCCCCATTGACTTTATTAGTCAATTTTTGTGAACTAAACCAGTACAACCCATCTTACTACGGAAGTACTGGGAAGGGTTAATAGTTTTTCCCTTATGCTCATTTTCGAGAGGGTACCGTACAGTCCCTCTCTCGAATGTTTCTGGCTGGTGGCAGTGGTTACTACTGTAAATATTGAACCGCAAATATTTTCCTATGGGATTTTCCCATTGTTCGAGGCTACCACATTTTCTGACAGCCTCTAACATACTGCCGGTGTATTTTAATATGAACTTTACTCCGGTAAGTTTTATTTGCCAGAACTTTAATATAACTTCTTTCTCGTGTCTTTCTCTAAACTCCTAACCCAGATCGGGGATCCTTTGTTCGTCCTTTTGGCGGGCTTCTGCCGAGAAGCCCTCCTTTTGGCGCCACTGAGTCTGGAATGGGTCCATTGTGTGGTAGGGGGAGTAGGACCCCTGGACAGGGTTGCCTCACCAACCCATGTCACACTCTATCCTGATAGGCTGGAGGGTCTCCCGCCAAGGATGACCACTTCACTGTGTGAGTGACTGCTAGGCTGTATGAATGGGGCTCTTTTTGCATAAAAGCAGGGTCCTGAGGACTGGAAGAGCAAGACGTTGCCACTGGAACTAAGAAGCCAAAGAGGAGAGAAGCCAAAGACATATCCAACGACTGAACCACCGGTGAAGCCCTGCTGCAGCGTTTCACCACTTTTCTCCACACGACGAGAGAAGATCTTCATCGGAAAAGAAGCCTTCTTCCCTTGAGTTGGTGGGGCCAACCAGTTTGCCAATCGCCTTCCTGGACCTGCCCTGGTCGAATCGCCAGTACCCTGTACTTGGAGACCGGATAGCCAGGCACCCGTCCACCCGGACCGCCATTTAAAGGAGCATACCTTTTATTCGTCGGGCAGCACCAAGGCTGGTTTCATCCCTGGGTTTCATCCCTGGGTAGTGCAGTAACTCGAACCTTCCTCCACGACGAGAGCCTCTCTTCGTCTGCTGAAGACCGCGAACTGCAGGAACTACCAGGAACAACCGCCACCGCAGGAGCCACTTCTTCATTTTAAAGGTACATTGTTCCGCCAGGCTGCCCTTTCTTCGCGGTAGAGCTAAAGGTGTTTTAAATCCTTTACCTACATGTTGGGTTGGCTGCCCCTCTCTCTTAACATTGTCTTTCACCTTCTGCATCCACCTTTTCGAAATCATTAACCAAAGACCTGACTGCAGCTACAAGAACATTTTGCTCCGGGGCCCTTGCCCTGTACCACTGACTCTGGCACAGGCCTACTGACTCTAGCTACAACTGTTAGAACTGCCTTCTTTAGATTGCTTCTCAACTAGAACTGTGTTGGTGCACCTACTTCTTATAACTACCCCTTTCTTCCCTTGTGAAATGCCATTTTGCTCAGTTTTCATTTAAGTATTTCCTATACTGATGCACTGTCTTGCTTAAACTGGTTCACAAGCTTATGGGAAGTGTTGCTAGGGTGTGTAAGAAGATATTTCTGTATCACTTGTGCTTTCCCTCCCTTGTGAGAAATTGCTAGAGTATCCCTTGTGTGTGGTTTTCACTGTGCCTGTCAAACTAGAAATTATATCGTGCCTCCTATTGCTATGAATATATGTATATTGGCCTACGCCAAGCTGCTAACAAGCTGCTTATAAACTACATGTGAATAAACTCGCATTGCAAGGTCCTGACCTTAGAAACCATGTAAACTGTCATTTTGGGCCAAGCAGCCATTTTAGGTTTTCTTGCGCTATAAAGTCACCATGTGAGCTAAAATGGTAGCCTATGTTATTCAGAACAGAACTTGATTGTCATGACCTCTGTACAGCTAATGTATAACTTGCCTGCAGTCCACTTGTTAGGGTCATGAGCTGAGACCTTGTCCTTCTGCTGACCTGTGTGCAATGGATTACCTGTATCACCGAAACTGATCTATAATTGAATGAGAACACCTGCTTAACTACATTGTATAAACTAAGTCCTGCATTGTAATGTTAGGCCTAGAGCATACATTATTAACATTTCTTCTTGTTAATGTATAAACCTAAGATGAACTAGATTTGACCTGGCAAGGAACCCTAGAGCAGTAACTTATTTATGGAATGGTTAACCTGCAGAAAGGCTGGACAACAGGCTGGAGAAATGTATAAAAGCCTGACTGTTTCAATGAATATTTGCACTCACTGAGCACACCGAACCACGCCGGAGTTCGCTGTGTTGTACTGAGGGTCGATAGCTATCTGAATTTTGTTCTGTTCTTTTGTAACTGGATTCAGTATAAAATAAAGTACTTTGTATGTTCCTTTGTAACCTGTGTTTGGTGTGTTTCCTTTTTGGTTACCCTGCCTCATATTATTTCCTTGTTTTCACAGTTGGCGCCCGGAATAGGGACCCTCAAGATTGATGCCGGATTATTGAAGGTTGACGCACGCTATCGGACCGGGATTGGACGGTGTGACATAACGGGCCCGACTGAACGAGACGCGACACCTCAACAGCGCTGCACGATCCGTTCCCTGAGACGGCATCTTGACGAGGGTCCATTTTTTGAGGCGGGCAGATTTGCCGAAATCACATACACAAGGTAAAATTCGTTAGGTAAGTCCTTTGTAAACCGATCGGTCTTCCTTAGGTTTGGTCAGGTGAGTCATTACCCGACTCTTAATTCAACCCTGACAATTTGAATTTGGCGCATTGTATCTGCAGACACAATTATTGACGAGGTAACACCGAGTATTTGAGAAATGCCTTGGAAATTGTCTAGCTGCTTTAGGGCATTATTCCGCAGCAATAGACAATCTTTGGAATTTAGCCGTCCGGCGCCACAGGAGGGGTCACCGGCATGTACTATGTACTGTAAGCATGGCATTGGAAGTGTAGTATTTAATAAAATTTGGCACAGACAAACCAGACATGCCTCCGAACTTCAGTGGCCAGTCAATGGTAGTTTGAGATCCCTCGTATTGAATATTTAGAGTCAGTCTTGTTAAAAAAGAAGGCCAGACCTGCAGCATTTGATGTTTTGCAAAATTGGAAAAGAGAAGCATTGCAGCAGCTTAAAAGTAGGGAAAAACATGCGCGCCATCATAAAACAAACGCTGAAAAGGCGTTGTTATATGATCAGGACAAACAGTCTGAGTCGTTTAGGAATATGGACAGGGCTTTCTCATTCGGTATTCAGAAAATCTATCCTTCTAAAGATCTTCATGTTTCTGATGAGTTTATCGACAAATTGTTAAATGAACAAAGGCCTGGTGCCTCTGCACCACCTCCGTATGTTCCTCTTCCTCCTGCTGTACCTCTTCCTGCTGTTATTCCTTCTCTTCCTGCTCAACCTGTTGTTCCTATTCCTCTGGTTGTTGTTCCTCCACCTGCTCCTCTGCCTCTTCCCGTTGCACCAGTAATAGTACCTCCATTGAATTTGCCTGCACCCTCACTCCCAAGTAGTTCCGTACCGCCTGTAGTTGATCAGGATGCGGGGTCGAGGATTGTTACTCGTAATACTGTTCCTACAGAAAAGAAACAGGATTTGTTTGCATGGGCTAAGCATTGTATGGAGAGAGATGATCGAGCCAATGTTCTTGCCACACTTTCTAATATGGATAATTTTCCTGAGAAAAATGTTTTCATTGAAGGTTTAGGGATTCATTTATGTGTAATGTGGGGTAAATTAAATAATGCAGACCTCCCACAAGGGTTGAGGGACCTGAATACTTTAGCGTTTTCAAGAGACACTGTGGAGAAGGTACATGAGCATGTTGAGAGGATATTTGAGTATAGAAAGGAGTTGGAAAGGTTACGGAATGAGGATGATGAAGAAGAAAGTATGTATGTACAGAAACGATTTCTTCCGTGTCGTAAATCGACATCTGAGGAAGCACAAATTTGTACAAAAGATGCGATTAGATGGATTTCAGACATATCGATAACTCCAGTTGAGGTATGTGACACATACAGTCAATATACGCTAGAAATGCAGAGGAAAGTGATGCAGGTAATGGTAGAGTACCTGCAGGATGAATGTTTAAAGAGAAAGGTTAGTTGTCCCACAGAGTTATTGAGCATTTATAAGAGAGCTTTTTCACTTGACACTTCTTCAACTGCTTTAGCGCTCGACTTAGCTCTGTTGCTTAGTAAGCGTTCGGAGTTGCCTACATCTCAGTTGCCTATGAGAGAGGTTCCTCCGACATTTGTCCCAAAGGTTGAGATTCCCGCTAATGCTGCAGCAGGTACACCTGCTGTGGACATTCCTGCACATTATGTATCACAGTTTGTTCACGTCCCGTTTTCACGACAGGAAGTGAATACTATTAGACAAACTATTCCTGACATTAGGAAAAATCCGACAGGGTTCTATAAAGAGATAGAGTCCATTTTGCAGTCCTCAGTGTTCACCTTAGGCGACATTGATTTGCTGTTCCCTGTACTCCTGCCTGTAGATTTGTGGAAACAAGTTAGAACTATAGACGATGTACCAGGGTTGGGAGATACATGGGCTAACATAGTTAGGCTTGATGGGGAAAGGCCAGCTGGTGAGAGACCACCTCAGGTGATACTAACTTTGCCTGACAGAATCATTGCAAAACTGAAAACTATAATCCCCGAAAAGAAAATTATTTGGGACAACCTTACGGCCTGTGTCCAAGGAAAATCTGAGGGTGCTACCGAGTTCTTTAATCGGTTCGAACAGGTATTCTCGGATTTCAGTGGACAAGACTTAGGCACAGAGTCTGGGAAAAGATTATTTGTGGACAAATTTGTACGTGGATTGCTGCCTGGCATCCAGTCACAAATTATGTCTTCTGAGAGCGCTTGGCAGGCGAAATCCCAATCAGAAGTACTGCACATGGCTCAGTACTACGAGAACCGTGTCAATAATGAAAAAGATAGAGTTGAGAAGAGAAAAGGTGATTTGAAGACTAAAGTATTGTTACAGCAAATTGTTAGAGGCCCCAGAGGGGGTAGTTCGCAGTTTAGAGGTCAGTATGTTCCACTGGGTCCTGTGAATATTAACCAGTGTGCCTATTGTCGCCAGGAGGGTCATTGGCGTGCACAATGCCCCGTCCTTCGACAGAGGTCGAATAACACATTTGGAAATATGGGTAGATGATCCAGAGGTCGCCCGGGTGTTGGGGGCCCTGGTAGAGGCCAGTTTCGCAGGATCCCCAGCAACCTTTTTCACAGGATAATCAGACTTCGAGTGTGGATACTAGAAACATATTTGATCATCCTTCTGCTGCATATCTATCTGAAGAGCTTCCTTTTGATGATATTTTGTTTCGTTAGGATTGCCCGAAGCAGGGTTTGGAACCTACACCTATTCCCGTTAGTCAGAAAGGTCCCTACGTTGAAATGGTAGTAGGAAATAGGAAACATCAATTTTTGATAGACACTGGAGCACAGAAGTGCTCCATTGATCATTCTCGGGTTCCAAACATTCCACTGTCAGGGCAAACCAATGTTTCTGTAGGGTTTTCTGGCACACTAGTTGTTTGTCCGGTTTCTTCACCGGTACCTATTTCTTTGGGTCCCTTTACGGACCACTGTCCATTTCTCTTGACTTCGAATTGTGGAGAGAATTTGCTGGGGTTAAATCTGTTGAAGGAATTAAATGCGGTAATTCATTGTTCTTCTGATGGAGTGCGTTTGACGATTTCATCACAGCAATGTTCTGTTTCGCAATTCTTGACTAGACTTTGCCGCCAGAATTCAGTAATGTACCAGAGTGTTTGTGGGCAGTTGATGACAATGATGTCGGTGTTTTGCAGATTGAGCCTGTTAAAATAGTTTTGAAACATGGAATTAAGCTGCCCCGTATTCCACAGTATAAGATCTCAGTTGAAGGCGAGCGAGCTTTGAAGAGCATTGTTTCCGATTTTGTGCATCGTGGGGTGATTGAGGAGATTGCAGGAAGTTTGTGCAATAGTCCGATTTTACCCGTGTACAAAAAAGGTGATAATGCAATTCCATTTCGTTTTATAATTGATTTACGTGCCATTAATAAAGTCGTTGCTCCGCAATTTCCAATTGTGCCTGATGTGACGACAATATTAACCATGATTCCAGCTACGGCTACTCACTTCAGTGTTGTGGACCTAAAGAATGCTTTCTTCAGTATTCCTATACATGAGGATAGTAGATACTTGTTCGCGTTCACCTTAGGGGGACGCTCATTCACATTTACTCGTGCACCTCAAGGTTATACTGAGAGTCCTAGTATTTATAGTAGGGCTTTGAAAGAGCAGCTTGATACCCTTGAATTGCCCCCTACTTGTACGTTGCTTCAATATGTTGATGATTTGCTTTTAGCCGCTGACTCTGAGAGCTCTTGTAAAGAGGGCACTGTGTTGTTGCTCATCCATCTAGCTAAGCATGGTCACAAAGCTTCGCTTAAAAAGTTTCAATATTGTTGCCAGGAGGTCGCCTATTTAGGCTATCTCCTGTCAAAGGAGGGAAGAAGATTGACACCTGAAAGAATAAAACACATTTCTGGCATGTCTGTCCCAAATACACAAAAGGAAGTTAGAGCCGTGATAGGTATGGCTTCTTACTGTAGGTTATGGATCCCAAACTTCTCACTAGTGATAAAACCGATGTTGGCTTTGACGAAGAAGGGTATTTCTTCGCCATTGCCATGGAATACGGAGCATCAACATTCATTCGAGTTGCTCAAGACTGCATTATGTTCGGCGCCAGTTTTGGGCACACCGAACTATGAGAAGGCCTTTGTGTTGTTTGTGCATGAATGTGATGGATGTGCTTTGGCTGTATTAACGCAGGAACATGGAGGGAAGAATAGGCCATGCGGTTACTACTCTTCCGCCCTTGATCCTGTTGCATGCGCTTTGCCAAGATGTTTGCGCGCTGTCGCTGCTGCTGCTGCGTCTGTAAAACAGAGTGAGGGAATGGTCCTAGGCCATGATTTAACCCTGATGGTGCCTCACTCTGTAGATATTCTATTGAACAAAACCCAAACGCAACACCTCACTTCCGCACAACTGACAAGATATGAATTAATCTTGTTTGCTCCCCACATTCAAATTAGGAGGTGCTGCGTTCTTAATCCGGCTGAACTCCTACCTTTCCCGCAAAATACTGTTTGCCGTGACGAAGAGTCACATGACTGCCTGTATACTACTGAACAAGATACAAAAGGCAGAGTTGATTTGAGGGATACTCCTTTGGATAACCCACAAGGGGAGCTGTTTTGTGATGGCTCCTGCTTCAAACTACTGGATGGTACATCCACAGCTGCTTATGCAGTCACTACATTGAGTACGGTTGTGGAGACCAAGAGAATTATGCATAACTCTGCGCAGGCCGCAGAGATTATAGCATTGACTCGAGCTTGTGAGCTTTCCGAAGGGCTAACAGTGAACATATATACTGCTAGTCAGTATGCCTTTGAGGTGGTTCACAACTTTGGGAGACGTTGGTCAGAGAGAGGGTTTTTAACTTCACATGGCACCAAGATCCAACATGGCTCCCTGATAGTACAATTGCTTTCAGTGCTTGCGCTACCTAGTCAGTTAGCGATCATTAAGTGCGCAGCACATCGCAAGATTATAAATGATGTAGGGAAAGGGAATGCTTTCGCTGATCAAATAGCTAGACAAACTGCCACTGATCTCTTCACGGAGATGTATGTTTCAAGGGAGACTGTAGATGCCTATGCAATGGATGAGGGTGTTGGGTCTGTACGGGATATCCAAGCCGATGCCACATTAGAAGAATCCAAGAGGTAGCTTTGGGCCTCCTTCTGTCCCGTTTGAAGTGATTCACTTTGACTTTATTGAAATGGAGCGATGTAACAATCTAAAATATGTCCTTGTGGTCATTTGCGCCTTTAGTAAGTGGGTCGAGGCTTTCCCTGTTAAAGACGCTACAGCCATGACCACTGCAAAGACCATGTTAAAGGAATTCTTCCCACGGTTCGGTTTGCTGAGAGTTATCTGGTCGGATAATGGTCCGCATTTTATCGCTGCTGTAATTCTACAGATATGTACGGCATTGCAAATTGAGAAACGATTCCATTCGGCCAGACATGCTCAGAGTGCCGGATTAGTGGAAAGACATAATGGTATCTTAAAGAATAAGCTTGCAAAAACATGTGCCGATACCAAACTGAAATGGCCAGATGCCTTACCTATTGTATTATTGGCTATGCGTACCACACCTCAAACTAAGACTGGGCTTTCTCCATTTGAGGTAGTGATGGGGAGACCTGCTAACATTTGGGGTCTCCCAAAACCTAAAGCCCTGAGAGAGGTGGAAAATGTATTGCTTGTAGACCACTGTAACCAGTTAACTAAAAACCTGTATTTCATTTATCACCAGGTATATTCAACTTTACCTGTACGGTTCACGGGCCCAGGACACGATATACAGCCTGGAAGTTGGGTCCTAGTGAAGGCCTACGAAAGGTCTTCCTGTCTCGCTCCTCGTTAGAAGGGACCCTACCAGGTGCTCTTGGTCACCCGGACAGCAGTGCGGGTGGCTGGGAAGAAACACTGGATCCATGCGACGCATGTCAAGAAACTTCCTCACCCGACGCCACACGTTACAGAAGAAGCAGATCCCCTCGCTGATGCTACAGTCCCTGATCTTGGAGTAGCAAACAGCGCTGTGAGTGCGTCGGAGAATTTCTCTGAGCCCGTGGAGCTTGGGGAACAGTCCATTTCGTCTCCGCATTCTTTTGAAAAATCACTTCCGGAAAACACTGTTTCAAGTTCTGCGACTTCCGTCGCCTCCGATACGTCGCTTCCCTCAGGAAGTGACGACGCCTTGTTTTCGGATCAAACAATCTTGGGTACCACCAGGTACAACCTTCGACGAAGAAAATAGAACTACGGCACGGGTTTTTCCGTGCATTTGGGAAAGAGAAGTGATTGAAAGTTTTCTTTTGTATAAGAAAGTTTCTGTTGAACAACAGGAAGAAAAAGGGATTCTGCTGGCTAGGGTTGGGAAGGACTAAGAAATCGCGCGACCGTAGCGTCGCCAGCAACGAACATTGGGGTCGTCAATTGAGGAACTACAATGCCTGCCACCTCCACTGCTGCTCCCCGCACTGGACTTGTGAATAAGGGGGTGACCAACTTGGACAATGAACAATGTGCCTGGGCCCCGAAAACGTATTGCTGTGTTTTGATAATGATAATTGTTATTTTTGCAATTACTGCTGTAGGACTTTGGTACTTTGAAGAAATCTATCCTCTAAAACCTCTACTACCGACCGAGATTGTACCGACTGCTTTGACTCCCTCTGTACACCTTCACACTCTGTCCCCTAGAGACTCCCAACATAGACAAAAGTATCATAATAACACTCTAATGATAGTAATGAATGCAACGCATGGCATATTTAATAAGAGTAATTGTTGGATTTGCACTTATTTACCGCAACATGGGAACAAGGGGCTAGGATGGTATATTCACCCTTTACCTTTAACGACTGCTTGCTATGCATCTCTTAGAGCACTATTCTTTGGCCGTTGGAATGATAGCATCTCAGGGAACTTTGATGGAACTAATTTGAATGATTTCGAGAAACGTGAATTAACTCCCCTGGGATGCTCGCTTTTTGCAAATAGAAGTAAACCTAATGTCGCTTTTATTAGGCCGTCTGATAAACTGTCTCTTCCTATTCAAGCTTTAATTCCCTTTAAAATGGCTCCGATAGGCAATAAGGACGCCGTGCCTCCTTCTTACACTATAAATCATAGCCCTGATTCGGTCCCCTTTTGTGTACAAAGAAATGGCACTCGGCCAATGGGAGATTTTGAAGGTTATATGAACATTGTAAATTTGACTGGAGAAAACAGGCCTCTATATGTAGGGAGGCCTGTTTATTTTGTTTGCGGTAATGTAGCATTTCCATGGTTGCCCAGGGATTGGCAGGGAACTTGTTATCTAGGAATCCTGTTACATGGGGTGTTTATAGCAAGTACTGTAGAGGTTTCGAAGGCTCGTCCACGGCGGGACGAGAATGGAGACACTCCAGCACAGGTTTTAGGAGATGTAGCGAAATCATTCCTTCCATTCTTTGGGCAGATAGAGAATTCCGAGGATATCTGGAAACTAGCGAGAGTACTGGAGAGAACCATCAACCGGACCACAGATATACTCTATAATATGACTTTAGAGCAGAAAGCGATCAGATTGGTAGCGCTTCAGAACCGGATGGCATTAGATGTCATTCTGGCTGAATGTGGTGGAGTATGTAAACTAGTGGGGTCCGCTTGCTGTGTTTTCGTACCGGATTCCTCCCCAACTATTTTTAAGGCAATACAGAATCTGCACATTCTTAGTTCAGAAGTGCATGTTCCCGAGGGAAATTGGGATCTTAGCGCTTGGTTCTGGGACTTCTTGCGGTCTTGGGGTTGGAAAGTTCTTTCAGTCTTGCTGATTATTTTGGGAATTCTGCTATTTCTTTGTTGTTGTATCCAATGTCTACCAAGTATATGTTCAATGCTAGGGGGATGTTGCGCTCAGGCGTTAGGTACAATAGGACATAAAGTGTATGCCCCGGATAAAACCTCTAAGTAGTATGTACCGAAAGAGATCTTAGTAAAAGATCTAATGGCGATAGATATTTCTGACAGCTATTCAGGGTGTTTGGACGATGACACCTGGAGTTATTTGCAGGGAGATCAGAAGTAGTTTAGCACTTGGCATAGGCCAAAAGGAGGGTTTGTCAAACTAGAAATTATATCGTGCCTCCTATTGCTATGAATATATGTATATTGGCCTACGCCAAGCTGCTAACAAGCTGCTTATAAACTACATGTGAATAAACTCGCATTGCAAGGTCCTGACCTTAGAAACCATGTAAACTTTAATTTTGGGTCAAGCCGCCATTTTAGGTTTTCTTGCTCTATAAAGTCACCATGTGAGCTAAAATGGTAGCCTATGTTATTCAGAACAGAACTTGAGTGTCATGACCTCTGTACAGCTAATGTATAACTTGCCTGCAGGCCACATGTTAGGGTCATGAGCTGAGACCTTGTCCTTCTGCTGACCTGTGTGCAATGGATTACCTGTATCACCGAAACTGATCTATAATTGAATGAGAACACCTGCTTAACTACACAAAACCTAAAAACCTAAAAACTAAGTCCTGCATTGTAATGTTAGGCCTAGAGCATACATTATTACCATTTCTTCTTGTTAATGTATAAACCTAAAATGAACTAGATTTGACCTGGCAAGGGACCCTAGAGCAGTAACTTATTTATGGAATGGTTAACCTGCAGAAAGGCTGGACAACAGGCTGGAGAAACGTATAAAAGCCTGACTGTTTCAATGAATATTTGCACTCACTGAGCACACCGAACCACGCCGGAGTTCGCTGTGTTGTACTGAGGGTCGATAGCTATCTGAATTTTGTTCTGTTCTTTTGTAACTGGATTCAGTATAAAATAAAGTACTTTGTATGTTCCTTTGTAACCTGTGTTTGGTGTTTCCTTTTTGGTTACCCTGCCTCATATTATTTCCTTGTTTTCACATGCCGTTTTGCTCAGTTTTCACTCTGGTTCACTTGGTCTGCAATTTAACGAGGGAGTGTGTATATTTTCCTTGACTTGTTTTAATGACGGTTATAAATATGTTTTACTAGCAGCGTATAAAATGAATATATATCTACTTTTTAATACAAAGCTTTGGTCAGTGTTTCCTTGTGCCATAGTACTGTAGACCTATTGTGTAAACCCTGAATACTGCTCATCTCCCTCTTGAGATAAATCTGACTGCTCAGCCACAGCTACCAACTAAATCTTTGTGGTACAGACTGATACCAAAGGGGATTTATTGCTCTCACCTGTAGTCCTAATCTTTTGTAGTGCTCCCTAAGGGAACTGCACATGATTCTGCCAAACATGGACCCCCCACCTCACTCCTGTAGGATAGGGGCTTTCGCTTTCGTGTCGCTGGTGGATTGACGTATGATAATGGATTCTTGGCAGCGTAGAATGCACAGAGGTTTTTTCTTTTCTTGAACTGTTCTTGTTTCCAGTTTTAATCTCCCGGGTGCACTTTTTCTGGGACCCAGGTGAGTGTAATGTGTAACCTGCACTTCTCTGCCATTAGGGAATAGTTTGAATGAGTTGCTGTTGGTCTTTGCTTTGTTCTGGAATATCATGATTGGGTCCTGAGGGGGAGGGGGAGGGGCAGCGCAGAGGCAGGAGTTAACACACATAACAGAATTTCTTTTGAATGCCCCTTAGGCCACTTTTTTAGTAAACACATCACATACAATAACACCAAAACCGCTGACTAAAAAACACCCCCTCCCCCGCAATAACTATTTCAACATTGACAAGTGGTCCAGGCGGACCACGACCCCTGGCCCACAGTGGGGCACATGGTGGTGAGTTCCTATCCCCGCCCCATCATGCCCTTCTCTGGGTGGTGGGGGCGCTACCAGGAGGCACACCCCTTTGTTACTGACCCAATCTGCCCCCTTATTCCGCCCCCTTCACCTCTGGTGGCTGTACACCAATTTATGATGGGGCGCTTCCCCTGCCCTCCCCCTCACCTCATTCCAGCTCCGGAGTCCCCCAGAAGGGGTTCTCGGTGTCCAGATGGTCCTCCCACACCTGTCGCAGCGCGGCCCAGACCCACCGGTGCGTCGTACCCCCCACCTGCACCATTATTCTCATTATGGACAAAACTTTCTATAGCAAAAGTTCTGTACCCCATCGGGATAGGTGAACCCCGTCCTGGTGACAAGCCCTCGGGCCCCTCCACAAGCCATTCTCTGTGATCCGCCGGCGCTCATTGCAAGCCGCAAGCCTTGCCAGTTTCCCCTCAAGTTCAACCTCAGGATGCTTTACGACCAAGGCCCCCATGCAGAAACGTCCAAACCAACCAAACAGAAACAATAGGCACTCGATCAGAGCCCTTCGCCCCAAATGTGCCAAGTCATTGCTCCCCGTGTACAAGATCACTAGATCCGGACCAGGCAAGCCCCCCTTTTTTGTTCGAGCTTCCAACATCAGGTTCTCCTGGCACACCTGCAAGCCCCCAGAACCAATCCAGTGTATGTCAAAAGCTGCCGCGTCCGCCAACAGTGCCGGGCGTTCTCTTACTCTGCCCTCCATTCACCGCACTGACTTGTGACCCACACCACTGTCCTTGTCATCTGTCCTATGCAGATACAGAAAAGAAAGTGTGTTAGCCATGTCACGAAATAAAACAGCCAGGGGATGTCCTCAACCCCTTCCCCCTCTCCTGCACCAACACATCACAGTAATCCACACCCTACCTCCCCCTTTTCTCACCCAGCACACGCCCCGTTATAGTGGGTCTTCAACATGCTAAATGCCTTTTATAAGCCGGACTTCCATTGCCCAATTGCTTTGCTCAGCCTCTCATCGCACCCATATCCTGCGGCAGTGGTGGCTGCCCCAATTCAGGAGGAATGGGGAGTGTACCCCAATCCCCCGAGCCTTACACCCTCGGTGCCCTCTCGAAGATCCTCTTGAATGCAACCTTGAAAGGCAGAAGCCGTCCCTATGCTGAAAGAGCCCCCCTCCTCCCCACACCCCATAGAACCGTAAATGCCCCCAGTAGCCTTACCGAGCACATCTCGGCCCTGCAATGGACCTTTACTGTGACCCTGGCACCCCTGCCCTTCTGGTCAGTTTTTTACTGCATTAGCCATAGGGGCACCACACTGTCCCCTTCGAAAGAGAAGTCTTCTCTAGATCATCCTCCTGACTAGTTGGTCGAGGAGGCCGCACCAACTCCCCTATCCTAAAGGCTCCAAAGAATGCTGTGGCACAGGCAGCCCTGGACAAGGCTACCTCCCATTCGTCCCTACAAATTCCCCCTAAGCCCATTATGATAGCGGCCAATTTGTTCAGGTCCAGAGGCCGCCTGTTGTCCCCTCGGGAGCTCTCCGCGCTCCTCCAGCCAATTAGTGCTTTCTTTACCACAAAAACAGCAGAGGGGGCGGTGGGGGTTGCCATCGCCTCCAGACCTGCAACAAACCCAACAGCCAGAATTATTCTGGCCACCCCTACGGATGCACCCTGCCCCCGCAAGTATCCCAGAAATGTTATTACAGGCTCCCTAAGGAATAGGTCCAACTTGCCTGCCCCTGCAAAACTTCATGAACTCCCTGAAAGATATTTTGAGGCTAAGCCCGGCACTAAGCCCCCAGAGTCTCTCGGGAAAAGGCGTCATCGGCGAGTCTGGCGTCGGTAGGCACTGCTGAAACTCCTGTAGATTGAAACGGGACAAAGCATCCGCCGCATTACTATGAATGCGCGGCACGTGTTTGGCCTGAGAACACACATGTATAATCAGACATGATGACAGCAATTCTCTCCTGCTTTCTGCGCCGCCCATAACTGCGACGTCCGAAATACCGACGCCAGTTACGGCGCGGCGTAGTGATCATATAGATCACTGTGCCCGCTCCCCGGCCTGATTTTTCCCTTCCTACCGCCCCACCCCCCCACTTACCGTTCACGGCGGCACACACAGCACACTTCTGTGTGTGCCGCCTGCACCCTGCTATCCCTGCGGCGTCAGCTCCTCCCACTAATGTGGGTTAGAGCTGACGCTGCAGGGTGCTTTTCTTTTCTTTTTTTTCTTTAGTGTTCCCCGCTTACTCCCGTTACGGCGCCCAAGCAGAGCGAGGGACACCCTCGCAACCCCTGCACTGCTTGGGCACAGTAAATGTCGACCTCATTTTGGGCGCCCCATAAGTCGCAGTAACTGCGGAGGCGCACAAATGAGGGCAACATTTTTGTACGATTCCAATGGAATTAATGGGTCAGGATATTCATCCTTTAAGAGAGGAGTGATCAAAGACTGTCTCAGATCTCTCTGCACAAAAGCGGCCTCAAAGAAGGCATTAATAATCCCGGTAGTAAAGGGTATTAATGAATTGGCACATGATTTGATAATAGAGGCAGAACAGGTGTCTGCCTCACATGCTGTGGCCTTGAGATGGTCAATAATTTCCACAATAGTGTTTTCAGAGACATGACTGAAAAAGAAACGGGGGGCGGTGGATTCAGGAGGAATATTGGGACCAGGGCAGACCTGCAAAGGGTCAGAAGAGACCATTTTAGCCAAGTTATTCTGACTACTCAGGTGATGCGTTTTTAATGTGGCCATCGTGGCAACCTGGACCTTCTGGCCCAGACGTCATCCTTGACAGTGCAGGTGTCCTGAGCTTTTTTCCCTCGAGTGCTATAGGATGGCCAAATGTTCCTTAGTGTCGGATTTGGCCGAGTTAATCCGTATATCGAAGTCAGTTTCTTTGGCCTCAATAATCACATTTTGGTAACGCGCGGCCACCGTAGAGTACTGGGATTTCTTCTCAGGAAATGGATGCTTGCGTCAACGTCTCTCGGCTGTCCTTTAGTCCTTACGCAGGGAGATAACGTCATCAGAAAGCCATGTACTTTTATTGTCGTTTTGTTTAACTGAGTTCACTTGCGAAGAAGCAAGAGAGTCGATGGCAGCACTAACGGCAGAATAATAAAGGGACAGCAGGTCGCAGACGTGGGAGAGATCGTTTGTGTGATTAAATTCGGGTTGAATAACAGCGGCAAACGTCTCTGGAGTGACTCTCCTGAGGTTACGCTAAGTTCATTTTCTTTTTTTTGGGAGACGAGGAGGAATACAGCGAGAACGAATACGAATATCGAAAACCACAGAAAAGTACTTGGACCCAAGACAGGACAGGAAGTAGTTAAAGGGTCAGCAATAGACATATTGCGTGTAAGGAGCCAGTTGAGTGCGTTGCCCCCTCTATGAGTAGGAGAGAGAGTTTAGGGGACGCCATTGGCATTACGCATGGACTGAAGAGAAACAGAGCCTTTGTCAGAAGGGTCATTACCCCAATAGTTGAAATCGGTTGTATGTGATTACAGAAAATACATAACAGAGAATGCCTTTTCAGCTAAAACAATAAGTGAACACATATTACAACCTTTTTTGGGGCACGGGGGTTCCAACCACCAAACTTCTAGTTTCTCTATGTACTTAAACCAACCCAAAACCCATTCCCACCCATTTTACCCCCTTACCCCGCCCCCATTTCTATTTTGAATGATTTGTTCTCTGTTTTTTTTCTGTTACAGCATTCTTTATTAGCACTGGATATCTTAATATCACACAGTAACAATACTGGGGGATACTTTGGGATTGCAGGCCGAGGGGTAGGAGGTCATGCTATGGGACTGGGGGCCATTGTTATCTTATGAGACATGGAACACAGAGGTAGGAGGTCATGCTATGGAACTTGGGGGCCATTGTTATCATATGAGACATGGAACACAGAGGTAGGAGGTCATGCTATGGGACTGGGGGCCATTGTTATCATATGAGAAATGGAACACAGGCGTAAGAGGTCATACTACGGGACTGGGGGCCATTGTTATCATATGAGACATGGAACACAGAGGTAGGAGGTCTTGCTACGGGACTGGGGGCCATTGTTATCATATGAGACATGGAACACAGGCGTAGGAGGTCATGCTATGGAACTTGGGGGCCATTGTTATCATATGAGACATGGAACACAGGCGTAGGAGGTCATGCTATGGGACTGGGGGCCATTGTTATCATATGAGACATGGAACACAGAGGTAGGAGGTCATGCTATGGGACTAGGGGCCATTGTTATCATATGAGAAATGGAACACAGAGGTAGGAGGTCATGCTATGGGACTGGGGGCCATTGTTATCATATGAGACATGGAACACAGAGGTAGGAGGTCATGCTATGGAACTTGGGGCCATTGTTATCATATGAGACATGGAACACAGGCGTAGGAGGTCATGCTATGGGACTGGGGGCCATTGTTATCATATGAGACATGGAACACAGAGGTAGGAGGTCATGCTATGGAACTTGGGGGCCATTGTTATCATATGAGACATGGAACACAGAGGTAGGAGGTCATGCTATGGAACTTGGGGGCCATTGTTATCATATGAGACATGGAACACAGAGGTAGGAGGTCATGCTATGGAACTTGGGGCCCATTGTTATAATATGAGACATGGAACACAGGCGTAGGAGGTCATGCTATGGGACTGGGGGCCATTGTTATCATATGAGACATGGAACACAGGCGTAGGAGGTCATGCTATGGGACTGGGGGCCATTGTTATCATATGAGACATGGCACACAGGCGTAGGAGGTCATGCTATGGAACTTGGGGGCCATTGTTATCATATGAGACATGGAACAGAGAGGTAGGAGGTCATGCTATGGAACCTGTGGGCCATTGTTATCATATGAGACATGGAACACAGAGGTAGGAGGTCATGCTATGGAACTTGGGGCCCATTGTTATAATATGAGACATGGGACACAGAGGTAGGAGGTCATGCTATGGGACTGGGGGCCATTGTTATCATATGGGACATGGAACACAGGCGTAGGAGGTCATGCTATGGAACTTGGGGGCCATTGTTATCATATGAGACATGGCACACAGAGGTAGGAGGTCATGCTATGGAACTTGGGGGCCATTGTTATCATATGAGACATGGAACACAGAGGTAGGAGGTCATGCTATGGAACCTGGGGGCCATTGGTATAATATGAGACATGGAACACAGGCGTAGGAGGTCATGCTATGGAACTTGGGGGCCATTGTTATCATATGAGACATGGCACACAGAGGTAGGAGGTCATGCTATGGAACTTGGGGGCCATTGTTATCATATGAGACATGGAACACAGGCGTAGGAGGTCATGCTATGGAACTTGGGGGCCATTGTTATCATATGAGACATGGAACACAGGCGTAGGAGGTCATGCTATGGGACTGGGGGCCATTGTTATCATATGAGATATGGAACACAGGCGTAGGAGGTCATGCTATGGAACTGTGGGCCATTGTTATCATATGAGACATGGAACAGAGAGGTAGGAGGTCATGCTATGGAACTTGGGGCCCATTGTTATAATATGAGACATGGAACACAGAGGTAGGGGGTCATGCTATGGGACGGGGGGCCATTGTTATTATATGGGACATGGAACACAGGTGTAGGAGGTCATGCTATGGAACTTGGGGGCAATTGTTATCATATGAGACATGGCACACAGAGGTAGGAGGTCATGCTATGGAACTTGGGGGCCATTGTTATCATATGCGACATGGAACACAGAGGTAGGAGGTCATGCTATGGAACTTGGGGCCCATTGTTATAATATGAGACATGGAACACAGAGGTAGGAGGTCATGCTATGGAACTTGGGGACCATTGTTATCATATGAGACATGGAGCACAGGGGTAGGAGGTCATGCTATGGGACTGGGGGCCATTGTTATCATATGAGACATGGAACACAGAGGTAGGAGGTCATGCTATGGAACTTGGGGCCATTGGTATAATATGAGACATGGAACACAGGCGTAGGAGGTCATGCTATGGAACTTGGGGGCCATTGTTATCATATGAGACATGGAACACAGAGGTAGGAGGTCATGCTATGGAACTTGGGGCCCATTGTTATAATATGAGACATGGAACACAGAGGTAGGGGGTCATGCTATGGGACTGGGGGCCATTGTTATCATATGGGACATGGAACACAGGTGTAGGAGGTCATGCTATGGAACTTGGGGGCAATTGTTATCATATGAGACATGGCACACAGAGGTAGGAGGTCATGCTATGGAACTTGGGGGCCATTGTTATCATATGCGACATGGAACACAGAGGTAGGAGGTCATGCTATGGAACTTGGGGCCCATTGTTATAATATGAGACATGGAACACAGAGGTAGGAGGTCATGCTATGGAACTTGGGGACCATTGTTATCATATGAGACATGGAGCACAGGGGTAGGAGGTCATGCTATGGGACTGGGGGCCATTGTTATCATATGAGATATGGAACACAGGCGTAGGAGGTCATGCTATGGGACTGGGGGCCATTGTTATCATATGAGATATGGAACACAGGCGTAGGAGGTCATGCTATGGGACTGGGGGCCATTGTTATCCTATGAGACATGGAACACAGGCGTAGGAGGTCATGCTATGGAACTTTGAGGCCATTGTTATCATATGAGACGTGGAACAGAGAGGTAGGAGGTCATGCTATGGAACTTGTGGGCCATTGTTATCATATGAGACATGGAACACAGAGGTAGGAGGTCATGCTATGGAACTTGGGGCCCATTGTTATAATATGAGACATGGAACACAGAGGTAGGGGGTCATGCTATGGGACTGGGGGCCATTGTTATCATATGGGACATGGAACACAGGCGTAGGAGGTCATGCTATGGAACTTGGGGGCCATTGTTATCATATGAGACATGGCACATAGAGGTAGGAGGTCATGCTATGGAACTTGGGGGCCATTGTTATCATATGAGACATGGAGCACAGAGGTAGGAGGTCATGCTATGGAACTTGGGGACCATTGTTATCATATGAGACATGGAGCACAGGGGTAGGAGGTCATGCTATGGGACTGGGGGCCATTGTTATCATATGAGACATGGAACACAGAGGTAGGAGGTCATGCTATGGAACTTGGGGGCCATTGTTATCATATGAGACATGGAACACAGGCATAGGCGGTCATGCTATGGGACTGGGGGCCATTGTTGTCATATGGGACATGGAACACAGGCGTAGGAGGTCATGCTATGGAACTTGGGGGCCATTGTTATCATATGAGACATGGGACACAGAGGTAGGAGGTCATGCTATGGAACTTGGGGGCCATTGTTATCATATGAGACATGGGACACAGAGGTAGGAGGTCATGCTATGGAACTTGGGGGCCATTGTTATCATATGAGACATGGAACACAGAGGTAGGAGGTCATGCTATGGAACTTGGGGGCAATTGTTATCATATGAGACATGGAACACAGGCGTAGGAGGTCATGCTATAGAACTGGGGGCCATTGTTATCATATGAGACATGGAACACAGGGGTAGGAGGTCATGCTATGGGACTGGGGTGCCATTGTTATCAAATAAGACATGGAACACAGGGGTAGGAGGTCATGCTATGGGACTGGGGGCCAGGATAGGAGGCCATGCTATGGGACTGAGGGGCCAGGATAGGAGGTTATATTATAGGATGGGGGCCCAGAGTAGGAGGTCATATTATGCGACGGACCCAGGGTAGGAGGTCATATTATGGGATGGGGGCCCAGGGTAGGAGGTCATGCTATGGGACTGGGGGACCAGGATAGGAGGCCATGCTATGGGACTGGGGAGCCAGGATAGGAGGTCATGCTATGGAACTGGGGGGCCAGGATAGGAGGTCATGCTATGGGACTGGTGGGCCAGGATAGGAGGTCATTCTATGGGACTGTGGGGCCAGGATAGGAGGTCATGCTATGGGACTGTTTGGGCCAGGATAGGAGGTCATGCTATGGGACTGTGGGGCCAGGATAGGAGGTCATGCTATGGGACTGTTTGGGCAAGGATAGGAGGTCATGCTATGGGACTGGGGGGCCAGGATAGGAGGTCATGCTATGGGACTGGGGGGCCAGGATAGGAGGTCATGCTATGGGACTGGGGGCCAGGATAGGAGGTCATGCTATGGGACTGGGGGGCCAGGATAGTAGGTCATGCTATGGTACTGGGGGGCCAGGATAGGAGGTCATGCTATGGGACTGGGGGGCCAGGATAGGAGGTCATGCTATGGGAGTGGGGGGCTAGGATAGGAGGTCATGCTATGGGACTGGTGCGCCAGGATAGAAGGTCATGCTATGGGACTGGGGGGCCAGGATAGGAGGTCATGCTATGGGACTGGGGGGCCAGGATAGGAGGTCATGCTATGGGACTGGGGGGCCAGAATAGGAGGTCATGCTATGGGACTCGGGGGCCAGGATAGGAGGTCATGCTATGGGACTGTGGGGCCAGGATAGGAGGTCATGCTATGGGACTGTGGGGCCAGGATAGGAGGTCATGCTATGGGACTGTGGGGCCAGGATAGGAGGTCATGCTATGGGACTGGGGGGCCAGGATAGGAGGTCATGCTATGGGACTGGGGGGCCAGGATGGGAGGTCATGCTATGGGACTCGGGACCCCGCGGTTGGTGGTTATAATATGGGACATGGGCCCAAGAGTAGGAAGTCCTACTTTGGGACTGGGGATGCAGGGTTAGGAGATAATTGTATGAGACTGGGGGCCCAGGGGCTGGTCATTGCAATATCAGACTGGGGCTAAAACCTGGAAGGCCAGAATATGAGACTAGGGGTAGCTCACGGGTATCACTAAAAGATATGGTTTTCGGTGAGTGGAGTGGATGCATAAATACCCTGGGTTCGGTGAGTGGAGTGGAGGCATAAATACCCTGGGTTCGGTGAGTGGAGTGGAGGCATAAATACCATGGGTTCGTTGAGTGGAGTGGATGCATAAATATCCTGGGTTCGGTGAGTGGAGGCATAAATACCCCAGGTTCGGTGAGTGGAGTGGAGGCATAAATACCCTGGGTTCGGTGAGTGGAGTGGATGAATAAATACCCTGGTTCGGTGAGTGGAGTGGAGGCAGAAATACCCTGGGTTCGGTGAGTGGAGTGGAGGCATAAATACCCTGGGTTATGTGAGTGGAGTGGAGGCATAAATACCCTGGGTTCGGTGAGTGGAGTGGAGGCATAAATACCCTGGGTTCGGTGAGTGGAGTGGAGGCATAAATACCCTGGGTTCTGTGAGTGGTGTGGAGGCATAAATACCCTGGGTTCGGTGAGTGGAGTGGAGGCATAAATACCCTGGGTTCTGTGAGTGGAGTGGAGGCATAAATACCCTGGGTTCGGTGAGTGGAGTGGAGGCATAAACACCCTGGGTTCGGTGAGTGGAGTGGATGCATAAACACCCTGGGTTCGGTGAGTGGAGTGGAGGCTTAAATACCCTGGGTTCGGTGAGTGGAGTAGAGGCATAAATACCCTGGGTTCGGTGAGTGGAGTGGAGGCATAAATACCCTGGGTTCTGTGAGTGGAGTGGAGGCATAAATACCCTGGGTTCGGTGAGTGGAGTGGATGCATAAATACCCTGGGTTCGGTGAGTGGAGGCATAAATACCCCGGGTTCGGTGAGTGGAGTGGAGGCATAAATACCCTGGGTTCGGTGAGTGGAGTGGATGAATAAATACCCTGGTTCGGTGAGTTGAGTGGAGGCATAAATACCCTGGGTGTGGTGAGTGGAGTGGAGGCATAAATACCCTGGGTTCGGTGAGTGGAGTGGAGGCATAAATACCCTGGGTTCTGTGAGTGGAGTGGAGGCATAAATACCCTGGGTTCGGTGAGTGGAGTGGATGCATAAACACCCTGGGTTCGGTGAGTGGAGTGGAGGCATAAATACCCTGGGTTCGGTGAGTGGAGTGGAGGCATAAATACCCTGGGTTCGGTGAGTGGAGTAGAGGCATAAATACCCTGGGTTCTGTGAGTGGAGTGGAGGCATAAATACCCTGGGTTCTGTGAGTGGAGTAGAGGCATAAATACCCTGGGTTCTGTGAGTGGAGTGGAGGCATAAATACCCTGGGTTCGGTGAGTGGAGTAGAGGCATAAATACCCTGGGTTCTGTGAGTGGAGTGGAGGCATAAATACCCTGGGTTCTGTGAGTGGAGTGGAGGCATAAATACCCTGGGTTCGGTGAGTGGAGTGGAGGCAAAAATACCCTGGGTTCGGTGGGTGGAGTGGAGGCATAAATACCCTGGGTTCGGTGAGTGGAGTAGAGGCATAAATACCCTGGGTTCGGTGAGTGGAGTGGAGGCATAAATACCCTGGGTTCTGTGAGTGGAGTGGAGGCATAAATACCCTGGGTTCGGTGAGTGGAGTAGAGGCATAAATACCATGGGTTCGGTGAGTGGAGTGGAGGCATAAATACCCTGGGTTCGGTGAGTGGAGTGGAGGCATAAATACCCTGGGTTCTGTGAGTGGAGTGGATGCAGAAATACCCTGGGTTAAGTGAGTGGAGTGGAGGCATAAATACCCTGGGTTTGGTGAGTGGAGTGGAGGCATAAATACCATGGGTTCGATGAGTGGAGTGGATGCATAAATACCCTGGGTTCGGTGAGTGGAGGCATAAATACCCCGGGTTCGGTGAGTGGAGTGGAGGCATAAATATCCTGGGTTCTGTGAGTGGAGTGGAGGCATAAATACCCTGGGTTCGGTGAGTGGAGTGGATGCATAAACACCCTGGGTTCGGTGAGTGGAGTGGAGGCATAAATACCCTGGGTTCGGTGAGTGGAGTGGAGGCATAAATACCCTGGGTTCTGTGAGTGGAGTGGAGGCATAAATACCCTGGGTTCTGTGAGTGGAGTAGAGGCATAAATACCCTGGGTTCTGTGAGTGGAGTGGAGGCATAAATACCCTGGGTTCGGTGAGTGGAGTAGAGGCATAAATACCCTGGGTTCTGTGAGTGGAGTGGAGGCATAAATACCCTGGGTTCTGTGAGTGGAGTGGAGGCATAAATACCCTGGGTTCGGTGAGTGGAGTGGAGGCAAAAATACCCTGGGTTCGGTGGGTGGAGTGGAGGCATAAATACCCTGGGTTCGGTGAGTGGAGTAGAGGCATAAATACCCTGGGTTCGGTGAGTGGAGTGGAGGCATAAATACCCTGGGTTCTGTGAGTGGAGTGGAGGCATAAATACCCTGGGTTCGGTGAGTGGAGTAGAGGCATAAATACCATGGGTTCGGTGAGTGGAGTGGAGGCATAAATACCCTGGGTTCTGTGAGTGGAGTGGAGGCATAAATACCCTGGGATCGGTGAGTGGAGTGGAGGCATAAATACCCTGGGTTCTGTGAGTGGAGTGGAGGCATAAATACCCTGGGTTCTGTGAGTGGAGTGGAGGCATAAATTCCCTGGGTTCTGTGAGTGGAGTGGAGGCATAAATACCCTGGGTTCTGTGAGTGGCGTGGATGCAGAAATACCCTGGGTTTGGTGAGTGGAGTGGAGGCATAAATACCATGGGTTCGATGAGTGGAGTGGATGCATAAATACCCTGGGTTCGGTGAGTGGAGGCATAAATACCCCGGGTTCGGTGAGTGGAGTGGAGGCATAAATACCCTGGGTTCGGTGAGTGGAGTGGATGAATAAATACCCCGGGTTCGGTGAGTAGAGTGGAGGCAGAAATACCCTGGGTTCGGTGAGTGGAGTGGAGGCATAAATACCCTGGGTTCTGTGAGTGGAGTGGAGGCATAAATACTATGGGTTCTGTGAGTGGAGTGGAGGCATAAATACCCTGGGTTCGGTGAGTGGAGTGGAGGCATAAACACCCTGGGTTCGGTGAGTGGAGTGGATGCATAAACACCCTGGGTTCGGTGAGTGGAGTCGAGGCATAAATACCCTGGGTTCGGTGAGTGGAGTGGAGGCATAAATACCCTGGGTTCGGTGAGTGGAGTGGAGGCATAAATACCCTGGGTTCTGTGAGTGGAGTGGAGGCATAAATACCCTGGGTTCTGTGAGTGGAGTGGAGGCATAAATACCCTGGGTTCGGTGAGTGGAGTGGAGGCATAAATACCCTGGGTTCTGTGAGTGGAGTGGAGGCATAAATACCCTGGGTTCTGTGAGTGGAGTGGAGGCATACATACCCTGGGTTCGGTGAGTGGAGTGGAGGCATAAATACCCTGGGTTCGGTGAGTGGAGTGGAGGCATAAATACCCTGGTTTCTGTGAGTGGAGTGGAGGCATAAATACCTTGGGTTCGGTGAGTGGAGTGGAGGCATAAATACCCTGCGTTCGGTGAGTGGAGTGGAGGCATAAATACCCTGCGTTCGGTGAGTGGAGTGGAGGCATAAATACCCTGGTTTCTGTGAGTGGAGTGGAGGCATACATACCCTGGGTTCGGTGAGTGGAGGCATAAAACCCTGGGTTCGGTGAGTGGAGGCATAAATACCCTGGGTTCGGTGAGTGGAGTGGAGGCATAAATACCCTGGGTTCGGTGAGTGGAGTGGAGGCATAAATACCCTGGGTTCTGTGAGTGGAGTGGAGGCATAAATACCCTGGGTTCTGTGAGTGGAGTGGAGGCATACATACCCTGGGTTCGGTCAGTGGAGTGGAGGCATAAATCCCCTGGGTTCGGTCAGTGGAGTGGAGGCATAAATACCCTGGTTTCTGTGAGTGGAGTGGAGGCATAAATACCCTGGGTTCGGTGAGTGGAGTGGAGGCATAAATTCCCTGGGTTCTGTGAGTGGAGTGGAGGCATAAATACCCTGGGTTCTGTGAGTGGAGTGGAGGCATACATACCCTGGGTTCGGTGAGTGGAGTGGAGGCATAAATACCCTGGGTTCGGTGAGTGGAATGGAGGCATAAATACCCTGGTTTCTGTGTGTGGAGTGGAGGCATAAATACCCTAGGTTCGGTGAGTGGAGTGGAGGCATAAATACCCTGAGTTCTGTGAGTGGAGTGGAGGCATAAATACCCTGGGTTCGGTGAGTGGAGTGGAGGCATAAATACCCTGGTTTCTGTGAGTGGAGTGGAGGCATAAATACCCTGGTTTCTGTGAGTGGAGTGGAGGCATAAATACCCTGGGTTCTGTGAGTGGAGTGGAGGCATAAATACCCTGGTTTCTGTGGTGGAGTGGAGGCATAAATACCCTGGGTTCGGTGAGTGGAGTGGAGGCATAAATACCCTGAGTTCTGTGAGTGGAGTGGAGGCATAAATACCCTGAATTCGGTGAGTGGAGTGGAGGCATAAATACCCTGGGTTCAGTGAGTGGAGTGGAGGCATAAATACCCTGGTTTCTGTGAGTGGAGTGGAGGCATAAATACCCTGGGTTCGGTGAGTGGAGTGGAGGCATAAATACCCTGGGTTCGGTGAGTGGAGTGGAGGCATAAATACCCTGGGTTCTGTGAGTGGAGTGGAGGCATAAATACCCTGGGTTCGGTGAGTGGAGTGGAGGCATAAACACCCTGGGTTCGGTGAGTGGCGTGGATGCATAAACACCCTGGATTCGGTGAGTGGAGTGGAGGCATAAATACCCTGGGTTCGGTGAGTGGAGTGGAGGCATAAATACCCTGGGTTCTGTGAGTGGAGTGGAGGCATAAATACCCTGGGTTCGGTGAGCGGAGTGGAGGCATAAATACCATGGGTTCGGTGGGTGGAGTGGAGGCATAAATACCCTGGGTTCGGTGAGTGGAGTGGAGGCATAAATACCCTGGGTTCTGTGAGTGGAGTGGAGGCATAAATACCCTGGGATCGGTGAGTGGAGTGGAGGCATAAATACCCTGGGTTCTGTGAGTGGAGTGGAGGCATAAATACCCTGGGTTCTGTGAGTGGAGTGGAGGCATAAATACCCTGGGTTCTGTGAGTGGAGTGGAGGCATAAATACCCTAGGTTCGGTGAGTGGAGTGGAGGCATAAATACCCTGGGTTCTGTGAGTGGAGTGGATGCAGAAATACCCTGGGTTCGGTGAGTGGAGTGGAGGCATAAATACCATGGGTTTGATGACTGGAGTGGATGCATAAATACCCTGGGTTTGGTGAGTGGAGGCATAAATACCCCGGGTTCGGTGAGTGGAGTGGAGGCATAAATACCCTGGGTTCGGTGAGTGGAGTGGATGAATAAATACCTTTGTTCGGTGAGTAGAGTGGATGCAGAAATACCCTCGGTTCGGTGAGTGGAGTGGAGGCATAAATACCCTGGGTTCTGTGAGTGGAGTGGAGGCATAAATACTCTGGGTTCTGTGAGTGGAGTGGAGGCATAAATACCCTGGGTTCGGTGAGTGGAGTGGAGGCATAAACACCCTGGGTTCGTTGAGTGGAGTGGATGCATAAACACCCTGGGTTCGGTGAGTGGAGTGGAGGCATAAACACCCTGAGTTCGGTGAGTGGAGTGGAGGCATAAATACCCTGGGTTCGGTGAGTGGAGTGGAGGCATAAACGCCCTGGGTTCGGTGAGTGGAGTGGAGGCATAAATACCCTGGGTTCTGTGAGTGGAGTGGAGGCATAAATACCCTGGGTTCGGTGAATGGAGTGGAGGCAATAACACCCTGGGTTCGGTGAGTAGAGTGGAGGCATAAATACCCTGGGTTCTGTGAGTGGAGTGGAGGCATAAATACCCTGGGTTCTGTGAGTGGAGTGGAGGCATACATACCCTGGGTTCGGTGAGTGGAGTGGAGGCATAAATACCCTGGGTTCGGTGAGTGGAGTGGAGGCATAAATACCCTGGTTTCTGTGAGTGGAGTGGAGGCATAAATACCCTGGGTTCGGAGAGTGGAGTGGAGGCATAAATACCCTGGGTTCTGTGAGTGGAGTGGAGGCATAAATACCCTGGGTTCGGTGAGTGGAGTGGAGGCATAAACACCCTGGGTTCGGTGAGTGGCGTGGATGCATAAACACCCTGGGTTCGGTGAGTGGAGTGGAGGCATAAATACCCTGGGTTCGGTGAGTGGAGTGGAGGCATAAATACCCTGGTTTCTGTGAGTGGAGTGGATGCAGAAATACCCTGGGTTCGGTGAGTGGAGTGGAGGCATAAATACCCTGGGTTCTGTGAGTGGAGTGGAGGCATAAATACTCTGGGTTCTGTGAGTGGAGTGGAGGCATAAATACCCTGGGTTCGGTGAGTGGAGTGGAGGCATAAACACCCTGGGTTCGGTGAGTGGAGTGGAGGCATAAATACCCTCGGTTCGGTGAGTGGAGTGGAGGCATAAATACCCTGGTTTCTGTGAGTGGAGTGGAGGCATAAATACCCTGGGTTCGGAGAGTGGAGTGGAGGCATAAATACCCTGGGTTCTGTGAGTGGAGTGGAGGCATAAATACCCTGGGTTGGGTGAGTAGAGTGGAGGCATAAATACCCTGGGTTCTGTGAGTGGAGTGGAGGCATACATACCCTGGGTTCGGTGAGTGGAGTGGAGGCATAAATAACCTGGGTTCGGTGAGTGGAGTGGAGGCATAAATACCCTGGTTTCTGTGAGTGGAGTGGATGCAGAAATACCCTGGGTTCGGTGAGTGGAGTGGAGGCATAAATACCCTGGGTTCTGTGAGTGGAGTGGAGGCATAAATACTCTGGGTTCTGTGAGTGGAGTGGAGGCATAAATACCCTGGGTTCGGTGAGTGGAGTGGAGGCATAAACACCCTGGGTTCGGTAAGTGGAGTGGAGGCATAAATACCCTGGGTTCGGTGAGTGGAGTGGAGGCATAAATACCCTGGTTTCTGTGAGTGGAGTGGAGGCATAAATACCCTGGGTTCGGAGAGTGGAGTGGAGGCATAAATACCCTGGGTTCGGTGAGTGGAGTGGAGGCATAAATACCCTGGTTTCTGTGAGTGGAGTGGAGGCATAAATACCCTGGGTTCTGTGAGTGGAGTGGAGGCATAAATACCCTGGTTTCTGTGGTGGAGTGGAGGCATAAATACCCTGGGTTCGGTGAGTGGAGTGGAGGCATAAATACCCTGAGTTCTGTGAGTGGAGTGGAGGCATAAATACCCTGGGTTCGGTGAGTGGAGTGGAGGCATAAATACCCTGGGTTCAGTGAGTGGAGTGGAGGCATAAATACCCTGGTTTCTGTGAGTGGAGTGGAGGCATAAATACCCTGGGTTCGGTGAGTGGAGTGGAGGCATAAATACCCTGAGGTCTGTGAGTGGAGTGGAGGCATAAATACCCTGGTTTCTGTGAGTGGAGTGGAGGCATAAATACCCTGAGTTCTGTGACTGGAGTGGAGGCATAAATACCCTGGGTTCTGTGAGTGGAGTGGAGGCATAAATACCCTGGTTTCTGTGAGTGGAGTGGAGGCATAAATACCCTGAGTTCTGTGAGTGGAGTGGAGGCATAAATACCCTGGGTTCGGTGAGTGGAGTGGAGGCATAAATGCCATGGGTTCGGTGAGTGGAGTGGAGGCATAAATACCCTGGGTTCGGTGAGTGGAGTGGAGGCATAAATACCCTGGGTTCTGTGAGTGGAGTGGAGCCATAAATACCCTGGGTTCGGTGAGTGGAGTGGATGCATAAATACCCTGGGTTCGGTGAGTGGAGTGGATGCATAAATACCCTGGGTTCGGTGAGTGGAGGCATAAATACCCCGGGTTTGGTGAGTGGAGTGGAGGCATAAATACCCTGGGGTCGGTGAGTGGAGTGGATGAATAAATACCCTGGTTCGGTGAGTGGAGTGGAGGCATAAATACCCTGGGTGCAGTGAGTGGAGTGGAGGCATAAATACCCTGGGTTCGGTGAGTGGAGTGGAGGCATAAATACCCTGGGTTCTGTGAGTGGAGTGGAGGCATAAATACCCTGGGTTCGGTGAGTGGAGTGGAAGCATAAACACCCTGGGTTCGGTGAGTGGCGTGGATGCATAAACACCCTGGGTTCGGTGAGTGGAGTGGAGGCATAAATACCCTGGGTTAGGTGAGTGGAGTGGAGGCATAAATACCCTGGGTTCGGTGAGCGGAGTGGAGGCATAAATACCCTGGGTTTGGTGGGTGGAGTGGAGGCATAAATACCCTGGGTTCGGTGAGTGGAGTGGAGGCATAAATACCCTGGGTTCTGTGAGTGGAGTGGAGGCATAAATACCCTGGGATCGGTGAGTGGAGTGGAGGCATAAATACCCTGGGTTCTGTGAGTGGAGTGGAGGCATAAATACCCTGGGTTCTGTGAGTGGAGTGGAGGCATAAATACCCTGGGTTCTGTGAGAGGAGTGGAGGCATAAATACCCTAGGTTCGGTGAGTGGAGTGGAGGCATAAATACCCTGGGTTCTGTGAGTGGAGTGGATGCAGAAATACCCTGGGTTCGGTGAGTGGATTGGAGGCATAAATACCATGGGTTTGATGACTGGAGTGGATGCATAAATACCCTGGGTTTGGTGAGTGGAGGCATAAATACCCCGGGTTCGGTGAGTGGAGTGGAGGCATAAATACCCTGGGTTCGGTGAGTGGAGTGGATGAATAAATACCTTTGTTCGGTGAGTAGAGTGGATGCAGAAATACCCTGGGTTCGGTGAGTGGAGTGGAGGCATAAATACCCTGGGTTCTGTGAGTGGAGTGGAGGCATAAATACTCTGGGTTCTGTGAGTGGAGTGGAGGCATAAATACCCTGGGTTCGGTGAGTGGAGTGGAGGCATAAACACCCTGGGTTCGTTGAGTGGAGTGGAGGCATAAACACCCTGGGTTCGGTGAGTGGAGTGGAGGCATAAACACCCTGGGTTCGGTGAGTGGAGTGGAGGCATAAACGCCCTGGGTTCGGTGAGTGGAGTGGAGGCATAAATACCCTGGGTTCTGTGAGTGGAGTGGAGGCATAAATACCCTGGGTTCGGTGAATGGAGTGGAGGCAATAACACCCTGGGTTCGGTGAGTAGAGTGGAGGCATAAATACCCTGGGTTCTGTGAGTGGAGTGGAGGCATAAATACCCTGGGTTCTGTGAGTGGAGTGGAGGCATACATACCCTGGGTTCGGTGAGTGGAGTGGAGGCATAAATACCCTGGGTTCGGTGAGTGGAGTGGAGGCATAAATACCCTGGTTTCTGTGAGTGGAGTGGAGGCATAAATACCCTGGGTTCGGAGAGTGGAGTGGAGGCATAAATACCCTGGGTTCGGTGAGTGGAGTGGAGGCATAAATACCCTGGGTTCTGTGAGTGGAGTGGAGGCATAAATACCCTGGGTTCTGTGCGTGGAGTGGAGGCATACATACCCTGGGTTCGGTGAGTGGAGTGGAGGCATAAATACCCTGGGTTCGGTGAGTGGAGTGGAGGCATAAATACCCTGGTTTCTGTGAGTGGAGTGGAGGCATACATACCCTGGGTTCGGTGAGTGGAGTGGAGGCATAAATACCCTGGGTTCGGTGAGTGGAGTGGAGGCATAAATACCCTGGTTTCTGTGAGTGGAGTGGAGGCATAAATACCCTGGGTTCGGTGAGTGGAGTGGAGGCATACATACCCTGGTTTCTGTGAGTGGAGTGGAGGCATACATACCCTGGGTTCGGTGAGTGGAGTGGAGGCATAAATACCCTGGGTTCGGTGAGTGGAGTGGAGGCATAAATACCCTGAGTTCTGTGAGTGGAGTGGAGGCATAAATACCCTGGGTTCGGTGAGTGGAGTGGAGGCATAAATACCCTGAGTTCTGTGAGTGGAGTGGAGGCATAAATACCCTGAGCTCTGTGAGTGGAGCGGAGTGGAGGCATAAATACCCTGGGATAAACAACAGAGGAATTTAAAATTCATCAGACATGCCGAGTAAGCAGGGATGAAGCTGGAGAGCAACCAGGGTCTTTATGTGTTCAGACATTTACCATATGGCCTGGCTGTCTTTATCTGCCATAAGACCCTATATCCCAGTCGTTATAGGGCCTGAGAACTATTGCTTTTAGCATAAGACACCCGTCTAAGGGCAGCTTCAGGATTGTGCTTTTCAAAACTATCCTCCGCCCGACCCCAAAGTTATCCGGGGAAGCAAAAATACCATTTTATTTCCTCAAAAGATAACAAACATTGAATGTTTTGCCAAATCCTGAGAGCATCCCCATTATTTATTTATTTGTTTTATTTATTTAAATTCTTAATAACGGGCCAGATCGCCCGGAGGCCTCAAGGCGCACATTAATGACAGACAGAAGACACATCACAAGACAATGGAAACAGCGTCAGGCAAAGAATAATGACTCAGTTTTGCATCTGCGACTACATTCCTACGCCTGCTTTGGGCGCTTGGATCCTACAAGTTACACTGCGATATCTGCAGCAGGTGCATCAACCCACAGAGCTGTGTTACCAGTGCACTGAGTCAGATCTGTATCCGGCTGGTTACCACAGATTTCAGCGCAGGTGCATTAACTCACTGGGCTAAATTACTCCTATGCAGAGTCCGACTTGTGCCTGGCTGGTCATCACAAATCTCTGCAGCAGATGCATTAACCCGCCGAGCTATCTTACCAGCGCGCCGAGTCTGACCTGTGCCTAGCTGGTTATTACAGATTTCTTCGCATTACCCCATTGAGCTATCTCACCAGACACCAGGGTACTACGTATCACCTGTTTAACTGGATATCACAGATCTCTGCCGCGGGTCATTAGCTGACTAAACTATCTTACCAGCGTGCCGAGTACAACCTGTGCCCAGCTGGTTATTACAGAGCTTTGAAGCAATGATTAAACCCTCTGAGCTATCTTAAGCTGTGCCCGGCTGGTTATCACACACCTCTGAAGCAAATGTGAGCTCATTTGCCGGGATTCTAACAGATGTGGATTGGAGACTTCTGCAACAGGTGCATTAACCGCGTGAATGGAAAAGACGAAATGCTGGCTCATTTCTGAGCTAGTGCATGTTGTGGTCCAGGGAGGGGTGAAGTTCGGAGTCCGCTGCATGCCACTGGGGGTGAAGGGGAGGGGGGAACAGAGAGCACAAGGACTGCGGCTGTAGGAGGGGGTGGGGGTCAAACCAGCGCCCCCATCCTCTGCCTGTGGATCCCGGGGCTGGAGAGGGGGGAAGGGCCCCCCAGGGAGCAGTGTTATGGAGCTCCCGAGAGCCGGGATTATGGAAGTGCGCGACAATGGGCGACTAATTGCCCGGAGAGGGCACGCACACACAGCTGTGTGTGCCCCAGCGGCCCATTGAGGTGTAGATGTCGCGACAAGCCAATGCCAGGCTGACCTCGGTGCGTAGAGGGGGTCTTCCCCCACCCGTGGGCCGCTAGTGTATCCTGGCCTTTCCTTTATACAATGGGACCCTCGCTCTGGGGTCTACGTGGCCCCCAACGCCTATGAGAAGCAGGGGAGCCCCTGTGTACACACTACTGGGCTGCGGGAAAGGGGGGGCTCGGCTGGTTGGGCGTTGCTTTGTAATGCGGCTCTGCCCTTGGCCTGACCGGTGTATCGCTGCCTCTGTGCCTTGTATTATGCCCCCCCTGACCACCCACCCGACCCCCATGTCCGGCCACTGTCACGGCCATTATTGGTCCATTCAGTGCCCGGGCCCCCTGGCCTTCACCCATCCTGTCTCCCTGATTGCGTTCATGTCAATATGAACAATGCTATTCGAGAGATTTCTAGATCATAACTTCAGTACAGACTGGCCATAACTTCCTTCAGTACAGACTGACCATAACTTTAGTCAAGACAGATCATAACTTTAGTGCAGACTGGCCATAACTTCCTTCAGTACAGACTGACCATAACTTTAGTAAAGACAGATCATAACTTTAGTACAGACTGGCCATAACTTCCTTCAGTACAGACTGACCATAACTTTAGTAAAGACAGATCATAACTTCAGTACAGACTGGCCATAACTTCCTTCCGAACAGAATAATCATAACTTTAGTAGAGGTAGATCATAACTTCAGTACAGACTGACCAGAACTCCCTGCAGTACAGACTGGCCATAACTTTAGTCAAGACAGATCATAACTTCAGTACAGACTGGCCATAACTTCCTTCAGTACAGACTGACCATAACTTTAGTAGAGGTAGATCATAACTTCAGTACAGACTGACCATAACTCCCTGCAGTACAGACTGACCATAACTTTAGTAAAGACAGATCATAACTTCAGTACAGACTGGCCATAACTTCCTTCAGTACAGACTGACCATAACTTTAGTAAAGACAGATCATAACTTCAGTACAGATTGGCCATAATTTTAGTAGAGACAGATCATAACTTCAGTACAGACTAGCCATAACTTCCTTCAGTACAGACTGGCCATAACTTTAGTAGAGGTAGATCATAACTTCAGTATATACAGACCAGAACTTCCTTCAGTACAGACTGGCCATAACTTTAGTAGAGGTAGATCATAACTTCAGTACAGACAGACCAGAACTCCCTGCAGTACAGACTGGCCATAACTTTAGTAGAGGTAGATCATAAGTTCAGTACAGACTCGCCATAACTTCCTTCCGAACAGAATAATCATAACTTTAGTAAAGACAGATCATAACTTCAGTACAGACAGACCATACATTTATAAAGTCTAGTCAAGCCTTAACTGCTTAAGACTATGGGCCTCATTACGAGATGCCTGCTAAAAACGGAGTCATTAACGGCATGGAGGTAAAAGCGTGTCTGTGCACCCTTGACACCGCTAATAGCAGCTGATTACGAGTGCACAAGCACATGCGAACCTCCATGCCGGTAATGGCTGCAACGCCATGCCGCTAAAGGCCCTCCAACCCCCCGATTGTGCCATAACGGGACCCGTCGATACCGCCTCCACCAAGAAGCAACCCCTTAGTAATGACCCGGTAATAACAACATGCAAATACCGGGCTCGTAATACCGGACCCGGAAGTAAAGTGATCGCGTTGGAACGGGAAATGTGCCAGCGGCCATCTTTAAAAACACAATCCATTGCAATCCTCTCAATCCAGCAGTGCTACAGAAGAGAGAGCAGGGCCATAGAATCCAGCATGTCTAAGGCTACCCGCAAAACTACCCCCCGCCTGTGCAAGAAGCGGTTCTCCAATGAGGAGCTAAACATGCTGGCTGATACCCTTGCAGCCCATGCAGATGAGGTTTTTGCTAACAACCTCAAAAGGGAAGTGCAGCTGAGAAAGAAAGAAATCTGGGAGGAGATTGCACGCAAGGTGTCAGCAGTTGGCACCACCCCCCGCACAGTCAAAGACTGTAAAAAAAAAGATGGGACGACCTCCGTCTCAGGCTCCTTAACATCCTGTCCAGCAAACGCAGGGAGGCCATGGCCACAGGCGGGGGTGCCCACTCACCAGTGAAACTGATGCGCTGGGAAGAGACCTGCAGCACAACCCTAAAAATGGAGTCCATAGAGGGCTTTCGCGAAATTGGGAGATGGAGGTGAGTGACCCTGCAAACCCCAGTAGGTAAAACCATGACATAGTACAACTGATGTGAAAGTGAGCCGATCCAAGGCAATGCATGGCCCATGATATACACATATACAGATCCATGTCCAGATGGAGGCCCAAACTCTGGCACAATGAAATGCATGCTGCGTGCCAATCCCATTACCAACAGACACCCAACACACAGGGACCATTCGCATGTCACACATCACACAAACCGCAATACAATGGTATGCCACCTGGAACGCATCACTGCCGAATAGAGAGGCCACGGATTATGCCAGTGTGTCCCCCCCTTGAAAGTACCCTGTGTGACACACCTATGAAAATGCAATGCATGAGAAATGAAATACTGTACAGCATCAACTCATGCATCTTGCATGTAACACCATCACTGATGCCCTGCATCTCTTGTTCCCCCACAGGCACTGATGCAGAAGGTGAAGGGCAGGACCCTGCCCCAAGGGCATCAACATCCAGGGCCACACCACAGGGCACTGGGCATTCCACCTCCAGGGCAGCACCGCGGCCCAGAGTGCAACCCAGGGCACCTGTACAGGGCAAGCAGGCTGAGGAGGAGACAACAGCAGCAGATGAGACTGCAAATACTGAGCTGGCAACAACAGCTGAAGGCGAGACTGATGGCACGCAGTCCGCTGCCACCAGTTTAGTGGGTGAGGCAGCAGCCACAGCCTCCCTTAGCGATGTGGATGTTCAAGCGGAGGAGTACGAGGACATTGATGGCACAATCCATGTCGAATGTCCCTACACACCAAGCCCCCCGTCCACCCACCACCACTCCACTCGGGGCACACCATCCAGCCCCATGCAGGAAACAGCGGTTCAACTGCACAGTCCGTATCTGACAAGCACCTCAGAGGCCAGCCCTGCAATGGCCCACCCAGCCACAGCACCCTCTACCTCCACAGCCCCCACTGACATGGAGGCACGCCTGTCAAGGGTAGAGGCCCGCCAAGTCTCGATGATCGATGTGCGCAAATATATGGCCAGGGGCGAGGAAACACGCCGAGAGATCCGGGAGGCCAATGCAGGGACCATTGCGGCCATCAATTCCAGTGCCATTATGATCCGTGACAGTTTGGGGGCCGTCACACAGGTCCTAAACAGCATGCTCCAACACATGCAGCGCCAACAACCTGCACCAGTGGTGCAAAACCCATCCGCATCCACGCCATCGTCAACACCTGCAAGCTCTGCTGCTTCAAGCCCTGTGTGGATGACAAGGTGCAGTGCAAAGCAGACAGAAATGCTGCCCCCAGACACAAAAAAAGTCCAGAAATAGTGTGGGATGACAATGGGTGAGGAGGGAGGTGGTGTTAGTGGTGTATAGGTGATTAAGGGGGTGTTAATTGGGGGGATGGGGTGCTTATTGGGGGTATGGGGTGTTTAATTTGGGGGTATTGTGTGTTGGGGGTATGGTCTGTTTGGGTGTTTTGGGGGGAGTGGGGAAGGCATGTCAATGGTGGAGGGAGGAAGCACTATTTTGTAATTTTTCCTAATACACCCTTTGTGTTGAAAATCATTTAATGCTTGTACATTGTTCATTTAGTGTGTGTCCATTCTATTCATGACAGCGCACAGTGCCCAACTCCCCACAAACCCTGTGTCCATGTCCACACGGTCCCAGTGCTCATTGTAGCACTGACACATAACCATCAACGTCCCTGTGGTTCAGAAGTAATCTCCAATCAGTGATTGGCGTACAGCACACCCATCTTGTGCATCACGTACTGGCAGGGGTGCTGCTTCTCCTCCATCCTCATCCTCATCATCCTCACCCGGTACATGCATGTCAATGTCAGGTGGCAGTGGTACATTTCTCCGGATGCACATGTTGTGCAGCATGACACAGACCATGGTGATCTTTACCACCTTCTCAAGGCCATAAAGGAGTGCTCCACCAGACCTGCTTAGGCAGCGGAACCATGCCTTCAACAGGACAAAGGTCTGCTCAATCATGACACGGGTATGGGTATGAACCCGACTGTACTCCTCTTCGTGCCTGTTACGCGGGTTCCACACAGGGGCTTCAAGGGATAGCCTCCATCACCTGCATGGGAGCACAAAGAGGTATGTGTGAGTCTATCTGAGCTGACACCTTTAGGATTCATGGCCATGGCCACAGCTATTTGGTGTTGACATACACATGCCCCTGTATGTGTGCACACAGGTTCATCTGATGCAATGTGTACTGCAATATGGTCTGCTAGTGTGGATTGCGTTGTACAGATGATGCAGAGTGTTCACTTGCATGCTGATGCGGATGTACTGTGGATGCGGAATGATGTCTTTCCACCCATTATTGGAGTGTTTGCTAGTCTGTACCTAATCACACTAGCGACATTGGCACAGTTGTAGTCATGTTTAGTCATGCATCGACTGACATACCCGTGGTGGTCTGCTTGTGCGTCTTGCATGTTGTCATTGATGTACGGCATTGGTTTTATGTATGGCATTGATGTGTCATGTTCAGGTTGGGATGTTCAGGGCGACAGTGTTTAGCTCTGAGTGCATCGTCCACTCACCGCCCAATCCCACCCAGGTAGAGTATGCATCCCCCCCAATCCCACCCAGGTGGAGTATGCATCCCCCCCACCTCACAACCCCGATGCACTGCCATGGCCCAGTCAGGCAACTCACCAAGCAGCCAGGCACGTCGTCCAGCATGTCACTCCATGTAACGGGGTAGCGTGGAGTTACGCAGCACCATGGCATCATGTGTAGATCCGGGATATCGGGCGCAACAATGTGTGATGATATTGCTAGAGTCACATACCATCTGCACATTGATGGAGTGGTATTGCTTGTGATTGCCGTACACCATCTCATTGGCATGAGGGGCCACCAATTCTACATGGGTGAAGTCGAGGGCACCGACGCAATTCGGCATGCCTGCCATTGCATGGAAGCCTACTTTGGTGTCAGCGAGCTTCTGGCCAGTTCGTGGTAGGGAAATGTGGATGCTTGCATGCTTCAGGAGGGCATCAAGCACTTGGGTCAGCATGAGGGACAAGAGTGGTTGTGATATGCCATGCAGCTGCCCCACTGTGTGCTGGTAGGTGGCTGTGGCCAGGAAGTGGAGCACAGACACCACCTTTAGTAGAGGGGGGATGGCAGTGCGGATTTCTATCAGGCTGACAATGTTGTCGTGTATCATGTCCACTATGGTGGTGATTGTGTCCCGGTCCAACCGGTACAGGGTGTGGATCTGCTCAGGGGTTAGATTGAATGGACTGGGTCTGATGCGAGGGATTGGTGACTGCCTACGTGGTACCACTGGCTGCACTGGTGGAACTTGCTGGGCCTTTCTCACCCTCCTTCTCCTGCGTCTCCTCTGTGCTGGCTCTTGTTGTAGCTGTAGTTGTTGTTGTGGCTGTGGTTGCTGTTATTGTAGCAGTACAGGCATGTTCTCCAGCCCCATGATTGCAACAGCTAGTGGGATCATGTTGGTGTAGGAAGGGGTGTGGTATGTGGGTGTACTCCTTTTGTACTGGGACAGGCTCCATTGACTCCACCTGTGGTAATTGTGTGCACCTGTGGCAGTTGCCTGCACTGCAGATTGCTATTTGCGGGTGGTCCGTGATGCCAGTATTGCTGCCGTCGTGCAGGCCCTAATTAACGCCTTCGGGATGCTGGTAGGTGCATGCCAGCGTAACTTGTTATGTCCTCCTGTTAGCGTTATCCCGGTATTGGCGCTGTGAAGGGGCGCGTGTATGCGCACATGCCGGTTAGAAGGGGCACGGTATGGGCGGTGGCGGTATTGGCGGGTTGTCGGCTCATAATGGCCCATACCCGTTAACGATGCCGGTAATGCCATTCCGCCTTCCTTTTTTCATTACCTCCATACTCGTAATGAGGCCCTATGTCTTGAGTGCAAACTGACCATACTTACATTATAGACTTACCATAACTGCATTGCAGACTCTGCACGCTATTTTTTCACTACAGAATGCACGTAACTTCAGTAGAAACTGACCATAACTTCATTCCAGGCTAACAATATTTTTACTGCAGACTGAATGTATATTCAGTGCAGACTAATGGCAATACCTATACCTAAGAGAATATGGGAGGGAAAGTACCCATTGAGGAAACCATACTTGCATCCAAGACAATATGATGGCCATTTGAACGAGATTCCTGAAGAAGCAAAGAAACTGAATGACCAGGAAGAATGGTGACGTCATACAAAGCTGAATCGACCGCCATATAGAAAGATAACCAGACCAGAGAGGCAGACGATTTATAAAGGACAGAGAAAAACAAAGGATAAGTGACATCTTGGGATCAAGATGAAGAGACTTATGTCATAAACTTGATAAAGATATTTAGTTAGTTTAAATGTGTACAGATGCAATGAAATGCAAGCAGCAAAGCAATCATGAAGCTAGCCAAATGCTTAAAAAGATTAGACCGCGGCAAGCGCCAACATATACCTATTTACTTCATAGATACATATGGATTAAGTAACGAATGAATGTTTCCACTACGTATAAAGCAGTACTGTACAACGAGGAATGCCTCAGTCTAGTGTCGCAGTTGAGAAAAGCCATTGAATTTAACAGAATAAAAGTTCAGCTAAGGAGTTCACTGAGTCAAGAAAGCCACGGTCTTATCAAACTGGAATTGGCTAACATTAGATACAATTAACGTGAAAGAACAGAAGCTTCTGTTCAGAGAGGTCAGGTGAAAACAAAAGACATCAGAGGACTATTGAAGAATAAAATCAAATACACGAAAAGGCTCAATTCATGGTGTGCAGTCACGTGATGGAAGAAAGATGGACGGACGAGAAGATAGTACCCATACTTCTTCAAAATTCTCAGAGAACAGTACAGACTCAAGGCCAACTTCAAAGTACTAATTGACACTGGATCATCGAGGTGATGATGGATCTAATTTTTTATTGGTGGGAAGCTGGTATCAAGACAAGCTCACCCGCACCTGGTTGTTCGGTCTGCGTGCTGCTCACAAAGGTGGAACATTTCTGACGGGGGTTAGTAGCCAACCAATTGTAAGGGACCATGTAGTTTGGGGTCCTATAGTTTGTGTAGCCAATGGGACGTCGTAGATTTAGTTACGTTCATAGTGGCCATTTTTAAGGGAGGTCTTAGTTGCCTCACCTGATGTTAACTATCGTATTACCTTTCTCCATTACTCCATACAGATATAGAAGCTAGGCTTAGTTATTCACTTGGAACCAATCCCGCTTCCCGATAAGTTTCTGTAGTTTGCCACATAGGATGATGTTGGAGCCTGAGAAACTTGGAAAGAAAAACCCGCAGCGTTTTCCAACACAATAACGTTGTATTTATGTTTGCGGTCGCTTCAAAAGCGACCGCAAACATAAATACAACGTTTTTAAAGCTGCGGTTTTATTTCTAGGTTTTCCGGGCTCCTCCAGCCCGGAAAATGTAGAAAAAAAACTGCAGCTAGTGCTTATTTTAAAAAAATAAATAAATAGCACTTACCGAGATTCAGCTGCAGCTTTCCTGCTCTGGTCTCCGGTCCCCGTCCTCCGCCTACAGCACTAATGAAGGGAAAGCCACCCAGCGGTAGCCTTTGTTTACTACAGCTGGCTGGCTTTTCCTTCATTAGTGCCACAAAAGCAAAAGCCAGCACAGGAGGGCCTCCATTTCACAAAATGGATGCGCCCATGTGCTTGCTTTTGTGAATTTTGAGCTTGAATAGCTCAAAATTTTACATAGGAAGTTTTAAAATGGAGAATGCTAGTATTTTTTTTTTTATGTTGCCTATCTATTTTTTAAATAAACATTTTTACTAGACCATCCCTTTAAAGTTCCAGGAATAGTCTTGAGATTACCTTTCTCAAGTTCAAAGGAGTTCCACCAATCCTTGGGGTTCCCTTCCCCAAGTTCAAGGCAACACAGTTCCAAAGAAAAGGGTCACGAGGCTCCCGTCCTCAAGGCAATATTGCAGTTCATCAAATTTTAGGGTCCCTTCCCCAAGACTACAACTTGCCAACTTATACCTGGTTTCAGTCTTTCAATGTTCAACACAACTCTAGATCAACTTGACACGCCTTCTGAATCGAATGAACAGTTCACTTAAATTACTGCTTCTTGCTTTATTTCAACAATGTCTTTGGTTTTCACAATTGAGGGTTCGCTGGTCTAGGCGCAGTTCTCAGACCACACGGTCCACCCATCACAGGTCACGCAACCATGAGCCTAGGCTCTCCAGCCCACAAAGGTTCTTCTGTATTTGCTCCTGTGCCCAGACTCCCATTCACTTAACTTCTCTTTGCCGGCTTCTCCTGGTTAGCCCCTTGGCTTTGCCACAATGTGTCACATATCCTGTGCCAGTCTTTGACCTTTGGCCTTGCCACACTGTATTCATGCATAGAGTTCACTTTGTGGTGGTTTTATTCCTTCCCCACCTTTCTGTCATGCTCTTTCACAAACTTCCACAATTGCTCTCTTATTTTGTACGTCGGTTTTCAAATGGGCACTTTCATATTTAACTTTCATCAGATTGTAGCTTTACCCATATAGTTTTCTTTTCAGTTTGGTATTCAAATGTTTTCATTCAGTTCGGTATTCAATATTGTTAAAAATTCACTTCCCTGCTTAGTTAATTCCAGCCATGGCTTCGGCTTTATTTCCCTTTGTACATTTAATTTGCTTCTTTCAGCATTCGTCTCACTTCCATGCAGCCCCCAGGAGCTCCCTGGCTTGAGTGACATTCCCTTTCACTCACTGGTCTGCAGAGTTCCTCTCGGGAAGCTGCATCGCTCCACTTCTGCTCTGCCTCCTGGTTTACTTGTAGACTCTAGCCCCGCTCGCACTTCATTTGCTTCTCAAATGCTCGCCAGCAGCTCTGCTTCCCTTCTGCGGATGCTGGCGGCAACTTTGTTTCTCTTACTTAGCCTGCCGCTTTCCGACATCGGACGCTCCCTGCGGAACTCTAATGGCCAAACTTGCCCTGGCCTCCACGGGTCTTCGGGATCTTAGGCCGGCGTCCTGACTCTGCTGCGGGACCCACCACGGCTGCCTCCTCTCAAACAGGATCCTCTGCTGGTCTCTCGCACACAGGCCTCCTTGCTGCTTCTTTGCTGCTCTTTTCCTCTCCTCCTATACACCTGCAACCGCTAGACAGGTTGCAGGTGTGAGTTCCCAATTGAACTCGCTTGACTGTAATTAGAGGGACATGCCTGACCTTCACAGTACTCTGCAGGGCAGGCATCTTCCTCGTCCCAGTACTAGAGTGGTGAAATGAGTTAGTAGTGTTCACTACCCCTAGTCGCCTCCTCCTCGTCCCAGTACTGTCATAGGTGGAATGTGGCAAAATGAGGAGAGATGTTTTACAATAGCCCATAAAGGCCAGGGGAGGGTTAGGTTGTTTCTCAATATGGAAAGGGGGATACCATGTCTCTCCTCTGGGTACCATCTTAAACCCTCTCTTCTTCACCCTCATCCTGGTGTTCTTATACTGGTAAGATCTCCTGATGTTTTCTTTGCCAGTGGAGCTGGGGTAACAATACCCCATAACTGCATTTGGGATTGAGGGTTCCTCCTGAAATGGAAATGAGGGGTACTGTGTCTCACCTAAGGTCGTCTCATCCCCAATCCCCAAAGACCCTCTACCCAGGTGATCCTCCCTCTCTTCTCTGTTCCCATGGTCGGGATCCAAAAGCGATGGTCTTTCCCTGGCCACGTGGGAAGAGGACCCAAGGGGAGTAGATATGAGGAATGACTCTGTTTTCTAAACACCCGTGTGAGGCATTAAATAATGCAGCACAGACTCCTGAAGTTCTCTGTAGCTTTCGATCCTGTGCGCAGAGAATACTCTCACTTTAATTCACTCATTGATGAGCCTCCTCATCACCACACACTTGGATGCACGTGGGTGTATATGCCTTAACCTATGATGTGCAACTGCCTTGCGAGTTACATTGCCTCTCATTATGACACTAAAAAGTATATTGCTCGATGCACTCAATTCTTCACAATATCTCCCTCACAAAACCTCCCTCACAGCCTTCCGCAAAACCCTCAAAACTACACTGTTTAACTAACTCTTTCCCTTCTTTCCTCCCCTAACCCCTCCTACCTCCTCTCAACTTGTTTCTCCTATCCGCTTACCACTGTGTTTCATGTAACTAAGTATGCTTATTTTGTAACCAGCTATCATCTTTGTAACAGCGCCACGATGCCTCAGGGCTAATGCGTGCTCTATAAATGCTAATAAATAAATAAATAATTAATATCAATCCAATTAAAACTATTTCTGGTGCTTGGAGTAAACAGTCTTGTAGCAAAAACTAAATATAGAACTATTGACACACTGTGAACTCACTGTCATATCGAAAACAAACTCCCTTAATTGAAAATCATAAACATTTAATGTGCACGGTGACGAATTGCTAGACGGTGTCACTTCTCCCCGAGGGGGAGCCACTTCCCATGACGCCAGCCAGGGAGACTAGGCCGCTACCCGATAGCCCCCAACGAGCTGATTGGGAAACGACTACATTGTATAAAAACCAAAGAGGAACACAGTTACCCGATGATTCCAGCCGATATAGGCAGCAGCTGCGGAAACTCTCAGATGTGGGAGTTTCAAAGATGCTTGGAGGACAAGAGAAGGAGAGTACGGAGGACACTGCAGAGCTGCTGCAGTCTTTCTTCTCAAGCATCGCAGGAGTAGTCCCGAAGGCCAGAAGAAAGCTGAACCACACAAGGAAGCACCATGTTCACGTGAGATATGCAGAGAGAAACCCAATGAAGACGTGCTGCAGAAAGAGAGACTGCACTTCTGTCGCAGATGCAGAGAGAACCCCTGAGAAGCCGAGCAGAGGGAAGCCGCACATCCGTTGCAGATGCAGAGAGAACCCCTGAGAAGCCGAGCAGAGGGATGCCGCACATCCGTTGCAGATGCAGAGAGAACCCCTGAGAAGCCGAGCAGAGGGACGCCGCACATCCGTTGCAGATGCAGAGAGAACCCCTGAGAAGCCGAGCAGAGGGAAGCCGCACATCCGTTTCAGATGCAGAGAGAACCCCTGAGAAGCCGAGCAGAGGGACGCCGCACATCCGTTGCAGATGCAGAGAGAACCCCTGAGAAGTCGAGCAGAGGGACGCCGCACATCCGTTGCAGATGCAGAGAGAACCCCTGAGAAGCCGAGCAGAGGGAAGCCGCACATCCGTTGCAGATGCAGAGAGAACCCCTGAGAAGCCGAGCAGAGGGAAGCCGCACATCCGTTGCAGATGCAGAGAGAACCCCGAAGCAGCAGAGAATGCAAACCCTTGTCCCTGGCCTCTCCCTTGGCTTAATAGTTGGGATACAGAGATTGGCTCTCATGTGCACCAGGCCTACCTGAAAGCTCCTCCTCTTCATGTCAGAGGATGGGGGAATTCCACTGACCACCAGAAAAGGATCAAGGACCCACACCCAAGAAGAATAAGAGGAACCAGGGTCAATAACCCTAACCAACAGAATAATACAAGGCATCTTCCTTGTGGCAGTAATTAGCAGGGTAGTGAACTAAGTAGTCTGAGTTCAAGAAGAGAAAAATGGGTTGAGGACCCATGTCCAGAGAGATAAAGAGAGAGAGAGACGAGTCATCTTCTTCGTGGCAGTACTTGGCCGGTTAGTGAATCAGGTCTGCCGAGTCAAAGAAGAAGAACCTGGGTCTGCGATGCAACTTTATATGGTATCGAACAGAGGAGACACTGGAGTGTCATGGGGAAGGGAGGCATTCCCCCTGGGTCTAGTGTGACTGACAAGTTGTAATGAGAAGCATTAGGGGTAGGGAGTCATCCTCCTGATATCAACAGTGGAAGTAAGAACAATCTTAGTCATTCCCCCTGGCCTTTGAATACAAAGTGTTAAAAGAACTTTTCAAGCACGCTAAGGGAGTCAATCCCCCTGATACATCAACAACCCATGAGGTGTGTTTTTGTTTGAGGACACTTTCAACCATGAGAAGGAAGTCACTCCCCCTGGCGATCATTGTTTGAACTTTACTGTGTTAAGGGTACGCTACAAAGGAGAAGGGAGTCATTCACCCTGGTGAGAACTCTTGAAATTCCGGAGCTGAACTGTGGTCACAAAACAAGGAGAAGGGAGCTATTCTCCTGGGCAACAAACAGTTTAGCCTTATCTACTTTAGTTATAAGTGTGAGGGATAGAACTAGGGATTTTGACAAAGGACGGTGGACGCTTAAGTTAAACGGACATTCTGACAGACCCTTTTTAGTCTTTAGTTGAGGCAGGGAATCCCCTCGTAGAAATTGGAACAGCTAGGCTTTTCTCTTACTTTTCACGAAGAATAGAAGTCTTTAGCAACCACGTTGCCAGCTTTGCATCACCCTCCTTCTTCTGCACCTGTACTGTACATTAACATGAAACATCTCACAATGTAGCTCATTGAATACATGTGTGTGTTCAATTTTCCAAAATGTACAATAACAATTTCTTAGATATTTTTTAACATGTTTACACTTGATTGTTCCAATTGTGATGTTTAATACAAAAATAATTATATTTCCCTCGAGTAAAATCTTTTTTTAAAAAATGCATCCTTCATTCATCTTTGTGGCTTTCTGGATCACAAGTAATCTTTTCCAATTTGTGCCAATGTGTTTCAGATATTAATCCTTTGTCATGGAATAATCCTGTTGGCCTTCCTACAAAATAATAAAGCAAAGGTGTTTTTCTCTAAACTACAAACATTATACTCATATTAACCTGACAAATGCTCACACTATAATGCGTTTGGTGTGATTCTTCTGTTTGGGTTGTAGTAGCTTCCAAGCAAACATCTGAACTTATGATGATATGACATGATATGATATGGCATTTATAACACGCTTGTACACAAGTGTTTCAAAGGCTGATCCGGATTCAGAGAGGTGCAAGATAACATACAACCTCTAAATAGATAGAAACTGTAGTTAACTTGTGAACAATGGTGTAAGGTGGACACTTTTGTCTTCCTGTGCTGTTTTTATTTAAACAGCAGCATGGGCGTATCGCCAGGCAGCCGCGCGGGAGGCGTAGTGACAGGATAAGGAATGGGCGCGCAGGATCAACTTGGTGCCGGGTGGCCTGAGGACGTCATTTTTGTGCGTCGCCCCGAAATGTTTGCCCAAGGGATCTCGGGCAGGGTATAAAGAGAGAGAGCGTGAGGTGCTCTTCCTTTTTTTTGCCCCCACCTGAGAGTTCATGATTTTATTGAGGGCTGCTGCCCTGCTCGCGGTACGATTCCAGGGTACAGGAGTGAGGTGTTCCGCAGTCGGTATTGGTGTCTTGTGTGAGGATAAGATGCAGGCTGCCTTGAGCATGTGGTATGTAGAACTGGGTACCGTTGAGTTCGTTAAGGAGAGTAGATGGACAGTAAGATGTTTGCTTTTGATAACTGGGCGTCGGCTGGTTGGTCTCGGGGGCTCTGATCTGGCGGTAAAGGCAAGGTCCAGCGCAGGTATGCGTGGCTCGGAGCTTGAGAAGATAAGTGGCTCGGGGGAGCACTGGGAACTGAGCTGCGCATTCACAGGAGGTAGGGTGACCAGATGTTTTATATAAGAAACTGGTATGGGCCACCGACATAGACGTAGGACTACAGATTCGACACATAGGGCACCAATGAAACTGTAGTCCTACTTTTATGTCAGAGGCCATTTCCGCACCAAGTACGTATAAGTACATGTTCATTGAAAGCTCAAAGCTCTCATTGGGGGAGAGAAGTCATGGAGGAAGGGGGAGGAAATGAAACGCAAGTGAAACGCAAGCCTTTCATGTCCTCTCTGCCCGATTTCGGCATTTATTCGAGGGTCACTGGCAAAAACCAAGACAATAGCCAGCCATCTCCAAATCCCAGGATGTATTTCAAAACTTTAAAAAGTCTTGGGACGACAGGGCCAAGGGCAAAATACTGGGATGATCCCGGCAAATCCAGGACGTCTGGTCACCCTTACAGGAGGCTGTATGGTGCACTATGAATTTCTCGATTTGTTGCATCTTGTATTGATGTGTTCCGGTGGTTTGTTTCATTTTCATTTTAAGTTGCCTGTAAGAACGGGTGATTCTCAGGGTTTCTGCCAGTCTTCGTGATTTCGATCTGCATCAGGATGGAGACCCACTCACTGGGTTTATCAGTGGCAAGGTTGCAGGTTCCAGACTAGGAATTGGTCTGATAATACTCGAACGGGTACAGTGCAGAGTACACCGGCAGGAAATTAGAAAACATTTCGAAATAGGAAACATGTGGCGAGCTTGCCATACAGAGCGTGCTGAGGAGAGTGTTGTGGCCTCCCGAAGATCACACAGACACTTTCTGGAGCAACACTGCTTTTATTGTAAACAAGGTAGAGGTGCTTACACACAGTTCCGCCACTGTGAAGCTTCTATGCCAAGCCTCATTCAGTAAGTCCTATGAGGGGCAGTAATAGGGGTGAAAGGCTGGCGTAGAGATTGGCCAGGCCTGCAGGTTAGAGCACTGGGCCTGCTGTCCTGTCGCTCAGCAGCCCGCACCGCGAATGTCTCTTGCTTGCCCGCTCTTTCCTTTTCTCGTTTCATCCTCTCGCGAGAGGTCGGGTCAACTCTCGCAAGGTTGCACTCTACAGAGGGGCAGAGGCTCAAAAAACACCAGTAATATACGTCTCAACACCTCTATTTATATTCGCAAAAGGTTTGAATTAATGGCTAAACTGACCTGTAGGAGGAATTGAGCGCTTTGAAACACAATTACTTGATGTATAAGCGCCTTACAAATGCACAATAAAATAAAAAGAAATACAAAATAATATAAAATCACATGGGACACATGTGAGGCATAATTTAATTAATTAAGGCAAGCTTATGGCCCTTTGGAACATGCATATATAATGGATGGGATTACAACTGAATAATTCTGAGTCCAAATAACCGGACATACTCAAGAAGATGAAAAGTTACTTGCATCAGAGTGACTTCATACTATGTGCCATACTAAACCTATTTTCTGATTTAGCTAATAATGGAGAATTAGATAAGCCGACCACTTAATGCGTACGAGGTAGCACGGCCATGTGGCACATTTCTGCCGTGTTCATAAAAAGTACAACAGTTATGAATATGTAAATTATTAAGCATATCCATAATTTCAATTTCCACCTGCTCAGCAACTCTCACATTTAGAACATGTTCAGATAAGCCAGAAACACCTCTTAGATAGCCATTACAGTTCCATGAGTCACACGTGGATGAATTTTATGTCCCCAAAATCGCCCGGAAATTACCTAAAAAATGGTACATAGATGAAATTCCTCCGCCTTATGGTGGCTGAGAAAAATGCCTAAATAATAATAGTCCTTTTAAATTAATTGTGAGTCTTCATGTGGAACAAATTATCCTTTGCAGCCTTCCGGCCATTTGTTTTCACTGGGGCAGCTTGTATCTTTATCAGTCTCCTTTGTGTTGGAAGCTTGCTCTTTGAAGTGGGTGCCCCCATTTTCACAAATATTAGTCATGCTCCAGCCAAGGGTGACTTTTCTTGAAGTCAATGCTTTCAGAGCCGGCAGGTCTGGAGAACACTGAATTTTGACACCTTTAGCAGCACATTTTATTGCAATTGGTAATTAGATGGGAGATGTGACATTCAGGCTGGAAGTGGGGGATGTCCTTGTGAAGTTTTGCCCACAGCCAGAAACAGGGTCTGCCTTGTGCTGTCATTTTCCATGAAGACAAAGTGGCTCTTCAAATGTCACTGGAGTTTCGTAGGTGAAAGATAATATACATTGCTTTTGGTCAATCTGCACATCATGTTTTGTTTTCCTGACATTTTTCTGTGAGTAGTGATATTTCTTTCACTTTTACTTTTTAAAACCGTATTTATTTGCACACACCTGTGCAGGCCATTTTTGTTGTGTAAAAATCCTGTTTTCCATGTGACAGCGATCTTTGATCCCTCCTTCTTTTGTAAATTAAATGCTGCTTATCCATTGGTAGTGACAGGTAGGCCCCTTTCCACATGGCCCTTTAATTTTACTTGAACAATAAAAACAAAAGCGAGGCTGTTTTTGTTTCAGTGTTTAAAATCCTGCCATTCATGTGAATGGAACTTCTGTTTGGGGCCTTTAAATGCACCCCACACTGTGGGCCTCATTACACGGACGGCGGTAAGGGTTAACGGTCACCGTTAATGGTACCGGTGACCGTTAACCCTTACTGCCTTACTACGAGGTCCCTTTGCGGGTTGGAGACTTTAACGCCTGCTTTTTGCAGGCATTAAAAACCAACCCGCAAAGGGACCAGGGAGCTAATTACGGTACCGCAATTTGCGTTACCGTAATTAGCACCTTCCCCATTCCCATTATGCCCTATGGGGCAAAAATGGGAATGGGAATGGGAAAGGGCAATGGGGGAAGGGGGAATTACCGCCCCACCAACCTTGGAATAGGGCAGTAATTCCCCTTTCCTCCAAGGCGGTGCCGGTATTTTACCGGCATGGACCAAGGTACTAATAGCACCTTGGTCCACCGACGTCTGTGTAATGAGGCCCTGTGAACCCTCGGGCTCCATGGGAATCGGGACTAACACTTTCCGGCACCTAGCTTCTAGGTCAGCTGGGACTTTTAATGTCGGAAACAGTGTTACGAGGTCGATGGCAACCCGCCAGTCGTACCGGCGTGTTACCGCCGACCTCGTAATGAGGCTAACGTTGTCTTATCTGCAGCTCTGTAAGTGATTCACTTCAGAGCTTATGTTAATATATCATGCTATCATTAAAAACGCCTAATCACTATAGAGTTGCTCCATATATGATAAAAGTGCACTTTAGGTATTTTGCACCACCAAGTTATTTGCCACTTGGCTCACTTATGGCAACTTACTCCAAAGTCACGACCATGGGGCCTCAAGTATCAAAGACTGAGGATGCTCCTTGCCATGTCCTTTTCTGTGATGTCACTTCTGTTGGTGCCGTCCATATGCAAATTAGGAGGTCTGCATGCATTTCCCCCCAGAGCGCCCGGACAGAGCTCTAATGGATGAGTTTGCAGCACCTGCTATGATCCTGCAGTTTTATTTTGTTTTTATGTGATAAATGCCATCTGCCACTAATTTTACCAAAAAAGTAGATTGGGGCAGGGATGGGCGTGTGTGGGCGCAAATGAGACCATATGCACTGCATTTGGGGGGAAAGTAGCAGGACTTTTTTCATGGCTCCCCCCGCCACTCTTGACGGGCGGGTTGCGCATTATGGTCCCTTCCGCCTGACCCCTATTCATTTATGCACGGCAGATTGGAGACGAAGGCTGGCAGGTGTGCAGTTTTCCACCTAGAGATTGATTGACGGATGTTCAGATGCTTGCCTTAGTTTCCGCCAGGGACGTCATTTAGGGGTCACCAGAGGTCGAACTGCGACCTTTGAGGTCTCCCTTGTGACCTCTAAAAAAAAAAGAAGAATTTTGTTATTTTTTATTTTTGTTATGCAAGCTCCTGGGCTGTGGTCAGCACCATGTGGCTCTTTACTTGTGGAGTGGCTGCTTTCTTGTTCAGGCCCCTTAAAGAAAAGAAGAAAAATGAGAACAGGAGTGCCACAAGTCTAACACTTTGAGCAGTGACCCTAAATAAGAAAGAATAGGAATACCAAATAATGTGTCTTTCTGGAATTCTATACAATAATTGCTGGACTCATTGAAGGCTTATTTCAAGCACACCTCAAGGGGTGAGTCACTGATTCAGTCTGTTCTTAATCGCCTCAACTCAGCCTTTCATCCTTCTGAGGTTGATAAATGAGTACCATCACAGGATGGGTGATATTGTATGTAGAAGCGCTTAAGCGTAAGTGCTATATAATAACACATCATTATCATTTGGTCATGGATGTCTGCTTGCATTCACAGTAATTTGGTAATATGGGCCTATACACACGGATCTTAACGATACATATGGCGACCAATTCTTGTATGAAATGTACATCACATTATAGTGATATCGTAACCATATTTTTCGTCGTGCACAATGCTATGTGATGCCACTTCCTGTTTTGTCAATAGGTGAAAGGTCATGTTCCATCGCTTCCCACGATATCACTTTGGGGTGGGGTCAAATGACATCACTTCCTGTGTTTAAACGTGGTTTAAGGCTGGCCCTCCCTGGGGGCATCTTTAGCTATTGATCAAATTCGGGATTTACTCTGTAAGGTTCTTCCCAAGAAAAGGGCGTGTGACTTGGAAATGAGGTGAATTCACGGACTCCTGAATGAGGTGCAATCTGTGACTTGGAAATGAGGTACAGTCACAGACTCCTGCATGAGGTGCATTCTGTGACTTTAATTGAGGTGCATTCTGTGACTTGGGAAGGAGGTGTATTCACGGACTCCTGAATGAGGTGCATTCACTGACTTCCGAATGAGGTGCATTCACTGACACCTGATTGAGGTGCATTCACTGACTTCCGAATGAGGTGCATTTGCTGACTTGGGAGTGAGGTGCATTCACAGACTCCTGGGTGAGGTGCATTCTGTGACTTTGGGAACGTGGTGCACTCACTGACTTCAAAATGAGGTGCGTTTGCTGACTTGGAAAGGAGGTGCATTCACAGACTCCTGAATGGGGTGCATTCCGTGACATGGAATGAGGTGCATTCCGTGACTTGGAATGGGGTAAATCGTGTGACTTAGAATGCGGTGCACTCGCTGACTTCAGAATGAGGTGCGTTTGCTGACTTGGGAAAGAGGTACATTCACTGATCTGGGCATGAGGGGCATTGTATGAGTTAGCATGAGGCTCACCCTGTCAATGCACTCGCGGACTTCATAGTGAGGTGCATTGCCTGACTTGAAACTTCTCTAAATTTCCTGACTTACAATTAGGTGCATTTCCCGAATCAGGAATCGAGCACAGATTCAGGAATCCGGTACTGGCTCTGGAGTCGGGTACATGCACTGACTCAGGAATGAGGCACAGGCATGGATTCGGGACTCTGGAATCAGGCACAGATTCATAAATCAGGTACTGGCTCAGGAGTCCGGCACATGCACTGACTCTGGAATGAGGTACAGGCATGGATTCGGGACTCTGGAATCAGGCAGAGATTCATAAATCAGGTACTGGCTCAGGAGTCCGGCACATGCACTGACTCAGGAATGAGGCACAGGCATGGATTCGGGACTCTGGAATCAGGCACAGATTCATAAATCAGGTACTGGCTCAGGAGTCGGGCACATGCACTGACTCAGGTATGAGGCATAGGCATGGATTCGGGACTCTGGGATCAGGCACAGATTCATAAATCAGGTACTGGCACAGATTCATAAATCAGGTACTGGCTCAGGAGTCGGGCAAATGCACTGACTCAGGTATGAGGCACAGGCCTGGATTCAGGTCTCTGGAATCAGGCACAGATTCATAAATCAGGTACTGGCACAGATTCATAAATCAGGTACTGGCTCAGGAGTCAGGCACATGCACTGACTCAGTAATGAGGCACAGGCATGGATTCGGGACTCTGGGATCAGCCACAGATTCATAAATCAGGTACTGGCACAGATTAATAAACCAGGTACTGGCTCAGGAGTCGGGCACACGCACCGACTCAGGAATTAGGCACAAGCATGGATTCGGGACTCTCTGGCACAGATTCATAAATCAGGTACTGGCTCAGGAGTCGGGCACATGCACTGACTAAGGAATGAGGCACCGGCATAGATTCAGGACTCACAGGCACAGATTCATTAATCTGGTACTGGCTCAGGAGTCGGGCACAGGCACTGATCCAGGAATGAGGCACAGGCATGGATTCAGGACTCTAGAATCAGGCACAGATTCATAAATCAGGTACTGGCTCAGGAGTCGGACCCACGCACTGCCTCAGGAATGAGGCACAGGCATGGATTCGGGACTCTCTGGCACATATTCATAAATCAGGTACTGGCTCAGGAGTCGGGCACACACACTGACTCAGGAATGAGGCAGAGGCATGGCTCTCGGGCATAGATTAATAAATCAGGTACTGGCTCAGGAGTCGGGCACATTCACTGACTCAGGAATGAGGCACAGGCATGGATTCGGGACTCTCTGGCACAGATTCATAAATCAGGTACTGGCTCAGGAGTCGGGCACGTGCACTGACTCAGGAACAAGCCACAGGCATGGATTCGGGACTCTGGAATCAGGCATAGATCATAAATCAGGTACTCGCACAGATTCAGGTACTGGCTCAGGAGTCAGGCGCATGCCCTGACTCAGGAATGAAGCACTGGCATGGATTTGGGACTCAGGGGCACAGATTCATAAATCAGGTACTGGCTCAGGGGTCAGGCACATGCACTGACTCAGGAATGAGGCACAGGCATAGATTTGGGACTCTGGGATCAGGCACAGATTCATAAATCAGGTACTGGCACAGATTCATAAATCAGGAACTGGCTCAGGAGTCGGGCACATGCACTGACTCAGTTATGAGGCACAGGCCTGGATTCGGGACTCTGGGATCAGGCACAGATTACTAAATCAGGTACTGGCACAGATTCATAAACCAGGTACTGGCTCAAGAGTCGGGCACACGCACTGACTCAGGAATGAGGCACAGGCATGGATTCGGGACTCTCGGGCACAGATTCATAAATCAGGTCCTGGCTCAGGAGTCGGGCACATGCACTGACTCAGGAATGAGGCACAGGCATGGATTCGGGACTCTGGAGTCAGGCACAGACTCATAAATCAGGTACTGGCTCAGGAGTCGGGCATGTGCACTGACTCAGGAATGAGGCACCGGCATGGATTCAGGACTCTCGAATCAGGCACAGATTCATAAATCAGGTACTGGCACAGATTCATAAATCAGGTACTGGCTCACGAGTCGGGCCCACTCAGGAATGAGGCAGAGGCATGGCTCTCGGGCACAGATTCATAAATCAGGTACTGGCTCAGGAGTCGGGTGCCTTCTCTGACTCAGGAATGAGGCACAGGCATGGATTCGGGACTCTCTGGCACAGATTCATAAATCAGGTACTGGCTCAGGAGTCGGGCACACGCACTGACTCAGGAATGAGGCAGAGGCATGGCTCTCAGGCAAAGATTCATAAATCAGATACTGGCTCAGGAGTCGGTCACATGCACTGACTCAGGAATGAGGCACAGGCAGGGATTCGGGACTCTGGAATCAGGCACGTGTTCATAAATCAGGTACTGGCTCAGATTCATAAATCAGGTACTGGCTCAGGAGTCGGGCACATGCACTGACACAGGAATGAGGTACAGGCATTGCTCTCTGGCACAGATTCATAAATCAGGTACTGGCTCACGAGTCGGGCACATGCACTGACTCAGGTACGAGGCACAGGCATGGATTCAGGACTCTCGAATCAGGCACAGGTTCTTAAATCAGGTACTGGCTCAGGAGTCGGGCACATGCACTGACTCAGGAATGAGGCACAGGCATTGCTCTCTGGCACAGATTCATAAATCAGGTACTGGCTCAGGAGTCAGGCACATGCACTGACTCAGTAATGAGGCACAGGCATGGATTTGGGACTCGCTGGCACAGATTCATAAATCAGGCACTGGCTCAGCAGTCGGGCACACCCACTGACTCAGGAATGAGGCAGAGGCATGGCTCTCGGGCATAGATTCATAAATCAGGTACTGGCTCAGGAGTCAGGCACATGCACTGACTCAGGAATGAGGCACAGGCATGGATTCGGGACTCGCTGGCACAGATTCATAAATCAGGCACTGGCTCAGGAGTCCGGCACATGCACTGACTCAGGAATGAGGCACAGGCATGGATTTGGGACTCGCTGGCACAGATTCATAAATCAGGCACTGGCTCAGCAGTCGGGCACACCCACTGACTCAGGAATGAGGCAGAGGCATTGCTCTCGGGCACAGATTCATAAATCAGGTACTGGCTCAGGAGTCGGGCACACGCACTGACTCAGGAATGGGGTACAGGCATGGATTTGAGACTATGGGCACAGATTCATGAATCAGGTACTGGCCCAGGACTTGGGCCCATGCACTGACTCAGGAATGAGGCACAGGCATGGATTCGGGACTCTGGAATCAGGCACAGATTCGTAAATCATTTACTGGCTCAGGAGTCGGGCACATGCACTGACTCACGAATGAGGCACAGGCATTGCTCTCTGGCACAGATTCATAAATCAGGTGCTGGCTCAGGAGTCGGGCACATGCACTGACTCAGGAATGAGGCACAGGCATGGATTCAGGACTCTCGAATCAGGCACAGATTCATAAATCAGGTACTGGCTCAGGAGTCGGGCACATGCACTGACACAGGAATGAGGTACAGGCATGGATTCGAGACTATGGGCACAGATTCATAAATCAGGTACTGGCTCACGAGTCGGGCACAGGCACTAACCCAGGTATGAGGCACAGGCATGGATTCAGGACTCTCGAATCAGGCACAGGTTCATAAATCAGGTACTGGCTCAGGAGTCAGGCACATGCACTGACTCAGTAATGAGGCACAGGCATGGATTTGGGACTCGCTGGCACAAATTCATAAATCAGGCACTGGCTCAGGAGTCGGGCACACGCACTGACTCAGGAATGAAGCAGAGGCATGGCTCTCGGGCACAGATTCATAAATCAGGTACTGGCTCAGGAGTCAGGCACATGCACTGACTCAGGAATGAGGCACAGGCATGGATTTGAGACTATGGGCACAGATTCATAAAACAGGTACTGGCCCAGGAGTTGGGCCCATGCACTGACTCAGGAATGAGGCACAGGCATGGATTCGGGACTCTGGAATCAGGCACAGATTCGTACATCATTTACTGGCTCAGGAGTCGGGCACATGCACTGACTCACGAATGAGGCACAGGCATTGCTCTCTGGCACAGATTCATAAATCAGGTACTGGCTCAGGAGTCGGGCACACGCACTGACTCAGGAATGAGGCACAGGCATGGATTCAGGACTCGCTGGCACAGATTCATAAATCAGGTACTCGCTCAGGAGTCGGGCACACGCACTGACTCAAGAATGAGGCACAGGCATGGATTCAAGGCTCAAATCAGGCACAGATTCATAAATCAGGTACTGGCTCAGGAGTCGGGCACACGCACTGACTCAGGAATGAGGCACAGGCATTGCTCTCTGGCACAGATTCATAAATCAGGTACTGGCTCAGGAGTCGGGCACATGCACTGACTCAGGAATGAGGCACAGGCATGGATTCAGGACTCGCTGGCACAGATTCATAAATCAGGTACTCGCTCAGGAGTCGGGCACACGCACTGACTCAAGAATGAGGCACAGGCATGGATTCAGGACTCAAATCAGGCACAGATTCATAAATCAGGTACTGGCTCAGGGGTCGGGCACACGCACTGACTCAGGAATGAGGCACAGGCATTGCTCTCTGGCACAGATTCATAAATCAGGTACTGGCTCAAGAGTCGGGCACAGGCACTGACCCAGGAATGAGGCACAGGCATGGATTCAGGACTCTCGAATCAGGCACAGATTCATAAATCAGGTACTGGCACAGATTCATAAATCAGGTACTGGCACAGATTCATAAATCAGGTACTGGCACAGATTCATAAATCAGGTACTGGCTCACGAGTCGGACCCACGCACTGACTCAGGAATGAGGCACAGGCATGGCTCTCGGGCACAGATTCATAAATCAGGTACTGGCTCAGGAGTCGGGTACAGGCTCAGGCATCAGTCCCAGGTACTGACTCTGGAATCAGGCGCAGGCACTGCCTCTGGAATCAGGCAGGCACTGAGTCAGGAATGAGGCACGGGCATGGATTCGAGACTCTCAGGCACAGATTCATAAATCAAGTACTGGTTCGGGAGTCGGGCACGTGCACTGACTCAAGAATGAGGCACAGGAATGGATTCGGGACTCTGGAATCAGGTACAGGCTCAGTCCCAGGAACGGAATCGGAATCAGGCGCAGGCACTGACTCTGGAATCAGGTACAGGCTCAGGCATCAGTCCCAGACACTGACTCTGGAATCAGGTACAGGCTCAGGCATCAGTCCACGGAACGGACTCGGGAATCAGGCACCGGCACTGACTCTGGAATCAGGTACAGGCTCAGGCTGTGCATAAACTGGGCCCGATCTGAAGTACAGTGGCCCTTGTGAGCGATGGGCCTGGGCCCACAAGTGACAGAAGTCGCTCCTGGCCCATTCAGCCATCCGGGTTCTTTGTGACAGTGTTGTGAACTCTGGGACCTACAGGCCCATATTATAATGGAAAAGTGGAACTACATATCCCAGCATGCAAAGTGCCGTTGACTAAAAAATGAGGGCAGGCGCTAACTAGCTACACTTGTGCGAGGTTAATAAGATAGACCGGCGAGAAGGAAACAGAGGGGCGTGCTCGTGCATGCAGCAGTGGCCCTCATGTTTTAGGAACACACTGTTCACACCTTCAGATCCCAGTGGGCTAGCTCAGTGAGCCAATGCAGCCACTGCAGTCTTCTGTGTCCCCTCTGGATGGATGCACGCTCAACCTCGTGCCAAGGAGGCGCTACTCCATGCACGGCGATAGAGTAATTTGCCCAGGATCAAACATTGCCGAAAAATGGGGAAGTCAAGATTGGAATCCGCGCCTCTGGGATCGACCCGCGACACCACCTGCAGCTTTGCACATGTTTTGGACCGTGACTCCCAGGAGGACTCACCAGTGAGGTAGTATGCTTGCCAGGACCTATGGGGATAGAGTCCACAACCTCAGGAGAGGCCCATGTTACAGAGCCTGGCATTAGGGCTGAACATGTGTGCTCTTCCTGAGAATCACTCTTCATAAGTCATACACCCAAATCACGCCCCCCTGCGACTAGTCGAGGCTGGTGCAATTAAAAGGCCGGATAACGTAGCTATTCACAGGTGCGTTTAGAATTCTAGTTTGTTAAACAAATATCAACAACTCTGCAGACACTTGCAGCCGGATTGTTGAGTGGGCCCCAGAAAGAGCCCCCCACCCCATGTCAGGACATTAGCATGTGCATGGTGAGGAAATGGGGTGGGAAGTACCCGCTCACAGCTCACCCCAAGGGGTGCAGGCCACTTTTGCATCATCAAATGACAGCAATTAAAAGGACACCCAAAGAACAATGGATTTGCAAATGGGGGCACCGCGGGCCTCTGGGGCCAGCTGTGCCACAGGACTCTAGACCTCTGCGGGGAAGAGCGAGTTCACTTGGGGGGACAGCCAAGCAGCAGAGCACAGGGCTGCAGGAGGGTCCGGGGTGCAGAGGCGCCGGGATAACACAGAGCCATCCACCTCCTCCCAAGCTTGGACGAGGACTGGGGGTGGGGGCAGGTATCCGGGGAACACGAGAACACAGAGCTGCGAGCCTCATCCAAGCTCTGGACGGGAACTGGGGTGCAGAGGAGCCGCGCCTACGTTTGGAACCGCAGCGTGGGGTGCAGAGGAGAACACTGAGCCGTGCGCCACAGCCCCGCTCCTAGCTTGGGGCCCGGGAGTGCCAGCCAGGAGAAAAGAGAGAAGTCGGTCTTCCTTGGAGCCTGCCGTGAGTCGGGGCGCAGGGAGCCACACGTACCCCCCCCACCCAAAAAGAAAGGGCGCGTGGAAGCAGAGCTGTGGGTGCAGAGGCGGCAGGCGTGCGCAGGACCGCGAGGGGCCGGACGGTGGCCCCATGGACTGTGGCGCAGGGTGCCAGGTGGCTCCTGGCAGGCAGGCCAGGCCATGACAGCGAGAGTCCTGGCAGAACGGCCCCCCAGCCCCTGACTCTCAGGCACTAAGAGGCACCAGAGGCCCCCCTGCGCCACCCCAAGACCTGCCAAAGTGTGGAGTGTCTCAGTTCTGCCCCCAAAGCCCCCTCCACAGGTCAGAGGGCCTACACGGTTTACCACCATGAAGCCGCCAAGCGGAAGCGCGGGCCTCAGGCCGGAAGCCGCCATCGACGTTGTTGGGTTGGAGGACCCCTGCAGCAACCAAGAGGACGAAGCCGAGGCCCCGGCGGCCCCAGAGGGCGAGGACCCCACCCCGACCCACAGCAAGCCCCCCTACTCCTACATCGCCCTGATCACCATGGCCATCCTGCAGAGCCCGCGGCGCAGGCTGACCCTGAACGGCGTCTGCCAGTTCATCTGCCAACGCTTCCCCTACTACCGCCAGCGGTATCCCGGCTGGCAGAACGCCATCCGCCACAACCTCTCGCTCAACGACTGCTTCCTGAAGGTGGCCCGCGAGCCGGGCAGCCGCGGCAAGGGCAACTACTGGGCCCTGGACCCGGCCTCGGCGCACATGTTCGACAGCGGCAGCTTCCTGCGCCGCAAGAAGAAGTTCAAGCGGGAGAAGGCCGCGGGGGGCTACTCGCTGCCCGCGTACCCTCTGGGGCGCCCCCCTGGAGTGTACCTGCACCCTTGCGCCTATCCCTACCTGGAGCCCTGCTGTGGCACGCTTTCCCAGGTGCCCGGCGAGCTGAGTCGAGCCTATGGCCCCCCGCAGTCTGCAGGGCAGGCGGGCAGCTGTGCCAATCCTGCCGCCAGTGGGCCATCGACCTTCACCATCGAGAGAATACTGGGGTCTCCCTCAACTAGCGCTTGCCCAGAACCCCAGCACTGCGCCGCCCGCAATCTCTACCTACTGCCCCCAGAAAGGACCCCTGCCGTGCTGCTGTCCCCCGGGCATCACGCCCCAGGCTCTACAAGCCAGGGGGCCTTTGCACCCTCGTCCTTTTGCAAAACTATGCCTCGAAGGTGAGGGGGGTGGAGACTTTCTACCGATACCACCACAGGCCTTCCATAAGGTGGGCACATACGTCTGGGCCTGTCTGGTGGCGGTGGTCTCTGGGGGTAAAGGCCCTGGCAAGGAAAGAGCTGCTATTCGGCAGCCGGAAGGCCATGCACCAGGGGTGGCAGTGGCACCTGTGTGGAGCACTGTCCAGCGCCCCCCCCCCCCCCCCCTGCCGAACCCATGTGGGCCCAACACACCCTGGCCGGTCGGAATGACCGCTCCCAGGGAAACCTCTGCCTGCTGTCTTGGGGCGGAGATGTTACTGAGCGTTTAGGAGGAAACACTTCTGTGCCCCTCTGTGCCCGAGGGTTTGTGGGGTCTTGCATCACGCCCTGCTGTGCTTTGCTGAGGGTGCTCCGGGCCGAGGATCTGCGCCCGGCTCTTTACTCTGAAGAGCGGTGTGTCTGGCAGACTGGTAGTGTGCAGACTTACACATTTGCCCAATAACCCAGGTGTGAGGCTCTGAGAACTGGACACGTTTGCTTTGCACACCATGCATTGAGTGGTCTTCTAACCATTAACCAGTCCAGGAACCCAGAGGGAGGATGGACATGTTTCAATCTCACATGAGCTTCATCAGGACCACGCAGGCGAACCCCAGTGAGAATGGAAACGGCACACGTGACTTGGACACAATGTTGTTTTGATGTGATGTTGAGTTATACCCTGCACCGCTACCACTCAAGGGCAATCTCCAGGGGATGGGGTAAGCACTTTGCAGTGCCAGTTGCAGCTTGGGGTGTACTGTTTCCATCGGTGTCAGGGCACACACCGGATGCTCTGAGCCGAGATCATACTTATAAAAATATGTTGACTTTGCACAGCAATTGCGTTTCCTCTTTTGTGGGTGTGTGTGGGTGTAGATGGATGCCTGCTGTGTCCGTGCGTGTGCATGCAAGAGAAAGTGGGGTGAAGGTGGGGGGGATTCGGGCCAGGGAAGGGACGTCCGAGTTATCAGGGCCATTCGGGAGTAGCTCGTCCCGGTCTATTTTCTTTTCTCCTAGAGAAAAAAAAAAGTATCCGGAAAAGCAAAACAGCAGGTTCCAGAATGCGTTGAATAAAAGCAGGCGCGTGCTCACGGCCGTGGGAAAGTTGCCCGTGTGCGACGAGCTCGTGCACGGCCGTGGGAATGTGGCCCGAGACGAGCTCGCTCACGGCGTGGGAAAGTTGCCCGCGTGGGACAGGCTCGTTCACGGCGTGGGAAAGTTGCCCTCGTGGGACAGGCTCGTTCACGGCGTGGGAAAGTTGCCCGCGTGGGACAGGCTCGTTCACGGCCGTAGGAAAGTTGCTCGCGAGGGGCAGGCACGTTCACGGCGTGGGAAAGTTGCCCGCGTGGGATAGGCTCGTTCACGGCCGTGGGAAAGTTGCCCGCTCTTGAGACGAGAGTTTCTATGCTGCCAAATTCGTATACATTCTCTATTTGGCTCTCCTATTTAGCCCTGCCTCTGCTCACCCCTTTCTGCTATTTTCACATTTAGACGTTCCCGCTCACATTGCCTTTCCCTTTCTACAACCTTATCTATCCTCACCAGCCCATGCTTTATCTGCTCTCCCCTACCCATCCTCACCAGCCCATGCTTTACCTGCTCTCCCCTACCTATCCTCATCAGCCCATGCTTTACCTGCACTCCCCTACCTATCCTCATCAGCCCATGCTTTACCTTCTCTCCCTACATGTTCTCATCAGCCCATGCTTTACCTGCTCCCCCCTGCCTATCCTCATCACCCATGCTTTACCTACTCTCCCCTACCTATCCTCATCAGCCCATGCTTTACCTGATCTCCCCTACTTACCCGCATCAGCCCATGCTTTACCTACTCTCCCCTGCCTATCCTCATCAGCCCATGCTTTACCAGGTCTCCCCTACCTATCCTCATCAGCCCATGCTTTACCTGCTCTCCCCTACCTATCCTCATCAGCCCATGCTTTACCTGATCTCCCCTACTTACCCGCATCAGCCCATGCTTTACCTACTCTCCCCTGCCTATCCTCATCAGCCCATGCTTTACCAGCTCTCCCCTACCTATCCTCATCAGCCCATGCTTTACCTGCTCTCCCCTACCTATCCTCATCAGCCCATGCTTTACCTGCACTCCCCTACCTATCCTCATCAGCCCATGCTTTACCTTCTCTCCCCTACATTTTCTCATCAGCCCATGCTTTACCTGCTCCCCCCTGCCTATCCTCATCTGCCCATGCTTTACCTGCTCTCCCCTACCTATCCTCACCCGCCCATGCTTTACCTGCTCTCCCCTACCTATCCTCATCTGCCCATGCTTTACCGGCTCTCCCCTACCTATCCTCATCAGCCCATGCTTTACCTTCTCTCCCTACATGTTCTCATCAGCCCATGCTTTACCTGCTCCCCCCCTGCCTATCCTCATCACCCATGCTTTACCTACTCTCCCCTACCTATCCTCATCAGCCCATGCTTTACCTGATCTCCCCTACTTACCCGCATCAGCCCATGCTTTACCTACTCTCCCCTGCCTATCCTCATCAGCCCATGCTTTACCCGCTCTCCCCTACCTATCCTCATCAGCCCATGCTTTACCTGCTCTCCCCTACCTATCCTCATCAGCCCATGCTTTACCTGCACTCCCCTACCTATCCTCATCAGCCCATGCTTTACCTTCTCTCCCCTACCTATCCTCATCAGCCCATGCTTTACCTTCTCTCCCCTACATTTTCTCATCAGCCCATGCTTTACCTTCTCTCCCCTGCCTATCCTCATCTGCCCATGCTTTACCTGCTCTCCCCTACCTATCCTCACCCGCCCATGCTTTACCTGCTCTCCCCTACCTATCCTCATCTGCCCATGCTTTACCGGCTCTCCCCTACCTATCCTCATCAGCCCATGCTTTACCTTCTCTCCCTACATGTTCTCATCAGCCCATGCTTTACCTGCTCCCCCCTGCCTATCCTCATCACCCATGCTTTACCTGCACTCCCCTACCTATCCTCATCAGCCCATGCTTTACCTTCTCTCCCTACATGTTCTCATCAGCCCATGCTTTACCTGCTCCCCCCTGCCTATCCTCATCACCCATGCTTTACCTACTCTCCCCTACCTATCCTCATCAGCCCATGCTTTACCTGATCTCCCCTACTTACCCGCATCAGCCCATGCTTTACCTACTCTCCCCTGCCTATCCTCATCAGCCCATGCTTTACCAGCTCTCCCCTACCTATCCTCATCAGCCCATGCTTTACCTGCTCTCCCCTACCTATCCTCATCAGCCCATGCTTTACCTGATCTCCCCTACTTACCCGCATCAGCCCATGCTTTACCTACTCTCCCCTGCCTATCCTCATCAGCCCATGCTTTACCAGTTCTCCCCTACCTATCCTCATCAGCCCATGCTTTACCTACTCTCCCCTACCTATCCTCATCAGCCCATGCTTTACCTGCACTCCCCTACCTATCCTCATCAGCCCATGCTTTACCTTCTATCCCCTACATTTTCTCATCAGCCCATGCTTTACCTGCTCCCCCTGCCTATCCTCATCTGCCCATGGTTTACCTGCTCTCCCCTACCTATCCTCACCCGCCCATGCTTTACCTGCTCTCCCCTACCTATCCTCATCTGCCCATGCTTTACCTGCTCTCCCCTACCTATCCTCATCAGCCCATGCTTTACCTGCTCTCCCCTACCTATCCTCACCAGCCCATGCTTTACCTGCTCTCCCCTACCTATCCTTATCAGCCCATGCTTTACCTGCTCTCCCCTACCTATACTCATCAACTCATGCTTTACCTGCTCTCCCCTACCTATCCTCATCAGCCCATGCTTTACCTGCTCCCCCCTGCCTATCCTCATCTGCCCATGCTTTACCTGCTCTCCCCTACCTATCCTCACCCGCCCATGCTTTACCTGCTCTCCCCTACCTATCCTCATCTGCCCATGCTTTACCTGCTCTCCCCTACCTATCCTCATCAGCCCATGCTTTACCTGCTCTCCCCTACCTATCCTCACCAGCCCATGCTTTACCTGCTCTCCCCTACCTATCCTTATCAGCCCATGCTTTACCTGCTCTCCCCTACCTATCCTCATCTGCCCATGCTTTACCGGCTCTCCCCTACCTATCCTCTTCAGCCCATGCTTTCCCAGTGCTTTAAATGGAAAAATGGAAGTGCAGGTACTCACCAATGTAGGCTTTCAATGGACGGGGGCTCAGACCCCGTAAGGTCCAAAAATTGCTCTTGCGCATCTCCCGCCCTCACATTCTCTGTCTTTCTGCCCAGTCTCGAAGCTCTCGATGTGTCTCAGTTCATATGTGTGTCTCGCTCTTTGTTTCTCACTGTCTATTTGTGTCACTTTCTAATTGCCTCTCTCACCACTTTTCCCGCCTCCAATCATACTTTCACCCCCTTTCTCTCCGTCCAAGTCCCTTTGCTCTGATCTTGGGCCTTGGGACCCTGACACCCTGAAACATTACAATCACTGATTCCAACCAACTTCTCAGTACAATGGTGTACCTATAAGTCATTCGCTGGAAATGTGATTCTGTCAGCCTAATGCAGTCACCTCTCAAAGACTTCCATCAATCACAGACTGAATTTACCCTGTTTTGGAACAAATATTGTCTTGTATAAAAGTTGGCAGGCTTTGAAGGATGGGAGGGTCAAAAAGACAATTTATACTAGTAAGCCTGATCTATGGCTAATCTAGGGTTCTTAAAAAGAAAAGTACCAGATGAACTCTCACTCCGCACTGAGACCCGTGGAGGGACACAGAGTGGCTGCATAAATGACATCTTTAGGGACTTTTATTTATTTTTCCTTAGGACTTTCAATGTTTGAACAAAAGGCACAGGGAGAATACATGATTTGCCCAGGATCACACACTTTGCTTAAGTGGTAAAACTAGGATTTGAGCTCAGTCTGTGATTTAAGCTCTTCCATCTGTAGTTAATATAAATATGTGTTTAGGTTTGGGTTGAAACGATGGAATCTTGTTATAGTATTGCGTTTAAAAGTACACGAATTGCATAAAACACTAACTTGATATTAAATACATCATTTAAAAATCACGTGGAGTAAACATGGGATTTTAGCCTTATTTTACCCACCCTGACTAGAAGATTACACTAAACGCGTACAAAGGTGTGTACGTTCTTAAAACTGTTTTCACATGGAAAGAACATTATTTTAAAATTGTATTCACAGTTAAAGAAAATGCAACACAATGTAATGTCGCCTGTTAAAGTCTATGCATGCAATGTTATGCTTCCCTCCTATTTACTATCCCGCCACCCACATTCACACCTCTTAATGGACACTGGCCCTCCTTCAGGCACCCCTGTGCCTGGGCTATCACCCTCTAATTGCCTTCATTGGAATGCTTTGTTGACAGAGCCGAGTTCAGGGAGAGCAGCTGGGCTTTCCTGCACTTTGGAAAGAGTGAACATCAGCTGGACAATCAAGTAAGGGACTGTGGCAAGGAGTACCTGTACTAAGCCCCGACCCTCATTATGGCCAAAAATAAGAAGTGCAGGTACTGAGGGCCGATAGAGCCGGCCCATTTAAAGCACTGGTTCTCCCCTACCTATCCTCATCAGCCCATGCCTTCCATTTCCTGCCTCTGCCTCTCCTCGTCAGCTCATGCTCTCCCCTATCTAGCCCTAACTGTTCTTCTCAGCTAATGCTACCACTTACCTTCCTCTCCCCTACCAATCCTCATGATCTCATGCTCTCCCTTATCTTCTCTACCTGCCTCTCCCTCTCCTCATCAGCTCATGCTCCTATCCTAATCTGCACATGCTTTACCTGCTCTCCCCTACCCATCCTCATCAGCCCATGCTTTACCTGCTCTCCCTTACCTATCCTCATCAGCTGATGCTCTCTCTTACCTATCTCTAACTGTACTTTTCAGCTCATGCTCCCACTTACCTTCCTCCCCCCTACCAATCCTCATGATCTCATGCTCTCCCTTATCTTCTCTACCTGCCTCTACCTCTCCTCATCAGCTCATGCTCTCTGTTACCTATCCTCATCCACCCATGCCTGTTACCTGAAGATGTGGGAGGGTCAGGAGGACCAACAATGCCAATCCCGACCCTCTCAAAAGGAACTCCCACCACTGGGAGAGGCACCAAGGGTGCCACATTCTTGGCTCCACTCTTGCCAGAAGTCTGGCATGTGTGACAGCTCCTACATAATTTGTCTACTTCTGAGCCCATCTTAGGCCAGTAGAAGTAAAGAGAGAGCCTTTCCTTGGTGTTCTTAAAACTTAAGTGACCAGCCAAAGGTATCTCGTGGGCTAACTGCAGGAACTGGAGTCGGTTCACTAAAGGTACTACAAGTCTTTTGCAGTCTCCAGGGTTTGACTCAGTCGGTTCAATGTAGAAGAGGCCATCTTCCCAGTGTAACCTATACTTCTAAGGCTCTTCCCCATCAAGCTGAGAAGCAGCCTGTAGGCAAAGACCTTCAAGAGTAGGACACTCTCTTTGTCCTCTGCTGAAGTCTGCCCTGTTGGGTCCACCTTCTGCCAGTAAAGACTGCAGCTCAGGATGGTCAACAGGATCCAGATCTCCAACCAGAGTAAGACCTTCTTCCAGATCTGAGTCCGCAGTATCTGGTGGAACCACACAGGGTTGAACCTCAAACTCAGCCTCAGCTGGTGGAGGAGTCACAGGTGTGACTTTGGACAGTCTCGATGATGTCCTTGTAGGCACAGGGGGGCTTGCTGTTTTCTTGCTGGTAGACTTGGGTTTCCCCTTTGTCTCTTTTTGTCTCGCAACAGCAGTAGGTAAGTCCTGTGGACTTGGGGTGATAGCTTCTTCTATTAAGTCCCCAGGAGAGCCTCTCAAGGTTCTCTCCCTTGCAGACCTTCTGAGCTCCTGCTTCCTTTTACTGGGAGGCCTGGGGGTACTAGACACAACTCCAAGAGTTTTCAGGTCTCTTCCCAACAGAACTCTCCCAGGTACGTCACTCTACACACTCACAGGTATTCTGACAGTCATGTCATTACACTGGATGAGAGCTGGTAACTGGGGAACCATTTGCACAGGGCCTCCAGCTAACTTGGTGAGGTGTTTGGGTGCCTTAGCAACATGCTCTACCTTGAAAAAAACATTAATCTACCACGGTTATGCTGGCTCCAGTGTCTCTGGTGGCAGGGGTTTCCTGACCATTCACAAGAACACTATCTTTATAATACTCTTTAGTATTATCTGGGATTAAGTTATAGACATCTAAGTGTTGTTGTTCCCAAAGACCCAAGGACACTAAAGAAACACTAGCTGAGACTCTCATGGGCTCATCAGCTAGTAGCTGAAAGTTTCCACTGGTCATAGGTACTTCATCCACCTGGGAGAAGGCTATGGAGACAGTGTGGACCCCTGAAGGTTTACCCATACATCTGGGATCCCCTTTCACATGATCAGTTGACCCGCAAGCAAAACATTTCCCAAATGCTCTCATGAATGGGGGTTTGTTCTGACCTCCATCTGGTTTGGGACCAGATGGTACACTAGCCTGTTTCGATTTCCCTTGTGGCTTACCCTGGTTCTGTTTGGGGCCCTCTTTTGGATGGGAGTTATTGGAATTCTCCTTGTTATTTTTCTTTGGCTGCTTTCCCTCATCCTTCTTCTGAGTTGCCCCAGAATCCTTGTGACTAGCCCTGCTGGCAAACCACAAGTCAGCAGCCTTAGCTAACTTCTTAGGAACTATCCCCTTTGAATCAGCCAAGTGCTGTCTAAGCTCAGGAACGCAGGCAGCATAGATTGACTCCAACATAACAAGATTCCTCAAACCTTCATAAGTGTTCATTTTGCAACCCTTAACCCAACCATCTACGTTTTTCAAACATTCACACACCCAGGTAGCCCAAGGGGTACCATTATGCTTTTTGAGGGTCCTAAACCTCTTAAGGTACTGGGAATGGGGTCTTCCCAAATCTAGATATTAATGCTAGCTTCACACACTCATAATCCTGCTTATCCTCCTTCCCCCAATTCCATTACAGCATCACTTGCAACAGGGGGAAGCCTAGAGAAAAGCCAGGGAATCAGCTGAGTCCCTGAGATACCTTGAATCCCATGATTATACTAAAGCATTGCTAACCAATCCAAAACAACAAGTTTAGTCTCATACATACCAATCATTTCCTTTGGCATACGGGGTCTCTTAGGGCTGGAAGACCTAGAAGATTGTGGGAGAGAAACATTTTCTACAGACCATTTCTTCATCTCTAAAGCATGAGCCATCTCAATTTCCCTGAGCTTTAACTCTTGATGTTTTATGGCAGTTTGTGCCTCAATACGTTTCACTTCCAAGTCAAGTCTCATTTTCTCAAGGGCAATTAATTCAGGAGTGAGTGTAGGACTTGATGGGGTCCCTGTGGACAGAGGTTGTGGTTTCTGAGCAGGTAGGGGAGTTGTAGGGTTTCCTAACAAGGACTCACCTACTTCTTCTAATCCAACACTCTCAGAATCAGAAACATCAGTATCCACATTTGCTGGAGGGGTAGGCCCTTCGGACTCACTCTCTAGACTTTGTTTTCCCAATAACTTAGCAACCAGTTCAGATTTCATTCCTTTACCAGAGAGGCGCTGTTCTCTACACATGGTTCTCAAAACCTCAGCAGTGTAGTTTGAGATTCTCTTCACTGTAGCGTTCCATACTTGACACGATTTTTCAGTTAACAGATATAGTGGTGTTTAGCCTTGTGGTTAGTTGACCCAAGGTAATAGCAGCACTCTAAGTGTAATCTCTATACTTAAACATCCCACCGCTGTACACCAGTGTTAGGCTGAATCCTGTGCAGTGCCCTTAGGGACCACTACACACAATTAAGACTACAGGTGGTAGTTCACCTTTGGTACAAGCCTGTACTACACAGAAAAAGTGGTAGCAATGGCTGAGGAGCCAGACTTATCTCAAGAGTATATGAGCAGTAGTAGAGATTACACAAAGGACTACAATTACTGTGACTCAAACACACGCTGACTCAAGGTTTCTGGTTAAAAATATAAGTACATTTATTTTTAAACCATCTGTTCACAAAACGCTTCACTTCTATTAAAATAAAACCACACTTCAAATACACTACACACACCCAATTTCCCTTGTATAGATAAATTCATTGTAAATACCCTAGGATTTGACAGACCGGTGTTGTGAAACAAAGACGTAACTGGGAGTACATATGCGATCACTTTTTGACAGTATTGACAGTTCGGTCTTACTAATGATAAGCATACCCGCGGGAAGAAATTTAACCGTAATCAAACACACTTAGCACATGAATTCACACAAGAAAATTGGGGATAAAAATTATAGGCAATACTTTTGTCAAGGCAGATAGAATCAGAGGGCACCTTCTAACCCATAAATAAAAGTCAATAGGCCTGCGCCAGTGTCAAGTGCAACAGGGGTCCTGTTGCCGAGGATCAAACGGTTGGTACAGTTCACGATTCGAGATCGCCAGGAGTACTTAGATATTGTCACGAAAGGAGGCAAAAGTTATACGAGAGAAGGAAGAAAAGTTCAAGCCTTTGGTGAGGAAGAAGGGTTCACCCCAATTCCTCGAAGTCGGACACGGTACCTTATTCGTTGAAGAAATCTGGTGCCATGGCAGTTGTTCCTGGTAGTTCCTGCAGACTCACGGTTCCTGGAGCTTCAGTCGTGGAGACAAGAAGGAGGACGTCTGGAGCGATCTGCACTACCCAGGGATGAGGCCAGCAGCAGTGAAACAACAGTGAATAAAAGGTGCGCTCCTTTAAAACAGGAGAGGCTCTTCATATGGATATCCGACCACTACAGCAGTGTGCAGTGATTTCGACCACGAAGAGGATCCTCTGGCTGTGGAAGATGAGCTGGTTGATCCCACCAGGCTCAAGGGAAGAAGACTCTGGACTGGATCTTCTCTGGTCGTTGAAGGGTAGATAGCTCAGGAATGCAGCAGGGCTTCACCGGGACTCGGGAGTTGCAGCAGCCATCTTCTTCTCCACTTCTCTTCGGTTCTTTGCAGTTCCAGTGGCGACCCTGCCTTCCAGCCGAAGAGTCCTGCCTTTTATGCTAAAATCCCCCATTCACACAGCCTGGCTGTCAATCACTCAGCAGGGGGTTGTCCGCGCGGACAACCACCTCAACCAATCGACACAAAGTGCGACTTGGGTCTCCAAGGAGACCCTGTGCATGGGGTGACTAAACCCCTCCCTCACATTAAGCCCACCTAGACACCCAGATGCCAAAGCAGGGCTTCTGGACAGAAGCCCGCCGCCAAAGGTCGGTGAACAAAGAAGGCAAACCTGGTTTGGTGCGAAAAGTAAAACACAAGAAGGACTTTAACAAAAAGAAATGGCGACTAAACCCGACCGGAGCCAAAATAAAAAGTATTTGGTCAAGCGGGTTTAAGTATCAGGCTAATATAATAGCCTAAAACAGTACCACGTTTATATAGTATAATCGCGGAAGAAAAGTTAGGGTAGATACCACTGCCACCAGCCAAGTCTTAATGTTAAGAGAGCAAAATAAAGCTCAGAGAGGCACAGACAAAAAGGGGTAGGAATTAACCCTTTCCAATACTCCATGGAAGATGGGGTGTACTGGGTCTGTAGTTTAAAGTGACTATGTAAAGTTAATGGCAACTTTATCTGTTTCTACGAGACAGTAGTCAGCCCCAGAAAAATGGAGTCAGTGGGACGTCTCAAAAACATCCCTGTGTCACTGCACTGAAGGTGCTGTGTAACACACACAAAAGTGGGGCTCATGGAGTGGTGTGGCTCCAGAGCCCAAGATCACACAAAAAGTAGAAATACACATGGCAAAACACATGTAAGAGTGGAAAAAAGGCTCACACTCTTACCAAAAATAAACCCCAGAAATCCAGCAAAGCTGCTGAGGGACTCACTAGGTGAGGGAAATTACCCATAAATGAGAATTCTCCCTAACACCTGCATACGGAGACAGCTCAATCTGAGACTAGGGGTGAGGTACTGAGACCGCCTGCATATGGAGACAGCTCATTCTGAGACTGCGGGTCGGATCCTGAAATTTGTGGCGATAGTCGGCACATTGTGGGACGAGGCCAGGCCACAACATAGCATGAGAACCAATGTTCCCGCTAAGCTGTGCGCATGTGCGCTTGCCCAACTTCCTACTGGGTGCCGCTCATAAGTATTTGAGCAGCGCACACAGACAATTCCCACCTATTCAAAAATATGTTATAATGCACAAGGCACAGCAGGTACCTTATACTATGCTTTCTCTCAAAATGATACTAAAATATATGAACTAGTATTGATGGTCTAGCTTTTTTACAGTGCCCTATGCAAGCTTGACCTTAAAAGCCCCCAAATCCTGAAAGTAGAATACATCCACAATAGCTTAAAAACTAATATGCATCAACATATATATATATATATATATATATATATATATATATATATATATATATATATATATATATATATATATATATGATGGCTGCATGCAGTAACCAAATTGTACCTCCCCTCCCTACCCATGTCTCCTATACTTGACTCTACCACACTTATACCTTATGACTCGAACTTCCGCCCCAGGCCTCATTCAGATATATTACCAGACAACCTTGACTCTGCCTACCTCGGCTCTACAAAAGGTTACCAGACTTGTACCTACATCCACTTGTTTTATGTTTCTAATATGAATGATGCTTAAGCACAAGACCTTGTTACTCATGGCGCCTTAGCAAAAGCGTCACCCAGACTATGTAGCCCAACTATCAGCTCAAATATCAGATACTGAGTGCAAGTAACCTGGCTACTTGAATGTGTAACCTCATCCCATGCTTCCTATTCTTTGTACATATGTCACACTAGAGGCCCCCCTTGCAAGTTAATGCATTCTAAAACTCAAATATTAATTTGCCCTCCAAGGGTTTTTTTGTAGGCAAATGTCATGTCTACTCTATAAGCGGAGAGCTTGCAGTATCATTTACCTGGCCTGCAAGGGATAATCTGATGGACTATGCCTGCCATTATTTGTATAATAAGTATTAGGGCAACGGATATACAGATTACTAAAATGCTTTTCACACAATCTGCCACCTTTCCAAGTTTTTAAAGTTCCATGGGGCATAGACCTTAACAAATTATATAATAACTCGCAGCTATGCAAAACATGTTTCACTGAGCATTTGTATAATCCTACCCAACAATTTAAAGGTGGGGTATGTTGCAAACAATCTTGTATACAGTTCATAGTAATTGTGCACTTACAGATTCATGGCATTTTCTTGAACATATCATGGTGAGGTTTCAAATATGTTTTGCATTGCATAGTATTGTGGGTATGAAAATATCCCAGTTAGTGTTTTACTGCTACAATCTCTCACGGTTTACAGTGCCCTGTCAACTGGTATTGGAGGCTAGCAGATGGGCTGGGGTGGGGTACAGATGGAAGGGCACAGGAGAACAATCCTTTGTGGGTGAAAAACAAATCAGCAATGTTCAAAACCCAAATCAGACATTTTGGCAGGGCAGTACAGTGAAGGGAATGTGTTGTTTTCTGAAGAATAGGATACTCTAGGAACAGTCTAGGAAACTGCACTTTCGTTTTTTTTCTCTGCTCAGCTGCTGAGGGCTTTTCAATTTGATAATCTGTTTGTGTTTATTGCCTCTAGCATCCCCATGTATCTTGTCCAACTGATAATAGCGAATTTCATAAGAGAGGTCCCTAGTTAAACAAGAAAGTACCCAATCTGTTGTACCTATGAACATTGCTGCTATTGACTTAAAAGGCAAATATATGTGATTTTCTTCAACGGTACTTCAGACAAAACCTCAGTAAGACTCTAGTGGAATTGTGTCTAGGCTGTGGTGAGAAAGGGTGGGCAAAACTGTAAGCTGTATTATGTATCCTGCCATATCACTTCCTATGTCAGGGTTACAAGGAGGGCTCTGATATGATGTTACTCCCTACTCCGAATCAAATGATTTTTCAGGAAGTAAGAAAGTAATTAGCTTTGCCAGAAGGGATATTTCATGTTTTTTAAAGTATTTTCTTTCCCCTCAGAATTCCTCTTGAGATTGGTAGAAACTCAAATAATACTACTGCCCAATGCCACTGCTCTGCAGGTCACCGATTCAAAAACAAATATCAGTGGAACTTCGTGGGTAGAAGCAGGGGGTCGGTTCCTATATGTTCATGGATTCCCATTTTTGTTGAGCACATTTTCCTGTTTTTAGGGAATAACAATGGATTGTGCATCTTAGCTGTAAGGCTGGTTCTGAGCAAATGTCACAGCTCACAGGACCACATAATGTGGATAGCAAGCAGAGAACCATGACTTCTGATCATCATATTCTGCGGTGCAGTTCTTCAAATGTAATTATCGTCCTTACACACATTTTGTGGCATGTTCTCCTGGCCCTTGAATTACTTCATTAAAGTGGCACATGAATTCCTATTTGCATGTTTTCTGACACATTCCTTTTAGTTGCCATTATTTAATTTGCAAAAATGTTATCCTGTCTGAATTTTGACAGTCACATAAGTGATAAGTGATATTTGCCTTTTGTAATAAACACAAGTATTTTTTTCAAAAGGTTTTACACACTTTCTGCATTGTCTCTAAGCAGTGTCGACAAATGAATAGCCACAGCTAAATATATTGTTTATCCCGACCATAAAGAGCTTTTTTGTGCATACACATTTTTTTTGCTCTGCACAGGAGTAATTTTGGTAAGGAACTATGGCATATCTTGCAGTCTTGGACTGGTTGATGTGCTCTCAACATAAAATATTTGTTCTTTTAAGCATATATATTTGGAAAATGTTATTCAATATGCACCTTTTACACTGACTCATAAAGAATTGCAGTGGTTGGGGAGGAGAAATTCTGCTCCAAATTCTTTGGAGTAGCTCATCAACTACGCATGTTCACAAAGTAGCTTACCTTGTAATTTAGTTGCGCACATGGAAAATAAGTTGCGCACGAAAGCTAAGCATTTCCGCACTTAGGGAAAAATAATTAGAGGGAACATTGGTGAGAACCCGGGATTATGGAGACCTTAAAGCACGTCGTGCGACTGAGGATGAGACAGTGATTGAGATGCTCCTTCTGAGATGTCGAGTTGCACACTAGGTACGCCTGGCTGTGGTGACAGCACAGCACACCCCATTAACTGCTGAGCTTTAATCAAGTCTATGCAACGAGGACGAGAATACTCCTCCTTACCACTTATCCTGGTTGTAGTAGACCATGCTACTAGGTATCCTGAAGCAATACCTATGAGAACTGTTACGGCTCAGGCGGTGATTAAGGCCCTACTTGATATTTTTACCAGAGTAGGTTTTCCTAAGGAAGTGATATCTGACAGGGGATCAAATTTAATGTCCCTCTACATGCAAGCCATGTGGAAAACCTGTGGAGTCACTTACAAGTCATCTACTGTCTACCACCCACAAACCAATGGGTTGGTGGAGAGGTCTAACAGAACAATGAAGAGAATGATAGGTGCTTTAGAAGAACCCCTTAAAAGAAAGTGGGACCTTCTACTGCCATACCTTCTCTTTGCATATAGAGAAGTCCCTCAGGAGGGAGTAGGTTACAGTCCCTTTGAACCTCTCTATGGCCATCCAGTCAGAGGCCCATCAGAGTGATTGACTATGTGATAGGTCTACGGAGGAGAATGTCACACATGATGGCAGAGGCAAGTGATAACTTGAGGTTTGGTCAAGCTCTGGCCAAGCACTGGCATGACCAGAAGGCTAACATGGTTGAGTTTACTCAAGACCAGCTTGTTCTTGTTATGGTACCCACAAGGCAGAGGGCCTTGCAGGACAAATGGATAGGACCCTTCAAAGTTGTGGGTAGACTTGGAGAGGTGAACTATCTGGTGGACTTAGGGAATCCTAAGGAGGCTCCCAGAGTATTTCACACCAACCGGTTGAAGGCTTATGTCTCTAGACCTGAAATGGGAGCTTTGCTTCTAGCTTCAGCTCAAGAGGAGGAGGAGAGTGAACCCCTGCCTGGCCTCCCCAGAGGCTTACCTTTAGATGAGAAAGTGGAAGGAGTTAATCTCTCTTCCAGTCTAACATCTGACTAGCAGGAAGAGTACACATTACTGTTAAATCAGTTTGCTTCACTGTTCTCACTTTCACCAGGCTTGACCCCTTGGGGCCAGCATGATATCCTGACTAGTGACTGTTTGCCCGTGAAAAGCAGGGGGTACAGAATGTCAGACAATGTAAGAAGATTTAAGTACATTGGAAGAAGAAATGAAAAAGAACTTTGATATCGAAATCTTCAAAAACAAATTAGAAGCCAATATGAAAGAAATGCAAACATTCAAAGTTGAGTCGAGTTCAGCGAGAGTTAAGAGACTGAAAAAAGATCTAACTAATTATACAGATGACAAGGCTTTCCAATATGTCACTAAAGATTACAATTTTGGAGCGCCCACAGGAGGCCAGAGACCTAATCGAAGAGTTAGGTTCAGGAACACATCATACAGTTCTAGTGAGGAGGGAGCAACACCTAGTGAGAATGAAGAAACCAATGGTACTGGTCAAAGAGGAAGAAATATGAATACCTCAATGCAAAGGGGTCGAAATGCAAGAGGAAAACAAGGAGCGAGGAATGGGTCAAGACACCCACCTTTTTTAGGCAGAGGGAACAGTCGGCAGGAATGGCCAACAGACCGTATACAGACACGCAGCCACCGGGGTTGGTAGTCAACTTATCTAGTGAGACTCTATCAGCAGATGAAGAACGTTGCCTGAATAAAGGCTTTCATGCGTAAGGTACATTTGAAAGAATATTTTAAAGACCAATCCGCCAGTACACATACTCATTTCAGTGGTCTGAGAAATCCTTCCATGTGCTGTACTCCCCACCATACGCATTCCCCTGAATCAGTGGTCTTTAAAAAAAAGGTTTTACAAGATCTGAAAAAACTTGAAGCCAAAGGTATTCCTAAGAATTCTAATTTGAGCCAGCAAGAAATCGCAATGCTGCGAGGTCTGGGAAGAAATGACAAAAGTATTATCTGTCAGGCGGATAAAGGAGGGGCGATTGTGATTTTGAATAAGAAGGATTATATCGAGGAATGTCAGAGATTATTGACAGATAACATCAGCTATCAGAAAATCAACCAAGATCCTAGTCCTGTACTCATCAAGATGATAAAGGAGAAAGTTGATAAAGCAGTAGATTTTCAACTAATCAGCAAACAAGAAGGAGATTACCTTACTAGGGAAACAGCAATAACTCCTATCTTCTACATCTTACCTAAGATTCACAAAAATAAGGAGAAACCTCCGGGCAGACTCATAGTGTCGGGTGTCAATTCCATTTTGGAACCCTTGTCCAAATATGTTGGTTTCTACTTACGCCCATTTGTAATGAAAATGAGAAGCTATGTACAAGACACTAGAGATGCCATTGTAAAAATTGAAGGACTGACTTTTGATCCCACCCAAGACATACTAATTTGCCTAGACATACAATCTCTATATACCAATATCCCACAACGAGCCACTCTTGAATTTGTGGAGGAGACTTTATTACAACGTGAAGACAATCATCCTGTGAGCAACGGCTTTATTTTGTGGTGTGCTGAAACAGCCTTGATAAATAATTTTTACGTACAGGTAGAAGGCACGGCCATGGGTGCAGCCATGGCTCCAAATTTGGCCAATTTGTATGTCGATATGGTGGAAAAAACTGTAATTTACTCTGAGCTCAATCCTTTTAAACATCAAGTAACACAATGGTTGAGATATATCGACGACGTGTTTATGGTGTGGCATGCGTCAAATCGATGAGGCAAACAATTTTCTGGTGTGGTTGAACAATTAGAATAGATACCTTAAATTTACAGCTTCCATGAGTTCTATTGAGGTTGACTATTTGGATTTGACGATTTATCATCAAGACAACCAAGTATGGGTCAAACCTTTTGTGAAAAGCACTGACAGGAATGCACTTCTTCATTATAAGAGCCATCATGCTAAGCATGTCCGTGACAACTTACCCTTTGGTCAATTTTTACGTCTTAAACGCAACAGGAGCATGAGACAGGATTATGAAAAAGGAGCAAATATGCTAATGGACAAATTGATTGATAGAGGGTACCCTGCCAAAATTGTTAGACTATCTGCCAAGTGAGCATGTAATAATAATCGGGAAGACCTCTTTGAAAAGAAAAGTAAAGACAATCATGATACCCCACTGATGTTTGTCAACACTTTCAGTAATATGTCCTACAAAGTCAAGAATATTATATGTAGGAACAGGAAAAAGATCATGACTAGTCCACCACCTCTGTTGGCTTTCAAAAAAAGCACTAACATCCGCATTCTTGTTATGAAGAATGAAGTACACAAGACTGTTAATTTTGAGGTTGCTCAAAGTACATTGTGGGGTTTGCCTCGAGTTGTGGGACATCATCCTTGTGGAGCATGTGTTATGTGCCCTTTAACACGTAAAATGACTTCTGTAAATTTTGGTCTGAATTCTGAATGGACATTGAAAGAACACACGAATTGCAAAACAGAAAATGTAATTTAGATGATTAAATGTCCGTGTGCATAGTTGTGTATAGGTAAGACTAACAGGAAGTGCAAGACTCGCATGATTGAGCATAAGAGCCGTTTAAAGAACCATATTGTCAAGGCACCCTTAGTGAAACATTTTGATGAGAAGGGGCACTCTTTCATGGAATTTGAATGGTGTATCTTAAAGAATGTTAAAGGTAGATCACAAGATGAAATCAATAGAAAATTGATTAATTTGGAGCAGAAACTTATCTTCTTAACTAACAGCCATGTGACAGGGCTAAATGAGAACATCGAGTGGCATAATATTGAATAAATCTTGCCGTCTTTGGGCTCTATGCTTTTTGGTGTATGGAGTGTTGCACTTGCTGTAATGACTAACAAATGGAGGACCAGCATCATGTTGTCATTTAAGATAACCATGGGACAGTATACTTGACATTGCACATCATCTGATTACATCTGGTACATGAGCATCATGCGTTTGCATATATTAACTATTGACGTGTTGTTGTGCTATTTGTAAGAATGTCACCAATTGTGCTAAAATGAGGTAAAGACAGTTGTCCTTCCTCTTAGGCTCTCGTGTTATTCACTTTGAGTCACTTGGTAGGTTCAGGTGGGAGTATCCCCCATTTGTAGTTACAGTCAAAAGTTACATTGTGGCACGGAGCACTTTGGAGGGGGTCTGTGGCCGCATTAGCAAGTACTTCCTGAGTCTAGATCTCGGTGTGCTTGAGGGTGAGGAAGAGTTTCATCCTTCTCCCTAGCCCTCACTTTCAGGCTCATTTGACTTTATTTTCCCCTCTGTTCCTCCACTTTTGTGGTTGCTTGGCAACTACATGGGAATTGCAACGCTGTTACACAGCGATTCTAGTTGCCCAGCAACATCCCGCATATTGACGCGTGACGTCATCACGCAACATATGGCGCGATGACATCATCATGTTTGCGTGATGACGCGACAAAGGGTTTTTGGTTTTCAAGACCGCGGACCTTGGGTGTATTCTTCTACACCCTCGGCGTAATTGCTGTCACCTTTTTCCACCACAGTGTCTGCCTGGTGCAAGGTAAGAGAGAGGGTGTAAACTAGTGTGGGAAATGAGTATCATGAATCTTTTCTGAATTAGAGAGATTGAGGATGAAGGCTAATATTGCCTTTGGGGTCCTTCTGTTTTTTGTTCCTATTTGTAGGTTAAGTTGTGAGATATCCTTGCCTTGAACCACCTAATTGGAGGAGTAGACATTGGAGCTTGACCAGTCCTATCTGGTGCTGCTTTTTTCGGTCTGGAATAAACCAGCAGGCATGAGAAAGGTAAGGGTCCACTTTGGTGGTTTCTAAATGTGTATATTTAAGAACTCACCGAACGTCTCTGTATTTTCATAATCCTTTTAGAAATCAGATGACTAACACGGAGGGATGGCGGCTTACAATTGAAGACTCCCCCTTTAATGAATTTTTTCCAGGAGAAGAAATATTCTTACACCTAAGGGTGAGCATTTCACGTTTGTGATGTGTCCCTTTGGGGATGTTCTACCCTTTTTTTTGGTAGTGGTAATGCTAAAACCTTTACTTACCAAGGTTAGTTTTTTTTGTAATTGGTCTTAGGTACCTGTTGCTCTGAGTGAATCCTTCTACCTGCTAGATAAGTGAAGAGCCAGAATTGGTTTTGCTAGAAAGTTTGAAGACATTTACCTCTTCCGACTACTGGTTCAGGTATGTTATTAACTGTATACCTTTCCACCCTATTGGTGATTAGGGATTGGCTAGGTTGATTAATCAGACCCAAGATGCCCATTTAGTGTAATGTGTATGTCCTTTTATGAACCCTTAGATATGGGAATCTGGTGTGTAGAGGAATGAAAAAGATCTCCCTGAAGCACAAGACAAATTTCTGCCCCTGAAGAAAGTCCAGTTACTTGCAACATATAGGACAGAAACTTATATAAATTGGGCTTGTTCAACACAGTGGGGAATAAGAGAAATTAAGTTGCAACTTTTGTTTTGTTATCATTATTCTAAGTATTTTGTGACTGATTTTGTGAGGTGGAATAGGTTTATTACTGTATATTACTATGTTGTGTATATATGTTTTTTAATGTTTGTGTTACTTGTGTTGGAAAGAGAAAAATGAATTAAAAATGAAATTTTAGGAAACACTGCTTGGTATTGAGTGCACAGTACACAGCCCATATTTGTAAGTGGTTGCTCAAAGACACCGTTATCTTAGGGTACACTAATTGTTTTACATAGAGAGTTGTTTGTTTTCCTTCCTTTGGTAAATATATATATTATATCCTCACTTGGTAGGAGGGAGTATCACCCTAGTGTGGGGCAACCCTTGAATGATATAACCAGACAATGTAAGAACCCATATAAGGAATGAGGTCAACAAGATGCTTGATCTCGGGGTAATAGAGCCCTCTACTAGCCCATGGTCTAGCACAGTTGTGCTTTTACCAAAGGCAGGATCCAAAGAGATGAAATTCTGCGTGGACTATAGAGCTCTAAATGCAGTCACTAAGACTGCTGCCCATCCTTTACCTAGGACAGATGAGCTGGTGGACAAACTTGGTGCAACCAAGTACCTCAGCACATTTGACCAAACGTCAGGCTGTTGGCAAATAGCCCTGACAGACCATGCCAAGGAGAAGACTGCATTTTCCACCCCAGCAGGCCTCTACCAATTTAAGGTAATACCTGTTGGTCTAAAGAATGCACCTGCTACATTTCAGAGGATGGTCAATCAAGTTCTGAATGGGATGGAGGACGTCTGTATGGCATACTTGGATGACATTGCAGTGTTCAGCCCTACATCGAAAGAAGATATTGATCACCTAGGATATGTTTTGCAGGCTCTTGAACAGGCCCATCTGACCATCAAGGCAAGTAAATGTCAAATTGGTCAGAGAAAAGTGGTTTACCTTGGACATGAGGTAGGGGGGGGGTGAAATAAGGCCATTGCCTAGCAAAGTATAGGCTGTACAAAACTGGGCCGCCCCTACTACTCAAACCCAAGTGAGAGCCTTCCTAGGTCTCACTGGGTATTACAGGAACTTCTAGAGAACTATGGGACCATAGCTTCTCCCTTGAATGTGATGTCCTCTCCAAAATTCCCTAAAAAGGTTACATGGAATGAGGAGTGCACTCAAGCCTTTTGAAGTGGGAAAATGGAAAAACAGGCTCCCATCTTCCCCCTCTCGCGCTTGGCCTAAAGCTTCACGGCCCAAGCACCCGCCACGAGAAGAGTTTGCCCATCTACCAGACGACCAGATACCCTGGTACAGGAACATAAGGATGTGTCCATCTAACTGCCCAACAGCTCGCCCTGCCCATGCCGATGCCTGCGGCATGGATCAACTAGACTAAAACCTATACGTCGTTAGAGATGCCATGACGACCTAGCCAACGGATAGCACACCTGTGCCAATGTACACACTGGACACTCCCGCACCAATCTACACGAAGAATATACTCAGTGCTATGACGTAGGCGACAGACATACTCACGGACGTGCATCTTTATTATTTTCCACATAGGCTCTCAAAATGCAGAAACGCAAGACGCACCAGGAACTCATCTAAAGAGCTTGCTTACGCTTCTTCTAAACCTAGGTGCCATAGTGAGAATTATAACAAAGACACGATACTGGTCATAAGACAATATGAGACTATAACCTAAAGCGCCTGTGCACCAAACGGTTCCACCTATACACCAGGCCTAAGTAGGCCGCAAGCAAGAGCTCCCGTGGACGTTAACAGAACAAGAGTCAGGTTGCTGATCCTGCAGAATGAGCCTGGCGAAAGCAGACAGCCAAGGTCGTAATGTTGCAAACCCACATTCCAAAAGCAGATCATCAAGGGCACGATGTTGCAACCTCGCACGCCGTGCACCAACATCAAAGTTGCACCTGCCAATTAAACCAGGCACACAGTGGAAAAACAATATTAATTGTGCAGAATGCTGCCTTAAACACGGTCCCACCTCACGTGACCAAGCCGAACCTGACAAGATGCCAAGCCCAGAAGGAAGGAGGCGTCTGGATCCCTCGTTACAAGACACAGGCAGATACACTTGAAAGGATCAATGGACATCTGCGACAGTGGGAGTAGTCGGCCGTCCAGCTCATGAATAAGTCTTCACATTGTCTGCATGTACCCATAGTGAAACATTGTTGCAAATTGCAGGTACACCGAGAGCTGGGAACAGCGATGGTCCCAGGCTGGGAAGCTCACGGGCGCACCAATCAGAACATGGGGCTCTTATCACTGACGCCATTAACATTAACCAATCATTAGGAGTCTTCATGTAACAATTCTCATGTATCTAATTGTAGGGACAACCCAGATATATCACCTGACTAACCCTTGTCCACTCATATTATTCTCTATACGTATGCTATACTAACCCTACCACTCGAGCAACCAATTAAGAGTGGCGATAGTTTTTTTTGTTAACTTTCTAAAGTGACGCAAGTAGCGCGTCATACTACAGTAAAAAGGGCCTGCGAGCCCCACGATTGTGTGTGTGTCAGGTCAGACGCGTATGATCCTTGACCCATCCCTGCCGTTTGTGTTTAATAAACAGCAGAGTCACCTTGCTTCTTGTGTGTGTCTCATACTCTATCTCTTTTGGTATATACGGGAGGAGTTGGGGCCTCCCTGCCCGGAGGTCTGCGGACGGCCCGGCCGACCCCGGCAGAATTTCCCCCCGACACTTTGAAGGCCTGAAGAAAGCCCTTTGTCAAGCTCCAGTCCTAAGAGCTCCTGACTACCACCAACCCTTCATTGTACAAACGGATGCTTCTAAAGCAGGTATAGGTGCAGTCCTTAGTCAACTGGATGTGAAAGGTAGGGAACATCCCATTTGTTTCATCAGCAGGAAGTTAAAGGATCCTGAGACAAGGTGGGCAACAATAGAATGTGAATGCTTTGCTATTGTGTGGGCACTGAAGAAGTTTAGACCATACTTATATGATCTACTTTCATTATTCAGACTGACCACCAACCCTTGAGATGGCTGATGGAAATGAAAGGGGAAAACCCTAAGCTACTAAGATAGTCAATCTGCCTGCAAGGGTTTGATTTTACCATTGAGCACAGAGCAGGAAGTCACCACCAAAATGCTGATGGTCTCCCTAGGATGTTTATAACCGACTAGAGGTATGAGGTCCATCCAGGAGTGGATTAAATCCTCCTGTCCCTTAGTCTGGTGGGGCGAGTGGTAGGGAGAATTCTCATTTATGGCTAATTTCCCTCACCTAGTGAGTCCCTCAGCAGCTTTGCGGGATATCTGGGGGTTATTTTTTTCCAACTGGTAACAGTGTGAGCCTTTTTTCCACTCTTACATGTGTTTTGCCATGTGTATTTCTACTTTTTATGTGATCTTGGGCTCTGGAGCCAAACCACTCCATGAGCCCCACTTTTGTGTGTGTTACACAGCACCTTCAGTGCAGTGACACAGGGTTGTCTATGAGACTTCCCACTGACTCAATTTTTCTGGGGCTGACTACTGTCCCCCAGAAACAGGTAAAGTTGCCATTAACTTTACATACTCACTTTAAACTACAGACCCAGTACACCCCATCTTGCATGGAGTGTTGGAAAGGGTTAATTCCTACCCCTTTTTGTCTGTGCCTCTCTGAGCTTTGTTTTGCTCTCTTAACATTAAGACTTTGCTGGTGGCAGTGGTATCTACCCTAACGTGGTACTGTTTTAGGCTATTATATTAGCCTCAAACTTAAACCCGCTTGACCAAATACTTTTAATTTTGGCTCCGGTCGGGTTTAGTCACCATTTCTTTTTGTTAAAGTCCTTCTTGTGTTTTACTTTTCGTGCCAAACCAGGTTTGCCTTCTTTGTTCGCCGACCTTTGGCGGGCTTCTGTCCAGAAGCCCTCCTTTGGCGTCTGGGTGTCTAGGTGGGCTGAATGTGAGGGAGGGATTTAGTCACCCCCTGCACAGGGTCTCCTTGGAGACCCAAGTCGCACTTTGTGTTGATTGGCTGAGGTGGTTGTCTGGGCGGACAACCCCCCTGCTGAGTGATTGACAGCCAGGCTGTGTGAATGGGGGATTTTAGCATAAAAGGCAGGACTCTTGGGCTGTAAGTCAGAGTCGCCACTGGAACTGTAAAGAACCAAAGAGAAGCGGAAAAGAAGATGGCTGCCGCAACTCCTGAGTCCCGATGAAGCCCTGCTGCAGTCCTGAGCTATCTACCCTTCAACGACCAGAGAAGATCTAGTCCAGAGTCTTCTTCCCTTGAGCCTGGTGGGATCAACCAGCTCATCTTCCACAGCCAGAGGATCCTCTTCATGGTCAAAATCGCTGCACACTGCTGTAGTGGTCTGGAGAGCCATCTGAAGAGCCTCTCCTGTTTTAAAGTAGCGCACCTTTTATTCACTGTCGTTTCGCTGCTGCTGGCCTCATCCCTGGGTAGTGCAGATCGCTCCAGACGTCCTCCTTCTTGTCTCCACGACTGAAGCTCTAGGAACCGTGAGTCTGCGGGAACTACCAGGAACAACTGCCGTGGCACCAGCTTTTTTCAACGAATAAGGTACTATGTTCGACTTCGAGGAATTGGGGTGAACCCTTCTTCCTCAATAAAGGCTTGTCCATTTCTTCCTTCCTTCTTATAACCTTTGCCTCCTTTCGTGACAATATCTAAGCACTCCTGTCAATCTCGAATCATGAGCTGTACTAACCGTGTGATCCTCGGCCACAGGAATCCTGTTACACTTGACACTAGCGCAGGCCTATTGACTTTTATCTACAGGTTAGAAGGTGCCCTCTGATTCTATCTGCCTTGACAAAAGTATTGCCTATGATTTTTATCCCCAATTTTCTTGTGTGAATTCATGTGCTAAGAGTGTTTTACTATGGTTACATTTCGCGGGTAAGCTTATCTTTAGTAAGACCAAGCTGTCATTACTGTCAAAAAGTGATTGCATATGTACTCCCGGTATCGTCTTTGTTTTACAACACCGGTCTGTCAAATCCCATTGAACTTACCTTGATTTTATCTGCACAAGGGGAATTGGGTGTGTAGTGTATTTGAAGTGGTTTTATTTTAATAGAAGTTAAATGTTTTGTGAACAGATGGTTTAAAAATAAATGAACTTATATTTTTTTAACCAGAAACCTTGAACCAGTGTTTGCTTGAGTCACAGTAATTGCAGTCCTTTGTGTAATCTCGACTACTGCTCATTTGCTCTTGAGATAAGTCTGGCTCCTCAGCCATTGCTACCACTTTTTCTGTGTAGTACAGGCTTGTACCAAAGGGGAACTTGTACTACCACTTGTAGTCTTAATTGTGTGTAGTGGTCCCTAAGGGTCCTGCACAGGATTCTGCCTAACAGCAGGCGGTCTCAGTACCTCACCTCCAGTCTCAGAATGAGCTTTCTCCATATGCAGGAGGTCTCAATGCCTTGTCCTCAGTCTCAGAATGAGCTCTCTCCATATGCAGGAGGTCTCAGTGCCCGCTCTCAGTCTCAGAACATGCTGTCTCCATATGCAGGAGGTCTCAGTGCCCCGCCCTCAGTCACGGAATGAGCTGTCTCCATATGCAGGAGGTCTCAGTGCCTCACCCTCAGTCTCAGATTGAGCTGTCTCCATATGTAGAAGGTCTCAGTGCCCCGCTCTCAGCCTCAGAATGAGCTGTCTCCATATGCAGGAGGTCTCAGTGCCCCGCCCTCAGTCACGGAATGAGCTGTCTCCATATGCAGGAGGTCTCAGTGCCTCACCCTCAGTCTCAGATTGAGCTGTCTCCATATGTAGAAGGTCTCAGTGCCCCGCTCTCAGCCTCAGAATGATCTGTCTCCATATGCAGGAGGTCTCAGTGCCTCGCCCTCAGTCTCATATTGAGATATCTCCATATGCGGTCTCCGTGCCTCGTCTCAGTCTCAGAATGAGCTGTCTCCATAAGTCTCAGTACCCCACCCTCAGTCACGGAATGAGCTGTCTCCATATCAGGAGGTCTCAGTGTCCACTCTCAGTCTCAGAATGAGCAGTCTCCATATGCAGAAGGTCTCAGTGCCTCACCCTCAATCTCGGAATGAGCTGTCTCCATATGCAGGAAGTCTCAGTGCCCCGCCCTCAGTCTCGGAATGAGCTGTCTCCATATGCAGGAGGTCTCAGTGCCCCACCCTCAGTCTCAGAATGAGGCGTCTCCGTATGCAGGCAGCCTCAGTAACTTATCCTCAGTCTCAGAATGAGCTGTCTCCACATGCAGGAGGTCTCAGGGCCCCGCTCTCAGTCTCAGAATGAGCTGTCTCCATTTGCAGGATGTCTCAGTGCCCCACCCTCAGTCTCTGAATGAGCTGTCTCCATATGTAAGCGGTCTCAGTACCTCATCCTCAGTCTTAGAATAAGCTGTTTCCATATGCAGAATGTCTCAGTGCCCCACCCTCAGTCTCGAAATTAGCTCTCTCCATATGCAGGAGGTCTCAGTGCCTCGCCCCTAGTCTCAGAATGAGCTGTCTCCATATGCAGGAGGTCTCAGTACCTCATCCTCAGTCACAGAATGAGCTCTCTCCCTATGCAGGAGGTCTCAGTGCCCCGCCCTCAGTCTCAGAATGAGGCGTCTCTGTATGCAGGCACAGTCTCAGTACCTTATCCTCAGTTTCAGAATGAGCTGTCTCCATATGCATGTGGTCTCAGTACCTCATCCTCAATCTCAGAAGAAGCTGTTTACATATGCAGGAGGTCTCAGTGCCTCGCCCTCAGTCTCAGAATGAGCTGTCTCCATATGAAAGAGGTCTCAGTGCCTCGCCTCAGTCTCAGAATGAGCTGTCTCCATATGCAGGCGGTCTCAGTACCCCATCCCCAGTCTCAGAATGAGCTGTCTCCATATGCTGGAGGTCTCAGTGCCTTGCCTTCAGTCTCAGAATGAGCTGTCTCCATAAGTCTCAGTACCCCACCCTCAGTCACGGAATGAGCTGTCTCCATATCAGGAGGTCTCAGTGTCCACTCTCAGTCTCAGAATGTGCTGTCTCCATATGCAGAAGGTCTCAGTGCCTCACCCTCAATCTCGGAATGAGCTGTCTCCATATGCAGGAAGTCTCAGTGCCCCACCCTCAGTCTCGGAATGACCTGTCTCCATATGCAGGAGGTCTCAGTGCCCCACCCTCAGTCTCAGAATGAGGCGTCTCCGTATGCATGCAGCCTCAGTAACTTATCCTCAGTCTCAGAATGCGCTGTCTCCACATGCAGGAGGTCTCAGGGCCCCGCTCTCAGTCTCAGAATGAGCTGTCTCCACATGCAGGAGGTCTCAGGGCCCCGCTCTCAGTCTCAGAATGAGCTGTCTCCATTTGCAGGATGTCTCAGTGCCCCACCCTCAGTCTCTGAATGAGCTGTCTCCATATGTAAGCGGTCTCAGTACCTCATCCTCAGTCTTAGAATAAGCTGTTTCCATATGCAGTATGTCTCAGTGCCCCACCCTCAGTCTCGGAATTAGCTCTCTCCACATGAGGAGGTCTCAGTGCCTCACCCCTAGTCTCAGAATGAGCTGTCTCCATATGCAGGAGGTCTCAGTACCTCATCCTCAGTCTCAGAATGAGCTCTCCCCCTATGCAGGAGGTCTCAGTGCCCCGCCCTCAGTCTCAGAATGAGGCGTCTCTGTATGCAGGCACAGTCTCAGTACCTTATCCTCAGTTTCAGAATGAGCTGTCTCCATATGCAGGAGGTCTCAGGGCCCGCTCTCAGTCTCAGAATGAGCTGTCTCCATTTGCAGGATGTCTTAGTGCTCCACCCTCAGTCTCTGAATGAGCTGTCTCCATATGTAGGCGGTCTCAGTGCCTCGTCCTCAGTCATGGAATGAGCCTTCTCCATATACAGGAGGTCTCAGTGCCTCACCCTCAGTCTCAAAATGAGCTGTCTCCATATACAGGAGGTCTCAGTGCCTCGCCCTCAGTCTTGGACTGAGCTGGCTTCATATGCAGGAGGTCTCAGTGCCTCGCCCTCAGTCTCAGAATGAGCTGTCTCCATATGCAGGATTACTCATTGCCTCGTCCTCAGCCTCAGAATTAGCTGTCTCCATATGCAGGAGGTCTCAGTGCCCCGTCTCAGTCTCGGAATGAGCTGTCTCCCTATGCAGGAGGTCTCAGTGCCTTACCCTCAGCCTCAGAATGAGCTGTCTCCATATGCAGGAGGTCTCAGTGCCCCGCCCCCAGTCTCGGAATGAGCTGTCTCCATTTGCAGGCCCTCTCAGTGCCTCACCCTCAGTCTCAGAATGAGTGGCCTCCATATGCAGGAGGTCTCAGTGCCTCACCCTTATTCTCAGAATGAGCTGGCTCCATATGCAGGAGGTCTAAGTGCCTCGCTCTCAGTCTCGGAATGAGCTGTCTCCATATGCAGGCGGTCTCAGTACCTCACTCTCACTCTCAGAATGAGCTGTCTCCATATGCAGTAGGTCTCAGTGCTTCAGTCTCAGAATTAGCTGTCTCCATATGCAGGCACTCTCCTCTCAGTGCCTCGCCCTCATTCTCAGAATGAGCTCTCCCCATATACAGGAGGTCTCACTGCTTTGCCCTCTGTCTGTGAATGAGTTTCTCCATATGCAGGCACTCTCAGTGCCTTCACCCTAGTCTCAGAATGAGCTGTCTCCATATGCATGTGGTCTCAGTACCTCATCCTCAATCTCAGAAGAAGCTGTTTCCATATGCACGAGGTCTCAGTGCCTCGCCCTCAGTCTCAGAATGAGCTGTCTCCATATGAAAGAGGTCTCAGTGCCTCGCCTCAGTCTCAGAATGAGCTGTCTCCATATGCAGGCGGTCTCAGTACCCCATCCCCAGTCTCAGAATGAGCTGTCTCCCTATGCATGAGGTCTCAGTGCCTTGCCTTCAGTCTCAGAATGAGCTGCCTCCATATGCAGGAGGTCTCAGTGCCTCGCCCTGTGGGGTACATTTTATGCCCATGACAGAAATCCCCTTCAAATCAAAAACCGCATTGAAGTAATGCCACAAAATGGACGTGCTTGTCTTTCCCTGGTGCATGTGTGGCGAGCATTGAATACTGCCACCCAAAAAATTACCTGCACTCAGAACGGCACCACATTTGCTGTTCTGTGCTCTGAATACTAACGCTGCACACAGAATTCGAGATAGCTTTGCAGTTGTTCTTTATTTCATTTTAAATACCACAAAGTTGTGCGCTTCATGGAAACATACCCCTGCATGCTTTATTTCTTCTGATTGCCTAAAAGTTAGGCAATACCTGCCAAGAATGGCATCATTTACTGATAAATCACTTGAAGAGCAAAGAATTCTGTTTTGCACTCAACACGGCTTTTGTTTCCTTTTTCTGTGAACCACCACGCTCAAATTGCAGTAAATGAAAGAAATAACGTGGCATTTCTTTTTCCATGTCAATATCAAGGAAATCCTGTGCAGCATCCTTTTGAGTCCATAAACCAACCGTATATGCAAACCCCCCCCAAAAGATTAATTGAAATGAAACTGTGGTCTGCAGAAACCATGTTTGTAAACTTGAAATTAAAGGAAATGAACACACATGTAAATTTTCTCTTTTGCAAACAAGGAAAATACTGTTTAAATGTGGAGTGTCAAATGACAGCTGTTGCTCACACGGAAACACTATTGTATATGTGGGTGGGGGTTTGGACATAATGTATATTATATTATCCCCACAAGACTTGGTTTGCTTGGGAAACAACTCAGAAACCAGCAGAACTGTTTTTTGGCCCAGGCACTGACTTCAAGGATGCCCTGCTTCCCACAGAAAAAGTTCCATCCATAAGTGAACCGGCCCGCAAGGACACCTGAAAAGCCCAAGAGGGTGAACATTCACTGCCCTGTTAGACCGGCAGGCAGCCCCGCTGAAAGGAACAAAGAAACCCAGTAGGGCTGGTGCATGACCGAGAGGTGCGATTTCCTACAGCATCCACTCTGAAGGTGGAACTGTAAGAACTTCAAAGGGCATCATAAAAGTCCTTTGTTGCAAGCCAAGCCTGACAGAGACAGTTGGCTGTTGGGGTTTGCAGGACCGGCCACACATGTGAAAAATTCACCCCATTGACTTTACAGAACCTCTGTACTTTAAGATATTTTTCCCAACACCCTAAATAAGTAGTAATCTTATATCATGCCAATTTTCATGGGATGTTCAGACCAATATAAAGAGACCAAATGCATGTTTTTAGCACTTGGTGAACTGAAATGGCCATGAAAAATGCATTTCAGGGTGAATTATAAATAGGATGAATATGAAACTAAGTGGAAAGATGCAAAATGTTATTGGGAATATGTGTAGCCATTGGCAGAGTTATAAATATTATGCATTCCATAAAAATGAGAAAAATGTGCTGAAGGGCGATGCACCCTCGCACAGAGTCGGCAGTTTGACTGTATAATTCTCTGTGACATATCGAATACGCATAGAGCCTGAAAATTAAAACACTTGTTGATGCACTGCAAATCACTAAATCAGGAAAGAGCTGCTTACCTCTCGCCTCTCGGGATGGCCTCCTCGGTTCTCGATGAAGACGTCTGGTGGAACAGACTACTATCGGCGGAAAATGCTAAGTGGACTAACACTGCAGCAAAACCTTTGACTATTGCCCTCAGTAAAATCAATGATCAAAGATCTGTTGACTACTAAATACACAAAACCTTATCTCATCGGAGAAACATTAACGTTCTGTTCTTCCTTGTAAAAATCACAATGTGAGTATACACAAGTAAAAAAAAAAATACGCATATCTGCATCTTATGATGGTGACTAGTATAAAATTGAAGTTTTGCTCCGTAACTTATTTTTGGTAAAAAGTAGCTTAGTGAGACAAAGCAAGGTCATAAATGCAAACACATAAATTATGTCATTTCCCCTGAACCAAAGGGCCCATGGGGAGGAGTGAGGACCGGTATGCTGGCCTCTCCTAGGATAGGAATAATTCCAGAGTACTTCCCCCCAGATTGTAAACCGATGATGTCATTTTGGCTATATAAGGGGGAGACAGAGAAACACAAGGGACTTCAAGGACCCCTGGTCCCCCCCACCCTCAACGCACTACCGGCCACTGCCGATCTTAACCTATTGGTCAACACCTTCAACGACTCGATGGCCAGTGCCATTGATACCATTGCCCCACTGAAATTGCGCAAAGGTGAACCTAGAGCTCATTTGAACTCCTGGTACACCTCGGAACTCAAAATACTGAGAAAAAAGAAAGTTAAGTTATAACTACTATGGAAAACGGAACCATCTGCTGAAAATAAATCCAATCTTACGAATATTTCCTCCCTATATAAAAAGGAGGTAATTCGCACCAAAAAAGATGCCTACAACGTTAGGATAAATCAGGCAGGATCCTGCACCAAAGAACTATTTAACATAGTAAAGGAATTAGAAAATCCTAATCCACCGACGGACACCTGCACGAAAGACAAACCCTGGTGCACCAGCACTGAGAACGCTCTTACCAATAAAATCACAGGGCTCCAAACCAAAATTGTGGATATACAACAACAACTTACAAGTAGTAAGTCTACCAGCACAAGCTCACCAACGCCTATTGACTCCAATGTAGGCTTCACATTTAAGAAGGTAACTATATCGGAAGTTCAAAAAATCATCACCTCTCTAAAACCATCTAACTGCAAAGGGGACAGCTGCCCCACCCAGGTCATAAAAGATGCAGCCAGATATCTATCCCCTTTCATCACTAAACTAATTAACCTGTCTTTCTCTAATAATTCAGTCCCCAGCAACCTGAAACAATCATGGGTTCTCCCACTCTTAAAAAAACAATCATTAGACCCAGCCATACCCACTAATTATAGACCCAACACCACAGTCCCATTCCTGCTAAAAATCCTGGACAGAGTTGCTTACCTGCAAATTCAGGACTACCTGGAGTCAAACCAACTGTTAGGAATACGTCAATCTGGCTTTAGACCGCAACATGGAACAGAGACTGCCCTTGTTGACCTCAAAAGTCAGATATATGAAATCAAAGATAAAGGTAATGCTGCCAACTTACTCCTTTTAGACCTCTCAGCAGCCTTCGATTTGGACAATCATAAAATCTTCTGCAACCACCTATCATCCGTAACTCACTTCTTCTCTTCTGCCGTCTTATGAATACAATCCTTTTTGGCCAACAGAACCATGAGGGATTTCTCACCAATAGCAGCAGCAGACCCCATCCCTATCACCTGCGGTGTCCCACAAGGCTCATGTGTCTCTCCCACTTTGTACAACATATTTACAAAGCCACTTTTTGGCAAACTGGACCATCTGTGTGTCACCTACATCGATTATGCAGATGACACCCAGATACTCATCACCCTCTCAGGCAACTACAACACGGACATCAGCCGGATTAACAAAATCTTCTTCATCATTCAGGCATGGATGGACATACACTGCCCACGCCTGAATGATGAGAAAACGGAGCTTCTCCTTGTCAGTTCACTTGTTCAAACTTAGCCCTAACTACAATAAAATCATCATCGATGGTAACACTATTCCCATTGTTAAAAGTGTAAACATCCTTCGCTTTTATCTGGATGCCAACACTAACCTCTCCAAACAAATCAATATGACTGCCTCAGCCACTGCCTACACTGGCAAGCTGATCAGGGCCAGCAGACCCTTCCTCTCCTCTAATAGTTGCCTTACGCTGGCCGGGGCTCTTATACAGTCTAAATTGGACTACTGTAATAGTCTTTACCTAGGCGCAAACCAATCCATAATTAACAAACTACAGGTGCTCCAAAATAGAAATAGCGCACTACGAGCAGCATTAAACATCCCCAGGCGAGAGCACATCTCCACCACCAGGAAATCATGCAATGACTCTCCATACAATAAAAAATTGACCTAAAAACCATTTGTCTCACATACAAAGCCTTAGACCATCTAGCCCCACTGTATCCCACCAACAAATTCACCATGAAACCTGCTACCAGAATTACCAGATCCTCCAATACCTTATGCCTGACAGTGCCTAGATTCACCTTAAAAAGAGCTGGAGGCTCCAGCTTTACGGTCCTTGCCTCCCAACTCTGGAATACCCTACCACGTAACATTAAATCTATCGAGTCCTTTCAGTCCTTTAGGAAACATGTTATTGGAAGGTTACTGATCAAAAATTAGCATTTACCATCTCTCTCATATGTCAGAGGATACCGACTATATTTAACTATGCTTCCTACGTGTAAATTGTATAAATGTTTGTATAAATGAAAGATTGTATATATTGTACTATGTAACCATTTCCTGAAGCGCCCTTTTACCTCCGGGTCTGGAGCGCTATATAAATAAATAAAACAAACAAACAAGATGCAGGAAAGCAGTGTCAGATCCATCCATCCAGATACAGGCACACACCAGCATCCAGGGAGAAAGGAGGGGAGGCAGCTGACCCCATTCAGGAGAGCCCAGTGACCAGATCTCTTGCCTAGCTGTCCACCATCCCATTCAAGAGAGTCCAGTGACCAGATCCCTTGGCCAGCCAGCCATCCAGAGTGACTAGATCCATGGCCTGGCTTTCCAGAATCCCAAACTCAAGCTTACATTGTAAGTATGACATAACCCCAGTCCCCAAACTGCATATCCTGCTCTTTTGACCCTTGCACCCCATTGAAATCCCATTCAAATCCCCAATTTCCAGTATCATCTGTTCACCTTCCCATAGAAGAACCTGTATTAGCCTGTGTCTGTTAGCGTATTCCTTTTTATAATTCTTTCAGTTATCTGTGTAAATCCTAAACTCACGGTGCGAGCTGGTAAGAATTTGAAATTAGCCCCCTTGCGTGCAGTGTATTTCTTTAATAATTATAGCCATTAAAATATAGTCTCAACAGAACTAATCCTTGTGCAACAAAACTGAATTTACCCGTCTATTGTGCTTTCCTATCAATTCGGATTTGCATTAATCCCATAGAAAAACCCAAACAGTAATCCCATTAAGAGTAATCTCTTTCCACCAGAATCCTATCTGTTATATGCCTTTGTTCCTTATCTAGAAAACCGATTTCCGATTTTGACAGTTCAGCCCTTCCGTGGCTGCTGTCATCGTGTGTAGAAACGAATTGCCATTCTGCCACGTGTATTTTCTTTTGCATTGTTTTCTTTTCTCAAAATCGATTTTCTTACCTTTGCTCACGTTGCTTTGGTGCCCTGCTCAGTAGTCAGTAGGCTTCCTTATATTTCCAGTGTAGCAACACAAATTTCTGTCCTAACTCTCCCACCGCAGTTGTTAACTGCTGTGCAAATAACAAGTAAAATCCAATTATGCCATTTTGCTCATAAATAAGGTTTTCATTTTCCTTTCTGGCCTCCCTTTTTGGGGTGGTGGGCTGGATTCTAAAACCGATTTTCCCTCTTCATTCTGACTCCTTTCCACTGCTTTCGATCCAAAAAGAATTTAGTTATCAGATGTTTGGGGGCGAGTGTTGCAGGGGGAGTGCCTAACTTGAATGATATCTGTTGATTTAAAAACGATTTCTCTTCTGTTTGCTATGAAAGGTTTATGAATATTGTGTTTTAACTTGGATTCAATTGTATTGTGGGAATCTTTGCATGATATTGCCCCCACATTGGTGATTGCTGCCCATATTGTGTGATTTGCTTGATTTTTCATTTAATCCTAAAATTAATAAATATTTCATTGTTAGACACCACCCTGGTTTATAGTCCATTGAGACACGGGGTGTTTGTTAAGGTGGGTGTGAGACGGGTTCTCAAATAAAGAACCTGAGATTGATTAAAGGTAGAAAGTGTTTTTATTGTGCGCCACATTCATTGTCAGTGGAAAGAGTCCCTGGCTGGAGTGTGACGTGTTATAAAACCGCTACAGCCCTCAGTATCAGAATGAGCTGTATCCATTTGCAGGAGGTCTCAGTGCCCCGCCCTCGGTCTCGGAATGAGCTGTATCAATATGCAGGAGGTCTCAGTGCCCCGCCCTCAGTCTCGGAATGAGCTGTCGCCATAAGCAGGAGGTCTCAGTGCCTCAGTCTCAAAATGAGCTGTCTCCATATGCAGGAGGTTTCAGTGCCTCGCCCGTAGTCTCAGAATGAGCTGTTTCCATATGCAGGATGTCTCAGCGCCCCGCCCTCAGTCTCGGAATGAGCTGTCTCCATATGCAGGAGGCCTCAGTGCCTCGCCCCTAGTCACAGATGGAGCTGTCTCGATAAGGCAGGAGGTCTCAGTGCCTCGCCCTCAGTCTCAGAATGAGCTGTCTCCATATGCAGGCACTCTTAGTGCCTCACCCTCAGTCTCAGAATGAGCTGTCTCCATATGCAGGCACTCTTAGTGCCTCACCCTCAGTCTCAGAATGAGCTGTCTCCATATGCAGGCACTCTTAGTGCCTCACCCTCAGTCTCAGAATGAGCTGTCTCCATATGCAGGAGGTCTCAGTGCCTCACCCTCAGTCTCAGAATGAGCTGTCTCCATATGCAGGCACTCTTAGTGCCTCACCCTCAGTCTCAGAATGAGCTGTCTCCATTTGCAGGAGGTCTCAGTGCCTCACCCTCAGTCTCAGAATGAGCTGTCTCCATATGCAGGCACTCTTAGTGCCTCACCCTCAGTCTCAGAATGAGCTGTCTCCATTTGCAGGAGGTCTCAGTGCCTCACCCTCAGTCTCAGAATGAGCTGTCTCCATATGCAGGCACTCTTAGTGCCTCACCCTCAGTCTCAGAATGAGCTGTCTCCATATGCAGGCACTCTTAGTGCCTCACCCTCAGTCTCAGAATGAGCTGTCTCCATATGCAGGCACTCTTAGTGCCTCACCCTCAGTCTCAGAATGAGCTGTCTCCATATGCAGGCACTCTTAGTGCCTCACCCTCAGTCTCAGAATGAGCTGTCTCCATATGCAGGAGGTCTCAGTGCCTCACCCTCAGTCTCAGAATGAGCTGTCTCCATATGCAGGCACTCTTAGTGCCTCACCCTCAGTCTCAGAATGAGCTGTCTCCATTTGCAGGAGGTCTCAGTGCCTCACCCTCAGTCTCAGAATGAGCTGTCTCCATATGCAGGCACTCTTAGTGCCTCACCCTCAGTCTCAGAATGAGCTGTCTCCATTTGCAGGAGGTCTCAGTGCCTCACCCTCAGTCTCAGAATGAGCTGTCTCCATATGCAGGCACTCTTAGTGCCTCACCCTCAGTCTCAGAATGAGCTGTCTCCATATGCAGGCACTCTTAGTGCCTCACCCTCAGTCTCAGAATGAGCTGTCTCCATATGCAGGCACTCTTAGTGCCTCACCCTCAGTCTCAGAATGAGCTGTCTCCATATGCAGGCACTCTTAGTGCCTCACCCTCAGTCTCAGAATGAGCTGTCTCCATATGCAGGCACTCTTAGTGCCTCACCCTCAGTCTCAGAATGAGCTGTCTCCATATGCAGGCACTCTTAGTGCCTCACCCTCAGTCTCAGAATGAGCTGTCTCCATATGCAGGCACTCTTAGTGCCTCACCCTCAGTCTCAGAATGAGCTGTCTCCATATGCAGGCACTCTTAGTGCCTCACCCTCAGTCTCAGAATGAGCTGTCTCCATATGCAGGAGGTCTCAGTGCCTCACCCTCAGTCTCAGAATGAGCTGTCTCCATATGCAGGCACTCTTAGTGCCTCACCCTCAGTCTCAGAATGAGCTGTCTCCATTTGCAGGAGGTCTCAGTGCCTCACCCTCAGTCTCAGAATGAGCTGTCTCCATATGCAGGCACTCTTAGTGCCTCACCCTCAGTCTCAGAATGAGCTGTCTCCATTTGCAGGAGGTCTCAGTGCCTCACCCTCAGTCTCAGAATGAGCTGTCTCCATATGCAGGCACTCTTAGTGCCTCACCCTCAGTCTCAGAATGAGCTGTCTCCATATGCAGGCACTCTTAGTGCCTCACCCTCAGTCTCAGAATGAGCTGTCTCCATATGCAGGCACTCTTAGTGCCTCACCCTCAGTCTCAGAATGAGCTGTCTCCATATGCAGGCACTCTTAGTGCCTCACCCTCAGTCTCAGAATGAGCTGTCTCCATATGCAGGCACTCTTAGTGCCTCACCCTCAGTCTCAGAATGAGCTGTCTCCATATGCAGGCACTCTTAGTGCCTCACCCTCAGTCTCAGAATGAGCTGTCTCCATATGCAGGCACTCTTAGTGCCTCACCCTCAGTCTCAGAATGAGCTGTCTCCATATGCAGGCACTCTTAGTGCCTCACCCTCAGTCTCAGAATGAGCTGTCTCCATATGCAGGCACTCTTAGTGCCTCACCCTCAGTCTCAGAATGAGCTGTCTCCATATGCAGGCACTCTTAGTGCCTCACCCTCAGTCTCAGAATGAGCTGTCTCCATATGCAGGCACTCTTAGTGCCTCACCCTCAGTCTCAGAATGAGCTGTCTCCATTTGCAGGAGGTCTCAGTGCCCCGCCCTCGGTCTCGGAATGAGCTGTCGCCATAAGCAGGAGGTCTCAGTGCCTCAGTCTCAAAATGAGCAGTCTCCATATGCAGGAGGTCTCAGTGCCTCGCCCGCAGTCTCAGAATGAGCTGTCTCCATATGCAGGATGTCTCAGTGCCCCGCCCTCAGTCTCGGAATGAGCTGTATCAATATGCAGGAGGTCTCAGTGCCCCGCCCTCAGTCTCGGAATGAGCTGTCGCCATAAGCAGGAGGTCTCAGTGCCTCAGTCTCAAAATGAGCTGTCTCCATATGCAGGAGGTTTCAGTGCCTCGCCCGTAGTCTCAGAATGAGCTGTTTCCATATGCAGGATGTCTCAGCGCCCCGCCCTCAGTCTCGGAATGAGCTGTCTCCATATGCAGGAGGCCTCAATGCCTCGCCCCTAGTCACAGATGGAGCTGTCTCGATAAGGCAGGAGGTCTCAGTGCCTCGCCCTCAGTCTCAGAATGAGCTGTCTCCATAAGGCAGGCGGTCTCAGTGCCTCACCCAAAGTCTCAGAATGAGCTGTCTCCACATGCACGAGGTCTCAGCACCTCGCTCTCACTTCAGAATGAGCTGTCTCCATATTCAGGAGGACTTAGTACCTCACCCTCACTCAGAATGAGCTGTCTCCATATGCAGGCGGTATCGGTGCCTCACCCATAGTCTCTAAATGAGCTATCTCCATAAGGCAGGAGGTCTCAGTGCCTACTCCTCAGCCTCAGAATGAGTTGTCTCCATATGCAGGAGGTCTCAGTGCCTCGCCCACAGTCTCAGAATGAGCTGTGTCCATATGCGGCCAGTCTCAGTGCCTCGGCCTCAGTCTCAGAATGAGCTGTCTCCATATTCAGGAGGTCTCAGTACCTCACCCTCACTCAGAATGAGCTGTCTCCATATGCAGGAGGTTTCAGGGCCTCGCCCGCAGTCTCAGAATGAGCTGTCTCCATATGCAGGAGGTCTTAGTGTCTCGCCTCTGGTCTCAGAATGAGCTGTCTCCATATGCAGGAGGTCTTAGTGCCTCACCCTCAGTCTCAGAAATAGCTGTCTCCATATGCAGGAGGTCTCAGTGCCTCACCCTCAGTCTCAAAATGAGCTGTCTCTATATGCAGGCAGTCTCAGTACCTCGCCCCTAGTGTCAGGATGAGCTGTCTCCATAAGGAAGGTGGTCTCAGTGCCTCATCCTCAGCCTCAGAATGAGCTGTCACCATTTGCAGGCCAGTCTCAGTACCTTCCCCTAGTGTCAGGATGAGCTGTCTCCATAAGGCAGGAGGACTTAGTACCTCACCCTCACTCAGAATGAGCTGTCTCCATATGCAGGCGGTATCGGTGCCTCACCCATAGTCTCTAAATGAGCTATCTCCATAAGGCAGGAGGTCTCAGTGCCTACTCCTCAGCCTCAGAATGAGTTGTCTCCATATGCAGGAGGTCTCAGTGCCTCGCCCACAGTCTCAGAATGAGCTGTGTCCATATGCGGCCGGTCTCAGTGCCTCGGCCTCAGTCTCAGAATGAGCTGTCTCCATATTCAGGAGGTCTCAGTACCTCACCCTCACTCAGAATGAGCTGTCTCCATATGCAGGAGGTTTCAGGGCCTCGCCCGCAGTCTCAGAATGAGCTGTCTCCATATGCAGGAGGTCTTAGTGTCTCGCCTCTGGTCTCAGAATGAGCTGTCTCCATATGCAGGAGGTCTTAGTGCCTCACCCTCAGTCTCAGAAATAGCTGTCTCCATATGCAGGAGGTCTCAGTGCCTCACCCTCAGTCTCAAAATGAGCTGTCTCTATATGCAGGCAGTCTCAGTACCTCGCCCCTAGTGTCAGGATGAGCTGTCTCCATAAGGAAGGTGGTCTCAGTGCCTCATCCTCAGCCTCAGAATGAGCTGTCACCATTTGCAGGCCAGTCTCAGTACCTTCCCCTAGTGTCAGGATGAGCTGTCTCCATAAGGCAGGAGGTCTTAGTGCATCGCCCTCAGTTTCAGAATGAGCTGTCTCCATACGGCGGAGGTCTCAGTGCCTCAACCTCAGTTTGATAATGAGCTGTCTCCATAAGGCAGGAGGTCTCAGTGCCTCACCCTAAGAATGAGCTGTCGCCATATGCAGGTGGTCTTGGTACCTTGGCCTCAGTCTCAGAATGAGCTGTCTCCATAAGGCAGGAGGTCTCAGTGCCTCAGTCTCAGAATGAGCTGTCTCCATATGCAGGAGGTCTCAGGGCTGCGCCCTCAAACTCAGAATGAGCTGTCTCCATATGCAGGAGGTCTCAGTGTCTCACCCTCAGTCTCAGAATGAGTTGTCTCCATATGCAGGAGGTCTTAGTGTCTCGCCTCTGGTCTCAGAATGAGCTATCTCCATATGCAGGAGGTCTTAGTGCCTCACCCTCAGTCTCAGAAATAGCTGTCTCCATATGCAGGAGGTCTCAGTGCCTCACCCTCAGTCTCAGAATGAGCTGTTTCCATATGCAGGCAGTCTCAGTACCTAACTTCTAGTCTCGGAATGAGCTTTCTCTATATGCTTGCGGTCTCAGTGCCTCGCTCTCAGTCTCAGAATGCGCTGTCTCCATATGCAGGAGGTCTCAGGGCCGCATCCTCAAACTCAGAATGAGCTGTCTCCATATGCAGGATGTCTCAGTACCTCACTCTCAGTCTCAGAATGATCTGTTTCCATATGCAGGCAGTCTCAGTACCTAACTTCTAGTCTCGGAATGAGCTGTCTCTATATGCAGGCGGTCTCAGTGTCCCGCCCTCAGTCTCCGAATAAGCTGTCTCCATATGCAGGAGGTCTCAGTGTCCCACCCTCAGTCTCCGAATTAGCTGTCTCCATATGCAGGAGTTGTTCAATAGTTCATTACATAAACATATGACTGTATATCCTAATTAAAACAATACTTCCATTTATACAGACAAAATCACAATTGTTTCACATCTCAGGCATCAATACTTTCAATCCCTCATTCTCTCATTCATTCATACATACATACATACATAAAACCATTTCGGCCTACTATACACTGTGTAGTCATACTCCAATACTACACCAATGTTTACAGAAATTTCTAGTATCTATTTATGACCCAGTCCTTAGTTTAGGGTGTCATATATCATCTCGTTATAATTCCCAGACTGTTCATGCATTTGTCGACATGTGTTTCAGTCAAATTGAACAGAAATTGCTGTCCTTATTTTCTCAAGACCTTCTTCAGGACGTAAGGCAAAATAAAGATGTCCTGTCCTTCATGGATTGGAATAAGCCATTTTCAAATCTAAAAGACATACAGAAAAATAAATAAAACCTATTAGGGTTTTTGTGTCATCCATATTTCTTCAAAAAGGTGACTCCTAATGTCACATGTGCAATTCTAAAGAGTAAACACATAACATCCTACTCATCCCCGTATCACCAATCTGCAGATGAAGACAGATGTATTGGATTAAATCCTTCACTGGCGTCTATAAACTCGTTTGGATAGGCCCTGTGAAATAACAGAGGAAAGAGTCTAGCTCATCTTCCCCTAGTGAAGTCACCATATGCATGAGGTCTCAATGCCTCGCCCACAGTCTCAAAATTAGCTGTCTCCATATGCAGGAGGTCTCAGTGCATCGCCCTCAGTCTCAGAATGAGCTGTCTCCATATGCAGGCGGTCTCAGTGCCTCACCCTCAGTCTCAAAATGAGCTGTCTCTATATGCAGGCGGTCTGAGTGCCTCGCCCTCAGTCTCAGAATGAGCTGTCTCCATATGCAGACGGTCTCAGTACCTCGCCCTCATTCTCAGAATGAGCTGGCTCCATATGCAGGAGGTCTCAGTGCCTCGCCCTCAATCTCGGAATGAGCTGTCCCCATATGCAGGCGGTCTCAGTGCCTCACCCTCAGTCTCAGAATGAGCTGTCTCAATATGCAGGAGGTCTCAGTGCCTCGCCCTCAGTCTCAGTAGCAGGACAGGCTTAGGGGAAGGGGGAGGAATTTACCTTTGAAGATACGCAGAACATTTTAGGGGAAGGGGGAGGAGTTTACCTTGGAAGATTCACAGTACAGGCTTATGGGAAAGGGGAGGAATTTACCTTGCAAGATAAGCAGAACAGGCTTAGGGGAAGGGAAGGAATTGACCTTGAAAGATACGCAGAACATCTTAGGGGAAGGTGGAGAAGTTCACCTTGGAAGATATGCAGAATAGGCTTAGGGGAAGGGGCAGGAATTTATCTTCGAAGATAAGCAGAACAGGCTTAGGGGAACGGGGAGGAGTTTACCTTGGAAGATATGCAGAGTCCTACCCCTCTCCACCTTCCACCATCTCCTGTTCCATCCCCCCACTTGCCTGACTCGGACCTCCCCGCCTCGTGCCACACACCTCCGACGGCCAGCCATGGAAATAGAGAAAGAATTGTGAGTAGTTCTTTTCGCCATTTCCATGGTGGCCATCTTTTGTTGTATTTTATTTTTTTTAATTTAAGAAGCAGCCAAGATGCACTGCACACTTTTCTTGATTAAATAGACCTTTAAACACCCTGAACAATTTGCTCAGGTGCTAACAGCTTGAAGTGACCACATACAAGGGAGAATATATTTATATAATTTATTAGGATATTACATAAGAAGTTAAAGGGGATATGGACGGAGCGGCAAAGCTACAGGTCTTTCTCCTTGTTCAACCGTCAGCTCTCTCCGTCCGCATTCCACCCCTCATGTTCCTATTCTGGAACATTGATAACAGATGACATCAGTATCACTACGATACCACACATCCCTCTTCTTCCACAAGACCTTTCTCACTCAGCAAAGTCCCTCAAGTGAACTGGTCTCCAATAGCTTCTTCCAAAACGAGATGTTGAAGCCCACAACAGACTGGGTATATGTGATGATATTGATAAGGATGAACTCTGAATAGAAATGTTCTTTCCTACCTGCACATCATCACCATCATTCTTATGATTAGCATCACTGGGCACGAACATCACATGACGATTGTGCCACACTCTGCCATCACACGTTCTCACAGCATGCTTGAATACCTCAATCACTTTAATGGGCTTTGGCCACTTGCTGCCGTCCTCCCTAAGTTCCTCTGGCAGCCTCATCCTCACACAGCAACCCACATCGGGAATCTTACCAACTCTGAACCTCCTGTTATCATGCCCTGATATATTAGAGAGTTGCCTCTTCATAATCTTTGCTTCCACATTACACAATGACACCTCCATACTCAACACAGCACTCATCCACCCCGGAAACAATTTTGTGTTAGCTCTCCTGCCTCTAATCATCTCAAAGGGCAACACACCTGTCGTGCTGTGCAGTGTAGACCTATGTGCCACCACAGTCATCCTCACCACTTCCTTCCAATCCTTACCATTCGACCATGCCCAGCTAATCGCTTCTTTCAATTCTCTGTCATAGCTCTCAACAATCCCATTTATCTCAGGATGATAAATGGCACTGGTTAGGTGTGTAATGGACTTCCCTTTTAAATAGTTCTCCATTTCCTTAAACTTAGATTGGGAGCCATTGTCGGTCAGAATCACCTCCAGTTAACCCTCATGACCACACACATCTTCGAAAAATTCAATAATAACTTTAGTCGAAACACTTGACAACATCTTAACGTCATCCCATCTTGTCAACATATCAATTACCACTACACAAAAAGTCTGGTAACCCTCACTCCACACTGGACCTAGAATATGTATAGCCAATTAATTGCATGGTCTATAGGGTACATCTGTAACAACCATCGGATATTTCTACCTTACACAACCTTTATCACACTTATTGCAAAGGATACAGTTCCTAACACACACTCCTTTCAATTTGCAGATTACAACCAAGCCACTAACATGTGTTTCTTATTCTGTTCTTTGTCTTTGAGATTCCTTGATGTCCTTTGTGTCCCTGCAATATGGTTCTCTCTCTGATTCCCTCCGGTGGAATCAGTTTGTCTCCTCTCAGCAGGTATTCATCCTGACTGCTCAGTTCAAGTCTTACACTCAAATAACCTTCAGCTCCCACTTCTTGAACCTTATTAATTGGAACTATGCTCTTGTTGAGATTTTCCATTACAAACATTATTTTGCCATCCTTTTGTTACGCTCACCTGGCTCCCACAGGGGTGTCGAGCGGAACTGGACAGCCACGGTCTCCACCAACGTGATGCGTAGTGCAGAGATGACTGACTGGACTGGCCCTCCTAGCTTCGTCTGCTTGACCCGTAGAAGTAGTCTCCTAAAGACGGGGAAAGGGAATTAGCCACCTGTGGATTTGAGTAGTAACACCTCACTGCGTCCCCACTTATCACTTCTGACATTCCCTTTCACAAAGCTCACCTTATAGTTTTGTATGATGAGCTCTCCATCCTGCAAAGAATACAGGGGCGTGTTGATGGCCAGTTACTTCACTGGCTTGAGGGTATTGGAAGAGTTCTGGACAAATCTTGGCTCCAAATCTCTGGACGAAAGGCCGTAAGTATACAGTTCTAAAGAGTTCAAAATGTCTGAATAATCACTCTTGTCCAATTCCTTGTTTCTTTTGCAGCTTAGACCCAAAAGATTATCGTCTTGTGGCAGCTGAAAGCGTTCAGGTAAGAGTCTGTGTTTTGTAACACTGTCTGGTAAATGATGCAAAGGTTTAACTCGCTGCTTTCTCTTTTCTTGCAGGTGCAGCGTAGGAAGATTTGGCGTGCTGGTGGAGAATACCTCCTGCTGTAAAATCAGGTAAGCATATGGTGGCAAGAGATTGTCCTTGTTTGTTCCCTTGGCTCACCTTGTTGTTTTCTTGTCCCCCTTAGGTGCTGGAATGCGGCAACCTGGTGATGGAGACAGCACCGGATTGTAGAGATGCTGCGAGGAACGGTGAGTATGGCGCGGCGCTGCTGCTGGCGATGCGACGCGTTTAAAATGAAGTCTGTTTCTGGTTCGAAGATGCGCTGAATCCGAAATCGGGTAAGAAATCCAGTAAAGTTCTTGTTCTAACCTTTCTTCTTCTTTCCCTTCTTTCTAGGCGCTCTGGGCTCGAGGCGGGCGTGGCAGGATGCTGGATGCTGACAGCAGACACGGTGAGCGTTACGCTGCTGGATGCAGACTAACGCGAAGCATGTGCTGCTCTTCGGGCGTGGTTTAAATAGCCTTCAAAGTAGTCCCAGGTAAGTATCCCTCCACAACCACACACCCGAGTAACAAAATAGTTCCTAAGATAAAATAGCCCCTTCGAGCCTCACATGGGCTTGGATGCTTGGATCCCTTGCAGCATGGTCTGAATCAGGTAAGTTTGAACATATGAGCCTGGCACCTATGGTGCCAGGACTGATGTCCCATATGAGCCTTTGTACCCAGATAGCCCCTAACAGGGGTTGCTGGGTTTGCTCCAGGTAACATGATGCCTGCTTCCGGGGTTGATGGACTTGGTCTGGATGCCTGGGGGTAGGCATCATGGCACCTTTCCCATCTCCTCTACCCATTCCTGAATGTTTGTCATCCTTGAAAGACAATCTTCAGCATAGTTCTTCACACCAGGTTTGTACTTTATCTCTAAATCAAATTACTGCAACCTAGAAACCCATCGCCTTATTCTACCTGATACTTTATTCAGACCCTTAGTCATGGACACCTCCACTAGTGGCTTGTGGTCAGTGTGTAATTCAAATTTTGCTCCCCATAAATTTCTATCCTTCTATTATGCTCTTCTTCCGTATCTGCAGAAATCAGTATATCATCTTGAAAGAAGATGATGCCCTCATCCCCATCAAATATACGATGCATAATTTTCTGAAACACAGAGGCTGCCGAAATGAGACCAAAAGGCATCCTCTAGTACTGATATAACCCTTCTGGTGTGATAAATGCAATCAGGTGTCTTGAATCCTTATGTAGTGGAACCTGATGGTAGGCAGAAGTATGGTCCAATGTCGAAAATACTTTAGCCGATCCCATGGTTGAAAGAAGTTCTTGGATATTGGGTAATGGGTGTCTCTCTGGGATTATGCATTTATTTAACTCCCTTAAATCAATACACACCCTCACTTTTCCAGAGCTTTTCCTCACGATCACAAGAGGCAAGACCCATTCTGCAGCATCAATTTTCTCTATAATCCCTTGTTCTTCTAACTTTCTTAATTCCTTTTTTACCTCTTCTCTCATAGCCAATGGAACACTTCTCAATTTTTGAGCAACCGTTTTGCACCCTTCCTGAAACTGGATGCGGTGTGTAATGCCTTTAACACAGCCAATCCCATCTCTAAATACTTCTATGTTCAATTTGTCTGCATCTAATTCATTTGACTCCACAGCATATATTGATTCTTCTGCACTGGCATCCAGTCGTACTTTAAGCCATGCTTGATGCATCCAACTAAGCAAAGGCGATGCACCTTTTTTTGAAACATACACTTTTCCTACTGCCATCCTATCTTTGAATTCCAACGTGGCTCTGAACCAACCTATGATATCAATTTGTGCACCTCCATATGCTCTGGGATTGATGTCAACTTCATTCAGCCATTTGGGACCAATTTTCTTCCATAGTGTTTCTGGTAATAATGTATATTTTGCTCCCGAGTCTGTCATCATTCTGATCGGGTTACTATTCACCATGACAATGGTTTTCTGACTTTCCAGTTTTACTTCATTATCCTTGCGGCAAATTGCGAAAACTCATTCATCTCTTTCATTGTTTCCTTCATTTCCAATCCATATCATGTTGCTTTTTTCAATCCTGCAACATTTGGCCACATGAGGTCTCCCATTGCAATTTCTACATTTTTTGTGTCATGCAGGACATTCAGGACTACTTGCCCAATGTGATGGACTATCACATCTGAAGCAGGGTTTGCTCCGACCTCTGCCTCTGACTACTTTGAGGTCGCCAATTTCCCATGAAACGTCCCCGGTTGTATTCACGGCTTCTCATTCCTCCATTGTATCTGGATGAAACCGGATTTTGGCATCTTCTCTTCTTCTCGTATTTGAATTGTTGTGATTGTCCACATGCATTACATTGTCACCTTGTGCAGGTTGCAACATGTTGACCGTTGGTTCTGTCTTTATTGAACTATCTTTCACTCTTCTTCTAATGGCTTGACACAGTTTTCCATGTGCTCCACTTCTTTGCCGATCCGCAACACAACATCTAGAGGTGGATCATCTTCAGCCCATAACTTCTCCCGGACTTTGGTACTACCACATTCTAGCATGAACTGATCCCTTAATCTTTCTTCTAGTTGTTGACCAAATTTGCAGTTCTTTGCCAATTTCCTGAGAGCTGTTATGTATTGTTCAACACTTTCTCCAGTTTCTCGTGATCTTTTACCAAATCTGTATCTCTCCAGTACAGTACGCAATTTCTTTTCGTAGTGTCTTCCTATTTTCATGATGCACTTTTCCTACTCGTTCATATCCCCACTTTCTGCTGCTGACAAGTCTGGTAGGTCCTCATATGTCTCCTGGCCAGCCAGACCTAAACAGTGTAGCAGTAGGGATTTCATTCTCTCCACACGATAATTTGCGCCGCCCACTACACTGGCATAGTGCTCAAAAGACTTCAACCACCTCTTCCGAGGTAGAATTGGCTCTCCCATCTCTGGTAGAAACATAGCTGCTAGTGGAACACTATGTATTGACATGTTTCTTGTGGCGTCTCCTGCTTCACTTAACTCAATGGTTGTTATTTTTTTAGTTGTTGCCACACTTCTCTTGCTTGTCCTTGTTCTTTTTACTGCTTACTGTAGCATTCGTCTTCTTTCTCCATGTTTATTCTCTACGCATTTCAGTGTGATTATTTGTATAGTTCACTAGTATCTAGTTTATGTAGTACTTTTTTCGAATAAGGATAAAAAAACTATTATTTTTTAAAAATAAATAAAAAAACTGGGACGCGGAAGCAGAGGATTGCCCCTCTATATTTCCCTGCTATGCGCCTGACTGCCGTGTGCTTGATTGCCACTGGTCTTGTCCTTTCTTTTTTTTTAAACGGGCCTATTGTGGCCCGTTACACCTCTCCGTATAATACCAGGCTTTCAAGGTGTGTGGCGGTGGAAATGCGCATTAATCAAAATGGCTCACACACGGGATGTTTTATTAGGTCCTTTTCTCTAAGTCATCGTTAGTAGTGCGCTCGCGTTACAGCTTTATAAGATGCAGCTGGTGTACATACGCTCTAAGCTTCCTTTCTTATATATATTCAAGTAAGTACATGGTACCTTTTTTTGTCGCCATCTTCTTTGTACTGTAATTTATGGGTCACTTGTCTTTCTGGCTCGAACTGCTTTCCTCGTTTCTTTTCTGCATGGATTTGCATCTATGTATGGGCGGCATGAGCAGAACGAGATCCTCGTCGCCACGTGAAGTGACCACATAGAAGGGAAAATATATTTATATAATTTATTAGGATATTACAGAAGAAGTTAAAGGGGATATGGACGGAGCGGCGGAGCCAGCTCTCTCCGTCCGCGTTCCAGCCCTCATGTTCCTATTCTGGATCACTGCTAAGAGATGAAATCAATATCACTTCGATACCACACAGCTATAGTGCCCTTGGTGGTGGGCCTAGCTGCAGGATATATAGTTATATTCTGTGCATACTTCATATACTTCTGTCTAAAATGAGTAATGCACTTGATTAAAGAGGGTACTTTGGCCAACCAGCACAGTCCTTTGTTGGGTCACAGAAAACCCACAGACATAGCACAGTGCAGTTAAAATGGAGCTTCAGTGCACGCCAAAAATAAGTCACTTAAAGTAAAGGGGTCGTCTTCGGTTCTAGCTCCCCGCACCTGATGTAGGGGGGTTGTTTGGAGAACTTACGATAATCTTTTACCTGGCGTTTTGGACGTGTTCAGTGGTTTAAGTGAGATTGGAAATCGAGGGAGGGTCTCTAACAAGGGGTGTGGCATAAGTACTGGGCAGCGGGGGACTCGGTGAAAATGGCCCACAAGGACTATTAGGTAAGAGGACACTGGGGGCTCGGCTGGAGAGGCGGGTGCATTTCTATCACGCATTTTGCTGCGCTCGCCTCTCCTTTTCTTTCTTAATATGAGGGGTGGGAAGCCATTTCACCACGTGGCTGCCAGCATCTGCATTCTCTGTTCTCTTCTGCCCGGTGCAATGGCGGTCTACGGGGATTGCCACTGTAGTGTAAGAAACAAAAGGAGAGGCGGGCACACAAAAAAAAGTATGAGAGCAATGCACCTGCCTGGCAACCTGAGCAGAGAACTGCACATTGGCTGGAGGCCTGAAGCCCCCCTTGTACACTAGCATATATATGAACACTGAATATCACCGGTTGGATTCCACTTTCAGTTTCCTTATTGGCACTTTCAAGTTGTAAAACACTCTGTCCAGCAGGGGGAGGCATTGCTTAATAAAACAGACCTTATCATTTGTTTTTGAAAGCCCACTTAGCATACTTTACAAATACGCCTGTTATGGCCAATGTCAGTGCAAAGTCATTTTGTAATGCAAAAATGAATATGCACTGACTTTGCATGGCAAAAAAACACTTTGCACAGTTCCATGAATCAGGGTTTGTTTCAGCCGTGCAGTCATTTTGAACAGTGCAAAAACTACCATGAATCGGCCTTATATGTAGCCATGTTAAAACTATGCAGATCGCTTTCTAATTGTCTACAGGAAGCCCGCAGGGATGCCATCGCAATGTGAAACGGGGTGGGGTGGTGGCAGAGTTTTAAATGGACCTAGCAGGCAGGGCAGAGGCCCGGGATCCAGGAACCTGCCAGGCTGCCCCAGAGTCCACCACCAGAAGCAGATGTGCGCAGGTAGTGAAAGTGTGGCTGGGGCACAGCCGCTGCTTTTCATAGTTCACCCCCTTCCATCCTCTCAGGGATGTCATTTCACCAAAATGCCTGGGGTAGCGGAAGTAACATCACATGCCCCTTGACCTCTGATGACACCATAGCATGTGATGTCATTTGACCCCACCCTGAAATGACATCACGGGAAGCGATGGAACACGACCTTTTACCCCTAGACAGAACAGGAAGTAGCATCACATAGTATTATTCCTAAGTACACTATGAAAAATATGGTTACATTATCACTGTAACGTGATATACATTTCATACAAGAATGGATCACCGTATGTATCAGCAGAAAAAAACATACTATAACTGCAACTTGCGAAAAAGCAAAATACATAGTCCGAAATGGATGCTTATTCTACTCTAAATGCCTTTTGGAGGTTTCTGTCTGCATTGTGAATTTGAGGCGTTTAAGAACAGACTAAATCAGGGACTCACCCCCTGAAGTGTGGCTGAAATAAGCTTTTAATGAGTCTCGCAATTATTGTATAGAATTCCAGAAAGACCCATTATTTGTTATTCCTATTCTTTCTTAGTTAGGGTCACTGCTCAAAGTGTTACACTTGTGGAGCCCCCTGTTTTTTAAAGAAGCCTGAACAAGAAAGCCAGCCACCCTAGAAACAAAGAGCCACATGGCGTTGGTCACAGCCCAGGAGCATCAATTAAAACAATGAATTAAAAAAACCTTTTTTTTTTTTTTTAGGGGAAGCAAGGGAAATCCCAGGGGTCGCAATTGTGACCCCTGGCGACCCCCAAATGACATCCCTGCATCCGCTGTTCTTAACTCTTTTTCTCTGGTCACTTGCTGTTCTCCTAGCGCCTAGATGCCTCAGGGCCTCAGATTAGCACTTTACAAATTCCTTTCCATTCCATGCTCCCATCCTAGGGCATTTCTTGTGGCGGGCGACTCAAAAAGGCCTAGGTAATTTGTAAGGGCGCAGCATCGTGTTCCCATCCAGTGCTGGGGAAATCTGTTTCTGATTTTCTTTTTTGTGGCCTTTGCATACGAAAAGCAAGGCATGTTTCTATTCTTTTTAGCAGAGCCTTGACATGGTGGATTGGTGATAGAGGGCCCTGGAACAGTGCTATTCAAAGGTTTATATGCTGAGCCTCCCTTGAGTAATACGATTGCTGCCGGGCCCCCCCCAGATGTCATTTCTGCTTATATTTCCTATCACAATCCGTCACTGTACTCCCTTTTAGAAGAGCCGGGCAACCCCCCAGTTTCAGGACGACTGCTCTAGACAGCATGGAGTGGGTAACTGGGTCTGACTATTGTTGGTAGATATCTCGTAAGAAGTGCACTGCAGATTAGGAATGGGAGAGGTGCATAGCATGCTCTAGAGTGGGGGAGGGGAGGTGGTGTGGGATGAAACAATGACTTCGAGCAGGTGACTTCATCATGATATGATATGAGAGGTGTCCCCATAGAAAGCTGTGCTTTCTATTTTCAAATGTGTGGGCTGCCTGCCCACTCTCCCCGCAAAAGGTAAAGGATTTATAGGATAGGTTATTTATAAGGCGCTTAATACCCAGAGGTTTCTAAGCGCAGATGCGGGGCTCGAACCTGTGCTGCTCTGTGCCGTCTTGCTTCCAAGGAGAGCATGTTGCCCTGAGCTATCCTCCAGATTGTTGTAGGCACGCTGCCCTTTCCTCCGCCACCTGCCCCTGTTTAGTCCACGTCCGCTTAAGACCATGCCCTTATGTGAGTCGGATGAGTCATCCCACTTGAAGCAATGGTGGGTGCCCCTCCCCCCAGACCTCCACTTGTGATGAATGAAGCACACGCCTCCATCCACTGGTGTCCAACGGGTTCCTAGTTTGGAGGGCAGACGTGGCGTACCGTGCCCGGCAGACCTTGGCACTTACTCTCCGTGGACATGGGGCACACGTCAGGGATCGAGTTTTCCGTAAAACCATCTTCTGTAGAAATAAAAGGAACGGCGGGGCCCTATAGGGAAGAACCTCTCTGTATATGTGTTGCATAGCGCCACTAACCAAACGGCCTCAGAGCGCTCACATGACAGACAAAGCACATGGAACATTCAGATCACGCGGTTACGCATGCGGGCGCTTTAGAGTGTACCTTCATCAAAGAGAAAGGCCTTTCGAGAGTCTCTAACGTGAGAGAATGAAGGTTTGAATGAGCAAACCTTGCCTAAAGAGCCTCTCCCCCTCCTTGTTCCAGTCCGGAAGTGGTGGGTGGTCACCTGGTGCTGCGCTGAATGCAAGCAGGTAAGAGGGGAGGAGCGGTAACTGGTGGGCAATTGGGTCGCCAATTACCCACCAGTGGGTAATTGGAGGGTTATTGAGGTATTGAGGTTATTGAGGTTATTAAGTGGTAACTGGTGAGGTATTGAGGTCGCCCCATCCTCAATAAAGGTCGACAATTGGTGATGGGAGGGTTGGGGGGAGTGGAACCAGGGAGCTCAGGGGTGTCTTTGGCGAGGCAAAGGGGTGTCCCTCAATCTACTGTGTGCACAGGTGTGCCGGGAAATGCTTCACATGGGTTTAAGTGGGACGGGGCTCTACCGGGAGCTCCCCACCCCATTCCTGTCAAGCTCCCTCTCAATCTCCTTCCCCATTTGTGTAGTTCCCTGCTGGCCTCCCTTTCTATGTGTGCCCCACTCTTTGGGCCCTTGTTTGATTCTCTCTCCCCGATCACCCCCCGCCCTCTAGTTCTGTTCCCACCCACTGACTCCCTGTGTAAGTGTCTTTTTTTAGAGTTTGGGCCTTGAGAGCATGGCACAATGAAGTGTCTCACTCGCTCGCGCACCTCAAGCAATGAGCAGACAGGAGTAGAAGTTGCCTTCAAACCTGCTCTGAGAAAATCTACTCAGCAACGCGTTTTCACATGCAGGGCTTATTTAAGGTCACTTGGGCGGGGGGGGGGGGGGGGGGGGCGACGCCGGTAAGATAGTTCAGCGGGTTGAGCGCTCGCTACTGCGATCTGTGTGTGATCTGCATATCGCAGCTTTGAATCCCGGATAGGCCCACTCAGCCTTTCATCTTTCCGAGGTCAATAAATGAGTTCCAACTCAGGTTGGGTGATATGATTATGTGTTCTCTGTAAAGCGCTTTGGCAAACGCGCTATATAAATAACACACCCCCCACCCCCCATGTACGCCAACCTTGGTTTGCTCTGGCAAAGTTCTGCTGGCTTACAGGGGGTGGCCTGGGCTTGCATATTCCAAACAGGACTGCCCTTGTCGTGGATTGCATGCCCTGCCACAGAGCATTGTGAGGCGTGGTCCTGCCTCGAGCTGGCACAAATAATGTGCAAAGTTAAAGAAAGCGTGCACGATGCACCTGTGACTATAAGGACCGTGTGCACAGGGTAGGCTGCAGTTTATGTTTTTTACTGCTGACTGTGCCACCCTGAGCCCACTATCGCACCACGAAACAATTCTGCCATTCCGCCCCATGCCCCTTTGAGAATCATAACGGGTGGTGCTGTCCAATGCCAGCCCAGAAAAGGAGGGCGCCTCTCACTTACATATGTTGGAAACTCTTCATGGGCTCACTTTAGAAACACAACTGGGAAAACGCAACAGACAATGGCCCTCATTCCGAGTTTGGTGGTAGTCATGGCGCTATTTGCGCCATGACTACCACCAATAACTGTATCATGTCCGGATTGGTGAAATGGGGACTTTCCGGTCCAGTCCGACCTTGGCGGAACCGGTAAGTCCCCATTCACCAAACCATTCTCCATTCCCATTTGAGCCCCCATAGGGCTCAATGGAAATGGGGAGGGCGCAAATAACGGGCCGGCGTATGCCAAGCCCGTTATTTGCGCCCTGGTCCCTTAATGGGTCCCGTCCTTAATACCTGGTCAGACCAGGCATTAAGGAAGGGACAAGCTAAGGGACCTCGTAGTAGGGTGGTAAGGGATTACCGGCACTGGTCTCCTTACCGCTGCCCGGTATCCCTTACTGCCCTACTTGTAATGAGTCCCAATGAAACTCAATGTCCGGTGCCTCAATCACAGAACCTGGGCATTTGGGCACAGATATACCAACATATTTGCTCTTTCCATTTGCTACCCCTACTTCCCCTCTTTTGGAAAAAGTGCAGATGAGACATTGGGCCTCATTACGACCCGGGCGGTAACCATGGCACTATTTGCGCCATGGTTGCCAACGGTAAACTACCGATTCCACCATGGTGAATGGCGGAATTACCGCCCCATTCCAAGGTTTGCGGGGGCGGTAATTCCCCATTTACTATGGCCCTTCCCCATTCCCATTGAGCCCCCATAGGGCTCAATGGGAATGGGGAAGGCGGTAATTAGGGTACCGCAAATTGCGGTACCGTAATTACCTCCAAAGTCCCTTTGCGGGTCCCGTCCTTAACGGCTGGTAAAACCAGCCGTTAAGGGAGGACCCGCAAAGGGACCTCGGAATTGGGCGGTAAGGGATTACCGGTACCGGTGCCCTTACCGGTACCGGTAATCCCTTACCGCCCGGGTCGTAATGTGGCCCATTGTTCTTTTGTTGGCATAAAAGGCCGCAGATTTATTATCACACTTTGTAAAACTACAGGCTTATCATCACTGCACATACCAAACTTTGTGTGAATCGCTCTCCAGGTGCGGCGACCAGCCGTCTGTTCCATCTCTGAACCTTGCTTCCCCCATTTTCCAACCAAGTCCACTTTAGGCCAAAGCTCCCCCAACAATTATTGTCTGCACCCCGCCTGCCCTTGCAGGTGATCCTGGGCTGGGGGATTGCCGTTTTGGCTGGGGGAAGCCGAGCCCACATCAATACCTCCAGCACCCGTGCCGTTAGGCCTCAGAGGGGCGCTAAACGCGAGGGGAATGAAAACCCGTCCTGCTTTCCCACGGCTCGTTAGTAGTCCTACAGTGTCACTGGTCGCTAAAACCCTGCCCATCCGTTGCTCCCCCCTCGTTGCTCATAACTCGAGGAGTTTTGTGCACAGGTTCCAAAAGAACAGATCCTTGCCTGCCAGCGACAAGTGCACTCTGTCCTTCTTGTAGTATTTCGGTGACTTCAGGTTGATCAAGCCGTGCCTGACCTGAGTGAAACCTCTGCCCCTGCAGAACTTAGCTTTCTCCTCGATTTTTCCACGACTGAATTACCCTCGGCTTCCTTCCAGTCGCAGAACAGCGTGGCAGTGTTTTTGCAACCAGTGACACTGTGGTACTACTAACGAGCCGTGGGCAAGCGGGAGGAGTTTTCGCTCCTCTCGCGATTAGCGCTCCTCTAAGGCCTAGCGGCAAGGGCGCAAAAACGGCTCAAACCTTGCTCCTCTGATGCTGCTGGCCGAAAAGATGATGCTGACAGCGGTCAGAGACGCTCTTATCTCCCGGGGCACACCCCTTTCTTTTGTTGCCATTTCGCTGGCTTCTTGTCCTGTTTGGCGGGCTTCTCGCCCCCTCACGATCTTCCTGGGCAAAATACCCAGTTTCACGGGCTTTCGCCCAACACCTCCTCTTACCCAGGTGGGAGGAAGGAGGACGCTGTCCTATTATCTGGGTGCCTCCTATAGGGTTCCCCCCGTCGACACCGTCAGAACTGCTTGAAATGTGCCCTGTGTTGACATTCGTGAGCAGACAAGGTACGTGCCCTCATGGGAGTAAGGCCATCCCCCTCTAGGTTTCCATCGAATGCTGGCCTTTACTCATAAACGCACCTGGACGGTGGGTGGGTGTTGTCATTGTTACCACATGCACTGCTTGTTTGCACAACCCTACTATCCGCACACCCACAAAGACCTATGACAGAGCTTTCCAGACTCCGTGGCATGTGGTTAAAACAGTCTTGCAACTTCCGTTTGGGACAAGATACGCTCTTGAAAGGTGGACAGCGCCCAGAAAAGTGTATCGAATCCACGCGGAGGACAATGATGAGAGCATGGCTCAAATAGAATGACGTAAATGGACATGGTAAAGGCCTTTCCTAAAATAAACTGACCAAAGTATGCAAGCAGTGTGTTAGCCAGAATCCTCTGCAGTACACTTAGGGAACACTACAGACAATTAAGTCTACAAGTGGCAGTACAATTACACCTTTGGTACAAGCCCGTACTACACAGTTATAGTGGTAGCAGTAGCGGAGCAGCCAGACTTATCTCAAGAGCAAATGAGCAGTAACAGGGATTACACAAAGGACTACAATTACTGTGACTCAAGCAAACACTGACTCAAGGTTTCTGGTTAAAAAATGTAAGTACATTTATTTTTAAACCATCTGTTCACAAAATACTTCACTTCTATTAAACAAAACCACACTCTAAATATACTACACACAACCAATTCCTTTGGTTCAGGTCAATTCAAGGTAAGTACATTAGGATTTGACAGACCGGTGTGGTGAAACAAAAGACGTTACCGGGGTTTAAGCGGCGCTCACTTTTTGACAGTAATGACAGTTCGGTCTTACGAAAGAAAAGCATACCCGCGGGAAGAATTGTAACCGTAGTCAAAAACACATTTAGCACATTGAATAAAAACCAAAGAATAGAGGATAAAAATCATAGGCAATACTTTTGTCAAGGCACTCAAATCAGAAGACGTGTTCCAAGAGACATATAAAGTCAATAGGCCAGCGCCAGTGTCAAATGGAGCCGGGCTCTGTTGTCGAGGATCACATGATTAGAACAGTTCGAGATTAACGTTGCCAGGAGTACTTGGATATTGTCAACGGGAAGCAAAAGTTATAAGAGGGAAGGAAGAAAGGACAAGCCTTCGACAAGAAAAAGGGGTTCACCCCGATTCCTCAAGGTCGGACGAAGAGAATGACCAAATGGACACAGTACCTTATTCGAATGAAGAAAGCTGGTGCCACGGCAGGTGTTCCTGGTAGTTCCTGCAGACACACGGTTCCTGAAGCTTCAGTCATGGGGACAAGAAGGAGGACGTCTGGAGCGATCTGCACTACCCAGGGATGAGGCCAGCAACAGCAAAACAACGGCGAATAAAAGGTGCACTCCTTTAAGGAGAGAACTCTTCTGATGGCTATCCGGACCATTACAGCTTCGTGCAGCGATTTCGACCCAGGAGAGGATTCTCTGGCTGTAGAAAGGTGAGCTGGTCGATCCCACCAGACTCAAGGGAAGAAGACTCCGGACCGGATCTTCTCTTGTCGTTGAAGGGTAGATAGCTCAGGACTGCATCAGGGCTTCACCGGGACTCGGGAGTTGCAGCAGCCGTCTTCTTCTCCGCTTCTCTTCGGTTCTTGTAGTTCCAGTGGCGTCTCGGACTTCCAGCCCAAGAGTCCTGCCTTTTATGCCAAAATACCCCATTCAACAGCCTGGCTGTCAATCACACAGCAGGGGGGTTTTCCAGCCAGGACAACTACCTCAGCCAATGGACACAAAGTGCGACTTGGGTCTCCAAGGAAACCCTGTGCATGGGGTTACTAAACCCCACCCTCACATTCAGCCCACCTAGACACCCATATGCCAAAGGAGGGCTTCTTTGCAGAAGCCCACCAAAGGACGGCAAACAAAGAAGGGAAACCTGGTTTTCCGCGCAAAGTAAAACACAAGAAGGATGTTAACACAAAGAAATGGTGAATAAACTTGACCGGAGCCAAAATAAAGTATATTTGGTCTAGCTGGTTTATGTTCAAGGCTAACACAATAGCCTTAAAACAGTACCACGTTTACACTATAATCACGGTAGAAAAGTTAGGGTAGATACCACTGCCACCAGCCAAGTCTTAGTGTTAAGGGGGCGAAACAAGGCTCCAGGAGGTACAGACAAGAAAGGATCAGAGTTAACCCTTTCCAATACTCCATGTAAGATGGGGTGTACTGGGTCTGCAGGTTAAATGACTACATAAAGTAAATGGCAACTTTACCTGCTTCTGGGGGACAGTAGTCAGCCCCAGAAAAACGTAGTCAGTGGGAAGTCTTAGAGACAACCCTGTGTCACTGCACTGAAGGTGCTGTGTAACACACACAAAAAGTTGAGCTCGTGGAGTGGGGTGGCTCCAGAGCGCAAGATCACACAAAACGTAGAAATACGTTTTACATGGCAAAACACATGTAAGAGTGGGAAAAAGGTTCACACTCTTACCAGGTGGAAAAAATAAACCTTAGAAATCCAGCAAAGCTGTTGGGGGACTCACTAAGTAAGGGAAATTAGCCATAAATGATAATTCTCCCTAACACTTGCCCCTCCACCCCCAGACTAAGAGACAGGAGGATCTAATCCACTCCTGGATGGATCTCATACCTATAGTCGGTTATAAACATCCTAGGGAGACCATCAGCATTTTGGTGGTGACTTCCTGCTCTGTGCTCAATGGTAAAATCAAACCCTTGCAGGCATATTGACAATTTTAGTAGTTTAGGGTTTTCCCCTTTCATTTGCATCAGCCATCTCAAGGGTTGGTGGTCAGTCTGAATAATGAAAGTAGATCCATACAAGTATGGTCTAAACTTCTTCAGTGCCCACACAATAGCAAAACATTCATGTTCTATTGTTGCCCACCTTGTCTCAGGATCCTTTAACGTCCTGCTGATGAAACAAATGGGATGTGCCCTACCTTTCTCATCCAGTTGATGAAGGACTGCACCTATACCTGCATTTGAAGCATCGGTTTGTACATTGAAGGGTTGGTGGTAGTCAGGAGCTGTTAGGACTGGAGCTTGACAAAGGGCTTTCTTCAGGCCTTCAAAGGCTTGAGTGCACTCCTCATTCCATCTGACCTTCTTAGGAAATTCTGGAGAGGAGATAACATTCAATGGAGAAGCTATGGTCCCATAGTTCTCCATGAAGTTCCTGTAGTACCCATGAGACCTAGGAAGGCTCTCACTTGAGTTTGAATAGTAGGTGTCATGATTCCTGCCCCTCATGTCCCCAGCCCTCCAAGATGTCAGGCTGGAGCCAGGCCACAATCACCTACATGGCCCTCAATGGCCTTTCCATCCCTCCAAAGACCCACTTGGAGTCAGACTTGACGCTTGTGGCACCAGACTCCCTCACTCCCGTAGGATAACATTGGGGATTGGACCTGTAGTGCATTGATGGGGACAAGATGGATGCCCCCACATATTTCGGTTCCCAGAAATGCATGTGCAGTCTAGTCTTTTGGGTGTGGTTCAGCCCAGAGACACCTGGGAAACCCAGAGACTATTTAAGCCACGCCCAGGCTGAGAAACATGCTTTGTGTTTTCTGCACCTGCAGCGTGACACTCACCGTGTTTGGATCGGTCTCAGTAGGCCTGCATCTTTCTTCTGCGCTCGGCTCCTGCAAGAACAAGAACACTGTTAGGAACAGCCTTACCTTGCGGCGCTTCTGCCCATCATTCATCGCTTCTTCTGTTCTGTGGGCATCTTCGGCTGTGTCATTCCAATCCCGGCACGCCGCTTCCTAAGGAAAAGGGAAAAGAACAGAAACAAGGCATTACTAAGCATTCAGCAAATCTTCGCTTATTTTTAAAGACTGTACGAGCTTCAAACGCTTACCTGAATCCCAGCCGCTCTGAGGGAACTCTGTCTCCGGAACTTCTCATCCGTCTGCAAGAGGGAAAAGACACTCCAGGTTAGCGTGGAAACATCTAGAGGCGCCGCATACCGCGCTTACTCACTGTGTTTCTTCTTCATAACTGCATCCACGCTGAATATGTCGCTACACCTAAAAGACACAGAAAAAGAACTCAGTTCAATACAAATACGAAAGGGTTGCATCGCGCATCGCGCTCTCACTCACCTTCAGCGCTACTCATCTCAGCAGCACGTCGCCATCCCCGGACGCCGGCCATCATCTAAGGAAGGAAAGGAACGAAGTGAGAGAACTGTTCAAAAGACTCATTATACTTACCTGTCAGACTCTTGCCAGTGAAGTAACTAGGCAGCAACGAGCCCGCATCAATCAACGCGCCCCTGCGCTGAAAGCAGGATGGAGAGCACACTTTCCAAGAAAACAAGGTGAGCTGTGGATCAAAGGGAAGGTTGGACCCCGGGGAAGAAGGGGTTCAAGCACACAGAGACAATAGGGAGTTAAACTCTACCAATCCTGTGTTTCAGGCCCAGTCTCCAGTCGAGTAGACTCCAGGGAAGGGTTCAAGGTCATAAGAGGTCAGAACAGGCTGAGTGACGTCCCCGTGGATACCAGGTGAGCGTTACAGTAGGTGTGGCCCAGTGTTGTACAGCCTGTACTTTGCTAGGCAATGGCCTAATTTCACCTCCTCCTACCTCATGTCCAAGGTAGGCTACTTTGCTCTGACCAATTTGACATTTACTTGCCTTTATGGTCAGATGGGCCTGCTCAAGAGCCTGCAAAACATATCCTAGGTGATCAATATGTTCTTTCCATGTAGGGCTGAACACTGCAATGTCATCCAAGTATGCCATGCAGAAGTCCTCCATCCGATTCAGAACTTGATTGACCATCCTCTGAAATGTAGCAGGTGCATTCTTTAGTCCAAAAGGCATTACCTTGAACTGGTAGAGGCCTGCTGGGGTGGAGAATGCAGTTTTCTCCTTGGCATGGTCTGTCAGAGCTATTTGCCAAAGCCTGAGGTTAGGTCAAATGTGCTGAGGTACTTGGCAGCACCAAGTTTATCCAAGAGCTCATCTGTCCCAGGTAAAGGATGGGCATCAGTCTTGGTGACTGCATTTAGAGCTCTGTAATCCACGCAGAATCTCAACTCCTTGGATCCTGCCTTTTGTACAAGCACCACTGGGCGAGACCATGGACTAGTGGAGGGTTCTATCACCCGAGATCAAGCATCTTGTTGACCTCATTACTTATGTGGGTTCTGACATTGTATGACATTCTGTACCCCCTGCTTTTGACAGGCAAACAGTCACTAGTGAGGATATCATGTTGGCCCCAAGGGGTCAAGCCTGGTGATAGTGAGAACAGGGAGGCAAACTGATTTAACAGTACCTTGCACTCATCCTGCTGGTCAGATGTTAGACTGGAAGAGAGATTAACTCCTTCCACTTTCTCATCTAAAGGTAAGCCTCTGAGGAGGTCAGGCAGAGGTTCACTCAACTCCTCCCCCTGAGCTGAAGCTAGAAGCAAAGCTCCTATTTCAGGTCTAGAGACATAAGCCTTTAAATGGTTGGTGTGAAAGACTCGGGGAGCCTCCTTAGGATTGCCTATGTCCACCGGATAGTTCACCTCTCCAGGTTTACCCACAACTATGAAGGGTCCTATCCACCTGTCCTGCAAGGCCCTCTGACTTGTAGGCACCATAACAAGAACAAGCTGGTCTTGAGTAAACTCAACAATGTTAGCCTTCTGGTCATGCCAATGCTTGACCAGAGCTTGACCAGCTTTCAAGTTATCACTTGCCCCTGCCATCATATGTAACATTCTCCTCCTTAGACCTATCACATAGTCAATCAATCTGACTGGCTTGGGGGAGGGAGCACTCTCCAACCCCTCCTTAAACAGGGCCAATAGGCCTCTGTCTGGATGGCCATAGAGAAGTTCAAAGGGACTGTAACCTACTCCCTCCTAAGGGACTTCTCTATATGCAAAGAGAAGGCATGGCAGTAGAAGGTCCCACTTTCTTTTAAGGGGTTCTTCTAAAGCACCTATCTTGCTCTTCATAGTTCTGTTAAACCTCTCCACCAGTCCATTGGTTTGTGGATGGTAGGCAGTAGAGAACTTGTAAGTGACTCCACAGTTTTTCCACATGGCTTGCATGTAATAGGACATAAAATTGGATCCCCTGTCAGATATCACTTCCTTAGAAAAACCTACTCTGGTACAAATACCAAGTAGGGCCTTAGCCACAGCCTGAGCCGTAACAGTCCTCGTAGGTATTGCTTCAGGATATCTAGTAGCATGGTCTACTACCACCAGGATAAACCTGTTACCTGAAGATGTGGGAGGATCAAGAGGACCAACAATGTCAATCCCGACCCTCTCAAAAGGAACTCCCACCACTGGGAGAGGCACTAAGGGTGTCACATTCTTGGCTCCCCTCTTGCCAGAGGTTTGGCAAGTGTGACAGCTCCTACAGAATTTCTCTACTTCTGAACCAATTTTAGGCCAGTAGAAGTAAAGTGTGAGCCTTTCCTTGGTCTTCTTAAAACTTAAGTGACCAGCCAAAGGTATCTCATGGGCTAACTGTAGGAACTGGAGTCGGTTCACTAAAGGTACCACAAGTCTTTTGCAGTCTCCAGGGTTTGACTCAGTCGGTTCACGGTAGAAGAGGCCATCTTCCCAGTGTAACCTATACTTCCCAGGCTCTTTCCCATCGAGCTGAGAAGCTGCCTGTAGGTGAAGACCTTCAAGAATAGGACACTCTCTGTGTCCTCTGCTGAAGTCTGCCCTTTTGGGTCCACCTTCTGCCAGTAAAGACTGCAGCTCAGGATGTTCAACAGGGTCCAGACCTCCAACCAGAGTAAGATCTTCTTCCAGATCTGATTCCTCAGTATCTGGTTGAACCTCACAGGATTGGACTTCACACTCAGCCTCAGCTGGTGGATGAGTCACAGGTGTGACTTTGGACAGTCTCTGTGATGTCCCTGTGGGCACAGGGGTGCTTGCTGTTTTCTTGCTGGTAGACTTGGGTTTCCCCTTTGTCTCTTTTTGTCTTGCAATAGCAGTAAGTAAGTCCTGTGGACTTGGGGTGATAGTTTCCTCTATCAAGTCCCCAGGAGAGCCTCTCAAGGTTCTCTCCCTTGCAGGCCTTGTGAGCTCCTGCTTCCTCTTACTGGGAGGTCTGGGGATACTAGACACAACTACAAGAGTTTTCAGGTCATTACCCAACAGAACTCTCCCAGGTACGTCACTCTGCACACTAACAGGTATTCTGGTAGTCATGTCATTGCACTGGATGAGCGCTGGTAACTGGGGAACCATTTGAACAGGGCCTCCAGCTAACTTGGCTAGGTATTTGGGTACCTTGGCAACATCCTCTACCTTGGAAAAACATTAATCAACCACAGTTATGCTGGATCCAGTGCCTCTTATGGCAGGGGTCTCCTGACCATTCACAAGAACACTATCTTTATAATACTCTTTAGTATTATCTGGGATTGAGTTATAGACATCTAAGTTCTGTTGTTCCCAAAGACCCAAGGACACTAAAGAAACACTAGCTGAGACTCTCATGGGTTCATCAGCTAGTAACTGAACGTTTCCACTTGTCATACGTACTTCTTCCACCTGGGAGAAGGCTAAGGAGACAGTGTGGACCCCTGAAAGTTTACCCTTATATCTGGGATCCCATTTCACATGGTCAGTAGCTTCATAAACAAAACATTTACCAAATGCCCTATTGAATGGAGGCTTACTCTGACCTCCACCTGGTTTAGCACCAGATGGTACACTAGCCCGATTCGGTTTCCTTTGTGGCTTACCCTTGTTCTGTTTGGGCCATCTTTTGGATTGGAATTATTGGAATTCTCCTAGTTCTCTTTCTTTGGCTGCTTTCCCTCATCCTTTTTCTGAGATGCCCCAGAACCCTTGTGAGTAGCCCTGTTGGCAACCCACAAGTCAGCAGCCTTAGCTAACTTCTTTGGATCTATCTTCTTTGAATCAGCTGAGTGCTGTCTAAGCTCAGGAGAGCAGGCATCATAAATTGACTCCAACATAACAAGATTCCTCAAACCTTCATAAGTTTTCACTTTGTAACCCTTAAACCAACCATCTAAGTTTTTCAAACAGTCACACACCCAGGTAGCCCAAGGGCTACCATCATGCTTTTTGAGGGCCCTAAACCTCTTAAGGTACTAGCTTCATACCCTCATAATACTGTTTATCCTCCTCCCCCAACTCCAGTACAGCATCACTTGCAACAGGGGGAGCCTAGAGAAAAGGCAAGGAATCAACTGATTCCCTGAGATACCTTGAATCCCATGATTGTACTCAAACATTGCTAACCAATCCAAAACATCAAGTTTAGTCTCATACATACCAATCATTTCCTTTGGCATACGGGGTCTCTTAAGACTGGAAGACCTTGAAGATCCTGGGAGAGAAGCATTTTCTACAGACAATTTCTTCATCTCTAAAGCGTGAGCCATCTCCATTTCTCTGAGCCTTAATCCTTGATGTTTCATGGCAGTTTGGGCATCAATACGTTTCACTTCCAACTCAAGTCTCATTTTCTCAAGTGCAATAAATTCAGGAGTGAGTGTAGGATCTGTTGGGGTCCCTGTGGACAGAGGTTGTGGTTTCTGAGCAGGCAAGGGAGTTGTAGGGTCGCCTAACAAAGACTCATCTACCTCTTCTAATCCAACACTCTCAGAATCAGAAAACATCAGTATCCACATTTGCTCGAGGGGTAAATCCTTCTGACCCACTCTCCAGACTTTGATTTCCCTATAAATTAGCAACCAGTTCAGATATATTTCTTTACCAGAGAGCCTCCGTTCTCTACACATGGTTCTCAAAACCTCAGCAGTGTAGTTTAGGAGGCTCTCCTTACTGTAGTTTTCCATAGTAGACATGATCTTTCAGTTAATAAATTTCTGTGGTGTTTAGCCTTGTGGTTAGTTGACCCAAAGTAATAGCAGCACTCTAGGTGTAATCTCTATACTTAAAAATCCCACTGTTGTACACGGTGTTAGGCAGAATCCTCTGCAGTACACTTAGGGAACACTACAGACAATTAAGTCTACAAGTCGCAGTACAATTTCACCTTTGGTACAAGCCTGTACTACACAGTTATAGTGGTAGCAGTAGCGGAGCAGCCAGACTTATCTCAAGAGCAAATGAGCAGTAACAGGGATTACACAACGGACTACAATTACTGTGACTCAAACAAACACTGACTCAAGGTTTCTGGTTAAAAAATATTAATACATTTATTTTTAAACCATCTGTTCACAAAACACTTCACTTCTATTAAACAAAACCACACTCTAAATATACTACACACAACCAATTCCTTTGGTTCAGGTCAATTCAAGTTAAGTACATTGGGATTTGACAGACCGATGTTGTGAAACAAAAGACCTTATCGGGGTTTAAGCAGCGCTCACTTTTTGACAGAGGTCTTACGAAAGAAAAGCGTTCCCGCAAGAAGAATTGTAACCGTAGTCAAAAACACATTTAGCACATTGAATAAAAACCAAAGAATAGGGGATAAAAATCATAGGCAATACTTTTGTCAAGGCATTCAAATCAGAAGACGTGTTCTAAGAGACAGATAAAGTCAATAGGCCTGCACCAGTGTCAAATGGAGCCGGGCTCTGTTGTCGAGGATCACACGATTAGAACAGTTCGAGATTAACGTTGCCAGGAGTACTTGGATATTGTCAACGGGAAGCAAAGGTTATAAGAGGGAAGGAAGAAAGGACAAGCCTTCGGCAAGAAAAAGGGGTTCACCCCGATTCCTCAAGGTCGGACGGAGAGAATGACCAAATGGAAACAGTACCTTATTCGAATGAAGAAAGCTGGTGCCACGGCAGTTGTTCCTGGTAGTTCCTGCAGACTCACGGTTCCTGAAGATTCAGTCGTCGGGACAAGAAGGAGGACATCTGGAGCAATCTGCACTACCCAGGGATGAGGCCAGCAGCAGCAAAACAACGGTGAATAAAAGGTGCGCTCCTTTAAAACAGGTGTGAGCTCTTCTGATGGCTATCCAGAACTCTACAGCTCCATGCAGAGATTTCGACCCAAGAGAGGATTCTCTGGCTGTAGAAAGGTGAGCTGGTTGATCCCACCAGGCTCACGGGAAGAAGACTCTGTACTGGATCTTCTCTGTCGTTGAAGGGTAGATGGCGGGGCTTCACCGGGACTCGGGAGTTGCAGCAGCCGTCTTCTTCTCCGCTTCTCTTCGGTTCTTGTAGTTCCAGTGGCGACTCTGACTTCTAGCCCAAGAGTCCTGCCTTTTATGCCAAAATCCCCCATTCACATAGCCTGGCTGTCAATCACGCAGCAGGGGGGTTGTCCAGCCAGGCCAACCACCTCAGCCAATGGACACAAAGTGTTACTTGGGTCTCCAAGGAGACCCTGTGCAGGGGGTTACTAAACCGCGCCCTCACATTCAGCCCACCTAGACACCCAGATGCCAAAGGAGGGCTTCTTCGCAGAACCCCACCAAAGGACGGCGAACAAAGAAGGCAAACCTGGTTTGCCACGCAAAGTAAAACACAAGAAGGATGTTAACACAAAGAAATGGCAAATAAACTCGACCGGAGCCAAAATAAAATATATTTGGTCATGCGGGTTTATGTTCGAGGCTAACACATAAGCCTTAAAACAGTACCACGTTTATACTATAATCATGGTAGAATAGTTAGGGTAGATACCACTGCCACCAGCCAAGTCTTAGTCTTACAATCTCTTTCAACACCACGCCTTTTCTTATGCCAGGAATGGTACTCACGAATCTTCGGGTTTTATCAGGATGTTTGTAGAGGAGAGAGACGTCCCCCCGGGAGTCCAGAGACCCTCTTGGAGAAGAAAACCCAGAATCAGACAGGTTCCAATTGTGTAGAATGGTAGTCCACAGGATTCAATGAAGAAGAAGAATAGTAAGCTTGCTGTTGAATTGAAGACTGGATGCGGAATACGAGTAATCCAAGGTAAGTTGCTGAGGAGGAACCCAACAATACCGGGAGAAGTGAACTGACACTCGAGAGACGAGACTCCAGAGGAAGAAGAGGAGAAAGAAACAAAGTGACAGCAGGAGGAGAGGAGCCGAGGGTGAAGCCGACGGCGGAAGGAGGAAAGGAGCAGAGAGAGGAATGTAAAACAGAAGCTGTGAGCACAGGAGTGGCAGACGCCGGAGCGGAGAATAAGATGCCGAGAGGGGCTAGGAGCAGCTAACACGGCAAGCCGTGTGGAAAGAGAAGCAGCGAACGGCCAGAGTTTGGCAGACGCCGAGCGGAGGAAAGGCGCTGCGAGCAGCTAGCACGGCAAGCCGTGTGGAAAGAGAAGCAGCGAACGGCCAGAGTTTGGCAGACGCCGAGCGGAGGAAAGGCGCTGCGAGCAGCTAGCACGGCAAAAGCCGAGCGGGGAAAAGAGCTGCAAGGCCAGGGGCGGCAGAAGCCGAACTAAAGAAAGGGAAATGGAATGCGAGTGAAAGGACTGCTGGAGAGCACAGAACCAAGGGTTAGGGAGCAATGCATACACGGGAACGAGTAGCAATGCAGAGTGTGTTAGTGATTCAGTGTATAAGTAGGAGTGATCACGCGGAAAACTGAGTGCGAGAACTAGACCTGCACTGTTAGGTAGTGGAAACGTGATCCAACAGGCGCCATCTTGAATTCCACTGGGTGCGCCGAGGATGGTGAATCTTCCAGTGTTTCCAAAGACTTCTAGGGGTTTTCCTAACACTTAGGGCCTCATTACACGGACGGCGGTGGACCAAGGTGCTATTAGCACCTTGGTCCATGCCGGTAAAATACCGGCACCGCCTTGGAGGAAAGGGGAATTACCGCCCTATTCCAAGGTTGGTGGGGCGGTAATTCCCCCTTCCCCCATTGCTCTTCCCCATTCCCATTTTTGCCCCATAGGGCATAATGGATATGGGGAAGGTGCTAATTACGGCACCGCAAATTGCTGTACCGTAATTAGCTCCCTGGTCCCTTTGCGGGTTGGTTTTTAACGCCTGCAAAAAGCAGGCGTTAAAGTCTCCAATCCGCAAAGGGACCTCGTAGTAAGGCGGTAAGGGTTAACGGTCACCGGTACCATTAACGGTGACCGTTAACCCTTACCGCCGTCCGTGTAATGAGGCCCTTAGTGTTAAGGGAGCAAAACAAGGCTCCAGGAGGTACAGACAAAAAGGAATCAGAGTTAACCCTTTCCAATACTCCATGTAAGATGGGGTGTACTGGGTTTGCAGGTTAAATATCTACATAAAGTAAATGGCAACTTTACCTGTTTCTGGGGGACAGTAGTCAGCCCCAGAAAAATGGAGTCAGTGAGAAGTCTTAGAGACAACCCTGTGTCACTGCACTGAAGGTGCTGTGTAACACACACAAAAAGTTGGTCTCATGGAGTGGTGTGGCTCCAGAGCTCAAGGTCACACAAAAAGTAGAAATACACATGGCAAAACACATGTAAGAGTGGGAAAAAGGTTCACACTCTTACCAGGTGGAAAATATAAACCCCATAAATCCAGCAAAGCTGCTGAGAGACTCACTAGGTAAGCGAAATTAGCCATAAATGAGAATGTTCCCTAACCCTGTGCAGTCAGACTTAAAATAGTAGCGAGAAAAATGCTTGGCGCAGCTCATGGAGTGGAAACTAGCTCCTCGGCACAGATTCGGCCTGGCCGAGGCTAGCGCCACTGCCTTCTGTAATGCCCAAGTGGACTGGCACAGTGTGGGGGGCTGGAAGGAGCCCTGATAGGATGGGTCAAGCGGGCACAGCTCTCCAGCGCAAAGGCTGCGAGAGCTTATCGCGTTACAGGAACACTCCTACAGGCTAGAGGACTCCAGCTACTCACAAGTGGCGGCCCTCAGAGTGGATGGCCCGTTTAAAGCACTGGTGTCAGGTGGGGGAGAGTTGCAAAGCATGGCCTTTTCATGGTACCAGGGCACTAGGGGGCTGTGTACGTTTAATAGAACCTGTGGTGCTCACCCCGGATTTGCACTGCAGTCTCATTTTCTCTCTCACCTGTAGCTCTCATTCTCTCACTTGTGTTTCTCCAGTTTCCCCCTCTTTTTATCCCATCTATCTCTACTTGCTTGCCCATGTGTCTCTACCAGTGTCGCATTCAAACCCCCCCCCATGCATTCTGTCCTCCAGAGTGTCTGTCTCACCTCCTTTTCCTCTTCTGCCCATTTTGCCTCTTTCATCTGTGGTCCTCAGGGTAAAGCCCCCAGGAGCTCCCTTGTAGTGCACTCATACTTTCTGAGCCCTGCCTTATTCTAGCACCGCCACGTGATCGAAGCACCTGGAAGACACCGAAAACCAGCATGGTAGCACTATATAACATACCAACACACAAGCAGACCCCAGAATGGTCCACAGGGAAACAAGGCAATTCACCCAGAGCTGCCAGACAGACCGGAGTAGGATCATTTTCTAACTCACTTTGAGGACAGAGCAATTTGCAGCTGCTAGTGTTTACTGGCCAGATGTGCTTCAAAATGCATCCTTTCTTACTCTCGTCTTTCCCCTAATGACACCCTCGACACCCACTGGTCTTGCCACTGTAGTTCTCTGATCAGACCTTCCCAAAAAGTGGGTTTCTCACCTCCCCTTCCCTCAAAGTCCTCCTCTCACGTCCCCTTCCCTCAAAGTCCTCTTCTCAACTCTACTTAGCTCAAAGTATGTTTTCCACCTTCCCTTAGATCAAAGTCCTTCTCACACCTCTCCTATCATCAACGTCTTCTTCTCATCTCCCCCCAAAGTCCTCTCACCTTCTCTTAGCTCAAAGTCCTTTTCTCGACTCCCCTTCCCTCAAAGTCCTCCTCTCACCATCCCTTAGCTGAAAGTCCTTCTCTCACCTTCCCTTCCCTCAAAGTCCTTCTCTCACCCCCACCCCTCAAAGTCCTCATCTCACCTCCCCTTCCCTCAAAGTCCTCCTCTCACCTCTCCTTAGCTCAAAGTCTGCTTCTCACCTTCCCTTAGCTCAAAGTCCTTCTCACCCCTCTCCTATCCTCAAAGTCCTCCTCTCACCTCTGCTTACCTCAAAGTCCTTCTCTCCTCTCCCCTTCCCTCAAAGTCCTTCTCTCCTCTCCCCTTCCCTCAAAGTCCTCCTCTCACCATCCCTTAGCTCAAAGTCCTCCTCTCACATTCCCTTCCCTTAAAGTCCTCCCTTCACCTTCCCTTAGCTCAAAGTCCTTCTCTCCTCTTCCCTTACCTCAAAGTCCTCCTTTCGCCTCCCCTTAGCTCAAAGTCCTCCTCTCACCTTAACTTCCCTCAAAGTCCTCCCCTCACCTTCCCTTAGCTCAAGGTCCCTCTCTCCCCCTACCCTCTAAGTCCACCTCTCACCTTCCCTTAACTCAAAGTGCTTCCCTCACCTCCCCTTAAACTCCTTCTCTCCCTGCCCCTTCCCTCAAAGTCCATCTCTCCTCTCCCCTTCCCTCAAAGCCCTCCTCTCGCCTTCCCTTAGCTCAAAGTCTTTCTCTCACCTCCCGTTCCCTCAAAATCATTCTCTCGCCTCCCCTTCCCTAAAAGTCCTTCTCTCACTGCCCCTTCACTAAAAGTTCTTTTTATACCCCTACTTCTCTCAAATGCCTTCTCTCACCTCCCCTTAAACTCTTTCTCTCCCTGCCCCTTCCCTCAAAGTCCTTCTCTCCAGTCCTCTTCCCTCAAAGTCCTCCTCTCACCTTCCCTTAGCTCAAAGTCTTTCTCTCACCCCCCCTTCCCTAGAGGTCCTTCTCCCCTCCACCTTCATTCAAAGTCCTTCTCTCACCTCCCCTTGCCTAAAGGTCCTCATCTCACCCCTTACCCTCAACGTCCACCTCTCACCTTCCCTTAGCTCAAAGTCCTTCTCTCACCTCCCCTTCCCTAAAGTCCTTCTATCACCCCCCCTTCCCTCAAAGTCCTCCTCTCACCTCCCCTTAGCTGAGAGTCTGCTTCTCACCTTCCCTTAGCTCAAAGTCCTTCTCACCCTTCTCCTATCCTCAAAGTCCTCCTCTCACCTCCCCCAAGTCCTCTCACCCTCTCTTAGCTCAAAGTCCTTTTCTTGACTCCCCTTCACTCAAAGTCCTCCTCTTATCTCCCATTCCCTCAAAGTCCTTCTCTTCTCTCCCCTTCCCTCAAAGTCCTCCTCTCACCTTCCCTTAGCTCAAAGTCCTTCTCTCCCCTCCCCTTCCGTCAAAGTCCTCCCCTCCCCACCCCTCAAAGTCCTCATCTCACCTTCCCTTAGCCCAAAATCTTTCTCTCACTTCCCCTTCACTAAAAGTCCTCCTCTCACTTCCCCTTCCCTCAAGGTCCACCTCTCACCATCCCTTCCCTAATGGTCCTTCTCCCCCCCCTTCCCCCAAAGTCCTTCTCTCACCTCCCCTTCCCTAAAGGTCCCTCTCTCACCTCCCCTTCCCTAAAGGTCCTTCTCTCACCTGCCCTTCACTGAAAGTTTTTCTTACACCCAAACTTCTCTCAAATTCCTTCTCTCACCTCCCCTTAAACTCCTTCTGTCCCTGCCGCTTCCCTCAAAGTCCTTCCCTCCCCCTTCCCTCTAAGTCCTCCCCTCAACTTCCCTTAGCTCAAAATCTTTCTCTCACCTCCCCTTCCCAAAAAGTCCTCCTCTCACCTCCCCTTCCCTCAAAGTCCACCTCTCACCTTCCCATCCCTAATTGTCCTTCTCCCCTCCCCTTCCCTTGAAGTCCTTCTCTCACCTCCCATTCCCTAAAGGTCCTCCTCTTACTCCCTACCCTCAACGTGCACCTCTCACCTTCCCTTAACATAAAGTCCTTCTCTCACCTCCCCTTAAACTCCTTCGCTCCCTGCCCCTTCCCTCAAAGTCCACCTCCCACCGTCACCTTCCCTTCTCTCAAAGTCTTTCACCGTCCCTTCCCTCAAAATCCTTCTCTCCCCTCCCCTTCCCTCAAAGTCCTCCTGTCACCTTCCCTTAGCTCAAAGTCCTTCTCTCCCCTCCCCTTCCGTCAAAGTCCTCCCCTCCCCTTCCCTCAAAGTCCTCATCTCACCTTCCCTTAGCTCAAAATCTTTCTCTCACCTCCACTTCACTAAAAGTCCTCCTCTCACCTCCCCTTCCTTCAAAGTCCACCTCTCACCGTCCCTTCCCTAATGGTCCTTTTCCCCTCCCATTTCCCTCCTAGTCCTTCTCTCACCTCCCTTTCCCTAAAGGCCCTCCTCTCACCCCCTACTCTCAAAGTCCACCTCTCACCTTCCCTTAGCTCAAAGTCCTTCTCTCGCCTCCCCTTCCCTAAAAGTCCCTCTCTCACCTCCCCTTCCCTAAAGGTCCTTCTCTCACCTGCCCTTCACTGAAAGTTCTTCCTACACCGAAACTTCTCTCAAATTCCTTCTATTACTTCCCCTTAAACTCCTTCTCTCCCTGCCCCTTCCCTCTAAGTCCATCTCTCCTCTCCCCTTCTCTCAAAGGCCTCCTCTCACCTTCCCTTAGCTCAAAGTCTTTCTCTCACCTCCCCTTCCCTCAAAATCCTTCTCTCGCCTCCTCTTCCCTAAAATCCTTCTCTCACCTTCCCTTCCCTAATGGTCCTTCTCCCCTCCCCTTCCCTTGAAGTCCTTCTCTCACCTCCATTCCCTAAAATCCTTCTCTCACCTTCCCTTCCCTAATGGTTCTTCTCTCCCTGTCCCTTCCCTCAAAGTCCACCTCCCGCCTTCACCTTCCCTTCTCTCAAAGTCTTTCACCTCCCCTTCCCTAAAGGTCCTTCTCTCCCCTTCCCTCAAAGTCTTTCTATCACCTTCCCTTCCCTCAAAATCCTTCTTTCACCTCCCCTTCCATAAACATCCTTCTCTCACTGCCCCTTCACTGAAAGTTCTTTTTTCACCCCTAATTCTCTCACATTCCTTCTCTCACCTCCCCTTAAACTCTTTCTCTCCCTGCCCCTTCCCTCAAAGTCCTTCTCTCCTCTCCTCTTCCCTCAAAGTCGTCCTCTCACCTTCCCTTAGCTCAAAGTCTTTCACCTCCCCTTCCTAAAGGTCCTTCTCTCCCCTTCCCTCAAAGTCCTTCTCTAACCTCCCCTTCCCTGAAGGTCCTCATCTCACCTCCCCTTCCTTCAAAGCCCACCTCTCACCTTCCCTTCCCTAAAGGTCTTCTCCCCTCCCTCTTCCTTCGAGGTCCTTCTCTCCCCTTCCCTTCCCTAAAGTCCTTCTCCCACCCCCCCTCAAAGTCCTCCCCTCACCACCCCTTTAGCTCAAAGTCTGCTTCTCACCTTCCCTTAGCTCAAAGACCTTCTCACCCTTCTCCTATCCTCCATGTCCTCCTCTCACCTCCCCCCAAATCCTCTCACCTTCTCTTAGCTCAAAGTCCTTTTCTTGACTCCGTTCCCTCAAAGTCGTCCTCTTATCTCCCCTTCCCTCATAGTACTCCTCTCACCATTCCTTAGCTCAAAGTCCTCCTCTCACCTTCACTTAGCTCAAAGTCCTTCTCTCCCCTCCCCTTCCTTCAAAGTCCTCCCCTCACCTTCCCTTAGCTCAAAGTCCACCTCTCACCTTGACTACCCTAATGGTCCTTCTCCCCTCCCCCTTCCCTCGAAGTCCTTCTCTCACTTCCCTAAAGGTCCTCCTCTCACCCCCTACCCTCAAAGTCCACCTCTCACCTTCCCTTAGCTCAAAGTCCTTCTCTCGCCTCCCCTTCCCTAAAGGGCCCTCTCTCACCTCCCCTTCCCTAAAGGTCCTTCTCTCACCTCCCCTTCACTGAAAGTTCTTCTTACACCCAATCTTCTCTGAAATCCCTTCTCTCACCTCCCTTTAAACTCCTTCTCTCCATGCCCCTTCCCTCAAAGTCCATCTCTCCTCTCCCCTCCTCTCAAAGTCCTCCTCTTACCTTACCTTAGCTCAAAGTCTTTCTCTCACCTCCCCTCAAAATCCTTCTCTCGCCTCCCCTTCCCTAAAAGTCCTTCTCTCACTGCCCCTTCACCGAAAGTTCTTTTTTCACCCCTACTTCTCTCAAATTCCTTCTCTCACCTCCCCTTAAACTCCTTCACCCCCTACCCCTTCCCTCAAAGTCCTTCTCTCCTCTCCCCTTTCCTCAAGTCCTCCTCTCACCTTCCCTTAGCTCAAAGTCTTTCTCTCACTTCCCCTTCCCTACAGGTCCTTCTCTCCCCTTCCCTTAAAGTCCTCCTCTCACCTCCCCTTTCCTAAAAGTCCTTCTCTCACCTCCCCTTCCCTCAAAGCCCACCTCTCACCTTCCTTACCTAAAGGTCCTTCTCCCCTCCCTCTTCCTTTGAAGTCCTTCTCTCACCTCCCCTTCCCTAAAGGTCCTCCTCTCACCCCCTCCCCTCAACGTCCACCTCTCACCTTCTCTTAGCTCAAAGTCCTTCTCTCACCTCCCCATCCCTGAAGTCCTTCTCTAACCACTCCTTCACTGAAAGTTCTTCCTTCACCCCCACTTCTCTCAAATTCCTTCTCTCCCTGCCCATTCCCTCAATGTACTTCTCTCACCTGCCCTTCCTTCAAAGTCCTTCTCTAACCTGCCCTTCCCTCAAAGTCTTTCACTTATCTCTCCTTCCCTCAAAACCATTCTATCACCTCACCTACACCAAAGTCCTTCTTTCACCTGCCCTTCCCTCAAAGCTCTTCTCTTACACTCTTTCCTCAAAGTCCTCCTCTCACCTGCCCTTCCTTCAAAGTCCTTCTCTCACCTGCCCTTCCTGCAAAATCCTTCACTCATAACCCTTCCCTCAAAGTCCTCCTCATCTGCCTTTCCCTCAAAGGCCTTCTCTGCCCTCCTCTTCTCTCAAAGTCCTTCTCTCACCCCCCCATTCCCTCAAAGTCCTACTCTCCCCTTCCCTCAAAGTCTTTTTTCTTTGCTAATTCTGGCAGAGATGTAATTTCACCAAAATTCCAGGGGTAGCGGAAGTGACATCACATGACCCTTGACCCCCTGATGACATCACAGGAAGTGATTTGACCCCGCCCCCAAGTTAATCACAGGAAGTGATGGGACACAACCTTTCACCCCTTGACAAAACAGGAAGTGGCAGTGTAAAGAAGGAGTCAAGTACCCCCACCTCAACCATCTCGCCCATATTGCCTATATTTTGGGAACCAGAGTATAAGACACATGCAGTACCATTGAAAATACAGATACAGAGGAGAATTCTGGGAGCAAGGTTCCCATTGAGAAAGCCATACCTGCATAGACGACAGTATGATGGCCATTTGAATGAAATCCCAGGAGAAGCAGGACCAATGAATGGACGAGCCGAATGGTGACGTCACACAAAGCAAGCCTGACGAACATAGAAGAGATGCAGAGACAAGAGAATAGAGATATTCTATAAGGCAGAAAGTATCAAAGATAAGTGACATCTTGGGCTCAAGATGAAGAAGCTAATGCTACAGAAACATGAAGATATCAAGTCATTTTACACGTGTACATATGCAAAGAAACACAATCAGGCAAAGTATTCTTGAGGCTAGCTACGCAGTGAATAGATTGCGGCAAGCACCAAAGTATGCATACATAGGAGCAAGTAAAGAATGGATGTTTCCACTACATGTTATAGCAGAGCTGGAACAGAGAAGGAAGGTCTCTTTTCCAGTGTGTCGCAGATGAAAAAGCAACTGAATTACAGGAGTGAATCTCAGAACGGCGAGGCTGGATGAGCCCCAAGAAGCCAAAGGTATTATCAGACTGCGATGAACAGACATTAGTTACAAATCGTGTGAAAGAATGAAACCTCTGTTCAGAAAAAATCGAGAAAAATAAGGAAGACGTCAGTGGTCTATTAAAAAATAGTATTTTAAATACACCTTCAGTCTTCAGTCATGTGGAAGGATGAAGTTGGACAAACATGACGAACCACACCTACGCATGAAGGCAGAGCTTGCCTTCACTCCCCTGAATTCTCCAGAGCAGAGAACATTTCCAAGGACAAGTTCAAAGCCTTAATTGACAGCAGACCACTGAGGTGATGATAGATGATATGCTAATTGGTGCGAAGCTATGGTTATGACCAGCTCACCAGCACCTGGAAGTCTAGCCTGCGTGCTGCTAACGTAGGTGGAATAGTACTGACAGATGTAAGGCTGCCAACCAATTGTAGGGGATCGCCTAATTAAGGGCCCTATAGTTTGTGTAACCAATGGGATGTTGTGTATTTAGTGACGTTCATAGTGACCTGTTTTAGGGGAGGGCTTAGTTGCTTCCCCTGATATTAAGGAGCCTATCATTTTCTTAGAGTAGCATGGAACGTATGCTTAGATGTTCCCTAATACCCAATCGCAATTGCCAGTAGGTTTTTGTAGTTTGCCACGTAGGATGACTTTAGTGAATATGTAGGTTAACGTCATCAATGACGAGTTTTTAACTATAAGTTTGATGTTTTTTATGAGAATCGTTGGACAATGCGCTGAGACGTCTGTTGATGTTCGTTGTACTCCCTGTTTTAGATCATTGACATTAAAACTGTCAACCTTTTTGCCAACTACCTGCGTCGTTTCGATTATTGATGTTTGAGTAACTTCTGCATCCCCATTCATCTCATAGTATTGCTACCTCATCTTAAAGGGCTGGGTCGAGTCCCCCAGGTTCACTTGGTAGCAGAGTGATGATGATTGAAAATCCATCGAGATAGTAAGCTTTTGATTCCCGGCAATATCAAACATCTTCTGCCATTTAACTGGAAGGATGTGAAGTTCTCTGTAGATAGCGGAACCAGTTTTTAAGATAAGCCTTGCAAGCATAGGTGGGACGGGTCCCTCGGTTTGTACGAAATCCCCCTCCCAACGTCTACAGGAAGCTGAACGGACGGAAAGTTGAAGCGGCTGATAAAGAGGTGGCGATCCCGGAAATGTCAGAAGTCGAAAAAACAAATGGTGAGTAAAAAACTGACTGAGGTGGCAAAATTGGTAATGGGCAGTAAGTGGAGAGAGTGATAAGGGAAAACGAGTAACTCGAGCAATCTCGAGACAATGAGCCTCAAGTTATTAAGTAATTGACTTGAGGAGAGGAGCCAAACAAATGAGACACTGTGAGATGAGGATCCTCACAGTGGAGTAAACCCAGTGTCCTACGTTACAAGCACGTAACAGAAGGAACCGTATCTAGAGTCCCATTTGTGGATGACGTCGGCTACAGACTTCTTTAAAGACAGTCCAAAGAGAACGGTTCACATCCCAGTCGTGGTATTAATTAGGGGCGAGGATAAAGTCTCGAGAATCATAGACTGAGATATATGTGGCTGGTCGAGTACGTCTGTTTGTCTGGTTGTTTTATGTGATTGTATAGACATATATGTGATGAAGAAATAAAAGAGGAGTCAAGAGACGTGACAAGGAAAACGCGAGATTTAAGAATTAATTATTTATTTGTTGCGAATGAAATTGATGGTGTTTAAATGAATAAAGTAGATTGGAGTAAAAACGTGATATAGAGGTTTTGGAGCTGCGACGGTTGGTGCACGGTCATATTGTATTATTTTCTTTAAACGTAATTTTTGAAAAGTGCAAACAGTAAAGGTGAGTATTGACGAGTCAAATTGGAGGATATTACTCTGCTTATACATCTCTGCAAGCAGTTGCCAAAACTCGCATCCAGGTTTAAACGGTATAGTGCAGAACGGGTTAAAGGCACAGCAGACAAGATGTTCATGCCGTGGCCACAAGGGGGATCACTGACGAAGGCAGTTTTGCAGCATATGACGACATATTTGCATGCAGCATACACGGGAAAAAAGTTAGACAAAAGGTTAGCAAGCTTAGAGCTCTGGAAAATGTACCAGGAGGAAAGGGAAGACAGGATACTTAAAGGATAGTTCCGGGACTTTTTTTTTATTGTCCCTACGGGTCGGCCATGTGTTTGTAAGCATAAATCGGTAGATCGTAGGAAACTTTCCTATGGACCTTACCCGACTTTTCGCCCATTATCGCACTCGAAATCAGCCTCCATTTTGTGATAATCCTATCATTCCGCCGCATCGACCTGGCTCACCTGCCTTTGCGGCACTAAATCAAATCCCCCGCCCCTGAAACAGACTTTATCAAAACATTCATATTCCCCGCCTCTATCCGTGACGTGACTGAGCTGCGTAGGCAAACGCGCCCAGGCGTCTTCTACGCGACTCCACACAGACCCCGGAAATCAACACAGATCAGCTCACAATACAGCGCACCACAATTCGGAATATGAAACTGTACTTTGAAATCAAACCGCAAGATTGTAAATGTGGTAAAGTACATTTATTTGACATCAAATGTTTAGAGAATATTCAGCGATTTGCATTTTATTTGCTCATGTTCCAAAAAGTTCGTATTGAGGAACGCGATGGTCCTTTGCTGTACACAGGGTCTTAGAGCATCTCACAATACAGCACCACAATTCGGAATGTGAAACCGTGGTTTAAAAGCAAACGGCAAGATTGTACATTTGGCAAAGTACGTTTATTGGACATCAAATGTTTAGAGAATATTCAGCGATTTGCATTTTTCTTTGCTCTCGATCCAAATTAGTTCGTCTTGAGGGAAGCGATGTTCGTGTGCAGTACACAGGGTGTTGGTTTACGATAAAAATAAGCTCTTCGGTCGCACTGATAATCGCATGGCTGTTCCAACAACGAGGCACTAGGCCACCACAACGGTAGGTATGTTGCATCTAACCGTTAGTACCGCGTAAGGGCATACTTGTACTTGGCGATCGTCCCATAAAATGGTCAGGGTGGTAACGTTGTTCACGCGGAGAAGCAACTGGCGGCTGTAGAAGCCGTCCGCCGGTGTCTGGTACTCGTGACACAGACAGTAGTGAATGATGTACCTAAAAACATAAAAAATGAAATTAGTCTCACCATCAGATCCTTATTAAAATTATTCATTTCATAGCGAGGACAGCGCTACTGGGTGTACACAAGTGTTTAAAGGCGTGGCGAGGCATGGAGGGAGGGGGGAGTGGAGTACAAGGTAAGTAGCATAAAATAATAAATAAATAGGGCCAGCTGGTGGCAAGTGCAAGGTAAGTGCAGAACAAGTGCTGGGAAGGGGGGGCTGTAGGATACTGAGACAGTCCCCCAGTGCAGGGGTTGACAGGGAGGCAGTGCAGGTGGAGAGTGGAAGGGCCCAGGACCAAGGTCGCAGACAGTGGACCAGTTGTAGCAGGGGAGAGGGAGAGAGAAAGCAGAAGCAAAGAGGAAGGTTTTGAGGTGCTTCAGTAAAAGCAGATGTTTCTCCTCAAGATAGTGCGCGGTAGAAAACAATATGCCACATAGAACGAACAAGTACAACTGAACACGTCTTTAAAGCCACTGTATAGTAATGAAATTGCGGTATAAACTCATCAAAAGTTACTTACATTATATTTGCATTTTCCATTGTGTCTCTGTGTAGGGCAGACCCGAAACACCACTCCTTCTTTGCCGACGTTACTTCTTCTAATGAACGTGGCTCATCGTTTCGTTTCTGAAATTTTATTCATTATCTTTTCTTAGTCTTTCAGGATGGTCCCGGCCTGTCAAGGTCAAATCACAATAGAACCTTATATTGGGTCGTGGGCCGTTCCGCCACCCGAGCAAAACATCAAAGCAGCTGACCTTCACTTTGAGCGAGCACACATTTCTAGTTAGCTGCAGTTAGTGTAAGGGCATCTTGTCTGCGTGCCTTTTTTTTTATTGTCCCTATGGGTCGGCCATGTGTTTGTAATACGGAAACATTCTATAATTTTTGTAAAAATGATTTATATTACTGTTTGGTTTAATTGCAATGGGCCTGCAACATGAGGAGACTCGAGAGAACAGACAATCAAATTACAATCATTTAAACCGTGATGTGTATTTCTCAATGAGCTCTGCTTTAGGTGGACATGGAACAGAGGCAATGTTGGGTGGCAATGCAGTTGTCCCCTGCATAGGTTCGTTCACCACTCCATGTATGTGCCTATCGAGGACATCTACGATAAGTCTCTCAATAAACTCATATTGCATATCCTCAAACACTGGTTTGATCACCCATTGTTTACTTCTTTTAGTGAAGGCCTTATTGTAGCGAAGCGTCCCTAAAGTTCCGGTCGTCCTACTTTGTTGACGGCCAACATTAGGGTTATGTGCCAAGACCGCTAGAAGAGTCCGATTTATCATGCCTTCCATGCCAAAATGCAATCTTTTGGGCCTGTACTTTAGGCACATATTGTGGAACACCTCCAAATCTCCTGTGTGGCAGAATTCCGTGAGTCCCCTCAAATCTCTTGTTATAGTTTTATCAAATACAATCTTTTCAATGGCCTTGTGAGTGGGTGATGAAGGAATCAACCACTTCTTCTTCCGTGCCTCCTCTGTGGACAAATGGCCATGTTCACATTTGTGGAAATGCTCATTTGTCGACCATCGATGTACGTTGCTACAGTGCAACATTACTGACCGCCATTTTTCCAGTAGAATTTCCAACGACCCTTCACATGTTTTTGAGCTCCACCAAAGATGGTTGCTGATTGACTTGGACCACTGTGAAATACCTTGCATATCTTTTTTTTTTCCTGCAGCCGACAATTTTTTATTGATTGTTTTTGCAAGATGCCATACGTCAAATTGGTGATTTATATTTTTGTACTCTTCTCTCATTGTCTTGGCAATTGAAACGTGTCTGTCCGTGGCTATCAGGTCGATCACCATTCCCCGCGATTGTAGTTCTTGCAATGATGCTACAAAGCCAACTTTCTCCATGGCCACTGAGGATGTACTTTGTGACACCTGCACGACCACCGAACTCACAATTTTCTTACTTTCCATGTCCTGAAAGTGGTAGGTGCAGTACTTGGCTGAAAATCCTGGGCTGTCGCACTGTCCATCACCGGCTAGCCTGAAGCGTTTGCCCGCGAATGTACTTTCCATTGACATTTTTTCCATTCTCCAAGCTTCGCTGATGGCTGGAAATAGATAATCGGTTTGGTATTTGTAGAACTGACTTTTCGCAATGAAATGGATTCCCACAAACTGAAAGAAATACTGTAACTTTTTAAAACTTGAACCACTAAAAAGTGCGGCCGCTGCACAAAGTAGATTGCCTGCTGGCAGTTGCCCCAGCATGGGTTGTGCAGACCATGCGAACGGATGATATTGTGTACAGGTGGCATGTATTTTAAGGTTAGTGCCTCGAATTGCACGAGTCACATTAATCAATGGCTCCCCACATACTTCCCCACCAACCCAATGCCCACATTTCATCATCATAATAATATCCATCAAACAGCTATCGAATACAATGAATTTGGCCTCTTTCCTTATACTGTCACTCTGCATCCCAGCTGGTTCGGCCTGTAACGTTGAGGACATGTCACTCGCATGAAAGGTACAATCTCTGATATCGTCTTCCGCTATGCTGAGTGATATTGATGGTGTTTCATTGTCGTCCACTTCATTCTCTTCCATTGCAACATCTGTTCCTTGTCCGGAGATGGGAGAAAAAAACAATGTCTTCAACTTTCGTGCGCTCTTATTTTTTGCGAGTGTGGATTCTGTGAATTGATCTCCGACTGCATCCAAACTACCAGGAGGACATTCACTATCAATGGCTGGTGGTGGTATAGCTCCGTTGTCAATCACTTCATATTCTTCCCATTGGCACGATGCATCTCCAGTCTCAAGTCCCTGCCAAAAGGTTTGACAAGCAACATCTCTCGTTCGCTTCACTGTCTGTGTAGATCTAGTTCTTACACCCACTCGCAACTAGAGGACAGATTAGAAAAGGGATGTTCAGTTTAAACACAACTTACAGTATTGAACTATTGACAGTGAAAGACAACATAATATAGTGAACAGGACACTAACCTTCTTTTGCTTTCTTTTCTTTGAAACTTTCTTTCCTCGAACTTCAACATCTGGACGCTGTTGCTCCGACTCGTGTGTGCATGTCTCCACTTCCTCTCGCGCTGCAACGAATATATTTTCATGATAAGCACATCCATCACTCACTGAGGCTCCATCGACTCCCTGAAACATAGAACTTTCATTAGTATGTATAATAATATTGAAAACACAAAATGTACTTGGGGACCAATACCCATACGTACATCTCATTAGCAAAACACGAATGAACGCTTTGTGTAGAACATTCAAACGACAATTATTCACGCATTGTTGATCTAGTTAGATGGAACTGTCAAGATCCATACCTCGGGCTCCGCATAGACTTCCATTGATGATATTATTGAAGATGATGCTTCAGTAACTCCCTGAAACACAGTAATTGCATTAGTATGGTTTTCTATTTTGTTTAAAAGAACATAAACTTTCTGCAGGCGTCAACGGCTCATCTAAATAGACCTGCACAACTGATCAGTTGTCTAAAATAAATAATGGATATCTAAATATGATTCGATTTGCTCCATCGTTGGAAGTGTCACCACCCAGAGATCTGCATCAACTACTAGGGGTGATGTTCTTGTTGAAGAAGCTCCGTCAGCTCCCTGAAACATAGTACTTGCGTTAATAAAGAAGGAAGTATAGCGGATGTAATCACGTCATTTGATCTCGCATGATTGATCTGTCAGTATCCATACCTCGAAATGCATAAGAACATCAAGGGACGCTGTAACTGCGGTGCACACTTCTGCAAGCTGTTGCGCCGACCCGTAACTGCATGCTCCCCCTTCTTCTTGGACTAATGCTCCATCGACTCCCTGAAACATAGGACTTTCATTAGTAATGAACACAATATTGAAAAAAGAAGACACATAGGAGGGCGACGACAGAAGGACATACCAATGGCTAAAAACGAAAGAAACATTGTGTGTAACAATCACGCTACAAGAATGCAAGATCTGATGATCTCCATCGATGGAACTGTCCGGAAACGTACCTCGAGCATCTGAGTGACATCTACGGTTGTCGTCAATGCGTTGGACTCCTCAGCATCTCCCTGAAAGACAGTACTTGCATTATTTTGGATAACAATAATTATAACTGAAAACAAAGACTAGAGGACGAGTACTGTGGTGTACCATTAGGTAAAATAATTACACGATCAATTAAAACTATTGATTTACATGCCTAAAACAAGTCAGTGTCAGAATAGCTAAGTAAGATTACCCGATAGGCGCTTGAAGTGGCTGATGACTGCAATAACGACACGGATGGAGAATCTTCCGCCTTCATATTGAGTGGATACATAAATGGGGAAATTATTGTTAGCTAATGCTACACACTACCGCAATGCCGAGAGATAAATACGTAAACTTGACTCACCAGTGGAGGGATGTGGACGAATAGAGTGGGAATAGCGGTTGAGAGCAATTTTCGCCTCGCTCGCGGTGTTTTCTTCTTTATTAGCAATGATGTGGAGTACATGTCTGGGCTAAAGTGCCTGCTGCAGATGCGGTATCGATCACCCCTCTTGTCCGCAAAGACTTCTAGGACTCTACTTTCTATCTCAGAGGCTGGATATCCGCAATATCGGACCCATTCTCTTATCTGATCTATTGTCTTAGGGAAAACATGCATTATAGTACCTTCAGATTTGTTATGGGTCTTCGAAGGGCAACCGCCAATGGAACAGGCAGGCATTATGGAAAGTTCTGAAAAGTAAAGATCAACAATTCTCTATGAATACCAATGTGTTAAAACATTAAATGACACATAAAAGGTTCAATGCAAGGTCCGTTTTGGTTCTTGGAACTATACACGTTATTCACATGCGGATAAGTATTTCAATAACTTTCAAAAAATAGAAAAAGTAATTTGACTAAACTCAGAACATGTGACTAGTTCCTTGCATGTACTGTCGTGAACGAAAAGAAAACATGGATGCAATTTGATGACTACTAGCAAATAGATATAAATTAAAAAATTGGACGCAAAATGATTATGGTACATGGACTTACCTTGACGAACAAACAGTTAGATGCAGGGATCAGAGTAGTTTCTTGTCGTAGAACAGGGAGCAGTTCACAGGTTGCAAACTGACGAGTTTGCTCAAAGTGGTCACGGAAGTTCACAGAGACGAAGAGCAGATAACCAGCACCTTCACGGGTTGACTAGCAAAGCGCAAAGAAGTTCTCATTAGAAATATGAAGTGGGTTATAAAGAATTCGAAACAGGGGTGTGTTTGTGAATGAATGACGTGTATATGTCGTGGCATTATGCGGTCTGCAGGGGGCCGTCCAGCGTGAGGGGGGATGCTTGGCAGGAGACACGGGGTCTGGAGGTAGACATGGGAACAACAAACCCATGCTCTATAGACCACTTTGAAGTGTACATGGTCTTTGGCACCTCTTGGCCTTTATCGCTCCCTGACAGCTCCACTTGCCAGCAGCGCAAGTACCCCGGTGCGAACTGCCTTTGATAAGGCGGGGGGTGGATCGGGGCGGTGGTCGTGCAGACAAGACACAGGAAGACTCGTGAATGGAGACACACTTATGTGGATTGCAGGGGGCCGTCCAGCGTGAGGGGGGATGCTTGGCAGGAGACACGGGGTCTGGAGGTAGACATGGGAACAACAACCCATGCTCTATAGACCACTTTGAAGTGTACATGGTCTTTGGCACCTCTTGGCCTTTATCGCTCCCTGACAGCTCCACTTGCCAGCAGCGCAAGTACCCCGGTGCGAACTGCCTTTGATAAGGCGGGGGGGTGGATCGGGGCGGTGGTCGTGCAGACAAGACACAGGAAGACTCGTGAATGGAGACACACTTATGTGGATTGCAGGGGGCCGTCCAGCGTGAGGGGGGATGCTTGGCAGGAGACACGGGGTCTGGAGGTAGACATGGGAACAACAACCCATGCTCTATAGACCACTTTGAAGTGTACATGGTCTTTGGCACCTCTTGGCCTTTATCGCTCCCTGACAGCTCCACTTGCCAGCAGCGCAAGTACCCCGGTGCGAACTGCCTTTGATAGGGCGGGGGGTGGATCGGGGCGGTGGTCGTGCAGACAAGACCCGTTTGCCGCAGGGCCTCACCAAGGAGAGGCCATCTAACTGAATGTAAGAGGATGGCTGCAGGATCTACTACATGGAAGGCAGGGGGGTGAGTTTATAAATACCTCACCCTCCCAGGAGAATATACACTAGATTCATTTAAAAAATCAAAACAACCATTGTTAAAATATATGTTGGGCTTTATTTTAGATTTTAATTAAACATAAATAATAAACATTACACATTGTAAAGTTGAGGTTGCAGCACATCGAGGGAAAATCCGCGGTATTGTCCACTGTCACTGGGGAAATGTTGTCTAATGGCAAGTACCGCACAGGCAGGTATTACTCTCCGAACGCGGTGTCCGAGCCTCCCGTGAAGCCACCAAGTGAAGCAACGATAGGCCACCAGCCTGTACCACCTGTGAAAAAAAAAGATGCAAACTGTATTAAACTGACCAAACTTTCTTATCAATGTCGATTCAGGTAACACATGTCATTTTTCTTAGAAAAAAATTATATCTAGAAAATGCACTATATGGAACCAATTTACATGCGTTCGAATGATATGTAAATGTAATTTTATATGTGGGAGACGACCATGAAATAGTGGTGGCATCACTGACATCACAAACAGAGTATACTTACTCGTTACTCGGATTACGCGGACGAACAGTGCCACGAAGTTCGTGCATAAGCACCATCATCATCCTCAACACTGTCCGTGAGAGGCAGGCTTCCCTGAACTCTGGCAGCTCGGTGATGCATTGCGGACTTTGCTCGCCTTCCTGCTGACTTTGCTCGCTTTCCGAAATGTAGGCCAAGCACCCGGAATTTTCACGGCAGCAGCAGTTCTCCTCCTCAGTTGGCATTAGCTCGCACCGATTGCACGTGCACCAGGTGGAGACGCCGTCCATGCGACATGGTCCAGGCTCTTCATCCGTTGACTGGTCCTCCCAACTGCCGTCCGAATCCCCATCGTTTTCGCGTGCTTGCCTTTCCAGTAGTTCCTCCTCGGTGTACTCGGGCTCGTACATATACGGCATTATTGTGGCCATTGTGCGGTAAAGAAAGTAAAATAATTTACAGAGATGGTACAGGTGTTCACACGGGCTACAAGCGGCGAAGGTAGCTGACAAGAGCACTGAAACGAGTCACAGAATACTCAAAGTAACACAGAGAGAGGAATGGAATCGAAAATCTGCTGCTGTATGTTGTGAAACGGTCTGTTTATACTTATTGGGGAAAGAGGCGTCCTGCCATTTCCATGGCAACACATCAATAGCTGAGGCGCAGCGATTGTTGACACGAGACGTGCTTGAAATGGGCAGTACGCGTCTGCTGATGTCAGGCTCAGGGGCGGGGGATTTGATTTAGTGCCGCAAAGGCAGGTGAGCCAGGTCGATGCGGCGGAATGATAGGATTATCACAAAATGGAGGCTGATTTCGAGTGCGATAATGGGCGAAAAGTCGGGTAAGGTCCATAGGAAAGTTTCCTACGATCTACCGATTTATGCTTACAAACACATGGCCGACCTGTAGGGACAATAAAAAAAAAGTCCCGGAACTATCCTTTAATATATGCAAAGAGGGGGGTGAGGAGCCTTCTGCTCCCCCGCCGCGCCTGAAGTAAATGGCGATAGCAAGAAAGAGGACGGATTGTACCCATTAAGAGAGCTTAAGGCAGCGACAGGGTACAGCAATCCGGCATATGAGTCACCTGCACAAAGCAGCAATGAGGGTGCAGAGAAAATTCCCAAGAGAGATGTGATCCCTAAAGTCCCGAGGGACAAGGAGAGACGCAACAAGGAGAGAAGTGATCGGCCAAGTACATCATTAGATATAGGACGAGAAATAAAGATATGGAAAGGAGAAAAGGATAAGTCTGATGAGATAGCAAATGGATGGGTGGTCAGATTTTGCTCAAACTCGATGGTAAGAGCATCAAGGACGTGAGGCAAAGGGAAGATTGAAACGAAAGAAACAAAAAGGATAGATAGAGAAAGGAACGATTGAAAGGAGATTGGGCGAAAAGGAAGGATACACAAAGACAGGAACAGTTGTATCAAGATGAACAAATGAAAAAGCAGGAAAGAGCAGAGGAGCAAAGAAAGTATGACAACAGACAGAGGGCAATCGAAGAACGAGAGACTAGAAAGAAAGAGAGAGGAAGAGGAAGAACAGAAATAAAGGTATTAAAGAATACAAAGACGTAGAGATGAAAACATATGAAGGGTAAATGAGAGAAGAGATATGAAAAGAAAGGAAAAAGACAGGGTGAGAGAAGAAGCAAGAAAACGAAGAGAGCTTGCTGACGAAATAGAACGAAAGAGAAGGCAGAGAGCATGCAATCTTGAATTAATGGATCCTAATCCAATAGTGGCATGGGAGGATGTAGTAGAATTCTTCCCAGCACATGAACCAATAGCACATCCATCTAGAGCAAATCTAGAGGATGATTTTGACTCTAGAAATATTGGGAACGCAATCGATAAAGTCTATCATGATATGAGGACTAAGAAAGAACTGTAGGGAAAGAGAAAGAACTAACGACTCGAGAGTACACAGCTGTACGATAGAGAATGAGGCTTGTGTAGTTTTGAGCCTAAAGAATTGTCTTTAGATAGACTATCTCTGAATAGAGATGAAGAAGAGAGAAGCCACACAAGTTGGGGGATGGATATGTCAGACGAGGACAGAGAAACTTTCCGTGGGGAGGAGGGAAGTAACATGTGTGGTCCTGAAGGATGTTTTTCAATGGACAAGGAAGTAAGATGGTTGGATCTAGACCAACCTACATCTCAGGCGTCAGAATCTCTGGCATGGCTAGGTCAATCCAAAGGGCGATCCCATGGTGAGAGTGGGGTCTCGCCACCTTATGTGAGCATGTTAAGGTCGCCACCGGGAAGAAGGCGGTGGGGAACTATTGTCCCTTCTATGGACAGACAGACAATGGGGGACGAATGTGAATTTGGTATTTTGCAGATTCCTTTGTTAGAAAAAGGAGGATCCAGACCACAGTATATACCTTGGCCACAGCTGGATAAGGATAATTTAAGGTGTAAACTCCCAAGTTTAACTTTTGGTGCTGGTAAATGGATACATGAGTTAGAAAAAATGACAGGAGGAAATATGTTAGCTGTAGGGGACATTAAAGGTCTCCTAGTCGCTATCCTTGGGGAGAGAGCTGATGACATTTGGTCAAGAGCAGGATATTCGAGTGTTACCGCGTTGAGGGCCGCTCATGATGGAGCACCGTTTAACAACTGCAGGGCAGGAGTCTGGAACACGCTTAGAGAGCTGTATCCGGACACATCAGATATGGGAGCTATAATGACGAAAAGGATGCAGGAAGAGGATGATCCTCTTGTTTACATTCTGATTTTTCACGAGGTTGAAGCTTGGAGACGCGAGAGCCTTGGGGGAAATCTATACCTGAATTTTATCACATATTATGCCAAGGGCTGCCAGAGCCAGTGCAGAAGCAGCTCAAGAAAAAAGTGAGCATGGAAGCAAAGCCATAGTCAGAAATTCAGCTGACCATTGCACATTATTGCAGGCTGTTGCAAGTGAAGAATAGAAAGAAAGACGATGCTAGGAAAGGCAAAGAAGCGAAATTAGTGCAGAAAATATTGTCAAAATACGCCATTGAAGGGGCTATGTTGACTAGCTGAGTAGGGACGGGTTCACAGCAAGCAACAGGCATGCCACAGGTGAATAACCAAAGGCAGTCTGATCATGGTAATAGTGGATTTGTTCCACGAGGTAGGGGAAACTTCAGAGGTAGAGGCTTCCAGAATAATCAGGGACATTTTCAGAATAACCAAGGTGGGTTTCAAAACACGCAGATTGATAGTCTAGGCATGCAGGAAGGGCTAATTAGGAGACCTCCTGTATGTTGGACATGTGGTATGTCAGGACACCTTGCACGCATGTGTAGAAGCCAAGGGTTCATGCAAAATGGGCAATTCTCAAGAGGGGGCCGCATACCCGCCTGCATACACTCAACAGAGTGGAGATGGATTTTCTCAAAATCAGACAGGGCAACTACAAAGCAGCCGAGACCATATGTGATTGTCCCTACTCCGATAGTCTGTGTAGGAGTGCTTGGGTCTATGAAAATTGTCATCAGACATCTTTCCTTAGAAAAGGGTGTTATAGAGATGTTCCCTGTACATCAGAAACAGGCTCGAAAGGAAAGACAAAGAAAGAGATGGTCTATGAGCAAACCCACACAGGTAGCACACGTAAAAACACCAAGTCCATTGACAAATGTTTCTATGATTGGTCCAGTAAGAGGGAATTATGCTGACATACTTCATGAGATGATTACAGAAGCTCACAAAAGAATTAGATCTCAGAGAAGTACTAGGGAGGGTGATCATGAGCTAGATGAATACCTGGATAGTAGAGCACACTTGGGGAATAACATATGGTATCAGCATATGAAAGAAGTGGGAAGGAGAACCTCAAAGAAGGCATGCTTTGTATGTGCACTCCTGCCTTATAGCATGGGAAGTCTAAAATCTTCATAGCTATTGAAATAGACGTCCAGAAAGGGGATTGTCTATCACACATAGCACTCTGGCATACAAGAGGCCAGTTCATTGGTCGAACAGCCTATCTCAATTGGGCAACTGAATGGACGGATCCAGATGAAGATGACTATGTCCAAGACTTAAGACAAGAAACACGGTGCACCCCAAGAATCACGGGTTCCGATATGAAAAACCTGGAGTAAAAGGAGCTGAAATCAGATGGTAAGTAATTAGAAGACTTGGGAGTCCAGGAAAATCTGCAGAAGAAAGTTGTAGATGGAAGAATAGAGGCAAGATGCAGATTTGGGGATCAGTGTTACCACAAGATGGCTGGGAAGAAGGAGTGGTGATCTGCCGAGCCTGGGTGGCCATTGGCTGTTATCAACCAACCATTGACATAGTGCAGAATGGATGTAAGCCTCTATGGCCAAGACTTGCTAAACTACTGACCTGGGTCAAAGACAAAGGAGGACCTTTTCAGATAGTGCCTTTGGAAAGTGCAAAGCTGTGCTTCAGAAAGAATGGCACAAGAAAAGTGGGAGAGAACCAGAACTGTAGTCGAATCTTTGATGTACCAGGAATGAAAATTGGAACAGCAGTAATCATGGATCATTACTGGGCTTGTGGATCCAGAGCTTATATGAAGCTACCCAAGGATTGGAAAGGTTGATGCTCACTAGTAAATGTCCATGTTCCAGCATTGGTGATTCCTAAAAGTGACGTAAGCCTTGACAGCTTTCCTAAAGCAGATGCTCACCTAAGAAAGAAGAGATCTGTCGAGCTGATCAAGAGGATGAAGAGAGAGAACTATTTCTTGCCAAGTCAATAGAAGCTTTTGACTCCATCCCATATGAGCACAGTCTGTTCAGCCAGACTTTGTCGATATTCATGTTGATCTTTATGCCGAGTATCCAGGTTGGAGCAAATACTAAATGGCTGCAGATTACCAGATGGGAGCTCCTCCAGACAATCAACACTACCATAAAGTGATTCAATGCTGTCAGAGAAGAGCTGAGAGCCATACGACTGATGACTCTTCAGAATAGATACGTCCTGGACATGATTACAGCTATGGATGGAGGTGTTTGTGCAAAAATTGGAGAATCATGTTGCATATTTATACCTTCTCATGATGACAAGAATGGCACCTTGACAGAGGCCATAGAGATGCTGACGAAGCTACATGTCCAGATGATAGACGAAGAGGAAGACATTGCTGATGATAGCTGGTTTGGAGCACTCTTTTGTTGTGTTCCACAATGGATGGCACACATGTTCATGTTCCTTAGAGACCTGATCATGATGGTGTTGCTTGTATTCTGTGTGATTAGGATAATAATCACACAATGCAAGAAGACTCCAAAGAAAGACATAGGGATGAAAATCATGATTGATGTTGAATCAGGCTGGAAGGCCAGAGATCTGACAGATGAAGAAATCAGAGACTTTGTGAAGGCCAGCATCCATGCACCTGAGAGATCAAAGTTCCTGTATCCAAAGAACCATTAGATGTTTGTGGGAAAGTGGATCTATTGCAGTCCTAGTGGACAGTGAATGCCCATGACCTGGAACAAGGATGAGCATGTGACATGAGCTGGATGCCTGAAGGGAGTCATGAAAATATGGATCCCAAAGAAGCATTTTTTTTAAAAAGAGGATGTTTGGATATGAAGAATGATGGCAGAGTGGTCGATGAATCGCCCAGAGGGGGGAGTATAGAGAAGGAGCCAAGTACCCCCACCTCAACCATTTCGCCCGTATGGCCTATATGTTGGGAACCATAGTGTGTGCAGTACCATTGAAAATACTGACACCAAAGAGAATCCTGGAAGTAAGGTTCCCATTGAGAAAGCTATACCTGCATACACAACAGTATGATGGCGATTTGAATGAAATCCCAGATGAATCAGGACCAATGAATGGATGAGCAGAATGGTGACGTCACACGAAGCAAACCTGATGTACACCGAAGAGATGCAGAGACAAGAGGATGCAGATATTCTATAAGGCATCAGGAAAGTATTAAAGATGAGTGACATCTTGGGCTCAAGATGAAGAAGCTTATGCTACAGAAACAATGAAGATATCAAGTAATTTTACACGTGTACATATGCAAAGAAACACAAGCAGACAAAGTATTCTTGAGGCCAATTCTTTATGGTGAATAAATTGCGGCATGCGCCAATGTATACATATATAGGAGCAAGTAAAGAATGGATGTTTCCACAAACGTGTTATAGCAGAGCTGGAACAGAGAAGGAAGGCCTCTTTACCAGTGTGTCGTAGTTGAAAAAGCAATTGAATTACAGGAGTGAATCTCAGAACGGCGAGGCTGGATGAGCCCCAAGAAGCCAAGGTATTATCAGACTGGGATGAACAGACATTAGTTACAAATTTTGTAAAAGAATGAAACCTCTGTTCAGAAAACGTGTAGAAAAATAAGGAAGACGTCAGAGGTCTATTAAAAAATAGTATTTTAAATACACCAGAGCTCAGAATTGTGGTCTTCAGTCACGTGGAAGGATGAAGTTGGACAAACATGATGAACCAAAACTACGCATGAAGGCAGAGCGTGCCTTGACTCCCCTGAATTCTCCAGAGCAGAGAACACTCCCACGGACAAGTTCAAAGCCTTAATTGACAGCAGACCACTGAGGTGGTGATAGATGATATGCTAATTGGTGGGAAGCTATGGTTATGACCAGCTCACCAGCACCTGGAAGTCTAGCCTGCGTGCTGCTAACGTAGGTGGAAAAGTACTGACAGAGGTTAGAGTGCCAACCAATTGTAGGGGACCGCCTAATTAAGGGCCCTATAGTTTGAGTAACCAATGGGATGTCGTGTATTTAGTGACATTCATAGTGACCTGTTTTAGGGGAGGGCTTAGTTGCCCCACGTGATGTTAAGGAGCCTATCATTTTCTTAGACCAGTATGGAACATATACTAAGATGTTCCCTAAAACACAATCACAAATGCCACTAGGTTTTTGTAGTTTGCCACGTAGGATGACGTTAGTGAATATGAAGGTTAACGTCATCAATTATGAGTTTTTACTATAAGTTTGATGTTTTTTATGAGAATCGTTGAGACCATGCTGTGAGACGTCAGTTGATGTCTGTCGTACTCCCCGTTTTATATAATTGACATTAAAACAGTCAACTACCTGCGTCGTTTCGATTATTGATGTTTGAGTAACTTCTGCATCCCCATTCATCTCGTAGTATTGCTCCCTCGTCTTAAAGGGCTGGGTCTAGTCCCCCAGTTCAGCATCACATAGCATTGTTCCTCAGTACACTTATAAAAATATGGTTATGATATCACTGTGATATGATATACATTTCATACAAGAATGGATCACCACATGTAGCATTACTATCAGTGTGTATAGGGCCATAGTACCACATTACTGACTTTCCGTTTTGCTTATTTGGGAAGTAACCCACCGTTTTTTTTTGTTAGATGGGAGATAGAGGGGAAGGATGTGTTGCAGGTCATAGTAATTGCAGTTTTTTTTATTTTAAAACGTAAGCAGAGATCACCCCTAGAAAAGCTTGCTGGGCCTAGACACACAAGCTACGCCTCACTGATGAGGTCGAAAGTGGCTGAAGCATGTCTGGGGATGATTGTGGTCTCGTGCAGAACGTATGTCACCTAGCAGTTCGGGCTGGATGGCCCCTTTTGGGGTGGGACCAAGCCTGATTTGCATATGGTCTTTCCCCTTCTGTAGTGGCTTGGCAGGCTTAAAAACAATGGTCTGGGAGGGAACGTTGCCCAGAGCTGTGGTTATGAATGATTTGAAACCTTCCATCCATCACCTTTCTGTTTTTCTTATTTGGGAAGTAACCCACCGTTTCTTTTGTTAGATGGGAGATTGAAGGGAAGGATGCTTTGCAGGTCACAGTAATTGCAGTTTTTTATAATTTTAAAATGTAAACGGCAACAGCAGCTCCATGACATCGCCCCTAGAAAAGGCCATTTTATTTGGTCCTTTATATGTTGCTTAATGCCAGCCTCCTCCAGCTTCTAAGCACTGGAACGGAACAGGAACTGAACCCATGTTGCACTGCGTCCTCTTGTACCCAAAGCAAGTGCATTGCCCCAGAGCTATCTTTCCAAATATATATATTTTTTTGTTTGCGGAAGGCAACAGAGGTCTTACTTCAACGGCAGAGTGCAACATGTAAATTAAGTATCTCGCCATGTGTCTATCTACAGTGTGCCTGTGATGCAGGTCTGGCAGGTCTGGGTCAGGTCACACAGTGCCCAGGCAGGATTGGCGGCAGAAGCCACTGGGCACACCCCTCTCATCACAGGCCCAGTGGATGTGCAAAGCAGACATCGAGAACCAGGGATGAGATGAGCGTTCATGCTGTGCTGTCTCTGAGTACTGCAGGCTGCTCTTACCCATTCCCAGCTAGGGAGACCTTGCCCCCATACCCTATAGCACAGGGCATGAGCTGCGCAGACAGCCCCGCCTCTGAAAGCAACCATTCAGGCATTCTTCACCAATGGACTGCCAGCCTGTTAGTGATGGCGGCTTCATGGTTTTTCTATTCCAGGTGAAAAAAGCGGTGGCACATTTAGCTGCATTTAGAACCACCACCTTTTTGAGGTGCCTCTTTGTCCACTGACCCAGGGGGCGCAAGGACAGTTCTCGGGGTAGCAGAGGGAGTGCCAGGCAGGGGTAGCAGCTTCTACCCTAGGCAACCCCCAAATGACGTCCCTACTGTTTGGGGAAGGCTCCTTTCAGTTAGTTGGTTCGGCTCGCACAGGGCACCACTCTCACAGTTTCGTTATGCGTCTCTCTCCGGGAGCATCTTTCTAGCCTCTCGCCAATTGGCTGGAGTTTCCTCCTCATCCTCTGCCATCAGGGTTAGGCTGAAGCATGGAATTGCCTCGGGAACTAATGAAAACGTGTCCCACAGTCCCAAGTGGCCATTCGTGTCTTTTGTGACTGGCATGTTGAGTACCCAAGGGGCCGTTTTTTGGCCAAATGTGTTTCAAATTGTGCAGTTTAAAAAATATTTGTTCAGCGACACTTTTCAAAACGGCTAGGTGCACAGCACAGCACGTCTTCAAACTGGCCACTTTGCCAACAAAAACGGGCCTAATGTGAACAAAAAAAACGCGCACACACCCGCATTTGGGCGCATTGCACTACTGCCCCTAGGCCAGTCGCAGCATGTCTGTCTGTCGTGCTGCTGGCTGAGCTGTCTCACTTCCGCCGTGAGCTCGTCTGCGGGTCTCACACCTCGTGTTAGGAGAGGTCGGCTCCCCCCTGCGGTGCAGGTACTCTCTGCCTCGTGCCACCCAGCGCACGAGCCCACTCTCTTCCGTCAACGTGCTTGGTAAGCAGCTAGGATGCCACTGGCCTTAGAGCCCGGGAACTGTACCAGGATCCACACCCAGACTTCAGCAGCCGGCGCCGAACCCACTGAGCTATGTCACAGTGAGCGGTACAGGGCGTATGCTGCAGCCCACACATATCAAAGGAAGGGGGGGTTACTCTGGGGAAACCTCTTGTGACATTTCCCGCCTTCCTTACTCCACATTAGCAGATTTTCCGCTCTACTTAAGACAACGCTTTCAGGCTCCCCCTGCCTGCTCATTCCCCTGCTCTTAGCCTGGGGAGAGGAGGGGGGCGGGAGGATCCCGCCCTGGGATTGGAACGCATAATAAATACTACTAATAAGAAGAGGATACGTTTGGGAGGCGTACACAGCAAGCAAACTGAAACAGCTCTTATTACTCAATCCAATGGGTCCTCATTTTGTTGACCTCCTAGGGATGAAAGGATGAGTCACTTCTTCTGGGATTGAAATCTATGACACTCATGTTACACACGGACCTCAGCAATCGGCCTCTAAAGAAGGGACAAACACAGCAAACCGCCGTTACACACAGGAAGCAACACTACAAGCTACCACCGGAAATCACCACGCAAGCCCGATATAACACACGATATAACAAACTAACACAGCAAGCAACACTACAAGCTACCACCGGAAATCACCACGCAAGCCCGATATAACACACGATATAACAAACTAACACAGCAAGCAACACTACAAGCTACCACCAGAAATCACCATGCAAGCCCGATATAACACACGATATAACAAACAAACACAGCAAGCAACACTAGGAGCTACCACCACAAATAACCACGCCAGCCCGATATAGCACACAATATAACAAACAAACACAGCAAGCAACACTACGAGATGCCATAGCAAGCTACCACCACAAATTACCATGCAAGACCAGTATAACAAACAAACACAGAAAGCAACACTACAAGCTACCACCACAAATCACCATGCCAGCCCGATATAGCGCACAATATAACACGATGTAACAAACAAACACAGGAAGCAACACTGCAAGCTACCAAGCTACCACCACAAATCACCACGCCAGCCTGATATAGCACACAATATAACAAACACAGCAAGCAACACTACGAGCTGCCATAGCAAGCTACCACCACAAACCGCCATGACAGACCAGGATAGCAAACTAACGCAGAAAGCAACACTACAAGCTTCAACCACATACCACAATGACAGACCAGTATAACAAACCAACAAAGAAACCAACACTACAAAACTGGCATAGCAAGCTACCACCACAACTCACCACACCAGCCCGATATAACACACGATATAACAAACTAACACAGAAAGCAACACTAAAAGCTACCACAACAAATCACCGCGCCAGCACGATATACCACACGATATAACAAACAAACAAATAAAGCAACACTACAAGCTACCATCACAAACCTCCTTGCAAAAACCAGTATAATAAACGAACTAACACAGAAACCAACACTGAAAGCTACCACCATAAGTCACCACACCAGCCCGATATAAAAAACGAACACAGCAAGCAACACTAGAAGCTACCACCACAAATCACCACACCAACACGATATAACAAACACAGAAAGCAACACTGAAAGCTACCACTACAAATCACCACACCAGCCCAATATAACAAATGATAAAACAAACAAACACAGGAAGCACCACTACAAGCCACCACCACAAATCACCACACCAGCCAGATATAACAAACTAACACAGAAAGCAACACTAAAAGTTACCACCACAAATCCGCACGCCAGCCCGACATAACAAACTAACACAGCAAGCAACACTACGAGCTGCCATAGCAAGCTACCACCACAAATTACCATGCAAGACCAGTACAACAAACAAACACAGAAAGCAACACTACAAGCTACCACCACATACCGCATGACAGGCCAGGATAACAAACGAACATAAAAAGCAACACTACAAGCTACTACCACAAATCACCATGACAGGCTAGTATAACAAACTAACACAGAACGCAACAATGCAAGCTGCCACCGCAAATCACCATGCCAGCACAGAATAACAAACCAACACAGAAAGCAACACTACATGCTGCCATAACAAGCTACCACAGCAAACCGCCATGCCAGACCAGCATAATAAATTAACACACAAACCAACACTGCAAGCTGCCATAGCAAGCTGCTACAGCTATCCGTCACAAGAGACCAGTATAACAAACAAACACAGAAACCAACACTTCAAGCTGCAATAGCAAGCTACCACCACAAGCCGCAATAACAGACAATATACCAGACTAACACAGAAAGCAACACTACAAGCTACCACAACAAGTTCTTTCCACAAACCACCATGACAGTCCAGTATAACAAATTAACATAGAAATCAACACTACAAAGTACCATAGTAAGTTACCCCCACAAATCACCATGCCAGACCAGTATAACAGACTAACACAGAAACCAACACTACAAGCTGCCACAACAAGCTACTACCGCAAACCACATGACAGACCAGGTTAACAAACGAACGCAGAAAGCAACACTACAAGCTGCCACAACAAGCTACTACCACAAATCACCATGACAGGCTAGTATAACAAACTAACACAGAACGCAGCAATGCAAGCCGCCACCGCAAATCACCATGCCAGCACAGAAGAACAAACCAACACAGAAAGCAACACTACAAGCTGCCATAAAAAGCTACCACAGCACACCACCGTGCCAGACCAGTATAACCAACTAACACACAAACCAACACTACAAGCTGCCATAGCAAGCTGCTACAGCTATCCGTCATAAGAGACCAGTATAACAAACTAACACAGAAACCAACACTTCAAGCTGCAATAACAAGCTATCACCACAAACCACAATAACAGACAATATACCAGTCTAACACAGAAAGCAACACTCCAAGCTAGCACACCATGCTCTTACCACAAACCACCATGACAGTCCAGTATAACAAATGAACACAGAAATCAACACTACAAGGTACCATAGTAAGTTACCACCACAAATCACCATGCGAGACCAGTATAACAGACTAACACGGAAACCAACCCTACAAACTGCCACAACAAGCTACTACCACAAACCACATGACAGACCAGTATAACAAACGAACGCAGAAAGCAACACTACAAGCTGCCATAGCAAGCTACCACCACAAACCGCAATAGCAGACAATATAACAGACTAACATGGACAGCAACAGTACATACTACCACAACACTATTCTAATGATCTGCCCAAAAGAGGAGCTCGGCCCTCTTTCAAAGCCAAATGGGCCACAGTGATTGGTGGAGGCTAAGCCTACCTTAGTGAACCAAAACTGGGTCCCCACCAACAATCTCCTGTATACATGAGGTCATAACCAGACTGCTTTACAACAGAAAAGATAAGGGGGTAACAACATGTACTACTAAGTCCCACCCATCTTGCTGTCTGTTGTGGATCAAAGGGTCTCTAAGGTTAACTGAGCTCTCTGTTGTTCCCGAATAAAGTGGCAGGTCTCACTTGAAGCTGTGGCGAGACCAGACTTTTGGTCTCTGCCAAACCACATACTCGTACCGTCTGAATGGGGTCCCCTTGCAGGGATGACTACTGTAAATACTGGATGTATGTGATTTGGCCGTGGCAGAATTGACCGTGGTCAATTTCGCTGTGAAGACAATTTTGCCGTGGCCAAATCCTGCATAACCTTGACCCCCTAATACATCCCCCACTTACCCTTTGGAAGACCGCTTTTCTTCTGACTCTGTGGCGTCAGTTCTGTCCCTTCTTTGCTGTTCGGATCCGATGCTGCAGGGGCCGCTTTTCTTCTTTTTTGGTTTTTTTCCCTCTCCCCCACCAATCCTCTGGAAGCAGGGGACACCCCTGCTTCTCCCAAAGGCCATCACTACCAAACATGAGGAGCGGGGTATACCCCCTCAACCCCTGCACCCCCATGTTTGGTAGTGATTAACCAATTTGATACGTTTTAATCGATCAAGTGGTACTGGCCGAATTCAACCAGATGTACCTACTATTTGATCAATTAGAATCTATTAAATTGGGTAACACCTAAATACTTAGTCCCAGACATGACAGGTCACTGCCCTTGATACAGAGAGGTGGGAGCTGGCTTCAGGTTGACACAGTGCATAGCAAAGGTTATTGGGGTTTCATGTCATTTGTTAGTTCCGCGACCATGCCTCCTGTGGGCCTGTTTGAATTAACTCTGATTATTACGCCAGGCTGCCACCAGCAGCTAACAAAGGAAAGGGCAGATCCATGGAGCATTTGCTAGTTAAATTGGCCGGCCACGGTAGGAGGAAAGTTTTGCCCTCCCCCTTCTGAGATGCCTTGATGTACTCTTGGCTGTCATATTCCAACTAAATATGACAGGGGGGTGGCACCTGTAGGCTGTGTCTACCCAGAGTACACAGGTCTATGTGCATGTCTTGCAGTGAGCATAGGAAAATGTGTGCGGTTTAGCCCCACACATTTTCCGAAGGTTGATCAACCATCATTCAATTGCATTTAAAATTTCAAAAAAGCCCAGGCGAGTGCACACCCTCCATTCGGATGGTCGAATTCCTCACAATAACAAACTAACACAGAAAGCGACAGTAAATGCTGCCATAGCCAGATACCACCACAAACCTCAATGACAGACCACTATAACAGACTAACACAGAAAGGAACACTACAGGCCACTTCAACAAGCTCCCACCACATACCGCCATGACAGTCCAGTATAACAAACTAACACAAAAGCCAACACTAGAAGGTTCCATAGTGAGCTACTACCACAAACTGCCATCACAGCCCAGTATAACAGATTTACACAGAAACCAAAACTACAAACTGCCACAGCAAGCTGCCACCGCACAATACCATGGGAGCCCAGTATAACAAACTAACACTAAATGCTGCCACAACAAGCTACCACCACAAACCACCATGACAGACCAGTATAACAAACTAACGCAAAAAGCAACACTACAAGCTGCCATAGCAAGCTACCACCACAAACCACAATAACAGACAATATAACAGACTAACACGGAAAGCAACAGTACATACTACCACAACACTATTCTAATGATCTGTCCAAAAGAGGAGCTCGGCCCTCTTTCAAAGCCAAATGGGCCGCAGTGATTGGTGGAGGCTAAGCCTACCTTAGTAAACCAAAACTGGGTCCCCACCAACAATCTCCTGTATACATGAGGTCATAATCAGACTGCTTTACAACAGAAAAGATAAGGGGGTGACAACATGTACTACTAAGTCCCACCGATCTTGCTGTCTGTTGTGGATCAAAGGGTCTCTAAGGTTAACTGAGCTCTCTTTTGTTCCTGAATAAAGTGGCAGGTCTCACTTGAAGCTGTGGCGAGACCAGACTTTTGATCTCTGCCAAACCACATACTCGTACCGTCTGAATGGGGTCCCCTTTGAGGGATGACTGCTGGAAATACTGGAAGTATGTGATTTGGCGGTGGCAGAATTCTTCGTGGCAGAATTGACCGTGGTCAATTTCGCTGTGAAGACAATTTTGCCGCGGCCAAATCCTGCATAACCTTGACCCCCTAATACATCCCCCACTTACCCTTTGGAAGACCGCTTTTCTTCTGACTCTGTGGCGTCAGTTCTGTCCCTTCTTTGCTGTTCGGATCCGACGCTGCACGGGCCGCTTTTCTTCTTTTTTGATTTTTTTCCCTCTCCCCCACCAATCCTCTGGAAGCAGGGGACACCCCTGCTACTCCCAAAGGCCATCACTACCAAACATGAGGAGCGGGGTATACCCCCTCAACCCCTGCACCCCCATGTTTGGTAGTGATTAACCAATTTGATACATTTTAATCAATCGAGTGGTACTGGCCGAATTCAACCAGATGTACCTACTATTTGATCAATTAGAATCTATCAAATTGGGTCATACCTAAATACTTAGTCCCAGACATGACAGGTCACTGCCCTTGATACAGAGAGGTGGGAGCTGGCTTCAGGTTGACACAGTGCATAGCAAAGGTTGTTGGGGTTTCATGTCATTTGTTAGTTCCGCGACCATGCCTCCTGTGGGCCTGTTTGAATTAACTCTGATTATTACGCCAGGCTGCCACCAGCAGCTAACAAAGGAAAGGGCAGATCCATGGAGCATTTGCTAGTTAAATTGGCCGGCCACGGTAGGAGGAAAGTTTTGCCCTCCCCCTTCTGAGATGCCTTGATGTACTCTTGGCTGTCATATTCCAACTAAATATGACAGGGGGGATGGCACCTGTAGGCTGTGTCTACCCAGAGTACACAGGTCTATGTGCGTGTCTTGCAGTGAGCATAGAAAAATGTGTGCGGTTTAGCCCCACACATTTTCCGAAGGTTGATCAACCATCGTTCAATTGCATTTAAAATTTCAAAAAAGCCCAGGCGAGTGCACACCCTTCATGCGGATGGTCGAATTCCTCACAATAACAAACTAACACAGAAAGCGACAGTAAATGCTGCCATAGCCAGCTACCACCACAAACCTCAATGACAGACCACTATAACAGACTAACACAGAAAGGAACACTACAGGCCACTTCAACAAGCTCCCACCACATACCGCCATGACAGTCCAGTATAACAAACTAACACAGAAGCCAACACTAGAAGGTACCATAGCGAGCTACTACCACAAACTGCCATCACAGCCCAGTATAACAGATTTACACAGAAACCAAAACTACAAACTGCCACAGCAAGCTGCCACCGCACAATACCACGGGAACCCAGTATAACAAACTAACACTAAGTGCTGCCACAACAAGCTACCACCACAAACCACCATGACAGACCAGTGTAACAAACTAACGCAGAAAGCAACACTAGAAGCTGCCATAGCAAGCTAACACTTCAAATCTGCATGCCAGACCAGAATAACAGACTGACACCGAAACCAACACTACAAGCTGCCACAGCAAGTTACCACCACATACTGCCATGACAGTCCTGTATAACAGACTTACACAGAGAGCAAAACTACAAACTGCTACAGAAAACTACAATTGCATACAGCCATTAGAGCCCAGTATAACAAACTGACACAGAAACCAACCCTACAAACTGCCATAACAAGCTACAACCACACATGACCATGTATGACTAGTATAACAAAGTAACCCAGAAACCAACACTACAAGCTACCACAAAAAGCTACCACAAACAAATAACTATGACAGACCAGTATAACAAAGTAACACAGAAAAAGCAACAATGCAAGCCGCCACAAAAATCACCATGCCAGCCCAGAATAACAAACCAACACAGAAAGCAACACTACAAGCTGCCATAGCAAGCTATCACAGCTAACCACCATGACAGACCAGGATAACAAACTAACACAGAAACAAGTACTACAAGCTACCACCACAAACTGCCATGACAGACCAGTATAGCAAACTAACACAGGAAGCAACCCTACAAGCTACCACAACAAGCTCCCACCACAAACCACCATGCCAGACCAGTATAACAAACTAACACACACGCCAACAATGCAAGCTGCTCCAGCTATCCGTCATAACAGACTATTATAACAAATTAACACAGAAACAAGTACTACATGCTATCGTAGCAAGCTACCACCACAAACTGTCATGACAAACCAGTATAACAAATTAACACAGAAAGCAACACAGCACTTAAAAGCTGGCATAGCAAGCTACCACCACCAACCATTATAACAGACCAGTATAACAGACTAACACAGAAAGCAACACTACAAGCTACCACAACAAGCTCTTACCACAAACCGTTATGATGGTCCAGTATAACAAACTAACACAGAAACCAACATTACAAGGTACCATCGTAAGTTACCACCAGAAATCACCATGCCAGACCCAGTATAATAGACTAACACAGAAACCAACACTACAAGCTGCTAAAGCAAGCTACTACTACATACCGCCATGACAGTCCAGTATAAAAAGAAAATATAAAGGGCGCCTGGTGGAGTCCTGATATGCCCAGGAGGGTACCTGTATGTAAAATACTCGAAATCATGGTGAGAGATCCGAAGACAGATGTCAAGTTTTGAAGCTATTTTATTTTGCCTTCAAAACGATTTTGCACAGATGAATATATTTAAACATTTACAAGACTTTCGCTAAGCACAAAGGTTTCTGGACAGACATTTCTTTTCCTGGGGAAATACAGGTGAGTATCGTCCTCATCTATTGTTGAGGAGCAGTTTCCACAGTGGTGCACAAGTACTAAACACAAAAGTGTACCCCCGGACCTACCACAGTCCTGGGTTCCACCTTGTTCAATCCTATGTCACCACTCACCTGTACTGCATACTTGTGCCCAACTGTGGAAACTGCTCCTCAACAATAGATGAGGACGATACTCATCTGTATTTCCCCTGGAAAAGAAATGTTGGTCCAAAAACGTTTGTGCTTAGCGAAAGTCTTGTAAATGTTTAAATAAATTCATCTGTGCAAAATCGCTTTGAAGGCAAAATAAAATAGCTTCAAAACTTGACAGCTGTCTTCGGCTCTCTCACCCTGATTTCGAGTATTTTACATACAGTCCAGTATAACAGACTTACACAGAAACCAAAATGACAAAATGCCACAGTAAGCTGCCACTGCATACTACCATGAAAGCCCGGTATAACAAACTAACACAGAAACCAACACTACAAGCTGCCACAACAAATCACCATGCCAGACCAGTATAACAAAGTTACACAAAAACCAACACTACAAGCTGCCATAACAAATTGACATAACAAATTGCAACGACAAACCACATGGGGAAACTGAGGCAACACACCAGGACAAATTCCTGTGATAAGCCACTAAAACAAAGCGACGTCACAAACTACCATGAGAACTGTCATTGCAAACTAAACAAATCAGCACAACCATCCACTACGACAAATTGTCACGAGACACCATAAAAATAATCCATCATGACACACCAGCATGGAAAACCATGACAGTAAACTGACACAATATACAGGGATGACAAACTGCTACAGCAAGCCAAAGCCATACAGCAACAAAACAATCCACTGCGAAAAACTGCCACAAGAAATTGTCAAAATACCCCACAATGACAAGCCAATGTAGTCAAAAACCCCAACAAGTAAACAGAATCTTGGGGTTGGTCTCCTGCACTCTCCTTCGAGCTAGCAATGAGCTCTTAACCAGGTTTCCCAGGTATATATAACACCATCAATTCAATTCCCTTTCTGAAATTACAATTTACTTATACTCACCACTGTAAAAAACATGACCATATGTAAAGACCGGAGGGGGGTGTCTGTGCTCCTGCTCTCTATATGGCTCTCTAGAGGCAAAGAAGACCCCAGCCAAGATTTTCTATATTGGTAAAACGTGGCGAGCAATCAAGGCCTAGCATTCAGGAGGTGATGCAGGCTGGTTCTTAAGTATAGTGTAGTCCCCAAGCACCCACAAAGGAATGTCCATACACTGTATTAGTGACAACACAGTCTTTATATAAATAAGGTTCAAGGGTATATACCCAATCACAATAACTCACTTTGTGCTCAGTTAATCTAAAATGGCAAACATATACACAGTTTTACGTGGTACCACAATTACTATCAGATTTCATTAAAGTGCATCAACTGGACTTAGTTTAAATGTCACACAAATCAAGTAATCAAGATAACCAACAAAAGACATAGGAGGAAAAGCAGTTGGTTAGAACAATTGGCAGAATACTGAGCCCCTACCACTATGCACAGTTCTGTTTGTGGATCCCCCCACCTGAGCAACCTGTAAATAAAGATATATCGTACAAGCTCAGTCCATATATTGTTCACAAGAGTCTTATTTCCTTCTAAATAGTTGTACAACCCCAATGTACCTGGAATAGCAGAGTTCGACGCCGGGTCGTCGACGGATCCTTCTTGAGTGGGTCCCTTTAAGGCAGGAGCCATGGATCGTCGAGATCCCACGCGGAAAAAGGGTGAACACTGTCGTTGCGGCAGCAGCTTCGGTTCTTGCGGTGCTCGTTGACGATTTGTTGAAAACTTCCTGCAAGCTGAGGCATGCGGTGCACCTCGACGATGAGTGTTCGTTGCCGGAAAGAGTTACTGAAGAACTATGGCCCAGCAAGGGCGCCGAGTCATCAGGCGTCTTTGTAGTCTTCGGGTGGTGGAAAACCAAACAGCAGATTCTCCTCAGTCGTCGATGACCTTGACTTTCTCCAGCAGGACGAAAGCGGTCAACAATGATGAGCAATGGAGTCCTTGTTTTAATGTTCTTAGGCAAAGGAGCACTGCGGCCCCGGTCGGCGGCGGCGGTCGTCGACGGTGATGGACTTCACTGTCCAGGCGCTTCTCTTCCTGATTCCGCAGCGGTCCCCGTCTCCAGTCGGCAGCCTTTCATAGGTCTGTCTACCAGGGAGCTTTGGCAAAGATCAGCTGGTGCATGATGGTCCCTCGTAGCTCGGGAAGAGGTCTCCTAACCAGGTTCTCTCTTGGATCAGTTCCTTGAAGGCACAGCAGCTTTCAGATTAGCGAAGGACAGCAGCAGTTCTTCTTCTTCCAGTGGGCTTCAACGTTAAGCGTCAGTTTCAAGGTCAGTTTCTACTTCAGCTTCTGAATGATTTCTAGCAGTGAGAGGCCCCCAGATATACTGTTGATCTCCCATTCACTCTGCTGGGTTACACTCAGGCAACCAATCACCCAGAAGGGCATTCAGGGAGTCAGTCAGCCAATCAGGCGTACAGTGCATTCAGGTCATTCTTGTCCAACCAGATACTCACAACACGGAATGTGGATTCAGACAAGCACTCTGCCATTCAGCACTACACACTGCATTCATACCAGTTTCAAGCAGGGCTGTCTCAGTCATTGTGTCAAACACCAGATACTAGACACCCATAACACAGAATGCATATTCGTCACACACTCCATTCACCTAGGTCCCAACCCACGGGCGTACCCACAAAATACAGTCATTGGGATGGCTCCAGCCATTCTGGCCTGGACTTCCCTACAACATCATATATGGAACTTCCACCCAACAGCCAGTCAGGGGGAAGGGACAGAGTCAGGGCTTCCCGGGACTTCAGGAAAAGTAAGGTAACAAGCGATAGAAAGCAAGAGGCCACAGGGACCATCTTGTTTCCTATCAGGAATCTACTGATTCCAATGACAGGGCCTGGGCATCCCAAAATGGAGGACACACAGGGCACCTGTCAATACAGCACTGAGCTGCCACTAGCCCGTACCTTGCTCTGTGGGCCACACACAGGTGCCCAAACACTTGCTGTGCTTCAATGGACTTCTGGACATGTCTCATCCTGTGTGAAAAATTGTTATCCTATTCAGAGACAAATGGATCAATCAATCGTCTACTACTGAGAATACTTCAGTATCTATTGCTCCCTCGTTATCTATAATCCATTGTATCGATCCTCATTCCTGTGGTAAATATCATCAGATCCTCCAACTGGAGTTATGTGCCATCCACGGCAAAGCAACTTACCTCACTGCCACTTTTGCTATAAATACATACAGCTTCTCTCAAAACACCTGTGGCGTCGCCAAAATGATGACATCGAAAGTTGTCAAAACACGTTAGTGTGCACGTATATTAGCACTCTAATAAGAGCGCCATCTTGGAGTGTAGTGTGTCCGATTATTCCCTAGAACAAACCAACAACATGAACAAACAGAACAATACAGCATGACACACTTTCAGAACAAATCTCCATGACACTCTGCCTTTATAATCCACCATGACACACTGGCCGAAATAAACTGTGAAATGAAAAGCCAAGGAAAACGGATCCCAGAAATTGCTGTTAAGTACAAACAAAACAGAGACAATGGCAAAGCACCACCATAACAAAGCAGCGTGATATATGCACAAACCAGCATGGCAAACTGCCACGACAAACTGATATAACAAAGACACAGAACACATCAATGCAAATAAAATACTGACACTGTGAGGAATTTGGGCAACTGAAGGATGGGTGTGCACTCGCCTGTTTTGTTTTTTTAATTGAATGATGGTAGATTAACCTCCGAAAAATATGTGGGGCTAATCCACACTTATTTTCCAATGTTCACTGCACGACATACACATAGACTTGTTTACTCTGGGTGGTCATAGACTACAGGCGCAGTCCCCCCTGTCATATTTAGTTGGGATATGACAGAAGGAGTACACGATGCATCTCCAGAAGGGGGAGGACCAAACTTTCCCCCTGCCATGGCTAGCCTGCTTAACTAACAAAGGCTCCATGGATCCGTCCATCTCTTTTGTTGGGCCCTGCAGCTGGTTGCAGTGATTAACATAATGAACATACTAATAGAGTGCACTTCAAACAGGCCCACATGGGGCCTAGGTGCAGTGGTTAACAAAGGAGACAGTAAACCCCAACAACCTTTCATTTGCACTGTGTCAACCTGAAGCCAGCTCCCACCTCTTAGTATCAATTGACAATGAACTGTCACGTCTGGGACTGCCTGTTTACAGTAGTCAACCCCTCAGGGGACCTCATTCATAGGGTACGAGTATGTGGTTTGCACGAGCCAGAAAGTCTGGTCTTGCAGCAGCTTCAAAGGAGACTTGCCGCTTTAATCAGGAACCACAAAGAGCTCCATTAACCAGAGAGACCCTTTGATTCACAATAAACAGGAATATGGGTGGGCATTAGTATTACGTATTTTCACCCCTTTACCTTTTCAGTTGCAAAGCACTCTTGTTATGAACTCACGCATACAGGAGATTATTGGTGGGGACTCTCAATTGGTTCATTAAGGTAGGCTTAGCCTACACAAATTCCTGTGGTCCATTTGGCTTTAAAAGAGGGCAGAGCCCCTCTTTTGGCAGATCATCTGAAGGCTTCGCCAGAATCAGAAGGAAGAACTCATCATTGGACCCTTACATTGCCGTACATCTTCCGCCAGCGAAGGAAGGCCAGGACATGAAAGAGGAAAGCAAGATCCCTCCCCTAAACAACTCCCAGGGAACAGAGGGAGATGCTGAATCCAGAGGACACTCCAGCGGCTCCAGAACCGGTACCCAGCCAGCACACAGCGTGCCCTGCTAGACTCTGCAGCAAGCTTCCTAGGTGGGAAGTGCCAGAGAGTCTCTGAACCTGAAACGAAGGACAAGGCAGCTGCCTGCAGTACTCTCCTCAGCTTTGGGCCACGCGCCTTAAATGACGAAACAAGCCCAGTGAAGGAGCTAGAAGTGCATAAATGAGCACCTACCGACGTATGACTTAGAGGAACTTTTTGAGCCAGTAGAGTTCCTTGAGCTGCTATCGACTGCAATACTGACTGTTGTTATGCCACAGTCGCTTAAAGCCATCCGAGACGTCTCGATCAGTGCTTCAGAACCACCGACAAGCACAGAGACAACATTCCTGACCCTGAGCCGCAGTGTAGGCCAGCCTGCCGCCATCTGTCCAGCTTCGCTCGCCGAACTGTTAGCCTCCTGATACCCGCAGATGTCTCTCATTTTGAACTCTGCCACGGAGGCTGCAAAGCACCCTGAAACCATCTCGACACTGTCGAGCACCAAGGACACAAACTGTACATTGTGGTTCTGTCCCCCTGGTCCTTCTGCGAAGGCCCCTAGAGATATTTTTAAGACTCATGGCTCCCTTTGTGCTGAAGCCAAGTATCCTTGAACTGTTGCAATTATTTACTATTCCATCCACCCTCCTGTCAGTATCCAGAGTGCATCCCTTTTCCTTCTTTGAAACTGTCCCTGCATTCCTTTACAGGGTGGATTGTATTTTGTAATGTTCCTAGAACTGTCTGTTGTGACAATAATAAAGTAGATATTTTATACAACCTTGTCTTGAGAGTCCCTTTTATCTTTGGGTAATAATTGTATTGTCTTATAAACCAGCATTCCACTGCCTCGCTACTGCCGAAAATTACCCAAATATTTGTAAAACAACCTGTTAAGTCCCTAGAATCTTGGAAGAACGACTGCTTAGAAATAATGGCATTGGCAGGTATTGAATTAGAACTCTTAATATCCAATCCAGACCCAGAGAAAATGATATTGGGCTATTACGACTGGAGGAAGACATGGGAAGATTGCAATCAATAGCAGGGTCTTTTTATAATTAAACCTTTGTACCAAATCCATACATATCCTCAGAATTATCCCTGTTATAGGTACTGAAAGCTATTTTTAAGATTTCGATGTAACCTGTGGCTGACCAGGGAAGTAATAAGAATCCGCTTGAACTGGACGAATGAGCGGAAATCCTGTAGATTCTGTAAAGAAACCTGAGCAGGGACTTCATTTCACCAAAATGCCTGGGGTAGCGGAAGTGGCATCACACGACCCTTGACCCCCGATAACATCACATGAAGTGATGTCAATTGGCCCCACCCCAAAGTGATATCGCGGTAAGCGATGGAACACAACCTTTCACCCATTGACAAAACAGGAAGTGGCATCACAGCATTGTGCACGATGAAAAATATGGTTACGATATCACTATAATGTGATGTACATTTCATACAAGAATGGATCGCCATGTGTATCGTTAAGATCAGTGTGTATAGGCCCATATTACCAAATTACTGTGAATGCAAGCAGACGTCGATGACCAAATGATAATGATGTGTTATTATATAGCACTTACGCTTAAGCGCTTTATATAGAAAAAATATACACCCAATATCACCCAATCTGTGTTGGCACTCATTTATTGACCTCAGAAGGATGAAAGACTGGGTTGAGGCCTTTAAGAACAGACTAAATCAGTGACTCACCCCTTGAAGTGTGCTTGAAATAAACCTTTAATGAGTCTAGCAATTATTTTATAGAATTCCAGAAAGACACATTATTTGGTATTCCTATTCTTTCTTATTTAGGGTCAGTGCTGAAAGTGTTAGACTTGTGGCACTCCTGTTCTTATTTTTCTTCTTTTCTTTAAGGGGCCTGAACAAGAAAGCCAGCTACTCCAGAAATAAAGAGCCACATGGTGCTGGCCACAGCCCAGGAGCTTGCATAGAAAAAAGAAGAAAAAAAAAAGAGGTCGCAAGGGAGACCACAGAGGTCGCAAGGGAGACCTCAGAGGTTGCAGTTGCGACCTTTGGGTACCCCTAAATGACGTCCCCGAACCTGAGACGCTGAAGCATATTTTTGTTCTGTGCCCTAACATTCTTGCACAAAATCCTATTTGACAAACGGTTATGACAGCCTACCCAACACAACAACCTATATGGCAAAGGGGGTCATGAGTCATGACAGCCTACCCAACAGAACAAACCTATTTCACATACGGTTACGACAGCCTACCCAACACAACAACCTATATGGCAAAGGGTCATGAGTCATGACAGCCTACCCAACACAACAACCTATATGGCAAAGGGTCATGAGTCATGACAGCCTACCCAACAGAACAAACCTATTTGACAAACGGTTACGACAGCCTACCCAACACAACAAACCGATAACATCTTGCATGGCAAGCTGACACACTAATGCCACAAAGCAATAGGTCAAAATGTCATAACGCCTAGCCAACACAAACCAATATGGCAAACTGTCACTACAGCCTACCCAAGACAACACACCTATATGACAAACCGTCATGACAGCCTACCCAACACAACAACCTATATGGCAAAGGGTCATGACAACCTACCCAACACAGCAAACTGATATGGCAAACCGTCACAACAGCCTACCCTACACAAAAAACCTATTTGACAAACGATTATGACAGCCTACCCCACACAACAAACTTATTTGACAAATGGTTACGACAGCCTACCCTACAAAACTAACTGATAACATCTTGCATGACAATCTGACACACTAATGCCACAAAGCAATACGACAAAATATAACAACGGCCTAGCCAACACAAACCAATATGGCAAACTGTCACTACAGCCTACCCAAGACAACACACCTATATGACAAACCATCATGACTGCCTACCCAACACAACAACCTATATGGCAAAGGGTCATGACAGCCTACCCAACACAACAAACCGATATGGCAAACGGTCACAACAGCCTACCCACCACAAAAAACCTATTTGACAAACGGTAATGACAGCCTACCCGACACAACAAACTTATTTGACAAATGGTTACGACAGCCTACCCTACACAACTAACTGATAACATCTTGCATGACAATCTGACACACTAATGCCACAAAGCAATACGACAAAATATCACAACGGCCTAGCCAACACAAACCAATATGGCAAACTGTCACTACAGCCTACCCAAGACAACACACCTATATGACCAACCATCATGACAGCCTACCCAACACAACAACCTATATGGCAAAGGGTCATGACAGCCTACCCAACACAACAAACCGATATGCAAACTGTCAAAACAGCCTACCTTCCACAAAAAACCTATTTGACAAACGGTAATGACAGCCTACCCGACACAACAAACTTATTTGACAAATGGTTACGACAGCCTACCCTACACAACTAACTGATAACATCTTGCATGACAATCTGACACACTAATGCCACAAAGCAATACGACAAAATATCACAACGGCCTAGCCAACACAAACCAATATGGCAAACTGTCACTATAGCCTACCCAAGACAACACACCTATATGACAATCCATCATGACAGCCTACCCAACACAACAACCTATATGGCAAAGGGTCATGACAGCCTACCTAACACATCAAACCGATATGCAAACTGTCAAAACAGCCTACCCAAGACAAAAAACCTATTTGACAAATTGTTACGACAGCCTACCCAACACAACAAACTGATATAGCAAACCGTCACGACAGCCTACTCAACACAAAAAACCTATTTGACAAACGGTTACGACAGCCTACCCAACACAACAAACCGATATGGCAAACCATCGCAACAGCCTACCCACCACAAAAAACCTGTTTGCCAAATGGTTATGGCAGCCTACCCAACACAACAAACCGATAACATCTTGCATGACAATCTGACACACTAATTACACAAAGTAATGTGGCAAAACATCACATGGCCTACCCCCAACACAACAAACCAATATGGAAAAGTGTTGCTGCAGTCTACCCAAGACAACACACCTATATGACAAACCATCATGACAGCCTACCCAACACAACAACCTATATGGCAAAGGGTCATGACAGCCTACCTAACACAACAAACTGATATGCAAACCGTCAAAACAGCCTATCCAACACCAAAAACCTATTTGACAAATGGTTATGACAGCCTACTCAACACAACAAACTGATATAGCAAACCGTCCCGACAACCTACTCAACACAAAAAACCTATTTGACAAACGGTTACGACAGCCTACCTAACACAACAAACCGATATGGCAAACCGTCAAAACAGCCTACCCACCCCAAAAAACCTATTTGGCAAATGGTTATGACAGCCTACCCAACACAACAACCTATATAGCAAAAGTTAATGAGTAATGTCAGCCTACCCAACACAACAAACCGATATAGCAAACCGTCACAACGGCCTACTCAACACAAAAAACCTGTTTGCCAAATGGTTAGGACAGCCTACCCAACACAACAAACCGATAACATCTTGCATGACAATCTGACACACTAATTACACAAAGCAATGTGACAAAACGTCACAACGGCCTACCCAACACAACAAACCAATATGGCAAAGTGTCACTACAGTCTACCAAGACAACACACCTCTATGACAAACCATCATGACAGCCTACCTAACACAACAACCTATATGGCAAAGGGTCATGACAGCCTACCCAACACAACAAATCGATATGGCAAACCGTCACAACAGCTTTTCCACCACAAAAAACCTATTTGACAAATAGTTACGACAGTCTACCCAACACAACAAACCGATAGGGCAAACCGTCACGACAGCCTACTCAACACAAAAAACCTATTTGACAAATCGTTACGACAGCCTACCCAACATAACAAACCGATAACATCTTGCATGACAATCTGACACACTAATGCCACAAAGCAATAGGACAAAATATCATAACAGCCTAGCCAACAGAAAACAATATGGCAAACTGTCACTACAGCCTACCCAAGACAACACACCTACATGCCAAACCATCATGACAGCCTACCCAACATAACAAACCGATAACATCTTGCATGACAATCTGACACACTAATGCCACAAAGCAATAGGACAAAATATCATAACAGCCTAGCCAACACAAACCAATATGGCAAACTGTCACTACAGCCTACCCAAGACAACACACCTACATGCCAAACCATCATGACAGCCTACCCAACACAACAACCTATATGGCAAACTGTCACGACAGCCTACCCAACACAACAACCCGACATTGCAAACCATCATGACAGCCTACACAACACAACAAACCGATATGACAAACCAATACGAGAAACACACACACCAAGACTTTTTTCGTCGCTTGCCCATAAAACCATAGAAACAATACAAACTTTAAAATAATCTAAAGCCACAACAAAATGACAGAACAGTGATTACACAAAATGAAAATAACAATCGGGGCTGTCGCTGACCTAGAGCACAGGTGCACCTAAATATGAATGCCATTCAACAATTCAACACCCACATGAACCCCAAGACGACAAACGTGTATGTCAGACTGGCGAGACAAAAGAAGGACAAACTGACACGCGAAAAGACAACAAAAGAAACCGATGAAAAAGAACAATACTCCGCAGGCCCGCCTATACTGTGAGGGTTTGCTGGGGGTCACGGTGCCTGTCTGTGAGGGTCACGGTGTCTGTCTGTGATCAGTATGAGACGGTGTTTAATACCCACACAGAGTGTTGACTGTCAGTCTGCGTCGCGTGTTGGATACGCGTGCAGTGGCATTATTGATCGATATTGGCCCGCCGTGTGCATGTAGCCGCCTGCACCGACGCGGGCGGAGCGCCAGGCTGCGGACTTTGCCCGAGTCCCGGCCGCATTGTGCCCGGGAGGGACCCTCCTCGCTGCCCCCTGTGTGATTCTGGGATCACCCCAGCACCCTGATGCGGCGGGCAGCCGAGCCTCTGGCTAAATAGAGCCCCGGACCCTCCCTCCCCTCCCCCACGCCACCCCGGATCTCCCATCACAGCCGCATCGCGCGGCTGGGGGCGCGGGGCTGGCAACTACCCCCACCCAAGGAGGCTGCGCCAGGTGGGGGGTGGGCGTGATTGGGATGGAGGGGGCCTGGGCTGTTATAAGGGCCAGCCTGTTTCATACTACACAAGGATGGGGAGGGGGGACCCCGTGACCGCGAGGACCCCCGCTGCCTTTCTCAATGGTGGGCTGGGTCCTTGGCTGGCGTAACCCCCTGTGGCGCCATACTCTACAAGGACGGGCTGGGTGGTGGGGGTCTCCTATGACATTAACATTAAACGCTAGCCAAGCCAACATGGATGCTTGGTTCAGGGGGCATCCAGCCGCCACAGGGACCCGCCCCCACCGTACATGGCAAAGACTGGCTAGGTGGGGCACGTCGTCTCCATAACAACCTCTTTAAAAAAAAACAGCGTCTAGGGTCGCCACCAAGACCACCAGGCGCTCTAGGCTGCGAGGAAGGACCGGGCACGACAACTCTGTCAACAGAGAGACCCCCGAGATCACACTGAACAAAGGCACTGTGGGTGGGGGGATGCTGCGTCGCCATAACAACCGCTCGGCAAAGCCTGGTGGAGGCGGGAGACCCGCCGTCGTCACTAGGACCCTCCGGCACTGTACTCCATAAACACGCCGGAGCCGCGGGGGCCCTCCGGTGCTGTACTGAACGGGGACCCGCTGACACAAAGAGCATTGGACCGGCTGGTCGAGGGGACCCCCCTGGCACAGGGCCCAAGCGAGGGCACACGGCTGAAGACAAGCGACTGGACCCAGCATCAAACGCGCAGGTAAGTCGCACGGCCAGAAGGCTGTCACCCCGCTGGGGGCTGGCAGTGTAGGCCACACGCACCCCTCCGTATCGTTGCTGCTCTGCCACCCTACCTTGCCCCCTAAGGGGCCCCGCGGAGCTGTCTGCAGGCACAGCTGACATTAATCAGAGGTGCTTTATTCTGGGGTTCTCGAGGGTGGTTCAGAGACCCCCGATCCAGGCAGCCCAACACCCCTGCTGCCCACCTGCTGTAGAGGCGGGGTGGCCTGGGTGCTAGGCCGCCAGTCACGGAGTTCCCCACCCACCACCGCATCAGAACTCGGGTGCAAGCCGACGAGCCCCCGGTGGAGCTTTGCATGGCCCCTTGAGCTGGAAAAGTACGGGTGCTGTGTGCTGGAGGTGCTACTGCAGAGACAGGTGCTGTTTCCAGTACAGGAGGGGCTCAGTGCTGCAGGCTAGGGTTGAGGTGCACTGGCTGAGCTTTGTGTACCTTTCAGTACTGGAACAACGATTGACAAAGAAGGCCTGCTGCAGGCCAGGGTTGAGGTGCAGTAACAGAGCTTTGTGTAGCTTCTAGTACTGGTACAGGGGGCGACAAAGAGGGCCTGCTGCAGGCCAGGGTTGAGGTGCAGTAACAGAGCTTTGTGTAGCTTCCAGTACTGGTACAGGGGGCGACAAAGAGGGCCTAATGCAGGCCAGGGTTGAGGTGCAGTAACATAGCTTTGTGTAGCTTTCAGTACTGGTACAGGGGGCGACAAAGAGGGCCTAATGCAGGCCAGGGTTGAGGTGCAGTGTCACAGCGGCGTTGACCTTCCAGTACTGGAACAACGGTTGAAAAAGAGGGCCTTCTGCAGGCCAGGGTTGAGGTGCAGTGTCACAGCTGTGTGTACCTTCCAGTACTGTAACATCAGGTGACAAAGAGGGCCTGCTGCAGGCCAGGGTTGAGGTGCAGTGGCTGAGCTGTGTGCACCTTCCAGTACTGGAACAGTGGGTGACAAAGAGTGTCTGCTGCAGGCCAGGGATGAGGTGCAGTGGCTGAGCTGTGTGCACCTTCCAGTACTGGAACAACGATTGACAAAGAAGGCCTGCTGCAGGACAGGGTTGAGGTGCAGTAACAGAGCTTTGTGTAGCTTCTAGTACTGGTACAGGGGGCGACAAAGAGGGCCTGCTGCAGGCCAGCGTTGAGGTGCAGTAACAGAGCTTTGTGTAGCTTCTAGTACTGGAACAGGGGACGACAAAGAGGGCCTGCTGCAGGCCAGGGTTGAGGTGCAGTAACAGAGCTTTGTGTAGCTTCCAGTACTGGTACAGGGGGCGACAAAGAGGGCCTACTGCAGGCCAGGGTTGAGGTGCAGTAACAGAGCTTTGTGTAGCTTCCAGTACTGGTACAGGGGGCGACAAAGAGGGCCTAATGCAGGCCAGGGTTGAGGTGCAGTGTCACAGCGGCGTTGACCTTCCAGTACTGGAACAACGGTTGAAAAAGAGGGCCTTCTGCAGGCCAGGGTTGAGGTGCAGTGTCACAGCTGTGTGTACCTTCCAGTACTGTAACATCAGGTGACAAAGAGGGCCTGCTGCAGGCCAGGGTTGAGGTGCAGTGGCTGAGCTGTGTGCACCTTCCAGTACTGGAACAGCGGGTGACAAAGAGGGCCTAATGCGGGCCACGGATGAGGTGCCTTCCAGTACTGGAACAGCGGGTGACAAAGAGTGCCTGCTGCAGGCCAGGGATGAGGTGCAGTGGCTGAGCTGTGTGCACCTTCCAGTACTGGGACAGTGGGTGACAAAGAGGGCCTGCTGCAGGCCAGGGTTGAGGTGCAGTGTCACAGCTGTGTGTACCTTCCAGTACTGGAACATCAGGTGAGAAAGAGGGCCTGCTGCAGGCCAGGGTTGAGGTGCAGTGTCACAGCTGTGTGTACCTTCCAGTACTGGAACATCAGGTGAGAAAGAGGGCCTGCTGCAGGCCAGGTTTGAGGTGCAGTGGCTGAGCTGTGTGCACCTTCCAGTACTGGAACAGTGGGTGACAAAGTGGGCCTAATGCAGGTCAGGGATGAGGTGCAGTGGCACAGCAGTGTGTACCTTCCAGTACTGGACCATTGAGTGACAAAGAGGGCCTGCTGCAGGCCAGGGTTAAGGTGCAGTGGCTGAGCTGTGTGTACCTTCCAGTACTGGAACAGCAGGTGACAAAGAAGGCCTACTGCAGGCCAGGTTTGAGGTGCATTGATAAAGATATCTGTGCTTGCCAGTCCTGGAGTAGTGTGGGGGTGCTGCAGGACAAGAGTGGGGAGTATTGACAGGGCTGCATGTAGGTTCTCGTGTTGGACTAGGTCCGAATGAAGGTGCATTGGCAGTCCAAGAGTGTGATGGGAGAGCACGTGCCTCCTGCGTGCTGATTGTGGTATAGGTCCACGCGAGGACATGCCTGGGCATGCGGGCAACACACGGCTGAACCTTGTGCAGGATGTATGGCTGCGCTTCTGTAAGGACCTGGCTGAGGACGGTAGTAGCGTAATTGACCTAAAAACATTTGACCTAAAACATTTGATCGAATTGGTTTTCCGGACTAATCTAATTAAATATATAAATGGGTTTATGGGGATGGGTAAGGGTATAGATTAGGTTGAGGGGAAGTGGGACAGGGGTTGCAGGTGTCTCACCCCGCATTTTAGACCGAATAAATTAGATCAAATGTGATTAGATCAAATGTTTAGGGTCAAAAAGACCCAAACCGCTGAGGACGTGGCAGCTCCTCTGTCAAAATACGGTTAGGCCTCTGTCAGGATACAGCTGAGCCCCCAGTCATGATATAACTGGGCTCCTGTCAGGGTATGTCTGGGCACTTGCCATAAACAGCTGGCAACTATGTCAAGCTAAGGCTGGGCATCTCCCAGCATGTGGCTGGCAGAGATGCCATGAGATACTAGGGTTGGGCCAGTGGACCTTTCAGGACATGTCTTTATATTATGGCATCCAATATTTATACTGCGCTCATCACCACCCTAGTGGTCTTAACGGTGCCCAAAGGTGGCATATTGTGACCCTGCCAGGATGTCCACAGGAAGGGGAGGTTTGGGAAGGAGGTGATGGGACAGATAAACTCAACAATACTTTACACCTCATTAGTATTGGACAGGATAGCCTGTCTGGATTTATCTTGACTGCTGTCGAGACATGGCGAGCCATTCTGTAGGCAAGTGCCAGGCACTTGTCAGGACACGGCTAGGCTCCTGTCAGGATATGACGCCAGCTCTGTTAGGCTGCAGTGGCATCCATTATCAGAAAACTTTGGACACCCCCTTAGGCTATGTCTGGCTACCAGTCATAATATGGCACGCCCCCCTGACAGAATAAGAGCAGACACACTGTCACGATAGGGCTCCCGTTGAAAATATCGGCCTCACTTTCAGGATATGCCTAGACACAACAGTGGGAAATAGCTGGCCACACTTTCAGGATATGCCTAGACACACTGGTGGGAAATAGCTGGCCACACTTTCAGGATATGCCTAGACACACTGGTGGGAAATATTGGCTTCACTTTCAGGATATGCCTAGACACACTGGTGGGAAATAGCTGGCCACACTTTCAGGATATGCTTAGACACACTGGTGGGGAAATAGCTGGCCACATTTTCAGGATATGCCTAGACACACTGCTGGGAAATAGCTGGCCACATTTTCAGGATATGCCTAGACACACTGGTGGGAAATAGCTAGGCACTCTTTCAGGATATGCCTAGACACACTGGTGGGAAATATTGGCTTCACTTTCAGCATATGCCTAGACACACTGGTGGGAAATAGCTAGGGACACTTTCAGGATATGCCTAGACACACTGGTGGGAATAGCTGGCCACACTTTCATGATATGCCTGAGGACACTGGTGGGAAATAGCTGGCCACACTTTCAGGATATGCCTAGACACACTGATGGGAAATAGTTGGCCACACTTTCAGGATATGCCTGGGGACACTGGTGGGAAACAGCTGGGCACACTTTCAGGATATGCCTGGGGACATTGGTGGGAAATAGCTGGCCACACTTTCAGGATATGTCTAGACACACTGATGGGTAATAGCTGGGCACATTTTGTCGAGACACAGTGATGGGAAATAGCTGGCCATATTTTAAGGCTTTGTTTGGGCAAACTGCTGAGAACTAGCTGGACACACTTTCAGGATATGCCTGGGGACACTGTTGGGAAATAGCTGGCCAAAACGTTAGGATATGTCTAGAAACATTGGCTGATCAAAATTTCAGGAACTGTCTAGGCACACTGGTGGGGAAATAGCTGACCCGCTTTCTTTTAGGATATGTATCACTTTTGGGAATTAGCTGGAGAGATTTCAGGATATGTCTAAAACACTTCTAGGAAATAGCTGGCCACACTTTCAGGAAATGTCTAAATGCACTGTTGCCAAATGGCTTTCAGGAAATGTCTAGATGCACTGTTGGGAAATAGCTGGCCACACTTTCAGGAAATGTCTAGATGCACTGTTGGGAAATAGCTGGCCACACTTTCAGGAAATGTCTAGATGCACTGTTGGTAAATGGCTTTCAAGAAATGTCTAGATGCAGTGTTGGCAAATGGCTTTCAGGAATTGTCTAGATGCACTTTTGAGAAATAGCTGGCCCGCTTTCAGGATATGTTTCGTGACACATTTTTGGGAATTAGCTGGAGAGATTTCAGGATATGTCTAAAACACTTCTGTGAAATAGCTGGCCACTCTTTCAGGAAATGTCTAGATGCACTGTTGCCAAATGGCTTTCAGGAAATGTCTAGATGCACTGTTTGGAAATAGCTGGCCACACTTTCAGGAAATGTCTAGATGCACTGTTGGGAAATAGCTGGCCTGCTTTCAGGATATGTATCAAGACACACTTTTGGTAAATAGCTGGGCCGCTTTCAGGATATGTATCGAGGCACACTTTTGGGAATTAGCTGGAGAGATTTCAGGATATGTCTAAAACACTTCTGGGAAATAGCTGGCCACACTTTCAGAAAATGTCTAGATGCACTGTTGGGAAATAGCTGGCCACACTTTCAGGAAATGTCTAGATGCACTACTGGGAAATAGCTTGGCACACTTTCTAGATTTAACCAGACAAACTGTGGGGAAATTGCTGGCAACACTCTCACACTATGTCTAGAAACGCGGTGGGGAAACAGCTGGCCACATTTTCAGGAAATGTCTAGATGCACTGTTGGGAAATAGCTGGCCACACTTTCAGGAAATGTCTAGCTGCACTTTTGGCAAATGGCTTTCAGGAAATGTCTAGATGCACTGTTGGGAAACAGCTGCCACACTTTCAGGAAATGTCTAGATGCACTGCTGGGAAATAGCTTGGCACACTTTCTAGATTTAACCAGACAAACTCTGGGGAAATAGCTAGCAACACTCTCACACTATGTCTAGAAACGCGGTGGGGAAACAGCTGGCCACATTTTCAGCATATGACTAGCCAGGTTTATAGTGACTTTTTCGAATGTCATATTTTCGAAATGCACAAAATTGCACAAAATTGCAGAAAAAAAAATGTCAAATGTTTTTTATTTTTTATTTTATTTTTGAAATGGGGGCCCCCAACCCCTGTTTTTGTAACACTTTTTTTTACGTACAAAACTAAAAAAAACATATAAAATAAAAAATAATACATTTGAGAAAAAAATGTTCATCAAAATGTTTTCGACAAAATGGTATTTTGAAAATATGTTTTAGAAAATATGACCGGATACTGACTAGCCACACCGCGGGGAAATAACTAAGAACATTTCAGGATATGTCCAAAGACACTGGTGGTAAATAGGTAGACAGACTTCCAGGATATGACAAGACACACTGTTATGAAATGGCGGTCCACAACTTCATGATGTCATGATTTGCCGTTTCAGCCCTTTCAGGACTATGTGGTCCATAAGACACTGCAACATCCTTTCAAGCATAATTCCAACATGGCCTACGCCAGTGCAAGGGTACCGTTCTAGTGTTTCCACGGATTTGCCATCTCCTAGAAAATAGACGCACCCCGCAGCTCTGCGCATCTCAACGCTACCTTTCCGAACTTCCGGCAAGTGTGTGTCAAACTTTTTCCTCTTCCCCATGCTATCTCCCTTGTTAGTACTTACTACTCCTTCTAGGTAAATATTGGCTCCATCTGCGCTTACCGTTTGTGAACCAGTCCTCCACCTGTAGTCCAGTCCCGGGCCATTGTGCACTCGTACCCTACCTGTTAATGGTACGAGTTCCAGTTCCTTCCTGGTTTCCTTCCTCCTGGGACTTCTTACCTGATCCTCCCTGGAGTTCTGAACGCCTGCATATCTATGGACGGATACCTACCTGCACACTGGCGACAGAGGACCCTCACCCGTGTTCATACAAAACCTGAGTCATCCGGAAGAAAGAAAAATCCCCGACCAAGACCTCAAAGGATAAACAGGTGAGATTTGAGGCGAAGTGTGACAGTTTGAGACGCCAACGATTCGATATTGATACAAATATGGATGCCGCTGTTCAGGATCTCATGAGAGGAATGCAAGAGTTAACAACTGAAGTGCAGAACCTTAAAGCCGAAAATGCAGCATTGAAACAGCTTGTGCTATCCAGGGATTCAGCATTCCAAGAAAGTGCTATGGTTGGGGGCATAGTGGACAAATACGATGGAACCACCAAGGCACTACGTTCCTTCCTTGATTCATGTTTAGTGCACTTTAACGTCAAACCATACTATTTCTCTACAACCAGGGCTAAAGTGGGATTCATAATCTCTCACCTTTCTGGAAACGCATTGGCCTGGGCAACTCCTTTAGTGAATTCAGGAGACCCGCTCCTGGACAACTATGAGGGATTTGAGGACGCCTTTAAAACCATGTTTGACCGCCCAGAACAAGTTACAGTTCTTAAGAGAAATTATTGGAATTCCAACATGGCACTCAAGATACGTTGTCTTATGTTACCCATTTCAAACAAATGGCCAAGGAGGTAGATTGGACTCCAGAAGCCTGTTTCACATTATTTTGTCGAGGATTGAATGATGAGATCAAGGATGAACTGGCCAGAGTGGCCCGCCCAAGTTCCTTCCAGTCTTTGTTGGATTTGTCTTTACAAATTGACTTCCATATCCAGGAAAGAAAGGCAGAAAAGAAAAAGACACGTTCATTACCAGCAAGGGTTCCCTTCGGTTATCCTAGTCCAAAGGAGACAGCTCCCACTCACTCGCCAAATTATGAGCCCATGCAACTTGGTTCTTTACGTGGACCGATTTCTCCACAGGAAAGAACTTGTCGATTCAATACTGGACTCTGTATGTATTGTGCTTCTGACAAACACCTCGTAAGAAATTGCCCAATAGCTCCACCTCAGCATTCGGGAAACGCCGGCTCCCGATCTTGAATGGAGACCAGCTTCGGGAGAAAGGTACATGCTCCGAATCTTCTCCATACGAAAGCAGTCAACCCTCGAATAGCTTGGTGATTCTTCAGGTGTTCCTGTCAACCACCAATAAGGAGAAGCACTCCATCCTGCCCCTGGTAGATTGTGACGCAATGGGTATTTTTCTGGACCATGAGTGGGCTCTGAAACACCATATTCCCTGAGAATCCAAGGACATCATACAGGCAGTCAAAGGAATCAATGGGAAACCATTATCTTCGGGACCCATAACTCAGCAAACTAGGGAACTGTTACTGTCAACAAACAACCACCAGGAGACACTGCATTTCGACATAATAAAAGCAGCCCATTATCCGATGGTTTTAGGCATGCCTTGGCTCCAAAAACACAACCCATATATCAACTGGGCAGCAGGTTCCTTGTTTCTAGGCTCAGAATATTGTCTATCACATTGCCTGTCCCAGGATATGCAACCCATTTCCTCAGAAACCCTAGATTCCAGGAAATCATCCATTAGTGTGTCCAACATTACCCAGGTGCCTGAGAAATACCAACAATTCTCAGATGTATTCTCATCAGATATTGTTCAAGCATTACGTCCCCATCGCCCTGAAGACTGTGCTATCAATACTGAAGAATCTGCAGTTATACCATTTGGAAGGATGTTCATACTTTCTGAACCTGAGAAAAGAGCTCTACTTGAATACTTGGACACCAATCCCGCCAATGGAACCATTCACCCTTCTAAGTCCCCTCCAGGGGCATCCTTATTTTTTGTACCTAAGAAAGATACCAGGGAACTCCGACCCTGCCTGGACTACTGGGGTCTTAATCAGTGCACTCGTAAGGACCGTTATCCATTGCCGCTAATTTCAGATATCCTGGAAGCAGTACGCTGAGCCGTTACCTTTACCAAACTTGATCTACGGGGCACGTACCATCTGATCTGAATAAAGGAAGGTGATGAGTGGAAGACTGCCTTCAGGACACCCTTCGGACATTTCGAATATCTAGTGATGCCATTCGGTTTAACCAATGCTTCAGCAGTTTTCCAGCACTTTATGGACAGAGTATTCTCAGACATGCTGATGATTTTTGTTATCATTTATCTGGACGACATTCTGATTTATTCCAAGAATCCCATACTACATCAAGAACATGTGTCTCTGGTCTTACAATGCTTACGAGAGAATAAACTGCTGGCTAAGCCAGAGAAGTGTATTTTCCAGATTCCTACTTTTCATTATCTGGGTTTCGTCTTAGGTCCTCAAGGAATAGAAATGGACCCTGCCAAAGTTGACTCAATCCTTTCATGGCCGGCTCCCACATCAGTACAACAAATACAATTCTTCCTGGGACTTGCGTACTTTTATAGGAAATTCATCCCTACATTTTCTGCCATTGTACATCCTATAGTTTCATTGCTGAAGAAAGAAGTTCCTTTCAACTGGTCGACAGACCAAGAATCCGCCATTCAAGAACTAAAACAAAGATTCACTGAAAGACCCATCCTGGCTAAACCTGACATCAACAAACCCTTCCTGGTGGAAACTGATGCCTCGGATTACACCATAGGGGCAGTTCTAATTCAGTTCTAATTCAGTTCTACTTCAGTTCCCATTGCATATTTATCTTGTACTTTGTGTTTTAGCGAAACACATTACTCAGTACTGGAGAAGGAATTGCTTGCCATCCGACAGGCTTTTACTGAATGGCGTCATCTGCTCTTGGGTGCCAAGTTTCCTGTACAAGTTTGAACTGATCATCGGAATTTACAGATCCTTCAGTCCCTGGAGTGTAGAAACAGCCGTCAGGCTCCCTGGGCCTTCTTTTTTGCCCAAAACCAGTTTCACATACACCATGTACCAGGAACAAGCAACATAATAGCCAAAGCATTATCCAGACGTCCTGATTATGAACCTGATGAAACCTGTGCCCTTCCGAAGATGTTTCCCGAGTCTGTTTTTATTGCCCAGGCATTTCACTATTGGATAACATCCACACAGAGACCCCACTCTCTGATCTTTGGAAGGAATACACTGAGATGAACAGATGGGTTCTCACTGCTAAAGACGGTTACCTTTTCAAGGACAAGTGTCTGGTCATACCTACACAGGATTTGAGATCCAATATAACAAACCTCTGTCATGATACTTTTCATTCCGGGCATCGGGGCATTACGGCAACACTCCGACTCATTCAGAGGAACTTTTGGTGGCCCAGAATGGCCGATGATATAAAAGTATACATCCAAGCCTGTGCTGTCTGCAGTCAGAATAAGTGTGACGATAAAAAACCAGCTGGTCTTCTGCATCAACCTGCATTACCGGATCCACCGTGGGAGATAATTGCCACTGACTTCATTGTGGAATTACCTCCATCCAAGGGTTTCACAACCATAATGGTTACCATCTACCTGTTCTCCCATTTGTCCCATTTCATTCCCTTGGATAAGCTACCATCAGCACAAGAAATGGCAGGAATTTTCTTAAGCCACATCTTCAGACTTCATGGCCTCCCTTCCAAAATCATTTCTGACCACGGACCTCAATATATTTCTCAGTTCTGGAAGTACTTGTGCAAGATGTTGGGTATTCAATGTGCCGTCAGGATATCATCCTCAAACCAACGGGATAACCGAAGGAGTAAATCAGACTCTTGAACAATACCTATGATGCTTTGCCTCCAAGGTCCAGGATGATTGGTCTGTTTTGATTCCAGTGGATGAATTTGCTTATAGCAACCCTGACCATTCTGCCATTAAGACCAGCCCTTTCTTTTGCTCTCAAGGATTCCATCCATCTGTTCTGCCTACACTCCTGCCTCACTCCACCCCGGTTCCATCGGTTGAATCCTGGATAGAGCATGTGGTCACTGTACACAAAGATGTGAAAGGACATTTGGAAAAGGCCAGGATGGACGTCAAACGATATGCTGATACCAGGAGGAGACCCGGTCCGATGTATGCCATCGGTGACAAGGTCTGGCTTTCTTCTAGACTCTTACCTCGACACCTAAGACCCAACAAGTTGGCCCCACATTTCTATGGGCCTTTTGCGATAAAAGAGATCATTAACCCGGTAGCCTTCCGACTACAATTACCAGATTCATGGAAGAAGATCCATTCTGTTTTTCACACAGCCTTGCTTAAACCTTATTCTCAGACCACCAGGACTACGCCTCGACCTACCCCCATACTTAACAATGAGCAAGTCCAATATGAAGTTTCCAGGATATGTGAGTCCAGATATAGAAGGGGTCGACTGCAATATTTAGTGGAATGGAAAGGATATCCACCCAGCAAACGTACTTGGGGACCAATGTCCAACATGAATGCCCCCCGTTTGCTACGGCGATTCCACTTAATCCATCCAGGAAAACCAGGTGGATCCCAGTTTAAGAGGGGGCATGCTGTCATGATTCGCCGTTTGAGCCCTTTCTGGACTACGTGGTCCATAAGACACCGCAACATCCTTTCGAGCATAATTCCAACATGGCTGACACCAGTGCAAGGGTACCGCTCTAGTGTTTCCACGGATTTGCCATCTCCTAGAAATTAGACGCACCCCCGCAGCTCTGCGCGTCTGAACGCTACCGTTCCGAACTTCTGGCAAGTGTGTGTTAAACTTTTTCCTCTTCCCCGTGCTATCTCCCTTGTTAGCGCTTACTACTCCTTCCATGTAAATATTGGCTCCATCTGCGCTTACCGCTTGTGAACCAGTTTCCATCTCCTCCCTGTGGTCCATTCCCGGGCCATTGTGCACTCGTACCCTACCTGTTAACGATACAAGTTCCAGTTCCTTCCTGGTTTCCTTCCTCCCGGGACTTCTTACCTGATCTTCCCTGGAGTTCTGAACGCCTGCGTATCTACAGACGGATACCTACCTGCACACTGGTGACAGAGGACACTCGCCCGTGTTTATACAAAACCCGAGTCGTCCAGAAGAAAGAAAAATCCCCGACCAAGACCTCAAAGGATAAACAGGTGAGATTTGAGACGAAGTGTGACACATGATATGTCTAGGCACCATTTTGGGAAGCAGTTGACCACACTTTCAGGATATTTCTAGAACCAAAAAAGTGATGGGTTAAAGGGTTCGAATAAATCAGAACCACTGGCACTGCTTTGGGAAACCTTCCACACCACCGTTTTTTAACCCGTCTGCACCATTGCAAAAGGGGTCCAACCATATGCAAATTAGTCAGGTACTGCCACCAATGGTTGCAGCCCAGCCCGAACTGCTAGGCCAGTCCCCTCTGCACAGAAACACAAGCAACCCCAGACATGTTTTAGCTTTGTTGGGCCTCCTCAGTGAGGTGCAGATTGGTTTCCTATGGCGCAGCGAGCAAGGGACCCATGCCTGGGCATAACCTCTCTCACATAGGGAGACAAACTAGAACCAAAAAAGTGATGGGTGGAAGGTTTCGAATAAATCTAAACCACGGCATTGCTCTGGGCAACCTTCCACCCCACCGTTTTTTTAGCCCGTCTGGGCCATTGCTAAAGGGGTCCAGCCATATGTAAATCAGTCAGGTACTGCCACCGATGGTTGCAGCCCAGCCTGAACTGCTAGGCCAGGTCCCCTCTGCACAGAAGCTCATGGAACCCCAGATATGTTTGGGCTGGCCTGCCCCTTTTGGGCTAGGACCATGCCTGATTTGCATATGGTCTTTCCCCTTTTGTAATGGCTTGGCAGGCGAAGATCCATGGACTGGAGGGTTGCCCAGAGCAAAGCCAGAGGTTAAGATTCATTCTAAACCTTCCAGCCATCACCTCTTTTGTTTTGCTGTAGTCATTCCGAGTGGGATGGTATGCCCACATGTGGGTCCCTTGCCTGCTGGGCCTAGAGACAGAAGCTACTCCTCACTGATGAGGCCTAAAAAGGCTGAAACATGTCTGGGGATGCCTGCAGTCTCATGCAGAAGGGATGTGACCAAGCAGTTTGGACTGGACTGCCCCTTTTGGGGTAGGATCAAGCCTGATTTGCATATGGTCTTTCCCCTTTTGTAATGGCTTGGCAGGCGAAGAACGATGGCCTGGAGGGTTGCCCAGAGCAGTGCCAGAGGTTAAAATTAAAATTAATTCTAAACCTTCCAGCCATCACCTCTTTTGTTTTGCACAGGAGACATTGTTGGGAAAGAGCTGGCCACAATCTCAGGGTATGAATAGACACACTTTTGGTGAATAGCTGGCCAGACTTTATGGCTATGTCTAGATACATTGTTGAAAAACAGCTGGTCACAACATCATAATATGTCTAGGCACCCTCTTGGGAAATAGCTAGTCACACTTTCAGGACATGGCTAGAGGCCATTTCTGGAAATATCTGGGCACACTTTTAAGATATATCTAGACACACATGTTGGTCAGATTTCAAGATATGTCTTAGCCCATTGGTGGGAAATGGCTGACCACATTTTACAGATATGACTAGACCCTCTATTGGGAAATAGCTAATCACACTGTCAGGATATGGCAAGACACACCTTTGGGAAATAGCTGGACACACTTTCGGGATCTGACTAGGTGCACTGTGCAGATGTAGCTGGACATATTTCAGGATATATTCAACCCAACTGATGGTACATACCTGTACAGACTTTCAGAATATGTCCCGACACAATGTTGAGAATTGGTTGGCCACAATTTCCGTAGCCACACTTTCAGTATATGTCTAGACACACTGTTGGGAAATAGCCACACTTTCAATGTATGTCTACACACACTGTTGGGAAATACCCACACTTTCAGTGTATGTCTAGACACACTTTTGGGGAATAGCCACACTTTCAGTGTATGTCTAGACACACTGTTGGCAAATAGCCACACTTTCAGTGTATGTCTAGACACACTTTTGGGGAATAGCCACACTTTCAGTGTATGTCTAGACACACTGTTGGGAAATTGCCACACTTTCAGTGTATGTGTAGACACACTTTTGGGGAATAGCCACACTTTCAGTGTATGTCTAGACACACTGTTGGGAAATTGCCACACTTTCAGTGTATGTCTAGACACACTGTTGTCAAATGGCCACACTTTCAGTGTATGTCTAGACCCACTTTTGGGGAATATCCACACTTTCAGTGTATGTCTAGACACACTGTTGGGAAATTGCCACACTTTCAGTGTATGTCTAGACACACCATTGGGATATAGGTGGACATGCATTCCGGATATGGATGGATTCACTGGGCAAATTGCTGGCTACAACTTTAGTATAGGTCTAAACTAGTGGCAAATAGTTTGCCATACATTCAGGAACTGCCTCAACACGCTGGTGGGAAATAACTCATGTTGGGATATGTTCGGGCACGCTGTCCACACATGGCTGGTCTTTCTGCTGGGAGTCAGTCAGGATACGCCGGGATCAATGTAAGCATACAGCAAGGCCCTTTGCCAGGCTGTCAGGCTATAGGTGGTCCCCTCTTAGGATATGGTTTGGCACACGATTGGCTTATGTCTGGGCCTCTGTTAGCATATATAATATACTTTCAGAGTCAGATTCTGCTGGGCCTCTGCCAGCAAAGGGCAGATCATCCTATGATTGTATAACAAGGCACTCTGTTAGGATGCGGCTACGCCCTTGTTAGGATTTGGTTGGACCCACGTTAAGGTTAATGCTAGTCTCCTGCTATAATGGGCTATTACTGCAGCGCGCATGCGCAGTCGCGCCCTTTTACATGTGGTCTACTGCAAAGGAATCTATGGCGGGTTGTCCACCAAGTCATTTTCAAGCGTGAGATAGCCCACGCCATCATGGGGTCACATCACCTCATTCTTGAAGATGTCCTACTGGCTACCAATCGAGAGAGGATATCCTTGAACAGTTGCTGCTTGGTTCGCAAAGCTTCACCTGGCCAAGCACCCGCTTGCCTGTAAATTCAGAGGGTGGCTTAGGAGCTGACCAGACAGATGCAAACATTTTAGAAGAAGAACACTCCACACACAAAGCTTATCCATATGGAATGCTCCACTACTTTGCCTCCAAGCTAATTTTGTTAAGTACCACAAAGCCGTGAACATGTTTCCTTGAAGCATTTGATCTGGATGCTGTCTAATCACGCTGTGTTTCCACCTCACAATGAGCCAGTTGGGGAGTGCAGTAAACATGCAGCGGTAATATCGTTGCCGCCACATCATGGCCGAGATACCACCGCACTCGTAGCAATTTGCTTTGACTCTTGCCTACTGATCCTTTTCGGCAATCCTCCAAAGTGCCCAGAAGCAGTTGCTGGAGAGAGTGTATGACATTTCAGGGCATGGCCGGCCGCCACGGCTCCTGTATGCCAGGCATCTATCCACTGGGATAGTGTTTCAGATATATCAGCATATGGCTGCCCACTATCATGATTTTACGGTTCACCCTTCTTGGATAATGCTGGGCAACTGGCAGGATGCGGCTGGGCATCCCATCATGTTAAGGCTGGCTCCTGCTCATAATAAAGCTGGGTGCCAGGACAGTATATTTCATGCCCCTTCAGGTTGCCCAGTAGGCATATTGCTGGACATGCTGCCAGGGCATGGCTGGCTCTCCGCCGTGATAAGGTGGGGCCAAGGAGATAACATTATTGGGTTTTTTATGTACACCTCCTTGGTAAATGGCTGGGCACCATGTTAGGATATACCTGTGCCGCTGTTAGTATATAGGAAACCCCCGCCAGCATATGGCGGGCCCATGTCCTGGTGTGACCCCCACTACCATAACATGTCTGGGCCCAATGTGCAGATATAGTTTCTAATCTGTTAAGGCATGGATGCCCCCTCTGGTAGGGGCCTGAGGCCATGTCAGAATAAACAATGTTTGTGTGGTTGCCACCATGTCAGGATATGGGTGATGGCCTGCTTTTAAATATCTGGTCCTGTGTCGGACTACACACAAGCCAATCTTAGGACACATCTCAACATACGTCAGCGTACAGCTGTGTCTCATGTCATAAGGGGTCTGGGTCCATGTCGGGATACAGCTGTGCCCTCTGAGGATATGCCTCGGATTACGTAAGGATATGGATGAGCCTTATGTCAAGATACAACTGGGCCCATATCAAGAAACTATTTGGTTCATGTCAGGGTATGCAGTGTTCACCTGGGAACATGTCAGGATACTTCTGTGCCATACTATGATGAAGAGTGGCCTATGCCAGCATATTGTTTTAGCCTTATGTCAAGACTACATGTCTGAATGTTGACACGTCGTGTTTCGGCTGAACTTTACGGATGTGCGCCATGCCTTCATCAGGACAGTCAAACACGAGGTGTCAACATTGTTTTAGCATACAGACAAACAAACAACTAGAGACGAGATGGGACAAAGAACCACAAACAAGCACCTGGCTAGATACCGTCAAGCGGCAACCAAAGTGCTGCGCCAGAGGCTCCAACAAACTGACTAACTTTCTAACCCATATTCCCCTCTAGGCTCCTCCAAAATAACTGATGCCATTACACCAGACCTTGGACTAGCCACACTACACATAAACAAACAGAGATTCAATACTATGTTCACACCAGCATCTCTAGGTGCACACATTAGAGTGTACCACCCACATAGTCCATAAAACTATCAACAAAGCAACTTCACCCAAGATACCGGATTACCTTACAGCTACGGTCACCCATGACTCTGGATCCCTTATGGACACTATCTAACCAGTGCGCATAACCAAACCCACCTTAACCCACACAACACACTAACACCAACACAAACACCACCGAACACTCGAGGCACTGAATCTTACCCATACGGTTACAATGCACAAGGCCTCTCTCACAAACTACCACATGCAAAACAACACTGACAGACGCCAGATCCTCCTGGTTCTGAACCTACCCTCTCACCCTATGCCCACTAAAACCCCCCACGCCCCTCTCTTGCAGAGCCACGCGAGCGCCTGGAGACTTTGGTGGTAGCGGTGCGCAGTATAAATCGTCATAACGTAGCATAACATACATCCTGAATATTGGGAAAGTGGCGTCCCAGGTGAGACATGCCACAGGCAAACAATGGGGTGCAATGTGTTAATTGATGCATGCATGTTATGGCCTGGAATATTGAAC